>NW_026914940.1:10172500-12572500 GCF_034315485.1 Pezoporus occidentalis | reverse complement strand
AAGTCAAGAAAACACCCTCACAAAAAAAAAATACTGAGAAAAGTGTTTATAGCTTCTTGTAGGAGAGGGTGGAGTGTCAAGGCTTTTGTTTAAAGCCTAAAGGAGAAATATTAGGTTGCTTATTTGAAGAGTTTTTTAATTATTTAGTTCAATTTTTGAAATAAGAATAATACTGAAGTTGTCTATAACCCTTCCAGGGTCTTAGCGCCAGCTGGAGACAGATGACACACTAAGGAATACCCTTTTCCTCCACTTGCACCTTTTCGTAGTGAGCAATTTCCATTTGACATTTTTCTTGTGAAAGCAGGCTTAGGCACCACTTCTATTGCAAACGCAGAGTTCAGAAATCATGCAATCAAGAATCTCCTCCCAAGTCACAAACTGGCTTTAAAATACATGTTCTTTAAACAACTTTTTGAAGTTTTTTTTCCCTTTAAGATTTTATGAGTCACATTTTCAGGACTTTTCCACAACCACAATGACTACACATGGAAGCTCAAACAATCACCAGGCTCCCATGAACTGGGAGTTAAGGAAGCTGCAATATATTGCACAATTTGTAATAGCTCAGAAGGGTTAGCAGCACTGGTAGCATCTTCCCAGGGATTTGTTTGACAGTGCCTTCAGCTGATGGCTGGATTTAAAACTATAAAGAGATTACAAAGAAGACTTTCCCTAGTACAGAGTCTGGAACAAGAAAAACATAGCTCCCAGAAGACTTGGTCGGGTTTGGCCGCTTTCTTTGGGTCCTTCAGTACATTTATAGAGGTTGTCTGCCAAATCCCAACCTGAAGCATGGAGTGAACTCTCAAGTTAAAAAAAAATAAAGCTAGCATAGTGCCGAAAAAGTGGCACTTCCATCATAACAGTTTGGAACATATGTAAACTTACTTTCTTCCGACGAGCTTCCGCAGCATATTGATCCACGCTATGTACTTTTCCTCTTCCTTTCTTTGGAGCTGCAACTGGTCTTTCCTGTCTCCTCTTAGGAGGAAGCTTTCTCTTAGGTCTCTTAGGCGCAGTAAGAGGGGAGCCATAACTACTCTCCTGTACTGGCAGGGAGAGATGTCTGGACTCAGAAAAAAAGCCTGTCTCAGCTCACATCAGATAGTAAAGCTACCTGTGCCAGATAATCCTGAAGCATAAATGCTGTGGCCTTTTCAAAAATGTAGGCTTTTGGACAATTTAAGGTCTATCTTTTCTTAAGGAGGAATCCACCAAATTGTACTGAAAGCAGAACAGCAGTTACAAGAGCGGGCAGCATACAAGCAAATTAAATTGGTGTTTCAAAAGACAGGTGAGGCTTCTGGTTTTGAAAATATATAGTTATATGGGGGGAGTTATTTATCAAATGTTAACTTATTAATATTAGCAAAATCTAAGTAAACTTAATTTCAATTTAAGTAATCTTAATTACATACAATTTAGCAAGTCTGGGGTAGAGTGCTAGTGGAAACGCAACATTTCACTTGGAGGATGGTTCAGGTGCGAGTACTAGAGCCTGTCCAGTTCAAATGGCTTTCTGAAAGGTTTTCCACACTGACTTTTTTTGGCTGAATCAGTGACATCAGGTACCCTAAACAGTAGGATTAACAGGTGCCACCACTGTGTGCCAGCCGTGCACCCCACTGATATCACCAGAACCCCACTAGCCACTGTTCAGGGACTGCAGGTCTGCAGGACAAAACTACAATGCAAGACTCAGCATGGAGCTGCACTGTTACCTGCCTTATTACCAGCTTTATGGGCAATTTTAGAATTTAATTTCCTAGCACTTTTGGTGTTGCATCTTACTGGGTAATGTTACTGTACATAAATGCACAAATACCTGGGATAGACTTGTAGAAGGGGAAAAAATGAAGACATGACTGGAAAAAACTACCGTCCCATTAATCAGCTTGCACATAATTTTAAACTGCTGGCTGGGCTTAAACCACGACAAACTGTACCACTCTCACTGACTTTAACACAACTTGCAGGCTCTTGGCATTGCTCAGGATTGCGTGTGAAGTGCTGATAGATGATACCTACAGGGAGGCAGTAACTACAATATGCTGCATATAACAGAGCACGTTGAACGGGCTTGAGAAAAGTCAGAGATTTATGATGATATTTAACTTCTATGTACTTAGGCAGCTTCTCACAGTTGTTCAGTTACAGAGCTATGTAAACAGGGAAGGGAAGGAAGGGGATGTTACCATCTGCCATGCTGTTTCATTGCTTCCAAGGCAAGCAGCTGGAAAGGAGATTCTAGTCCAGTCTCATTCGTCTCTCTCCAGAAAGGCATTTTAATAAAGCAGCACCAGAGTTTTCTGTTTTTAAAAGGCTTCAAGCTTTGTGCAGTCCTGATGAGAGGAGCGGCAGGGAAAGGAAGGATTCTCGGTTTACTGTCTCTGAATCAGCTCAGACAGAGCTCCACAATGCCAGAAACACGCGAGCGCAGGAGACCCAGGTCTGAACACTGAAATTGGCCGTCTCAAGACAGCATGTTAGAAGAGCAGCAGGAACGGCTTAGCAGTGCCAGATTTCGATGTGTTTTAGAGCTCTTATGGTAGTATATTTCTAGAATATTCTATTTTCAAAAAAATGTTAGCTAGGAGAAAAAAAAAAGCCAAGTTCTTATTAACCAGCCAAATCTTAGTCTTGCTTGAGAAGAGTCAGAACAGAGTTATGGAGGAGGGAAACGAATCCCTCCTCACTTACAGAAGGGAACTGTAACATCACAAGGGTAACTAGCCAGCCAAAGCTTTGCTTCTTGACCCGGACGGAACAACCTACCAGAATTCAACTGCAGAAGCACAGAGGGAAAGAAAAACAAAATGCAGAAGTAAATCAAGAGCAAGCATATATTTGATAACTCCCATAACTACTCCTGGAAACATAATGGAACTCACTGAAATACTTCCTGTGATGTTTATTCATGTTCCCTCCCCCCCCCCCCAAAAAAACCAAATCCTAGAGAGCCAATTCATTTACACTGAAATTCATAACGCTAGAGGACATGCAATGTTACACTACTGGACACTGGCCATAATTTGTATTCCATTTTCATCAACAACACTGGCAATTCACCCATAAAGTTTAAGAGCATCTAAGTGCCTTTATTTCTAGCTTTTAAGACACTGCTGTTGTGCATGTCCTGTGAAGCTCTAAGTGCCATCTGATGAAGTCTAGAAGATGAAGATTGTCAGTAATAGGTGACATTAGATTATATGTTTTAAATGCATTTAGAACATTATTTGGTATAATAAACTCTAGTAAACATTCACTTTAATGATCAGGTTTCCAAAGTGTAAAAATATTCCTCTAGCTACTAAAAGCAGCAAGAAAACTCAACATAAAATCTTCACTCTTCAAAAGAAGAAGTAAGGAGCCTATCTTAACCATAACTCAGAATTATTAAGAGCTTGTTTTCAAACATTATTGTTTGGCTGGTCTGCCTTTGCCTGGGGAAAATGAAGTGGCCAGTAAGTATTACTCCAACTGTTTAACTGCTGCCAGCTGTATACAAGAAAAGAATGATTTCATAGGGAGGTCGTGCTGGTGGTATCAAGAAAGCAGCTGAACGGGATCCCTTTGAGGACTTTCTTTCCAGTTGATTTACCTACATTCATAGCTCCTAAAAATTATATTGAAAACAGTGTCAAGAAAAACAATATAAAATATCTGTCCTGAAACGAGGCCCCCAGCAAATTTCAGCATCTGTGTACTTACACAGCTGTATTCATTTATTTAAATTTCCATTCACAAAGTCATGTCCACTGTCTGAACTGCAAACCCATACATGCTCATCTGCTAACTTATCTGTTCTCAATTTGCTAACAATCAGTTTCATGCTCTTGTGTTTAACACTAATGGCATAAATCAGTCTATTTGTAAAATTTTCATAAGCTATTAATTCATGCTTATTAAGAGCCTAAGCTTTGCCTTGCAATTAGAGGCAACCTTCAGATAACCATCCAGAAGGGCCACCAAATATTAAAATGTGTTGGGGTATTTTTGCTTTTATAGTGACTTTTTCTATGAAGATACAATTAGACTTCACTTTTAGACACTTATAATTAACCTAAAACTAGATTACCACATTGGATGCTAAACTGGTTAAAGACAACAATTTGAAGGACAAATTCAGTGTCATCATGTTCATATTCTCCTCAAAGTCCATGTAAAGAGTCCCAAAACTCTATTCAGAAGGAAGTGACTGTCTACAGATAAATAAAATTAGAGTTGTCAGTCATAAGTCACACATAATATTTGTAACACTTCAATGAGAGGAACTATAAAGCATCACCGAGCAATAAATCCTTGACTCAGAAAGCTCTCGTTACCAATACCTCACTCAAATAAATCAGACATCTCTCCTGGTTTAAGCAAAATGACAACATGAAGACATATCAATGCCTGTCAATTTAGCAAGAGTGTTGGCAGATTTGAACTGCCACTTATCCAGAGAAGGGACTACTTTCTCTCCAGTGCAGTGTTCCAGTGCTGGTTTGGAATAATTCCTTACACTCACTGCTCTGTGATTGTGGCTCAAAGCTCTCCAACAGCGATGCTACCCACAGCAAGTTCATAACCACTGCAAACTTATTTAAACAGACTAAATAGCTCTGGAATATTAAAAAATACTATTCCTGCTTCTCTTTGCTCTCCAGCAGAGTTCAGCTCTCAGATGTATACCAAATAAGTAAGAAACTACTGCTGTGTACCGGACTGCTCAGGGAGATTTGTATTACCTTCCACAGGGTAGGTATCTGACACACTCCTCAGTATTTGAAGATTTGCAAACATTTGTTTACCCTTTAAAAAGCATGTATGAAAACTCCTGAAGTCTTGTGATGGCAATCTGCAGGCCTACATTCGCACTGGAACTTTGCAGAGGACCTTTGCCAGATGTCAGAGATCACCAGAGATGCCAGATCCCAGCCACACAAAGCAGATATTCAGGTGCAGAATTTACTTTCCCTCCCTACAAAACCCAAACAAGTACATGATCTTGTCACCTGGACAGTGTTGGCAAGGAAGCAGCACCCGTCAGTCCCAGCCAGCTACCCAAAGTTCAAACAAGGGGTTAAACTACTGTAGTGTTTTGCACATCATTTCTCATTAAAATACCTTACAGTGCTTCAAAACTTTTTCCGAACTCAACAGTATGGTCCTGAGGGAACAGTACTGGCAAAGCTTTCAGAACCCCTGTAGGGCCTATATGAAACTGGAAATAGCAGCTTTTTACACTTCATGACAGACTGGAATTATTACTTTGGCTACTGCAGGCTGTCAGCTTCAAAGAAAGCTTTTTCTCCTCTGCATTTTTCCTTAATATTTTCTGCATTATATTTTTATTACTTTTAAGAAGGATTAATCCTTAGGGGAAAGTTAAATTATGCTGTTGTACCTAAATATACTCCTGTCTTTGCCAAGTAAATGTTTCCATTTGCATTATCATATCACACAGAGCAACAGCCTTCTGAAAGGCATGGGCAGTTCCTTCTCTCAGTAGGGAATCTCACATGATAAATCAGAGAATCAGAGAATCATTAGGGTTGGAAAGGAATCCTTTAGACAACAACTTTGCTCTCTGGCAGAGGGGAAGCATATTTCAGAAATGGGTGAAAAAAGGTTGCTAGAAATGTTACTCCTGAGCAGTGGCAATTATTGGGAGAAAAAAAGTAAGTGTATTTCAGACACATGGTTTATCTGCAGAAGAAAATCTGTACTAACCTCCGAGTTGAAAGGACCGTATCTATGACCAGCAGCATCTGGTTGCTCAGAGTAGAAAGCATAAACATAAGGCCTGAAAGAAAGAAAGAAAGAAAGAAAGGTCTTGTTCAGGATAGCTTTCCTTCAACAACAAAACCTCAGATCTGTTAGGTCAAGACAACCTTCCAATGAGAGTTGGCTTTACGGAAAAAGAACTGTTTCTCAATCACAAAATCATAGACTCATTTAGCAGTCATATGTTCCCATGGTACGATTAAGCAATTAGTTGTTCTACAGTTTTATTAAATCCAAGAACACATGCGGGGAGGCACATGGGGTACCATCTGAGGACACATGCTCTTTCTAAGTCTTGTAGGAGAGATCACAACAGCAGCTTGCCTGAGCTTTGCAGCCAGTAACATGTGGGAACTTGCATATTAAAAAATACTCATAATTAAAATCTTAACATTTTCCCACTGCTCAGGATCCAGTCCTGCAACTGCCACAGCCTGTAAGGTTGTTAAACCATATTAGACTCAGTAGGATAAGGACAATCCAAGTTAATCCATGTAACTACATACTTTTTGATAAGAAATAAATTCAAACCATGCTACACATTTATTGACAAGAATGAAAATACTGACGGTTAAAAGCTGAGACTAAAATAAAAGATTAAAACTAAACATGAATCCCAAATAAATCCTTAAATCAGGGATATCATTTAACAGACAAAAATTATTTTTAGAACTAAATTTCCCCTTGCTCTTCCAGCTACTTTTAAGAAGAAGACAAGCTAGCAGTTATCCAACAGCAGATGCCAATAAGTGAATTACCTTTCATTGTCTGGAAGAGTTAGCCACTGCAGTATTGTTAATATTCTGCGCTCATGGGGGATGACACTGGACCACAAAATACAAAAATATACCTTGTTATCATAGAATACAAAAAACTATCAACACAGTCTTGCTATGAACTGATTCTAACATGATTAAAAACAATTATAACAATATTATTTGCTTTTAGTAAGCTGTGTTTTGTTTCTTGTTTGATCCTGATTCTTGTTTTGCAAATAGAATTACCTCAGATCTCCTGGATGTCCACATACGCCAAAAGAAAGATGACCAAAGGTTGTGACTGGAGTCAGATCTAAAGGCAGTAAATCTAAGTGTTCTAAATAGAAATGAGTAACATTCTGGTAGCTTTAACCCAGATGGACTTTTTTTTATGTACAATGGTGCTACCATTGGATAGCTGGCATGAGTAAAAACCATTAATTTTCTCACATCAGTACAGGTTTAAACTATCATCCTGCTCTGGCAGTCTTGAAGGCTGTTCCCATAGATTTAATGGTAACCAAATTGAGGGCTAGTCTGGTGTAAATGAAAACAAAGCCATCTGACACACCAGGCCATCAGCATGGTGACTTGCACAATAACTTTGACGGCTTCTCACTCTGCAGAACAGACTCATCCTTTTTCACTGTTTGTGTCCCGAGACTTCTCACTTGGCTGCAGAGGCCAAGTTTATGCTATGCAAAGGACTAACCTTATAAACAGCTGTTAAATAGCTCATCCTAGGAAAGCTCTGCTGGTCAGTGACCACGCAGCTATTTTAATACAATAGCATAGTCAGTCCAGATTCCATCAGATTAATCGGGCAGGAATCAAATACAACTGTCTTGGATTCACCGTGCTGAATTGAATTAAGCACTCTTTGGAAACATCTGACAGAGAAATAAAAATGCCAACAGCCATTTTAAAATGAGTTCATTTTTAATGCCATGTAGAACAGCAGTGGTCCTCAGTCTCTAACTACAGGGAAAACTTTAGGTTGTAAAACAACTATAAAAATGAGAATTTGTACTAAAATTTGCAAACAAGGCAATATTGTAAAGCAGAACAATCATCTTGGGTATTGCCCAGCTTTAAAATTTGTATTAATTGTGTACTAAGAAAAAAGCCATTGTTTCAATTAACTAATTTGGGACTAAGATGGTTTTAACGCTTCTCTATTCCAAAAAAAGAGTTTGCCTGAAACTCTCCAAAAAATCATTCTGTGTCTCAAATTAAAAAATAAAGTTTTAAGACATATACATTCACCCATCTCATTCGTAGCTGAAGTGGCTGTCTTGCTCTCGTATTATTGCCATTCACATGACATATCCGCGGTTGCCTTCCGTAACATTTTATATCCCCAGGCATTCATTGGCCAGGGTGTTTATGGTGACTATGTAGTTCTAGAGCTTAGGAATCACATTAATTTCTTTGTTTTGTAGAGCACCAGACTGGAGCTCTGACAGATAACCATCCTGCAAGCCTAAACCTACCATTAGGTTCATACACAATATATTTTATTTTATTCCTTCCATATGCCAAATGATATTTAGAGTAGCAAAGAGTATTATTCCTAATGGAATCACAAAAAAATAGGCAAAACTCCTTTAGTACTTCAGCCTTGACGGTCTGCTCATTTTCATTGCTCCTCCAATCCTTCCATTAAAATGAAATAGAGAGGCTGACCCATACAAATTCCTCAGAACTCAGAAATTATCAAAATTTATTAATTGTTTGGTTGGAAAGATATGTTTGGTTAGAAAGATATGTTAGCTGGGACAAGGGAAAATAATTTGGAACCATTAAACAAAAGAATAGACAGCAAAAATCCTCAAGGCTGTCTTTTAGGAAAGGGAAATTGGATATCTTACTCAAAGGTCAGACTGGATTGTAAACTGAATGAGTCAGGCTTTGAGTCAATTAGGCTGTTGATGTCAGATGACATAAGAGGACAATAAAAGAGTCTTCCACAAACACTCAAAGGACTAGGAAACATTACTAGCAATACTAAGGATGTGAAATAACACACCGTGTAATGAAAGTAATTTATTACATATTCACACATCTATTCTTCAAACAACTGCTAAAAAACTGTGTATGAACTTCAAGCAGCAAACTGTAGCATCAGAAACATTGCACAAATGAAACAAGGGAGGCTTACAGATATGGTCTCCAAGCTGACAAATGCTTAGATTAAGAAAAATGACTTAATAAACCCTTGCATCAGATTAATTCTGAATTATTAGTTACAAATCTCTAGAAAACAGGGTGCACTTACACAGACCAGAAGAACGTGCCAGCTTTCACCCCTTGCTTGGCTGCAGTAATCCAAATCTAATGAGGAAAATATAAGAGGATTAGAATGTGTTCAGATCTTTAATTACCCTCTGAAATCAAAAGGAAATGTTTTCAACACACATTCTTCTACCCTGAGCCTCGAAGTGAAAACTGCAGTTTTCAGCCTGTGTCCCCAGTTCAAACATGTGGAGTGACAAACCTATGTAAGTTCTGTATTGGTGGATCAGCCACCGTGCTGTGGACTTTCACCCCTAAAACTCTGTGTTGCTTTTAATACAAAGCATTACGATCCATGGCCAGGGATTTCCCCAGTATTCTATTTGATTTTCAAAAATAAGTCATTACTCCCCTGAGCTTTTTAAGACTCAGGTGTTGGAGGATACTCTGCAGGAAGGAACACGGCTTAACACTAAGCAGTGCTTGCAAAAATGTGCCTCTTTCCCGATATTCTACCACCAGCAACCATCAACAGAAAATGTGTTAGAAAAGAGAACGCAAAAAAAGGGAACAGATGAGTGAGCAAGGCTATAAAGAAAGCAATGAGGGACACCTTCCTCCATAGATGTTTAATTTTGAGCTCATCCCAAGTGCTTGATGGAAATGATGGAACAAATCTCCATTAATTTTTCAAATCCTTTTTTCAGTCCTTCAGATCCCATGTATTTTTCTGCCTACAAATCAGTTTGGAGCAGAAAGTTCCACAATGTATTCGCACACTGCATCAGTGTATTTTTGGTTTTGTTTGGTTTCAACATGCCAGTATCTCTGGGATTAGGGTACTGTTCTCATACTTTGAAAACAGGCTATTAATCCTTTCTCTTCCCACTTCTGTACAACAGTCATGACACTCTCCTCTATTTATTACTTTCAAGCATGAGCAACCTTAGTTTGTTTGATCTTTCTATAATAAAAGCCGTACCATACCACTCATTATCCTCATTACCCTTCTCTTCCTCTCTGTCCTTCACCCACTTTCTCTTTTCTATTCTTTGGATATCTTTACAATGCAGGAGAATGAGAATGACCAAATGTCAGAAAGATTCACTGTTAAGGAAAACAAACAATATGAGTTTATAACCCTACAGAACTAAATTTTTCTAGCAAGGAGCTATCCAAATTATCTCAAAACTCACCTCAAACGTGGCAATGGCTTAAAGGCCAGCATCATGTGTACAACTAGATTATTTCTTCCCACTATTTATGCATACTTATCCGTTTCATAAGCAGTTACACCAAAATGTAGTTCCCTTACTTCATAACTGCAAAATCTTTGGTTTACTTTATATCAACTTTCTGAAAATAGATTCCTCTACCTTGCTCAAAGAGGCACTTATAAACTGTCATCTGGGCATGGACTGCTCAAATGTCATGCCTGAACTATTCATGTATCAATCTTAATTGAAATAAATTTGGCACAGTCTAATGGAAGATCATTTGCACACTGAAGCTATAGTTAACAGCAATTAAAATTGGATATTATGTTATTTATGGGAAAATTGGTTATCTTTGCCTTTCCAGTGCCCTGGTCACACCCTTTAACTGATCTCTCATCTTCTACTCTTCAAAATCTTACTGGACTCAATCCAGTTAAATTAAAATCACAGCTATAAAAGATCTTTTGTTTTCATTGTATTCTAACTTTTTAGCAATGTATCCCTTTTTCAGGCAAAAATACATCCATGTTAGCTCTATAGAAACGTTGGCTTACCAAATGCAGCAGGAGCAAAATGGCCACAGATATGCAGTCCATCCTTCTGTTTTCAAGTGCTTCTCCTCAAGAGTCTGATTTCAAGGTTGGTTCATATTAATCTATGCTCAATCTGCCACCAAATGAGGAGTCCCCCATGTACCTCCCCCAGCCTTTTCAGCCTCAGCCTTCCACCAGCACTGGGGTTTGCATGGTGACAATGACCACAAGATGATGTGACTGCAAAGTATCTACTGTAAAAAAAATTTAAGATGACTTTGCATTTATACTGGAATTTGGTTTTGAATTGTTGAATAACAGGGATATTGTCTTCAAGTGCTCACAGAATATTACTCCTTATGGGATAGGGAAGAAGGAAGCAGGTGAACAGGAGAGATGAGGAAGTGTGCCTACAATCCACTTATCATGTCACTGAGCCTGTATGCTGCAGTCAAGAGGTGTAATTCAAGGATGCATCCACAAGCTCATTTGTGTCATATAAATCAGCACAGGTTATATACCTTCAGCCTACACCCTGTGTCTAACTAGGGCAGGAGCTATTCCATATCCCTTAGTAGTTCATGGACTTTCCAGGTGAAAAAAGGCCCACACTTTAATCAATTACATTTTCCTTTGCATTGCTGATTTATTCCTAGAGTAGAGCCCCACTATGGCAAAGAAGTCAAATACAAATTCAGTATGAGGAGTGCCAGCTCCACTGCTGTTATGCTCTTTGGTCTTGCAGTACTTGGAAAACCATTGTTCCTACAGAGCTGCAGCAGATTTCTTTTTCTTTGAAAGTGTTTGTGTTCCTGCAAAGTTTAAATCATTTTGCAGATATCTTTGGGAAGGTATCAACAAACTGAGTCCAGGGAATTCAGCATTTGGATTTTACCATATGTTAACTCTAGTTTGACTTTCTATTGCTTTGCCCTGCACAGGTCCAAGTGGTCCAGGCTGCCTCTTTGGCCAAGTCACACCAGCTAAGTTCCACCCTTAGCAGCTGAAGCTGTCCTGTGCTGCTCCTCACTGTTAGCACTGCTTAAATTACAAGTGACACTGTCTATTTTAGGCAACAATTTTATACACGTACCAAAAGACACCCTCCCTCTGGCCAAGCAAGTAAAACACCAGTCAACAGATGAATAATCAGGCCCTACCTACATTGCCAAGGTGTACCCAGCATGCATGCAAGAAGGTGTTAGGTGGGTTTTATTCCTTTTGAGCATAGAGCGTGCTTTATGAATGCCATGTGGAAACAGCACTGAACACTTTTCTGAAGCAGGAGCAATGCAAGTAAATGGAGACCATTCCTAGTTGTGCAAGCTTAAGTAAGCAGTAAGGACAGTCCAAAGGCATCCAGGGATGGCTTCAGACAGGAAAACTGCACCCTCCCTGCTCCTCAGTATTTCACCTCAGGAATGCAGGCATTTACATTGGCATTAGCTATTTGGATAGGGACACATTTGTTGCACTTGAAAAAAACTCAACAGCAAAGACAATGTTCTGTTGAAGTCAAAGGCCAGCAAATCAAAAGGCCACTATCTGACTCACCTGAGCAGTGAGTCGGAATGACTTCATCCTGACTTTGCCAGGCAAAGCCTGATTCAACTCAAGGTTATAACAAAATACTACTGGGCCTCCCTCTTACATTTTTTTTTTTTTAAAGAGATGAAGCCTTTGGTTTATTTGAAATTAAAATAAGAAAACTCAACAGTATTCAACATCTTACCTAAAGCTCCTACTTAGAGCTATACATTTGCAGAGATGTCTTTGAGCATGCAGAGTAGCAGCAGTCTTGTAGATGGAGGAATTTCTATCAGCATTGAACAAGCTTTAAATCAACTTTTCAGTGTGTTTTATAGTTGTGACAGTTACTGCTGATTAATCTAATGGTAGCAATCTCCCAGAAGTGTCCGTGATCAGCCGGGCCCTTTACTGGCTAGGTAAAATTAGACAACAAACTGGAGCAGCTCATAGGAGCACATAAGTTTCTTTATTACCCTCAGCTATAGGATAGTAAGTCCACCAGAAAAGCCTGGCAAACTGTTACTGCAGCCTAATCACCAGTGAACATCTCTCACTGTCTAAATTAAATTCATTGTCTTTCAAGTCAAGTTATGCCTCTCACAGGCTAACATGACTCTATGTTGTCAGTCAATGTACAGAAAATTAAATTATCCAATGCTCACTCAACCTTGCCCATCCAAACCAATTGAAATTAAGATGGGAATAGGAGTTCTTGTTCCATTTCCTCTCTTTTGGTTAGTCACAGTCTTAAAGTTGATTAATTCTAGATGTTCCAGTACACAGCATGTAACTGCAATACATTACATATGCTATGTGGCTGGTCACATCAGTTCAGGTCACTTATAAAGTTTGCTGTCTTAGGTGTTGCGAGGTCAGTACCATTTGTGAGCTTATGTAATTTATTTGCTGTATGTAAATACGTTGGTTTTAACTGTTAATGTGTTAGAATCTTAGAGTCAGCTGTTTAACTATGTCAGACATGCACCCCTGTTTTGCATATGGAACAAATCTTATTGTATTACAAACTATATAAAGGACGTATTTCTGAATTAATTTGCTTGAGCAGAGAGGAGGGGAATAAAAGATTTAAAATATTAAAAGATTTAAAGATTAACCATTCTGTCTTCTTATCATGCCATAGGAATTAGAGAATATCTAATTTTTATAATACAGACCTGTTAAATTATGGAACTACAGATTCAAACCTAGTACACTGGCAAATGCCACAGGAAATAATATACATGTTTTTCTAGATGTCTATGAAACATCCTATACATTGAATTAGTAATTTTTATATCCTATATGTTGAATGACTACAGTTTTTCTCCCTCCTTTGTGGATAAAAATAGACAGGCTAAGCAATAGTTTAAGAGGCAATGCCATATGGAACATAGAAGCCCCAAGTTTTCCCTTCTTCTGACTGCTAGACACATTTTCACAGATACTACATA
Source organism: Pezoporus occidentalis (assembly GCF_034315485.1). Classification (NCBI taxonomy): domain Eukaryota; kingdom Metazoa; phylum Chordata; class Aves; order Psittaciformes; family Psittacidae; genus Pezoporus; species Pezoporus occidentalis. The sequence goes on along the minus strand of NW_026914940.1, from coordinate 12,559,001 downwards.
CAAAATTATTTGAGATAGCTGATGAATTCTTTGAAAGCCTGCATAGGAAGTAGGGCGCCTCCCTACTTTTAATCCTCTATGAATAAATAAGAGCCCATAACTTTGCAGAGGCTGCCCTGTATTTGTTGCATTATGATAGGACTGGCAGCAGCACATCTCAGGTCAAGGCTGATGGGAGGGGCAGCTCTGAAGTCTGGCCCTTGGGCCAAGTTACACAAGCCTGCTGACCAACCAGGGAAGGAGGCTCATGTCAGAAGCAGGGGAAACACATACAAGAGTTAGTAATCCATGAACAGGAAATCCTTTCCACATCCAGGCAAAAGTGGTAAATGGGAAATCACAACATTTTCCAGGAGAAAAAACATCTCCAAGACTGGTGCAAACATGGAGAATTAATACAAGGGTGGTGCCACCACTGTTCCACTCCTGCACTGTTTGCAATTTGTCTTCCCAACAAGGTAAAACATGGAGTAGCACCTTCAATACTCCTTACTCTTTAACAAGACACAAATGATTGTTGAAACTAAATGGAATTAGAACTAGATGAAATTAGAATTGGAACTAGAACTTCCGACCCTGATTCAAAAATAATTAGACAGACTCAGAGAGCCCTGTTACTTGTTTATGGATCAAGCTGTATAAAAAGAAATGCTTCTAAAAAGACAATTATAGACATGCCTCTTTTTATGTCTCCACCAAAGTGATTGCAAAATGTGTTCCGGACAAAAAGGCAGATGACAGCTTTCTGCAAAGCTGAGCCCAAAATTTGGTCTCCTCAAATGCAACTATGCTGCCAATGCTCAGGCTGAATAAGTATGAAAATTAAAATAAGAAGTTCTTTCTGTAATCTTTAGATACTTAAAAACCAACAGAATTCAAACCAACAAGAGAGAAAAATGGTTTTATCCCAACAACTGATATAGAATGTGAAATTTAGATAAAATCAGGAACACTCAGTTAAGCTGTGTAACAATGATGAAGGTTGTATTCTCTTTAAAAGGTTCATAGTGAAAATAAAGCCTTCTACAAGGTGCCATAAACAAGCTTCAATACTTTTATAATTAAGATATTGCTGAAGAGAGAGTCATCATCAGAGCCAAACTCAGGTCCAAGCTGGATTACTTTCTGAATGAAGGTCTGTCCCCATTAACCACAGACCCACAGTTCTACAATTCTGTGATCTTCTGACCTTGGGAAGGCCAATAGATTTCTACGGATTATGAAAGATCACCAAAGAAAAGCAATATATTGTCTGTAGTATAAGCTTAAGCTTGCAACATCAAACCAAGATATGGAAAAGTACTGCTTAACAGAAGCCAAAGGCAGCTGAGGCCTAATTTAGTGCATGAAATTACTTGGGATGAGCAAAGAGAGCCTCAGTGTCATGAAAAATGAGCAGTAAACTTAATTTCCCCTCTGGGACCATGGGCCCTGATGCTGACTATTTCTGTGAGATGCTGTGAAAGGAGTGGTTTTGCAGCTGTTTCTTGTCAAACACTTTTGTTTTGAAAACAAGGTGGTTTTAAGCTTGTATAATAAATCAAGGTTGTATGCTGAATCAGAAAGACTGGATTTCATGAAGTCCCACAGCCAGCTACAGCACCTTGAAATACTTCCAAACTACGTTCTTCCCCTTTCTTTTCCTAATGCTCTCAAAATTAATTTCACATAATTCCTGCTGTAGAAACATTCAGCTACTCATCTTTCAAATCCCACTGAACCTCCACATTTTAATAAAGCCAGATACAATAGACCAGTTTCCAGGAGCAAGGAAGTACTTCAGAAATTATCAGCATTAAATGACATTCTCTTCTAGGCAGTTTCAGCCATAATATGAGGCTGGGGGTTTCAGACACTTTTTATGCCTTCCTGGGAAGAAAAATAATAGTTCCCGATTGTGTGCAAACAAAGTACCACTCTGCAGTTGTTTGAGTACTCTAGTTTGAGACCCAAGACCTACAAAGAACCAGATGGATGTGCTATGACAGTAAAGTGGGTGTTGGTCGATGAGAAAATGAACATGAGCTGGTTTCAATGTCTGCTCGCAGCCCAGAAACCCAACCTTATCCTGGGCTGCATCAAAAGGAGTGTGACCAGCAGGTCGAGGGAGGTGATCCTGCCCCTCTCCTCTGCTCTGCTCTCGTGAGACCTCACAGAGTATTGTGTGCAGTTCTGGTGTCCTCAACATAAAAAGGACATGGAACTGTTGGAACAAGTCCAGAGAAGGGCCACGAGGATGATCAGGGGACTGGAGCACCTCCCGTATGAAGAGAGGCTGAGAAAGTTGGGGCTGTTCAGCCTGGAGAAGAGAAGGCTGCTTGGAGACCTCATAGCAGCCTTCCAGTATCTGAAGGGGGGCTATAGGGATGCTGCGGAGGGACTCTTCATTAGGGACTGTAGTGACAGGACAAGGGGTAATGGGTTAAAACTTAAACAGGGGAAGTTTAGATTGAATATAAGGAAGAAGTTCTTTATTGTGAGGGTGGTGAGGCACTGGGATGAGTTGCCCAGGGAAGTTGTGAATGCTCCACCCCTGGCAGTGTTCAAGACCAGGTTGGACAGAGCCTCGGGTGACGTGGTTTAGTGTGAGGTGTCCCTGCCCGTGGCAGGGGGGTTGGAACTGGATGATCTTAAGGTCCTTTCCAATCCTAACGATTCTATGATTCTAAGACTTCTGTGATATGCAGAAAAGGTTTTCCTTCCTCTCCCCTTAGTTTTACTGTCTTGTCTTTCAATACCTAGCTATTTTTGGCAGTCTATGTCAATGTGATAGTTAGAGAAAAATTATAGATAGCTAGAACAGACTGTATCTAACCCATGTATAGATGGAGATAATTTTTTCCTCTTATAAAATTCTGAAATTCACTCATCATATGTGCAATTCTTCTATGTGCAGGGTCCATGTGTATCAGGTTTCTGGAGATCTACCAGCTCCTCACCCAACCACTACAGCCACTCAGTCAGGTTTGCCCAACTTACTGGTTTCCCTCATATTAAATGCTTAGGATTAAATTACAGCTCTTCCCCTATGCATATTTCCCGTTTCCCAAAGGCATTTCCAGTTTATTGCTTGCGTATTTTCCTATTTAACACTTGTTCGGATCAGGTGGTTGATTTTATTGTCCATACTTGTTTAAGCAACGCACTCCCTGTCCTCTGAGGATTTCATCCAACATATGGTCATCCACTGTTGTGTAACTTTCTTGAACACTTCTCAGCTGTCATTTTTCATGACCCTTGCTTACAGTCCAGAAAAACTTCTTTTTGCTGGAGCAGCATAACTTTTTAATGGACGTGTGTGGGAATTACACATATTCCCCACTCAACACAGCAGGTGTGAAGTATTTATAGACTTTGACTGGTATAAATATCACAGTTTAAAAATAGATACATTTGTACAGTCCCAAACAGTTACTTCTCCTCTAACTCTTACTGAATTGTGATTAAGATGCACAATTAAATATGCAATGTATAATTAAATTACAGCTGTTTAACAAGTTGTCACACAGCAGTTGAACCATGAGATTGTCTGTGAGCTTGCTGCCCGAATGCAGCAGGAATGATTTGTTAGCTGTGTGGCTCCGGCTGTAGCTGAGGTGAAGCAACCCACTGCCACCTTTTCACTGCTGCTAGTTTTGATCCTGTTTCTTTGCTCGCATCTAGGAGGATAATAGCTAGTAAGGTTCCTTGACCACTCCTCTTGACACAAGCTGTGCTTAAAGCTAACCCAGGTCATAGCTGGGCAAGGGAGTGTCTATGCTTAGTGTTAGGCTGACAAATTTTATGAGGGAAAAAAAATACCTCCTTTTGGCTCAGCTACAGCCATACACATCTGCCTGTCACATCTGCCTGCAGCTTGAAATTGCCTTGTCTCACATTTGTTGTGGACTAAAACCACATGCAGACAAATAACACACACACTTGTTAAGCCTAAAATCATCTGAGTAACTTCCTTTAGTCTCCTGGGATATTTCTGTTTTAAGGGATTTGGGGGATAACACTTATCACATCAGCAAACAGCAGTGACAGATGATGGTGTTCCTAAACCCCCTCCAATTTCCCTGCTCTGTCACCTCACTCTTTTGTCGGTTTAGCTGAACAAGAAGCTGCTAAACGACAGTTCTGTAAGCAATCAGTGCAATGATGTGTGCCTGCACCATGGTGGCTTGCACGTAAAACTTGTTAGTTTAATTTAAACCCACTTTTGATGGCAAAGCAAGCCACCACAGCATGCACTAATAGAGGAAAAGAGTAGCTGAAGCAAGGGGACTCTTAGCTGTACTAATAAGGAATATTTTGAAGGAGGATGTTTCTATGCCCAGAATAAGGAATCAGAGCTAGAGAAAACACCAAGTCCAAGAGGACCTGGTTCAGCCACTGCTGCTATGCTCAAGGCAGAAATTAATTCAAACTTCTACAGCCTCTGCAGCAAGTCAGGTAACAGCAATCGCTTGTGGACTTAATTATGAAGTTGTGCCACAGTGTGCTGACAGAACATTAATACTGCCACAAGGACATTACAAGGATGAAAACCTGAGAAACCCATAATGAAAAGGAAACATTATGCCACTGTGACGAAAATACAGTGTTAAACTGCTGCCCAAAGTGAGGGTTTTTTCCTAGCCACATCTAATTTATACGTATCAATGCAAGCACCTTTCCATAGTCAATGGCTTTATTATTCTGAAAAGCAAAAGCCAACTCAAAACATGAGGTTAAATTAACAGACACAGGGCCAGCCAGGGGGGAGATTAGGTACAAATTGTTCACAGATGTATTTTTTTAATTATTATTATTGGCTGTGTTCCACAGCACAGGGGGAGGGGAGGAGAGGGAGGAGGAAAGGAGGAGAAGGGAATCTGAAACTTACTGGTTGACCTCCCCACCATCTGTGATTGAATTTCTCTCGCCCTCGAAGACTGAAGCTGGCATCAAACACTGGGTCATACATCGAATTGCCAACGATTCCATGTGATTCAGGATAGAGTCCCTTTGTGAGAAGTACACTTATTAGTAAAACCTTAATGCACGCAAATCCAGTTCTCCACAGCTATCTGCAAAGACCACTGAATTATTATAAAATAGGTATCTTTGTAACTGCACACCAGAAAAAGTTTTAAGATAAGCACATTTAAAACTGGTTGTAGTAACGAAAGCAGTAGGACATGATTGAATGGTGCTAAAAAGCATAAAAACTCCTGTTACTTGATACTTCAAAGTATTTTCACACTGGTTAAAAGTTAGTTTGAGGCCATCTAAAGTAAGCAAAATTTTATGAAAAGATTGATTTGGACTTTCAGTTCCCTCTCTGGAAACAGTAATTCATTCTCTGGTTGCAAGAGTAACACTTAGCATTTCCATCTTATAATGTTTTATCTTCACCAGAGCCTCTGTGAGATAAATTATTTCCAAGAAATAAAAAAACAAAAAAGGCAAGGCAACCAAAGCCACAGCGCAATTTGTCCATCACTAAAGGCAATGTAAGAAATTTCTGCTCTTCTCCCTTTCTCCTGGCCCTCTCCCATCCCCAGCTATTTGTTTCTCCATCCCCTCTTTTCCCATTTAACATTTGTGCAGAGGCTGCAGGAAAGAAAGAAAGGAGAAAAAAAAATGCAACTGCAGGTAGGAAGTCCCTCATCCCAGTTTTAGGAGTCCTGTCACATGGGAACATTTGCATGCCAGCATGAGGACAGGCTGGCACCGGAGTGCAGAAGTGATGGCTTGCTGTACTGCAGGGCCAGTGCAGCATCCAACACACTCAGCAACTGTAAACTGTGAGTCAGCTGCTAAATCAGCCCCACTGAGTTCAGCTACCCCAATGAAGGAACAACTGCTGTTTGTATTCTGGGTAGGGTTTCAGGGTGGTTTTTCCCCCTCACCCCCCCCCCAAAAAAAAAAAACACAAAAACTTCAACCTGTAATTACACAGCAGTACAAATAACTGCAAAAGCAGGCATTAGAAAGCACACAAAAGCTGTGGCACAGTGTATAATGGTGAGATACATTATCTCAGAACAGCAAAATGATGAAGAAAATACTTAACTGAGGACTGAAAAGGATGGACAGTGAAGCAGTTTTATTAAATAAAACAAAACCTTGCTTCCCACAACCTACATTTCTGTTGCAGTGCAACATTTTATCATCAAAAAGTCTTTCACAGGGACTTACAGTAGCAAGGGTGTACAAGTTGGGGAAGGTTTTTGTAGGGTAGACAGGTCTCATGTAAGGAGAATGTGTTCCACAAGATCCTGAAAATTCAATAGCAAATATAAACATTAGGAAGTGGAGCTCTCAGACTTGGAAAACAAGAACAGAAATTTTCATTTGCTAGGACTCAAAATGCTGCAGAAACTGGTTAAATTTTAACCCATTTAAATGAACATTCAGCTGCTTAACAGTGGCAGATCTTCCCATGGGCCAGTAGTAAATCCACTCATGCGCACTTTGTACTTCACAATAAGCAACTGAAATGAAGCAGACAGAGGACTACGGAACCAGCTGCATTTCCATAGACTGTTTTACTTTCTGAGCTACCTCCTTCCAGAATCCAGAGTCATTGGGAGTATCTGGCTAAGTAAAACAACATGAGAAAATGCAGGCTACTTTTGAATGATAAATACACTAAAGCTGCAGTTTCACAATGGGCTATCTTCAATATTTCTGAATCAACTGGAAATTCTTTTGGGTACCTCCCAACTAGCTTATAAGTGCATGGTACACATAACATACTGAAGATTGCTTTTTTCGCTGACAAAGCCACATGAAAGCCACCGATTCTGACCAGCATTCCTGAAAGCAGCATCTCTCTCCCCACTCTGATTGCTGGGTGCTCCTTTAGCCAGGGTGCTTTTCAAGTCACCACTTGATGCCATCTAAACCAAAACAGACTTTTCTGCCATTTCATGGGAAAAAGAAAAGACTTAATCTTTGACAGACCTTTCAGTCAGAGGAGCCCTGCATTTGTTGCAGCCCTTCTACCCACCAGCTCACACTTACGTCTGTTGCTCAATAAGCAATGGAAACAATGGGGCTGCAAGAGATTGTATTTCAGTTATTGCAAGAAAACAGATGTACTCACTGAGTTTTTCAATATTGGGCATGACCTTGTTCCCTTTCTTCATATATGATGCACGGAAACCATCAACAGAGAAGATGATCAAAGGGGGACGAACAAAGCTAAAAGCAAAAGCGGCAGGAGTGTAATACAGCATTACAAAGTGATTTTATTTCCACTTGCTCACTAGGACTCCAGAGAATCTACAGCTACTACATATGATATATGCCTATAATTATTTTGCTTACTTAACAGACCAGCACAAATCGATAATCTTCACACTTAGTAACATCCATTGTTCACTGACAGTCAGTGAAAGGGCTGAACTCCAACATAAAAGACAACTTCCCTGAGCAGCTAAAAGCATTTAGCCCCAAAAGGCAAGTGTTTATAGAAGGACAAGGAGAACAAAGAAAAATAGTATGCATGAGTACCCACCCTAGCATACAATCTGTAGTTAAAAACCACATGGCTTGTGACAGCTGGTCTCCCTTCACAGACAAAAGCCTGTGTGGCATTTTGAGTGAGCTCTTGAGGCAGAGCCCATTCTCACATAATAAAGATAACAGTATTTCATGTTATTTAATTACATTTTTATTTAGTACTGCTACCCTAAGTGGGCAGCAATGGGTGCTGGAAACCTGCTGTTGGGGTAAGCACTCATTACTGTCACCAGGAGAAGCAGGCACTCCTATCTCCTCCAAACTATCTTCTTAATAGCACAGACTTTGCAGCACCTGACCAGATGCTTACCTCTAAGGCTAACAGTGAGCCACCTGATTCCTGAAGTGCTTACTTTCTCAGTTTGGCCATGTGCTCAAATACCTCACTCAGTCAATCCTGTACTCCACTGCAATTTAGAAATCCTTTCATTTAGGAACATTAATACAAAATTAAATTTAAAAAAATGGCCTGAACTATGTTCACATATGGACCAACCTGCATTTTATTGCAGCCAAAAAACTCTAAACCATTTGGTTAGGTTAGAGGAAAACAAATAGAGTTTGGCTACCTTCCTTACATGGCAAATGAAGCAGGCAAACCCATCAGCAGGTGATCAAAGACCTAGAGTTCAAGCCCACCATTTCTCACCTAGCAGCTCAAAGCATACGTGTTACAATAGTATCTGCCTAATTGTCCAAATGGTGAAGCACAGGAAAGCATCCAGACCACAGGCATTCAACCTATGAGATGGGGCAGTGAAGAAATGCAGAGCTCAGAGGGCTGGGGCAGAGCTGGGGACCATTGGCTTTGCCGCTGGTAGGAAATACTTACCCTGCTGGACATTCAGGAGTCCTTATCTCTTCACAGTCATCATCCACCCAGTGGGTTTCTCCTACCAGAAAAGTCACATTGGAGTTTGAAAAAAAATAGAAAATAAAGTCCAGCTCCAGGTAACAGACTCCCTTGTCATAGTTCCCATGAATGATGAGCAGGTTTCTTCACAAAGCTGAATGAATGATCTGTTTTTATTCTATTCAACAAGAATATCCCAACTAGCACTCCTAGAAGTAGCTCTTAAAACTGGAGCTAAGAGTGTCCTTTTGAGTGCAGGAAACAGAGGTTACACTTCATGCTCAGCGGTCATCTATTTCATTTTTTTTATATTCAATCTGTCAAAATCATGCAGCGCTGCTTCTGGCAGGGAATTCCCACCCTCCTCTCCATGAGCTGATGCAGCTGGCTAAAGCCACAAAACAAAAATTCATTCTGGGGAAGAAAAACAACTCTAAATAGTTTCCAGCTGATCAGCTCACAGATCAGGTGAGACCAGACACAGCTAAAAAAAAGCATTAATACTCTTTCAGAGCTAGATTAGTTAAAATTACCTTATGTAATCAACTATTTTCTTAAGGGTTTCATCACTGAATGCTGTGTATAGAGTGGCTCATGACTTGCACTTTCACAGGTCAATTGAAAAACAAATTATTAGCTAATGAAGCTAGCTTCCTGAATCTGGCATTATTAAAGGAACTGCAGTTCAATTAAAAGAACAAAACAAAAAAGCACCATAGAAAAGACCTGCAGGAAATATGTCCTGCAGCAATGCCAACTGACCATGACAGGAGGTGGAGGGACTATTTCCAAGAAGGAAAAAAACAAAACAAACAAAAAAACCCCAAACACACTATCCTCAGATAGGCAAAGGCATGAAAGAGGAAACACTGTTCTCACATAAGGCTTGCTCCTGTTAGAGTGCCAGGGTCACTGAGATCATTTGTTATTAGCCAGTTCAACAAAGATTATGTACATTAAAGCTGGAGACATGTAAATTCTTCTGTCTTGACCCTTGTAAGAGGGAGCTCACAAAAAAGGCAGGAACTGAAAACTATACCAACATTTAAGTGGTCTCAGCCTTGGGTTTCTTTGAGAAGGGGAAGAACATAATCTACAGTGCTTGCTGGGAAGTCCATGTTTCATTTGGATTCCAAGCTCAAGAGAAAAAAAACCAACCCAGTTTTCAGTGTATGGATCTGGATTATTACATTTTTCTCAACATATGCAGTTGGCCAAAATTGTGTGGAAGGAAGACTTTTGAACTGTAACCCTTCCATCGGTAAAGTTAATGAATAAAAATCTAAGAACTAGCTGAGGCAAAAAAAATAGGAACGTGTAGAGCACATTACGAAGGATCAAAAGATCTGCTCTGAATGGGAGACACATTACACAAGGCAGGATGTGCTCCAAAAAGTCAGGGTAGAGGATCAAATTAAGCCCTCAAAGTCCATCCACCTACCAGTGCATGGCGTGCATAAAGGTGGCAGTTATCTAAAGCCCATGCCACCATCTGCAAATTGCCACCATTCCGTATTCTCACAACTCCAATCCTACAAGGAAAAAACCCTGCAGGTGTTATGCCAAGTAGTTTAAGGAGTTTTTGTGGTGGGGGTGGGGAGAGGTCTTTGAAACAGAGATAACATATCTAGGAATGCTCCATTCCTTCCCAGACCATCAGATATCCCTGCTTTCCCTGTGATGCAGGCAAATGCATCTGAACACTTGTGCGTTTTGCTTTAAATTCTTGTTCATCCACCTGCTCCTCTTCCTGTAATTATCTCTACAGGTAAAGACAATGTCCTTCTACTATCAATAAATTAGAAACTAATTCCAGCTAATTCCCATGCAATTCCCCATTCTTCACCCCATCCTCCGAAAAATCAGAACAGAAGATTCCTCCCTTAAAAGAAGACTCTTTACCCACAGGGCTGCCTTCTATCGAGTTTGGAAAGATAAGAAGTAGAAAGACCAAAGATGTACCTTTGCAAACGACTTGGTAATTAGTACAACAATCTCCTCTACTTAAGCAGTCTTCAGAGCAGTGACAAGCATTGTCATCATTCCTGGTTTCTCCACAGCGATCTTTGGTACATTCCCAACCCCGAGCTAAAATATTCATAAAGTTAGCAAGAATGAGAGATTATAATCAAAACAAAAAAGTACTCACTATACCCATAATGACAACACTCTAGTCGTTAAAGTGGGAGGTAAAGTTTATGGCCCCATTTTAGTGATTTCAAGACCTCTGAAGTTGGCATGTCAACCAGAAATGAAAAGGACCCCTGTATCCTGCAAGTGCAGGAGGGCTCCTCCACCCACCCACAAGTGCTTTTGCTGCCCTCAGGTTTTGTACTCTGTCCTTTATACAACCTGAATGCCAGGAAAAGTATGGAAAGCAGAAGGAAAGAAAGGATCTCAACAGAAAAGCAGTGAGGCCTGAACCACAAGCTAAGGATTCTGATGTTTCTTGGGTAATCCTGTTTTTTCTCCCAAATACCCGTCCTTGATTCAATCTATAGGAAATAAGAGAAGACTGAAAGGTAAGACTATGTGAGTGCAAATTGATGCTCTCCTCCCATCATTTCCTCACCCATAGGGTTAGATTCAGTATCAACCACAAAAGGTACGAGTACAAGAGCTGTTCTTCAAGGAAAAGCATGGCACAGCTCCTGTAAAACACCCCAGACCTTCTCATCTTATAAATTAAGTTAGGATCTAAGCATTTGTCTAAATTTGGGTGCTCTTTCAAGGACAGTACATTGATATATTTTGGAATAGGGCCTAAGGATGTAAGCATATTGTTTTCCACATCCTAGCTCAACCAAGAAGAAACTTTAGAATCACTTTAGACAACATGCAGCCAGCAACAAACACACCACATAAGAGCAACGACTTTTACCCCTTTTTCTCCTTCATTTGGGACCTTTTTCTATAATTACGTAGTATTTACAGATGTACATGTGATAATTGCCTTAATAAATGCCTGTGGGAGTGTATGACAATTCACACACCAGTCCCAAGGTCCATGCAGGTACCCATACACATGCGGACATGGTGCACTGTGGACAGGTGGCTGAGAAACTTAGTATCTGTCCTTTGGTAACAAACCTCTTGTATTGCACTGAAAGTCTTCAAATAGAGCCGCTCTTTCTGCGGACATTTACACCAAGAGCAAAACAGCATCAGCCTAAAAATCAGAAGTTTTTTCATACCAGATTAGCTCACCATTTTTTTTTTTTGGTACTAAATTATTAAAATGATACCATTACAAACAGAACTGAGGAATTCAGGACTTTCAAGCATTGCACATCCATGGGCAATGATATTTTTAACCATCAGACTTCTGGCTGTTTAATAAGTGTAATTTTTTGATAAAGCAATCAAAATTTTAATGGCAGAAGTATCAGGCACCTGTGTCAACTGACCAATGTGCAAACACCCAAGGAGATGGGTACAACTAATAATTTAAATGCACTATACTATGAAGTGAAACATGGTTCCCTTTGGTGCTCTTTGAAGATTTTCTTGACCATGACTCATGAAAAAAGCAAAATGAAAATGAACCCAGTGCTGTATTTCTATCCTCCAGGGTCTAATGAATTGAAGTCAAACGTTTTTACCAGTGTGTTATATGCATCCTGACATCTGGAAATCGGAGACTGGAGCAAGGGTAACAAGCCCCACCTGTCACCTGCAGCTCATTCCCAAAGGACCCATGCTGTTTCAGTGCTTCCAGCTTCTGAGCTGCTTCACAAGCAACCGCTTGCCCACAGGCATGAATTGGTCCAATATGAATTTATCACTTGGGAGAAAAAAAAGGATGGCTGACACAGAATCACCAACCCTCCAGCCTTTACCATGGCTCTTTTCATTGCAACTTGGAGGTCAAACTGGTGCCTGATCACTGAGTATTGCTTTTAGCTGAATACCAGAAGATCTATTTTTCAAGTAGTGTGAATAGTACCCTGCTTTTTGTGCCCTGGAAACCATGGCCGAAGCCCAGCAATGAGGAGCAATAGGTGCGCATCCCTACTGCTTCTTGCAAGGAAACATGGGCTTCACTTTGGGCTGAGCTGAGCCTGCCCGGCAAGGCAAGGTGAGGTAAGGAGGAGATGCAGGTTATGTCAGGGAACGCTGGTTCAGCAGGCAGGTCCTGACTGCTGGCAGAAACCAGGTATCAGCAGCGCCTGGCAGTGTGGGACAGGAGACCCATCCTACCTGTCTTTAAGCACAGCTCATCAAAGTCGAAGCAGCAGCTGTTGTAGCTCTTGCAGAGGTTGTCACAGCGGCAGCCAGGAGGCTCTGCCTCTTGAAGTTCAAAGCATCTGTTTTTGCAGGAGCCAGAGGTACTGATCCAGGGGGAATCTGACAGGACTGTGTGGAACAAGAAACAGGGCAACATCTGTCAGGCTGGCAGCGGTGTTATGGGTGGCTCAGACCTGAGCCACTCAGATGAGCAAAACCCTGGCTGCCTGCTCTGGAGAAGGAAGCAGGGAGAGGAGAAGGATTGCTTGAGGGAGAAAAAGAAAGGAACAAACTCCAAAAAGGTTGCTCTTTTTGGGGGAAGAAAGAAAGAGGAAGGAAGCAGCATGCTGTGATAACGTCCTGCAAAGAAACAGGCTTTACCTCTGTAACAATCAAGAGATCATTAGCAGAAATGTATTGAAGTCTCCAAGGCCCAATTCCAGGAGCTGAAGCTATTCCTCAGAAGCAGGCCTTTGTTTTCAGAAGCCAAGTGACATTTTCATGGCTGGCTGGGCAGTTTGCATAGGAAAGGACTGCAATTAATCTACACACAGTCAGCAGGACTTGGTTTGCTACACTGGAAGGTGCCAAATCAATGTCAAGCATGAAAGAAAATTGTAAAATGCTCTATCTTTTGGTGGGCTTCTGCAGAGCATCAAGTCATAAAAACAAAATTCAGAAATATGTAAAAAAAAAAATATCAATGTATTTAATGTGTATAACTAAATGAAGGACTGCCAGTCTGAAAACCATGAATAATGTATTAGACTTCAATAACCTGTTTATTAGTGAGGGCCTTTACTGTCAAAGCTGATATGTACTTCTCTGCTCTCTTCTCAGAACTTACTTGATATAATTTATACACTTTTCCTACAAGAGAATTCTACATAGCAGCTTACATGAAGCAGGCAGGTTGTGTGCTACTTTTAGTGTTAATCATTTTTTATGAAATAAAGTAAAAATTGTTATGTTATTCCTTAGAAACAGAGGTGTTCCAAGGAAAATTTCACAATGCCTTTTGCTCCTTGAGACCTATTAAGTCTTTGAAATTTTCTTGGGGTTTGGTTTCTTTTAGACCACGGTTTGGTTTTGGCAAACCTCACCATGATTAGCAGTATGATTTTAAGAGGACTGATGCAATGGCACTTTTGGGAAACAGCTGCTCTGATCTTTTCTTATATATTTTCCTACTCTTTTACGTAGTTAAAAGTTTAGTCTCCACATCAACTGAGAGGAAACCCCTTCCCAAACAAGATGGCATTATCCCATGAGAATGGGTGGAAAAGATGATGAAAGGGGAGTTTGAGGTGACATGGATGGTTGATGTTCTATCAGCTCCCATCCCCAGCACTACTGCTCCACCACTTTCCTTGGAGAGGCACTGGCACTAGTTGGACACCAGCACAAACCACTTCAGGGAGCAAACCTGGAAACAAATCAACCCTACAGCAGGATAACGGGTAAGAAACTCAAACCTACCACAGTTGCAGTCATGGACCATAGCACTGGCAAGGTGCATTTGTATGAGTGCTGGAAAAGGTACTAGTAGACAACTGTGTCTCTCTGCTGTTGGGTTTGGGTTGGTTTTTGATTTTCAGTAAAGCCAGTAAAGCTAAGAGCAAGTAACATCACATACAGAGTGAAGTTTCACTCCATGGTACATACCATGCAAACATGTTCTTATTGAGCCATCAGTATTTTGGTCATCTGGAGTTCTAAGAAGCTAAATGTTGTGTATCTATGCTGGCAGCACACAGATCAGTATTTTCTTTACTCACATAAATAGGCCACAAAGTTACATTAGAAAGCAATCACACGAGAATTGTTTCAAAGCATGCCAACACTGGGATATTTTCAGAGATATGAACTCTTGTTCCTTATTCTTAATGACAGCTGCTTCCTGACAAATACTTCCCAAAATCTGTTACTAAATAACATTTCCATGTTATTTAACCTCTTCTATTACTTTCCCTTTTTGGAAGCTAGGTAATATACAATCACACATTCAGTAAGCTGCAAATCAAAGATATTAGGGACTCAAAGGTATTACATACTAGCTCACACTATATATCACTCATACTGGCATTGCCCTCTTCATTTCAAAGGAATGAGAGAGATCATTTCAGAAGGTTAAAAAACACATCAACATGTTTAGGAAAGAGAAGGTTTAAATCTGATTGCAGATTGCATAAGGGACAGAGTCACCTGCAGCTCAAGGAATGCCTAGCCGTTGTAAAGAGCAGCTCATTTATCTAGAGCTGGAACAAATTGCCCACCAAGGCTGTGCAATCTCTGATCTTGGAGATTTTGAAGAACAGGTTAAACCAAGATCTATCAGGAGCACTTCAGTAATAACTGACCATGTCTCGGGATATAGAGAAAGTCTACATACCTGTTCAGGATCCTCTCCAGATCCATTTTCTATAACTGCAGGTAGAGTTTCCATTTCACATAAGAATGGTTTAGCCCAACTACCTTGTGTGTTATATTTTCACATCTCTTTACAATCACATTATTACTGATGTGACAAATTATCCTAAATTACTTAACAAACTCAGGTCACACCTCCTGAGCCAACGTAGGACACTTTCCATACAGCAATAGGAAAAAGGACTTGTTTTAATTCCTGTGATCTCTGAATACATTAAGATCATTCCTTTGTTTATAGTGCTTGACCTTGCTTTTGCAGCCAGACCATGGTTTTCAGGTCATGCACAATGCCATGGCAGAATAGTCTGAAAATACATCATCAGGAGTTCCAACCCTGGCGAGCATTTTCAAATTAACAGAAACCCCTGTACAGAACAATCCTGCACAATTTCAAAGTCCTTTGCAAAACGCCTGCATCCCTCCACAGCTCCTGCCATCAAACCATGCAGCACAACAGCAACATGAAGATCCTCCCCTCCTTATTTAATACATAAAGCTCTTTATGTCCTTTTCTGTACTTTTTTTTTTTTTTTTTGGCCAGCTGAGCTCAAAACAACCATCTAAGGATTGCCTCATGTCATAGGTTCAAAAGAGACATTACTTGGGGCAATAGTGCCTTCCTGATTCAGTCCATGGAGGTTATTACATTTCCATTGTAAAGTGCCATATCCAACTACTTGCTCTGATTCTATCCAATTACAATATTAAAAAAAAAAACAGCAAAAAACATAAATAAAAAAAAATCAAATCCATTTACTTTCAGTGGTATTTTGGTCATAGAACTACACAACATAGATGTGCTTACATAGTCATTACAAGAATGACACTACCTGATAATATTCATATTACGAATTCTCTTTTTGAGAATCCAATTGCAATGAGTAAAATTCCAGTGAAAAGCCCATAAAGTAGATAAAAAAAAAAAAAAGAAGTCCTAACTGTTGTAATACAAGAAAGATAGAACTCGGTTTCTAATGGCACGTTTAAAAGTCCAGGGAGAAAGGGCAGAAAAAACTTTTCTCCTTCCAGATTTATAGCCATCATCCTCTCATGAACAAGGAACATGCCTTAGGACACTAAGGCCATTTTCCCTGCAAGCTCTTACCGAGCTATCTAGAAAGCTCATAAAGCAAATCACTGAGTTATGAAAAAGTGGGGGCCTTGGTTCTTTAATGTCTTTTAGAAATTTTAAGTCAAAAAGCTATTTCAATGGCATGATTTGCTGGGTACAAATATTAAATATCTCAAAACGTATAAAGGTTTATATACCTCTACAAAGTAAAAATAGAACAAGAAGGGGTGTTCAGGAACTATGGTACTTCTTTGACATGGCATTAAGAAACAAAACATGTTGGTTTTGGCTCACAGAGGAGGTCTATGCCAGATGAAAACTGAAATTTGCTTACAGTCATGGCAAACCTCTGGAGAAATACCTGGTCTACACAGTAATGGTTGGTAAAGAGTTTGGTCAATTTAATAATTAACTCCAAACACCAAGAAACTTGGAACAAATAAGCCAAGGGAGGGTGATGTTGCAAAAGAATTTATACCAATATTTTGTTCTGGATATTTCATTGCACTGGATTTCTGAAAATATAACTGGAAGTCATGCAATTGGGAGAGCCTAAATAGGTTCTTTGACCACTGTGCTTTTCATTTATTAGAAAACCAGCTCTCCAGTGTTACTTTTTACTTTCTCCTTTAGCCAGATGACACTGTAATACTTTATTCTTTGCTATCATATCCTGTTTTTTTACTGCAATAAAAGTAACCAAGTTGCATAAACACAGAAGAGACAAAACCCTCCATCACTTTTCCATCTCTCACTACTGCACCCTCAACTGCACTACTGCAGTGCCAAGTGCTGGTCCAGTCCCACTTAACAGCAAATTCTCCACAGAGTACCAAAAGTACCTCATCTCCTGCTCTCTTGCAAGAGATTCTGTTTGCTTCCTATTTTTCTGGAATGCTGAGCTAAAACTCCTGCTATTGGAAACAGCACACAGCTACTGATCCCAGAAGTGATGGTGGTACAGAATCAGAATGGTTTGGGTTGGAAGGGACCTTTAAGATCATCTAGTTCCAGCCCCCTGCCATGGGCAGGAACACCACTGAACAGTGCTGGTTGGCTTAGCAGAATTGGCACTGACCAGCTGCAATGGGTTCCCAATATCAGACCTTTGGGACTTCAGTACAAATCAGCTGAGCAGCCCTGCACTAAAGCCTAGATGATCACCAGTGAAAGCAAGCAACTGGCAGTCAGGTGTTGAAGACATGAAATATAGATCTTTCACATCACTATTAAACACACTCTGCAACTACACCAGAAGATAAAAATAGAAATATATTTAGTTTTCAAACAATTTTTTTATTGTTACATAAAGATCAAAAGCAACGGATGCTATCTTTCTGATTATCTAAAATGCCTTTGCTCAGTTATCAGCAGTCCTGATTATGGTTGTCATTAAACACCAATTCCCGTGAAAGAGGACAAGATACATTACCAGGAACACAACAAACTTTGGCCACAGTAAACAATTTTGTAATTAAAATTCACAAGCTATCCTTAGAGACAGGCATTGCACATGAAACCCTTTCACTTCAGTTATATTAACCAGCTCTAAGTCAACGACCACAGGTTTCATTTTTCCTGCCAAAGGGAACAGACACACAAGTCAAGCCTACTTTTTCTTTAAAGAAAAAAATTACTAGTTTTCCATTTAATGTATTTTTCCATTCGGACTCTGCCCGAGCTCACAAACCCCTATCCTGCCCCAGAACACAAACAACAGTCTTCCCTGTGGCATGTTCTTGCTTTCCTCCAAATCAAAAAGGAGGCTGCGGAACAAAACCAGAGGACTCGGCTACAGCACATCTGGGTGAACACCTGCTCTCCTCTGCCCGGCCCTCCCCGCCGTCAGATGTCTGCCGTCTGCTGTTCGCAAACCAGCATGACCTCAGGAGCCGCACAAATCCCAGCAGCGTTTCTCAGCAGCGCCTCTCGAAAGCATTCATCAAGTTTCTAGAAACCGCTTCAATAGCTACCAAAATAAAACCAGGACTCTTAAACGCACCGGGGAGCTTCTCCGAGCTCTTCAGGGAAAGTGTGTGAAGCGCAAAACATGACAAATGCTATGGACGTGCTCTGAGAGCAGTCTCTGAGAGACTGACAGCACTCAGTCCTAAAATAAGGCAGATTTTCCATAGTCACATGCACACAGAGCAAAAGTTTAAGTAAATAGGAGACCTATAGGTGAGTCCCAAAGGTCAACTGACTCAGGCTCGGCGAGTTATTTCTTCCCCTCTATATCCTAGAGGGAAAAGGAACAAGCAAACTACTGTTTCAGAGTAGGAGTGGTTTCTAAGTACACTATATAACATAAGGGTATTGTGATGTACAATTTATGTCTGTTACTGTACCTGAGATCGGGCCCTCATCCCATTCTTCAGATCTCCTAAATCGATTTGCTGTAAATCCCATGCAGACATTTACTCCAAAGGCAAAAGCAAATAAAGATATAACCTGCAAAAGTAAAACAGCAAAGTAAGCAAAGCGCAGTGCTTGCGTGCTAAGAGCACTATGGTTAAAGGGGCAGAGATGGTCCTCTGTACATTGGAGCTCCCCAGCACTGCAGTTCCCATCACTGGAGCAGCAGCTGACAGCGTCACCCTTGGAGAGTAACACGAACCAGGAGGGCTTTATGAATAAAACATCTCTTGCTGAGGTTGAAACGCTCCTTTTTGTAGGAACTTATTCAGGAGAGCAGGGCTACTCCTCCTCTGAAAGCAAACACGCTGCTCTCCTCCCTACCTGGCGCGGGCGGACGCAGCCCTCCCCAGCCATGCCAGAGCCTGCTTGAAGAGCCTGCGCGCACCCTCGCCTTTTCCTTACGGGGAGCGCAGAGCTCTGTTTGCTCGGGGAGTTGGGGCTATTAGCTACAAGTAATCCCACCTGGTGAGGTTGACAGGCTCGTGTGATTTGTCCAGGGGGTGATTTCATCATGTTTCACTCACAAATCGCAGCTCCGAGTGCGAGGAGCTCCAGGCATCATCCCTCACTGCGCCCTCCCCCAAACACACACACACACGCACACACACACACGCTTTTATGTGGTTTCCTCTGGCAAAGCAGGGCTGTCTTGTGTTGCTGCGGCCAAGAGCTGTTCCTGCTCATTTTATTCTCCTCGCAAAAGTAACATGACTAAAAGAGAAACCAAATGCATCTCCATCTGGCTCAGAGAAGAAAAAGTGGAGGGGGAGAAGCTCACTGAGAGCTGAGAACTTAAAATACCCTGGTGCCACTCTCAAACGTCACCCAGTGTTGCAATGTGGTGGGATCGGTGCTCCCTATGGGTTTGGGGAGCTTGGGCACCCGTTTCATTCTCCATGGGTACTCCTGAAGTTTCCAACTGTGTTGCAGAGCAAAGTTTCCCCCAAACAGGGGACACCTTCAGAGCAGGGGTGTATTTTTCAATGCTGTTCTCCCGTGCTTCTGTGGCAGTGCAAGGCTTGGATTGATGGAAACACAAGCAACTTTATCTGAATAGCTGGAAACCATAGACTTCCAGAAAGGAAGGGAAGTGACATGTTCCTTCTGCTCCACATTTTCCCATTTTCATCAACAACAACAGAAAGCTCGGCTGTTTGGATAAACACTTCTATTTACAAAGCAAATGATAACGCTGAGCAGAATTACGGTTCGGATCAGTGACTTATATATTATCTGCCAAGGCAAATTACTTACCAGTGTAGTTTGGCACTTTTTTCTCTGATGAAAGTTTTTTTCATTTAAGTGTTTACTAACAATCACATTTAAAGGGACAGAGTCTAGATTTGTAAGCCCTCAGAAGGTCTAGCGGAAGGTATCCCCCCCATGGCGGTGGGGGGGTGGAACTAGATGAACTTTAAGGTCCCTTTCAACCCAAACCTTTCTATGACTCTATGATCTTACGATTCTATGGTCTGAGCTTCCCTTGGGACCTGTCCCATGTTCTATACTGGAATGAAGAGAAACACAGTTTTGTTTTCTTTAACCTATCTTGCAATATTAAACACATATAACTTTGAGGTTTGTTTAGAGGCACCTTTTACCTGCTTCGATATCCCTCCTTCCTCACTGTGTAGCTTTACAGAGCAGAGGCTAAAAAGCCCCCATTTTCCTACCAACATCTTACCAGCCCACCAGCCCTTGCTGAGAGCTGACCCTTTTTCATGCAGTTTCTAACTCAAGTGGCTCCATTGTGCAGCTGCATCTTTGCACTGCAAGGCTCCCATAAATGTAATTAGCCTGGAAAGACCTACATCTTAGCTACACAAGAACATCATGCTCCTCTCCCTTGCACAGACCAGGGCTGTGAAGTCAAGACCCATCTTCTAATGGTCACTCCATCACTAGCTGGGGTGGGAATTAAATAGGTTGCAATAGGCAATATTTTTCTAGTAAAAAAATATGTGCATAGAGGTCTAGAGAAAAGTAATCACCAAAGTTTTTACTAGCTGTTCTGATAAAACTCTTCGCTGTTAGCCTCTGGTACATCCTATGGTTAAACAACTTCACACCTAAACACTAGGTAAGTACAGCAGTGTGTGACAGCAGCAGAAGGGAAACCAAAAGTGTCACAAATAAAATCACTCAATGGTATTGCCTACATAGCTAATGGAATTCATGATTCCACAGGCAAAACATGGGAATCAGCAGCCTGAAGCTCTCCTCTGTCCTGGGACCTTCGGGTCACTGAGTGACCCAGGCAAAACACAGTTGAATTTTCAAATCTGGTGGCCAGTTTTGAGTGCCCAAGCCAATACGTCCATTCAGAGGTGCTGAGCCCTTGCTGTTCCTGCAACTCTTCCTTACACACAGGTGCTCTGTTCTTTTGAAAGGAAGTTCCTACATAAGTTAAAAATGGCCACCCAGAAAATTAAAGCAAGAAAGAAACCCCCAAAATACAGCAGCATGGATGACTTCTACTGATGTGAAAATACATATTTCATTTTTCCATTCATGTAACCTCTCTGGACCTCTTAAACAGCACAATTCTACATAAGTGGAGGAGCTCGTCTTATGTTTCCTGGCCCATGTTGCAAGTATATTACATTAATTAACTTCCTTTGTAATATCCTTTAGAACTATAGATGATGCTGACTCTGAAACTGCTAATCTTTTTCATATGTGTTATGTAAGACACATTTTTCAGTAGCTCTGAACTGACCGCATACCCAGATGCACAATCATCTTTCTGTCACAAGGGTTCTGCCTGGAGCCACCCCGTAGATGCACAAGGAACCTATTAGAATAAACAAAGCCCAGTGATTTTGTTCAGGCAAAATTTCACTGCTGGGATCACTGGCAATTAACTTTTTAAGCAATTAATTGCTATTTTATTCATCAGAACAGGAAAGACTTCAGCTGAAATAATGTATTCTCTGCCCAAGAATGCAGCAGTTCAGTGCAAGTTTTAGGGCATAAATGAAACACATTAAAAAGGAATTTTAACCAGACCAACGGAATATGAAATATCCTTCATCAGTCATTGTGCTTAAGAGTTGGTCTTTGGCTTTTATGGCTTATATGATCATACTGATTATTAATTCGGGATGCAAAACTTCCAACCAACCACTAGGTGACACTTTACATGAGAAGTTCATCCTGTAACACTTCCACAGTTACAAGCATTCATAGGATCGTAAAATCGTTTAGATTGGAAAATACCTGTAAGATCATCGAGTCCAAAAGTTGACATAACACTGCCAAGTACACCACTAAACCATGTCCAGAGACTTCACCAGCTCCATTGCCTTTCTCTGGCCCTGCTCCAGCATCTCAATGTCTCTCTTGAGCGAGAGGCCCAGCCCTGAACACAGGATTCAAGGTACAGCCTCACCAGTGCCCAGTACAGGGGGACGATCACTGCCTCGGCCCTGCTGGCCACACTATTTCTGATGCATCCAGGATGCTGTTGGACTTCTTGGCTGCCTGGGCACAAGCTGCTTGTCTTCAGCTGTGCACCCTCACATCCTTCTCTGCCCAGAAGTTTTCCAGCCACTTTTCCCCAAGGCTGGCATGTTGCAGAGGGTTGTTGTGGCCCAAGTGCAGGACCCAGCACTTTGCCTTGTTGAACCCATAGAACTGGCCTCAGCCCATAGATCCAGCCTGTCCAGATCCCTCTACAGAGCCTTCCTATCCTTCAGCAAATCAACAGTCCCACCCGGCTTGGTGTTACCTGCAAACTGATTGAAGGTGCACTTGATCCCCTTGTTCGGATCATTGATAAAGACATTAAACAGAACTGGCCCCAGTACTGAGCCCTGGGGATCACCACTTGTGACCAACCACCAGCTGAGTTTAACTCCATTCACCACCATTCTTTGGGCCTGGCCATCCAGCCAGTTTTTTACCCAGCAAACAGTACACCCATCAAGCCATGACTGGCCAGTTTCTTCAGGAGAACGCTGTAGGAAATGGTGTCAAAGGCTCTTCCACACAGTTAATATAAGAGAAGCAATATTTACAGTCTGATTAAAACTACTTTTTGTTAATCATTTCTTTTTAATTGAGACAAGAAAATGCAGAGAAATTAAGTATACTGGCTGAATCAGAGGCTGGGGAAGCAGTGGGCTTTAAAGAAATGGGCCTTTTCAGCTGCTTGTCTCCACATTGCACTGGGTGCTGGATGCAGCCACGTCAGGTGACTGGGCGACTAGGGTGAAAGCCTCCAGTATGCCTGACAGCAGCATGAAAGACAGAAATGTGAAGGACTTCTCCAAAGTGACCCAGAGCTCTCACCACCCACCATCTCCCCCCAGAAGGCAGCTTCCACATGTAGTTGTGGCCAAGGAAAACAGTTGGGTACATGAAATAGCAACTCAGAGAACAAAACCTTCTGATAAACTATAGAAATTCAAGCAGTGCCAACATCAAGCTTCCCCAGATACAAGCTCTATGAAACCAAATAAACCTCCAGCAGCCAAAATGAATATGGGAAGATGTGAGTACCTCACTGAAAACACCCTGAGCGTTCTTAGCAAACCCAAAGAGGCACAACATAGAAAGAAGAGCCAATTTGGTGTATAAAGGACTTTTAACTTGTTTTTTAGACTTCATATATCAATAGCTCAAAACCAAATATCTTTGATAAACAAGATAGAGAAGGAAGTGAAGGCAAGTGTGTGAGTGCAAGGACAGCAAAACCAGCCAGGTTGACAAAAAGAGGGGCAAGGTGGATAAGATTCAGTGCAGGAGGGTGATGATCTGGGATGAGCAGTCTCTCAGCAGAGATCAGCCCAGGATCCAGGCTACAGCCACATAGAGGAGTCCAGAAACATGATTTCACAACCCATGTATGCAAGACACCGGAGTTGCTGAATGACAAAGGAACTGTATCTGCTCAGCTTGTAAGAGCAGCACTGAAGACCCCAAAAGAGGGTCATTGAGAAGTCCTTTTTTACCTGATGGAGGCAAAACACTCCAGCAAGTGCTAGATAGCAAATGGCTTGGGAGCAAAAAGTTATGATCTGGTCACAAAGGGTAGGAGAGGACACAGCTGTTCACATGGATGCATTAAGGGATAAGCAGGATATAGAGGAAAAGAAGCTGCTAGCATAGGCAAGGGTCAGCCTGTCCCTTCCTTGGCCTGCAGGACATGTTGTGAGAGTTGCAGCAGCTTCTGCAAGTATTTTTTGTTCTTAGACACATAAAAGCTACGTTTTGTACCTTTTATAATTATCCCCTGGCAGGGGCACAGGACTGACTGCACCACCATGGCCACTGCTACCCCGTGAGACTGGGAACACCCACAAACCAGGCTGTGCTCATGAAAGTACACCCTTCTCATCACGGAGCCTGAACACACCACCTGTCAGCACCCTGAGGCTTGAGGAACAGTCACCATCTATCTGTCTGCTCATCACCACCCTCAAGGGAAAGGTATGCAAACCATAAGGCCTGGTGCAGGAGTGTGCTGAGAATAGCTTTCTTAGCCAGAAAGATCCATAAAGGGGTGCCAGACCCTCGGGGACTGTGACAGACAAATTAAAGTCTTCAACATTGCAGTTTGTTTCAGCCCAGCCCCCGAGGCACAAAGTGCCACAGGCACCTCTATGCCCATCAGCATTTCTGAGCAGCCTATATAACACCTGCAGGGCTCACAGGGCTCACAGAACTCACTGAGGACAACCAGCAAAGCACGTTGCATCCTTCCTTTCCTCACCCTTGTCACATCCCTTTCCTCACTCTCCTGTAAGTACCCTCCCAAGACGGCTGGCAAACCATGTTCTGCACAAAACACAGGTATATTTGGTGTATTGAGTGCGTGCCTGTCCGAAACGGAGCCTACATGCTCTGCCTACCTGGAGAGAGGAGGAACCGCCAGACAAGGGAATACCTGAGTGCCAGCCTCTGCTTTACCCTTTTATATGTACTGTGATGAGGCCTGAGACCCAATATCCTAGTGAATAAAAGGGCAGCATAATGGAGCGGAGAAATAAATTCTCCCCCACCCCACCTCAGATACAACGGTTTCAGTGGCTAAATGAGGGCTGTGGATTTGGTGATAGCACTGCAGCTCCTGAACCTGCCTCTGAAGCCTGGGGGGGGCCTTGGCTCAAGTGCACCCTACACACACAGTCACCATTTGTGCCTGCACGCAAGCAGATGTTATCAGTGAGATCACATCTTTTATCAGATGTCTTTATCTCCTGATAGCGAAGTTTTCAGTGACCTGAAGAAAGCTCTATGTGCCTGAACGCTCGTCTTTCTCCTCCCAGCAGTACTACAGCTGATAGACCAACCACTCCAACGCAGGGTATTACACCTCTCCCTGTGAACTGCACATGTCAGCAACAGTATTAACACTAGTTCAACATGTATACCTTCTTCTCCTTCAAAGAAACAAATATTTCCCATTTCAGTTTCTGGACAACATTATTAATATGAAGCAGCAAAAGTGCTTCATTAAAATGCACTGAGCTCAGAACTATATTTCTTAAGATAATCATATATAAAAATTCTAGCATGACGCAGAATAAAAACTGTTCCATAATGAAAAATCAGTTCTGCATGGAGTGGGTGAATGGGTGAAACATGAAGCCAAAAAGCCCATATATGTTTTTAATGCAGCCCATGCAAGGCTAGATATGTCTTCACATCCTCATCCTTGCTTTCCATTGCTTGAGATGGTGACAGGTGTCACAGGTGCTCATCAACAGATTTACTGTAGGTTTCAGTGGTGTGAAAATCCCCCACCTACCCCTTGACAGTAATCTTGCATGGTACCTTGAATGTGCCACACACATTCACTGTTAATTCATTTGAGTTTTACAAGCGATACAACCTATTCCATCCCACAAAAACCTTAGCCCTTTAGAAACAATGAGTTAAAGCTGGAAGAGAAAAAAAAACCAACAACTAAACCCAAACAAAATCAAAAAAATGAGTAAGAAACTACTTAAAGATGCAACAAAGCAGGTTTTCTAGACTTGGAATCATAGAATCATACTTAGAATCATAAAATAGGGTTGGAAAGGACCTTAAGATCATCCAGTTCCAACCCTCCTGCCATGGGCAGGGACACCTCACACTAAACCATATCACCCAAGGCCTCGTCCAACCTGGCCTTGAACACCACCAGGGATGGAGCATTCACGACTTCCTTGGGCAACCCATTCCAGTGCCTCAGCACTCTCACAGTAAAGAACTTCCTCCTTATATCCAATCTAAACTTCCCCTGTGTAAGTTTTAACCCGTTACCCCTTGTCCTGTCACTACAGTCCCTGAATTCAAATTATATTCCTAGCTTCATTGAGTAACTTGTATGTACATCCTTCACCATGTTTGAGCCTTTCTCAGTAGACTATTAGCTTTGAATCTCCTGTGTATATAAAACTTCTTGGGGGGACTTCCTCAATAACCCTGTCACATACCTCTCCTGCTTAATCACTTTTACCCTCAGCTCAAGCTCAATTTTGGCACACTTTTCAAGCTCAAGGCTTGGATATGATTAAAAAAATTCCAAGTGCTAATCTCACCCCTACAAGTAAAATGTGGATATAATTAATGCTGGTTTGTTGACTTTGAGTTTGTTTTCTTTGCGAAACAAGAGTTCCTGTTTGTTTGTTTGAAATACCTATTTTTTTACATGTTTTTGGCCCTTGGAGCACAAAAGAAGTATTATAATCAACAGTTTTCTTCTTGCTAATCTAAAAAAAACCCAACCCACTGACATTTTCTAAATAGCAAAATCCGATTTGATTTCAGTGTAAAGAGATATGTCCCTAAGAATATTGTTCTCAGCTTGCCTGCAGCTGAGGCTGTGGACATTCATGGTCTGGAGCACCAATGCTTCTTCTGGGGAAAAAGTGAAGTGTGGTCAGGCTGGAAACAGAGGGCTCCTCCACAACAAACAGGGACATGCTTTCATATGGGCACATTTTCCCTCTGTTTCTATGCATAAAGAGGCATCTCAAGACTGAAGAACTGGCTGCTGTTATAGTGACCTGTAAGTGTCTGCACCTAGGAAAGCTTTCTTTGGCAGTGTAAATGACTGCATGGACACAGAACAGGCTGTGGCAGTGTTAAGACAAAAAAAAAAAAGGCTGAGAGCCTTCTGGGGCTTGAACCTATTTCACATGAACACAAGTCCGATTCAAGTGCAGAGCTATTTGCATAAGGACTGCAAGACTGCACCACTAAATGCAATTAGTCCAGCAGAAAGGGAAGGAAATCCTCCATTAAAAAGAAATCCTGAAGAAATTGGGACAGCTGATGCAGATGGCCTCTGGAAAATAGTTATTAAAAGCTGCCTGATCAGATTCACTGAGTGGACTCATGAACATTTATATGGAGGAGAATACAATAGGAGCTGTACAGGCTGTTGCTCAAACAAAAATGCATAGACACACCTAACACTGTCACAACCTTAGTCCCATATACAGCCCCTTTTCTGGGGTACTGATTTACCTCACAGTTGAAAGACATTCAATTTACACAAGCTTAAGCTACCTCCAGCTGTTAGAGGGGGGAGGTATTTGATTCACTTGGAAATAGCTGGATTTTCTGCCCTTTTCCTTCAGAACAGAAACAAAACCAGCACTAGCGTCCAGATATCAAGTGTCCACAGCAGTCCTGACAGACTGGCTGGTTCTTGCCATCACTTCCAACCCTCTCAACCCAACTAATCATTCCTAGGGCCACAGTGGCAGTCAAAACAGCTTAAAAAATTCAGGTTCTGCAGTTGGATGAGGTCGCTGCTCTGGTCCTCAGCTCTGAAAGCAGCGTGCCTGTGAGATACAGGGAGCTGCCAACTGCCACTGCTTCTGAACCCTGAGCTGGGTACTGGAGATAAGCAGCATCCCATGGCCAGGGAGGAGGAGGGCAGAGCACAGACGAGCTCTTCCCCCTCTCCCTGCTGCTCCCAGGGGAGCAGTGCTACACTCAGCTCTCCCCATTTCCTAACAGGCATCTGCTGCCGCCTCTTTTAATGGCAACGCACAAAAGGTTAAAACAATTGCATGTTACTTTTGGGGTCATTTCGGACAGATGGGCCACTTTCCAAGCATCACAAATTTTCCTGAGTTGAACCGTGTCACCGCCGCTTTAGTCCAACGCCAGCTTTTTTTTCTGATTACAGCCCAGTGCAAAGATGACGAATGTAAGTACAAAGGGAAAAACATCCTGTTGGAACAGTACTCCCTGTTTGCTACGGGTGAGAAAAGTAAAAGCAACATGTCAGCAGCAAAACAATGTGGTCTGTTGCTGGATTACTTCTTTTAAACCCATATTATAATGTGTAACTGAAGAAATGTCAAGCTCTGCAGGAATGCAATATACAAAAAAAGTAAAAGAAGGAAAGCGCTAAAAATCAAAAATATGCTACTCTGAGCTAGCACAGATTTGCATAAGGATTATCGGGGTTTTTATGCAAATACTTTTTTCACCTTTCAGCATAAAACTTTGGAAAGGAATAAAGAGTCATTTTTTTAACAGATTAAACAAGTAGGCTTTAGGGAAACTCTGGCCACTTAAATATCAGTAGATTTCTTCACTATTTTAAAGCAAATAATCTAAGCTATTTAAGGTTTATCTTTTTTTTTCATTTAGCAATACAAGACTTTCAGACAGAGTAGGCTCCTCAGCTTAATGGTTGCTGACTGCTGTAAACCAAAAGCAGTTCTGCTTTGCTCATCCATCACAGAAGGCTCCCCACCCAGTAAATCTCTTTCACAGCAGACAACCATGCAGTCAGCTTGAAATCATATTTGTTGAAGTTTCTCAGGGCAGAGGCAGATGTTCCTGGGCATCCATAGAGAGCCTGCAAAGCAGCTGGGACTATTTAATTTAGCATCCTTTCACTGCCCCCTTTCCCAGGATGCTGCAACCAAACAACTTTGAAGGCAGCAGCTGATCTAACCCTCATAGAAAGGACTTTAAACTACCATTCTGGTGAAGAGAGTGGAGACACCTTTTCCAGCCGTAGTTTTGCCCTTGAAAGGAAAGCCCTCTAGTGCATGTTGTCCCTGCTCAGGTGTGCAAACTCAACATTTCGTCCTTCTGGGTGAGGAGTTGACCAGCCCAGCTTCTTCTAGCCCTCTTCTTCGCCATGCTGACCATGGGAGCTTCACTGCTCGGGTTACCTACCTCCAGCTTGGTGCTGAGGGCAGGCTGGTGCTGAGGAACTCTATGATTTAATCACCTCAAACAAAACATAATAGGAAAAAGAAAACAAAAAACCCAACACTGAGAAAAAAAAGTGAGGATGGAGCAGGGGGTTGGAACTTGGTGATCTCAAAGTCCTTTCCAACCCCAACTACTGTATGATTCTATGGAAACAGGCAAGGAGCAGCGGTATCTTCAGGTGGCAGCTGAATTCAGCAGAGGAGGAGCACCGCTACCCTTGGGGTGAACCAGGTTCACTTTGCACTGAGACAGAGCAGAAGCACATAGAATCATAGAATCAGCAGCTTCAGCAAATAATCCAGGTCTGATGCTGCCAGCAGCAACTGCCAGGACTGCACAGTAGTAGCTGAAGGGCACCCAGTATCCCATGACTGTCACAGCCATCTCCTGCCATCTGTGGGGAATGCTGGGCTGGCTGGGCAAAGGAATAGAAAGGCAGAAAAAGACGTCTTAGTGTTGGGGGCAAACAGAGACAAAATGAATCAGAACAAAAGTTTGGAGATTGCAAAATGGAATCTTTCCTTCTTGTTGCCTTGTTGGTCCTTCTTCTTGAGGGGCTTGGGGGAAGGAAACCATGCTTGTGATCTCTGAACAATTGTAAATGTTCTGTTTCAGTTGTACTCTACCACACAAGTCCAATATAAGTTAAGAGACGTCAGAAAATTAAAGCCTATTTAGGTGCATTGACTTTATCTGGTCAGGCACAAATGACCTGAGTAATGAATCCTTTTGGACTCAGCAGCCAGCTGATATTTGAACCCTTCAGGCTGTTTCCTTTAAAGGAACTTAAAGGACTTAGATTGTGGCATCAAGGGATTTTTTGGTACACTCCTGTCGTTTACAAAGAATGTACATAAAAATGCTGCTTCCTTGAGCAGGGAAAGGAATGCTATTGTTTTGGATATGCAAGAGGCATTTAAAATCTTCTCACATTTATCCTGAAGGGCCATCATCTCCAAGGGAATTTCACCTAATTTTATAGCAGCATCCCTGTCCCACCCCAGGGGGGTGACCTTGCCCATTTGCCTCTTTTCTTCACTGCCAACTTAGCTGTGCAGCCTCAGCATGGCAAGAAACAAAAGCAAGCATTTACAGGTGATAGCAATGGAATTATTACAAAGTGTTATTTCATCAGGACATTTTCTCCTCACCCCCTCATAGCTGCCATATTTTCATTCACAGATGCTTTGTCTTAGCCAAAATTCCTGTTGAGGGTACAAAGAGAGCCTTTGAGGAATGTCCAGAATGACTGAGGAAGTTGTAACTCTCCTAGGCTGAGCCACACACTTCCAGTATCACCTGCTGCAGGTACCAGACCACAGCTGCAAACTCACATTCTTCATTCCCTAAAGATGTCTAAGCCAAGCCTTATTTTGCCTGTATACAGCTTATGAAGCATTTAAGTACTGCACTCAACATCCTTCACTGATCCTGATACAGATGAGGCCTGGGCTGTCATTGGCTTATTCCCACTATCCCACTCACATCTGAGGCCAATGCACACATACCAAGCCACTAGCAATGATGTTACAGTTCCTGCGGTTGCAATCAGTGTTTCTGTGTCCCAGCTTTGGCTGCCCTGACACTGAATTTACCGCAGGGCTGATGCTCGCAGACCCTCTGCTGCTGCCACAACACAGGTTCCTCACCACCATCCTGTCCCTGCTCCAGTAACCCCCAACAGCCATTGGCCATCCCCCTGCTCCCCTGTCATTGCTGGGTAAAGGTTTTCAAGCTGTCACGTTCATCAACGGCACCAGGGATGTATAGATGACTAAAAAGGTTATCCTGCCAGGGGAAATACATAACAATAGGTGAGCAAATATTCTGTAGATAGTAACTTTTACCTTGAAATTCACTTCATTGTTGTCCTGGTTTCAGAAATCGGGACAATCGTCTTTGCCTTTTCTTCCTGCTATTTGCCAAGAATGCTGGTGCATCCTGCTGCACCAGAATCTGGGCCTGCCTCAAGGACTTGCACTTACATACGGCAGTTTGGAGCAATTCTGCAGAGCTGAGCTGCTGGAGTCAACTCATTGAAAACACAGGGAGTGTGATGGGGTGACCCTAGGCTATATTCCTCCTCCTTACTTTGTTATGCTGTTTGCAAAGTGCTGAGGGAAGTGTTCAGATCCTGTCCTAGGTTTGCACAGGGCTCTGCCTAAAAGCTGGAGTGATTCCCTGTGGAAAACACTTGAAGAAGTCACATGGATTTTTCACATGGAATTTTAACATTACACAACAGCAAAATAGCTCTCAAATGTTGATAGAGCCCATATGCATTTATTTATGTATTTAACTTTTTTGTGTGTACCCAAGTGACAGCGATCCCTTCTCCTTTACTCTAAATGCAAGGAGCAGAGTTTCATGGGGTTTGAGACAAAAGAAGTCTGTGAGATCATTTGGTCTGACACCCTGCAATCATAGTCATCATCTCATCCGGTGATGAGCCCAAGGGAGACTGCATCCCAGCTGGACTGGGCCAGCGTGGGTGGTTCAAAAGCCCCTGTCCAGCAAGATGCAGCACAGGTCAAGGATGCCACCACCTTTGCAAGCACATGAAACCAGTCTGTGTTACTGGTGTGTCAGCAATAGCAGGTTTTGCTCCATTTCCATAACGGACCCATTAATCTGGTGAGGGGCCATAAACGAGCACTTACATTCATTGGGAATTTGGACAAGGTGGTGCTAGCCCCAGAGCAGCCTCATGCCACCACCTTTCATTCACCTCTCAGAAACACTCATTCCCTCCACTTCCAGTTGAACTGCTGTCAAAGGATTACATTTGGCATCATTTAGTAAAGGCTGCTGTGCAAGTGCTGCTAGTAATAGCTATAGCTTTCAAGAATGATGCTGGCATATCTTTAGCTATCTGGCATTCTAACTCACCTGGTGTCCTTGATGCACAACTGGAAACCTCCCTGCTGCAGTCACTTTAAACTTATAGTTTAACCATTGTATTACGTGCTCTGAAATCAGGCAAGGTGTTGCAGAATATACATTGCTTCACAAATGGAGCGCTCTTTTGTTTTCTTAACATCCTATAGAGGCCAGCCTCCTAGGAGAAAACTTTTTTATAGCCTTGGACTTCATGAGAAGCTCTTTCACCCACCATGCGTCCAGCGGGGAGGGCTGCAGCACTTGTGTAAGCTGTAGACAGAGCCCTGACACCACTTAGGTAATGCAGTGTTTCAAACCTGCTTTGCAACAAAAATGCCTGATTTCCTGGTGGGGATCTTTTATATCAAACAAATCAATCCCCTGCTTTGACTTGCAGAGCTCTGCATTTCCATCACTAATGTGGTGGCAATAAGAGCAGCCTGCACAGCACTGATGCCGACAGGAAACTTGCATAGATCGGTAGTAATTTGAAGTAAATCACAATTAAAATCTAAGCAAATCAGAAGCAAAAGAGACTCAAAACAGGGACCCAGTGATTAATACTTAAAAATCAGAGCAATTAAAACCATTATAAATCCAACCAGAGGGGAACTGCAAGGCATGCAGGAGTTTTAGTAACTCCTATCAACTTGCCTCTCTAGTCAGCACTTTACATTTGTGGCATAGGGAGTTATGAAGAAATGATAGATCCTTGAGGTGTAACTGCCCTGATTAAAGAAATCCATATATTTCCTCTGGAGGAAAAGTCTTAGGTAGAGGTGCCTGTAATGGGAGCCCTGTTTAGACAGACTGCCTTTAAGTCTTAAGCACATTAAAGGTGCCCAGGAAGCTCCAGACACTGGAAATTTTAATATAAATCAAAAGCTAAGTGATGTGGGAGCTTCAAACTCAGAATTATGTACTTGCATAATATTAGTATTGTAGGAGGTAAATACAAGCAAAACACAAGATACTTTGCTTCTGTCTGTGCCAGATGCCAATTTTAATATTCATTGCTATAAGGTAACAATATAAATGAAAGGCAGATTAGATGAAAATGGTCAAGAGAGAAGCTATATTCAGAAATCAAAACAAGCTATAAGAGGTCTAATATGGCTTTTAAAACACATTTTCTTCTTTGTGCCTTACAAATACTTTCTACTTTCCTTATGAATCAGAGCACTTCTAACATCACCCCTGAATGCACACTGAAAGGATTTCTAACTTGCCAAATCCCAATCCAAGTTGCACTTGGCAAAAACACATTCTTGCTACTTCATAGCCTGACTTTCCTTGCAATTATATTTATTTAAAGCTACTTTAACGAGCCAGAAAAACACAGGGGGTGGGAGGGGAGGGAAGATGCGCCTACCGTACCAGCGGGTCTTTTTTCTCCATGACTGAACCTTGACATGGAAACATCTCTTCTCCTTGGCCTGGCAATGGCTCCTTGCAGAGGGATGTGCTTGCCCGGGGAGGTTGCAGGCTGCCTTTGGCCCTGGCCACCCTGGGCTTGGGTTCCCGGCGCAGCACGGCTGAAGTCAGGGTGCCAGCTGCCCTGTGGGACAATGGCTCCACTGGGAGATAGCTGCGGAACAAAGGCGCTGCTTTCAGGAATGATTTGATATGCACGCATGTGACCTTTGCCTGAAATGACTCTGTGGAAAGCGTCCCTGTCCTGAAGCTCTGCTTTCAAATGCAACAATCTGAGGCACTTGCTTAATCTGTCCCTTTTTTACTTTCCTTTTTCACTTTTCACCACAGATGCCTCAGGACAGGTCATGTGCAGATAACAAGGTGGTGCTGAGCTTTTTCTGACCACTTAGTACAGCTATTCAGTAATGGATAGGATTAGTATCTTCACTTTTCAAAGTGCTTCACCAGAATCTACTAACTAGAGTGCTTTTATCTACTTTTAGGAATTTAACTACAAAACCAGAGTACCCTAACTTCCAATACCATATCCTGAGCCATCTTTTGAGCCACTTCCAAACTCAGGCCACTTTTTCTAGAGTGCATATACTTTTACATTTGCACATCCAGATTAAGAAGAGCAGAGCCTTTGGATTTTTAATGGATTTGAGTGATTTAATTGTTGATTACAAATCTTTTTATTGCAGCTGATTTTTAAGTATTTGAAGGTTTCCTACTTGAATGGATATAAAATAGAAGCTGTCAATATATATCACACATGGAACCCAAGTATTGCTATAGCCAGGCTGGAGGTGGGGGGGTGAAGATGGAGTTTATCCTCTTTACACTGGGATATGGCAGCAAACGCTGCAGCTGTGGTGGGTGAAAGGAAGGTCCCTTTAGAGCAATTCTGTGTTAGGCCGTAAAGAAGGGCAATAGCAGTGTGTATCTTCAAGATTAGCCAAACTTTCCTTTGTAAAATCTCAATTTTTGCTGTTTATTGCTCTGACAGACTAACATTCGCACTGACATTTTTGTGCTGGAAAGAGTCATGTTTTTTAATCCATTTTTAATTTAAGGTAAAATACACTGAACATTTATCAGACTAAAAGGAAGGATGTGTACTTTGTTATTCTAATGTTAAAGAAAGTTGTATCTGTCCTTCCCATAAACAGATGTCAGGCTTACATGCCCTAGAGAAACAGGTTGGACTTTGGGGACTAGGGAAGAATGGCCTTTGTTAAGTGAATAAGTGCATCCATCCCTACCTAATTCCAGCCAAATTTGGTCAAGTTATAAATCTTTTAGGGATCTTTGTGTATGTTCAGCACCCTGTGCAACTTGTTCACACTTAATGGTGGAGCTCTCTGAAGATCATCTTTGAGTGTCTTTGAGCCCCTTACAGACCATGGGTCACTCTGTGGGTTTATTTAAAGGGAAAAGAGTTTTAAAAGGTGCTTACAGTCACAATGGGATCCAGGGTTAGGGCCATGTCTGTTTGTGCATCACACACACCCTGCAATAGCACAGCTGGACGCAGAACTCGCATCTCTCCTGTTAAAAGCATGTGGTTTGTGCATGCTGGGGAAGTGGATTCCTTCTCCTTAAATTAATCTAGGCCCCCAGACAAAATCAAACTCACTGAAATCTCCCCACAGACTCCCCATCCATCCTTCCTGCTCCCTACAGCCCCTTCCCTCACCATCAGTCCTTCAAGAGAAGGAACCTTTAAAAAAAGCAGGATAAAATCAAAGCTTTGAGGATCTGCTGAAGGGGTAGCGGGTCCTGCTTTGTAGATGAAATAGGGCTGCTGCTGGAAGGACAGCACAGAGTACCTGATAATGCACAGAGACCATGGAAGCAGGCAGATTTCAACTGTTTGATTTAGAAATCTTAGAATACAATGTCAGTATTTTTGCAGGTCTCATCAAATAATTTTAGATGCAAATTCAGTGAGAGATACAGAAGTACTAAATGCAAGCAATTTAAGAAATACGTATTTTGCAGTATCTAGAAGCAAAATATCTGAGCTTCTTAACACAAGGGAGGAAAAAAGCACCAAAAAAGAAACAAATTAGCAAATTCACAGGTCTCCCACCTCATAACAGGCTGTTCTCAACATTGTGCTCCCTGATGCTTGTTTGAATTCCATTTAAAAGATGCTTCTCACTTCCTTTAGCAGCTAATGTGCAGCCTGCCAGGCCGTTAGCAATTTGTTATCCTTTGATCCCCATCTAACTTTAATATAATTCTCTTTTTCTTAATTTCATTTTATAACTTATAATTATTTGTTGCCCTAGAAATACATTCTTCTACAGCAGAAGGGTTGAAACTCATTGCTACAAGTGCTCTGCTGAATAAGGGCATGTTTACAGAGCATTATATGCTACCTGTGTTCGGAGACAAGCACAAGCTTCCCCACTTAGCCCCGTTGCAGCATGGTTCACAGGAAGTACCATGATTTAGTATTTCCCAATATAGTCTAAAAATATTTTGGCAGCTCTTTACCCCCATTTAACACCACAGCATTCTTGCTCATATGGCTGTCGACTCCTTTGAGTCATGCTCAGTTAAAATAAATCTTAGTCATCTCTCATTCTGTATAAACAAACTCAGGCTATTTAGCAAAACAGACGCTGCTGTCTCTAGATGTCATGGGGAGCAGTGTGTATTGCTTTAGATAATGCTTTGTCAGAATTAAGGCATGCCAGCAAACACAGTTCAAGCAGGGGCAGCAGCCCCAGGCAGGGCACGGTCAAAGAAGCACACAATGCTGCAAGTGGAAGCCAGTGACCATCCTTAAGGCCCCAAAGGCACAGGAAAGGCTTTAGGAGCGGATTTTAACCCATAAACACATCCTTCTTGTATGTATCCTGGGCTGCATCAAAAGGAGTGTGACCAGCAGGTCAAAGGGGGCGATTCTCCACCTCTACTCTGCTCTCATGAGACCCCACTTGCAGCACTGTGTGCAGTTCCGGTACCCTCAACATAAGAAGAACGTGGAGCTGTTGGAACAAATCCAGAGGAGGGCCACGAGGATGATCAGGGGACTGCAGCACCTCCCGTATGAAGAGAGGCTGAGAAAGTTGGGGCTGTTCAGCCTGAAGAAGGGAAGGCTGCGTGGAGACCTCATAGCAGCCTTCCAGTATCTGAAGGGAGCCTATAGGGATGCTGGGGAGGGACTCTTCATTAGGGACTGCAGTGACAGGACAAGGGGTAATGGGTTCAAACTTAAACAGAGGAAGTTCAAGCTGGGTATAAGGAAGAAGTTCTTTATTGTGAGGGTGGTGAGGCGTCCAGGGCAGAGCTGGACATGTACAGGAATATAGCTGCTGCATTTAGGAAATCTCCAGGTGTAGCAGGTAGCTACCTCCCACTTGAAGGGACAGCTCAGCTGGACAGACCATGGATTGCAAGTCCTGGACGAGGAACTAAAAATCCACTAAAGTCCTATTTTGATCACGCAGAGCATCCAGTCGAATGGAAACCAAACCTACAAGTTTCCAGATACACTAGGTTCAGAAATTAGTATTCAGGAACCTGATTTCACAACAAATGCATTAAGGAAAATACTTACAGAGGGGCATGGTTCCATGCTTTCATCCGTAGCCCAGCCCAGCCCAGGCTGTACTGGAGGATTAATGAAAACAATAAAAAATATTCTTTGTTTTTCAATATTCAGAATGTAAGGAGATGATAGTGGGTGAGACTGACCCTATACAGGAGAAAAGATTAGATAGGCTGAGCTTTAAAACAACTGTTTTCCTCATCAGACTCAGAAATCTGAACATCTCTTGATCTTGTGCAATCAGAGGGGGTAGCTATAGACTTAAATCAGGCCACACACTGAGCACCTACATACTTATTTCCAGAGCTAACATTAAGATCTTGTTTTTAAAAGCTGTGTTTACAGCGGCCCCAGCCTTCTAAAATAAAGACTTTTTGAACATTATTCCTTTTAATCCCTGCATTTTCTGCATTCAGCTTTGAACAGTATTGTTGTAAATAAACTCATCAGAAAATCATCCTGGCATTTAAATATGCCTTGGTTAGAATAGCACCAAAATCAGCCATAAGAAAGAGTGCTTCAAAAAAAATCACTCTGTAGATAGTCATGAATAAAAGAAGATTGTGATTTACAAGAAATCTACAACCCCTCCTCCTGTTAATCTGTTCCATATTTGAGGATTGAGCATGAATTACAGTTGAAAAATATCCCGAGGGATTACTTAATATGCCGCCTAATCCAGCCATCCACCCCCTGCAAAGTACAACCTCATGCGGTTTTGCTTCATTAAGAGTTTCTCTGCAGCTCCAATGTCCCGGCTCAGTTTCACCTCCTGCAAACAGGTCTGAGCATGAAGAAATGGCTTCTGTGGCCAGAACTGTGCAGAAATATGTAATTCTCTACAAGCGTAATTGCACAAGCTGAGCTAATGGAAAAAGCATACTTTGTCCGGCTACCTTCTAGGCATGGCTGCAGTTACCCCTTCTGCAATCTGAATGGGTGATTTGGTCTTGTATCTCTGGCTTTGCTTTGGCATGTTTTATTTTTCTTAACCCTTAGTTTACAGAATTACATCTGGGTAACAGCTTTGCTCCAACTCCAAAGGTTTGCCACTTCTCCTGTTCAACAACTTTAGTCCTGCTATGAAATGTCATCTCGTTTCCACTAGACGTTGCCTACCAATGGGGATGTTACAGTGTCCTTTATCTTCAGTTTATGCCAAAATGTATCTTCACTTTGAAAAGTTGTCAGGCCCAGGGCTTCCAGAGATCCTGTCAAAAGGTTAATCCTCCCTCCTCGTCACTGATTCTCACAGTACATGAGGCTGCAGGCATCGATGAAATAGCACAGCTCTACAAACCTACACCATCAGGATACAACTCCTTGAGGGTATCTGCTATGGGGAGCTTGGGGTGGAAGAGAAGTAGCTGCGAGTAAACTTGTGCAGGAAGAAAAAACATGGATATATGAAGAATTGTAAAGATCATAAACTAAAGCTCTGTTCCCCTTGACCAGCATGAAAAGGCTCTGCATGGGCTGAATGTTTCCTCTGAGAGAGTGCGAACTTGCTGAGATAGACTCATAGAACCATAGAATAGTTAGGGTTGGAAAGGACCTTAAGATCATCCAGTTCCAACCCCTCTGCCACGGGCAGGGACACCTCACACTAAACCATGTCACCCAAGGCTCTGTCCAACCTGGCCTTGAACACTGCCAGGGATGGAGCATTCACAACCTCCCTGGGCAACCCATTCCAGTGCCTCACCACCCTCACAGGAAAGAATTTCCTCCTTATTTCCAATCTAAACTTCCCCTGTTTAAGTTTTAACCCGTTACCCCTTGTCCTATCACTACAGTCCCTAATGAAGAGTCCATCCCCAGCATCCCTATAGGCCCCCTTCAGATACTGGAAGGCTGCTATGAGGTCTCCACGCAGCCTTCTCTTCTCCAGGCTGAACAGCCCCAACTTTCTCAGCTTGTCTTCATACAGGAGGTGCTCCAGTCCCCTGATCATCCTCATGGCCCTCCTCTGGACTTGTTCCAACAGTTCCATGTCCTTTTTATGTTGAGAACACCAGAACTGCACACAATACTCCAAGTGAGGTCTCACAACACAAGAGCAGAGTAGAGGGGCAGGATGACCTCCTTTGACCTGCTGGTCACACTCCTTTTGATGCAGCCCAGGATACGGTTGGCTTTCTGGGCTGTGAGCACACACTGAAGCTGGCTCATGTTCATTTTCTCATCAACCAACACCCCCAAGTCCTTCTCTGCAGGGCTGCTCTGAATCTCTTCTCTGCCCAACCTGTAGCTGTGCCTGGGATTGCTCTGATCCAGGTGTAGGACCTTGCACTTGGCTTGGAGATAGCTTAAAGCTTTATCACTTGGGCCATCATGCAGGGCATCCCAGATGCTGGACAAAACCAGAAAGGGGCCACAGTGGGGAGCAGAGAATTACCAGCATCGGGCAAGATCCTGCTCCTTAGCTTGAGGGCTGACACCACAGCTTCTTTATCTACTTTTCATTTCACTAAAACATTGCTTTCTACACCTCCTATCCTTCTCTTTCCAGCACTGTTTTTCTTATCCAAGGCCAATTCTCTGTGCCCTATCCCAAACAACATCTCTAATCTAACACAGATACAGCTCCACCTCATTCTGAAGTTCCTAGTCTTGGTCAGTATGTAGAAGTTATGTCAAATTCTGCATTCTGAACAAGATGTACAGATTTCTTAAATGAAACAATGAAACAGTAACTTGCAAATTGTAACTAGGGAACACTAGGAATTTCAGTGCTAATCTTATCTGCTGCAGGAAATCTAGCGTTGAAACCTGGTTTGCTAAGACTTGAAAAGAGATATTCCACTAGGAATAAGGGATATGTAGATTTTATTATTATTTTTCTTTTAACGATGAAGCAATATAAAAGTTACACAATCCCCACAAATTGTCCCCTTTCCACCAAGGAGCGATGCATCAGATGATAACACTAATCCGTAAGTGAGAGTAGCCAACAATCACAGCCACGAGCACAGCCGACATACCCTAGAGAGCTGAAAAGTCAAGAAACTCCAGAGAAGGCTTACAGAAGAAGGAGTGATGACTTCCAAGGTGTTGGGCACACAGATGGACTTGCAGGTCATGCAATAAGAGCAGCCTTTGAAGCACAGTGAGGAATTATGACCACCCACCAATTGCTGTGCCAGCATGAATCTGCTGGTCCAACAGCCATGGCTTGGCTTGGTTATTCATGCACCGTTTGTAATCCAAGACCAGCAGGTTGGTCTCCATCACTATAGTGCCTGGATTTCCATCTTCCTGGAAAGAACTTAAACATTTCAATCTTTTGAGGGCCAGGGAAATTGGTTGATTTTTTTGGAAGAAAAAAAAAACCTAAATTCTTATTTCTTATTGCCTACAATTAGGGTATAGAAGCTATTTCAAGTGAGTGAACAACTCATCCCTGAATTTCAAGTGAAACCCACAGAAAATCCATTCTGAAAGGAAGCTATGAGCCCAACTACGGTGTGGATTAGGGTCTTCTAAGTACTAGACTGAGCAGGTAGTGACAATCACAGCTGCCCCTGCATCGAAATGCACTCAAGTCTGGAGAAAAAACTGAGAGCAAACTGGCCTGTTTGGGTTTGGACACTGCAGAGAGAAGCCACTGTGCAGTGAAGGGTTTTGGGCTACACAGATGATGTTTGACTTGAATTTTACATATAACTGTTTGAGACTTCTGAAAGAACTTCAGTTTGTTTCCAAAGCTTGGCTTATATTCCTGCTTACAATTTATCATCTTCTGCTTTTGATTCCTTACAACATCTGTGTCCTTTTTCCAGACCCCCCTGCATGGTTTTATTCACTAAAGCTTTCGGAGTTTTGTTTTTGTTCTAATGTTTTTGCCTTCTAAGTTGTTTTTATTATGATGTACACCACAGAGTGCTCTAGCAGCCTGCGAGGGATGTTTTCTAAGAAGAATAAATTATGGACATTAATAAAACAAAGCACAGAGCTTTTGAACATTTGGTTTCAACGTGGAAGGATTCTCTTTCATATGAGAATCATGTTGAGGATTTATTTCTAGGGGGACTTTTTCTGTTATTAAGATCTAACAAAGCAGTATTTTACTAAAGGCTTTTTGTTTTTCCTTGCCCACTCTTGTCATGGTTATTGCAAAGCTCTTCTGCTGTTTCTCATTTCACTGCAAGGTACCAATGTGCATATGAAAGGTACACTGTGCAGGGTTCACTTTCAAGTTTTCAGCTAAGGGGGGGAAGGGAAGTTTTGGAGGTTTTGTTTGAGCTTCTTTTGTGGAGAGGGAAGAAGTTAGGATATGGAAATCGGGGACAAAATAGTCCTTTAAAATAAATCCAGATCTCCCCTCTGTACAAACAAATATACAAATGATGGCGAATTGGTCGGCTGTGTTCACAACTGGGTTAGTGCTAAAAAAACAAGAACACTATAAGTGGGAGTTACAACATTTCTTTGGACCTCCTTGAAAAGTCTTCCTTTCAGTAGGCAGGCTCAGTCCTGCAACATAAGCAATTTAGCTCTCATGAGTAGTCCTATTGACTAAAAGCAGGACCTGGATTTACAAGGTCACCTAAACCAACAGAAGAGTTTTGAATGCAACATTTTCCCATAAGTCACTTCCCATTATACCCTTTTGCCACCTGGACTCCATCTCCTTAAGTCTGCTTTATTGGTCCCATATGTCTTTATTCAGTGAAGTGCTCAAGCTTTGATGGAATAGAAGGGATGTAAGCAAGCACTGAACAGCTTTCCTGAACCGGTGCTGCAGCCGCGCTCCTGATTAATGCCTCCTTTCATATAGCTGTGTCCCTGCACTGCATGCATGGAACAGCCTCCCATGTGTAGTTCCCAAACACGCTGGCTTTCTATTCCAAACCCACTTGCAAAATCCACTGCATCCCAGCTGCCTCTAGCTTGTAGCTTTGTCCTTTAAGCGATGGAGGCACCAATTGCCAAGTACCTTTGAGTTCTCAACACCACCAAGTGCTTAAACTCCCATAGGGTTCCATCCCTTCTGGTTTCCCAGAGCACAGTCTCACCTGCAGCCCAGCAGGTCTGGGGGCTGGCAGCACCCTTGCCCCCTCCTTGTACTAACTCTGGCCACCACGGGGTATAATTTATGTCCCCAGAAGATACAAACACATTTACACTTACACACACACACACTTTTGGTTGGATTTGGTTTCTGGCTATCAGCAAGCTGACTCGCCCCATCAAGGTGAGCCTCTGGGCTAGTGCACAGGAATCCCCGGAAGTGGGAGGAGGATGGGAGGACAGACCACTGCATCCTGCAGTACTGGATGAGCCGAATCTAGAATCATACCCTAATTAGGAAGGAGACAGCATCAGCTCCATATATCCTTCCTGCAGCCTATCTCCGTGTACGTTTTTGTTTGCATTTCACAATGCAGAAATAGGAGAAAATATTTTGGTGCAGATTTCATAAAAGCAATGGCAATTTTTGTACCTGGACAGATTTTCAGCAGCACCTAAACATATTTTAAAGCTAATGTATATTAGCTATACACATAGTTTTACGTTAAAGATACAGTTTGATTACATCATGCTCCAGATCAAAAAGTGGGGGTTGGGAACCATAAACTCTGCAATGTTTGATTTGAGCTCCAAAGAAAACATCTGACGGCTTTTATGGGTATTTGCATTTCTCAGTGACAGGAATCAAGGTAAAAGCGCCTTGATTGTTTCTTTTTATCACTTTCCAGCCTTGGTCCAAAACTGGGAATCTGTTAATTGCTTCGGACGCTGGTGGGATAGGATTGGCAGCAACAAGCAGCTCTGAGCCTTTTCCTTGTAACTGCTGTCATGAAAAACTCCCATGTGTTTCCTTCCTCGCTATGTCTCACACAGAGATTTACAGCTGTGCTTTAATCATGCGTCAATGAGCCAGTCAAGATTTACAGCAGCAAATTTGGAGGCTTATCTGCCACAGAATTTTCCCACTGATATATAATCCAGGTCGTAATTTATAATAAGTGCTTTTATATTTAATGAGTTGTATGATGAGATGAAATACTACAGAACAGTGGCCTAAACGAAGGAGGCAAATCAATGGCTCTGTATCTCTTCCTAGGAGGGTGAGGAGTAAGCAGGACCTGAGGAATGAGATCAGAT
Organism: Pezoporus occidentalis; assembly: GCF_034315485.1. Classification (NCBI taxonomy): domain Eukaryota; kingdom Metazoa; phylum Chordata; class Aves; order Psittaciformes; family Psittacidae; genus Pezoporus; species Pezoporus occidentalis. The sequence goes on along the minus strand of NW_026914940.1, from coordinate 12,516,353 downwards.
TTCTTAGCTGTACCATGCTGCTCACAAGCAGCACCAAATAAATGCATGGGAACACCAAGAAGTGGATGTTTATTTGCATGTCCTGAGGTTTTGCTTCAGTTCTTGCAGGATCTCTTACCATCAATGCTACTTCTGTCAATTTGTTTTCAACTGGGCTCCCAGACTCACTAGCAGAGACAAGGACCTATACAGTGAACTTAAGCTGGTGATTATGTTGACTTGTTTAGCCGCTAAACAAACGGTTTAAAAGCCATATCTCCAGCACAGGACTATGAGGCTGGAACAACAAGAGGCAATGGGTTTGTGAGGGGATGCCAAAGAAGAGGCCTGGGGCAGGTGAGACCATAACACCCGTATTTTCTTTACATGTCATCTCTTGTCTCTTGGTGCTGTGTTCCTGGACAGCTGTCAGTGATTTAATGAAATACATGTTGGGAATGGGGACAGCAAAGCAAAGGGTCCCTGAAGATGGCCTAAGCCATATAGTTTCCTGTTACCAAAGCTTAGGTCTTCTCCCAGTTTATAACTTCTCAGCCAACAAAAGCTCAGTGCCAGCTCCTCCCTCTCATCTTTTGGCATGTGCCCAGAGCATAATCTTCCTCCACGTTTCAAATGTCAAACCTTTCATTAGGGCTTTGAGCATTTTCAGTTTCAGTTGTTGTAACTCTTCTGCAACATATCCACGTAGCCAAAAGAGCTTATACAACTCATCCACGAAAGCAACTTGCCAGGCTATGTTGAGCTCAGTTTCCAGTTCCATTTGGAGTTTGCTGTTATGGATCACAATATCGAAATAAGCATGTGTCAGACTCCATTAATGAAGAGCTGTTGAGCTGACTCAGAAAACAAAAAAGGCTCTCTCTCCGTCCCAGTCTGATCCCAGGTTAGATTCGTTTGGTCCATCTCTTAAGGCTGATGAACTATATTCAGGTCCATTATTGATAGCACCAGTGCTGATATCACCCCTTTTGGCTCAAAAGGTAAAAACACCTCCAGGCTCAGCCTGAAATGACTCTTATGATCCCACCTATAAATTCATTACTTCAAAGAGAAAGAAACATTTAATAGAACAAACCCAGGGAAGCCTGACTCAAATGAACAGGTGACACCATCCATCCTTCTTCCACTTTCTCTTGGCTCACCGACAGTCACTGCCATATAATGTTCAGCATATGAAGATCTTGGTGCAAAACCTGTATTTTACGTTTTACAAAGTGTTCATAGCACCTTCAGAAAACATGTAATTATTACCAAAGTGGAATTTGTGTTTGAACTCTCAGTCCTCACACATATTTCAGGGGACCAAAATGAACTGCAGAAGTAAAGTACAAAATATACTTTAAAAGTCAACTTTTCAAGGTGCTTTTCTGCCTTTTAAAGGATTTACAGAGCACAATGTCATTTTTTTTCCTTCTCAAGTTACCTGCAAGACAATCAGAAATTTTCAAAGCACAACGAAAAGCCAAGTTAGGTATAAAAACCCCCACATGAACAGGAGAAATAAGACAAGCGCTCCATTTTTAGAACTCATTAGTGAAGCCTGTACTCTCCAGCAGATTTTCATCCCTCTATTAATTCAGCTCATTCTTTATCAATAGGTAAAACCAGCAGGATCAATGTGGAACTGTGCGAATAAGAGCAGCGATAATATAGCTTGCAAAGGGTTCTAAGAAGGTGTCTCCTCTCTCTTGCAAAGCAACAGTCTTCTCTCTCTGATCCCTTATGCTTTCGCCATTCGCCTAAGGTTGGAAGTAAGACGAAATTGTTAAATCAGAGGCTGGGGAGCATGCCAGGCTCCCAAGCCCAGGCTGTGAAAGGCCCCCTCTGTCCATTGCAGAGCTTTACAGGGACTGCAGACAGCAGACCTGAGACAGCCTTTCAGGCCTGTCTTTATCAGTCAAATCTCCTCTTGCACTCCACAGGAACCCCCTGGAGAGGCTTCATCCTCCTGGTTATGCTGGCAAGATGGGGCTCAGCAGTGCATCCCCAGCCAGCCAGACCCCCAGGCTGCCAAATGTTCCCTTCACGCAGCCAGTTGGCTCTCGAGCAGCACCAGCCTCCCTCTGCTTGCAGGACTGCTCTTTTTTACACCAGTTTCGATGTATGGAAAAATGAGATACCTGTCAGGAGAAGAAATTAAGCCCCTTTCAGTTTTATTACATTCTTTCCATTTTATAGGTAGGCTGTTTCTTTCTCATTTGCTTTGCAAAAGACATTATAATGATAACTAACCAGTCAAAAGAGTTTGCTTTTGATTCCATTGGATGAATTGCCTTAGAGCGGTTATGTCTGAAGTAGAAGAGATTAGTACTGTATTTACTAACACACCACAGGCTCAGTGAGAGGAGGGGGGAGTAATCCCTCAAAAAAGGGCTGTTTGTTATAAAACCCACCACAAGTAATCAATATACCCCAAAAGAGCAAAGGCAGGGATGGAGCAAACCCTTAATGTGAACCAGACTGAATAGCATGAAACAATCAGCTTGATGGGTGAAGTAGTGATTTGGCAAATGTCCTGACGCTCCTTGCCATGGGATTTCCGGACAGTCATGGTGAAAGTAAGTAAACACGCCTCATCATTAGCAACAGGCACAGCAGTAACACACAGCTGGACCGTTCATTTGAAACAGGGATTCCTTCCTTTACCTGATACTAAAGCTTCCCCTCTGCATGGTGCCACAAAGCAGCTTGGAATCAAACTTCATACCAGGAACGCACTTCCATCAAAACACTTTTGAGCTGGAGGTGCAATGATGTGATGGCTGAGTTCACACTTCATGACAAAACCAAGAGGTTCTCTGAATGAATCCATACCCATAAGGAATGTTTGAGGAAGCAATCCAGATGCTGGCACTTTCTGGCTCCCAATCTCATGCTCTCTCTCATTCTGTGACAGGATTAGCCAGGCCTTTCTGGGGAGTTTTAAGCCAAATTGATTTTCTCACCCAGAAAATGAATAAGAGGGTTAAAACACGTAATGGGCTTTCAGCACTCACAATGAAAATGCTAATTGCTGTTCTCCAATAGCGACTGAATCTTGACTTTTTTTGTTTATATTTCATTGAAGGAACTCCTCCCATCCCTGGGGACTGTGAACTGTGTGTGCAGAACGGAGAGAGGCAGAAAAGGGATGTCTTATTTTTTTCGAGAGAGGGATTCGGTCCCTCCCGGAAAAGGAATAAAATACACAAAATCACTTTGTACTCATCCAGAGTTCCTTTAATGTCTTCAAGGTCAGAGGATATCCTAAAACCGAGCCCTTCTCTCTGATTAGCTGTGAAGAGATGTGAGCATTTTTGGTAACACCAAACTTGGGGGGGGATTTGAGACAATCCCCTAGACTGGAAATCAACAGCAACAATTGTATACAAAGGTTTAGATTGCTGGATAAAACACCAGGGCCCATGGGGAACATTCCCGCATTAAACACAGCATTTGATTCCAAAATTTGACATCTCCAAGATGCTACAGAGCTTTCCAGAAAACAAGACCATCACTCAAAGTGCGACAGGGGCTTCCAACTGTTTCAACATCTTCTCCAACAAGCACTAATGCTAAGCTTTAAACACTGAACACTGGGGTTTGATGCAGCTCCAGGAAAGTGCTTTGCTAAGCTTCGGAGAGGATGTGCTAAATTTGGAACGTTGTCCAAAGAGAAAACCAATTATTTTCACCAGAAGACAAATCTAATGTTTTGCAATGACTTTAAAGCAGGCAGATATAACAAGGGATGGCAAGGTGCCACTGACATGAATTATACTTCATCCCAGCTCCAAGGTCATTGTCAAATACAAATAGTCATCAAATACTGAGGAGACACATGGTATTCAACATGCAGCACAAGGCTGAAGGGAGCTTGCAGTATGGCTGAACAACAACCAGCTTTAGCATGCTCTTAGGGGTATCAGCATGGTCACCTAAATGCAAAATGTATCACCCAAAATGTACTGAAGTCATACAAACCAGGTTAGATTCCCACTCCTACTGGAGTATGTCCTCTGGTAAGACATGATTCATGGCTCTGCTGCTCTGACTCCAGTGTGTCCTGTTTATTCAGGTGCCTTCTGCACAGGGACTGGAGCTGTACACCCTTGTTTCAAACTGCATCACCCACAGTGACAAACAGAAGTTCTTACAACACCCTTGCTCCATCTGCTTCTCCACACCAAGAACACCCTGTGAACCAAGGCTGGGAGCTGCTCCAGATCACAAATGTTGAGGCAGCTTGCTCTCGTCAGAGTGATTTTGCAATGCTAAACGCTGCCAACAAGAAGGGGGCACAGCACCACACCCTTACTGCTTGTATGCTGCATAGATGCACATTGGGGCTGCAGGAGCAGCTAAATCTTCCAGGTGCTACCAAGGATATCAACAGCAACACAGAGCAGCCCAACATGGTCACTATATACACATTCCTGACTTGTTTATCTATGGAGCACCATTCAAAACTGTTCTCTGCACAAGATAATCACAGAATCATAGAATGGTTAGGGTTGGAAAGGACCTTAAGTTCATGCAGTTCCAACCCCCCTGCCATGGGCAGGGACACCTCACACTAAACTATGCCATCCAAGGCTCTGTCCAACCTGGCCTTGAACACTGCCAGGGATGGAGCATTCACAACTTCCCTGGGCAGCCCATTCCAGTGCCTCACCACGCTTACAGTAAAGAACTTCTTCCTTATATCCAATCTAAACTTCCCCTCTTTAAGTTTAAACCTATTGCCCCTTGTCTTACTGCTAGTCCCTGATGAAGAGTTCCTCTCCAGCATCCAAAATCAAGAGATGTCTTTGCAATAGAGTCCAAGCAATTTCCAAAATACTGTGGCAACACTCTTTTGGGATAAAGCAGCGTTACCACCATTTTCAAACGAAAAACAGAGACGTCAGCTAACAACATACACTAATCTTAAGAGTCTGCTTTAAGACTTCAGGAATCCCAGTTTCTAGATTTCATAGCATTATATAGAACTACTACTACAGTCTGTAACAGGCACTTCCAGAGGCCTGCCGTACTGGATGTGTACAGTACAGACCCATTATCTCCAGATGGAGCCATCAAGAGTCAGCAGTTCCCCTCATTAGAGCTGTGTGCTTCAAGCTGAGTGCTGAACAGAGAAGTTAAAAATGACCTTTTCTGAAAATGATAGCTGAAATGACCTGCCAGCTTCCCATAGCAACCCTGTCTGTGGAGACACAGAAACAGGACTCAGCTCTCCAGAACAAGACTGAGCTGATTTGAGCATGATCTGATTTCTCCTGCAGTTCATTCTCCACTCAAGACACTGCTTTGGGATCATCCCATCATACTTTGATGCCACGGGGCTGAGTACAGTTGCCCAGATGGTCTTATGTGCCCGAATCATATTCTCCAGAGTACTTCGTGATTTCTATCAATGCCCAGCTTCTCCTCCTTGCTGCTGCTCCCTCTCAGATCTTCCTTTGTCTTTATTCTGTGTCACCGGTTCGTCGTTCCAGTTCTTGAACACAAACTCACAAGGCTTCAATTTCACCACGCTGGAGTCTCTTCTGGAAATTGGGCAAAGACTTGTAAATCACGTGGATGGTTTGGCCAGTTCTCACATCCACTGAAAACTGCGAGTCTTTTCATGATTTCGGGCAGATGTTAGTGGATGATTCAGGGAGCAGATACACACAGTTGCCAGCCACTGAGCTGAAGAAGTCCAAGAGATTATGAAGTTGAGTAGAACGGAGTTATCCCAAAACTTGTAGCTTGTGCTCAGCTCCCTTGGGAACACAGCACACACTGAGCAACGGATTCCAAAATATTAAGAAATAAGCTAGCGTGTAAGAAAAATAAGGATCTCCTGTTGAATTAAGGAGTTAGGTCATTAATGCTTGTTCATGTTACATTACTCACACTTGAGACACAAATAACTATCTGTTGCCTCACTAACCCACATATTTATTTGAACAAGTATTTCCCAAGAAGTAGGGAGAGAGAACCATTTCAACAGAAAAGTTCTATATTATGGTCTTATCATAACAAGCCACTTCACAGTACACTGATGTGTATCGTATACAAGCATCCATTGTAAAAAGCAATTAAGTGTATCTCATGTTTCGGTGCTGACATGTTCGTTCATTCACAGCGGTCATTAGCTCACAACAGGGCCTCTCATTTCCATATGCCTTACTGAGGTTTTGCTATATTTCAGAATCAAACCTTAGTATGGGCATTATTAGCTCAGAAGGGCACGAGCAGTGCCATATAATGTCAATTTATATTGAAATCCTGCAGTCATTCAGAGCTAGTTTTATGCAAAACAGTCTACAGTCTGAATGGAAAGGACATAGGACATGATCAGCTCAACTTCACACGCTCTCTATGTTTAACACAAAGCTGTTCTGCTAAAAAGGAAAAGAAAAAATACCTAATCCTAAACAAAACTGCCTATTTTCCCCAAGGCTGAAAGTGCTGCTCTGGTGCCTGTTTACAGACTGGCCTGTGAACACAGTGTTGGACACCAGCAGTGTGTGGAGGTGAATCTCTGCTTATACTTTGATCAAATACAGCAGTCACTGCTGATGAAGTGCCAACGTGACCCTCAGCCCAGCAAACTGAGCAGGGCCAGGTGGCACCGCTGCCCCTCTGACGCATCACACCAGAGCTGTGCCGGGCAGGACACTCCATCCAGGCACGAGAAAACACACCAGAGAGAGTCAAAACCTCTGAAAAAGTGAATCTACAAGCAATGGGAGTATACCGTGGCTAGTTAGCAGCCTCCCCTCACCAACAGTGTGCTCTTGCTAGGTTCTCAATTAACACCAAGGGATACATCTCTTACATGAAGAGATGTAGGAAAAAGCTTTGTTTTCTCTCCTCCTCTGTGTCTTGTCCTAGCTTGTAAGTGCTGAATGTCTTATTAAGCACTTTATTAAAGAAGATTTTCAGTGCTGTGGAAACAAACATCTATTTTTAAAAATCTGGGTCTTAAAGCAACTGGAAGTGTTCAGTATTTTGAAATCAGTTGAAGTGCTCACTTAACTAATAAACATATGAATTCCAACATTTAAAGGCAACTGAATCCCTTGATAAAATCATTTGAGATAGAGAAACATTTTTTTCATATATTCTGCTTCAAACACAAGGAAGATGCTTGCACAGACTCTGCCACTTAAGATGCCCATAAGGGACAAGGAACATTCATGCCTGGTCCTTAGGAGAATTAAGCTGCAGTAGCCTGCTGGCCACCGAGCTAGGAACAGACCATGGAAAACCAAGAGACTCAAACCCCCAGGTCCAGGGTATCATACGCCAAAAAAGCTTAAACCATCTACTTTGGTGGATGTCTTCAAGTGGTGTCCAAGCTCCAACTCTCAGATGACTATTACATCAATAAACTGGAAGAAGACTTGAACATAAAGAAACAGCAGAGGAAAATAAGTGAAGACAGCCACAGCTCCATGGGTGAGCCCTTAATACCTAAAAGCAGTAGAGACTGCTGTAGTAAGGTGAGTGATAGAACTGATGTGAGACCTTCAATATCTCTCCAAGTTTCCCTTCACTGTGGTGACAGATAGTCTCAGTCCCTCCTCTTCCTTTCTTCCTAACTCCAGTTTTTCACTGTACAGAAAAACTAGGAATTGACTAGAACGAGCAGCACAACAATGTTCTGTCAATAAACTTTCATGACCACTAGATCAACTTGAAAAGCTGTACTACTTCCAAACTGCTAAAAAGCCTCCTTCCCCCATATACTTCAATTCAACTCCTGGGTGGGAGATGAGCTATGAAAAGACCAAAGTCTTTTCTACAGTGCTAAAGCAAAACTTAAAAACTTAAAATATTTAGCACAATAAGTGACTGGGAGCTCAGCAGAACCAGCAGTGTAAGTAAAACAGACCCCGGACTGCTCATCCATACCCTGTTGTTGGGTGCTGAAGGAAAACTGTGGCCACCTTTCCATTGCTCTCACGGCGCCTCTTGGGTCCCACACTGAAGCTCACACCCAGGCAGATACAGCAAGGCTTGGCATAAGCATTTCAACCCCCATGACAAACAGAGGGTTCCTCACATGAACTCAAACAGCTTTTAAATCCTGAGTAAATCTGAGTCACCCCACTTATTCCTGCAAAGGTGGGGAGCAGGTAACTCCTGGAAGAGGCTTTTGTCCCTGAAATAAGTTACTGAAAACAGGAGCAGTCAATCAATCATGTCTCGAAGTGTGCTTTCATTCCTAACGTGCCCTTAAACCTTTTACTTCAGTTCAGGGCATATGTTCATTTAGAAGTTTTATCAGTTACTGTAGCATATTTTACAGTATGATTTCTTTATAAATAAAGGAACATTCAGAAAATGGGAAGTGCATTATGAGAATGAAATGCTTCACATTAACACCATTCTGAAATTCAATTCTGTGGATAAAAGTAAAATAGATTAGAATAAAATATAACCATAATAAATTAAAAATAATTAAAATAATGTAACCCCCCCATTTGACCTGACATGACCTTCAGGGTAATTTCTGAAGCATTTCTTTTGCCTTTTCTTGATACCATTCGTCTTTTAACACAGCAAAGAAAAAATAATGGCCAGTCGCGTCAGCTCATCTCAGTCCAGCTGCCCAACATTGCCAAAATGAGTCTGATTCAAAACACTCACTCAACCAATTCACAACAGAATTAAAGCTCCCAAAGAGGCACAGATGTAAAATCTGGAATTCTCCCTATCGCATTGTTTTCTCCCCGTGCAGTCGCAAGGAGCAGCGGAGCCAAACAAACCGGCTGCTGCTGCCAAAGAGGGTTTTGTTCTGCTCGTGCCTCCCTCCCTCTCCCCACTCCATCCTCGGCTCCACAAGCCGTGCATCATCCACGCTGCCTACTCAGCCTCTGCCCAGAAGCTTCAGCTTGGTAACGTAGTGAGAACTACCACGAGTTTATTCACAGGTGAGAGGGTTGTAGGAGGGCATGGAAGAGCTTGGTTGGCACCCAGAAAATCCAGTGAGGTCAGGAGCTGGGGGAGAAACAGGTCAGCCCAAAGCACGCCCACACAGCTTCACTTTCACTCAGAAATGAAAAAAGTCTAGCCAAATATGCCTTAAATTTTTGCTGTCACTTCATGGTGTTACCACATCCTAAGCACCATACCTATGTGAAGCGTTTTTCAATAAAATACAAAGCCTTTTGAATCAAATCCTGACTCATCTACATTAACAGAGGTAACTAATGGTAAAGGTTTAATTGGCAAAAGTAATAATAACAGAAAACCTTGGGAATGTGGTTAGAAAAACTGCATTTATGATATCAGGTGACTATGGAATAATGCAGATTTAAATAGTAGCTGCCATGGCTTAATGCACCATGCAAACACTCATTATTTTAATTTAGCAATTATAAAACCAGGAAATATATATATCATTAATAAAATATTTTTATGCAGACATATATAAAAAGATAAACATGAAAAAGCGATTATGTCCATCCAAAATATTTCTATTTACCTTGTGTATTCTAAGGGCCCCCATGCAATACTGATGCTCCAGTAAAAAGCAAGTTCTTAAGCTGCTGTGAATAAACAGTCCTAAGGAACTGAAAATATTGACATGACTAAAAATTCCTTATATCAAAATTTACAAAAATTATCATACTTCTATAAACATGAGATCCACCAAAACTAAACGGCTTTTATAGCCCCAAAAGCTAAACGGTGTCAGTTGCCCTGTTAGTATTGACACAAACCCTGAAGCCAGCTGGAACACTCCATGGGATGGCACAATCTGCGATGGAACGGTGGAAACAGCTCATCCAATAACTCCGGAGAAGTTGCATCCTGCTGTCCTTCCTCTGCTGCAGCAGGACAGACTGACAGGGCTGGCAGTGAACCCATCTAGGCTAAAATAAATGCTGACTTGGACACCTAAGGAAAGCAGCTATATCCTAATCAGATAGAATCATAGAATGGTCAGATATTTGAGCATGTCTATGAATCTAAGGGAAGCAGCAGTTACTTCATAGATGATTTATTCCATAATTGTGCTGAGAAATACAGAAAAAACACACAAAACTAAAACCAAAAAGAAAATTCTGCATTAAAAATGCATATAGGTCTTCTAATATTACGTTTGTCCTACGCTTATGTATATTACAATGTTTCTAATGAAGACAATAAAGGAATTCATGTTAAAAACTAAATAGCGAAATAAATTCGCCAGACTTTGACTGCCTTGTGCATCTTAACAACATATGCATTTCTGCTTTATATGTGCAATGTGTGTTCTTCCAGTATTTGGATGCTAACACAAACACTTCTCCTTTTGTTTCAAGCACAGTGTACTGCAAATGAGAAGTTTTAACTGAAAATCAGAACCCAGACTGGAATCAACCACACAGATTACAGCCAACCTGAGTTTTGAAGGTGTTGAGGATAAAGAGCTTAATCCACTGTCCAAATATGAAAGTGTTAACTCAAATTGATGCCAGGTTATAACCTTGAAAGAGTCATTGATTTTCAGTAGATGAAAATCCCAAGCTAAACTGCCATCAGTCAGATCTCTGGCAGGCAAAGACCTGTGTTACCTGAGCCTTCCAGATGTGCCCATCACATACAGGGAGCCATCGCAGTGATTTCACTGACAGAAATGGAGGATCAAAGAAACCACAGAAACAGACTGCAGCAGCAAGTTACTTTGCTGTGCAGGGCAAAGCATCCCATTTACATCCCCTGCAGCCGTTTGCCAATCTGCTGCTTGAAAACCTGCAAGAAGAGAGCCTTCAGGACATCGCCCAGTGCCTGTCAAAGCATTTCTCATCTTAACATCAACAAAATTATTTTTTTCTTGACAATAAAGCCAATCTTTCCCACAGGAAATATCAAGAAGAACTGATAAACATTTTCTGTTGTAGCAATCATTTCAGTATCAGAAGGGAGAGTTCCTTGCTCAGACTTCTTCCATTCTAGACCAGGAATACTGTGCTCCCTTTATTTTCTTTTAAATTATATATAATGTTACCCATTGTTCTGATTTAGGGGAATTTCCCCACCTATTTCTTAAAATGTGTTGCCCAAAATCACTGGCACTTGATAAAATAATTACTTTCATGGTTTATAAAAAAAAAAATCCTGATAATCCTTCAGTGAGTTTCACTTTTGTAACAATATCAAGTTGCTCATCTCTACATGACCAAATGCTTTTCCCCTACCTACACCTTGCAAAACAGTGGGAATCCCTTGCTTTCACACACTTCCATTTTCTCCCAGTTCAGCATTTCACATTCATTCCAACTGAGTTTGAGCTTTCTGTTGTCGGATCACCTGTGCAACCACCTGAAGCATTCTGACTTCGGAGCACATCTGCCAGTTGGAGCTGCTGCCTGTCCACGTCACGATCCTTGCAGACCTCAAAACTCAAGTTTGTATTCTGTCAAACACATTAGTGGATGTTCTGAACCAGGATCATGACATAACCTCAGAAACTGCACTGGAAAGTCTTTTTAGAACTTCTTTGCCCCTCCAGTTTTCTATTAGCAGTGTCTTGGCCCTATTGCCTTACTATATATTCAGTAGTTCATTTGAAGCCATACAGCCAAATACCTGATGGTAGAATTGCCACGTTACATCTCCGCCTCAGTCCTGCGCCTGCATCGCTGAACAACGCGGTTCCCCTCAGCACAAGAGTGTAAATCCATGTCTCCAAAAGTAGAAACTCCACCAGCCTAAATTATCCATGACCTCATTTTTAAAACATAAACGCATCTGCCTTCGCTCTCCCAAACAATGCCAGCTTTCACTGCTTATTAGCCTAGGTCTCCCACAAACACCTTTGGCACTGTTACCTCACTCCTTAGCCAAGGGAAAAATACCTACAACCATTTCCACCGAGCTGTTACTACAGCCTCCTCACACTCCTCTCCCTGCGATTCACAGCTGACAATGCTCACCCAGCAGCTCGCTGGCACAAAGAGGGTGGTAAACCAAGCTGCACACATGGTTAGTCTACCCCAAACATGCTCAGTACCTCATTCTGCCTGGGCTTCTTGGGCGTTTGCCTGTTCCTGTGGCCTTTAGCTCATCTAAGTGCTAAGAGCTTGCAGTCATTGCTAGAGAGGAAACCCAACACATCAAGGAGGGCTTCTCCTCATGTGAAGGAAGAGTTGCCGGTGTGGCAGCAGATGAGGAGAAGCCATGATGCTGCCCACATCCATCACAACCAAATCCAGCCCAAAATTCTCTTCATGGGTACTCCAAATACAACGATTAGCACAACTAGCCACAAAGTATTAAAGGGATACAGTGTCTGAATAACAAAGTGTATGTGTATCACAAAATACCTGAGTCTATCATCTTTCCATTCTAAAGATAATCTGGTATTACAAAAACTACAGGATTCAACAGCAGGTATGTAATTTAAAAGTATTTATTAACTTTAATGAAACAGAATATGGCTTAAAAAGTCTTCTTGGATCCCCGTTGAACTTTCTGCCTTTGTCCTAAGAAGGAAAATCAGCTCTCAAAGGAAGCTGGGAAATTTCTTTTAAAAATAGCCCAAATACAACCATTTTATAGAAAGCTAAAGGTGAAGTGACCTCTGGGCAACAGAAGTCAACCAGTGCATGGAAGTCAAACCCCTGCCTCCACATACAAATAGAGAAAACACATAAAAAGTGGCAGAGGTTATTTATCTCTATTATCAAAATTTCAAAAAATATAAATTTCTAAATAAAACATTTGCTGGGTGTAAATAGTACACCGCAAAAACCACAGCTGAAGCAATTTAAATGCATCCATCATTCAAAGTCCCAGACCTAGCTTAACCTACTAATGTATTTCTCCTGCGGCTTCATGAGCTGATCATATACAATGCTTCCAAAAAAACCACCCCTTGGCAGGAGGAAAGATGTGTTTTTCAATCTTTGAAGTTTATGTTTTTTAAAAATATTTTTTAATTTTAGTAAAGCCATCTTTCAAAAGTGTATCCCAGTGTCAAGCCTGAAGAAAAAAAAATCTACCTCTGTCAAAATAATTCGCAAACTTTATTGGAGTTTTAAAAGCCTGATTACAGGTCAAAACATGCATTAAGCATTTTGCTAAAATTCCAAAAACATAATTGCAGAGGGTCATTATATTCAAAGGGTCATGTCCATAATAAAAGCAGCTTAAGAGCAGCTTGGGATTTTTAAGAGTTTTAGTATGTGAAAAAGGCAAATGTTCTGTGTACTGTTCTTAAAATTCTGACATTACAGCGCAATGGTTAAAGCAAGAAACAGCTCAACTGAAGACTACAGAAAAATCCCCGTCTTCTCAGGAGGTCTACACTTGGTAATACAACACTACTCTGGAAACAGCACTTCACCAAAGGCCTGGCAATTGGCTTCTGCTTAAAACATACTTTGCCTCATAATGTTCTTCAAAGGATTAAAACATAATTGGTTCTGGCAGCACACATGGTCAGCATGACGTGCAGGGGGTTGCCAGTGGACACAGGCCCTTACATAAAGGGCTGTTTTCTTTGTTTAAAATGGAAAAAAGAGTGGGAGGTGTGGAGAACAGTGAAATGCAAAATGACTCAGAGTCATAAAACATACTTTTTGAATCAGATTATTTCAACAACCGCATATGCAAACAGAATGCTTCACATAAGGACAGTGGCAGAGCTTCTGAATTGCTAAGGCAATTCACATATTGTTATTTCCATAAAAAAAGACAGAAGCTATAGTTATATACATCCTTCTAAATATTCAGAGAATATTGCAAGTTGAACTCCAGAGAAGCCATCGATATCAGTCTGAAAGTGACGGGGAACGGATGGATCGCGCACTGGCTGGACTGTTAGAGAAAGCAAAGGGATCCTTTTCCTTTTCTTTACTGTCATGTTTATGTTTATGCTTATGCTTATGCTTGTGTTTCTTCTTCTTCTTCTTGTGCTCATGGTGGTGGTGGTGATGGTGGTCACTATGTTTTGAGGAGTTGGATTCTTTACTAAACACAGACAGCGGAGCTGCTGAGACAGGGTGCATGTTCACCTCTCCTGAAGATTGCTCTTTACCTGAAAGAACAGATATAGGGGGTTAGTAAATGCTTAACTTGCATTGTTTTCAAGCAGAAGAAATTCTGAAATATTGGATAAAAACTATATTATCATTTAAACATACAGATAATGTTATGATACTTGTACCACTCACATACTTGGCTTATGTTTTTTCAGAAAAGGCTCTGAACATGCCATGAAAATTCCTGTACTACTGAGAAATTTACAGTTATTCCTTCCTCCCTCAGAAGTATAAATGGATCCCAGACAATAAGCAACTATAAAGACCTAAGAAACTACAAGTAATACTAGCTTCCAGAAATGCATTTTTAAACAGAGTCAGAAGGCCACTATATCATGAATAATAAAAAGATGGCTACTTGTGAAAACTGGTATAAAGTGCTGGACTGGAATCACTGAAGTGCAGGTTTGGGATTTGAATGCCTTTTAGTTACGAGCTAAAGCTCCCTGCAACAATATACAAAACTTTTGATACTGAACAGAACTTCTCACAACCAGTTTAGCCTATTTGAAAGATTATATGCTTTTATTCCTAAATAAAAAGCAGATTCCAATAAAGACAATCACTGTTATTAGTGTATATTTCACAAATACACTAGAACTATTTATATATGGGGTAAGTCTTGTATGTGAATCTGAGAGGAAAATGTGATCCATGACTTCTCAATTCCTGAATGACTTTCTCATTCTCTCTTTGGCTCATTTAGTGTTTCATTATTTCACACAGACTGCAAAAGCTTCAATAGTATGGATGAAGGGGCAATAATCTAAGAATAACATTGTTAATGATGGGAAACGCTTGGAAGGTAGGAAGGCTGAAATTCCTTTAGGCAGAAATTGAATCAAATGACTCACATTGTAAGAACGTGCTTTAACTACTAGATAAATGTAGAAAAGCACTAACAGATTTTTGAAGGCAACTATTCCTTTTAAAATTGATTTTCTTCACAGAAGCTTTAAATGTGTGTTTGTGTTTTGGGTTTTTCTTCCCTACAGTTTTTGGTGAAAATATCCCTGTTAAATAACATGGAATTACTTGATATAATTTGTAATTATCTTTTTCTGTATATTTGAAAATGGATGCTTTTTTCCCCAGTACATCTTTTTGGTTGGCTGGTTTCAATTCTTGAAAGGCAAGAAAGATTCATTTATGGTAATCATTCCTGGAAGTCTGAAGAGCCAGCTCCCTGCAGTATGACGAACAAGCATTGAGAAAGATTTACATGCAATCTTTCTAGCCTTACCCCAAAGATTAGGAACTGATTCACTTAAGCACATACATAGGAAAGTTTTCCAACTGTAGAGCTGTGCTGATTTTTGCTTTTAAACATGGCTGGAAAAAACAAAATCTACATCTGCATGCAGTGCTTAGAAGTCAGTAAAAATACAAACATTTTTACAGTGAGACTAATTGATGACTTACTGTGGGACATGGTGGAATCCCTATTGCTTGAAGTCTTAAATATCAAAAATTATGTCTTTCTAGAAATATGCTTGGACTCGACCACAAGATGTGAATATGGTGCAATATAAAATTCTGATAATGTTATGAAGGAGGCTGGATTAGAGAACAATAGTTTCCTATAAAGTCCTATAAGGTCCCTACTATACAAGTATTTTAAACTTCCAGTTGCCAACTTCAGTGGACAGTTACTATAACTTTTTTTACATTGTTACCTGGAGCCGTTCTCAACACTGCAGACAGCATACAAATGTTATATTTGATGCAAAAAGGTACAAGATTGCTTCACAATGTAACTATAAATTATATTTCTTTTAAGGAACTCCTAGATGTACCTAAATCTATCCAGCAGCCTAAGCTCTAGTCCTCTAAAGCATGCAGCTTTTAGACAAGAACATTTTCTTCAGCAGATAAAAGGATGCAAAACCAGCCATTAACCCTAAGACAGATCAGTGGAAAAGAGCGTATCTGACTTGGGTCATTCGAAAAAGAATGATTGGAGGCTGCACCCCAGAAAACCAAAGCATATGGTATTTGACACCATTAAAATAGGTTACAGGTGTTAAAGGTAACCTGTGGTAGGGACACAAACACAGCTTCTGTAACACAGAAATAAAGGTCATGGCAAAAAGCCTGAAGACCAATCAGCGTTCATCCATAAAAGATGTAGAAAAGATTATCTAAGGTATGAAACACATTCTCACATATTCCTAAGCTACAGGCACATGATACATTAAAACATTCAAGGAAAACTAAAGTCAACTTAAAAGAAAACAGAAAACCCACACACATGCCACAAACCCTTAATACTTCACAGCTCCATTAGTTCCAAATAATGGAGCTATTTTTCATGGAAACTGAACCTGTAAGTCTAGACACTACATCTGTAACAACCTCAAACCAAGGTTAAACCTCTGAGTTTTACAAACTTTAACTCGGTATAACTGGTCTAAGGACATGGGCTTAAGTCTGCAGGGATGATGGAGCAGGAATGCCAAGTGCCAGCAAAGACCAAGGATGCAATCCAACACACCCTTCTTGCTTCTGTTGTCCTACCTGGCATTTGTGCACATTTCCTGCTGTTCACTGAACTACCAGCTCTGCTAAGGCATCAGTCTGCATTATCACTTCTTTACTTATTTCAGGTGGGTTATTTATATATATATATATATATATATAAATCTATTCTTTAAAACTGAATTTGCTCTGACTGGAGCAAATTAGGGAGCAAAGAGAACAGTAACTTAAGCCAACACAACTGAAGGGGTGCGGATGAGCACGTAGGAACTGCAAGTCAGGAAGATCTTCAGGAAGGGGAGAAGTGGGATCCAGCTGCACCTCAAAGGCTGCTAAGGCTTAAGGAGACAGTCAACATTAGCAATACGCTACAAATGAGAAATAAAAGAGCCAGTACCTGAGAGTACACATACACTTTCTTCACAGAGGTAAATGACAGCTATAATCTGTTGGTGTTTTAAATCCAAAAATAACTATCCAGAAAATTTCCTCCTACTCCTAAAGACTGCTTTGAAATCAGGAATCAAACGTATTGATCCTGGATAATGGCTCAGACAGGATGCATGCAGACTACCACACTCAGGTCTTTTAAAATGGACAGAACTGTAAAAGCTCTATAAAAAACTTGCCAATTTTTACCTGTGAAATTCACCGTTAAACTTCTTGTTCTTCATTTTAATTCCTTTTTAACTAATACATACTTAGAGCCCATGCGAGGAAGCTGCCAAAGTAGGAAAGCAAGGCTAAGTAGGAATTGCTTTACGGGGCATTAATGCTATCCTCATATCACCAGGGGTAGAGCAGGACTGCTGCATGGAGGCATGGAGCACTCCCTCTTCCTGCAGGGAACCCATTTCCTTCTGGCAGGGAGAGCACAACTGGAACCTGGGTTTCTCAAATCACAGAAACCCACAATAAGTGGAGGGTGAGCCCAGGAGCTTGCTTCTGAAGTGGTTGGGAGAATTCCTTGGAAGAAAATGCACTTGGATCTCCTTCTGTTTGGGATGTGGAGATTCCAATGTAATTATTGGCTTTGCAGTGTTCCAGCTAACTCGGTAGGTGTTTAAAATTAGACAGGGTAACTATCCCATGGGAAAAAGATCTGAAACTGTGCTGGAGACCAATGTGAGAGAGAAAAAATATGAAAACACGTATCTTGTAATTTAGTTTTAGAATGAAAGGAGGTTAGATCTTGATAAGTTTTAAAGTAACACTTTCTATTGTAATAAAAGCTGCTGTCAGATAATTCCAGCATCTTGCTTATCAGTTATCTAGGGTCAGTTTTTTTCCTTTTAAAGAACCACTGGTACATGAACACTGAACAACAGTGTCTGGTAGTGTACCCAATTTACTCTTGCTACCGAACTTGTACAATTTGGAAATACATAACTCGAGACTTTAACATGCCAACAGGCTTTCATAAGATCTTCCATATGGTTTCTCTGGTATTTATAGAATCACAGAGTAGTTAGGGCTGGAAAGGACCTTAAGATCATCAAGTTCAAGCGCCCCTGCCATGGGCAGGGACACCTCACACTAAACCATATCACCCAAGGCTCTGTCCAGCCTGGCCTTGAACACCGCCAGGGACAGAGCATTCACAACCTCCCTGGGCAACCCATTCCAGTGCCTCAGCACCCTTACAGTAAAGAATTTCTTCCTTACACCCAATCTAAACTTCCCCTGTTTAAGTTTTAACCCGTTACCCCTTGTCCTTTCACTACAGTCCCTAGTGAAGAGATCCTCCCCAGCATCCCTATAGCCTCCTTCAGATACTGGAAGGCTGCTATGAGGTCTCCACGCAGCCTTCTCCAGGCTGAACAGCCCCAACTTTCTCAGCCTATCTCTGATTTTGTGTGAAGAGGGCAGGACACCACAGACTTACAGTCTCTATTTCTTTGCATGTACAATCTATTTAAAACAGCTGACTTTTCCAAAGTGACACTTGTTAACAGTGACCCCATGCGCACCCTGATTTATTCACGTGTCAAGAGAGGGAGAAATCAACTTCACAAATCAAAGCACAGGCTAAGGCCCATGGATCCAGTGTTTCAGATGAGGACAGGCTAGTGCACCAGAACCTGACACCAGCCACCTCTGGGAAGAAGGGGACATCAATACAAGCACATGAGCAATTTGTGTCTCCCCCAGAAGCTAAAGAAAGGTTGCTAATGAGAAAAATAATGCAATTTGCTCAGCGCTGGCCAGCATTTGCTCTAAAGAGAGAACACTGGGAGATTTTAAGCTGAAAGGAGCTTAAAAATTGTTTTGACAATTACCCTGTTTTTCCTTATTTCTACTTTTCTTTTTTAGTATTACCCTGGAAACATCCAAGACACACTATTTTTTAATTTAATGCTGTGTTTATGCGTCTGTTGAACCACCAACGAAGCACATACAAAAAGTTACCAAGCATAAATAATTCCAGGCTTCCAGAGTGCAAGAGTGTCTCATCATTTGTCTGAAGAAGTAGACTTTTCAAATTATATATATATATCTGAAAAAGATTTATCAATTTTCTGTCTATCAGAGTGTTCTTTGAAGGACCATATGACAAAACTTAAAGTTTGAGAGCGAGAAGTAAAGGTCTATTTAAAATAAAACCACCCAGAAGTTTTCTGAGAATGTGCTGAACAAATCAGTTAATTTGGCTTCAACATTAAAAAAAAAAAAAAAAAAAAAAAAAAAAAAATCGAACTAATTCAAATTTACAGATTCATTTGACTTCACATTTTTTAGTGTGATTTATATCCAGACAGATAATTCCCCATACCTACACCAAAGGATAGCATCTGTGAACGTACTGCATATATGGGCTGGTGATTTAATCAAAATATAACTTTCAACATGTAACTGTTTTATTAATTTCCTCAGTTGAATTTTGCTTCAAAACTATATTGCTTTGTCCTTATATTAAAATACTAGCTTAACTGTGGTGTTATTTTTATGACATATACTTTAATATTCTAGAAAATTCTAGTGTATTTCCTATTCTAGAGAAAAAAAAACATTTAAATTAGTAAGTCAATCCAGAATACTCTGTGTGTTTAACGGCTTCAGGTAGTTCACATGAAAATTTAGTTGTTAGCCTTATCCATCTCCTAAGTTTAGAATCATAGAATCAACTAGGTTGGAAAAGACCTTTAAGATCATCAAGTCCAACCATTAAACCACACCTGCCATGATCACCACTAAACTGTATGATCACTAAACATGATCACCACTGAGAGCCTCGTTTACACAGTTTTTGAACACTTCCAGGGACAGTGATTCCATTTGAGAGTGATCAGCTCTTTTTTCAGAGACAGGCACAGCTACACAACTAAGTTGCTTTTATTAAACCATGTAGTTAACACAATGCAGCCACACACTGATGCAATCTCATTTATGCTGTCACTATCTGCAGGGCTTATGTTTCTATTAAAGCTGCTTTCACACATTTCAAGATAAAGCACTTGAAAACAACCTTGCTTGTGAAGTGTGCAATTAACCACATACTATTTCAGTGAGGCAAAATTATCTACACAACCTCAAAACTTACGAGTCAGCAGTTTGGAAACAGTTATACTTTAGGTAATAAAGTCAACATGTGTGTATCGGATACTATCAAACAGATACTATAGTAATATTACATGTTATTAAAGGATAGTCTAACAGAACAGTTGTGACAACTTTTCCCTCATTAAAAATAGTAGCAAAATCCAAGAAGTGTTTCTTTATGTATTTATGTACTTGTGCTGATGCTTCCTTAACCCTTCTTGGCAAGAGGCCTCTTTGGCTGAGCTCTGATGTACTGGTGCTCTTATAGATAACTCAGGTAGCTTCACTGAGCTCCAGAGGAGTGGGCTTTTCATACAACTCATACTGAACTCCTAGTATCTACTATACACTTGAAATGCAGTGATTAGCACCACAAGCTCAGATATATTGTTGTAAATGTACTGGTTAAACATGACTGCAACAGTTTCCCTCTATACCTTACTGCAGTATGTGCTGTATCCAGTTTCAAATCATTCCAGAAACAATTCAATCCAGCTAATTCACTATTTCCTGAAACTGCAGACAGTAACTGTGATAAACAAGACCACAGTCCTATCAAGAGGTAAGAGTGTGGCCTAGACCATCAAAACCTCATGTACATCTACATGGTAAAAAGAGTGACCTACAAGGTCAGCAGTGGAAATTTCCAGTTTGATTATCCTGGAAAACGGCAAGGGATTAATGGAATGGCCAAAGGATCTTTCTGGCCTGCGTCTGAATGCTCAGCATGTGTCTTCAAAGCTCCTGAATGTGATCAGAGAAAGGACTGGCAGTGTACAAAAAGAACACTGCTGTATGTCTTTTTTTTTTTTTCTTTTGTAGAAATAAAGAAAGAATTGGACACTGCTTTGTATTAGCTATCAAACTACCAAAAATAGTTGGAAAAATTCTAACTAAATGTTTATCGGTGATGATCTGTTGAGCCCTAAAGACATATAACTTCACTGGCAGACCACAAAGGCTACAACTAGGCATTTATTTTGGAAGCAGAAAAGAACATGCCAATCAATAAACACTGACACGCAGCATAACTTTTTAGAGGTTAGCTCTGAACTGCTGTACTTTCAGATAAGTGAAATATTAAAGTAAATATAGAAGTGTTATCTTAATCAGATCTCACTGAAGTCAACAGGTCTTATAGTCTGAAATGAGAGTTTAAATCTACTGCTTATACAAAATATGATCTTGAAGTTCTTTTGATCTGAAGAGCAGGGAGCGTTACTACTATTCTTGGCAACTTAGTAGCAAAAAAATCTGTTCTCACATTAGAAATGTGAACTTGCACAGCACTAGAGGCTCTAAAACAGCTGCCATGTTCCTAGCCCTTAGGGCAGATGAATAATCAACCCAACAGCATCCTTCCAACGGTTCACAACTCTTTCTTTTAATAATGTCATGAAAAATGCTCGGTATCTCCAGAATCTCTTAACTACCAGAGTTCACAGTTCTATTATTGTAGACAGGATGCTTCAGTAGGATTTAAAAGATTTTCTATATGAACTACAAAAGGCGCTATAATTCTAGTACTGAAACCTGTAATCCTGCAAGAGTTGTAGTACAAGACTTCTTTTATTGCCCATGTAGCATGTCTCAGCCCTAACCTTTCATATCCATGAGCAGAAGCGCATAGGGAAGAAAAAAAAACAAAAAGGTTTTAATGGAAAATAACCTTTTCCTGGCTTTAGGGGGGGGTACATTAATTTGAACAAATCCAAATTATCAATCAGGGTTATGGGGAGTGTAAAAAAAAAAAAGAAATGTATAAAGGAATACACAGCTACAGCAGGATTTAGACCCAAATGAACTTCCTCCTGGCAGCTGTTGTTCACAGGCTGTGTTTGGCTCATGACCTAATGCTTCATGTGACATGTAGGGACATAACCCACAGCTGTGAGAGGAAAACAGAGTATGGACTAAGAGCTTGCTGCCTTCCAAGTAAGAGCCACAGTATGGAGACAGATACAAGACCTTACAGATTTACTAAGAAGGCACTGAGACCATTTCAGAACCTGTTGTCAATCTATTTCACAATAAGCACTCACTGAAGTGGGCCCATCCTCCGTCATCGCTGCAAAAAACTCCAAGGCCCTCAGGAAACATTATCTGTGATTCCTTTGTAGAACAGAACACTCCTATGCATGAACAATTTTATTTACGTATGCTTTTATTTTTCCCCATCTGTTTCTTCTCAGAAGTATACAATTTCCTAAAGATTGAACTGTCTTTATTTACCCAGCCTGAAATTCATACATCTCTGCTTCTAAGAAAAATGCCATGAATAAGAAACAGGTGAAATTTTAGAAGCAAAGAATATCTGAAGTGGAACTATTTCTTACTGCACAAACCAAAGAAAACGAAATTAAATCTGAAGTGTTTCAAACTAATGCTTTTCAAAGGCTTATTACTGAAAATGAATTATGTGGCAAAGCCCCAGCATTTGTCTCATTTATTACCTAAGAAAGAAAATGCCTTCCCATGTGCTGAATGCCTGAATGGCAGAGGTGAGAAGGTCATTCAGCACACAAGTGAAACTCGAAGTAGCTTTTGTCTGCTGTAGGTCTACAAAAGCAGCAGTCAATTGGCCATTACTCCACTCCTGATCAGGCCTTACCCTTTCTGAACTCTAGCGCAAACTTAATATGCAAGAGCTGGAGCACAGAGCTGGCGTACAGAGGGTCCCATAAGTCCTATTTGTGAAGTATTTGGCAGAGTTTTGTTTATGACTTTATATTCCACCGAGTGTGTAAGTCCGGTAAAAAAAAATTGTTGCAAAATACCATGTTATAAATACTAATCCTCAGTGGATCAGCTTTGCACTCGCGTGCCCTGGATGTGTCATTCTTTGCTACAACAGAAAATCTGATGGTTGCCCATAACACCGAGGACAAACCAAGCAGCTCTGAGACATTTAAATTAAAAGTTGAGCAGAATTAGGCTCCTAAGCTTGTAACAGCAACCTATATGCAGCCTTCCCCTTTACTTTGCTGAAATGCCTGTTCTTAGGCAAAATGGTGTGAGTTTTGCTACTCTACATATTTAACAGCAAATCCATCCTGGTGGACCTGGCTGTACAGGCATATGTCATTAACCAAAAGCCATCTGGAATCCAGAAACTAGACTTCCCTGTGTTTTATGTCCCCATATGAACTTGATTTGTTAGCTGAGCAATGACAGCAGTTACCTTTTATGAAAAAAACAACAAAACCAAAACAAAACCTCTTGGTGGCTACAGCATCTGCCAAGGAAGTAAAACTGTTAAGTCCTAGCCCCTAAGGGAGTATGAGTCTTCAGCTTCCATAACCCCAGCCAGCACCATGGCACCAGCCTCAGCAGGACACCAAGAACAGGAACATCCACCGGTGCTTCTCTTAAATAGGGCCACTAACTTGCCAGGTCCCAGGGGAAGCAGATGAGGTCACCTGTCAGATCAGCTCAGGATCTACAGCACTCAAAACTTAACCAATGTTCCAGATCCTGTTGCTAAGATCTACTTGTATTTTAGATTAGGCAACCACTGGATAAAAACAGAAAAACAAGCAAGAGGGTAATTACTATGAATCCTACTTCTAAGGCCAAACACTTCTACACACTGCAGTACTGCAACCTTAAAATCTTGTTTTGGATGCTGTTGTGGTTTAACCCCAGCCATCAACTGTGTCCCACACAGCTGCTCACTCATTCACCCCACAATGGGATGAGGGAGAGAATCAGAAGGGTAACAGTGAGAAAACTCACAGGCTGAGATTAAGATAGTTTAATTAGGAAAACAAAAGCTGTGCACTCAAGCAAAGCAAAAGAAGAAATTCATTCACTTCCAATGGGCAGGCAGGTGTAAAGCCACCTACAGGAAAACAGGACACCATCATGTGTTAACGGTTACTTGGGAAGACAAATGCCATCAATCCAAATGTCCCCCCTCCACTCTTCCCCTAGCTGTATATGCTGAACATTACATATGGTATGGAATATCCCTTGTGTCAGTTGGGGTCAGCTGTCCCGGCTGTGTCCCCTCCCAACAACTTGTGCACCCTCAATCTACTGATGGTGGGGCAGAATAAGAAGCAGAAAAGGTCTTGACTCTAAGCACTGTTCAGCAGTAACTAAAAGATCCCTGGTGTTATCACACTGTGTTCAGCCCAAGTTGAAAACACAGCCTAGTACTAGCTACTATGAAGAAAATTAACTCTATCCCAGCCAAAAGCAGCACAGCTGATTACCGAAGGTCTCAAAAATGCTAGTTACATGGTCACAATACCTCAGCTTAGTGCCACTGGCACATTCGGGACCTAAACTTAAGAAATGTGGTTAAAATGTTTTGAGAAAATGGGACTATCTGCTGAATTTCTTTGCTACTGGCAGGTAAGAACGTGCATGTTCATCAATGAAGTTCAGCATGCATTAAGGTTTCTAAAAAACACTGTTATTCGAGAAATGATTTTGTAAAGTATTTTATTAAAAAAGATACTTACAGAAGTAGTAAAAGTGCTTGAAATTAAACCATTTTACTCATAGATGCAATCTTTTCAACTTTGAAAAGCCCTTCTAAGCATCTTTGAGGCCTGCATGGTTTTCAAATACTGAAGTTGTTATAAATCACTTTGTGATTCTGAGTAGAGATTTTTTTTTACCTTAACAATCTTGCTATTTTTTTTAAAGTTAATTTTCAAAATTATTTTTTTTCTAAGTAACAACTACAGCAAAGTAAGTTTGACCCAATTGCTTATGGGGTTCTATTTCAGCTTTACGTAGTTTTATTCTTTCCTGAGCTCTTCACTTTTATAAGCAAGATACATACTTGTCTTACTTAGACAATGAAAATACATATGTATACAGTTATCTATAAATGTACTGGAAGCTACAAAAATGTGCTTATGCACCCTTTACCCCTGGAAATCAGTTAAAGTCTAACACTTACCAACACTTTATGTTTGGGAATAAACAGTAGTAAAAAAAACCCCATACGTGACTGAAATAGTTGGAAAAGTCATACTATCATTTTGGCAATAAATTTACTCGTACCTGGTGTGGATGGTCTCTCCAACATATTCAAATGATGGTAAATAAAGGCTTGACTGTCATGAACTGTGTCCATATCAATTTCCTCCTCATCTTGAGAGTTTGAGAACTAAGATATCAGGAAACAAAAAATACGCAGATGCTAATAACTTGTAAGAATATCACTAAATAGAACTTAAAATACTCTATTTTTGTGGTAAACTGGGGGTGAGAGGGAAAGGAAGTGATATCTACCACTGCGAAGGAATAAAAATTCAGTGAAATTAAAAAGGGTCAGTGTGTTTTCTTCATTCTAATTTACCATGAAGCTGTGCGAACAGGAGCATTAACTGTCAATTTTAGTTCTTTTCAGCCAATAAAGAATCTGATGGAAAATGATTTTTGCAAAGTAAGTGTAACAACTACTGCACACATACACACAACGTGTCTTTTGTTTGAACACAGCTTTAAGGGAAGTCAGCAGCACCCACTGCTGTTATTCTGAATATCCTACATATTGTGCAAGTTGAATTTCCATTTCTTACTCTGATTTTGAGTTTGACTTTACTGTCTTCATTCTTCTCTAGTATTTGCCCTGGCTCCAATGGAGACCCGAGTGGCATATCAGCCTTCCTCTTCACCCCCTGCTGATGACCAGAAATGCTGGATGCTGTTTCCTTAATAAGATGATCATCCTCCTGAAGCAGCATTAAAAGACCAAAATTAGAAGATAGCAAGAGCCATGTTTCAGCCTAAAAGAGATCTGATAGCTGAAAACACTTCTGCGTGAAGTGGGTGATCTGAACAAAGTTTTCCCTGTAGTTCTGGCAAAAAGTATTTTCTAAAACCCTGCATGGATTTGTGCCAACCTCTCCTACAAACATAGTTTCTCTTTACTTCTATCCCTGCTCCTTCTGCATATCTACCATTGGCATCTTTTCTGTTCCTTCTCACAATCATGGTACTGTTGGTGCGCAACATTTGCTGCCTGTGAATAGCCTTTCTATAAACCTGTGCCTTGCAGACTCTCCTCAGTCCAATCATAGTTGAAAAACTGCGATAGCCTCTGATTTACACATGGGATTTAGCTAAATCTTCTTTTAGTTAGCTTTAAAAGCTAATGCTTACTTTCTTGAATACAAATCATAACAAGCACTTATAACTTGGGTTTGGTTTTTTTTTGATTTCACAACAATATTATTAAAAAGTTAAACTGTTTTGTAAATTACTGCCTAGACTGTCCACAGAAACAGGGTCAAAGGAATATAAAAATAGCAGGAGAGCCTACTAAGTTCCACATACAGTCAGTAAAACAGGAGATAGGTGCTACAACATGCCCAATACACAAAATATAGAAGGAAAAATACCACAGAAACAAACATAATTAAGAGCCCACTAAAAACCAGATAAAAGCTGTATCATAGACTCTCAAGAGCATAAGCTGCTCCACTGAACTGCTCTTTCCTCTATCCTACAAAGGACATACAAAAGTCCCACAAATTTGCCCTGAACAATTATAAGTCAATTTTATAAAATTAGTGACTTTTACCATCTTCAGCAAATTCAGTGCCACTAGTCTACCAGTACTTATTTTAACGTGTTTATGCTCTCGGCATATAGAGTCTACTTTAAAGAATCTAAATGTTAATCTGATGTATTCTATCACATTAATTAATTTTCCTTCAATTATGTATTTCCCTTTTTTTAACCCTGTTGTTTAATCCAACACACAACTGTTGTGAATCACTTCTGGATAAACTTTGGCTATGTGAGAAGCAATCTTTGGTTTATGCTTCTAGTTCGATTTTTTTAACAAGGAAAATCGGTTCCCTGAATTCTGAGGGAGTTATATGGAAAATGGTAACCTTAAAGTAAGGGGTAGGAGAATGGAGATAAGGCATAAGAAAAGATACAAGGAATGAAGTATGAATTGAGGCTTATACTCATGCGGTATTTTCACACTAGCGTACTGCTACTAAAAGCAGCCTCCTCCTCTTCCTCACAGATTTCTGTCCGGGGCTGCCACAAGTTATTTGTCTAACTACATGATGAACTGGACCAAGAAACTGAACCAGCAGGAACTGTCTGTTCATAAAAAAAGATATTTTTCAACTAGATCCTGCCCTGATCCAGCTCACTATGCAGCAACACTCTGCTATCACAAAGGAGGGTAGTATAGGAAGAAGAAGACTTACAAGTAAATTTTTTTTATTAAGATTGGCTGCAAAAAAAATTTGGATGCTCGCTGAACCGAAGCATAAAAATTTGCCAACAAAATGTCTACTGCTAGTTAATTCTGATGTTTATTAGCAGGAAATTGGGACTTATTATAAATTGTGTAAATATGTAGGATAGCTCTAATGATGTTTGACTCCATTATCATTTTCTCCCCCTTCTGGAATTGGCCTGCAAGCTACTGTGATAACTTCTGAATATAAACGATACAGAAATCAACCATGTGACTGAATGCAATAGTAAACCATCCCATTCAGAAGGGTGGAAAGAGTTTCAAACATGCTGACCACATGTTCACATTCTCTTTCAGGATTTACTCAGAAGCAGTTTCAATCAAATGTAGCTCTTGAATCTCATTATTTCCACGTCTGTTGAGTTTTTCCCCGCATGATTAAATCTGTCCAACAAAAAGACTTGGTCTTGCAGCAGTGGCAGTTATTCATAAGAAAGGTAAGAATTGAATAAGCTCATAACATCTATTTTTTAACTATGCAATGGATTCTGTGTTAGGACTGAAGTCTCCACAATCAGAAAGGTATGAACCTTAATGTATATGATTTTTCAGAAGTTGTTACAAATCCTTCAGAGCATGGCACTAAATAGTCCGATTTATGTGTTCACTGAAGATGTGGTAAAGTTCCAACTTTCACATTTCTTAATGTTGTTTAAAAAGAGATAGATCTATTTTAAGATGTAACAAATTTTTTGATAAAAGGGTTTGTTTTGGAAAATTGCATAACTTGCCCTTAAGCAATATTCTTAGTCTAATAAAAAAGTTTTCATCACAGCATCAAACATTTCTGTGGATCGCTTCATGTCTCACAAGCAATATAGAAAAAGTTAAGTTTTATAAAGAACAGAAATAATGAGACTAGAAAAAAAACAAGTAAAAGCTTGCATACGCTATGCAAAACAGTTAAAATGCTATGGTATATGCCAGCTTTTCAAGTGGAAGGAATAAACAGTAACAAGGTATAAAGATAGCTTAGCTAAAGCATGAGAAGCTTGAACACAATACAAAATTAAACCAGCAAGCAAGACAAGGACTCGGTGTCAGCTGAATGGGATGTATGCAGATAGTTTGTGCTTACAGTGTTCTGAAATCCTACTGACTGTCCGTGATTGTTAGTACTATTCACAGGTTCCTGATTATTTACAACTGATTCAGGGATAATCGTTGGATTAAGTACAGCTTTCTTTTCTTTCAGATTAAGAACAAGACCAAGCTCTGGTAATGGTAAACAAGAAGGTCTACTGAGGCCAAAGAGTGTGAAATAGAGATCCACAGCACCACATCGTAATCTCCAGTCATGTGAAGTTCCTAAAATCCAAAAGAGATTATTGTTAATACAGAGACAGTATCTTCTCCTCTCCCCTAAATAAAGCAGTTTAAGTGACCTGGATCCACCAGAGTATGACATTTTCTGTACTTAAGATACACTTCCCTCAATATTCCTGCCTCTTATTGACTCAAATTCAGCTGCCACAACCTGTTTAAAAGAAAGGCTCTAAATTGTTTGGGTTGCAAGCTAAACATGTTTGCAGAACAAGAGTGGAAAACTAAGCGCTACGCTAACATAATGAAAACTACAATGAAAATACCCACATGAATTTTTAAGTTTCACTTGAAGTTTTACTATTGGGCAATTAAATAGAATATTTTGTTACCAAAATGGCTTCCAGCATCAATGGATTTGGGCACACTTGCTTGTGTATTCCATGAAATATAGTAGTAGCCTTAAGTGTGACCTTCTGGAAACCACTGATAATACAAACCAGCAATGCATAAACATGCTTTCTGACGTCACTACTATGTCATGCACTTCACTGGGTACTCAACAGTTTAATGTGGATTCATACTGGAGACACAGATTCTTACTGCACAAAGCAATGCTTCACTGATTTTATTTTTCACTGTAAACTGTGTACTGCTTTTGTTATCTTCATACACAAATGGTCAAAGCACGTTTGGCACCAATCACAACACAAAGACATCTTACATCTGGTGCAACGCTGCAAATACAGTGATTCTGGTGTGAACTCAGCCCAGCTCTTGACTGATTGAAAGTTTATTGAACATATTGTTCCACAGCAGGAACAGAACTCTATCTAGTAAACAAGACACAGATGTGCCAATGCCATGTTAATGCGGCTGTGCAAGACTTAGCATAAAATAAAATTACAAGGTCTACCTCTGCAAATACTAAGTTTCATGGGGCTAAGTAGTGTTTTGAGTGAGCTTAGCTGTATGTACACTTAACTCAGTTAAAAGTGAAAGCAACATGAATATTGATCTGGACATTTCTAACATTAAAATACTCTCTAGAGAATGACATATTCACAAATATTAATTTAAAAACTATTCTAATATTTCAACAACAAATAATTGACTCAACTTCTTAAACCAGTACATCTTTCAATGATAAGATAAATTCCCACTCAGTATCTCTCTCCTAAGCTTAAATAAAATTGGTTGCAGACTTGCTCTGCAATCTTGGGAACTTGTGAGCCTTATCCACATAATGCAGATTAACACAGAAGGAAAAAGAAGAAAAGATTATATATATCAAACAGTCTGCTTTCCATTCCAGATGCTTATGTTAAATGAAAGCAACTCGTGATTGTAGGATTGTGCAGCTTTAAACCTGGCTACTAACTTGTCTCACATTAGCAAACATTTTTTCAAGGTACCCTGGAATGCTACAGTTAGCCCTTACAGAAAATAAATTGAAACATTATGTCATCTTAATGCACAGAAATTTAAGTACTTAAAGCCCTATGAATCATAATAAGAATGTATACCCTATTTGTTACTTGCAAAAAGAGGTAATGGTTGTAAGAAACACTACACACACTCTTCTCTCAAGAAGAAGGAAAAATAAACTCTGATGGGAACACCAAAATTGTTTATTTTCTGTGCCTGACACTTGGCAAATCCTATGAAACTGAACTACTGGTGGTAGTTTCCCCATTTCAACCCCTGGAGTGTATCTGTAAACTTTTGAACACTAAAAATAATGGTACACGGAGAACAGACAGCCTCCAATGACCTAAAAAAGCTATATAAACATTTATATGTAATCTATGTAGTAATGTGCCAGATGTTAAAGGGCAGTTTGTAAGTACTGGATAAAACTGCTTTAGTAATGAAAAACAGGTCAATGGTAAAGATGCAAGCCCTTCTCTCATTAGGATCTTTCCTAATCACACATAGCAAATTGAGCCTTGAATTTATAACATACTTCTAAAAATCTCGTTTAAATTATCTATACAAATGTTATCCTCTCATATTCTCAGTTTAGTAAAAGAGGACAAAGACAGACTATCTAATCTAAAGCAAATTATAAAGCAAAAGGTAATACAGATGCCACCATTTGAGGAAACATTTGCTTTGAACACCTGGGTCAAAGAATCATTCTATGCCAAAGTACATCAAAGCATGCTACAGTAGTAGACAAAAGAATGAAAATCAAGGTTTGGTGCCCCATGTCACTGAGACAGCTCTGGAGGTACCTATATGACACTGAACCTCTGAGACTGAATTTTCAATTTTAACTATTGAAACTAAGAGAGCTCTTAGCATATTCTGAAGCAAGTCTTTAATGCTTATTTTGAAAAACCTTACAACAAAAAGGCAACAAAACAACCAACCAAGAAATAAAAACCAACCTGAATTCATCAGTTTCCAAAGCTGATCTACCAAAGCTTCATTACATAAAGGGGACTCCATGTTCTTGGTAAAAGGTGGATTCTTAGTCAGCATATCCAGAATCTTATGCCTGAAAGAAAAACATCTTTATCCAAATGAGTACACTAAGAATACAAAGTCTGTTCAGTCTGCCATGTTCTTACAAGCTTATCCAACACAGTACCCTTATTCAGTACAGGATTTCTTCAAAAATTTTAACCAATGTTTTATGCTTGTAGCTCTTCCTTCTGTCCACAATATGTATAGACTCAGATTTACTCATAAGCAAATAATAAAATTTAAAGATAAAAACCAAGGTGCAAAGCAGCAGGACTTATTAGACATTATTTTTAACAGTTAGGTACCAAACTGTAGCCTACATTATGCTCTTCTCTTTAGTAACAATTTTTTTGCACACTGACTTTATAATTACAAAGAAGGAGCAAGTCTGGCAAATAAACCCCTTACATACTGACACCAAAAAATTTTTAAACAACTTTATGCAAAACATCAGGACCAAAACCAGTGACTTGCACATTTTTCTGGAAAGGAACACTCTCATCTCTGAAGTTACGCTGGTGTATAGAGATTCTACACTTACATGCTTGCTTACAGTATTTACACACTGAAATCAAAGTAGATACATTTTTCCCTTTCCCCACTTTTTCTTTAAATTTTGCCTTGAAAACATTTTATGAATGAGAATAATTATTTGTTCCATTACTTCTTATTTTCAGTATGTTCCCTTTATAGGCAAGCTTTCACTTTGCTGTTTTATGATTTGGAACAAGAAAAATATTACAGATATATTTCTTCTTTCTTTCTTTTGAAGAAGGCTTACACAGTGCACTCAATCCAAATTTAAACTCCTCTTCAAAAAGATACAAATAAAATTAAATCTCCTTCCTAAAGCTAAACCTCCTCTAATGAGTGCAAATGTACTTACTTTCACTAAAAATGACAGAAATAAAATATAGAACAATCTTGCAGCTATGATCTTTGCAAAAAATCACCTATACAGAGAGAGTAAAAGTAATACTATTTATCTTTGAAACTCAGTATTTTAATGGTGGCAATAAGAAGAAAGTGTCAAGGGAAAAACAATTATCATGAACGCCTATGTTCAAAGGTTTATAATCAATGCGCTAAAATATCTGCTGATTGGTGAAAACAAAGCTGGAACAAGCAATCCTAGAAACTACATCATATTTTCACACGTTATCCTTTCACCCCATCTACAGTCTAACAATTGCTTTACACTTTTTGCTGGCAAAACACTGTGTGCACGATACCTCAACCTTTGTCTTTTCTAAGTATTACAAAGTCTTTTTGCTACATGCAGCATCAGACCTATTTATGATCAGGAAGCAACCTCTAACTTCAGACTTACACCACAGGGGCTGAACATAAAGAAGAGTAATATAATGGAGAATAAGAAAACAGTATATTAGTTTCTGAGGTGTGAACTGTTGAAACATCAAAACATGTTTCAATTTATATAACAAGAAGAAAAAACTGGTTTGTGAAGAAGTATGAATCAGCTCAGCATCTGATCTGTTCTAGTGATTCCAGGCCAAGAATTTACTTAGCAGTTCCCAGCGTTGTTAAATACTGGCTCTTTATGAACTCACTAACCTTATGTAGGGTACAGGATCATTCTGAACCATAGTAAGTAACCACTGTAGTTCTTCATAGCTCCTATCAACTGCAAAGAAAAAGAAAATAAAATGCCTATAAATATGCATAAACTGGAAGGATTTTGATCAAGACAATCACAAGTTCCTGAATTTGAACACAAACAACTTGAATCACTGCAACTGAAGCGGAATTTCATTAATTATATTGCGAATTCAATTAAAAAGTAGTTTATATGGAAACAGAAACATGCACAAAACCCCTTCATGCCTCAGTTGTTTGACAACCACCAACGTGACTATCAGCAGGTAACTCTGCCTCTCGTGTTGACTGAGATCACAGAGTAAATTATCATCTTGATACTGTGTGCTTCCTAAAATGAACACATCCACATATCATTTCAACTAGCAAAACCATCCTATTTTCCATAGGTAATAGAGAACCTAAAATTCTCATGCGTAGGAATCTGTGAAAGATTATTATCTATAAATAGAACAGAAAGAGGACAACTAGAGGGCTTACACAAAACTGAAGCAAACTCCACTCAGTAGCCTTCCTTAGTTTTTTAAATCAGTATACTTTGCAATTCAAATGGCTTTTGAAACCTACCAGCACATGCTTCTAGAAAATTGCTGCCTGTCACTGTTAGAAACAAAATCATCTTGTTTAAAATTTAAATTAGATTAAAAAATTCCTTTGATTGTCCAAGTACCACTGCCAAACAGGAACCAACACAGGCTGTCAGCGACACCAATTACACAAACCCTATTCAGATGCAGAAATGTATTAGCTCACGTTCTGCACCACTTAGACCACAGCTACACCATTCTGGATGATGCCACAATCTCAGATTTGACTTAAAAATCAAAGAAATTTTTGAGAAGTTATGCCTAGGATATAAATTTAAGGGATTAGTGACTCC
The DNA here is from genome assembly GCF_034315485.1 of Pezoporus occidentalis. NCBI lineage: Eukaryota > Metazoa > Chordata > Aves > Psittaciformes > Psittacidae > Pezoporus > Pezoporus occidentalis. The sequence goes on along the minus strand of NW_026914940.1, from coordinate 12,482,851 downwards.
TGTGCTCAAGTCCATACACTGCTGGTTTTACTGGCAGCTCCCTTCTTTTGGATAAAAGGCAGCTAGAATACGGCATATAAAAGTTGTTTTGCGTGCAAGAAAAATATTATTGTATATTGTATATAGTATTATGATTCACAATCATAAGCAAGCTGTGATTATTTTGACTGCTAACAAAAAGGATTTTGAAATGTTTTTTGATTAGAAAATGAAATTTTTAAGCTGACAGTATTGGATGACAGAACCAAGAAACACCATACTTGTGGTTAAGGGAAAGGGGGAAGTCTTTGGTTTTTAAAGTTATTTGTGCTTGAAATAAAGTAAGTCTCTCCTGCTATTTGCCTTATAGTGTAAATGAGGCCTGAGAGACTTCCAAAGCTTTGCTATTAATACAATTAACCTGCTCTTCAAGTTTATGAAGCAACTACAAAACATTTTGGGGAGCAATGACAAATTAAACATGACCTTGGGCAAAACCAATCTTATTAGCCAGAAGAATCACAGAATCATACAACAGCCCAGGCTTGAAGGGACCTCAACAGATCATCTAGTCCAACCTTTCACAGGAAAGGAATAAGGTTATCAAGCACTTTGTCCAACCGCATCTTGAAAACCTCCAGGGAGGGAGACTGCACCACGTCCCTGGGGAGGTTGCGCCACTGTGTGATTGTTCTCACAAAAAATTTCTTTCTTGTATCAACATGAAACCTTTCCTGGTGCAACTTTTACCTGTTGCACCTTATCCTCTCCATGTGGCTCCTTGTGAAGATTAAGCCTCCATCCTCTGTAGCTGCCCTTTAAGAACTGGAGTATTGTGGGGAGTTCCCCATAAGCCTTCTCTTCTCTAGGGATAAAACACCTTCAAAGCCTTCCCACACAGGGCAGGTCCTCCAGCCCTCTCATCACCTTTGTGGCCCTCCTTTGGACTGTTCCAGTATGCCCACATCTTCCTTGAATTGTGGTGGCCAGAACAGGACACAGTACTCCAGGTGCAATCTGACAAACAGGTGAGGAGAGCGGGATGATCACATCTCTATCTCTGCCGGTAATGCCTCTGTGGCTGCAGCCCAAGATCCAGTTTGCCTTCGTTGTTACAGTGTGCACTGGTGGCTCATGGTCAGCTGGTTGTCCACCAGGACTCACAGGTCTCCTTCAAAGTTGCTGCTCCCCAGCCACACAAATCCCAGCCTGTGCTGGGCTCTTTGGTTCTGCTGTCCCAGGTGCAGCACCTTGTGCTTGTCTTTGCTCTTCATACAGTTCTTGCTTGCCCACTCTTCCAGCTTGTCTGGGTCCCTCTATAAGATGGCTCTCCCTCCTGACGTGTCCACCTCATCAACCAGTTCAGTGCCCTCAGCAAGCTTGGTGAGGCTGCTTTCAATGCCATTGTCCAGATCATTTATGAAGATGTTCCCTTGGGGACCCCACTTGTGACAGGCTGCCAGCCTGAGCAAAGACTATTTATCGCCATCCTCTGAGCGCAGCCCATGACCCAATTTCCTACCCAGCTCACAGACCACCCACCCTGTCTTTGTCTTGCCAGTTTGTCTAGGAGAAGACTATGGGAAAAGAAAGATGTGTGGATTTTCATACTTCTGGTAGACATAAAAAGAAGTGATTGCTTTCTGAAGTAAAAAACCTCTTGGCGTTTTTCAGATTACAAGAGATGGTACATCAATTCTCACTTACCGCAAAACATCTGAGACCCTAAACATTCATGACACTTTGGAACAGTTTGTTGTTACCTCTTCTAAACATGCAACTACTTTGTTGTATACATATAGCTACTAATAGTCGTACAACTTTCAGAAGTGAACTTTAAAAAGTTAATAAGCCCTGTTCACTTCGAGCCAGTTTAGATCAACTGTCCAAGTCCTTATATGCTGCCTCAAGCATTTTACAGTTACCATGTCTCAAAAAAAAGACTTACTATTAAAGGCAAAGAAAACAACTTACTCAGTTCCATGGAGAAATTATTTAATTTGAAGTAACTTAAAAAAAGGGCAGTGCTATTCCTACCCTTAGAGCTGATAGAAAAACATGGGAGTTCCACAGTGCCCCAGAAAATACAGACTTTCCTTTTTATGGAAATTACAAAATCTGTCAGCTTCCTTTACAAGAACTGCTAAAACGCCAGCTTTGGCACAAGCAAGAGGCATTTGATAGCTGCTGGTTTACAGCCAGTACGAACTGGAAACCAGGTAGCCAGGAACAATGAGAATCAGACCTCTTGGCAATAGACAGCAAATCATTTCTCCTTCCAAAGGCAGGTTTAGGCTCAGTGAGACAAGCGCTTCTATACGGGTAGCTGAAGAAGTCAGTCAGCACACTAAGCTTCCAGATTTATCCCTCCATTAAAGACTTGCAGTCTAACAGCAGAAGCTCATGTGGTTAGTACTGGAAGGTTGTACCTGAGAAATGATATAATGACCAGCTAGCCAGTAGGCTGTGCTGTGAACTATTGTGACTTTACAGCAGATAGATATTTGCATCTGCTACCTCTGCATCAGAGAAAAAAAGCCTTTGGCAAGGGGGCAGGTCAGGTACAGTAATACACTAATCCATCATTTCCAGATCTCACAGTGAGCTCAGTCAGAAATTATGTTCAACTTAATCACCGATTTCTTCAAATAATCTTTCTACTACTTTTTACCATTCAAATTTTACTTTCCTTTAGACTATTTTAAGCAATTTATCCAATCTTGCTTATACAGCAACTCATTTGATCAGCTGTTTTAAAGCTGCACTGTATTACTTTGCAGTACAAACACTTTCTTATCCAAGTTAATTATTAAATATAAACACCATCCATGAAAGGTCAAGAATTTAATGAGAAAACATTATTTCTATCAGTTTTTCTTTCAAAAAGGTGGGATGAATTAGTGAGGAGATTATTCTAAGTGAAGCAAGCTGATGAGTAAACTTTCCATTCTCCAGCAATCTTTTTACTAACACTCTGTGAAGGGAGGAACAATGCAAGTACCCTAACAGAGACAGAGATGCACAGCACCAGCAGAGTTCTGAATGCTAGCTGGGTATCATTCACAGAGTCACCAAATAGTGTATGTGCAGTGGGTTATGGGTACAGAATGTGTGGTGAATTACAAGACTGACGATTGAGCCTGAGACTGACACTCAGTGCACAGCCTCCCTTGAGGTTAGTAGTTTTTTGGTATGACAGTCTGGATTCAATCTGTAAGCATATGCCTCAATGCCAGATGCATTCACTCAAAGACTACAACTGCCTTAACACCTCCCACTGCCTATCTAGTTTGAGAAACCTTTGGAGAGAATGACAGCATTAAGACCAAAGTAATAAACCCCTCATAAAAAAAAAAAAGAGAAAACAATTACTAATGCAAAAAGCAAAAGAAACGTTCCATTGCCCTGAAAATAAAATCATTATATAGTTTTTAACTGCCACCAGCAAATCTGGCAGAATTGAATCTGAACTTCAAATGGCATTTAAGAAAACTACCCAGTCCTTTTTCAAGGACCTGCAACAGTGAGCTACAATACAGACAACACTAGAAGAATGGAAACATCTCACAAACATAAGCTGTGTGTAATAAATGGCAAAACAGAACCAGCCAATAATCTAAGTTTTCAAAACACAACCATAAGATGCATGCAAAAAAGCAAAACAGATTATCAAGAACATAAAGCAAAACCAAGAACTCTGACCAGCTATTATGGCTGAACTCCACTGAATCAAAACCACAGAAAATGAAGTGTTAAAAAGAAATTACCAAAACCCCTTACCACCGCTCACTGTGCTGTCTATTCATTATCTCAAAACTTAGGTAGCTGATTCAAACACTGAGAAACAATGCTCATCGCATCTTCATAAAACTTGCATTTGCTAGGACAAAGCACTAATAGAAATCTTAGCTTTTTACCAATACATCTGCCATCACACAAGCTTTTCTGGTGCACACTATTTCAACCTATTATTAAAGAGGTATTACATTTTTCTACTATATCACGTGTTACAAAGTGTCAAAATACTTGACAAAAAGTACCTTTTGTGTAATCAACAACAGCATCCAGTGCTGCTATTCTGACATCTATGAAGTGCCCATATTCTGCATATGACTTGAAGAGAGCAGGATCACTTGGGACATGACCATTCTTCTGGAGCACCCGAATAGCTTTTAAACAGCTAGGTGAGGTAGAAAGAGGAAATTTACATTAGATTGATAAAATGCCAGACAAGAAGAATAAAATTACTTTCTTCAAAATCAAATACTGCACTTTGCTAGAATTATATTATCAAATTAACATGCTATAATTACTTTCACAGCACTAACACATAGCTTTCATGAACTCTGAATGAGCTAGAAACAAACAGAATTCCCCATCATGTCAAATCTGTTCCTTGGTTTCAGTAGAACTAAACTAGCATACAGAGAAACACAGCTCAGATTACACAGTGTTATTGTTACAAGGCAAAACTTTCATAAAGAGACTTCTCTTTCATAAAGAAACTTCTTAAAGAGGCACAAGTATGATCACCTTATGCCTGCTATTAAAAGTCTATGCTGGTAGAAATTAATGTTAAAAAAAGAAAGCAATCAAAACAAACTTGCACTATCCGCTTTTGGAAATTGGAAGGTATCTGACACATGATTAAGACCCACAAGCTAAAATCTCAAATATTAAGTATAGAAGCGTACATAAACCCCCCAAAAGTAGCATTAATGTGTCTGCTTCTCCTTATGTGTACAACTATTAAACCACACCTGACTGTAATGGTATGCCTGTAACTGGGAAGAAGCTTCTCCATATTTAGGAAACGAGTAATTTCCTCAAGAATAAGTCGAATGTCAGGATTTAAGTTATCCAGTGTTCGAACTTCATTGTTCACGCTGACTGCAGGAGTTACAGAGTTGGCTAAGGCATCGATCAGCTCGGCACGATAGTAGTTGTCTGAAAACTAGATAAAACCAGCATTTAAACACAAGCAAATATAACAGTATATATTCTCTAAAAGAAAAGAAATGTTGAAGCACTACTACAGAATAAGATCTTAAAACAAAAATCATGTGAGAACTGCATGAGAAAGCAAAATGGGTATAAATTCATTCTGAAAATGGATTGTGATTGAGCAATTAGGCAGTATCAATCAGTAATCATTCTGTAATAAAAGCATATTAATAATAACACATTGCTTTATACAAATGGAAAAATCAGGCATTGAAGATTTTCCAGGTATGGAAAATAAAAGCCGTTATTCCTAAATGAGAGCATCTAAAACTACCTGTTTCTATATTCCATGTCAAAGTTACTAAAGTTACTGAGTGCTTAGCACCTCAGAAAATCAGGCAGTTTATCTGGATAACAACTTCACAAGCTTTTGAGGTGAACTAACAGACTCACTGGCGCTTAGTGTGGAAATTCTTGCTTTTTCATTCACCCCTTTTACCTGGGCTCACCCTCAGGAAGTTTCACCCCTCCCATTAAGCTGGCTGGTGTTATTTGTTGGTCTTGTTAGGGAGCAACAAGAAGTACAAAGCTAAAATTTAAACACCAGGAAAAAGCACCGGACTTGATTTAACCTAAACTAAACAAACTCAATAGCTGTCAGATTCGGTAGAAGATGTCAAATGGATGTGTGGCAAAGTGAGGTGGGGTCTCTCCTTTGGTGGTAGGCAGATGTTAGAACAACCCATCATGTTTTGTGACTACTGGCGCTCGCATTCACGTGTCTAACTCTCTACTTCTCCACCCTCTATCATCTCCTTATTTCAGTAATATTGCAAAAAGCATCTCGTTACAGTATGTGTTTCTACAGACAAGAAAGTGAGGGTTAAGATGCTTCAGATTTGTTCCACTTAAAATTTTGCCAGCAGTTGTAAACTCTCTCTGTAGCTAGGGAGATGGAATTTTGTATCATCTCAGGATCTTAAAGGTCATTTAATCATCCTTCGGAGATGGTCTGTGTGGGAAGAAACTTTAGATGACAACACTTCCAACCCAAACACTTCAATTTATTAATGTGGCTTTCAGCTGTTATTTAACTAAATGAAGACAATCCAGTTCTGAAAGCTAGAGCTGACATTCAGAGCCCAGAACCCCAGAGTCCTATCTATTGTTAAAAAGTGATTATTTACTTTCCTTGCTCTTTCAAATACTCTTCTTGAGATAAAAAAAAACAAAACAAACCCAACGAAATGAGTGCTTAACTTCGCAGGCTACATGTCAGCCTCACGCACATTTTCTCAAAACACATGGGTCTTTCAAATGAAAAAGAGTAAAGTAAGAAAAGTATGTGCGCACATGAAGACAGGCAGTTCCTTTGTAAGTCAACAAGCACAAAGAGCTTTGAAACATCCAAGAAACGCTGCCATAGAAATGTCAGCTGCAGAACATTCTGTAACATTTACTGTTTAGCTTAGCGTATCACCTTTTCATCAACTCTCCCAGCCAGATTTACATTAACAGCATAAACCATCACGCAGTATGTTAACTAAGACCTTTTTCAACAAGAAAGTGAGGGATTCAAATTAACACATTCTTTACCTTATTCTTCCTGTTATCGTTGTACTTGATCAAATCCAAAATAAACATTAAAACCTCCTTAGGACAAAGGTTGTGAACATCTCTCAGAAGGGCCATGGCAACAGGCATAGTCTGTGTAATAAAATTAATACTAACATCATTCTTATATTAGTAAAATGATAGCTATAGCCTGAAATGAGCAATGAACAATTTAACAATAACGAATCTCTGAAAAGTTGTACAGAAGTGCTTTTTGAAAGTCATACACATGCTATAAAATATTCAGACCAAACCAACTGTGTAATTGTTTAATAATTAGTCATAGTGCAGAAAAAAAACACGCTGTACATGCAAGAAAAGATTCTCAAGTCAAGGTAACAAATGAAAAATAATGAAATACAGAAAATGATGCTGGAACTGTCTGAGACAGGCACTGAATTTGGGTGTTTTCACGTGAACACAATTTCTAGGTTTCTCTTACCATCGAGAGGTATAGATCCAATACAGTCAGTGAAGCCAGAAGAGTTATTAGCCAGACAGGTATTAGCCTGATTAGGTATTTATTTTAGAATGAGCTAAGCAGCTCTCTAGGCTCCACTCACACAGACTCAGGAATTTTACTCAATAAACTTCAGACATGGGATTCAAAGGGAGAAAGGTGCAAGATTTAGTGTGAAAGAATGAACAATGACAAAAAGAGCAGAAAAATACAAAAGAAGGTCAAAAAAAGAGACATGGGGAGAACGATGAAGCGTTTTTTTGGCACTATTAGAAAACAAAATCTGAGTTTTCTCCATACTGAGGAAAATGAAATCTGTTGAATAATAGCTCAATCATCCAATAATTATAACATGAATCTTGAGAGAAAACCATTGTGACTAATTTTTGTGATTCACTGTACAATCAACAACTGTAGGTTCTAGTATATAAATCTGCATTAACATCAAAATAAGCTGCAGCAACATGATGTTGACAACTGATAAGAGAGAGCAAGAAGGATTATGTAATGCCTTGAACTGAAAAGCCCACTAATTTAAGGTAATATTTATGAGATTTTATTTGCAACACGATATCATTGCCAGTAATGAATAAGAACAACTTCTTAATTCACCTAAAAGACAAAAGGATTAGCTTTGTTACTGTGCACTAAATTCTATTTAAGAATGAGCTCATAAATATTCACAAATAATTACTGTATGTATGCAATTTATTAACTGATTTTTGACTAAGATGGAACAAACAGATGCCATATAAGAAAAAAAACAGTTATTTTGTACTTTTATGAAGGGTAAAGCAGGACTGTGCTGTCCATGTTCCTGTAGTTGTCAACTACAGTTGAGTTTTGTATTTTGACATTTCTTTTAAAACATTCAGTGGAAAAACCCAAATCTTACCTTTTGCAGAAAGTAGCTTTGAAAATTCATGAAGTTGTTGGTCTTCACAATGTTTGGACAAGTCTTACAACAAAACATTCGGGTAAAGAGTGACTTCATGGCTGGTGGTCCTGTCCATGTACTTACCATGGAATTTGCAATCTGTGTAATTAGGGGAAGGGAAATTGTATTAACATCACCACTGCAAATTTAGTTTGGCTGTAGAAGAATACACATTTCCCATAATCAAAAAGAATAATTGCCAAGAACATACTGTGCTTTAAAGAGATACATATTTTCATCAATGTATTATTTTACTTTAGCTAAGCTTTCACTGCCATCTGCAATACACCTTCTCTACAATAAAGGTAAATTTTATGAAAATTGTTCCATTTGGAAGATGTCTGCAAATAATTATCTTTCCATGATAAACTTCTGTTCCGAATTATTCTTTTATATTTTAGATGAAAATTCTGTGTTTATTAAGCCAAGTTTTTGACTCTATGGAAGCCAGTGATGGAAGAAGCTTTTGCAATACCAGCCTCCCAGATTTACCCTGCCAGTAACCTCAGCCTAGACTTTAAGTAGATCTCAGCCACCATTAGACTAAGACCACCCCCAAAGTGAAAGGCAAATCAGACATCTCTAACTTCAATCATAATTCACAATGAGACTATGACTGAGACCAATTTATTGTTATAGTCTGTTTTGGTGTAATGTGGGAAGGTTCAACCAAGAGAGAAAACTGCTCTTGTGCCTTGTCAGCATCCTTGGTTTCATACATTTGCAAGATCTAGAAATGAACAACAGTATTTTCAAATTAAATCAACAGTAGTTAAATCATCATCTCTTCAGTATTTTTTACCCTTATAATGTGTTTTGACTCATTGAATTTCTCTTTAAATACTGACAATCCAAATTTTCTACTTATTCTACTGATATACACTCTGAATTAAATGTATTTGCACATTCTCCATACCACAATGCAAGTAGCCTGTCTTGCACTATTTCTACTTAAAAAGACTGCAGGTACATTTTGTTTCTGCATCCTTCAATTCAGTATAGCACAAAAAACTGGACATAACTGTCACGCACAGCTATGCAACTTCTCAGTGTTGGGGGAGAGGGGGCGCTAAGTGGTGTTCTTTTTTAACGCTTGTAGCACATCACCAACACTGCAGTGGATCTGAAAAGGGGAATCAGCCTCCCAGGAATTAACATTGTGACATTGTTTTCTCTTACCTTGTAGGGTTATTTGTCATGAACTACTCAGCAAAGTGTGTGTGTGTGCACCCCTTCCCCCGCCTTCTTTATCAATGAGGACTGAATATGTAACCTAGATACTTTATGCCCAAGAGAACAGACTGGTTTACAAACAAAGTACATGGTATATTTGGAAAGTGCAGTAAATTCAGTTTTATAATTGCTTGTCACCTATCCTTCCTCTATACCAACATGTGCTCACCAAGAATGTTTTACAATAGTAGCCACGATCCAACTAGAAGTTGCAAATCAAGGAAAAAGAACTCTCCCCCAAAATAAACATGAGGGACTTTGTTTTTTTTTTTTCAATGAAGAACACAAATCCTTAATATTTACAGGCTGCAAAAATTAAACTGAGTTAATGACAACAGGAAGTGATTCTTACTAAGTGGAACTACTAACAGAATGTATTACACTTTCCTCCTAGGTAACTTACATAAGCGCATCTACAACTCCATCCTACCATGCTCCTTCACCTTGAGTCAGTGTCACAGCCATATTTTTTACTTAGCTGCCCTGGGTTCAGCAGTGGCAGTCATCTTTCTCCTTCTTAATAGCTGGTGCAGTGCTGTGTTTTTGACTCTCAGCCTGGGAACAGCACTGATAACACTGATGTTTTTAGTTGTTGCTCAGTAATGTTTACTCTGACCAAGGACTTTGTGAGTCTCATGCTCTGCCAGGGAGGAGGGGAAGCCGGGAGGAAGCAGAGACAGGACACCTGACCCAAACTAACCAAAGAGGTATTTCATACCACAGCATGTCATGCCCAGTACATAAACTGGGGGCAGTTAGCCGGAAAGGCAGGATCACTGCTGAGGTCAGGCTTGGCATTGGTAGGTGGGTGGTGAGCGGTTGCATACTCTTCCCTTGTTATTTCCCTTATCATTATTATTATTGGTGGTAGCAGTAGCGGTTTTGTATTATACCTTAGTTACTGGACTGTTCTTACCTCAACCTGTGGGAGTTACATTCTTTCAGTTCTCCTCCCCACCCCTCTGGGAGCAGGGGGAGGATGGGGGGAGTGAGAGAGAAACTGTGTGGCTGAGTTTAAGCCACGACATTAGCTTTATAATCTTTTTTCTGTAAGTCAACAACCTTATTTGTAGACCCAAGATTATTCATAAAACTGAGCAAAACCAGTTATGATTATCTGCAGCCCAACTGCCTGATAATTCAAAGACCAAAAAAACCAAACCCCACTGCATTTTCTAAACATTGCAACAACTGCTTTTTTAATATTTACCTGTGAATATCCACTTCCAAATACTCCAAGTGAATTCATATTTGAAGTCAGATATCAACAATACCAATACAAGTACATACGCTGGCAGTATAACATCAGTATTTCATAATATTAAAATACTTTGTCACAAACATTTCTTGGATTTTGACTTTAAAAATATGGCCAAAGGATTTATTTCTGAATTTCAGAACAGGTACTGAATTATTCTCAACAGGTAAACAGCAGAAAACAAGCTATATGCCAATAATCTGAACTCCACAAGTGGTGATGAATAAGTATGCCTTTATGGGCACAAAATATGTCAACAACATACCTTTTCAGAAATTCTTCTGTGTTTCCACCCAGTTGTTTCATAAGGTTCTCTAATTTTCATTCTTAATGCTAATTTTGTGTCTAAAGAAAAAAGATCTTTTGCTCTAAAGGCAACTATTTGGCTGTTAAATATTTAATTGCAGACCAACATGATGTTTATTTTGTGCCCCTATTCAATACGAAATGATATAGGGCAGCAATGTGAATTCATATTAGACAGATGAATTTCAGCAATTCAGAGTTCTCAACAGAAAGGCCAAGGAACTTCCCAGTAAAATAGAAAAAATATATTTTGGATCTGAAAAAAATTAAACAGAAGTCTTTTATTTTTGCCACTTAATGAAATCTGGAAAATTCCCTTGTGGTTTTCATGTCTGACATCTCAATTTTGACAATTATGAAAGCCTTCTGCAGTCTCCACTTACAGACTAAAATAATACAGCTTTTCTTTCAAATCACTCATGTTAAAAATACTTGGCAAACACTTTTAAGAGGTTAAATATCAAGCCAGTTTAAGAACTGTGATGAGTTTTGAACCATTTTCAAACATTTACAACGTCTAGCAGATTTCTTCCTTTGCTCTCACTCACACAACCTCACCTTTGCAAGGCAGAAGCAGGCCATCATTCTCACTCGGTAGAAACATTGCTCCTGCTCTAGTATATCCGTCAGTGCAAGTCGTGATGCTGGAGTGGGGAACTTTTCCAATGCCAAAATGGCTTCCTCTTGTGCAACCACATCTCTCTCATATCGAAGCTGATACTGCCACATGAAATCAGATTGTTCAAATTCTACCTTCCTCAGTACTGACATATCAGGGTCTATTCTTATCCAGAGCAAAGGGGAATCAGCACTAAGAAAAACACGAAAAAACATTAATAGCTTAGAACATTTCAAAGCTGTAGAAATTCAATAGCTGTTTTAGCTTGTTACAAGTTATTATTTAAATATTTAGGTTCAAAGAACCAAAAAAATAATCTAACTTAGAGGGGACTTTTGAAAGTCACCTTTACTGATCTCCTGCTTTCAGGACAGCAATTCTGCAGCCTCCCAGGGCAACCTGTCCAAGCCTCTAATACTTCAAAGTGGATACAGCAGTTTAGTATTTTTAACCTACAGATCTGAGTTCATGGTAAACTACTGTACGATCTCAATATATTTAATGCTATGACCTCAAACACTATAACTTTCTTAAGTGAACAGCACCCCTACAGTTTAAGAATACAAAAAAAAAAACAACAAAGAAAATCTGGTGGCAAACACCAGCATTTTTAATATATTTTTTTAATCAACAGACATGAAAGTGTTTTACAAACACACACATGCTGGGATATTGAAAGCTGACAACGGATAACCATGCGAATGCACAAAACTGCCAAGCCAAATAACAAAAGTTAAAGTATCAACAGAGAAGATTAAGGTTTTAGTCCTACAGATGAAATTACTTAGTTGTATTCCACCCAAACAAACATTTTATACTTTAGTATTTACACAGCATCATGACAGCGTAAGTAATTTATGGGAGCAACAAGCACAAACTATAGAATAAAGTCTCTTACTCAGTTTTTCACATTAAATTGGTAACAACAAAATACAGACATAGAATTAGGATAGAGTTTGGAACAGAGAAAAAAGCATCATTATAAATACAATGTGCATTTCTGTACACATCTGTAGAATATTTAGAATTAATGTAAAGATAGTAGCTAGAGAGGAAAGGAGAGTAAAAAGAAGAGTTCATACACAGGATTTAGAAGAATAAAAAAGAATAAACACTACCATATATGCTTGGAAGAGTCCAAACTGGACAAAAGAATGACAGTATTGGAGATTAGGTTATCAGATAAATAATGTATAAGTGACTTGCATAAAATCCTATACCACTTGAAAGGCAGTTCCAAGATTATTACTGAAGGCTCAACTTAGTGTAATGCAATGGCTACTTGAACATAACAAATATTTATGGTAACTGCTCTTAAATATAATTAAAAGTCTATTTTACATATGCCAGCTATCATATAGAAATGATAACAATAACTTGCTCAATGTAAATATTGTTTATTATTTCTCATCATATTTCAGATGAGGTTAAATTTACAACAATCTCCAGCACTTTTAAGGTGACAAGCAATCAATCCATTTTCAAAGACACACTATTAGTTTTCAAGAGCAGATAATTTACTCCCCTCAGCCAGCAAACAAGGTACAAACACCTTCAGCACTTATGAGAACACCACTGGTTCAAACTCTAGGAGGGTAAAGCAGGTTGAGCAAGAATCTGCTTCCCAAGAGCTAAACAATTCCAACTGAAATTAATGCCAGTATGAATTATAGTTACAAAGCATTTCATCACCTATTTTCAATCTAAAAGTATTCTTTTGTAATTAACCACAGATTTCAGGAACTTGTGTGCCTTAGTGCCAGTTTAATGGTCTTCACTGAAGTCCAACAAAAACTGCTTGCTCTTTGTTTCAAGCAAATTCTTATTTAGATTTTACCTATAAAGCCAGCAGAAAGATATATGTCTATGAAAGAATCAAGTAATTATATCACCTTATTATGCCTAAGATAATTTTTTAAATCTGATTAGAGCAGTTAACCCATACATTTACACTTCGCCAACATTTTCCCAGCTACAGAAGAAATGTCTCAAAGAAGGCAAAGAAATGTGGTGTAGTCTTGAAATTTGCCAGTCATATAATGAAGTACAAGATTACTATAAAGCCCTTAAAAATAGCATGCTTTACACAAGGCGAACATGACTCAGTCAGACATTGAGGAACTCTAACAAGCTCCAACTTACTCCATAGCAGAAAGGTCCATGTCCACCTCTTCTCCATTCATCAGTGGAATCTTTTTCTTCTTATTTCTATTTAAAAAGAAAAAATAGAAGAAAGTAAGTATTAATTACTATACTAGCAAACATATCTTTAGAAATGGAACTTAACCCTGCAAAAGTTCTCTCTCTATTTCACCACACTGAAAAATAATGCTCTCTCCAGCAAAACAAATATTCACAAAATTGAGCTGTGCATCAGTTTTATTCAAATAATAATCACCAATATTTTAAATTGGCTTAAACTTGACTTCCATTAATTTTTCTAAGTACATGTAAGCATACAACTTTGAGCAGACATCAAAATAGTTATTTAAATGAATAAGGAAGCTGAAAGAATCTATTTGGGAAGTATGTTACTTTTCTCACTCACAGCCCTGGCACTCTTAACAGAAAAGGAAAATTATGCAAGTCCTCCTTGCATATATCTTCACTTGAAGTACTCCTCTGGCTCACATTAATCTTCTAATTTGTCTTTCCTATTCAGAAGCATTTTTATTTTGACTAATGAGAGAATATTTATTCAATTTGTTCTAAATAAACTTTTATTCTTTAGGAAACTTTAATAAAAATACTTATAATTCAGAACTGCATATAAAATAGAAGGTTTTCTGCTATCTATAAACAGCAGTAAATTCCATTTTCTTACTTTACATCACAGGTAAATCTTATTGAGTAAGATTAAGAAAACATAAACACAAAATATAAAAAAGCATATACTGACCTTCAAATGCACTACATGTTTTCATACATTCATATTAAAAATATATGCAGTTTGTATTTTTGTTCTTACCTTCTGCTTTTAGAATGGCAAGGTATATCATGTTTAAGACTGTTTTCTTCAATCTGCAATGTATGGTTGAATGATCCATCAAGTTCCTGCACTGTCACTTTAAGAGGACCCTTCAAGTTCATGAGATTTTGTTATTAACATTAAAATTATTCTTATTAATGTATGCATCATACTTGTATATGTAGGTAAAATATGGAAAATGGACCTTACCACATATTTCTGAGTCCCAGGAGATGTGTAGTCTTGCTTTATTTCCAACTCCAATACATTCCGTTTTCTATTAAATGCAAAGCTACCATAAAATTTTACCACTCCACTCTGATCCCTAATTAGCAGTATAGGAATTCCAGTTGCACAATGCAATAGTTATAAACAAACATAATGTTTTCATTCTTTACATTTCCTTTATGCTTCTTTATTCCTACTATTTCCCATCCCAAGAAAAACAGGAAATTAAAATACTGATGTTAATTCATGACTTTTAAAGATTTTTTTTCCTTAAACAGTTCTCTATCATACAATCATGTATGTTCATTATTAACTTTTCTCCAAGCTATTATCTTTTAGCTAGACACCTCAGACTAGTTCTGTTCACAGTGGTTGCCTTCATAAAGGTCTGTGACTTTGTTATGAAGTACAGCTTAAGGCATTTTTTAGTGGTTTCATTAGCACAGCGTTTAAACTCAGCACCAACACAAGCACTTAATAGCACAAGATGGCACTATTTAAGAGTAATATGATATTCTCCCTAATGATATAATGACCTGCTGTGGTCTTATAAGAAGAGAAAATCTACTATCACAGGTTGCAACAGTGTTTGAAGCATGGTAGGGAGACTGAAACCATAGAATTAATTAAACACCAGTTACAGTTAACAGGATCAGGCTTGGGGCCAAAGTCCAGAGAAGCTGAAAAGTCCCAATATCTGAGCTGCAAGTCTTCCTTGGTTACAGAACAGATGTATTTAAGATTCACCCAGCTCAGACAGTAATGCTAACATCTAGGTATAGCTGCAGTATGAATACATGCACATAGAGAACTCCTATCCTCAAGTACTTGACACAGCTACACATGGAAATTAAGAAAATGCAGATAAAACACTAACGTCTCATACTAGTTCATAAATATTAATTATGCAGTGGGTTTTAGTTAGATACTGTGCTGCATGAACATTAAGTCTGTCTAAATAAATAATGTCTACATATTAATACCTACTTCTACTTTCTGTAAGAACATCAAGGTATGGTTCTAGCCTGCAATCACATTAATTAAAACTACCAATTAAACCTGTTAAACGGAACAAATTCAAATTAACCCTTATATCAATCCAAAATAAGAAACCCTATTTCTTGACTAATACCACTTAAATTTAAAAAATTAACACAGAGAGCTTTATTTTACTTTAAACTGTAATCTTAACATAAGATACCAAGCTATTAAATATCAGTGTATTTTAAGCTATCAATCTGAGCTTTAGGTTTACTTATTTCACGGTGATTTACTGGAAATCACATCTTAAAATGCACCAGACTATAGCATTTTCCATGTCAGACTTCAGCATATTTCTATGGGCAGTGTCCTCTGGAATCTCTTTAGTATAATTTGGCCTTAAATTCCAGCAGAGTTCTTGTGCTTCTTTCAAAGTAGAACCTAAAATAGTGAAATACCTTCTAGTAAAGAACATGTGAAAAAAACCCAGCATTCTCTAACTGACTATGAAAGGAGTGTGAACCATATATATCTAATTCAAAGAATAATGTACCTAACAGCTTTAAGCAAATATATTTCATACCTTTCCTCACATTCCTTTAATAGTGCCAATTAAAAACCAAATTCATTCTCCATATTAACAATCCAGACCAAGAAT
Organism: Pezoporus occidentalis; assembly: GCF_034315485.1. Taxonomy (NCBI): domain Eukaryota; kingdom Metazoa; phylum Chordata; class Aves; order Psittaciformes; family Psittacidae; genus Pezoporus; species Pezoporus occidentalis. The sequence goes on along the minus strand of NW_026914940.1, from coordinate 12,466,666 downwards.
AAAAAGGATACACCCACTGCTTTATTAAAGGTTGGATGTCTTTGCCAGAGACATTTGAGATAGATTTCAAAAACCCAGATGTGGAAACCAACATCTGACTCCACATGTGTGACTGGAACTTCTGAGATGAAGCAGTGCTGGCCAGACTCAACAACTTGTTGAAAACCTAAAATGATAAAAAGTTATTACTTTCACAAATACTTTAATATATAAAATATGCTTTTCTGTTTAGTTGCAGCTGAATTGCAACTAAAGGCCAAAAAATTCATTCTTTGATAACTGACCTGAAAAGAAGTCTTTCAAAATAAAGATGTTTCAGAAAATTATTTGCTTGACCATATCAGAAATTCTGATTTGCAGACACAAATGTATTTTTCTTTACGGCAAAGCACCCATGATCCTGAGAAAGCTCTGAAACCCCAGCTTTTGAACATACCAGATCACCGGCTAGATCTGCTTTTTAGAAATAAGAGAGTCATCGGGTTCTCTACTTTGCTATTCCTTTTTAAATATTGAAAAAAAAAATCAGATTTATGTAAGGAAAGCTTTAAGAAAGGTTTATCGGCTGAGAACTAATTAAAATAGCTCTTAACCACAGGTGCATACAAGTTTTCCTTAAAAAAGCCCAAAACATGGCATTTCACAAAACATATTTAGTAAAGAAAAACCTAAAACTCTACAGAAATTTTGCATTTCAGAATAAAACTACAATTTTCTATTCAACCACTTCTTCTAATATAAAGATCAATGCTCCTTCTAGCACCGAAAATTTATACAATGGAGAGAGCAAAAGCTGTATGCACTAACAACTTCATTATTTGTAATTTGGTTAGACTAGATCACATCAACACCAGTTAGGGGTAAAACAGGTCCTCAGTGTTAACAACCAATTACAATCACTGAAAGCAACATTAATATTAAAGAGGATATACAACATATAAGAAGTATTGCAAGTTATGAGTAATAATAATAGCTAACCCATCCTAATACAAATGACCTACATGTTTGTTCTCTCCTGCTAAAACTGAAAATACAAATTGAATCCTATGATAACCTGTGCTGCTCTGCCTTAAACTCCATTTAATGAATACAAATGCAACTAAAGGCAAAAGCAATATATTCCACATAATCATTTAAATACCTACCTGTAACATGAACTCCATGCTAATCCTGTTCTCAATCAGTCTCATAACAAGATGTGCTTTACACTGAAACATCGTGTAATATTCCCAGGACAACGTATGAGGGTGTTTGATAGAAAAATGTAAATGTGATGCAGGGCTGAAAAATAATAATAAAAAAAGCAGCTTTATTTTGCATTTTATGGAATGGAACTTTAAATATATCTTAGCAACCAAGATTACAGCTGCAACAACAATTATTTAGCATCTCTTCTTCTGCTTTAAAGTTATAAATTATGACATGCTTAAAACAACCACACACTTTACATTCCGTGTGACATGGGTGTATGCACCTGTCATACGGCCAGTGCTGAACAGAGAGTAATGGCTGGTAATACATGCTATGCATTACTGTAAAGACAGTGATAGCAGTAACAACGCAAGCAAGGAAGTCTAGCAAGAAACTTGAGTCCAGAAATTACCCATATATTGACATTATGAAAAGAGGGTAGATTTAAATTAGATACTAGGAATGAATTCTTTACTGTGAGGGTGGTGAGGCCCTGGCACAGGTTTCCACAGAGAAGCTGTGGCTGCCCCATCCCTGGCAATGCTCAAGGCCAGGCTGGACAGCGCTTGGAGAAAACTGGTCTAGTGGAAGGTGTCCCTGCCCATGGCAGGTGGGTTGGAACTGGATGATCTTGAAGGTCCTTTCCAGCACAAACCATTCTGTGATTCCCCCTGCTCCACTTCTGTTAAAAGTGACTGTACATGGGGAATATCTTATATTTAAATAAATAACTGTTGCAATTAAAGTAAACAGACTTTCATGTGAAGAGAAAAGGAATTGGTTTCTACTTTAGCAGTGAATTTTTTCTTTCAATACTTTGGCAAACTGCTGTCTTTAAATCAGATAACATGCCAAGGAAGACTAGGCAGAGCATCACGTTACAAGTGCCACACTGTAACTTGAACTATCTGTGGTGCTTCTTAAGACATATCGTTCATGTCCGTAAGCAAAATATTTTAAATGGTTTAAGCTCAATCCATGTCAAAAGACAAAAAATGCTGAAACCCTAAAACTTTTTAAAACAGAACTGATTTCTGGATTCTGCACAGTAATAAAACACAAAAAGCCTTAATTTTGATAAGCTTTCATTTTCTTTACCAAGTTTGACATTTCAGAACACAAGCACTCGGATCTATAGGTCATTTCCAAGCACAAAAGCTGCTGTGATACGGAAATTATTTAGAAAAATAAGACCTCCCCCCTTCAATTATCTGAGAAATGGAGATAACGACAAGTCTGACTTTATTTTACTGATAAACCAGCTCTTTTTCTTTTTGATGTGCTATGGTATTTTCATTTAGTTCTTTTCACAGGGAATTTGAGTTTTCCATTAATGAATAACAAACATCTGAAGAAACTGGACATGCACCATGTCAGGCAAACTTCTTAGTGTGAATCCAGACGTATTTTATGCTGGTTGGTGAAGAATCACAAATTGACCACTGTGACACAGAAAATGCTACCTTCTTAAAATTTCTGGGCTCAGGACTGGATTTTTCCCTGTGATTTTCTCACTTACAGATAACATAACAGATGGCCCAGACACCTGATTTGTCCAAAGGCTTTAGAAGAACACACTACAAGACAGAATTAAATAATTCACAGATTGTAATGATCAAAGATAAGCACTATAAGCCTGATCTATCATGCCAACTATCTCACAAAGCCTCTGGTCTTCCAGAACCTTCAAAGACCTATTAAACCATTTGAACTCTGACCAGTTTTTCAATGCAGTTGAAGCATGAATGGCAGCAAGAACTGCTCTACCAGGACAGGACCAGAACTTAGCTGCTTATCTGCAGGTCTTAAGATCTCAGAAGATGGCAAGAACCTAGGTAGCTGTAACACCTTGATGTTTTTTTCCATCTTTCTATTTACTGGGAGTATCCCTTTACTCCTGAATGTCTGTTTAAACACCTTAAGAAGATAAAAAAAAGTATTTCTAAATTTAATCAAGTATTACCCTGCTTAGGTATAATAGGTATATGAATAAGAAGGTACTTAGGTTTACTTCTTGCTGTTTCTAGTCAATAGGCAATTGCTGAAGTTCTCCTTATCCCAATTGTCCTGTTATTTTGGATACTTCTCCGTTCCAAGGTAGAGATGGTTTAGCAACCATAAAAGAATTAAAATGCAATGAGGAAACTGAGGTTGTGGCTCAGACGTTATATAATAATTTGGTCTCAGTATAAAAACTATTTATCCAGCTTCAAATTATACAGTTGATTGACTTCGGCAAAATTCTTTTCTTGAAAATCACAACCAAGCCAGGACCCACATTCTTAGCCTTCTTAAATTGACTAAGTGTTGACTGATCTTGGTACTGGTTACATTATTTAAGCGCAAACCAAAACTTAAGACAATTTGCATTTGACGGTTACATTTTGCAGTTTATTCAATATTAATACATTTCTTCTGATTCTATTTTTATTCAATCATTATACTTCTGAAAGTTTTATTGAAATGAGAATTAAAATTAACAATGTGGACCTAGAAGCTTTGTCAAAGTGAAAAGTGAACTAGCTCTTCCATGGAAATTCCTAATGCTCATGCTCTCAAACATAATCTTGTCATTCAACGTGAACCTCTCAATATGCTACTTCCATTTAAAATATATCTATATAAATTTCTTGAGCTTTTGCAATTTCACAACAGGGTGGTACCAGCACAAAGACTGGAGAGAAGCAAAATCTGAAATGGGAGAACACAAGATGGAAACATAACATATAAAACTTTTTTCTGAAGCTTTCATCCTTACAGCAAACAGTTAACATGCAGTTTCCTCTCTTTCATTCTCCCAAGGTCTGGGATTTTTTCTTTTAAAGTAAGTGCTCCGGAGAGCAGTGGTTTTGTTTCACCAGACTGGAACAGGAAGGATTTGTAAGACTCTGTTTTACACAGAAGCTAATTCATGTGTCTAAAAGTTTCTTTAATCCCAATGATTTATTTCCATATCCCAATTCTAATTTAGTTGAAAACTTAGATTAGTAATAACCCTATTTCTTTCTTCATATGATTATTAATTGGGACTGCTGTAATTCAAGTACGCTTGGCAGGAAACCTTAACACAAAAAACAGAGCAAGGAAATGCAAAAATATATGTAGACATCATCATGAAAATGCTTCCCCTAAATATATATTATTTCCCAGAGCCAGGAACACGTGCTTAATTTACATATAAGGGAACATTGCAATCTACAAGAAACAGCAAATTGTAATTCATATTTAAGTGATGCTATGCTTATTATTAACAAGATGCAATACAATGAAGTACTGAAATAGCTGTAGGAACACAGAGCATCTAACAGCGATACGTCACATAGAAGATACAAATTTAAGAACATTAGAACAGGATTTTGTGACATGTGTCCAATTATAGAATAAATAGAATAATAAAACCAATAAATTTAGCAGTTGCAAAACCACTTTTATTTTAGTGAATTTCCTTTTTTAAACATGCCCTTTTTCTCTAGTTTCATCTGATCCTATCAATGTGAATGTAGTTTCTCTGTATAAGGGAGTATATTGCTAAGCTGTAATGCTGCAAATTAAAAAGTCTGCCAGGAAATAATTCAAAATCAGTTGTACCCCAGAATTTTCCTTAAAAAACCCCAAACAACAGAAGACGAAATCACCAACAGGGTGTCCTAAGAAATTAAGATAAGATTGCAAGGTGGTAAATGAGAGCAAAAAGGAAAAAGAGCAAAGAAAAAGGAAATTGATGATACTGTAAAAAGCCTAAAGATTACTAACTACTCCAGAAACAGGTCAAAATTCTGGCTCCATATTCCCTCTTTCTCTTAACCAAAAGTAGCTGCATAAAAGCTTTAAAAATATTCATTATATTTCATTCCCTTCAAGATTTAAAGTGAAAGAAAAATAAAACAAAAGTGATACAATATATTCAAGATATACTTTATAAGACTGGTAATACATGCCCTGGGCAAGTGAAGATCTTCAGCCTCTGGCCTTTTGTAACACAACACACTGAAGACATATATTAACAGCCCTATAAAAACAGACTCTGTAATGACTTGTGGCTTAAATAAACATACTTGTCTTTCTCTTTTCCTCCTCCGAATATTGGATGCAATAAAACTCCACCAGTCTTCAGTTCATATGCCACTATTTGATCTAGCTCCTAAAAAATACAACATACATAAGCAAACATGATTTTGAAAAGTAGATAAATCATTTAAAGAAGACAGGAAAGTTCTTCATGTCATTGTTTAAGCCATAGCACCTAACTAAACTTGTTTACAAATACAAAGAGCATTTTAAAATCAGGCATGTTCCTCAGGATGGCAAACAGTAATAAACCAGTAGAAATTAGCAGTTAATACTTGTTCTGGGTCTGGACTGCGGATCAACCCCCAACAATATTTAACTACATTATACCTGAAGTGTATTATTGTTCAATAAGTAAATTATCTTTGACCAAAGGAAATAAAGGTAACCCCCATTTCCTTGCAGTGGAAAGTAATACTGGTTATACCTACACAGTAGACTGCAGCATACAGTAGTTCACCTCGACCCACGCCCAAGCCAGACAGAAGCCATCTTTGAACTGGAACGAGTTTGAATTTGTGTGGTGCTGTGCCCATGTTAACATGCACACTTCAAGGCAGGATGTTCACATAACTCACTATCACTCAACAGCCAATATGGCTTTTGAATCAAACTGGGTCAGCTTGAGCACAGGGGGAGGGAACTGATGGCTATCTGCAACCCAGTGTTAGTTAATGAATTCCCAAATCTTGATACATGTCAGTATTTATTGATTCATATCAAATTATACATTTTGATATATTGGTAAAACATTCAAAGCAGTAACAGCAGAACTGGAGGCTGCAACAGTAACACCTCTTAGTTCTATGTGGAAGCACTTAGCTAACTCATAGGGAAGAACATGAGCAATTAATATCCAGAAGTAACTTCTGCTGCAAGCAGCAGTGAACTCTCAAAATAGATGTTCATTCAGTTCTGCTGTTCTCTAAAACACCTTTAGTACAGACAGCACATGACTGGTGAGCTGACTATGCATTAGGCAGATAAGGATATGGTATTGAGACCCAGTGTGTGTAAGGTATGTAAATGGACCCCATGGGGTTAGGAATCTAGTTTTTGGAACAGGAAGAGAATGTGATGAAAGGAAAAAGATATACATCTTTCTGTGAATTAATGTTACTTGCAAAAAACCTAGGAGTCACTGCTGCTTTCACTAGAAATTACCTGTCTCAGAGCATTAAATTAGGAAATGTAAGATAAAGACAGAAATTTCATTTCCAAAACCAGAAATCCCTTCATCAGGGGTCTTTGACCGTTTCATTATTTAATTTAGCACTTCAATACATATTAAAAGATACCTGATCCACTATTGATCCAAGCTTACAATGGAGCCCTTCAGAACTTTATGGGTGTACACCACAGTATAACAAATCCATCAAATATATCTCCTTATGAATCCCATATTCTAGGTGTTAACAAAATACTTTATTACTTTTTCTTTCTGTTTTTTGTACAAAAGCCCAAATAACAAGAGCAAAACTAACTGCACAGAGAGACAATGAACATTATTATTCATAAGGTAGAGAGAGACATATTTTAGCTAGTATGGTGGTTTTCCTTGCATCAAGTAGTAAAAGTATCTCAGCTCTTAAGTTTTGTCATGACTAAACATGTCTTCAGATTGCAATGTAAAACTGTATTTATTACACTCTTGTTTAATACTGCATCTTTTTTGATGTAAAATGTCTGAAAGATATAGAAAATAGTACTATTGTTACCTGTTTAATCCAATGGCGATACTCATTAACACCAAAGGTTTTTTTCATCCAAAGGCCATAAATATAACCAGAGATTCCCTTTAGCACCCATTCATCTGACCTATAATAAGAAAGAAGCATGAATTACAGCACTTCAAAAGGTATTTTGTAAGGGATGGTATTTTTGACCAGCTCAAAATAGCCACAAATTTCAGCAAGTTATATAACTTCTCTAAGTCAATAGGAGTCTGATGAGCTGTGAACCAATTTATGGAACTTGGCACCTGGATGGGACCGATAAAACTGAAAAGCCAGTGAAACCTAAACTTCTACCACAGAAGCCCATGTTAAAATACAAACCCAAACTATTTAAGCTTAAATAGTAACAATAAAACCATAAAAATGGACAACAAAGTTAAAACAACTGCTAATCTGTATGATCCAAATTTGTTAATAAACATCTCAATGCAATGCAGATTTGGCCAGCAAGTAGACAAAATACCTTTCCCACAATTTGGTGGGCATCCATTTAAACACCTCTTCTGAAAGAGTTATGTTCAGAAAGGGAAAAGTAAGGACAAAGCCTACAAAATGATCATGAACTAGTGACACACGATAATGTCACATGTGATCAAGTGCATAGACATAAAAAAAGTCATTATGATGGAGAAAAAAACTGGCTTCACCATGGAAGTAGGCTAGAAATAAAGGAAGAGACCAAAAGAAATAGTATAAACATAAATTTAAAAACATGTTCGTTGATTTTTTATTTAAGCCAAAGATACTCTGGAACATACACTTTTGCCATGAAAAAGAAGTTCCTGATATAAAGCAAAAGGCTTCAAAATAAATACTGGCCAGAACTGCAAGAGGCAGCAGAAGGGGATCTTCTGGGAAATGTAGCTATAAGCAGCTTACCACCCCAGTGAATTTGCCTATTTTACACTAATTTCTGCATTCCCCTCCCCAAAATTCTTTACAATTAGTTCTGTGCTCCACAAGTACTTCCTATGCAGGCTACACATCACCCAAAATAAGACAGAAATTTACTGATGATACAAAAGATTCTCCCTTCTAAAACTTCCAGGTGCCAAAGCACACTACAGCGCTCAGTAGCAATAATTTCTGAAACAAGTTCAATCTCTGTCTTTAGAACCTTTATATCTCACATTCTCCCTTCAAACAGAAAAAAAAAACCCAAAAAAAGAGACCACCCAACCTCATGGATTTTCATTTATTGAGTTCGGTTCATTATTTTTCACTTTTTTTTACTTTCTTCTACAGTTACTGTTTCATTTATTCTTCTGACAAAATGCAACATGCAAATTAAAATCAGAGTTTCCCAGATCTTCCCAATTTTCTAGTGAGTTCAATAGTAAAATACTTACCAGGACATTCTGGATATAAAACACCCAAAGAACTGCTGGGCCAGGGCCTGTGCTAAGCATCTCCTTGTCAGTGGAGTTTCATCTATAATCATTGCGCTGTGCAAGAGATTTGTGCTGGAGCCCCATAAAAAGAAAATAACACAATATGATCACAAGCTCTGAAGAAACAAAATAGAGACTTTGCTTTAACAGCCAAAACAAATTAAGTAATTCCTTCACTGGTTTCCCAATGAGATAGTAACATCTTTTTGTAACACCCTTAATCCAGGCAGATCTCCTGCTATTATCATCTACATACAACTGTCTATGTAGTAGTTTGTTTTAACAGGTGAAACTCTTTTGCATTCCTGGTACTCTATTCCAGCTGAAGAAAAAAATAAAAATCAAACTTCTTCAGTTTTCTTAAATATTTCATACATAGTGTTTCCAATTCAGCAAGAAAACCACTGCCAATTTTTTCTTGAAGAAGATACAAATCCAACATCTTTGTAAGAGATAAAATCAGAAATGGTGTTAAAAGTCTTTAATGTCAAAAAACCCTCAGCCTCTTCAAACTAAAGAGCCCAAAACTCAGGCCACCAAAATAAGAGCTTCACATATTTCTCAATACTCTTAGATCGAGAGCTTCTGGACTTTTGGATTTAAGAAGGTGTAATTTTCTCAAATACTAACCTGAAAATACTCATGGATGCATAAGCAGCTACTTCAACATAAGCTTCATCTATAAAAACAGTCTTGAAACAGGAGTATGGATAGCGGCAGGTAAGAATCTCCTCATAAAACTCAAACACCTCATGAAGGTAGGACGTGGTATGTTTGAGCAATGGGAGAAGTTGTGGTAAGCAAAAGTGAGTCACCTACAAGCAAAGGAGAATTTGGTACAAGACTGACAAATATATTTAAATCCATAAATATCAAGTATATTACCTAACAGCAAAAAATACCTGAACAAACAGAAATCAAAACCTACCCCAAACAGGGAGAAAAAAAAACCAAAACCAAACAAAAACCCACAAACCCTCCCCCCAAAGACAACAAAAATCTAGCTGCTATCAATTTCACAGAAAAAAAGCACTTTCAAGCTGTGATAATGACTATCAATGACAGAAAAGTGCACCAGGACATTGTGAGAGCAACAACAGGAAAATAATCTTCACAGACAACACATGCTAAACAATGTCTACCCAGAGGTGTGTATCATTTAAGAAATACATGTCATTTTTCTTACATTTTGCAATTCAACATATTTTGGAAATAATATTTTTCTTTTATGCAGTAAAGAATCAGCTATTTTCAAATGAGTCAAGCAGTGCTACTGTTTAAAAGACTTGTCGTGGCTAAAATTGCAAGTAACCTTTGATATTACTGTGTTTTCCACAAAATTATGATGTAGCCAATCATATTGTTTCAACAGTGACACAGGAACAAAGCTGAGACTGTACAGTTCAAGAAGTATAATTCAAGAGAGCTCTACAGAAGTCAAACTGCAGGAATTTATCAGCTTGGGTTTTTCAAATAACAACTGATATTTTTTTAAGTTATTACCTTTCACAGGTGAGTATGCCCCACCAATAAAAGTCAACAGAACACCATTCTGAGGACTAATATCTGACGTTTGCCTTTGGATCAAGGAAAACATAGCTATTTACCAGTATATTCCTACCATGCTTTCAGAGGAAGAATATACAGGCCAGTCTTTATGCTAAATTGGTACCTTTATGTGCCTGCCAAGTCCATCCTTACCCAATCTGAAACTACAGATGTAAATATAAATGGGTGGACTTCAACATTATGGCAACAATCTGTTAAGAATGAAAACTCAATGTCAAATTCAGCTTAGAAAACTACGCAAATGTGTAGCAACCATTTTAATCTACTACCAGCAACAGGATTGGTTTAAAGCTATTTTGAGAAAAATGCTTTTACCAACTCCAGCTAAACTAGCTCTGTAAATCTGGGCATAAGTGGAATTATTGCTGATTCAAAGGCTTTACTTTGAAGATAACTTTAAATATAGACATTACAAGACAAGTTTACCATATAACTGTATTCATGGAGGTTGTATCTAGACATACTCACATTTGACCAATATATACTGGTTGCAATAAAAACAGTCACTAATTCATTACAAAGAAAAAAAAAGGCCTCTATGAAAATTATTACCTCATGCATATATGGATCAACAAGGATTTCAAAAGGTCCTATAGCCAAAGAGATGTTAGAAGCTGCAGTTGGAATAGTCAGCATGTAATGAAAAGTCTTCTTTCTCATATCATGGGTATATACAGTTTCCACCAAGTCTCCATTTGAAACAGCCACCATTGCAGCATCTACAGTATACTCAAGTTTCCAGGTACACAATTCAGAATATGAATCAACACAAGGAAACCAAAATCTGGGTAAGTCAAGATTGGGGAAAAATGGTTAGCAATTATACTTAATAATAATGCTCTCTTTTTCACAGCTGATTTTTCTCTCAAATTCCAAACTATATTCTTAAATACTCTGAATCACAGAATAGTTAGGGTTGGAAAGGACCTTAAGATCATCTAGTTCCAACCCCCCTGCAGGGACACCTCCCACTAAACCATGTCACCCTGTCCAACCTGGCCTTGAACACCTGACTCCCACTGCATATTCATTTTATAAATCATTACCAGTTTCCTTGCCATTACCTCCTGTAGAGCTAGAAAGACTAGAAATCCTAATTACTAATCATTAGATGCTACTTTGAATCCTTTCAAGCTTCTTTTGAAAACAAATTAAGTTTTACAATGTTTCAAACTTACAAGAATTCAAAGAAATTATTTGCATTTCCTACACTTTGAGATTAAATAGGAAATACAGTCTAACATTCAAAGACAGTTTTCTTACCTTGTAGAATTTTGATAACCACATGAAAAGACATGAGCCCCTCTTTCTGCCATGCTGCCCTCCATGTTGGGTACCACAAAATGAAGGCCTCCTTTTGGCTGGTCCAAAGAAAAGTTTATATGCACCTTCAGGACTTTTAACTCTGCAACACCAAGAACAAAACGGGAGTAAACATATACATATTACATGTAATTTATTTCAGAATAATCATTCAGGTTTGGACTCTTGCTCTTTCAAGATTACACGTTTTCTTCATTCTCACAGACCTTCAGGTCCACTTACAAAATACAGCTCAAAAGCTTACAAAACTGAAACCTCTTAAGCTTTAACTTACAGGATATGAATTGAAAAGAATTTTTATTAAATAATAAAATCTGCAACTGCAGTTACAGCTCATCTTCCAACTCCCCAATAATAAAGAATCTTTATACATTGATTATACCCTACCCATGACCTCTTTTGTACCTTGCTGAAATAGTTTTTCTACACAAAAACTGCATGTAATAGGCACATTCTTAAAATACATGTTATTGCAGTTTCTTAAAACCTCTTATTATAGTTTAAAATTTTCCTGTAACTTAAGTGTCTTTGCTTTGGTTTAGTTTCACAGAAATCTCACCTATGAATAGACTGGCAAGAAAAATCAAGCCTATGGTAAAATTTATCCAACAAGTCTTGCCATATTTTGGCATTAAACTTTAAGAAGAAAAATTATACCTGTTTGAATATTTTCCCTTCTATGCTTGGAAGTAAGGCAACAGGAACTTAAACTGAAGTTAAAAAACTCAAGTGTCTTTCCCATTAAGGTGTATCTGACAACACTGTGTGAGTCAGCTTCACGATACAGTTGTTATTATTCTCTCACAGGTCACATAAAAGCATGCGAAAACCTGATACAATGATGTAAGAAAACAAAAAACTAAGAAAATCCATGTAAGAAAATAATCAACACTGGAGACTGATTTATTAAAGCAGCTACTTGTTCCAGGATCCAGTGTACCAGTTTATAAAAGAGTCTACTTTTCTCTACCAAATCAATTTAAAAATGACTATTCTTCAAAGGGAGATGGGGAAAAAATAATACAGTTTGGTTGTGGTTTTTTTTTTAAATATGTATACAGACATATCCTTGTAAATTATTTTCTTGTTGGATCATATAAATTGTAAGCAACTTCAATATCACAAGTTACCAAGTCAGTATACTCCATTACAGCAACTTCCTCATGTATACTTCTGGGCTCGTGATCACCCAGAAGTGAGACTGTAAAGAGTGTTAAGAAACCTTGCAACCACTTCTCTGAATTACTCAGAAGCATGAAGGTATTTTTCAAGCTTCAACTGGAAAGATATCGGTGTGGAAAAAGGAAATATCATGTCACAAAACAATGTAATGTTACTTCTGTTTATCTGAATCTTTCTATGCAAACCAGTAGCTAACAACCTTGTACATCTTAAATTAAGCTTTCAATATAGTCTCTTTACTTTACCATCAACATGTTTCCACAGCTCTGAGGGAACCTTAATGCAGAGCTCTCCATTTCCAGCATCTGGGTCCACAGCACTGACTGCGGCAGCATAGGCATTGGAAAAATAGTTGAGATTCCTCCTGTCAGAAATACCCAGTTAATTCTTAAAGAACATGCTGCACTACAAAAAACAACTTTGGAAATGGTACGATTTCTATACTGAATTTCATGGTGCATGTTCAACCAAGTATTCTGTTTTGATTTTAAAGGAGTAGAGGGAAAAAGGAGGAGTACAGATAGATTCCAAACCCCAGAACTTAAACCCAGGCTCTTACAGAAAAGATCTGTGATCAAAAACCTTAAGCAGTAATAATCCACAATAAATTAAATGAGAAATGCTCAGTGTTATTTTCTTCCCAATAGGAGTAATAGTTACATTTATTGGACTAGAAAATAAAATGTTTTTTATAAATTTTGGATTAAGCTTGTATGCTTATTCTAAACATCTGTCTTGAAGATGTGCCTCCTCATATATTGCAGTTTTGCTTTTAAGTTGCTTTTCTAAATGTAGTGAGATTTTAGCTTGGTAATGGTATTCCCTTAGCTTGATGGATAGTAATAGTTTTATGCACTTGTAAGTATCACATAAAATATTAGATGCTAGAGTTTTGGCCTTAACATACACAGAAATACGCATTATACTTTTAGTGTAATCAGGTTTGACTTAAGCTACTATATATTAGTTGCTACTTCACTGCGCATTTCATTCAAAAGTCACACCATTACGTCAGTTATGATTTAGATTAATTGTTATCTACTGCATATGTCCACTGTTAAAGTGGTCATGAGCAGGATGGTATCTTATTATTTAATATGATTATGTTCAAATGCTGGAGGATGACCAGTCAAGTCCAAAACTAACTCTGCTTTTGCATGTTTACACGATAGCTTTCATACTTTCTAAAAATGGATTCTTAAACCACAGAATATGGGAGTAAAACCTTTCTTAATTATAATCCTCCAGTACAGAGAGCTCTTCAAAAGCTTCCACAACTAGGTATCTGAAGAGAAAGTGTTTGAACTACTCATCACAGTTTTTTCCAGAATTTAGGTATCAGTGATTAATCCAAGCAATATGGGGACAAAGCCACAATCCAACATGAAGCTACCATAGAATCATAGAATAGTTTGGGTTGGAAGAGACCTTTAAAGGTCACCTTCTCCAACCCTCCTGCCATGAGCAAGGACCTCTTCAACTAGATCAGGTTGTTCAATGCCCTGTCCAGCCTGACCTTGAACATTGCCAGGGATGAGGCATCTACCACATCTCTGAGCAACTTGTGCCAGTGTTTCAACATCCTCTGCGTAAAAAAAAAATTCTTTCATATTTCCAGTCTGAATTTCCCCCCTTTTAGTTTAAAGCCATTTAAATACCCCCTGTCCTATTGATACAGGCCCTGCTAAAAAGTTTGTCCACATCTTTCTTACAGGTCCCCCCTGAAGTATTGAAAGGCCACAATAAGGTTTCCCTAGAGCCTTCTCTTCTCCAGGCTGAACAAGCCCAGCTCTTTCAGCCTGTCTTCACCAGGGAGGTGCTTCAGCACTCTGATAATCTTCATGGCCTCCTCTGAACTAACTCCAACACATCCACGTCCTTCTTACATTGGGGGTCCCAGAGCTGGGTGCAGTACTCCAGGTGGGGTCTCATGAGAGCAGAGTAGAAGGGCAGGATCACCTCCTTTGACCTCCTGGCCCCTCTCATTTGATACAGCCCAGGATACAGTTGGCTTTCTGGGCTATAAGCACACACTGCCATCTCATGTCCAGCTTTTCATCCACCACTAGCCCCAAGTCTTTCTTCACAGGGCTGCTCTGAATCCATTCATCCCCCAGACTGCATTGATACCAGGGCTTGTCCCAGCTCAGGTGCAGGATTACTGCACCACAACAGAGTTAAGTTTTGGCTGCAGACTCCACTCTTCCATGGAATCTGAAGTCCACACAAAGCAGACATGATCTCATGTCGGGATTTTGCTTTCATCTAACCATTCTCTGTTCACCACCCACAGAGAAAACAGCATTCAACCCAAATTATAGTACCTTACTTGGAAGACTGAAGGGTAATTAACCATGCCAGCATCATCCTGTAAGTCTAGGTATGTCAACCACCATGGTTATATTCCTAGCCTTTTACATCTAAAAAAACTTTGCTAAAACACTGAAATATATTGAGAACATATTTTCATGCAGTTCTTCATCTTTGGCAATAATAGTGCACAAATTCCCTGGCACCACTACCAAGACTGAGAATGTTAGGAGCAGTAAACTTGTCTACTTTGCTTGGAAGCTTCTGAAAATCGGACGTGAATAGTAAGTAGGAGCATATGAGCATAGAAACACCCAAATCACAAGTTTTAATACATAATAATTTTTTCCCTTCAGCTACAGTTCAAGAACAATTCAAACCAAATTAAACTTCAGCTGATGTGTTGTCTCCTAGTCTCAGCCACACATTCCTACTCCATCAATCATTAAGAGGACCACTGTTCACCCGACCCTGTGGTGATGCAGCTGAAAGTGCCAAATGTCAAGTGGAATGAAAAAAAAGGGGCTTTTTTTTCTTTGCAGACAGATTTCAGTTGGTTTATTGGTTTAGCTCCCTGATCTGACATACTGAGGGGTCAAAGAAGTGCTGCTACTGAGGCACAGAAGACTGAGTGGGATCATAACCACTCCGATCGATGCTGCTTTTAGCTGCCTTCAAATGGCATCCTAGGAAGTCAAACAAATACTATCAGGAAAATGCTCTTTAAGAAAAGACTGCATGACTAAGAACTAGCTTAGCAATTAAAGACGCAACAGAAAACAACAGTAACATTCTGTTAGACTGTAAAGCCTCAAAGTTTTTAATTTTAATCTAAACTGGTTCTGAAAATTCACTATTATTGACAGGGGATCCCTTTCTAATACATCAGTGAGAATTTGTTCCAAATTTGGGGATCATGATGAGCTTGTGGTTACATTTTAAAAATCAATGGGTCCATAGACAGGAAAAAGTTATGATTTTACAGCAAAAAGAAAAAAAAGAAGGTAGATTCCACAGGGCTTAGCATTTTATGGAAAACAGTCTATTCTGATATTTCTGTTTTTGTGAAGTGTTCCAATTCAAATGGGTGATTCATTGTAAAAGGAATCCACTGAAGGCTTAGTACCACAGATTAATTTGTTTCATAGGTTGTACTATTCTCAATAAACTCAATACAGCCATTTTAACAAAAACAGAGCACATGCCAAAAGTTACAGCCCAAGGAAAAAGATCTGTTTTCCTAATGCTAAGTGTAGGTTGACAATAGATAATCTCCAGAGATCCCTTTCAAACCCAACCATTCTGTATGTGATGTGATTCACATTTCATCCTGATAGAAATACATTTTATTACCACAATTTACCCAAAACACAGTTAAGGATCACCTGCTACAAGCTCAGGAGTGTTACATCCCAACCAGAAGGAAGTGCAGCAGGAGGGCCAGGAGACCTCCTTGGATGGATAAGGAGCTCCTGAGGAAAACTCAAATGAAAAAAGAGGCTTATAAAAAGTGGAAGCAAGGACAGGCGGCCTGGGAAGAGTACAGGGATGTTGTCTGGGAAGCTAGGGACCAGGTTAGGAAAGCTAAGGCCCAGTTAAAATTAAACTTGGCTAGGGGTATTAAGGATAAAAGGAAGGGATTCTACAGGTACTTAGCAAATAAAAACAGACTAGGGAGAACGCAGGCCCCCTCAGGAAGCTCTCGGGAGAACTGGCTACACAGGACTTGGAGAAGGCTGAGGTTCTGAATGACTTTGCCTCGGTCTTCACTGGCAAAGGCTCTGACCAAACTACTCTAGTCTTGGAAGGCAGACGCAGGGGCTGTGAGAATGAAGACCTTACGTCCACTGTAGAAGAGGATCTGGTTTGAGAACATCTTAAAAATCTGAACGTGCACAAGTCCATGGGTCCTGACGAGATTCATCTGCAGGTCCTGAAGGAGCTGGCAAATGAAGTTGCGAAGCCGCTGGCCATCATATTTGAGAAATCATGGCAGTCAGGTGAAGTTCCCAACAACTGGAAAAAGGGAAATATAACCCCCATTTTCAAGAACGGGAAAATGGATGACCCAGGGTATTACAGACCGGTCAGTCTCACCTCTGTGCCTGGCAAAATCTTGGAGCAGATTCTCCTGGAAGGCATGCTAAGGCACATGAAAATCAACAAGGTGCTTGGTGACAGCCAGCATGGCTTCACTAAGGGAAATCCTGCCTGACCAATTTGGTGGCCTTCTATGATGGGGCTACGGAACTGATGGACAGGGGTAGAGCAGTTGATGTCATCTACCTGGACTTGTGCAAAGCGTTTCACACTGTCCCACACGACATCCTTGTCTCTAAATTGGAGAGACATCAATTTGGTAGGTGGACCACTCGGTGGATAAAGAACTGGCTGGATGGCCACACACACAGAGTTGTGGTCAATGGCTCAATGTCCGGCTGAAGACCAGTAACGAGTGGTGTCCCTCAGGGATCGGTGTTGGGACCGATCTTAACATCTTTGCCGCTGACATGGACAGAGGGATTGAGTGCGCCCTCAGCAAGTTTGCCGATGACACCAAGCTGTGTGGTTCGGCTGATACCCTGGAGGGAAGGAATGCCATCCAGAGGGACCTCAACACGCTTGTGAGGTGGGCTGATGCCAACCTCATGAAGTTTAACCATGCCAAGTGCAAGGTCCTACACCTGGGTCAGAGCAATCCCAGGCACAGCTACAGGTTGGGCAGAGAAGAGATTCAGAGCAGCCCTGCAGAGAAGGACTTGGGGGTGCTGGCTGATGAGAAAACGAACATGAACCACCAGTGTGTGCTCGCAGCCCAGAAAGCCAACTGTATCCTGGGCTGCATCAAAAGGAGTGCGACCAGGAGGTTGAAGGAGGTGATCCTGCCCCTTCACTCTGCTCTTGTGAGACCTCACCTGGAGTATTGTGTGCAGTTCTGGTGTCCTCAACATAAAAAGGATATGGAACTGTTGGAACAAGTCCAGAGAAAGGCCTCGAGGATGATCAGGGGACTGAAGCACCTCCCGTATGAAGATAGGCTGAGAAAGTTGGGGCTGTTCAGCCTGGAGAAGAGAAGGCTGCGTGGAGACCTCATAGCAGCCTTCCAGTATCTGAAGGGGGCCTATAGGAATGCTGGGGAGGGACTCTTCATTAGGGACTGTAGTGATAGGACAAGGGGTAGCGGGTTAAAACTTAAACAGGGGAAGTTTAGATTGGATATAAGGAGGAAATTCTTTCCTGTTAGGGTGGTGAGGCACTGGAATAGGTTGCCCAGGGAGGTTGTGAATGCTCCATCCCTGGCAGTGTTCAAGACCAGGCTGGACAAGGCCTTGGGTGATATGGTTTAGTGTGAGGTGTCCCTGCCCATGGCAGGGGGGTTGGAACTAGATGATCTTAAGGTCCTTTCCAACCCTAACTATTCTATGATTCTGTGATCCTAATAACAAGCATCCATTTGAGTTGTAGATTGCCTGGAGACTAGCTGCAGCATTGCTACTGAACTGTCATACAGCCCAAACTTACAGCTGATAAACCACTTTTTTTTCTACAGTACTTAACACCAGCTTGGCAAAAGAAGTTATTTAATCCACATGTAATTCATTATTCTTCATTACTTGTATTCATTTTCTATTTTACTGTGCTTCCCAGATACAGTTAACACTTAGTTTTCGAGTCCAACCCCCAAAATATATGATATAGCACATATCTAGCATATTTTAAATATATATTTATATGAAATATGTACACATGTAGGTAATTTATTAATAAGGCAATAATTTAAAACTTTGGCACACTGAAAAAAATTAATTTTCATTCTTGCTAAAGGTTAAGGGCTTTGCCATCTCTTTCTTCAAAATTTCTCTATACTTCTCTTTATTTCTAACAAAGTCTACCATGAATTTACAACCAGATAGGCATCATACCAGTAGAAATGAAAGCTATTTATTGCAGCACAACATATGCTCAGCCCACCAGTTATTTTTCTATTTTGTGTATATGCTAAAGGTTTGATCACTGATTTCTCAGAATGTTGCAAGACATGCCCTAAAGGCTACCACATCATGCTCTCTCTCACCTTACTGATGCTTGCAACTGAAGCAACAAGTATGTTAGAGCTATACCAAAACATCTTGATATTTTAATGTTTAAAAACTACAGGCTTAAAGTTCAAAAAGAAAAAATAAAGCTGAACTAGTGAATGAATAAGTATACACTGCCAAAGGCTAAAACTACACTGAATAGAGGACCTACACACAGGAAAGCATTATTTGTACATTTGCTACCTATAAACCTATTACATCTGAGTAATGTCATGCAATAGCTTCTCAACCCTACACAGCAGTTATCACACAAACATATGAAGCACATAACCAGCCAACAGCAGGATCATCACTTACCAGAGATTAAACCACTGCACTGAAACTCCAAACTTTTGCTGCAGCTATTTAACAGTTTACAATCCTACCCGTAGGATTTGCCTGTTTTAATGCAAATGGGGCTGAGATACAAGCAATTTTTTCAGTAGTCAGAATAGACAGTGGGATTTCTAGATACCAGAGCCCAGAAAAATAAATCCCACTTACATTACGTTGACAGAATTGAGAATGCAACAATTCACAAGAAAAGAGGGAAGATGAGGAGGATGGAGGCAGCTGGAACATTCAACAACAGCAGTCCTACACCAAGACCCAAACAGGCACTCTCCAACACTATTTGCAATTCACAAGATTGCAAACTCTTCCTTAAAAGTGTGAACCAGACGGGATTCTCTGCCACCTGGTGTACACATGGCAAAATGATGTGAATTATTTTCTACCTTACAGCACTGTTCAGAGGTTTGCTCAGTCAGAGAGGAAGTGACTGCATTCTGTAAGTTCATCCATCTATGCCAATATGAAAAATCTATGATGGCCTGAAGCATCAGAAGGAAATGACAAGATGGAAGACTGATGTTATTTCTAGATAAAACTTTAAAGATCCTTTCAGTTGTTACCTGAAATTATGGTTTGGGACTGACAGGTAAACTGGCAACGGTATCAAAGCTGAAAATATATTTTATGCACAAATTAAAGATTTCTAACATTTCTGACAAAATCTGCCCATTTTTAATTCCCTTCTTACTGAGGGGTTTTGTCATTCAGCATAAGTGACAAGAGAAAAATGTTGTATCATCTTATGCAATGCTGAAAATGTGAAATGACAGAGACCAAGTGTCCATGATTTTTGCACTAATAGATTATAAACCACAAAAGTTTTACTTGAACTGAAAACAAGTTGAATGCTCAAATTCAGAGCACAAAGAGCTGATC
Source organism: Pezoporus occidentalis (assembly GCF_034315485.1). Taxonomy (NCBI): domain Eukaryota; kingdom Metazoa; phylum Chordata; class Aves; order Psittaciformes; family Psittacidae; genus Pezoporus; species Pezoporus occidentalis. The sequence continues at coordinate 12,446,587 of NW_026914940.1, read as the reverse complement.
TGACACCAGGGTGAGACAGAAACAATTCAGCTGGTGCTGTCTGGATTTCACAGAGAAAGCTCTCTTTAATCTTGACTTTCTCAAACCTCTTTTAACTGTTTTCTTGCATGCCAAAATTTGCACAACATAAACAATTACTTCACTTGGCCTTCACCTCCTATGGGCAAACAATCTCTCAAGTCACAGATGCTGCAGCAAGTCTTCACAAAGAAATAATTACAGTGGCTTTAAATACAGAATTTTCTATTTTAATTGAATTCTCTTACTAAGGGAGTAAGAATTCTTTAAAATATTTTAACCTTTATAAAAAAAGGTAAGAAAGATTCCATTAAATTAATAACTTTTTCTACATACTTTATGTATTCTTTTAGAAATCAACATTTAAGTAAACCAAAAGCTTTATAAAAGCAAGAAAATGTTTATATACAAAACCTTAAAACTTCAGGGTTTTTTCTTTACTACACACCACAGGAAAGAGTAAGGATGCAAACCAAATACTTTTAAATAAATAGGTTGCCAAGAACCATCTTCATTTCATATTTACTAGTTCAATAGACTACTGAAAAAAAAACATGTAAAAGGTAACTATAACATCAGAAACAAAACCTGATGACTAATCTGTGTCTTGTTCAAAACAATTGATATATCTAATTCAGCTGCAAGGGTACAAAGGACATCATCACTAAACTTGCCATAAAAAATTGAGAACTTGGAAGAGATGACAAGGTGATTTTATATAAAGACTACTACAAACCACTATGGCTTCCAGAAGCAGTTCTTTATAAAGAAGGGCAGAGGACACCCACTGATGTTTCTTTCTTTTTTAGGGTCTAATTCTAGAGTTTTTAAGATTTACAGCATTTCTGTTTGTAATCCTGCCTTAAGAGCAGAGATGCTGTATTTAATCCAAACTTAGCTACTACCATCATGCTCAATACCTAATTGTGACCAGGTATGTTCATGGAAAAAATTCACATCTGATACTCTCTAAACCATGGAATACTTTCTAAATCATGTAATACAAGATACAGAAAAGAGGCATACCAGTTTCTCATTAAGAATATGACCTCTGTCTTTCATAACTATAAATAACACAGGAATTATGAAATACAGATACCTTCTATTAAGTTCAAACAGTGATGTGAAAACCTGCAGTAGTAAAAACCACAGGCCACTATAGCCCTCTGAGAGACAGTATTTCACTTTGCATGCATTGTCCCCGAATTTCATTCACTGCTCTTAAACAGGGTAATATGGAAAAAGGATGATGTTCCACTATACCACTAGAATGCTAAACAAAACCTTACTTTCTCCACAAAATGACAGAATTCTCTCTCCTGATCCCTTTCTTAACATAATGGAGTGCTCACTCTGGTAATTTCAAATGCTGCACCTTTCTCACATCTTCCAGCAGTTATTCAGGATGAAGTTATTACAGAAGCACAGAACAGCTGAGCCTGGAAGGGACCTGTGGACATCATGTGGTCCAATCCCTTCTCAAGCAGGGCCACCTAAAGCCAGCGGCCCAGGAACATGTCCAGATGGTTTATGATATCTCCAAGGATGGAGACTCCATAACTTCTCTGGGCAAACTGTCCCAGGGCTCAGTCACTCTCACAGTAAAAAAAAAGGTTTCCTGATGTTCAGAGGAAATTTCCTGGGTTTCAGTTTGTGCCCATTGCCTCTGTGACAGTGGACACAAAATACATGAAATTCCACCTGCATACAAGAAAATGCTTTACTACTATGATGGTTATCAAACACTGAGCAGGTTGCCTAGAGAGATTATAGTTTCTACCCTTGGAGATACTCAAAACCAAACTGGAGTCAGCCCTGTGCAGTCTGCTCTAGCTGACCCTGCTTGAGCTGAGGGGTTGGACTAAGTGATTTCAATAAGCCCTTTCCAACCTAAAGGACTCTGCGATTTCTTATTAGCCACTGTTAAACACATATAGTGCTTTCACTAGAAGTTCTTCAACAATTCAGCAAACTGTAAACTTAACCAAGCCAGCCAAAAGAAGGTGTGAGAACACAAACTAAGTTTCAGTAAAATCAAAAGAGTCTATTTAGTGAAAAACATTTGCCCATGTCACTTCTCTTACCAAAAACCAAACAGATGACAGATTTTTACCAAAGTCTCTTCCCATCATTTCCCAAAATTATGTGGGAAGCTACATGATTTTAAACTTGCTCTTCAATATCAGATGGTAAATAAATTTGAAACTCTTCTTTTCAAATATTAAAGTGAGTTTCTATAATATTCTAAGGCTTATACTCTCATCTATGATGCTAATAAATAATGAAAGTTTGATTCCTTAGGAAAGACCAAAAACTTTATTTTCCAGCTCTTCACAATGATCAGAATTCTCCAGTGAGGATTCTGAATTTTTTGACTTACTGAGTCAAAACCAGATAGGAATTACAGAATTAACAGACTCAAATGTTTCAGTATCAGAACTCAAACAAAATGTCAGAACTCTCATATCCAAGTCAGTCTCCTATATAAATGAACATTGTAAGCTGAATTATTAGAACTCTTGCATAAGTGATGAATAAAGGAATATAGTGCCATATGCAAACGGTTCAAATCCAAGGATACATAACTTAGGATAAAAAGTAGCACTTGAATTTCAGTAACTGAACAACAATTCAGTTACTTTAATACTCTAGTTTACAGTCAGAGAGACTAAGGCAGACTTAACCTGAAAGCTAAAATGGGCTAAGAAACACCTCAAAGGCTCTCTTTAATTAATGACTGTTAAGGCAATGGGTAGACAATCTCTTATAGATCCACATCATTTGAGAATGCCACTGTTCTTACAAATCTAACCAGCAGGACTGTAAGAACTCTCTAGAGTTTGCTTCAGAATAAGACTAGCTAGCTCCTATCTGCCTTCATCAGCTATGTGAGCTAACCAAGGTGGCATCAACTGTTTACTGAGCCCTCTCCATCTTTTCAGCTAGCAAATCTCTCAGAGCAATCACTGTCCAACAGGACACAACAAACAGCTGAAGGACAGCATCTTAATTTAATAATCTAATAATTAACCTGATACAGTCACATGATTTGCCTTATTCCTATTATTTGTTTTGAAGTAGTAAGTTAATTATACATAAGGCTACCTAGACGTACTGAATAAAATCAGAAGCAACTCCTACAAAAAACTTGTTAGGAAAACAGGAAATATTCCCCAAAACTTTGATACCATATGACTATTCTCATGCTTAAAAATAGGAAGCAAGAAAAATGATCATCCAATCTGACATTACACATCATGAAAATCACTGAGACTACCACCGATAACCACCACCTTTTCGCCATAAAACAATTCCACATACTTCTACAAAACTGTAATACAAAGAAATGTTAGCAATTCTAAAAAAATAATAGCACAGAGTCAAAATTATTGCCAAAATTCCCTCCCAGAATTTAGTCCTGATACTAAAAGTTACCATTAGTGAATCACCAGCTAAAACTTGCCAGTACAGTACAACAGGTCATGCTTGACAGCAACATAATACACGGCATCTGCAGACTTTTAAAAACAACACTTACTGTTTTGACTCATGGTGACAAACCTCCAGTGTTGGATCATTGTAGATGAAAGCTGCTTCTAAATCATTAACTCTCACTCTGTAAATCCGGCACTGTTTACTATTCAGCTTGATCCTATTCAGGTTTGCAACTGTGGGAAATATTGTCAGTTCCACATAACCCTATGAAAACACAAACCAAAACCTGCTATAAAATCTTTAACAACTCACAAAGTGCATAATCTTATTAATGCATTTCAAAGGAAAATTGTAGGTAAAAAAATATTTTTTCATTTTAAAAGGAAATTGGTTTGCCCTTTTAGAAGAGTCTAGAATACACTCTGTGTCATACCATTTAACAGGTGGATTTTCCTGGCTATGAAACAAAATAAAATAAAAAAAGACACGATGGACAATCATGAAACATGGTTTAGTTCAAGGTGTCCCTGCCCACAGCAGGGGGGTTGGAACCAGATTATCTTAAGGTCCTTTCCAACCCTAACTATTCTATGATTCTATGATTCTGTGAGTGTTTTACTGGGAATGACCTGGCTGTAATGATTAGACTTCAAGTTACTGGCATCACTATGTTCTTCATCATTATGTTTTCCATCACTATGTTTTAGGTTTTGGTATCTGAGCTCAAGATGATTTTTTTAAACCTAGGCAGAACCCATTCAGTCAAGTATTGAAATTCACAAAAAGCCACAATGACTTCAGGCTTGAAATCGTAGCAGTCTCTTCAAAGCCCCAGTAAACCCACATTCAAGCAACAGAACTCTATAAACACAACCCCTGACATCAGCTAACCCAGTGCTGAACATCAGTTTTCAATGCAGATTGCTCTGTAACACTATTTACAATGCAATGCCTTCTTTCAGAAAGCTTTTCCTTACAGAGATTAAAGTGTTCACAAAGTATTTTATTTAATGCATATCGAGGAGTGCCAGACTTCTGAGATTAGAAGGTATAAAACACAAATAAACTGAAGAACATAATTAGCTTGTGTGTGAAGTTATTTCCTCTAAAAGCATGAAGAAAACCCAGACATTTAATTTCTACTTTCACATTTTATTAAAAAATACTTACTACAACAGACTTTCTCTGAAAATTTATGTTGTTGATACAAACTACCTGGTGAGTTGTGCTGGAAAAAAAAAGAAAAAAAATTAAAATAAGTTAAGTTTTACACAAATGAAAGCATTTAAAATAACATTTTACCCCCCCCCCCTTTTTTTTAATAGGGAGCTCATACAGGATGTATGTACATATAGATATATACCGTGTATAGCATATACTTCACAGAATCACAGAACGGTTTGGATTGGCTCTGTAAGTATTCACGACTGTCTAAATCTCTTACAGGGTCCAAAATAAATAATGAATGGAAGCTGCATACAAGGTCAGAAAAGTTTCATTAAAATCAAATATAGCGTCACACCAGGATTCTAGTGATACCAGAAGATAATAACATCACTTTTGAACATCATCTACCAGTATGTAAAAATCTTGTATTACTAAAGGCACAGAATCAAGTTCTAACACTTTACTGACATGCAGTATTACAATTTGCAAGCAACTATAATGCCTGCAATGAGACACCTATGGAAAATTTACCTGGTGAATTGATTCTCACGTCATTTATGTAAGCAGGTACTACACATGAAATAATGCAGTATGGGCTTTTACAATTTCGTATCATAAGAATTTCTTATTTTAAATAATGGTTATATATAACTAAGATAGGTATTTTAAACAAGTCAAATGTATTTGCTTAGATTTTGAATGACATATTAGAACTCCTGATAAATAAAACTCAATTTAAAAAAATGAAGATAAAATAGTAATTCTAACCGTTATAAACCTCTGGAAGTTATTTTTGTATCTTTTCTGTAGTAGGTGGCATTTTCACCACATTTTGCAGTTGTGTTATTCATGACTAAAGATACAACCTTATCATAAGCCAATTTTCATGCCACCATCTCACATTATATGCACATAATCATGTACCCTGTGCATTAAAAATCAATTTTGCTTCAGCTAGGCAAGTTTAATAAAAATTCCTACAAGAGAATGATAACATCTAGCATCCAAGATGGATTCAGACGTTACCTACATGCTAATATGTATCTGAGAACAAGAGTGATTCTATTTATAAATTGTGTTACAGATTTCTAAAGAAATCAAGGAGTCATAAACGGAAATACATAAATATCCATTGAAAACCCCAACCAACTGCTTTAGAGTTTGGTTACAACCAAAACAATCCATGTGCAAAAATGACAATTTGCTTAACCAAGCTGTTTGTTGCAAATGCAAGCATTTTTTACAAATATATATACAAACCCTCAAGTCAAAAGGGTGTGACAGAGCAGCAGGGATGAGACATAGCAGCATGGTCTGTAGCGCTGATAGTGTGTGGAAATCTCTAAGGTTTGAAGAGCACAATGTACATATCTCTATGAAACTGCATGGTTGACAGACTCACCATCCATGAGCAAGCCCGTTTACATAAAACACCTACAACACACATTTTCTGAATGCAACCTATATCATAAGCAGCAGTTCCAACCTTCTCAGGTAAACAGTTATGGCTCAGCCTGTGGCCCGTTTCAATGTGCCCTGGTCTCAAGTATAGCAACTTAAAAATAAAATAATAAATTAATACTTATAATTTATAAGGTCTTGGGCTCTCAAATCCTTTGTCTCCTTTCTTCCTATTCATCCTGAACAGCAGCACTAGACACACACTGCTGACCGTCAGAATGGCATCAGCATCATCCTCGATCGATGTGTCCTTTGATTTTTCCCAGTGTCAAGTCGTACTTCATCACCCATCTAGCCAGCGGATCTGTGCCTCCCACAAGTCAGGCATCTTCAGCTCGGATTAGCACCATAGTTACAGCACAAACAACATGCAGTTTTCTATTTAATCTTTTACGAGAGCAGAACGCTACCCCTCCCACTGGGGGTACGGTACCAGTCCAGCGCCGCTGAGTGCTCCCTTTCCGGAGAGGCTATGATAAATAACCGGCTCAACGGGCAACGGAGGTGGGAGCTGCTCGGTCAGGAAGGCCGCGGCTGGGCAGGCACGGCCAAGGGGTCCCTATCCGGGACAGCCGGCTGAGGCCGCACCGTCCGCTGGCAGGAGGGACCGGGGGGCGACTGTGGGATGACTGGGGAGGGCAGGCCGCGCAGCAAAGCCCCCTGCGTCCCGGCCTTATCGTCACTGCGGGCGGCGGCTGTGCCGGCGGCTCCCACGGCTCGGCTCGGTGCAGTACGATACACTCGGTATGGTACGGTACGATGCGGTGCGGGCGGGGCCCGGCCAGCATGGAGGGCGGGAGCAGCGCACCGGCAGGGAGCGAGGCTGCCCTCAGCAACGCTCCCGCCTGGCCTCGCCGGCGGGTTCTCCCTCAGAGGCGGTCGCCATCTTGTGAGCAACCTTTGACCCCTAGCAGTTGAAAGGTCACAGCCCGTTTAAAGGAGCTTTACTTCTTTAAGAACGGGAAACGTTTTGGATCCCTGTTTTCCAGACGGGTGGAATAACGGTGGCAGAGGCAGCCGCGGGGGAAAACAGAAATAAAGAAGAAAATGCCCCCGCAAAAAAAGCCAAGTCTCCCGAGGACGGGTCATGTCGCTATGCGCATGCGCGCTGAGCGCCTCCAGCGCAGGGGCGGTAGGCACGGGGCACGGTGCGCATGCGGAGGCGTTGCCTGGGGTGGGGCAGGGGCTCGCCGGAGGATGGCGGGAGGGTGCGTGGAGGGACCCGGCAGGCGGTGTGAGGGGTTGGGGGCCGGTAAAGGGCAGTTCGCGTCTCGGCCGCCCTCCGCGGTTCCTTTCAGGTGCAGCAGTACCCCAGCCCTCCCTGACGGTTGTGGCCGTAAAGCTGTGCTGTGGACCGGGAGCTTCCGCCAGGCCTGCGTTTGGGCCCTCTGCTGACGGTTTAAACAAACGTGGGGTCCCGCCGCCTGCGGTTGCCAGGGTAGAGCTGTGGTCACCGACACTCGGATCTACCTTAGCGCACACATAATTAGGAGCAGGGCTCGCACCCAACACGGGAGGATACTAAGACACATCGTACGATACATCATGCACGCATCTTGTGATACGGTCCCACCGCCTCCTTCAAGAGAAACTGTCATGGTACGGTCCTGAGGAGCCACCTGTGAGGTGGGTGGGGAACAAGCTGACCAGCCACGCCAAGAGGTGGGGTGAACTGCACCTTGTCTAGCCGATTATTTAGTAGTGGGCCCAACACTGTTTAATATTCTCATCAATTATCTGGAAGATGGGATCAACTGTACCCATGGTTGCCTAAAGTTCAGCAACCATGAATGAAGTAGGGAAGTAGACACTTCCAAAGGATGTGCAGGACAGACTGAAGGGTAGGCTAATAGGAACCTCATTAAGTTCAGCAAGGACGAGCATGAGGTCCTGCCCCTCAGTATCTCCCCTCACCCTGCATTAGGTATGCCAGCAGCTCCAAAGCTTTTGATGCACCTTACATGTGACTTTGATACAGCAAATGCTTTTTGTATACAAGCCCTCTACAATTACTAAGTTTTTAAAAAATATATGAAAAATGTTTAATATTAAACTCTGGTTCACTGACATGTAAACAGTCCCTTTAATGATTACAAGGCACTCCACATAATGACCGTATCATAAAAAAAAATCCTATTTCATTACTTTACACAGTAATATTCCACCCTAAGTTTTCAAGGCACATTTTCTATATGCAGTTATTTGTCACAGCAAGGTGAAAAATTCTATTACAAAGTTTCTTAAGTTCTCTTTAAAAAGCAAAGGTACGCTTCTGTAAAACTAATTTTACCTCTGGTATATTCTAATGGCAGTTCAGAGGAAGCTCCTAACAAGATGTCCAACTGTTCACTCATACCTTCACTCTTGATTGCAATTTGGTTTTTCTCAATACGTAAAAGGCAACTTGGCAAGTGTTAAAGTACCAACAGTTTCTGCCACTGTTATTAACAGACATGACCATAAAAAGAACCACCTTCCAAAATTAAGGTAAGTGCAGTCACAGGAATAATTTGTTCACGAGCTTGTCAAGGTCTGCAGTATTCAACATGTCAACACCGATATGCAATCTTAATCTTTAGGAATGCTGACTAATGGGCAAAAGGCTAAACATTCTGTTTTGCTGTTGATAATTGAATCGATTATCATCAAGGATGTTTTAATTTTTAGTGTCAGACTTCAGTTTATGGATATTTCTATGATTCTATGATAGACAACTGAAGTATATATAAGTAGTTCAACTCCTGGCATAACTACAGACAGAAAGGAAACAGAAGGGGAAACAAGGGAAGGAGAGGGCAAAGGCTGCTGACACTGTAGTTTCTCAGAAGAGGCAAATGCCCTCACATTCTACTTAGCTGAACAGAAAGCAGAATTCATTCAAGAAGCTTAGCTGCTTAAACTCAAGAACATTGTATGATATTGGTTGACAACTCCTTTCCCCAGGAGGTAACAACAAGTAACATAAGCTGTTACTTCATTCAGAATTCTCAGTTCTTAAAACAGTACTTGTTAGGAGATGGGTCTTCTAGAATTATAAACTTTAACACCATTCTGCATTGAGCAACGAGCATATTTTGTCAGAAGAACCCCAGCGGTCTGCTTCTCCGCACACAAGTCTCTATAGAGGAAATAAAGCAGATGGCATTGGCATTAGAGATACTTTCATACAAAATGAATCCATGAAATACTTGTAAATATAACAAACCGGATCAGGATATTGGGAGAAAAAAAACAAACCACGAAACTGTAACTGTTACATAATGCTTCAAATTACCTTGAGAACTTGGCTTTGATATTTAAGTGACTGGCAAAACGACATTATTTACTCCAGAAAGAAGGATTTTGGTTTTTACAGGGAGTTGGTTGTTTTTTATTATTACTGTTCTCTAAAGGTTTTCAATCTAGCAAAACAGTTAGCTTTGAACTACTTAATTAGAGTAAATTTAGAGACACTCATAGGGGTCTGAGGGTTACCATCTAGATCTGCTCATGTGTATCCTGGCTGAGTATTCCAGGCAGCACTGGAATGTGAGTGTTAAATAAGGAAAGACACAGCATGGGAAGCATATATAGTTCTTGTGTCATAAATCTGGAGACTGTTTACAGATGTCAGAAGGTTCATCCTTTGAGTTAAGTATGCCTCAATCAATAGGATCTGCCTTCAACAGTAAAATCACCTTTTTACACAAGTTTAAATCCAACAAATATAGCTACAGTTCCCACAGGTAGGGATTCCACTCATACAGAATCCAGTCATTTACAATGGGAAGTATAGTATTTGAGGCAATCATAGCTGATAAGTCAGCTATGCAAAAAGGGAAGAAGATAACACTACTTTTAATAAAGATAAATATATCCTATGATTCTATGATCCTTACTGTATATAAGGGGTAATATCCGGTTCTGTCCACTTTTCCCGTATGCTGAACAAGCTGTTGAATCTTTCCTGATTTCCTTCAGGTAAGTCTTCTACTTTTAGCAGGAAGATGGTCTCTGGTCTTGAGCTTCTATCCACAAGAGCCAAGCCCTGTAGATCAGCATCAGAGAGGAAATGTTAAGGGAAAACAAAATTCCTTCTTCCTGGCAATAATCTGTACAAGTTGCCCTTAAACATCCAAAGCATTCTAAAACTGCACTATGAAAGGCAAAGTGTAAAAGTATCATAAAGGTGCTGTTCTACAGGCAGTGTTTATCACTTCCTATATGACAAGAAGGGAAGGTGAAGTCCACCGAGTTCCAACACCTCTTTGCCTCCTCAAGCAAAAGGATTTTCACAGTGCTTGCTACTCTGCTGGCTGCCACCCCGGTCTGCCCCACAACAGCTTCAGTTTCTGTTCTAGTTACATTTACAGATAACAGCTGAAACTTTTCTCCAAACAGTGAAACATGCCAGACTTGCAGAAAGCTCAGCTGTCCTGATTCGAGACCACTGGTGCTCACGGAGGATGTAAGGAGTACTTGAATTCAAAAGCTGACACAAGTAACACATCAACAACCATTAATTGATAAAATGTATGTATGACACAAGGAAGGTAACAGCCTACTTGTGAAAGAATCCGTACTTCTTCATGTTTTTACCTGAAGCTGATCAAGCCTTGTTGTCATCCCTTCAGGGACACTTTGTTGCCAGACTTCTTGAAACTCTGATAAATTGAATTTAACTGCATTTTGCAAAAGCATTTGTGCTATAGCTCTGCATATTTTATCTTCATGCATCTCAAAGTAAACCTCCCCTGCTGAGAAACAAAAAACAGGTTATCTTGGTTCTTGCTTTTTGATAAAAGAACAGAGTACAGCCTCATGTTTCCATTCTGCTCTACAGTCTTCTACAAAGCAAGTACTCCATTTTTGATTTTCCTCAGGGAGAATCTGACTTGGTATTACATTGGACAAATGATGGTATCTTCTCAAGTGCAAAATATTCTGTGTGCGTGCAGCACTGCCCCAGCTACAAGTATTAATTCATGTCAATAAACTTATCTGCCCTTCATCTTTTCACTTTGCACAGTAACACTTTTTCTTACATCTTTCATTCCTGTTTCAAGAACAGCTTGTATTAAAGTGCTTGCTGCCTGTGGTTGAACAATTCAACAAAACTTTCATGTCCTTTATCACCTTTAAATTATCATTATTCCCTTCATCAACTCATATTTTGTTTCACACTGACTTGACTAAAATTCTCTGACCGATGTCAGGCATAAACACTTCCTTTGACTTTTTCAGCCATCTTAACTTCCTGCAAACTTGTTTCTTGTACAACCTGTCTGAATATACTAAGATTATAATTTGTGTCACTCCAACTACTTTCCTTTCTCTTGAAAAGTTGAGTGCAACTCCTACTATACTCAAAGGTGAGCTGAAAGCAACTGTGGGGAAGAATTCAGATTAAGGCACAGAAATATTCTGTCTATATGTGAGATGGGCAATGGAGATTTAATCAATACAATCAGTAGGTCTTGTGGTGCAGTTCAAGGGACCAAAGGCAGATGTCTACTTCAGGCAGGCTGAATTCAGGGAGATCTATGTGCCATTCACTATTTACAACAGCACAATTGCCATTTGTTTAATTGCTTAAACATCTGAGACCTCCTACAGGAGATTCCACCTAAATTTTACTGGTCATCTGTGTTTAGTCACAAAATTATGGTTTGTAGACACCTAATAAATGACTCCCAGTACTTCTGTTAGTTCCTGATTTTTCCCCAGTGTCTCATACAGTTTAATAGTCCTTTTTCCTATGAAACTTTCTCTAACCATTTTACTCAGTTTTAGCTCACTGTTTACTCCCTCCTTTTATTAACATTGTAGCAAATTGATTTGTTTGGGCCATCCTCAGGATCTACATTTACTCAACAATACCTATTTTCTTTATGTAAAATTAAAATATGCATGCTTTCCCAAACTTACCATCGTCAAAATATCTCCTTCCATAGCTTAGAAGAAGGTGTTCTATCATCGATCTGGGAAGGGGGGGGGGGGGGATAAAAAAAAAAAAAAAAAATAATCAGAAATCAAGTTTTAAAACTGCTCGTTAGACACTACAGAAACAGTTACCAAGAAAATGAAGGAACAGGTATTAGGGGGTGTGTGTCAAGGAGAACTGAGGTTGTGACATCTTCATGCCTGAAATGAACAAATTCCCAAAAACTTAGAAGGAAAAGAGAACAAAAGGGGACAAAAAGGACAGACAGAAGTTAATTCTGTGTGCTGTCATCAAAGGTCTCTTCCACTGTCTAGTTTTAAGTGACAGAAACTAAAGGGTATAAGGAGAATAAGGAAGACTGACTCTTGCAAAGTCACTTTTTTGCAAATAGAATTGTTTCAGTAGTGTGGCCAGCAGGGTGATGCCACACCTTAAATCCTGTGTTCAGTTTTGGGTCCCTCACTACAAGAGAGACATTGAGGTGCTGGAGCAGGTCCAGAGAAGGGCAGTGGAGCTGGTGAAGGGTCTGGAGCACAAGTGTGATGAGGAACGGCTGAGGGACCTCGGATTGTTTAGCCTGGAAAAGAGAAGGCTCAGGGGAGACTGTCACTTCTACAACTACCTGAAAGGAGGTTGTCGTGAGGTGGGGATTGGTCTTTTTTTCCCAAGTAAAAAGCAGTAGGACAGGAGGAAATGACCTTAAGTTGTGCCAGGAGAGGTTTAGATTGGATATTAGGAAATTTTTTGTTTCCACCAGAGGTGTTATCAAGCACTGGAACAGGCTGCCCAGGGCAGTGATGGAGTCACCATCCCTGGAGGTATTTAAAAAAAACATGTGGATGTGTCCCTTAGGAACATGGCTTAGTGGTAGACTTGGCAGTGCTCAGTTAACCATTGGACTTGACGATCTTAAAGGTCTTTTCCAACCTAAACTATTGTGTGATTCTATGGCAAGTCACAAATTTGGCAGTTAATTATCACTTACTGATTAGTAGGCATTTTTCTAGAACTCTGGCATAACATTACAGCATAACTGCAGACACTAATACTAAAGCAAGATTTCTTTTTGAGCCAAAAGCCAAATAAATAGCAAATGCTACATACTGTAAACTTTAAACTTTGTTTGAATGGTAATCTTCAATTATTTCATGACTCCAAACAGCAGTACAATAAATTCAACTCTTACAGTCTGGATTTACTAAAACAGAAAACATGCCACATTTCATATGTTATACAAGAGGTAAACTAAACCTTTTTGGCTACCTATAGCTTCAGAACAAGTATTTCAAGATTGCCAGCAATTTACAGCTTAAGTACATGCTACTTCCATAATTTATAATTCAGCAGTGATGTTTCTACTACTAATCAGTGGAAATATTACCAATAGACACTATGGTCAGTTTACTAACCTGTCTAAGCTACTAACGGCCTTGTATATTTTAGAGGCAAAGAAAAACGTATCATTAACACCATGGTAACTGGAATCTACAGTTGTAAGACCATAATTCTAAGAAACAGTAATTAATGTAATTAATTAATAATGATTGTAAACAATTTTAAGTACTAAATGTAAAGGCTTACGTGGGCTCTAGAGATCCAAGTTCCTCAAGGCAGGTACGTAAAGGAACCTTCTTTAAAGACCAGGACTCTGAGTCTATTAGCTGAATCACATGATTCAAGAGTTTCATCTCATAGTCAAATTCCAGAATTCTCCAATATCCTGCCAAACAGAAAATCACAAATCAAGACTTAGGAGAACATTAATACCTTAATTCTGTTCCCCTGTACATGTATTACAGGAGTCTGGACATTTAGATCACACCTTTACAAAGTACAGCAGCAACATTCTGGCCTTTTCAGGATTAAAACTTGGAAACAGAACAGAATAGTAAAAGCAGTTGTAGAGGAGAAAGAAGTTAAATAATCTCTATTATTCATAACTGTTTATGTAGATTAACTGCCACAAATACAAAGACACTACAAATTCCATACAAAGATGAATCAGACCTGGAAAAACTAGTAATTCATTCAGGCATAGAACTATATGAACGGAAGTGGCTGCACTGGCCCTGAAAAGTGACAGCTCAGGTCCAGGCTAGTACACAGAAATCCAGATGCGACAAAGCATATATGAGGTACAACGGTGTTGTGCAGCTGTACATGACAAGGAAAGGCATCCACGAGATCCTCACCTACCTAATGGGACAGTACAAAGACAACTGACCAGAGGTCTTTCCAGTGGTGCTCAGTGATGGGACAGGAGGCAAAAAGCACCAGTTGCAACAAGGGAAATCCCAGCTAGTTATTTCCTTGCAGACGGTCTAACACAGGAACACCTTAGACAAAGCTGTCCATACTTGGAAATACTTAGAACAGAACCAGCCAAGGTTACATGCAGCCATGCCATAAAGCAGGGGTTTGGACCTGGTAACCTCCAGAGCTCAGTTCTGCCCTATATTATTCTGTGACTCCAGGACTAATGTCACGTTATGTCCAAGTGAGGGTTAGGATTTGGCCAAGTAAAGGATGAGTAGGACCTGTCCCAAGGTGAGACACTTGCTTTAGTCTTGCCTCACATGGTAGGAAGACCTCTGAGATAAAACCCAGTCTGGGATGAAGAGCAAGCTATGAAAGGGCTAGGGTTACCTAAGGATTAGCTATTTTTATCTCTATAACTGCAACACTAGAACTCTTCATCCATGAAGAGGACCGGCAGCCAAAAAAATATTCATGCTATGGGTGGGATATTCTGATGGCAGTGTTTTAGCAGTATAGAAGGAATTACCCTGGGAATAGCCAGACTGGTCAGTGCCTGCTTGGTTTTATCCTTTAGATCAGCTTCATAGCAGCAGAGAGCATAGGAACTATGGAAGCAGACCTTGGTGCTTTGAAGTGACTTGCACCTTGAAAGACGAGGATGTAAAATGGGCCTTAGAAAAAGGAGACACATATTTTGGGAAAAAAAGCAGGGTTGGTTCCTCATAAGCAATAATATCCTTTAAAATAATACCTTCAATTTTGCAGGCATCTATCACCTGCAAATGGTGCAGTATTTCTTCTTCGCTTGCTTGAATCAGACTTAACAAATCTTCTGTTGTATACTGCAGTAAGAGGAAATAAAAGAAATAAACACGTTATCCTTACTCCTCCTTTGCTTCAGCAAAGCATGCTAAATGTATTGTAAGATGTAATGAAGAGTAATGTTCCCCTCCCTGCATACTCCAAGTTTTGTAAGGTTTACCACATTCTGAAACCTTTCCTGTAACTTACATTTTCTCAAAGAGTTATGCAATAGAAAAGCCAGTCTAACTACAGGGAAGTCTTTGTGCCATGCACAGGCAATACACTTGTATTCCCAGGATGTCAAACTAGCACAAGTAGGCATCTTAAGTAAGGTATACCAGGAAGAATGAAAAGTAAATGTGTTCTGGTTTTCCTAAATCACTTATTTTAACTTGTGAGATTCAAAGAATAGGCAAACCAAAAAGCACTCATCCCTTTTGGACAGATGTCAGAACTCCACCTTAGTACCTCCACTGAGGGAAAGATTCCTCCAGCATGACCTCAACAGATATGTGTTTTGCTGTCTGGTAACCAATTAGCAGACACGTAGTACAGCCCTAGCCATAATATAAACAGCTTCTTGCAGAACAGTTACTTGGAGAGATGAGTACTTGTAGAGATGATAGGGTGCTGTAGATACTGTCTGTGGTAAAGTTTTAGGAGATATAGGAGGAACAGAAGGTATCATGAGGAATGAAGTATAAGGAAAGAACAGACTTAAATCCGTAGGAGACAGGGCTTCATAAATTCTTTTATTCACCTTACAGCCTTTTTAATCAACTTTAATATTAAAGTTTTGTTGATTATACTGTAAGAATAGTTCTATCAGAACAGAAAAAATAAGAGTTAAGTACCTCAGATCCATTAGACTATGGGAACACAAATGGAAGAAATCAATACTAAGTTTGGAACAGCCACATGTTAAAAAAAATTTAATAAATACAGAAAGGTCTTTGCTTTTTGCAGTACCATTCCTATTAAACATCATCAGGCTAAGCAGCACTGAACTCGCAAGAGTATTTCAGCAAGGGATGACCATATTGTACAGTACTTAAACACTGCTAGTAATTGAGACTAAACATATCCCAAGAGTCATTTGTTTTCAAATAACCAGTGGCAAGATAAGAATTGTCTATCAGCTATATCTAGTTTTCTCCAGTAAGCTGATATAGGAAATATTCTCCTTCAAAACAGAGAAGAATGGTCCTCAAACTAGGCATTAATGTCTGGGGAGACACTGACATGTTTTTATAATAGTTGTTCAATATTAGCAATAAATATTATTCCACATGACTTCCCTTCTCCTCCCCCCCCCCCCCCATTGCTAGTCACTTTAAGCCCTTTTTTCTCTGCTAGCCCCTGTTCTGTTGTATGTCCCTCTACACCTAGACCAGAATAGATGGGAGAAGGCAGTGCTGGGGGAAAAAGATTCCGAAACTGTTCAAAAATTAGTCTGTTAATAGTCCAGAAAAAGAGAGGCAGCATTTTTCTCCAAGGGAGAAAAGTACCATCTATGTTTGTACATCCAAGCACAGATGGTTTGGTAGTATCAGCTTCACCCAAGCGTCAACATAAAATACTTTTAGCAACCATTTCTGGTTTTAAAGTCAAAACTAACAAAACACCAGGATTTTTATCAGCCTTTTATCTGAGATCATATGCTGCACAGTCCAGGGCTCTCAATTACTCTTTAGATCCTAAACTGAATTTCCTGGAAACAGAAAAGGGCAGCAGGACAGGATTTTGTGTTTTCCCTTCTTGTAGCATCAGTCTTATTCTCTGCCACATGCCATCCTTATCATGCATCTCCTTGCATGTCATATGCAACTCCTTGCTTCTTCACATCATGAATTACTGACGGGCAAATGATTTGCACATGGGTGTTTTCCTTTCTTGTAGTGTCAGTCTTCCTCTCTGCCACATATCACCCTTATCATGCATCTCCTTGCATCTAGTATGCAACTCCTTGCTTCTTCTTCACATCATGAATTACTGATTGGCAAATGGGTGTCCTCCACCCTCATACACGGCACGTCATACATTCACACCCGAAGAAGGAAAGGCTGAATTACACCTTAGTGGCTATATAACTTTCAAGGAATTTAGAAAAGGTTCTGGAGACTGTCTTCAAGAAACTTCCCAATTGAAGAGGGAAATCCCCAGTCTCTTTCAGTGTCCTTCCTTTTCCTCTCTTTGCTAAAACCCCAAAAACGTTCCCTACCTGCCACTCAGCAAAAGTGCTAATAATCACCAATTTGTATAGGCTTAAAAAATTAACTCAAAGCAGCACTGTGAAACATGGGAGGAAAGGCATTTTTCTAGTTAAGAATATATCTTCACTTTAATTTGGCCATTAACAATTACAAGAAGGTAATTCACATAGCTGACTGACCTTTGAAAATGTCGAAGCCTGATCCTTCTGACTATCTGGCCCTCCATAGGGATCTTCCATTAAAAGCTTTCTCAGTTTCTTCAGTTTTGGTCGGCATCTCCTTAATTCCCAATAGTTATTGGAGAAACCAGCAATCTACAAGAAAAAGCAAAGACTCTTAAAACATTTTAATATAGCATTTGGATTCAAAGCAACTTATCAAAAATGATCAGCAAAATGTGGTAATCTCGTCACTGAGAACAAGTGCTTCAGAAGGGTAAAATACAAGAAGTTATAGAGAATAAGAAAGAGAATTAAAACAAACAAACAAAAGCCCAGAAAGACACACCTGTGAATGAATAATATTACAAGATGCTTGATCTGCATTCAGCTGTTCTGGAGTTTTGCAACCAGGAACAAACAGCAGCATATTTGAGGTATCTGCTATTTTCATGTCATAGGTTTTATCTTTGCTGCACAACACTGCTTTTTCATCCTTTTCACCACGGATTACTAGGCTGGAACAGAAACAGCACAAAAATAAAGATGTATTTTTACTGCTATTTCAGAATGAATACCTATTAAACTTGTCTGATATTTTTTTGTATTTATACATTGGTAAGGAAGTTATAAAATGCAGTTCTATTTGGTAACAGCAGTAACAGCACACCAAAATAGAAAGATGTAATTATCAATTAATCTAAAATATCTTAAGTATGTTTTCTCCTTTCCTTTTTGAGTTTTCTCTCTCTGAAAGACAATTCAAGGTATTTACGCAGATCAATTTTGAATCACCTCATCTGCCTATTGACACAACCCCCCCAAGCCTAATTAAGTGTTGTTTAAAGCCTGAACTAGTTCACTGATATTTGAAATTAGATTTCAACTTCAGTTGTTCTTTAACGTGGACTGAAACTGGCTAAATATGAAACAATAAAGTAAACACAAATTCTGTCTATTGTGCAGCACCCGTCAGATAATCCCTTCTCAATAACACGTATGTTTTCTTGCAAGTAATTCCAAGCAGGAAAGAAAACCATCTTCTAGAGCATTTCAGGAGAAATAATACAAACCCCCCTCTCCAGCTCACATACCTGATTAAAAAGAGATTCTTAATGAGGACGTGGTAATACCACAGCAGGGGAACATTCAGGTGTTCCCAACTATTTGAGGCTATTCTCATTATAAAGAGTTCTGATATTGTCTCATTTAAATGCTTTTATTATGTCACCGGCATTGCAGCAAAGGCAAGATTTTTTAAACCGTATCAAAAACTTACCTAGAATCTGCTCTAGTCCAGAGTTAGATGCCAGGCAATCACCCCATGAAACGCCTATGCTAACACTGTACATCTTTTGCTGTTTCTCTCACAGGCACCCTGCCATCCACCCGACCTCAACAGTTCCAGCTCCTTTCCTAAACCCAAAGTGTTTGGCCCCTATATTTATATGCCTGATGAGAAACTCTTCTCCGTTTTGGCTAAAGGTCTCCTTAGCAGCAATTTTTTCCATATGTAAATAAATAAATGAATAAAACGCTTCTTAGGTGTTACTGGTGTAGTTTTCCGTGTAACAGAGCCAGGTTTAAGGGACAGTTACATCGTCACGCAAACTGTTTTAGAAGAAGTCTGGCAAAGGCCACGTTTAAAAGCCATCAGTTAAAGATGGAACAGCACAGCCCTGCCCCATCTCCATCCTCACGCACAGCGGGCCGAGCCATAAGGGTGAAAACTCCCGTCTACCGCCGCGGGGCGGGCTTGCCCCGGTCCCTCAGCCTGGCTCGGGTCGCCGTCCCGGCCACCACGGCAGCTGGGCCCCAAGAGACGACGGGTGGAAGTTGCCACTATCGCCAGGCCGCGCCTCGCCTCAGCGGACAAGTCCCACCGCTCCCGTACCTGCATCCCGCCTCGATCTCTGCGCAGAGGCCCGGCTCCAGCTGCAGCAGGCAGCACCCTCCGGCTGCCGCCTGCGGCCCGAAGCTGAGGCAATGTACTACCGGCAGCAGCTCCGCCGGGTTCACCTTGGCCGTCTGCAGCGTCGCGTCTACCTCCGCGCGGTTCCGCATGGCGCCCGCAGGCCGACCCGTTCCGAACCCCGCGCCGCAGCGTTACCCCGCCCCACGCCGAGGCGGTGCCTGTCGCGGCAAGGGGCGGGACGGTGCGGGAGGCGGGAGCAGGCGTTGGGTTGATTCTCTGGTTGACTGCCATTCTCCTGGCCGTGGCCAGCGGGGCGGGCGGCAGCACCCTTGTATGAAATACAACAAAACCAGACCTGATGTATGAGTCCCTACCCAGCTCTGACAGAGGCAGCACCCTCTGGGTTCTTCCTTAACACCACTGCATGGGAGCAAGGGTGGAGAGAGGGAGGCCAGCTGCCCGAGCCACAGTTGCAGTGTGGAAGTAAGTGGAAAGCACCCACCAGCATCACCCCATCTCTGCTTCTCCTGTCACCACAGGTGCGGGGATAGCCTGACCGAGAGCAAGTATCTGACAGCGCTCGTTGGCACATGGTCCCTTAGGAAAGGCTCTGCATGGTCTCCATGAAAGGGTTCATGTTGTGGCCTGGCCTAGGGTATGGCAAGTGTGATTATTGCAATGAAAATAGTCTGCAGCTCAGAGGTTCAAGAGGAAATCTACTGACATTCTTAAACCATAAGTGAAACATGAAGCAGAGGTTCAGAATACAACAGCTGGGTACCACTGGGAATTAGACCTCTGCAAAAATGCCTCTTCCCTGTCTTGTCCAGGACAGCTGGCTCCCCAAATGCCAGAGTTCTTGCTGCTAATGCACCTAGCTGCCCTAGCAGACAGCTAGGACTAACACAGGCTAACAGCTAACAAATATTCATTAGCTAATAAATAATTACTTTGAGCTCCAAAGTTGTGTATATCAATTTGCAGAGTCTCTCTGTGTTTGGTATAAACCTGCGCCGAATGACCCAGACAACGAGGTTGTACCATGTTCGTGCTGGAACCAGAAGCAGGAGCCATTGGGATGGAGTTGGCTTGGCTCAGTACCAAGCCCAGCAGAGAATAAATGTTGCTGTATGTGACTGAATCAGGCATCTGCCTTCAGAAGGTCCTTGGAGAACTGTAATTGGAGAAAACTTTGAAGTTACGAGGCAGTTACCTTTATCACATGTGCAGGGGCTTGGTCAAAGACTCAGCCATCTGCCATATTTTTGTACTTCATTCAGTTATTGGGAGGTGGAAATACAGTCGTGTACACAGGAAACCTGAGCTACTCTGACTTCAGCTAGCTTCTGCTAATGTGTAGGTGCGAACTAATATGTGTACAACCTTATTTGAGACTGTTGCATTTTACTTTAATGTAAATCTGTACCTGCACACCTCAAAGGTAAACCAGAAAATCACTGTTCTACCAAGTAAATGCTCACACAGTTACTAGCTGCATAAATAGCAGCATTCATTATGCTGGGTTTAATTTATACCTTAATGTGCACAATTTTCCAGTGACCTTGCATGCCTGCTTCTTCTCCTTCTTCCTTTTCATTCTGTGGAATAAAAAAGTGAGATTCTGATACAGCCAAGTGTCGTGGTTTAAACCCAGTCAGGTAATTCGTTTGCTCACTTCCCCCCCTTTCTTGCCCTCCCCCTGCTCTCGGAGGGACGGAGAGGAGAATCGAAAAGAATGCAACTCCCACGGGTTGAGATAAGAACAGTTTAGTAACTAAGGTATAACACAGATCACTACTGCTACCACCAATGATAATAATCATAAAGGAAATAACAAGGGAAGAGAATACAACATCTCAGCACCAACCGACCGATAACTCGCCCCCCCAGCCCGACCAAGCTCTGACCGATACCTCCTCCAACCCCGCAGTCTCCCAGCCCTTCCGGCTAACTCCCAGTTACATCCTGGGCATGACGTGCTGTGGTATGGAATACCTCTTTGGTCAGTTTGGGTCAGGTGTCCTGTCTCTGCTTCCTCCTGGCTTCCCCTCCTCCCTGGCAGAGCATGAGGCTCACAAAGTCCTTGGCCAAACCAAAACATCCTTGTTATCAGCTCTGTTCCCGAGCTGAAAGTCAAAACACTGCACTGCACCAGCTACCAAGAAGGAGAAACATAACATGAATTCACAGAGTTTATATTTTAAGAGCTCTGCCGCACAACAAAAACCCAGTGGGAAGAGAATCACTGAATGGCATTCAAGAGTTGGCACGGATCTATGGTCAGGAATATTTGTAGCCGTTACTAGTTTTTCCAGCCAGTTTTGTTTGACCTAGTAGTTCTGGTTATAAATGTTTCTTAGTTTGTTTCCTAAGGAGCGGAAACATGTGTGCTTGTGCTGCCTGCCATCTTTCTCTGCCTGTCCTTCACAACTCTGGAAGTTGCTGCTCAAGGTCAGGGAAATTTGGCAAGTAAAGTTCCTAGATGTTTTGTGGAAATCGATGGCTGGACAATACATTGGTGCCCTTACTTATGGGAAAGCAGCTCTGATCCATTCTGAGAGGCAGCAGCCAAATGGCCTATCAGCAAAAACATGGACATAAATCTATAGGAAACATGTTTCATTTCTCAGGAAACAGCTTGTATTATGCTTCTGTTTTCACCAAGAATGCTTTAGAGCAGTGACCTAACTGACGAAAACTGCTTTGTGTAGGAATTCATGAAGTTAGTTTCAAGAGACACAGATGAATAATTTAAAAAATTTGGATTGCAGAGAAAATGAGGAGATTCTGAACTACCAGTGTTGCTGTCAAATTATAAGGAAATGCTATGGCAAGGGAGCTTGGTAGGATCTTGAAATTATTTTATAATGATCAAAGAAAGGAAGTTCAAATAACCCCGAAGCTCCACAGCTAAGACATAAAACAATGAACCAGGAGATAACATATGGTACAACAGTGCACATTACCAGTATCAGGTTCTAGTTGTCAGGCAGCAGGAGGATGACTTCCCAGGTGTGATTTCAATTCAAGTGGTTGGGAGCTTTACAGTAAAATGTAGTAAGAAAATTGGGCTACATGAAATTCAGTGTTTAAATGTCAAAGATATACACAATATAAACTTACGAATGTCCTTCAATGCATAATGAAGGTGGCTGTGAAAACAGAAAGATAATAGAGCCAGCACTAGAGAAACTGGCACAGCATCAGAGTTGAATACAGTGGCACGTTATCAGCCTGATGATAACTGCACAATTCACAGTTGCAGTTCTTGGAGATTATTCCACAGGAGAGACAGAGTTTGATTAAAGCTTCACAAACCTTAGTTCAAGGATTTTTTTTTTTTCATCTGAAATGCCCTCTGCAATATTGAAAATTAGCGTGTATGTTACATTTCCTCTTCATCAGGGATTGTAGCAATAGAACAAGGGGTAATGTGTTTAAACTAAAACAGGGGAAGTTCAGGTTAGATATAAGGAATTTCTTCCCTGTGAGGGTGGTGAGGCACTGGAACAGGTTGCCCAAAAAGTGGTGAATGCTCCATCCCCAGCAATGTTCATGGCATTCACATAGCTTGAATAATAATTGTCTGGTCTGTCTCAAATGTAAGAACTGGGGAATACCACTGAAATTAACAGAAATTTATGGGTAACAAGAGAGAAGACCTTCCTATACAACACATTGTGGAACTTGTGAGATGTGGTGAAAGTCAAAATGAGTGTGATGCACAAAAAAATTAGAGAAGTTCATAAAGGTTGCATGTGGTTGTCTCTGCTAATTACAGTGTTCAGGTTTTAGCTGTAGCTCAGGACCCTAAAAAAACTCAGACCCCCTAAACCACCAGAGCACACACTCTTCTGTTCTCCGTTGGAGTTATTGAGTTAGATTTATTTTTTGTTTATTTTTTTTAATTAATAGTTAAAATAGCAAAGCAGTGGCTTACATATTCTATGTTTCAGACACTGAATCATTTGTAATCTCATATCCCAGTAAAACCATCATACCTGCTCATGCCAGTCAGCAAAGAACCAGAAAGCAGGAGATAATGAGTCCAAGACTCAAACAGGGAAAATTTTAGCCAGTTACTGGAATAGCCAGATAGCTCATCCACCAGAGATAAATTCTGTCTTGTCAGTCTTAATAGGCCAACAGGGAGATATGAAACAGTTATATTCAAGTTAGGAGAAAATAAATAGTCATAATCAGACCTAAATACTTGTGTAAACTCTACAATAGCTTGGATTATCTCAGTGACATCAAATTGGCTCTGTGCTGGAAACACTGAAGAAGAAACACTTGAAGCTGGAAAACACATGCCAGAATAGCCAGGGCACAAACACTATCAACACAGTTAGGAAGTGACTGAGAATTCTATGGTATACTGGTGCAACAAGCAAAAACCCGGATGCCCAATGCTTATGAGACAGCTAGCGCTTGGATACCCATTTCCTTGTTACATCATTTCTCTACAAGGACAGCACATGTAATTGCAAATGTAGCCAGAGATCAGCCATGTCACACTGGTGTAAGTCATGATGAGGTGATAAGGTGGGGTAGATCTGAACAAGCTGATATCTAGCTGACATTCATAGCATCTCCCAGCTTCAGCCAGTCAGCCAGGACATTCTCAGCTACAGAGCGCATCCTCACAGTGTGCACACTGGTGCAGTGGGTGGGCAGGTGCTACAATTTCTGTCAACATTAGCATGAAAGAGCAGGACATTGTCAATTATAGGGACACCATTCCCTTCTGGTCTTAGAGTATATGACAGGTGTGCATGTCATGTAATACATGAGTACATCATTAAAATCTTTTGGGCCATCTACATTTGCTAGATAGATCCTCAGACTGCTTCTAGAATAGCCACAGCACATATTGTAATTCAGACTCAGCTGATCTTGCTAGTTGGCAAAACTAACAGCAATACTTTACTGTGAGCCCTAAAATGTAATCACATAACACACCAGGTATTACCAAAGCCTATGCCTAAAGCATGAATGTTTCTGTATCTGTTGGACTTTTGATATTTTTCTGTAGACATCCTAACCATCTGATTTTTTTCTCCTGCTTTTGAATATTACAGCTTGTCTTGAGGCCAAACATTTTTCCATTGTAATCACTGCGTCAGTGAGCAGCTGGAATTTTTTCTTACAGCTCTGTGAGTAATGATCAGTAGTGAGTGTATCACAAGGGATATCATATGCTATCACATATGCTGGCACAACAGAAGTAACTTTCTATTCATTGGATGTTTTAGCTTCTCAGATCTCCAATTACTCCTGACTCAGAAAATAAATTCATTGCCTGTATAGTTAGGAGAGATCTTTGTCCTTTCATCTTCCCCCACCTACCTGCTGGAGACTGGCTCATCAGTTTTGGTGAAGCCCTTACCTAACAGAATTGCCTTTCTCCAGGAAATTGTTTGGTAAGTGGGTGATGAGGCTGTTCTCATCATTAACTCCTTCACAAGAGATGCTGTGTGAAGCTTGGGGGGAGGTACCTCCCTCTGGAAAGCTAAATGAGTTTCCGCCTCAATTCAATAATTTGAATGAGAGAAACATCAAAAGCAATTAAGAAACTTAGAAATCTTTGATTTAAAATTCTGTGCAAGTTTCGTTCCTGGGGAAATAGGCACTCGGGTCTGACAAATTGGGTTATAAGAAAAACAGAGGTGTAGCTGATCCTGTTCCATGGTGGGCACATCCAGTAAGTGGGTCTCCTGGGGTGCATCCGGGCCAGTTTTCTATACTATATACATCTTTAAGAGTGACAATTCAGAGGGCTCCTCTCCAGAGAGGGGAGTCAGAGCAGCCAGGGAGGAAAGGTCTCATCTCTGTGCTGGTTACTGTGGAGACAGGCAGCATCCCACTGTGAAGGTGGTGTAATACAGAGGGAAAAAGCTCTGAGGGACATCACAAAGACAATTTACCCCTTCAACCTCCTACATCAGCCTGGCTCTGTTGCTGCTGTCTTCCTCCCAGCTTCCCTTCCCTTCCTGATTCTCTCCCCCTCTTCAGCTTAAGTCCCACTTCTGTTCTTAGTGGGACTCTTCTCATTCCTTTTCTATTCACAGCTCTTTTACCATTTTATCCTCATTTCCTCTGGGTGAAAGCACCTTGAAGTTTTCTTCCTGGACACAACTATAGACTGTTTTTCTGATGCTCTTCTCTCTGCTAAGATGTTGACAGCAGGACAATGTTCCCACTACAGTTCAGCCCTTGGCAATATTGTTACCTGGTTCTGTATTTTAAGAGATCTGTATTTGTTCTTATGGTAAACCCTTGTTACGTTTCTGCTTTATCCCAGTTATGTTTGTTGGTGCCTCCTTCTTCTACCAGTTCCTTTTGCACCCAGTTTCCCTGATGCACAGCTGCATCAAAGCTCATTCTCCATAAAGAATTCTGGTTCTCTAGCACCAAAACCCCTTTTGCCTTGGTTCAGTAAAGGGACTGGTCATATCTGATTTTACCATATCCCAGCACAATGTGGTTATCTGATTTATTTTAGAAGCATGCTCTGCTGAGTTTGTCTCATTGCTTCAGCATTCGAAGAAATCCATAAATATTTTGAGTACACAGGAGGTGCCAGACAAACACTTCC
Source organism: Pezoporus occidentalis (assembly GCF_034315485.1). NCBI lineage: Eukaryota > Metazoa > Chordata > Aves > Psittaciformes > Psittacidae > Pezoporus > Pezoporus occidentalis. The sequence goes on along the minus strand of NW_026914940.1, from coordinate 12,420,636 downwards.
TTGGAAGGTGTTTTCATAGTAGAGTCAGGGTTTTACTGACTTAATTTTTTTATTTTGACTAGATTAGGTAGTTATCTTGGTATTCATTGCGGAGGGAAACTTATCATGGAGTCAATTATGTTTGTGTTTGTAATCCGGTGCAGAGATGATATTATCTATAGATTATTCCCTTATAAAATTACCGTTAATTTGATTTAACAGTTTTTTTCTTCAGTCGAGCATCAATTCACAATGATTTTCTAGTAGGCATTTTCATACTTAAATTCTTGAAAGGACCACAGGGTGGCAGAGTGATTCAACACCTATCTACTGCAGGCGGTTGTTACGGAGACATAGATTAGAGTTAGACGAGCCAGAATAGCTGCTGGTGGCAGTTATCCCGGTGGAGCCGAGCGATGCCATTGGTTTGAAGTGTTTCTGATGCCTTGCAGCAATGGTGCCATAACTGCCACGTGCCGTGCCTGCTGCTTCTGCTCCCGGGAGGCCTGTCAGCTGGAGGAGCAGCTTCTCTGGCTGGTGTTCCTCAGCCGCAGGATGTCAGTGTGCCGCACAGCCTCACCTAACAATAGGATGTGATGTGCTTAAGGATGGAGACAACGCTGGAACCTCTCTTTTGGGGAATACTGTTTGGCGAAGACTGTTTTTCTTTATTAAAAGCCTCATCAATCATAGAGGAGTATGATTCTGTATCTCAAGGAAGCAGCTATTTGGCACCCTGTCAAACTGCATCTGCTCCTGACACCAGAAGCACACATCCACAGATCTGTGTGCATTACATGCTTGCACCCACCACCTACCCCGAACCCTGGCTGTGATGGTCACTCTAGGGCATGGAAGAGCCAGATTGTCTGAGGCAGAGTGTGCTCCACCGTGGACAGTGTGGAAAGAGCAACAGTCAATAGAAACTCCATCTGAGAAGCAGGAATAAGTAGCCAAGGACTAATGAGGAATAGTGTCTTAGACTGAATCTCAGCTTTAGGTGTTGCCTGTCAAAGGACAAAAAACAAGTGTCTGACTGTTCAGAGCTGGTTACAGTGCCAAGTCAAACTGTGAGTTCAAGCTACAGTGGTTTAGGCCAACCTTTTTGATCTTGCAATCAGACATCAGAGCTCATTAACAGATATAGCTGGGGGACAGCTTAAGAAGCTGGCTTTTACCACTTAGCTAGTAGGTGTTGTCTTCACACTTCAGATGTGGTCTAGAAAGCAGTTCCTTCTCAGATCTTAATCACACTTCCCAGCTGACTCACACCTCCCAGCCTGTGCACTAAGATGGATACTACAAGTTGCAAACTATGACCTGGACTAAACATACAAGGTAGACACAGCTCAGGCTGAACGAGTTCATAACTGCTATCAGTTAAATGTGAAAACAAACCAAAAAAGAACTACTGGAAATACATATTAAGTCTTCAAAGTTTAAGATTTCAACTGGTTTTGCAGGTGCTTTTTGACAGGTAAATATTTTTGTGATGCTCAAAATTAGAAATTATTGCAAAGGAGTTAGAAAATATTCCAGGTACAGTAGGTAAGTAGAGGGACTCAAATAAATGTCATGACTGGCATTGGGTAATGCAAAATGCTGGTTTAGCAGAGCATATTGTCAACTTGAGTTACTTGGTCTACTGGTCTGATGTGAATTTCTGATCTTTTATCTTACTGAAGCTGTTTGTTTCCATAAACTATTTATCTGTTCACAGAAGCAAGCACTAAAACATGAACCCATCTCTTGGCTGTGCTTTAGCTGTCAGCCTGCAAAGGAATCTCACAATCTCTCTCTGGCCCTGTTAGTGTTTGAACATTTTATACAAAATGGAAAAGCTGAGTAAGGACAGGCTTAGGAACCCCCTTTCAGATTGCCTCTGCATATCTTAGGATCAAAATCCCTTTTTCTCTGCACTTCAGCTCACTATTATAACAATTACCAAGTCAGTGACACATGAAATGTAACAATCTGAACAGATACGAGTCTCACCCTGGTGCTGAAATGTTGGACAGATTGTGATAAATTCCTCCTGTTATCTCACTAGGGTGGCTTTTGCAGGAACTTGGATGTTATAACAGAAAAAGAGAAGTTGAAAACGTACCTTTTTTTTTTTTCTGAAAACTTGCTAACTTTTCCTGTGGTTTCTCATAAGACTAAAATTAGCTTGGCCAGATGCATTCAGTCCTTTGAATCACACAAGCACTGATTCTTCTGACCAGTCGTAGCAGACAACTTAAATTGTTTGAATTTAGAGCAGCAAATGAGCAGCAATGAATGTAATCTGTGCACTTCCAAGAATGGGAAACACTATTGTACATAGCCTGAAAGGAGGAGGAGAGACTGGACAATACCTGGTAGTTCCTCTGGTCCCCCTTGCCAGGCCTCTAGTGCTAAGGAAGTGAACCAATTGAAACACAAAGACAAGTGAGCTCTCTTTGCAAATAAGCATGGGAATATAGGGAAAAAATACACACTCATTTTCCATGAGTGTTGCAAGAGCTACTTAAATAAAAGGCCAATTTAAAAGCCAAAAACCTCCTTTAAATTTGTCTCCCTTAGTCAGAGAGGGACAAAGAAATTTTAAATTTGATGTTTACATAATGCTGGTTCTTATACAAAAGATGGTAGGAAAAACAAGACTGTTAAGCCATTGAATAGCTCACCTGCTAATGCCTTTTCTCCCTGAAGTGCTTCATATCTTTTGCATGAGGTGATCAATGCCTTAATGATTAATTTGTTATTTTCCTGTTTAGAAAACTCTAGTCATGCCAACAAGAGAAAGACAAACAACCTCAGGAGCAATGCTATAGGAGAAATAAGGAGTATACACATGAATATTGGTATTGTGAATATCTCATGCTAAAATAAGCATGCAGAAAATTGATTAATGAGACTAAAGAATTAATTTATTAAATCTCAGATTAATTTATCACTTCAAAATTTAGGCCACAGATGCAATATTCTTTAAAGCAGTGAAAGCAATATTCTTATTTCACTATGTAAACATTTAATGTTTCATCACTTGGACATTTACCTAATGAGATAAGAAAATTCATACAAATTGCTAAAATGTTTTCTAAACCCAGTACCCTAATACAGTGTGCCTGTTCATGCCTGTTGTCCCACAGAACACCATGACCTTGGTGGTTCAAATGCGTAGCCTTAAACCTTCCTGCCTCCAGCATCATCAAAAGTCATTGGAAGACACTTGAGCTTCCCCTCGTGCCTGTGGTACCAACTCTTCACCAGACCTATGCAGATTTTGTTACTCTCCTGATGTTATGGAGGATGAATTTTAAAGTGTCCCAGGGCTCCAGTTCAAAGATCTGCGAAGCTTTTGGCAGATGCCTCACTGTTGCTAACTGCCTTCATCTCACTTAACCCCCAGCCATGCTAAGGTAAAACACATGTATTCATACCTAAAATAGACACCAACTCTTAAAATTGATCCTATATCTATAAAAAAGAAATCAATCTACTTCCCGGAGGTTATCTCAGAGGGATGTCTCTCTTTTGCTCTTGGGATTTCAGACTCTGCGCATGCTGTCCCCTTGAAGCTGCATCTCAGTCTTGGTGGCCATCCTTCTCTGGGAGGAAGGGTCAATACGACTTAATCTTTTGCTAGAGCTTATGTTCTATAGCTGTCTGTACACTAAAATCAAGATACAAACCTCTAATCAGGTTATTTTATGTATCTTATTATTGGCTGTTGGCTGAAATGTGACACTTTGGGGTTATGTTAATTAACTGGTTTAAGGTGAGAGCAGGCTTGGAGTGACTGATACCCAATTCCCTCCTCTTAGGCACACTGTAACTGTAAGAAATTTCAGTGTGAACATGTGGAACAAATTACAAAGGGGGATATCAGTGCACAAAGGGAAACATAGCCATGTATAACCATTAAACAATTCAGTACAGGAAATTGCACTGCCCTGCATTTTCCAAATTGCAAGATATGCAAGGAAAGATAGGCATTTCTGCAGTTCCATAAGAACTCTGGGTCAAGCCAATAGCTTGTCACTGCCCAAAGACCGCTTCTTCCCCTTTTCCTCTCCCTCTTCCTCCTTTGTTATTCCTGCTCCAAGCTGCTAAGGCCCACTCCACCTCAGTGCCAGTTCTGGCTCTCATTGGACCCCACAGCCATCAGCACAGCTCTGCTTACTAGCCCAGAGGAAACTCTCCACTTTCTACTCTTCTTCCTGTTCAGTGAATTTAACTGCAGTAAGCAGAGGTCCTAAAACTGGGAAAACCAGCACAAGACACATTGCAGATTGTGCTCCCGGAGCTGATAGGAATGGTGTATCTCCTTTTAGCAGTGATAAATGGCTGAATCAGCCAAACCCATGTGATGTATCCAAGAGCTTACCCAGAAATGGTCTACAGTGCACAGTAACATTCTCTTGAAATTGTCTTTCCTTCAGTCATGTGACAAAGTGCTTGATAAAAATGCCTGTGTAAATTCTTTGTCCTAAAGATAAGGTCAGATGAGATGGTTCTTTCAATTCCCCTTTTGTTTCCAGCTTTGTGAATCTGTACGTTGTATGTTTGCAGTGTAAGTGGAATTAGAGGGTGTTTGCAAGTTGTCAGATTTAGTTTTAGATTTACAGCAAGCAATCTCAGGCTGTCCTGTTTACAGTCCTAAGGCGTCTCTCTCCCTGGCCTCTCCCATGACTGAAATGAAGGCAGTTTTTCTCCCTTTGCCATCCATGTATCTCTAGTGCTCTTTGAGACCTGAAGAGATTCTCCTCAGAATGCCTGTCCTGGGTTGAACCAAAGGTCCATCTAGTCCAATATTCATCTCAGTGGCTATAAAGAGATTCTTAGTGAACAGCAAGGAAAGCGTATATGAAACTTCTTGCAACTGCTTGCCTAGCTTCCAATTATTTTTAGAACAGAGAATTTCCTGAGCTGGATGTGGCTGCTGTCTGCTTAGTAATCCTCTGCAGATTTATTTTCCATATATTTGTCCATTTTTCCCTTGACTCCAAGGCTATTCTTTAACACCCAAAACCTCCTGTGGTACTAAATACCACAGGTCTACTATGGGCCATGAAAAGAATCTCCTTCTTCCCATTGTCTGCAGCCTGGTTGCTTCCCGGCCCGCTTAGTTCCCTCTTAGTTCTGTTCCTTCTGCAACTAGAATCTTGGTCCTGAAAGGATGCCAATATTGCAAACAGTTAAACATAGCAAGTTCCATGTCCACAGAATATGTGCAGGCAGAAATAAAGGCAATGAGTAGGCAATTAAGGTGTATCTTTTTGCACGTGTCTGTAAATGAAAACCATTGTTGGACCACTGCAGAAGGTGCCCCCTGGACTTTTTAAAAAAAGGCTGGGTTTATTTCCCCATGAAGAATGTTGACAACCAGTGCTCATGACCTTGCAATTTACTTCCCATTGACAAGACCAAATGTTCCCCAGCCCTCAAGTTTTCTGCATCCGCTGTCACCTGGAGACAAAGAGGTGAGATGGGCAGGGGACCGATGCTTGAAAATACCCCCTGGGTAACGGGCGAGAGGAAACCCGGACAGCGGGAGGGCAACCGCAATTTCTGAAGGGGCAATCCGGACCAAGAGCTCCCTCCGTGCCCCTCGTATCGCTAACGCTACCTGGCAAGGCGCGGCGCGCACCGCTGAGCGGGCGCTGTAGCAGCCGCATCCCTCCAGACCCGGCAGCGCTCACCAACGGGGCCGGCCCCTCGCTCCCGAGCGCACCTTTCCCCGCTCCGCCTGGCACTGCGGGAGGGGAGCGCTGAGCTCCGCGGCCGCCTCCTGCTCTCTGCCCGGCCCAGGGAGCGGCGGGAGCCCAGGCGGCGGCAGCCCCTGGCCCTCAGCTCCCGGCGGGGAGCCGGCCCCTTCCCGCGGGGGGCGGCAGCGCCAACCCTGCCGTGTGACAGCCGGGGGGGGACGCTGCTGCCTCGGGGAGCCCGGCTGCGGCTGCGGCGGCTGCAGCCATGTGTTTCTCCGCCTGCCCGTGACACAATAACACGGGAAGCGGCGCGGGGGGGATCCGAGCCTGCCGAGGGGAAAAGTGACCTGCCCCGCTCAGGTGAGCGGAGCAGCGGAGGAGGCACCCCCAGACCCGGCCACAAGCTCTATAGCCGCCGGGGCCGGGCGGGAGGTGCCAGCGCGGGGGGCAGCGGGTCCCGGCCCCCCTCACCCGCGGTGCTGTGCTCGCAGGCCGGCGGCGATGGAGGAGGGCATGAGCAGCATGCAGCAGAAAGCGGCGGAGCTGGAGCACATGGCCGAGGTCCTGCTCACCGGCGAGCAGCTCCGGTAAGCGGTGCCTGCCCCTCTCTTTGGCGGGGAACGCGGGGCTCGGCAGCAGCCCCCGTGAAAGCGGGAGGGGGAGCTGCGGGCGGAGGGTGAGGGTCTGTCCCCTCCGGCTTCCCTTGCACCGGAGCACCTGCCCTGCTTCCAGAGCGTCCCCGCTCTCCGGACCCGCTTTCCGCAGCGAGGAGGGGGAGGAGGAAAAGGAGGAGGAAGAGGGGAGGTGGCAGCCGGCGCTGCGAGCCCGGCCAGTTAAGTGAGCGCCTCGGGGGTCCTCTACCCCGGGCACCTTCGCTCCCCTGCCTGGGGCGAGAGGCGTCCAGGGGAGAGGCTGCTGCAGCCCTAAAGACATCAAGCGCTGCAGAAGGAGAGTTGCATCTTTAAAGATGACACCCCCCCCCCTCCCCTCCCCAGAGAAACCATCATCAATGAAGTCTTTGAACACTACAGCGAAGAAGGAGCGGAGTGCGGGGAAGCTGCCCGGCCCGCAGCCGTGCGGGCAATGCCCTTGCAGAGGTTCATCTTCTCCCCAGGGCTTCGGTTTGTTTTGTTTCAGCTGGTCCCAGCAGATGGACGGGGATCCCCACTGTCAGTGCCAGCAGTAATTAACAGTGTGTGTGACTGGAGATGTGCGCAGCGCAGAAACCTTTCACAAAAATGCCTGACTCAGTTAATTTTTAGTTTCAGTGATGTATTTAGTGTGCCATCTGCACCCGTACACCACAGGGGAGAAAAAGAAATCTTAAGGCTTTCAGTCTGTTGATGGAACATCCTGTGATTCAGGAAGAAAAGACTTACTAGTATTGTGTGCTATACATGTAACTAGAAAGACAGTGTAAAAATACTTTCTCAGTAGTTTTTGCGTGTTCTTTGACCTTTATGTTCAAATGGCAGACAAACACTGAAAATGATAGAAATTATGCTTGGTTTGGAAAGTGCTGTCACTGCTGCTAGTACACACACTGTCTTATCCATGAGGTAAGGAGCACTAACACCTTGTGATGCACGCCAGGACTTCTGTTTGGGGAGTAAACACTGGTTTAATGGCCTGGCTCCAGTACACACCAGTGTCTGCTCCAAGCTTGAAATTCCTCTTCAGAGTAGCCTGAAGTGAAACTTGGGGTGCACTGGCAAGCAGGCTCTGTGTGGTGGGCTTAGCCAGAGCTGTTCATCCAAGTGCCTAGTAAGAACCCTGCTGTTCCTAATTTACCACACTGGAAGCTGAAGATTCAAGGCTAATACAAAATTTCTATTAAGGTTGTATTAACCTTTCTGTTTACCTCGTAGTTGAATGTAAAAGCTTTGCAGTCTTTCCCTATGGAGAAGACTGAGGAAACTTCAACAAATCTAATTCCTAGTATCAGCTCATCAGCGTCACAATCAGGGATGACATTTGTCATCTTTGTCATTAAGGTAATGAAACACAGTGCTATTTTGGGGCAGGATAGTCTACAGATAGAAAATAGTTACAGAACCATAGACTCAACTAGGTTGGAAAAGACCTTTAAGGTCATCAAGTCCAACTGTTATTCCCCATCCTGTGAACTTACCTATGGACATTCCTTTGCAACTCTGTAGGAAGTGACCTAGAGCTTCTTGAACTCTGGTTTCATTAACAACTCAGCCTGCATAATGTCTAGCTACTGCTGATCAAGGAGATCTGCTCTCCCCCTAACCCTTTTCCTGTTCCACACTCCTGGCTGTGTGATCCCTCTCCTCCCTTGTGTCTACTCCTGTACTTTTTGTACTTCTTGGGAGAAGATCCCATGCAGTGATTCAGTGGGTGGGTGAGTTTTCTGCTCTGCTGACTGCTGTAACCCACGGAAGATAGGTGGTGGGAATGCAGAGCTGGGAGCAAGAAGAGGAGGTGGTAGAGAAGAAGCGAGATCTCTCATTCTGGCAGCAGTGACTTGTTGGGTCAGCTGGAACTGTCACGTGAAACTGAGCCTAAAATTGCCTTTCTTCCTCCGTTTTTTGTTAGCTTTGTTCTGTTTCTCTGTTAGGGTACTCCATGTGAAGGGTTAGTTTTCCTCAGTTTTCTAGACAATAAAAGCCATAAAATATGCAATAGAAAGCTGGCTGGTAGATGAGTTTTAGCCAACCCTGCATTTAAAGTTTCCCTTTTCCTGTTTAAGATAAGTGTATAATTGTTAAGGCTAAATGAAAACATGGAGGGTTTTCAGGATCAAAGACAGGCTATCTCAGTAGCCTTTGGGGTAGGCAAACAAATGACAGAGAATCAGCACACACATGCTCTCAAGGAAACATACTGTACTCTATTCTTAGTGGTGCTTACAACTGCAAGCTAAGCCCCCAGCGAGGGTGATGCAGCCGGACAGGTGATTGATTATGTGTGTATTTGGGTGAAAGTGCATGTGAGCAAGTGTTGCATACTGCAAGATGAACTTATAACTGAGGAGTAAAAGTGTAAAATGAATCTGTGAGTGTGGTGTTGCTTACACAAAGCCAACCAAGTGTAGGCATTTAAAGCACTCTTGTGCTACACCAAACAACACGTGTCTAAACTCAAATACTTAAGAGCTGCTTGATTAAAATTCCTTATGAAGTTCTTATTGCCTGTCTCTCCCCAGCCTCTTGCCATGCCTCATAGCCCCCATTCCTGTGGCCTGTTCATTGCACATCTGTTCCTCTCTGGCAGGGACTCCTTCATGCCATGAGGACTGAAGTCATCTGGGCAGCACCTTGGCAAGCCTGGCTTTGCACACTGGCAGTGCTGGTGGGGGGGTTATGGAAGCCCTGTGCCCCCTTCCACTCCCCAGGCAAGAGCGTGCTGGCTAGGGGAGGGGAGAGGAGGAGGCCGAAGCGTTTTTCGCTTCTCCTTGCTGCTGTCCCTCAGTTGCTTGTGATCTGTGTTTCTTTGTGAGTTTAGGAGCCTCTGCCCTTGTGTGCTGGGCTGCTGGCACACGCTGATGCAGCTTCATAGACCCTATAGCTGTTCAGTGGTGATGGCTGCAACAGAGCTGCCCTTAACAGGCTCTGTAAGTTACAGGGGATGAATATGGACTTGTCTCCTAAAGAAGCTGAGAGCTATGCTTGAGAGGATCATGAGCTTCAGCTTCCTCAGGACCAGGAGAGTCCTTTGAAGCTTCCACCTCACAGGTTCATGTGGACATTTGCCTGGGGCAGCCCTTAGGAAGTGACTATCCCTGAGCTTCCTTGGTCTTGCTGGATGTGCTTGAAGGAAGGTGTCACAGCCTTAGTGCTTTGGATAGTCATTGTGGAAGCATAATAATGGGAACATGTAACGGCACTATTGAAGTCGATAAGAATTTTATCAGAAGCAGAGCAATTCCAAGCTCATTTCCCTCCCGGTCAAAGGCAGCAGGTTGTGCCCATTTCAGCGCTGTTTGGCAGAAAGATTAAAGTATCTCTGTCCGGGTTTGAGCATTAACTTAGAGCTGATCTTGCCTCTGGCAACCAAGAGCAGTTTCAATGTGCATGTTTTGATATACATCCTGACTGCCTGCTTTACAAGTCATGGTGTCTGAAGTCTTCCTAGGCTGCTAATTGGTTCTTGGTGCCAGATTGTCACTGGAATCTGGTGTATCATCCAAGAGTCCCTTATTTCTTGCAGAAAATATGCCTGGTCATTCAGGGTGTCTTCAAGCTTCAGTTGACTGAACAGCAAAAAGAGCACCTTTTTTATAGAAAATAGGAAAACCAATGAGAAAACGATATTGCCATTGTATATGTGGTGCAGTTCTTTATGGTAAGCGTAGCTTGAACAACGTTTAATGTCTCTGCAGACTTTTGGATACCTCTTTATCACCAGCCTTTACAAGAAGCAACACTTTTCCCCATTCACACTTCTGTTAAGTAGTTGAGTAAGTAATTAGGAAACTTGTTAGATGAGCCAGTGATTTTGATAGAATAGTTCTTACTATTCAGCATCTTCTGTCTTTTGGCTTATGGAAATATGAAGCAAGTTTCTTAGAGACTTTTCTTTCTTTTGGAAGAGAGAAAATGCAAGATAATGGTTCAACAGAAATTTGTTTACCTCTTTTGTATATGATTTGTATGGTTTGTACATGACTTTCGTCTTACAAAACAGGTTTTACATGGTAAACAACTATACATTTGGAAGCCTCGAGACAAGTCAAAACCAGCTTTCACTGGTCTTCCAAAGTTCTCACTTCAGGAAGAGTATCACTTTAAGAAAACTTCTTAACATATTGCAGTGTGTAACTTTCAGGGTCATCAACTTCTGAAGGATGATAGCACCTACAGGTCCATAATTTTTTTTCTTATTCTGAGCAATAAAGAATGGTGATAGGATTCAAAAGTTCATTGGTAGTCTAAGGTGCAAAGAGCCCAGGGCACATAACAGGAACAGTTTCTAGTGAAATGTAATCAAGAGAGTCTTAGTGTTAATGTTTTGCTATAATATAGAAGTATATTAACCATATAGCATATAGCTATTTATTAAATGCTAACATTATGTCTGAAAGTCTGTTAACACTCTAGAGTAAGTTTATGCACTAAAAGAAACGTAAGGATTTAAGATAACAAATTGTCCAGAGGTCACTTCCTCTCTAGTCAGGTCCTGACCAATCTTCAGATATTAAACAAATATATAAGCCATCTTTAGAGACGGTATTAATTAAAATGCTATTTTGTAATCTGCTTAATCCAGTACAATATTGTACCTCCACCTAAAGTGTTAATGTGTTTTTCTATGCCCTGCACATTGTTCTTGCAACCTCCTTAGTTCTGCACCAGTGGTTGCATTTCCCTTAGCCAAGAGCTATAGATCTGGCTGAAAACTAACCCTGGAAAAAATAGTTTTCAGTTCTCTCACTTGAGAAGGTGCTCGCATCCTGGCTTCTTCAGGGCGGGTGGGACATAGGAGATTATAACATCAGATCTGTATGGAACAAAGTGCTCCAGAATTCTCTGTCCAGATAAGTTCACTTTCATTAATTTGTTTTCCAAAATCAAGCAGCCAAAAAATTGGCAATCAATCATCTCCTCTGTGAGGTTCCACTAAAGAAAAGGTTTCAAAGTAAAGGTTGGTAGAGCTGCAAAATGAACTGCTCTGAAATCAAGAAGTTCCTTGCTAACTCTACCCTATCACACCCCTTTCAAATATAGATCTTAATTAATATAAATTATTTTAATTCTATAAAAAGCAGGTGTTTCTCAAATGTATATGTTTATTTTTTCTAGAATCTTTGATACCTGATGCACCTTGTCATGTGTTTCAGTCTTGCCCATTTGTACTAATTTTAATGACATCAAGTCCCATGTGTACATACATATAAACATGCATGCATGCATAGATACATATGTATACATATACATATAGGGGCACATATATGCGTACATATATGTATATGATTCCTGGCCCAGGAATCTCAACTTCTCCATTCTCAATTACATCCTTCAGTAAACTTTGTGGCTATTCATCAGTTCTAGAAATCAAGATGTAAGGCTTTTGTTTGCTCAGTTCTTTCCTTTAAGCTGTGCCTTTTAAAAACTCAGTCATTCCTGGCAGCAGCAGCTTTCCTCAAGCACAACTCAGGGATCAAGTAGTTAACAACTCATGTGCAAATAGTGATTGCTCTTTTGCTATGTACACAAGAAGGCGGATGTTGTTCCAGTGGTTTGTGCTGTATATTTTATGTATTCCATTCCAGACACAGTCAATCATTAACTTTTGTCTCAGGTTAGCAGAGACCAGCAGGCAAGCAAAGGATCCTGGATGTGTGTAGTATGTGCACAAATGTTTGTTATTTATTTTACATTAGAGGAGCTGCCCATGAGCAGGTGAAGGAAACAGTTTTGATGTTGATACTTGTGCGGGGAAGGCAGAATTGATGTGCCAAAAGCAATCTAGTTTTGCATTCACTACACAATCCCTGTAGTGGCCATAGGCTGACACCATAACAGAGAAGTCCTCCTATCACTTGTCATTATTATTTACTATGTGCGTAGTGATAGTGCCTAGGAATTTGAGCTGTTTATCGAGTCCCAGCAGGGGTAGGCACTGTATGCTCTGGAGAAATATCAGGCTCTTGCAACACAAATCTTGGCTGCAGTTGGTAGTGGTTTCCTCCAGCAGTAGCAGGCTATGACTGGCAAGGGAGGGAAAGTCTGTGTAAAGCCACCAAACTTGGGGAGCCAGAGTGGAACTCTGTTGAAATTGGGATTTCTGGTTTGGGAGGTCAGACACTGGGACCAAGAGTGGTGTCCCAGAAGAGCAGAGAGAAATACCTCCCAGTGTGAGTTGCAGACGCTGTGTGCCGAGATGGGTGGGAGCTTTGGGTACTGTGTTAAGGAAAGGATCTTCTCTTTTCTCATTTTCATGTTTGTAGAGTGAGAGACCAGACTGAAGACAGGGAGGTCAGCCACCTTTCCCTAGTGCATCAATAGACAGGGACTACAGAGGCATCAGTGCATCTCATTTTAATTGAGGTATTTCTTATATCTGTAGACTTCAGTACTTTTTGAAGTGTAAAACTTCAAGAATTTCAGTGCTTTGATGTAAAATTTAAGGAAGTGAAGGGTATTGTCACAGCATCAAATGTACCTTCTGTTGTGGTTAACTCTTTTGCTTCTCTCTTCCTGGCAGAGCAGGCTTGTGTGAGTCCTTTTAGTAACCGAAAGGTACTTTTTCTCCTGCCTTCAAGGCCAGGGTTGAACACAATCATCTCTTTAAAATAAACTTTTGTGGGAAGAGATTAAATTGATGAAGAACTGGCAAAGGGAATGAATGCTGGGTAAGAAGCAATAGCTAAGCAGGTTTGGTTTCTGTACTTGGTCCCTGAAGAAAAATTGCACCGAGGCTCTAAATGTTAATAAAGACAGAAACTGCAAAGCTTCAGGTCTTGGCAGAACCGCTGGCAGTCGTTCAGTGAAGGATGCACTTCACATGTTAGTCATGGCTTGTTCTTGTTTGGTTTTTTTTTTTTCTTAAGCAAGAGCATGACAAATAAGCCATAAATTTTAAACAATTTTAACATACAAACCACTGGAATTAAAACCGGCTTAAACCTATTTGAACACAGGCTCACAAGAATCCTTAGCCACACTGTATTGACTAAGACTATTGGTATTATAATAGAATGGAGAGACAAAGGCAGTTTGTCTCACTGCTACTGCTGAACCCAGGACAGTCTCCACTACCTAGCAGAAGGGAAGCTGAGAAAGGATTTTTAAACAATTCTGTAAATATCAACAACAGTCATGAATTTTAATTCATTTTTTTCATGGTTTGGAGATTTGACTTTTCCCTTGAATCCCATATTTTTCCTGAGTCCTTAATGAGAAATGACTGTATTGTGAATATGCTTTTGCTCCTTGCGGCAGAAAGAATAAAACTGAACTCAGAGTTAACGAAAAATAAACCATTTAAACCTACACTGCCAGGAGAGTGCTGTATAGCAGGAGTAGAAGTAAAATAATGTACAGCTTCTTTCTCTTTTGAAAATTCAAAAGTATTGAGTTTCATGGAAGCATGGAGAAATGGGAATGATAACCCCCAGATTCACAGGCTCACTCAGTGTCTACGGAAACCTGTGAAGCCAAAGGAGTCTCCTCAGGCAGTGATCATCAGCAGGTCTGCTTCTGTTACAGCTATTTCTGTACCTCTGTTGGGCTCTTCCCCATGGCACAGGTATGCCTGGAGCTAGAGAAGTGGAGAGAAGCTACTAGTTTGGATGGCTAAGACTTTGAGCAAGCATTGCCACTGAAAGGAGTGGGCCTTTCTTTCTTGTACCTACACTGGCATAGGTATTTTTGGCTCCTTGTTCCTTCCTCTGTGCTCCCCCTCCTTGGGACTGTGTTAAGCGTCTGTGGGCCATCAGCACAGTGACCTGTACTGGGGAAGTCATCAGCAGGGCTTTTGGATGGCTGATATTTCAGTTGGGTCAGTTTTACAAACAGATTTACTGCATGACCGCATGAAAGCTTTCTCTGAAGAAGTACAGTGAGAGAAATGGGTGCTGGCTTAACCCATGTCACTGACGTGCAGTTTAAGGCTGTGGTTTTCTGATAGAGTGGGTCTAACTGCAGGCTGCTACTGCCCTGCTCTTATCACATCCCTTGCACTTTGCACTGGTGTTCATCTGGGAACAGAAGTTCAGGGAAGTAAAGCAACTGAAGCCAAATAAGAAAAAATTAACTTTCTAAACAGCTCAGCATGAGGGCAGACTAGTGCCAGCACTGGGGTTAGGGAGGCTGCAGAACCATATGGTCAAGGATGGAGAAACAGTGGCAGCAGCCACTGCTGGGTTTGCTCGCCCACCCTCGCAGTGCTTAATTTGCCTAAACTCAACATGGGCCAAGAATTTGCTGGATTCCCATTAAGAAATTTCAGACTCCAGCAGAAGACTGACTATAAAAATCATGTTGAGTTTAAAAGCCCAGTGCACATGTTGTTATGAGGTAGGAACAGAAACTCTGCAATTTGCCTGCATTATTTCCCTTTCAAGGTTTTTACCTTTCCTTCTGGAGTCTTGTCAGGTTATTGTGCATCAATGGAGACAAATGTTGATATTTCATACGTTTTGAAATTGTACTGTGAAAGTTATATGACCAGCACACCACAGTGCTGCCAATGTGCCAGCACTAGTTCAGAGTGTGCCCCTCGCCTTAATTATCAGCCCTGTAATTTTACAGTCTTCCTAACAGTGCCTCCATCCAGTAAGTGCATTCGGATCTCAAAGGTGCATTTACAGGTAATTAAAAAATGTGCCTGATTGGGTTCGCTAATTCAGAGCAAATATAGAAGCTGGCTTACATATAACAAGGCCATAATTCCCCATTTCCTTGCAATTGTGTGGGTGATTACATGGGCCACCACAGCTGTGCTACAGGGATTTGCAGGCAGATGGGAGTTTTCTGGTTTCTGCGGAGAACCAGGGGACTGTCGGTTGTGCTGTGGGTATTACAGTGGTGTTGGGCCCATGTGTCTGTCTGCTGCTGCTGCAGAAAAGCTC
Organism: Pezoporus occidentalis; assembly: GCF_034315485.1. Classification (NCBI taxonomy): domain Eukaryota; kingdom Metazoa; phylum Chordata; class Aves; order Psittaciformes; family Psittacidae; genus Pezoporus; species Pezoporus occidentalis. The sequence continues at coordinate 12,405,423 of NW_026914940.1, read as the reverse complement.
TGTTGGGATGCAGTTTGGTTGCAGGCTGTTTGGGTGAGGGTGCCTCTGGTGTATTTAAGGCAGCAAACACAAAGATTCTCACTTGAAGATTTAAATGAATGGAAAACATGGAACTAAATGACCAGTCAGAGCAAAAACCAACACCACCTGAGGGATGGTGATAGCAAAGGTAGGAGCTTGAAAGTGAAGATAAGCACAGTAATGCTGTGTTTGAAGGGACAGAAGAAGGGGAGGCAGTGGAAGGAATAAGGGAGATCAAGAGCTGTGAAAGCTCTTTCCAAGAGCATTCCAGCTAGATAAGAGCCAGACATGACAATGTTTGTCCAGGATGGGGCATAGAAGAAACCTTGAGGTGTAAGATAACAGGGAATGAAAAGTTGGAGTAAAACTTGAACTTTCTGGGGGAGAGGTATAGCTGTCCCAGAGGTGCATTGCACAAGGCATCTGCAGATACCAAAGTTCTGCTGATAAGCAGCACTAACACAACTGTATTTATGCTTTATGGATCTTATATAACCTAGCTGGTTTGCAAAGATTCCCCCGCCCTGTTACTACACAGCTGTCCTCTAGCACGGTGTCCTTTGAGTTGTAGTTTGGAGGTTTATGTGGGTTTGTTTCATTGCTTCTAACACTAAGGGCCGAAACAGGCATATTGCTGTAATGTTCCCACTAGTGTTCAGCTGAGCGGTTGTACAATCCGCTGGCTCTGTGTTTGCACCACTTTCCTGCATATTGGGCTGAATGAGTTTATTGGCAGGAGTTCAAAAGAAGTGTTTGTATGCTGTATTTGTTGCTCTTCACATTGTTACTCATGTCTTCAAAGCGCTGGGGCTGCTTGTATTCCTTTGTGTTTTCACAAGCCATTCTTAGCTCTGATTTAAGAGGCAAACCAAACACAAGGCATAATTACAATATGGTTCTAAACCCAATGGTTTTTAATTTAATTCCAATGACTACTGCAGAATATTCACAGGAAGCTGAAGTTAGAAGTGCTTGTCTGAGAAATCAGAGTCCCGCACTTACGCTCATCCTCTTTGGGAGGAGAGTCTGGCAACACATGGCCAGCACATCACTCAAAGTTAGGATTGCGAATAACGGAAATGACTTCTGAAAAGATATTAGCCAGGCATTATTTATAGCGCTGATTGTCACCGGTGGAACAATTTCCTTTCATTTTGCGCAGAAACGATCCTCTTTTGATAATCACACATCCTTTTCTGCAGTAGCATATAATTGTATAGCTTAGAAATCAGGGTGATATAACAGAAAGCTGTTAATTGTTTCCTGATGTTCAGGATGTAATTAACTTATACTTTCCTTTTTACTAAAATGTAGAAAGAGTAACTCTTAGCTTAAACTGCTATTTTGCTGTTTGGTCTGTGCAGACAGAGGGAGATTGTGATGTGAAGCATGATAATGGTGCTATCATGTACAAATCCCAAAAGACATTGTACAAATATCATTTTGAGAATTACTTGAGGCTAGAAGCTCAGAGACTTGTCTTGGACAGTATTTTCCAAGCTAATATCATTTGGACAAATTCTAGACCTTTCAGGTCTTTTGGGAAATGGTAGAAACAGGTGATCTTAAATGAGGTTAATAAGTAGATCTCTCTGATGAGAAAAATGGCTCCATAATAGGAGCCATTGATATCATACTGCTGCTTGTCTAATTAGATGAGGTGATGAAAGTAGGTTCTTAAGTCCACAGTGAAAAAAGAAATGAAGCAAGGTTTATTAAAAGCTTATTTTCATAATCTTAATTTATTTATTTAACATCAATATATGCAAAAATTATGCAATTATCTAAAATAGCAAAAAGGTGTCTTTGTACAACAAGGAAGCCCCAAGGAGGGCTGTCTGTCGAGGTGGGGTTGGGCTGGAGCATGTGATGTACCAGGAGATGCTGAGGGTTGGGTCTGCTTAGCCTAGAGAAAACAAAGCTCAGGGGGATCTTACTACTGGTTGCAACTACTTCAGTAAGAAATGTAAGGAAACAGGGAGAGAGTCTTTTCCAGGTGCATACGGATAGGACATGGGACATTCAGCAAAATTTGCAAGTTAGATATTTGGAAAGAATTACTCACTGTGAGGGCAAGTAAAAATTTGGAATAGGAGCCCAGAGAAGCTCAGGGGTACTAAAATCTTGCCTGGGCATGGCCCTGAACAACTTGTACTAACTGGACATGCTTTTAGCTAGGTTGTATCATATGACCTCCAGAGGTTTTTTCCAACCTGAATTACTCTATATTTCCTGAAGGCATGGTGCGATGTCTTCTTTAGGCTGTGGCTGCTGATATTATCAGCATTTTGTTGCTGGCTGGTAACCAGAGGTTGTTATCCACTCAGTTGCCCTGGTGGGGTGGCTTGTAAGAATACTTCTAAGCTACTTCAGTGAAAAATCAGCTGGATTAGTTTGTGTAATGGGTGCAGTGACTGACAGTACCACTCTTTTCACGTTGTCCAGCTTTTCAGGCAAATTTAAAGATGAGAAATGTATCCATTTCCAAATGAATGACCAAGAACTTCTGAAATTTCTCTTTCAAGTGATTTTTTTATGAAGATGTGAAGGTAAGAACATGATTCCTGTGACCACACTGTCTTAAGTCAGCCCAGGATTTTACCCCAGATCATAAGATTCATGAGATGCCAACATTGCAACCCTTCCCACCACCAAGAGAGCTTTTCAAGGTGTCTGTGAGGGTATCTGTAGATGCATTTCTTAAGAACCTGAGGGACAGAAACCAAAGTGTGCATATTTAGGTCATACTGGTTTTATATCAGTCTGTAAGGAGTAATACATGCTGGAAGGCCAGTAGATCATGTCAGTGCCAGAAATCCTGCTGGCTATGTCATGTTGGCATTACAAGAGGAGCAGTAATCTTGAGACAAGCCACCTGCTCCTCTATTCTCACTGCCTGCATAGCGATACAACAAACAGATCAAGAGCTCTCAGATCCTCTCACACTGTGCACAAAGGGCCTAGTTTGGGAATTCATTCCTGTGCATAAATTCTTGAGGAGCAGCTGAGAGAATGGGGGGTGTTTAACCTGGAGAAAATGAGGTTGAGGAGAGACCTTATTGCTGTCTACAACTACCTGAAAGGAGGTCATAACAAAGTGAGTGTTGGTCTCTTCTCCCAAGTAACAAGTGATAGGACAAGGGAAAATGGCCTCAAGTTTCATCAGGGGAGGTTTAGATTGGATATTAGGAAACATTTCTACCCCAGAAGGGTTGTCAAGCATTGGAACAAGCTGCCCAGGGAAGTGGTGGAGTCACCATCCCTGGAGATATTTAAAAGACATGTAGATGATGTACTTGGGAACATTTAGTCATGGATGTGGCTGTGCTAGATTAATGGTTGGACTCGATGATGTTAAAGGTCTTTTCCAACGTAAGCGATTCTATGATTCTATAGCTCAGCATTCAGAAAGTTCAAGACCTAGCTGACACTATTTGTATTGTGCTTTGATAACCTATGACTTAATGGACTGAACCAAAGAGCATGCCTCTGTGTGTCTGGGTAGCTACAAGAAGCACCCATGGTCCATCTGCCCAGCACCATCTGAGGAGCAACCATACTCAGGCTCTAACAGATTCTGTCTTTCTTCAGGACAGGTCATGTCAAAGCTTGTCTTGAGTAAATTAATTTGATTTAGGGTTAACAGACAGTGTTGGGCCATTTACACTGATGAAAGGTGAGCATCTGAGGCTGTGTAAAGGCGTAGTGCAGGCCCTAACCTCTCACCTCCTCTTGTCCCATTGCCCATCTAAAGCCTATCCCTAGCTGTCTGTGCAACATGTGTTTTGGATTCAAGTTGAGGCTTGATGCTGACTTTGGAGTATGCTGTAAACATATTGTTGTAATCTAAGCCTGCCAGCATTCAGCTGAGGCTGATACTGTATGTAAAGCTGATGCCGTTACTTGGTGCATGATGGTCAGGGTGCATGTTCTGAATTATAAAAGCAGTAAGAAGTCACAGTTTGAGTTTATTGTCAGAGCACATAAATACCTGCTCACAGAGCTTTCTACATGTGTGGAAAGAGAATTTTGCCTAGAATGAGAAATGGCAAACACATGGCCCAGCAATGGGAGCAAGCTGTGCAGCAGAGCAGCAGAACTTCTCCGGGCTCCTTGTTGATTTGGTTATTATTTTAAAGGAAAATTTCCATTTAATCTTAAGAGCAAAGGAAGAATGCTTCTGTAGTATTTATCTTTTCAAAGCTCATCTACTTGTGAGCTTGTAACAAGGCTTAATCAAACAAGACAAGATCCTTGATAGCATCCTGGCAGAAGGCACTATTCATAAAGAGTAGTTACGCAGCAGCTGTGTATCTGTTCATATCATATAACGGATGCAGAAAAATGCTGAAGTCATCGAAAGAAACCATCCCCAGGCTAGATTTTTGCAAAAGTAAAGTGATTTAAATTAGTCTTTAACTAGGATGTTTATTAATACATTCTCTTTAATGATAAAATTCTTCATTAGCCTGCCAGAATTTAAGCAGTAACTTCATGCTGTTTGACTTCATGCCCTTAAATTCATATACCCTAATACTCCATGTTACGTGTTTATATGAACTATGTGAAGAAAAAGATTTAAAGTAGATAAGACAATTCTTTATCATTAAAACATCTGTGTCAGAGAACAATCATTTCTGTGTTTGAAAAATGAATACAGTAGTGTCATATTGCAGAATTGTTGAGTAAAATCATTGTTACCATCTGGCATAGGTGTGTTTGGGACTCATTCAGGGTGGTTTGGGGCAATCAATGGCTTTCAGAGGCATATTTCATTTTTATCTCTGTAGATGGTGGTTTATTTCTTCTTTTTCAATAGGCACTTAAAGTGAAGCCTTATTGGATGTTACAGGTTTCTCCTTAAGAAAAGCACATATAAATGAGCAGAATGTTAATTAGGATTATACTGATTTCTTTGCTCCAGCTGGCTGTGAAGGTCATACGGGCTTATGTTTTACACTCGCAGTGATGGGGTTTTTAAGCAAACATGACAACTTAAGGGAACTGAAAAAGACTGTAAAATGAGTCCATTTAGGCTTCTATCCTATTTTTATTTATTTACTTTAATAATTACATACTTTATAGTATTCAATAAATAATAATAATTAAAAAAGAAGTGCCACAATATAAATGTAGGCAAATTTCAGGCTTAGAAAGGCCTGGGTGACTATGACTGCATATATAGTCAGGTTCTTCATGGTAGCTTCACAGGGTCTCAGGTGAGGGGCTGGAGGTTCCTGCAAACCTGGTGATTTGGGTGTCAGCGGGATGAGTGGGTATGCACATGGAGACAGGAAAGCCAACTGAGTATGGACATGTAGAGACTTTACCTAAGGGAAAAATGCGGAGTTGGGCCGTGGAGCATCACTTCAAGAGCTTTTCTTGCACTCTGCTCTTAGCTGTCCTGAAAGATCATAGACATACATCTATTCCTCTCACTTTCTGTTTGGATAAGGTCAGACTTCCAAACCGGTATCTTCTTCTTTCTGCTCATGAGACTGGCTCATAATTTCTGATACCAGCATAGCACTGCTTCATTGCATCTCTTTGAGCTTATCATTCTTGAATCAGGATGGCATGAAAAATACACCATATTTAGATGATGTCCTGTAGTATCATTTACAATGACATGAACTGGATTTCCCATAATTTCTGGAAATACCTCAGTTAATACAGGCTAAGATTGCCTTTGTTTTTTTTGTATGGTCTCAGCCTGTGGATAGCCTGTAGTCTGTGAGAGTTTAGCTACTGCATAATCAGCTATTTCTTACTCTTTGTTGCTTTCAGCCTCCAAGTTCTCAGTTTTCAGGAGGGCATTTTGTTGTTAGTGCACAGCCTTGCATTTTGTAGTCTTACCTGTTCCTCCATTTCTATTTTTGCACTGTGAAGGTCAACCACTAACAATTTAATCACCTCTAGGCAATCCAGTCAAATGGATCGTTACTTTAAGTGTTTAAAAATTTGCATCAGTTCCAGTTTCATTTTATAATTTAATGGTCAGCCACTGGATTTCAGTAGGCTTCTGGAAGACAGTGGAAACGACTCCCTTGAATCATGTCTTCTGTCAGTGTATCATCCCGCATGCTGCAGTATTGCCAGCCGTAGCAGATAAAAAAACCCCATGAATCAGTGCCAAAATATGGTAAGATTATTTTTGATTTAAAGAAATTCAATAGAATGCATTTTCTAGTCAGTGTGTTTTTATTTACTGCTTTCACAGCTTCCTTCAAAAATAAAGCCCAGTAATGCAGTTATACTAACCATGAAAAAAGGAAGCTATTCAGTTAGAACTGGAAGAGATAAAGTGTGATGTTTTTAATACACCATACTGTATATTGAAAGACTGTTACACCTATGCTTATATTAAGGTGAACCTACGTATTTGTTGGAAGTGAGTAAAAAGTCTTGAATCATAGCCTCAATATAAAATTGGGTTTGTTAACAATAGCACATGGCACTAATCATTTTATTACTTATTTTATTTCCTGTCAGGTACTGTCTATTTTTGCTTAATGTCACTCATGATTACACAGCATAGTAATTGGTTAAGAGTTTTGTGTAGAGATGGGAAATGATTGCTAAAAGCAATTGAGATATTACTGCAGTATGACGTATTATTAATGTTGAAGGCAGATATTTTTTTCTTGCTTGCAGCAGGGTTGCCAAGGGCTGCTGAAAGGAGTGAAAACAGTCAGTGCCCCTCTGAGGAGCATAAAATACTGAGAGAAGATCTGCAGATCTGCAGTACTCAGGCAGAGAGCAGCCATGCCTGGAAGGACTTTGAGATCAGGGGTTACCCAAAGCCATAAACCATCTTGTCAAAGCTATTTGTCACTCATTGACAGGGTGGGACGAACATCACAACTGCACCTGAGATAAGGCACTTGGCTAATTTCAGTTCTCCCATGGATTTCTTGGGTTACCTCTGGCACATAACAACACCTTTTACTGTCTGCAGTGCTGTGGTGCTTTCTGGGTGTTATGGATCTGCTCTTCCTCAGATCTGCTGTCAGATGGGTGGGTGGAAAGACCTCCTCATTTCTTACACAGTGCAAGAGCATAGCAGGGTCATATTCAAGCTTTTCCCTGTATGTAAGTGTAAAAGAGATGCCAACCTTAGTAAATAAAGGCCCTCAGCCTGTAACTTTTTTTGGCTCCCGGAACTGTCATGGTTTATACCCAGTCAGGCAGCTCGTTCACTCACTCCCAGTGAGTGGTGCCAGGCTGGAAGCAGTCGAGGCCCGTGTCCCTGCCCCCCGGGGGCTCTCCCCTTCCCCGCTCCCAGAGGGATGGGGAGGAGAATCAAAAGAGTGCAGCTCCCACGGGCTGAGACAAGAACAGTCCAGCAACCAATGTACAACACAAATCACCACCGCTACCACCACCGACAACAATGATAAGAGAAAGAAACAAGGGGAGAGAATACGATACCACCCGCCAAAAAACGAGTGCCACCCAGCAGACCCCGTGTCCTTCCGGGTAACTCCCAGTTATCCCCCTGGGAACGACGTGTTGCGGTATGGAATATCTCTTTGGCTAGCTTGGGTCAGGTGTCCTGTCTCTGCTTCCTCCTGGCTTCCCCTCCTCCCTGGCAGAGCATGAGCCTCACAAAGTCCTTGGTCAGGGTAAACATTACTGAGCAACAACTGAAAACATCGGTGTTACCAGCGCTGTTCCCAGGCTGGAAGTCAAAACACAGCACTGCACCAGCTACCAAGGAGAAAAATTACCTGCTACTGCTAAACCCATGACACTACCCCTTTGGGATGTGGGCTTACACAGCAGGGCTTTCTGGCACCCACAGACCCTCATGTCCTTGCTGCAGCCCCTCTCCTTGACCACAGCAATGCAGACCTGTAGTCCAGCATCCTATTCCCCAGTTCCTGGTCTGTCTCGCCAGGTTCCTGAATGGCAGTGCTAGCAGGAATAGCTGTAGCTGTAGGGCTTCCTGTATTTACCCTGTTTAGCCCGTTTAGCATCTCAAAGGAACATTCACCTCTCCCAGCCATGTTACTGAGAAAACAGGTCTGTGTTCCCTGACACAAATTTCAATGATTTTCACTGGCCTCCTACACTGCTCCTTGCTCAGTCTTCTATCTGTAAAATACTTCCTTTATTGAGAATGATTTTCAGCCAAACTCCACAAGAGTTGGTGGCTTTTGGCTACTGTGTTAATCCAGGGAAAGTGATGTCTACAACAACAGTTGTCTCATGTTTTCTGGTCGGCACTTTCAACTTTAGGTAATGTATGGTAGAAATCTTCAGTTTAGAATTGGGAAGACATCCCCAAGAAAATTAATCCCCATGATACTTAGTGATTTAGCAAGTCTAAGAATATCCTTGCAACGCAGACAGAAAGATAGCGTGAAAAAACTTAGTTGATGGACTAAGATGGCTTGTTCTTAAGTGAAACATACATCGGTTCTTGTGGGGATCCACATAGCAGTAGTCCATAGACCTTCACTTGCATGCATTTGTCCCATCTGTGCATCCCAGCTCATCCATACATGACTGAGAAGCACAATTATATTTGACTTCCTTGTTAAGGAGGAGAACTGTGAGTTCCTGATTTCTGACAGCTTGAGCCCAGAAAGCAAGCAGCTGGAGCGAGACAGACAGACTTCCGCTTTCCTTATGACCAGGTGCAGGTGAAATAATAACTTGCCTGCATTTTGTGCCTTTGTCTTTGTAAAACCTGGTTTTGTGCTTTCCAGTGAGACAGAAGCTTTCTAGATTGACATTCTCAGGCAGTTGGGAGCATTATTCATGTTTATACACATTTTGATTAAAAGTGAAATGGAAGTGAAATGGCTCGGCAGGCAGGGAGATCAGCCACTTGTGGACATAAGAAGAAAGTGTGGCTAGATCTGTAACCTGCAAGATACTGAGTTTTCCTGCTTCTTGAGAAAGAGGTGAACAAACACTGTTCTCATTTGGTGTTACTGTTAGACTACCCTCACATGTGGGTGTATCACAGCCCAAAGAGAAAAGTGGAGGGGAGTCAGTTGCCCCCTGAATACGTTCCTTTCCCTTACAGAGTCAAATCCTAGAAAAATGCCAGCATATATATTCCAAAACTTGACATAAAAGTTAATCTAAAGATCCTATTCACATTCAGTGTTTTACCAGATCTACAACATCATGCTGTATTGTTTTAAATGAAGACCAGATACAGGCTCAGATTATACACCTTTGAGGTTTAAAACTCCAAACTTGGGTTTTGCAAGTGGTTGCTAGTTTTATGATACAGTCATAGATACATAGATTGATACAAACACACAGATCTAATTTCCTCTCCAGTCTGGAGTACTCACAAGGGAGGCTGTGGGTGTGAATTTCTGGCCTGAATCTGTGGGCTGAAAGAGTGTCTCCAAAAGACAGAACTCTGATTTCATCCTAGATGCTGAGCCATGCCTGTCTCTGGTCCCCAGAGCTTGCTTTGACCCCTGCCAGTTGTAGTAAGGTATAATGAATATTGAGGATGTCCCTGTGTACGCTTGGTTGCAGGCTTAGTGACTTTATTACTTTCTGCACTTATGAAAAAGGACTTCATGAAAGTGGCAGCCCCAGTGTTTTGTTTAAAACCACAGGGGCACTGGTGAACTGTCACTTCTTTGGAAGCTTTAGGCTTTCCTCTGCAGTGCACCAAGAGATGGTTTATCTGAAATCTCTATCTGGCTCTGTGTTCTGCCATGTCCTCAAGTTGACTACATGTCTGCGGGCAAAAAAGTGGAGATGAACACAGTGATGAGAATTGATATCCGGAGCCGCTTTGAAGACAACCTCTCTAACCCTATTTCAGAAGGTAGAATTCCTTCTCTGCCACAGCTACCAACACAGAAATATCTGCATCCTATTTCCAGTATGACCCCATGTTTTAAAGAGTATTTTAGCTCCTGTGAATATCAAGTAACAGAGCTGAGTGATTGCAGAGCTGAAGCATAAATAGAAAGAGGAACAGGCAGAAGTGAACCGCTGACACTTCAGCTGGGACTTGGCAAGCCCAGCTGGAAATGCTTGTCCCAGCAATGCACATCGCATTTGCAGGGTACCTTCACAGCTGCCTCTCTGTGCAAAGTTTTTAACATCATTGACCTATTATTTTTATTTTTGCTGACAGCGCAAAGTTTAGTGTCAAGAATATTTCACACAGTTGTGTTTTCCTGGGTGCGTGTATATACACAAACACCACCATATGCTCACTTGTTTTGTAATGAACTGGGTCTGCAGCTGACCTGTGAATTCTAACTTTCAGTGGGAATTACGCTTCTAAGTTACCAAGGTACTTTGGAAAATGCCAGCTTTTAAGATGCCTGAGTACCTTGCTGTAGGCAGGTCATATTGCTTACATTCAGAAAACAGCCAAACTTTGTGAGCTCTGGGACGACACAAAACTGTTCTGTTTCCTACAGAAGTGGATTATCTAATGGAAAACCCAATTCTACCTGCCAGTGGAGCACCTATGATGTCCCTTGAGAAGATGTGTGGAAAACCTGTGCTCTTCAATCACAATGAATTGTCCTCATCTTTGTCAAGATATTTTTATGTCCATATGTTTTTATTACAAAGAAGGCTGTGACTTGCTTTACTTGGAAATAAGTAAATTTCTCAGACAGAAGTTCCAAGTATATGGAACTTGTGAATGAATTTGAAGATGGCAGAAACCACCTGCAATGCTTTTCACCTCTGCGTGTCACTGTTAATTTTCAAGGGGTCCAATATGGTTTTGTTCAGAGTTTACCTTGTGGTGATAAAACTGCAGTTGTTCAATGCATGCTGACTGTCAGTGCTCAAGCTGGGACAGTCACTGAAAGCAAGGATATATGCTAAAGCAAAGTGTGACATAGCAGTAACCTGTGAGCATGCTGGGACTCATTAGCATGCTCAAACACTGGGACAGGTTACCTAGAGAGGTGGTAGATGCCCCATCCCTGGCAGCAGGTCAGGTTGGATAGGGTTGTGAGCAACCTGGTCTATTTGAAGATGTCCCTGCTCATTGCAAGGGCAGTTGGACTAGATGACCTTTAAAGGTCCCTTCCAACCCAAACTATTCTGTGATTCTATGATGCTATGGTAAATGCATATGTATGTGTGTGTGTAATTGCTTCAGAAAGGTTAAAAGGGGTGAATGAGGTGAGCACAGTATGCAAGTCTTCATACCATGTGAGTGTCAGGAACCAACCTGTTCCCTGTACATTTTTACTGAGCCTTGCCAGGATAAGCATAGGGTCTATACAGGATGTAATACTAGAAAATGATAGATGAATTATTCAGAAAATTACCAAGAAGAGCAGGAGGCTTTTTGTCTTTTCGTGTACAGAAATCAGCACAGGATGGTGCTCTGCAAGATCTGTGCTAGCCAAGCACAAACTACTAGACTTATTGGAGGGAAATAGCTGGGTGCAATACTTGGCCTGTGGTCCAGTTAGTGACATCATTACTGTCTAAAGCCAGCAGGCCAGTCTTTTCAGGGGTTTAAAAGGAAAGCTGGACTCTTGTGCAGGCACTGCCTTTGTAAAATACTTTACCTCGTGGTTCAGAAAAGATGCAAGAAACTTCAAAATGCATAATTTCCCTGGAGGAAAACAAAATGGAAGTTTCATGTAGCTGTGAGAGTGATGGCTTCCCAAGTTAGTGCCTGATTCTTTATTTCTAGGCAAAGATTTGGATCTTTCCGTTATCATGACTTTTCTGATAGTTGGCAAAGAAAATGCCTAATGACAGCTCAACAAATAACATTGTTCCTGATTAACTCTGAACATATTTAGTGCAAAGCAGGAGCAGTATGGTTGGGTTATCCCATTTCATGCTTTGCAGGAGGAAGGCAAGTCTATTTGGGGCAAGATTTCCTACATGTTGTTAATTAGGAGCAGCTCCTGTTTAGACAAGCCCCCAAGAAAACTGTTCTGGCATGCACAGTTGCAAATACAGATTGTCTTTATGCGTTATGAGTATGAACAAGAGCCATGGATATCAATTTGTAAATGTCGAAGGGTTACAGTTCACAGGCAGTTGTTCAAACACTTTAGTTCTCACATTGTTTTCTGCAGGTAAGGGAGACTGTGGCCCCAAGAGCAGAATCTGGCAGGTAATTCTGAATAATATGTAGAATTACATACAGCTGAGGTACTGGTGGACATAAGATTGCTCCTGGTGTTGAGCTAGTAAGTTGTAGAAAGAGGGACAACTTTTCAAAGGCTTGTTGAAGCAAGGTGTCCTCTCATCATTAGTTCTTGTTTGCCCTCTCTATTCTCTCCTCAAACCGGTTAGGGTTTGTCAGTGAGCTAACTCTCCTAAGCAGCTCTTGAGAAAAACTACTTCTGGATAGAGAAATGTGACTGGTGTCAAGTTAGGTCTTTTCCAGTCATCATGCAAACTAGCTGATGAGAAATTATTAACACTATTTAATGGGAAAACATCAGGGTCTTTTGTTGAGAAGCCTTTTCCCCAGTGTCAAGGGATAAAGAATTTACCACTTCACTTAAGCATTGGTTCCAGTGTGTAATTGCATTCATTGCTACATTTTTTTCCTTTTTATCCCATTTGAGTTGGCCTCTGATAAATATTTCTGAACACACATTTTTGGAATTCCTACTTAACCTTTTGATTTGCATACTGCAATACGTGCTCAATAACTTTACCTGAGCTTTTTATACTTGTAGTTTACAGTATGTACTATTTCAGTTTATGGATGTACTTCTCCTCCAGACAGTTTGATTTTTAGCAGGTTTGTAGGGGTGAGGGAGCTCTGACAAAGAGAACAGAATATACCACTGGGGAGAAAATCTGAGTTCCCTTTCTGTTCTTTACTCCAAAGAAATTAGCCTGGACATAATTCAGTGTGGATACGATTGCTGTAGACTGCAGAAAAAGTTCCCACTTTCGTTTGGAAATTGTGGTAAATTTGGTTTCTAAGGTTTCTTGAGGCTTATATGGCCATGGTCTGTTTGACTTCTTGATTTCATAACCTCTTAGCAAATTTGAAGCCACTTTAGCAAGTGGGTAGAGATAATTAATATAATAAAATTTTTTATGAGTTTTATAAATATAGGCAAACGGGTACAGAGAGATGCTCATATAAATGCTCAGAGTGAGGAAAAGGGTTGTAAGGGGAACTAGTGTCTTTTGACATGACAGAGAACATGAAATACTTATAAACCCCCCAACTGCAGGGAAGCCTTCAGTCAGAATTTCAGACATAAATTCCCATTCCTGGGGCTGTTGGCTCCTGGCTTGTTTGTGGAATGCCAGACCAGTCCTGGCACACTCTTATGCAACATTTGGACAAAGAATTTCACAGAAGGGGGTTTCCCTCATGTATCAGATGAACTCCATCCATTTAGACTTTAACTGATGACTGGAAGCTGGGTCAAACCATCTGCACATGCACTACACGCTCTCTCCCTAGTTTTGTTCTTGCAGATTATTGTGCAACATGATACTGGATGAGCACTATTATAACCTGGAATATATTCTAAATGTAAAGCTCCATCAGACATTCTGATAATTGCATGCTGTATAATTAAAACTGTGTAGGCTTTTCTTTCTAAGTATGGCAACAAATATTAGAGCACATCTGGAAAAATATGCTTTAAGCAAAGGTATTTTAGCTCAGAGAATTTCACAACACATGGGATGTTTACCAGCACTTCTTTCCAGAATACTAATCTCATTTATCAGTACTTTTAATACAAAAGTCTTCATTTTTTGTCATGTTTGTAAAGCTGGTTTTGAATTAATATCACAGATTGGCTATTCCAGTGTAGTTCTAGGCTAAATGCTGCAAAACAAAAATATTGCTTTGTTATATTTTTAGGTAGAAGCTAAATAAACCTTGTTTAATGCCCTAATAATATTTTCTTCAATGATTTCAGCCAAATATTTTCCTTTTTTTTTGACTCTAAAGACAAATAATTGTTTCATACTGGAATCACATTGAGAGGAAAATTGGTTGGACTCCCTTTGTGCTTCTCAAGGCTCATGTTAACCCCCTTCTGTGCTATCTCCCTCTCTAGGGAATAGAAATAGTTGTACTCCCTATGACTATTACAACATTACCCAGAACATCTTTGAAATCAGTGAGAGTGTTTACAAGGTAGGATCCTGGCCACTTGGAAATGAATGGCAATATTTTTGCTTGTGGTATGTGCTCAAGCATTGCAGTTTCTGTTCTTTCCTCAGAACTGTTGTGTAGAAATAGCACTACAAAACCAGACTTATTGAAATTCTTAATTAAAATGAAAACAAGAAAGCAGAAAACTGTTAAAAAACTTAAAAATTTCTCTCCATTAATTTATTGATAAAGTTACTCATTTTGTTTATTTGGAAAAAAAAAAGACTAAAAATAAAGATTCAAAAGCCCAGACACTTTACTAACAAGGGATCCTTTACTCTGATCAGGATCTGCATTCTGACCCAAGCATCCCAAAACCAGCCAACCAACTTGCTTTCAAGGTGATGGGGAGATTCGGCAGATAGGTAGCATTTACCACCAACTCCCCAAGTGAGAACCAGTTCTCCTTTATTTGGAGTAGGAGGCAACTTTTTTATGCTCTGTAACATTGTGTTGGAACAGCTTTGTGCCTGAATTTTAAATCAGAAACGCTGTGCTTGTGCAGCTGGAGGCAAAATGCAGTTACTCAACCAAGGAAGAAACTACAGTTAAAAAAATGAATGAGATTAAAAAAAAATAGAACTACAGCAGTGGTACCACAAAATAAAAGAGTAGTATGGAATGTATTAATAATGTGGGAAAATTAATTCCAAATTATTGACAGTGTAATTGAGGTACAGGAAGTATTTTAATGGGCTATGTTGTGCTGTTCTTCACTGTTTAGTCCTGCCCGCTGGGCAGAAACCAAGTTTTTCCCAGTATGGGGTTTGAAGTTGTAATAAATGGTTGCTGTGGGTTGCCTGGTGGTCAGATGCCAGTGGTGACATGTGACCGAGTGTCTTCCTCTTCCATCCAACACCTGCAAAGTGAGCAGGGCTTGGGTGCCTCTGTTCCACTCTCGTCCCAGTGTTGTTAGTTACAGAGGCTTTTTGCAAATGATACTCACAAGGTGATTTGACCCCCAGGCTCCGACTGCATGAAGAAAAAGTCATTAAAGATCGGCGACACCACCTCAAGACATACCCGAACTGCTTTGTTGCCAAAGAGCTGATCGACTGGTTGATTGACCATAAGGAGGCCTCTGACCGAGAGACGGCAATTAAACTGGTGCAGAAATTACTGGATCACAGCATTATCCACCATGGTAAGTGCAATATCAGCCACTAAAAAGTTCTAAGCTATGTTTTGTTGTGAAACAAAGGGAAATCCTACTTGTGCTCTTCCAAGTACAGGGCATGTAGGATCCTTTCCTTGCTGGAAAGGGAGCATCTCTCTTGAACTGTGCTGCTCTGCAAGGTCCCTTGTGCTCTGAGGAGAGGCTGAAGAGGTGTGAAGTGATGTTCCCTATGTCAGTACAGGGCAAGAAGTTACTGGAGACCATGCTGCTGCTGATCCCCAGCTGGATTGTGTCCCCTCTCTCCCTGCTGCCCTCACCTCCCTGCTCCCCAGAGCACAGTTTTCCAGATGAAAAACCCATCTGAAAAATCAGCAGGCAAAAAAAGATCATTTTTCTCAGACGGATTAGTTCTTTGGCCCTGTCCCTTACACCAGCTGCACAAACATTAGTGCTGGTACAGCTGCAGGAAAGTTAGTGGTCCGACTGTGCCCTGATTAATTTTCTCCTGAACTTGTTGCCTCTTTGAGATCTGTTTCTTTCAGCTTCTTGAATAACAATTTATCCTGATGAAAAAGAGAATTCCAATTCAGTAGTAGCATTTAGTTGCCTTTTGGTGCACAAAAAAAGCTAGGAAGCACACAAACAAAGACGATCCAAGGCCTTTATTTCAAGAGTATAGTATTACCTATTTAAAAAAGGCAGAATGTACCATTTGTTTCTTTTCTAAGGAAAACCAAGTGCCTGAGAACAGACGAATGTTGACTTCATGCAGGGGTCACTGTATGTGCAGCAATACTGCTGCTATCTCAATACATTAACAACACCTTAATTAAAGTAAGAAATGCACATATTGAATGAATGACACTTCTACAGCTTCTGCTTGGCTATTAAATTAAAATGCTGGGTTGTTATGGAAACTGGGACTCACGGTAGATAGTTAAAGAATAAAGTAATTATAGGGTATTCAGATCTGACTACTTAATCCTCTATTGAGAAAATGTCAGTGAAGAGTTGCGTGGATGCCTGAGTGACTTAATTTAATTGAGCAATAGATGTTTCATTGCTGACTGCTTGTTGAAAGCTTTAACAACCTTCAAACGTTTCCTGCTTCAGGATCCAGTGGCACACCATAACTTCCATACAAATTTTATATGTGTGTGTGCATATAGTACACATAGAGCAGGTGTTTCTTGAAAATGTTCATGCATTGCACTCAAATTTGATAAAATAGTTAGCTAGGGTAAACTCAAAGAAGTTCAGTCAGGTTCTGCATGATGTTCAGAGCATCCTTTCAACTCCCATGTCCAGTGAAAGGGGTACCACTTCCTGCTCTTGTTGTGCAGCAGGTGAGTCCACGTACGTGAGCTGACAACTCTGCTAGGAGCACCTTGGTTGGGATACCTTTCCTATTAATTTATAGCCCTGTTGGAGCTCTGTTCTGCATTTACAAAAGCCCATCACCAGCTACTGTCTTATAAACTTAATTTATCATTCCTTAGTGTGCTCCTGTTGTACCTACCATTTGCTAGTTGTCATGGGTAACTTTCTGCATCAAGTCTTGGGTTTCCTACATTGCTCAACTGATGCAGATAACTTCAAGAAGTTTGTCAATCCTGAAATTATTGGGTGTACTACATTGGTGGCCTTTTAAACAGTTAACAGACTGTTTTTGTCAAAAGGTTTTCTGGATATACAGTGGATGGATGCTTTTTTGCTCTTTATGTTTGCAATAATGCTCAGAAAACTGATGAACACATATCTAAAAGTTTTCTTCAGCCTGTCATCAGTTATTAGGACTGAATAAAGTTTCATACTCAGAAATACAGTGGTTTAGGCTCCATACATGCTTACTTTGAAGTTCCGCAGTGATAGCTGGTAAATAGATCCTCAACTCCTTAACATCTATATGAAGATTTTTTTTAATCTGTTGTATGTTTCAGTCTGTGATGAGCATAAGGAATTCAAGGATGTCAAACTGTTCTATCGCTTCCGAAAAGACGATGGGACGTTTCCCCTGGACAATGAGGTGAAGGTGTTCATGAGAGGACAAAGACTGTATGAAAAGTATGTTGCATTCAGTATCCATCATGTGTTCATAGTAGTGCCACAGGATGTAAATGCTACTTCTTAACCAATTTTTAAATAGTTACAGGCTTTCAAATTATGCAGAAATGGGTCTGGGTAATCCTGTGACTTTAGTTGGTAACTCTTGTCTCTCCCATTTGTCTTTTGCTTTTCTACCATGTTCACTTGTAGGATTTTGTTTAAAATGAAATGGTATTTTCTGACGTTCTGGGTTGTAAATGCATCCTACGTGAGAACCCAATGCGAATTTAAGCCCTTGCACTCTATTCTGTAAAAATAATTACTAAAAGATGATTTGTCATGTAAAACTGCAATCACAAGACCTAAACCAGTACATCAAAATGCACTGAACAAATGGCTATAAGTCTGTTGAGACTCCATATCTACAGCTTCACCAGGAGGTAGGATTTGAAATAATAGGTGAGATTAATCTTTGATGTTCCAGTCTGCAAAGCTTTTACATCCGAAAGGTTATATTAAAAGTTGTCTAAAAAAAAACCAACCCCAAACCAGCCAAGAGCTTCTAATTAAGATCTGAAACAGATGATTATGATGAGATACTGAATATCCCACCGAATTACGTCCGTCAAATAACTAGGCAGCTTAACTGTACTTCCCAGTCTATAATTAATGACATTTGCATTCAGGATGTAGAGATTGTGGCACTGTACTTACAAACAGAGAGAATAAAACACATGCTGGCATATACTACAAACTAATGTGAAAGTTGTGACGTGTTATTTACCAAAAAGCTTGAAGTATTTCTCTAGACTGGATACCACCCCCTCTTCTGCTTGGTTAGAGCAGAAACATGCAGCAGCTGGCAAGATGCTGTTCTTTCTGGCTGGAGTAATTTTGTTCCCCTCTTAGAATAAAGCACTCAGGAAAATCCCAAGTTTAAAAGCTGATGATAAACATTATTTTCAAAGTAAGAAGGCTCTGAAGGTCAATTTCATGAAAAAGCAATAAAACTGAAATATAAACCAATAATTGTAAATGCCATTCCTTTTGTTGCACCTATCGTATAAAATTCCCTGAGACTCAGTCACTGTGACTATTTCAAGTAAAAAAAAAAATAATAAAAAACTGGATAAGACACAAAGAAAATACAGGAAAAAAAATCCTTCATTGGGTGCACTGGGACAGAGGAATCAAATCTCCAAACCTTCTGTGCCTTACTAAGCATAGCATTTGCTCCTTTAGGCTCTGTAACATGCAGTGCCTGCAAGCCTGGCCCATACTATAAAAGCCAGTCAGTCAACAGTATCAAACCTTTTTTTTTTTTCCTATTGTTTTTCTATATTCCTATTTCTATTCTGTGAGAAAAACCTCTTTTTGTTGGTGCTGCTGATAACAGTCCTGCATGAAAGGAGCCATGGTGTCAAGAACTGTCTTCTCCCGTGTCTGCTTCCATCCCCATTTCTCTGCATAGAGAACTAGCCCCAAACCAATGTCTAGTATCCAGTTTGTCCAGCACTATACTAGCAGAAAAATATTCATAACAGTATGAAGTGCTCCCATCTTGGAAAAGGAGATAATGCCAAAAGCAGCACCTATA
The DNA here is from genome assembly GCF_034315485.1 of Pezoporus occidentalis. Classification (NCBI taxonomy): domain Eukaryota; kingdom Metazoa; phylum Chordata; class Aves; order Psittaciformes; family Psittacidae; genus Pezoporus; species Pezoporus occidentalis. The sequence goes on along the minus strand of NW_026914940.1, from coordinate 12,386,529 downwards.
TCTAAATATAGCTGCGACCTCGTAAGGTGATTGCTCTTAGGCAACATATCTAAAGAGTTCAGAAGCTTTTAAAACCAGCCTTGAGTGCTAAATATAGAATAGCTTAAAATTAAATGGCATTTCGAAACCAGCCTGTGACAGTCAAACCTAGTCAAAATTCTCCATGGATCATTGGAAATATTTTATATTCATGGAAGATAAGAACACATACTTCGGCTGTCTGGGCTCCACTTTATTGTAGCAAACTGAGCATGCAGACACTCAGATTTCATTAGGTCCCTTGTCCATGCACACTTACTAGCAACACCTTCAGTTTCATTGGATGCCTTTTACATTCAAACTCTAACACTGATAGACTACTGCAGAAGTTCTGCAGTGAAATGTGTGTATGTGTAATATACCTGTTGTATCAGTTTGCTGATAGTGTTGAGAAAGATTCAGTGCAATTAAAATAGTTATTAAACAGCAACAACTGGAGAAAAGTATTCATGCACAGACATGAAGTCATGTCCCAGTGTATTCAACTTGTTTATCAAAATGCCTGTAGGGCCTAATTTCAAGAGAAATGCAACCGTGCCAAAAGAAATCTGTATGAATCCAACATATTTTGAAAATCTGTGTCTAATTTTGTAGATGTTGCTGATATTCACTAGGCTTTGCTAGTTTAAGTTAGACATTATAGTAATATTTTCTGCTCTTCTCCACCCACCATATTAGGGTTAGAGTACCATTATATCCAAAAGTTAATGTAGTTTATGCTTGCCAAATCTGCGGACATGTTATCCAACATCAGTCAATCCACTCAGATTTGTACCCTCGAGTGAAATGAGCAAAATGCTTTAGGAAGAATAGCAGCTTGTTGCATTGGGAAAGGGATGGATGCGTTAGGCAGGTTCTCTGCATTCAGGCAGCTGTTTGGGTAAATTCCTTGTGCTCTCCCGTGGGACAGTAGGACTGTTCCCCATTTCCTTGTCCCCCTTATATGTAGCCACGAAGCTAATCGTAGCCTGGATTATCCTCTCCTGTGGCATTACCTCCTCCATCTATGCTGGACAACTTTGGTGGCTGTACCTGTGCAATTAAAAGATTTGAAATCAGTCTTTGTTTGTATTATCCTTTCATTTGCACAGAAAACCATACATTAGTCCAAATTCTATGCATATCATTGCAAACTTTGTTAATCCTTTCTCTGTGTGTGTGTTTTGAGGTTCAAGTATATAACTAGAGATGAAACCTACTGGATTTCCTACAGATTTCTTGTCTGAAAATTGTTGAATGGTTTATTATTAGGTCCAAGGATGGTATCAGTTTTCTTAATCTATAGGACAATATATATATAGGACCAGATTGAATGTGATAAATGTGTTTCCTGTTCAGTGAAAGTCTCCCTGCAAATCTTAACTAAATCCAGCACAGACAGTTCATAGCTTAAAAAAAAAGGATTTGCAGACATCCCATTGTTATGACGTTTGCAACTCTCAGTAGGTTTTGGTCAGACAGGATTGTTGTTTCTGGTGCAATCAGGTTTAGGAACTGTAAGTCATCTCATGATGTTGACTCCAGCTGAGATTTTTCAATCAGACTGCACAGTGAAACGCATGCAGATTTATGGTTTTAATATCAGGAAATCATTCAGATAATTTTGAGACTGCATTCTTTGAATTACTTTCATTTTAACTCATCAGTGGTTAAATCAGATTTATCCTCTGGTGCAGTTATTTAGATAAAACAAGGTTTGAATTTCAGTGTTTGGCTAAATACATTCCCTTAATGCAGGATAACACCAGTTTTAGCAAATAATATGTTTTAACATGAATAGGCTTGTGTTTTTTTGAAACAAGGAGAAAATGGAAGAGATAGAGGTACTTTCCAGTGCTGGCTAATGAAAGGCCAGGTTTTTGGCTGATGTAAGTTGGTACAGCTTTGTTGACAGTCATGGCGTTACAGTGATTTACTTCAGTTAGTGATGCAAGTCTATGGATTGCTGTTTCTGGGTTTGTTAAACTGTCAATTTGTCATGTCTGTTTGTTCACAAGTCCAAATCCTTTGCAGTACTATTCTGGGCACATGCAAAAGGGTGTGAAATGTCAAGTTGAGTGTTTTTCTACTTGATATTTTTCCAAATTTCTTTTGTGCCTCTGCAAAAACCTAACCATTAGCATCTCTTTTTCAAGGACCTCTCTATCTGCGACTTCAGTGAGCTGGTCAACTAATTATAGACTCATCAAAGAACAATTAACACAATCCTTAGGTTTTTTTCCTTTGTGCCCGCAGAGCCTGGGTAACCAGTTCTGGGTAACCATGCAGCAGATGGTACAAAAAGACACAAGCTTTGGGTTTGATTTTTTTTCCAGGAAGAAAAAAAGGCTGGTGTATGAGACACGTTTAAAGACGGTCTCTTGGAGCACTGTGTGTATCAGATGTGGTTAGTGTGGGACAAAATGTTGCCTTGCATGCAGATGCTTGTAAATCAAAATATGAAAAGGAATCAAGTCTTTGCAAGAGTTCTGGAGTCAAAACCTTGTCTCCTGTGTCACATATTCTTGCTTTTGGCCTCACCCCTGACTTCAGCTAATTTTGACTTTTTTAGTTCTTACTCAGCTCAGAGGTGCTGGCAGTGGTGCACCAGAGAGCAGCTCATTATCTCTGCCACTGATATACAGCTGTGGCTGAGGAGCCTTTGCCAGGTTTAATGCTTGGCTGTCTGTTGGTCAGGTCCAGTCAGTTCAGGCTTCTAGTTATCTCTCATTGAAATCAAGGGAATCAGTCTTTCAGGTGAAGTAACAGAGGCTGGATCCTGTCAAACCTCTTCATTATGATTTCATATTAAATGTCTCTCTGTGTTCTTATGGCACAGTTTTTTTCTGATGCTTCCCATGAACTTTGGACATGCTGGCATTTTAAGAAACAGATAGCCCATCTATGGATTTACATGAAATTCAAACTTTCAATCAGAAGGGCAAAGATCAAGTGCTTCCAGAATATTCTTATTGTACTTCAGTTGTGCCCTTAATTTCCAAATAGTTGGGGAAAGAAGGGGACTTATTAGTCTTACACAGAAAAAATAACCATGCCATTCTGCAGCTGTTCTGCTGAAAGTCTTACAACTAGTCCTATTGTTAGCCTATAATAGATAAAATAATTGTGAGGAAAAATGAAGTTAGTAAATAAGGATGCATGGTGCTCAAAGTCCCAACAAAACACAAAATGTGGGATCCTGCATCACAAGGGAACAATTCCCATTTCTTCTTCCAAATTGTCTTCTCTTTCTGTCAACCTTTTGCATCAACAAGATACTACAAAATACTTTTTTTTAATGCTGTAATTTGCATAGGTTACTTGAATGGAGAAGAATTTTATTAGTATCTTCAAGCTAGGTACATGCCACTTGCTAGGAGATTTAGACACCTCACAATACTCCTCTGAACTCTGATATTACACAGAGCTGGATAAGCCACAGAGACTCTGAGACTTAGATACTAAAATGTGTTCAGGTCACTGATTGCAGCTGCATCACTAAATGTTGGATGCTAAATATTTATTAACCACCCAAGCCACAGAACTACCTTTTTTCCTTTCTCTTTAATTTCCTGCTGTTTTTTCTTGAATTTTAAGCTGTTCTAGAGCTTTTGGGAAGAATTTTCAAAACCATCTAAATGACTTTGGGGCATAGTCCTGCTAACTGAAAAGCAATTAGGAGTTTTTGAATACATTAGTCACAATCTCGTGCTTTTAGGCTAATTTTGTTTCAAAGTTGATTATACAGTAGCTTTTAGAGAAGCTAAAGAACTGAATAGGGGAAATGTGAAACTGGGAAACCTTGTTTTCTTTTAGGAAAAACCCAAGAAAGCATTAACTTCACACAGATATATAAAGCCTAAATTTCTTGACTAGGCAGTTATAATTCACATCCTAAGTTTAGATTAATAGCTTGAGGAAAAATTTAGTAAGTCAGTGAAAGGTCTATGCATGTTTGCTTAATATCAGTGGGATTTGCCAGAAAAAGCTGGAATTGCTTTTCTGATGAACTATTTTCCCTACCAATTCCCACCCCCCCTAACAGGCTGATGAGTTCTGAAAATACTCTTCTGCAAGCCAGGGAAGAGGAAGGAGTCAAGTACGAACGGACCTTTGTGGCATTGGAGTTCATTGACTGGCTGATCCAGGAAGGAGAGGCCACGACGCGGACTGAAGCAGAGCAGCTTGGCCGCAGACTTTTGGAGCATGGGATTATACAGCACGGTGAGAAGTTTTTGCCAGGTAGCAAAAGCTACACTTTTTGTAGCCCTTTCTTCAGGTCAGATCATGTTGAGGGGCTCTTGTCTTCTTGGTCATAATATGGCAAAGTTCTAAATCATTTCAGATAGGAGTCTAGGTAACTATTTAATAAGAGTGGGTTTTTCAAAAACTTGATCTGTTCTGAAAATTCTGCCTGTAATGCAGAAAAAGCTAGAATTTGGGGTGTTACAATAACAGCATAAGGATGTGGATAGAAAACAGCACTCCTACACTTGTGGTAATTAACTTGTAGAACTTGTTATCAGTGATAGGTATAATTGAGGTAAATAGCTTTGTAAGGATCAAGTAGGGATTAGAACCATAAATAAGCTAAATTCTCTAAGTAGAACAAAAATGACAGGTTCTTCATGTCTTCGTACTCGAAAGGAGCAGAGCACAGTCTGATGCCAGAAAAGCAGCTTTCCCCCTTGATCATGTTGCAGAGCTGTTCTAGAATGTTTCGTCAAGAAAGAGCATATAATTTTAGGCCAAAGTGGTGTTTTATTTGTCCCGCTGGTATAACTTCTTCGAAGCAGGAATCAAGTATTTCTTCATGGTCCAGTACAATGTGTCTGACAGAGTCACCTTCACCAATTTTTGCCCTCTGTTAAGGGCAGAGGAAGTGGAGTTTTCTCTCTGTGCTGCCCCGAGGATGAAGAAATGAACACTACTGGCACTAAAACCCATTTTACATGTCATCATCTACTCCCAGTGCAAGTTGCCCTTCTGTGACCAGGCTTTTTCCACCACAAATGTGTTGCAGTGCACCTGGGAGTGATGAAGGGATGCCAGGAGATGACAGAAGTAGCTGGCAGAAGCTGTTAGCTATGTTGCTTAATACATAACTCAAAAGTAAGCAGATCCTGGTGATCCGAATGTTGTCATATCAACACTAATTCTGACAGAGAACAAACAATTCATGTTAGTAACAAGTTGTTAATATACAAGGTGCTAGATTGACTAGGTCGCTTGTTGCTTTGTGAGAAAACCTAGTTTTAAGACTAGTTTAATAGACAATAATGGGGGTATAAGTGACCCGCACAGCTCCTCGTGGTTGTAATCATGCTCACATTATCTTTAGCCTCCAATTACTAGGAGCTACTTCTGAATGTTTACAGTAATCAGCTTCCAGTTCTATAATTACCCCTGTGCTTCCTATGATTTATAGGGTGCCAACTGCTTGGAGCTTGATGGACAGGGAAGGTATGCCACTCCTCCTCTTTATAGCAGCAATGATTTCATTCCTATTTTTACCCGAGCATTTTGTGTGTATTATATACAAGGTAAACTTTCCTTAAAAAAAAAAATAAAATTAAAAAAAAGGCAGAAGTGAGATTTATGCTGTGATTGATGTTTTTGCAGAGGAAATAAAGTCAGGACTTGACATTCGGTACAAAGCTGGATTTACATTGCAGTTTAAATCTTTGCAGAACTAAGAAATCTTTGCAGAGCTAAGAAAGTCAGGATGTGGCTTTTACTACAGATCAACCATTGTTTCATTGACTAAGGCAAATGCTCAGCAGTGCACCTTGGCAAGGAAATAGTTTTGCTCCCATCAAGCCGGGTTTCTGGTTGGATTCCTGAGCGATGCTGGCCCTGCTCACCTTTGTGGATTGCCAGTTTTGGAGATCTATCCCCTGCCCATCCTCTTCTAGTAGTCAAGAGCACATGCAAAACACCCTGTTAGAAAGAGATTTGAAGTGACCTCAGATGGGGCCCTGGGAATTGGTGGATTGCTGAGGAAGTGGCCTTCTCACTGCAAGGTACCATCATCTTCCTCACCCAGCTTTTATCAGGGGAAACATAACTCAGTGGGGAATTTGCACTGACTGATGGAGAAGCTGGAAGTGAAATCAAACTGAATGCTATCCTTGGGATTTACCTTTACAAGTGGACATCCTAAACAGATTTCCCTCTTCTCTGGATTTCACTGAAACAATTTGTCTAGATAGTGTCAGGAATACTGATGAGAGTACTAGCACAATTAACACAGAGGTGGTTTGGGGTTCTCCTTAGCAACTGGATACGATCTGTGCATTTTGGAGGTTCATGTAATGTTGGCTTCCTCTAAGAAGGAAGCTTGAAATGAGAACTCCCAGTAAAGAACTGGGGATACAAACTGTAAAATGGCAGGAGTAGTATTCTCTTTTATAACCCCATCTTATGGAATTCTAGGTCCAATTAAAAAAAAAGAGTATTTTTCTATCTCTTGGTACAGTAAATTCATTTCACCACACTATGATCCCTTTGTATTGTATCTCATCAGCAGCACCAAAATGTTACTTGACACTAATTGGCATCCTTGTTGGCAGAACCAGCAGAAAGACTCTTGACTGAACAAGAGAAGAGAATAAAACATTTTCCTGCCCTAAAGGCAATCTTTGCTAGCAGCATTGTTTGATAACCACAGTATGAAAAAAAAATAAAGCTTGCTCTGCTGTTCTGGTGAAGTATTTATTACCTTACCTAATGCAACAGAACGTAATAGAAATAAATTGCATCAAGTTGACAATCTCAGTAGCAGTTTTCCAACCACAACTGAATTGTGCAATTTATTTTTGCTGATACTGACTTTCAGTTACTCATAGAAGCTTTATTTTGCAGCTGAGGTACTGTATTCAAAATGGAGCTTCCTGACACACTTATCTTCACTTTCATTGGTCAGACACAAACCATGTTTCACACAGGAAACAAACACTGATGCTAAATTTAAAAAGGAAAACAGTGGTTTAAGAAGAATTGTGTAAATGATGTAAAAACATCAAATGTTTCAGTTTAAAAATAATCTCCATGATCTCTTTGGGCATATAAAACTATACATATTTCCCCTGCTGTACATGAAAATGATGAAATGTGCTTAAGTGCTGAATTGCTTCCTTCCAAAATCCCACTGGTACATACAGATCATAACCCACAAACCACCATTTTCACAAATAGGAGCCAGATGTCCTTTCCTCTGAACTGGTACTCCCAGGTTATATGGAATAAAAATAAATGTAGCTAGCAGGGTATTATGCACTCTACAATTCTTAAAGGCTTCTGTTGGCAGTGTAATTACCAGTAATTATTCTGCATTTGTGAACACTGATGATCTTCCCCAGAATATAGGAATGAAGACAGGAATAAAGAATTATAAACACAGTGATGAACATCCAATCAGGGCAGGGACAAAAGGTGAACAGAACATGTTTCTCAGCTGTTAAAAAGACCATTTCTATTATGGTGAGGTATGTAAAGCTTTGTAATATTAACAGGTAAAACTTTCCTCCAGGAGAATGGGTCTTTCCTGATTCTTCATATATAAATGGTGAGACAGAGTAGTTACTGTGGTCAAAATTCACATGCAGCAAGAGAAGAAAGAAGTTCCCTGCTGGCTCCAGTATAAATCTGACCAAAGCAAGGATGGGCTGAGGGCAGGCAGAGGACACAGATAGTCACAGCCCTTGCTCAGTCTGGAGAACAGAGATACTGAGTTGTCCAAGAAGGAAAGAGGGTATCCACAAAGCTCCTTCTGGCTTCACTTTTTGACTCATACTTGCTTATGGCACTTGCTGTAACACTTACCCTGCACCTCAGCAGAAGAGCACCACTGCTACGATAGGCTAAGTCCTCCTGCAAGGACTCATCGGGCACAGAAGCTTGAGGGATGGAGAAACGTCTGCATGCCTTGCAAAAAGGCGTAAGGTTTGAAATCTCAAGTGATGGATACTTTCCATTTTAAAATCTGGTTAATACTGTTAAGAGGAACCTATGCCTTCTTAGGATAGCACCTGCAAGGTGAATATTTGCATTTCCTCTGTGGCAGCAACCAAGCCATAGCACATTTAGAAATACTTTTCAGTAGGTTGTGGAGTGTAAATATGATGCCATTTCCCTGCATCGCAGGCAGTACATCGTGTGCCGCAATCCCAGTCAAACCTGAGCAGCAGCACTCACCTTCCCATCCCAGATCATGTTATCTTTCTTTTACTATTGCTGTTTCCCAAGCTGCTGCCTACCTTCAAATGCATGTGCTTAGTGCTATTCCTCTCTTGACATCCCTCCTGCACGTTCCCCAGGCAGTGACCACAGCACAGTTTGGCACACAGAGGTTTGCATGGCTGTCCTTTCTGCTCCAGGAGGGCAGGATGCAGATTCCCAGTTTCAGACCTGCAGAGGAACATATGATGGGGTCTGGAAAGGCCATAGACTTTGCTTTCCTGAATGGGCAAGGGGTGGAAAAGTCTCTTTTGGCAATGACTGGAAGGTATTTTCCTTGAAACATTTTATCAGTGGTAGGATTTTATAATGGTAGTAGATGAGGTAAGATGTCCTAGGCGTGATATAAGGGTCTTTTGCTTTGGATTCGCTTTTCTTCTTTAAAAAGTTTTATTAATTGCACCTGGCCAGATGTGGTGTGTTCAAAGCAGGTGCATGTTCTGCAGCAGGTGCTGATCACCTCTCAAGAGTTAATCTTTTGTCAGCAAAACTCCACTGTGCAAATTACTTTCAGAGAAGAGAACAAACATTTTGTAGTGACTTACTGAGAACAGTAAATATTGACATACGCTCTCTCCCTGTCTCTGCAGAAAAGTCTTAAAACATGTATTTAATTTTCCCCATTCTTTGCAAGAACCCTGTGCCTTTATATACAGCAGAATTTCCTTTAACAAAATGATCAGCACATTTAGCTTCGAGCATCAGGATCCATGGTGCAGTCACAAGTTTGTTGTAATTGTGGAAGTAGATTAAATACCTAGGAAAGTATTATTTCTTTTGATTTTGTTGAAAAGCTTTCCCTCTCTTATCTAAAATGCCCATAAATTGTGAAGTATGTGTTGTTACATTTACCTTACATGTCCAGTTGCTTATGATTAGCTGACATTTGTAAGTGACATTTGTAACTTACTTGGCAAGTGAAAACTTGTCATATATGTGAAATATATGCCTCTGCTTTAACCAACTGCAGGTAGCAATTTATAAGTGCCATTGAACCATCCCATAAATCCTTGACTGTATTGCTCATAGGTTTTCTCCTCCAAAATTAACACATAGATTTTTTTGTATATTTTTCTAGTTGATCCAGCACCTGGATCCCATCAGCTGTTGGATCTATCCAAGATTTCATTGTGTATATTCCATGCTAAAAATTATAAAGCATCACATTTTTACAGATGGTGCCTTGATTTATCTTGGAGAAACACAAGCCTTCAGTTAGTCTTTGAAGTCCTGCAGCACAGCTTTGTTCTTTATTCTAAGCCCAGCTCCCCCTGAGCCTATGCCTTGCAGAGGCACTTGGTTGTTTGTGTGGCAGTTCTTCCCTAGCAGTTCCTCCCCCACAGTAATTCAATTGCGTATGCTAAATCTGGAGACCACTTTGCATATTTTTCATGATTTTGGCCTGGTAGGAAAGTGAGAGAAGAAGAACTTTGTATGTAATTGTACAATCTTCAGGCTTCCTATTGTATCAGCTTCTCATGCTGCTCCTCTTGCAGTTGTCTTTATCTAAAGCAGGAGTGGGCTTGTTCTTTGAGAGAGCCACACACTCTATGCATTATGTAAATCACATACGAAGTCTCCTTTCCATATTAACTACCGAATTCTGTTTTTCTGACAGAGAATGGGTTTCAGTTTTTAACAGCTGCAACAAAAAAAACAGATACCCAGATGGGCCTTTTCATCTTCTGCTTGCCTTGCCGCAGACTGTACTTTCCATACTTTATTTGGAAGCAAAGAAAAGCAGTTGGCTATGTTCTGTAAACTTGCTAAATTAAACACGATAAATCCTCATATACAAATGGAAAAGGCTGCTGAAACGCGTGTGATTCCACACTGGCTTTTCATGCTAGAGTAAGTGTATGTATTTGAAAATAGACTGCAAATAGATGACAAGCTTACGACAAAATGTAGATAGAAACACTTATGTGCGTGCCTACTTTAAGGCAGCTGAAATAAAATATGAATGCCCTGAGCAGAACATATCACTTTACTTAGAGCAGGACACTCTCTATTTCAGTTACCAAGGCACTTTTGACAGTTGTCTATCATAATCCTAATGCTTTAAAGGAAGTGTAAAAGTTGTCTAGACTTTTTTGCACTACATGAATATAGCACAGTTCATTAAAGCAGCTCAGAAGACATGGTTCTCTAAGTATATCATAGCTTTTTTTTCTGGGCCTACATACAGGTCCAGGACCTACTTAATTCTGGACACACTTACTAGCTTCAGCCTTATCTAGGAGGAGCTGGAACAGCTCTCGGTATTTTGTATTTCAGGGCCAGGATCTGCCTTGCAGTGTTCTATCAGAGGGTCAGTGGAAACTGGAGCAGTTCAGGCTTAGATTCATTGTCCATTCAAAGTGAATTCCTTGTAATCCAGATGAGAAAAAGATACAGCGTAGTAGAGCTGCACTGCCAAGAGTTTAACATGCTGCTTGAGTACATTCACAGGTGGGCTTATCTACAGTCTTCATGGCATATATACGTGCATAAAAGGTGGAAATGTAAGTCTGTGTTTTTATGGTGCAGGGAATCCAAGATGCAAAGCCCTGTGCTGGCTGAACATCTGTAGCCTCTCTTCCTTGATCCAAGGGAGCTCCGAGCAGGTGGAATTCATCAATGTGTAAAAGGAAACTAATCTGAATAGGTGCCATTATTAAAATGCATTTGCAGTGCCAGATTAGCTTTAGAAAAACAGGAAGGCTTTGAGAGGCATGGGAAAAGCATTGTCCAGTGCGGAATAACGTGTCGGTTATTCTCCTCCAGCTGCACGTGCATTGGTGCAAGGCAGGACTGGAAAGGTCAGGGCAGGAGTGGCAGAGGTAGGCAGCATGGAGCTGAGGTGAGGAGCAGCCCCAAGGTCAGCAGCTCTGTGGGTCTCAGCAGCTGCTTAGTGTTCTCCAACCTCATGGGCTCACCCTTGCTCTGTGAAAGCCAGAGTGGACACACACTGCCACTGCTTCTCTGGCCAGGGACCGACACTGCACTAGCTAAAGGCCTGAGGCACAGAGGGGCCAAGCTCAGTAAGCTGTGTGCTATGCATGGAGAGAGGCATTCTTTAAGGAACCATTATTTTACAGCATTTATTTGTTTCCTTCCCTTCTAAACGCTGGTTTTGCTTAGGAGAGGGGAGCGAGAAAGCAAAATGACATGAGGCTGCAGCCAGACCCTTCCCTTATCATGCTTCGGGAGCTGGTGGGAGCAGCTGGGGCTGTGCCCTTCTTCAGATAAACTGTCACTCCCTGCAGCCCCCCAGCGTGTCTCATCATCCTGCATTTGGTTTTCGTACAACATCAACTCTTTTGAGGCAGTGTCCTGCCATTCCTGAGGTCAAAACCAGTATGTTCATCTGCGACTTGCTGTGTGACGGCACAGACTGTTGCAGCCAGTAATTATGAAGGTCCAGAATGATCTCCTGCAACTTTGAACTGGGTTTAATGTCATTTTAATAGAGGGAACTACCTGAGTAAAAAGATAAAGTGTTCTTGTGAATAGACTGGGGCCACTGCCTCGTGCCGCTAAAGGCTTGGAAACGTGCTGTGCACTGCTGTAAAGTGTTCAGTCTGCTTTTGTCTTGACGTTGGGAAAGGCATGACATATCCACAGTGAAAACTCCATAGACTCTGCTGGTCTCTTCCTTTTAACCCCAGCACAAGCACGTGCTCACACAAACAAACAGGCGAACACTTCAACACGTCCTCTGCTCTCTTGAGGAGAGCTGCTCATGTGGCTCCTTGGAGAACTTTGATTTCTTTCCCACTGCTCTCTCAACACGGGGCATCTGTCCCCCAGCTCCAGCTATGGGCTTGCTTGGTGACAGCACTGTGTGGGGCTGTGCAGAGCAGCTGGAGTGCATAGCTGGATGTGCTCTACTGGGAACTGCAGCTTTCAGCTGGTAGAAAGCATTAATCACTGCAGTGGAGATGCACATAGATTATCAGAGCTAAAAATCACAGGGAATTGAAGTGGTGGGAGGAATTCTGGGGAAAAGCCAGTTATTAAAAGTGGCCTGATTTTAAAGGCATGACTCACACCATTTATTAAAATAGGCTTTTGTACTTTCTAAAGCCTCCTCAGTTCTATGAAGTCAATGTAAAGCTAATATTCTATCTCTGCTATGCATCAGCCTCCTTGCAAAAGAAGGAAAGACAAGGCTGTTTGAGGCCCATGCAGAGCCCAGAGTTTTGTGTCAGAATCTGGAGAGGAAAGATTTGCGTGGACATTGACGTTTATATTTTATGTGTCTGGACAGAAACCGTTAAGCAGCCAGGCGTAAGAAGCACCGAAGCTGCTACATTGGGTGCTCCCAATCAGAGAAATATCAAAATACACAAACTGAAATCCTCACCAATGAAGTCTGTAAAAACTAGATGAGACTGTAAACAAATAATTGAACTCAATTAAATGGTCATTACCCCTAAAGATGTGTGTTTTGGTATAACATGAAGGCAATACATCTAGGAAATGAGGATACAGGCTTCATCCATTGATGTGAAGCAATGCTGTCCAGAAAGTACTGGTCACAAGTTGTTCCCATTTCATGCTTTTTGTGCAGTATAGTTGTAGTAACTTGTTACTGCGAGCCTGAGATGTACAAACAGGACAACAGCAAGTAAGAGAAGGGCAGTGAGGTTGTAACTGAGCATGGAGTTCTGATAACTGGATTTTAGGAAGGATAAAGAAATACTGAAGAGGATTCAAGGAGTTAAATCATAATTTAAGGGGTGTTATTTATTCAGATTATCAGAGATGTTTGAGAGTTGGCTTCATCACTTCACAGACTTCTTTACAAAGATTTTTTACCAGATCTTATGTAACTTTGTGATGAAAGTGTGACAAAATCCAGGGATTAGCAGCTGAAGTTAAACAAACTCAGCCTTGAGTTAAATCTTCATTGCCTGTCAGGGAAAGTGACTGAAGCCTTAAAAAGCTCATAAGGGAAAGAGTGAAGTGGTCATTATAGGCTGCTTTAAAGTACAAGTAAAAATATATGTATGCAAGATTAAAAGACAGTTTTAAAATTCTGCTTCTGGGAGAAATTTTGTGGCCTGTGTATGTGGGAGATCAAACTGGTGGATTGTGACTGTACCCCCAAAGTCTGGCATCGGTGATTGAATGCATGCTGGTGCCTTTCCCTCAGGACCATAAATGCTCTTGTGCACTTTTATGATTTTGGAAGTTGTCAGTCACCGTATTTTCACTTTACTGTCTTTAGTACATTTATTTCTGTTTCATAACATCGTAACGTGGACGTGTTGCCACATGAGCACTGGTGAATTGAATTGGAATGAGAAACTCATGAAGTCACCCCACCTTGCTCTTTGTATCATCCTCGTCATGTACAAATACAGGTCCTGATACTTGCCAGCCGTGGCCTGACTTTTTAAGACAAATGAGTGCCAGTTTGCTTTTCTATGCTCCATTATGGCGGGCAGTGAACTAATTCAGGAGTGAAGTCAATCCCTATCTCGCAGCAGCAGCTTCCACGAGAGGGACAGATAACTGGAGCAAAAGCCCTGTCAGCTGCCACAAGTTTATCTGCTGCTGCCTGGGTCAACACTTCACATTAGTTTGAGGTAGCAACCTCTAAATTACCTTTAAAGAAATCTCTCCTGGGCAAGTCTGTGCAGTCCTCTCAGCATTCCGCAATCAGCCTGGGAAAGTTCTTCACTCCCACTTTTCTCTGCTGATTGCAGCAAAACATGGACTCTTAAAGCAGTTGATCTGAGCACCTATGCGTGCACTAATACCTCTCACCCAGCATGTACTAAGTGCAGCAAACCCAACCTTCTGGGTGTGCTCTGAGTCCAGCATTCACATAGCTGCGATTTATAAAGGACAAGTGTAGCTCCTCCTGCTTAACCCTGAAAGACAGACACTGCACTGCAGCTGCTTCAGAGGCAGCATGCACGGGTGTCTGCTTCCCCCATCTCAAACTCTACCTTCTGATCCATGGTCTGGAAATCACTTTTTCCACACTGTCCCAGATCACAGGATCATGGAAGGGACCTTAAAGACCGTATAGTTCCATTCCACCTGCTATGGGCGAGGACACTTCCAGATGTACTCATCCTTAGGCAGAGTCACAGAACAGACATTTCATCCCAAATCATGAATATGTGCCATGGGGCACCCCAATAATTTTGGTGAGATATTTTATTTGATGATGTATGTACCAGAAGGCAGTCTGAGCTCACTGCCTCTGTTTAGGTTTTTTTTTAGGTTCTTAAATATGCAAAAGGTTACATGGTGCTACAAATATGTAATCTGCTCAAACTGAGGATGCAGGCTGTTATTCTAACACTCACATGAAACATGAACTATCTATAGAAATGAGGAATTAAACTATGAAAATCAGTGAGCACTCCAGTTTCTGTACTAATGCTACTTGTTATAGGCAGTCTGGCTACAAAGCTTTTGTTTTGTAAATAATGCACAAATATTCTACAGCATGCAGTCATTGGTCTTACCTTTTCCACTTGTATTCATTTATCATATAAAAATTCACCCTTCTGTGGACTAAAATAGTTACAGCATGGATGAATTACTCCAGTGTAAGACCTAAGCTTTGCTCTTGTAAGTATATAAATACTACAGTATTTCAGTCAAAACAAGTATTGTTATTCTAAAATACACTCAGTATCTTGGCATAAAAAAAGTTTACATTATCTAGTTTCATGGTCAGTAGCTATTCCAGTATTTCAGAGAGCTTTACGATGTGTGCAACATGAGTGTGTGTTGATCTCTGATTGCCATCATTTCTGAGGACCGTCAGAGCACTTTGGTTAATGACACAAACTGAATTGTTTTAATGAAAGACGTTAGTGCCATAATGTTTAATTTGAATCAGAAACCATTTCTTGTATTGCAAACTGTTGGCAACAGTAATTCTACTTCCAAGGGAGTATTTGTGGGGCCCTCTTTCCTTGAAGATTATGAATCCCTGTAGCATGCTGAATAAGTAGAATTTGTCTTTTTAAGTTTCAGGGAACATTTTAGGATGTCATAAAAAAAAAGAAAAAAAGGATTTTTTTTTTTTTAATTTACATCAGATTATTCTAATAATGTAGGACATAGCTAGATAGTGCTGCTTTTACTTACTGTGTCAGTGATCTCAGAATGAGACTGGTAGCTGTGAACACCTACATACTAACTGCCTCTGACAGCAAATCCTTTTGTGGATGTAGGCAAGTCTCCAAATCTCTCCTCCTCTATTTCCGTTCTTCAAAAATAGTGATTATTAGTAAGTGCTGTTTAATAGTATTGCATACTATATTTGTCCAAAATGAGGAGCACAGCAGCAGCATGTGCCTGCAATAATTAATGTGTCAGAACACAGTAAAAATTGCTTGCAATGCTATATTTGTCTTAGCAAAGCCGTTTTTGCTCAAGGAGGATGCATGCGCCTGTTTTGAGGTAATAACAGATTCAGCACCAAAATGAAGCAGAGAAAAGCCAAGCAGCTCTGGCTTTTCCAAAGTTCTTCAACAGAACCGGGCAATGTAGGTAACAGGGGTCTATTGTGTAGATGGTATGTGAAACATCACAGTTTGGCTGACTGCTGTGACCTTTCTGCTTTATTCATTAAAAAGGTGTAGAGGGCCATGCTGTACTAGAACTGGTGTCTTCTTTATTGTCTGCATGACTAGACATCCCTGGCATGGATAACATGGAGAAAGTGAATGGACTTTGTCTTCTTTGAGGTTATTCCTTCAGCTCACAAGCATCAAATTACATCCTGGTGGTTTATGCCTAAATACAGCCTTTTTTACAGGTCTGTCACATCTGTGCTGTACTTCTGTGGGGCTCATGGAGAGCCATCTGAGGTGTTAAGAAGGGATGAGAGCAAGAAAGAATGTGTTGGGGATGAAGATGAAGGGAAAGCAGGCAAGCAGGGTTCCAGGCTTTGGGTCTGGTGTTGCATCCTGAGCTCTGCTGCTTTTCGACCCCACATATTGGGCAGAGCAAAGAGCAAGGCAAAGGTTCAGTGTCTGCAGTAGGAGACTGAGACCAAATGACTGAGTGATATACTCGAGAGACTTTACTGACCTCTGAGTGCAGATGTATCTTGTTTGCACTTTACACATAAATATGTATAACCCACCAGTTCTTATGATTCAGTATTGAAAGAAATGAGATTTATAAACTAAGTAAATCCAGCATCTAGATCCTTCATGGAAAAGGTCAACTGTAGGAAATAATTTCTGTGGAACATAATCACAGAAGCTAGGTGAAGATGGATGAAATGCAGCCAGAACATCTACTGCAGCTATTTAAGATGCTGCAGTACTAATGACAGGGGTACTGCAGAGGGCTTTCTTGTGCTCAAGCCCTGAAGGAGTCAGAGCACTTCTGGGACCTGGTACAATTCTGTCCAACTGCTTCATTTTTCATCACTATTGAGATGCAGCATCAGTGGCAGCAAACACAGGCGTTATGGTGATGCTGCAGCCTGTGGGTAGGCTCTGTGCTCTCTCTCTGACACCAGCAACCTGGGATTTGCTCTCAGTGTCAAAAGAGCTTGTAATTAAGACTCCTTTTCATTATGTAAGAAATGATTTTTGGCTGGGTGCCTGTTCCCAAACCTTGTGTATCCATGTGAAAGGGGGAAGTGGCCTGCAGGAAGTGTCTGGGACAGAGTGTCTGTGGTGAACAAGACAGAGGAAACACACAGGTCTTGATTCCTTGCTGCCCTGTAGCTCTGAGCAGGGTGGTCAGTCAGAGCTCTCAGGGACCGCCCTAGACTGATCAGTTTACAAAAAGCTTGATGAAAGGAGCTACATCTGGTCTGCAGGGACCACCAGCAGCAAATGGCATACAGAAGAGGCGTGTGTGGAGATGGACTATGGTGCAACCTGTCATGGAAAGATAAAGAACTTCCGTTTCCACTTGAAAATAAAAAGTGCTTGTCATTAATCAATGTAGTGTAAAAGTTTTCTCTCAGCAATGGCCACTACAGTTCCTACTTTGTTATCAACACTATGAGAGCTCGCATATTGAAGATACCTGTGTGAAGCTGACCACCTTCCCCCTTCTGAGTCTGCAGAGGGGAAGAGGAGAGCTCTGAGTGTTGCTTCCTTACAGTGAGGCATGCAGTGGACACAATGTAGACAGGTATGCTCTGATTTCAGTTCTACCAGCTATAGCCTTTCTTCTACCCGTTTCTTTTCCTAGTGTCCAACAAGCACCATTTTATGGACAGCAACTTGCTTTACCAGTGCAGAATGAATTTCCGCCGCCGCCGGCGATTAATGGAGCTCCTCACTGAGAAATCTCGCTTGATGCCAGAAAGCCACGACAGCCCGTTTTGCCTGCGCAAGCAGAACCATGACAACAGAAAACACACCAGTTTTCTCTCAGGTGACTCATCAACTATACTGCTGTCTGTAGGGTGACTCCATGGGATGTTAAAAAGTCCTTTTTGGACAAGGGGTTTCAGTTCCCTAGGGTAGTTTTGTATGTGGATCAATAGCATTTCAAATGCTGGTCAAAATACGGTGTCCACAAACAAGCAGAACTAGTTAAAATCCCCCAAGCCCAAAGTAATATGTCATACATTTTATGTGGAGTTTTCAAGAAGAGTAAAAGTGAGGGGAAGGGGTCCTGCAGCATTTGCTAGTTAGTAAGAACTAAGAGAATAAATGCAAAGTAAAAAGATGGAAAAACTTACTTATATTGAAATGCCTTCTAGAAGACAGTGCAATGGGAATAGTTCAGCCATCATGTTAGCTGCAGGATGCTCATACAGTGACTTTTCCAGCTGTGTGGAATACACTAACCCCTTCCCAGTGTTGTTACTGAAAGCGTGGCTTATTGCTGTTGTTTTAAAGAAACCAGGGAAGTGGGTTTAATAACTCATATGGGTTCCCTTTCTCTCTACATTTTCTGTTTGCTTGTAGTGAGTCCCACCAAGGAGATAAAGATCGTATCAGCAGTACGGAGAAGCAGCATGAGTAGCTGTGGCAGCAGTGGGTATTTCAGCAGTAGCCCAACACTCAGCAGCAGTCCCCCAGTGCTCTGCAACCCCAAATCTGGTGAGCACCAGCACTGCTTGCAGTGCACAGGAGCAGCATGCCTAGAATCACGCCTGAGTTTATCTTTTTGAAGGATGCATTAACAATTCACAGTGCCACAGGTTTTGTGGGCCAGAGGGCACTATTATCTACTAGCCTCAAGTCTGCTGAACCCAAGCCAGACGTCTGCCTCCAGTAATCTCTGCATCAAGCCCATAATTGTGGCTTGAGCTGCAGTTTATCTCTTAGGAGGACATGCAGTCAGAGGCCCAGATTTGCTTCTTCATTGCCAAGCTCTGGACTGATTCAAATCCCCTCCTAGAGACATTCCTTCAGTGCAAGTCAGAGGAGAGTTTAACTATCCAGTGGCCGCTTGAGTTACTATGAAATAGCACAACTCAGAAAACAGCAGACTTGAAAGAAAGAGGCAGCATTGTTTCAGCCTGTCAGGGACCATTTCAACGTTTTCATTTGTTTGGGTCTTACACCGGGCTGTTTAGGAAGGTAAATGTAGTGCTGAAGCTTATTTTCCTTTTGAAAGGATTTCCTATCCCATGCCGGAAGGTTAAACACACCCATTCTTACACAGTTCACTTAAAATTGTTTCATATGTACATCTGGGAAGGGGAAAACAGACCAGGACAGATATTGTTTCAGCCTCTCTGTCTCCCTCAGAAACAACCCTGAATTTCAAAGCAGAGTCCTGGCTGCCCTTTGTGCTCCTTATTATTATTTCAAATTTACCGGGTCTCTGCTGATGGTGTGGGGAGTGTTTTGCAACGCGGGGAGGCTTCAGTGGATATGTGCAAGTTCTGCTTTCAAAGGGGCGCTGGTATCTGAAGTGATTACTAGAGAGTGCCTCAAGCACTGTATGAATCTCATTCAAAACATTTACAATTTGCTCTGGAGATGCATGAGCTAAAGTGCATTTCATTCCTTCTGTGCGGTGGCCATCATAAAGACAGGCATAGTTACAGCAGTATTTTCTCTCTCTCCTTTTAGCACATTTCCTTCCCTCTCCTTAATCTCTGCAGGGAATTCAGTATGAGGTTCTAAGTTGAAATAATTTGAAGGACTCAGTAGGGTTGCATGCACAGCAACCATAGCACCCCACATCAGACCTGCTGTCCAGCTTAAGGGAACGCTCTCAATACTGTTGGGCATTCAGCACCACCTTTTGATGTGTTGACCCCTAGGTGCAATGGGTTTGCCCCTGTATGAAGAGTGCCACAGTATCATGTTTTGGCAGACTATCTCCCAGGTATACTTCCTGGCAAAGACTGTTGTATGGGGAGCTCTTTGGCCTCAGTTCATCATTAATTACATCCTGGAAACTTTTCTGGGACAGATAAAACACATTCATGTGCTGTCCATAAATGTGTTTGTTATCTGAAGTATGCTGACTATTCTGTTCATTTATGGTTCTGATTATATACGAAGTGTCAACCCATGGGTGGTGAGAAGAAGTTTATTTTAATGCAGCTGATTACACAACACTGGAAGAAGGAGAGGCTGATGTTGCCCTTGCATAAATTCCTTATTTTTCTTTAATAAATTCTCCTGTAGGACTAGTTTTCAAACACCGAATAGCTTTAGCAGACTCATATTTGAAAGAAGACAGCAGTGGACTTATAAACAGACTTCTTTTTAAGAGTTTCACAATTACTGGCAGCGTAGGGTAATTTCTCCCATAGCACAAGCACAGATCCCCACGTCATCTTGCTTGGTTAACGTAAGGCTGTCAGATGTAAATACCATGGAGGAATTCTTAATCCTGTGCTGGACTATAAAGTGATTTTTTTCACAGATAGTTTCCTGCTCTCCATGCCCAGAACACATTGCTGAGCTGAGTGCTAACAAACACAAGGCAGAGGTATATTTATTGTCAGATGAGTTCTCTTGCAGGCAAACACTTAAAACCACCCAGGTCATGACTTGACCAGTCATGTAGAAAAACAATGGATGTGCAATGAAGGGAGGCATGCAAGGGAGTCCTGCCTGGATAATTTACCTGATTCTGACTTGTAGAATGAGCATAATCACTCAGGGTTTCCACATTGATCAGGCATGCTCTGCAAAGCGTAACACTGGCTAAATGGCAATTTGTCAAAATCCATGGGAAAGTAAAAGAAATACGTATTGGTTTGTATGATAGAATTCTGCCTGCTCCCATGAATGTCATTAGGAAACTCAGGAATGTCTTCAAATACCATCTGTGGGAAATTTTATGTTCCACCTGTGACTGAAAAGGCAGATACAATCAGAGTTATTTATGAAGAAAAACAGCCTTAATTTTAAAGGTGAAGTGGGCACATAGGGTGAACAAGATGCGTCTTTACATTGTCCTCTGTCTTATGAAGCATTTATAGACAGATAAAAAATGACACACAGATTGGTATTGATTTGGTTTGGCAGAACTTTAAATTTACTTGTTCAGAGGAAAATTACCTCATTACACAGCAAGGCAATGTGGAATCACCTGTAGAAACTCACTGGTATTTCCTTTCATGTAAAATCCCAGATGGGGTGAGATGTCTGTGCCTACAGCTGCAGAACTCTCTTGGGATAATTCCTGACCTAACCAGAATATTTTTGTTACTTAATTCCATGATGCAAACCTGATTCAGATGAAATAGCAAAGATCACCCAACATGCACAGAGCAGGCTGGTAAGAAAAGCTGCTCCATATCAGGAAGGTCAGTCCCTTTTCTCAACACTGGACTCAGGAACAGCCACTTCTGATAGTTGTGATAATGTTTTGCAGCTCTTGATTGCAGACAACAAAGTCTGTTGGCTAAATGCCCAAATCTGCAAGAACTGAAAGAGTGTATGGGAAGCTGGACCAAAAGGATGTTGTATCCCAAAATTACTTCTGATTTATTAGGAGTATTTCCAGAGGAGTGCTTATACTGAATATTCATTTATCTGCCTCCACAGTCTTAAAGAGACCTGTGACTGCTGATGAGCTCTTGATGCCTGGAGCCCCATATGTCAGAAAAACCTTTACGGTATGTCTCCAGTATTTTTCTTCATTTTCTGCATGTTGTATGCATAAGATAATGCAAATGGGCATTTTCTGTCGGGTTAATTAGAGCTTATTTGCATTTGCTGAGGTTTGTACTTTAAAATCCCAAACTCTGTTATCAGTACTTCCACACATTTCAGGTCTGATTCTGCAGTTGTTTATCCTGTCTTTATGCCAATCTAGTATTGCTGACTTAAATGGAGTGTAAAATTACATAAAGCCAATAAGATTTGTATTATACAAACTTATCTAGACTTTGTGCTCCTGGTAAAACTTGCTTTGCAGGAGTGGAGTGGTGGATTACCTACCCAAATTGGAGTCTTCTACTTAGGCATTTGTAGACTGTGATGTGACAGAAATTTTGATTCATATTCATTTTAAGAGAAAACCTTTCAGTAAAGACATTTTTGAACCCAGTCATTGGAAGCATTGCTTTTTACAGCCTCCTGGTTAAATGAATAAAAGCAGAAAGGAAGTTAATTAAAAGCAAGAGGAATCATTTGGACAGAGCCTTTCCCATGAGTGATACCACAGGCCATACACAATGACCTGTACTGTGTGTTGGAAGATGCTGAAATTACGTCTTGAACAATTTAGATGTTACCCCCTTGAATTTCATGGAGCTGCTTGAAGGTGATCGCGTTGTTGTTTTCTCTTTCCAGATTGTGGGCGACGCGGTGGGCTGGGGCTTTGTGGTGCGGGGCAGCAAGCCCTGCCACATCCAGGCTGTGGACCCCAGTGGGCCAGCAGCTGCGGCTGGCATGAAGGTGGGTGTTCAAAACAAGATGATTCACCCGGAGAGTGTTTGTGCTGGTCAGTGAAGACCTTGTGCTGCCTGTATTTGGGGGGGGAGGGAGAGGTGCGTTTGTTCCCAGGGTTAAATACCTTTGTCTGAGTTTCATGCATTTATGCACTGTGAGTTCTGCTGCCTGTCACACCCCTCCTGTTTCTTTTCTTCTGTCCCTGAGATTCTTCAAGTCTCTTTTCCATAAGAAACTCATTTATCCTTTCCAAGTTGCTTTCCTGATCTGTTCCCTTCTTTAGGTGTTGGTTTCTTTTCCAGTTTGTTGGCTGGTTTTAGTGGTGGTGTTGAGGGGTGGGAGTTGTGTTTTGGGCTGGGTTTGGTTTTTTTTTCACCTTTTTCCAGCTCCGCACAACTTTATTTTCCCAGTTTACACTGGAGTTTAGGTGATTGCTGGAAAGCTTCTGGGCTTTGCCTGTACAGAAAGAGGCAAAGTCAGATATATCTATTGAAAGTGAAGCTAGCATAACCCATTGTTTGCTGTAAAGTAATAAAGTTTTAAGACATTTTGAAGAGTGTATGATATTTTACTATTTCATAAAGAGTTAAAATAATTTCATACATGATTTAAGAAAAATAAATACAAATTCCACGTGAAGGCTGTGGTTAATGCAGAGCTCGTTGACTTACCTGTGGATTTCAGTAACGTCCTGCATATATCTATGAAATAATCCCTGTCTTCCACAGTGAGAAAAATAAAAGCAAAGCATTATCCCAAGTACCTAAAAAGCAAGAAAGGGAGATTAGCTGCTACACCTACTCCACTGTCCAGGCTGGGCTAGACACAAAAGTTGATTTATTGGTATATGGCATGTTTTACTGTACTGTGACAACACAAATGAAGGTTTCAGGAGTATTCCACATGCAGCCGAGTTAGCTATGAATCTTGCACCTGCCTTCTAAATCATCCGCCTTCCCACCACACTCATCCCAGCTGCCTCTCACTCATATATTCACACCCAGCAAGCTAGAAGCAACATGTACTTCCATGGCTCCAGGGATGCACATCCTGCCTGTCGTGTGATTCCAGACCTGCAATGGCACCCTCCTTAGCAGATGTACTACAGGGGCTTCTCTTCTCCTACTGCTGGCTTTTTTAGAATAACATTCGCTAGAACCTACTGTCTTTGAAACATTTACTTTTTTTAGAGGACAGACAGGCAAAACCCTTGGGAAGAGGGAATGGGAGCTGTAGAGCCTGTTGGAGCGTGCAGCACCCTGCTGGCAAACAACCTAATTCCTGAGGGACCTGGCATTTGTGACATGTTTTATATGATACCTAAATAAAACATGCAGTTACATCTCTTATATGAAGAGTATAATTTTCAAATAATAATCATACCTAAAATTTCATAGAATCATGGTTTGAGTTGGGAAGGAGCTTAAGATCATCTAGTTCCAGCTCCCTTGCCATGGGCAAGGACACCTCCCACTAAACCATGTCACCCAAGGCTCTGTTCAACCTGGCCTTGAACACTACCAGGTAAACTTAAAAGACTTACACTTAAAAATTATTAATTTATTCAGATGTATGTTCTTTATCCTGAACTGGGAGTTTTGTGCTTTACAGCATCTTTTACTCTCTGAATATAGGAGCAAGCAGTAAAGTAGATCAGTTCTGAAACCTAACTTGTAAAAGTAACACTGTGGTGTCATATGTTTAATCTTAGAGATTTCACTTCTGCTCTTAGCAGCTTAGATCTGAATATCGTGGGGCTTTGGTTTGTTTTTACTTTTGGTTTCATGCTGGCTGCCCTGTGAATACACACTCGGATGTTCCAGTTAAGCTGTTCTTTCATATTTCACCTATAAAACTGGTTTTATGTAGTAAATGATGTCCTTATGTCTTCATTTGTGCTCTCCATGCATTCATGTACTCCGATAGGGTTACAAAGCTTCGCCTGAACCATTCAAAACATAAGAATGTAAAACAGACTGCTGTCCTGTAGGGAGCAAACAGTATTTTAGACAGTAAAACTGGGATACATTGCCTTGAATTTGCAGTGGTGCTATCTTTATATAAAACTGCTTTTTAGAGCAGAAGTACACAATAAAACTTTATGGCCATATATTAGATGAGTCCCTGTTTAGACACCAAAATCAGTGCCTCATTTTTAGAAACACTTAATACATTTAGCTCCTGGTGAAGAAATGCCAGTTTTCTTTGAAAATAGGTGGTTTTGTTGAGGTGTTCCCATGGCAATAGGGATGTAAATTATAGTGCAGGATTTGAAATCTTTAAAAATCTATGTCACTTAATCCATCTGTTTACAGAACTGTTCAATCTGGCGAGTTTAAAGGAATCGTATGACAAGCTTTAGATGACAGCTCCTGGAAAATAAACCTTCCCCTGTGTGGAAGCTGCAGGAGGGGCACTTTGAAAATAGACTATTGGGCACAGTAACTTCTGGTGGGCTGGTGCAAGAGGCTTTTGTCTGCCAGTGTTGCTCTGACCACTACACCAAAGAAGCGCTAACAAGCAAAGTTGGCTATGATGAAAAGAGCAAGAATTTGAGGAAGAGCCAAGACTTGGCTTTGCAGTTTGTAGGAAAGTTCTTGGCAGCAGCAGCAGGGTTTTTCCTCCTTAAGGAGATGCATCCAGTGTAATCATTTTTGGAAGTGCCTCTATTTGTAAATCTTGTGATTTTGCATTTGGAGCACTATATTCCTGTTGTTGTGTTATGCTGGACTCATTGTAGGACCTCGTTTTGTGCATTTAAAACTCTAATGTGTAGTATTTAAAGCAGTAAACATTACAAGCTAAACTTACCTGAAAGACTTTGTGGTGTGTTGCTGTCAGTTTGACCTTGGCTGGGCTCCTGGCCTGCTCCAAAGTGCTGTGAACTGGGACTCTGAGGAGAAACCTCCATAAGCCCTGACCACGCAGAGCAACAGTGTGGTGGGCACGGTGGTGGGCATCTGGGGTGCACTGGTCTCTGTCACATACCTCCACCTCTGTGTTGCAGCACTTGCCATCTCCTTATACATTATATCCTCTTCTGGGGGAATTTTTAGACAATTTCTTTTTGGGAAAACCCCTGTTAGCATGGTCTGCTGAAGAGGGTGTTACGTTGTGGGTCTTGATACCTCTTCTGGTGCTGGTGAACAGAATAACCACTGACAGTGTGAGGCTTCACATATGAAGATGAGTAAATAATTTAATAAATACCTTGTCAATTAGCTTTCTTAAAGTATTTTTAGCCCTGGTTTGTTGAAGCGCAGTTGCCTGTGAAGCATTGCGAAGAGCATGATTACTGTAAGCGCATGAACAAGTGGCAGCTGGAGGCGACGCGGGGCTATGAAAGGAGTCACTGTTGCAGTGCGTACTTCTGAGTTACTTGCAGCTCTGTTTTGCTGTCTGTTGTTGTCAGCAATGGGAGACAAGAACAGCAGGGTTTCAAAGTTCCCAGGTTACTTTAATATTAAGCATTGATTGGCTGAAAAATTTGGCTTTCTGCAGATGCCAGTGTTAAACATTGCCAGTTGTCAGGAAAACTTTTTCCCTTTTTTCAGTGTTTTATTCTGTAAGTAAATCTCTGTTTTTAAGGTGTGAGTATGCTTTGAAAAGTCATGCAACTTGACTTCAAAGTAGTGACTTAAATTATGCATCACGTTTTATGTATCATTACCCCTCTGCGACAAAAACAAGCAAACCCAGCTTAGTGTGAGTCCTGTGAGAGAGACAAATTAATCACTCATTTTGCTGATTATCTGTTTTTCTCTTTGGCTGGAAAAAAATCAGTGCCCAGCTCTAACCTTTGAGGAATCTGAAGAATATCTGAGTCCTTAAACTGATTTTGAGCAAATTGCTATTCATAGCTGTTTACATCCAAGGCCCTTGTGTCATACAAATTGCCAACAACCACTCAAACTTTTCTATCCTATTCTAGTTCTAGCTCTTCATTTCGGTTAGTAGCAGTGAGTCTGGGGGGACCATGTATGGTCACTCTTCTGTTTCAAGCTTTGCTTAGGGATTACAGTATACAGCTAAGACGATTTCAGCTTGGTTCTGCTCTCCTCCTGATCTTTAAAAGCTGGTGCAGGGAGGAGGTCAGCCTCATAAATTTTCTGTCCGTGCCATCCCCTTCTGCATTTGCTAATGATTATTTCAGGTTCACAATTTATTTCAGTAGCAGAATAAGAGCCAAATCTCAAGTGTAATTGAGTAGCTGCTGTCTCACAGAGAAGATTCCTGCTGGGTTCATTGAGGTCATCAAGCACAGTCTCCCTGCAATCAAAGGAACATAGGTACTATCTGATTAGTCCAAGGAGTCTGAATACTGCCACGATCATAAAATATTATGGGTTTGTAAGGACTAAAAGCTACACATTATACGATGTTAAGTGGTGGGAAAACCAACCCAAAACCATGTGATGTCAGAGGAATTGCCAGTGCCTTAGATTCCTGCAATAGGAAGAAATTTGAACTCTGAGATTCTTGGGAGGTTGAATGTACACCATGAGGCAGAGAAACACAAAACTCTTTCCATGATCCTTGTAAGTCTGACCTCAAACCTGCTGACTGCTCAATTGTTCGACAAGCAAGATTAACCAGTGTAAAAACGCTAAAATAAATATAAAAATAAATAATTATTCCCCCAGGAAAAAATGTCCCATTTATGGCTGTGGCCAGTCGTCAGTATTTTACAAGATAGTGGGAAAAGTAGACAAACACAGACATCATGAGAAACTTCTTTGTAACTCCTAAATGCAGCCTAGTGGGAGCTTGAAGACTGGGATTTATATTGTATAAATAAGGCACAATGAACATGCCTCCATTTAACCCTCTTCACGAAGCTTAGGAAAGGAAAGATACCTCAATGTTTGATGCTAGGGCTTTAACCCTTTCAAGCACTGGGGAGATGCTTCAGTGTTAATTGAAGGTATCCAAAGGGTACTTCTGCTATCTATCTCATGTGACTGAGCTTTAAATGAGAAGATGAAGCAGGTTTGGATAAATATTTATACTGTGCACTAGCATATGGTGTTGTTGAAGCAGATGCAATTCAGTCTTAGAATTCTTATCTTATACCAACATGTTACTGATTGTAGAAAAGCATAAATTACACGAGTTGCCATCTGTTTTCAATTACAGCATGAAAACACTGACGCAGGTTGGTATTTTCCTTTAGCTGTGTTATCAGCTCACTGCTGAATTTCATAATTACATTAGGGTGAATTCAGAATGAATGTATTTGGTAATGTGAACACTCAAATAAAGTTGCTGACAAACTGCTTTCATAGCTTGTCCATAAATAGAGAAGCAGCAGAGCTAAATGCACACAGCACTGTATGCAATGAATAGCACTACTGTAGGGCTTGAATATAAATGTATATATAAATTTCAAACATGTCTCCATAAGTGACTGCTTCATTTTCTGATAGTATTTAATTATAAACTGTAACATAAAGGTCTGTTGTCCTCCATACAAATGTGTAAACTGTATTCAAGTGCTGATGACTTTAGAGAAATTTAATTTTAAGAAATCAGATTTTATATTTTACTATAAAATAAACTCTGGTTTTGGAAAACGATAAAAATTGAAACAACATTTTGCTCTGTCTTTCACTTTATGCAGCTGTAACCAGAACCTCAGATTTTATATGCTAATATCCATCACAGAGATTGGAGAGAGTGAGCTGAGTAGGGTAGTCATTAACCTTGAACATCTTGTAAATAATGCTCAAGAAGAGTGGCTGTCACATTAAGGCATGTTAAGAGCATAGTAAGAACATAATGGTCAACAGTTTGGATGATATTTTGTTTATTCATCTGGTCTTCAAGTAGAAATCTTTCTAAAAGACTCTAAAGAAAAATGTAGTAAGGCGGCTGTGTTGGTAGCCTGGTGATTCAACAGAAGCTGGAAGAGATCAAATATTTGTGAATGTGAAAATACTCAGCTCCACCACCAACATGAAACTTAGGTTAGTGGTTGGTTGTCCTTGACAGCTGTTTAACAGCATGCCTAGCAGTCACCGTACTTTCCCAGTCAATGCACAAAGCTGTGCCTTGGTGTTCCTACTCTGTGCCTACTTTCCCTTTTTGGTCTGTGGTAATCATTTGCTAATGGTGTTTGCTGGTGAGCTGTGGTGATGCCTCTGTAACTGCCCCAGAATTTCCATTTCCAGTGGTGTTTAATTACCCTCAAGGAGTAGTTCCCAACATTTTTAAAGTGAGTCCGGTTACCATGTTTCTATAGGTTAGACCTATCCTAAAACCCCATCACTCTAACTATACTGGAAATATTGACATCGAAATTATCATAGCAACACAGTTCTGTGAGTACTGGGATACCTAATACTGGGATTCTCTGAAGGAAAATGTGACCTGGGGAGATGCATTGTGTGTCACTGGCAGAATGCTGTCTGGTTGCCAAAAGGAGACAAGTTTTGGCAAGTTTCTGCTTTGCTTTCATTATAGAATACTACAAGTGCAACAATAGAGCCCTTATGTCCTTGATCATCCTTTGCCTTAGCAGTGTCTTTAGGTTGATTGGAATCATTAAATGCTTTCTCAGCAGACTCCCTTTCTCCTTGTCATTGGGAATCCCAGTGCAGCACTAGATGAGCTGCTAATCAGTCTGTCTTGTGCCCATTCACTGCACCAGCTACTCTGTTTTATTCCTTTTCTGTGGTAGAAGCCCTGTCATGGTTGGACCTCTCTGAATGTCAGGAGGCTGTCTTAGAGACACTGTATCACTGGCCTACAAGTCGAACCTACCCATGGTTGCCACATGGAAGACACAATTTGAATTTGGATTCTCTTCTTTGCCATCTCACAAACCCTTTGTGCAACTACAGTGACTATTTTCCTACCAGAATACATAGGTATTCTTGTGAAGTAGTTTGGGTTTAAACACATGGAAAATGCCAAGAAATCTGGCATACTATCATACATAATCAAAACATTTGATAAGTAGATCCATTTTGGTACCAGTAGAATTGAAAAAAAAAACCAAACCTGTAGGTTTGCTGAAGTTTCCTTGTGTTTCATGGGGCTGAGGGTCACGGCATATCATCTAGATTTCCCAGTCTCAGAACTACACATATATCAAACTTTGCAGCCTGGACCTACAGACTCCTGTGCAGCAATGTTACACTAGCACAGGCTCCTCTGAATTTCAAGCTTCAGGCTGTGTGACTGTCCTTTTTCTAAGCCATCCTCCCCCCACCATGATGACAAATAAGTGTTTTATTAAATCCAGATACTTTGTTTTTTTTGTGACATCCCTGCCATCCCTGCTCAGGTTGTAACTGTTCTGGGGGTAGAGAATTTCTATTTCCAGTGCTACCCTATTCCAGTTTCTGACCACCTCTACCAAAATTTTCCTGTTTTACTCTGTTTTCCACTAATAAATCATCAGACCCTAAGTATGACATTCTAGTTCTTTTAAAGCCATGATGAAGTCCCTGTCATCTTCAGACATGTCACAATTTCATTCTACATTCCTACTTTTTTTGGTGGATCTCCATTTGTCTACTTGTTTCCTTGGTCTGCCTTGCTTCTTTTCCCCCAGAGTTGTTTAAGGATCAGTTTGTTTTGAAGTCATCTCTTCTGAGGCCACGGTACTTCTGTCGAAGTAGTTTGGATGGTCAAGTGAACTCCATCTTTGTGCGGATGCCTCTGGGTGCACAGTCACCACCAAGTCAATGAGGTGTGGAAGAGCACTAACTTTGGTGGACAACGGCCTTCTGCTTTTCTGAGTCAGTGGACATAATATCAACTAAAAAATCATCCAGCTTTACACTAGCCTAGAGATATGTGCTTGCTTGTGACTATCAGGACAGTTCTATGATAAAGGTATCAAAACTCTATGTGTGAAAAATCACTTCCCTGAGATATAAGGGGAAAGATCCACACCCATGGAGATGGGCAGCGCAGTGCTCAAACATCACTCCAGCAGGATAAAAACTACAAACTGCACACATAAAGAAAAACAACAAAAAATTATTTCTATGATTTTCAGTCCTGCTTTTGAACAAGATCCATGTTACTGACTATAGAGAAAGGAATTAAGGCAGTAGGATTTCCTAGGTGAAATATAAAACGAGTGGGTTTAGCTTTTTGAGTATAAATTTCAGCTTTAACAGTGAATTCTTCCCCCCCCCCAACCCCCCACAACTTAGCTTTAGCAAGGTTTTACTTGCTTATCCCAGACCTGAAACTTAGCCTGCAGAACAGTATTAGATTTCCAATAACTGTGTGACTTTTTTTTCTGAAGACTTTTTTAACAGAGAGAGAGTTTTACTGGGCAATAAAATTACTTTTTTATTTCTTTACAACAACTGAAACCTTATGCAAATACAGAAAGTTTCATAATAACTCAGAGCTCTTTTTTTCTGCATTCACAGCAGCAGTGTAGTTGATGTTAGATTTGTACTTGTAGGCCCATCACCTAAAATGCTGTTGGGGAACAAGTGACCTACTATACTTGTGCCTGTGCATTGGCTCCATCTCATCAATAGCAAATACAATTCAGAAAAAAAAGAATTGTCTGCAGGTTTGTAATTGTGGTCAATGGATTTTTTAAATTTAGTCACATTATTTCAGTAAAAAGTGGGTTTAAAAGTTCTTTTGGGCAAGTGGTAGTTTATGGCAGGATAACCCAGATATCTGAACAGCCTGTGTTTATGGAAGTGCTTTCTTGATTGTTTCTTGGAGTTCTACAGCTGTAGCCATTCAGAAAGAGAGAAAGCAGTCTTGGTTTCAGCTGCACTGTAAAACAGGGCAGTGCTTGTGCTCTGATACAGATTCCAAATTCCAGTGTGGTCTATAGCCCATTGAATGGCAAGATATAGTGTCTGCCAGAACAGCTGGGATCTCAGCCTTGCTCTATCTATCTTAGGCATTGCAGGTCACTCTTAGGTGGTCCAAGCTCTCTAAAGAGGGGATTGATCTGAAAAACTTACCTGCAGAATGGCTGTAGTCTTCAAAAGATCCTAAGTGTCTCTAAAAATTTACATAGAATTAGAGGGCAAAATGCTGGCATTTTGAACTGCTTTTCCTCTCAATTGAGGATGAAAAGCATTCTTTATTATTAGGTTTAGGTGTAATATTCATTTCACTTGAACCTTTAGAGGGGTCCTCAGATGCTGTTGGATTTTCAGCATAGTGGCTATTGCAGTTCTCAGTCCCAAGTCCTTCAGGGATGCTGCTTTACAGACCCTTAACCTTACTCCTCTGTGTCTTTTCTTGTTGCTGCTCAAGACACAGGGTGACTTCCTTTCATGATATAAGCAAATGATTCGGGAAACATGTTGCACTAAAGCCAAGGCTCCGTTTAGCTAGTCAAACACATGGAGAAACAATTGCACTTTTGTCTGTGCAAACAGAGAGCAGCTGTTTGTCCCAAATGGCGCAGACCGTTCGTGCTCATTACAGTCTTGATACTGGACAGTGCTGAGGGTGCACCGCATGGATCTAACTGCCCTGCAGCTCCCTTGTTTAGGCTTGCTTAGGGACTGTTCTGAGCTAATATGGCCTTAAGCAAATTGCATTTAGTTAGTTTACCCTAATTATATTTGATCTTGCGAGTAAACTGATATATAGTTTTTAAGTTCTTTATTTGTTATGTGTGGTTTTGTTTTAGCAATTCTAGTTTAGATTTAGATACACAATTAAAAAAACAAACAAAACTTAACCATCAACCCAAGATATTAGGAAAATAATCTTTCCTGTGAGGGTGGTAAGACACTGGAATAGATTGCCCAGAGAAGTTGCGGATGCCCCATCCCTGGCAGTGTTCAAGGCCAGGTTGGACAGGTCTTTGAACAACCTGGTCTAGTGGAAGGTGTCCCTACCGTGGCATTGGGGTTGGAACTGGATGATCTTTAAGGTCTCTTCCAACCCAAACTATTCCATGATTCTATTTCTAAGCTGAGAGTCCATGTTCTCCTACTGATGCTGTATTTCACACAGAGCCACCTTTAGCCATTCAGGTTATTTAACATTTTCTGAGCTGTTCTGTGGTAGGTATCGAATAGCAGTATACAATAAAAATGCTTATAAAGTTAAGCATGCAGTCACTGGTTTGCTTTCCTGACAGGGCCCAGCCCAGCTTGGCTTTACCTGTGGGTATTTCTCACAGGGACTCACATTAACTCAGTCATTTTACACACCAATTCCCAATTAGGGCCATGAGAAGCAGTGACCTATGTAGCCCTATTCCATGTTTATGAACGTTTGCATTTCAGGGTGTTAGGTGCTTATGTTATTGCCCTCCAGGTATCTACAGATAGCTTTAAATTCCCTATGTGAGTAATTCCCTTTTGCTGTGTCGGCATTTGACCACTCAGTCTGTTGTGGAGATTGCTGCCGCAGAGCTGAGACTCGCATGCAGACTAAATGCCGCCCGCCCCAAAACAAGGGTTGTTCTCATGTGCTATTAGGTCAGCTCTTTTCCCCCTCTAATTTGTCCACTCTATTTGTGGAGTTTGTACAGCAATAGTTTCATTTTATTCCCAGTGAAAAAAAGGCTTCAATTGCCATTGATTCCCATCACTGCAAAGGGAGGGCAAGACTGCCTGAACCAATGATAAGGCCCTTTGAGACTCTTTTAATTTGTATATTATGTGACTTACTATAGTGTAAAATTAGAAGATAATAAAAATGCATTATAAAGTTATATATATTATCAATTATGAAATGTATTATACAATTATATTAGCTGCTGTATAGCTTTTTATATTATGTTGTTTAATTCCTGATTTTTTTTCAGCTGGAGACTGATTGGTTTGGAATACTATAAAAAATTAAACCTTTTTTTTTTTCTTTTAAAGAAGTGTGTAATGAGTGCATGTAATGAAAATATGTAACGAAGCCTTGCTCAGGCAAACCATCCGTGCCAGACTGCAGCCACAGACCAAGATGGAGAGCCAGAATTACAAATAACAAACAAGTTACTTATGTTTGTAACTCTATAAATGGAGGTTTTTTTCTCTGCTATGCCTTGTACTGTGCTCTGCTGGTACCCAGTTTCCAGCCCACTGATGGAACAGTGGGTCAGCTTAACACTGGTGTAAAGATTGAAGAAATGCATTCCTCTAGAGAGAAAATCCTGTGTTTATGCAAGGCCTGGATACTTGCCTACTCCCACACCACCCACTCTACAGCCAATTACACATTTGCTAGAGATATTTACAGAGCTGAACACACAGCTGCAATTTATTCTGTTTCATCCAGTAACCTCAGTTATGTAGGAAAGGACATTGTGTGATTTTATAACCTTCCAGGGACATGCAGTAGGTTTTGAATTGTTAGGTTCTGACTGGAAACATAATTTTTAGGGCCTCTGATTTTCATCTCTTTTCCTCATTCCAGTGTGACAATATAAAGTTTATCAGAGTGGGAGCAAATATTTCAGTTCTGCTTGCGTTAGCTTTTATCTAAAAGGTTAGTCTTGGGTCCTAGGCTCTTCTGTAACAGCATGTTCAGCATCTCTGTGGCCTGCGCTCTTTGCTGAGCATGGGGATTCCTCTGCTTTATGGCTGTGGGTTACCTAGTAAAATAGAAGATCCCCTGTATCAACACAAATGCAGGCTGTGTGTGTAAGTCTGTAAAAGAAGTTGAGCCCTGTGCCCTCTCTCTTCCGCTGTTGTTCTCCTCCCCAGATTTCTCTATGCTTGTTTCTTTAACATCCGTCTCACCACTGATTTCACTGGGACTTTGAGTTATCTGAAAACTTAAGCTGCAGTTTACTGGTCTAAGTGTAATCTGCTGCCAGAAAGGCTGATCCTATCTTCCCTGCCTTTTCATCTCCCTTTCCCTTTTTCTCCAACCAGATACTCTATTGCCTGCTTCATTCAACCATGTCAGGCACATCAGGGAACTTATTTTGCCTGGAGACAAGTTCTTTCAATTATTTATTTTTGCTGGCACAAGACTGAAAGGGAGCAGTGCCTGGCTTTGGCACATTGCTCCCTGGACAGCACAAAGGGACAGGAGCACCTCTTGGGAGTGCAGCACCAAGTCCTGCTACTAGCCCTCCTCCCCTTTGGATGATATCCAGATCCACAGAATCCTTGGCATTTCAGGCTGAGGATATCGCTTTCTGCTGGCAGAAAGGGTTGTGAGGACCCAGATCAGATTACTGATACAGCTTTTAATAATCAAGCCTTTTTCCCCATTTCTTTTAAAAGTAAGGTTAGTACTTTACACCCAAAGGAGAGGAAACCTCATTCTCTGCTGTTGTCACTAAGGGTTTTGCTTACAAACCGATGGCATGTTGTGTAAGACAGAAGGTGATGAGGTGGTAATTAGCTTAGAAGATTTATTCAAGAGATATAACAAGTGGCAGGGCAAATCTGAGGGGTTAGCTGCTTGTAAAGAGCTCCTTTTAAAATGGTAACGGCAATAAAAAGTGCAAACAGTGTAATTTTTTGTTTCTCTGTCACAAAATAACAGCCATAGATGGGAGTGTTTGCTTTCACTCACTTCTCAACTCCTTCATATTTCATATTTAAATTAGATTTTTAAAATGACGCCTTGATTTCCATCTGTTTGCATGAGAGTGCAATGGTGCTTGGGAGGCGGAAGTGGGAACAGCAGTTCTCAGCACCCCAGGGAAGCAAGGGGAATGTGAGGGGGGGAAATCCCATTGGAAGGATGACCCTTTAAAATCTTGGAAGCTTGGATATCCCCTTCTTTCTTGCTGAAGGCTGGAAGGACGTGCTTCAGATGTTGCATTCCTGTAGTACCTAAGCCTTCCCCAAATATTGCTGAAACTGTCAGCAAGACAAGAAAACCAAAGCAGATCTATCACCTTTTTAAACAAGTGATGGTAAAGAATATATATTTTTCTTTTTTGTTTTGCTTTTTCCTTCTTGGTTTCAGATCAGTAACGGGTGTGAGCTCTGGTCAGACCATAGGAACTAACCAGTAAGTTTTCTATCTCAGGAGTGGCCTGGTGTTTTAAAAACCATCTATAAAATGTGAAGAGCTGGGTATGTTGGATATTCTGCTTAAGACATCTCCAGGTCACTGACAATTGCGCAGTGTTAGTCCTTCAGCCCAAGTTTGCAAAGGTGCCTGTAAGGAAGGATTCTGACAGCATGGCCTGATGTTTAACAGAAATCAGGATCTCACGGGTCTCTCACAGAGATTGTACATGGAAAATAGATGGTTTTGCTAACCCCATGTGAAGAACCTTTTCTTGGAAGATCACAGTGAGTCTCAGAATACCATAATGAAACAATTATAAGCTTGAGCTGCTCAGACTGGTCAGATGATCCTAGTCCCTGTAGGATTAGTAGGACATGAAAAAAGCATTTATTTATACTTACTGAGGATATCTCTATAACAGAAATGTAAGCAAGCTGTTTCTGTAATGGATTTCATGTTGATTTTCATTAGCAAGAAGCAGAGCAAAACCACTAACGTTGGACTATTCTCTTTTAAATAGTTATATTGTCAATTCTGGTTATCAATTTTATTCTGTAAAATTGTCAAAATACACTTTTCTTTAGAGAGCTCTGGAAGAAGTTATTTTAGCTCTTAGGAAAATTGCTGAAGAACTTTCTAGGGTTGAAAATGACTCCTACATTTGCCTGAATCCATCATTACTATTTTATTCTACTAAAGTTAAAAGGAAAAAATAGACCAAAAAAAACCCAATACTTTTATTCCATGTATTTTGGGAATGGCTTGTCTTCAAGTAAAAATTACCTGTGTGATTTTGGCATTGTATCAGGTGATAAGAAGAAATAATAGTAAAGGGAGCATGTCCTTAACTATGCAATGGATATATGTAAATCAGTGTGTGTACAAATGATGAACAAAGGGTTAAATCCGGTCTGTCTCGTGGTGGAGAGTTAAGTCAGCCCTGATTCAGACAAAGCTTTCCCATCAACTGCGTATATCTGTACAATTTGCTAATCACTCCTGAAGTACGTTGGTTTCAAGGGGATCTGCTTTGCAGCAGGACATGGCCCTAGTCTGAGCTGCAAGCTGCTGGAAATCTGTTTCAGATGTGCACAGTCCAGGGGTGAAATCCTGGCTGCTCTTGAGAGAAGGATTAGTGCAAGGCTGGATTTCACTCTCTCTCCCCAGTGTTTTTTAAGACTTTCCTTCAGTTTCCACATGTACAGCAGTATTTGCACCACCAGTGGAAATGAATTGGTGGCAATGTTTTCAGCATCTCTTTAAGCTGTTAGCACCTGGTGCCAGAGAAGCTATTGGTGTCAAGCAGCCCATAAAAACCTTGCTGTTTGGCTGAACCTGGTGATGTTGGAGGAGAAAACTCAAGTGTGATGGCAAAGACTTTGTGCTTTGCAGTCTTAGACCCTGAATGGTCCCATTACTGCACAGATCATTGGGTAAAATATCAGTACTGCTAAAAAACAGTATTTTTAACATGTCATTGCATAACCTAGCTTTGTGTTCAAGAATTTCAAGCCTACCTCGTGCTTGGTGACATTGATCTCTTTGGTACCTATTTGATATGTATTTGTAATAACATTTATCCTGTCTTAAGAGAAGTCATCAAAAAAAAAACACAAAAACCAGAGTGGATTCTGGACACTGATCCTGCCACTGAAATCTGTGAATCCATTAAGAATTAGAGCCTTAACCCATGGCCACTGCAATGGGACATGGATGTTTCTGCCATGGAGAAGGGTGGTCCCCAGTCACCCCCAGCCACACTGCCTCCTGTGTGCTGTCCTGTGTTCCTCTTCATCTCTGTGACTGTGTAATCATGGTCTTTTCCTACTATTTTGAGATACGTTATCTGTTGACTCTGCATGGCTGTTACTTGCTTTGTGATGAACAGTTGTACTCACTACATCTG
Source organism: Pezoporus occidentalis (assembly GCF_034315485.1). NCBI lineage: Eukaryota > Metazoa > Chordata > Aves > Psittaciformes > Psittacidae > Pezoporus > Pezoporus occidentalis. Next base: position 12,349,647 of record NW_026914940.1, on the reverse strand, counting down.
TAAATTTAAGTGATTTTCAGGGTTATCCCAAAGAACTTTGCAATCATCACTTCAGCCAAATTCTGTGGTAGAGAATTTCCAGCTCTTCATGATCTTTCACAACAGCCTTCTAAAAAGTGTACCTAGAAAAAGAGGGATTTTTTTAAGGGTTAGGTTTTTTTTTTATATATTGAATTGAAAAAAGTCCACCAAGCAAGTCAGGCTCCACAAGGAGAGGTGACTAAAGCCTACAGTAAATAGTGTCTGAATATCTGAGGATCTAGGCTACCTGCCTATCCTCAAATAATAGTTCTGTAGCATTCATAAATATTAATGTCACCCTGGGGCAGAACACTACACAAGAATTTGTGACAGATACACAATAGCTGATTCAATAATTGGCTTTTGGGTAGTTGTGCAATTCTACACCCGTCCATCCCTGCATCCCTCATGAGCGTTCTGCAGTCATTCTCACTGCAGCTTCTGGTCAATGCTGGCTCAGCCATCCAACCCTAGTGCAGGCATCCTCCTGTGAGGGAGCAGGACTTTGGTTTGACCAGTGGGCAATTATCCCACAGGAAAATCGAGGGGCATGGATGTAGAGCAAGATGGGCAGCTTGGAAAGCCCAAGGAGGGCGGCAGGCAGCTGAAGCTTGCTGTGGAGAGAACAATACCCAGTGAGGGGGAGGAAGGGTTGTACAGCTCCAGGTACAGCACAGTCTTGTGCCATTTAAACACTATGGTACCGAATTATAATTCCTCTCCTTGCTATCTTCAGTTTAAATGGCATGATAAATCTTTGCTAACTGCTTTAAGCAATAGATGCCCAGATGCTCTCTGTTCAAATGTAAGCCCAAAGTTGAAGTTTTCCTGGGAACACCTGGATTTGGTTAAAGATCCTGTACGTGCCGGTGAAAACCCACGGAAAGTCAGAAGTGCCTTTTCTGCTATCCCTCCTTCAGTGGGCTGCTGTCTGCCAAGGTGGGAAATTGAAATAGCTGTAAATGTTTATTACTGTGACATTTAAATATTTGAAATTAATCAAGGGACTCTTTTTCTTTCAATGTTACTTTATTTAACTATTATTGTTTCTGTGGTTTTTAGATCACCACATCCTGACCAACAAAATGGTCGGAATTTATTCTGGGCTTTGTCATTCCTTGAAGTCTGAGGGATAAAAATGGATACTTATCTCCTGTCAAGCTCCTTGGAGAGCTATGAGGAAATGAGCAATAAAAGGCTCTTTGAGGCTCTTTTAACTTTAGTTTATTATCTATTATAGCTACTGATGTGTGAAAATCAACAGAGAAATTTTACGTGTTTATAGTTACAAAGCCCTTAACAGCTGTAGCTATGGGCTGAGCACTTACAGCTTTGTGAAATGTGTTTTTATAAATGTAACATTAAATCATTGTGATTTTGTAAACCGGTCTCCTTAAGAAAATTCCTGAGATAATAATATGTGGGTTGATATACTCACCCAGTGCTGGTTTGTGGGTACTCACTTGCTCTCACTTGTTTTGTATCTCCACCAAGAGAGCAATGCCTGATGTGCACTTTCCAGGGTGTCGTGGTTTAAGCCCAGCCGGCAGCCCAGAACCATGCAGCCACTCGCTCACTCCACCCTTGCTCTCCCTGCTCCCGGAGTAACTAAGGTATAACACAAATCACTGCTGCTGCCACCAATAATAAAAATAATAATAATAATAATAATAATAATAATAATAATAATAATAAAGGAAGTAACAAGGGAAGAGAATACAACTGCTCACCACCTGCCAACTGATACCCAGCCTGACCTGAGCAGTGATCTAGCCCTTCCGGGTAACTGCCCCCAGTTTATGTACTGGCCATGACGTGCTGTGGTATGAAATACCTCTTTGGCTAGCTTGGGTCAGGTGTCCTGTCTCTGCTTCCTCCCGGCTTCCTCTCCTCCCTGGCAGAGCATGAGACTCAGATGGTCCTTGGTCAGAGTAAACATTACTGAGCAGCAACTAAAAATATCAGTGTTATCAGCACTGTTCTCAGGCTGAGAGTCAAAACCACAGCACTGCACCAGCTACTAAGAAGAAGAAAAATGACTGCTACTGCTGAACCCAGGACACAGGGGCAGGACTGATGATGGCCAAAATGCATGAAGCAATGCTGTGTTACGTTTCCCCTTGCTAGATGCAGCACTGGATAGAAGAACAGGGTTGCAAGAAGAAAGCTGGGTGACTCGAAGGTGCTCAGCATACTGAAGGACTCAGGACTGTGCCAAACTATCTCCCCTCCTCGGGACTTCAGGATGCAGCAAATGGCTCCTCATTTCTTTATCCCTGAGGGAGAATTTATAGACACTCATCCCTTGGGCACACTGGCCAAGTGATGGCCATGGAGAGCTCTTTCTGTCCCCAGGGTGACTGGCACTTTATTATCATCTCCTGTTCCTCATGAGTTTCATGCAGTTTTAGGACAGAAGTACGCTCTTCTGTGCATTTTCCTGCTGTCTGCATTTCTCTTCTCATCTGGCTTGGGTGGAATTTTTGCATGTAATCCTCTCTACCGGAAAAAGCAAAACTAATAAACCATTTGGATCCAGTGCAAAGGACGGCACAAAGGATGTTCTCAGCCCATACGCATTGCTGATTAATAATACTGCCAAGGGCATACATTAAAGCAAACACATTGAGAATGCAGATGTGTCAACTCTTGTCTTTTACATAAGAAATTCACTCTTGGCCATCCAGACTGCTGTTCACTACTGCATGACTGTCCCTGGCCAAACATGAGTCCCATGCACTGGGATTCCAGTAACTCGAGAAGTCTGAGAATATGCAGCAGTAAAACAAACACCAGCCATTCAACTTCCCAAACTGCATTAAGCCAGAAGAAACAATGTTATTCCTGCAGGTCTGTTTTAAATCAAACCAAATATTATTCTGGAGCCAGAGCAATAATTCAGTAAAACTTGATACAATCCTGGAAAGCCATAGAAAGCATTAGGAAATACCACTAGAAGTTGAGACCTAGAGATACTGTGAAAATGTGTGTTATTAAACTAAATAGACATGCCTCTTAAATACTAATTGAGGCACTCTGCAGAGGATGATGGGTTACCTTTTCAATAATGATCCTTAATATTCAGGAGATTTTTTCTGCATGCAAAATCTGAATCATTTTCCCAGTGGTACTTGCAGCTGAAATATTGCATATAAATGTATAGGAAAAATACATCCATACTGCCATGGAAGCTGTCTAAGTGGTATTGCTGCTTGCCATGCTTTGGTGATCATTTAGACTACCAGTTAGATGACCAAGATCTTCAGCTCTGCAGACGAATTCTGATGGTAAGGGGTAAGGTGCAAGAGGGAGGTTTGCTTTCCTTTCGAGGGCTGCTGCTGCCACTTCTACTGTGCAGAGCCTCTAAGAAGCAGGGATTAAAATCATCAGTGGCATTTTTGATGAAATGTTACATTTTTGGGTTGGCTTTGCTTCCTCTATAATCTTCCTTAAATGGAGCATCAATAGCTACATTCTGTACATTTTGCACAAACACCAATTGAGTTTCACCACACATTTCACTTGAAAGGGAAGGCAGTTGGTGTACAAAAGTTAAATGATTTGGCCTCTGAGAATATCTGTTTTAGAGCTAGCATTGGAAAACACCAGAGCTGCTTCCCACCTCTCCTGCATACATTTCTGTGTTGTGCTTCTGCCTAAATAGGGAAGGTAAAAAATATAGTGTTTCTGGTGATACTTCGTCGCTTCTTTCATAGACTCAAGATGATTTACAAGTAAAATGACCTTCTAGTGAATGTATTGTTTTCATTGAAACATCAGGATGATATTATTGTTGCTTTAGGTTCCATATTTTTATTGTTAAAAACACAGATCTAGACACTACATTACACATTTTTGGCCTTTTTACCAAACACTGTAATATTATGATTAGATACAGAAAAGGCTTAATGTTTTTCAGAAATAAGTATTGTTACCTTTCTTCTCAGTTTTTTTACAGTGCTGATATGACTTTTTCTCTTATTAACTCTTTTAAGATACATAGTGTTGTTGGTCATAAAATTTTTATCAAGACTTTTTGAAGAGAAAATAGCCTCTGGTGATACAAGACTTTCAGTGTTTGAATTCCTTAGAGCTTTTAAAATGAAAATATTAGCATATTTGAAATTAATTAATGCACCACACTTGCTGAAGAAAACCAAAAACTTCACATAAAGGGTATAAAGAACTAAATCTGTGTAGGAATACCTCCTGAAAATGGCAGTGACATTGTAGTCCATCCTGGTACTGATTTCTTCTTCTATGTTATTATTTCCGAATTTGGATCCTTTGTGTTCATGTTGTACTGGTGGAGGTTTTGGCACTGAATTTAGTGAAGTCATCATCCAGACCTGGAAACACTGTGACTACCAAGAGCTGTCTGAAATGGTTTCTATGAAAGTGTTTAAGACAAACTAAGGATAAACAAGACCCTTTGCAATGCCCAGAGCTGTCTTGTCCCATATTGTTTGCAAAGCACCACTGATACCAGAAAATGCCTTTGTTATGAGAAAAATGACTGATGTAGGACTTCAATATTCCACAGATTTGAAGGGTGCAGTGATATTTCAAAAAAATTATGGAAAATTAACTTGTCAGATTAATTCTAAGAAACGTGTTTTTCTCAAGAGTGCTGAATGAGAAACTATAAAGAGTGCTGGAGGGTTTGTATGCCCAGGACTAAGTACATCTGTGCAAATAATCTTACAAAAAAATTCCAATGTGTAACTTGTTTTGCTGCTCACTTTTCTCCCCAGGTTTGCCAATTTGTTGTATCTGTCAACGGCCTCAACGTTCTCCATGTGGATTACAGGACAGTGAGCAACCTCATTCTGACTGGCCCTCGAACAATTGTGATGGAAGTCATGGAAGAAATAGAGTCCTGAGAAGGAAAAAAACCTCTTACTGGACATAGTTGTGAGAGAAACAGTGGCAACCATGGAGCGGCATGACACAAGGAGGCAGAACATTGCTGTGTCTACATAGATGATTTTGCTTTTAGGGGAGGGGGGCTCTCTTTCATTTAACAATAATAGCACTGGTGATTATGCTAAGAAGTGAACAATAGATACCAGCGTGTTTCCACTTTTTTTTTCCCTATGGAGACAAGGTTAAGGCCTTTAGGTTGTTTGTCCAGCTATGTCTGCATCGGTCACAATGGTTTCCTACCTGAAGAGGCTGTGCAGATTTCATCACAGTCCATCGCCGGATCAAAGCACTTGAAGAGATGAAAGAACCAAACACTGTGGGGTCAAGATGACACAGATAGTCTGCATGACATTTACATTGGTAAACATCATCCTGGTGTCCAGCTTTGTCCCAGGAGCATGTGCTGCTGCAATTTGTCTCTCCTTGGGCTGAGGGACAGCTGACTAAATGCTAGCTTGATTGCAATCAAACAGAAACAAACTGCAAATGCATGAAAATGGGTATCCATTCTCTGTAGAGGATACTCTGAGATGAATGTTTGGGCCTGATCGAATACGCAGATTAGTCTAGAAAGAAAAATTATGCAAATGGAAGAGCGTGCGGTACTTTTACAAAATCTGCCTTTGAAAATTGGGCTTTTTTTTGTTTAGATGCTCATGTATAAAACGTTGATTTTGGTTTATTTCCTTATCTGTAAAGGAAGGGTGTCTTGGCCTTGCAGTTCACCACTTTGGAGAAATTTTGGGCACCTTTGTTCCTAGAAGTAGAATATTTGGCAGGTTGAAGTGGGAAATTCACAGGGTTGACATTAGCAATGGTACATCCATCCAAGTACATCCAAGAAAGTACACTTCAAATTGAAGCAATGTACTTGAATGTACATTAAGCTTGTTAGCACTTTCCAATCATTGAATGTTTTGCAAACTACCAACTTGCCATGAGTTGCATTTGTCACTATGACTAATAAAACATTGCATTTAACTGACTCTTAACTCTTTTTCAAACAGTAGTATTTCTTCATTGGTGAATTCATGAGACAAATCTGGTTTAAAAATGTATATAGAAATTCCATATTCTGTGGAGTTAGGTGACTCCTCAACTCAATTGTAAAAGGACTACTTGTTTTTTTTTTTTTATCTTTGAACTGCATAAATGCATCCTTGTACACAAATTTACAAATATATATTGCAGACTTTCTCTGCTATTCTAAATTTTGCAATTAAAGCTTGACTTTCTGTATGATCATACCGCAAATCATTCACTTACAGGGTAGGAAAAGTATTTTTTCCTCAAATAATTTTGAAATATGTTTTATATTAAAAATTGTTCTCGGTAAATGCATTGCTCTTGCAGTATGTTTTTCATTCACTCAAACACTTTTACGTCAGAAATACAGCAAGTCTTCAAAATCAGATATGCCTGCAGCTTTGTAGGTAGAAGTCCATGTGTTTATTGTTTCTGATGCAGTTTATCAGTGGCTGATTTTCACCATGAAAACTTCCATATTCCACTAATATGCGGGAGTGCAGAGAGGTATAAAACTGTAAGTGCTAACTTGATAGTGTCCAGGCACAAAAGTGTTTGGAGGAGTTTCTCAAACTGCCATTTAGTATGACAGCTGTTTATCCTGATTTTACCACAAAAAATTTTGGTACACATGTTTAACCCATAGCAGATTAGATTCTACAGCTCATCTAAAATAAGTAGTTCAGCACATAATGTTATATGAGGTTGCAACAGCTGTTGATGGTATCCACTAGGAATAGTCGGGAAAAATCCTGTTGTCCCAGAAATGTGTCAGTATGATATGAGTTTTTGATTTTGTGAATCCAGGAATGATTCCCCAAATACTTCTGTTTTGCTTCCCTTTTCTGCCTGGGTTGTTTTGGTGGCTTGGTCAGTATATACTTAATACCACTTTAAAATATAAATTCTACATTAGGCTAGGTTAAATATAAAATGTGAAGGATTTTCTTAGCAAAATGCTAATGATTCTTTCTAACGCCATTGTGGTCTGTCTTACATCTCTTGACTTAGTTAATATTCTGCTACTAGTTCTCTGTAGCTTGCAGATAATTAAGAATCTGGGTCAGAATTTAGCTTAATAATGCATTACAGTGTGCACTTTAGACTTGAGCAAAAAGAGTGGGAATGGGGGCAGGGAGAAATCTGTGCATATCATTATGTTACAGATTGGAGATGGCATTTTCATTTGCAAGATACATTAGTCTCTATCACAATTTAAGCACTGTTACTTGCCTGCTGTTTAATGGGGATTTCCATATTGTGTTCTCAACTTGATTGGCAATCCAGAGTTTAATTAATTCTTTCCCTCTTCAGTATGACAAAGGTATTCAAATTATCTCTGCAATGAAACTTCTATTTTGGAAAAAGGATGTTAAGTTAACAATCGAGTTCTGAAACGTATCATTTCCAATTAAATTGCAGTTTATTTACACATAGTGATACATACCCTCTGAGACATCCCACAGGAGCGTCAAACACTTATACACTTCAGAGGGCACACAAATCCCTATCGTTTCAATGAAGTCATTACTGCTGATGCCAGGGTTCTTTTTTTCCTTTCTGGTTTCTTGCTTCAGTCCACACTGTGATATTCATACATCTCTTGAAATGCCTCACTTCTGTGCATAATCTTACATTTCCCCTGGTACTTTGCAGGAAGCAAAGTACTCTATTATATTCACAGTGTGGACTGAAGCAAGAAACCAGAAAGGAAAAAAACCCTGGCATCAGCAGTAATAACTTCATTAAAAAGATAGGCATGTTTGTAAGACTTCCTCTCTTATGTAATTGCATTTCTGGTTACTATAGATCTTGTGAGATGCTCTAATAAATCTTTATGCCTTATTAACACAGATTAGTGCCAGTCCTTTGCACATGTGCATTTGCAAATCATTTATGGAACTTCTTCAAACAAAATAATAGTTAATTAAATTCAGGTGGCAGTTAAGCTAATTGGGGCATTAATTCAGTGCAATATTTCTCCTAGTTTTTTTTCTGTTATATTTCCTACAAAATACATAATTTGTATTATTTTTATTAAGATCAAATACTATATGTATACTATTGAACACAACTGGTTCCACAACTGGTCCCATGGAAAGCATTTCATTCTTGAAGTTAGGCAACAGCCCACTTCAGGTGTATCAGAATTTGACTGTCTACATTTTAGGTCCCCAGAGAAACTGAAAATAAAATTGTCAGCATCAAAAAGACATAGTGGTGCCATAGCAACATCTGCAATACCAGTGGGTCTGTCTTCCTACTGTCTTCTATGAGATTACCTTTAGGAAGAAGTTTGGGAGGAAAAGGTCATGTAGTAGGAATATTTCTGTGGGTATTTTCTTCCTTTTCTGGTTATATCCTCACTAATGACTATGTGTAATAACTACATTTATTGAATGCTATGGATGTGTTAAACACTGCCCCATAATCACTGATTTAATGGTCAGCATGTCCCCTTAGCATGGTTTAGACCTCTGAGGAAATTGCCCGATTACAGTTCAGAGAATGAGGTGAGATCAGAATTTGGGCACAGGGGTGCAAGACTTTGTTGTGCCACTTGGCCTTAGGACCAGAGAGCGGTCCCTGTACCAATTTGATGTACTAACAGACAGAGCCAAAAAGAGTAGTCTGAAGTTTAAGGAGTGACTGAATTCTTTCTTCATCTGCACTGACAGCTATGATGCATGGACGTTTCCTCATGGATGGAGACAGAATGATCAGATTATGGGGTAATGCTCTAATTCAGGTAACACTGTGAATCAAACACCAAGTTTTAATGTTTTGCTAAATAAGAATTATTCTAATTTTAGAAACAGGAAAAAAAATGAGACAATATGGTTTGCCAAAATGTTTGCCTAATGCAAGACAGACTGGGAAATCAATTGTTGCAATTATGAGTATTTTCTTCCCAGCGTATAATTAGAACTAGACCACTTGTATGAGTGAAAAAGCATGTGTATGTCACATGTGTAAGTAAAGCTAGACTACACCACTCTTCAGAGTGAGGGAACTTCTAACCTTTTACAACAGAACTGCCATTAAATGTTTCCATTAATAATACTTCTTAAATCTGTCTATCTGGTGAGTGATGTGGCTTATATTTTTCACTAATATGTGTTATTTATAAAAACAAAAATAGTAACTGACAATGTAGTAATTCCTTTTGCATACACACAGGGCAGACAAAAATATCACTGATGTTCCAGAGAAGCTGAGTGATTTCAAGCTATTAGATTTCTCTAGAAGCTTCTACATAAATAAATATTTAAACATTCATTTTTAAAATGCAAGAGATAATCTAAGAATGTTAAAGAATGACACAGGACTCAACGATACAACTACAAACAGTGTTTCACATACAGCTACTTAGTCTTCATAGCTGCAATTCCTCAGGAAAAATCAGAAATGTTCAGAAGGGAATAGCTGTAACTGTCAAACTGAATGTCCTCTAGCAAAATGGCTGCTGCTTTGCATTTAGGTATCCATTCTTATATTGTCCATGGGAGTTGTGAATTTCCAGTACTGTTGAAACTCAAGTTGCATAAGCACGTGCTTAAATGCTTAGCTTCAAGAGCACATGTTTGAAAGAGGCACTGTACGCTACATAGCACAAATTGTTGTATTGCCTCTTACATAAAAATACTGCCATACACACAGAGCTGTCACATCCTGTGTCACAGTAGCTCTCGCTGCATTTAGAGTACAACAGTTCCCTATGGCATTTGTGTGGCCTTGTCAAATAATAACCACAATTTCTTTTCAGAATTTGCAGGTGATTAGAGCCATAGGAATTCTCTTCGTTTTACATGTGACTTCTTGCTTCTGTTCTTAAGGCACATCTACCCAGAGACTTCTATAAAATGGCCTCTAGGTTATTGTATGTGGACAGCTAGTGGTGTGCAGGCCACTTCAAAGAGGTATTTACATTGTGCCTGAGTATCTGAACACCTCCTCTACTGGGAAATGCTCCTACTGCTCCTGTTCCTACTGCTGCATGCACTCAAGCAGGCCAAACTGGAGAACACTGGTCTAAAGGTCAGCCTGTGCCCACCACTGTTCTGCTTTTAACAGTAATTTATGGATGTATTTTGTTTTCTTTCCTATTCTTCTACTTTTTTTTTTTTTTTTTTGCCACAGTTAACAATTGTCCTGCTTCCAACTCAGAATGGTTCTTGAAGGTCCTGATGGCCCTGCTGTTTTTGTCATTTTTACTAGTCTGTTTTCGAGTGGCTCTTTATCGAGAACATCACTAGCTTTTTACAAATTAGCACCGATTATTCATCAAGCCTAAGATTTCAGGAAAATAGCTGAACTATCAAATTATAAATAACATACAAACAAAGCCTTAAGGTAAGAGAACAAAGCAAGGTAAAGTTAACATAATGATGGGATAAAATTCATTCAAGGTGTAAAACACCACCCCACCTACTGTGTAAGAAAGCTGTATGGTTCGTAACACAGTATGGGCCGTAGCTTTTATGTACTTTCTCAGATTACAGAGAGAAAAGGTAAGAGACCTCCAAAGAGTGGTGTTGTGCTCCTGCCCCCTGGATGAGCTACCACAGACCCTCTGCTCCCTTCCTCTAGCACATCCCAGCTACAGCACAGCCTCTCAACCATAGATGGACTTAGTACATAAACTCAGGTCTTCACTGCAAGCGGTAAATTACTGGAGAATTTAATCAGTAGGATTTATGATTTCCTCTTCAGGTTTTAGAGTATTTTGTATTAAACAGAAGGAGAAGAAAATACACAAAAATCTCCCTTTATCAAATTAGATGTTTTCTTTTTTTTTCTTTCTTTATGTTTCAAGGGGACCACACTTTTCTGTCTTACCCAGGAATAACTTGGGGAACACTAATTCATAGCTGCATTACTCAGGCAAACCTCCACTGAGTCTCCCTGGGAAAATTTTACCTGAGCAAAACCTGCAATATGATACTTAGCACTAGACTGTAGCTGGGAAGTGCTTAAATACAAACCATGAGTTCTGGTTTATTTTGTTTGTTATAAAAAAAAATCAAGTGTTAGCTTGTTTTAAAATTCTTGTTGATTTTAAAGTAGAAGCAAAATGAGTAGAACCCAGAAGAGCATCCATCAGGCAGGTGCTGTGACAGGAGGTAGCATGGGAAGCTTCTGTCCTTAATAGCATCACAAAAGAGAAAAATGTTTCAGTTTTATGACTAATTTACAATTTAAATTCTTAACCCTGTCTTCTCGATAAGAGCAAAAGTTGTAATTCATACCTTAGTATTTAAGACGATTTAAGCATAAAATGCACTAGATAGTAAAGATATGTATTTGTCTGTGAAATATTTCAGTTTCAGATATAACAAGCTACCCAAACAGAACATTTCCTTTAAAGAAAAAGCTTTCATTTACATTATGAAGTAATTCAAACTGTTTCATACCCTCAATTTCTAAAACATTTCTAAAATATTTATATATAAATAGAAGCATTGCATGTATTGACTAAAAATAAATACACTTGTAGATAAGGCTTGACTGAACAACTGCTTTGTCAATGGAATCCAGCAATGTGGCTAAACTGAGCTCTTCACGTTTATTAGCAAATGTTTAATTAAGCATGATGTTGAGCAAAGCCTGGGAAATACTAAGTGATTTCACTCGGAAGAAGTGCTTAGTACTTTGCAGGATCAGGGATCCATTTAATTTCTGTTCTCACAGTGCCCTATCATCCTTGCTTTGTCTGCAAAGTATTTCTAGAAACAAGATCAGATTTTCTTAAAACTCACTTAAATAATGCACACGGAACCCAATAGCTTTTATGGGTGAACTTTGAAAGGAAGAAACATGAAAGTATTTAAGATCTTAATGTTACATCTTCCTGTTGCCTGTTTTGGTTTATAAGTGCTTGTCAGCTCAACTGCTTTTTGAAGATAACTTACTGCACCCTTTTGTTTGTGGCTGCAGTTTGGAATGTGAGTCTGCTTTGTTTGTTTTGCCAGAACCAACAGATCCTGCTGAATATTAAAAAAAATCAATATTTCATTTTCTATTGCACTCCACCAGGCACTCGCCTATTGCAAAATACGCTTAAAAGAAGCATTCACAAAAGGGTGAGAAGCTGCCCTCCCAAATGTTCAACTTAATGACAAAATATGCATTACACTATTTCAAATTTTATTTCATTACCCTCTGTGCATGTATCTGCATGACTGTGCTATTGTTCATTCTCCTAAGAGGTTATTTTCTGAGGGTTACAGATACACCTTCCTTACAGCAGCATCAGTATTCCATTCCAGAGACCATTTAAATATAAATCCCCTTGACCTCATCTCCTACATAGTCAAACGTAAAACTCTTCTCGTCTGGTTCAGATGGAAGCTGCATTTGGAAGACGAAGGGACACAAAGCATTTACATTAACACTCGCTGATTGCTCTTTCTTTTGCAAAAAACAGACGATGGTGTTTTAAAGCACAGAGTTTCAGGAAGCCACATAATAGAGGAATAAAATTTCATAATTAGGGTCAAGTTGTCTGCATTTTAAAGGCTCTTGGATGATGCCGTTTTCCAGTAGTTATCTTGATTAACTCCTAACAATGCACTTGTAATTGCAAAGATGACCTTTGGCACATGGGCTAATACAACGCTCTTTTCCTCAGTCTGTAGATAATCTGAAAAAGCACCACAGCAGGGCAATGGCATCTACTTGTACTTACCTAATTCAAGTCTGAACTCAGAAACCAGGGGCTTGGTTCTGTTGCATACACGTAAGTGTCAAGCGACATCAAAGAAGCTTTAAGGTATTTAAAACATTCATATGGGGCAGAGAGGACCTATGGGGAAGCCAATGTCCCCTCAAAATCATATCTAGAGATTAAGTCCCAGAGGTTGTCTTAAATATTGTAGGATTTTTCAGATGGCACTAGACACCTTTGTGGGAACAACTGAATGACATCCCTAATAACCACCTCTTAATATCAACTAATTCAATTGTCTTACTGCTGGTAATTTTATTTGAGTTACCCAGCTGTATATTAAATTAGCTCTGTTGATGGGGAAGAACTTCCTGGCTATCCAGCCAATTCTGCGAGAAATGGTTGCACAGCTGTACCATGCACAACTGACTGTGATGATGTGCTATTATTAAATGTCCCCAGTAATGTCTCTTCCTTTCCTCTTATGTTTTTTGTCAAGATGTAACATGGCCTCTCACCCAAGGACAGCTTTGTTTCTGAATTATCTAATACCAGTCAAGGGGACCACAGCCATTTGTCCCCTGAGCTGTAAGCTGTACATATAATTACTCTCTGCCTGTTCCCACAGACTCTTCCTGCTTTTTGGATGTTAACTGTTTTCAAGTTGTCCTGAAAAGTTCTGATTTCACCCAAGGAGTCACAGCAAGGCAGTAACCTGCTCCCACAAGGGAAATGAGATCATAAGGAGTTCCAGCTACCTCAACCACAGCAAATGAGAACAGGGGCGGCAGCTGCCAAGTATTTCCACTTAAACCTGAGTTTTATTCCATTGCTTGCAATATGATGGGTATTTTAGCTCTGGGATCTCCTGCAGTATTTATATACCTCCCATATGCTTCAGTGATGGCTCTCCCTACTGTCTCCTGCACCACAGTCAGTCGTATAACTCAGTGTTTGACATCTCAGCCCTTGGTACAAGTGTAGCTTCTGCTCACCCCCTGTAGATGAAGGGGGCAAACGAGGAATTCAAAGTGGAATTTATAGAGAATTTAGGCGCTGACATAAAAGTGCAGAATAGTTTCAGGACAATCAGCATTGAAGATTGCACCAGTAGTTACCTAATATCTTGTGATTGTAGCCCTACCAGCTAGTTTATACATCTTCAATAGGTTTTACAACACTCAGCACATCCTCAGGTCACCCACTCCCACATCCACTGCTCTCCAGTGTCACCAATGAGCTCCTAGATCCACCATACAGGTGGTGAAACCCACATGGGTAACCTGGATATCTAAGGTCCTTCAGGAAGCCTGTGGAGGAGCAGAGCTGGAACTTGCTCTCTCAAGACTGACATTAGTATGCTGCCTGCTGGACAGCCCTTCTGAAAGGAAGCAAGGAACACACCTTCCAGTGCAGAAAGGCAGGCGTCCCCTGTATTGACTACGACCCATGGGCTCTGTGGCTGTGGAAAAATAATACCCTTTATGTATTATGAATCTTCTGTAGCCACAAATTTGTTATTTGCAATCCCATATGTTCAGTCTTGGCAGGCTCTTGTCACCAGTGTGCCAGGTACCCAGCATGTGCAGTCAACCTGTGAGCGCTACAGTTCTCTCCAAGCTCCTCTTCCTCCCAGCCTCTCCCAGCAAGAGGCTCCCACTGCAGCAAGCCTCAGTGCCAAACTCCACGGGCTGCCAGCTGAGCTTGCTGAGGGCTGGATCAGTGGGAATTTTTAAGTAAATGTGACAGGTTAACATCTTTTGAAATATGTCAGCTGTAAAATGTGGGTTTCATTCATGTGAACAGATTGAATAATGAAGAGTTCAAGTGTTTAATTTTGCCTCCGTCAATAATTTTAATTCTATTGCTGACGTTAATCACATATAGAAAGCCCTATACACGTGCTGGGCAAGAGAAGAAAACTAACACCCATTTAGCAAATAGTGCTGGAAATTCTTTGAGAATGCAGTTAGGCAAATGAATATAGATATTTATGGTGAACTTTTATTTCATTTGCCCACTTGAAAATCAGGAATAATTTAATTAAATGTACAAACCCACCACTTGACTGTGAGAGTAAAAGCAAAATTACAGCCTGACCTTTTATTGGCAGGTTGATTTAAACAGCAGAAAGATAAAAGACAGCTTATGTTTAGGACAATATTTTGTAAATCTGAACTGGACTTGTTCACCAAGCACAGCCTTGGTTTGATAAGAAATATTATCCAACATCAGAAGCAGGGATTTGATTATAATGATTCTCTAAACCCTTCTAGGAAGAAAAGACAACAGAAAAGAGAGTAGATTCTCATTGTGACTACTGCTAATACAGAATTATGTTCCACTGATACATGAGGTGTTTATTTAGCATTACTACAGCATGAAGTCTTGTTCAGGCACATGTTTTAATAGGTTACTTTAAATGTGGTACATTAGGCTCTCACCTAATCCTGTGAATCCAGAACTAAATCATGGCACTGCACTCTTACAGCGTTCCTCTGCTGAGAGCATTTCATTTACCATGAGGTATTTTATATGTTTTATGAGAATTTCTGAAATGAACAGAATGTACACAGCAATCTGAACTTGCCCTGCCCTGTGGCTGCAATACTTTCTGAACATGGCAAAAGGCCATGCGTGGATTTTTTTTCTTTAAAGATAAAAAGCAGGAAGAATGTAGCACACTGGAGAAACAAAACCCCACTCTCCTCTTACTCAGCTTCCCAGGCTTTCCAGGCTGGCAGTCTGAACAGCGTGGAGAGCAGGGAAGATGAGAGGGGGAGCTTTCCAAAGACTAAAGGCAGTCAAAGAATAGTCTGACTCCCTGCTGTAGCGTTACCTGTGCTACTATATGGGAGACAGGGAGGCAAGTTGTTCCTTTGGATGGCATCAGGAAAAGAGAACTGAACAGGATAAGATAGGATCACGATCCATCTTGACTTAATTGAGCTGTTTAATTGTCTGTATACTCAGACTCTTACAGAGGCTAATATTAGCTCTAACTAACCAGCATATGCAGAAGCAATACAAACATACGGTTTGTTACTACAAGGACTCATGCTCACTTCCCAGTGCAAGAGCATTCAGGGCTTCCAGATTTTAAGATCTAATTCTCCAAGTCAAACATTGCAAACTTTTGAAGGGACAGATGATGTCTCAGACAGCAGTAACTCCTTTCCATGTGCTTATTAATATTATTAACTATTTATATTATTTTTATTAACTTAGCGTTTTAAAGCAGATGTTTTGGCTATTCTTCCAAGACTTCAAACCTCAGGACAGAGTTTCTATATCTGTAAGGTAGAGAAGAGTGTCTACTATTCCACCAGTATCTCTGAAGATTGTGCTGTAGAAACATGTGCTCTTCAAGGCTGTTATTTTCCTTGTACCCTGTTGTAACCTGACTTAGCCTAAGCAATGTGTTAATCTAAACAGGCCATAGACAAACATTTCTCTGTGCACTGTAAGATAAAGAACTAGCTGTGGCCGGTGCCAATATTACAAGAACATTTGTACTAGCATTTATGAAGGATGCCACCAGAAATTAAAGATTACAAGGGCCAAACAATGATAATCTAAAGGAAACAGCAAAAAAAGTGATGACATGCAGATTCAGACTTTGTTAAAAAGCCTCAGATGAAAAGTCAGTCCCCACATTTTAATGAATGGCATGACACCATGGACGGAGTGTTGCTAAAAGTCCCATTTTTACCTGGGTTTTGTGAAGAACATGCATTGATGTTCAGTGCAAGATCTCAGTGCTGCAAAACATTGTGCAATTGCACAGAATAGTCTCAAAGTGTTGGGGAGGGAGGGAGGGAATAAAGCCTCACCCAAAACCTTTCGAGATTTTATCTGCTCTTTGTGGCTGTGACTATTGCCTCTCCTTTTTTCAACTGTCACATTCTGTGTCACAATACCCTGTAATTCTTTAAGTCATAGGATCAGTCACTTTGGAGACAAATTACTGCCAGCTGTTTGTTTAAGGTTAGTATATATACTTGCTTTCCTCCTATGTAATTTCCTGTTATTTTTGGCTTTATATTTAAAGTACTTAAATCGCATTGAATAGGAAGTGTCCAAGCACTTCCTAGGTGTGCATGCAACACCAAGAACTAGTTCTGCAACATGTGCAGAGCAGAAACAAAACTTTGCCTCCTTCTTCTCTTTATCCCAACAATTCCTGGCAAATCTTGAGACAGCAAATGGCCATCTCAGTCTTAGGGACATCTCACTGTCAACAGTCACACATGCTCTTGCAGTGTAGGCACAACTCTACGACTTCAGCAGCAAACCTGAGCAGCACCGCAGTCTATCTCATGGCGGCACCTTCTCAGTAAAGGAGCTTTGTTTGAGTCGGCTTTGACTGAGTGGAACTCTTCTGCACAGAAGATGAGTAACACAGATTTTTACAGCTGATAATTTCTTGACTCTTACAACATAGATCAAAACACAGGAACGATAAAAAGGGTTGAGTTTTAGCAGACACAGTGCTTAAAGTTGGATTCTCAGGAGCTAGAAAGATAGCTTAATCCACAGATTTTTGTCCAAGACTGCCCCCCTCTGTTACTGCTTCACAGCTGAAAAAGAACTGCTGTAAATTCTTTTTCTCATACTTGCTAAAGTGAGATTTCCAGTATATTGATTTTTAGTATTGATATTTATTGGAAAAAATTACCCAACAGTTATTTCAGCTGTTTAAATCCCCCTGAAATGTGAGGATGGAAGGCAGTCTGAATTTATTCAGTGAGTACTTGTGTAATTTTATTGAGTTTTTTACAGCACATAAAAATATTAGTATTTCTTTTGACTTTCCCCATTCACATTTTATATAAGACCACTCTGAAACACAGCCTATGATTTTTTTACAGTCATAGCTTTTTCTTTGGCAAATACAAATCACAATACCATGTCTTTTCTGTAAAATTTCTGCTAAGGTCAATTCAGTTTTTTATTAATGGAAAGCTAACTTTATTTGTTTAGCATATGCTTATAGAATCATAGAATAGTTAGGGTTGGAAAGGATCTTAAGGTCATCAGGTTCCAACCCCCCTGCCATGGGCAGGGGCGCCTCCCACTAACTATGTCACCCAAGGCTCTGTCCAACCTGGCCTTGAAAACCGCCAGGGATGGAGCATTCACAGCTTCCTTGGGCAACCAAGGAATTATGCCTAAATAAATATTGGAAACCTAAGTCTATTCTTGCAAATTAGAATTGTGATGCTTAAAAATGTGTAGGGAACCAAAGCATCCATCTTTGAATCTCATCATCCACTTCAAATGTCATAAAACAAGAAGAAAAGAGAATTAGGCTGTTTAAAACTGAATAAAGGAAAATGTTTAGATTAGTAAAATATGTGAGCAATATAAAGTGCTATCTTAAGGGAGACTTTGGGTGTTTATTCAGCAGCTAACCCCCCCCCGGTGTGTGTGTTGTCATGCAATAATATTCTTTGAGAGAACTCTGTAATTATCTTTCAGAGTCTAATAAAGACATGCTTTTCTAAAAACTGCAAATTAGAAAAACTGCAAATAGTTTTGCATTAATCACCAAGATGGAAAACAGATCATTGGAGAGAATTTAACAAACCCTTTTCCTCATGTCAAGCATTTTACTTTCATGGCCACATGTGCTAGAAAAGTGCTTAAAGTAGACTAAGGCACACCAGAGATGTGTAATCACAGTTCAAAAATGTATAGGATAGGAGCTCAGACAAGGAGCTCAGTAGGAGACAGACAAGAAGCTCTGCTTCTTTTAGGTAATAGATTAAGATAAATGTTTTTTAAAGGAATTCTTCTTTGTCCCATACATCTCTTGTATTCATTACTCAAGGCATACATTACAGAGACCACCACATTATTGCTCCCAGATCTTGCTGGGCTTAAATATTAATTTCAGCCTGGCTTTCATTCCAAAGAAAATTACTTCTGGCACAGGCCGCCAGAATCTGTAGGTCTTCTGCTTATTCAGTAGCAAATGGGGGGAACCCTTCCCTCAGTATGTTATAGTGTACCATTGGTGGACTGCAACTTCATCCGCACTGCAGTGTAATCCAGTGAAAAGAAATCTGGGCTTACTTTTGCCAGCCTAATGTTGTGTCTGTCTATGTATTTCCAGCTGCTGGTAGATCCAAATATTAAAAAGTCTGGTCTTTTCTCCTTTAAAGGCACCCTGGCTCTGTGCTGGCAGCCTCCCAGGGCCTGCCCATCAAATGCTGAGAGTGCTCTCTCAGGACAGTTGATGAAGTCTCAGCATGCAGCCTGGGGGCAAATGGAAGCAGTGATTGCAGTTTGGCTGCAATGTTTAACAATGCTTTTTCCCATAACTTCCCCATGGATACACTGATGAAGGTAAGTGGACAGTGATGTGAATTGAAAACTGGTTGAATTGCTGGGCTTATGGGGTGGTGACCTGCAGCATGAAGTCTAACTGAAGACCAGTCATAAGAGGGGTATCCCAGGGTTGACACTGGAGCCAGTACTGTTTAACCTCTTCATTAATGGACTGGTCAATGGTAGAAAGTGCACCTTGAACAAGTTTGTGGATAGAAAAAGTGGCTGATGCACAAGAGGATTCTGCTACCATTCAGTGTCCTCAGCTGGAGGACATGCTGAAACAGGAACCTCATGAAGTTCAGCATCGGAAAGTGCAAGTTCCTGCCCTCAGGAAGGAATTACCTCAGCACCAGCACACACTGGTGTCTGACTGACTAGAAAGCAGTTTTGCAGAAAAGGCTCCGGGGGTGGTGGACCAGAAGCCAGCAATGTACCCTGGCAGCAAAGGCAGCAAACAGCCTCCTGGCCTGCATGGGGAAGAGCACTGCCATCAGGATGAGAGACCTCATAGCAGCCTTCCAGTATCTGAAGGGGGCCTATAGGGATGCTGGAGAGGGACTCTTCATTAGGGACTGTAGTGATAGGACAAGGGGTAATGGGTTAAAACTTAAACAGGGGAAGTTTAGATTGGATATAAGGAAGAAGTTCTTTACTGTGCGGGTGGTGAGGCACTGAAATGGGTTGCCCAGGGAAGTTGTGAATGCTCCATCCCTGGTGGTGTTCAAGACCAGGTTGGACAAAGCCTTGAGTGATGTGGTTTAGTGTGAGGTGTCTCTGACCATAGCAGGGGGCTTGGAACTAGATGATCTTAAGGTCCTTTCCAACCCTAACTATTCCATGATTCTACGTGATTTTTCCTTTGATCAACCCTGGCAAGGCTGCATCTGGATGCTGGGTCAAGTGCTGGGCTCCCCAGTGCAAGAGAGACAGGGACTTACTGGAGTGAGTCCAGTAAATGACAATGAAGAGGATTAAGGCTTGGAGCACCCTTCATAAAGAGGAGAGGCTGAGAGAGCTGGGACTGTTCAGCCTAGAGAAGAGAAGGTTTGGGGAGATCTTAGGCATACAGATAAATACCAGATGGGAGGGAATGAAGACGAAGCCAGACTCTTCTCATTGTACCAAGCAACAGAATTACAGAATTCCACCTGAACATAAGAAAACACCTTTATATATATATTTTTTTTCCATTGTGAAAGTGATCAGACATTGGATTAGGTTGCCCAGTGAGGTTGTGGAGTCTCCATTCTTGGAGATGCTCATAACTTGAGTTCACATGGCCCTGGCCAACCTGCTGTAACTGACTGGAACAAGGTGGGGTTGGTCTAGAAGTTCTGCCTTCCAATGATTCTGTGATCCTGTGTAATGCTGTGTAATGCCCATGGGTCCAGAACATTGCCCAGCAGTAGACCAGGAAACTCTTTCCTTGCAGCTATGTGTGATCATTCTCCCTCCCCATCCAGTGAGGTAAGTTGGGCTCCTATGGTGTGAGCAAATACACACATCAGAGAAGATAACATCACTGCAGCTGCAAGGCTGCGGGTGCAGGAATTACTGGCTGGGGCTCCAGTTTCTCTGCAGGCTGTACTCAGCCTCCCTGCTGCTCACAGGGTATAATGTGTGGCTGAGCTCTCTCCTTAAATGGATCTGGATAACCTACACTTGTCAGAGGCTAAGAAAAGGGAGCTTAGGTCCTGGCTATGTCTCCAGGCTCATAGAGCTACATCTGTTCCTCAGCATGAGCCAGAAAAGGGCTCAGCAGCCAGCTTAGATGTTAAAGTGTAAACACAGGATAGATTAATCTCATCTCACAAATCTGAAGGGATCTAATTTGACTACAGAATGAAAAACTAATTTTACGAAACACTAAACTCGTCATCCTTCCCATTGCCTTCTAGAACCCTCACACCGAGACATGAACAGAAGAACACATGACCAAGAAATAGTCGTATTTTTTTCATCTCCTTATGTTCCCTTTCCCAGTTTGTTCCCTTGCCTGCGTGTTTGGAGGAGCATGACCAACCCTAAACATGAACAGTTACACTTCAATGGCCATGGCATAAATCTGGGTTCTTACATATCCTTTTCACTTACCTCATTATGTGTAATAAGCTTCAGATGGATAAACCTAGCAGCTCACTAAAGTGCTGACAGAACTGAGATCTTCTGAAAAGTACGAAGGAAATGAAAATGATTCATCAGACATGCCAACTGATAACAAAGCAAAGCTGTACTACTCTGACAGTCCGTGCCTAAAAACAGAGCTGTAGAAAGCCACGTTTGTGAGGGTGGTATCTGAGAAATGGTAGCACAAAGTAACTAGAAAAAAAATATTTCACTGTATATTTGTATTGCAAAATAGCTGTGAAAGTGTTTTAACTAATGAAGACAAGAAAGAGTAAGATGTAAGCATGGGTAGTATATTGAAAAGGTGTATCACAATTATATTTTTAATTAAAATATTTTTTCTCTATTTTTAATTTGGAAGAATACAGTTCTGAGTCCTTCTCTGATCCCTCAGCACATGACTTCATAAATCAGTTCATTATTGCAAGTGTTGAGAGACTGATCTTGGCAAAGATGTTAGGCATAGGGACTAGATTGAGTCATGCAAATGGATGTCCCATAGTCAAAACCTTTGAATGTGACTGGAGTTCTTGGATGCTGGGGAAGAGAAGACATTAAAAAGTGTACATCTTTTTGTAAAATATATTAGTTTGGGAGACAAAACCACTAGTCCCCTTTAAAAACATCATTGTAATAAAACAATACAACATCTACTTAGTTTTTTATTGTTTTAAATTTAAAATACCCCCAAATGGACATTGTCCTTTCCCAAGTCTTGTGAAACATGGCATAGCAGCTAGCACTGTGTTCATTAGTATATCAAAAGAGTCAGAGAAATAACCTAAGTATATCCTAAAAAACAGACGATATTTGAAAAAGATGAGGATTGATAATTACAGTGTAATTCTTCCCCACAAATACCAAAATCATCCCTTATTTTGGTTTCCGTTCAGGTCCCACAAATACTGCTGTTGGTGATCCATTACTTTGTTCAAGTATGTCGTTAGATATTCAGCCCCGCTCACTTCAAACTTGCCAGCCTGCACTAATTCTGTTCTTCCCTTGGATTAGTGGAATTATTTCCAGCTGTATCTTCAATATCATTCCCAAGTAATCATATTAATAGAAATTTAATGGAGTCTATACTAGCCAAGCAAAGTATGGTCCATATCTTGCTCATATTCTTGTTCAGCCTGGAGAAGGCTCTAGGCAGACCTTAAGAGCAGCCTTCCAGTACCTAAAGGGGGCCTACAAGAAATCTGGACAGGGACTTTTTAGAAGGGGATGTAGGGATAGGACAAGGGCTAATACGTTTAAGCATAAATAAGGGAGATTTAGATAAGATATTAGGAAGAATTTCTTCACTGTGAGGATGGTGAGACACTGGATCAGGTTGCCAAGAACACCTGTGGATGTCCCATCCCTGGCAGTGTTCAAAGCGAGGTTGGATGGGGCTTGGAGCAACTTGGTCTAGCGGAAGGTGTCCCTGCCTGTGGCAGTGGGCTGGAACTGGGTGATCTTGAAGGTCCCTTCCAGCCCAAACCGTTCTGTGATTCTGTGATCTTGTTGGTGTGAATACTTCTAAAATGTGGTGGCTGTAATCATCATTGCTCTTTTGAAATGACTGAGGCTTGGCCAATTGGAGGTAAATTCATGGGGCCAATTCACATTCTGTAGATTTCCCCTCCAAATGTCAGTTTTTCTTTGGATGGAAGACAAGAAGGAGACATTAGGAAATCATTTGTACATTAAAATTATGCTTATTGCGATGCTATTCTTTTTCCAGATGGCCAGGTTACACAAACTCTTTCAAGGAAGCTTTACCTTGTAACTTTTGGCTTGAACTTTTGAAGAATATGAGCTCCTCCTTGTAATTATGCAAGGAAATCTGTGGTGGTTTTCAGAGAAAGATGAGGAAAGCTCAGTGGTAATAAGCATGATTCACTCTAAAAAGTGGACAAACAGTGTAAAAATAGCACTGCAACTCAGGAAAATAAATTGATACTAATAAAATCACCCCAGTTACTCTTAATAGCACACACTTTACATAACTTTAAAATATTCGTTTCATTTCTGATCCAAAAAGGTGATGAAAAATTAAAGTATAAAGTTATTTGAAGGCTGCAGAGAGTTACAGAATCCACTTACAGATCAGTGGGCTACTCAGGATTTATGAGTCCTAGTGCTTTAACTAGATATAGCCACAGGATGGTGCTCATGGACTTTGCAAACTACATTATAAATCCGGAAAACAAAACCCGAAAAAAAAACCCGAGAAAATAAGAAAAAGCTAAAGAGAGGGCGCCAGACTCTCTCTTCGGCAGGCTGTTGCTTGTCCTGCTCTGAAATGCATGAACCTTCAAGCAGCCATGGATTATGATGATTTATTTCTGTATATTTATCGAGTCCTCAAGGGCATTGCAAATAGGCCTATCATCTGCTTCCTTGTCTTCTGGGTATTATTGTTTAGCTAAATACATAAATTAAGGAGTGAAAAGGTACCAAATGTGTCACATTAAGCATCAATGAGCTGAGCATCTTATTGCTTCAGCTTATTGAATGGTTATCTTGCAAGCTACTCTCTTCTTGACTGGTACAAGTGTTGGTCCTTGCAAACAGCTGGCAATAGCATAATGAAAGGGTTTCCCAGATTCCTAGATCTCGAAACCTTTGTCATAGGAAAAAGAACACGGCTTTTTCTTTAAAGCTCGAACACTTCTGCAGTTTCAAAAGTGTGCTGCACCCTGTGAATTTGGACGGGACTGCAGTAGGACCTGGGAGTCCTACTCAGTAATAGAAGGTCCTGTGCTAAAAATCACAGCCACCTCCCTCAGACATACTGCCTTCCCCTTCTCTAGAAGGGGCTCCAATATACACGAAGAAAAGGGTGCACCTCTGTTTCACCTCTGCTTGTTGTTTCTTAACTTCAGTCATTCAGTGATTTCACTTGTAACTTTATACAGATGATCAGGAACATTACAATGAATATTGTAATGAAATTCACCTCTTAAATTCTCAGGACTTACAAACTTTGCAAATAGTGGCCTTAATTGTAAATTCAACAGGGTATACCATAGGGTGACTCATTTCTATATGAATATAGATTCTGCAGTTCCACATCCCCATTGCAGTGTCTATGCATATGAGAAAAAATGTGCATATGTACTATGATGCTTTTAATCAAGGTTTATACCAAGCCAGACAAGTGCTGGAACACTTTAATATAAATATTTCTCCCATGAATCATTAATCCACACATCGCAATACCTGGCACTGGGGGATGCTTGCGTTCCAACCCGCGCGGTGGAGTAGGCACCTTCTAAATCATTTAAAACAAAGTGAACCCGGAACTCCAGGGAGAGGAAAATGAGTTAAAAGGTAGCAAAACCGGAGGCAAGAGGACACAGAAGAGCACAGCACCTGCACGGTACCCCCACCCTCCCGCGGAGGTCGGGCTCGGGGGCGGGGGGTTGGATCGCAGGCACAGCACGGGCTGCTTTTTCTTCCCCCCTTCTTTCCACCTTCTGCTCTATAATTGCCCGCCTCCTTTCGCTCCGCTTTCTCCTTATCGGATGCGGCGCAGCGAGGGGAAGAGCTGCCGGAGGGGAGGGAAGCAGCTCTCCCGCAGCCGGCTCCCCAACCACAGCCCCGCGTGAAAGCCCCGCGGAGGCCGCGCAGGTGGGTGTGAGCTCCTCTTCGCCTCCCCGGGGCTGGAGAGGGATCAGCGGCACCACCGGGACCGGGATCGGGATAGGGACCGGGATCAGGAGTGCTACCCTACCCACCTGCCGGCAAACCCCGCGGCAGCCGGAGCAGAGCCCCGGAGGGAAAGCGGGGTGCGGGAGGATGGATGGAGGATGGACAAAGTGTAGATGGGGCGGTCAGCGGGAGACCTTTATAAACGCCTGCAAAGCTTTACCTTTAACAATAACAACAATGAAATGGTAACCAGCCGCACCTTAGACTGGAGGGTCTGGCTGCTACCCGTGCTGAGCCCCGGCTCCTCAAGGTTGTTGGGTGCCGGTTTAGCGGGGAATACCCGGGCAGGCGAGACCCCCCACCACGACGGTCCCATGGGACGCGTCGCTCGCCTCGCCTTTGCTGTCCCTTTCCTAACTGGGAGGGGGGAACCGCTCTCTTTCAGGCGGGGAACCGGGGACGCTGCTGGCGGGGGGCGCCTCGAAGAGCAGTCGGGCCCGGGGGTCAGGAGCGGCGCTCCTCTTGTGGGTTGCGGTTCCCTGGAGCAGGCTGGAGCCGCGCTGCGGGGCTGTGGAAGGGGAGAATGAAACGCGCCCATCGGGACCGCGTCCCCGCCTCTCCTTCCTCCATCGCCTTCTCCCCCTTTCCGTGACGGGGCGGCCGCGGCGGCTGTGCGGGGCAGGTCTCACGGGGGGCACCCGGGCTAAACCGAGGCCCCGCAGCCGACGCCAGGCTGGGCGGTGCGGAGCTGGGGGAGGTGTGCCGAGTGTCTCCCGGGCTGGGAGGCGCCCGAGGCCTGGGGGAAGGTGCCCTGTTGCAGCGCAGGCGTCTTGGAGCCCACCCGCGAGAAGCACACAGGGAGCGGGACTCCCCTCATGGGCAGTGCTCTTGGCCTCGGACTTTTGGGCTCTGCTGCCAGGGCTGTTGTGTGAGAGAACTGGTTTACCAAGGAGGCAATAAAAGGAGAAATACACCAAAAGCTGGAGGATATAGGGTATTTCTTGTCATTCCAGATGATGTCAGCAGCAAGGTGGCTGCAGGTTGGTGATTGCCTTGCCTAGGTCAGTGAACCCTGAAGCATGGGTCAGTGCAGAGGCAAACTTGTGCCTAGTTTATCCCAGTTGTGTGTATCCCAATAAATCTCTGTGCAATGGCTTTTCTCTAAAACCAGAAGTAGGTGTTTCTACGCAGGATTACATATGTTATAGATCTTATAGCTCTTACATGGGAGTAGGGCTTATCTCAAAGTGAGAGGTTTTATTTTTTAAAATCGGGCTTATTTTAAAGTGGGAGGTTAGCCACCACTGTGAGTGAGCATTTTATATCTTGGTTATTACTTGGAAAGTGACCACATTGAAGACTGAATTATATGATGTTCCTTAAAAAGGCTGCATTTGCTTGCTCTAGGTTGTATTTCTGTGTGAGGGGAGAAGTATCAATACCCAATGTGAGATACAAAAGGGGTGGGTTTCAGATGGTTTAAGACATACTTCATTTTTCCTGTTGCCTGTCACTAGCCATCTGGCTGCTGACTGTGCTGGCTTGTCTGGGTCCAGTCCTTGGGTGTTCATGTAGCAGTTTTGTGTTTATGCCATGCAAACCCAATACATGTAGGAAGCCTGGGAACTTTGCTGGGGTTTCCACATCTGGACTATGTGTCCTAAGAACTGAGCATAGCAACACCTAAGTTTCTGGTGCACATCTTTGTTACTGGATCTAGTTATTTGCCTCTGACTTGAGAGATTTGTACTGTAAGAGGTGGATTAAAAAAAATATATGTAGTGTGAAATTCATTGGTGATTTGGCTAAAAAATAACTAACTTCCCATGGGGATGGTATTCACAATGATTAAGCCTCTTATGTATTCCCAGGTGGCACATCAAGCATTCATGACTGGGATTTGCAACAGCAGAGCTACCAAATCCTGGGAATAGCTATCACAATTTGTAAATACTTAAAGAGAGGAGATGTAGGTCTTCTCCTCTTATTTGTTTAATAATGATTGAGGCACTTCAGTCTGCCTTTTGTACTAGACAGTGGTTAAAACACTAACTTTGTGCCTTCCTCAGAAGACAATGAGAACATGGAAGGCAAATTCAATGATGGTATGTTGGGAGTATTAGAGAAAATAGCACAGGAGGTAAATGGGAGGGACCTGCAACACAGAAATACATAACCCAAAATTTACCAAACTTTCAAATGCTGAGTTCTTGCTGACAGAAAGAAATCTACTATTATCTAAATTTAATTTTGTGAAATACTAACAGGAGAGGGCAGCAAAAATTCTTCCTGGTCCAGAAAATCAGCTAAAACTAATGCAGAAGGAAAGTTCAGAGGTAGATAAATGTTTATAAGTGCAATGTTATGAACACATTTGGGATATCTTGAGAGATGCTTCTATAAATGTTAAATAATTGTCCTGGAAATTGTTAAAGGCCAAGTTCAGATAATGAAATTTGTACTGTTCTTAGCCTAGCTTCTGTGGACAGACAGGTTACCTCTTCTGGAACCTGTTCTTTGGCACGAGAATTGCTTCCTGTAATCCAGCTAATTCACCTAGGACTGCTCTGACTGTTCA
The DNA here is from genome assembly GCF_034315485.1 of Pezoporus occidentalis. NCBI lineage: Eukaryota > Metazoa > Chordata > Aves > Psittaciformes > Psittacidae > Pezoporus > Pezoporus occidentalis. Next base: position 12,322,327 of record NW_026914940.1, on the reverse strand, counting down.
TATAGTGCTCCACTCTGAAGTGTTGGTGTTCCTAACTGATTAAGTTAGAGTAAATATTTTTACCTTGGTATTGCCTACAAACAGAATTCATGCTTACTCAGTTGATACCCTGAATGCCTTCTGAGCTGCTTGTGCAGCTGTAAGAGCCAGGTAGTATAACAGAGAGCATGGAATAAGTTGAAAAATATAGAAAAAGGAAAACCAGTATGCTGGAGAGAGCAGTGAGGACTTATATTTCTTCAGAACAAAGTTTTACCTTTTTTGACAAGTCATATGCAAAATCGCACAGCTAAACTCATCAATGACTTTCACTGGGTTTTTGAGTACACCTATTTGTTATTATATTGTTCTATAACAGGCTTGCAGGGTAGTTCTCATCTGATTCCATTTATGTATGTATGTATTTATTTATTTAATTACAGAATCCTGAAATACATAATTTAGCATCCCATTCTGGATGCTTTCTGGATATAAAGTAGAAGACCATTTTAGTCCTACTTTGCTATCGAGAGCTTTAGAGTTATTTTCCACAGGTATCTTGAGAAGGTGCTTACAACACTGGATGGTATAGAGATACCCATTTAATCTTGTTATTCATAGCATACTCTACTCCAGTACTATACTTCTAGTACGGATGTATGCTTAACAAAGAATTCCAATTTTCTCTTTACATGGGCTGAATTTTCAGAACTATTGAGTAGCCCAAATGGGGTTCTTTCAGGTAAAATATGCCTTGGTTATAAATCTGCTGTCAGGTTGAAATCTTGGTTGTGTTAATGTCTCTAGCAAATTCCTGGTTTGTTTTTTTTTTTTTTTTAATGGAATCCAGATTTTGCCCATAATTTTCATGGAAGTGGATGCCTCATCTTTGCAGGTTTATTAAGTCTTGTTCTGTGTGTTTTCAGACCTGCTGACACTGTGTGTACTCAGGAGAGGAAGATGTTTTGTCGGTATGAGACACAGAGCTGTTTCCTCTTGGCTTTTTTAGCTGTTGCAGCTTTCTTCATCAGTGATGCTCAGGGCCAAGGTAAGTTGCAAAAAAGAAGCTTTTCATTCTGATGTGCAGAAATAAACTTTCTTATTCCAAACACAAGTGTTACTTCCCTCTTAGGAGGTTGTGGATCCACACTTACTACTGAAGTGAAGCAGGAGTTTTGGTGCTGATCTTCGGGTGTGGAAGGAGTAGAATTATTTGTTCATGTGTGCTCTTTGAACCTAGTGTCTCAAATAGCATTAGTCTTTTTGCAAGTTGAGCTCTCTCTCTCTCTCTCTCTGTATATACATATATATATATAACTCATTTACTTGAAGCACTGATCACTGAAATTGCTGTGACTGTTCTCTACATAATCAAGGCTAAAGGACCATCTATGATATTAAATTTATATGCAATTTATATATTTTTTCTTTGTTGGAACAGTAGCTGTTGTAACACATCATTCAGTATTGCACAGGACTCTTAAATGTCACAGACTACTTCTTCAGCTTTCTTTTTTAAATCTCCTTTGTGGGTATTAAAAGATAACTGCTGAGATTGTTAGGCTTAAATACTTGTTGGATCGCATTGACAGTGACTTGACTTTTAGAGAAAATATATCCTATTACTTTGGGAAGGAGGGAGAAAGAATGCCAATGAGATTTTATGATTTCTAAAGAAAGATGTTTCTCTCAACTTTATATTTATGTAATCCCTTTGATATGAGACTGCGTAGGCATAACTGGGACCAGAATTTGATCCTGGGGCTCTTCTAAAGAGTCTTGTATAATGCATTATTCATGAGCACATTCAAAGACTAGTTGCGACCTGAGGCTTTCCATGTTCTGGCAAATGCAAGTAGCAGCGCTGTCCAGCCTGCGTGGCACTCACGTGCTGTGGAAGCATACATACCATCTTGGATGTTTGGGAATCTGGGAGTTTTATAGGCCTCTCACAGAACTTAGGAACATGTGTAAGCAGTAATATTTAATGTGGGCAATGTGAGGTGAATGAAGAAATAAACGTTCCTGATGTTCAGCACATCAGCTCTGGTCAGAAAAGAGGTTCAGACTGTGACTTAATGAGCCAATAAAGCAAAGCATATGGTTAGTCCTCTCTCTGTGTTTTTCAGTCCTAATACATATGGTTAAGATTTGCAGAACGGTACTGGGGATTGAGATGCATCTCTAGAAAGTTTTGCAAAATTCCTTGGGCTTGGAAAACCATACTCTTCCCCTGACTTTTATTTATTTATTTTAACTTCGATTTAATCAGCCATCTGTAAAGGAGAAAGCTCTCAACTATTAATACAGTGAAATTAAGGTCAAGGAGAGTTTTTTCCATAGTCACACTAGCAAAGCTAGAGTTAGTGTACTTCATGAATAAAGAACAATACTTCCCTTGTTCTTACTCTCTTTCAGCAAGCATTAGCTGCTGAATGCTGTCAGCAGGGTCATACTAAGCTAAGTGGGCTATTGCCTTGGCCCAAAATGACTGTATTTTATTGAATGAAGTGATAAGAAGTCTCTATTCCATGTTCGCAGAAGAAAAATATCTCTTGCTACGCTTAAAGTAATAAAATGTTTCTCAAATCCATTCTTTCCTCAAGGTTGCCACCCCTTGCAGTAAACTCTTCATGCAGCAGGCTATTTAATATATTTTAATACAACACTAACAGTATGGTTGCCTGTTTTAAGACATTGTACACCCTGCCAAGGTGTAGGAAGAGCTGGTATTCGTTCCAGCTTGTTTCCTTCCTTTGGCAAAGATGATCAGGTTAAGGTGTGTAATGTGACTTCTTGGAAAGGAGAATGTGTTTGGGAGACAGAAGTCAACATGCCTGAAGCTACAACTTAATACTTCAGCTGAGGAGTTATCTGTGTTGAGCTACATGGTTTCATCTCATTTATTACCTGAATGCCTTCATTGTGCCATTCAGTTTTTACTCAACAGCAATTATACTTTCATCACTGCTCTTTCTTTCCCATTCATAATGTGACTTAAACAACAGCTTTTGTCTACTTATGTTCTTATATAATACACAAAAATAGTGCTGGGCAAGAAAAAGACTAGAATTTTCCATTTATTCATTGAGTAACTTGATTGAAGAATTTTCGTTCTGTATTTAAAGATGGAAACTTTTCTTTCTGTAGCATGAATTTCCATGTTTTACTAATGTAATTGCAGTGCATATTGACTTCTTCAATTCTTATGACAAAAGTAAACTGGAAGCCACATGATTTAGTTAGTATCCAGTATTAGACTATTGGATGTGTTAGAGAACTGCACATATGCAATTTATGGTATTTATCCTTTCCATTAAAATACTTAATAGTTCAAAACACTCTTTCCATAGTTGTCCACAAGGCTCATATATACTTGGAGTAATTTATCTGGTGGCATAAACCAAAGCCTTGAACTTGTCTGGTTTTCTTTTGGGTGACTGCTCTAATGTTGCTGACGGCCATTCTCTTTTGCATTCCTGTAAAACCACTTAACGAGCTCTAGCTACTGATTTTTATCAGTTAACTGACTCAGCTTGGATTAATTTTTTTCCCTCTCTGCAAGAAGTGAGATTTTGTTCCACAGACAATAAAGGTCCAAAGAAATAAAGATACCCTCTTCAGGTTGGTGAATGTGTAGTAATTCCCATCAGTATTTTGTTGTCTGTTCAAGTGTTAGATTTTTAACTTCCTTAGCTATATGTACTTTTCTCTGCCAGAATGTTAGTCTTTGCACAACTAAGACACAGTTGAGTATCTGTTTGGTGAATAATTCTTTTCTTCCTTATGGTTAATTGCTGTGTGGGAATGTCCATTCCCTTGCACTACCACCTTTGATACAAAAAGTACCCAGTGAAAATTGACTAGTTATGTAAAGACTATTCTGGCACAACTTTTCTAGTCTTTCATGTTGTAACTCTGTAGTAAACAGAAGAACTTTTGGTGATTGTGTCCTTCTTTGCTTGTAAGATCTGTGGTTGTTTTTTAGGAGCTCCCAAAGTGTACCTGGTTTGGTGATGGCTAATAGCAATTAAGCCAGAACTATGCTTCTTTGTTACAGGGTGCTTTCATAAAGTGTTAAGTTGAAAGTAGGGTGGAATGGAATGACAGGGGAATGAAGAAGATGGCAGAGAAAACGAACTCTGAAATTCTGACATGATTTTATTTGTCAATCCTTGGTGTTACTTTGTTGCTCTCTGCTCTGCCTCTTAATCCCCATGCAAATTTGCTACTTAATCCTGATAAAACGTGCAGCATTTTTAAACTTGCATACTGTCATTGTTCAAAAGTTTATTTGCTATTCCTTAGACAAAATAAATAGCAAAAGGAATTGCATATTTTGCAAACTCGTAGGTATGATTTGCTAGACTTGGTTCTTTTGGCCCCAGTTCATTGTGATTTATGCATAACTCAAAGACAGAATGAATCCTGAGAATGAATTAAAAGCTGAAATCCATAACTACAGCCTGCTTGGCTTCCAAAACTTTTTGCCATAGTGTCTGTCATTTCATTACAATGATAGCATGCTGAATGTTCCTACAGAAACCTGCCCAGCAAAACACTTTGCAGTAAGAGGGCCAAATTTTCAAAGAACTTAATTTGTATCTGCAGGGATTCCTGCGCATGCTCTTGCTTACAGCTTCTTTTTCTCTAAACTTCGGTGAAGTGACAGGCAGTCTGAAGATGAGTTCTGACAAGATTGTGCCCAGAAACTGGGAATATGCCCTGATTGGGTATAAGCCCAGTGCTGTGAATCAGAACACTTTTGAGTGTGTGGAACTGGTGTGCTAACCTGTTCTTTCTATCCCCTTGCCTCTCTTCTTGAGCTTGTTCTCTGAAGCCTTTGAGAATGTGGTGGAGGTGTTACTAAGCTGTTCTTGGTGCTTATGTATTTTTTTTTCCTGTTTTGTAACGTTAAGTCCATCATTGCAGAAAACTGCAGAACCTGCCCGGCAAACTGTCCCTTACTGGTTAAGATGCTGGATTCAAGGGAATACATCTCATGTATTATACCTCCAGATTTTTTTCTTCTAAGACCCCAAATGTTTTTAATGGTAGATTACATGAAAAAAACACCATCCCAAATCTCAAAAAACTACAGCCTGTCTCTTCTCTTCTTCTTTCTTCCCTAAAGCTGTTGGAAAAAGGAGCACATAGGAAAAGCAATCAGTTCAGGACAGGTCTTTGGCTGCTGCTAGTGCCAGAGCTGCGTTGGCTGTAGCAGGTCAAATTGAGAGTTCAGAAACTTGTTGGCTGGCACATTCTGCCTGTTGACTCAGATGCTCCATATGCTGTAATCCTTGAAACTCAGAAATATGATGAGAACTGTTGGCTTATTATATCTAGAGGACCAACAAACCGTGGGCAAGAGCCTGGTCACTGAGGAGCTCTGTTGGGCTCTGTGGAAAAGAATTGCCACTTCCCCCCTTCAGATAATTTTCCTTATTTCTTAGGCTTAGAGAAGCCTTAACGGTAGCGGTAGAGGCACCAAGGGTTTGGAAAATGGAGAAATTCAGAGAGCTGTGGAGGTGGCGGGTAAGGTTGATGGGGGAGTTTGTTAATCTTTTCTAGCCCTTTCTGTTGCTCAGCCTCTGGGCAGCTTCCCTGGCTGCCTTTCCCTCCAGATGAGTTAGTTCTCTGTTAGCCAAACCCCATTCAAATGTGTTCCCCTTACTGAAAGGCTTGGATACCACAGGCTGCACCACTACCAGCTCTGCTCCAGTTGTTTGCTGTGGAGGGATGTGGCTTCCTGAAGAAGAGCTAAAATGCTATGTAGAGTTTTGTCCAGCATCAGTGGAGATTGTCTGGGCAGAGGAATGCAAAGCTGTGAAAAGCTAGTTTATGGGCATAGACATAAAGTTGCTGCTATTGTGGTAACAACATAGGGTGGATTTTCCACTTGTTCCCTCTGTGTATTGCTTCACTGAAATATCACCACTTTCTCATTCATTTCATGCTTTTATTCATTTCACCTGCTGCTTTTACCTGAAACCTAGGCACAATATAGATAGAAACTGCTTATCATCCAGACTGCCCCTTGTCTAAATCTTGACTTGCCTGTGCATGCCTGCTAGTTTTGATGAGACAGAAGCAGTTCCTGCAGCTGGGCAAGTTTGTGCTGCTTAGGCCAGGTTTGCAAACTGAGCAGGTGGTGTTCCCTCTGCCCTGTGCATGCCTGTGTTTTCTCTTGGTTGTTGTGTCCTCACAAGGCTTCGAAAATTTGGCCCTGACTGACCTTAAGTGTGGGGAAGGGCCCACAGTAATGCAAGGTAAAGGAGGCTGGGCAATGCAGTGTCAGCAACGAGAGCAATTTTAATTCCCATATATTAACAAAGAGCATTTTTATTACCAGCTTTGCCTGCTAAACTAGACCCTTAACATCTAACACTGTTTGTCTTTCTGTCCTCTGCTGTCAGGTTGTTAGTTTGTTCTTATAAAGAGATAAATAAAAGATATGTCTGAGGGAAGTAGTGCACCTGGGGGTGTCATTTCACAAACTAATAAACTGATGTATGTGATATTTTGAATAACTTGCATCCTTTATCATTAAAATTTTGTGTTGTCTTCCTATATGTGTTTATCTTTGTTTGTTTAAAATTGGCAGTTGCTTTTTATTTGAATTTAAAATGTTGTTTTCTTTCCCCACTTGCAGTGTCCCCACCAACAAGACTAAGGTATAATGTAGTCAGTCCTGACAGTGTACAGATCTCTTGGAAAGCCCCCAAAGGGCAATTCACTGGATATAAGCTTCTTGTCACTCCAAGTTCAGGTAAAACAAAAGTCTGTTTGTCCTTCTTTAATGTGAAGGGACTGTCTTCCTAAGGCTCAGCAGCTTTTCAGAGGTTAGTGTCATTTTGCAGGACTAAGAAAGTGTGAGCAAGCTGTGTATAATGGGATATTGGCTTGTCAACAGAAGAGAGAAATCAGTTTTACCAGGGGGTAAATCATAGGCATAGAATGTGGGAATCAAATGCTTAAGGTAGTAGAAGTGGGTGGCTCTTCATTTCGTATGTAGCCCTTGGGAATTGTCATTGATCATGTCATTACCTTTCTTTCAGTGGGGTATAAGGAAATCTATGAAGTATTCAAGGGAGAGCTGAAATAGGAACACTATTTCAGCCAAAGCTTTGAGCTGGATCTTCCTGAGCCTTCTCCCATAGTGAGCTCCCCACAGGAAAAAAAAAAGAAATTAAAAAAAAAATAAAATAAAAGCACCCAAACCAGCCCAAAACTGTTTAAAGGGCTTTTTGAATGAAAACTTAAAATGTAAAGCTAGGCAACAAAATGGCTGTATAAGGCTACTTGTATAGAGGTACTCTTCTGTACCTCTATACATTTAAGCATACAGCTAAAATACATATTTGTATGCAATCTATATATATGCATATATATACATAGAAATTTTTAATATTTGTATTTATACATAAGAATTTCCTAGTCCCAATGAAATGGGCAGAGGGTATTCAGAGATGTGGGTATGATGGGTTCAGAGCTGTCAGCCACTCACAGAGCAGTGTGGAAGCCTGTGGGTATGATGTTAGCAACTTTGACAGCTTTTTGTTTCCTTTTTTCTTAATGGTTTTTCTGGACAAATGGTTTTTAATTACATGCCATTACTATTATATTACACATATTATATTACATATTAATATATATGTTATATTACATGCTAATTACTGTTATATGAGGCCCAGATACAAAGGCTGATTGTTTGATCCCTTGGGCTTTTCTATCTAAAAAAATTGGTCCATGTCTTTGGTCAGGCTGCCTGAATTCTTGTTTTTATGGGATGCATCTGACTGGGCTGTATGGATGCTTCCGAAGGTGGGAACAATTGAGTAACTGTAGAGCTTGAGGTAGTCGTAAGTCATTACATTTACATGCTATAAGAAAAGCAAACAAAATTATGCATTTGTGGGTTTTTTTGTTCTTTTTTTTTTGTCTTTTCTCTTACAGGTGGAAAAACCAATCAATTAATTCTTCAAAACACTGCAACCAAAGCAATTATTCAAGGTCTTATTCCAGATCAAACCTATGCTCTTCAGATCATTGCATTCAGTGAAGACAAGGAGAGTAAACCAGCACAAGGCCAGTTCAGAAGTATGTGTCTTTATAATGATATTCAGAATTTATCAGATATTTAATGTAATTTATGAAACTGTAATGAAGTCAGATGCAGAGTGGGACAATGGAAAAACAATTCCTTCTGTGGTGGAAGGCTAATCACAGATTTTAATTGGTACATGTAGGGCTGGAGGCCTGAATTGATCTAGTCACTCTTGCATAGGAGGTTCTTGCTTTGGGCTATTTTTCTTTCTAGTGGTTTGAAATCACTTTATTTCCCCATTATGTTATGAAATTAGCCAATGTCTCATGGAAAAGAATCTTCAGTGAGCAGAAACAGAAGGAAAGTATTATATTCGGATAGTTGAAACATTTCCTTCCCTTTGTCCAGTTTTTAATAAAAACATTCTTAGAGCAGTGCCAACTGATGACTAGTTGTTAGTTCAATGATACTATGAAAGGCTGAATTCTTACTGATCTTCAGATGTCAAATATGTTTATGAATTATGGTTAAAACTTTTTACATTTGACCTACACATACTCTCAATGTCTATATCATAGTGATATAATTGTCTTGATCTGCATCTTAAACAGCTCAGATAAATGAGATTAAAGGAGATTTGGCTGATAAAGACAAAAATGTGACAGTCTGGCAGTACAGTTGAAAGCCTACTGAATTCCCTTGGGATAATACTCCTCACTGTCATTGCTAAACTGCCTTTCTCTTAGAAACGTCACAAGGTAAAATATGCTGACTACTTCATGTGGTATTTGTCAAAGTTTTTCTAGCTTTTCACCACTACAACTGGTGTTTACTACTTTTAAGTTCTGTCTGGTTAGAAAACCCACAAACCCACAGATTATTGTAGCAATAAAGAGCAGGCCACATAAAGCTACACCGACTTCTATAATATGAAGCATTGCTTTTTTTTTAAACTACCTCTATTCTTCAGGAGAATTAGAGCTTGCAACTTGTTTTAAGAATAAAGGGTTATATTCTATTTAGTATACGCTTCCTTAGCTGCAGCTGAAAACATGTAGTACTTGATGAGAATGCAGTTTCATTTGACAGTAAGATGCCTTGCATAAATAAAATTAGATACAGCATGTATACAAATCCTTCTGTTTTACTATCTTGTATTCTGTTCTTTTTCCCCTTCTCTGACAAGTGGCCACTAATTCTTGAGATGAAAAATGGTCAAACATATACAAAGCTTTGGGAATATCCTCTGGTTTAGTGCACTGGAAGTATGTTTAATGCTGCTAAGTTGCAGCTGATGTACTAAGAATTCTCAAGCCTACAAGAAAACTTTATTGTTGAAAAAGTATTCTTCTTTATATAGCTGGGTATACTTTCTTATCCTAGCTCTAGTATATTCTTACTTTAGTACACAGTAAGCAATTAACAAAGATCACTGGGGATTTTTTATTTTCCTTTTAAATTGAGGCAGTAGAAGTGCATTAGATAAGTTTTTTGTCTGTGTAAATAACGTGAGTAAAACTGGTGTCTTGTCTGTTCTTCCTGTGTGGTTTGAATTTTGACAGTTAGAAATGGCTTCCCCAAATCCAGAAATCTCCGTCAGGATGTGACCTTGTCTCCTATGAGCATTTTCAGACTTTGGTGTTGGTTCTCTGGAGAGAACAGCCCTAGCATTACAGGAGGCCATCAAGTGGCTCCATAGTTTGCTCTGAGCTTTTTCTCAAAGGAATAATGCTCTTTGAAGGCCAAGGAATGATGTCCTTTTTGACTAGTAGTATTCTGGTAATTTGAGCTCATTTATTTTATTTGGAGTCTTGTTTAAATAAGAATTAAACCCAAACTTCTGAATAAGACCTGATGTCATCGTGGCATTATCTGTAACCCAGCTAATAACCAAGATCTGCCTTAGTAAAAGCTGACTCCTCAGCAAGCTTGTGGACCTGAATTTGCTTCTGAATCACTTTCAAAACCTAAATGTAGAGGTGATGTACAGGTACACATCCCGTGTTAGTAAGGAGAGAAGTTAAAAATTCTGTTACTTTTTCACCGATTTCCTTACTTTTATACCTAGAGTGTAAGAGCTGTAGGTTCTGCAGCCACTAGTAAAGTCGCACTCAGATATCTGACAATGATTTGTTGTCTTCCTCTAGACCGTAGGATGGTCTTGTGGTTATATTTTGGGTTGGAATTTAGAGCACACTTAGGTGTTTCAGGTATTCCATATACTACTGGGTAAATTATCAAAATCTATTTGACTTTTGTCCACTTCCGTAAAACGGAATACTTGTATTGTCTATTTGATATCATATGTTTCAAGAGAGATAACCTTTCACCCTCTCACAGTGTTTTTTGAACAATATAGAGTAGAGAAACTGATCCTGGCTAGACTCAGGTCCTGCTTGGATGAATGTCGGTCATAATCCAGCTTTACATGAACTAAAGATTTTAATTGGAGTAGAATTTTACTTTCTAAGAAAGATATTTGTTTTTCATTCTTTTAAGCTGTTTCTGAGCATTGTAGGTGTCTGGGGCATTGTCACCAAGTTGACACTAAGGAAATTCTGAAAGGATTACTTATTTTCCTTATATGTGACTTTAGCAATGATTTTGCCAGAATCTTTCACACTGATTAGGGTGATACTGGCTACTAATATAATATTAAAAATTTTTAATCAAGCTGGGTTCTGCTTGGCTGTTATGAGAGATTTGGGACATAAGAAGGGAGGTATCCCACCCTCTTGTGGGTCAGGAAACTGTTGAAGGCTGAGCTTTGGAGCAACTTCGGTCACAGGGGAGTATTTGGTGCCCTGATCATAGATTTGGGCATGGGATCTAAGCTGATTCTTTAAAGAGGATAATGTAACAGCTGGCTTATGTGCTTTTGTGTTGAATGACTTGGAGTGGAATTCTGCAATGCTGGACTTTCCCCAGCTAGCTTTGCCAATTTTCTGGACTGTATTTCCAGTGCTGGATCTTGTCAGCGTGGGCTTAGGTGCTGACATCACTGTATTTGGACTGTCCTGTGTGAGGAGAGTCACTTTTGAGAACTTTAATGATGATAGGATGGGGAAAGATTCATAAAAAGAATAAACGCAGGGGGAGGGAGGGAAAACCCAGTAACAGTCATTGTTACCTGAGCATATCACAAGTAGTTGCATGCAACTTTTTTATCTCTAAGAACAAAATTACATGCTTCTGACTGCACTGTTTCTAGTTTAATTGATTATTTTTCCCTGCTTTACTTTTCAGTTAAAGATATAGAGAGAAGAAAAGAAACAAGTAAATCCAAGGTGAAGGATCCAGAAAAAACAAATGCGAGTAAACCAGCTCCAGAAGGTCAGATCATAATACACATGACTTATGCGATAATCTGAAATAATCTGCTTTTTTAGTTAGCTTGGCCATTGCATAGATTTTTCTTCTGTCAGTACTTTAAATCTGGTTTCCAGGGTTAAGTTAAGCAGAAGGGAAAAATAGGGATATTGGAGTGTTGCTACAATGGAGATACTGCTTTTAGTTCTGTGTTGTGCTTTACCACTTTGTACAGTAAGGACTAAGTAACACCATGAATAGCGTAAAAGCATGTTGCGTGTATTTCCCTACTTGGTGCACTTTGAGTAATGAAAGAATTGCATGTGCATATATATACATAATAATAATTTCATATCATCTTAGCTGCAAGGCTGACTTGCAGTATTAATTCCTATCTAAGGTTGAATTTGTGGTACTGTATAATTAGACACATAGTAACTTAATAACTTTGTCCTAATGTAGGTCATATGCATGAAAACATCTGAAATATTTTGGGGGTTAGGGGGAAAGGAGTTCACTTTGTCTTGTTGCAAGAAGCCAATATTCTGGTGAAATGCCTGTCATGAGAAGTTTGTCTGGTATGGACAGTAAAATCTATTTCAAGCTTAATATATAACTCTATTTCCTGTTATTCCAACATTCAAATAGCATCTTCTTTATGAAGTAACCCCAACAGTAATTATTCCCTTCAGTGGTTATTTGTGATGTTCAGAACAAGCACAGACGAGAATAGCTTAATGACCTTAAATAGTCTCTCTGTGAATAAATTGGACAGTTTCAAAGATCCCATTTATCCCGCTCTTTTTAGCTCCGTTCCCTACTAATGCAAGTATCAAAGACCCTCACCCAAAGCTCCTTGAAGCCCATGCAGATTTTTCTCACTTCAGTGGGTTTTTCTTCTTACCAGACATACTTGTATCATGTTGTATTTATTAATGCTATACAAGTTTGTTTCCATACAGCATTTCTCAAGCCAAAGCACTCTTGAATTTGTCACACTGAGTGCATTGGGGAAAATGTTAGTAGTTATAACACTTAAAAAGCAAGTTATACCTGCTAGTGCATGATAGGGTAGTGGATAGGTGATCTTTCTTTCATGTCTAAAGGAATACTGAGTTGGAAGAAATGAGAGCGCTAAAGAAGGAAAATGTGATTTGTCTCCTTAATGAAGGACAAAATATGAAGTGATAAAAGTTGAAGGAGGGAAAATTGAGCCTGTAATAGGAAAATGTTGATTAAATGCAGACAAAGTGTCTGCCAGACTGTGGGAGACGATTTATGCTTTTTTACTGAGTAGGGGCAAAAATACAGTTGGCAAGAGGAGACTGGATCTGTAGCCTCTCCCTTTTTAGAATTCATGTTTACTTGTGAAGTCACGAGCTCAGTCACTTTCCTCCTCTCTGCACAAATTTTAGCCATCTAAACTTCTTCAGCTGTATTGGGTCAGTTTGTATCGGAGCAAAATGCACTTCCACTGGGACTTGTGAAAAGCCATTGCCTTACACTTACAGTAGCAGGTTTTACTAGAAAACTGGGGTACATGTTTGAACAAAAGGCAAAACTTACCAACTTATCAGCAAAACTGACCAACAAGAAAAGCCGTTATGCTAATTTTTATGAATTTGTTATTTTGTTCAACCCTATTCCCAACCCAGCTATATTTTAATGTAAAGTAATAGACTTCTTTCCTGCTGTCTAGCTATTACATATTTCTTCCCTTTGCACAGTATAATGATTATTCAGAGTGATGGAGATTCCAACTGAATGACTTCAGTGGGAGTAGAGTGAGAGTCCAAGCAAAAATGTTGTGCAGAAATAACAGCATCAGCAAAAAAGTGCCTAGCTGGGATAGAAGTGAATTAGAACTGATTCACAGAGAGTAATGGTATCAAAACTTTCCTAGTTTAACATGCAAAGACCATTCTACCTCAACGTGATATTGGATTAAAAAAAAGTAAAGAAGAGTCTGTGAAAGAAATGGATTAAAGATACAAGATCAGAATCTTATGGTGAAACCATGAAGAATAACTTGATGTTCTGCAGATGTTTGACAGGAAATTATTTGAGTATGACCAAAGGAATTCAGGCCAGCAGCTAATTGCTTTCATAACAATTTAGTATTTGGCTAACTTTGATGAATTTAATAGCAACCCTGATAGATTCTGTGGCTGTGTTTCATCCTTGATCAAGTTGGTAAGACCTTGAGATTTAAGAGTACAAAAGAAATTATTAGGTAGTATAATAACTTACCTGAAAACAAGAGCAATGTTGGCCCACAAAAAAAAATAAAATTGAAACAATTGGTGTTGACAGTGGTTGTGGCTTCTGCTCTTGTCCTGGCTGAAAGAACAGAGAAAGCATATTTTACTGTTTCTGCAAGTATCATAGTCAAGTTTTCATGTAAGGAGGTACCTTCTGTGAACATGTGCCCCACTTGTTACAGGAGGATGTTTATATAGGAAGAAATTACAGTGTCTTTGCAAGCCTTAGAAAGGCAAAAATCATCAGTTTTGTTCCTATGCATGGAGAATTGTCAGATTTCACATTTAGTAGGCCAGAAAATCCAAAATCAGTTTTGGGGCAAAACTAATAAAGCACAGCAATATGCGTATTTAAAACATGTATGTAAAATACGTATGAAACAGCATATGGTCTCTGTCAGTAATTCAAGGTCCAGTTTGTGTATTACGATAAATCACATATCCTGCTGATTTTCCTGAAAGGCACACAGCTATAAAGATTTGTTGTTTATAAATACTTAGCTAATGCACTTTCTGTTGGCTCACATAATAAAAGCCAGAAATTTCACTTTCAATTTCACTGGGACAAAGATTTCACCATAACTCTTTTACTCATAGAAAACAGCTCTTTGCTAAGAAATACAAGATGAGTATCTGTATTAATGATTCCAGATAGTTTCGAAGCTTCTCACTCTTACTTTCGTCTGTGGTTTGGAGAACTGATTCTGCAGTTCTGTCTGTTGTTTGATTATCAACTCTCTGAGGCTCTAGGTAGTGCTGGGAAGTCTGGATGTCTTCTCTTAACTTTCCAAATCTACCTTTTTCTTTTGTCCTTAAATTGGATTATATTTGGGTTTTGCTCTGTCTTTGTGGAACTCTTGTCAGTGGCTCCGTGTAGCTTGCTAGTAATTTTTCCAGCAGCTTCAGTAACCTAGATTAAAATTTTCCATCTATTTTGTCCTGCCCATTCAAGTAGCTTGAAAAGATTTACTTCTTTCTTTCCTGCTCTAAGTACTGTGCTCTTATCTCAAACAAGCCTTTGGGGTATACCCAGTAATGTCATTGTGCCAAATTAATTCAGGTTTAATGTCTAGCACTCATCCATCAAATGTTCACTTTATATTTGATTTCCAGAAACCTTCTGCAGCTCTGCACAACCACTTTCAAGTCTTGAATCTCCTTTCTTATATTTTTCAGAACCTGTCAGTTTTCAGCTTAGTGATTTATCACTGCTGTGCACACTCATATTAATGTCAGAAGCCTTTTCTCTTTCTGTTGAGATAAAGCTCACAGACTCAGCTTCTTTCAACATGCAGATATTTGAGTACTTGTCCCGTGGCGCTTCTCCAACTCCCTCATGTACAAAGCTCTTTTCTGCACAGTGACAGGGGTTAATACATTCTGTCCTTTCTCAGATGTTTTACAGTTTCTCAGATAGCTTCTATGAGTGATTCTCTGAATTAATCCCTTTGGGGAGGGGAGAATCACAGTGTTTTGACTATATTCCATGACAAATATGCAACTATATCCTTTCACTGCTGAGTATTTCTCTGTGTCTGAAATGTTTTTAGCCACACATTTGAATAAAACCAACAAAACATTGAGGGTCAGTTTTATTTTCTTGCTTGTGGACTTTATTTGGGGGGGTTTTACTTGAGAGATGTGGTGGCTTAGCCTAGGATAGCAGCCAAACTCCCACCTAGCTGTTTCCTCGCTCCCCTCCCCAGCAGGGCAGGAGAGGAAGGAGAAAGAACAGGAATGAAAAAGCTCATGGGTTGAGGCAAAGATGGGGAGACTGCTTGCCAGTTACCATGGTGAGCAAACAGAGTCAGCTGGGGGAAAATTTACTTAATTTATGGCCAATTAAGGTAATTTTAACAGAATGCTAATGTGGGCAGTGAAAACAAAAAGGCAAACATTAAAACAACAGTTTTCCTCCCTGCTTTCACAGACTCGACACCTTCCCTTCTCCCAGACTCCTCTCCTCCCTTGTTATCGCTGCAGGTTACACTCAGTGCAAGTCCACTCGGAGAGGAAGCAAACAGTGCAAAAAAGGGTATTGAGGAGTTATTTCTCTCTACCATTCTTCTCTTCCAGTGTGTGTTCTCCAAAGGCTGCAGGGAATACCTGCTCCGAGGGTTCCCTCTGCTGTGTCTCACTCTTCTCCCCTCACGCCCCACTTTCTCTACTTGGTATTTTCTGCCCTTTCTGGAATATGTCTTCCCAGAGGTGTCGCCAGCTGTGCACAGGCACAGGTCAGCCCCAGCCCTCTTCTCAAAAGACCACCTTTCCATCTCCCCTGCTGCCAAACCTGGGCACAGACACCCAACATAAGAGGTGCTCTGGTAACACTTTACTAGAGTGAAGCATTTGCACAGTCTTAAACATGTCATGTGCATAAATTCCCTTATGCAAGTCTCAGATCAGGATGATTTACAACAGCATCAAGCACGTATGAACCAGATTTCTCTTCTGAATCAAGTTTTTACAGGATAAGCCTCCTACAGACTGTACACAGTTAAAATGATGAGCTGTAAGCTTCCATAAAAGATTATGTGATTTATGTACAGTGTAACGTAACAGTTACTTTCTCATCATAAGGTGCATGTAATGTAGTAATTTAGTAAGTATAACTTGTTAGGGAGGTCAGAGATCTTCACTGCACAGTACAGAACATGCTGCTTAGTTCAGCCTTCCCAAATTAGAGCTGTCTTTCATCCCTGGAGAAAGTCCATTAGGGGCAGGTGTGGGTTTTTACCAATTCTCATGAAGATCTAGTGACATGTATCACAGTATCACAGTACACAGTATGCTAGAGATTGGAAGGGACCTCAAAAGATCATCTAGTCCAATCCCCCTGCCGGAGCAGGAACACCTAGATAATGTTACACAGGAATGTGTCCAGGCGGGTTTTGAATGTCTCCAGGGAAGGAGACTCCACAACCTCCCTGGGCAGCCTGTTCCAGTGTTCCGTCACCCTCACTGAGAAGAAGTTTCTTCTCAAGTTTAAGTGAAACCTCTTGTGTTCCAGTTTGTACCCATTACCCCTTGTCCTATCATTGTTTGCCACTGAGTAGAGCCTGGCTCCATCCTCATGACACTCCCCCTTTATATATTTATAGACACTAATAAGGTCACCCCTCAGTCTCCTCTTCTCCAAACTATAGAGACCTAGTTAAAAAGCCTGGGAGAACTCCAGCCTTTGAAATCCTTTAGATGCTCCTTCCTGATGGAGCCACCTTTACCACATCAGGAATGAAACTGGCAGAATATTACCAGATCTGCCTGGGCCAGTGTGGGACCTGAGAAAAGGGGTATTGCCCCTTAGTTTCTGTCCAAATGGAGTATGCAGGTAGAAGCTCTAGGACAAATCAACTGACAATAAAAGCTAGATCTGCATTTATCATTGTGGAAGACTGAGACAAGCGTGTAGAAGCTTAGGAAAGAAAATCTGTAGCTAATCTGTTGGGTCATAGGTATAGAAAGGACGAATGAAAGAATTAGGCACTGGGTGAGTGAAAAATAATATAGAAATCATAGTGCGCCTCAGCAATAGGAAAGAACTGCAGAAGGTGTTTTAATGAGCTGTGTAATGCCATACCTTGGCTTCCACGAAGTAAAATAGAAAGGTGTAGATGCCAGGTTATATTATCTGTATTATGTAGCTAATACAACATAACTAATGTTAAAAACATTGAATAGTGACTTCATGTGTCTTGACTGATATGTCTGCATTTATATATTAAGTTAAATATAAAAGCTTCTGAGGAAGAGGTAAGAAAGACCCATAAGGATAAACAAATATTTCCTTTGAAAGAATTTAACATTACTAGTGATACTGCTAGTATAGTGATATGCTAATATAGTGATATACTATAGTATAGTTATATGCTATTATGCATACAGATGTGTATACATGCAAGTTATAGACCTATATACACGTGCAAGTACATGCAACTGGAGAGTGGCTGCTCATTCTGGGTTCCTCTGATATATGTCCCATTCTCTTCTATTTCACTACTCAGCGCTGCACAGAGAAGAGATTTTGGTTGTATTGGTTGTATATTTCAAGTTTTTAGTACTTTCAGGGTTTAGTATCATAAAGTCTCCTGGAAAGAGCCCTGAAGCCATCTGTCATGTGGTGCTTAACCTGCGAACTATTAACAGGAAGAAGTATGTCTGCAGTTTCTGCAGTTTCTTTCAGGTGGGTGTGCTCTGCCAGTGCTCTGCATCGTGCAGAAACAGTGTCTCTTTGGTGGTGGATCTTTTGTACCTTTTCTTGTGAACCTAACTTTTAGCTTCCTGGTCTATGTCTAGAAAATAGGGGGAGTTCTCAGGTGCCTGTAGAAACTGTGTAGACATATCCAAAATGATTCTGTTTTGCAGTAAGATAGTTTTTATTTTGACTTCCCAATGTATTTTACATTATTGCTGATATAATTATTTATTTCTACAACCTTTCAAAGTAAGTGTTTCCGAATGATCCTTTTCTAAATATTTGTTCTTGCAGTGCTATTTACATTATCAGATAATGCAAAAGGCATATAAATCCTCAAAGTAAGATGGTATGCATATTGGAGATTTCTATTATAACAACTTTTGCAAGTGAGGCTACGTCAGTCTTCTGATAGTGATAGAAATGAAAGGGGCTGTAAACTTGAAAAATACACTGGTTTGCTTTCTTCTTCCGATACTGCCATCATCTTTGAGGCAAATAAGCTTTGACATTCACTCTGCAGCTGTCAAATTGCGCTATTTAAGCAGAGTAGGAAAAAATCCAGGGAGGTACATCAAAATACCATTCAGCAGAAGAGACTAATTATCTAATTTATTAACTTGTCTGTTTAGTTAGTGTCAGATGCTTCAGTAAGTATTACCAGACAGTGTGAAATGAATGCTATGAGGTATTTGACTAAACCACAGGAATTAATACCTTCTGAACTTCTGCTTTGTTGGCCGTGTTTCATAGTTTTACTCACTTCATCCTGGCTAATGTAACTGCAAATACTGGGTTTAGTCATGACCTTTTTTATTATTTATTTATTTATTTATTGCTGAACTCCTCTCCTCTGGAAATCATTACCTCTGTCTTTACAAAGCCTATAATTGGCCTTACTAACAGTGTTTCCCTGAGCTTTATGAAGGGCACTTTAACTCTTGTGATATGAGCAAGCAGAAGAAGGAGATCGTAACTATGTTGCGTGGGCATTACTGCCCAGTGCCATTCTTTTCTTTTGAAACAATCCTTATCTTCTCAGCCCTTGCACATTAATCTGCTTCTGCGGTCTGAGGATAAAACAAAGTTTATTGGGAAGTACTTGGCGCTTCCACTACCAATATGATTTCTTTTTTGTCTTGTGTTAAGGATCACTGAATCCTGTGCCCACTAGAAGCATGCAGACTTGCCCCAGCTCCGTGACCCCAGTCTATAAAACTGTGAGCTTTGTACATTATAAATTTCATTGTTAGTCATTGGAGGACTTAACAGGAGGACTCCAGTGCAAGGAAGCTCTTGGGTCAAATCCCCTTTACTGTCCGGAAACTTTAGCTCATTGTACTGTGGATGACCAACACTTATTCCAGGAGTTCATCATATCAATTTCTCTGGAGGACATAGATAAGCTTTTGTATCCTTTGACAACTATTTGCAACTTTGGATTTCCTTTTGGAATGACAATATTTTATGGACCTGGCCAGGATCCTTCAGCAGACTCCTGCTTCCTGCCTCCCACAACTGGAAAACATGATAGGAATTATCAGCACTGATCTGGACACAATTCTTAAATGCTTTTCCCTTGCCATTGTTTTGGTAGTTGGTTTGGGAAAAAACAAGCCAGCTACATTTAGATATTGCAGCGTTTACATCTGCCATCTGGCCCAACTAAATAGCCATTAGTTTACTTGCAAGTGTGTTGAAATTATCTGAATAAGAGAGGAATATGTTCTTGAGAGAAAGCAAGCTTGAAAGTGAAGACCCAAAAGTGGCTATGAAGGCTGGAATTGGGAAAGGGTTTACTTTGAGTAGTGCACTTTGATCCTGACAGAAGAAGTCCCTGATTGAAGCGAGATCAGGGAAGAGAGAGAAACCCAGAGAGAGAGAGAGATTGGGAGTACGAAAACATTGATCTTAACATACAGAAGGTCTCCTATATCTTGTAACTGCCTTGTCTGTTTCAGACATCTCTAATACCTTAGCCTGGTTTGAGATTAAGTATTAACATGGAGGTTGCTGGATACCTTCTTCAATTTGGGAATGCCAGACAAACTCTTGCTTTGTTCAGAAAATGGAAAGTTTGGCATTAGAAATTACGGCTAATCTCCATTCTTACTCAAGGATTCCACTTATTTTCTGGCTCCTCCTTTTTGTAGGAGGAGCTGCTTTTCTTCCATCTGCCAGTATATTAACATCATATACATGGTTGTGATTGTGTATTACCTCTCATCCTTTCATTCAGCGTTTCACACCAGGCAGAAACTGGTGATTGGATAAATTGGCTTTCTGTTATCCACAGTCTCCACCCCATCCCCCTGTAGGAACTCTCTTTGAATGCATCTGATTCACTGAAAAGTAGACATAGTGTTGACATAGATATCTAGATAATTTGTAGCTCAAGGGAAAAACTTCACAATACCCCACTTCCCCCAAAAAAGCACACTTTATAGCTCTTTACTCTCTCAGAGTAGAAAAAGAAACTCAGCCTATATTTGACCTAAAGGTAAGTTTCAATTTTGTCATAAAGCAGTCCAGCTCCTAATATCAGAACTGCTCATGTTCATAACACTTGAGTTATGTCTGTTCTCCTATCACTGTGTAGTAAATAGGTATAATGCTTGGTAAATCAACCATTACCAGCTGAAAACCTCCTGTCTAGGCTCTTTTTTTTTTTTCCTTTGGTAGCTTTCCATGAGGCACTGAGCTTTTCTTGTGCAATCTGCTCTTAGCTAAAGTGGGAGACTGCCATTCACATTCTTGACGACTGATTAATAGAAGCTCAGCTGAATGAAGGGTCTTTCATTCAATTCAAACTCTTTTTTCATCTCTTCAAGTCGTTAGCTCTTGGGCATCCACCCAATACACAGTGCGCTGGCATGGGTGGATTCTGCTGGCAGCAAGACACTTACCTTAGTCAGATTCAGGGTCTGTGTTGACATGCTTTGTTATTGAAATACTTTCATTACTGCCATGCTGAGACACTACTTAACAGTTCTTCATAATCTGGCTTTACGTCTTCTCATAATTTGAAGTCTGTAGGCTTGCTGTTGGCTACATATATTCTAGGCAAATATCTTAGTATATCATGAGTGATGCTTGTGTTTGGTAGAATTAGCAGTTTTTAAAGTTTGTATGGCAACCTTGAAGGGAGAATCAAAAAAAACTTTGCAGAATTGTTAGTAGACAGATACATTAATAAACAATGAAGTGCAAGACCAAGACCTTTTTGTAAGAAGGCCATGATCATAAAGGATTTATATATTCATTTGCAAATTTATAATGGATTTGCATTCCAGTTGTTTTGAATACCCTGATGAACAAGTTGCATTGTTCTGTGGTCTGGACAGCAAGATGGGAGATTAAGGTTAACATTTTGGTATCTCTTCTCAGGGACTGTGTTCCTTGAGGTGACCTTGTCTTGAATACAACTAGAAGGTGCTGAATCTTTTGCTTTTCAACTGTCTGCTGTACAAGTTCACTTTCAAGGTTGTTCCTTACACTATGAGAGAGGGGAGTCTAGTTTCACAGTCTCATTCATCTGATACTAGCACTGCCGCGCAACATCAAGCAGGAGCTTGTACTGAGGGGAGATTATTTCAGGGTCATTTCCACCCTTACTGTGCAATCTGAGGTCTTCATGTTCTGTGTGGAGTTGCTGTGGACTCCAGTTCTGGGCTGTCTCATGGTCAGCACCCTTTGCCTGATGCCTTGTGTGCTGATTAGGCCTTGGTGGTATAGCTGTGCTATGCCCCTTCGTTAAAAAACACGCTAGTTAGTAGCTGAAACAGAACTTACCTGGCTGATTTTTTGGTGTTTTCCACATTGAAAGTATTCTCCCCTGTCTGGTATGCCTGTACTGATCATACTAGTCTGTCTGCATATAATGAGGGAGTCCTGTTTCCTTACCTGGGTTTTCCTTGCTGGGTTTTGTGTGTGTCTGTCTCATGAAGCGTTTGTTTGGCTCATTATTCCCCAGTACGTGGAGCCATGGTACTCTCCTAAGAGTACGCTCTCCTGGAATTCTCAGAGTAGCTTCTCTTGGGAGCCCGATTGATGCCTGAGTGTAGTCAGTCTCCTTGTAGGCAGGAAAGTTGGAAGTAAATGTTAGTCTCAGGAGGGCCTTGCTTGGTTTTGGTTTGTTTATATGGTTAAAAATGTGTGGTAAAATTTCTGGTCTTTCACACTGATCTTTCTAGTAAGTATGATAAAGGAATGAAAACTTTGAATTGTGAGCATAAAGGTGATAGCTCCTTCAAAAAGACAGAATTGGCTGTGGCTTGTGAAATACCACTCATCTCATCTCTTGTCTCCCTACACTGTATCTTTCCTCTCCACACCCTCAAGACCTTGCAAACTCAACATCCAAGTTTAGCTCAATACCTAGGGGCAAGGAAGTCAAACAGTGGCAGATGTTTCTTCCTCAGAGCTTCATAATATTTAGTGGGATTTTCATTCTCCAAGAAGTAGTAACAAAGCATTAGTTGCAAGCAATAATGATGCATATGTTTCAGTTTGGTTGAGATACTTCTATGGCTTTGATGGCAGTCCTGTTTAGCTATACCTTAAAAAAAGAAAATGACACTCAGAAGCTCCTTTTTTGTCTCAGCGGGATCACACGCCCTTTGCCAGCCTTGCAACCGTTAGTAGTTTATTAATCTGGGAATAGAAAACAGATGGTGGGAGGGAAACCCTAAAACTGATGTAATAGAATGTAATTATGCAAAAAAAATTCTTATTTATTGGAAAAAATGAGCAAGAACAACGGAACAATTATATATTAAATAGTGAACATTTTTTCTTTGGGAAAAAAAAAAAAGATCTTCTGTTGAGCTCCATAGGAGTATCTTAATAAATTTTTATCTGATTGCCCTCTCTGCTTTTCAGGCATCAGGGTAGTTTAACTATAGGTATGTATGTTGAAATACATGGTTTTAGTTTAGCCAGTGTTTTCATTTTGATTATGGCTATTGTAAATAGCTAAGTTGATACTCGACAAACTAAAAATAAGCCCGGATGTCTAAGAAGAGTCTGTACCTTGTGACAGACCCCTCCTTGGGTTTTGACAGTTCCCATAACAGCTGTATGCTTTGGGTAGCAGCCAGTAATTTGTCTAGGTTAATTAAAATGATTGTCTTTTCCTCAGTGTAAATTTTAAATTCACTCTTACAGATTTAGAATTTGCCCTGTTTTTGGAAGACCTTCTAAAAAACATTTTATATAATGTAGTCATTAAAGTCTTATTACTTGCTATGCAGAGATTTTCTGTTAAATCAGATTAGTATTTTTCTCATATGTCTGCAAGTTAAAGATTAGAAATTAGCCTTCCTATGTAGAGTGAAATTGTTAAGGAAATCCCTGTGCTGAAGCCTTTAGGATAAGGTTCTACATTTGATATTTGTTTTACTTTTTAAAAATGCAGTTGCATTTAGAGGTAAGACTTGTCGTTTTGTTTTAAAGTTTTTTGAAACACTGTAAAGTGAAGTAGCTATAAATGGCACTGAATGGAAGAAATATTCTTTCACTGAATGGAAGAAATAATTATTTTGAGATTTGTCATTAGTCCTTCTGTGGTTTAAAAATTTAACTATCTGCTGTATATGATATTGCATAACTGATGTGCCTATATGCATTGTTTATCTGTCTAGCTGAATGATAGTGTAAGTACATGATCAAAGAAATAATAAGTGAATCAAAGAGACTGGAATCTTGGTCAGGAATAAATATTGCAGGCTTGAAGACAAGGGTGTAATCTACCTGAGGGGAAAAATACATAAGATGGCTATTTAGTCATTAGTTCATCATGGGGACTAATTAGTGGATGAGAAGAATTTGAAAGTCTATGAACTAGAGGAAAAGAAAATCAAAAAGTTATCTTGAATGCTTAGTTAGGAAAAGACATGTGTGGTATGTTTATTGCTGCTTAGCCCCTGATCAATACTTCAATGCAGTGCAGTGGCACAGACTTTTGGCATTCTTCTTTTAAATTGCTCATTGAGACTTAACCAGACAACCTCAAAATTAAATCCTCTGAGGAAGACGCCACTGGCTGGAAAACAGCTTTGCAGAAAAGGTCTTGAGGGTCTTGGTGGGCAACAGGTTGACTGGGAGCCAGTAATGTGCCTGTGTAAAAAAGGCCGACAGCTTTCTGGGCTCCATTAGGTAGAAAGTTGTCAGCCGGTCGAGGGAGGTGATCCTTCCTCTCTGCTCAGCCCTGGTGAAACCACGTGTGAAGCTCTGTGTACAGTGCTGGGCTGATTTCCCAGTAGAAGACAGACATGGACAGGCTGGAGTGAGTCCAGTGAAGGGCCATGAATATGATTAATTAATATGAATGTGATTAAGGGCTTGGAGCATCTTTCGTAAGAATAGAGGCTGAGACAGCTGGACTGTTCAGACTGGAGTACAGAAGGTTCAGGGGATATTTGTAAAAATACACATTGGAAGGAGTAAAGAAGGCAGAGACTCTTCTTAGTGGTGTTCAGTCGAAGAGCAAGAGGCAGTGGACACAAACTGAAATAACTGTAAATTCCATTTAATCAAAGAATTAATTTAATCAAAGAATTTTTTTACTGTGAGGTGGTCAGACACTAAAGAAGGTTACTATGTTACAGGGCCTCCCATGTTTGGAGATGCTTTAACCTGACTGGACGCAGGCAGAGCCATCTGCTGGAGTTACCCTCGCTTTGAGCAGGGAAGTTTCACAAGACAGTCTCAATGGTCCCTTCCCACCTCTCTGTGATTCTGGGAGTTAGAGATTCTTCAGAATCACTTCTGATTCTGAAGATGTTCACTTGGACATCTCTGCTAATGAGACAGCGGAAGAACCGCTAAATTTGAGAGAGCACAAATTCCATCCCAAGCTTTTGTGGATTGACACAACATCCAAAATTAGTGATGCTTCTGAAGATCACTGCGTATCTGTATTTCTATATATAAACATATACATTGGTTACATTATGATAATATCATTTCAAGAAATTCTTAAAGGTATTATAGTGACTTGAATTTGAAAGTCTTCTGTACTGTACCTATACTGCACCATCTTTTTTTTTCTTCTGTTCACATGGGCCACAACATCCTATGTACCTGGTTCTACAGAATCACAGAACGGTTTGAGTTGGAATGATTGGGAAGGGACCTTCAAGATAATGTAGTTCCAACCCCCTGACACAGGCAAGGACACCTTCCACTAGACCAGGTTGCTCAAAGCCCCATCCAACCTGGCCTTGAACACTTCCAGGGATGGGGCATATATATGTAATGCTGATCTCTAATATAACAGTGTTATAGCAGTTTCAATTCAGCTTCAACTGATGCTTAATTAGTTCTATATTAATGATTTTCATAGGTACATGCTTGTTTGGTATTACTTAACCTGTTGTTAAAGTGACCACTTAGTTGCAAGCTCAGGCACAGACCAGCTCTTTATCATGGCTTAGAGGGATTTATACATACCGCTTAATGTTGAGGGTTTCTGAGTGCCAGTTCTGTCCGCAGCCCCCTGATCTCCAGACTTCTAGATAGCCAGAGAAAACTGTTTCAGGGATTTCATACTTCACTACAGCAAAGGGAAAAATAATCCTTTTAAATTCTGTTGTATTTGTTACATACCAATGGTGGATGAATATGACCATATTAGTAAAAAATTATAGTTCTCTGCCTTGAAAAGTAATTCAGATTTTGAGACAGCTGTTTCATGTAAAATGTTCCTGCACTCAGATCAGAACTGAAAGCAAAGAGAAGTAGAGCATATCAGTGTAATCTGCAGAAGTGTTTCTTAGGTTTCACAGGAGGGTTGTGGACCATCTTCAGTGTAAATCATTATGGCTAAATGGACACAGTGTCTTGCCATATTGAACTTCAGTTTCAGGAAAGATTTCATCAGTATGCTTTGTTCCATCTTGATGTGTTGCCTGTTGGAAGAGAAATATAAATAAATATTCTGAACTCTCCATTTAAATGAAAGGGGATTTTTAAACATATTTTTCTATTGAGGTACACAGACCTAAAGAGTTTAGTGTTGTTATTTGGGAAACTGCTGTAGGCTTCAGGTGCTTCCATGTTACCAACCTGCAGTGGTCTGCCGGAAAGCACACTTTCAGAATTAACTTTTATGTTTATCCTGTCTGTCAAGTAAATTAAAAAGTTCAGATGTAGGAAGAAAGTCCTAAAAGTTTTTCTAAGCTAGCGATTACTTACTGCAGAAGTACAACTGTTTGAGTATGTATGGAAAACATTCATGGTCAAATGTGACATTATTAGGCACAACAGATTCAGTAAATCTTAATATTCCAACTCCTCCAAATAACAAATTTGTAGGCCTGTCAGCTGGGTTATGTTGATTTCCTGGAGCAGAGCAAAGTGCCTGGGAAAGGGCTGGCTGCTTTATTTTATTTGTTGTTGGTTTTTTTTCTAGGGAGAGGGGACACACTTCTAACCTCATTGGGCTGCTCTTTCAACCTAATGATGTTCCAGCATTTGAGTCCTTCAAACTCAGGCTTGGTTGGATATAGTTCAAAGAAAAGCAGTTATGTTGTATGCATTTGCCTGGTCCGTAGCCTGACATATGGGATGTGTTAAACTGAGGTCTAAGTGCAATGGTGATATCACCAGCACAGTGCAATAATATCAATGTCAGAAGCATGCACTAGCGAGTTGCTGCATTTTGGAGCTGAACGCTGTCTCACGTCCCTGTATTTTTTTAACTCCTTTTTACAAGTGACATTTTGCTGATGTAAATTTATATTGCCCTTGTCCTCAGTGGTGCTTCTGCTCAGCTGTGGTGCTGTCAATCACTGTGGAGGACTGACTTTTCTCTGTCATTCATGCTTTATTCACAAGGTATTTTTCACACACTTCTGTCATCAAGCTTCTTGACTTTTGTACTTTGCTACCCCATGAGCAAGTTTTCTATTCATACTGTATTATTACTGACCTCTACTTGAACTTTGTTCCTCTCCTTCCCCGTATATTATTTGACTTTTCCACTGTGACAAGGAGTAAGAAAGGAAATGACACATTGCAGACTCAGAAAGAATTATAGTCTTTACTTTTAGCAGAAGTGTGTGTTTTGGCTCTTGAAAATGAGAACAGAGTTTCATACTGAGGGGAGGCAAAATATCATATGTATTTCTGCAAAATGTATCAGAACTGCATGCAAATTGAACTGGTTCTTCTAAGGCATTAAGAACTCCCGAATGGTAGTGCCTGTATTTACTGCTTCTCCTTTTGCCTTTCAAAGAACTTCTGATAGATCCAAGAGTCAAAGAACCACTACTCTAGTCTAAAAATCATAGTTTTGCATTTGTTTCTAGGAAAGGCTTTCAGGTTTTTTTTTTGTCAAACTTCTGATTTTTAATACTACTCACTTGGTCACTGAATGCACATGTGAAAGAACAGCAACAGGTTGAAAATGCAGCCATAGGGAGGCGGTCAGTGTGTACGGAAGCTTGCAGACCCTGCTTTGTTCTTTGTATTCCCTGTACTGCCAGAGCTTCACCCAGTCTTCCCTCTGCAGTCCATTCCCTTCAATGGGATGCCTGAAGGACCACATTTTGAAGGCCTCATTAACTCTCCCTCTATCCCAGAAAGTTCTAGCTGGATTTTTTTCCCCAGTATTGTCATCGTCTTCACAACTCTGACATGTGTCTTGATAGTGCGATAGCACTTGCATATTAAAATTGCAAGCAAATGCATCACCTTTAATGTCTGAGGGCTTGAGGGATCAAAGGCAGGAAACTTCATTTGGCAGATGCAAAGTTCTTTCAGTGCTTGTTATTCTTTGAAACCAAAAGTCTTGATGATGATATGACTGTTGGCAATGATGAAGCAATTTTTTTGCAAACATCTTGTCCTAGTACATTGATGGTAGCCTTTAGTTGTATGCTGATGTCTTTGAAGGTGAAATTTTGACATGCAAAAATGAGCAGATGAAGCCACTTCCTCCACATTTAGCTTTCTGGCAGAGTGACAAGTTCCTTCTGCCAAATAATGCCAGGAAGGTTGTAGATTTGTTACAGAAAGTCCATTAATTTTTTGCTTTCTCCCCATCAAATTCCTCCTCCCATTGTAGATGGATGCACTGAAGACAATTGCTGGTGTAAAATATATAAGTCTTTTTCTGGCTTTAGGATTTTTGCAATTCTGTCATTTTCTCTAACCTAAGCATTTCAGGCTCTGTTATTATTTGTGGTGGAATGCAGCACTTGAAGTAGAATAATGCTATCTCTATAACATTAGGAAACATTATACAAAATTAGATAACTGGTCTCCTCCCTATAGCCATGCTCTCAAAACTTGTGAGTACTGTATAAATCAGAGGAAAGTGTATCACTACTGTTTTCTTGATGACTGAGTACAAGGGGAATATGCAAAACCTGATCACAGTATTTGAAACGTCTAGTGGGCTAAAACACTGAGTGTTGGAACCTTTCTTTATATGGAATTATATACTAGCATAATCCTTTGAGAAATGTTTTGAGAAAATTGCCTACTGAAGTTACGTTAGATAGTTGTAACATTTAAAATGAACTTCAAACCTTACATGAGTTCATGACCATGTATGGTTGTGTGGAAAGATTACTGAAAAAGACATTTGCTAGAACTGGTAATGGAAACTGGCTAATCTCAGTGGGATACGTGAATTATTTGCTACACACTGTGTCTTATAGACTAACCTTAGGGTGATGTGGTGTTTGTGTTCCTATCAGGTATTAAAGATTTCTATGCAGCATGTTATTCTGTTTAATATCTCACTGTTGTTTATTCCATTTTAGGGAACTTTCTACAATTCTATTAAGTACAACAAGGAGAAAACATAAGCAAATAGTGGGTGTACAGAAGTAACAAACCCTAAATGTTTTATGCAGAAAAGACTCAACAAGTATCTCCTATCTACGAAGAATGAATCAGATTTTCCCATTCTGTGAGATTGCAGTACAATCTTGGATCAAATCACACATGCTTTTTAAAGAAACAAATAATTGAATGATAATATTTGCACTGACCTGATGATGTGGAAATAAAATATTGAAAGGAATGCTGTTATTGTTTTCTTTATTCTTTGGGTTTTGCTTCACCAAATGGATTTAACTAAAAGCAATTAAAAGTTTTATTCACAAAGCCATCACTACAGGATTAAAGAAGCCTTATGGGTAAAACTTTCTGATATGAAATGAGTAAGATTTAAGGTGCTAACTGGCTTTCATAGTAGTATAAAATTTTAGAAGTAGAGAAGGAAAATGCAGCTGCACAAATCCTGTTATCCTCATTGGGCTATATGATTAACAGCTGGGATCATACTGAGAAGGTACATCTGTGCTATATAGTACAGCTGCTTGGATGGGAGTCAGGGGTCCAGTTCTATCATTGTTAGTGGTGTTGAGTAGTGTTTTACTTTGCCAGTAGTTCTTTTGAAGCTTAAGAAGCTGATCATGACCAGTGTGAGGATGGCACAATGGAAAACAAATAGTGCAAGTAATGCGATATGACCAACAGGAAGTTTATTTGGCAAAGATGTTTAAAACATTAATTTTGCCATGACCAGTAAGTTCCTATTTAATCACAAACCAGATTCCAGTCTTGCTGAAATCAAGGGAAGTTTTCCTGTTGACTTCAGTGATATAAAGATGTGGACCTCTTTTGGATTCATCTTCCACTTTAAGATAATTTTTCTAATGCTTTCTAAATGTTCCCCAGTGTTTATACATTAAAATGTATTGCCAATTCAAATAGCATTGTCTTGTACTGTAAAAACTAAAATAAAATATTTGGTTTGGCATCTTTGTAAGTGGAATTTTTGTCATGTGTTTAGAACTTATTCCACACTGCTAGCCGCACGTAGGAAATGTTCCCTGCTCTTCTAAAAACAGTTATACTACACGTTTAAGAGATTAACTGTAACTTCATGGATTGGGTTTCTTGCTTAGTGGATTTGTGCTATACTACAAATGTAACCCATAATTATTACCAATCATTTGAATTCCTTCTGCACATCAAATTGTTTTTGCTTGTGAGACTATAATTTTGTCTTTAGTGAAAAGGTGGTCATTAATATATTGTGTTAAAGTTTTAAGTTGCTAACCATGTGGTTTATTCCTTCTCTATAACAGGAGAGCCACTTGTGATCTAATGTCAGCACCTGATTGAATTACTTCCTTTATTTGCTGAGCATCTCTGCTCAAGATCAGTTTGTTTCTAAAAGTGTACTTTGTGATTCTTGTTAGTCTCTTTGGATGTTGGTATCCTTTGTTAACGAATTTATGCAGTGGATCCTGGAAAGAATGATGATAAAAATTGGGTTCAGCTTACTTCACTAATCTGCAGGTTTTTTTACTGTATTGAGGGATGTTATTTTTAATTCTAAATGGTTTGTGATGCATGGTACCTTTTCTACTAACATGCTTTGCTTTGACTTTCCTAATTCCATCTTTATTCTGTAGTCAGACTGGTGGAGTATCTGTTATTTTTATACTTCGAATATAAATTTTTGTTTAGTATACCCATGTAACATCACTCATTTTTTTTCCCACCCTACAATATGAATCCACTGTTTCAGCAACCTTACCTTTACAGTCATGCAGCTGCTTCTACGGGATATGGCAATTCCATCTAAGGTTATCGAAAGGTCTTCCTTTGTCTTCCTGTCATTTTCTCAAACTGAACACTTCTCAATTTCTTAGGAATCTGTATCCCTAAAAAACTTTCTCGTTGTCTTATCTTGCAGTTTGTATCTAATCTTGACTCCCATATCCTCTGATTTCCCTGTTGGTTAGCTAAACCTTAGAGACTATCAATATGCATCTCTGTTAATTCTTATTCTCTTCCTTTTTTTTTACTTTTGTATTTTTGTGTACTTTTCCATATATGCGTAAGACTAAATCCTCATGTGGTGCTAATTCTCATAGAGGTTGTGAACTTGAATCCGAGGTCTTTGCTTTTTACCTTTGCAGTGTTGACTGCTTCCTAAGGTTTAATACAGCTTATTCAGATGTATATGATCTTCAGTTTTACTCCAGACTCCCAGGGTGAGATTCACTTTTAACTTCAGAAGTCTAGAATGGCAGCTAAAGAAGCTTTTCTACAGAGTTAATGAGATGTTTTGAAACGCCTGCTTTCATATGTTGATTATAAAAGGGGTCTTGATAATTGTTTTGGGTGTCTGCATCTCTAGGTAGCTCTCTCTGCATTGTCAACACCCAAGATTAAATGTCATGAACTGTATACTGTGTGTGTATATTCTTGAGAATGAAAATGAGCTGCTTGTTTGATTGTGTAATATGACAATTGTTTTTTTTCTTTTCTGGTGTATTATATTTTTAGAAGCAAACCCCTAATTTTGAGTAGCTTAATGGAAGAAATTAAATAGATGATGGCCACAATGTTCTACGACTGAATTTAGAACAAATACATTTAGTGATTTTGCTTATTTCTCACTTTGCCGATGGAAAGAAAGTTTAAGTATTAAGCTTAGTGGAAAGAGTGGAAGTGGAGTAAGCTTAGTGGAAATACATTTATTGAGTTACAATTCTATTGTTGAATTAACATTTCTGGTTTTATTTGAATGATTTACAGGAAGCCTGTTTACCTGTAAAACTCCAGCAATTGCAGATATCGTGATACTGGTAGATGGTTCTTGGAGTATTGGCAGATTCAATTTCAGGCTTGTTCGACTATTCCTGGAAAATCTGGTTTCTGCTTTCAATGTGGGATCTGAGAAAACAAGAGTAGGTAAGGTGCCATATTTTTTTCTTAATATTACTGTAGCAATGTAAAAATTTCATGATTTCAGGATAGTTAACAGCTTAGCGCTACTTATTTGTGCAAGATTCATCCTCATGTGGAACTAGCACTTCTCTCAGGAGTAATACTGCTGGAATGTTTGTAGTATTAATTCCTCAGTTCACTGTGATACTCAGCTTAAGTAAGATCTAATGTAACATCAGCAGAAAAGAAAAGAGCAATAGAAACAGTCTCACTGACTGGTCAGCATTAAATCAAAACCTTGCAGTTTGATTTTCAGAGGAAGAATGTGCCAGTAGATGGTTGAAACTGGCTGAAACATTATATTTCTGTTCTGCTACTTATATTTTAGTCTGTTCAAAAGCATATTAAATAAAATTGTTCTTTTTCAAGAACAATTTGTTGGAATCTTACTAAATTCTGAAAGAGTTTCATGCTCCTCTCTTGCTGTCCTTAGCACTTGAAAGAAAGTAAATTTAGAAGTTGTCATTAAACGCAACTTCATACTGTGGGGGTTTTTTTACATCAAGCAATGCAGTATTTCTGGTATGGTACCAAAACTATTTATGGTAAACATACTACAGTGAGCTGTTGGTAACCAAGTACATAAAGTGTAGATACTTGAAAAAATAAAAAGCTTCATTTTCTGATGGATTACCTTAATTTCTGATTCTTTAGGTCTTGCTCAGTACAGTGGTGACCCCCGCATTGAATGGCATTTGAACGCCTATGGCACAAAAGATGCTGTTTTGGATGCAGTCCGTAATCTACCATATAAGGGAGGGAATACATTAACAGGTACTGTGTATAGTTTAGCTTTTGCTTTTTACTAAAAAACATATTCTACTGCATGGGCTAAGAAGTGTTAGTGCTTATTATGAAGGGCAAAAAGGATGAGTTTCTGCAGCTTGCTAATGACTTTATCCAATGTCAGTGAAGTCTGCTCTGAAGTGCTTGTCTCATTGGCTTCACTGGGAATCTTTCTGGTCAGGATAGAGTCTCATAAAACAAAGTGTACATGAACTCTCTGTTGGGAGCAGACTCTTACTGCTAGGAAGAAAATGCAAAATCCATTCATAATGCTCTTGCACAAAGCTTTATTCTGGAGAAGGAAAGAATGTTGTTTTAATACCTGACAACTGGCAGTAGTAACCTTTCAAATGACCACCTGGGGCTTTTAGATTTCCATTGACCTTTTAGTATTTAGAGCACTGAAGCCCCAGAAGACACTTAGTGATGGATAAATGGGGGATGCCTGTCAACCTGTGAAAAATACAGTCTCTGAATACAATTCCAGCGTCTTCAAAGTAGCAGCTAGTAATACTGGCTGTCTTTCCAGGAGACTGATATATCCAAAGACCCAGACACAGCTTTAAGTAAGTTCTTTTGTTGGGGAGGCAAGGGTAGTAGAAGGAATAATTGCAGTTAAGGGCACAAGGACTCTAGTATGATTCTGGGAATGAGATTACTGTAAAGTAGCAAGTAGTAAATTATCATGATTATTTTATATGGATGTTAGAAGAAGGTGAGTGAAGAACCCTTGTTGTGGGAGGCTTGAGAGAGTTTTCAGATAGGATCTCATTGTGGTGTGTAAATTTGTCCAGAGGAGATGTTCTTCTTCCTTCCCTTTAAATAATTAGCAGTTATTAAAATCAGATTCTCCATAAGCTTTGAATTATTGTAAATTGGAAAGAACAAACAAGCCAAGAAACAAATTAAAGTAAGCTTGTATGTAGTATGGGGACTTACTAAGCTATCCAGAGCATGTGCTTTCATGTAAGCAATGTAAGTAAAAGGAGAGGACACTTCCCTGTCTAGTTTCATAGAGTAAGATAGAAAAGATGGTGCGTTCACAGGAAGATCAACTTAGGTTTCCATAGCCAGTTTAAATTGAATTGATTGATCAAAAGGCTGCTAGACATGAATGTTGCCTTCTCTGTAGTTTAGCTTGATTGTTGGAAATTAAACTTTCAATAAATAAACACTTATTTTGTACTTATTCTTCATTAGAAGGTTTCACATGATTTTTAAATTGAGTGAAAAGGCAAACACTGTGGTACTAGCCAAAATAATGGCCATTTTTCCCTCTTAAAGTCTTTTAAAATGTTTCTTGTTTTAGGTCTTGCCTTAACTTACATTTTGGAAAACAGCTTTAAGCCTGAAGCTGGAGCAAGACCTGGGGTGTCTAAAATCGGTATACTGATCACTGATGGGAAGTCCCAAGACGATGTTATCCCTCCTGCTAAAAACCTACGAGATGCTGGCATTGAGCTGTTTGCTATCGGTGTGTATTCTACCACGTCCACATGTTGTGTCCCATTAAACCCTGATGTATTTGTATTTGTCACCCTGTATATTGAGTTTTTTTCTGTCTGTATCCAGTATCATCATTAACGTAAATCTTTATGCATTTTGCAGTACATCATGCTGTAACTGAAGTTTAGATATACATGGATGCTACATTATCAGCTGATAACATGCCAGTTACACTGGCAAAAATTAACATTTTGAAGTAGCATTTTAACAGAGTAAAATATACTTTATCAATCCCTCTACATACACCATTTTTTCTTTTTAATTGCAAATATTTTCTTTTTCTTTCCCATGAAAGGTGTGAAGAATGCAGATATAAATGAACTCAAAGAGATTGCCTCTGAACCTGACAGCACACATGTCTACAACGTTGCAGACTTTAATTTCATGCATACCATTGTTGAAGGTCTTACCAGAACAGTGTGCTCACGAGTAGAGGAACAGGAAAAGGAAATCAAAGGTGAGTAAGAAAAAAGATGTAAAGTAACTTAATACAAGCTTAGAGCTACAAATCCCACTTCTGGGTTGCTGTCTGGCACTTGATTCATGCTCTATATTCATTTGCTCACAAGAAAGTACATTGTTAGGGAAGTTATCTTCCTTGGTATGTTTTAATCTTGCTTTGATATCTTTTGATCTTTTGCTCTCTGTCTTTGATCATGGTAAATATGATATTTGGTAGTACCAAAAATACAAAAATAGACATTAATTTTGCTGTAACTATTTCCAAGTAGTGGGTAAGGATTCTTTTTCTAATACACCGGTCTGGGGATGAATTACTTTAACAGATGCACATGGAATTGTTACATTTGTGCTGTGCTTTCCATCTGCTAACTTACTGGTTTTATTGTCTCCTAAGTTTTCAATATTTTTTACTGTTAAGATTACTTTGTCCCTTCCTCATGATGGAATTTTTCTTTCCTATTTAATACACAAAAGTATATTTTGGAGTATTTCTACCTGTGCAATGAGAGAGTATGCATTAGTAAGGCTTCGTTCCATCTTCTTCCCCTTTTATTCACCTGGAAATTGGAAGAAAATTAGATGTGTCTTGTGAAGGGGGAGCAAGCAGTCAGTTGGGAAATTGAGAGGGAAAGGATGGAAAAAACACAGAGAAATGAGACATCTTTGTGGAAATGGATGATTGCCAGTGATGACCATTCACTACATCTCTTCAATCTGCTGACAGGCAGTGTATCTGTTTACAACCTGCAGAAGAGCACAGGATATCACAGGCGTGGATGTCCTTGGATGTTTTTCATGACTGGAAGGAAAACAACCTGAAGAAAACAAAACAAAACAAAGCAGAAAGAAAGAGCTTGAAAGAGCAATGGGAGGAAGGAGAGGAAGGCTTAGTTTTATATTTTTGTCTCTTTCATGTAAAGGTTTACGAAAGACTAGGGAGGATTAGTCCCAGTGCAAACTCCATGTGCAGTACTCATTATTAGTCTTTGTTTCCATTGAAAATGACTGAAAGAAATGTGCAGTAGCCAATTATTTGAAGTTTTGATGAGGAGCAATCTTTGAAGTTTCAGCAAATACAATGAACCAATAATTATTTTACAGAGGGGAATAAAAAATGTGTGTTGTCTCTAACCTAGGAACAATTGTTGCTTCACCTGGGGCTCCTTCAGATTTGGTTACATCTGAGGTATCAGCTAGAGGATTCCGGGTTAGCTGGACCCATGCACCAGGCAAAGTGGAAAAGTACAGGGTTGTGTACTATCCCACTCGAGGAGGACAACCGGAAGAGGTAATAGGAGGAAAAGCTTCACAGAATTTTTTAATACAACAGCAGGAACTAACCAGATAGAAAATCCATGGTCATATTTAAATCTACCCTGAAATTCCCTATGTGGGCTCTGAAGCCCACTACAGAAAGCAGATATGTGTATTCAGTTGATTTCTTTCTAAACAGGTTGTGGTAGATGGAAGCTTATCAACAGCAGTTCTGAAAAACCTCATGTCTTTAACTGAATACCAGGTAGCTGTGTTTGCTATATACCCAAATGCTGCTAGTGAGGGCCTCCGTGGAACTGAAACTACACGTAAGTATCCTTATCATGTCTGTTACGAATTTGACTGTCTGCATTTAATCACACTGTGTAAGCATTAGTCTTTCTGAAAAAGAAACACAGAAGGAAGTCTTTTTCAATTTAGCTTCTTTTAATGCATTTGCCTTAAATTAATGTCTGTTTGAATTAATTCTGGGCTAAGTTCCTAAGTCCAAATGCTCTGTGGATATTTAAACACTGAGGAAAGTTTTACCTCTGGGCTGAACTTTGAAGTCAGTGTATTGAACCCTAAATTAGAGCAGTCTTACGCTTTGGGTGTGGAGCCAAGCTTCATAAATTAGGTTTGTGGCTGAAGATGATTTTGTGAGTGGAGGATTAGGTGGGACCGGAAATACCTGCATGTGATTCCCATCAGTGCCAGAGATTTCAAGGTAACTTTTGTAAGTTCCTTTCTCAATGATTCAGTTATTTTCTGTCTGTAAAATGGTGCCTTGGGATAGTGTTAGAATGAATTCATTTACAGTTTTGAGTTCTATAATGAAAACTATGCTAGTACCTGACATAATGTACTGCTGTTGATCATAGCAATTTTGTGTATTTGTATACAATATACAGTTACATTTTTTTAGTATGTGTGGCAGATATTAGGAATGGAAGTAAAGACTGATTTTTTAGTTCAAACTAGGAGCCAGGAAGTCAATATTTGATCTATCAATAGCTGATACCTTCTGGAAGAACAACACAGTAGGGCTCAAGCGATCTAGAAAATTTCTACAATGCTTTGACAACTTCCTGATGCAAGCGATCAAGAAGAGAGCAAGAGAAAGTGCTCTGCTGTAGCCAATACTTAAGACCAAGAAAGAGCTTGCTGGGAGCAGGAGGTTAAAGTCACAGCTAGCCTTGGCGGCAGTGACCATGAGATGGTGGAATCCAGGGTTCTGATAGAACAGAGGAGTGCAAAAAGCAGGTTCACAGCTCTAGATTTCAGGATTTCAGTTTCTTCAAAGATGTGCTTGGAAGAATTCCAAGGGATATGTCCCGGGTGAAAGGAGGGATCCAGAGCAGGTCGATACCCAAATATCATGTCCTACAAGTTCAAGAAAGGTCCACACTGACGAGCAGGAAATCAAGCAAAGGTGGCAGAAGGCTGGCAAGGATAACTGCAGCCTTCTCCCTGAGGAGGAATAACTCCATGTTTCAGTGTACACTGGGGGGTGACCACCTGGATGGCAGCTCTGCAGAGGAGGACCTGGGGATCTTGGTACACAACAAGCTGTGAACCAGCAATGCACCCTTGTCACAAAGAAGGCCAAGAGCCTCTTGGATTGCATTAGAAAAGGATTGCAACAAGTTGAAAGAGGTGATTCTTGCCCCCTGCTCAGCACTGATGAGGGTGGTGAGACACTGGCACAGGTTGCCCAGAGAAGAGGTTGTTCAAGGCCAGGTTGGACAGGGCTTGATGCAGTCTGATGTAGTGGGAGGTGTGCCTGCCCATGACAGGGAGAGGCTGGAACTGTGTGATCTTTAAGGTCCCTTTCAACACAAACCATTCTATGGTTCTATGACAATGTTATTGTCATGGTGGTCAACCACTGGAATAGATTGTCCAGAGAGGTTGTGGAGTCTGCCTCTGGAGATATTAAAAGTCCAACTGGACATGGTTCTAGCTGACCCTGACTGACCAGGGAAGTTAATTAAGCTAGATGTCAAAAGGTGACTTTCATCCTCAGTGGTTCTTTTATTCTGTGTCACTGCAAATCTTTCCAATCTGAAAATAAAATAGGATCATATAAAATTGAGACTTCTGTTTTAGTCTGTCTCCACAAATGTCATTTCCAGCCATGTTATACACCATAACACAGTGTTAGGACCTGCTTAATTTATTGAGACAGAGAGAACAGTAACATACCAAGCCAACAGAATTGTTTTATATTGCACCTGGTGTTCCTTTGAAGTCACCTAGTCAAGTTCTAACGGAGCCCAGCCCTGCTGGCATTCTGAGATCTGATCAGATCACACCCCAAGGTCATGCAGCATCAAGCATTTTATACAGCTGCCTTTGACAGTGTCTTGGAAGTAATAGTCTGACTTACACAAGTATTAATCACTCCACATGCTAAAATACCTGCAGTTTGAAACTATTTTTTGCTATCCTAATGGAGGACTATGGAAAACTGTATTTACGTTCCTGCCTTTGTGTGACATACAGATTAAAATAGCCACCTGTCAGATTTGTTCACATACAACACTGAAAATAGCTTACAGGTATGTGAAATCTAAATAGACACATTCAATATGCAGAGCACACAGATAATTAAAAAGGTTTCCAATTTAATAGTAATTCTAACTTGAAGTAAATATAAAATGTGTTCACATTTTAAACTGCTGGAAATATACTTTTACATGGTTTAGTTTATTCAAGTTGGGTTTTAGTAGGCTTCATTTATCTCTATGTTACCAGAGTATTAGCATGCTCTGGTAACTGTCCAAGACGCAAATCAGCGTTATCTACTGGACATTTATATTTGAGGTTCTGAGCTCTTCAGCTACAAATTTCAATAGAAAATACCAGTTGTTTCATTTCCAGTCACCTCTTCATTAATGATTATTTATATTGCCAGAGTATTTAGAAGTTCCTGATGGGAGTTAAAATATGAATCATAAGTAAGAGGATATTTTTCTTGTAGATTTTTAGAATCAAAATAAGGAAAAGGACAGGTGAGATAGTGTCTCTGTGATCCTGAGCAGTTTGAATAGGAATGAGATAATGTAGTAGAAAGTACCTTCAGAGTATCTCAAATTGTTGTTTCTTTCTGTAGGTGTCAGAGGTCTGAGTGGAACTCTGAGAGAGGAGACTGAAGTACATTTGAAAATGTTTATGGGTAGTTTCTCTCTACAATTAGAGGAGTTGTGGGAATTCATATAAGTCACCACATCAGTGAGGGTCTACATAGGGTGGAGGTAGGCAGTGAAAGGCTTGGAAGTGAAGATAGATGGGTAACCTGGAAGTGGAAACCTAAAAAGAGGCCTAGGTTGAAGTTTTGCTCATGTTTACAGACCTGAACAACAGACTGAGTGAACAGCCTCAATTAATAAGGAAGGATGAGGCTGACATGTTTTGTATACAGGAAGTTAAAAGCTCTGTTAGAGTTTGTTGTATATAATGCAATAGATATTCTGCTCCTTGGAGATGTCAGCTGGACAGGCTGCAGTTTTTGTTTGGACAAGGAGACTAGGAGATTAGAGAAGCTCTGGGAGTTACTGTAATTAGAATCGCTTGCTGAATCTGTGTTTGCAGATCAGATTCTTCAGAAATGTGCAGAGCAGAGCTTTGTGGAGGAGCAGCCAATTCCCTTGTATTTCTCCAGTGACTGGATATTTTGGTGGGATCCATCAATGATGTCACAGCAGTGGAGAAGGCCTTGGGATGCTATTCTGTGAGAGGAAGAAAGTGAGGGCAGTTAGAGAAGTGCAAAATGCTATTCTGAAGAGTTTCAGAAATGCAAAGAAATATTTAGAAACTCATACTGATTCTGGTATCATTGCCTTAAATTCACAAGTAAACCTCCTAACAATGTCTGAATTTCACTCAGCCTGCTCAACTGTACACACCAGGTTAGCATTCACCATGATTTGCAATGGATGATCTTGCCCATATTTACATAATTCCACTGACAAAGACATGGGAGCCAGTTTGGACATCCAGGCCTTAAACACACAACAGTTTGTGTCGAAATGTTTTGACGTGCACAATGTGCTCATTCAGGGTTTCCTCCAGGGTGTCCTACCTCATGGCTGTCTCTCCCACACTCTGGTTTTGGGAACCATTGCCAGAAACAGCCACCTCTGGGAACTGTTCCTTGTTCCTAATAGCAGCCATACCCATTCTTTGATGGGGAGCCATCGTCCTCCTGCAGATCAGGAAGAGAGAAGGATGAGATCTGACCAGAGTGATTTAGTGCTTAAAGACCAGAAATACTCACCCTTAAAATATTCAAAACAATTTAGGACAAGGAGCTGAAATGCTTTGGAAGTGGTAACTCTGCTCTGGCATTAGAATGGGTTAGGTCATCATTTCCTTGTTTCCTTGTTTCTCTAATCAGCTCTTCACAGTCATGTCACTTCCACGCCTGGAGAAAGCTATATTCCCTTGTGTTCCCTGGGGTAAAACAAACTGTTTGAAAATAGCTGGATGTTCAAGGGAGACAATTGAAGTCTGTCTCTTGTTCACTGTAGTTGCTTTGCCAATGGCATCAGATCTGCAATTGCACGATGTGTCACAGAGCAGCATGAGAGTGAAGTGGAATGGAGTACCGGGTGCTACAGGTTACATGATCCTATATGCTCCCCTCACAGAAGGATTGGCAGCGG
Organism: Pezoporus occidentalis; assembly: GCF_034315485.1. NCBI lineage: Eukaryota > Metazoa > Chordata > Aves > Psittaciformes > Psittacidae > Pezoporus > Pezoporus occidentalis. The sequence continues at coordinate 12,282,100 of NW_026914940.1, read as the reverse complement.
ATGAGAAGGAGGTGATGTATTGTGCTTTCACTTGAATAGCAGTTATTCAAAAAACGATTCTTTTAAAGAATAAACTAGTACATGGCATTTAACCTCCAATTTGATCAGTAAGTGTGTTTTCCATGACTGCATTTAGTACTGTATGTGTTACAGACTATGAATAAAATGCAAGTACCAACTGATTATATGTCACTGCCAAAAAAATGCAACAATTTCAGCTAAAGAGACTAATTTGAAATGATACATGAGGTGAAACTGTATCATCATATAAATTAAACACTCAAAAGAAGAAAAAATTAAATAAAACTAAGATATTTTCTAAGTGTGTTATGAGAAGAATATGAAGTTCAGCCTTTGTTCTCATCAGGACCTTTAAAAATGAGTAGAATTTGCAGGTGCAACCTTTATTGTTTTATTTTTAAGTTCCGTTCAACTTTTAAATTTAGAAAAAATGTGTTCCATCATAAGTGATTTTTAGATATTTTTAGAGTGAAAAGAAGATAGGACAAGGTAAAATCCAGTCTTCTGTCACTAAAATAGTAAAACCAGTAGACTTTTCTAAAGTTGCTAGCATATTTCCAATGGAACTTCTGGTCTAGGACTGAAAATTTTTTATGCTCAAGTTTCTGTATGTATAATTATACATACATCTCTGTTCAAGCAAGAACACTAAAAAGCATGCAGGAGCATGCAGACTTGTGGAGAGCATAGGAAGCTACTGAGAGCTCGCATGGACTTGTGCTCTGTGCTAAATGAGTGGCTGTAAGCACATAATTCTGTTAGAAATGGGGCCTTACTGAAAACTGGCTGATTCAGGAGCGAGCCTTACACCAGGGAAAGGCTGTTCTTCAACAATAAGTCAGTCCACGGTAATGTGACTCTCAGTAAAGAGATGGAGGAGGAAAATTATACATACTTTCAACAGCAACAGATCTGAGCCTCAATGCGCATGGAAATCAGTTCTTCCTATGAAATTTCAGTCCTATGCCTGAAGATGAAACAAGGTACATCTGCGAATAAAAAGGCCTTGGTAGCTGCATGTTCTAAAGAACATGCTAATGTGACTAGTCACTTTTAAAGTCCTCTTACAAGTATGTTACTTTTGGCTTTTTGACAGTTACTGTGCAAAATCCCCAAAGCCTGAGCCAAGTACCTCAGGCACAGTACCAGACAAATACTTACATTTGATCACATATCTAATTTCAAGTGTGTAAACAGTATTCTTCCCTGTCATGAGCTAATTCAGAAATAACATGTCTTTTTTTATTCATGCGTGTTTTTAGATAAAAATTGGGGAGGCCTCAACAGATCTTGAACTGGATGGACTATTGCCGAATACAGAATATACTGTCACAGTTTATGCCATGTTTGGAGAAGAAGCTAGTGATCCCCTTACAGGACAAGAAACTACTTGTAGGTAGCACATATCTACATTCACTCCCATGTTAATAAGAGTTCATGTTAAGATTTCAGAGTAGTCTTTGCACATATCTGGTTTTCAAAACCTGATTTGAATAGTCCACAGGACAAGGTCTTAACTGCACTGAAGTTTCTCGGCACAAACAGTTTATAGAGGCTGAGTATGTGAGTTTCTACAAAACAGCTTGGTTTTGAAACAGGACTGTGAACTCCTCTCTCTTGTTGGTGGTGGTACTGTGGAGATCCCTGTTGATCTTGGTGGAACTACTGATGGTTTTCTGAAGTTACTGAAGGCGAATGAAGGTCATCACATAGAGCTAAATTGAGACTGCTCTGTTTAGCCTCCTGTAGCCAGAGAACCAGGTGTGTGGGGGAGTCTGCTCAGATGGAGAAGTTCATTCCTCTGGCTCAGTAGTAGTACAGATGGAAAAGAAGCAAAGAGAAGATTTCTGTCCAACCCCTGCTGCTTAACATCTGGTAAATGAAGGGTTGGAAAGAGCCTTTGCACTCATGATAGATAGTGTCTACTTAATAAGCAGCAAGAGTTTTGCCAGCAAAATTCTGTCCTCTGCTAATTCTACACAGCACTCTGTCAGGTCTCTAAATAGCCTTATCAACTGGAAGACAATGGAATTGAAAATAAGGGATTGTGCTGCTGGGATGTTTCTGCAACTGCATTCAGTGACATCTCTTTTGCTCCCAGCAGTGGAGCAATTGCTTCCTCTTGTTTTGTGCTCCTGGCATGAGTAAGCCAGTGTGAAAGTGACTTACATTTAATAGGTGACAGAAGTTCAGGCATGAAAGTGCTAAGAAAAGGAAGGGCCAGAGCAACTGATGTCAGGTCAGCAAATAATAGTGGAGGAAGCTGTAGGAATGCTGTTTGAACTGGGTCATCTCTGAGAGGAGAGTTGTAGACAGACAAGTGCAAATAAGAAACTACTGCAACCTGGACATGTTTGGGGACTTGAAACAAGTGGAGAAGATCCTTAACACTTGGATAATCAAATCTTTGGCTTTTTGTCCCTCTGTCTCTTGCTCCTTTTTTTTTTTTGTTAGTTTTTTTTTTTTTGTTTTTATGTTTTTTTGTTTGGGTTTGGTTTTGTTTTTTTTTTTTGTATATGTGTGTATCCCCCATGCTTTTGGTCAATTTCTGACCAATATCTGGTTTCATTTACCCTGAACAGTAGTTTATGTAGCTTATGACTGTGCCAGCCTGGATTCACTTCATGTCATATGCTCTTGGAGGCTGCACAGCTCGAAATCTGGCTAACACATTGGATGGAAGATCACATGCAAATTCCAGATCCATTGGCACAAACTGAGGATTCATGACTGCAGCATTTGATCACAGAAGCCAGTAACACGTGTTCGTCGGCCCATCCTCACTGCTGCTACCAGACCAGAATAAAAAACCACCATAACTACCCAGCAACCTTCATTTATTTTTAGGATGACTTCAATGAAGCCAGCTCTGACTGTCTTATAGCACTGTAATGTGAATGAAGATTGTTTCTAGTCTTCCATAGGAAGCTATTCAAATAAGCACTCTTCCAACAGGCTTTGATTGATAAGATAGTGGGGCAGTCTGGGAGGAAAGAAAGCTCTTGTTGAACACACCTGTCTCACACGGTCAGTGTTCAATGGTAATGTCTCTCCTGTCTGGATTCAAAAGATTTAAGCTACTTTTTTTTGTAGTTGGTTTGGGTTTGTTTTGTTTTTTTTTTTTTGGAGGGGGGTGTTTATTATTAGTATTTCTGGCTTCCAACTAATGAATAGGCTACCTAGTATTTTCTTCCGGAAGCATATATCTGCCTGGAGAGTGGTCTGCCCAATTTGGTGTAGTATTATGTGTAGTATCTGATACTCTACATTTAGTAAATAAAACTTTTCTATACACTGTATCATCTCAGTTACTGTAGTGAACCTTTCTCTCTGCAAAACAGAGGCATGACCAGCAAACCCATTCTGTGGTGTGGTTTCTTTCTGGGTCCAGAATTTATCCAAGACTCATGTAAATATGACATGACTCTGGCATCAGGATTGACTGTTTGAGAGCAATGCTGTCAGGAAGCTGGTTCCGAACGGAAAGAGCTGAGACTGAGGCATTTTGTGGTATGGCCTGGATGGTGAAATGAAGTGCATTCCATGACTGACAGAAAGTAGAAAGGAAAGCCAACATGTGATACTCTCTTCACTAGACTCAGAGGAATATATTGAATGCCAGGAAGTGTGGCAAACCCATCTGATACAATTCCTATGTGTTCCCGTCTTTTCTCACAGCCAAGTTGACTTGGCTGTTCCTAAGCCAGTTAGGTGTTTGCTTGCAGATTCTGAATTAATATATAGCCTGGCTAAAGATCCCACATAATATACGGATTTTTTAAATCTTTTTCTTTTTCCCATGTGCTCTTGTTTGAGGGAAACAGCTTCTGAAGTGCTGATATTTATCTGTCCACGTGGATTGGGGACGAGCGTGTGTGAAGGCAGGATGGATAGAGAAAAGTTTCACAATTCAGAGAAAATTAGCAGATGTTGAGCTAATACAGAGCCCACTGCTGAGACTAACAGACAGCACACAGAGTTTTCTCTGGTGTTATAGAAAAGTGGATGCAATCTGAGACTCATTTCTTTTAGTTCATGACAGTCAAGGAATATATAGTACATAAATATGACTTTCACCAGGATTGCTGTTAGCAAACAGCTTATTTCTGTAATAAAAGAGGAAAGGTTAAGCAGAGGTAAAAAAAAACAAAAACAAAAACAAAACCAGCATCTTTGGAGATCATCTGAGCTAGTTATGCTTTTTGGACAAACTAACCCTTACGTCAGGGGCTTTTAGGATTCAAAAAGATTTTGGCCAAAATGTTATTGTCGTGAAATATTTTTGCTGGGATACTCATGGAAAACAAATATAGGATAAAGATCTGATCGAGTTAAATTAATTTACAAACACAAATTTCTTGCAAGTATTGTCTAGGCTAGATCTTGCTATGATACCTCCTATGTACAATAGCATTATTTGTTTTTCAGTATTAGTTGGTATGCACTTAGCAAGACTAAAAGTTCTGTTTCAGCAAAGAGCTAAGCTATTTTACCTGTAAGTACTTGGGTTAACTCCATTGCTGTAGGCCTTTTAATATTAATATTGTTGATAGAAATTTTCGAATGGAAAACGTGATGATAATTTTCAAGACATTAAAAATGTCACAGCTAAAACCTGCAATCACTTTCATGATTTCATCTGTTTCCTTTTCAAGTGCCTGTAAGTCCACCAACAAACCTGAAATTTTCTAATGTTGGGCACAACAGTGCTAAGCTAACATGGGATCCTGCTTCCAAAAATGTGAACGGCTATCGCATCATGTACGTTAAAACAGATGGAACAGAAACCAATGAGGTAAATTATTAGTATCTCTCTTCCCTTAACCAATCTCAGGCAATGATTATCCATTGGGGGACTGGATTCAACAGCCCCAAAAGTTCCTTCCCTCTCTGGGTTCCTGAACACGCAGAGCAGATACATTAGCGAGTTAGGCTTACTAAGGCGGAGTTCTCTTTTACTCTATTTTGTCATAAACAAAATTTGCCTTTTCTCTAGTTTGCGTATTTTACTTTTTTGTCAGCTGTTATGGCCCTGAATTTATGCTTGTTCGTAGTTTCACAGAATTTACATACTAATAACGTGACATTTTCTTTCTGTAGCATTACCCAGCAGAATTTCAGACAAAAGTGTAAAGTGTATGATCAACATCTACTGCAAATTATGCTTTCTCTAGGTGGAAGTTGGTCGTGTTTCAACCCATACTCTACAAAGTCTGGCACCCCTTACAGAGTATACTGCTGCTATTTTCTCTCTGTATGATGAAGGTCAATCTGAACCACTTACTGGCAGCTTTACCACAAGTAAGTATTACTGAATTTTGAAGGCTTTCCAAGAAGAATTTTTATCCTCTCTTACTTTACTGGAAAGTAAGACCAGTAACAGCAAATATCTCTGGCTGTGAATTCATATATGTGGAATCCTTTTGTTATTTTTATTGGGGTTTTCAGCATTTTTGCTCCCTTATTATGGGACCAGTTATATCCTTCCTCATGTGAGAAATCTGTTGACATCTTGAAAACATTTATATGGATAAGGTTCATTTATTAAGAAGTCTTTCCACAGTCAGCCGTTTCAAAGCATCTTTTATGCCATTAGGTAGTAAAGCATTTGTCTCCCCAGCCTTCTGAAGCGTCTTTCAGTGTGATGGCATTTGTCTCTTCAGCTAAGTGTGGTAAATTCTGAATCATACAATTAACCAGTGAACTGTCTAGGCAGTAAAGGGCAGAACTTCACATAAACAGGAACTGGAACTCGAAAAGGAGAACATATAAGTAATTTAAGGCTCCTGCAGTCTGTTTAGCACATTTATAGTTTCTGTGACTCTATTTCTGCATTAAACAAATGGCTGATGACACTTATTAATGATTTCTAACATAAAAGTGGGAAGACAAAGACTTTGAAGGAGGAAAGAGAAACATGAGGTGGAAAAGAAAGGGAGAATGTATGAGTATGGAAAAAGAGGTTGATATCTGCATGCAAACAGCAAGTGGAAATGCAGACAGAGGACAAAGATTAGGATTTTGCTTTGGGGTAGAGGAAAAGAAAAGAGCATGATGCACAGAGCGTGGGACTCCTTCAATGGAAAGAGGACAGAGAGACTTGTCCACTTAGAATAGATAAAGAGCATGTATTGTGCGTATTACGCTCCTTCAATTGCAAAACCACTTCCTTAAGTTCAAATAAGTGTGCAAAGATTTCTGCAGCGCCTTTGTTATCTACCACCCATGTTGTACTCTGTGCAAGTACATGCTTGATATTGCCATATGTGCAAGCCTCAGAGAACAATCTACTCACACTTTTCTTTCACATAATATTTTGCAGAAAGAGTTCCTGCTCCCCAGCATTTGGAAATCGATGAAGCATCAACCGATAGTTTTAGGGTCAGCTGGAAGCCCACCTCGTCAGATATTGCTTTTTATAGACTGGCATGGATTCCTTTGGATGGAGGAGAATCTGAAGAGGTTAGTTGTCTTGACTTTCTGAGGGTGTGAAGTGGAAGAAAGAATTCCATTCTGAGGGCACCTATGCTGCAACTTTTGGCAATTAAATATGGACAATTGATTTACAGAAAAATCTGCCCCAGTGCAAAGCTTTCTAAGCCAAATCAAAATAGTATTCCAAGGGTGGGTTTTTCTTGTTTGTTTGTTTGGGTTTTTTTAAAGAAGTAATGAGGAAAGATCTTTATTGAATAATCAATCTAATCTGCAATGTGCCAATTGCCATAGGACTCTCACTGCTGTTTGATGCTACTTCAGCTTTTAGAGATTCATATTCTTTGCTTTGCTATGAAGATGATGACAGTAGCTGAACCAGAGCAGCAATATCCTCACATAAAGCTCCACATTTGTCTAATGTGCTGGCCATTTAAAATCCCCTGTGTAGCCTTAGTTATGTGATGTTACAAAAGGAAAAGTTTGCACATAGTTAATTTATTAGATTGCTCCTTTATTACCTGTTATTGTTATTTCTCCTTTTCCTCCTCATGTTTTATTTTTTTGCTGTAGGCCCTTGTGTGTCATTTTTATCAGTCTGAATGTTAAAATGATTTTTCATCTTTTCAGATTTTAATGTTTTATTTTCTTTTTCCAGGTAGAAAAATACAGACACTTTCTCTCCCTTTCCCAAATTTCCATCATTCATTTTCTCATTTCCTCTTTCCATTTCTTTTCTTATTTACTCATTCATTTGGCTTCTTTTGTACACCTTAATCTCCAATGAGTCTCTCAAACATCTTGCTATGATGGCATCAGCATTGTGAAGAGAGGCTATGTCTGCAAACTGTTTATCTGGATGCACAACTCAGTGGGGAAGATGACGCTTCCCACCTGGTCCTAGGTTTCATTCATTATTTTGTCATTCATTAGGGCAGAAAGCAGTCATTGCAGCTTAGGTTATGTGGCACTTTTTTTCTGTTAGGTTAGCTTAGCCTCATTCTTCCTAACCTTTCACCTAGCAAGAAGTAGTCATGCAAGAAACAAAGAATAACAGGAGTGAGCAGGGAAAAGAAGGAGTTGGCAGATGAGCAAGTGGACACAGGTCATCTCCTTAGCATTTTCTCCTGCAGTAGATGAACTGATTTGTTCTGTTTAAGTCCCAGTGAGTAGCTGTCAGTGAATCCCTTTTTAAGCCATGTGAAATTTAAGTCTGAGTTCTGAGTTCTTTGAGTGTAAGAACAAATAATCAGGAAATGTTTGAACTGTTAAGGTTCCTCTTGTTCATTATAGTCACTAAGAACTGCTGGAGACCCCAGTGTTTTAGTACACTGAAATATTAAAAATACCAGGGCTGTTTTCTTGTTCTCCTTGAATGACCTCTGTAATGGGGTCAGGCCCAGGATAGCACAGTACCTCCAGGCTGTTGCCCCTTTAAGCTTCTTTCCCAGCTAAGTGATCAGTCATGCAGAGAAATGACATGCACTCCCTTTGTCTTTCTCCCAAGACCCAACTTGCCAATTAGCTGAGAGGGGTCAGGGCTGGTGGTGAGAATTACACACCCCTCGGCTTACTTCACCCCCACTGCTGATGAGTGAGGAGTTTTTAGTGGGGTGTTGGTGCTAAAAAGCCAGAATACATTTAAGAGCGCCCTTTCATTTCTAGGTTACAGTACAGAATGCATGCTGTTATACTTGTGTGCTTGTTACTATTCTTACTTTGTTATTTGTCCTCTCTACTTGAAAGTTCAGCACTTTGTGTTCTTTTTCTATGGTCTTCTCTGCAGGATAAATTAGCAGGGAGAGTAGGGTGATGGAAGTGATGCTTCAGAAAGTTATGTGAGATATAGTAGCTATGTATAAATATCTGATACATGACTAGAGGCTCTGGGGAACTTTAAAGGAAGGTGTACTTTGATCTACTTAGTATACAGCTAGACTCATTCAGTTTGTTTCTGAAATTTTCCCAAGAAAATCCGTGCCAGAAAGTATGTGGTGAGGGATGCCCAATTCATTATTTGATAGCTGTAGAACTCATTTCTTTCTGCTTTTGGTTTTTTCTTTTTTAATCTGAGTTCAGAAGGTCTGTGATTGTTTTATGGATCCCTCTTCCCCAGCACCAACTCAGGAAATCTCATGTAGCAAATGAAAGCCTAAAGTGTGATTCACTGTTTCTGATAACTGTTGTAGTAGATTTTAAGCAGCACATATATTTGTTGTTGGATTTCATTATAAGACTTATTTTGATTCTGTGTATGCAGTGGCCACCTTTAAAAACTTGCCAGTGTTCATCTAGATAAAGGCTGTTTTATTGTAGTATCTGTATGCATAACCCAGAAACTATTCCCAAAACCATTTCACCAGAATTACTGCGCAGGCTGTATTCTACTTTACAGTCCCTTTAGCTCCAACTCTTGCCAATCTATTGATCCTTTCCAATAAAATAAGTGAAGCACACAAAAATCTGAAGTGAAACCTTCTGCTTATAGTTAACATTGCACACACGAATATTCTGCTGCTGTCATAATTAGAAATAAGGAAAATCACTATTTTAAACATCATAGCATATAGCAAACTTCTCATTAGCAGATATCACCTAATCCCCAAGTGTGCCATAGATGTTCTTTCAAGTTGAATTCATGTGTGGAACCATAACTTGGATTATAATTCTGGTATAGAAACAGCATTTTGTAAAGCTGTGAAGATGCTAAATACATTTGTAATAATAATACTTGAATGGTAGAAATATAAATGAAATTTAAGTTACTCTATTTTGCTTTCATTGATGAACATTTTGAGTTTTAGTGATTTTTCAAATGAAATACGTCTGGTCAGCTTTAGCAACTAATTAGCTGTGCGTGAAAGTGTAAGACTACACATTAGAATAATCAAGCTAGTCCCAAAATAATAAATACTTTTCAGATATTCTTAACAGTGTTGTTGGGTTTTTTCCCCAGATGTACTCTGTGATACCTTTTATTTCAACATAGCTAATAAATTCTTTGGGCACATCGGAGTGTAGATTTCATTTATTTCAAAGGAGAATCCAGTTTCCATCTTTCATTTCTGTCAATTCCTATAAATCAATCACATACAGAACTGATTTTCTTTAATCTTGCTGTGTTACTTAGGTTGTCATCAATGGAGACACAGACAGTCATGTTATTGAGGGTTTGCTGCCCAACACAGAATATGAAGTTTCTTTGCTGGCAGTTTTTGATGATGAAACTGAAAGTGAAGCTGTTGCTGTTCTTGGAGCTACATGTAAGACAAAGTCTTGATTGTAATTTTTAGAGATGTTTAGATGATTTAAATTGAATGCACATATATTTTAAATATAGTCCATCATTGGGTGTCTGTAATATTGAAGAAAGTGGTGGTTTAGCACCCGGGATTTGATGACTTTTTTGCTTTTGTTAATTTTATTACATAGTAGATGGCATTGAATCAAAATGATGGTTTGGCTTCCTGTCTGATGTGTGCTATTAATAACCTTTGGATCTGGGTAGATATTCTCCCATCCTATATTTCAACTGAGGTACAGGGCTAACCTTGAACCTTCTCTTAAGACCAGAGGCCCTTACTTATTCAAATGATGCTGATACTGCTCAGTGTTGCTGAGTCTACTTTCTGTTTTTCACTTGGACAGAAGTGAAGCAGCCTTGAAGAGCTTTCAGTTTAATTCATCTCTCAACTTTACCAAATAGTCAAAGTGGAAGTTATCATGCATAGTTCAGCCAGAAATTTGGGAAACTATATGCATTTTTACTTAATTATACAGTGTATAATCATATCTTATCTGTAGATCTAAGTGCTTATCTTGCAAATGGATGTGACTAAAGTAAACTAAATGAATAGTTCCTTTGTAGTTTCTGAAATGCCTGAAGTGTGGGATGCCTGTAGGTGTAAGCACATACTTTCACTGTCATAGTTGGAAATACAAAATAAGTACTGTGACTTCCATGTCTTGTTGAATTGTTAGTGAGCTGAGTATTGTTTTTCAGTTGCAAGGACTACCCCAATACCTACCACAGTGACTACTACCAGTACCACAACTTCTAAGCCAACCACAGCAGGTATTTATTGTTCTGTTTAGAACAAATGTCAACAGTTTAAATGCTGAATGGAAAGAGCTGAGCCTGCCCACAAGGACACCCAGGTCTAGAGGCAGAGAGATTTGATATTACTGAGGAGCTGATAACCCCAGTTCTTAATGGTCCTTGGGGTGAGGACACCATAGACGTCAGGCAGGCGACATCACCAGTGAAAGGTGCACACTATTGCGCTCCTGCACCAGCCTTCTGCATGTGGCTGGCTTCCTTCATGTGCCATGTGTGGACGGAGCCAACCTATTACACAGTGTATGGACTGTGAATGATAGCAGTGATATTACATAGGAAGTAATTTGGAAAATTCATCTCTTCTCTTTCCCTGAAGAGCTCAGAAACTCTTAGAATTTTGTTTAGTTTTGAGTGTTCTGTTTGTTTTTCCTGGAATTAGAAAACTGACTTGTAAGGAACAACAATTCTGGAATGTTACTCTTCCATAGCATTCCAGCTGCAGGGGAGTTCTGGTTACTCTAAGGCACCATAAGCAGTGTAGTATAAACAAAGCAGATAGATGGAGTAATATATGTTAATGGTAGTATAGGATAGCTATTATTTTATTAAATGTATAAAGATTTTATGTTATTAAGCCTAAGTTTGACTGAAGTGTATGGATTTGCCCTACCAAACCAAAGTATATGGGTTTGCCCCACCAAAGTATATGGGATCTGCATACCCACCATGACTTCAGGAGAGCTTGCAGCTACTTGATGATAATTTAGCACAATTTTAAATCTAAAAATAGAGTTGAGAAGATATTAATTAAATGGTTTTTGCTTTAGTTTTTCGAACAGGAATCAGAAACCTTGTTATAGATGATGAAACAACCTCAAGTCTGAGGGTGGTATGGGACATTTCAGATTACAATGTTCAGCAGTTCAGAGTGACCTACCTCACTGCGAAAGGTGACCGTGCCGAGGAAGCGGTAAGAATGGTCTGTATAGGCTTTGTAAATGGCTTCATAAGCTTGAAAAGTTTGTTTAATAACTGCTAAGGCATGGCCTTTCTTTTCAAGACACTCCTGTTGCAATTAGTAAAAGATCCGTGTTTGGTATTACCATGAGATTGAAGTTTTAATTGTACAGCACCTGGTGCACTGCAGGCAACAGCAGTCAAATGTAAGATCAAGGCCCAGTCGCACAATGTTTAAAGAAGTCATAGTTAAAAGATGAGCAGCCTGTCCTCCTTTTTCTATGTTGTTAAATCTGTGTAGGTGTTTGTGGGTTTTAGTTTGTTTTGTTGGGGTTTTCTTGTTGGTTTTGGGATTCTTTACTCCTTCGGCTTTTTCTGTCCTGAGGTTGTGCTTGTACAGGACAATCTTATGTAATTATTTTATTTCCTTCAGCAATTTCACTCCTTCCCTAAAAGTCTCATTTTATGCTAAAGCCATGTAATTATAGTTCAAATGCAAATTTTTCATACTGCTTGTTAACCTGAACTTGTCACAATTAGGACAGCGCTTTTTTATCCTAAGTGCCTAAGAATGATTGTTATTTTTCTAAAACCACCTCATGCTCAAAATTAAAATTGTCTTTCACAGAAAAAAGTTTCTGGTGATGAAGTTTTTGGAAAACATTTGAAAGAATGAAAAGTGCTACATGTACTGTTTAGTGCATAGAGCAAATAAGGAAAAAAGAGAAGTCCTTGCTGCATTATTTTAAGATTTCATAATATTTTACATAATTTCAGAATTCTGGGACACAAGTGCTTTTTTTTTTCCCTCTCTTCTTCTTTCTTCAGTTGGGAAAATCTTAGTATTGCAGCACTTTGTTTCAACAAAAAAAAATAAGTTCAAAAATGTTGGGATAGCTCTGTGAATTTACATTTAAGAGGTGAAATTGTATAGCCCAAGGTTATTTTCTCAATAAATAGCTCAGAATGCAAAAATATTGACTGTATTATTCTCTTTTCTGTGTCTGTCACGTGACTGACTTCTGTTCATAGAACAGTTATATAGAAAATATGGGGTATTCTAACAATTATATAGAAAACACAGGATATTCTTTTTGATGCCTAGCAGCTGACATTTTTAGCTCTATATCATACTGTGTCCATAAAAAATGTGGAAAGAAGTTACTTGAATTCCTAGAAAAATATCAGTCTTTTTTCATTTTGGCTTCATTTATGAGACCTTGGTGGAAGATTACTTTTTAACCGTCTCTTTGAACTATAATCTGAAAATGGACTTTTGAGGTAGTGATTTTCTTTTGAACTGCAAAACGTTCTTTATGAATTTAACTCGACTGTATGATGATAATATGGTATATAATGCAATGGCAAACTTGCACAGCACAATGGCACAAATTGTACTATTCTTCTGACACTAACTCAAAGCTTCTAAAATTCAGACACTAGATTTCAGCTCTGGGAGTTTTAATCAAATTCAGTTGAAGGATATAAATGTAGTTCTGATTTAGTATTCAACAACTGTTATTTTTAAAGGAAATGAAACTGTAGGAAAGGTGTGCAAATTTTGGCTACCAGAAAGATATTTGAGTTGGCTCTAAAGCTCATTAAAGAAAATTATAAAATTGTAAGATTAGGTAGGTATGTTGGCTTTAATACCAAAAATTCTTTAGTTTTTAATTACACTCTCAAGTCTGATTATCTTTGGTCACAATTCAGCAAACAGGTTAACCACGTGTTTCATCTTTGAAATTAATCACATGCATAAATACTTTACTGAATAAAGAATGATGTAAGATTATCCTTAAAATTAAGCACATTTTAAACAGAAGGAATATTTTTTATCATGTGGCTCCAAGCACCTGAGAGGTGCAACACAGATGTCAATAAAATGACACAAATATTTAATTTTTAAGGGAGTATTTATATGGTTAACTACATTTCTTAAGAAGAACCCAAAAGTTTTGTGGAATTTTGGGTTCAAGTATACTATAGCGTGACAGTTCTGTGGTGGATGCTTAGGTTTTTTGGCTCTGATTTCAGTGATACAGATTTTAGTTACTCCTCCCTTTCCATAAAAATATTAATAAGCATTTTAATCCTTGATGCATTTGGCTGGAAATCAGGGACTAGAAAATGTAATTGAATACTTTTCACTACAGAAGGCTCAAGCCCTGAATTGCATGTGTGTTCTTGGGTGTGCTGTACATACTGGAAGGATCACATTTTTTTCTTCCTTAAAGCCAAGAACATTTCTCACTGCTGAAAGCTGTGCTGTGCAGTAGATCTCTGCACATGTGGAAAAGAGAGGGTTCTCAGTGCTTGCATCCCCTCTCCCGATAAAACAAAAATTTGATTGTTCCTTTTCTCAGAAACTTGGCTTGTGTGTTTTGAGTATGTGTATGGAAGAGTTCAGCATGGGAATCTTTCATGCACATGTATTTACGTGGTTTTGTCCAGGTTTGATCAATGAATGAAGTACTTATTTGACAAGTCTCGACACCTGGGTATACTAGATTAATTTCCTGCTGTGTAGTACTCGCCAAAATTATAAGCAGTTTGAATGTATCCTGGAGTGTTAAAACTGGAGGGAGCTTTCTTGTCTGCATATATGCTTCAGAAAATCTTGCTCTTCCATCATCACATGAATCAGTCTTATTTGAAACAGTGAAATACTTTTAGGCTCAGGTTCTGCGTTTTCCCCTCGAGTCTAAGGCTTATAGACCTCTCAATTTCTTGCCAAGTGTGAGCGGTGGCTGGCTCAGGCGATAGATTCACACAATGGACATGTGTCAGAAGGGGTCCAAAATCCAAGGCTGGACCTTGGGACTGTTGCTTTCAGCAATGTCACTTCACAGCGCAGGTTTATTGAAGGAAAATTAGGATTGGTTTCTTTTATTTGTCATGTCCACTCCATGTGCTGTGTAGCTCCCCTTCAGGCTTTGGGAGCTGTCTGAGATTAAAAGTTTGCTGACAAGGCAGAAGATTGCAAGGCTCCTCTGCAACCACTGCTGTGATATACTATTTTTTGAGGCTCTGACTAAAATACAGTCATCTATTGAAGAGTTTCAGAAACAGCTGCTTATAGGGGAGCCATGTACTGTATTAAATGAAGCAGCACTTAATCCAGTGGTTGAAACATCTCCTCTAGCACACCTAAAACTGCTTGGAGGAATTTCTAAAGCTTCTCTACTTCTACTCAGTTGCCTGGTTGGATTGTGCTGCAGATCTTCCACGTTTCATGGCAGTTTGGGATCCTTCCTGAATAGCTTCCTTTCCTGAATAGCTACCTTAATTTCCTTGTCCCGAGACTAGATGAGGATGGGACAAACGTGTTTTACTTCTGCTTGCTTAGTTCATGCTTCCCCATCTCCTGAATTCATTCTCCTTCCTCCCAGGGAAGGAGGATTTTCTGTCCCCAGAGGACATAACTATCAACCTTTATTAATGGGCATAGCTTTGGACAATCATATTCATGTCAAGAATAAATACAGTAAGAGGCTTTATTTTGTCTGTACAATAAAATGGTTCAAGTGCTACCAATCCATATAGTACCAGTGGTTTATGGAACTGTAGTGGCTCATAGGTTTAATATAAAACTGTGTTATCCCATAAGCACATTCTCCTTTTTCTATTTTTGCTAAGGTATAGATGGTAGATGTGTTGAAAGGGTGGATAATTTAATTATATTATTTTGCCATAGAACATCAGAAATATTTAAAAATGCAAGCTATGCAGCAATATTAGTGAAAGGTGGTGTCAGAGATCATGAAAGATATGAAAAGGTTTTAGCTCTAGTTATTAAGCTTGATTGTTTCTGGTTTTCTGGCTATCCAGGTAATGGTGCCTGGGAGACAAAACACTCTTCTGCTTCAGCCTCTGATGCCTGATACAGAATATAAAGTTACCATCACTCCCATCTATTCTGATGGGGAAGGCGTCAGTGTCTCAGCTCCTGGCAAAACCCGTGAGTGCAGATTTTCTTCTTGTCTTTGGCCAGGATATGCATGTAAAAGGCTTACTCTTTTGGCTTTAGTAATATATTTTAGTATAAATATGGGCTTACATGGCATAACTTCTATGACTCTAGCTCTACATTCATCTCAGTCCTTTCATTTATAAACAATGGGTTGCTTCTAATTGACAAATTGTATTCTATACCCAAATACTTTGAGTTTGCAGAAACTTACTGAGTAATGAAGCTGGTAAGTCCTTGATAGATAACCCAAAAGGACAAGCCAACTAATGCAGAAAATAAAGTAAACAATGCCTGTTGGGATTGTATCAAACCAGCCATTGTACTGTTACATTTTCTTTTGTGTGTGATCATTACTTCTTAAAGGCCATTAGAAATGCTTCCAAACTCTTTACAAAGGTGATTGCATCATCTCTGGAGTTCTGACCAAGTACCAAAAGATTACTCAGCTGTAGCTTAAGTTTCTTCTCCACTGTATGTTGGTAAAAAAATCATCTCATTGTGTACTGCTAGTCACGATAGTATAATTTTATTGACTTATTCTCTTAATTTACCTAATTTCTACCTAAATTGAAGTGCTATTTGTGCAGACACTTAAATCACTTGAAAAGCATTCCTTTCTTTCCATTTGAAAGTGTTAAGTGTTCACAAGAGCATGATTTATACATTAAAAACTTTGGTGTGCTTGGATTGAAAAAAACTGTATAAATGAAAGAAAATTATGTTTGAATCATTTTACTTTAAAAAATGTAGGGACAAAGTTGGGAATTAATTTTAAAATTCATTGTTTGTTGAATAAAGTTCATAATTAATCCTCGATATAACTTGGTGTACTCAAACACATCAGTGTTAATCCACTGATGTAATGCCAAGGACGAATTTGCTTAAAAGCTTTTATCCTGCCAATTTTACCTGTAAATCTGAGAGTACTGGGTACCACACTACTTTCATGTGCACATCTTGAGTATTATGCTTATTTGAGATAGCATTGTAAAAGCGCAGTTTGGTTTCCTTTTAGTACCCCTGTCTGCTCCTAGAAACCTACGTATCTCAGATGAATGGTACAACAGATTACGTATCAGTTGGGATGCCCCACCATCACCAACAATGGGTTACAGAATTGTCTACAAACCTATCAACAGTGAGTTTTTAAACTGATTTTTTTTGTTGGTTTTGATTGTACAACATCTTGACATCAACTTTTGCTGAATTTTGTTCTTATATCTAGCAGTTGCAGTTACACCACCTCAAAAGTGCTTAGATGTGTCTGTTTTTAAATAGGAAAGTTTTATAGTCACAGAATGATGCAGGTTGGAAGGGATCACTGGGGATCATCTAGTCCAACACCATGATCAAAATACGACCTACTTGGAACAGGTTTCACTGAATTTTGTCCAGCTGAATTTGTAATATCTCCAAGGATGGAAATTTTAAAACCACTCTGAGCATGTGTTCCAGATTTTGACTACACTCACTGTGGAGCTGTCTTTGCTAATATCAAATCAAAATTTCGCATGTTGGGAATTTTGTCTGTTTTGTCTTACCATCTTCTTGTTTGCCTCAGAAGATATTGTATTCTCTGTCCCCTCCCATTGGGTAGGAGTAGGCAGCGCTAAGATTCCCATTTAGACTCTCCATCTTAAGGCTGATCAAACCCAGCTCTTTCAGTCTCTGCTCTTTTTATCATGACTCTTTCTGTTTATTTCAGAGGCTGCATTTGCTCTTTTCCAGTTCTACTATTCTTCTTCCTTCCTCTCACAATACAAAGTTTTAGTTTCCTGTTCTACACCTCCTAAATACTTTATGTTTTATTCGTTGCCCATTTTGTCTGTGCTACATCTTTGCCCACCTGCACATTGTAGCTAGACAAGGCTCCTTCAAAACTCTGTAGAAAAATATGGTCTTCTATTGAGATAGAAACACAAATGTGTAAGAGTCTAAAACGCTGTCCAAAGACAGTACTGTTGCCTGTTTTCTGAAATGCATCTACAACAACTAAGAGAGGCAACAAAGGAGCGGTTTGCAGTTCTGATTTGGGAAAGTTTTATTCTTTTCTATTTTCATTATCATTTTTGCACAGTGTTGAATGATGCTGCTGTATAAGAACCCCTTAGGGCCTGTATTGCTGGCTGGCATCTGCTGTCCCCCCTGTTGGTCTTGGCACACCATCAAACTGAGGAGATCTTTGGCTGCCTATTTAGAGCAGTAGTAAGTCACTGAAGCAGAACAAAAGGGTCTTCACAGATGCAGAATCTAACCCTGCCTTAATGAATCCCACTGCTGAATTTCCTAAATGTATTGTGGCTTCTACCCATGCAAGGGCTGAGCAGAATGTCTTTGTTCTTCTGTATGGTTGAAGAAATCCCCGAAAAGAGCAAGGCAGAAGCATAGCAGTAACTTTAGGAGCACTTGTAATTTTGGATGTCTTAAGATGTCACTACCTGCTAACACAATGGATGAGCAAATGTTTTTCTAATTTATTCCATTTTTTGCAGTTCCTGGTCCTGCGCTGGAGACCTTTGTAGGGGATGATATTAATACCATTCTCATTCTAAATCTCTTCAGTGGAACGGAGTACAATGTTAAAGTATTTGCTTCATACTCAACAGGCTTCAGTGATGCCCTAACAGGCGTAGCCAAAACCTGTAAGAATGATTTCATGCTGTTCAGATCTCTAGAGGCTGTTTTTCACTATAACCATGCAGCTCCCTGAATAAATTTTCACATGAAGACTTTCTCAGTCATGTGCAAACTGTTTTTATGAAATGAAAGTCTCCCTTTTTATCAGACCGTATTAGGCTTTAAAATAATCTGCTAGACATTAGCAAGACAGGAGTCATAAAACAGATGTTGTTATTTATCAGCCAAACATATTTGCCTAGTAGTAGATATAAATGTCCTTAATGGAAAGTCTTCTTAGTCTTAATTTTCTCTTTTCCTAGCCCCAAAGATCTATATAATGACTTAAGCTTCACGTATCTAAAGCTTAATTTCAGATTAGATTTTAACAGCAATATCGCTATTATAATGATAATTTTATACTTATTTGTAGCAACTGCTTAGCAGTGTTCGTTTTTTAATCTTAAGTGAAGTTTCAAATTTCTGGTCTAAAGATTCTCCTGTTGTTTTTTTTCTCCCCACCCTTCTTGTTTTGCATTTTCTTGACACGATTTTTTTTTAAGCAGCTTTGAAATTATTCATTAAAATGAATTAGCTCAGGTGTTTCACTGTAACTCTTTTGTAATTTTTTTTCTTGGATATCTCATTAGAGGAGTAAATCTAATGTTTTGGTATTTAATTTTCAGTGGACCTGGGTGTGACAGATCTGGATTCCTATCAAGTCCGCATGACTAGCCTCTGTGCTCAGTGGCAGCTTCACAGACATGCTACAGCATACAGGGTAGTTATAGAATCACTTGTGGGTAAGTCACTGAGTAATTCAATATGCAACCACAGCCTACCCTAGAGAACTGAATTGCATAAATTAAGAAATCGTATGCAGTTGGATCTGTAGGCTGTCTCCTTAAATACTGGAAATGATGGACAGGAGAGTCGTGTACACACTGAAAGTTTCTGGTGTAGAGGTAGCGCTCGTGTTCTTTTATATCAAACAGATGCCGATAACTTGTCCTTTTTATAGGAGGGAGCTTTATCCCTCGGTAGAAGACAGGTGAATACCCGAGTTTTTCACTGGTATGAGAGACAGACAATGCATAAAGGACGTACAAATGATTGTAAATAAACCCTCAGTGATTTCTCTGTAGGATTCGGATGGATGTGAGAGTTAGGAAGAGATAGGTAGAAGGATAGGGAAAGTTTGATTGACTCCAAAGCATGCTCACAGAGTCAGAAGTGCATCCAGTTTTGTCTGTTCTCATTCTGTTGATTGTTAGTTATAGCTTATAGTAACATTATTCATCTGGATAAACATGCCATATTTTTGTGTGGCAACACACTTTATCTTGATGCTTTTAGCACTTGCTGTATAAAAGGTGAATTACAGCATCTTCTGTCTCACTGATTCTCAGGTGTAGCCAGAAGAGGTTTTGGAGAAGTCAGTATTCGTGCAGACTAACTCTCTTATCCCCAGTAGACATGAGTGATTTTTTGAATGGTGACAAATCAAAAGCTTGGATAACTTGAAAGAAGTGCGTTTAGTAACATTTAATGGGATCTATCTAAGGTATCATGAGAAATAATACAAATTTGGTTGCAAAAAAAAGTGTCCTTTCTGTGGAATGGCAAGTGGCTGGTGGTAACTTTCATTTGAAGGCCTGGAATACAGACAAGCTGTTCAGAAAGCAGAGATCTTGGCTGGCAGAAGACAGCAAGATTTCCTTCTCATCTGGCAGCTAGCCAACATTCTGCTTTTCATATAGAACTGCCAAAACTGAGCCAAAAGAGCCTAAATGTGAGCAGAATAAGATAAAGTGTGAACAATTGCTTCTTATTAGCATCTATCATAAAGAATTTTAATTGTCAGAGTGAGTGTTTGTCTTGTACAGGAAGTGATCAATTATTTTTATACTGATGTAACACGTCCCGATAATCATCAGGTGTTCTTTTCCCTGGCCCTGAATGACATTTTTTTGTCTATATTCTGTAAAAAGTGAGATCAGTTGCTTGCATTTCACTTCTTTGCTACAGATAATGAATTGTGCTGAAGATTTTCTTAAGATTACTAAAATAATGACTTATGCTATTTCCAGTATCCAGGCTTTTTCCATTGTCAATATGTTTTCTAATTCACAGTTTAGAAGAATTAATTTTGGAACCCTGTAAATACTATTCCATAGCTGACTTGTTAAGTGATTACTAAAGGAAGCTGGAATACAGTACCTAGTTCAGTCTCTCTTGCAATTACTGAGCACATTACACACTCTGAGAACCAGAGACATAGACAAAGGATGCTGTAGGATTACATAATGCAACAATTCCTCATTAGACTCTGATAATTTAAGACCAGATCCAGAACCCATTGATGACAATGTTAGTGATTTTTATTAACCTCAATGCAAGGGGTGAAATTCATCTTTTTTCCTGCAGATGTCTGACACATCCCTCAGCTCCTACTTACTATGAAGGATGAAATGTTACCAAAACCTCTGCATAGAGGTGATTTCCCAGAAATAAGGCAGCATGCAGTTTATTAACTTATGTTAACCACTTTGCCCTTCATCTGCTGTCATGTCCCCTGTGTTTCAGTTTTAATTAAATTACATTATTCAATAAAGCAGTAAAGACATGTTTTAATGTTTTCTTTTATTATTCCAGATGGGAAAAAGAGAGAAGTAAATCTTGGTGGAGGGACCCCTAGACATTGCTTCTTTGAGCTGATGCCTGGAACTGAATATAAAATCAGTGTTCATACACAGCTTCAGGAGATAGAGGGCCCTGCTGTAAGCATCATGGAGACAACATGTGAGTAAAACAGATCAGAGTTCAGCCAGCAGGGGTAATGCTTGATTGCTTCTAGTGTTTTGCCCTTTGCCCACGGCTGTGCTATTCCTATGTGTTTTCCTATAACTGAGTTTTTAATTTTTCAACTATACTGTGACTACTCCACAGAGGTACAGGATTTTTACACCACTGCCGTGTGTTGCTTGTGAAGTCACATTCATCAACTGTATTGCACTTCTTAATGAGAATGAAACAGGAAGGATAGGTTAGCTTTCTTCTTTAAAAATCCCACTGGGGTTTACTCTGAAAATCTGTGACTTTAGGAAAAAAAGCAAATCCAGAAAACGAAGCAGAAAGTTTTGTATCCTGCAGCTCTTGTTATTTCGTAAAATCTCACCAGTGTCTGAGTAATTTACAGTTAGATGGGACCTTGATACCCAATCTACTTATGTATTTTAAAGCAAACAAACAAATTGGCCTTTTTATTACTACTCTCAGTAACACAAGACAGGCAAACCCCTCCTCACAGCTGTTTTTGAAGGCAAGATTCTGCTCTCATAAGTTCAAACGCTGCAAAACAAAATATGGGATAAACAGTGAATATTTTGCATTATCTTTCTTTCTTCGAGCTCTTCAAGTGACCCCTTCCACAGTTTCACATACAAAAAACTTGCATGAGTGGATGACTCCACTTCCCAGTTGTCCATGGTTCCTTCTCAGAACAGTGAGGATCAAGCCAAGCTTCTCCTGCTTTTTAGAGGAATCTGTTTTGTTTGCTCTGTAGTCCAGGGACTTAGGAGACATGAGGATGAACACACCTTGACCTATATATCCATTTGAGAAAGATGGTTTGTGGTGCAGACAAATTATTGTATCACCTCATAAGAAAACACTCTTCAGGGTGACCTGTACCACTCTGGTGCTTAGAGAGCAGCCTTTCAAGTCACTTTAAGCAGGTGTGGCCCTTTCTAAATAGGTTTGATCTTGGTCTGTCCGTGGCCGTGGCGGTGCTGGGCATTAGTTTCTTGTAGGACTTTCAGAGCACTGGCCCTTTCAAGTAGAGGTTACTTGAAGGAATGATGCTCTGTCACCTATGGCTTCCTGTGCTAACTGCTTTGAAAACAACTGGAAAAAATGTGCTTGAGTGAAAGTAGAAGCTTCTCCTCAGATACAGTTGTGGAAGTCAACCCAATTGAATACTATCTCTAGGAATTCAGGCAAGACTGTATTGGAAGGCACTAAAGAGGGCTCTTGCAGTCAGCAAAGCTGTCAATTGGTGATTGTGTATTCATCTAGGTTTCTGCAAGATGGTCATTCCAAAGCTGATTTTCTGAAGAAGGTTGAGGCAGTTTTCAGAAACTCTATACAGTGACTTCAGTACAAGTTGCTGCAGGCAACAGTCCTGTAGAGCTGTTGTTGAAACTGCATTTCTAGCTGGAAACATAACAAGGTCTTCCACTGAATTTAGAAAAACCTTTATCAGAGCAGGCCCTGATCTGCTCAGAGTGGAGGCACTAGCTTGGTTTTGCATTTTGCATTGCAGGACTAGTATCTTTTTCTTTACAGGGTAGGTAAGGACCTGCTTTCTGTGACTAATGACTGGTTGTGGCCAGAAACTAAAAGCACTCTTGTCCTTTAACAAAATAAGTTATGGATGCTAGGTCAGTAATAATGGTGCCGCTTGGTCTGCTGCGCAGGAGAAATCCCCAAAAGGGGCAGTTCCAGTAGTACTTCAGTTGTACAGTGGTATCATTCACACTGAAATGCAGCCATTAATTGCTCTGTAATAGTACTATCCTTTTTCAGGTGGTCAGTAGAGGAGAACATTACATGCACATGATCTCCTACATTTTTCTCCAACTGCATACCTAGTGGATTAGAGATAATGAATTTTAAATATGGAGTAGGAAATGCTGTGTTTTATATAGATACAATACACTGGGATTTTAAGCATTTTTAATATTCCTTTCTTTTATTCTTCAGTACCACTTCCAACTCAGCCGCCAACAACACCTTCAACACCACCTCCACCACCTACAATCCCTCCTGCAAAAGAGGGTGAGTGCTGCATGTGTGGGTTTGTAATAATTTTAAGGTGTTGATGCAACATTTTTCTGCTTCTGACAACTGTTTTAGACCTGTGGGGATCAGATTTCACAACGCATTTGCTACAGTGACACTGTTAAGGCAGGTGGCTTAAATTTTATGAGCCAAAAATCTGACATCATTATTGTGTTATTGAAATTTGCAGAAAGGTTAAATATGGGTGAGATTTTCTTTTTCCAAAACTCCAAACCCATGCATATTGTGCAGCTGAAGCAGACATCCTAGGGTAGTTAAAGTTGTTTTTTGAAAATATGTCTGCTTTGGATAATGGGAAAAGTTTTGGCCATGTTCAGTCCCTTCCTTCTGTTTATCATTTGAACATGTAGTGTTTTGTACAGAGTCTCATAAATATTTCCATGTGAGGAGCATTATTATTGGAGACTGAGGGTCAAATCCATCAGCTTGAAGTCAGTGGACCAAAGTGACTTCTGGTAATATAGAATTTAACCATAAATGCAGGAAAAAAAAGACCTTTTTAGAACCTTAGAGCAGGAGATATATGTATTCTTTTTTTAAATCCAAGGAGTATGCAACAGAAAATGAGAAATACTAGTACCTGACTTCCTGTCCCATTCTCTGGATTTAGATGAGCATTTTTATTCATGATGAAATATGTTGAAAGGCATAACTTTGCTTTGAGACTCTTTGTTCCTGACCCCGAGCAACAGACCTGGATTCTGTAGAACATTCAGGGTTCCTCATTCCCATGAAAGACTGAGCAGCTTGTATGAGGTGTACATCTCCACAGGGCATTTTGAGTAGGAGCATGCTGGAATAAGATGAGATGGTGGAAACCTGTGTTGTTACTAGATAGATAGTGCGGTTAAAGCGGTGAGCGTTAGACACTACAGAGCTAGGGTAACTTTTTGAACAGACTAGTTTCCCACTGGGAACTTCCACAGTTGATATTCTCTCATGTAGCTTACTGTGCCATGCTAGGAGTCTGAGATTATAGAAGTTCATGTGTGACTTTACTTAACAGCATAAATAAAAAGAACTGTTATGGCCTTGAAGTGTATTCTGTGATAGGATGCCAGTGCAGAACGTTCACCCCTTGCAGAGCTCAGCTGGTTCTACACCTGTACTGAAGTCAATGCCAGAATGTGTGTTTGCTAAAGCCTTATGGACATTAAACAAGGGCTTTTCATGAGAGTTGCATTTTCTTAAGCAATTTATGAGATTTCCTGAGGAGCTGAGGAATTGCTCTCATTCCAAAATACTTGTTTTTCTTTCTCAGTGTGCAAAGCAGCCAAAGCTGACCTAGCGTTCCTGGTGGATGGGTCATGGAGTATTGGAGATGACAATTTCAATAAAATAATTAGCTTTCTCTATAGCACTGTTGGAGCTTTGGATAAGATTGGTCCTGATGGAACACAGGTAATCAACACATAGGGAGATGGAGGGTGCATGGACTTGACAGGGTGTTTTAGACTAGCACCAGAAGTGAAATGAATACAAAAGTAATTGACATCATTTTACAGTTCTTTTGAAAATATAAGCTACTTTTTTTTTCAATATAACCTTTTATACGCACCATATAGTAAAATTCATTATATTAATTTTGCTAGCATAAAGACTAAGTATCATTTCTGTCTCACTGTGATGTTTATTTCCAAATAAGCTAAAAATGGCATTGATAAGGAAAATTAAAGGTTTGTTTATTTAAAATCCCATGCTCTAAAAAAATCTACAGTGCTTTAAGTAAAATACAGTATTTACAGTGATAGTTCTATTTATGTATTTGTTTAGAGATGCCTTTTCACTGTTTTTTGCTATACAGCTGTTTCCCCACAGTATTGTCTATGGTGCTTTAGAAACATGTAAATGCTTAAGCTTAAGCACACGAATAGCTGCTTTTAAAGCAGGGAGACCACTTACAGAGTATCAAGTTCAATATATGTTTTGTGAGTTTTAGGTGTTTAGTGTAAAGTATTGAAATACAAGGTCTGGTCTCATGTAACATCATATTTGGGAGAGGCAATATGTCAGAATATATTCTTGCAGCTTTCTGTTGCTTGCTTCAGTATTGATCCTTAAGTTACTTATGTGCAGCTATTAATTCGTGGAGAATGAATAAAGTCCCTGAAGTTCTGTGTATGAGTAACTGTAAACTGTGTATGAGCAGCTGTAACTAGGATTTTGCTTTTGGGCTTGCTTTGAGAGTGCTTTTGCCAAAGTGGGTATTACTTTTTTCATCCTGTTTGCTGCAAAAGGAAACCAGAAAGTGTTACATGGTTGCCAAGGCTGCAGAGAGTAAAAATAAACTTTATTTAGTGAAAGCTTCTTAAAGAGAGAAAAAAAACCTGGCTTCAGTTTAAGGATGAAGCAGAGTTAGAAGAGAATCCTTGTTTTAACTGGGCCAATTCACTTTTTGCTTATCCGCTGGGTGAAGCTTTAATAATGAACACATCTCCTTTGTGCACAGGTGGCAATAATTCAGTTCAGTGACGATCCCAGGACAGAATTTAAATTGAATGCATATAAAACCAAAGAGACTCTTCTTGAAGCTATTCAGCGAATAGCCTACAAAGGAGGAAATACAAAAACAGGTAAGAAAAGTCATGATTATGATGAAATTTTCTCCCTGCTACTCTCTGTTCAGTATTTCTTTCCCATTTGCTAGGTAGTTTAATTTATCAGTGCAAACCCAGTGAGAACATGGTATCTCCATAGCAGAGGTGGTTGGTTGGGCTTCAAACAAATCTTTGTAATCTGCAGTTTGCACCCTTCACTCTCTACTGCTGGGTATTCACCCTCTGACCAACAGGGCTGTCAAGGGTCAGGGAGGAAGGGAGAGAGGCAGCTAGGCAGAAGGGAATGACTTTGTGGGTTGTGGAAGGTAGAACGTGGATTAGTACAAAATCAGCTTGGCAAGTGGAAAAAGTGGGATGGAGCTTGCAGAGCATGCAGAAAAGTGGCCAGAGTGGAGGGTCTGTTTGGTTATAAGCCAGGAGAGTTAAGCCTCAGTGGTATGCTCAAGACTATGCTCGGGAAAGATGTCTGTTAACTGAGTGTAGCTGCATTGTAGTTAATCCCTTAAATTAGCTCCCTGATGTGAAGAAGTCAAAGATGAGTGCTGAAAGGGTTAAAACCTGATTTAGTTGGAAACTGTTTACTCAAGAAAATGCTACAATGGCACCTTCAGTTGTACCTGGACTGAACCCTACAATTCAGAAAGGGAAGTTTTTGTAGCTTTAACCTGCACAGAATACCCTTTGCCACTGTCATGGTTTAACCCAAGTGGGCAATTACGTACCACGCAGCCGCTCACTCACTCCCCCCACCTTGGTGGGATGGGGAAGAGAATTGGAGAATGGTAAAACCTGTGGGCTGAGATAAGAATAGTTTGATAATTGAAATAAAGTAAAAATATAATAATAATAATAATAATAAGTAATAAAAAAGGCAGATAACATGAGAGAAGAACAAATCCCAAGAAAAGCAAGTGATGCACAATACAATTTCTCACCACACACTGACCGATACACATCCTGTCCCCAAGCAGTGATTGGTCCCTCCGGGTAACATCTCCCAGTTTATATACTGGGGATGATGCTGTGGTGTGGAATTCCCTTTGGCTAGTTCAGGTCAGCTGTCATGGCTCTGCTCCCTCTTATACCCCTCCTCACTGGCAGATCATGAGAGACTGAAAAGTCCTTGCCCAGGGTAAGTGCTTCTTAGCAACAACTGAAACACCAGTGTCCTATGAACATAGTTCTCACACTAAATCCAAAACACAGCACTGTATCAGCTAATAGGAAGAAAATTAACTGTATCCCAACCAAAACCAGGGCACCCACACATGCCATGTTCTTGATCTTCACCTTCTGGACTGAGAAACAGAGGCCTGAAACAATTAGATTTTCAAAGGTTAGGGTAAAAATTAAACTTTTCTAAATCTCTATTTTAGTAATTACAGAATGCACCAATTTACAGACTACTCGGGACCCAACAGATTTCTCTCTTTATTGATGCCTACCACATGATATGAGAAGCCAATAGAAACTGGGTTTATGTCACAGTGAAAGTATGCTGTCAATTTTTTTCTGTTTCAGGGAAAGCCATTAAGCATGCAAGAGAAATCTTGTTTACTGGAAAGGCAGGCATGAGAAGAGGCATTCCAAAGGTTTTGGTTGTCATTACTGATGGGCGATCACAGGATGATGTGAACAAGGTCTCCAGGGAAATGCAACTAGATGGTAAAATGTGCAGTTTTAAGAACTATTCACGTCTTCCTTTTTCTCTTTATTTATAACTATGTAAGTATGGGTATTAGATAAGGGTAACTTTTGCTCCATGAAGATTTCCAGTTTAAAAAAAAAACAGAGAAAGAATCTCGCTAGGATATGGTTAGAGTCTAGATTTGTGTGTGATTAATGCAATTATTTTTATTTTGGTGGCGGTGCTAAATGTAGTAGTCAATGGAACTGTTCCCATGATGAATAATTTAGGGGACATGATCCTGAGAGTCTGGACTGATGTCTATGAAATGTAGCCTTGTGGTTACCAGCAAACTGGACTGTTGTATTCTCTATACAAGATATCCTTTGAAAATTCTTTCATATGTTCTTTTACTGGTTCTGATCTGCTCTCATGTTGCACTAATTACCTCTAGGAATTTCTTTTTAAAGCACCAGTTCTAGAGGTTTAAGCAGCCACACAGTGTTGTGAGTCTAAGTATAAAAACTAGGTTGGTTGTAGAAATGTCTCATACTGAGGTTTGTATCAAAATCCAAAGGCCACAGTGTGCCACATGGAACAAAATTAAAGGATGGAAGAGGAAAAGATGTCATCCTTTCAATGTGAGGAGATTTAACAACAAATTAGATTTGTGCTCTTTTATTTGCCTTTAGACTTTGGCAGCTAGGAAGTTACCAGTGTATATTGGTGATTCCTGAAACCCAGTTCAATCGTTGATCTTGGCTGCCTGCTTGTATTACCACTAGATGCTGGGTGCAGTGCCTTTAAAGTAAAATCACATCACAAAATAGTAGGGCATGCATAACTTCTTTTAAGTAGCAATCAAGAAAACCCTGTGGTTGTGAATAAATTGGAGAATATGTCTGACTACAAAAACAAAAATAGCCGTTCAACAGGCAGGTAAGTCTTACAGTTGCCTATTTAACTATTAGATTGGCAACAAGCTTGAAAGGAGAAGGCATACAGTGGGGGTTCAGTTGCTGACTGGGATGTGCCATCTTGAACAAATTACTTCCTCTCTCTCATTTCCTTTTGTGCATGCTGTATGTTTAGGCTGCTGGTAGGTTGAAGCAGGTGCTGGCTCACATCTGTGATTGAGACTGGGATGATGAGGTGCTGATCTTGGATGAAATATTGATGATATTTCTATAAATATGCAAGTCATATTTTTATAAATACGCAAGTCATATTTTTATAAATATGCAAGTCAAAGTTTTGTTAAGCTAAAAGCTCGGCAGAGGGTGATGAATGCCCCTGGGCTTTATTCAGACTTGAAGACAGTGTTGCTTGACTGGAGTAAATCTGGGAGTGAGCCGTACAAGAATACAATATCATTAACAATATTCAGCCTCATGTAGACAAGTTTTTTTCTTTATCTGTTGTGGAAAGAAAGTGTTGAAAAACTTCTAGCTAGTTCGCTGCTCCTCAAACATATGGGATACAATTTCTTTTTCACCAAAATCTTTGAAGTCAGGGTCAAATTTCAAAATATATTAATGTAGAATATATAGAGCATATTCAACCAGTGCAGTTAAGTCACTGATGAAATGAGAATGCATTGATTTTGTTGTTCACTCATGAGACAGCAGTGGCTTGAAAACTCTGATTAATATCTGCCAGTGAACAAAATCCATAAAAGACCTATATGAAATTAATTTCTGTGCTTTGTATTTATGATATACTTGACACATGGATATTTTTGTGTGTAATACAATATAGCATTAAATTAGAAAAACATTTGAACATACACTAAAACTTTAAACTACTGAATAGTCGTATGTCTTCAAGAAAACACTCAAGCTTGAACTTACTAACTCATTAAGCATAAATAGCCAAAAGAAATACCTCACAGAGAATGTATTACATTTATTTTAGATTAAATAGATGCAGGAATTTGTAATAATAATAATAAAATTTCCACCTTTGTATTTAATCAGGAAGGGAGCCAGTGCAAATACAGTTGTATTCATATTGTACTTCCACTCTATAAGTGAATGACTCACAAGACTGCTCTTTTTTGGTTTACAGGTTTCACCTTTTTCGCCATTGGAATAGCTGATGCTGATTATTCAGAGTTAGTTAATATTGGCAGCAAACCCAGTGAAAGACATGTCTTCTTTGTGGATGACTTTGATGCCTTTACAAAGATTGAAGATGAGCTGGTCACTTTCGTTTGTGAAACTGCATCAGCAAGTTAGCCATTTTGACTTATACTTGCTTCTAAAATAAGTGCTAATTATTGGGTTGTTTGTAACTATTAATTTTCTATTAAAAGGTATTTTTGATCCTTTTAAAATAATTTACTGCAGATAATATAACTCTACTGTTATTTCCATAAAAGTTTAAGGAAATGAAGGCTTTTGGATATCAAAACAATTAATGGTTGTTTGCTACAAATCAGGAATACAGCCATTGGTTGAAAAAAAATTATTTTAGATATGAAACTTTGCTAATGGTTCAAAATATAGCAATAAAAATTTAATTGTTATATTTTATTTTCTAGACTACTTCAACCATCTGTAAGAATACAGTTGGCTACATTCATTATTACTCAAATCACATTGTTAATTTATTAATGGAGAACTAATAATGTTTCTATTACCAGAGAAAGTAGAAGAGTTGTAGCCTAAGCAAAAGCATAAACCGTATCCAAACTCTTTGAAATCTCTGAAAACACCAAACTTAAAGCTTTTTACAAAAATGAAAGACATTCTGGAGCAACACCTAATGGTTAGAGGTCAATAATTCCCTTGCCTTTAGGTGTTTGCCCTCAGTATGTTTCCTTATATATCAGGTAGGACATAGACAGTGTGTAGCTTATGTAAATCATTTGTGATTATAAAGAGTTCTCATGCCTAATACTGCAAGTTATCATGAGACTGTGAGTTATCAAAGCTGGTGAACACAAATATGTTGTTTGTGTCCCAGTAATTCTTTGGGTTTGACCATAAGCTCTACTTTAAATAGTAGAGAGAATGTTGAACATTGAGAATGCTACTCAACAGTAGCATTTATTGGTTACTTGTTCTTGTACTCCAAAAGTGATCTCTAAATATAAGTATCCTGGGGTGCCATATTTGACACCTTGCCTCTTGGTTTATTGATTTCCCAGGGCACCTTTCCTGGAAGAGATTAGTGTGCTTTCTTCTCAGCCACAAGAAAAATATAAACCAGATTTACAGCTATTTAAAATGTGTGCACACATATTAAGGACTGTGTGGAATTCTGGTCTCTGTTGCTCATGAAAAAGCTATTGTGGCAGAGAATGCCACCTAAAGTAATTGAAATTGAGATGGAGTTAGGTTGGAAAAGGTCATATGCTGAGAACTAGGTTAAAACCCAGTATAAAAAAATGGGGGTTTTATGCAGCAGACAGTGAATTTGTTGTCACAAGAGATTATGAAGGCAGGTTCATAGAACGATTAGACAAATTCATGGACAACAGATCCATAAGATAATACAATGTGGAACACATAGCGATGTACCCTTTAATATCTTTGCTATAACCCTTGTGGATCCTGAGGAGCATCAACTGAATGGAGTAGGGAGTGGTCAGGTTTGCATGCCCTTCCTAAACATCATCTCCTTTTGATATTGCTGGGGATAGAGTACTGGGCTGACTGGATCATTGCTCTGACCCAGTTGGACGTCTCTTGTATCCTTAAATATATCTTTACTTCTTTTCCAGCCTGCCCATTGGTAATTAAAGATGGCAACAATTTTGCAGGTACAGTATTTTTGTGTTCATATTTGTTCCTGATTTATGGAATAATTTTCATTACCTAATTTTCACAATATTAGGCAATAAATTTCCCTTTTCAAAACCAGCTGTTAAACAGATGTTAAATGAATCTGATGCAACTGGATTTTTCCTCTTTTTTTATTTCCTCTAATGCAGCATTAATTTAAATTAATAGAGTGTATATTTTGATACCTTCCAGGATTTAAAATGATGGAAATGTTTGGTTTGGTTGAAAAGGAGTTTTCAGCTGTGGAAGGGGTTTCAATGGAACCTGGTACATTTAATGTTTACCCATGTTACAGACTGCACAAGGATGCCCTGGTATCCCAGCCTACCAAGTATGTATTAATGTATATATATTAGAATCATAGAATCATATTCATAAAACACATGAGAATAATTGTCCAGTGCAGGCAAGTATTCATTTCAGGGACCAATATTTTCATGTCAGAAGAGCAGAGATGCCAGAGTGTTTGGTGTCCTGAGTCTTCAGTCAGTTTCATTCAAAAATAGCAGTTGTGGGTAACACTAAGTAAGCCCACTGGCTCTTTCCGGTTTCCCACATGAGCCAGTTTCAGGCTTGTGCCAGTTTAGCACCTAGGAATTTCATGCAGGCATGTGTCTGGGCAGATTCCAGCATGTAGTACTTTGTGAAAGGTGCCTCTGGAATGCAGGTTGAAGTCTGAGAGAGTTCAGAATGTCTTTGAAGCAGGGGTCAGAGCAAGAACCTGCTTTAGCAGGTCACTTTTACTTCAGTCTATGTCCATTCATTGATTGTAGAGGAAGATTATCTCCTTATGCTGAAATGAGTCTGTGTGAGCCTGATCTAGTACCTTCCTGGTAGGCAGGACATAGTTCAGTTACAAAGGCTGTGTCCTGGGAGAGAAATGGAGGGGGTGATGAAGAAACCTCCCTTTGAACTTTTACAGCCATTCCTCAGAGAGGAAGTGATAGAAATTATCCATTTCTTCTATGAACAGTGTGTATGCTGTGTTTGGTCCCTTTCAGTCCAGTCCCCCACTTTGTAGTAAGTGGCACCAGAGAGAAGTAGTGGCCCTGAAGGATTAAATATGGGAAGATACAACAAAAAGTATTCTTTAGCTGAGATAAATAAGAAAGAAAGAAATTACTTTTAAGGCTTATATTAGATTTTAGTCTTTTTTGTGTGATTATCATGTCATGTCCCAGATGAGGCTGTACTTGGACCTGTTTCACATTCTCCGCATTTAGTTTCCTCCTGGGTCTAGATGGGCTGGAATTTCCAAGGATTAACGTTTCTCACTTCTTTTTCCCTTTCTGCTTCTTTCTAACTGGATCTGCTGCATTTACATGTCTTTTCTAGTTGCCACCCCAGCCCAATCTTACTGCTTCATTAGGCTTTTACTTCCTTTCATGGTTCAGAGAACACCTTTCTCTTAATGATCTACAGGTATGTCTGAATAATAGTGCTTGTTTTTGTCATCACATCTGTGCACTGAATGTCATTAATGTTATCCTCTGTGTTTGTCCCACCCGGCTTATTGACTTTTCTTTCATTCTTTTTACAATGGATATACTGTATGCCTTTTTTCTTACACTTACTGAGTTCCCTCTCTTCTCAATGGGAAATGTGCAGTCTAATATCACATTTGATCATCTACAGATTCTGTGCAGAATATATTGCTTATATATCACATTTAACTCATTTGCTCGCATGATTCATGTCTGTGTATTTTATATGTGCCAGAAATAGTTTGGAAGGAATGGATCATATCTGGGAGGAAAAGAAATTGATTAAATAACCACTTCAGGCTTCTTTCAGATCCCTTTACCATAATTTTAAGGAATCAGGCTAGTCAGTCATTTCAGGCCCTCATCCATATCGCCTACTTTGGGTTTTAACAATGAAAGGTTAAATTAAACTGCAAGTACTAAATGACAAATTTTAGGAAATGGCATAAAATAGCATGCCTCTTTTATGTCATAAACTTCCTGTCTTTGGAAAAAATTGTAAATTATGTTTCTGAATTGTGTGATCTGTTTTGTCTTCACTTTCTTCTATATTAACTTTGAAATGTACAAATTACATTCCCTATTATATAGAAAGCTTCCTGTTACAGTCTCTATCACTCCTAATTTTAATCCATCAGTGATGGTTTAATGACAAAGGACATGTCTATTGAGACTGGTCTTCCGAGCAACTTCTGTTTTCATTGTCTGTCAAACCCGAAAATAGCAAAGCGTCTTGCAAGTGGCAACTGTTTTTTAAAAGCTTTTAGTATAATTAATTTCAGCTTTATTTCAAATGGAACTCTGATCTGATCTGCAATTTTTTAAAAAAATTAATAGTTAAGGGCAATTTTGTAAATTTCAGGAGGAAAAATCTCCTTTGTTCATGAGAATTCTTTCGATACTGATCAAGTTGAGTAGATTTTGCAAACACTTTTTCATACCGCTTAGGTCTTGATTTTCAAAGAAATTTACAGAGTAGTAGAAAGCATCTTGAGTGAATATCTGGTGAGTAAATCATCAGATTTAATGTTTGTTTCAGTTTAAAAGACATTACTTCTCTTACAGGTATTTGCATCCTGAAGGTCTCCCTTCTGATTACACCATTACGTTTCTCTTTCGCATACTCCCTGACACGCCTCAGGAGCCATTTGCTCTTTGGGAGATTTTAAATGAAGGATATGAGCCACTGGTTGGAGTTATTTTAGATAGTAGGTATTTTATGTTTTATCAGTGACTTTGTCTTCAGCTGCATGACTTATTCATTCTGTCTCTAATATTATTCTTTGTATTTTCCACTGTTTTAATCTGCTGCCAGAGCAACTACCTGAATCTGGATAGTGATGGTTTACAGTGGATGTTTTTTGGATTCAATTTAGCTGAGTTTAATTTGGAGTTAGAGTCAAAGTTTGAGTACAGTGCTCTCAACTGGGAGGAATGATACTGAAATCCAAAGAGCTGTAACAGATGTAAAATGATGTAAGGGAGGTACTAATTTGCTTTTAAAATTTCTGCTGATGTCAATCTGGTTCTAGTAGAATCTATTCTGATATACACCAGTGGTACTGACCTGATTGTATATGCAGAGGCAATGCAGTCTGGTGGATAGCAGAGCTAGAGACTTGAGCTCTTGATGACTCTTCATTTCTATCTGATTTGACTTCTACAACTGTAAAATAAGGATTATGATTTAGAAGGTTTCCATATTTAGAGTTGAGAAGATGTAGATTCTAAGATAGCTGTTCTTCATGGCTGCCAATTTTAAAAGAAGTGTATTAGTACTCATCTTTCTATCTTTCCTAGAATTTTTTAGGTATGTCACTTTTAAATAAGTGGGAACTAGGCACTTAGCTAGCTTGAGGATCCATGCGTGCTTTTCCTGTCCAAATCCCATGGAGAACTAGTGGGAGAGTAGGATCAGGTAGACAGGGGTGAAGTAGACTCCCAACTATTGGTCCAACCTTCCTGTCAAACCAGGAAAGAGCATTTCTCTGGGATAGCTTGTTACTCTCAGGTCAATATACCACTTACGAATGTGTTTTACTATTTGATAGATTTGATACAATTTGATATGACATCTTTGATTGTCTTCATTAAACACAAAATTGACCCTTTCAAATAATGTACAGGCTTTTCCTTTGTCTAACACAGAGCCCTTATTTTTATTCACACACAGATGGTGGTAAAACTCTGACTTTCTTCAACTATGACTACAAAGGAGATTTTCAAACTGTGACTTTTGAAGGTCCTGAAATAAGGAAGATATTTTATGGGAGTTTTCATAAGGTTAGTAATGGTAACAATCACAAAAAGAGCACTCTGAATAAAGGTTTAGGAGTTTTTCATGCTTAAAAATCTTCTTTCATGTGGTCAACCACTGCCAAAAGAAATGTATTTTGCATATTCATAATCATCTACCAGATTGTCCAAATTTCTTTGCAATATTGAATTAACATTAAACAAGTCATAGTTTCTCTGATGAAGCTGATGTGATCAATGTTCATCTTGTGCTTTGTGCCTGTACTTTAGACTTGATAAAAAATACTTGCCTTGAAAAGTAATTTGGAAATAAATTTGCTTTTCCTTTTAAGGCTTGGATTAGAAATGTCACTTATAATGGAATGAAAATGTCCAGCAAAAAAAAATTATCTTTTTTTTGACCAGAATTGTTATCTTAAAACATATTTCAAGGGCTATGCCATGTCGAACTTTTCTTGGCTCTTAGAGAACTTTTACACATTCTTCCTTAAAGTAGATGAAGTAGTGCTGGGATTATAGCCCATACTTGTTGCAGAAGGTGATTTGTTGTTCACTTTTATTCCTGATGTTTGTATCTTACCTAAACAAAAAAAAAAAAAAAAGGAGACAGTGGGTTGAGGGATGACATTTACAGAGCTTAACTTTTCCGTACTTCCTTCTGAATTGACAGGCCAAGAAAGGGAGAGTAGGTCAGGGCTGATTCTGACTCTCTTAGTTTGTGCTTTGGAGGAATATATGGACAAGAGAGTGCGAGTGAAGGCTTTAGGAAGTAACTCTGTTGCTCCTCTCTGTTTTTCTGCACTGTGTTTGATGTGAATTGGTTTCTTTCAGTATAAAAGCTCCGTGGTGAAAGATTTTGCTGTGTGGTTAATGCATAATTTGCAGAATAAATTTTATTGCTTAGTTTTGGCTTTTGCAAGTGGCTAGAAAAGATGCATTGATGAAATCCTATGTTATATAGTAGGATCATACAAGGCCTGGGAATTATTACTGACCACATAAGTCAAGGGCTCTTTGGGAGCTGGGCGGTATATGAAATTGTATAGGTTTTTTGTGAAGGATAAATTATTTTCTTGCTGGAAAAAATATGTGAGGTGTTGCTTTGTATACAGATGTTCCATGAACAGAAAAATTAACTACACTCATTAAAAGGTTAGAGTCATAGAATAATTCAGGTTGAAAGAGACCTCTAGAGGTCATCTGGATGACTTGCTATGGATTATTTTCTGAGTTTTATTGGCAAACATGGAATTTGGAACTTATTTCAAAAATGTCCCTTCCCCCTCCCCCATTTTCCCCAGGAATTTAATGTATCCTATATGCTCCTTTGTATGTTAAAGCATCTTTTCTTTTGCTTAGTTGCATGTTGTTATCAGCAAGACTACAGCCAAAATAATTATTGACTGCAAGGAAGTGGGAGAGAAGACCATTAATGCAGCAGGAAATATTAGTTCTGATGGCATAGAAGTGCTTGGGAGAATGGTCAGATCCAGAGGACCAAGAGACAACTCTGCACCGGTGAGTAGAACAAGAACGACTCTTCAAACCATCTAAAATATCCTAAAAACAAGTTTGGGATCTTTGCAGTTAGTTTGAAGTTGAAGCACAGTGAACTTGTATTTGAAACAGCAAAGCTCCAGCATTTCAGAAATTCTGCAAAAGCCTGTAGTAGTTCTCAACTTGGGTAAAATCTGTTTTTGATTATTTTAAAAGGAAATCACTAGATCATCATTGTTCAAATGTTATTCTCGAACGCATATATGAACACAGTCAATACATTCAGATATTGCTTGTGTTCAAAACTTCATTACATAGAGTAATACAATGTATAGCTGCCTTGCCTGGAATCATTTAAACTTTGGTTTGAGTGAGAATTGTTCCACATGTCTCTTATTCATTCCCTGTTACTCTAACAAAGTTTGCCTTCTAGGTCACTGTCTGTTTATTAAATAATTGAACTAGATTGACACAGATGATCTGCAAAGCCTCTCTCTTAGTATATCTACTTCTTTTTATATTCTAAAATATTTTAAATATGAAAGATCTTCCCCAAGATTAAGTATACTTTCATTCCTCTAAAATTATTTTCCTAGAAGCAGTAATTGATCATCCTGTTTGCATGGCAACCTATGGGAGCCTTTTGATTTTGTTTCCGTTGTCATTAAGAAAGTTTGTTTGGATTTTTCACATAGACTTAGTTGTTCAAGAAGAATTTCCAGGCTGGTGATGATCTTATCAAGGTTTCTTTGCCATGTAGTATGGTTTGCTAATTTTCTTTGAACTTTCTTGACCCTAGAATGAGGTTGCCAAAGAATGTGAACCTTGAACTGAAGGCTTGATTGGAATGGGAATGAGGTTTCAAAATTGTATTTATTTGTTACTATATGGAAATATTCCGGTTTAGTAATAAATAAGCCCTCAGAATATATCTCTGTGTACAAAAAATAGAGCCTTGAGGGCTCAAACTTATGGATAATAATTATATGAAGCCTGTAAAGACAATTACACAGAGAAACCTTTGTAGTCACATTCCAACAGAAACAGAAAAAGGCAGGCTTAGGAAATCTTGGAATTAGAGAAGGCTTTGTAAAGAAGTGGAAAGACATGGTGTCTTTTGTTAGAACCCAGGAATCTATAAAAGATAAGTCGGACTGCCCACTCACTGAAAAATTTGGTCTTGTTCAAATGAACTGTGAAATTGACGTAAGACTACTAATGTGTAGCTGAACATGAAAATCCTTTGCCCCATAGTACTGCTTCGCTGCCTTCGAGTACTGCCACATATACCAAATCACAAGCAAGTCAAGAAAGCGCCCAAATGCCATTCTTTAAAGTTTCCATTCTGCTCATTTTTTTCCTATTGAGTGGAACTTGTGTGCATAGTCACATTTAAGCATGAATGACTTGGTTTCTTCTGTTCCAAAAATTAGAGGACATCAAAGGAAGCTGGTAGGAGGCAAGCTAGAGATTCTTCTCACAAGAGGTAGATAGATCAGTGCAGCTTCTAGTCACAGGATTTTATGGGTACTAAATACTTATATGGATTGTAGGAAAGCCTGGATAAATGAATAAAAGGGAAATATTGGTTGTTAAATCTGGGGCAGGAAATCCGTGGTCTGAAAGTCACTGGTAAATAGTAGACTGTATGATAGGAGTATGACTTACACCCTTGTGCTTCATTACATATCACTTGTGCCACTGTGCGAAATAGAATTCTGGGATTTAGTCCATGACAGTCTCCTCATAGCTTTAAGAGGCTCATAAAGGCACGAAACAGCAAAAATTCCTTTTTGCAGAACATTTTGAAAAATTGTTTTGAATTTATATGAAAATTGGAATTTGTTGATAGCTCTGTAAAGGTCTTTTCTCATTAGCTGTATTTTCATGGACTACTTTAATCTTAGTATTAGAGATCCTTATTACCTAAAATAGAAACAGGCAGGCGATTATTTTGGAACAAAATTGTGGATGTTTTGTTCTGAATTCACATGGAAGAGTTTAACATTGTCAGAACCCAGTGCAATCGCTTGAATTTTGCAAAACATTTTAGTTTCTGGGAATATAATTGTATCAGAGTTTGTTTTTTTTCCCAATCGATGTGTATGGTGTTCAACAGTTCAATGAGCAGGCAGAAACAGAGATAGATAAGATAAAAAGAGGATTAGGCTGAAGGTGCTGTGCCCTTTAACATCCCTTTAATAGTGCGGTGTCTCTGGATTGGGCACTCCAGCCAGCTAGAGCAATGAAACCTGACTGTGACATGCAGCAACTAATGTTCTTTATTCCTTCAGTAGGATATAATGAAAGGTCAAGCTTTAAAACATTGCTTATTTACAATTCACAAACCTTCTTTTTACTGAAGTTTCTTTTTCATTTAAATTTAACTTGTTTAAGTCCATGTACTATTAAAAAAGTAATGTCTAATGTGGTTTGCTCTTGAGAAATCTTTGCAGAACTGTAGCCTGATCAGAGGACAGGCAGACTTTTCCATCTTATTGGTTCTGCTGCAGGGCTGGATACTTAGAAAGCAAAATCACTATGAATACAGGGAATTATGAATAAATGTTTAACGGTAGCAAAGAAAGCTTTGTTTAGTTATTTAGCTTGAGTCAGAGCAACCCACATAGTAACATAAGAATACTGAGTCATTCAACATTTGGATGGTGAATACAGCAATTCAGAGAATGCCTATTTGCCCTGTATTTTACACTAACAAGCTTTGTCACTATGGTTCTCTAGGTTGCCTAATCCAGAAAAATGGATGCATATATACGCCTATGTAGGACTGCATAATTTTAGCCATTACTGTTAACCTTCTGTTGTTCAGGATAACAGAATAGCTTGGGACAAACTGGGTTATGGAAAAAACTGGCAATACAACTTACTTCTGAACTCAAGTTTCCTTCTGCACAACCTTTCCTGGGATGTCTTGTTTGCTTAAGTGTAGCATCATGCAAATGCCCAGAGGCGTTCTGAGTCACAGAGCATTATGCTCATGCGTGTTCAAATACCCTGTGCTCCAGCTAATTGGTCCTTCCAGAATTAGTACCTTTGGGATGTGTAGTAAAGAGGCATCTAAGCAGCTCCACGTGGAGCCAGCCTGCATTTGACACAGTAAGAGACACAGACTTGCTGAACTCAGGATAGACCTTTGTGGAGGCAAACCAAGGGGCCAAAAGTTGCCTTCATGCTGCACTTCAGCTGCCTAAGCTGTTTAATATGGATACAGCTCATGTGCATCAGCATCTGTAGTACAGTATATCTACAAACCAGTGAATCTGCTGGCAGCTAAGAAGAATATATATGAAAGTATTCATTTAAAATGTAACAGTTGCCTGTATGTAGGGAAAAAATGAGGCAAAGCTGAAGGTGCACGTATGTAGTTCATTTTAACAGCTTTAGAAGCAATGAAGTTTTAAGAAAATTCATTCCTTTGTCCTAGTGTTAGAATGATGCCACTGAAAATAATAATGGGAGCATACCCAAAGAGAGTTCTATCTCTAGCAGTTCCTCAATTTTTTTAACATGTGGGGTTAATTTAATGGGATGTTCTGTTCCATTTCCCTCTCTGTTCAATATGCACATAAATAAGGCATGGAAAAAGAGTAGAAATAGTAACAGAAGAAAGCTTCATGTCTCTAGACCTCTTTGTTCAGTTCAAGGCTGTAAAGGAGACAAGTGGTTTTACCACTGAGTCCTATTCAGTATATTGTTTCTGAGTACCTAGCAGCCATTATTTTTACCAAATGTGTGTGTTCTTGTAGATTAAATTCTTGCCCAAACCATGTTCCCAGACCTGTGATGGGAATTTTCTGCCCAATGTTGTCATGTGTTGAGCAAGCTTTTCACCATCCTTAAACTATCGCCTGGGGATAATATGGGTAAGAGAGGGCACATTCTAAAGTAAAATAAAACTAGTGAAAATGATAAATATTATTTGTGGCTCAGCTCCAGTGTAAGTAATGCACTACAGAGACGTTGTCCCAGATAAAAGCTGAGCACCAGACCACTGGGTTAAGAGGAATTACAGTTTTGAGAAGCTGAGCTCTCTTTCGCCTTACTCTTAATGCCTCCTTTGCTAGAAAAAGGTGTCAGGAGGCACCATTGGGTAAAATTAGGAATTTAATCAAGGAGGTGGGAACAATCCAACAAATGCCTACAGCATTTAGCCTTGAACAGCTTGCTCGATCCATTTAGTGTCTGATAGTTTGGACAAGTTGGTTAGAACACATACGTTTAGTAGAAAAAATGGCTTTTGTTATTTGTGTATTTGTGGCTACCTGCTCAAAGCTCGTCTTCTGTCTAACCTGAATGCTTGAATCAAGGTAGCTTTTCTTGCTGATAGCTCCATTTTGCACTGATCTTACAACTAACAGTCGTTTTGTACGTCACCCTTGTTTTGAAACAGTTGCAGTTACAGATGTTTGACATCGTTTGTGCTACCTCATGGGCCAATCGAGACAAATGCTGTGAGCTTCCGGGCTTGGTAAGAAACTTCTTTCAATAATTGTAGAATTTATCTTTTACTTCCCATTTTATTGAAACAAATGTTCAAATGGAAAAGGATGGTTAAAAGTTTCCAAAAAAGTCTGCTTGACAGTCATTGAGATGCTTGTTTCTAAATCAAGTAGGTGCTTTTGAGGTGTCCACATAGTACCGTGTCTTAGATTCATAAAATTCTTAACTTCTGAATCAAAGTTTTGGACATCATTCTCTTCCTGTCTTCATCTTTCCTTAGAGAGATGAAGAAAATTGCCCTGCCCTTCCTCATGCTTGTTCCTGTTCAGAAGCTAGTAAGGGTCCTCTTGGACCTCCTGGACCACCGGTAAGGTTTTACTCAGGTTTGTAGTCAACTGTAGCAAAAAGTGGCCACCTTTATTACAAGACGTGAATATACTGTCATTGTATAACTAATATGGTAAATTAGTTTTTAAACTATTGGGAAAGAGATAACACTCAATTCATAGCAAAGTTGCAAAGTAATAAGCGGTAAAAAACCTTCTCACCCAATAAGTTAGTCAAATTCGCAATGGTTTAATTGAGACCTGAAGCAGTTAGGGTAATCTTTAGACTTTGAATCTGTCTGTAGTATTAGTAGATGCCCTAGTTAGTGCCATTTATTATTACTTAAATCACCCACTGTCTGTCTACTCTAGCACACATGCATTAAATATAGCTTGGAGATTTACAGTACTCTGATGAATTAAAGATCTGGAGTATGACAATGCTACTTGTATGATAAATGATGGAAGAAGGCTTTTCTGTCTTAAAAACCCTACCTAGGTACAATATTTATTAGCAAGTACAATTGAAAGTACTGGTTGTTCAGAGCCTCCTAGAGGCAGAGGGGTACCCAGAAGAGGTACCTAACTTAGCTGCTTGCTAAGTTAGCTTGAAATGGGGCCTTCTTGTGAACAAGGCTGAACTGGGTGTTTCTCTGCTCATACTGTAAGCATGTAACCTGGATGCTGTCAGAGCCTGTTTTGAAGGGAAAGCGCCAGTGAAGAACGTAAAGGAAAACGAGTTTCTGAAAAGGTTAAAAGTATGCAAATTACTTGAGATACACGTTCAACAACAAAATTAGCTTGTTGTTGAACAAGTGTATTTTATGTGCAAGGTCCTTGCAGACCTTTATCCTGCTAACAACTCAGAGGTTAGTGTTGCTGCAAAAACTGTTCTTCAAGCTCTAGTACAAAAGCCTGAAGAGGAACTCAGGAGAAAATTCACTGAAGAAGTGTATCTTGAACTAGGAAAATTTACTCTGTTCTCCTATTTGAATGTAGATTATAAATCAAACATGGATTAAGGTTTTCATTTCTGAATACAGGTGTCCAGTTTGTGTTCTGAAAAAAAACAATGGGCTATTTCACACAAAAATGCAACTGAATTTGAGTAGTTTGGCCACATGTCACAGTAAAATGAAAAATATTTTAAAATTATTTGACTGGAAGGATGTGTGTTACTATAGTTCAAAACATACAGATCAGGAACTGCTAAATCTTACCCAGCAGTAAAATAATGTACTTCTATTTATTACATTTAGGATTAGCAGTGTTTTGAGTAGCACAGTGCCATGCAAGAGAAGGCTTAAAATCAAGAAGAAAAATCACTGCTTAGGCAGGCGAGTATGTGATTCTGCAACTCAGCTCCTTCTAAGTGACGCTTTTCTGCCAGACAGTTATGTGGTGTAGCCCTGGAAAGAAGTCAGAGGTTTAGCAAAAAGCAGAGCAGAAGAATAATGTCAGTGTTCATCTCTGTGCCAACCAAAAGTCAGGAAGTCACATGTGCTATGTCTGGTCAGTACTGCTCCAAGTCATTAAAATGTCACGTGACTTTTCCCAAAGCCAAGGATTTTTCTGTTTAAGAGATCAGGATTCTACTGTGTAGCCAGTTTTAGACACTAAACTAAAAAGGACACCAAATAAAAGGCTTCCATTTGTTTGGGATAGTAACTCTGGAAATATTTTTCTTAAGCTCTTTTAGGAAGTGGGTCATTTTGGTAAGCCACAGTATCATTTAGAGTTAAGATTATCTGGTAGTCTTCATTTCAGGATACTGTTTTTATGGCTTCATCTTTGCCAGATTTTGGTCATGCTGTCTGAAGTCCCCCACGCAAAGTAAAAGTAAGATATCGCCCAAACCTGATCCCTGCTTTGAAAGGAGAGCTGCAGCACTGGAGAAGGTGAAGCAGGGGGTGAAAAATATTGGAGGACTGCAAAAGCTTAATCGCAAAGAAAAGCTTTCAGTGCTTCATAGTTTTAACTATTACAAAGAAATAAAGAGGTGACTTGATAAGTGTTTCTGGGGGAGAACCCTGGCTATTAAGAAGTTATTTAAAATAAGAGAAAAAAGCATAATAGGAATTCTTGGCTAGAAGTAGAATCCAAAGAAGTGAAAAGTTTGAAATTAGTCACACAAGCTTAAGAGTGCTGCAGAATAACCACCAAAACAAGTTTACAAGAAAAATGAGGGAGGCTTTTGTGATGTTTTAATCTTAAAGCCTTTCTAGAACTTGTGCTTTCACTAAGCAAAAATGAATGGTTCAAAATATGGATAAGTGTACCAAATTCAGCGTGAATCTTAAAACATATGATTTAATGGCTCAGCATCAGGCTATTTTTAAGTATACTTTCTTACTCAGTAGAAATGTGAACTGTTTCTAGAAGAAAATGGGAGAAAATGGTGTGATTTTGTTAATGTGAAAAAGTTGCAGTTATGCTGCTGAGTATTTGCATAGGAATTTTTAATGAGAGAGGTAGGAGAAAGGCAGAGGCAGGAAAAAGAGCAGAGGGAGCTACTAGGCTGGAATGCAGAAATGCAATGACCTGGAATTTGGGAACTGGCAACTGGAACACAGCTCTGTGGAGAGCGTGGGATGAGATTTTAGGGTCGGAGCAGACCATAATGTGATGGGTCATGGCCAGAGAGCTGTGGGATGGAAGTGAGGAGACTAAAGGAGCTGGGACAGAGAGCAGAAAACTGCTCTGTAAGCCTACATATGAGGACTATGTGATGATACCTTCACTGAAGAGCAAGAGCACTCTGGCACTTCCAAACATTTTTGTTATTAACATTCCTATTTAAAGTCTCATAAATACT
The DNA here is from genome assembly GCF_034315485.1 of Pezoporus occidentalis. Taxonomy (NCBI): domain Eukaryota; kingdom Metazoa; phylum Chordata; class Aves; order Psittaciformes; family Psittacidae; genus Pezoporus; species Pezoporus occidentalis. The sequence goes on along the minus strand of NW_026914940.1, from coordinate 12,238,366 downwards.
ACATATGCATGTAATAAGCATATTCTCTATTTTTATGTTTTTAATATGTTATTTATATAAGTACTTATTATAGCCCCAAAGAATGCTATTCAGTTATGGCGCCTAGTTGTACAAGGTCCTTTTGGCGTACAAAGAAGGGCAGAACCCCTGTAAAGCTCATATCCCAAGAGGTTAAGCAAGGAGATTGAGGGGAGAGGGAAATTGATTTGGAAAAAAAAAAAAAAGTGAAAAAAAATCTTTATTTATGCTGTCTTTGAGGACAAAGCACATGCAGCCTGTGTATACAAAACACGTTCATGGCACCCATCCACAGATATATGCAACTCCAATATCTCTGATGATACTAATGGAAAAAGCAACAGTTGGTTAATATACGATTAACAGATGCAGGCACTGCTAAAGAAAGCAAAAAAGAGAAAAGTGGGCAAAAGGTACAACTGCTGCACCTAAGAGGAGCTCTAAATTAAACTGTGGTAAGTCTAGTAGAACCTAGAGATATTACTGAAAAATATTCTTGAGTCATTGGAATCATAGACTTATAGAATCATTTAAATTGGAAAAGACCTTTAAGATCATCAAGTCCATCTGTTAACCCTCAGATTGCCAAGTCCACCACTAAACCATGTCTCAAAGTGATACAAGTCTTTTAAATACTTCCAGGGATGGTGACCCCATCACTTCCCTAGACAGCCTGTTCCAATGCTTGATAACCCTTTTGGGAAATAAATTTTTCATAATATTCCATGTAAACCTCCCCTGACATAATTTGAGGCTGTTTCCTCTCATCCTATTCTTTGTTACTTGGAAGAAGAGACCAACCCCCACTCCATCCTGATTTCAGGCAGTTGTAGAGAGCGATAAGGTCCCCCCTGAGCCCTCTCTTCTCCAGACTAAACCCTCCCAGGTCCCTCAGCTCTTCCCCATCACACTTGTGCTCCAGACCCTTCACCGTCTTTGTTGCCCTTCTCTAGACCTGCTCTACCACCTCAATATCTTTCTTGTAGTGAGAGGCTAGAAATGAACACAAGATTTGAGGTGCAGCCTCACCAGTGCTGAGTACAGGGGTTGATCACTGCCCTGGCCCTGCTGGACACAATATTTCTGATACAGGCCAGGATGCTGTTGGCCTTCTTGGAAAATCAAAACAATGTAGTGACTTTGGTAAGAACAGACAGATGTGCAGGAGGTTTTAGCAACTGGAAAGAAACGCGTAACCACATGTATACATTTCTATCCCTGCTGTAGCTTTCAATGTTATTTTCATGCTTGCGTGATGTGCATTCTTGGCTCTAAAATGTAGTCCCATCTGTGTTTAACTCTGTTCCTGTGTATGGTCACATTAAGTATGTTCTCAGTTTAATGGCTCCAGTGAAAGATACTGACAGGATATTCACTGATTCTTGAACACTGATTCGGGAACAACAAAAAACTGTTTGGGCTTCTCTGGATTTCGTTTTTGTTCATTTGAGAGTTTTGATTTTCAGCAAATCCTGTGCTTGTGCTCCACAGGGTGGTCCAGGTGTCAGAGGTGCCAAAGGTCATCGTGGTGATCCAGGTCCAAAGGTACCTTGTACAGCACTTTACAGTTGACAGATGCAGAGGTTCTTATTTATCCTGCTGCATGTAAGCCTTCAAATGAATTCCAAGTTGTTTCTGATGTCACTGAGGAAAAAACACAGTGAAATGCCATTGACATTTGGCCTTGATCTCTTTTCATAACAATTGCTTGTCCTGTTTGTTCCTTGATAAAATATATAAAATTCAGAATGCTGCTTTCACAGCATAAAATCTTCCTTTATAAAGGAAGCAGGCAGTTTTAAATTGAACCGTAACTTCTCAATCAAATGTTAACTCATATTTCAGATGCTTTTGAGTCTGCTGTTATTTAATTCTTCAACTAGAAGCTGCCTTTGTCCATATGATAAGAGTTTAACTTATGTCCTGTGCTTCTTTAGGGACCAGATGGACCTCGAGGTGAAATTGGTGTTCCTGGACCACAAGGACCTCCAGGACCACAGGGACCCAGTGGACTTTCAATTCAAGGGCTTCCAGTGAGTCTTATAAAATCAATAGCGTTCTTTCCTATCGCATTTTGGACATATTTTAGACTAGACTGAAATATGTTTTGGTGTCCTGATCAGAATCTGAATTTCAATATTTCAGGTGAAATCACAGATTTGGGTTTAACCTTCAGTGGACATGCATTCAATGACAACATTCCCGTTTTTATTTGTATCTGAACTTTTAGTTAGCTGCAGGAAACTGATCACAGGCTGAATATGACCCAGGATATCCTTGAAGCCTGAAGACAGGTGAAAAAAAACTGCAGTGGGGGCTGTAACATGGCATCAAACCAAAATGTTAATATTTTATCTTTTCCTGGTTGTGGCATAGCTCATCGCAGATCAGTTCTAACTTGAAAGGTATACCCAAGCAAGAAAACCAAATTAGCTGCCAAAATTAAGCAATGGCATTAACTACTTTACAGAATCTATCATCAGAGGTGGTGATTACATCTGGAGTTTGCAGTATTTCATCATAAAGACACATTGCTAGAGTAATGAACTAGTCTTCTTTCATATGTATTTCCAGTAGATGGGTGCACACAAGCCTTGAAAGGTAGTAGATGCATATTTGAAAGGTAGCAAATATATATATTTTCTGATAAACCTTTTATTTACTACATTATCATTCACTTTCTTCTTTTTATCTTGTCTATATGATACTGCTTGTACAATATAATGAAGTGGTTGACCAGAACTGTGTATTCATGACCATGTTGCCATGAGGGAATAAAACAGAATAATTATAAGAATAGTTATTTCATCCAGAAATCATTTTCCTGCATAAACTGTAATTAAAATGAGTTTATTATCTAGAAAAGTATATCTTTGTCCTGCATATGCACTGTAGAAACATGTCTAGTTTCCATAGAAATCCATTAGTTTCATCATTATAGGAAACACTTCTGATGGCTGAAGAGAAACAGATTCCTTTGAGAAGAAAATAACTACTTTCTTCCATAATGTAATGGCTCCAATTTTGTCAGGTTAATTCTGAAGTCTTTTAAAATTAGTTTTATTTTCTATATTTGTAACTTCTCAGTTTGCCGTTTTGCAAATAAGTCCATAGGTTTGCTTTCAGCAGGAAAAATAGTCTGTTTTCTATCCTGGTTGCTTGTTTCTTTGTTTTTTTTTCTAAAGAAGCTGAAAGGAACTATTAAAACCAGTAAACTAATCATATATTTGGTTTCCTATGTTCTTAATTTGCAGGGGCCACCAGGTGAAAAGGGAGAGAAGGGAGATCTTGGTTTTCCTGGCCTGCAGGTATTCCCTAAGTTACTGTTTAACCTGTCACTTACTAAGTTTGAACGTTGAATTGACATCATTGTGAATTTAGGGCACACATTCAAAACTGCTGAGAAGCATGTTGTTGCTTTAAATTTGAATGGAAGTTTAGAATGAGAAGGAATTTAGGGTGTGTTAGTGTGCAGTGACAAAATCATTGTTACTTTCCTGACCCTGTTTTAACTCTGAAATAGGGTCTATACAGACTCAAAAAATACCTACTTTTAGATTTCTGCTTACAGACTGAATAATCATAATCTGCTTGTTTTCACTTTAAACCCATTAAATTTCTCCTGGAATTATCTAGGAAGAAAGATCAGGCACATAATCTTTTTGATGCCATCTTTCACAAGATTGGCATCTTAAAAAGCTGTAGTAGTCAGTGAATCTTGGTTTGGTGTTCAGTATTCAGTCTGGAGATTACATTCCAATTAATTGCTGCTCTTCAGGGTCATTTGCACCTTTCCTTTTTAGATGCTCCTCTTCCTCTAATTATACCCCTCTAGTATTTGTTGGTTGTTACCAAGTGCCACACACGTTCATAGGTACAACAGATAGTGAACTCATACAGTCTTTCATCATAAATCAGTTTTGTTAGCCTTGTGAACCCTGCAGTAATGGTCCCAGAGTGTTGCTCTGAAGCTCTCATGAGCCAGAGAGTGACGTTTCATCTGAACATCAGCAAACTGCTGGGTGTAACTTGTAGTCCTGCTCAGGCAGGTATTTCCACTTTGATTTTGTTGCACTGACTTCAACCAATATGGTAACAGACTCCATTTTAGCAACAAGAGAGAGAGAGAAATAGCAGTCGTATTATTAGGTTAAGGTATTGATGCCATGCAGTGGAGTTACACTGACGTGACACTGGAATAATGTAGGAAATCAAGCTCTTTTCAGCTTAGTGGAATACGAAGCCTGACTTGATTGTCAGTGTTCTTAGTAGGGCAGTAGTGAGGTATGAAGGCTGTGTACTTTAACAGTGTGTTTAAACCTCTCTCATTTCACGGAAATGACTTCTTTACTGAATCTCTACTTTATTGTACTCCCTAGTTCCCTTTATCCAAAAGCATGTCATACAGTTTTGCTGGAAAATGGTTTAGTTGGATTCTGTTAACTTGATCTCACCATTTGCTCTACCTTTATAATGCTTAGGGTGTCCCAGGAGCATCAGGTTCACCTGGAAGAGATGGAGCTCAAGGTCAAAGGGTAAGGTAAAATAAACATGGTTTACATTTGTTTTAAGAGTTTCCATTCCATAATGGTTATGTTTCCCAGGTTGATTTATTATGGTTTACGTCACTTGTATTCTACATTTCTGGAGACCCATATGGCTGTGCCAATCAGAGGAGAAGTCAGAGATAGGGTGGAGTATCCTTCCATCTGCTAGCTCAGGGTTAAGAAATACTAGATGAGTAACTGAGACCCATGCACTATGGATGCTTAATGCCTTTGATAGGAGGAATTGTCATTTGTGTCCAGCACTGCCAATTAGTCTGTTTGCTAATACCTTTAAAATTAGATGGTGGTTAAATGGTACATAATTAGTATGCCATCTAATGCAATTAGCTAAATTTGCTTTCTAGCTAATTAATGAATACAAGAGACAGCTACAAGGGAATTTAATACTGAATGTAGAACAATGCCTGTAGAAACTGGTGAGATAAGGAAAAGGTAAAGAATAATACCAAAATTTAATCAACCTTATTCTGCTTCTGGTAGAGCAAATGAAAGTACTTACAGTCCATCTAGGAATCAGTAAAAACAAATCCATATTCATGTGTGCAGTTAAACCTGTAAGTCCTTTTCCCTGTCTCCTTGGGGAGATTTTTGTTTCATTATTAGTCAGGCGATGGAAAGTTTTTGATAGCATAATACTGGGTTACTGTCTACAGCAGCAGTTTATTATTAAATATGACTTTTCGGTTTCATTTGAACAAGTTTTACATATTCATGATCCTTTTTTGGATATGTTAATGTAACCTGAACTTCAGAGAAATCTGGACCTTGTTTAGATTTCTGGCATTAACCTGAGAGCTTGCTGTAAAAAAAGTAATCCTATAGCAAAGTGTGTATTTTAACTTATTATTAGGAACTTAAGCATTGGCATAACTTTATGTATAGAAGTAATTCCAATGAAGTTACTGTAGATTTTGGGCAATTTTTTTTTTTCTAAAATCTTGAAAATGAAGTAATTTTATTAAAATAAAGTTTTACACAATATTATCATTAGATTAATAACCTTCTAATCAGAACAATAGTTTTCTAATTTTTAATTAAGTTGTGCTGAAATACGAAGATAAACATATTAATTTTTCTACTGTATAATGGTGTGATGCCTTCTGCATCGTAGCTCATTTTTCATGTTTTTAATGTCTTCTTTTTGACTGTATTTGAACTTCCCCCCCTAAATTCCCCATGCCTGGTGTCAGTTCTTCACCCCAGGTTAATAAAGACCTGAAGCCTGATGGAGATTTGGATTTTTGCACTATGCTGTCTAATCTTGGTCATAGCCAGGTTGAGGTGACTTGGAGCTAGATGCTGTATGTGTGAGTGGTATGTGCCTCCTCTTCCTGCATTCCTGATCACGAGTGACAGGGACCATTGTACAATTCAAGGAGAAGAAAGCTCCGTGGTTTTATTGTGTTCTGTAGACAACTTTGTATTTAGCAGTGGAGACCCACAGCCATGTCTTGATGTCAGCCAGCAGTTCAGAAGTGATCTGGTTGTCTCACACATGGAAGTCAGGAGGCTGATGCAGAGAGGTGGTGTTTCTGAGAAAAGCTATTAGGAAGACTAGTGAAGCAAAGGCATTTGATGCAGCCTGGAAAGGTCATGCAGTGCTTATTCTGTAGAAGACCCCAATGTTGTCTGTAATAATGTAGCACAATTACCTAAATTGCCATTTTTTATGGATTCTTTGTTCATGTGCTCACTTTCTTCTGGTGTTAATCAAAGGAGGTGGATAAATAGCCTAGATCTCATAAAATTGGGTCTGTTAGCTTGTTACTGTCTCTGTGTGACCCTCATGCAATATTTTTCCAGCAGTAATTATTTCTATGGCAACAAATAATTATGTTATAGTAATTTCATGGTGCTGTAACTCATTTGAATCCTGTGAAGTTATGACAACATAAAATTGCTTTTAATGGGTGAAGATTCAAACCAATGATTTCACTGCAGTCTCTTTGAAGGCCAAGTGCTCAAGAAAGGATTAATTCTAAAGGCATAATTTCAGCAACAGCAAAGAACTGGAAAATTCCTGAAAAGTAAATTGCTGTTTTGTATAATGTTCCCTTTGTTGGGCTTCCTCCTTTTAGCCAAGATGCCAAACTGTCTTGCAGCTATTAAACTACTAGAACTGATATTTTCTGTGTTATTCTTAGCTTAGCTGTCATTTCCTCTTTAGTATTTATTGTTCATTGAAATATTTTAATTACGGTGGTACCAGTGCTGTAAAGTAATTAAACAGATGGCCCAATCACACTGATTTTAATGGAAGGTAAGCTTGGGACTGATATCTGTTGAGAGATCCCTGAAAGCTTTTCTGAACTGGGTATAACAGGATGTTAGGCTCAAGAAGTCCTGGAATGGAGATTTTTTTCCTTACAGTTGCTGGTAGTTGGAATTCCTTCACTTTTACAGTTCTTTTCCTTCTCTTCTTTTTTTTTTTTTTTTTTTTGATTCTTAGTGTTCATCTTGGCTGTTTTTATTTTTGAAGTCAGTTGAGAAAAGGGTTTGTGTTTTTTTTCCTCCTAGTGTGTTGATTCACCAATTAGTTTATAAAGGTTCATTTTGCATTTCTGAACCTCTAGTCTTTGTTTTATTTGTTTCTCTTGGGATTTTAGTAACTCATTACGAAACAGAGCATCTCCTCTCTATCATTTTCTTAATGAAATGCCTTTCATATGAAAAAGAGTGGGATGTAATAAAAATACCATGGGAAGGTTGAATCAGAGTGAAAATGCATTCTGTCATAATAAAGCAAACTTTCTGAATGTCCATGATAATATTTTATACCTGTCTGGTAACTAGTTTAAATCTACATCTCAGACTACACACAAGGAACAGTCTCCTTCCCTCGCATCAGCTTCCAGTTATAAAAGATTTTATAAAATAGAAAATGGTTTCTTTTTATTTCATGGCTGGGGTTGAGGTTGTTTGGTGTCCTTTCTTGCTGTCCTGTATTCGTAGCTAGCAATATAGAGGAGTTTTACTGAAAAGAACAGATTGTGTTTCTCCACCAACTATCCCAGGCATAAAATGTTGAAAGATAGAGCTTGAATTGCACATGCGAGAGAATCCAAACCAGCATCATGCTTCTATTGCATACATAGGCAATAATCAGACTCTGTTGTGCACTTGGTTCATCTCTTTCAGCCAAGAATATAAGGTTTGGAAGCAGACTGAAACTGACCCTTGTTGTGATGTGTGAGTAGAGTGGTGAAAGATCTTCCCTTTCCCATATCTTCATGGCTACTCTCCAAGGTCAGGTCACAATCACAATCCCAGTTCTTTCTTTCAAAGCGCAAGCCACTTGAGAGGACAGATATATAAAGCTGCAACAAAAGAAATCTAATAGACCATCCTGAGTGGCAAGCATGCTCTGCTTGATAACCCAATATAGGGAGGGTTCTCCACTGTTCTGACTCCCAAGTTTGTACCTCTTGCGCCCATGATGCTCACTGTTGCCTGGTGGTTTCCTCAGGGTGTTTTCTCCTGGCCAGACTTCTTGGCAAAGAGGCATAGTGGTTGCTCCTTAGCAGGTTAAATAGTTCTAGAGGAAGCTCTGTTGGATGTGCTTCCTTCCCTATATGTCTGCTAGGGGTGGACCACAGAGTTAAACTGTCAAGACACTGGTCTGCAGAAAGATATCTCTAACTGATAGAATCATAGAATAGTTAGAGTTAGAAAGGACCGGTTCCAACCCCCCTGCCATGGGCAGGGACACCTTACACTAAACCATGCCACCCAAGGCTCTGTTCAGCCTGGCCTTGAACACTGCCAGGGATGGAGCATTCAGAACTCCAGAGAGGATGAATCAGTTTCTTTAACATTTCTTCAGCTCCTAGTGGCTCCTGTTCAGCTCACTCTGAGAGCAGGAAGACAAAGAGACCAGCTCTGAGACATAAGGCCTTTGTATAGAGACAAGTAAATTAGATATTGCCAGAACATAATTCTGAGCACTGTCTAGTGTCCTTTGCCATCTAATGCTTGTCATTCTTGGCAGTGTTGAGCTGGGCCAGCTCTTTCAGGACATTGTTCAGGGGATAGCACAGATCAGAAGCAGGGCGTTTAGATGCCTACTGTTTTAATGGGATTTATAGGATCATAAAATTAAAGTTGGGATGGACCTTCAGAGGTCACCTAGTTCAACAGTCTGCTCAAAACTGGTCTGATCAGATCAGGTTGCTCAGGTCCATATTAAGCTGAGTCTTGAAGGCTTCCAAGTATGAAGATTCCACAAGCCCTCTGAGCAGCCCATGGCAGTATTAGCTTTCATAGTTTCATTCTAACACTTTTTTGCCCCTACCTGTTGATCTGTTGTCCTGTAGGAACCCCGGTACTCTTCCACAATGCCACAGAAATGAAGTTATGTATAGTGATCAGAGCTGTGTCACATCTTTAATGACTTGTATAATATGCAACCAAAGGCATTGTCACAGGGACACAGATACACAAGGCAGGGAGTGTTATCTTCCAGATGTTAATCTTAAGAGCATACCACAAATATTGGAGGAGAAATATGACCAATTGACAGCAGATATGCAAGAAATACATATTTTAAATTATGAAGAATTAATAATAAGGTAGTTTCAGACTATCAGCTTCTAGATGGCTCAGGTAGTTTCACAAGGAAGAGAGGAAATGCTAAGACAGCATCATTATGTGTTAAGACAAAACTAGCCTACTTCGGTTAAATAAAGGCTGTGTGTTCTGAGCAACATTTAACCCAATGTTTCTAGGTTAGCTTGAATTTAAAATAGCTTGTGTTGGTTTGCAAGCTACTCCTTGGATTAATAGCCCGAGATAGTGTTTAGTAAAGTTTCTCTGATGCTCACAGTGGTTCAGCTTGAAAGGAGGAACACTTATTTTTAAAATTTTCATCAGGAAAAGAAAAGAAATAAATAAAACCATGAGGCAGTCGTGGGTCCCAGGCTGCAGCGTTTTCTTAAAGGCTGTACATGAAATTCTTTCAAGCCTGGGTTCAGTAGCTGCCGTTAAGGTTTTGCCAGTATCTAGTCCTACTTGAAAAATCACCTCTCCACAAGTGCCTCTAAAAATTCCAGGCTACCAAAAGCTAAAGAGTTTATAGTGAGGTTAGCAGCAGTACTGACTTCAGCAGACTTGAGTCTTTACAGGGATTCAAGTGCTGCCTACATTCTCCGGTTCCGTTTGTATTCTGGCAAATAAAATCCCTCATAATAAAATCTGTCATAGTTACACTATATTTCTCTATAACTTTGTTCATGCTATTAGCAAAATATGTCCTGATTTAAGTTAATGTTCCAAAATAATATGCACTTTGATTCTAAACCGTCATACAACTGATATCACACATCAAAATCTGTCCCGTCCTGCTCTTGGACATGCAGCTCCATGGAGGACATTCAGCAGCTCTGTACAGAATCATTTCTATCCTAGGTGAGACTGCAACAGAGGAAGTGCTCTTGTGCTGTATAATTTTCCCAGTCATTCTGGAAATGGCTAAGCTAAGAGAAGACTTCAATAAATTGGAGACTAAATAACATCTTAAGGCTTCAGTGCTCAGAATACAACTCTCTGAATTCTCACAGTGTTCTGTTTAATTTTGCATTACACAGACCAAAAATTATTGGGTAAAGTGCCAGAAGAAATACATTCCCAGTCTTCCTGCCAATTTCCTGGTACCTGGTAATCTCTGCTTACTACTCACAAGTTCAGAATGAGTATCAGATCCATTCAGGGCACTGGATGGTCTGAGTAACACCATCTTCAAACCCTGTTGGCAGCATAAACAAGTATCTTTGGTTATTTACCTACAAGACAGAATGGGTATTGTCAAATACTCATGCTTGAACCAAACCTTTCTTTGACTTCTTCTATAAGCATATAGGAATTTTCACATCTAACAAATACAGTAGGAGGCAATTTTTTTGTGGGCAAGGAATACAGACCTAGTGCCAAGAGAATTAATCCTAGGAGAATAGACAGGAGATGCTGCGTGGAGACCTCATAGCAGCCTTCCGGTATCTGAAGGGGGCCTATAGGGATGCTGGAGAGAGACTCTTCATTAGAGACTGTAGTGACAGGACAAGGGGTAACGGGTTAAAACTTAAACAGGGGAAGTTTAGGTTGGATATAAGAAGGAAATTCTTTCCTGTTAGGGTGGTGAGGCACTGGAATGGGTTGCCCAGGGAGGTTGTGAATGCTCCATCCTTGGCAGTGTTCAAGGCCAGGTTGGACGAGGCCTTGGGTGATATGATTTAGCGTAAGGTGTCCCTGCCCATGGCAGGGGGGTTGGAAGTGGATGATCTTAAGGTCCTTTCCAACTCTAACTATTCTATGATTCTATGATTCTTGAGCAGCCAAGAGTAAGGATATTGCTCAGAAGAAAGAAACTTTGAAACATATTCAGTGAAAATTCCATTCTGATCATAATGTTAGTCCTATTCTTTGACTGTGATGGGAGAAGGGAGGGACATACAGTATAATTTTTCTTTATAAGTTTGTGGGAATCCACACTAGATCCTAGAAGGCAATGGAAAGCTCTGCATTTCGCTCCTCCGAGTTAAAATAAGCCCTTAAGAAAATGAGATCAGTTTTCATCCTCCTTTAGGACTGATCAAAAATAAATGCAGATTTTGAATCTTTGCTTCAAAAACTGAAAGATATCAATCTTCCTGAAGGTTTTACTGTGTACTCTCTAGTTCGCATTATCTTTTTAGGGACTTCCATGTTATTATAAAACTGTGAATAGTTATCACTGATTTTTTTAAAACACTGTTCACAACTAAATGCTTCTTCCTGAGACTGTCAAAACCCTTATTTTATAATTTTTAATGCATTTCAAAGTTCCTTATACCATTCTCTATTTCCTCTAGAATCACCAATTTTAAAGCATTGAACAAACTTTCCTTTGCACGTTTATTTAATTGAGCTAGGCTTGTAATCATTTCTCTGTATATGTCTTATAACTACTGTGATACAGACACTATTAGTATCTTTATTACAGTGCCCCTTTGCTGTTACATTTGCTTTAGTTCTTACTGTGACAGGGGAGCTGCTTTGGTCCTTGAAGCTTCAGGAGCCATCTGGCTGCACTGAGAAATAGGAAAGCATTTTCTTATCAGCTCCAAGGATGGGTAGGTAACATGAGTTACTATGTTGTAGCTTAATTTATCAGCGAAACACCCTTTTAGTGGAATTTTAAAGAATGTTTTCCAGGTATGTGGAAGGCAACATTCCCCAGCCACTGTTTCATGCCATATGATAGCAGGTTTGAATCACAGTTTCCAAATTGCACAAAGCATAGAAGTAGTGGTTCATGCTATGCTCATTACTAAAATCATGTCAGAAATAAAGTTTCAGGAAAAAACAGGACAAAATGAAAAAGTTGTGATTTTTCTTTTCTGAAGCTCTAGGAGATACTGAGGCCTAGAATGTTCTTTACTGTGTGTCAGCATAAACACTTCCATGCCCTCTCTTCCCTTCTGCTCTCACCTCTATATTCTGGTCTTGGGCCAGAGATAAGATCGCATTTCTCCTTTTTAGGCTGTGTAGTAATTGAGGAATTGACTTATCACCAGCCTGGTCAGAAACCTATGCTTTATAGCATGTGGTTACAAAATGTGCATATTGGTTAATTTGCAAGAATACTTTATTAATAGTGTATTTTCTTCTACATCTGGTCAGTCTTTTTTCTATGATGTGCTTGATTTCCAGTTTCCAAGTTATCTTTAGTTTTTGGCTCTCATTTCTGGAAGCTCTGAAGCACATTCATAATGTAAACCACATGAGCGTTCTCGCTGCTTCCTGAATCAGGACCTTGGTGATAGCTGGTACATATGCAGAGTATTGCAGGGCAGAGAGATAGGCTCTTTCAGCACTTAATCAGTGGGACTGTGAATAGTTGTAGCCAGTGAGAACAGATGTAGAAGTGTGACCTGTCTTGTGGTACAACGCTTGACAGCAACCCTCTCATTTACCTCATGGCAGCAGCATTGCAAGTGAAATTCACTCAAAGGTGAAAATTGCCAACATGAAGAGTTTTGCATTGCTGCTTCATACTTCAAAAGCATTGTGAGATTAGTTGGATTTTTTATATCCCTGACACCATAACACCTTTTCAGCAAATAAGAGAATTTTCTTTTAAGAAACAACTGGTGCCAGTTATTAATTTAAGAAAAAGCAAAGAACAAAAAGGAGAAAAAAAGTCTTCTGGATGAAATGGAACAGATTCCTGAAGTACATACAAAAGGCTGGTAAAATTGCATATATTTTTCTTTTATAGGGCCTTCCTGGAAAAGATGGACCCACAGGCCCACAAGGACCTCCTGGCCCAACGGTGAGTATGGCCCATGGAATTTGTTACTGTAAAGGCAGGATTTGGGAGGATGGTAGGTCACTGTTATCTAGGATTCAGTGGATAGACCCAAGGCCAAGGCTTTTCCTTAGAAGTTGAAATTCTCATGACGCATGTGTTTGGCAGAGAGCTGCTTGTCTCACGTCATTTCTTTCCACTTTTTTCTTACTCAGGAAAAAATGTTTCACATGGGAAGGAGAGAGAGTTCCATCAATAGATTGATTGCTTTACATAGCTTTTTTTTTGCTCTTAGTCAAGTACCTGCACTATATAAAGAGAATTAGTGCTCTTAACATTTGAAACACTTTCTTCTTATGAGAAATTCCAGTTAGGATTATTAGTTAAATGAACCACCAAGTTTGTTTTGGGGTGGAGGTGGGTGTATATATTCGAATGCTTTCATAGAGTAATCAAGGAAGACAGCAGAGGACACATTCAGCCGTCACAGCAAGACATATGTTGCCTCCAGAATCAGTCTCATCTGATTCTAATTCTGTCTTCTCAGGTAGGGCAGCCAGTCAAACTTAATGCCTTCTTGGTAGATTTAAGTCATTCGGTGAAGCTGCTGATTGTATTGAGTATGCTCCAAGAAAACCTCTTCTTTTTACAAAGAATATTCTGAGTCACCCCCCCTGAACATGGTAGTAATGTCACAGGATTTAGCCCAGGGGTTCAGCAATCTGTGACTGTTCCAGAAAGCAAGCAACACACATCCATTTTTCTCAAGTGCTTTTCTCAGAGCTATGCTTTTGATGCTCTTTTACCTGCAACATGTACTACTTAGTCCTCTCTCCCAGCATCTCTAGTCTTTGACCGGCAGTTGTGTGCACTTCCCCATCACAGAGTATTTCTCTCGTCAGGATTCATGAATGTCGATTGTCATCACCACTGTTTTGTTTCTCTTCATGTAGGGTATACCTGGTGCTCCAGGTGTTCCAGGTGTTACTGGAAGCCAAGGGCCACAAGGTGATGTTGGAGCTCCTGTGAGTAAAATCAATTACTATTGCTATATTTGCTGTTGTGTATTAATTCATTTCTGATCCTGGTTTTGCTGTTTTACAGAACCCCTTCATATTTATAGTTAACGACCTGTTTGCAGTTAGTGGCTAAGAGAAACAGCAGATTGGTCCTTCTTTGTTCATTCTTCATGATTAAATTTATTTGCTGATCTTACATATGATATCTGGAATATAGGGATTAGAGAGTCACAACATGAGATTAAATTACGGAAGTTAAAAACATAACAGTATGTGACTTTGTAGTCTGTGTGTAATTACTTTCTCCTTTTTTCCCTTTCCACTTCAGACAACTCTCTGGCAATTAAAGTCTGCCATTTATTAACTTGAGTATTTCCAAAATATTATTCTGATTTTCAAATTGTGAAAATATTGCATGAATAAAAACTGGCTTTCATGGGTTTACAGTAGAACAACTGAGTACTGATCAGGGCTTTTTCTAGGATGTTATTATAAATCTGACCATCGGTTTCGCTGAGTGGAAAATTTTACCCTCTGTACTGAAAATTAGTATGAGGAACCTCTAATGCTAAGTTTGTTTTTCAGATATTTTAATTTATTATAACCCCCCCAAGTAGTCTAATTAGAAGAAAGAACTACAACTATAGAATGAGATTGTAGATTATGTAAGAGATTTACAGTGGACCTCTTTTGTTTTGTAACAGTTCCAATGACAGATAATAGTTTGTATTCACATTTTAGCATTTGATCGCTTGATCGCCTTCTAATTGTTTTTACATGTCACAGTGAATGTTCTATTTAAAGACATGGGACAATTTTGTATTTCTGACTTGATTTGTAGAATAGATTTATTTTCATTTTTTCTTTCAAAATCCAGTTTGCTTTGGAGATTTTGTCCAGTGCAAGCATTTTTATTTGGTTAAGTGGAAATAAAACAACTGATAATATATAAGCAAAGATAATAACCTAATACCCAATTCTGCATAGTTTCTAAATAAGTGTAATCATGAGGAGGTTTGATGGGCTATGGAACTCATTACTATCAATGTGTGACATGCTGACTTTTCAGTTCCTGTCCAAACACATGTTCCAGATATCGAACTAAATATCCTTGAGTGTTGCTGTTCCTGTGAGTTAGGTAAAAGCTCTGCTGTGAATGTTTGGGTTTTAGTAGTTCTGAAAAAACAGCTAGGTGAGGGAAAAGGTATTGAGCTTCGGTAAGGGCCTTTCTCTAAATGTAGAGTAATAGAAAAGTGACATAGAAATAGCCTTCCAATCTTTGTAGGGGTTTCTTCTTTCCCAGGCCAGAATAAGCTGTGCTTTAACCATGCATCAGTCACTTAGACCTTTCCTTGCTTCAGGAGTTCCTGAAAGATGGTCTAGCCTACTCTAAAAACCTCCACTGGTGAAGTTGTAACTGCTATAGACAACTTCCTCCATTCCATAATGATCCCTGACATCACTATAGTATTACATCATCTTTAATGTCATACTCAGTTTTCCCAGTTTGATCCCATAGCTGACTTTGTTCATAGTGGATGCAGAGTATTGGTGCAGTAAATGCTATGAATTTCAGAATGATATTTTGTCTACCATCAGCCTTCTCTTCCTTATACTCAGTGATAATTAGACCCATTTCAGCCATGTGAAATGCATCATCTGGCCACTTGCCCTTGCTGCCATTTTAAACAAGAGAATTCAGTTGTGATAAACCCCTGAGAAAGTCATTGTTGCCATGTAAATTGTTTTGTTGAGTACTGGAACAGAAAAAGTATATTTGTTATTGTCACATAACTTCCTGAAACCTTGTTTACTTTTTCTCCTTTTACTGTGATGCTGCAAGGGAGATAATGTTTGGATGTTAAAAATTTTGAGTGAGAACAAAATGAGAGTTCATTTTGTATTGAATCTTTCCATAGGGTCCTCCTGGAGCTAAGGGTGAAAGGGGTGAGCGGGTAAGTCTATGCTCCTGTTAGCCACCATTTTTTTTCTTTCCGTCTAGCTTTCTCTCTCATAAAAAATGTTATCTGTCATTTTATCTTTCTCTGTTTACAGGCACAATAGTTTTCCCTATGCAATCAAGAAAACTTTTCTTCTTTTCCAGACATTGTCTTATATATAGCTATATTAATGGTTTGAATGTGAGAAGTATGTGGCATTAAGCATATTCCCAAATCTATCACCGGGGTTATCTTCTCAGACCTCTGCTGGCTAAAACCAGTAATAGGAACCAGGGGAATCTCAAAACTTATTTGGCTTTTATTCTCATCTGTGAGGATATAATCTGTCAGGGATAGTAAATGCATTTCATTGCTCTAAGCGTTTTCAAGACAGAAATGATGCAAATTGTGTTTTGACACTGCTGCTGTCATTATCCAGGGTGATCTCCAGTCCCAAGCAATGGTACGTGCTGTTGCTCGTCAAGTGTGTGAACAACTCATCCAGGGTAAGTACATAAATAGTTAATATACTTATATCTCTAGAATGATCTTTTCCTGCCACAATTACAAATATGATGCTTTTCAAAGCATCCAAGGGGATCTGTTTGTTTTAGGCCAGACAGTCAAGATTTATATGCCAACTAGATTTATGTTCACCTGGATTTATGTCTAACTAGAGCTGATTAGCATCAGCCATCTAAAAAAAACAACCTGAATTGTCTCCAAACTATTACAGTATACAGAAGTTTCTGCTGTAACACTTTAAAATATTTATAGACATGAGCCCCTCCCCCCCCCCCCAAAGCAAGGAATTAAAATTCTACACAATAGTTCTTCCATTTTCTGGGTACTCCCTAAACCACTATTTTTCCACCAAGCACACAACTTCTTATTATCAAAGCATGACAGACCACAGCCTTGAGGACCTGCCAGTGCTCTGCTCAAACTCAAGCGAGCTGGATTCTTCACTGAAACATGAAAATGATGACATTTCTTTTCCTGCCAGGTCATATGGCAAGATATAACTCGATTCTGAACCAGATTCCAAGCCAGTCTGTCTCAACACGAACCATCGCAGGACCTCCTGGTGAGCCAGGTCGGCCAGGGGCTCCAGGGCCACAGGGTGAGCAAGGATCACCAGGCATGCAAGGGTTTCCAGGAAGCCCTGGTCAACCAGGAAGACCAGGAGAAAGAGGTAGGCTTCTTACTTCACGTATACAGATATGTAACTCCCATGTCTGATACATTCCAATGGCTTCTGTCTCCTGTGTAAATGTGAGAGAAACAGTCTTCTCACTAGCTGGTTGGTAAGCTCAACACAGACCATAATGAAAGTTCTGGAGACATGTCATGAAGGCAATGTAGGGTTTGCTGAACATGATTTGACAGGATCAGATAGAGGTTTAATACCTAAACTGCTGAGTACTGGTGGCACCTAATTGGGCACATCCTATCACATCATGCTTTCATCTTAGTAGAACTCTGAAGTGAGATGAATCTCTACATGTATATGCAAAGGAGCTTATAAAAGACAAGTGGACAAGAAAGTTGCAAACTGATAGGTCCATGTTGGGGAAAGACCGAGCTTTTCTGCTAAACTTGAAATGTTTCAGTCTGAATATTTCTAAATTAGGATTATCTGACAAGAGCAAGGTTGATACGAAAAGGGGAAAATTCATAGTTTATCAGGGGTTGAGAGGATTAAGGAGAGGAATTGGTGAGATCAGAGAGAAGTAATACAATCAAATGTTGATTTACAGTTATTCTTACGTGTAGGCTTGATCCCTATTTCCTTCCCTCCACAGGCATTGTCTAATAAAGTAACAAACTCCATGTTTTAATGTACTCCTCTGTGCAACCCTGGCAATCTCTGGTGCACCAGAGTAGCACTAATCTCACAGAGGTAGTACTGAGTTGATCTGTAATTGTGAAAGTGCTTTTAAGACCATCACACAAGGAAGTGACCAAAAAACCCAAAGACAAGTGTGATATTCAAAAGCAATGAATTGCTGCTGCTGTTAAGAAGTCTGCTAAGTAGGGTTTTAAAAATGAATTGCTATGAAGGCTGTTCAGTTCAGGAGCTTAACAGGTCTAGTTCACAGCAGCCATGATGACCAGAGTTAAAGAATGTCTTTGACTGAACCTATGAGTGTGTGGTTCCTTTCTTCCTCTCAAGACTGTAATTCTAATTACCATCTTGAAACAAGAGGCAAGGGTTAGGGTACTGACCTTTCAGTCATGTTACTGCCTGCTCCAGCTGAGCAAGGACCAGACATCGTCAAGAAAGTAGGAGAAATGAGAGAGTGTGAGACCAGTAGAGAAAAAAGGCCAGGTTCAATGGGGCTTTGAACAACCTGGTCTACTGGAAGGTGTCCCTGCCCATGGCAGGGTGGTTGGAACTGGGTGAGCTTTAGGGTCCCTTCCAACCCAAACCATTCTGTGATACCATGAAAATTGGAAGAGGCAGCAAATGAGGAGCTAAATTTAAGGGGTGATCTGGAGAGACTGAATGCAGATTTCAGGGTAGTTGTTTCCATACTAATACTAGTGTATTTTAAATGGCTTCCCAGGCAGGGACTGTCACAGAATGTTTTGCTAGGGCTGCAGGAACAAAGGAACCAAAGTGCCAGGCTATCAAAGGGGAAATCTGTCCAGCATTTAGCATCTATTTTCCATTACATTTGTTGTGCTGAGGCCCAGACACACATGTTGTACTACTATGAAATTACAGTGTGATTAGATGTAGTCATTTAAATAAAACATGATGGGGGTTAACCCACTGCTAATAATTTTGATATTTAGGAAGCAGCACTGGCAATAGTTTGGGTACAGAAAGAGTAAAAACATGTTAAAAAAGAATATTACTCTTTTCCTCTCTACATAGATAACTGATGTTAGAAGGGACTGGTTTTGGCAGGTAGTGCTTGTGGGGAGTTTATATTAAGTAGAGAGCAAGCTCCTGCTGAGCATCCTTCAAGAACTATAATCAGTCAGCCAGAGCTCTCTGCTGAGTTTTGTAAAATGTGATTCCAAATGTTGGGAGTCTTTACAGTATTTACAGCTTAAAGCGAGACTCTTTTAGGAATAAAGAATCCACATGTAAACTTACAGACAAAATAATTGCCTAGTTTATTTGGGTGAAAATGAATTTTAGGACATTCGTGTAACTGGAGCCTTGCACAGAATCTGGAAAGAAGACGAAGGAGCTCATTCAGAAACTAGGTAAAAATATAGGGTAATTTATTTGTCCTTGAGGATTTAATTTCTTCAGAAGCAACTGAAATTTTAGACCGATGTGTGCTTGATGCAGTAACAGTTTATCGAGCAGGAAGATACCTTTTGAGTTGTACAGACCCTTGGGGTATTTCAGAATCCATTTCTAAGGAATTGCTCTAAACTAACCCCGAAATGTAGCAGTGAAAAGTGAAAATTATTTTTATCACCTTCATGCTTATGGAGAATGATTGAAAGTTTCTTGTGCATTGTGAATCACTTGGTTCCTAACTACATATCATACAGTGAAGTAAATCACTTGGTTCCTAACTACATATCAAACAGTGAAGTAGCAGACTAAAATTGCTCTGCTTCTGGATGGAAGAGGTTTTAATTTCCAGTGACTTGGACAGAGGAGGATAAATAGACTCAGACCCCATTCCTTGCTGTGTTCTGAAGCATTGTTTGTATTTAACTTGTTCAGCAAGTCACAATATATAGTCCTGTCCTGAGAGAGTGCATATAGCATACTAAAAAGGAATAGATATTAGAAGGGGAAAAAAAGACCTGTTTGTTTATCTATTAGCATTGCTTTTTTCTCCTCACAGTTCCATCTATTGGGATTACTGCAAGAACTTGTTACTGCCTCTAAGCTGAGTGGCAGGGTGCTGGTAGAGTGGGAAGAGAAAAGGTGAGGGGAGGTTAGATGTTTCATCCTGCACGCCTCTCCTGCCCACCAGCCATTCAATCCCAGCCTGCAAGAACAGGGAAATCCTGAAAGCAGTGTGTGGAACTGGTCAGAAATCACACACCATGAGAGCTTTCCTGGAGAACAGCAGCAGTGAGAGATCTTGACATCAGTGAACTTCTCTGCTAACTCCCCTGGCCAATAGCTTCTTTTCCTTTGTTTACCTTGTCACTCTGCCAGGCGTTAATCAGATGCTTTGAAAAGAGGCTTCGATTGAGAGAGTGTTTTGGAGTTTCATTAGAAACCTCCGCTTGAACTCCTAGGTCCAGAGTGTCCTGTTCCTGGATGTATTCTCCCACGAGTAACACACTGGGCTGGTCCTTCCACAACAGACCACCTCGGTGGGAAAGGATAAGTCATTCTCTTGACAGATTCAGTTCTCGGTGTCTGCTGCCAGCCAAGATCTACTTTTATCCAGTGTAGACATAAGTGAATGGATTAGAATCACACCAAGACATTTGTTATTTAGTTTTGCCAGTTAATTATTTCTTTAGCTGTACACTGTGAGATCTTATCTGTTGCATTTTTCTAACGATGTGGAACCTCAGTGTTTGTTAGCAACAATAACATTTTCTTGGTGCCACAACTGGCCATTTGAATTGGATTAGTGATTTAAAGATTAAGGAGGCCTACAGTACGTAATACCAGATAAATTAATAGAATTTTGTTCTATTCCATATTTACATAAATACAGGATGTTGGGAAAAAACCCAAACCCAAACACTGATTGTTCATAGCACTCATCTCTATTTTAGTTGCAACTAGTTCACAGCAGTGTTTTCTGGTTTTATTTCAGCTAGTTTGAACATCTTTTGATTTTATTTTTATGAACTGAGACTCAAATAACTCGTGTCTGGCTTCTGAGTGCTCAGGAAGTAGCTGGGATTCTGCAAAATAATATTAAAAAGGAAAGATTCAGTGTGGGTTTTTCATCTCATCCCCTCCCCGCTCAGTTATTTTTGTAATATCTGGGTAGTTTCCTCAATTTGAGGAAAAATGTGAAAGCTGTAGTAAAAATTATACTGTGGAACTGCTGCCTTTCAGATGCTGTGAAAGTGTAGTTATTCTACTACTATCGGTTGTACTTCAGCTCTTATGAAGTCATGCACAAACCCTATGGCTGCCCACTACATCCCACTATGATTAAAATACAGTAAATACCTAAGCTGTCCCTGGGAAAGTCACTATTCTCAAGTACAGCTTTATCCATATTCTCTTCCTGGCTTCCTATGAAAGCGTTCGTTAAACATGTGTTATCAAAAGCCACATGTTTACAGCTCTAATGGCAAAATTCCAATGGAATTATATGGAACTTTTGCCAGTTGAGTCAATTACATATCTTTATTTCCAATTTTAACTTCATCTGAATAAGAAAAGAAGAAATCATCCTGTGCTATTATACAATATGGTTACAACTGAATATTTTGGAAGGAGATTTTTTGGGGCAGTTTAATTTTTCTTAATTGCGGTATTTAATTGCAAATATTTAATTGCAGTTCTCCTCACAGGACAATATTCTCTTAAAGACATAAATAAATAAGCAATACCTCAGCTTTCCTTTCATGCAGACATTAGATTTGCTATAGAATGTGTTCATGATCTTGGGCTTGGCTTTCATAACTGGTGCTATCAGAGGTGCCTTTAGCGGAGCGTTGGAAATAATTGATTTCAGGTGCTTGTGATCTCCATGGGACTGACCCCAAGCCATTGCTTATTTTGGATGGGGACAAGACATAAAAAAGTGGTTAGTGTGAAGGGGAGAGACAGTTTGATGGTATTGCTGAAATATGTCCAAAGCACAAATACAAAAGTTACTAGAATTGGAAGCCACTAACTCAAATGACAGATTTTGATACATACTTTTACCCCTGACAGTGATTAACCATTGCAGTAACTTAGACGCAGAATGATGTCTTGTCTAGTGGACTTTCTTAAGCTAAGCTCCCATGAAATGCAAAGATGGCCTTGTATAAAGTGAAAATTGGTGAATTTTGAATCTTCCATCATTTATAGGAGGGAGCCATTAACTATGACCAAGAGGTCTGTGAATCTGTTTACTTACTTCCATTGAAGAGCTTCGGTGGAAAGTCCATTAGGGAAGCTCATGGATTGCTCGATTTTAACTCATGTGAGATTCTTGCTGCAGTGTTTATGTTCTCTTTCACTTGGGTAAACTTTACTGCAAATTAGACTAAAAGAAACCTGAAACAGACTTGTATCTTGGCCTTCAGCATGTTTGCTTTAGGAACTTGATATCCATGTGATTTCAAAGGTTTGCTCTGTGCAAGAGCTTCATAACTTGTTCCAGAATGAACGTTTTATTCTAAGCCTGAGTGGATTTGTTCCATATTTATAATTCCTTACTGCAGTTTATTCTGTGAACATCACGTATGGGTGTGTGTTCTTGCACATGTAAAGAATAATAATTGAGTGCATGGAAGGCTGTGATTTGAAAACATTGTGGCCATTGTCTTTGAAGTCACCATGTCATGTTATCGGACAGTAGGATGACGAATGGTCCTTGTACTAAACATCTGTGTAGATTCCAGATTGTTATCATGGGCCAGTCTTCTTCTGATCAAAGCAATCCACACATACAGACTTTGACTTTGCCATTTGGCAAGGACTTCCTTTCAGGTCATGTATGGTAAAAGACAATTTAGACATGTTTACCTTGTTAAAAGGCCTGCAGCAGTAGTAGTGAATTGCCACAGAGGAGTCTTTCCATTTGTTTGAAGCAAGCCATGGATAAGCGAATATTAGGTATCTGGAAACTGCATTTGTAATGCAGGACAAGAGGTTTGCCTGATAAACTTGTCTTTAAAATGAGTGGAATTCAGTTGCTGATCACAGATGCTGTAGTTTTTTTGGTAGGCTCCCCCAGGAATATAACTGTAGGTTAGAACATATATATGCCACTGGGGGACTGCTCCTACATACACTACGCAATGCAATCATTCATCAAGGGTTCTGGATAGCCCTTCTGACTGAAACTGCAGTCTCTGCTAACCAAATGCTAACAAAATTTCAAGCAGGAGGTTCATCCTGGACTTGGATGGCAGTCTTTGAGAGCAGAAATCCCATGCACAGCATTGCTATGAGTCCCAGAACAAAAGATGTTAGCAAATTTCAAGATACTTAAGTCATTTAAATACTGAAGACCCATTGACCTTCAGTGAGATTTAGGATATAGGGCTACCAAAGGCCATGGGTTTAAAATTCCTGAAACTTACCTTTTAGACACTTTATAATCTGAAAGTCTGAAACAGTCTGTATAAGATCAAGCAGAGGAGGCCCTCTATAGACATATGGGAGCAGCCTCACGTTCACAAGCCCTCGTCCTCATGGGGACACCAATATCTGTTGGAGGGACAGCACAGCAGGGCATAACCTGGAGTGCATTTATGGTAACTTACTTCTCCAAGTGATAGGAGACAATGAAGAAAGGTGCTGTGCTGGACCTTGAACCGTACCTTACAGCTCCTCACCAGCAAGGAGGAGCTGTTGGAGAATGTGAAGCTCAAGGGCAGCCATGGCTGCAGGGACCATGAAGTGGTGGAGTTCAAGATCCTTAGGGCAGTTAGGAGGATGTAAAGCAAGCTCGCTACCCTGGACTTCAGGAGAGCAGACTTTGATGTCTTCAGGTATGTGCTTGGATGAGAATGTTGGGATAAAGCCCTGGAGGAAAGAGGGGCTCAAGAAAGTTGGATGAATGAAGAAACGCCTGCTGTAGGAGAAGATCAGATTCGAGATCATCTAAGGAGCCCGAAGGTGCACAAGTCCATGGCACCTGACAAAGACACATCTGTGAAACCTGAGGGAAATGGCAGATCTAGTTGCCAAGCCATTATCCGTCATACTTGAGAAGTTGTGGCACTCCAGCGAAGTTCCTGCTGTCTGGAAAAGGGAAAACATAACCCAATTTTTTAAAAAGGAAAAAAGGAAGGCCCTGGGATCTATAGGGCAGTTAGTCACATCTCGGTGCCCAGCAGCACGATGGAGCAGTTCCTCCTGGAAACTCTGCTAAGGCACATGGAAAATAAAGAGGTGGTTGGTGGCAGCCAAGATGGCTTCACTAAGCAAATCGTGTCTGAGAAATTTGGTGGTCTTCCTTGATGGGGTTGCAGCGTTTGTGAATAAGGGAAGAACAACTGATGTCTGCCTGGACTTAGGCAAAGCGTTTGACACTGTCCCGCACAGCATCCCTGTGTCTAAACTGGGGAGACATGGATTTGATGGATGGAGTAACTGGTGGATAAGGATTAGTTGGATGGTTGCTCTCAAAAAGCTGCAGTCAATGGCTTGATGGCCACGTGGAAATCAGTGACGAGTATATTTCCTCAGGAGTGGGTATTATTTAACATGTTTGTCAGTGACATAGCCAGTGGGATTGATGCACCCTCAGCAAGTCTGCTGATAGCACCAGGCTGTGTGGTGCAGTCTACACACTGGAGGGAAGGGATGTCATCCGGAGGGACCTTGTCAGGCTAAGGAGGAGAGCCAGTGTGAACCTCCTGAAGTTCAACAAGGCCGAGTCCTGCACCTGGGTCAGAGCAATCACAAGCACAAATACAGGCTGGGCAGAGAACTGATTCAGAGCATCTCTGAGGAGATGACTTGGGGTGTCCCCATGGCAGGGGAATGTGGGGGGATTGAAAGCAGATGGTCTTTAAGGTCCCTTCCAACCCAAATTATTCTATGATTCTATGGAAAAACCTCAGGAAGTTAAAAGAAAATATGGCTCCTTGCAAAACTAAGGTGCCCTCTAGATGTTTTTCCCTAAAAGGTAATGGTTACCTGAGCAGAAGGGAAGGAAGGGAGCCAGTCAGTTTAAATTGCAGATAGTACCCCATCAAGGGCAACAACTGTTTTCTTTCTACTTTGCTTTCATGAAGGTGCTCTATACTAGCATTGACTCTGAACGTGTGGAAGTTGTGAAGCAGTGAAAGCAATCACCAGTGCTGGCAAGTGTGGAAAATGGGGGGGATGTCCCACAAACCAGCCTGGATTTGGTGTGTTTGAACCATCCAAATCAAACATAGACTTTATGAGAGTTTCCAAGTCACCGGTGGAAACTCAGGGTCTGGAATTCATGGTTTTGACACCTACTTTAGTTTGACACCACTTATTGTGATTGCTATGTATAGAAGGAGTTTTTAGAGGATGCCACAGTAGTGGCGCAGAAAGAGGTGGAAAACTGAAAGAAAGTTGTACCTTCTCTGGCTTACAAGATCTGCGGTTTCCATGGAGCAGACCCAATGATAGAAATGTAGGGCCATGAGCAAGCACAGGAACACAGCTCAATGGCTGTGCATGCTGGGACATCACAGTTTCATGAGTGGGAAACTTAGATTGGGCTTCAGGGGGACACATTTTGACTGCTGAAACTCCTGTCTTGCATTTAGCAGGACTGCAGTAACCTGTGCTAAATCTCTCCATTTATGTGTAGAACCATCTTATGCGGAGCCACTGTTCGGTGGGTGAATGTTTGAAGGAAAATTGGCTGTAGCATTAAAAATCTGACTTTTCAGAGCCATGCAGGAATTTATTAGACAGCTTTGTGAGGCTCTGAGGATTCTTCTGACATACAATAGTTGTACCTTGGTATAGTCCAGAGGCAGCTTTCCAGCAGGAAGTGCAGCCTGGAAACTGGCCGATGCCTCTGCATGCCACCCCGATGAAACCACCATGGCAGCAGGAACGTTTAAGACCCCAGGAATGCCGTATTTCCTTTGAGAGGCTGTCAGGGAACGGAGGGAAAAAGAACCAGATAATGCTTTATTTTTACCTCCTTCCTTCTCTGCCACCTGTTTTTAGATGAAAAATAACATAAGGAACTATAATGTTGGTTAAATAATAAACACTGCACACAGTTTTGATCAAAATGTGACTCTGATGAGTACTATTTCTTTAGGTTTACCAGGCGAGAAAGGAGAAAAAGGCAATCCAGGTGTTGGAACACAAGGACCCCGAGGCCCACCAGGATCTACAGGTAAAGTTGTTATGTTAGAAGCACCCAGATTAGACCCCTGTGACCCATGTGCAAAGCAGCTGAGACCAGCATGGCTCTGTCCTCTGCTTCTGAGGCTTAAGATGCAGAAGAGACAGGAGTTCAGCCCCCTTAATTTATGATACTTAATGTCACAATGTTCTTACTATGTAATATGATGTGAAGTACCACATGATGGTGTCATCAGTCACACAAGTATTTTCCTTTTCCCTGTGATAAAGTGCTTCTCCAGAAACTTCTTCTTTTAATGTTTAAAATACTATTTTTCATAAATGAGGAAAAAATTAATCTGGATTAACTGCATTTGTTTTCTATTGACTCCAAGTCATATCTAACTGTGACTTGACAGAGTAATGTACATTAATTAAGCACATCAATCACATGGATTTATATTTAGCTCCTGAAAAAACAGAGGGTGATATCCAGGTCCTGTTGAAACAGTTGTAGAATTGCATTGACTTCACAAGGATATTGTGGCCATTAGAGCACCAGTATCAAGGCACAGCATTATCCAGAAGCTGTATGGAAAGTAAGTTGGGGAATC
This sequence comes from Pezoporus occidentalis, assembly GCF_034315485.1. Taxonomy (NCBI): domain Eukaryota; kingdom Metazoa; phylum Chordata; class Aves; order Psittaciformes; family Psittacidae; genus Pezoporus; species Pezoporus occidentalis. Next base: position 12,212,025 of record NW_026914940.1, on the reverse strand, counting down.
AAGAGCTGCGCAGGCATCCAGGGCTGCCCTCCCCCCATGGAACTGCCTTTCCGAACATCTGATTCTTGGTGAAACATTTCTCTAGGATAAATTCCTGGCTAAAAGCTGTCTCTGGCAAGGAGGACGAAGCAGAGGCCAGAGAAGGAGGCTCAGCAGGATCAGGTCTCCTCTCTGGCTGCTGCTTTATCTTTCTTGCCAGAGGAAGGCTGCAGCCTTTCCCTCAGCTTGCCCCGCAGGAGTCAGAGCCAGGATGCCTAGCTCCTCCGCTCAAGCTATCTCCTGGCAGTGTCTGTAGCACGCTCAGTGCCATTGTTTCCAAGCCTGGCAAGGTGGCCTCAACACCCTGCTTTTATGAAAGATTCTACTCAGATGTTTCACCTCCCCCTTCTACGCAGGACCTCCAGGAGAAAGTCGTACTGGCAGCCCAGGACCACCAGGTTCCCCAGGCCCACGAGGTCCTGCTGGGCACACAGGACCCCCAGGCTTACAGGGTCCTTCTGGCCCGCCGGGCTATTGCGATCCATCCTCCTGCGCTGGTTATGGCATGGGAGGTGAGTAGCCAGGAGTCGGGCGGCTGCTGTTTGCAGAGGTGGGGTTGACATCTTCTAACAGCCAAAGTAAGATGGAGGCTACTGGTGAACCTCGTGCTAAAACAGGGGAGCTCCCTAAAAACTCCATGTCCAGTGCTCCTGTTCTGTGGGACACAAAGAGAAGGTGACCCCAGCACAGTGACCAGAGGAATTCCACCATCCAGTCCCAGCCTGTAAAACTGATCTCGCATAGTGGGTTTTCATCCTGTACGTGTATGTGTAGTTGTATGAGCCTTTCCCATCTCCACGGTCTGTGTTGAACCCCCAGCTCCTAATATTCGTGACAGCAGAAGCTCTACATTTGTTTCAATTCAAACATGTTGCTCAACTTCCCCGTCCGTGTGCCTCTGAATGGCATGAAAGCATGACCCTTACTAAACCCCTGGTAGTGTAACCTGACACAGGGATGCACGTGTCCTTTATTAACCAGTGAAGCAATCGGGAGAAAATGATCCTTTCTACATCTTCTCTGTATCCTACTTTCCCATCTTATAGCACGGAGAGACTGTGGGAGGAAGTTAACACAATTATCAAAAATCATGTCGCCCAACCAAAAATCAAACTCTGTTAGTAAAGCGCTAGTTACTACAAATGTTACGCATAAGGCATATTTGTTTGATGTTTATGGTTTAATCTGCCCGTGATTTGTATGTTTTACTTACCTGAATGTTTTTGTTGTCGTCTCTTCCTGTCCTTTTCTCCTCCCTGTTGTTCCTTTCCTGTTTTAAGGCCCCATCCCTTACAATGGCTACCAGTCCAGAAGGTGAAAGGCTCATTCTGGTTCAGGTCTCATTTGGCTGAAGGTCAGAGATGGATGCTGAACTGCTCTGTGCTTTCCATCAACGATATTGACTACCACTAATGAACTCACTAGCTGCTGTACATGCACTTCGCTTCCTTGCACTGCAAAAAATTATTGCCTGACCCATTTTTGCCTGTTAATCACATATTTTAGACCATAATTGGAATAAGCTAAAGCAGGCAGATTGTGCAGTGTTTAGTTAGCACAGTACTACAACTGGACATTTGACAAATTCTGGTGGTGGTTTCCAACTAACTTGGCTGTCTGTTGGTGGGTTTCCAATTGCTCCAGCTTATTAATTTTGTTAAATGTTTTCACTGTTCCTTCATGTGAATAAAGGATGTGTATTTAAAAGATTCTATATATATACTCACATACACTATATATAGGTATATATAAAATGTCAATTTCCTAATGAGTGCTTTAATTTTCTACTCCCCTTCTCCTGTGTTAACCATATGAATACTCTTGGTGGTGGTGGGTTAAGGTGGATACGGTGAGCCAACTGATCAAGACATCCCAGTAGTGCAGTTGCCACATAACTCCTACCAAATCTATGACCCTGAGGACCTTTATGATGGTGAGCAGCAGCCGTACGTAGTTCACGGGTCCTACCCCTTACCATCCCCATACTCCCAGTCCTCCTATCCATCACCGCATCTTGCTCAACCAGAGTTTACTCCTGTTCGGGAAGAGATGGAAGCCGTTGAACTGAGATCCCCAGGAATTAGTCGCTTCACAAGGAAGATAGCCAAAAGGAGCGTCAAGACTCCAGTACGCAAAAGGGTGAATGGAAATACACCCTCTCAATGAAGTAGTTAAACAAGGGAAACATTTTCTGTGCATCCGGCCTTCTGTTCAGGTGCCTCCCCTGCCGCACAAGGTGTTTACAGCCTTTTTTAATAAAGAAAGGAGGAAAGAATTGTACATGATCAGTTGACACAAGTAATGGTAATTATCTTGCATGCCAGAAACTTAGTATGTTAGTGGGTTGGTGCTAGATGATGATGAAAGGTCACTTGTTGACCCTGCTCTGGAGTACTGTTTCATACACTACTCAAACTGTATCTAAAAACACAAGTTGGTTTACATAGACCCATTCAGAATAGTTATTTGTTATCCACGTTTTTCCAGTTGATTATGTTCTGTTAGCTGTGGATGTATTGCTTTACTAGCAGAGTAACCTGACTACATTCACTGGCAAACAACGCATTATCAGGTTTTTTTGAACCCAGCTTATTACCCTTCCGCAAAGAAGTGTTATGCTAATGGACTTTTTTTAACCCACATTATATAAATACACCAGAATGTTCCTTGGGAGCACACTGATAATTTATTGTGAACCTCTTTCCTTTCTCTTTTGTATGCAAATAAAAGTGGCAAGCTTTTATACATTAAGGCTGTGTTTGCTTGATTTTTAACTTGGAACAACTGTATAGATCTTCAGGGGGCAGAATGCAAAGAAAACATATTCTCTTTTTTCAACACTTTTGAACAACAGTTTTTGTTTTAAAGAATAGAGGCACTTAGTATAAGCAGTATTTAGCCCCATTTTCAGAATTATATATAAACAAGTGTAAAGAGTAACTGTGAGGTGGTCGTACTGTCTATGTCCATGATATTTTGCATACTGACATGCCAGAGACAAAAGACCAGCAGGTAGAGTTGCAAAGGCAACATGGACCAGCTAATGAGAGGAAGGAAAAACCCCAACCCAACCACTCAAGCAGCACAAAGCAATTCGTCATGTTAAAACAAACAAGGTAAATTATGAAGTGACTCAATGAACAGCTCTAAACAGCATTGTAGAGACTGAGCATCAAAGTAGGATTTAAAGCTGAAGCTCAAAACTGTTCATTTAACTTGAAAGCATAGGTTTGGAACACCTTTAATCCAGCCCTCTAAGGTCATGGAAAGGCCTGTGGATCCAAGGGCTGTTTCTGGCTCAGCCCTGACTGGGCAGGCTCAGTTTCTGCTCAGCATGGAAAGACCTGTCCGCTCTTGCTTCTGGCTGCTGTCAGCAGTGCTCCCATCTCACCAGGAAGATGACAAACGAGTGCCTTTAACTGGCTCATCTCAGATTCTGTGGCCTAGAACTCAACCTCGGTGGTAACACAAACCACTTGCACGCATACTCAACATGCACAGCTTTGCCCATCCCAGGGCAACGTCTGGCAAGGTGCCTGTACACCTACCTCGCTGTGCTATGTTTCTGTTTTTCCGCTACTTCTCTCGCCCCCAACTACCACCACTTTCTTTGAGAAAGGTGAGAAAAGCTGATGAAACATGAGTTCAATGTCACTTGCATTTAAAGCAGAAGTTGGTAGAAGAGTACAACATAACTAATGGACTTTACACAGCTAAACCCCAGTTTACAGGATACTCAAGCACCACATGAGCACAGCTGTGTGCACATGTGTAGGTACCACAGCCTGGCACACGGAGCTGACATTCAGAGAGGTCTTACTGAAATTAAACACAGGTTATGGCTGCATCACATGATTAGTTTCTCTCCTTGCACTTGGCTGTGAAAATGTAACATACCCCAAGTGCAACCTCTCTCTGCCTCCTCCCTGGCCGGCATGCTCCACACCATGTTGTACCAAGACCTTATGGAGTCCCAGCTGAGATACCCCAAAACATAGCTCCTCTGGAAGTGACTCTTGAGAAGGTGACTGATGAAAAATCAGCATTGAAGCAATTCTGCCTGTGTTGTCTCAGAAGGATTTTAGGCCTCAAGTTACAGTTCATTATAGACTTGTACCCAAGACAGGTTGTCAAGCAACACTATACGCAAAGCTCAGGTTCCTTTGGGACCAGGAAGGGTGGTAGGGCAGAACCACAGATACATGGAAGACAGCACAGCACAGACAGATACAGTCAAACTCATGAAAATAAGGTAATCAATCAGAGTTATTTGCCCTGTTTTTGAAACGGACATTAACAGCCTGACCAAAGCTCTGAGTGCACCCGTGCTGCACAGCTGGGTGTCACCCACCCTTTGGCCCTCCCATGGTGCTTGCCCGGGCTGGGGGAGCAACGTGAAGTAGCTGCACCCTTGGGCACATGGGGAGTCTGGGTAGCCTGGCCTGCAGGGTCCTTGGCTATGGGACACGTGCACCATCAGCTCTCAGTGCAACCAGATTCTACCCCCCCCTCCATATGGGATGTACATGCAGTGAATTAAACAAAGGAAGAGATTACTTGGGGGTAATAAAGTAGGCACAGTTGTTAAAATTCTGTAACTTAATTTACAGACTAAAGCCCAAACTTTTACTGCATCAGCTAATTTGCTTTAACTTCAAAATGACATTTACTGGCACCCAGCTAACCAAAATGCTCCATGCATCATTTGTGCTATGTTTACTTCCTGGGTAAACCTTGGCAATAAAAAGTTACTGGTGGGCACCACCAAGTTATAAAAATATTAGTCAGGATTTGTATGTGTGCCAAAAAGACGCATATGGTCAACATTTCTCCAAAAGTCAGGCTCTGAATAAGCAGGCACGGCTTCTGTTTTTCCAGACAGCCTAAGAAACTGAAGTTGCTGACTGTGAAGTATTTAGCACAGGATGAACAGCTGATACCACCCAGATCTTCCCAGTAAGTGTATGTACTGTGTCTTTATACAAAAAAGAGCATTTATTTTAACCTCTTGCTTTTAAAAATACTTTTACTAGTTCACCAAATGTGGTTACAGACTTGGAAATGAAATCTGCGCGTTCACTGGACAGGAACATTTCCTGGGATAAGCCCATCTGAATGCCAAAGAAATGCCTGATAACAACCCATTAGTTCATATGATGAAATATGGTTATAAATAGACCAATGTTTTCCTTCCTATATAACGCTTGTATAAAACAGATACAGAAAACACTTGAGGGTTTTCTGGGCACAAAATAATGAACTTCAGGGAAATAATCTGCAGAAGCAAAATAATTTTAAACTTATTTTTGCATCATTCAACACTTACTCCAGTTTCCTCATTTGGTTTTCATAATAAATATGCTGCTGCTCAAGTAAGGAAGGCGTGTTCCTGTACCTTGAATCAAAATCAGATTTGGGCTTAAAGAGGGGAAAAGAAGGAAGAATATCTCCTTATGATCTGCCTTTACTGTCTGTTATTTCAGTGAGGTCTTTTAACAAACTCTGTGCTGGACTGTCAGAATCTACTCCTGGGGAGGAACAGCCACTTAAGAAAATTCCCTGTACAGCCCCAAATGGGTGGTTTAATTGGTAAACAGCACTGTAAATCCAAAGTGTGCCATCTGTAAAAGCTATGATGGGGTGCGGGTCCACTCACCTGCTTTCCATGGCAGACAATGTTACAGGTAGCAACTCTCCTGCTGACAACCACGTAATGTCTCCATATCAAGAATGAAACAGTAGTAGGATTATATTTCATACCATTCAGCAGCTATAAAGTAGGAAGAGTCAACCTTGCTTCTGTCATTCAGCATACTATTAACAAGAGTCTGAAAAGCTGTGAGATTAAAAAAAGTAGCTCTTGTTCCATTCATTACTTGCCTACATTCATAGGGCAGTTCCTGGAGTGTATCTTCCCTACTAACACAGTCTGCTGTTTGGATGCAGTCTAACAGGCAGTGTCTCCATTGAACTTCATGCTGTCCTTGCTGCTCTGCACTGTTCCAGTTCTGCTGGAACTGAAATGTCTCTTCCAGCAACCAAGAAACTCCAACACTGTAAAATTCTGCAGTCTTCCTCCCTGCAGCAAACAGTCCCTCTGTAGGCATAAACTGACTTCCTCTTGCTTTATTTTCAGCATCCCAAGTATACTATATGGTACTTATCAAAAGATAGCCAAAGCCTGAGGATGAAAAATTGCAGTTGGTGGCCAGTACAAGAAGCACAGGCTGAACTACAGGCAAAGCGTGTTGTGCAGAAAACCTCTTTCTAGAAGGCTGCTGAAGCCTGCAAGATAAACTTCTGTAGGACATAAAAAATGGCCATCCTATAAGTCACTGCCTCCTTATTCCTCCAAGATGTATCTTCTAGTAATAGTTTTCTTCCCTCTAGCACGACTACAGTATGAACACAGGTGTATTTGGTACTTGCCCTGCTTTGTCTGAAGAGCTGTTTTTCTAATGCCAATTGGCTCTGGAATAAATCTGATTTTGCTCACTACCACCCCAGTAAATTCCATGGGTACATTCACCTAAAAAGATAAGGACACTGCAGGCCTGCATAGACATGCATGTACCAACACCTCACCATGAATTTATCTGATGCATACGCTCTGCATTCTAGAAGAGGCTTCCAGAGAACCACATAATCTATTACAGAAGCAATAAACGGCTCAAGCCACTGGGGTTTTTTACATCCCACAAAGAGAGAATGAGTTCTACGTGAATAATTCCCTTTTTCTGAACTGAGACTGGTCTTCTGCTGTTCATCAAGCTGTATAAGGATGGAGTGATCACCTCTTTTACTAGAAAAGCAAATCAGATCATTTACCGACAGTATGCCGTTTATGGGAGCTCTGCAACCACAACTGCTCTTACTGCATGGAATTCAAGCTTTGCAATCTTTAGTGTGAGATACTTAACTTCAGTAAACAGTTTACTGTTCCTATGAGGTGCAATATTCATAAAAAACGTATCAATTCTTTCATAATACTATTAAATCCATTGTAATTAACAAATTCCCAATTACACACCAGAGTACAGCTGGCATTAACAACATCTATTCTTAACTGTTTCAAATACAGTAATTTTTATAATCTTTCCAAATAAAGTTTGCTAATCAGAAACATTCTGTACAGAAGGATTTACAGAGATGCACAGATGCTTCCATGGTAGAAGAACTGGTTTTCAAGGAGAAGAGACATTTCTGATGGTGCTTCTTCCACTGTTGTTACTTCCATCGAAAATCTTCAGGTCTGGAAAGAAAAAACAACAACAAAAAAAATGCTTTAAGAAATGTATTGGAACTGCAGGGACTTTGGTTTAAGGATGCAAGAACAGCCACATGTATTTTTATTTCCTTATCCTGGTACTTGAAGTTTTGTGCTAAAGAAGAATAACAGTATTTTTTGGATTGCACAAAAAAGACAGAACAAATCAGTTTGCTCAGACCTCTAGGAATTTACAGACATCAGGGCTAGTTGGTCAAGGTGTTTCTTACGAGCCACTCCTGCTTTCCTAAACAAACCACAAAGCATCTTTAACTGAACACAGTCTCACAAGGATTTTAAACACCAGTATTAATTTCTCTCTGCTTTTAATAAATGACTAACCTGTGCATAAAATGGCAAGTTTTAAGTTAAAAGCACAGTACACCACAACACTGCTGGAATAATTAAAACCAATGATTTCAACAAAAACCTACTTTGCATCTTAAAGTTTCTGCAATCCTTTCTGCTTGGATGGCAAATGTGAAAAACATGCAGACAACTGGCTGCTCTTTGTAATCCTTCACAGTCCCCTCTTCAATCACGTCACTCACTCTGCCTGACACACATCTACTAGTGCAGAAGCCACGTTCTCCCTGAAACCATGAGGTTCAGACTAGGTAAGAGTTTTAGAAGAATGCTAAGTTTGAAGGCTAGATGCAAGTCTACATCCCTAACAGGTCCTGGAGAGAAGTTAGGGCTCTGCCCAGCTGCTTAAAAAAACCCAAATAGTGCAGGGTGATGGCTTCTGACGTGCTTAGGATACAACCTGCATGTGCTCAGCATGAACAGGCTGCTCCTCATAGCATGCTGCACCCCTGACTCACGCTGCCTGCGACAACACAACCTGTTATCAGTACAGCAGACCTTCGTTCCTGACTCTTCTGACTGCTTCTCTTATACACAAACCAAAACAGGTCATGTGAACTGCCTCTCACTATTGAACTGAACAAGAGATGTAGTAACAAAGGTTTTGGAAACATGTGATGGGACACAGGGTCAGCAGATTTACTGTGAAGTGAAATGAAAACAGCCTGGAATACAGGAAAAGCTGCAATTCACAACAGCTAATAGCAAACCAAGCTAAATTTACAATGGTGGTAAATTTTATCATTAATTTTGTTCATAAATGCAAATTAAAAGCAGACAATGAAGTCATTCATGCAATTCTTGTACAAGCCTGTAGGTTCTCAATTGAAAGCAATTCAGTCTGTGCTATTTCAAGTGTACTGTATAAAATTTGATGATTATATGAAATTTAAATAACAACTATAAAGATGAGCGGGTGGTCCCACTGTAATGAATTGTAAAGCCTCTCTGTTTTCCATTTTAATTCTATATTAACGTTTGGATTTGTATCTTTTGTGCATGGAAGAATTGCTATAAGCAGTAATACCTGAGCAGTCTCAACATTTGATGGCTTATAGGCACTGGGAAGTCAAGTCATGTTTCCTAGAATCCTGGGTTTCAGTACTCGCACATATTCCATGTTTTGTTACTCAGATCTCACCCCTGCATACCAGAATATATACTTGTATCACATTGCCTGTGGTGTGTTAAGAGAGCTGGAGTTTAAAAAAATCTCAGCAGAGACTTAAAAGTTTTATCACCACATCCATCCTAGACAGGTGGACCTGTGCTGAAAGATTTTACAGATGCTGCATGGTGAAGACATCATTGTCTTGGAGCTTATAGTTATTACTCTTTTTTATAGGCCTATTTGGTGTCTTGCACATTGCTCAAAGGATTTTGCATTTCTATTTGAATGGCACATTTAAAACTTCAATCTTGGGTTAGGCTGGAGTGCTGCACAGTTAATACTTTGGGGTGAAAATCCAATTACTTTTTTGTTCTTGCTTGTAATCTGCATTTCAACCTTAATGCTCATTGCCTTAAAAGTTAAATGCATAAACCACTGGACTTTTAGTTTACAGTTTTACAAAGCTAATGAAGCTTAAAAGCAGGATTTTCTACACTAAAACACTTGTGTGAACAAATACAAAAGTTTTTAAAGCCTTTTCTACTGCCACAGTAGGCTTTTATGCTGACTAGTGCTTGCCTGTCGAGGCCACAGATTCTGCTTTTAGAGTCCTTGACACTAGGAAACCTAAGCCTTGAAAAACACTGCCTTTGGCAAAAGCGTTATAAATATTTTGTCAGACAAAGAATATGAACCCACGAAAAACCTTGTCTACTCAGAGAGAATTATGTTACTTGTGAACACCAATGGGCGTTCATTGATAAATGACATAAATCCATGCAAGAGTGTTCTTCAATGCAGCACTTTTGCCCTTCCCCAGCAAAGCACCAAGTTAATGCATTTGGAACAAAGGAAACAGTATCTTCTAGAAGAGATGGTTCAGAAATTCACCCAAAGGCAGGACTTCACATACCTGGTTCTTTTTTTTTTTTTAATTAAAGGTAACATTTGTGAGGAAAAAAAAAAAGCTGCATATTGACAGCAGGCTCCAAGACAAGGGGAAATAGGTGGCAGAAAGTGGGAAGTTGCATCTCTGAAATCTGCTGAAAGGCAAAATATAATGGGTTCACTGAAAATACTCAACTTTGCTCTGTGCAGCAGATGTCTGCCATTAAAATATGTAAAAAAAATGCATCCCACTAAAATTTTATCCTGCACATAAACTGCATTACGGCACAGTTCAATGAATACTAGGCAAAATACTCTGCAAATTAAATTAACATCCAGTTACACCATGCATCTCAGCGCTTCTCTCTCTTTAATACTTTAGCACTGAGGACCTCATATCTGAGGACTGGCCGAGAGAGCTGTGAATGTTCAGCCTGCAGAAGGAAAGGCTCAGGGGGATATCATCAAAGAAGTGAGGGTGCAGAGAAGATGGGGCCAGGTTCTTTTCAGTGGAGCCCAGTGAGAGGACCAGAGGCAATGGGCACAAACTGCAATGCAGGACATACCATCTGAATATCAGGAAACACTTGTTTCCCTTTGAGACTTTTACTGTGAAGGTGACCAAGCACTGGAGAAAGCTGCCCAGAAAGGCTGTGGAGTCTCCATCCTTACAGATAATCAAAAGCTGTCTGGAAACTATCCTGAACAAGTGGCTCTAAGAGGCCTTGCTTGAGCAGAGCAGTTGGACAAGATGACCTCCAGCCAACTGGTCTGCATCAGTAACAGCATAATGCCATTAGCATTGCTTTTCAGACAAAACTGTAGCTGCGTAGACACTGAAGACAGAATTCACAATGGCAAGCTTTAGTCTAAGGAGACTCCTCAAGTCATCCCTAAAGTCACTGAAGACAGACACGGCTTCCCCTGTGTATTTTAAATAAAGATCCATTTTATTTATACCAAATGAAGCTTAAACTACCTGCACTAAATTAATACTGAAGTTTAGTGACCATACTTGTGTTTCCCTAACAACCAACCACCGACTAACGTACACCACTTTTTGCAGCTGTATAAAACAAGGTTATCTTTAATCTAGGTCATTTCCCTGATGCTCTTTATTCTCTTGCTACAAAAGCAGAATGGAAAGGCAAGAAAAGTGATGGATGACACTTGAAAAGCAGCCTTTTTGCCAGAAGAAATGCTCATGAAGCTATGACCTCAGCCTCTGCGTATCTCAGATGGCAAACAGAAACTAACAGTACAAAAACACCTACTTAGATAGTTGCAACTACGATGGGACCCTTCCCCTCCCCAATATTCAGTATTCTTTTCCAATATGATGTGAAACGTGCTCTTCCTAGGGTATTTTTCCTGTCAAGTAGACAGAACAGAGAACCTTTCCAGAAGTTAAATGTTCAATTTTCAACTCCTGGAGTGAATATTTATTTCCATCAACTCTGAACAGACTTGCTGCACAGTTACATCTTTATTAAATTCTTGTCAGCACATTCCAACAAAGATGTTTCTCTTTCCCTAGCAATGTTTTGTGGAGGTAAAACAGCCTCAGAAAAAAAAATAAGGGGGCAAAGGGGGAGGTGTTACTCTGTGTAGGCCAAATCTAAGCATCACCAATCTGCATTACACTGCAATATCTTGATTAAAAAAAACATATAGGCCAACTTCACTGCCTTATTTCTCATGTGAGAGAACATCTTGTAATACAGCCCCTACAGCACGCAGATGAAAAACAGCATTACCTCAAAGAAATAAGGTTAAGGCTCTAGGGTAAACTTGACACTATTTTATAAGTAGAGAAGTTAATTTATAATCCTTTGCAGCATTTTGATTTTCAGACAATCCCTTAAAAATCCATAATTTGTTAATAAATCAGAATACTTCTTCAAAATGACATATTTTAATCCAAATTATTCTGGTTCTTTCAGAACTTCTAAATGCATTGGGACTAGCTATGATGTAATTTAGAATAGATGTTGCTCTTCCTTCTTCCAAAAGAAGTCACACACAATCCTAGTTTTTTCAAACACATGCTGCTGGTAGAATAGCATTTGATAACATGACCTCATCTTTCAAGCTCAAAAAACCTGGACAGTCATCTTTCCATAAAGACTTGTAATAGTTTTGTTATGTTGCATTGTTCAAGGCGCTTCAAAAGAAATTATACAAAGTCAAATTTTATGGAGTTACTACAGTCATTTGTATGCTCACAAGACTGTATTCATGACTGGTAACTAATGGTTTCAAAGCTGCCTCTGCTAAGGAATAATACCACCAATGCTGCAGAAGTGACCTGTCAATACCTGCTCTTGACTCAGCAATGCACACCTGGTTTGGAGGCTTTGAAGATCTCAAATGGCATTTTTCTCTTCACCTGCGGGCAATTATCTCACCATTGGAGAACATGACCCAGGGAGCCAGAGTTCCCTGTACCTTCTGCAATCTCACCACAATAACAATGAGTGCTCAGAAGGGACTGACTGCATCAGCACTGTAAAAGGTCAGTGCCTTAAGGCCAACTAACACTGCACACTAATAAACTGAGATGAAAGCACTGGTACAAGGGCAAAAGTTGAAAAGGATAGGCTTAGAATTCCGTGAAGATTTCACTGCATCCATGACTAAGAAAAAAAAAACCTGCATAGACATTAAAACCCCATAAAAATTAATAACCACCCTGTAAGAAAGGCACATCCGTCTTGTCCATTCACAGCCTGTACAATGCTCCCTGTTACTTGAAAAATTTCTTGTCTGGTAGGATACCCACTGTTGTGGCTTATCCATCAAAAAAGTCTTAATTCAGCGTTACAAAATGTTTTAAGAGTATCTCATGTCAGAGAATTTTAGGTCTGTGGCTTTATGATGTTTTTTTTTCCAGTGGCTTTTTGTCACCTTTCTTCCCCTGTTTCCTGCAGAACAGTGTAGAGATCCCCAAGCAGCTGAATGAGTGTCTTCAGGATGACTGTGGAGTTTTACAGAAGCTCTGCATGATGTTCCTACACAGATTTCAAGAATTCTAAGTAACAACAGGGATAAAAATCTCTCCAAACTTGGCTGAAAAGCTAGAATACAGAGAGAAATGTATTTTAATTGGTGCTGAAGTACTTCTAAACTACCCCAAATTTGTTAAGTAGTTCACCAATGACTTCCAGTGGCTCATAAATGTGTCTTTTAGGAGCATTATAAACAAGATTTGTTACAGAAGATGACAGATCAGGGAAGACTGATTAGTGAAAAGATTTTGTGGACTGATCACACCACTTAGTATCTAGCCCTCTGCTACTCTTTGGTCCAATTACTCTGAGGTAGCACTGGGTCTGTACTACTGTAATGCTCTTTATATTTATAGGAATCAGAATCACAGGAATGTGGGATTATTGCTAACTGATGACAGTCGGCTGCTTACACAGTATAAATCCATGTCTCATCTTTCATGTCCGCTTATTAATGGAAATACAAGTTTTTAACCTCTTCTTAATAACAAAAGCTTCAAGATATATCTTACATAAAACTGTTACACAATACAAATAGCCTGAAATTTGTGGTCTGTCTGGCATACTTTTTAAGGTTAATTTATGAATACAACTATAAAATTTTAAGTATCTGAAGATTCATTTTTATAGACAAACTTGAAAGACAGACTTCAACACAGAGCCGGAATTTACTGTAAACACAAGAGGAATATGTCTATTTTTCAGGTATACTTAGCACGCTGTGCCAAAGTCAACAGCTAGTAGGTTAAGTGCACCATAGCTAAAGGGGATTTCTGAACGCATTTCATCTGTTTGACTAATCACACCAGTAAATAAACCCCCAAGGATCAGACATGGCTATCATTCTCTGTAAAACCAAATTCTGTGGTTACACTCAAATATCAACAAGAGTTTGGAGCTAGGAGGCGGGAGTTAAAAAATTTTTCTACTCAAGATGTACCTACTATCCCAGGGTAGCTCTATGCCTCTGGTAAAATCATTTGTGAAACAGCTAATGATATTTAAACTAGGTATTAAATTCCCAATAACCACTTGGCCTATTCTTAGCCATGAACTTCTTGCTCTGCTTGGGGACAAAAGAATCTTTTCCATATTGGTGTAGTTCTCATGCAGACCATCATCTTGGCTAAAGAGCACTTCTACATGTATAACTTATTTGACTTGAAGAATAAACCACAGTAACAGGAGCTGCATGTAGTAACAAAACAGAGCAAGAAAAGGTGCCTTCACTGATACTGTTATGCCAGAAGAGCTAGAGTGACTAACCCTTTCTTGTGCACACAAAGCTTAAGATGAATCTTTTGTGGTCCTTGACTGTAGCTTGGATATTTTTCTACATAAAGCTAGCACTTATTTTAATTTTTAAAACATGTCTATAAATCAAGTCATCCAAACAGATGCTAACAATAATTTAGGTACATTTGTGAAATTAAGAATGGCTTATTACACTTTAAATTAAATTGGCTACAACACCAGCTTATCTAAAAACATATTAAGTAAAACTGAACTAAGCTGTTTAAAAATTCCTGTCAATCCTAGATTTTGACCTGGATTATATGAATTCTGTCTGGAAAATTATTCACGTTAAACCAATGAAATGTTCATGCAAATTTCATCTCAGTGAGAATTTCTGCAAATGAAAGTTTTTTCTTTAAGTGATATATTCTGCTAAAACCTGTAGGACTGTAGCAATAACAGCACTGTACACTTGGCTTTGTCCAAGGAATGACGTTATTCTTCAAATAAACAGAGAACTGGGTAAAGGAATGGTGAAATCCTTTCCAGACTTACTGTCAGCACCAAAAGTCAAAAAAACAAATCTAGACATTCATAAAGAGCAATTAAAAATTAATTCTAATTTCATCTGTGCAAGTAGTTCAACAGTATGTATACAGCCATTCTCATATTGCTTGTCAAATTACCACTAATTTAGTTTCTATTCTTGCATATGAGATCAACAAATTTTAGCAGAAGGAGAAAGTAGCTTTGGAACTTTCTTTTTGAGAGCCTCTTCAGACAGCTGAGGTGAAAGCGCCCAGTTCCCCTTTTATTAAATCTCTCACCTTCAACTCTGGTTTTAGATACAACCTAAGCTGCCCTCAGGTAAAGGATATGAGAATCAATAGCATTGGTGTGTTTCATGCATGCTAGAGAAAAGCCAGTAATTCACTGTAATAGGCTAAACAATCTAAACATGAATGTGTCAGGTTTTTAAGGTGATTAAGCTACTGACCCTCCTAGATTAACGTTCATACCTAATGTAAAGAGCAATTTTCTTCTCAAGTATCTATGTGGCTTCTTGTCCACGGGAGTTTAGATTAAGCTCTGGTAGCCTGAAATGTGAGACTTAACTATCTTCAAGTCTCCTGTTAAGAAAAATGCTACACAGAATCCTGATATATTTTATGCCCTTACTATAAAGTTACCAGTGATAATTCCCAGATTTTAGTGAGGGTTAATGATCTCCAGACAGTTACAGGAATTCCTACCAAGAACCTAAAAAGCCAGAGAAAATGAACTTCTAGAGGGATTCCTCGAAGAGTACACTGGAACAGAACTGGCTGCAGGGGCAGGACAGTTTTCTCCTGGTTTATACAGTTTGTTTTTGGGAAAAAGTAAGACTGGCTCCAGTTTTTCACAGAAGTTTGTGTTGGCCACTTCTCTCAACACTGACACATGGCAGCTTGGATTTGGGAAGGATAAGCATTCAAGTTGGAAGGGCAGTACTTATTCCTATTACAGAAACACCCCATAACCCAAGAAAAGAACCAAACACTGCCACATAAGGCATGATACAAATAAAACCAAACCCCCAAAAGTTGCACTCACACACTCTGCAGCTAAGCAGGAACTAAGAAAAAGGCTGAAGAAACATGCTTATTTCAGTGCAGAATTTTTAAGAGCTTCTGAATGAACTTAAGATGGTCCTTAGAAAAATAGCTCAAGACCTCAACATTTGCAGAGAAGATCTTTATGGTTTTCTTTCTGAGAGTCTCCATATAGCTGGAGTTAACTACTCCTACAATTTTATCTGAAGAAATTAACAGACAAAAAAAACTTAACTAAAGAAAACACCTGCCAGCATCTTGCAATTATAGATAGAAGTACTGTTCATAACATCATTTCAGCCCCATAACCAGTATCTCTCTGGCATCTTCTTCAGCTCGGTTACCTACTATATCCCAGAACTAATTTGGGTAACCAAGAATAGAAACTTACACTAGAAATATTAGAATTGTGCAAGACAAAATAACAAGCAGAAAGGGCAACTGCGGCTGAGAGGGTATCTTAATCCCAAAGACTTTGTTTACCAGCACCTACAAATTTGCTTGCTAGGAACATTAGCTTCAGGTTGCCAGATGCTGGCAGGGCTAGCTTTAAGGAACAAAAAGCTAGGGAAGAACTGGGAGTTAACATTAGCACAGGATGTGTATGAGGATTATCAGAGCCATCTGCAGTTCACAGGTGTCCAACATGCTTGTGTTTCATCACCTATACACTTTGTGGCAACACTGTGATTCTCTGCTTTCAAAGCCACTCAGCATTGCTGGTGAACTACCAAGAATCTGTGTCCCATGCCAGGGAGGGGACATGAAGTGTCAATACTAGGATCAGGTCCAGCCCATGGTGCTCAGCTGAAACTGAATTACGGCTTCAGACTAGGCTCTGCAACCCCCTGCTTCAAGCAGGATGTACAGATGGGTGCCAGAAATCAAGCAAGTTACTCAGAAAAAAAAAATATTAAAAAGGTGTTTGGTTTTCTTAAACCAAATTTCAGCATTTACAATACATCAAGTTTTAAAACCATCAAAAGTGTTCAAGGGCTTTTTTTCCCTGAAGGACAAGTAAGAGGCTGTCTGGCCTGAGGAGAGTTCCTATGAAGGCTGGCAGTGGAACAGCCACTCAGTATGCACAACCAGCACCAGCCCTAGGGTACTCCTGGAAATCAGACGGCTCTGCTTTCTTCAGGGAAACTCTCAGGAATGCATCCATCTAACTCGAACAACACAGACTGGCTGTTCTATATATTTGGTAACATTCTTATTTAAATACTTCTTCAAAAACAATTTCCTGCCTTTAAAAAAGTCTAAAACCACAAATATATATATATATATATATACCCAGACAGTTAAACAACTTTAAAACGGTATATAACAGGAAAATTTACACGAGTCTGACGTACCCTTGCTTTTATGGAACAGTATTGTTTGCTTAGTCATACGTGACTGGCGAATTCTGTGATGACTTCTGTTTAAAACTCATTTAAAAGACATTCAATCTGAAACTTCAAACACACTTGAAATAATGGTTTCATTCATGGTAAGAAGCTATGAAATCAAACTCTGTCAAAGGAACTAGTTTTTGATCTTTTTCCCCCCTCTTAATGTGTCTGGAAAAGACATAATTTAACTTTCCTGTATCTACATGGTTTTCCACCACACTCATTTCAGACCTCTCCATCAAGGATCTAAGAGAGAAGCTCTGCACAACCTGGGAAGTCAATTGCTCCCAGTTAGGGGTAAAAGGAAAGAATGCCCAAAGAAAACCACTCTCACTGGAAACATTCCGGCATTTAATTCTCTGATTTCATGGAGCAGGATCTTGACGTCCTATCACGAACTCTACTGTGGTGGAAGGAGGGGTGACAGGAAGGCTCTCCACTCTGGAAAACAAACCATTTGCTAGGTTTTCCACACCAGACCTGGGCTTTCCTTAAAAACCATTTCCACTTGGATATTGTATATTTGTCCATGGTGTGTCAGGCTCCAATTACCAGCAAAACAGCCTTGAAAAAAGCATCTGTAGCAAGACATTTTGACACAAAAATATAGGCAGACAGTCCAACAAGATCATTAGCAGCACTGAACATGTTCTCTTCACATTCCAAATGAAAACTACTTACATTATTACTTCAGATTATAGAGAAAAAGGCTCTTTTTCCTCCTAATACTAGTAACTTCTCATATAAATTCACTACTTTATATTCATGCCCTATTACCTGTCTTATTTTATATACAGGGAGAGTGCAAGTTTTAATGTAAAATTTTAAAAGATTAATTTTCTTGTTGTAATTGTGTTTACCTCTATAGCCTTGCATACCTTTAACCAAATATGCTTTTGATTTTTTTCCATTAAAGGACAAAGCTTTGTAAAAGGGCTAGTATCAACTACATTACTTCTTTTTCATAGAAAGATGTGCCACAAGAGTGTCTCCCTCTAACTCCTTTTTTTAAAATCACTTTCAGAGGAATTTAATTCCCTTTTGAACCTCTAACTCTTTGTTAAACAGAATTCCAAGCTCAGAATTCCATGGAAGATAAAGACTAACTAAAATCAAGTCATGTAAGGCAGAAAGACTTATTAAAACCATCTGAAGAAAAGGAAAATTAAACAAATAAGCGTTTATAGTTTCCCTGCATCTTTCATTTTCTGATTTATTGTAGGGACTGCTCTTACTGCTTGGAGGCTATCTATGGGTTCTGCAGAAGCTCACAAACCAAAGTACACAACAGTAAACACACAGGCCTTTTATACCCTGAATGCAGCACACAGAGGACAAGAAAAGGCTACTTATTTTAGTACTATGTGCTCTTACCCAGACTTCCAAGACCTAGGACAGCATAGCAAACAATAGCCCAAGGAAAGCCAAACAGGACTAACCCTACTAGCAACATATGCACTGGGGGTTTTAAATGCCCTTTATTAAAATATTGATCTAGTTTAATATTTACATTTTTTCACTTTCATCGTACATTAAGAACCAGAGAATAATTTGCATCAGAAGGGACCACACTCAAAATGGGACTAATTTCAGTATTACATCAGGTTGCTCAGGTAGTCGTGCAGTTAAGTACTGAGCATCTCCAAGGCTGGACATTCCACAACCCCTCTGCCAGCTGGAAAAGAGTAAGATGACGAGAAACCCAAACAGAAAGCCAGTTTTGTGTTCTGAGATACAGATGTTTTCCTGCAATATCTGGATTTCTGAGTAACAACTCATGTAGCCTTTACAGTTCCTCTTCTAAAACAATTTTGGTGTCAGGTAATTGGCTTTTTTTGCTACACCTCAAATTATAAGGAATATCAGATTTATACAACGTCATTTTAACTGACTTCTCTCAGCTCTGTTGAACAAAGCTATTAGCATTTTGTCCCTTTTGGGGCTCATTTTTAAGAGAACATTTTTGCTATATGCCTCTAAAAAGCTGACATCATTAAAGAACACGTAAATATTTAAATCTTTGTTATTTTTACAGTCTTTCAAAGGAATAATGCAAACACTACTTCTTCCATGGGCTCACACACACTGAAAAAGCTCAGAACACAGTCTATTACAGTTGGATATTCATATAGCCTTCCTATTAGTGCCTTTGAAGCAAAGCTGTTTCTTCTCAGACATTTTAGCTGGCACTTTAATCAGAACAGCGACCACTACCATTCACTTTAAGACCCCTTTAACAGACTTTGGAGTTTTAATTTACCACATCAGAAAGTTATTTTGCCAAATTTGCTCAATTCTGTATCTTTTATTTCACAATTAATCCCTTCCCCACATGGCACTTTTAGTGATAGAGAATCACAATACATTTATTACCCCAGTCAAGAAAAGCATTAATATTTTTCCCATTGATTCAAATTGGAAACTCTTCCCAACGTCAAAACTGCCAGAGAAGTGAGCTGAAGGTTAAAGAAAAACTTATCTGACACTAGTACTTCACAGCCACAATGGTCTGGTTGCAGGCCAGGACAAGAAGCTGAAATTACAACAGCAACAAACCCTGCGGCTAGTGAAGATGGTAGATAACCAACCTCCATTCCTGATCCCTCTGCTAGGACTTAACAGTTCCTGAGAGCAGAAAAGATGGTAGGACTATAGTCCAACACAGCAAAGGTATGGTAATATGTTCTTCTGCCTTTAAAAGTGGCTCTAACTAGCCTCTATAACTGGTATGCAGTAAAAAAGGCTATATACAAATAGCGCCAAAAATCAATCTGGACTAGGCAGCAGAGGAAAGAAATATAAAAAGGTGAATGCATATTTTCTCTGTGCTTTGAATTCCTCCAGAGGAAATGGTTCCAAGAAATGATGGGAGGGGAATTCTAACGTCAAATCTAGCTTCAAAAGTGTTCTTACTTGCAGATTTCCCCCAAGGATCAACATACTCAAGCAGTCTTCTCAATGCTGACATGAAGGTATTAGGAAACTTAGTTTGACAGCAGTGACGGAATTAGATGGCATCAAGTTTACTTGTCTTCTGCCACACACTCCTACATGTCAACACAATTAAGGCGACTCAGTGCTGAGGAGGTGAAGTCAAGCAAAACTTTGGCAGTGTGTGCGGACAAAGAGAAGTATTTCAAAAGCTCTGACAGCATAACACCATTTCCTTTGAAAAAAGGGACACTCCCAATTAGTTAAAGCTAAGTCCCAGCTTCCAATTCAAACAATTACTGTGTCAGAATCTTTATTAGTATTAGTACTAAAGACAATTATATGAGAGTATAATATAGCATAGCGCATGAGAGGCTTATCAGCTTTGATCTAACATATCACAGAATTCTGATCATTGGTGCAAAGTCTAAAGTTTCTCCAGGGCTAATCCAATGAGATCTCATAGGAATGAGGAGATCTCAGCATCTGCAACTCCATTCAGTAGTGAGGATAAAATCAAACATAGCAATTTGTGTAACTGACATAGCTTAGAAAAAGCCAAAACCAATCTACCTATTTCTACTCTGTAGAAGGCCTAAAGCATTACTGGACTTTGTTTCCTTTCAACAGAGAGTGTAATACTGGGGTGCCGCAGATTACAAAGAACTGATGCAGAGACTATTTTAGTATCATCTATGATCATCTAAATACAACTGATTTTTTAATAAACTTTTGAAAATATTACACATACTCATGAGAATATAGAAGAAATACAACAAACCCCAAGTCATTTCCAAAATGCTGTCAGTGCCCTTCCCATATTTTAGCACGCAGGCCTAAGTCAACCCACATCAAGTAAGCACTATCAGAAAGGAGAGCCGAGATACTGCTTTTTTTTGAGCGCGCAGAACACACTTTTAGGTGTTCCCCATATTCCACTCACACATTTAGGTGTTCTCTATGTGATATTTAATTTTTTCCTACTGAAATCCACATTAAATTCTACATATTGAAAATGAGAAGAAGAGCACAAATCAATGCTGATCATCTGGAAGACTGGTGATCATAGAATTAAACCTAGCTAGAGGTATTAAAGATAACAGGAAGGGATTCTACAGGTACATAGCAAATAAAAAACAGACTAGGGAGAATGTAGGCCCCCTCACGAAGCTCTCAGGAGAACTGGCTACACAGGATTTGGAGAAGGCTGAGGTTCTGAATGACTTCTTTGCCTCAGTCTTCACTGGCAAAGGCTCTGACCAAACCACCCAAGACTTGGAAGGCAGATGCAGGGACTGTGAGAATGAAGACCTTGCACCCACTGTAGGAGAGGAACTGGTTCGAGACCATCTCAAAAATCTGAATGTGCACAAGTCTGTGGGTCCTGATGAAATCCATCCGCGGGTCCTGAAGGAGCTGGCAAATGAAGTTGCGAAGCCGCTGGCCATCATATTTGAGAAATCATGGCAGTCAGGTGAAGTTCCCGATGACTGGAAAAAGGGAAATATAACCCCCATTTTCAAGAAGTGGAAAATGGATGACCCGGGGAATTACAGACCAGTCAGTCTCACCTCTGAGCCTGGCAAAATCTTGGAGCAGACTCTCCTGGAAGGCATGCTAAGGCACATGAAAAACAACAAGGTGCTTGGTGACAGCCAGCATGGCTTCACTAAGGGGAAATCAGCCTGACCAATTTGGTGGCCTTCTATGATGGGGCTATGGAACTGATGGACAGGGGTAGAGCAGCTGATGTCATCTACCTGGACTTGTGTAAACCATTCGACACTGTCCCACATGACATCCTTGTCTCTAAATTGGAGAGACATCAATTTGATGGATGGACCACTCGGTGGATAAAGAACTGGCTGGATGGCTGCACACAAAGAGTTGTGGTCAATGGCTCAATGTCCGGCTGGAGACCAGTAACGAGTGGTGTCCCTCAGGGACCAGTGTTGGGACCGGTCTTGTTCAACATCTTCATCGCTGACAACATGGACAGTGGGATTGAGTGCGCCCTCAGCAAGTTTGCTGATGACACCAAGCTGTGTGGTTTGGTTGATACCCTGGAGGGAAGAAATGCCATCCAGAGGGACCTCGACACGCTTGTGAGGTAGGCTGATGCCAACCTCATGAAGTTTAACCATGCCAAGTGCAAGGTCCTACACCTGGGTCGGAGCAATCCCAGGCACAGCTACAGGTTGGGCAGAGAAGAGATTCAGAGCAGCCCTGAGGAGGACTTGGGGGTGTTGGTTGATGAGAAAACGAACATGAGCCAGCTTCAGTGTGCGCTTGCAGCCCAGAAAGCCAACTGTATCCTGGGCTGCATCAAAAGGAGCATGACCAGCAGGTCAAAGGAGGTGATCCTGCCCCTCTACTCTGCTCTTGTGAGACCTCACCTGGAGTATTGTGTGCAGTTCTGGTGTCCTCAGCATAAAAAGGACATGGAACTGTTGGAACAAGTCCAGAGAAGGGCCACAAGGATGATCAGGGGACTGGAGCACCCCACGTATGAAGACAGGCTGAGCAAGTTGGGGCTGTTCAGTCTGGAGAAGAGAAGGCTGCGTGGAGACCTCATAGCAGCCTTCCAGTATCTGAAGGGGGACTATAGGGATTTTGGAGATGGACTCTTCATTAGAGACTGTAGTGATAGGACAAGGGGTAACGGGTTAAAACTTAAACAGGGGAAGTTTAGATTGGATATAAGGAGGAAATTCTTTCCTGTTAGGGTGGTGAGGCACTGGAATGGGTTGCCCAGGGAGGTTGTGAATGCTCCATCCCTGGCGGTGTTCAAGGCCAGGTTGGACGAGGCCTTGGGTGATATGATTTAGCGTAAGGTGTCCCTGCCCAAGGCAGGGGGTTTGGAACTAGATGATCTTAAGGTCCTTTCCAACCCTAACTGTTCTATGATTCTATACAGTATTTGCTTCACAGCTCTTTGCCTTCAGCATTTAAAAGATCTGCCCTTCTAGAGCCCATCAAAGTTCTATCATCTCTGTGGCAGATGTACAGAGAGAAAGCTGAAGAAACAAGATAAATATACAACATTTGCAACTTCCTGAGCCACGAGTCACATCTGGAGAATCATATTTAACAGCCACTGATGGCCACACGCTTCCCTTTTTTGAATCCACTTAAAACTTCTACTCAGAACCTATATAGTTCTGAGACAAGAAGACAGAGAAAACATCCAAAAAGAAAAAATCAGAAGGGTGTGCATCTTTAGTAGTCATATGATACAGTCAATCCTCATGACATCACATCCTTCACCAAGTTCAATCACTAAAAGCTGAGGAAAAACATTCCACAAATGAAAGGTCCCATCCCCTCTCTGACATGCAGCGAAAACCTGACTACTTTGTGTGTAGATGTGCAAAGAAAAACTGACACTATGCATAAATATAGAGTTCTACACAGGCTTTCTCACTTAGGACTAGATAAATGTCACAGGCTAACTTTTTCCTGTTTTTACAAGGATTTGCAAGCAAAAGCCCACCAAGAGTAAGAACTTTCACTAAAAAATTACTTTGGTTTCAATTAAACATGTAAGAGAACAATGGAACATTACTCCAGTTTTCCCCTCAAAGCAATACAGATCCTATAAATATATGTGAAATGGATACAGACATTTGTCCTATATGCATTACTGGGATTTCTTTGTATTGGTCTGGCTTAAGCAGTGAGAGCTGCTGGTCCATGAAAGGAATTATGAGCTCTGCTTCTGAATTGCAAGAATGTTCTATTCAAGTGTTCATTTACTTTATCTTATTACCAGTTTTCTTCTGGATAAATTACATCTCTTGTTCAGATACCTCTGCTGCCTGATCCCCACTGCCTACAAAGGGTGAAGGCCCTTATTTGCATGTGCCTTATGATGCAGAGAAAATACATGACGTAATTTAAAATGTTTAATTTACTTTAAAAAAGCCCAACAAAACAACCCCTACCTCCCCCTTTAATATTAATCTGACCAAAGCAAAAAGCATCAGGCCCCTTTCAAAGGTATACCAACAGTTTTGGCCATGCACTGAAAATTACCTGGTTTCTCTTTCCATGGACAGACCATTTAAAAATACTCTCTTTGTTAAAGGCTTTCTTAAAAAAGGGTTACTGGTTTAGCTGTTGTACAATGATTTTTTTTGTACTGTACAGGCTTGCTACTATCTAGTCATGATTAGCTACAACTCTAAAACCATGTACTCACTGCAGATCATTCTCTAATAGTGCTCTTCAATCAGCTGGACATGAAAATCTCTGCTGAACCCTTTAAATTGACCCATGAAAATAGGAGGTATTCAGTTCTGGCACTTCGAATTCCTATGATTTGAACAAGACTTAGTGAAACACAAGAGGAACCACCTGAACATCAGAAAACACATTTTTTACTGTGAGGTCGACTGAGCGGTGGAACAGGCTGCCCAGAAAGGTTGTAAAGTGTCCATCCTTGGAAATATTAACAGTCTAGGCAACCAGCTCTAGATGGCCCTGCTTGAGCCAAGCGGTTGGATCAGACGACCTCCAGAGGTCCTTTCCCACTTCAACCATTCCGTGATCATTACCCTATCAAGACACCCCAGAGATCATATCTTAAGCAGAAAGCAGACTCATGAGAAATAAGTTACTACTACCACTTCAGCATCTGACCTCTCTCTGTGTGCAGCTAATGTGTGCTTCAGTGGAACTACTCAACAGGATGATGTATCATTTGAGACTCATACCAAGCCTATTTTTTAAGATTAGTGTATAGTATTAGTGTAGGAGTGAGTGCACAGGAACACTTTTTTTTTTTAATAGGAGAAAGAGAAACAACCTTTTAAAAGCTACTATTAAAATAGAAGTACCAGTAATCTAACTGGAGATAACCATCAAGTTGGTCCTGGGGTTAGCTTATACACACCTTTCCTCATCTCCCTGTCTGTTACATTTCCTCTGAAATTTCATTAGCATAATCAAGAGAGGAGCAATCTTTCAAAATTAATCTCTGTTAACTATTGTAATGAAATCCTGAATCTAAACAGGACTCTCAAAATGAACACAAGAGAAATTGTACTGGTACGAATCAGGAAACACCCACAATGTAACACATTATTTTCACTAGTGGGTTGACTCAATGCTGCCTGTGGTGGTATAAAGCAAACCGCAAATACTCATTCATATGCCACACAACTATTGTGGAACTGATTTTGCGCATGGAAAAAAAACTATTTATCAAAATAAATATGTGGTATAGTCCTTGCCAAACATCCACTCCCCAAGGTCTAATTTAGCAGAATTCTTTCATTTTCTCTGGAGAAAATCTGAAGGGTCCCTCACCTCCCCTCACAATGAGTCATTCCCTCACAGAGCTGCATGGTGTTTCCTTTGGCTATAGCTAACAGTTACATATTATAGAGCACAACTCAAATAAAGTAATGAAATGTTTTACTCATCTTTTACTAAACACACTTCGATGAAGTAAAGAGTTGAAAACATGTTTTTTAAGAAAAACTTTTCTCATTAAAAGAAAGGCCAGAAATACAAAAGCCTTAGCAACCACTCATTTTAATATGAGCATTCTTTGCTTTAATGATCTCCTGTCTCTCAAGACAAAAAGATAACATAAAGAGAAAAAGCATTACTTTTTTTTTAATTAAGGATAATGTGAGAGCCTATATTGTATATATTCAGTCAAAGTGCCCTTTTAAAAAAATCTGAGATACTTACGGAGTCCAAACCCTTGGAAATGCAGCAATTTCTTCTGGTGTATATTCATCTAACCTCTTGGGGACTACACGTGGCTGAGGAATCTCTTGTAGAAGATTCTTCTCTATATCTTCTGGAATAACCTGAGGAAGGTAAGAACAGTCTCAGCTATCTCCCTATTTTAAAAAAATAACACCAATTCCCCCTCAAATCCATACCAAAATCTGTCCACACTACTGCATTCTTCATGCTAAGTTTTTGACGTAAATAGAGGCATGTCTTATACGTCATAATTCTGGGAAATTAATAAAGACAAAAGCACCAACATTTCTGCTACATTTAAACACATAAATAAAAAGCAGCTTGATTTTTCTGAATTTACATTCTTATGACAAGAGTTTTGCTATTCCTAACACTCCCCCTTCACCTCCAAATCACACAAGAATGAAAATATAACTGCATGACTACTCACATCTTCTGGGAACAGGTGCAGTCTCTGCATCATAGTTCTTCTCTGAAGGTTTTTTGGAAGCATTCTATAAACAGTGAGTTTAACTATCTGAGGAAAGATAAGATGGTAACAAATAATCAGGGAGGCCACAAATAACACGAAAAAGGTAAGCTGCGTTTCCCTCTGCCTATTCCACAAGTAACTGAACCTGTTTTCAGTCAACTTCTTCCATGTTGATGAACTTTAGCACCACATTCAAAGGTGCTCTAGACCTCTAGACTTCTGTTTTGGCAGAAGAAATACTAACTCTCCATCATATAAAGACTTACTCTAACAGCCATACAGAAAATTTCAGCTCAGAAAGGTAAGAGCTATATTTAGCATTGTGGATGACTGCATATGATCATTCAACTTTGAAAAGAATTGAGAAGCTTTTTTATATACCACAAAAACTGGATAGGTTCTAACAAATTTACCAAGGGTTCCCAGAAACTAGTTTAACATGGATTTGCTGTGTTTGACATTTCTACATAATTAATACATCCTATCTTAAGCAATGCTGACACACCAAAACACTGCATTGTGAACGTATTATATATATTTATAATTTATTCTCTCGTTATTAGTTCCAGATGAACAATCTCATTTCTGAGCATCAGGAATGAATGGAATTTGTTCATCTATACTAGACTGTGCTTATTGAAAAGTAACAAAATTCAACAGGATTTCTCATGGACTCTAGTATAGATAGATGCCTGTAATTTAAATACAAAACACATCATTATAGAGAACATCTGTAAATGTAAAACAAGGCATGCAACTGTAGGAGACAAAAAGGGTTTTAGAAAGGACAGCAATGCACTTAGGGTTAGACCTATGTGCAATCTGGTAAGCAGGAGGTGTGCTCCACACCACCCAGACATAAAGTAGCTCCACATCAGGAATGCTTAGTGCAACCTTAAGCTGAAGTCGATAAGCCAAACTGAAATGCAGTGCACTAAGTACAAATGAATCTCCCAGGCATCTGGGCGTTTTGAAAAAAGTATTAAGCAAACTCACTTCCTTTAAGTAAATGAATTAAAGGAATTAAATTGAAATTTTAGAGACAATGACTAACACTGATTTCCCAGCTGGAACCACGTAATTATGGTAGAATGATTAATTATTGCAAGTGAAATTAACGGGAAGTGCAGGTTCTTAAGCTTGCAGGCATTTCTACTTGAATTCTGAAGTTAGCCAACACTCAAGCTAATTTGGCCCCAGTATTATTTTCATTTTGCCGCGTAGCAGACAGTAACATTGTCTTAGAATCCTCTTAAATGTGCATTAAAAGCCTTGAGAAACTCTGAAGTCATTTAGAGAACCCTCAACATCACGCAGATTCTCAGATGTTATGCAGCCAGTACCACCACCAAACCCATGGACAAATATAATTAAAACATACATATATGTAGATAAAGTACATCAGGTTGGGCAGAGTAATGTAAAGTGTTGATACCTTCTCTAATAAAAGTTAATAAGAAACTATTAGAAAAAAAGATGAAAACTAATGCTTTTAGGGATAAACTGTAGCTTGCTTGTACAGAAAACTACAGTTTATTTAGTCATGTGCTTAGACAAAGAACATAAGATGAAGACAGAAAATGGACTGTGACTGGTTTACTTCACTGAATACTGAAAATCAAGACAGACACCATAACAATATAAGAAAATACATAGATATGAGCAGCAGCTCATGTGAACAGCTCTTCTGCCATTAATAATTTTCATGTCATATACTTATTTTCCTTTCTACCCAGTATTTTTACTTATAGCCAATAAAAGATCAAATTAAATCACACGTAAAATGATAGATCCAGATACTTCACAACACATTGCCTAACTGTGGGGATATTTTTCCTTACGTAAAAATCACTTTTAACTTCAGATTGTGATAGAACCAGTGCTAATTCCTCAGATTAGTAAACTGTACATACACAGGGCCAATATATGCCCTATGAATTAATTATTTCACTCCAATAAAAAGAAAGACTTTAAAATATTTTAATGAACATTGTTAAATGTTTTACTTCTTCAAACAGCCAATGTTTATGTGTCATTTTTGATCTTCCTCGGCAGCATGTGGCACAGACATCTGTCGAAACAAACCAGTGAGCTGGACAAACAGCTGGTCTATTCTGGCTGGGGAGGCTTCTGCCTGGTAAACCCAACCTAATTTTTTTAGCCACACTACAAAGGTAACAGTTCAGTTGTAAAAATGAGCCTATTAAAAAGCCATACTGGAAAAGAATGACTGATTTATATGCTTAAGTTAAACAATGAAGAAATACTCTCAATGTTCTGTATTGTCACTGCAGAACTGACAACCTCAGGTCACAACAGATTAACATGAAAGCAGGACTTTGATAAAGGACAGTGAATGATTATAGATAATTATACTTTCAATACCCATTTCTATAGAACAGTATGCTAAGTGCAATAAGCATAATCCAAGGTATGCTTTGGTACATCTGCCAATCTCCATGCTGTTCAAGAATACATTTGGCTTTCTGTGCCCTCTCACTGTCCTGGGTTCAGCAGTAGCAGTCATTTTTCTCCTTCTTGGTAGCTGGTGCAGTGCAGTGTTTTGACTTTCGGCCTAGGAACAGAGCTGATAACAACGATATTTTGGTTTGGCCAAGGACTTTGTGAGCCTCATGCTCTGCCAGGGAGGAGGGGAAGGCGGGAGGAAGCAGAGACAGGACACCTGACCCAAGCTAGCCAAAGAGGTATTCCATACCACAGCACGTCATGCCCAGGAGGTAACTGGGAGCTACCTGGAAGGGCTAGGACTGCAGGGTCGGA
The DNA here is from genome assembly GCF_034315485.1 of Pezoporus occidentalis. Taxonomy (NCBI): domain Eukaryota; kingdom Metazoa; phylum Chordata; class Aves; order Psittaciformes; family Psittacidae; genus Pezoporus; species Pezoporus occidentalis. Next base: position 12,183,219 of record NW_026914940.1, on the reverse strand, counting down.
GGAGGTATCGGTCAGTGCTTAGTCGGGCTGGGGGGGCGAGTTATCGGTCGGCTGGTGGTGAGATGTTATATTCTCTTCCCTTGTTATTTCCTTTATCACTGTTATTACTGGTGGTAGCAGCAGTGATTTGTGTTATACCTTAGTTACTAAACTGTTCTTATCTCAACCCGTGGGAGTTGCATTCTTTTCGATTCTCCTGTCCCTCCGGGAGTAGGGGGAGGGCAAGAAGGGGGGGAAGTGAGTGAACAAGCTGTCTGGCTGGGTTTAAACCACCACACTCACACATGCAAGAAGTGCATTACCATGAGATCTGCAACAGAAAAATCACCTCCACATGAATCACAAACCATTTTTTACTGCCAGGCAGAGCACAGAACCATAGAATGGCTTGGGCTGGAAGAGGCCTTAAAGATCATCTCCTTCTGATCCCCTGCCATGACCAGGGACGCCTTCCACTACAGTAGGTTGTTCAAAGCCCCATCCAGCCTGGCCTTGAACACTTCCAGGGATGGGGCATCTACAGCTTCTCAGGACAACCCATTCCTGTGTTTCACCACACTCACAGAAAATAATTTCTTCCTAATATCTATTCTAAATCTACCCTTTTTCAGTTTAAAATCATTCCCCCTTGTTCTGTCACTATAGGTCTTGGAAAAAAAAAAAGTCTTTGTCCATCTTTCTTGCAAAGTCCCCTTTACATACTGAAAGGCCATAAAAAGGTGTCCCCAGAATGTTTTCTTCTCCAGGCTGAGCAACTTCAACTCTCTCAGCCTTTCCTCATGTGAGAGGTGCTCCATCCCTCTGATTATTTTCATGGCCTTCCTCTGATTGGTTTCTGGGCTGTGAGTGCACACTCCACCAGTTTCCCTAAGTCCTTCTCCACAGGGTTGCTCCCAATCCTTTCATCCCCCAGCCTGTACTGATACTCGGGATTGCCCAGACTCAGGTGCAGGACCTTGCACTTGGCCTTGTTGAAATTCAAAGGTTTGCATGAGCCCAACTCTCAAGCCTGTCACAGTCCCTCTGGATGGCATCCCTTCCCTCTAGTGAATCCTCTAGTGAATCAACTGTGTCACTCAACTTGGTGTTATTCACCAGCTTGCTGAGGGTCCATTTAATCCCACTCTCTATGTCACTGGTGAAGATATTAAATCCCTGCCAGATCCAGAACAGGAAACTGGACTTCACTGTTCTCTCCCATTCTGGAGCTTCAATGCAATTGAATGAACTCTCAGATGAAACAAACTGGTAACTTACTAGCTAGACATTTCAAATAGCTAATTTTTTAATTATATGTTTTTGTGGTTATCACAGAGCCTTTAATGGCTGAGCCACTTGCAAATATGGCCACCTATATGTGGAAAATAAGAGGAGGAATAATCTTGGGTTTGAGCATGCATGTTCCCTGCCTCAGCAACACAGAGTAGAGACAAAGAGGGAACAAAGCCTCGGTTTCTGCAAGTGATCATAATTTCCTTGCTGGAACAGCTGAAAGGCAGATGCCCATCTCTAACTCCTCAAGCTCATTCATCTTGGTCAAGAAGAGAAAAAAAAGAAAGAAAGAAACAAACAACAACAAAAAAAAAGGTGCATAGAGGTGGTGATAACCTATTATTTGAGATCTGTAAAAAGCCAAGCAAGTGTATTACTAAGCAAACTGGAGTGCAGATTAAAAAGGCTGCACTGTTCTATACCTGTATTATTGATTTATTGTAAAGTTGTTAGTCCACCTACAGAACAGAAGGCCATACAGGAACCTAGGACAGAGAAAACAGTGCTAGAAAACCTCTAACTTCCTTCATTGTTATTTCTGCCTCAAAGACTTCTACAAGCCAAAACAAATCCAAACCCAGCTCCTGGCAAGACCAAATTTACATTCAGTTCCTTGCCCCAAATTCTGTCTAGAGCCAAAACCTCACTCTGATTGGTGTGATGACAAGTCAAAGAAGTTAGTAAAGTACAGGCTTAACTGAAGTTGTAAGGACTGCTTTTGCAACCTGAGTAAGATTGTGTAACAGAAAAGGCAGCTCCAACCAGCAATATTTACAGGGTGTTAAGTAAGGGCTCTCCTGTTACCTGAACATGCTCAAGTTTTACTAAAAATACATCAACCCTAAACTAAAAAGGTATGGAATTGCAAAAATAAGTTTGCTACTGAGCTCAAGCAAAACCCAAACCCAGCTTCAATGCTCCCTGAAAGCACACATCTGAACATTCTGTTTAAGCAATTAACAACACCTTTCTGCATGTTTGTAATAAAAGACAGTTCTCACTGTTTTCTATGTGATTATGCTTACTTTGAACTACTAAAATTGTAAAAGTTTAATTTTACATGAAAGGTATAAAACTCAGCTGGTATCTGTGGAATTTCATGCTGGCAAAGAGGTCCCCCTGCATATAGGTCTCTGCAACCTCAGTCTCAGTTTAAAACTAAGTAGTACAGTTAAACAGTTTATCCAGTTCTTTATGGATTCCAACTGCGTCCTCTACCCTTTCCTTTATCTTTAGTACTAGCAACCTGAAAAATTCCATCATATCCTCACAAATACTTGCTCTTAAAGGCCATGACACTTCGACCATCAAGAAAACACATCAGATGTATCCAGCCATCAGAGCAATAATATTTAGGGATTTTTAAAGTACTGGAATGCTGTTTGCCCCCATTTCTTTTTAATTACAAAATTCCTACAGCTCTGGTTACAACTGTCACCTTGAATACTGCAAGTTGGCTAACTTCTATACTTACAGCATAGACATGCTCTTAATCACAGTTATATGACATTAGGCTTTTAGTTTCAATGTAAACGGCTAATTAGGAGGAAAGGAATCTGAAGGCAGCTCTAGAAAAACTCTTGCCCTTTCAGTCCCATACTACATGGTTTAACATTTTATGAGTACAAATAAATTAAAAATACATTTATTTGAAACACTGTGTGAGGCTTGAACATTTCAAGCTTTGTGATAGGCTTTGGCTCACGTGCAAGTTGCAGACTCTGCCTGATGCAAGTTCTAAGAAAGATTCTTTGGCAGATGTAACATACTTTAAAGAAGGAAATCAACATAGCAATACCACTCCTAGTCCTGAGAAGCACAAAATAATTGGCTGAATTTCCAGAGGAAAATCTACCCTTGCAGCTGAATGAAGTCCAATAATCACCAGGAAGCATCTTTAGAACATGGGAAGGACACAGCTCCAGAGAAAACAAAATGATTAATTACAGGGCATAAAAACCAAACCCTAAAAGAATTTCAGGAGATACATCAATTACTCGGAGATACAGCTTGATACTACATCTTCCTTCTACCAGTTCCTGGGTTTCTGCTCTGTACATGATACTGTTCTTCCCACCATATGTTACAAAAGCATACAAAGGACTTCACCTTTCTACCTCTGACAGTTGTACAAGTAGTACAGCAATAGTGAATTTACTTAGTACTGTCATAAAAATTATTTGGTCACAGACAAACTTCCAACGCATGCTATTTTTCTTTCCACTACTGTTCAGCAATTAAACTTAGAAGTTTATTGTGTTCTTTAAATTAATAATTTGTCTCGCAAATTCAAATAAGAAATGGATTAAGACTTTTTTTAAACAAAGAAGTACTTTTGTCTACTCCGAAGCAAAAGACCAAGCCAGCTCTAAGACTTATTTAGAGCACATAGAGATTTTAAGATAACAGGTTCCATTACAGTATTCTTCTCCCTATGCCATGCTAACTTCTGTGTGCCTACTAATCCATACTTTGAAGTTTTGCTCTACTTAACTAAAAACCTTTCTCCATAGTAACAGAAGAAAAAGCTATTTTATCTGGTGCTTCAGTAATTGTCTTCTAGTGTGTAGACACACATATTATTGTATCAACCATCCCTTACTGAGGCAAAGAAAACAGGCTTTCAAATACCAACAGCAATATTTAACTGTGTTTTCTGTCTGGCCTTTTCTTCAAAAGATCATTATTATGCAGATATAATGGCAAGTCTATACCCACAAGCAGCTGCTAAAGAGCATTCAAAAGGAGAATTGGAACATTTTAAGCCCCTTAGTATCAGTGCCAGCAGCAGAACAAACCAGAACCCTGACACCCCCGAAGGCTTCCTCACCCTCGCTGCACATTTCCACAGAGCTACCCTGCCTGGCTTAATAATCTTCCCTAGCAGGTACCATTCATTCTGAACAATTATTGTCCATTATTTCTTTGTCAGAGGCACTACAGCCTCTGAATACTGCAAAGGTCAACCTCTCACTGAGCACTTGGTATTAGCCAAACGTGATGTTCCCCTTTTATTTTTTTGGGGGGGGCGTGGGGCAGCAGCAGAAACTCCCCCCCCCAAAAAAAAAACTAAGCCAAGTTTTGCTTACTTCTAAAATTAGAAATAGAGTAAGAAATTGATTGAAAACTTTGTCCTAATAGTATTACTACCTGTTTCTACAGATGGGATCTGTCAACATCTTTTTAATAAGAAGCTGTAAGATTTTCCCAGAAAAATTTTTCCAAGTAAATTTTGCTCCCTCTCACATCTGTGAGGTTTAAAGGTGCATCTTTTAGTCTCCTTGTACCTAGTGCTTTAAAGATCAATTTTGAAACTGTTGGTCTCATGCCTATCAGCATTTTTCCAGCTAAACAAGACTGCTGCAAATTTCATTAAAAACAAACAAGAAATCCCCAAACTTCTATGCATTCCAAGCACGTCGTCTCAAAGACAAGGTTTACTTGTTTCCTTTCTTTTCAAAAGGCTTCCTTGTCAAAGAAAACACACCAAACCTTTGCAACAGATTTTTCTTAGCAACCTACAATGGAAATTACTATTGTCTCTTAATATCTATCCTAAGGGAATAGTAATATCATACAGAGTATTAGCATTGTATTAACCTGAAGAACAGAGAAGGTGTTTTGAACTACAGAAATAAACTGTCATGCTCCACCTAAAGAAGATACTAAATACTCTTTTCTATGGATGGTCCAAGAATTTACACTAAATCTAAGTAAGAGACAAAAAAAGGCTGAAAAGTGAAGAAAATATTTTTCTTTTCTTCAATGAACACTTCCTAAAGTAGCCTGGCCAAGTTCAATAGACAAGAGCTATTCTCTGCTATTCTCCAGAAGAGCAGACAACTGAAGATACTACAACAGACATGGAAAATACTACAGATTCACAGACACTCCTCTCCCCACGCCTCCCAAAGGCACTCAAAGGTGCTAAAGGTAAAAATGTGCAGACTATTTATTTTTGATATCTTTTCAGCACACTGTAATTTCAACTCTTCCATAAAATACTTTTTTCTGAAGTGCTGAAAAACTTGGCAGAATGAACACAGAACTAAGTTCTATATAAAACATCAAATGTGAAGACCTCCTTTTGTATTCACTGCCCCATATTAACTTGAAAGATACCTGGAAGTGGAAAAAATATAGTAATGCTTTGTGAATCTCAGATGCAAAATTATACATCTGAGATTAAACACTTACAATAGGCACAGGGTTTTTTGTGTTTCAACAAAAAAGGTCATGGCATGGAAATGGTTGCCATAAGAGGCTCTCAAGACCAGTCTGGATAAGCTCCCAGCAGCCTCATCTTACCTAATAGCTGACACTGCTTTGAGTAGGAGGTTAGACTAGAGATCTCCCAAGGTTTTCTCTAACCTGGATTATCCTATGGTCCTATGAAAAAATGCATGCGCATATTCAAAATTCAGTACAAATCCTTCTGATGCAGAAGGTCCAGAGTTGGGAAGATAGCTGTAATGATGTCGACCTCTGTTAAGCAAGAATATCAGATCATCCATCCCTATCTTGGTACCGTATGAAGGAATTAGAAACGATCAAGGCTGATAGTGCAGTAAATGTGTCTAAATTCCAGCAAACATACTTATGAATTTCAGTCCCCAGTGTAAGCATAAACCATATCACATTGCATCAAATTACTCATTAGAACCTTTTTAATTAGCTATTAGCTTTGTACCAGTTTTTCCTAAACCCAGTATCTCTCTATACTAGAAAAAATGTTTAAACAGTAATGGAAAATTATTTATCATGGGGAATTTGTATGTTTGAAGTTAGACATATAAGTAAAAACAGTGCTACGCAATGCTGCAGTCCTATTATATACACACACACTCACAGAATAATACAAGCTTTAATCTACCTCTTACACAAACCGAAAATATCACATCCATTGCTAAACCTCTATGTAACACCATGCAAGTTTACAAGGTGCTATATCAACATCCTTTTCCTTGGAAGTAATCTCTTCCATTAATTTAATGCATTAATTTCTGTAACAGCACTATTTCCAAAAATAATGACTCATTTAATGAACTCGCAGGAGACAATAGGAGCAAGAGCAGAGAAAAAATAGTAGCCTCCAGGATGAAAACAAGGCTTTACAGAATGAAGACTTTGATTCCATAGAAAGATATAGTCTACTTCCTACAACCTGCCTATTTCCACTGGCTTCACAAGAATTTAACATGATTAAAAGAGAAAAGGTCTCTTTTCAATTCAAGACAGTGATTTATGAAAGCCTCCACAGTAACTATGCGTCACTTAACTCATATTTTGAAGATCCAAATGTTACTTAGGCTAGGCATTGCTCTCTTTACAGTAATCCTTTTTCAGGTTTTAACAGCTAGTTCTAAATACAAAACATATTAATAAAATACCATCATAATTTCCATCTTTGTTATATCCCGATGTATTTCACACCAAAAAATTCACATGGTAAATAAATATTTCTTACCCAAAAATCACTTGCAAGTCAAAACCTACACAGCCACACATACAAAATATATCATGAATAACTGCCATCCACTCCTATTAATATGACAAGAATACATATGAGAGATCTTCAGCAAAGGGACATCTGAATGCTTCACTTGAATAGAATGAAAGAGTTAACTGCTTGAGAGCTCTCCACAATTATGTTAAAAAGAAGTTTCTTTCCCTAAATCAGTCCAAGCCTTGAGCCACATCACCATTAGCTGAGCCTCTGTCCAACATGCTATAGTTATTGGCAATGCATGTAACCCTCCTCTGTTTGCACAGAAATTCATCTATGAGTCTGGCAAGCAAAGAGGTATTTCAGAATGAATGCCAGAAGGTAATTTATAAAACATCCAAGTCTCAGGCCCTAACAAACAAGTTGTCCTATACTGCCTCCCAGTGCACAGGATCTGCCTGAAGCTCAAAGAAAAAGGTCAACGAATCCACTTTAGATGTGGAAATGTCAGTTAATTCCCAAAGGAATTACAACTATCTTAGAGCCTGTTCTCAAAAGCATTTAAGTTTCAAAAAATTCTAGATGAAAATAATATTGAACTGTGGGATTTAATTTCACTTTAAATGAGGAATTTGCAAAAGTAAAAACGAAAACCAGACAAATTCATATGGCAGACTGGTTTTTACTGAGTACAATGTCTTGTGTAAGAGAGTCTTGGGACAAACCAGGAGTTCTAAATCATAGATGAAAAAAAAAAAAAAATCATTATCAAACCCCAGGATTTTTACAGCAGATAAAATTTATTTCTATGAGAAAGAAGAAGCATTTTTCTATTTTATATGTAAGGTGACCCAAGCTAAACCCTTTCAGAGTCAAAAATACACATAAATATGTGTTATTTTTCTGTGGACCTCATACCATGTTCTGAAACACCAGTATTGAGCGAACTCATTCCTCCAATGCTGACCACTCAAACTCCTAGTAAAACTTCCTAACTGCGTAAGTCAACATCCCAAAATGTTTGTATCTAATACCCTACTTTGTTAATCAGTAACAAACACATCAACACTGATGTTCAGAATTTACAATAGTCTGATACACACATTTAGTAAAGATGCTTAATTTCAACTTAATCACCATTTCCAATTCTTTCACAGAGCATGAACATAAATACACAGCATGAAAGATGCTTTCTATAAAGTAAGTATTTAACAAAACCTAAAATTGAATTTTATTGGAAGAGACAGTTGTACTTTCTAACACTTTTAAGATTAGCATTATTCTTGCTGGCTCTTAAAAAAGTAGTAGGGTCAATAAGCTGAAGTACAACTTAGCTAAGTCTAACTTGAGGCAGTTGGCTTGTGAGAAAGGTCAGACCCCTGAAACTAAAAGCAAGTAAATCAGTCAAAAATGAGTGAAGCAAATGAACTCGATTTGCTCATCTGGACAGCGTGGAAGAATCACAAAAATGCACAACCTACAGCCTAACCCTCAAAACATGCTGCTTACAAAAACACTGTTACAAGTCAAGCTTCTAAGAGCTGTTAGCAAAATGTGATTTAGCTTTAGACATGCTAAAAGGTGAGCAATCCCTTTTGTTTAGAGGAGCTAATTAAATGAAAACAAAACAGCTTTGCAAGTAAAAGGGAAGAAGGGGAAACACTTACAGCAGTTGGATCCTTTAAATGGAGTTGAGTTGCTGTCACTTGTTTGAAACCACCAGGATAGCTATAAAACCAGAATAAACATAAAAGCTTAAAGCTATATGTTCAAGCACATTGTTAACACAAATATCACTACATCTTGAACAACAGGGCAATGGTATTGCAAGCCTTTAAAAAATGAAGTTGTTCTCACTAAATTTTATTAAAAAGGTACTATCCTGTCAAGAATCCAAGCTTAACAACATTCATACTTTCTTATTTATTCACTTGGATTATGAAAATGTCTGTGTTTCACAAGCAGATGGATATGTTTTTAAAACTGCTTATAAAGTACACCATCATAGTTACAGAATACAGTGGGAGTAAGATACGTAAAACCTGGAAGTATTCCAAGATGATCAAGACTCGCAACCAGTCTGTGGCTGACATACTAAACAACCATTTCGGACAGTATTTATTATTTTCTTACTATTTTAAATAAATCTTAGCATGACTTGGCATGCCTACAGTAATAAAATTTGACTTTTACTGCAATGCATCCATCTGTTTAAAGTCTATGAGATATGGTGAAGTTGCACTAATTCACACTTATGCATATACTTTAAGGATACAGTGGTGCAAGAAATGACATGAATATCAAGTAAAGCTGGGTTTCATTTTGATTTAATTACATTATTAGGTATCAACCTGAGTGAAATGAAAATAAACTCAACACCATGAGATCATGCCCTCTTCGGAAACTGCACAGATATGAGCATTTGTTTTAATCGCACAATTCTTTTCATTTACTCAAAACTTACACGCAACGCTTCGAATCATAGAATCATAAACAGTTAGGGTTGGAAAGGACCTTAAGATCATCCAGTTCCAACCCCCTGTCATGGGCAGGGACACCTGACACTAAACCATGTCACCCAAGGCTCTATCCAACCTGGCCTTGAACACCTCCCAGGGATGGAGCATTCACAACCTCCCTGGGCAACCCATTCCAGTGCCTCACCACCCTTACAGTAAAAAACTTCTTCCTTATATCCAATCTAAACCTCCCCTAAGTTTGAACCCGTTACCCATTGTCTTATCGCTACAGTCCTTAATGAAGAGTCCCTCCTCAGCACCCTTATAGCCCCGCTTCAGATACTGGAAGGCTGCTCTGAGGTCTCCATGCAGCCTCTTCTTCTCAAGGCTGAACAGCCCCAACTTTTTCAGCCTTGGGTGCTGGGAGCAGCTATGGGAGGTGCTCCAGCCCCCTCATCATCCTCGTGGCCCTCCTCTGCACTTGTTCTAACATTTCCATGTCCTTTTTATGTTGAGGACACCAGAACTGCACACAACACTCCAAGTGAGGTCTCACGAGAGCAGAGTAGAGGGGCAGGATCACCTCCTTCGACCTGCTGGTCACGCTCCTTTCGATGCAGCCCAGGATACGGTTGGCCTTTGGGGCTGCGAGCGCACACTGAAGCTGGCTCATGTTCATTTTCTCATCGCCCAACACCCCCAAGTCCTTCTCCTCAGGGCTGCTCTGAATCTCTTCTCTGCCCCACCTGTAGCTGTGCCTGGGATTGCTCCGACCCAAGTGTAGGACCTTATGCTTGGCATGGTTAAAAAAAACAAAAAAAAAACAAAAAACAGACTGCCACATGTAGCGCCTCACTTGGATGTGTCTGCAGTCTTGGAAGCTTGACTACCTTACATTTTCCTACAACTGGACCTTGAGCTTGTCTGGAGGCTCTAGCAGGGGAGCCCAGCTACTGTATACCCGTGACTGATAAACGGTACTGCATCAGGGAAGGTCTTCCTCTTTGACTGACTGCACAGCTTCGGGAGGGACGCATGCAGAGCAGTGAGGGAGGAAGGGGATACCCGCCTAACCAGCCAGATCAGCTGAATCAACCCTGTCGATCAATGGGGTGACAGATGTCACAGCCAGATTGCCCTAGTCCCCCCCACTACTACAAATTATGCAGTCGAGTTTTCTGTGTTTGAGGAAATCACAGGGGTCAGCACACTTGGAGTGCAAGGGATGAGCCTCGCCCTGGGAAAACCACATGCTTGATCATGATGTCTCCACTGCCAGGTAAGTATAAGTGTGTAAGCACTCACACGAAGTGCTTTAACTTACGTAGAAGTTTTGAGTGAAAATTTTTAAGGAGTCATAAGGGTGGAAGAGGAATGAAAAGAGTGTATTAATTTCCATCAACCAAACAAGAACTCAGCAATTCAGCAAAGGAATTTCAGGACTGAAACATCAGTACTAGCAAAATTAGCTTTCTCAGTGTGATTTATTCATCTCATGGCTGCATATATTTGACTTATAGATTCTTATCTAGTTGTCATCACTGTGAGCATCAAACTTATCGTTGCCATACTGTTTGCAATGGGTTATTGCACTTACATTGTAAATAAGTTATGCCTCCCAGAAAAACATATTGTACACATATATATAGTACACATATGTATCAGTACATCTTGAGAGCATTTTATTTCTTACTAGTTTTTTCTTTTTTTTTTTTTTCCTCTGATTCAATAATCAATCTTGATATTTACTCTTAGGTAAATAGGTACTTGTAGAATAAAGTAACTGAAGTTGGCAGCCACATATATCTTAGATATAAGGTGTCAATAGGAATGTTTTCTACTGCTTAATAAACGGAATAATCCCCATCATTCCATCACTGGCTTCACAGCTTCACACAAAACAACCTGGCTCACCAAATCTGACCACTTACTCAATTGCTCCAACTACTTTAGATTCTTTCCCTAACAACACACACTGGGTGGGGGGCAAAGAAAGAAAGAAAAAGATTTGCATCACTTTTAACATCATAACACGAGTAAACAAAACTCCAAACATGTAAATGGGAATTCCTTTTTGAATCAATATGCTAAAAAAGACTTTAGCTATTAAGCAAATATGAGATTACATCAACTGCTAGCTTATTTGCATATTGATTATGAAGCTTACCCAGTATGTGACGAATACACTTTCTGTTCCCACTTGTTACCAGAGAAGGCAATGTGTTTTGTATTTATTACAACAACATGATCTCCACAGTCATCTACAATGCAGAAGTTAGTGGAAAGTATTAAGGGAACCATAGAGGCAATCAACAAAATAACTACTGTGTGATATATACATAGTAACACATAAATACGCTTATAACTTCAGTAATTCCTGTCATATAGTAAAAACACATACTTCAGGTACATGCATTTTTCCTCCTACATTTTAATTAGGACTAAATTGTAATTAAATGTACATATTGTCAGCTGTTAGCTCACAAGACTGAAAAACTACTTGCCAAATCTTTCATCAGAAGACAAATCTTTGCGGCTGCTTCTAGATATTATAGACTAACACTGCAGCCTAAAGTTATACCTGGGCCAGACTGGGTTTGCAGTACACTTCCATCTAGGCTAGTCATTTCCTTTGAGGATACAGGGAAGAGCATCAAATCCTACCCAAGCAACAGATCTGGCTTACCTACACCTGCTCACAATCCAACATAAAGAACCAGATCACCCCATTTAAAAAAACATCTGGCCCACTGTTTTTCGCTCTCTATTGTGAAGCTGCTTACAAAGACAGGATGCAAAGGGATGAGGGTTGAGAGAAATTGAAGGTGCAGAAGAAACTTAAAAATCCAAATTCAAACCTCCTGAACAAGTTTTCATCCCCTTATTTAAGGCATAAGGCCTGACAGCATCTAAAAAAATGAGACTGAAGAATAATAAAAGATTATCCCTAAACCAGAAAATAAATACACAAGAAGTCAAATTTCTTTCCTTCCCTAACCACAGCATAAATTTCACTCCAGATACTTTTCAACACAATAAATAAATAATGATTTTATGGAAGGGTATCTGGATATCAAATTAAAAACAAACCAAAACAACAGAGGAACTGTTATTTCACAGACATGAAAATAATTATTGATAGCTTAAAAAAAAAAAAAAAAAAGTGTTAAACACATCAACCACAAACTCAGGCATACTCTGCTCTCTTAGAGAATATCAAATGTCTCTAGTAGTAGCCTATCGATGCCAAACTCAGGTGTAATGCCTTTGGTACTGATTTATAGAATACTTCAGATGAAATAAAGTTATACTTGAAATGAATTTCCAGGATTTTATAACTTCAGGGACATAAAAGTATCAAAGATCTTTCCCACAGGACAACCAAAACCATTTCCTCTCAATGCCTGCTTTACTTTTCAGACAGCCTTAGTCTCCAGTGACATCTTGTGGAGAAGACATAATTTGCAACAGCAGAACTGGTATTTAAAACAACTTTCTATTATGAAAACCAGGTTTTAGTATGTACATTGTACAAAGAGTAATGCTTCCTTTATGTTTCAGTAGAGTCTCTTGAAATATCTGTGTGAGAATTACAGGAAACACTGTACCACCAATGAGCTTTTTATTATCTATAAAATGCTTATCACTGTGTGACAGGCACTATGGTACTACAAGAAACAAACAAGATCACAGGTACACCTTCACTGCTGAATTGTCTTATCTGCCAAAGAGCAAAATGACTTTTTCATGTAAATGAGAAGACATCTGTCAACAATTACTAAATCTCCCATTTAAAAATCAGACAGGTTCCAGCCTCATTGTCACAGAATGTGTGAAGTTGGAAGGGACCTCTGGAGGTCATGTTGTCCAACCCCTCTGCTCAAGCAGAGCCAGCTTTTGAATATCTCGAAAGACGGAGACTCCACAACCTCTTGGGCAATCACTTCAAGTCAACCTCACAGTAAAAAAAACCACATTTCCTGGTGTTCAGAGTGAACCTCCTGTGTTTTAGTTTGTGCCTTTTGCCTCATGAAGACAGGACATCTCTACACCTTATTCAGAATGGAGAACCACTCCAAGACTGTGGTCTAGTCAGAATCGTATCAGTGTTTCACTGTGTGCACTGTGAATTAAATCTTTACAGCTAAAATCAAGGGAACGAAACATGTTTTAAGGCTTTTAAAAAAATGAAAGCATAACCCACTGTAATTCAGCTACTTAAAAGAAACCATATATATTCATAATGAGCTCCATATGGTAAAGACAATGACATAAGATTGTAAAGGAGTAATAAGGAAAGAGATAAGAAGGAAAACAAAGCCATTTATGATTTACAAAATGTAACTTTATATATCAGGCTCGATTTTAAAGCTGAAATCAGAAGAAAGATACAAGTGAAGGAAGGCAAATTTGCTTTTAACTACTCAGTAATACTCACTTAGCGCGTGATAAATAGGTTTATGCCTGCCTTCAAGTCTGAGTACAGTCTCAGCTGCTATTTTTCCTGGTGGCTGCAACTTTGCATCAAGAAGATACCAGGCTCTGGCAAAAGTAGCCCATTGCTAAAGAGAAAGAGAGGTAGTAATTAAAGTAAAAAACCACAATTCTACACGTAAGTCTACCTTCTCTAATTAGATCATCGCTTTATTCACACTCTTGTGACTTCTTTATTTTTGGAATAAACTCCAACTTTTTTTTTTTAATAAACTCCAAAAACTCTAAATTTTGGAGTTTATTCACCCTCCAAAATACTAGAAGAAATACTAATATTCAGTAACAACCCCTCCAAATAACCTTTTCATGGACGGAGAACGATGCTACACACTGCAACACACCCACCACTGTGCACACTTCCAGTGTGTGACGGCAACAACACTGTAAGGTTACCAGCTCAGAGGATTTTGCTTACATGCCGATCTCCTAACTGCAGGGGCAGTAGGCTATGTAACGCCTGGCATCTCCTTCCCTCTCAGTGAAGGGCACAACTTCCCTAAAGGTCGCTTTATGAACACGACCAGCCGGCGCTGCCTGCAGCCGACAGGCCACACGCTGAGAGCTCTCGGGGCCCGCCAGCAGGCCCCTTGGCACAATCGCCGCTCCACGACAAGGGGAGGGAAGGAGTCCTGCGGAACGTCAGACCACCCATGGGAACCTGCCGCCCCTCCGTCCCGAGCTCCTGCCCGCTCCCTCACGACAGCTCTCCACGCCACTGCGGCCACCCTCGGAGCAGCGGCCGCCCCTACACAGTCTGACCCGAAGAGGAGGGCCGCGCTCCGTGCTTACCTGGGCCGCCTTCGTGTAACTCGCCATAGCCGCCGCGGCTGACGGGAAGTGGAACTCCGAGGCCGCTGCACCGGCGGGAAGCGGAAGCACAGTCCTGCGAGGGGCGGTGCAAGGGCGGTAGCGCGGGCCGTTTGGAGCGGCTGCGGTTCCGTCTCCTTCCCGTTCCCGCTCCCGCTCCCGTCCCGTCCCCGTCCCGGTCCCGGTCCCGGTCCCGTCCCCGTCCCGTCCCCGTCCCCGTCCCCGTCCCCGTCCCTGTCCCGTCCCTGTCCCCGTCCCGGTCCCGCCGAGCCATGGACCGCTACGTCCTGCTGCTGAGCTGGGCGGAGCGCAGGGGCGAGGGAGCAACGGCGGCCGGGCCCGGAGCAGGTACCGCCGCGGGGGGACGGGGCAGGGGGCCGCACCTTGTGGGGAACCACTGCCGCGGGCCCAGCGAGCTGGCCTGGGAAGGGCTGTTCTTCACGGTGGCTGCTCCAGTACCTGCGCCCGTGCAGGCTTTCCTGGGTCCTACCTCCTTAGCACATACCCTTTAAAGTATGTAATGACTTAAACCCCCAGAAATTCAAGGGGTTTGGTGTTTTATTACGACACTGCTGTATAACTCTGGGGCGTTCCTGAGCGCTGCTTTAAAGAGAGTTTAACAAGATTCACCTTTTTAAACTACAAATCTCTCAGATTTGGGTTTTCTTTTTTGTTTGATTTGTTGTTGTATGTTTTTTCATTACTAATAATGAACTAAAGTTTATACTGTATTTACAAAAAAAAAGCAAGTCTGTAATTCAGTAGTTTTAATACTTTGTTTTCAGCTGAGACTGCTGCAAATGTTTATCAGTTCCTGAAAGAAAACTGTAACTCATCTGTAAACGTGGATGCGAGCACATTCCCAGGTAATGTACAGTAAGGTAGGGCAAATGTTATCAAGGAATTGGCCTAGGCACATTTTATGATCTAGCTGAAACAAATCAGAAACTGAAGGAAACCTAGTTTCTTCCATGTGTCTGAACTTGCAGGTGGGACTGCATCTGCTGCTGCTGTGTCTGTGGAGAACTGAACTCGTTTCAGAATGTGAGGTGTTAGGAGGCAGTTAAATGGATTGGTCACAAGAAGTGAAAGGTTTTGAAAGGCTGACAAATTTCAATCCAGATTACCAAGGAAAAGTAGGAACGAACTTGTTTCTCATTTCAGTGGGCAGCTTGATCATAGAATCATAAAATGGTTTGGGTAGAAAAGGGACATGAAAGATCATTCAGTTCCACACCCCCTGCCACGGGCAGGGACAGCTTCTGCTAGACCAGGTTGCTTCAAGCTCCATCCAGCCTGGCCTTAATATTTTCATTGCTCCTGTGATGGCTTCTAGTTTTTTCATTGGAAACACTATTTGTTTGGTAGCAGTTCATAACCTTTTTCTGTGAATATTTGTTAAATAATTGTATAATCTTCAAATAGATTTCTGAAGATTTGCATTAGTACTTTCAGGGGTTGGGTGTTTGGTTGGTTTTTTTTTTTGTTAAAAAAAGCTTGATTAATTCTTTAATTGGTTTGGATATCAAGTGTTGAGCTGTTAAGGCTCATCTTGTCACAGCTAACATATAATTGTGTTTCATATATATGTCTAAGTGAGGAAATACAGTGGAGTGGGGAAACCACTATAAGCTGTTAAAATTCATGAAGATAGGAATGTTAAGCATTAAGCTGTTTTCAACCTCTGTGCTTTTAATTGCATAGAAAAGTTGAGAGATCATCTCATTTTGTGAACTGTGTAAACCACATTTATGAAAGTTGAAATTTATTTCACATATGATACAACCTCTGTAAATGGAGAGCCATATTGCCTAAAATGGAGAAGAGGTCAAAGATTTTCTCTCCTACTAACAGTCAGAGGATCAGAAACAGACACTTGCCAAGACACTTACCTACACCTTAATATGGTTATGGTTAGAACTTAGTTATGATGCTAAAGGAAAGTGGAACTTGGGCACATTAAATTGCTTATGTAGATCCTTTCAACAGAGATGTTCATTGTAATAGGTAGAATGAATTATTGTGGATTTATTATTTTAAATAATTGTTTTATCTCTTTGCAGCATGTTCAGTGGCTGGTGTTCCAGGAGTCAAAAAGTGGTATTTTGCAAGACATGTTATATGTGGTTACTATCAGGTAAAACTTTTTTTTCCCCAACAATGTAAGTTCCTCAGCTGTCTTTAGAGCATGTTGAAACTGGATGTTCCAACCTACTTTTGCTTAAATAATTCTTTTTGTTTGATTAGTTCTGTAGTTCTGACTGGGAAGAAATAAATTCTGACACACAGAAAAATGAAGACTCTCTCCAGACAAGTATTGATGAATGCCTGGGAGCCATACAAAATTTTGAGGAAGATGACAATAACAGTAGAGAGTCACTCTCTATGACTGAGTATGCATATTGTTATTTTTTTTGGAAGTATAGTGATCTGACACTTAAATAACCGAAGGGAGTAAAGAAAATTTAATAAGTGAAAGTTATTACCAAAGCAAGACTTAACTATGAACAATCTCCACTGCTACTAAAAATAATCCTGTTTTGTTTAATATAGCTTTATTTTTTTAGCTATAGATAATTTTTACAGAATAAATAAACAGTTTTGTAAAAACTGACAGTTATATATAGAAAAAGAAGTTTCTTACTAATCCATCTTGAAGCTTGCTTCCAGTTTTAATGCAGATTGTTTTGAAGTCATTTAGCCTACTTCTGCCTCAGTAAAAGGGGAGATAAGTATATCTCATTGCTTAGGTATGTTTGTGCAGAATTTTAATGATATAAGATACTTACATCAAGTAGTAGTTATTGATTGTAACTTTTTGATTCTAAATGGCTTTATGTTTTGTTTCCAACCGTGTTGCTCTTCATTTTCAGTATCTATGATGAAGCTGCAGAAAGTCTGCATCAGTTAGCTGATAAGCTCCCTGCCCCAGGTAATCTCTCTTAATCTCAAATGAGATTGGTTTTTTTATCTCTTTAGTTATTACTCTGAAATTTCAGCTCATAAAATTGGAGTCAAATGGAAGAATTCAACAGATGTTGGTTTGTTAGTTGAATTAACTTATATGCTGCTCTTGCAAGTAGTTTAAGGAACTTGAGTGTGATTGGCATTGCAGATCAGTTTACAGAGTAGTTTGTTACTTGTTTCTTTGGAAGGCTGCATTTCAGTAGAGTTTAAGATGAATTGTTTAAGATGTTTAATTAATTTTTCCATCTGAAATAGCACCAAAGTAGTAATAGACAATAACCAATACAAAACTTGACATGCAACCATAGAAAGTTTTTATGAAAGAAATGGAAGGTATCATCTTGTCACAGCTAACATATAATTGTTGTTCATGTGGGGAAACCACTGTAGACTGTTAAAATTCATGTTGTACCTGATTTGACAGATGACTGCTTGTAGGTGGAAGCCAAGGAACATGACAAAATATATTGCATTCACATTTTATAAACTTGGGGTGCATATCATCTTTCATGTTGGGGTTACATAGTGTTGCAGTAGTTGCTTTGGAACAGCAAAGGAACTGAGTGCAGAAAGAATGAGAAATAGCAGTTTAGAGGTGTTAAAAGGAGGAGAGTGACGTAGTGTGGTTGTATTGGAGACAACTCTGATCTGTGGAATTCAGTGCTGAGTGAGAGAGGAGAAAGGTACCACTGTACCTGAGTGAATGGCAAAATATTTTGTGCTAATCTAAAAGGAGCAGCACGAGGTGAGCTAAAATGCATGAAAAGTGTTCTAAATCTTGCTAAAGTTGCTTGAAGTTGATCTTTAAGCCCATTTATTCAGTGATGTACTTTTGTATCTTTAAATGACTGAATGATGAATAATGGTGCTTTGATGCAAATGTAACTGTTTTTACAGGCAGAGCAATGGTTGATGTAATACTGCAGGCTGTTGAACGAGATGGACCCAAGTTAAAAGACTGCTTACCTGCTGTCGGTGCCCTGAAACACCTGAGAGAATGGCACTCTGCAAAAATCACTATTGCAGCAAATGACTCTAAAGGGTATGGCATTTATTCTAGGTCTATAAATGAGGTCACTCTTGTTTTGTGTTAGTGTGTATATCGGTGTCTTGAGCACTTTACATGTATACTTCGAAAATATCTAGGTCTGTGTTTTTCTATTGTTTGAGCAGAGGAATTACTTATGCTGATTTATTGTAAATACATGCCATACCAGAGGGGCAGGCAAAAAAGCAAGTCTTCTGAAGTTCCTCTTTCTGTGAGAGCAGAAGGTAAAATGGAAGTGTTGAAGGCCAGGTTAGATAGGGCTTTGGGCAACCTGGTCCAGTGGCGGTGTCCCTGCTCATGGCAGGGGGGTTGGAACTAGCTGATCCTGAAGGTGCCTTCCAACCCAGACCATTCTATGACTCTGTGAAAATGTTTTCTCTTTACATTGCTAGTGGCTTCAGTGTGCATACAATGTTTTGAACTTATACTATGCTATATTATAATTTGTTCTGATAATAGTTTTACAAGTTTTGTAAAATGAATATGTAGTTTTGTATGTAATATGTAAACTCTGTCAAATTGCACTTCATATTAATTTTTAGTACTAAATTCGGTAAAGTTAATTCTTCTTTGCTTTTACAGTAGCTTGCAAAAGATTGCAGACTATCTATCAGCAGACTTTGTATCTTCAGATAATGTCATGAGTATCATTGATTCGAAGGAACTCTGGAGAGGAAAGATTCAGATATGGGAAAGAAAGGTAAAATTACTTTTCTCAGTCGTGGTTGTTTTTTTAAAGCATCTGTGTACATCATTTAAAACATGTATTATACAGTATAGTGCATTTTATGCTTTAAACCAAATTTGGTTTTGACAGTATAATTCCAAGAGGTGAAGTGAAGTGTAGTCAAGGAGATGCTGGCTGGGGAATGGTGAGGCTGTGTGGGGAAACAACTTGCTTTTTTTACCATGATGAAAGGATAAGTGAGATCAGGGGATCAGGATCTGAATTTCAGAAATCAAGATGCTCTCCTCTGAAATACTTGCCTTATTGCTGCTTGCTTGTTCAAAAATAGATTATTTTGTATCTATCAAAAATTATTATCATGTAACTGTAAATCACTAACTGTAAATCATTGTTGCACTCACACGTCTAATGTTTCCACAAAGACTGATAGCTTCTGATTGTGAAAGACGTTTACGTTTTCTGTATTAAGGTTTTGGATATAGTAGTTGGTTATCTAAGCAATATTTTTACCTAGTTTTACAGATCTGTTGGAAACAAATATAATACTAACTGTTTAAAATAGTAATACTGGCAACTGGCTGAAGATAAATTAACTTTTTTGTCTCTTTTGACACATTTGTTGTCTAATTTCCCTTTTTTTCCAGTTTGGATCAGAAGTTAGTTTTCCAGACTATTGTATGAAGAGCACTTCAACAAAGACATTTAGCACTTCACATTCAAGTTCTTGCTTTGCTGTTAAAAGAGAGCAACAGTTAAGGAATATTGATGCTTTGCCAGAGGCAAGTATTATTCCTGATATTTCTTTGAGCCTCTAGGATTCATGTTTTACTTTCCTGAGAAAATTAGTAACTGGGGAAACCTCAATCAGAATTGAAAATTAAACATGAAAGTAATGATTGTTTAAGATTGAGGAATACTTCCATAGTTCATATGTGTTCTCAAACAGGTTCTTAAACTTTCATCTGTTCTTACAAATGTGAGACCAACTGTTTTTTTTCAAGTAAAAATTAAGATTGTTCAATCTTAATACTCAAAATATGTAATTTATTTATGAATTTTGTCTTATCTAAAATTTTCTATTTCATTTTTAAAGTTTATTTGTTTTAAATAACTGATGTTGTTTCATGTTTTCTATGGGAAGCAGAGTCTTGATGGGAACTCCAGAATTGTATTTGTTGATGAAAACAAAAAAGTGTGTTTATGAAAGCAAATACCAGTTAAGATTATTATTTTCATTGTTTAAAATACATGCATTTTGGATTGCATTTGTCTTCCTGCTAGATAGTATTTCTCTTTGGATTTAGATAAGAGTTACAACCCACTTGATGTATGTGGCTGACATTCTAGAAAGTAATATTTATTAAACAGAATTAAATACCTACCTTATTTTTTATATATTCATGTTTAATATGGTATTGTGAAATGTTTATATCTTTACATTCCTTTATACATCTCTCAGATGTACTTGTAAAGCAAATGCCTCCAAAAGAACACTTGAGAGAGTTCCACAGAGATAGCATTATATAGAGTTTTACACATTTTTTGGTTTGATCTCTTTTCAGGTTTTTCATTACTATGGTCCTGCACTAGAATTTTTACAGATGGTGCTGCTCTCTGACCTACCTTCCTTTTTTATATCGGATCTGGAATTTGAGCTGTATCCTTTTTTGAAGATCTAAACTACTACTGTAGTAGAAAGAAAACAAATCAGGATCTGCCTATTCAAGCAGTACATGAGGACTGGCAAGAGCTCGTTCTATTCTAGCCTGTCAGCATAGTCAACAGTGATTCTTCACAACTTGAATTTTTAATGTTAAAATTTAAATTATGCTGATAATAACCAGCCATTTTTGATACTATTGCACATACACTTTGTGATGCTATTTGTGGGAAAAGAGAAATATTTACTGCTGTGTAAGTTTAAATGGTTTTATTGTGTAGGTGCAAAATCTGTAGCAAGCTATAGCAGAGTTTTGTGTTATATATGCTGCAGAGATCTCGAGATGTATTTCGGTTGGTTTTATACTTTTGGTGCAAGTCTCGGTATAACAATAGTAGCTTAGGCTGTATAAGCCTGCCAAGATTATGAATTTATAAATGTCTGTTTATGCCTGCCTATATTAGAGATGTCAGTGGTGTATTTCATCATTCACTTTGCCTGGAAAGGTGACTTTCATATATTTTGCGGTACGGGAGTGTCAAATGTTAGACACTTGCAGTCCTTTTTTGACATATGATGGTAACACGATTTATAAAATAGAGATACACAGTTTTTTGTGAAGATGACGTTCCTTAAGCTGTTCTGTTCAGGTGTCTGACAAGAAATGGTATGAAGGAAACATCCATGCTGCTTTTGGACCAGTTTTCTTTCCTCTCTGGGAAGGTAAATTTTTCTATTTAGGCATAGCAGAAAATGAAAGTAGGTATATTGCTCATAAAAGACACAAAAATAGTATTTTTAAAACTAGTCTCTGTGCAAGCTCTCAGGACAGTTCTATAGCAAATTTGGCTTTTAAAGGTGCACGCTGTACAGGTCTGAACAATTTAAAAGCCGACTAAATGGTTTTACCTTAGCTAAGTTATGATCTCCTAAACATTTTGTAACTTTAAATCCTGTTCGAACAGACAATTTCTGTGCTATCATAATTCAACTGTTTTTTTAGCAAAAGGCAGGCCTGTGTGCAGTGTACAAAATGTACCTAGCTAGTCCGGAGTGGCAGGCTTTTTTATTTTGCACATGATTATTCTGGTTTCCTGTTTTGATTTTGGATAAAAAGTTCTTGAAACATTGTCAGGGCTAATTTTCCACACCACTCTCCCTTCGGAATGATAGCATGGTTATTCACAGCCACAGTATTAGTCTGAATATGTTTTCCCTGAATGTTTAAGGTAGTATATGCTTGTTTAGGAAAGGGTTTTTTAGTGTTTATAAAATAAGTCTATGTAAATCAAAAGAGAACCTGGAATGTGAAAATGCTGGTACAGTTACAATGAATAACTGTGAGGTGGTATTCCATTATCAAGCTGTATGTTTCATCTTCAGCTTGTTATTTAGCGTTTTAGTAACCTTTTTTCTTCCCCTGCCACTCTGTTATGCTTAGCAGAAAAAGTCCTTTTTCTAATACTATACCAGATGTACATTTTGGAATAGTTTTATATTAGTATATGTACCAATATATGGTGTATGTATACTGGTTTATATTGGTAAATATCCTAAGTAATTTTCATTTTATCTTTTACAGTCTTAAGAGCTTGCATTTCTACTAGTTGGGGTTTTTTTTACAGAAAAAGACAAAACAATTAAAAAACACATTCTCAGGCTACTTTATAAAGTCCGCACACCTTGAATTGAACGTGTTTTGAAGGTAATGATTTCTCATAGGCATTTTTTTTCAATCTATTACTGGAAGCATGATGCATTTGTAGGCTTTTCTCATAGCTGTAGAAGCATTGTTATTGCTTGAGTATTCAAATACTTAGGTATTTTTTTCTGTTAGTGCTTATTGGCCTGAAATTTATGTAAAGACATAAGCATAGTCCAGTATCTGATTAATTGAAAAGGTTAATATATAGGGAAGAAAAAAATTACACATTTTTTACAGGAATGTAGAGTTGCTGGTGCCAGGTATATCTTCAAATTCTCTTTTTGTTCCAGATACTACTCTACAGAAGTGCTTTTAGCCAGGTAATTGAAAGACTTGTAATTCATAGCAAATACCTTTTTATGTATGAAATAGAAGTTCAGCAGTTAATGATCCTTCAACTGGAGAAAAAAATAGGTGTATTTTTTACAGCTTTGTGTGAGATGCTTTTCCATCTTGATGTGAATGATGGAAGTGTTAAGTAAAGAGGTTTTTCTTCAATTGAGGTACATTTGGAATAGAGCCTAATAGGTAGCTCAAGAATGAAACTTAAACCAGGTTTCAGTAATATTGCATGTATTGTATTTGCTCTCATTATTTAGGTGGGAGCTTTATTTACATTGCCATGTAATGTAAGCAGTGTAGTCATCCCATCCCCTGCCCAGCTCAGTACCAAGAAATGGAAGGAATATATGACTAGGAAACCCAAGGTCATTACTGGTAGGTAAAACAAAGATGACTACAGATATATGTTGTTGTGTGTATGTGTATATATATTTATATTGTATTATTTTCTATACATTTATGATGTCCTTTTTTTTTTTCTCCAATGAAATTAAGTTAGTGATTGTAATCTTCATTGACACAAAAAGTTTTGATGAGTGTGAGTTCAGCTATGCAGACTTGTAGGGGGAAATTATTAAAAACAGCATAGCAAGCTGTAAGGAAACAATGCAGCTCCTTTAAACCATTTGTTGTGTCTTACCTATCAGGTAAAATCCAGCTTCCAGACATGTTTCTAAGGTGATTATACAATCAATTGGCAAAGAGCTTAGCTTCTGCAGATGGAAATGCAGTTGCTTCACTTGGGTGCTTCCCTTCTCACTTTAGCATTTCCAGAGGTTCCTCAGTGCAATTTCTACCTCTTCCTGGTAAAATACAAAACACCAGGAAATGCTGGATGCCTCTGTTCCCCTGAGAGCCAGTGAGCTAAACTAGTGATTGAGAATGTGCTCCTTCTTCCTTATGAGGCTCTACGGATGGCAACTGACTCTTCTTACACAGTGTGACAATGCTTAGAAATTTGATTCAGACAGTGAGAGAACAGAATTGGTGCAGATCAAGATTGGCAGGAGTTTCTCAGTCAGCCAATATATGTACAGGCACTGTACAAGCAGTGACTGTGAGGTTTGTAGGGGCTTGAAAACATCAGGCTAAAAGGAGCTTTGCAATAGCTCACTGCTTAAAGTACTTATCTAGGACAGAATGAGATGTAGTATTTTGCTGCCTTACATGATTTTATTATTAGTATGTTGGTCTAATATGTAATTCATGCAGATTCCAAGGAACAATGACTTCTGTTGCCAGCCAGAGATAGCATTTGAAATAAGTATGCAGATGAGGATGTCTAACAGACATCTTTCAGGTTGTGGGATCTTAACACATCTTAACAAACATTCTTTCAGGCTTTGGGATAGACAGAAAACTGTGACGCATTAGGAAGACTTGTATTGCAGGGCAAGAATCTTAATTCTATGGAGTGAATACTGGCAGTGTACAGATTTTAATGATCTCTGCATGTGCAGAGATTGTGGTTATAGAACTGATGCCAGCAGCAGCATTTATGCTGTATTGGAGAGATATACTGAAGCAGTTAAATGAGGGCAAGATGGTTTTGAACTAAAAGAGGAGAGATTCAGACTAGATGTGAGGAAGACATCTTTTACAATGAAGGTGGAACATGTTGTCCAAGAGGTGGTAGATGCCCCATCCCTGGAGACATTGAAGGCCAGGCTGGATGTGGTTCTGGGCAACCTGATCTAGTTGAAGATGTGCCTGCTCATTGCAGGAGGGTTGGACTTAGATGACCTTTGAAGGTCACTTCCAACCCAAACTGCTCTATGATTCTAAGATCCCCAGTGTCTTCAAGATGATCTTTGTCCTGTGCTCCAGTGGAAGAGTTTTGTACAAGTATTAACTGTAATGTTATCAGTAATAAAAAATAGGTTCTTATTAGGGCTCTTGAGCAAAATTTAGAATAGGAGGAGAAACATGGCCATTTAAAAATACTATTGTTTAGTTGAAAACTACTTAATTTTTTAGTGGTTGCCATTCATCTGACTATAGTAAGGATTTGCAAATCCTTAATCTCTTATGTGGGAAAGTGTAATTGTTTGACTTGGTAGTTCAAAAATATTAATTAAGATTAAAATGAAAAATAGCATCTCTCCCATGAGAAGTCAGCTTTGAGATGGCAAGATAAACTGGAATAGGAAAACATTTTAAAAGGCTAAGGAAGTGGGGAATGGTACAATAGTGAAAATATGTCTGGAATCTTTTTTTCTTTCTTATTCTTTTCTTTCTTATTTTCTTGGATTTATATACTGAGGTAGTAGGATTTCCCCACTCCCCCCCCCCCCCCCCACTTAAACTCTTCAAGAAAGGCTCAAATACTTTATACTTGTTCCAAACAAAAATGTGTAATACTAATAAATATCAAGATCCTCTTAAGTTATTTATTGAGAGATCACTGCAGATATCTTGTGAAATTGATTTGGCTTTTAAAAATGAGTACAGCAAAAAGTTTTCATTCTCTCAATTTCTACATCTACCAATGTGCTATAAAATGTTTTTTATGTAACAAGATAGCAAACCCATCCTTTCACCATTGCCATCAATTCCTAAATTAATTTATTTTCAAAAGTGCATACTATATGGCAGTGTTTAAAAATAGAACGTATTTATCTCTCACCCAGGCAATGCACAAGCGTAAAGCAGTGAGTGAAATTCTTTTAATGAATAATGCAGCTTCCTTGGGAAGATTCTGTACAGTCTTTCCTTTTTCTTCTACGGATGTATGTTCTTCCAGTGAACATTTACCATTATTCAACCTACATATGCAAAAAATGCCTGTTCTTAACCTAGCAAAAGAGGCTGTTCTCTAATCAGTACATATGTAGCACACTATCTGTCTAACTCTTCATTATTTTATGGTTAAAACATAACCTTTCCAGTTAAACTCTTGGCTTTTACTAAGACCAATTGAAGAACTTCTCTTGGTTGGTGGTTAATGTTCCCAGATGTACTTTATAGCCTGCACTGGAAAGCTGGTTGTTGCTACAGACACAGGAGTTCAGTGTTGGTAACATACTAGCTTTAGCCCAGCAGCATAGTCCCACTCATCTTTGCTGCTATAGATCATTGATTTTTGCATGCTCTTCAGTGTGTAACTGTTGAAGGGGTAAATATGAGCTATAGTTAGTGTGTCTTCTAAAACGTTGTCAGTAACATTTCTCACAGAACACAAGAGAGCAAGTGAAAGAATCTTGGTGGTGGATGATAGCCTGTTTTAAAGCTGTTTTCCTCAGGGTGTTTTTCACAGTTATGTCCCGATGTTTTTAAGTTCCAGAAATTGAACTGAAAGGAGAATCTTGCCGATATTATTTCTTGCTACAAGGGAATGGCTCTGGAGGATGTAAAGCAACCTTGATTCATTCAGCTAGTCAGATCAATGGTACGGCCACTCTTGCTGCGGTAAATGGAAAGCTAAACACAAAAGCAGAAGAAACAGAGACAAGTAAGGGTTATTACTTTTATACTGAGAGTATCTGAATATAAGCAAGTGCTACCAAAATTTGTATGTTCTTTTATTCATTGCAGTCTGTGTTAAAAGGGGGAAAAGAGAGGAATAGTACACTTTGAATACTCTTTCAGCAATATTTTTCAAATGAATAAAAAAATATAAGGACTTATTTGTTCACACAATTTACTACTACCACATTTTTAAGTTGGCTAGTTGTAGTCACTCATTTCTTATAACTGTGATTAGTTGTAAATGTTTTAATGTACAGGTACATCCAAATAATATGAATGCAAATCAAATTTGCAAAAACTTAAAAGTTTAATACATAGGTACTGTTGGTGTAAAGAATGTCCAACCCATGCCTAAAATCAAGGCAGTTAGCTGTCGACAAGCCTGTTTATCTGATGATTTAAAACCCACAAGTAAAACCCATAAGGCAAGCAGGCAAGTTGAATTTCATGACTATGTTTTCAGTTACTTTGCAGATGTCCATATTACAGAGTGGTTAGGATATGAGCTAGCACTTGTATCAGCTGCTTCACTAGGTAAGAGTGTGTATGTAGGCATTTATCTTAAAGTAGTTGTCGTGTTACAACTACATATAGTAGATAACTCTGCTAATTCCTGTATTTGCTCTCAATAACACTGACAAAGAGCACAGTGACCTGCCTCTTATCCGCTTATTTCCTTATTGAAATAAATCTGCGTGTGATACGACTGACTACTTACCATTTGTCCTAATTAAAATCCCATTAGTAGTGTCAGAAGACTGAAAGTCCTAGACCAGATGTTGAGACAAAACTTCTTTCTTTTCTGGCATCAAATTGAGGATCTTTTTACCTTCCGTAAATGTTATTTGTGTTAATTGTGTTGTTGCTATATTGGTTTAGTACAGAAATTCAAAAATATTGACAGATATCTATTCCAAGCTATCTCCTGATGTTCAGTTGTAATTAATTGCTTTTTGTTGTTGTTTGTTTTTTTCACATAATCAGCTGTATTTGAAAGTCCGGTTGTTTCCAGTGGTAGGAAATTTGTATCTCTTGTGTTTCCATCTTCTTAAAAGAAGTAATGACTTGATGTCTCCAAAGAGCTATGAGAGAATCTTAATAATAAAATTCTCCTAATCTGTACAGGCTTTTTTATTGCTGACTTTATCAAGTCTGTGCCAAATTATTGTGGAGAGGAGATTGTGCGGAGAGAAAAGAAACTGACTCGTCTCCAAGGGTTTGTCTTGAAGGAGTATCTCAGTAAGTAACAGGGAGAGCACTGGTAGTATTTAAAAGGTCCTTATTTCAAACTGAATGTGACTGCTCACCTTACAGAAGTGAGCTGATCAGTTTGTGAAATAAAAAAGTGGAGCTTTAAAAAGGCTCTTATATCTATGATTGCATGTCAGATAGTGACTTAAATATTGAGAAAAAGCACTGAACTTTAAAGTTGGTGGGTGTTTGTTACACTCATGCTCTGAATGTTTGATCATAGTTTTGGAATAATTCTGTGGTAATTAACTTTTTCTCTGCTTTATTTTTCTGTTTATGGTTTTTCCCTCCAAAACCCCTTACTGCTGGATGTGTGTTCTACAGAAATAATTCTGGTTTGGGGTTTTCAGGGGCTTTTTATTTTTTCTTGCACAAGTTTGAAACAGCAGAGAAGTATGCATTGGAGACTTGTTACATTTGTCATGATACATTGTTCATAACAATAACTGAAAGGTCATCCTCTGTAGGTTTTCATGACTTTGTAGAGAAGTAGGTTTTATTGTCCTGATTTTTTTCCATCTAAGTCCATTACTTAAAGAGACTCAATTAAAACAAAAAATGCTTCTGAGAGATTGGTTAGATTATTGAAAATAGCATATTGTGAAGATAAGCGTATTACCAGTAAGAATACCAGATCAAGAATAATAAGATATCTGATAATAGTCTTGTCTTCCACCCCCACCAGCTTACAGTCATTTTCAGATTACCTTAACCCTGAGCTTGGGACTTCTTTAGAGCTAGTGTTTTAGTTTGTTTTGAGCGGGTCACCCACTTCCGTTAGGATGAAGGCTGAACAGGAGCAGTTGGGATTTGCTAATCATCTTAAATCATATCAGAATTACCTGACACTTGGTATTCTGACTAAAGATAATGGAACAGGCTGTCGGTTATGTTGGAGGTGCATTCCTTCAACAGCAGTAAAAATAGGTGGGTAGGACGCTCTGTAGACTGGAGCTTTTCATGTTTAGGTTTAGCAAGTCCAGATGTTTTTCTCTGGGGGATTCAAACCTGGATATACTCAGAAATGCGCATACACAGAAATTAAAGGAGGTGATTTTCATGTGGTTTCAACTGTTCTCACTGCAAGGTGTTTTCACTTGCCTATGCAATTGTATAGTGACCAGGTAACTAACTTGTGTTTGTGAATTTTCTCATTTGGTTGTTTTTTTAGCAAGCTTCAGTTTTTCTTTGTTACTTAGCAGGTGCAGTAACTTTTCTTTCTTTCTCTTTCCTTTTATAGAGCAAAAGAAATTGACTGAGCAGCCTCCAGTCATTTCTACTGGTGAGCTTAAAAAATTGATAGAGCTTACGAGAGAATCTTTCTTGGACCTGTGCAACACTGTTCCACAGAAGGTTGTCGATAAAACTAGGTCATGCACTGTGATTTTTGGTAAGTATTACTATTTAGAAAATACACTGCTTATTCTCTTTTGATGTATTTGTTGCCAATCCTTTTACTAAAAGGAGGAGAGTCTTTTACCAGAAGAGGGAAAAATAGAAAAGTAAAGTAGCTTTCTAGGCCTTTTTTTGGAAACTGAATTTACCCTTGCAATAACTGCTTCCTTTCGTTTCCTTGACAAAAAAAATTATGCAGAAAACATTTCTCATCACAGCACCAGACACATTGTCCTTATATACATATACTTACATGTATATAAATATAAGGAAATATGTATATGTATATAAATATAATGAAAAAATACATATATGAAGGAATATCTATAAAGAAGTTTATATAAATATATATATATATATCTTTAAAAGAGTAAGCTGCTTTATTTCTATTAAGGGTTATCCACCATCTGTTTCTTGCAGAACCTGATTTAATGGAGTCAAATCCATTGGAATGGCCAGAAAGACATGTTCTTCAGAACCTGGAAAACTTTGAAAAAAACAAACAAAAAATGAGGTATTGGTTAAATACTGGGGATTTTCTTTGTAGTGGCCATTGAACACCACTGTAGGCAAACTGTAGATGTTGATAGCCATTCTGTAAACTGTTTTTAAATATATTGATAATCTTTCAGAGGAAACATTGCTTAAGGCAGAAACTAAGTTTTTGTCCATTTCCAAAGACATATCTTCTTGGTATTTAAAGTATCATTGTTTTGATTTGCATTGATAGAACTGAAAGTTAGTTAAAAGTAACATAGCCAAAATTAAATTACCAAAATGGAACTACTGGAAAATAATAGCCAGAGTAGAAACACATACAACCTCTTCTTCCCGTGTTTTATTTCATAAGTGTGCTCTAAAATAACTTTTCTTCAGTAGGATGGTAGAGAATTTGCATCAAATATACTTTATCATGAAGAATCGTATAGATGATCTGAAGGAGCAATCTTGTTCGTTTTACTTTGGAAATGCATTTAATTGCTCCCAACTAGCAGTGATTTTCATTTTTAACTACAATGAGATTACTAACAAAAAGATTGGAAAGGAAAATAATCTTCGATTGTTCTTTTTTTTTGTTTTCCTTATTTCAGAGTTCCTATGTTTGCACATTCATCTGAGCAATTGTTGGGGCATAAAGATGGCCAGAGGGAGTCATTGACATTGCTTGATGCTAAAGAATTACTGAAATATTTCACACCAGAAGGGCTGCCCATTGGTGATCTTCAACCACTACAAATACCCAAACGGTATGAATTCAGCAAATCAAAACCACACTCAGAGTGATGTAAGGGAATGTGCATAACAACTGAATGAGTGTCTCAGAATGGTCCAACTGGATTTGAGTTTCTAACTTGCAGTGTCCTTTCATCACGTGCTTGCCCATGAAATCAAGTTATGGTTCTCCAGTTGGTCTTGCTACTTGGTTTTTTAAGAATCTGAAATGGCCAGAGATGATGATGTTGGCCCTCTGAATTTAATTAACAAAGTAATCACCTGATGCCAGCAGACCTTTGCCATGGCTATGCTACAGGCTGTCACCTCCATACTTGTCCATTTCCAAAAGAGTATTTCCAGCAATGCAGAAGTTACTGAGGCAGAACTTTAATTGTATTGGTGTGATTTCTTTCATTCAGTTGAGGCAAGACTAGGTGGGAAGGCAAAGTGTAAAAAAAGGCAATAGCTGAGCCTATTTCACTGTTTTGGTCTAATGTCATGGTGGTCCCGTATTTCTATCGATATTCCTAACGTGGTAAATTGCTCTCTAAACGAAGCTTGTCTATTCTGGCTACTTTGCAAGTAGTGTGTCTCTGGGTAGGTATTAGTGTATTATCCATTGCTTTTTCATCAGCAAGGTTGATACAGAGAGCTAATGGAGTAATTTGCAGGATCTGAACATCTGTTAGTTAAGCCCAACCTGTGTTAAGAGTCAGATAAGGTTTGTAGATGCAGATCCTATGCTGTTTGTCAAGTATGTCATAGACTGCTAGGTAAGCAAGACCATCTTTGCAGTCACTAGCGTTATATTTGTTGACCTTTTAAATGTTGAATAATGGAATGTAAAATAGAATTATTAGATACAGCCCTTGATACTTTTTTAAACTTTATTATATTTAATAAATTAAGAGGTCTTGTGAGAGGGAAAGGTTTGTAGGATTTTGGAGACTTCAGTAAAACACTTACTGGAGTTTTGAAGCTAACCTAAAGATGTTCTGAGCAGAGAATTCAAGCAAGTTAGAAAATACACAGTGGAGATTGAGAGTTCTCTACAGAATTGTTAGTTAAGGAGTGCAGATGATTTAAAATTTTGGCTATAATGTAAAACATTTTAATTCCAATGAGTTGTATGGGAAAGAAGTGAATAATTTTTTAGCTACAAAAATGGTTGGCTTTTTTTAATCCCCGATTTTTCAAAAACCTCCAGAGAATCTTCATAGCATAGAATACTTCGATTCTCCTGAAAAATGGTTTGCACAGTAGATGTGAAAGCACACTGACAACAGACTCAAAGGTTTTCCTGACCCACAGAAGTTAACAAGTGATTTTATGAGCAACTAGTGAATTAAAGGCATTTTCACTTGTTTTGCATGTTTGAGCTTAATTAGAGGTTTGATAGACTAGAGCTCTGCCTGACTGTCTTTCTAAATTACCATCTTGCTAAATTCAGTATCACTTCTTTCCTGGATGTTTTTCCCAGATTATTTTTCTAGTGGAAATGATGTAGAGACAGTCTATGTGAATAAAACTTGAATCAATGTGTAAGTTTCAGATACTGTTACATCTTGCCTTCACCTCTTCCCTTCCTTGGGAAGATTAAATGGGATGTGACTTTATGGGGTATGCTAGGATCTGGCAACAATATCTTTCTGTCTGTTTTGCTATGGCTTATTCTGTTGAAATACTTTCAAATACATTCCTGTGATTCAGTTGCAGAGACTTACTAGCTGGAATTCAAACATCACAGGAGACAAATGTTTAGTTGTGAAGCCTGGGCGACAGTTAGCTTCTACAACAACTTGAAGCTAAAGGGAAGGAATTCACTGATTATAGCACTGAGTTGAGAAATGGGAGGTCAGTTTCTGGTTCTTCTCAGGTGTCCCACTGTGAAATGGGTGTGATAGTTGTGGTGATAGTTGCCTGGTTTTATTGATAAAGTATTTGGAGCAGTGATGTCTAAACTGCTTGAAATGTCTAAAAGCTTCTGTAATAACAATAGCACAGTAGGTATTACTTAGTTGAACTTAAGTTCGCACTTCAGCAAAGCTTTAATATTCCTTTGATACTGTACCCCAGGGTTTAGCTACAACACATGCTGTTTTGGTCTTCCTATGGCAAGGTATTTGTTTCTGACTTCTGGAAGTATAATTTATCCTGACTGTAATTAGTTAAAATAGATCTGTATTTTTTTCCTTTCAGTGAAAACACATTTTTTTTGACACCAGAGCTTACTCCTCGGAAACTCAGAGGTTTGCCTTTTGAAAAAGCAACTGGGTGCCATTATCATGGACTTGAGTAAGTTTCCTTCCTTCAGCTTCTTTTCCCAAAATTATTTTTCATCTTCCAGTCATGGTATAATTGGAAACATTTCAAGTGACATGAACAATAATTATGGAAAACTTTATGTATCCTTTTCCTTCACTGGAACAACTTTGCCCATGACATCTCTCCTTTCTTACCTTTATTTTGTTCACTAGTTTAAATTGTGACACTCCTGTCCTGATGGTAATGTAATAACACTTAAGGTTGGGTTTTTTTTAAGCTGTACTGCTGTAGCTATTCCCAATGTCTCTGGAAATTTTAATTCATAATCAGAAGTAGCATTTAGAAGAGGGTTCATTAGTGCATACCAAGTCTCTGGAGCTGCACATGGGTGAACTACATATGTAGTTTCTACTTTGATATTAAATTGTAGTCACTTTCAGACTGATCGTCACAAGGTTTATGAGACCTGTTATTAAGCTACCTGTGTGTTTGGAAAACCTGAAAAAACACCAACAAGCAAGTGTTAGTGGAAGCTTCAAAAGGGTCAATACCATTAAGACTGTATTTAGTTCCAGACAGACAGACATAATGTGGTTAATGATACTATGGGATTTTTTTCCCCATTCAGCTGCTGGTAACCTTGGAGCCTATTAGCCTTTTAAAGTTTGTAACAAAAGATGTAGAAAGGCAAGTGGGTATGTAAGAGAAATGCGGATTTGTCCTGCCATATGAGGGAAGAAAGCACTTGGCTGTTGTCTTGGGATGTGGTAGATAGCTTGTTGACCTGCCTATCCTCAGCAGGGATTGTGCACGGAGATTCAAATTAGGCACAGCACAACTTGTATTGCCTCTTCCCATGGCAAAATATGACAGGTAAAAAACACAGCAGGGCCTGAATGTTGTGGAGAGCAGGGAAACCCTGATATATTGATGTTACAAGGGGCATGTGCTAGCAATAAGGAAGGGAGGCAGTAGAGCGAGATGGTAGAAACTAGTGTGAAAGGGAGGAACCCGTGATTAAAACAAATTTCTTGTGTAATGAACCTGTGCCAAACACTTGAATCCTGTGTTGCAAAAAGAAAGTAATTGCTGTTAAAGCAGAGTGAGTAAAACAGCAATTTAATTTCAAAAGATAAAAACATTTTTATCTTTGTAGGGGATGTGATTATGCAGGGGACTGAGAATAGAAATAAGGGAAATTAAATACCTTGGAATTTGTGAGTTAAGAGAATGTACTCTTATCAGATAATGAATTTATTTCTAGTGAAAAGTCTTACTCAGCTGTAGAAGTGGATTTAGTGGGTTGCTATTAGAAAAGTGATTTTCTTCCTGAATATGAAAATGCTATGAAGAAAGTGGAAAAAACAGAACCAGCAATCTAATGTGACTGTGGTAAGGGGTAAAAGCAGAGAATATGTCTAGAGTTTCTAATAGTAGGAAACATTCCTAAGTAGTTTGGAGGGTGGGCTTGAGAGATAGCTCACATTGTTCAGAATGCCTGTTAAGAAAAGGATGGGGATAATACTGGATAATAGTGTTGTCTTTCTCTGCAGTAGAGGTAGTGGAAGTTAATGGGCAATGAAGCATTGGTCTCCTGCAAAGAATCTTGGAAATCATTCACACAAGATAAAATTCAGTTGAGATGCATTTTGCATTGTGGTAATCTCATGAGTATGTTTTACTGAGTTAACACTTTTCCTTTGTTCTTTTGCAGCTCCACCATATTTAATACAGTTTCTTTTGTTTTGGCTGATTAAACCGCTTTTTCTTTGTAATCAATAGGAAGCTTGTTCAGTGACACTTCTGTATGTTTAGTATTGAAAAAATGTGAATCTCTCATATAGCAGTGCTTATCTCAGACAAAGCTAAAGGGTGCATTTCCAGAGAGTGCGGTTAGCAAAGAATCTGTACTAAACAGTATTTCAAACACTTACCATGCCCTGTCTTCCTTATACCTACACTCATTTAATGCACAGCAGCCTAGTTTTTGGCACAGCCTGGCTTTCCCTAAAATTATGTCAGTCTCATTGCATTTTTGGATTCCTGCAGTACTTGTAACTTGCAAATTACATATATTGTGCTACAGGATGTTTTCTTCAGATATTTTGCTATGTGATTCTTTTATGGTATATGCACTCAGGAAATCTTGGTGGTTTTTTGTTTGATTAGTTTTTTTACACTAGGAAAGTTGAATTCTTCCAGGAAGAAATGGAGGCATATTGAATGATCATATTATCATATTAAAGTATATCACTTTATATGCAATAACCTGATATTTTTGGGGTCCCAGAGTTTTGGTGGGTGCTTGCAAGGTCTGAGGTCTGAAGATGCTGTATCAGTTGTGGTGTGCTGGGCTCATCATGTATTTGGTTTCAGAGCTGTCCTCATTGCTGTTTTCTTGGAACTTCACACTGGTTAGCGTGTTAACAGGGGTAACATCTATTAGGTATGGACTGAATATGAAAACCAGTAAAATCTAAAATAGACTGATGATACAGATGTAAAACAGAGCTGACTATAAGAAGAAAAAAAAATCTATTATCAGCATCCTAATCCATCAGTTATTGTTCAAGTAAAATATTCTACTAATGTCCATGGAAATCTTATGTGTAAGACCACAGGGTAAAGACAAGTAATATATGATTCAGTTTCTTCATTGGAGTTAGTCTTAACTATAGCTAAATCCATGAGGCAGGTGTTAATTTATTGGCTGGTTTAAGGTATCTTTCAGAATAATACATGAGTCCAAACACAAAAGCTTTGGAGCTTATATGATGATCAGAAGTAAGTTTGGTTGTTTGTTTTTTTTTTTCAGATTGTAATGAAGCAGAAAGTTTCTCATGCAGATTTCTTACCAATTTCAATTTTAGATACTGTCTGGATAACAGAAGAGCCTTAGAGAGAGATGTGGGATATGCTGAACTTCAAACTCGGCTTATTCGCTATGAAACTCAGACTACTTGCACCAAAGAGTGCTGCCCTGTGCCGGTTGTCTTGAGTCCTCTTGCATCTCCTGCAGTCTTGTCAGAGCCTGGAAGTGTCCCTGATGGAGAGTCTTTACAAAGTGAACTCAAAACGGAGGCTTCAAGGGTAAAACGCAGATCAAAAGACTTGGATTGCTTTTATCCCAAGAAAAGGTAAAGCACTGAATAAAAGAAATCTTTAGCATGAAATACTTCAGTAGTTTCTTGTGAAATGCATCTTTTCTTCCATCTTAAAATGTTTTTAGTGAAGCTATCTAGACAGATGTTCTAGTTGTTTAATCCTCTTCTGTAGGTTCGGTTTTCTTCCTCAAGTGTGACCTCTGATAGCATTAAATTAATCAAAACTATGAAACACAGGCAGCTTTTATTTAAGAGATTTGGGGTTGTATCTTGCAAAGTCTCAAGTGCCTTTGAAAAGGTGACAGCCTCATCTAGGAGCAAAACTGTCAGTGTTCTTGCAGTACAAATAAATAGCTAAAGGCTTAGAAAGCTAAGCACTGTATAAACAGAATAATTGACTTTCTAATCTAAAGGACTGCTGGTATAAGATGACCTACCAAAACTCAAGCTTATTCTCAGCCTTGTTTATTAAAGTCTTTTCTGGAAGTTTAGTTTTTAAGACTTCTCTTTGTACCTTGTCCTCACTCTGAAGTTGCAAACACTTTGCATCAATAAAAAATAATTGCTATGTAACACTACTTCTGAATTTATTTTACTATAATACTTCATTTCTTCCTTCTTTCCAGTTAGATACCCTTTTCAGTCTAATGCCAATAAGCCTTTGACAGAGGTATGGTTTTAGGAATATCCTTATCTTTTGTAGCTTAGTGAATAGTTACAAGAGCAGATGAGATTGTACTTAGCACTTTGTAAATCTGAGTTTTGGAATTACTAATGCTCTTGCAGTTGAAGGACCAAGCATTACTGTGTTCCAGTAGAATTGTAATGCCCAACTTCCCATAGTGAAAGATGAATTGTGACATTCCTGTAGGGACAAAATAAATCAGAGTTTTAGGAAGTGTTGTTTTATCCTTAGAGTGGAGGCCAGCAAACTCTGCTCTTCCTAACTATCTAGATGAAGGGTCTGTATGCAAAACTCCCTCTTCTTCCACAGAGTTTCTCTTCTTAGTTATCTTGTTTCTTCAGTTTCTTTCTAGGCTTTTTTAAGTGGAGGTACAATGGGTCTATTTATTGGAGACCAGACCAGTCAGTGAAGTGTTCTTCTAACACAAAAAAACGTTTCATAACAGAATCCTGGGTGCTGTTTTCAGATGCTGTTTGCAAGAATGTGCAGTACTTAATTCTTTCAGCAGCAGCCTCTACAACAGAAGCAAAGGCTCCAAAAGAGTCAGAACAAAATCTAAAAGTTCTTTTACTTTTCTGTTTTGTTTCCTTTCCAGGCTGACCAAATCTGAGAGCACAGATTCCCTCCTCTCTCAGGCCAGCGGAAATAGTGGGAGTCACTCTGCAGTTGCTGTAACAAGGAGGCGCTCTGAAAGATCAGCTTCTTTAGCTTCAGTGCCATTGAAACAGCCTGGTCAGCCCCACAGAGCAGCCAGTAAGGCTGGCTCAGCAAGTCACATAGGTGCAACGGAATCTGAGACTCCAAAGGCAGCTAAGGAATCAAGATCCCAGAAACATACAAGGGTAAAGAGCTACGCTGTTTGCTTTGTGAAAAGTCATCTACTTACTTCTTTCCATGTGACTTGATTTTTTACGTTTTTTTCAGCCCAAAATGTCTTCATCTCTATTTGTTGTTATTAAATTTCATTCTGTTCACTTGTGTAAGTGAATTCTGAAGGCACTGACGAGAATGCTGTAGAAGCAAGAAGCGAAAGAGTGTGTAAGGAGTATCATGTCGTGTCTGGGGAATTAAGGCTGAGAGAGATAACAGCTAGGAATAAGAAAGGCGGGAATGGATGTAAATGAATAAGAGTTTTGAAATGTAGAAAATTAATATAAAACCTAAAGGCACCAAAAAACTATCTGTCCTGGAAGGGTCAAAGCACTGTAGAAGAACAGACTACTCTCGGAATAAAAAATATTCCAATAGTGGTACAAGACCATTAACTGAGATAATTAAACATTGTTGCACCAACGTATTTAAATGTTAATAGCTCTATGTATAAGGAACGCCACTTTTAAAATACTGTACAGAAAACTATTTCTGGCTTGGTGATGCTTATTTTAAATCAATACCAGGGTGCTAGAGAGGACACTGCATGAATGTTGATGTTGTACTTTCAAAGGCAAATTGGGATAACCCAAGTAAGTGCAATTGGTTTGATTCAGTCAGACCTACAGCAAAGTTTAAACATCTCTGATAAAAGAATGTCAGAGTAAATTTTCTAATCTGATTGTACTGTTTTATTTTTTTATTTTAATATGGATGTGGCAAACAAAGGAATATAAATGTAAAGAAAAATTTTATATTTATACATATATATGTGTATGTATATATATATTTATAATATGTTGGAGAGGAGAAAACCCAAGCCATTATTAGGTTTTTTTCCCCCTTTGTTCCAAACCCTATGTGAATATTCACTGATCCTTTATAATACTATGACATGTGAGCATTTCCTTGATTTTTTTTGAGATGAAGTGGAAATAGATTGTTAAATAACTCTGCCCAATTTGGTCAGTGGGTTGACGGCATTGGCCTGTGGAGTAAAGACAAGAGGCAAGATCAAAAAAGATCAGGTGTTCTATTTTTTATTTCTCTTCCCTTGGACAATTTTTCATGCCGATAATTGGGATGAACTTTTGAATGTGTTTCTCTTGTTTCCAAGATGCTGAAGGAGGTGGTTACTAAGACTCTTCAAAAACATGGAGTTGCAGAGGATCACAAGTGCTTTGCCTCATGCAGCCAGCGTCTTTTTGAGATATCAAAGTTCTACTTAAAGGTAGACACATTCTTACAGTTCGTTGTTAAGTGAATGTATTCCTGAATAAAACTTGAGATTACTGTGGGATATTCAGACTTGATTAAGCTGATACTTCTTAGTGGTGTGTTAGGAGCATGTGGAGTGTGTGAATAAGCCTTTGGACTTGTTGTCAAGTGAAAAAAAAACAGTCTTACAGTGTATTTTGATGTTATTTTTCAACTATTAAGCAGCAGTTTTTTTATGTGAGATAAAATGTTAAGGCAATGGACTGTTAGGTAATGTCGTGCTTATACTGTATTGCTTCCTTAGCTGTTGTAGCTATCTCCCAGCCATAGCTGTGACAGCTCAGCTCTCCCTTGTTCTGAGACTACTAGCTTAAACAACTGACTCACAAGTTCAAGTTCCCTCTCACACTCATAAAAGTCTTTATAAATGCACTGTAAATGTGCACAGCTGTCTAACACATACGGAGTTGGCAGCACCCTGTAGAATTGTATCAACTTCATTTTTAGGTGGAGATGAGAATTCTTTCCACAATAGTTCCACATGCTTGAGCCCACGTTACATAGTCTGGGCACAAAATCAAGTTAAATTACAGTACAGGGTTGAAAGTCGTTGCTCATAAGCTGAGCTGTTGTTTCTGATCATTTGCACGTTGATAGTATTTTATGTCTATAGCCTACCATTCTTTGAGAAGTAACACTGTTCAGTCAGCTTCAGTAAAGTTGTCATTGAAGAGGGCTGACATCTTACTCAAACCATTAGAACATCTTGCTGATGAGCACCAGCTTCTTAAATAATTGGAAAGCAGTTGCTGGATGTTCTGTAAGCACTCCCAAAATCTCCCTCACGTATGCCCTGAAGGAAGATCTTCTAATCCAAAGTCAGAAGCTGTGTGTAGGGAAGAGCAAGTAGGGCAAATCATATGGATTCACAGTTCTATTTCAAGTAGAAAAGCAGAAGGAAGAGTACTACAGTGATCCTGTCCTTCAGGAAGCTGATCTGGAGAGAGGTGTAGCAGGATTTTGTTCTCCTGAACTGTCCTGTAGCCCCAAGTCTGTAGGAGATCTTTGAATCCTTTTCTGTGCTATGTACTTCAGAAGCATGGTATCATAGGTATAATTCTTTTTTTGGAGACAAGTAGTAAATGAATTTTCTTAGCTTTCCTTTCTCTGTCAGCAAAGAGATGTGCTTGCTTTTTTTAAGAGAGTGGATTAGGTTGGGCTAATTGGACAGCAAAGCAGACAAGCCATTCTAGGTTTTTCATTTCTTGCACTTTCTTTCCTGACATCCTCTTTGTTCTTTAACAGAACTCTGTAGTGCAATCTGGGCACACAGTTAATTTTATATAGAAATATGATTTCAATCAAGACTAAGAAATTTTAATATCATTTCAGAGAAATAAGAAAAATTCTGGAAGCGTGTGGAAGGTTAGGAAGGCTCAACTGCATGTTTGAGTATTAGGTTTGGACCGCTTTAAGGAAAGTTTCAAGCCATTGGAATAGAGTCAATTATTTCTTTTTGTTTTTTTTCTTTTTGTTTTTTTTTTAAAAAGAAGAAAAAGTCAACTCTTCTGTGGTTCTGAACAAGTTGATAAAAGGGTAACACCCTCCTGGTTATTAGGGCTCTTGTAACTCAAATAAGAGTGAGCATAAGTGTTTGCTAATTTCTGTGGCTTTGTGTTTCCTATTCAGGATCTTAAAACTTCTAGAGGACTTCTTGATGAAATGAAGAAAACAGCAAATAACAATGCTAAACAGGTAAGACCATTGGGGTTTTTTGTTCCTGTAACTAGGCAAGGCTAAATGCGGCTGTGGCAGCTTGGCTGGAGGATGGTTTAGTCAACCCCTTTAAGAGATTAAAAGATTCTTTCCTTTGTGGGTCTTGTTTCACACTTATGGTCTTACAAAAACTTTCAATCAGTAGTCCCATGGCAAAATTTGCAGTTTCATATATTCAGGTTTTAGATGATGGTCTAGTTATAGCTGCCAATGTGATGTGCACAGTGATAAGTGGAAATGAAGGCAATAAATGTTTCCACATCACTGGAAAAAAAATAAGAAGAGATTTTTCTTCATTTGAGAGAAGCCTGGGTTATTGGGGAATTCTTCTTTCCTTGTGCTGAAGGAAGTAACATTTATTTTCAAAGGATAGGAAGCAATAAAAGGACCTGTAAAAGGAAATTCTTAAAAGAAGCAGTGAAAATTAGTAATTTTAAGCTTGGGAATAACTGTAAGCATGAGGGAGATTACATGGGCTTATTTGTGTGTAAGGTGGGACTTACGTGAACAGTAGCACAGAGGAAAGGATGGGAGTAAATACCTCCAGAAATTAAGTAACTCTTTGATTTAAATTCTGAAAAACATGCTGAAATGTCTCCATGATATAAAAAAGAAAAATATATCATACATATTTACAGTACAGTTTTCAAAATAATAAATTAAATGGAAGGATTTGGTCTGGGATACTTAAATAATAAAACACAAATTCTTGAGGAGTACTTCTAGATCCTCACAGAATTTATTTGATGAGAGCAGCATTTATGGTGTTCTGTATCGCGTTCTTTTGGGAATTGCTTCCTACATAAGGTTTCAAAAGCTATGTGTGCTGTGATGTTTGGTGTTGAACTGGGATGTTGTGCTGCCTCGCTGCTTCTTAACCATCATCTTTGTCTGGGGAGATGGTAGTTTCCTGTGTGTTTGCTGTTGGCAAGAGAGGCATTGAAATTGGTGATCTCTTAAGTTGCCCACCTCTGCCTGTGTTAAGAGAATGCTTCAAAACTACCTTACATGAAATGTAATTGCCCAGGACTAGTCAGTGGTCTGAACAACCACCCTGTTTGGAAACAGCAGTAATAATGGCAGTAGACACAGCAGAGAACAAATCGTCTATGGCGCTGAGAATTTTTCTGGGGAAGCTGTTGAGTCTTGTGTGTGCACCTTCTGGCCAGCACATAGAGAGAGTGGGCTCAATACAAGGGATCTAAAAATGCCTTTTTCTAAAGACGAAGTGTTGTGTAAAATTAAATACAGTTCTTGTATCTCTCAGTTTAATGAAACATTTTCTCCTTTGAATGGATTACTTTTAAATCCTGTTCAGTAAATACTACACAGATGGTGATACAGAATTGATAAAGTGTATGGGATGTTCTTATGTAACTTCAGTCTTGAAAACAACTTAAATCCTTTGTTTTCTCATTCTCCCAGGTGATTGAGTGGGTTTTGGAGAAGAGTGGCAAGTAGAGGAGCTGTGTGGACGCTACTCACACTGTCCTAGAAAGTGCAGAGTTGGAGCATGTCCATCTGTGAGAAAAGCATTAAACTGCTTCACACACACATGTACCTACACACCGGGAGGACTTTGTTCAGAGTACTTACAGAGGCACAATAGCAAATTTTGAAAATTTTATACTAAAAGTTTTAGTTTTTAAAATAATTTCAAATGAAAAAGGTTTTATTTTATATGTGTATTTATTATGTTTCATTGTTAAAAGGAATCTAGCTTGGCTTGGTTTGATATAGCTTTGTATGCTTTTTAACTGGTATATTTGTTTTTTATGTGAATAAAACCCCCACTAGATTTGGTTTTAATATCAAAATTACTTTGTTTTACCTTTTTGCATAAAGAATTTTATTTATTACTATTTGCTGTTTATAAACAGCTGTTTACAGTATCAACCATTGGTATTTTATAGAATACGTAAGAACAGTTCCAAGTGCAAGAAGTTTCTTTTGAAACGATGAAAATTTCCATTAAAGAAAGGACCATTGTTCTACAGCCTGAATTTCTGGTATAATTTCATGTGTATTCTTTGTAACACTCCTTAGAAACAATTCATAAGAGAGTTCTGAGATTCCTTTCCTGGAGGAGGAGAAAATCAAGATGATAGCAGTAATGATTATAGTGAGAGCTGTGAAAAGAGCTGATATGCCAGTGTGAAATGGAATGGAAAGAATTACAACCTGAGTTGTAAACACAGGTTACTAAATTCAGCTTCAGTCTGCTTAAGTCTCAGGTATGCATCTGGCTTGTACTAGTGTGATTACTATTCAAGTTAGTATTATGATGAGATGAGGAGTTCCTACCAAAACAAATATATTTTATAGCTTTCAATGTAAATGTTTCCTGTTTGTCATAGAAACTAACATGATTGAAATTGATAGAGATGCAGTATTATTATTTACTGTATTCTCTTGAAAGGAGAATGGATTAAGCAATATAGATATAAATGAAATGCAATATTATGAAAAAGTAATTGAACTAGAGCACATGTAGACTAGGCTTAGTGCTGTGAAACCTCTTCCTGGTTTTGCGATATTATTCTTTGCTTAATTGTGTTTTGTGTAAAGCCAAGCCATAAGGAGGTTTTTCAACTCTAATAGGTTGTTGCATTTAACTCTTCTGTTCCTTTATTCCAATGTGTATTGTTCTCTTGAACTGTATGAGACCTCTTCTACATATGGGGTGTATGTGCTTGCTTTCACTGCACTCAGGGTGGCAGTGGGAAAGCTGTGCAGCTGGTTTATGGTGACATTGGGCTCTGGTAAGTACCATGATCATCTTAGCCCTGGACAAACCCGGGGCTTGAACAAATGTAATCCTACTCCTGAAAGTACCACGCATCCACAGCATCCAGGTTTCATTGATTTGAGGAAATATAAATGCAGTGAAGGTTGAAATAATAATAATTAGTAAATAAGAGCATGCAAAGAATTTCTCCCATGTATTAGTTTCTGCATATAGCTCCTATTTCTTAGCAGAAAAAACAAGAAATTAATCAAGACATTAATCTTCCTTAACATCTCATATTGACTGAAGAAAGTCTACCTCCAAGTAGGAGGAGAAAAGCCATCAGTTATAAACTCATCTCTTCAGCCTTAATGATGGGACTTTTGTCCAAATACTAAAGCAAGCTACTGAAAGCTGTATTTCTGGCTTAATTGAGGGGAAGGGGTTTATAAACTTGCAACTACAGAATCTTTGTCGTTAATAAATTATGCAAAAGATGGTAAGTAAAAGTACAGAAACTACATTTCATAAAAACCATAAAGCTAGCTGCCATGAACAAAGAAAATCACTTTCAGAAAAGTAATGAATACTCTTTTAACTGGCTTTCCTGATGAAGAACTCTGCACGTATCTGTAAGACTTCTGTAAAAAGGCACTTTGAATATTATTTTCTCATTCATCCCTTACCTGTCTACAGTGTCCACAGTGAGCCCTGGATTTAGAAACTTACTATCTTAATTCTACTGCAAGTAGCCCAATTGTTATTGTTTTAATTCTGTAGACTCAAAGGCTGGCCTGGAATTATCAGGAGGAAAGCAGTTAGAGACATAAACCTCCAAATAGGAGGTTACAAAATGCATACAAATAGGCATTTTGATGTATTGTTTGTCTGCATTATTCCCAGTGCTCAACTAATACAAAACTGCCCATGTCTTATCTGTTTATTGTCATGGCTTAAGAACACGGTACCCCTTTTAGATGTGCTAATTGCCCTTGTCCATGCTCTTAACCTACAAAGAGCATGCAAAAGAATTTGACCTGGTCTACCGTAACAGCGCTTCTCTTCTCCAGGCTGAACATCCCCAGCTCTCAGCCTGTCCTCATGGGCCACATCCCTGTGGCCTTTCAGTAAATTCTAGCAGCAACACAAAACAAATGCTGCGTGCTTATGCTTTCAGCATGCTGGCAACAGCGCTGCTCTCCCATGAACATGGAGCTTACCTAATAGAAAGCACCAGTGCACCATCAACAGTACATTAATACCTTTTTTATTTTAAATCTTTAAAAGTCATTCCATCAATGCGATGAAGAGTTCTCTCAAGTAACTGAATTCTTAACAGAATGCCTGAAGTTGAAAATGTGTTTTTCCCCAGCCTAAAACCAGAGGCCAGCCTTCCAAACAGCTTGTTTGGATAGAAATTAAGCTCACCTCACAGAAATCCAGTAAATGACTTTATTAAATATATTCTTTTCCTCTAAAATATAAATATTCACTATACTCTTATAAATGTAGAGTAGGTCCATATTTCATTTGTCTATCCCATCCAAATATGAATCAGTCCAAAATCTGAAAATGAAGAAATAACATCTGTAATTATAATTATTTTTTCTATAAATATATATAATATGAATTTTCTTCGCAAACTGTTACTCACTTATACTTCATATAGTACTGAGCACCTTAGATTACATATTGTGTCATTTAATTGTTGGTACTAATATAGGAATTTGTAATATTTACAATGCACATACATGTTAGGTCTAACATTCCAGTGATTTGTGTTAAAGGAATAAGGAAATAGTGCAGTATAGTTTACACACATATTTAACCTACCCCACACAAGTTTTCACTTTAATCTCCAGAACTTTTATAGGAGCCTGTGTCCAAATCTTTCAGTTACACCTTGGAACAGCAATGAAAATGTCCCAGATTGCTTTTTGAAGTCTTCACACAAT
Organism: Pezoporus occidentalis; assembly: GCF_034315485.1. Lineage (NCBI taxonomy): Eukaryota > Metazoa > Chordata > Aves > Psittaciformes > Psittacidae > Pezoporus > Pezoporus occidentalis. The sequence goes on along the minus strand of NW_026914940.1, from coordinate 12,138,401 downwards.
GTTTTACTTGCTGATGTGGTGTGAGTTCCTATGGAAAGACGCAGACCCCACTGTACCGACTGCTCTCAGCTTCTCAGGAGGTATTGTCCCAGAAGCTTCCAAGCCAAAGGAGACCCAAGGAACTGCCACCTACATTTACGTAAGCAGCAGCAGGGGCTAAAGGAGAAATGTCCATTTGGACAGTGTTGGTAAGTCATGTAACATCTCATCTCCTACCCTGTGAATTTACACAGGAATTACTAAGTTTTAAGTGCAAGTACCGTGACAGTAAAACCAAAGTCCACAGCTCAGTGAATGCTGGCTTTAGACTGGTGAGAGGTGCTGGGAGTGGGGCAGCTCCTCTGGTGGGTGGTTTAGCTGTTGTTCTTTGATGTTCTTTCTGTATTTGTGAATTCAGCCCATCATCTTAATTTTTTAATCAGTCTTATTGATTAAGATACTTGTGGAAATCACCATGAACTAATTCCTATGCTTTGAATAACCAGCATGACTTACGCTTAACTCTCAAGACTTAGCTTAAAAAACAACATGGAACCAAACTGTTTTTAATTTTCCTCTTTGCCAGCCAAGTGATGCCAAGTTGAAACTTACATGCTTTCTCAAGACTAAAAGAAGTGTTGTGATACAAGAGCACTTCCACAGACTCTGGATTTATTATTTCCTGTACAGTTCCTGTCCTTCAAAATGTGAATTTAGGGCAAAACTATTTTAACATCAAACAAAATCCCTCCCCTCTGTGAACCAGTTCTGGTTACAAAGTAAGAGCAACATAAAATCCATCCCTGTTCTGCTGCTCTCTCTTCCCACCCAGCCATACTAAGCCAATTTAGTAGTTCCAAGTGCAGGCCATATGCATCTATCTCCTGTGATGATGAAGGTCACTGTTCCTGCCTGCTGCCTGCTTTGTACCCCATATAACTGAACTAGGCTGAAACTCAGTGAATTGTGTGTTTTGATTTAATACACTAGTTGTGTTGCAAAACAGGAACTAGTAAGTTATGAATGTGGAGGTGAGTGTCCTACGTTTCACCAGCAGAAATAAAGCTGGAGTTGCCAAGACATGGTCATATGAGCAGTTCCATATTAAGGCTTTTCTGGCATTGCAGCTCATCTTCTCATTCTGGTGTGTTTCCTTACTGTTGTGGAGCTGCTTAAGTAACTGATATAATCGAGGAAACCCTCAAAAAAATCAAGTCTTCCTCCTCCACATTTTTTATTCAATGAAGACCACATAACCAGCCTCACCCAAGCTGAGGGGGTGACACAGTAGGGATAGGAGGACAGTAAGCTTAGCATAGCTTTCTGTTGGAAAACTACCATGGCAATGTGCTGGCACAAGTTTAGGTCATGCTTCAACATCGATTCAGGCAACTTCCACTTAAGCCAGGGGCCCAGGGAGCTGGAATTCATTAAACCATTCTGGGAAGTCACTGTAAAAATACATCCTGTGTGGCCATCAAGAAATGATGCTCCTATCTATGCTCTACCTGACACGCAGCTCTCAACGCATCACTACAGCTAGTCCTGTTTTGGGAATGTACACAAAAGAGTCTGTAAGTGGTGCACAGGTTAGAACAAGAACACTTTTACTTTTGGGTGATGGGACAATCTTGTTTGGAGAACTTTGACCTGACCAACATTGAGCTTGCATCACAACCAACACCCGCTCTTGTCTGCTTAGCCCTTTACTTATTCTATATAAACAAGTACATTGAAATAGGCACACTTTATGATTCTGGAACATTTACATATATGGTACTACACGCTTCTACTGTCTCATATGGGATTTTAAAATCCCATTATTTACAATGAAATCCACCATTTTCCTTGTCATGCCATCTCTTTAGCTGATCAAAATGAAACCTGGGCCTTGGAAGACTGCAGAAACAACCAAGGCCTGGTACTGAGCCCCAGGCTGGTGTATGCTACTGGCTAGTACAGGTTGCTGCTGTTGACTGTACTTCAGATTAGCATGGTCACTCCGTCTCTCCTCGAAGAAACAGATGTATCCCACTTATGCCACCAAGCCAAGTCTTGTAATCTTTGCTGACAGGAAGGAATGAATGATGAACACAATTGGTTTTGGACAGGAATGAAGGTCCAGTTGCTGAAAGTACAGAAAGAAATCAAGTTGAGAATGATTAGATTAGATTACAGCTCAAATAAGCAATCATTTATGGAGTAGTTGATGAGCTGATGCCTGGTATTTTGAACAGGCTTCTATTAATCACAACCCTTTATTATAACATATGGTCTGCCCTTTGCATACAGCTGCAAATATTTATTTTACTAAAAGTAAGTAAGACGCATTTTGAGAGCAGATGAGATCCTGGTGCCTCTGGGCTTGCATCCACCTGGGTAAACAGCATAAAACTCAGTCAGATGCTGCAAGCACTCCTCCAAGAGGTTCAGCCCCTCCATCATTTCAGGCTGTTTCTGACCAGAGATGGTGGTGGGACTGCTGTGGCCAATACCCAGTACAGCTGCTGTTGGGCGCAGGCTGAAGCAGGATACTGAACTTTCAGCTGATGCTGCATAGTTGCTCCTCTGTTCACACAGCAAGACTGAATGGAGACTTTCTTTTTCCCATAGTCATGGTTCATATGATCTCACCACTGCTTGCTAAGCAAAGCATGACAGACTTGTCATGGACAGCAGGTTCAACAGTAGACTCCTATCAAAACAAACCAGATTTGCCTTTCCACCAGCTATGTTTCAACTTTATTGAGAGTTAGTGACAAATTTCCTTTTGAAAGCCTGACAATAAGCAGTTCACGGAGTATATGTTATCAATGATGACATGAAGAATTAAGCACTCAGGAACTGCTGAAAAAATTTGGCAGGAAAGACCATGTTTATATGCATAATTTATGGTATGTAAACTGCTTGTAGGAATAAGCACCTTATTTTTAGGGATTGTGACAAATAATTTAGCAGCTTAAGCAGACAGTTTGCACTCCATTTGTAGTCTTTGATTTTTTTTTTCAGCAACTAGATGTTCAAAAATAAACACGGCTTGTCATAACATAAAGTCCCTATGTGTATGTTGAAATTAATATCTCATTCTTAAGTTCTTCCACCCACAATCACATAAAAAGTGCAATGGATACACACAAGAATTCTAACATTTGGCTATTTGGAAATACAATTTATTCTTAAATATAAGAAATCTTTCATCTGGCTTCACATGTTTTTACCATTTTTTCTCTCTTTTAAGTTTACCTCCTAAAGCCACACCAACATGCTGTACTAGAAAGCACGGTGTCTAGATACTGGTACTGGAACCTGGTACTGGCCAGCTGTTACTAGAACAGACCAGAACAGCACAGAATAGAACATTTCAGGTGGAAGGGATGTACAACAATCATCTAGTCCATCTTCCATTAGTGCTTCTCCACCCCACAGCACGAAGGACCGCCAAAGGTAATGTGTATCCCTTTGCTAAACACAATACTTACAATTTCTCCATCCTTTCCTCCAAAGTCTAAATAAAGCATCCTTATCCCATCATCCGAGGACATTTTCAGTTTTTCATAGGGATATTGTGCAATTGTCTTAGAGAAGGCACCATCTTGTGGTTCAGTTGTAAGAGAGAATCCATGTTCATAATGGATGGTCAAGCGGCACTCCTGGCTTTTGTATGTGCAAGCTGCAGAAGAAACAATTTAGTCTGTAATGGTCTTAAAAGCAACAAAGTCCATTTGGCTGCAGATATTTGCACCTTAAATTCAATCTCAACACTATCTTGTGGAAACATTTTCCTAAAGCTGGGCTTTAACTGTAAACCTTTAGATTTGAAAAAACAACAGCAATATTTCTATTGTGCAAGGTCCAAGCAAGCTTTGTTAGTGATGGTGTAAACACACAGACTAAAACTGGCCTTGCCAGTAGCAGTCCTGATGTCAGTCCTTTCAACTATTATTTGCTGCATTCTTTATCTTTCTGCATACATCTACATGCTGACCCCAAACCAATCATCTAGTGAAGTTTAAGAAGGCACAGGCTGGCATTGCCTCCTCCCATACCTTGACAAAATCACAGCTACTCTTCTTACATCTGACAGACATAGCCAAAATCAATGACTGTGGCACACAACACATGAGACAGTTAGAAGCTGTAAAGGGTTTCCCTAAAGTATTTTGACAAAGATGAAGACACTCCTGAAGCCTCATTAGTGTCATGGTAATTGAAAAAGGGCCCAGATAATTGTATATAATAGCTACTGCAGCAGAAAGTCTGCTTCTTCCCCTCAGCTCAGCAACGCAGGCCATGATCCAAGTTAAAAAAATGAAGAGTTTAGGTCTTCACGTTGCAAATTCTCTTTTCCACCACTTTCCTGTGAACAATTCTGCCAAGAACGGTCCTTTGCACTCGCATAAAAACACCACAATAAAAGAAGGAGCTGATGCCTTCCTTCTGCTTTTGGAAAGAAAGGAATCTGTGTCTCTGCGCTGAGGAGATAGACATGCCCTCGAGGTGGTTCCCACTGAACACTGGTTGGTTTCCATGTCAGAGGGGCCTGGCAGCATAGAGGAGGGTGCCTCATGCTTAGCAGCATGTGGCTGTACTTGATGGCTTCATGAAATCAGAGCTGCCCTTTGTCACAGAATGGATCTGTGTTTTAGCTCCTGCTCTCACATTTTCTGGCAATGAATGGCAATAATGCTCAACTTTAACAGCCCCATCACTTGTAGGCCTAGTGGGGGAAGGACTCCCAGATCATGGGGGCACTCAAGAGAAAGTAAGTCCCATCCTCAAAGCCCCAGAGCCATCCAACTCATGCTAGCACTACCTGGCCAAACAGGGGATGACCAGTCTACTTCTATTCCAGTCCACTTTGCATGTACAGAGTGCTGAAAAGTGACATGCTGGTGCTCAGGGTCAGAAATGGCCAGCTGTCAAAATACAGCTATTGGACTGGTTTGTATTTTTTCACTTTTCTCAAGTGTGCAGAGCTGGGTAAATATAATGCTTGAGAATGTGCCAGAAACCAAGGGGACAGTGGTTTAAACACACAGAACCCTAAATATGCAGTTTTTTAAATTAATCAGCTCTAGCAGAAGTACCCATGAGTGTCATGAGGCAGGGTGGAGATGCGGCACTGCAGATGTTACTCACATGTGGTGATTTCCGTGATGAGCTCTGCAGAGTTGTGGCAGCCCTGCACAACACTCCTTGTCCACAGTGAGAGGTCTCGGCTAGTCTCCGTCCTGAACAGATGGGTTTCTATCCCTTGCCTTGTACCGGTACGGGTTGCAAAAGATAAATCCATCCCTGACTGTGGTGAGCCTTTTCCTGGGCCAGAATGGACCAATCTGCAATCAGATGTGAGAATACGAGTGAATTACAACACTGACACAGAACACTGCGCCTAAATCCACACCTGAGCGCAGCTCTGCTCTGCATGTTCCTAAGTGCAGGTGGTTGGGAGCATGAGAATACACATCTCCTTTGTATTAGAGCCTAAAAAGTGACTCCTAGTGACACTCAGAAGAGTGACAGTGCAAGGCAGGGAGTACAAAAGCAAGGAATGTTCCAGAATTTCCCAATAAATTGTACAAAACTCCACTTTAGATAAGGAACTGAGAGAAGTCACTGACTGCCCTGTGGTGATGGGGTTTGGTCCACAGATACAAGTGTTCGCTCAGATGTGGCACCTGAATCCAACTTTCACTGTCACGCAGCATTTGCCATGAAGCTTAAACATCTGCAGGCAAACTCAGTGATAAATGCTGCTGGATAAAGTAAGACATTCTGTAAAATGCACAGATGCCTAAGTACTGTCTTGTGCATACTGTTCCTATAAGGAATATGTAAAATGCAAGATGTTGCAGCTACTTGTAATCTGAAATTCTCTTCCATTTTGCTGCAATTAACATTTTTTACTTGGCATCAACAGCTGATCTCCTGTGACCAGCAAAGGTTCATTCATCTGGGCAAACACTAAATTGCAGGGAATATTTTTGAGTGAGAAAATTAATACCTCAGAATATTTAATTCTTCTTTAAGCTGCACTTTTGTGTTGTTTTTTTCCCCTGCAGAAGTGTGGACAGTGAATACAGAATTCACCCAGGGACATGACACTGATTCAGTTGAAAACATAATCCAGAGGAGCTCATCAGTCTTTGAGGTCCAGAGACTGACCCTCAGAGGGAGTCACAAAATGACTTCTTATTTCTCTCTCATGTCTTCTGTTTCTCTTTCTATAGGCAATCCATACACTTCAAGTGAGACTATAAAGTAAATATGTAGCATAGTAGTAGAATACCTGTGCTGAAGGATAAAACATCAGACTATACTAATCACCTACGCCATGCTAATTCACCCTCAAGTTATTGGTTTGCATCTGGAAGAATAGTTGCCTTTAGCTGACACTCTAGAACTATGCCATCAAACAGAGATGTTTTAATATGAAAAAAGCAGAAAGGAAAGAAGCAGCACGACTTTAGCTGTTATTGTGACACTAGCCATAGGGCACCTGGAATTTTCCCAGTTCCCTGCAGTCCGTGTTGGCATTTAGGATGCGTGTTGTGCCAGACAGAAGTGTTCCTCTTTCATACCCCTTTGGAAGGTTTGCAAGATTTGTTCATGCTCAGGTTCATGGTAAAATTCTTTGGATTTTCAGCATCTGCCTTGATTTCATGGTCCCAGGAAGCCACGAGGGGTGAGATAAGGAGTATCCTGCTCAGTCCTGCCCTGCACCGTGACTGGGCAGGAAAGCCTCTTTCCAGAGAGGCACCACTGCCCTCCCCAAATGCTTTTCTGCCTCTAGAAGGGCTGCATTAACACCCCTCTCAGTTTTGGTACTCAAGGCCTCCACCTGCAGGTTTTGCAGTGGGGGACTCAGCAGCAAACAGCCCAAAACCTGTAACTCATTCTCATTTGGCACGAGGAGGTGGAAGCTCTGAGGGGAAGCTGCATCTTGGTAAATAAGGCAGGAGACTAGGATCTGAAATCTCCAGTCCAGTCACCCTAATGCAGCCAGAGCCAGCATTCTCAAGCTGCCTTCTGCTGCTGGGGGTGACTGCAGGACAGCAGCCTGGGAAATCACATCAAGTTTATCACTACAAATAAACCTATTCCAGCTTCTGCCTGTGTCACCCCCTCTCCTTTATACAGTGCTCATCAGCAGTGCTAACAATTGTTTTCTAATACTTATGATACTGTGAGACAGACAGATGGTTCCAGTGTTTTATTTCCCTCCAAATCCACCTCCCAAGCTCCCTTACATCTTCATGCTTTCTCCAAAGCACTGCCATTGTAGGTTTTTCAGCACAGGGATAGAACGAAGATGTACTTTACAAATTAAAATGTGTGGACATATGCAACATGAACATTATTTCTTGCCTGCCTTCCGATTTGCATTATTTAGCGTCACTATTTAAAAAGACTTTTCTGTCATACATCTCCAGACTGTGCCTTGGAACATGCAGTTAAACGTGACCTAGACAAATATGCAGGGGAACATTTGATAGTATTTATGTATCAGCTGTCAGTACTGATGTATTTGGGTACAGGTCAAAGGATTCCAAAGCTTTAATAAAGTTGCATTCACGTAAGCTGCTTCATTTACATAAACAAGATGTTACGCTAAAGACCCCAAAAATACCTTAAAAGGCAAAAAAAATAGAAACTTCACAGAAGGGCTCCCTTTATCCCTGCCTCACATCTTTCTGATCACAGCAGAGGTGTGCAGGGAGGGCTGCCTCTGGTACTATTCACCTGCGGTCCATGAAGGTTACTCTGCTCTGTGGAAGTTTATGAGTTGTCTCTTGTACGCAGGAACCCGAACACCCCTTCCCAGAGCAGCCAGAGCCGCAAGAGGGCAGGAGAAGGTTGGTCATCACGATCAAGCTTGTTTGCAAAGAGCACAGATAACTGGCAGCGGCTGTAAAATGCAACTCTTAGCATACTCCAGGGGCCAGGGAGACAGTTCCAATCTTACTTCTTCCTTGTTTCTCTGTGTTTTAGGGACTTTTTTAGTATTGCTCCTTGCAGCGGTGTGATAGCAAGATGGGTACATGAAGTGCTGGGAAAGATGCACTGCGACCTGCTTTTCATCCAACGCTGTGGAAAGTTTCAACCAGTTACTGCAACAGCAAAATCTAATGGCCTCTTCAAAAAGGACAGTGAAAGCAGCACTGACATTCAAAGCAAGTGTTCAGCTGCTCATTCAAGATTTATTTCAGAAGAGCCCATGATACAAGTGCACTGACAGTCTGAAGGTCTGCCCTGTGTGCCACTATCATCTGACCTTTCTTATGTTGAAACCACTCCTTGCTCTCGCTTAGCATTTGAAACCTGCTCCGGAATGGCAGCATTCTGGAAACCTATGATCTCAATTTGAGCTCTGCATGGAGGCAGCTACAACCACCCTCACTGCCTTGGGAAGATGAGCAGAGAACTTGCACAGCACCTTATACACCTTCCTGGGATGCTGGGGGGCCCCAGTGCTCTCCACCTTCCCCTCTGCCAGCTTGCACATATGACTAATCAGTGCTGAAGCTCCTTCCCCATCTTGCCATGGCATAAACCATCAAACTGCTTTAATATTTTCTGGTTACAGACCTCAGCTTTACACAAAAGCTACTTACCTGATCTTTAATCAGAGTCCAACATGGGTTGCCTTCTTTTCCCCCTTTATTTCATATCTGGCTATGATAGATAATGGAATTCGATTGCAGACTTTTAAGATCTAATTACTTGATCCCTATTCTCAAGCTAGAGGGAGGCACTGTTATTCAGGCATAAAGAAACACTGAAACAGGGATTATGACAGAAAGGTCCTAGGAGTCAGGGCTGTGAGCCAGCTACTATGCCTACCAGTGCAGAGATTTAAAGGAACAACTTAAATCTGATCTCAGTTTTCTGTGAGGTATTACTCATATTCTACACAAAGCTCCGAAAGACTGTCTGGAAAGTATTTTTTGGTCTTAACAGCATCCATAGGTTGAAGGCAAAGTTATCAACAAACAAAAAGGACATGCTGAAATTCTGCTGCTAAAATAGTCTAAGAAGATCGTAATCCTACCGCTTTTCAATTTTCTCTGCTCATTATGTCCTGGGTAGATTAAGCATGACTCTCTCTACAGTATCTGGCACTGAAGTTTTCCAGTTTCAGCAGCTTTTCAAATATGCATTAGCTAAGCAAAAATGTTTTCCCAAGGACTCATAAAAATCTGAAGGAGGGGAGCAGCCAAGATTACAACATGTGGTCTGCAAACTTTCCAGGTGAAAAGTTCCAAATTGCACTGATCAGTGCACAGAGGGGATTAAAAAACCTGTCACAAGGAGGGTAATCACTGACCGAGCGTGAACACAGCAGTCGATACCAAAAGCAATCCCTGTGTATGTCTCTTTTCTTTTCTTGTATAACTGTACTCAGCACGACAGATCATAAAAGCAGGATCCTGCAGGGTTTTAATCACAATCATCCAAAACAGGTGTAATAATTTGGGGAATCTGTCAATTTATGTATTCTGCTCACATTGGGGATTCGTGTATTTATATGTATTTATCAGATTGTGACTCCATTCTGAATGTCAGGTTCTGTGTATGTGCTGTCTTTTTACACAAGTGTTAAATTCACAGTGATATTAGTAAGAAATCACAGAGATGGGGCTGGAATGGTTCTCCAAATGTCATTTGGTGCATCCCCCTTCCCAGAGCATGAACACACTCCTGAGGGTTACCCATCCTTCAAAGTCCCTACTGATGAGGACTGTACACTTTTCCTAGGGAATCTAATCCAGTACCTCACCTGCACACCAAGTTATTCCCATAACATACACCAAACCTCCCCTGCCACAATAATGCACAGCATTTCTCTGTTAGCGTAGCAGCTGACCATGCCCTGTTGTATTCTGGAGGGACCTGGTAAACATGCTCTCCTGTCACTCTTGTGTCTCATTTTCATTCTTGAAAACCATCTACATGTTTTCCATGGACTTCTATAAACGGATAATGTTTCTTAAGCATTCCCTACTTAAGAGTGTTTTCTGGGTCTTACATTTGCATTGATTTCTTCTAGACCTTCCACAGTTCACTGACATCTTTTTGGAAGCCTCCCATGAAAGTGGTCTATCATCACCTGAGGCTTTACTCATGCTCTGCAGTTGGATATGATTACTACATCTGCCCAACATGTAGCACTTCTGCTAAACCCCAAGATGATTTGTCTTTGTCTTCCCCTCTCAAAAACAGAACACCACAGATTTAAGCAATTCTGCGACACTGCCTAGACACTTCCTGGCACAGCAACCACTTTGTTGCTTATTTTCCACCCCAAACCAGCGCAGCTGATTACTCCCCAGCACTGAACTTTGCAGTTGTCCTTTCTGAATTGCGTCCTGTCTTTCTGACAGACCATCTTCCTTCTCATTCTGCTCCAGCCTGAAGGCTGAAGCTCCTCCACTCACAAGTGAATGCCATCAGACAGGGAGGTGACTATCCCCACCCAAGGCAAGCCAGCTGCAATCAAACCTGAACACCTGAGAGAAACTAATTAACAGGCCCTCCAAGACAAGGACTTGGATTGTTTAATGTGGTAAGTTGCTGGTCACTGCTGACCGGGGCTGGCAGTGCCCACCAAAGAGCTGCCTTTACATATGAGAACATGTGGTCAGGAAGGCCAGGGTGCTCTGCAGGATCTCCAGTCACTTCAAGGAGGAGGATTTGGGTCCATGTACAAATTACACCCCGAAGCAGTGGGGAGAGACACATCACCTTTTGCTGGGGAGCTCTTGCTTCACAAACTCTAAGGCTCAATGACAGACCTGGACACAGCCTCTGGTCCCAGTGCCTTGCCCAGTTGTCATCTGGAGCTGTCAACCTTCACCATCACACCACGTGGCAGGCTGTAAGCTGCAAAGCTTGGGGCTCTCACCTCAAGTGACAGGAACAAAGGATGAGTCAGAAGCTGGCTTCCCAGGAAGTCTGAAAGCTCCATCATGTGTAGGTAGGCTGAGGCAAAACAACCATCTGTGTAATTCACTGAGGGGTTTTGGTTTTTTAATATAATGATTTAGCAGCAAAGCCTCAGTTCATTTGGAGAGAGAACCAAGAGACCGAGAACAAAAATTAACTAATGAGAGTGCAATAAAAGACCCACTGCTTTTGACCTTGTGAAACCAGCACTTCTGAATGAGAACTCATTGAAAATGGTACAATAAAGGCCTGTAGCATGGCCAACACAATGGAAGAGCAGCTCTTTCTCAAGCCCTTTGACCATACTGGCAGAGGAACATGATTAAGATTCATGTCAAGAAGCACGGACACTTTCCACTGCATAAAGATAACCATGGGAAAGCTCTCTCTGAATTAGTGTTGATGGATACCTTGCAGATGGCTAGTTCCAACCTAGATTCAAGAATGAGTCTTCCAAGTGCACCATTTGAAGCTAAAAATGCCAGGAACTCATTTGCTAGAGCAGGAACTGAAGCCGTGCTGAAATTAAGCATCTCCATCATGAGTGTGATCCCCAGAAGCCCCAGACTGGTGGTGCAGAACTGACACACCAGCACATCCAACTCAGGGCAACAATGTCACCTTTTCCAACCTGGAGGAGCAGCTGAGTGCTTCTTCCAAGCCCTCAGGTCTGCGCACTGAGATAGACATCTCGGGAGATAGAGCTCTTGGCTTTTTCAGCACTCCTGCTTCAGCATCTGGGCCAAATGGCCTCATCCATAACTCTTCTGGTGTGCTTCTGGCCATCACCCTTGGCCAGAACTTGAAATGGAGAAGAGAGGAGTTCAGCTGAGCACATTGGCCCATTGAAGAATAATCTGCTTTTCAAACCACGGCATTTCAAGTGTGACATACAGCTATACACCAGCTGTTCCTGGCTGACTAAGCTGTTCCCATCACTCTTGAAGCAGTTGTAACAAAAAAAAAAAAAAAGCACATGTACCTGGTGGCTAGCAGGGGGTAGGTATGCAAAGGGCTGAACCAAGCTTCCTTCATCCGCGGCATGCTCTCATATATTAAGAGGTCCTTCTCCGTCAAGACCACTAACACTGGCTTCCAGTGCTTCTCGTTGTCCCCTGGCACCTGAAAAAGAGCAAGAGTCAGTAAAACAAGAGGCAAAGTGATCAGCGCACAATACGAACGTTTCAAGTCCTAGGTGAGATAATGAACAAAAAAGAGTTTTACTTTGGCTTTTTGATACCTCCCACATGAATTTATAACCAGCTGCTGCAGAACTGGAGGAAAGTGCAATGACATCTGCTGTTCTACAGCTCCTGTAGCCTTCCCCTACTATAGGCTACTCCTTAAATGCAGTAGTGGAAGAACCATCGAGACAGAGCTGGCTATTATTTAGCTGTGGTATGCATGAAAAGACCTTAAATGTATATTTATAATGTGCACCATTCATGTGTTGCTGGCACCTTAACCTGAGTGCTGGACACTGCTGCTGCTGTTTCTGTTTTCATGGGTAAAAAAAGCTGCAATAAAGTAACTATTAAAGAATGTCAGGTAGTAAAATATAGTGGTTTAGGAGCTTTTTCCTCAGCAGTTCATGATTTTCATTGCTTCTCTTTCCTTCATACCATTCTTTCAGTTTTACAACTGCCAATTTATAAAAAGATCCAAGTTAAACAAGGTGTTGATCTGAAGCATTTACACAGTGATAGATCTGCATCCACATTCCAACCCATCTGTAGAAGTTGTCTAAAGACTGCAGTGTCAGAGAGCTTTACTGGCCGCAGGATCCAGATGTGGAATTGTACTTTGCAGGTTAGACATGTGGTAGTCTGCATGGCTACACAATTAGCATTATGGGGACCAAGCATGAATCCTGGATTTCAATTAATCTACTCTGGCAGCGTAGAAGTGTCTTAAAATACATGGGAATATTAAGGGTCTTGGTTTCAAATACAATGAAGCTTGTCTTTCATAGACAAATTCATCATTTTCCTGCTGGAGCCATGCTTTCAAACCCCAGTGTCTTCCCTGAGTACCAAAGGGCATCAAACAAATGCTGACATTCACCAGAGAATCTGGTTGCCTACACAAGTCCTTCATTAAGACTTTCTCCACAAAAGAGAAGCGGTTCTCACTGTGTTATGGTTGATGCCAGCTTAGTTGCCACAGGCATGTGTCACTGGGCACATTGCTGGGTGGAGAAACATATTAGAAGGCTCAATCAATGGCTGGCCAGGCTTGGGAGTGGCACAGCCAGGAATGGTGATTCAGATCCTTAAGTGCGATATTTCTTAAGTGGTGGATTCAGATTGAGAACCACGTTTGAAACACTTGTATTTTATGAGAAGACAGAGTACCACAAAGTTCTAAGCTTCTAAGGACTTTCAAGACAGTTGCAGACACCTTCACACCAGAACACCAATGCCCAAAGCAGATCTTAAACTAAGATTTTTGGCTTGCATAATCTTTAAGAGGTATTTTTCCTTCTCAATTAAGCTTTTCTAATAGTCGTGTTCTTGTTTACAGTATTACTTGTTCATTGGTTGTTCATGTCTCTGCGTTAATCAACTTAAAGTCATAAACAGTTCACCCTTTTAATTTCTTCAGAAGTGTTAATACTTATTTACAATTTTCTTGTGGGGGCAATTTTCTTGAAGTTCAACCTTTCATTTTCAAATAGGGTCAAATAAAGAAGCCACATAATTAACACACCTATTAATACACTCCAAAAAGAATGTAAAATCCAGAGTTCTCACAGCTAATGCACCATGGAAATCTTCACACGAGCAAAAAGCATCCTCAGGTTCTTAATTCCAGTTAACTACAGTTAACACCCCAGTTCCTAGCGTGGGAATGTAGAAAGAAATGCTGCAGTTAATGTTAACATTTAATAAATATTATGGTTAATGTTAACATCTAAATTTTGAGCAGCTGCCTAGTTAGAAAGAGTTTTAGTACATACTTTTGAAGATTTCCAGAGATGAAAAATGAATATGAATATGAAACCTCTCATAAGATGAAAAGCAGGACGTTCAGATCCATAATCTGGAGGCATAAGTAGGCAGTGTACTGGGATGTTATTTCTTATTTTTCAATTTTGTGGCCACAAGCAATTCCCAAGTGGGAAGCTGCTCATTGCTTTTCCACAGAACCATCCTGCCTGTGTAGCATTTTCAATCACAGGCTTTGTTAGTAGGTGGCTGCTCATTCAGCTGTGACTCCAGAAACTTTGGGAAACACTGTTCCCTGAAAAGCAACCACAAGAAAGGGAATAAAACTTTGCCAGCTGGTCCCAAAACTATTTGCTGGACAGGCATAAATATTAGCAGCCAGAATTTCCAGTGTTTATCCTGTGGTTGCCAGCTGCACAGCAGAGCCCACAGCTTTGCCCCTCTCCTTCCCAATGGCAGCGTGTCTATGGAGAAGATGTGGCACGACCATAAGGTGTTGAAGACTTTCTCAAGAATAAGTTACCTTATACTGCCTCTCCTTGTAGGATGTACCCCCTGTTTATGGGGTGTATACTGGGAAGGGGAGGGAGAAGAAAGATGTTTGCCTGATGGAAAGCCCTCCTCAGTAAGAACGACCATGCAATACACACACTTTTAAACACATGTTTTTAAAACTGTGCTGGGACCATGGCTGTCTTACTGCTGAGGAATGCTGGTGTAAGCAATACTGCTGCTATTTCAGACCTGGAGAAGGATTTGTGTGCCTGAAAGCTTGTCTGTTTTCTTTCCAAATGTAACAGCTGACCTAATAAAAGACGCCGCTTTCCCTTAAACCCCCTGAATTGCATTACTGTTCCCTGGTTTTGTTGGGGCTTGGATCAGGCTTTAAAAGCCGATGTTGTGCTGTTCAACAGGCAGTTGACACTGCTGGAAGGTGTCAAAAGAGAACATGCTGTCCTGTAAATGGTAATAGCAAATCTTACAAAGGAAGAAGAGAGGCTGCAAATATACTGTTATCCTACAGGGCACATTCAGAACAAATCAGCATGGGAAATTAATCCAGCTCAAGCAAGTGCCATACCAAGCACAAGTGTAATAGCAAATTACAAAATAAAGCAAAAAACATACTGCTTACAGGCACCTAAGTGAAGGATTTGTTCAAGTTTTAAAGGTTTTATAACTGGACTTATCATAAAGATAACAGGAAATACTTCTGTAGGAGTAAATTTAAGTATCATTTGAGATGCTGGGGAGGGACTGCATTAAGGACTGTAGTGACAGGACAAGGGGTAATGGGTTCAAACTTAAACAGGGGAAGTTTAGATTGGATATAAGGAAGAAGTTCTTTACTGTGAAGGTGCTGAGGCACTGGAATGGGTTGCCCAGGGAAGCTGTGAATGCTCCATCCATGGCGGTGTTCAAGGCCAGGCTCTACAGAGCCTTGGGTGACATGGTTTAGTGTGAGGTGTCCCTGCCCATGGCAGGCAGGTTGGAACTAGATGTTCTTAAGGTCCTTTCCAACCCTAACTATTCCATGATTCTATGATTCTATACATTCCAGACGATGGTTAGGGCCAGTTTCTTAGCCAGAATTTTGCAGAATTCTGGCTCTTGCACCACAGTTTCTTCACTCTGGTTCCTGTACATGTACAATCCAGAGTGCACCGATCTGTGCTGCAGCCAAGTAAGATTACCATTCACTCCAAAAACTTTTCAACGTTAACCCTTTTTCAAAGCCAAAAATGTTAGCTCAAATATGATGAAATAGGTAAAAAAAAATCAGCACTCCTCAGATCTCCCACCACAATAAAATGCACCAGCACTGTTTGGGTAACTCTAAGCAACAAGTACCAGTGTCCTTCTCCATGCTCTGCTCATCTCAGCTGAGGTCACTGCTTATGTTCCCAGGTGAAATTCCATTTCAAGTCAATGAAGCTGTAAATGTTTATACAAGAAGCAAACTTTGTTTTTTTTCCTTTCCTAGACAGACTATGCCTATAGATCAAAGTCTTCAAGTACAAACCTGAAAAGGGAGAACAGAGTCTAACAAAAAACCACCAAGTGCAGTGAAGCATCCTTTCTGCTACTTGCAAAACCCCTTTGCTCCTCGTATACTCACCCCTGAAGTGCAAATCCCACCTTTTCCCATATGCACCTCTCTGGTTTACCTTACCAAATCCAGAAATCTTTTTATGTGCATCAGGGGTGAAATCTAACTTATTTGTGTATAAGAACGTGATGGCTGGGCCTGCGATAACACCAGAGGAGATGTGTGTTCACGTCTTGGTCGGCCTCAGGCTTCCTCTGCAAAGTCAGTCTAAAGGCTTTGCTTTTCTGCATGGACATACGGCAGGAACAGACATAAATGTGATGGTGGACACAAGTGTACAAGGACGGCTGTTGTAGTTCAGCAGCTACGTAGAGACTTGTCCATCACCTTTGTCTGATACAGGAGCAAAACTGCTTTGATTCAGTGTTTCAATTCACACAGTATGAGGACACCATAGACCCTACCACATCAAGGATGCGCCTGAGCTCTGGTTGCTTCTGGATGCCTTTTCAGTGGTGGGGCAGCATTGCCCCAGGCATTTTTAGGGTGAGATCTGTGGTCTGAAGGACAGACTGCAAATAAGGATGTAGCAAGCTCAGTGCTACCTGTAGGACTGCTCCTGATGGTTTTCTGGCAACCGCTCACGTGCTTAAGGCCATGCTTGCAATGTACCCTTAAAATGTGACTCCTCTGATACATAGCGAACATTTTAAAGAGGAGCCAGCTTGTTTTTCCTGCAGGCAATGGGAACCCCTGGCCCCTTTGATGGGTGCCACAGCTTCCAGATCTTTAATGATTTTCACACATAATTAGTTGCTGTAGAGACAATGGGCATCTCAGAGGAGAAAAATCCTTTTACAGAGGGTTTGGCCCTTTGCTCTTTCCTCTGCCAGGTCTCCTTTTCATAAGGTTTTTCTCTGAATTTCAGTTATTCACCTACTTCAGGCTGCCAGGGATGGATGAAAGAATACTTTTAATCTACAAGGCTCACAGATAATTCAATTAGAGGCCTTGGTGTACTCTGAAAAGCTGTTTTATGTTTTCATTAACTCAAAAGGGACATTCCAATTACATTCCTTGTTTAGTAAACAAATTGTACATTGCCAGCAGGCCACCACAGCAAGTATCCAGAGGGTGGCTTTTCAGAGAACCACTGTGAGGGTAGCAAGTTTACACTTACGTACGTGGTTTCTGTCACCCTTCCCCAAATCCCAGAGCTACACTATTCCCTCACACAGAGCACAGGAGGAGCAACCGAGAAAGAATGTTTGGAAACCTTTTTCATGCCATTTTCCCTTCTCCCTCACTTAAAATCACTTCAAAGCTGACAAGAGCCAGCTTTGACACAGACTGGGATATGTTCTACTATGTATTTCTTGCCTCTTCATTGTCTTTTGATGAAGGGTTATATCCTTGTTCAGAATAAATGTGATTCATTTACAGAAATCTACTTGTCAGTTCCTGAAAATAACAGCTGGGACTGAAAAGGATGAACAGCAGTGATGCAGAAATACATCATGCAAACCTCAGCATATGCAACAGGGCTGGTATTTCTGTGAGCTTATTTGATGGGAGGCGATTTACATTGCAGGAGTGGGTGTAAGTGACAGCCATAGGCAGGGCAGATCAACACCTCCCACGCCACACATGGATGAGATGTGTTTTGCTGTTAAACTTTGTAGCCTTAAACAGGAAATAATGTGCACATCGTTTAGGGGAAAAAAAGCTAATGAAAATATGTTTGGGTTTATTCTCTCTCTTTGACCTCAGTGAAGGCTCAGAGGTGGCTTATGCCAATATCAGATCTGGATTACAGTCAGTGCACAAAGGGCACAAATATTGCCTCCTGTGAGTGGTGAGCAGCGAGTGATGCACATGCTTGGCCACGGTGCCACTGCTGTGTGCGTGGCCAGAGCCACACAGGTCAGGGACCACGCTGTTCCAATACTTGCCCCATCCCAAGCAGAGCCCAGGGGTACACCAGCAGCTACAGTTACAGGCACTACTGAGTATGGACAGGGCACCTATTCTCAAGACAGGTCTGTTTCAGTCTGAACTCCTTCTAAATACCCTCTAAAATGACAAGACATGAGCCAGCTTTTGTCAGAATTAACAGTAACACAGTCAACCATGTCAGCAGGGCAGTATGTCCAAGCCAATGTCCTGACTCTCTGGGCTAACAGGTTTTTAAGACAGCTCTGGCTCATATCCAAATACCTCTAAATGTCAAGAGAAGCACCTCAGTCCTCTGGACTCACCCATGCAAGAATGGCAGTTGATCCGAGACCTTTCCTAGAGCCAAGCAAGCATGCCTGATCCCTGTTTTGTAGTGGAAGTTTGCTCCACAGCCTGGTGAAGTCAGCTGGAATTTTTCAGATAACTAGGTTTTGGACTAGGGCCTTAGGAAATGAGCCTGCAGGGCTGCATATCTCCTGTGCTAAAGAGAAGATGGAGCCAAATTCTTCTTGGAGGTGCACAGCAAAAGGATTCAATACCCACAAGTTGAGACAAGGGAAATTATGATTTGATACTGAGAGAGACGTTTTTAGAACATCTGTGCTTCACCCAGAAATCTCTCTCTCTTCCAGCATGCTCACACCACAAATTCAGGATAAAACTGAAGATGCTGTTAGCAGACATCTTTGAATCTGTTGCATGCTTTATCCGTTAAGTGTTGGGGCTCTTCAGGCTGCAAGCGAGACTGGCTGCAAACTTGCTTTCTGAAACATGTCTCATGAGCGTATCACCAAAAAGCTGGTGACAGCAGCTGCATGAAGTTTAATAAAGATTTAAACGAAAATCACAGAATTAAAATGTGGGAGGAATTGTACCTCTAAGACACAGCTCAGTGTGGGAGAGATGAGCAGCTGTGCTGTCTCCAAAATAATTACTGGACCTCCAAGCACAATAATCCCAGTACTGGAGGAAAATCACTGTACTTTCCTTTAAAGTGGAGCTGTCCCTTTCCTCCAGTAAGCCAGGCTTGCCCCAGGGAACACTAAGAAGAACTGTGGCATGGCTCTGTATCTTCCTTAGTCCATGGAGCTATTTTGTACATCACGGTCAGCCAAAGAAGAAAAGGGATCATACCTGTTAATGGCACTGTTACTCAATGGTGGGGGAAGAACAATTTCCTCCAGGTCTGCTTCAGGGTACCAAAAGCAACCACTATTCTTTGCTATGCACTGTAGGTTGCTGCATCATAGAATACATAGAAGACCTTCGAGATTATGTAGTCCCAACCAGTCTGCCATGGGCAAGGACACCTTCCACTAGACCAGGTTGCTCCAAGCCCCGTCCAACCTGGCCTTGAACACTGCCAGGGATGGGGCAGCCACAGCTTCTATGGGCAATCTGTGCCAGTGCCTCAGCACCCTTCCAGTAAATAATCTTCTCATAATATCCAGCCATTCCCTCTTGTATATACCCTTGTAAAAAGCCCCTCTCCAGCTTTCTCACAGCCCCCTTTAGGTACTGGAAGGCTGCTTTAAGATCTCCTGAAGCCTTCTCTTCTCCAGGCTGAACAACCCCAACCTTCTCAGCTTGTTATCACAGGAGAGGTGCTCCAGCCCCTTTGGTCTTCTTTGTGGTCCTATGCGGAAGATTTGCTGTGAGCAGTTTTCTGATAAGCCAAGGTGATACATTTTATGATGGAGTTCATCATCACTGGGACATAATGGTAACTGTACAGGAGTAGAATCAACATAAAGACACCATAGTTTCAACTTGCTGTCTCTAAAGAGTCTATAATTCACAACTGAATCTGACTTCAGCTGATCAAGTGGATACCACATTAGGATAAAGCAGTAACAGTGCCCACTACCTCAAAAGATACACGCAGCTCATCCTTCAATTCAGTAAATGGATTTCTAATCATCAGCTCAAGAACATCTGTCAACAACACCCAATCAAATGTGAATGCTGGAGGTGGAGCTCTGATTTGAAAGCCACTTGCAGTCCTTAATGATGGCTCAAACATGTAAAATGCCAACTGAAATTATGACAGTGTCTGTTTGGTGAAGGACAGGTAATCATCAATGTCTACATTAAAACTACAGTGACTGAAATCTGTCCCAGAAGATGTTCTGTGCCTTTCTCTATCACATTGTCTTTCCTAGTATCGCATCCCAGAAATAATGGTCCATCATGACTGGCACCTTTTGAAGACTGACAGATTTTACTACTTTACTCAAGGGTCATTATATATCAGAAGTGTCGGAAGAAAAATCAGTAAGGGAGCGATACAGAGAGAACAAAATGTTTCTTTGTCATTATTATTCTGTTGTCTCAAGGACAGTCCAGAATACTGCGTCATTTCAGTCTATTGTGTCATTGATCAATATTCAATAACACTGATGGACAGCAATGAAACTAATGACCTCAAGCAAATGAGTGAATTCACTACACTCCTGGCACAGCAATATATTATCTTCAGAAAACACTGATAAAATCTATATGGAATGCTTCAACATCCAGAATTTTGAACATGCTGGGAAATATTCGGAAGCTTTATTGAAAAATTCAAGGAGAATCCTTAATAATTTGGCTTCATTTTGAAAAAATGTGGAGCAGCCAGTCTTCTAAAAAGTCTGGTGAAAATCAGTCACAAATTGGGCTCATCCAAACCTACTTCTCTGGATGCCTGAGCCAAGATCTATCACAAGAAGTTCCTGTATTTGTCTTTTCTAGGATTTTTTTAATTTACCTGGTTGTCATTTTCAAAGCCATTCAATTATTTAAGCCAATAACTTTTTAAATGGAAAGAAAGTCTGTATCTCTGCCAGCACAATGGCAGACCTCCACAACCTAAGAAACTCGAGGAATACACCTGCTTTCTTGTTGGGGAATAAAAGGGAACTGAAACATGCAATTTGCATTTGAATTAGTACAAAGTCAGAATTTTCTGATGGGAGGATGATTTTTATTTTCCCCAGAAAGACAGCGACCCAAGTGCAGGAACTGGCACTGAGCATTGCTGAACCTCATACAATCGTCCTCACCCCATTGATCCGGCCTGTCCAGATCACCCTGCAGAGCATTCCTACCCTCCAGCAGATCAACACTCTGATGCAACCTGATGTCCTCTGCAAACTGACTGAAGGTGCACTCCAGAAGCCCAAGGCAGCAGTTCTGCTGACCCCCTCCTTACTGCTCTGAGAATTGAAAACTATCATGTTGTGATCATTATGCCTAAGATGGCCTCCAACCATCACGTCACCCACGAGTCCTTCTCCGTTCACAAGCAACAGGTTCAGTGGGTGACTCCCCTATTAGCTCCCTCACCAGTTGTGTCAGGAAATTATCTTTCACACACTCCTAGATGACTTAAAAGATCAACTCATTCAGCCCCTGCTTAGGAAAGGTCAGACTTTGCTCTCAAGATTTATCTAACCTGTTCTGTAAAACCTTCCCCAGCTACTCTATCTTAGTCTTTGGCCAGTTCCACCACTAGGAAATTGTTGCTCACGCTGCAGCACATGCCATTGTGGTCCTGGGAATACCATGAGGTCAGATATCGTTACATGCTTGGAAAACTAACAGAACATTCAAATCTGGGTCTTAGCTAAATGTTTTTTTTTTTAATACGGTCATTACTCCGACCCTGCCAAAGTAATTTCAGGAGATTGATGGTCACAGAGAAAATGGGTAAGTAGCAAGAACTCAGGAGAGAAAGCTCAGAGCTAAAGGATAACTGCAGTTTGTCACTGGCCCTGTGATTTCCTGGAGAGCTGTCACCACTACCTATCTGCTACATGAAGAAATGCACACACATCTCTAACGCTGCAAAAATAACCGACAAGGCAGCTTTAATTGGAAACCAGTATTACCAGCTCTAGTCAGCCACAGCTCCCTTGGGGATGTCAAGTGGGGCTTGAAAATCAGTCTGAGGTTTGCTTGGTATTTAAAATACATTTTTAATTCCTGCTGATACATCAAGCCTTTTCACTTTGCTGGCATTCTGTAGTTTCACGATTTATTCTGTGGCTAGGAACCTACAATAAAATCAAGAGCTCAGTTTTCATAAAACCTCTTCATTTTAGAAGGCAGTAATAGAAGAACTCTCCCTTGAGTATTCAAGCTATGAGGTTTGGACCTATGATCAGGATGCCACTTCTCAAGAGGCATCACTTTCCCAGACCTGATACTGCTTATATTACAAGATCTGACAAGATCACAGCCTAGGGGTTTACGGCAATAACTCTTTTAATTAATCTACTATCTACAACAAAAAATGGAGCAAAATTGAAGGGCATGTGTTAACAGAAACTATGAATATTCAACAGAGCCATACAAGGAAGACAAACATAAAGAACCTTCTACTTGGCAGTTATCTATGCTGAGCTTTAAATTGGCCACACAGGACAAATGGATTTAGTGCTGTGCCATGTTATTTCATCTAGATTACTAAAAGATACACAGCGAGGTCCATCAATCTACAGACCCAAATATCCTACAAATAGCAGCAAATTACATACTATAAGATATGCAATTTTGAAAGTTAATGCTCTTTACCTGGTTCTAATTCTCAGTGTTTCATATTTTTGCAATAATCACAGCATTTAACTACCCATAGGACAATTCTACTGAGAAATGAACATTCCTCTAGAAAAAAAAACTTGGGAGGAATAAAGATAATTTCCAAAGCTGTATAAAGAGATTGCATGCTACAGGTTATCTCCCTGGGGCCAGGGTGGGAAACTAACGTTTGAGATGCAAGAATTATCCCTGAAATACATAATTGAATAAAATAAAGAACTTCCTGGTAATGGCATATGAGTTTTAAATCTCTTAACAATCACATCACATATCCAAAGAGAAATGATTTTTGGCACGAGAGATACACAGTCTCATGAACCGATTTCCTCAATGGAAGACTTCCCTGCTGTGGGCTAATAAATCACCCCAGGCAGCAAGTGCCAGCAATTTACAGTAAGAACTGGCTGAGGGTCACATGAACATCATGGAGCTGCTATGCTTCTGCAGCTACAAGACAGTGAAAACCCCAAGAGGACAAACATGTATGAATATTACAAAGTGACAACATCTAATTCTACTCTCGGTGTTAGAAATCTGTTTGTACTGAAGTCACTGGGAAATTTTACATATTATTTCCTCTGGTTTTATTCCTACTATGGAGACAAATCTTTGTCTTTTCATTGGGATCTCTTTTGTAGTTTGCACTGACCTAAACATCTTAAATATACTGATATAAAAAATCTTAAGTAACTCAGTTGAGTGACACCAGTATAAAAATGCAAAAAGAAAAGTGAAAACTATGTACTTCATTAACATATATTAGTCGTATACTAATATTCACATGACCCGTTTTAGAAGTATAGTAAATGGGATTGGATTGGATATCATACCAGCAGTTTCACACCAAAATTTCTGGGTTTTTAAATACCATGCTTTTTTATTTCCTTAGCCATATGGAAATCAGTCAGGCACAATTAACTATTTGTCAGAAAACAATCTATTAATTAACACCATTCTGTGCGAATGGGCTGAAAATCATGATATTTGCTTGCCAAAAAGCTTCCATTTCTGCCTCATGCTTGTTCTCGGAACTAAACTTAGCTACAGATACGCTGCTTGACATAACTGACCAAGGCAAAAAAGAACAACTGCTGCCAAGGTTTTTCAGAACCAGCAGCCAGTGAGATTTTCTAAAGATAGGTAGGAGGTCAGAAGGGCTTCACCTCTGCATCTCCTAAAATTCTTTACTGACAGATCTTTGATTAAACTGGGCAGAAATAGACTAAATCCCAATTAAAACATTCATATTTGTGGCAGGGCTTGAAAGAGCAAAGAAAGTGAGGGCGTAGAGTAAGTTATAGCCTTTTCTAGGTTTAACCTTAAAAATACAGGATCTAGCTTCAATTATATTTATGTCTATCCAATTCTACTAATGTCAATGGATTTACTCTTAAATTATGCCACGGTAGCTATTATCACATTGTCATGCATATAACCAGCGCCCCTTTAAAATCACTATTTATTAAAAAGTACATCCTCAGACAGCATGCATCCTCACATAACTCAGCTAAAATCACAGGAAGGGGCAGTCAGTGACTAGGAATGCCAGAGGAGAACTGCAGAATGATAGAAGGGGAAGGGAAAGAGGAGGTCTGGAGCAAACCTCATTTGCTGTTATCTACATGTGCACATAACCTTCACTGCTGCTCAATCCTGGGCACTAAACTGACCCAAGAGAACATGGTGGCTATTTGCTTCCCTAATAGAAAAGCAGTCTGTGATCTGTGTTGCCCCTGAGACTGGGGTTCCTACATTTCATTTCTCAGCAGGGCAGCCTGCAATGCTGCTGTTTCCCAAACCCCTTTGCAAGTCCAGGCAGGGCTACAGGTGTGTAACCAGTATCAGTTAGTGGTTGGCTCCTTGTGACTGCTTTTCTGTTCACTCACTTGGATGTGATCCTGTAACCACAGCCCATTCCTTCTGCTTGCACTTGCAGGCAGCTGTTCCAAGTTATTTGAAGGGTCTAAAGACTGAAGTTTTACTTGACATGTCCAGGCTAATTGAAACTGATGATGTACATGACCTTTGATGAGCGCAAACAGCCCCTCTGTCCAATCTGAAGGGAAAGAAGACTAAGAAGCTAAAATTCCTCTCTTTGAGGTCTCCTTGCAGCTGTGAAGAATTACTCTCAGAGGGTTCTGAAAAGTTCAGAGAATCTGATCTTACTCTTGCCAACAGGGGATATTTCAACACCTTCCAGACCACACAATTTGTACACGTGTCTGTGCCCAACAGTCTCCACATCTCATCAATGGGCTGCTCCTGCCAGTGTCACTTTCCCTCAGGCTCCAGTTGTTCAGCTTCATCTCCCAATCCGTTTAAGTGCTGTCCCACTCTTTCCTTCTCTCAAGGTCTGCTCAGCTTTCTGCACTTGGCTATTTGGCTTATGTCTCACAGGAACAAACATCACAGCAGAGACACAACGTCTAATGCGGGGCTCCATGTTTCCTCCTTTCTTTACTTTGCCCACTTAGATGGTTTGGAGTTTAGTGCAGGGTCTGCTCCTATTGGTACTATTTATGCTTCAATCTCACACCATGGCATTCCAGGTTTGGCTAGGCCCTCATATATTAACATAATTATTAATAATATTGATTATGAGTTAATACTATGTTAGCAACCACAACAGCCACCACCAGAATCACTGCTGCTCTCTTCCTCATTTCAAACTCTAGCAACAACAAAGCAAGAACCCAACAGTAAATCAGTTCATCCTCAACAACCAACTTCCCCCATAGAACACAAAAGCAGGGGCCCTCAAGACATCACGTAAAAGGTTCTCACACTACCCCCACAGCCATGCTCCTCTTTCCAATACTTCCAGCTTCTTCCATCTCTTCCAGTTGTCTTTGCCTTGTTAAAACCTGAGTACAGTTTTGGGAGAGAAGATTTAAACCTCTGTTTTGGAAGTTTAGGTGTGAGAAAATTACCGTATTCTTTAACTGTATGATTCAGGGATCCAAACAACAAGGCAATAATAAGCATTTTTCAAGTGGAATGAACACGTGTATGTTTAAAGTTCTAAGCTTTTCCCCCTTGAAGTACCCTACAGAAAGCCTCATGGAATGACATGAGGCCAGATACAAGACCATAAACCGCTTCTTTTCATAATAATGTACAAGCCTTTCATTCCATAAACAAATAGCTAATAGCAGGCTTCTCCTCAAAGTGAACTTTTTAGAGCCATTTCCATAAACACCACTGATATTTCCAGTACGAAGCACAAAAAAGCAGCTATATCCATACTACACATCGACAGCCTACTCTGGCCGATGCCTGCAACTATTTTCAGCACAAGATCAACAAACGAATGTCAGCACAGCAGCATCTGCTCAGCAGAAATGCATAAATAAAAAAAGCCCCAACAGTAACACGATGTGTTCACACAGTTCCAGGAATCGTCACTGTGGCTAACAGCCGTTAGCATCTAGTGATTAAAACCCAGGTGCTTCCTTCCAGCAGGGCTACTGTTACCGCCTGAGCACCTGGAGCTCCTGGAATCCAAATAACATCTGAGAAAACCTTTAGTAAGTCCATTTGTCTTCAGTAGCAATGTCACTACATTGGGAGCAGTAGGTTCAAACCCCACCTCAGGGTCTCCTGCTGATGTACACGTAAAGAAACAGCCCCTTTGGCTCCAGAGCCCCTTTTTGTACCCTGGCTATTGAACAGAAGCACTATACAAGCCACTACAAAGGAGGGTGTATAAATCCCTATACTTAAAAAAGTATTCCAGGGTATCCATCTAGATCTGTGAGGTGGTCCTCAACAGTCTATCAGTTGTAGCTGGAAGAATGGGTGTGCTTTTGCTGAAGTTGCTGACCAGATAGCTCACCCTTCACCATAGCGTGCCATCTAATTGCTACCATTTTTAGCAATTTCTTCTCATCCCTATCTCCTATAAGTTTAATTTCTATTGCTTGCTATACTTATGACTCTACTGATGCTTTCTTTTCTGAGAAAAGACTAAGCTGTTATAAGAGAAGAATACTTAATGTCACTATTAGACCAGGAAAAATGTGGGACATTTCAGCAAGAGCAGCTCTAAATCAGACTGCAGACTTTTCCATGGATTCTATTGTGTGGTTATTACTAAGGACAGTATACCACGTCTCTGTTTCAGAACTGCATTATTTCTGTGTGCTGTGCTAGTGCTGGAAAAAATCCAATGTCATTCCAACAGGTTCTGTCGTGAGGTCAGGTGGGATACACCAGGACCCATTTCCTCTACCCCTTGGTATATCCGATAGGATATGTCCCAGATGAGGCCACTTCTTTCATGTCCACCCTTTCCAGGCCTTTGTAATGCTGCCTGTATGGGGAACTCTACCTGAAACCATACAAGGATGGGGCAGTTTATCACATATCTAGAGAACGTTGCTCTTCCAGAAGATCCCGTTTTGGATTGTTCTACCCACTGACCCTACCCATTGACCCCTTTCTCACCCTATCCTTTTCAGGCTGTTTTTCCTGTCTTGCATCAGAAGTCTAATGTGAACACCAAAGATTACATCTCTATGTACTTTGGGTTTTTCCATCTGATTTCCCCGAATTTTCTGTTTGAAACAGTTAACAGTCCTTCATCCTTACTGATCAGCTTTCATTGCACAAAGAGAATATAAAACTGTGTATGACTTGCAGAAACGACATTTATTCCATCCCTATTTCTCTGTTCCCTGCAGCTGATTATTTAGGGCTTACATTAAAACTGGAAATGTTGCTTTCTGTGTAGTCATTGTGCAACAATTTCTTTCTTTCCTAATCCTTCAAGTGAGGAAAACAGCCAGGAGAAGGATATTGTGCATATTGGGATTTCTGCCCATCTCTCCATGGGGATGATTAGCAAAATACTGTGTCTCCCTAAATTTACAATTGTAAAATGAGATCAGAATCTGGCCCTTCTATGGAAGTGTGCTTTAGGAAGTGATCAGGCACAGCTGCTTTTAAAATCAGTGATGCTGCCTGTTTGTGATAATTCAACAATAGGTCTTAAGAATTTTACTTATGAGGACAGAACTTTGCTGAAGTATTGCTAAATAATGTACCTACTCATCAAAAAAAAAAAAATAGCAATGCTCCCAAATTCCTTGCAATGCCACGATAATTATTAGATGGTAATCGCTGACAGGGTTAAATCTAATGTTATTCAATGGCTGTTCCCCAAAGTAGATTCCCTTTTGGTAGTAAAATCATTATCTTACTGTTTAAACATTCAGGCTTTCCTCTCTATTTCACAGTTCATAAAGCACCTTTATAGTGTTAAGATTATTTTTTTTCCTGAACAGACAGAAGACGGTTTGTTTTTTAATGCTTTGATTAAATTCTACATCCCACAAGCAGTGAACCTGTGATACTGCTCTACTGTTTTTAATTGTCTTCTTCTATTAAGATGCCAGCACTGTATTTCTTTCCTGCAGCCCCAGCACGATTCTGCTCCGTGCATGGCATTAGCGCTGTCAGGTCTCAGGTTAATGTGTATACCGTGCAACTCATTAGCTGCACATTACTACCAGAGCCAAAAATCAACATGATTGATCCAACAATATGTTTGGGCTTGGGACTGAGACTCAAATGAGGTCTCACCAAAAGCAAAGGTCAGCAACTTGGCACAAATTTTGCTGTGCACAGAGAAAGCTTTTCTTCCAAACTATTCATCAGGGAAGGTACAAATGACAACTAATATGGGCCTCATTAAAAACGAGAAGAGAAAACCCCTTGGAGAGGGCCAGGAGGCTTCCTCACTATCATTTTTTTTTATTATTCATTCCTTTCCTAAAGCTTTTATTTACATTGCAGTAAAAGCAATGTGGAACTTAAAGGTAGCTGTGGGGCTTGAGGTTTAGGAGACTTGTTAGACTAATTATCATGATGCACACTATCAATTACTGCCCAGTTAAGCAGAGAGGATACCTCTGCAGGCAGAAATAAATCTTCAGAACTGAAGGATGTGGAGGAAAGGAATAAAAGGATTTCTTTTTCATCAGCACTAGTATTTCTTTTAGTTAAAACTCCAGTGTCAAAACATTTCCCATCTCAAAATAACTAAAATAAAACAGACACTAGTTTAGGAGTGGGAGAGAAAAGAAGGATGATACAAGAAACCTTTTCAATCATGGATTTGTTTCAAGTACAGTTCTTGCAAGGATTTCAGTCATAACTCAAGCACACTTGTCACAGTCAGGCCCTAGAATCAGTACTTCAAAATACGCTATTTTACATATGGTATCATCATGTTCTTTCTTCCTCAGTAACCACGGTGTTGAAAATGCTATTGATACAACAATTAGTCTGTACGAGAAATACTTCCCCACAGTCTCCAGAGTTGCTGTGTTGCAATATAATTGTCTAATGGCACATTTTTGTAAGGGCTGTCATGGTATTATGGGTGTAATTTTATCTTCACAGGCTACAATAATAAGGTAAAAGGCTGGCGTTAATAGCCTTAGGAACCTATTGCATAAACAGAGGTTGAGGATTTAAATTGGACTGGATTTACAGAGCCTGCTTTGAGTGACTGTCTTGCTACAGTGAAAATTCTAACACATATTACTTTTCTCTCTCCACTGTGTTTTTGTTTAAACTCTATTCTCCTAAAGGTCAACCCCTCCTTCCAACAGAGAACACAGCTTCTCCTCAAGGTATTTTTAGAAAAATCTGTTTATTTTTTCTCTGTTAACAGTTGTTTGGCAAAAAACAGGATACAAGGCATGTATCGCTTCTGCTTGTACCAGCACTGATACTTTGCTCTTCCGCAACACCCCTCAAACATTAACCAGGTCATCTGCCCTAAAAGCACTTGTGAGCAGAGACAACGCACCTCTGATTGCAAGCTGAGTGGGCAAGCAGGATGGGGCAACACTGTACAAAAAGATAGGAAAAACCCCCAAATGTTTTCATCTAAATTAGGGCATTTTTACTAGGAATGCCTCCACTCTTGCCAGAAGTATTCTCTTTGGGAATCAGTTGAGGGTTCTAGGGGGAAAAGGGCTGCAGGGCAGAGAGAAGAGGGTGGTTTTTATGGCCTATTCTGCTGCTTTCTAATCTATTTATTCATGCCACTAATCAAAAAGCTGAAACGGCAGTACTGTTGTGCTTTAACACTTCTCCCCCACCCTGATGGCTGGGGTGAGAGGAATTCATATTGGGCAGAGCCTGAAGGTCAACACGGGCCCCTTCATTCCCCTGAAGGTGATTTTTAACTTCAGGAGACAAAACCAGAAAATGAGAACAAGGTAACTTTGAACAGAGAAAACACAGCTCGATGGTGTTTGGCAAATGCGGGCTTTTCTAAGGTAGACAATCCCTTTCCTTTCAAACTTACGTGCAGCCAGTAAGCAGAAAAATGCAGACAAATGAGGAAACAGACACAGTGCAAGGATGTAGTTCTTGCAAAACCCTGTCCTTCTCAGCAGCGATCATGCCACAGTGATGTGTACTCAGGGCAGATCAGCCCCAGAGATGCAAGAATAAGTCTGCTTGTCCCATACAACTGAAGTGGGATCTAAGGACTGGAGGGCAAGCTGGGTGTCCACGGCACTGCTTGAGTCAGTGTGGTCGATGAGGTTGATGCACAGGGCTTTCCTATTGCTCAGTCTGCATTTGCCTTGCTTTTTGTTTCAGATGAGTTTGCTCCAAAGCACTGCCTTAACTGCAGCTTCCCCACCTTGGATAACTACTCCACAGCACCTCCAAATGCCCAGCGGTGGTTGGGGAAGGAGCTCATGCCAACATGCTGGTCTGTTTTCTCCCATCCTGCCTCCTACAGCTGGCCAAGAACAGGCACTCACCTTTCTTACCCCACCAACTGCGGATACCCTACTTGCACCAGCAGAAGGAGGCAGAAACACACAGGGGCAGGAGGAGAACATTTGTTTTGGTGCTACAGTAGTTAAAATAATTGGGAAGGACACCTGTTGCTTCCCCCTGTCAGCATGGCTGGATATGGGTTCAGCAGAGGTCTCTGTTTCCTTATGCAACATGTATTTTATAAGGACAGGCTTATGCTGCATTTAAATCATATTTGAAAACCAAGGAGCATCGCTGTCTCCAATTCCATCACTGTCTAGCTTGCAGCATTTACTATCAGAGGCTGAGAGAAAAAAGGAGGCCTTTCACCTGCTTCTGACGGAAGGGGATCAAAGCCTTCCTACACATCATACCTGCATCTTTCCTGGCTTTGTTCCAACTGAACTTGACTGCAAATATGTTCAAACACTGGCTTTCAAACCTGCAAAGCCACAAAAGGCAAACTGAGCCGGCACATGTGTGACGGGAGATGGACCCTTTGGACAGATCCAACTGTAGCTGTCAAGGCAAAAGATGGAGAGGCCCAACATCCTGAAAATTCAGAGAGATCTGGAAAGAAAAACCCTCAACGTCCAAAAGTCATTGCTTGTCCAACCCAGCCCCGCCAAGCCAAGCAGCAGTTCGGGTTTGGTTATGTCGAAGAAAGAGTTAAGCATCCATGCTGTGCAAAGTCATCAGTGCTCAGGATCATGCCAGGACGTGCTCCCACAGCCAGAACCACACCACAGTGGAGGAACTGAGAGGAACAGCTCCCACACCCCAGGAGGCAGTGAGCACGATCTCTTTCCTTTCAGCATCCTCTCCTACTTCCAAGCTACAACCCATCATTTCCCCTCTCAAACTCTGCTCTGGGTCTGTTGGTGAGACATCTGCAGAGGTCCCTCTTGCAGCAGAGCCATGGGCCACCACATGTCCCCCCTTGACCAAAGAGGCTTGGCTGCCAGAGCAGGAATCATGTCTCCAGGCTCACAATTCCCCCTGATGCAGGATGGGAGAAGTTAAATAAAACTCCATGGTGGGGTGACATTAACAAGGAACTTTCTTGTTGTTCTTGGGGTTCGTAGGAACAGTGACAGCAATATGCTGTATTTTACGGCAAAAGTTACGTCAGTTTTAAGGATGGTTAGATCAAACCTGAGGCAGAGTGGGCAGGATGTGATTACCACTGCTGGGATCCGGCCAGCCCTCGTGGGAAGGGCGAGGGGACACACAGGGCCCTGGTTTACACTTCAGCTCCATTTCTGCAAGAATAATTTGACACCTGAAGGCTACCACATGCCCAGTGGTACTCACTCACTCACTGTGCTCCGTAATTACCCGATAGAGGGGTTTTCCTTCACTGCAACAACCAAACTGTGCTGCAGAAATACAGACTTTCAAGCTCAGGTGCTTCATGCATTTACCATCAGACGCCTGTAATTTTTCATGATTTATATACACTTATTCTTCTTTCCAATCCCTTTGCACTGAGCACTTCCGCCTGACTTTGATTTATCACTTGCTCAGTTCCCAGTGGCATGGGCAGAAATAGCATGTGTGTTACAGATAAAGACTGGCAAAGCATTTAAAACAGTATGGTGAATGAAATGGCTGTTTTCAGCCTGAGTCTTCATTAACAGACCCATTTACTAAAGGCACCTACAGCAAGAAGAGAACGATGTTACTGCTGATAAAAGTGGCCTGTGAAGGAACCTCGCTGAAGCTGGGAGAGGAAATTACTCTTCATGCTATTTCAGGTTTACGTCTTTCCTAAGAACAGGCTGATCGTTATCCCAGATAACGAAGACTGTTAATGTAATTAAGAGCTCTGTTGTGGTGTTTCACAAAGCAAACAAATAAGTTCCGGAATTAATAAGCTGCAAGGTTAAGTGACACAGGGCAAAAGCAGGACTCCTCAGTCGGATGTAAGTGTTCCACAGCGAGTAATTAGGTGGGATTTAAAAAGCACGATTTCTAATTTAGGACACTCAGAAGATTTGCCAATTTGGGGGATGTGTAATCTCCAGAAGGTCAGATCAATTTTAAGGTTATGACCAGCTGTATATTGTCAATATGAGAAATTGCATCTTTCTCTAACCATTCATATGAGGAGGCCAGGACCAAATTGCCTTGCTCTTCTTCCGGGCATTACAGATGGGTAGTACTTCCAATCATACCTAAATAATTAGTAAAGAAAACAGAGTGAAAGAAAAGAACAAAAAAGCCCTGCAGAGACTAGTAATTGCAAAGGAGATCACACTACAGGAATGTAAATTTCTTGCAAAGAAATTAGGCATTTGAGCAGTAGTTTACTTAGCAAACACCATGTTTCTACCAGGTTATTTATCTGGTTAAACCATACCCAGATTTCCACTGGGGGTTAAGACGGATTACAACCCAAAGCTTGCTGCAGCTTCAGCCTAAACATGCACAGGTATTTTCCAGGGCTAGAAGAAAGACATCGGAATTTATATAACCCAGTTTTTATTCCTGAACATGCTGCTGGTTCAGATTGTGCAGCCTGATGAGGCAGCTAGCCCAGAGAAAGAATTACACACTACCTAACAAGGCAGCCCTTTTTCATAGAATCATGGAATAGTTAGGGTTGGAAAGGACCTTAAGATCATCTAGTTCCAACCCCCCTGCCATGGGCAGGGACACCTCACACTAAACCATATCACCCAAGGCTCTGTCTAACCTGGCCTTGAACACCACCATGGATGGAGCATTCACAACTTCCCTGGGCAACCCATTCCAGTGCCTCACCACCCTCACAGGAAAGAACTGCTTCCTTATATCTAATCTAAACTTACCCTTGTTTAAGTTTGAACCCGTTACTCCTTGTCCTATCACTACAGTCCCTAATGAACAGTCCATCCCCAGCATCCCTATAAGCACCCTTCAGATACTGGAAGGCTGCTATGAGGTCTCCACGCAGCCTTCTCTTCTCCAGGCTGAACAGCCCCAACTTCCTCAGCCTGTCTTCATACAGGAGGTGCTCCAGTCCCCTGATCATCCTCGTGGCCCTTCTCTGGACTTGTTCCAACAGTTCCATGTCCTTTTTATGTTGAGGACACCAGAACTGCACACAACACTCCAAGTGAGGTCTCAATAAGAGCAAAGTAGAGGGGCAGAATCACCTCCTTTGACCTGCTGGTCACACTCCTTTTGATGCAGCCCAGGATACAGTTGGCTTTCTGGGCTGCGAGCGCACACTGAAGCCAGTTCTTGTTCATTTTCTCATCAGCCAACACCCACAAGTCCTTCTCCGCAGGGCTGCTCTGAATCTCTTCTCTGCCCAACCTGTAGCTGTGCCTGGGCTACCTCCGACCCAGGTGTAGGACCTTGCACTTGGCATGGTTAAACTCCATGAGGTTGGCATCAGCCCACCTCACAAGCCTGTCAAGGTCCCTCTGGATGGCATTCCTTCCCTCCAGGGTACCAACCGAACCACACAGCTTGGTGTCATCGGCAAACTTGCTGAGGGTGCCCTCGCTTTGTTGCTGACAAAGATGTTGAACAGGATCAGTCCCAACACCCAAAGAGGGACACCACTTGTTACCTGTCTCCAGTTGACATTGAGCAACTCTCTGCATGTGCCCATCCAGCCAGTTCTTTATCCACCGAGTGGTCCATCCATCAAATTGATGTCCCTCCAATTTAGAGAAAAGGATGCCATGTGGGACAGTGTTGCACGCTTTGCACAAGTCCAGGTAGAGGACATCAACTGCTCTACTCCTGTTCTGTAGCCCCACCATAGAAGGCCACCAAATTGGTCAGGGAGGATTTCCCCTTAGTGAAACCATGTTGGCTGTCACCAAGCACCTCGTTGTTTTTTATGTTCCTTAGCATGGTTTCCAGGAGAATTTGCTCCAGAATCCTGCCAGGCACCGAGGTTTCCCAATCCCTTTCCCCTTGCCACAGGCTGTTGCTACTTCTCTTGTACTGGGACTTGCATTTCTCATAAAACCTACAGGAAACTAATGCTACCCCACTGAAAGCAATGAGTTTTCCACCAGTGTAACTATCTGATCTGGCTCAGGGTCAGGCAAGAACTGCCACCACTGCAATGAAGAGCTGGGAGAGCTAAGGGGAGTGGCAGCAGCCCCAGTCATGGACATGACTGTGTGAGGGTTTTTAAAATGCTGCCTAGCAGCTGCTGTGCTTCAGGGGAAGGTGCTTAAAATCAGATATTCACAACGTTAAATAAGGGCAAAATGTTCTAACTACGTGATGGGCTGCTGGTTTTCATGTGCCAAGACATTTTAAGCTTGCCTTTGCAATTTGGAAATTACATAAAATTTTAAAACTCAAGCTTCTCTCTGGTTCTTTGAAAACTCATTTGTCTGTGATGAGAATAACAATGCGTGTCTGTTGCTATTTGTTTTGCTAGCCAGTGAACATACTTCTAAAGGAAATGGTAAAACAGAAATGTTTTCATTTCATACTGGGTAAAAAAAAAAGCCACCTCAAATACACTGTCATGTTATTTGCCTACATCTTGTTTGGACAGCCTGCACAGCTCACAATCTTGCTGTTACCACTAACTCCTCTGAATTAGAGCAAGAGCAGGAAGATAAATATAATACTGCAATAACAGCTCGATATCAAAGATCACTCTGCTGTGACATGCTCAGACTTCAGCTCTAACACCATGATATGGGTGTCTAAGGTTTGAGGAGACTGAACAGCCTGCAATATATTAGCACACTTTTCATTTGAGAGATAGTGTCAGAAGCATAAGAACAACCCCGATCCACTGTGCCGCTTTGGTTACTTCCCATCCTGTATCACGTGTTTTCTCCTCTCTGATCCCCAGAGCAGATTTGTGGAACCAGTGACATGCTTGGCCTGCAGAGGCAGAGCAACGGGAACAGGAAACAAGTGCTGGGGTTGAGATCTGGTGAGAAAAGATTTTTCTGTAGCTTCAGATATTAACATTACAAAAGACAACTTACAGCAACTCCTATTTTTAAGTTTCTCAAAGGAGCTTTGAGATCATTTTAAGAAGCCTGTATTTACTGCCTGTAAGATATTTGACATCCAGAAAGGAGAACAGTCTCTGGCTGCCAAAGTGCTTTGTGTCTCCTCCAAGCCTACATTTGAAGTGTCACTGGCACAGTAAGGACAGGGAGAGACACACAGCTCAGGGTTTTTTATTGTTTCTTTTAACTGACCCAGCTACAAGCCTGGCACCCGGCTACACTTCACCTTCCCCTGAAACCAGTCATGCTTTTGCCTATGCGGCTGACTGCTGAACTGGCAAAAGCCACCTTTGCAAAACTGCTTTTGCCAGAACACCTTTCTGTGTTTGCATTAAAGAGGCAAAAACGTAGATAAAACTTTTTCCAACAATATGTCGGTCTACTTGAGCAGACATTACAAGTGATGAAAGGAACTGCCATTTCCTTGGTGTTTCAGCTCTCCAGTGCAAGAGCAAAATGTGCTCCTCACAAAGGAACTCAGTGGTAGGTGGATAAACGTGAGGAGGAAAGCAATGATGCCTGCTTCAGCTCCTCTGTAAGCCATGGGATGTGCAGAGCTATTAAAAAGTGGGGAACATAGAAGTGGAAAAGTCATTTCTACAAGGACTGGAAGCATTCCTGGAAAGAAGAGTGGCAATGAACATATACATGGAAAAGCTCCTCAGTTAGGATGACGTTACTAACTTCTGGTTTTTGTATTTGGTTACTAAAAGTATCTTTTTAGGGAGTATTAAAAAAATGAAAAGACCTGAAAAGATTAAAACCCCCATGTAGCTGTTCCCTCCAGCCCAGCATGCTTGTTAATCCCACAGGTCTTGCTGAAGTGAAAAGACAAATACAAGAAAGAAAAGGGGATGAGGAGAGCACACGCTTGCTAAACAGTACTTTACATTTCTCTTTGTTACAGAAAAGTTTTAGGATGCTGGTGACTAATACGTTTCCCTAATCTTTGACCAGCTTCAGAAACCCTTCCCATAAAGTCAAGGTCAGGACAAGGCTGGTGCTTTAATAAAAGAGGGAATATGGCACCTCTAATGATTGCTTCTGGCTGTTTTTCTCCTTACCTACAATGCCACAGTAAGCATTTGCTTTCTTAAAGTGATGCAGAGCTCTTTGCTTTACCTGCAAGTGGATCCTCCCTCCCCACCCCATGGCACAGCCAGGAACCTGATGGTGGATCTGTGAAATGGATGTGTCATGCTGAAGATGACAAATTTAGAGCTGCCTTCACAGAGAAGTTTGGTGAAGGGGTAAGAAGCCTGTTAGCATGCAATTGCTTAGTACCTTAGATAACCTACTATTTATCTTAATGTTACACACCTGAGGGAGGCTTTGCTAATGAATCTATTTTTGTAGTACCATAAAGGTTGAAGTTTAAAGCTAAGTTTAGAGCAGAGACATATAAAAAAATGCCAAACCAGGAAATAGCTTAATGAAAGCAGAGAGTAATCACAGCAAATTACAGTGAAATTTCTATGGGATTACATTTTGCATTCCCTAAACAAGCCGAGGAATTCATCTCCCTTAGCATCACTCCGTTTTGCTGAGAACTCACTGTAAGGATGTGCTATGTAAGTACTGTAATGCAATGCCATAAAAGCCATCTTAAAACTTTCACTCTAAGTGAAACAGAATTTACAATGTCAGAGGAACAGCTCTGCAGACACCAAGGTTAGTGAAGAAGGAAGGGAGGAGGTGCTCCAGGTGCCAGAGCAAAGATTCCCCTGCAGCCCATGGTGCAGCCCATGGTGAAGCAGGCTGTGCCCTGCAGCCTGTGAAGGTCCATGGTGGAGCAGATATCCACCTGCAGCCTGGGGAGGACCCCACAGTGGAGCAGGGGGAATCCCAAAGGAGGCTGTGACCCCATGTGAAGCCCACACTGGAGCAGTCTGATCCTGAAGGTTGCACACCAGGAAAGGGACCCATGCTGGAGCAGTTCATGAAGAACTGCAGCCTGTGGGAAGGACTCAAGTTGGGTAAGTCCATGGAGGACTGTCTGCTGTGGGAGGGACCCAATGCTGGAGAAGGGGAAGAGTGTGAGGAGTCCTCTCCTGAGGAGGAACGAGCAGCAGAGACAACGTGTGATGAACTGACTACAACCCCCATTTCCTTTCCCCATGCACTGCTGGGGGTGAGGAGGTAGAGAAAACTGGGAGTGAAGTTGAGTCCAGGAGGAAGACAGGAGTAAAACCAAATAAAAACACAATAAAACCAAACCCTGCTTTGGTTTTATTTCTCATTACCCTATTCTGGTTGGTAATAAATTAAATTGATTTCCCCAAGTTTATTCTGTTTTGCCCATGTCAGTAACTGGTGAGTGATCTCCCCCTGCTCTTATCTCGACTCATCAGCCTTTTGTGATATTTTCTCTCCTCTGTCCAGCTGCAAAGGGGAAGTGACGAAGCTGCTCTGGTGGGCACCCGGTGTCCAACCAGGGTCAACCCCACACTGGGTATATATGGAAGTACACAAGTATTCCTGGTGTGCTTCCAAAAAATCATTACAAAAATTTAGCCTCTCCCCAATGGCAAATCCAGGTTTTGCACAAGGAACATCTAGGAACTACCTTGTCCTCACTGTGAACACCATCTCTAATATACATCTCTAAAAACATACACTTTGCATATATACAAGATATATACCTTCTTCTCCCAAACTTCAGTTATTATTTAACACAGGCTCTATAAACCAGTCGAGTAACAAAGGAAAAGCAATTTTGCATCGCTGTTTAACATATGTAGTGATCTTCTTCTCAACAGGCCTCCAACATGACAGGAAGTTAGGAACTTTTGATCTCACCCATTACTATTGCACAGCTCTGAAGGGTTTGTTTAGTGAAAAAAAACATGCTGGCTTTTGGGAAACAATGTCACTGCAAATCTCTCAAGGCTAATTCTTGATGACAGCCACTGTAAATATACTGGAACATGCATAGAGCTGCAGCCTGGCTCTATTAAAGGCAACACAAGTTTCACCACTAAATTCAGCAGGACCTTGAACCAGTCCATAATGAGTAACATGAAATAAGATCTCAGTTCATAAGGCAAAAAAAGGAGAAAGAAATGTGTGAACAGGATGTTGTGGATTAACTGCAAGGAGATGAAATACATAAAGCAGAAGTGTGCCATGTGTCTGCTTAAAATGACCTGTGAATATTTTATATGTGAGCTCTGTATGATCTACAGAGCAGTTACCCTCTTTCAAAGGAGAGGATTTTGAATGGAAAAAGCCTCTTATATTCAGCTTTTCATGAGTTTATGGAAACAGATACAAAAGGGAAAGCAAGATTAAAGACCCCATGGCTACACAGTTTAACTGTTAATATTTACTTACCAATGCTTTGGTGTTTAAATCCCCCAGTTTTTACATTTTCTATGGCACCAAGCCACAGAGCTGTGCTGTCCTCCCCACTCTGCAAACTTGGAGGGAGGGACATGAAAACATAAAGAAACTGCCTAAAAGGTTTTGCAATCTTTGCCTCACTACAAATGGTGTGCACTGACCCATATTTTGCTAAAACTTAATAGTGTGTCTTCTAAAAGGACAGTAGAAAGAAATACACCGCCTGTATCTGTGGCTCCCATATTTTCCTCTACAAAATCCAAGAGAAAGCTAACATGCACAGTACTTTTTTCAGGGCAATCACAGCTTTCCACACCTGTGCTGGATGCAGAGGTTGAGATGGCAGCTGGAGAGGCAAAGATGCTATGAATGGCCACTCAGGCACTATGTGGATGTGAGATATTTCTAGGCACAGTCCTGATGTTGTTACCTTAGCAAATCCACACTTACCAGTTGGTACAGTGCCTAAAACAAGGCACTGAGACTACCGATTTAAAACCAGATCATCTCACACTATCACCATCCCTGTGCACTCAAGGATCAGCTTTCATCAGGTCAGTAGATCCCAAACTACTCTTGAACTGAACACCAGGTTTGCTCTGTGACATAAAATACTTTGAGACTCAAACTGTGCAAGACGCAGGTTAAGAGTTGCAGTTGCAAGCTCGGTCTTCTACAAAGCTCAGCTCAATGCAGGGTTACAATTAAAGAACAAGCTCCCAGGTGCAGTGGGCCACCACCTCATGCTCAACAATGCCCAGCTCCTGTGGCCAGGCACAACAGAGGTCTGGACCATGGACCAAGTAACTGGTTACTTCCCAGGCTGAGTAGGAAGGTGGCAACTCATGTACATGAACAGGAGACATAGCAGAGGAGCTCAAGGCTGTTGTCAGTTCTTGTGACTTATGCCCCATTACTGAACTTGAATGATCATGAGAGGTTTGATCCCGCAGGAAAGCCTTTGCTAGCTTGCATATAGAAGCAAAGACTCTGGGATATTTTCTAATTTTTTTTTTAAAGAAACACAAAAATTGGCACCTTAAGAAAAGAAAGGTTTTCATGGAAAGCAAACCCCAGAACCTCATTTACCCTCCACTTCCAGACAAGGCTGAATTCAGGAACAAAGAGAAAGAGGGAAAGAGCGAGCTTAG
This sequence comes from Pezoporus occidentalis, assembly GCF_034315485.1. Classification (NCBI taxonomy): domain Eukaryota; kingdom Metazoa; phylum Chordata; class Aves; order Psittaciformes; family Psittacidae; genus Pezoporus; species Pezoporus occidentalis. The sequence continues at coordinate 12,098,677 of NW_026914940.1, read as the reverse complement.
AAATTAAAATAAGAATGTTTTCATTACCTTTTCTGCAAGCCAGCCTAGATGCCTAATCTCTCGACTTCCAGCAATCCCTGTTTTACCCAGCTGGTCTCTGACCTCTGCAATCACCCTGGGGATGAGCTCATTGACACTGGAGTGGATGGCATTGAACCAGGCCTGGGCTGTAGCTGAATCCTTACTCCTGAGCACCACGGTGTGCTTGGCATCAGGTGAATGAACTTCAATAAGTCTAGAAAAATGGGGGGAAAAACATTACGTTCACTTAGAGACTTTAAGGCAGCTAAATTTATTACCTTGCTCAGTGTTAGCAGTGAGTTAAAAAGAAAGACACTGATACCAAGACCTAGCACTAAAAACTTACCTTTACCACACCTGAATAGAGGACCATTCTAACTGAAGCCAGGTCTGCACTGGCATTACGGTAAAATCCTTCAGAAGGGGATTTGCTGATGTAACCCCACATATAACATGTCCATAGGAGTTTCAAATAAAGACAAGAGGAGCATTCACCCCTTCACATTCACCCACATGGCAATCGCCCAGAACTGCATGGGAGATGACTGTGGAGAAGCCAGGGATAAGCTGCTGCCTTCTTTAGCTAGAGTTTCTCAATGTGTTTATTTTACATATGTAGAGCTAAATGAAAACCACCCTCATCCCAAATGGAGGAGTTTTCTTAGGATTGCACTGTGGTTTCAGTGACACCACTATGCATCAAACAGAAGACCACCACAATTGGCCACCTCCAGGATTTACAAACATCCTCAGTGCTCCATTTAGATCCTGCTAAGAATGGCAGCAAGAAAGTGCTAACTGCAAATGTATGATTGCTGTTAGCAGGCATCTTTTACAGTTTTCCAAACTCCTATGGAGAGGTATTTTTTTCCCCAAAACCATGCTTACTAGACCATCCTGTGGGCTTCAACCCCACCATTGTGGTTTGAAAAGGACAAGAGAACACAGTTTTCAGGAAAACGAATCCTGTCCATCATGGTTATGGGACTTGTGCCAACACCTCTGCTAGTAACAACAAAAATGCTTTGAGAGGCAGCAGCAGCTATTTCAGCTCTGTTCTCAGTGAAGTTATAAGTTATTGGTGGGGCTTTGTGTGCTCTTTATAGCTTGTGGGCCACTTTAACTTGAATATTTATTAAATAACCCACAAAGTAATACTCTGGTTTATCTTTATATAGCAATTTATAAACCAAGCCCTGCTCACTGCGCATCACTCAAGCCTGTATCACACTTGTGTTTTCTCATTACACACATACAGTGACTGCCCCTGAACATTAGCCACACAAATCTGACCTGGGATCTGAGCCTAAACACGTAGTTCTGTCCTGCGTATTGATGACCAGTCTCTGGGACACACAATGACGCCTTTCTGTAGCAGAAAAGTAATTAGTTCAGTGGAATTTATTCAGGTTGAGGTTTGAACCAGTACTGTAATGCAAATATTTGTTATGCAATTACAAAATACTGCAATTTGGAGCTCAACTAACAATTAAAATGTTTTAACTAATTGGTTAAACCAGAGCAGAACCCAGAACACAGCGCAACTCAATCTGTGCAGCTCTCTGGGGCTCGGAGAGGGAGGACTGCTGCTCTCATGTTTGTCCATTTTGGGAAGGGGAGGTCTCCACGTAGACACTGCTCTAAAGATAGAAAAGGTCATGATTTTCCAAACTCAGCAGCTGAACTGCTCAGGGTTCTAAATCACTTCTGGATAGCTGAAAAAGTGGGTTGATTTTTCAGAAAGCACTGAGCCAACACAATAATGCATGTTTCCTCAGTAGAACTGCTGCAGCTCAGCACTGTCTGAAAATAAAAGCTATTTAGATGTTCCAGGATGTACTGAGGATTCAACTTCAGGTACCAAAAGAAAAATTCCTTAACAGATGACAGCAGGCTGGTGAATGAGAAAACTGTGTTCATAGATAGGCATGTTCCCAATCACACACTTCTTTTCTGAACTGAGAGAAAAAGCTGTCCCTGATGGTTATGATTTGGCCATTTGCGTCCAGTGATCATTACGATCATGTACAGCTACCACAACCAGGTCTGTCTTTCCATCAGAACCACTGCTCTTCCACTACCATAAGAACCCGAGTTTGAACTTACTCTTGTAGACAACTATCAACAAACTATACAGACCTGGATTTTCAAAGTACATTGTGGTAATCAGTAAATATTGCTAACTGTTTACAGGACACTTCTTGGTTGGAGATGCTACAAGTAAGGTCAGTGACAGCTTTCCCATTTCACCAGCAAAAAGGTGAAAAGGTACATTACCCAGCCAAAGCAGGGTAAAAATCAGGAGCAGCACTCAAAATTTCCTGCACTCTACCTCCCATTTTAATACTTCTTTTGACAACAAAAATTATTTGGATAGCACAGCAGTACTGTGCTGATTTTGAGAAATGTTAATGCACTGTATGGATTGTGTGAAACAACGTTCTTTACTGAGCCTGTGGTTTCTATAAGGGAAATCCCACCTCCATAATCATTGTGTATGGTGCAGTAAACAAATTGCTGAACAAGGACTATAAAGACTCATAAGAATATGCTGCTTTTTCAACTGAAAAGGAACAGCAGAAAACTTGTGTATCTTTTTAAGTTACAGTTGTAGCACGCTTTGGTTTAAAAATACATTATCTAAAGCTGAAAGAGTTTCCAAATGCAACTCGCTTCCCTCCAATTTTGAAAATGCTTAAATTCTTACTTAAGGCAAGTGGATTAATTTACAAACAAGTATTCAGCTTTCATCAAAGCGTATTTCCCTTGATTGTGGCTATTGAAGTATTCGGTATTCTGTCCCTTAAAATAATGAACATCTAGACAGCTCTTAACAATTCTGTTTTAGGGGTTCTAAACTATGCACATTCTAATACATACACATTCTACTGTGATATCTATGTATATAGTCTAGCATATATATGCATACACACATATGGAGCCATGCTTGCAAAAATACTCTTAAAATATCATCCCTTAGTGACTTCTAATGGGGCTATTTTGGAGACTGCTTGTTAGTCATCGAAGTTTGATGGGGATGTATTATCAACTGCAGAAAGCGTACCTCGTTCCTTGAGCTGAGTGACAGGAAGATTGGAAAATATGTATTACACTTCTCAAAAGTGAGCTCAAAATGGGAATAAATGCTGCTTTGACAGCCCTGAAATTGTTTCCTTTACCCATGGCACTGGTCCAGCCCAAGGAATATGTCTGTGAACATCACTGATGTGGAAGCTGCTAGGTAGGGCACCTTTCTAATTCATACCTTAAGGATGAAAGTCTAAATCCTCAACTGCCTGAACTCTGCTGCTGGCTACTGCTGTAAGATATGGGCACTAAACTATGCTTAAGAAACCAGGCTTGCAGATTTCCACTAAAGATCCAGGACTCCTGTCTCCTCAGTCAATTGTGATGAAGATACTAAACCAAACTTAAAATCTTCCTGGAAACCCATGGGCTCTGACTGCAATCAGATGCTGAAAGTGTTTTTTACCTATAAACCCTCCCCTTTCCTGCTTTCCAGCCTACAGTGCTTTGATTCACCAATCCATTTGGATGATGCTTTATGTGTAACAGCTGACTGATGGCATTTGCATATTTTTTGAAAAGCAAAAACAATACCAATGACCTTAATAAACTCCAACACTAAAGCACTTAAATGTTTCCAGCAGTCCAGACATTGTAGCTTTGATTTGCTCCTTGGCTAAACTGACCACTGCTCACTGACTTCTGTTTAGCTGCAGTTCAGTGATAAAGTTCCCTTAATTCCCCGCTGAATTAAAATATTTAGGGCAATGCCACAGCTGTGTTTATTCTCACACTCCACCACAGTTATGTAAATACTGCATATGGAGCTGTTTCTGATAAAGCCCATACCAACCCAAAGGAATTATATGTTAGCTCTAGATGGCTGCCAAGATGCACGGCATCTCTCCAGCTTGGCAATGCATATGAATGATATCACATTTTCTCAGAGATCATTTGGCAAACCTTATAATAAAAGAGTAATTTTCCCTCTCCTTCTCAAAGAGTCCCACTGAGACGCAGTGTTTCCAGCATCCCCTTCTCCACCCGCAGAACACGGGGTGACACAAAACCCAGCACCTCCCAATGCCATAACCTTGCATGTACGAGGCCAAAACTAGCTCCCCTTGCTTCATTATCCAGAATTTTTACTTTACAGAGGATCAGAAGAAGTTGAAAGCAAATGTTTGATAGAGCATACTCATTCCACATTTGATAAGGACTCTTTCTGTAGGAGTGTTCATTATCTAAGAAATACCTTTTATCAAATCTCTTGAAAGCACTTCTCCCACCAGCATTGGCTCAGGACCAAATCAGGCACTGATTTACACTTTATACCTCCTCCTGGGTCAGATTATGCATTCAGTGACTGATTAAAGTGTGGAGTAAATCCCTTGAAGTTAATGATAAGCTGGAGCCAGAGTTATTCAAGTTCATCGCGCTACTTTGATTTTACACCAGCATAGCCAGAAACAAAACACTCTGCCACAGGCTGCAAACTCAGAAAGGGATCAAGGGCCAAACTGCTTACTCCATCTCCTCTATCATTCTTTGCACATGAAACCACAGTAAGCAATTTTGTTGATTTCTGAGTGTAGAAACACAAGAGCCTTTCCAGCATAAGGGGGGGACTTCAAGGAACACAGAGATTATATTTGAATTGTTGCAGGTTTTGTTATAAGTAAAAAACCTGTTTAGATCCTTTTTCAATTCTACATGCAGCATCAGGAGATGCACCAGGAATAAAATGCATTAAAATTAAACAACGGAAACCTAGGGTTTAGTCTGCAAGGAAAGTATTCCAGAGAGTCTGCTAGACTTGCAATGAATGCCAAAGCATACACTGAAGAAACATCTTCATTTGATACACCTAAATGGAGGTGAAACCAATTTTACCAAGTGGTAATCAAGTGGATTTTTTCTATATGAAAGGCTCTGAGCCCCCTCGCCATCACAAGGGTACCTGCTGTCTTAACTTACAGTGGTAAAAACACTACATACTCGTTTCTTGGGAGCTGGACTAGACACGTACAAACAGAGGGTGTATTTATCACTAATCAGCTGCCACAGTTGCGTTCATTTCTATTTGACACCAGCTGGGCTTTAATAAAAGGGATACCAGTGGAGTTGCACTGCATGCAAGTAAGGAAAGGATCTGATTCTGTAATGGACTTGCTCACACTGCTGTGTGCCAATGCTGAGCAATTTGCAGAGCACATCACACTCTGCCTCCTTTGCCCAGAATAACTACAAAAGTAATTTCATAGTTTTTAAATGTCTGTGGTGTTTAGCAGCAGAACTCTTTCCCCTCATTGCCCCAAAGCCCTCTTATCTTTTTCTTGCTTGAATTTTTCTTTCCTGTTCTGGTTGCAATAGTGCTGAGTATTGGTAGTGCAGGAATACACAGTCCAGTCTTCTTCACAGTGGATTCAGCGCCTAACAGTGGCAAAAGTGCTGTTTCAAGGAGCAGTACGGTCAGCTGCTTGGGGAAAAAAAAAAAACGAAAACAGAGGCATGGTAGGAATTGATTGAACCTTTAAAAGGTGCTGCCTGAAACTTTCACACCAGAAGACGTAGCGACTGCTGGGGTCAATACATTGACCACAAACCCACAACGTAACTCTCACAGCATGTGGGGAAGTGTATTAATGCTAGGGAAAAGAACTACTGTTTTGGCAATACAAGAACATTGTTTTGGCAGCTGGAGCTGCATCTGGGCTAAGCAAAGAGCACCTAACTGTACCTGGTAACAGTGGTAAATGACCCCTTCAGATTGAGGTGAGAGTGAAGAATCTCATGCTGCTGCGTAACCAAGATCTCATGGGCTTGGAGAAGAATTAGATGTCCTCTGAGAAGGAACACCACAGTTGCTGTTGCTGGTAGGGAGTGCTGTAGTAAGACTCAGGGGAAAGAAGGGGGCATGATTCACAAGCATGGATGAAAACTAATTGGGAAATGGGACAAATGAGCAGGGCTGCCGATAGATGAGCTCTGCCTGGGAGATGAATTGTAATGGTAGAAAATCTTGCTGGAAGAGACAAACAGCAGCTCCATCTCATCTAGTAGTCTGTGTCTCAGTGTCTCATTATTTTATACACCTACTTTTTGGATTCCACAATCAAGAAATCCCAGGGATCACTGCTCAGCTGCCAAGTGAAGCAAACAGAAGCCTGTTCAACAGCCACAACGTCAAAACCCCAAATTTCCTGTGGATCAGTTCCTGGTCTCTGAGTGCTGGGGATACAGCACTCACTAGCTGGGAGCCAACCTCCTGGAGACACTGCCAGCTTTTCAGGGATGGTGGGCATGGGTCATCTGCTGGCACTTTCACTACTGGCAGCAAACTCATCTTCCCATTGAATAGACTGAGAGACTGAAGTAAAAGTTGTATGCAAGTGATGAGAAGAAGTAACAACTTCAGTATAACTCTCCCCAATTCCTACCACAGGAAAATCAGAATTCCCATCAGCAGCAACATATATGAAAGCTAGATGTGACCACAAGGTACTAAAAGAGCAATGTCTGTTCATACAAAATAAGCACTAAAGCCCATCCTCAGTACCTACCAACACTGAGCGGGGCATCTATGATGGCAAACCACCCCAAGGAGCATGCTGTGGCTGTGGTTTTCAATGTGCTACTACACAAGTGATTACACAGCGTGCAGCTTCAAGTACACCAGCTGAAAACCTTGCTCATTGATTAATGGCAGGTCAGGCCATCAGAGCTGTAAGACTGAAATTCAATTTGCAGACCTGCTGATAAGCAAGGGAAAGCCCAGCACTGAGCACAGGACAACAGCCAGGCAGGAAAAAGGGTCTTGAGGCTGTCACTGGCTCCATGCCATAACACTGTTAGACTGTGGGGACAAGGAGCATGGCAGTAAACTGAAACCCCTGCATATCAGCTTGCTTTGTTTGGCAAATCTCAAGGGTGTTAAAACTGCTCTCCAACATTATTTAGTGGCAGCTTGGATGTCAGCACATACATACCTTTACAGGCAGACACACATAAAACATGATTAACTGTTTGCCCTCCTCTGTCCTGCCCTGCAGCGCTCACAACTACTCTTCCTTTCCCTTCAATCTGCCATACATTTCTTGAAGCATTTCTCTTTTCCCATCTCTTCAATGCTTTGATTTTTCTCCCTTTTTTCAAAAACCTTCACTAGTTAAATCTGCTGCAGTTTTCACTTCCACCAAGTACATCACTTCACGTTGTCAGTTGGCTTCTTTGCCCATCACTTTCTCTTAATTTGTTCTTCTCTATTCCCTCCACGCATTTCTCAAGGCAGTTTCTTCTTCTTGTTCCCTCTCCCCTGATTAATTTCCAGTTCCTTTGCTTCTATTTCTCTTCCTCAGCTCAATCCTCTACAGTTGGAGCTGTTTGGAACAATCGAAATTCTCTGATTTCAAAAGTAACTGAAGCAGTGTGTGAAGAAAAACCCAAAATACAACACAAAACCCCACCAACATCTCTTCTTTTCCTCCATAAACTCATAATTTAAATATCTTCACAGAAAATAATGACTTGGGTAAAAGGTTTTTTTAATCAAAAATCCATCTGAAAGCATTCTGCCAGCTTCGCTACTGCCACCTCCCCACCACACACATCCTTCCTGGCCACCCACTCACCGTCACACATTTGATTACTGTCAGGCCACATTCGATCCTGTTCACAGACACATGCACAGAGTTTTATTTACGCTCACATATCTGTTTGCATGCACAGACACTTTTTTTGAGTAATGTGTGCAGGAGCTCTGCCCATTCGTATTCAATTTGTGCTAGAGATGTGAAGGACACCAGAAGCTCGCCTGTCTGGCCCACAAGGATGGGGAGGGGAGAAAGTCCCATGTCATTATGTCAGGGAAAAAGATGCAACTTGTTTTAGAAGAAAATGAGATGTGACTAATCCCAGATTCACCAGGACCTGCACAGACTGAAGGTCAGTGACGACATGCTGTAACTGTCCAGGTCTACACTTGTATCTCAAACACCCTGCTGAAAACTCAGGGGTTTCCACTGCGTCCCCAAATCCTGGCACATTCCCCCAGCAATTCACATCTCAAAGGCTGCTCAGGGACTACAGCAGGTCAGTAGGACATTAGAAAGCTATTTTAACATGATTTGACAGTACGAAATTTAAGCCTGAAGTAAATAAAAGTGAATGAACATCCAAAGTTCAACCTGGTTTGCTGATGTATTTATGTAAATGAATACCCTTGAGGGTGCTCTGGAGAAAATGGCCTTTGGGTTGTTTGGGGTGGGGTTTTCTTCCAGAAGCTCAGCTAGTGATTTGACTTGAGAGACCAAAATGCTCAATTCTACCGAAGAGGTAGTCCTTAGAGGTGTCTGATCTCTGGCCTTCCAGAAGCCTGAGAAGGAAGTAAGGCTGAGCTGTATGTTCATATAACCCCAAGCAAACCTAATGACTTGTTTGGCTGGTGAGGAGTTTCACACATGATAGAAAATAACTATTCCCAATAATAAAAAATAAACCCCAAAATAAAAAAAAAGATCACCCTTTCTCCTTCAGGCTTCAGAGCTCCAGTTCCTCAAGGGTTGGAAAACTGCCCCTTATCAAGACAGATGACTACAGCTTCCAAAATGTACCAGCAATTGCAGAGCTGCACAGAAAGCAGATGATGTAGATGACAGAGGAAAATCAACTCAGCCTGAGCCAATTAATTCTAGCAGTTAATGATTGCCTTCTGTTAGAAGAAACGGAATCTTCCAGGTCTCACACATAACCCTATGTCTGAAAGCACTGATCCTGGCTACAAAGGAGGATCCCATAACCATGAAATTCTTAGAGAGGGCATATAAATTGGGCCTTCCCCAATGCCCAGCCATTCATCTATCACACTCCTTTCCCCCACATCCCAACTTCTTCCTTCTTCTATCCTCAGGGTATTGAAGGGGATGCTGCAAATGCCATTTTAGCTAAACCACCTAACTTCTGTCAGCTTGAAAGGAGAGAACAGTAGATAAATCTCAAGTGCCACCTACTTATTCATCCCTTCCAGTAAAGAGCAGATCTGGGGGCAGATAAGCAGTTACAGTACTAGAAACAAACAAGAACATGACAAGAAACATCCAACTTTACACAAAAGGAGGATTTGGATCCATAACAGTAAAATAGTTGGGAGCTAAGGTTAAAACCCACATTCACCTTGATCTTAAATTCACAACCCTTTGTAGGCAAGGATATAAAGGCCTTCACAGTGGTAGATTATCCTTCTATAACAGCCCATTCACACTGCGATAGCACAACAGGGTGATTTAAGGGTAAGAGGAGAGTCAACCAGAGTTTCACCCTGATTATAGTAATTTCTGTTCTTTTTTGGATTTCAATTACATCCTTTCAAGTTGCTTTAATGTTGGATTGTTGATTTCTTCCCTAATTTAACAGTAATCTAAACAGATAATAAACACAGCCCACCAGGGGAAAAAAAAGTAACAAAAATTCAGGATATAAATCAGGACTTTGACTCTAGCCAGCTCAGTGACTTCTTCAAAGGACTTACTGATATTTGAATAGTAAAACATGTCTGTACCAATAACAATAATTAAGTACTATATGCCTTTCATCCAAGGATCTCCAGCTGTAGCTCACAACAACACTGCAAATTAAGTACAGCCTCTCCATTTCACAGGGATTTTATTTACAGCCAGAGAACCGCTCAGTAACAGCACATGGAACAAGGGACAAATTCCTTGAGGAGCTGTGAAAGGAGATATTTTTTATACCAGTAATGCACCCATTATAGTATCTTTACCTTTGACTCTATCCCCCATGCATACATAAGTCCTGTGGCTTTCTTTTGCCCACCTACAACACACGGTAACAAAAAAAAAGACCTGTTTCCTAAACCAGAGGCCTGTCCTGCTAAATCTTCACTGTCCATTAGGAACAAAAGATTTCTACATCCCCAGGAAGCCCCACAGAACTGCTGGTGTCCACCCAGGGCTGACACAGCTCCCGCATGCTGTGACGGAAACAGTCCATCACCATAGTCTTGGGTCACGGACTCAGCCTTTGCCCAGCCCTCCACTCCATCTGTGTGCTTCTACCAGGAGCCAGTGCCACTGGCTGAGCCCAGTGTTATCAAACTGCCTCTTAAAGAGGAAAGAGGCAAAAGAACAAGACAAATGGGACCTAAAGTCTACAAGAGCAGCCATAACTCATTTTGGGTACGATGGTCACTGTGGCAGCACCCTGCTCTCTGTCAGCCCCACAACAGGTACAGGACTAGGGAGGATTTGCTCCCTCATCAGTGGGGAAAAAAACCTGGGTGTGAAACTGCTCACCTAAACCACACTCTGTTCAAGGAGAATCCAGCCTTTTCTTTGTATACCAGTGGCTGCTTGTGCCTGGCAATATCGAAGTATGGTCCTGTTTACCCAGCAGGAAACAGGCAGGGTGGAGGCATGAGTCAGCCCACACGTTCATCAACGAGACGTCCAGACTCTTCTCCATTGCCTAATACTTGCTTCCCCACCTCCTTGGTCACTCTTAAATTGTACCAGCATGAGCTTGAAGAGGTGCAAGAGCTAAATGGCTATCATTCCTCCTTCAAACAGAATAGACTAGACTAGAATAGTTCAGTTGGAAGGGACCTACAATGATCATCTAGTCCAACTACCTGACCACTTTAGGGCTGACCAAAAGTGAAAATGCTTCCTAATGTCCAGTTTGAATATGTTAAGTCTTGTAGTCCTTTTGAAGAAAAATGGTTGTGCTTTGGATCAGCAGTGAACCTGGGAGTGCTGGCACATCCCAACCTACATGCATCTTCTATAGTTTTCCACTAGCACTCCAGATATCACCTTAAATAATCAATTAGCCTCACAGCTGCAAATGGGAAGCATCAGAAATGCATTCATAAAGTCAATCATTGGGCAGTGCTCTATGGTGTATATAGTCCTATGCTAGCGTCACAGATTCTTCTACTTAAAGATGTTTGTCTCTTTATTTCATCTTCATGCTGTTCTGCTAACTTCTTATGTTTGTTATCAGCATTCACGGATCAAGTGTTTTGGCACAAGGACTAGTTTTTACTATGTCATATGAAACCTGGCTGAAACTCAGTTCTCATTTCAAAGAAGCCTCAACTTTTGTTTTCATGCCTTACTGCAACAATAATCAATACATCCAAATTCACCACAATTTGGTTTTGTATTTAATACTTTGAAATGCCATTTCAGAATTGCACAGGGCTATATTATGCTTGCATAAATGCTTACACGTCAATTACAATTCAAAATGTTGTATTTCACTGACCCTGTTACTGCACATTACTGACATGTTATTAAATAATGAAAGAAAAAACGTGTTAACGCAAATGTGTGGATAGGTTCAGTTTTGGAGAGCAACAGCTTTGCAGTAAATCTTGCAAGTACTTCCTTCCATGAATCAATGAAAAAAGAAAATTAAAATTAATGAAAGTAATGAAGCAGCTTAAGTCTGTAGCTGCCTTTGGAGCAAACATGTCTCAGTCTGTCTTACACCTCCCTGTTGTCTTGGGAAGCTTGGGTAATTCCCAGATGCAGCTCAGTGCATAGAGCCCAGTCTGAATTGATACCAGCCAGTCCTTCTGTCACCTTTAACACGTATCTGCACAATTCTACCTTCCAGTCGTAATTCTCAGTCCAGCCATGAATTAGACAACAGATAAAGGAAGTTCCTTATCTATTCCTCCATGTGTCCTGGTGTGAAGTCTACAAGCTGCACCGTGCTTGCTGCAGCACTGCCACTGCATGCAGCTGGCAGCCAGCAACATACTGCTGGGAATCTGTCTTGGCTCTTTTTTCCTAGCTTCGAAACACACTAAGTGCTGGCAGGATCAGGCCCACACTTCCTGGCTTTGGCTGAATGAAATGCAAGGAGGATTTTAGGGTGATTTCAAAAGCAGATGAGGAAACATTTTTAGTCCATGCAGCATGGCCTCATTCCTCCAGAGAATGTCATGTCTCCTGTGCTGTCTCTGTATTATGTCCCAAGACTTTAAAAGCACCAACAGAACAAATTTCACCTCAGAGACCTATTTTTTTTTTCTATTCCTTAATATCAACATTACAAGATGATGAAAAGCTTTTTATCCTGCAGTAAGATTTACTGCTTATTGGTATTATTAGCTGAGACCACTCTCACATGCCCTTTCATTGGAAGGGGATGCTCCTCCTTTTCAGCCTGACATTAAACTTTAATGCTGCCACCAAAGACACTTATCAGTAAAATTTCAGGTAAAAAAAAAACAAGAAACAGAGTAAAAGGACAGATTTAAGTAGTAATTATTTTAACCTAGTTTCTCCCAGCCTGAAATGTAACAATGGCACCTGTGTCTAGAGGAGAATGACACAGATGCCACTAAGATGCTCTGCATCCTTTCTGCTGTTACCATGTTTGTACTATTAAAAAAGAAAAATCTTATACATTCATTTTGGCATTGGTTTGTATTAAAGATTTTCCTCTCGGTCTCTTACAACTTTTTTAATCAGGTAACAGGCAAGACAATCCCCTACCTCCTTCAGAGTGAACCCACAGACAGGTTAGGTGAAATGCTGGCTCTAAAAGCACCAAACTTTGCTCCCAAACCACCACAGAGTAGACACAGAATCTCTTAACTGGGGCCACTCTTCAAGGAGAAGCAGAAATCCTGTGCAGGGCTACCAGCTCTAGTGGGAAAACCATATACATAGCTTCCTTCAAGCCCATTAAACCCACATTTCACTCCATCTTTCTAACGAGTGGAGATGATTCAGTGCCAACAAGTAGGTATTTCCTTCTGGGTCCTTTAGCACAGATATCTTCTCATGCTGAACACCAAACCAATTCAGCCTGGTCCCACAACCCTGCTATGACATGATCTCCAGCCTGCACTGGAGTAATACCTGTGATGGAAAACTCATGTTTTCTATGTCCACACTTGGACTTAGAGGAAAACTAGTTCAGCTATAGTCCTGAGGAGTCCTTTTATGGACAGCACAGGCTTTGGCAGCCTGTCAGCAGGGCTCTTTAAAGCCATCCAGCAAAGTGACACCATCAGTTCTAAGATCTATGTGTGTCAGGTCACTGGGTTATAAAACAGAAGTGTCATAAGCATGTAAGGACATGGTTTGGGCTCTGCTGTGAATGAAGATCAAACTATTTTTGTGGAATCAGATTACTATCTTGGGATAATATATTGGGTTTCCATGGCAAGGTTTTGGCAGCGAGGGGGTACAGGGGTGTTTTCTTTGACAGGCTGCTAGAAGCGCTCCCCATGTCTGACAGAACCAATTCCACACAGCTCAAAGACGGACCCACCACTGGCCAAGGCTGAGCTCAGCAGCAATAGTGGTAAAATCTCTGGGATAATGTATTTTAGAAGGGGAAAAGTTGCTGCAAAGGAACAACTGCAGCCAGAGAGAGGAGTGAGAATGTCAGAGGAGCAGCTCTGTAGACACCCAACATCCAGCCATGGTCAACGCACCACTGATACATTCCAGTGCAAATGGGTGGCTGCATTGTTATAGCATTTCCACTAAGAAGTATCAGATCCAGTACTCAGAATTGTTAAGAAAACCTGAAATAGGTAAAGATGCAAATCGATGGGATGCTGCTATTACACTGCAGCTAGCACAAAGGGGAGGTACTGTGTGTTCAGATGGAAAAATCTGCCTTAGACTGTACTCTGCACGGTTTTGGACTGCAGTGAAAATCAGAAGTCACTCTTTCCACAGGACGTGACAGCAACAAAAATTAAAACCATGACAACAAGCAGTATGACTCTCCCACATGTTACTTCCTAGTTACACCTAAGAACACACGTATTTGTAGCGCGCCTTGAAAAAGTCAGCTCTGTTGCAGATGTACCATGAGAAATGAGTGTGTCCTGAATCAGTCCTCTTGGCCTTCAAACAAAGCTGAGGACCAGGACAGTGACAGAAGCTGAGAATTACAATATAGTTCAAAAAAAGCGGGGAAAAATGCTAAAAGAATGAAGCCAACATGTGTAAAGCATCGTTACACAGTGCTGATTCAAACAATGCAACCTGCATGGGTATTTTTATAATATGCTCTAAGGCTGAGAGAACTCCAAATTCTCACGCTAGTGGTACAGCTGGCAAACCTCAACATCTCAAGCTATACATACATATATATATACACATATATATATATTTCATGTATATATGAAAAAAAATAGTGACCTCTATCAATAACCACCTTGATTTAAACTTGAGAAAGACTGCTTGGGTAATTGCTCTTTCAAAATTGCACTTATGATTGTGGCCGGTTATCACTGACTCTGGTGGTAACCACTTGGTCAGATGAAAGGCAGAAGCAAAGTAAAGCAATACTAAACAATAAAGCAAGGGGGCAGGGTGGGGAGAACTTAAAGTCAGACAAATATAAAAAAAAAAAAGAAAGAAAATGACACAGATACTGATATAGTTTCTGAATTACGTGCAGGAGATTACAAGGGAACCCCAAACCCCATTTTGCTCTCTCCTTTTTCCCTTTATCCTTCTGTAAGTGCTGAGAATCAAAGGCATTACACCCAGCTTCTGAGCAAGCCAACACACTGTAGGAAAACAAAAAAGCCATTATTTGGATGGAAGAATCAAGTCTGTGTTATTGACTTGACTGGTCCCTTTATATCAGCAGCTGGGAGAGCAGGGATCAGAGTCTGCTGGTGTGGTGCAGCTGTTCCACATATGTTATAAATAAGAGCTGGTAAGAGCTCATCCTATTTTTAGCATTATAAAAAAATCCAAACCAAGAATTCACAGAAATCCCCCATTACTGTCCTGTAAGTGGAACTTTTCTTCTATTCTTGACTTACATGCCCAGAACTGAATGGACAAAACAGGCCATTCTTAAAATAATAATCATTGAAAAAGGAAAGAAAATGTAATTTAGTGCAATTAGATTAAGCCAGCCCCAAGGACGGAACCAATTACTGCGTACAGCGTCTCTTACTTCAAAAGCAGACACTTTATCAGGATGGAAACGAACCCCTGAGATTCTATTTCTAATAGAAATGTTGGATTACTGCACTGAAAGGTTTCTCTAATACAATGCAAAAGCTGAACCCAGCACCATGTGGCTCAGACACCACCACCCACCCTCACTGCGTTGCTGTGTGTGTCCAGAGCCCATTGCCGGCTCCTGTTTACCCACCCCAATGCTGAAAAGGCCAAATCCCAGCCCCAGGCAAATCCCCTGCTTACCTGTTTTCAGGGTCTGACACTGCCATGTTGCGCGTCACGTAGCACATCTTGAGCGGTATCGTCTTCTTGTCTCTGTGGATGGAGAGCGAAAGCTGTGACAGTGGGTCAGCAGAGGCACAACCCAGGCGGGGAGACTCAGGAGGAGGTGTCTCCCATCCAATTTCTGAAACAGGGGAGCCTTTCTTCACATAGGGGGTCGCTTCTCTCATGTATTTCACTGTGGAAAAGGAAAACAGAAAGGAAAGCAATAAATAAATGGATATTCAGTAGTTGCATCCCAAGTGAGTTCTTTGAACTGGTATCAACCCTCAGCGTCATTTATTATTTCTACTTGTCCAGCATCAGAGCATTGGAAGCTGTGCAAATAGAGAAGAGGGAGATCTGACTGCTGACAATCTCAGTATGGTGCAAGGAGTAAAACAAGGGAAAAGAACAAGAATAGGTGACATAAGACGTATAGCTAGTATAAGGCCAGGAGAGCCATCCAACCACTACTTCACAGGCTGTTAAGTCCTCATGCATCCATTCCTGTGCACAGAAGCCATGACCTCATAGCTGAGGTACTGGGAAGTTTTTAAGAAAGACATTCAAACAAGTGGCAGTGAATCTATTATTCCGCTATCTAAAATGTTCCAGTGATACTCCCAGTGCTGCAAATTCACATCTCACTTCTGGTTCACGCTTGTCATTGTCATGCCACTGATCTCAACAGCTATTCTGCTTGCTGAGAAGCAGTTTTAGCTGATCTACTTTTATCTATATATGGAATAAACAAGAACCAGTTCACCTCTTAGCCTTCTCTTGGGGAAAGTAAATTGAGTCTGAGCCCTTTGTGAGAGTGGAGGTGTCAGATTAGATCTCTTCTCAGCCTGTTCCAATGCTTTTTTCCAGTGTGTATAGGGAAAGTGAATGTAGGATTCCCAAATGATTTTTAATGTGTTCAAAAAAAACCTCTTTCACACTCATACTTTATATTCCTCTCTTTATGCAAGCAAATATTACAGCATTTTCCCTTTTTTTTTGGTATTATTTCAGCACTTCAAGATCAATTCTGCTTTTGCTTTTCATGTGTTTGGCAAATCTGCCAGCCTTCACGAACCTGACAGAGCTTAGCTCTCCAATGTACATCCCTGTGGCTGCTTAACTGGCTGTTGCCCCTCGATGGTACCCATGACTTAAACAGTGACAACGTGAATTGAAAAGGGCAGGAGCACCATGAGCTTAAGGAGTTCTGAAAATGCTGTGAGAGAAGATTTCAAGGAAACCATTCAGATCATCATGTGAGCTTGCCTGAAGAAACTGGGAATGACTGAGTAACAAAAAGATGGGTAAATTATAAAAGGGCACTGTGGTGAAGGAGGTTAAATTAGGGAAAGCAGACTGATATTTTTAAGTTCAAAGTGAAAGCAAGGGAAGTATTCAGAGGAGTGGAGAAGAACACTGTGCTTCTGTCAAAGCCACAGATAAGGTATTTTCAGCAGCACTATTTTAAAGGCACTTCATAATATCTTTACCAAGAGCAGTATCTGTGCAAAACTAGAGTCCAGGCTCTGTGAGCATCTATTGCCATCTTTTCTCTAAAACTCTTTAGTTCAATTCTTGCCATTTCTTCTTTTGTAAAAAAAAAAAAAATCTATTAACTTCCATTATAAGGACTTAAGTGTTTAGGTATTTTACAGGATATTCCTCTGTGAGGAGAGCCATTTGTGATTTATCAGAAATGCTGTCCTACCCAACTATGCTGGTTTGATTTCTTTGCCCCATACTATTCTGAGCAATTTTTGCAATTAACTTCTCCTGCTAAGGGAAGAGCCAGCATAGGATTCTTCCATGCTTCCAGAAACTATTTAAGACAAAAGTGGTTGAGATTGATTTTTTTATCTTTTTGTAGACACCTACCTGGAGCCCATTATCTAAAAACCTCTGTCACCTAACTCTCAAAACCAGTGCTCATCCTTGAGTACTCCATAAATTAGCTGACTTTCAAAGATGCTGAAAATAAGCCCCTTTAGCCAGTGTCACACGGGTATTGGCTTTAGCAGCCAGCATCTCAGTTTGGATGTACTGGGAAACGGGGAGACTGAACACATACAGATGTAACAAATCTATTCCTGTTTACACTGAATGAATATGACTTTGTCGATAACTTAGATGGAAGGAACAGCTGAAGCGGTAAAAACCCATGTTTGACTCCAAACAAAAATTTGTTCCCTTTAAATTTAGCGATTATGGATTAATCTGTTGAAAAAAAGTAATCCAGTCAGCTTTTGAACTCCATTACAGTGACATGGCAGCAGATGTGAGGCTAAATAAAGGTCCAGGTTTCAATAGTGTAGCTATTTCATTTGTGCTATTTTCATCCTTTTTCAGCTGCAGCTATATGCACTCGACCTGAGCATCTTTTTAATTAAGGAAAGGAGAGAGGGGCAGGGGGAGGAAGGAAGTTGAAGTGAAAAACTTGGCTCTAAACCTAAGCAGGAACACAAAATGTGAATTTAATTCCCCAGAGACAGGGACAGAAGAAAAGAACCGTTCCTTCCATGTGCCAAGAAGCCAAGTTTCCATGTGAGGCACCAGTGAATTTGTGTCAGGCAGCTGTACCGTTTCACAGGAACTCCTGTGAAAGAGGAAGCAGGAGCAGGAGAAGAGAGCAGAAACACAACCCTCTTTCCACAAACTGAGTCTCAAACACAGCAAAAGCCAAGAAAATCACCTTGAGGAAAAATGAACTATGAAAACTCCTGCCAACTACTGAACATCCAGTTTCTACAAACACTCAACAGGAGATGTTTGCTCAGCCCCAGAGACTTGTATGACCCATTAATATACTGGTAAACTGCTGAACACCACCCTCCTACAAAATTCTATAAAATAATTACAAAATAAAGTGAATATAGGTTTTCTGTCAAAAAACACATTGATTTTAGTAGTTTCTAATTACTTCCTGCTTCTGCCTAAATAAAAGTACAGCTCTCTATATTCATTCCTGAATTCTGCTGGGTCTTACAGCCCAGACTTTCTGGCTCTTGCATATCCAAATGTGTTTCATATTTTAAAAGTCATCAGATGGATACATATAAATGGAATATGGCAGTGGCAGAACTGATCCATTTATACAATTTTTTGTATTATTTAAATTTTCAGAGCCACTGTTTTCCATTTGCTCCATCAATATCCATAATTACATGTCCATAACCAAAGTCCAGTCTATAAATTTAGCTACAATAAGGCACATGGTGTCCAGATGATTCATAAGTTTTATCAGCCATTATTTCCTGTTTACCTCTAAACTCTGGATGCAAATACTGCAGAATGCAAATACTCTGGCTTATACCGATGCACCAGTAACCCTACTACACACGCAGCAATTTATGGCGACCCCATACGTGTCTGCATTTTGCAGCCTGTCCATAACCAGTTCTTAACCCACATAGAAAAAACAAGTTGATACCAATACATGTTATAGGCATATTCCTACTCCACACTGCACAATCCCGGAATCTTGCAGAAAAGTTAAAGTATAAATGAAGTTATACAGATCACTTTCATCATCAAATTTTAAAAACAGAAAAAACATGATACCGATTATTGGATGTTAAAGTAATAATGTGGATAATAGTCTGTTTTCAGACCATTACACAATCTAGCAAGAGCTAGATTTCCCTTTGGATGCAGTAGCACAAATCCAGGTACCACCTGAAAAAGGAAGCTGCTATGCAGAACACTGTTTTTATATATTGCCAATGAAACTACCTAATGGGTTAAACCCCCAAAACAGCTAATAAAATTAAATAAGGCATGCCATTGTATAGCAACTCTGAATTACGTATAACTATTCTATAGGCATGCATGCATATATATGCCTTCAGAACAGATACATGTCTAATATATATACAAACATTAAATATATATCTTATCAAAATGCTACAATTCCTTAAGCCCACCAGAATGTACTCTGCAAACACAGAAACTAACATGCAGGGATTGAGAAAAAAAATCTAATGGTTTCATTATTATAACTCAATTTACTGATAGACTATAATTTCAGGCAAGCATTGCCTAAACTCATCCGTTTGATGCTATAGCTCAACCTCAGAGACCCTTCTATTCAGTACTAATTAATGATCCATACCCTTTTGGTGCACACTAATAAGAAACTGTGGTCAAGTAATTAAAATTCCAATCTCCGGAGCACCCCTCCCCACAAAATGAAGAGGAAGGGAAGTGGCAATCAAATTAAATAATCCACTGATACACATTGAAATCCTTTGCATTTATATTTTGATCTGCAAGACAGCTTCCAAAAAAGCACTTCATTTATTCGCACTTCTGCCAAATCCCAAGTATCCACAATTAATCTTTTGTTACATTCACAATTGACTTTTCTGAGGGGAAGAAGCAGGCTTTTAATGAGAGAAATACTACAGACCAATGTGGTTAGGTTCTTGGCCAGACTCAGTGCTGAGGAACTAGGACTCTTCTGACACATTCAAACTGTTTCCTAGGAGGGAAGACAAAAGACCACTGAAGAGAAGCCAGCACTCCCGAGAAAAGCTCTTTCGTACTACAGGAATGAGGACAGGATATGTAGGTTTACAATATGAAAGCAAAAGGAACAACATACCCAAATCTGCTGTTTGAAGAATGACGATCAAGGAATTTCCCTTTGCAGGGGAAAAGAACAGTCTCCT
This sequence comes from Pezoporus occidentalis, assembly GCF_034315485.1. Classification (NCBI taxonomy): domain Eukaryota; kingdom Metazoa; phylum Chordata; class Aves; order Psittaciformes; family Psittacidae; genus Pezoporus; species Pezoporus occidentalis. Next base: position 12,078,723 of record NW_026914940.1, on the reverse strand, counting down.
CTTTATGCATTTGTTCTCTCCTAAGTAAGTACGCAAAGACAACTACCAAAGATAAACAGAAAACATCACCCAGAAACCGCTTGAGGCTATTTTCAAGCAATATGATAATGTTACTGCTACCTAAAGCTAAGTTTTCTAAAGTTCCCATAAATTCACCTTCATCTGGTCTAGTTTCTTCCAGGGTAAAAGATGGCCCAGAGATGAGAAGCCAGGCAACCCCTCCACCATATTTAAGATGTTTTAAGACTGTATGTAGAAATCAACCTTTGGAGTCACTCAAGCCCACAAGTTGAACATAATGAGATCAACTGCTTTTATCAGCTTACTCAGTACGAAGGGGCTGTTTGACTCCTCTGTGCTGAAGTGAGCACACCAAAACATCTGCAAGAGTATTGCAGGCAGCATGGCATACAAAACTTTTCATACAAAAATGATGCTTGGTTAGTTTGAAAAGAGCTGCTAATGCAGAACTAGAGGAGGTCCAACCTGCAGGAATGCAGTTCCCAGCTGGAAAGGAGGTAATCAGTGAAGACGAACACTTCTGAGGTTGTAGATAGCACCACTACAAGTCCAAGTTAATAACACAGAGCCATGTAACAGCTGCTGAAGTGATACTGTCCCAAGAATAAAAAAAGGGGATGATAGCAAAACCTAGATGTAATCACTGTGAGTATATGGCCTTCAGAAGGGAAAAATCAGCCAAGCAAGTCAATCACTCAGCATGACTGTGGTGTTTTGCTTGATGAAACATTAAAACCACAGAATTTGCAGTCTACAGAATTTGCAGTCTAGTAGTTTCGGTAAGGCACAAATTAAAATCCCCCACATGGTATCAAAGCTACTTGTAACTGAAAGGAGAAGTCTTGCTACAGGTTTTACAAACTGTGGCCACGCAATGACAACATAAATGCAGAGTATTTTACACTATTGTCAATGGAACGGAGATTAACAGAGCTGGAGAAAGGTCCAGTGTATTAAAACTAATTCAGTATCATGATACCAGAATTTCTCTGCTAGGATTTAAGTTAAGAGATCAAATTTCCATTAAACGTGAGCAAACCTACAGTGAAGAAATCTACAAAAATGAGAAGAGAATCTGTCCAGCTGCTTGTGCCATCATCAAAACTAAGACCAAATACTTATAGAAAAGAGTTTATTAAGCAGATCATCTAAGAAAATGTGTCGCATAACCCTCTTTCATCGGCTTTAATACGGGCATAAAGCAAAAACCAGTCAACGATCCCGCTTGAGAGTGTTTCCACTCCATTTCCTACAGAAACATCTGTTACTACACTTAGACAGGTAACATCCATTAACATCATCTGCTTTCCCACTGTGCTGAAAGGGATTTGAAATAGTAAACCTCTTGATTTGGCAAGAGAATCAGATTTCCACCTCTGGGAGATGATACAAATGTAGTCAAAATACACACCTTGCGAGAATACAAGCTTCTTTATGCTTTGGCCATTTCTCATAATGTAGTGAGATTAAGCTGAATTTACCATTTTCTGCTGATTTAAAGTTAATTCAGCTGAATTCAGTGTATGTTGTTCAGCCCTTAGAGAGACAGGCTCAGATTCAAATTGCAATGCTCTGCTTTTAAAATCCTTTTTAAAATACATTCAGTGTATTCAATTCACTTATTACATTTTTTCATATGGAAGACATGAATGATGTTTTGAAAGAGTAACTTCAGAAAGATCCAGAAGACAAACACGCCTTTAAGATGAAGCTTACTGAAAGGGAGGGCATTAGCAATTGGTACCAAAAGGCTGCCGGTAAGCAGCCAGGCTTCAAGTTCAAGCTTTCAGTGGGCTACAGACAGGTTGGGTATCATCATCACACACTTGCACCGAAAAAGTGAAGGCAGTCCTTGTTCATAGCAGCTTGCAATCAGCAATTCTGCATGGTTAAGAGAATTTCTTCATCAATGATGTAAGAAGACTTGAGGTCCAGACAGTAGACCAAGGGAAGAGCACATCCAGACCTCCATCAACTAGAAGAAAATGGGAGAAAACAGGGTTCTCTTGGGAAGCCATGCAAGAATGCAGTCTGTGAAACCTCATGAGTTTGATAACCCAAATACAGCACAGGGACCAGCCACAAGGTGTTATCCACAGCAGGTCTCAAAAAACGTAAACACCACCAAAGGTATCTCAGAAGTTAAGAAACTGTAGGAGGAAACTCAGTGGTGAGTCTTGGCAGGAGTCATGGGCAGCCCCTGTGGTTGCCTTCTTCCAGTCTGCACCCTGGGACACCCCTTTTCCACTCTGATTTTCACTGGATATTACGTTCCTGGGCCATTCATACTTCCGTATAACACCAACAATTCTTCAGAGAGTTCCTTTTCTTGTTCCCTTTCCAGAGATGGCCTATGTCTATGTCAGTCTATGATGCAGGCTGATTGAGCCACTGATATTCCCCTTCAGTAAACATTTGTTTGACCCTTTCTGAGTTTCTTCAATGCAAATGTTTCTAGGGTATGAAGGCTTAAAATGTCTTGTAGCATATCAAATTTGTCAACTGCAAAACCTAGTAAGTATTTATCCATGTTCATTCCTCCACAAAGCCACGGTTTTTTACTCCATATAGAGCAAGGCTGAGCAAAGCACACAACTTAGACTCCTCTGGTCTATATTAGCCTGAAAGCTTCGCTTGCAGACAACATTTTCCACCCACTTTTCCCTGATGTCACCAAGAACACGTCACTGCCACCTACCCCTTTTAAGCTCCTTTGTAAGTTACATCACGGGGTTCTAATAATGAAATCCATATTTGAGGCTAGGAAGCAGGACTAATTTCAATGTCAGGGCGAGATTTTTGTTTCTGTTAGAAATAAATTAACAGAAACTAAGCAGACACAAAATTGTTTGACACAGAATCACAATGAAGCCTAACGCTTCAAAGGTCCAAATATGTGACACTTTCTAGCACTTGAGATGATGGAGTGATCAAAAGCAGTCACAAGTTGTCAGTAATCTGGTAGAGAAGAATTTCAAACCAGTAAATTAATAATAAACTAAATGCAGACTTTACAGTTGATGCTGCTCAATACTTTCTGTTATAATTTCCATTACTCATATCTACTACACAGAATTTGTTACAGTTTCCTTCAAGTGATTTAGTTCATTTTAAATTTCGAAGTTTCTGTTTCAATAAATCAGATATATTCAGTTCTGGTTTGTGATATGTCGGTAACGATAAATGCGTGAATTCTAGTGGAAAGGTCCCATAAGCTATTCACCTGCCTTCCAAAAACTACATACTACCCCCAGATATATGCAGACAGATTTTACCTTGTAAATCTTCTGTAGACTCCAGAAATACAATGTTTGGTTAAAAAGGAAATGCTTACAGCTTGACCTAGAAGGAGACACTGATGCTATCTTGAAGAGTACGTACTCAAAGACTACTCACTGGAGAACAGGGAGCAGCTGCATTGAACAAACGTCCCTTATCTAATAAACTAAAAATCAAAGAAGATTACTCTCAAAACCTGCAAGCAGTAGCTATATAACTTACAGTAGCTTTATAACTTACGATTTTATTTAAAATGTGGCACAGCTCACTCGCTACATCACTGTGTGACATTCTGAACTCCACAATCAGAACTATGCAAATCATTCATAATGGAAGTGGAAAACATCTGTAACAGGCAATTTGGGAGCTGAACATGAAAATTAGCAGTCACATTTTGAGAAAAAGCATTGTGGGACCTGTGAGTCACCCACTGATAATCAAACCAGAGCTGCTGCTTGTCTCCAAGGCAGAATGCTTCATAAGTTAGAAAATGATAAAAAGTAGATTTTAGTCCCATGATAGTAGGACTAAGTCATCATACTGCTTGTAACTCTACTCAAAGTACATCAGGAAAACATGGCTTCACACAAAGCATGGCAATGGAGCAAAATACATTTCTTCAGTGGACCTGCAGTACTCAGATTCCTAAGGACTGTCTCCTACCAATCTTGATATTTTATATCATAGAATCATAGAATGGTTTGGGTTGGAAGGGACCTAAAAGATCATCCAGTTCCAAATCCCCTGCCATGGGCAGGGACACCTTCCACTAGACCAGTTTGCTCAATTTTCAAATCTTTTCTCTAAATCTGAGGAATAAATTGATTCAGAATTTCTCATGTGCTGCTCATGCTTGTTGTTTCCCCCTCTGTTAGTATTTATAGATCCCTCTCCAATCACCCACACACTCAGATGGAATTCAAGGTGTCTGGCATCGCCAGCATGCTGTAATTTTTCTATTTACATGAGTAATCTCAAGTGTCAGAACAAATAATTCAACCACTAGTGATTATGTAAAAAAATACATAAGGGCATTACGGTTTTAGAGCTTGGTGTTATTTCAGCAGTCACACAAATCATTAAGTAGTACAGGATAGACTGAAAATGGCACTCACTGAGGGAAATTATGCTGTGTATGATTGTACCTGTTTTACAGATGGCTAAACTGATGCAGACAAGTTTAAAATGCCTTCCTCAAAGTCATGCAATAAGTCAGTGACAGAGTTCTCTGCAATAAACTTAAATTTCTACCCCTTTATGACTTTCCATTTTCAAGCAACCCAAAAGGATCTCAGTGCCAGTGAAAACCAGATTCACAATGCCTACAATCTTCTCCCTAGTGAAGACCTCGAATACATTCCAAGGTCCTTCCAAGATGATTTATTTTGAAGAGCAGGGCTGCAGTCACTTGGAAAAATTCAAAGCTCATCATTTCCTTTCTTCACTGGACAACACCAAAAGCTTTGAAAATGAACAAACTCAGGGCACCCCTTCAGCTAAGAACTTGTCGTATCTCCTGTGGCTGGGCTATCCATTGACAGGCATCATATCTACACATAAGCCCTTATTTTGGGGAATCTTTTAGTTTGCAACCTTACCAACAGGAGAAAACAAAAGCCGTATCTAGAACACTCAAATAGCAGTGATCATAAATTTCATTCACATCTGTAACAGTACAGGTATATAAATACAACTAGATAGACAGATTGATAAATATGAATGCTATTGAAGTTCAATGACTTGGACTGTAAATGCCTGTATGCCTGCCTGCCTCTTTTTCCTTTTCTCATTTCAACTAGGCATAACACAGTTTGGTAAATCTGGAGAAGCATGCAACCGGTTTTACACTGTTAGCCCACAGAAATCAATTCGCTCCATCAAAAACTACCATCTCCAGGCTGCAGCAACACTACAATTCAACGGAAGAAGCACACCAGCTCTGCCCTTTCTCCACCTCAAGACATTTGCCACAGCAGAAGAGTGGCTGACCTGATTGAGGTTTGGCTCTACACATATCTCCTTGCTGGTCTACAGGCTAGGAGAAAACCACCTGAAACAGACAGACTGCTCACTGAGGCATTGGAAAGAACACAAGACCTCACATGACACCAACCCTTGTATTTCAAGTGGTGGAGGAAGCAGGACTGTGTTCAGCGAGGACTATAAAGACAGGACAATTAAACCACATCCTTATACCTTGGTGCCTGGGATTCCATTTGAATGGAGTCTTTTTCTCCCAGGGATTATGGTTTTCTCTAGGAATAAGCCACCAAGCCCCTAACAAACTACACCAATTAAAGAATAAGCACAGTAGTCATTAGCACTGGCTGAAAGGTATTCAGACAGCACAGGAAATTCTCAGAATTGCAGGCCCCCAAAGAGACCAACTGAAATCCAACTGTGCTGCCACAGGACTACGGACGGCATCATGTGCTGCTTCTTGAAGCCCAAAGTCTCTTACCAATATGCCAGATCTTCTATTCTCATCCCCTTACTGTATCTTAAAAAATGCCAATGTTCCCTGATGGAACAGAGTCCTCCTAGAACTCCAGTGCATGATACAATTTGGAGGTGAAGAGAAAGACTGGGGTTGGGGATAGAGCAGGTTTCTTATTTTGAAATAGCATCATTTAAAACTATGCTGCAAACAGGATCTCAGAAATGAATTAGTGAACAAAGGGAACAAGAGAAGCAGTGAAAATCCTCATTAAAATCCTCAATTTAGAAACTGATTTTTATTTTTCCCATTAAATGATTTTGTGGTTTGCTCTGAAAAATACATCTCATTCAAATTCACTTCTTTCCCTACAAATAAATAGTACTTTGAATTGACATTTTGATTTAAAATGTCTTTTTGAGATGAAACTCCTTTTCTAATAAATATTGCATGAAGTGTCCCCAGCACCCATTTTGTCAGATGGAAAATTTATATAGTTATGATTCTATTAGGTTTTTTGAGGTGGACTGGGCATTTAATCAATAGAGCAAAGACCACCTAAATAGGGTTAGGCCTCAAATTCCTTTCAGTGAGAAGTTAAATCCCCATTAGCTCTGAGCCATAAGCCCCCATGGGTTTAGCATGCAGCTTAAAAGATAACTCTGCAAGGGGTCATGGCTCTTTACTGTAGTACAGAAAGCCTATTTCACAGATCGCCCTGCAATAATAATGTAAATATAATCCTGTTTCAGTGGACACTTTATCCATCCAGAAAACAAGCAATGTTTGCTGCCCCAGAAAAAATCGCATTAATCTTCAATTTAAGGGGAAAGTAATTCCCTGCTTCATTCAAGCTTTTTTACAGAGAATTACTGAGAGTCACCTGGTATAACACCAATGCTGGGGCCAGCATGGTCCCTCCAGTTCTCTTCAGGACAAGACAGACCCAGGTTGGTCTCAGCAGCAAGTGCAGCTGACTTGGCACATCAAACCACATTTGCTCACTACACCAAATGCCAGTTTTGACTGTTCCACGTTAGGTCAAAGCCAGGTTAACATAGTACAACCTATTGTTTTTCAAGGGCCTGCGATCTGCCTGCCAAGTACATTTTGGTCAACTAGTACAGGAGGCTGATAACAGAGGCTGGAAAAGAAACCTGGCAATTCCCAGCTGAGCTTCCAAGGGCTGTAATGAAATGCAACCCCAGCTCAAATCATCACAGAGAAAACCATTTATTTCATCAGTGACAAGAATGCTAATTTGTTTGTACCTCAAATTTACTTGCCATTTGTACTACCGGAGCACTTACCAGGATTAGCAAAGAACCAGGGCATGACAGCCTCAGATGCTGCGCAAACACAGAACAAAAGGCTGGTCCCCTCCCAAGGAGCTTAGAAACCAAGTACAAGTTAAGAGACAATAAGGATGTGACAAGGAAATAAGCAGGCAGAAGAGCCTACAGGAAAAATCATGCATGTATCTCCCAGTGTTGTTACAGCTGTATTGTATTGCCCTGTAATGGAGACAGCAGTGGCAGGTGCTGCTTGTAAAAACACTCGAAAAACAACACGAAGAAAAGGAAATATGAGTGATACAGTTGCTAGGATGCATTTGCAATTAATAGTGGCTAAAGTTTTCCCTGTTTTGTTATCACTGCAGCTTCCAATGCAGGGATTCCATTAGGACTTGAGCATTCAGCACTACCTCAGGCATAAAAGGTTTTTGCCTTGGAGTGGTTGCTTGAATTCTGCTGATAGGTAAGAGATGATGTAGATGATATAGATTATATAGATAAAAGGAGCAAGGGCAGCTCAAGCAAATGGGAGCACCTAGCCAGATGAGGATGGCCACCAGGGCCTCTATGACAGGAGGCGTGGACTTTAGGCACATGTAATGCAAAGAAAAGTCCCTGATACACATGCAGATTAACTGCAGCTCTGCTGAACCTCACACTCGCTGCCTTGGCCTCACATGTTCAGGCCAAATCCTAAAATAAGGGAAAAAAATCTCTCCCTGTCCTGTAAGTCAGAATAATTCTGTTGCAAAAGTAACCAAATCTGCAAGGTGGAGGGAGCCTGAAAGCCAAGCATGGTGTATGTGTATACTTGCTATTAGCATAACTGGTTTTCTTTATGCTCCAGTGTGGGAGTATCTTTGAAAAGAGGAGCTGAAAGCACAGCTTTCCTTCCCATCCAGATTATGTATGCTTTTACAGAGGCCTGGGGATACACAACAGGGATAACTATCTGCTTGAGGCTTGTGTTTGCTTTATTTAGTTCAAGGGCAGGTCTCTCTTGCTACTTGCAGAGAACACAACCAGATTGTATCAGTGCTGGTTTTTTTTTTTTTTCTTTTTTTCTTTTTAACAGCGGCACTGATGGGCACAATGGGAGAGAAAAAAGTCAAGAACAATTTCTGCCTCAAAGGGCTTCTGATCTCAGGGTCACTTACAACTTCTGCTAAAGCCACTGGGTTCGTCTTCAATGGGAATTAGCTCAGGTCCAGCTGAAGCTGAAGATGTGAATAGTCTATAAAAAGGAAAAGAATAGGAAGTGGGAGGAAAGCTAACCCTGGCAGGTAGCTGCATGAGTAGAACTCCAGTTCACCAGAAGATACCCCAGATGGAATCCCAGGAAAAGAGTTTTGACTTTGCCATACAGGACCATGCCGTGGCACAGATCACAAACAGCAGCTTGCCTGTGTCCCCACAGTCAGGGGGTCTCTCCTGTCATCTTGCATACCAAAGGCCATCAGAATATTGTCTATGTATCTCTGAAGAGATCAGTCACACAAGTAAGCTGACCTTTGGGCTTTTTGCCATAGTAGGTTTGTGCTCCAGTTTTCAAAGGCCAATTTTGAAACTCTAGATTTCAGCAAACATCAGAAACTTAAACAATATTCATGCCGTACTCTCCAGCCCTGTAAAGTCAACTTCTGTAGTAGCTTCCCTTGCAGAGGCTATAAGAGGCTGAAACAAATTTGGCGGCAGATTGAAAGCCTAAAGCAAAACTTCTGAGTAACACTAAAACCAATCTGCCTGGTTCATTACCGCGTTTAACAAAATAAGCTGGGGAGCTGGGAGAGGATTTTAAGCTGTCTTAAGCTCACTTTACACCTCTTCTTCCATAGGAAGTATAGAATCATAGAATCATAGAATAGTTAGGGTTGGAAAGGACCTTAAGATCATCTAGTTCCAACCACCCTGCCTTGGGCAGGGACACCTTACGCTAAATCATATCACCCAAGGCCTCGTCCAGCCTGGTCTTGAACACTGCCAGGGATGGAGCATTCACAACCTCCCTAGGCAACCTATTCCACTGCCTCACCACCCTAACAGGAAAGAATTTCCTTCTTATATCCAATCGAAACTTCCCCTGTTTAAGTTTTAACCTGTTACCCCTTGTCCTATCACTACAGTCTCTAATGAAGAGTCCCTCTCCAGCATCCCTATAGCCCCCTTCAGATACTGGAAGGCTGCTATGAGGTCTCCACGCAGCCTTCTCTTCTCCAGGCTGAACAGCTCCAACTTCCTCAGCCTGTCTTCATACGGGAGGTGCTCCAGTCCCCGGATCATCCTCATGGCCCTTCTCTGGACTTGTTCCAACAGTTCCATGTCCTTTTTATGTTGAGGACACCAGAACTGTACACAATACTCCAAGTGAGGTCTCACAAGAGCAGAGTAGAGGGGCAGGATCACCTCCTTTGACCTGCTGGTCACGCTCCTTTTGATGCAGCCCAGGATACGGTTGGCTTTTTGGGCTGCAAGCGTGCACTGCTGGCCCATGCTCATTTTCGCATCAATGAATACCCCCAAGTCCTTCTCCTCAGGGCTGCTCTGAATCTCTTCTCTGCCCAACCTGTAGCTGTGCCTGGGATTGCTCCTACCCAGGTGTAGGATAATGTCCTGGGTTCAGCAGTAGCAGTCATGTTTCTCCTCCTTGGTAGCTGGTGCAGTGCAGTGTTTTGACTTTCGGCTCGGGAACAGAGCTGATAGCGATGTTTTGGTTTGGCCAAGGACTTTGTGAGCCTCATGCTCTGCCAGGGAGGAGGGGAAGCCAGGAGGAAGCAGAGACAGGACACCTGACCCAAACTGACCAAAGAGGTATTCCATACCACAGCACGTCATGCCCAGGAGGTAACTGGGAGTTAGCCAGAAGGGCTGGGAGACTGCAGGGCTGGAGGAGGTATGGGTCGGTGCTTGGTTGGGCTGAGGGGGCAAGTTATCGGTCGGCTGGTGGTGAGGTGTTGTATTCTCTTCCCTTGTTATTTCCTTTATCATTGTTATTACTGGTGGTAGCAGTAGTGATTTGTGTTATACCTTAGTTACTAAACTGTTCTTATCTCAGCCTATGGGAGTTGCATTCTTTTCGATTCTCCTCTCTGTCCCTCCGGGAGCAGGGGGAGGGCAAGAAAGGGGGGGAAGTGAGCGAACGAATTACCTGACTGGGTTTAAACCACGACAGTTCTTTTTGGCGCCCAACGTGGGGCACGAAGGGTTGAGATAACGACAGATTTGACTGGATTAATAGTCACTCGTCACAATGCTGATTTATTGGCTCTCAGAGTTGTTCTTGTTGATCTCACAGCTTCAGAATGTTGTAACTTACGTAGAGCCGGTATTTGCTGTGTTAGTGTTTATCAAGTGTGGGGCTTGGGCTAAGGTTCTTGTCTCACTGTGCTTTATGGCAATGGCTTGTAATACGGGCGGGCTCCAGCAGCAGGGCGGGAGGGACGTGGCCGTGGACTTGTACCTGGCCGTCCGGCTGCTCTTCACCGCCCTGGCCCTCACCCTACTCTCCATCTTCGTGAGGCTGCGGGGAGCCGAGGGGGAGCGGCCCCGGGAGCCGGCGGCTGCCGAACCGGCCCGGGAGAGCGGCCCCGGGGACCAAGCGGCGGCGGGAGCGGGGCCGGAGGCCGCGAGGGGACGGCTGCCGGTGGAGGAGGTCGGGGCGGTCGAGGAGAGGAAGGAGGCGGCTGCCGAGCAGAGGGAGAAGGCGGTGGAGGAGCCGAGCCCCGCGGCCGAGCCCAGCCCCGCGGAGGAGCCGAGCCCCGCGGCGTCTGAGAGCATTTCCCGGAAGCCGCCCGCCGAGCCCCAGGAGGATGCAGGAGACCAGGCAGCATTTCCCAACAGGGCAGAGGAGGAAGAGCTGGACTCGGGAAAAGAGAAGCTGGCGGTGGGAGAGCCGGCAAGCACAGCAGCTACACCAGCCCCAGTGACAAGCACAGCAGCATCAACTGAGAGTTCTGAAGGTTTTGAATGGCCTTTGGGTATCCTTGGGACCTGCCTGCTGATTGTGATGGGGATCAGCATGTTGGCACACATACAGGCTGTGTGCTACCCACGACCATTTTGTCTGATCTCAAAAGTTAAGCAGAGTCAGGTTTGGGTCTTGTCTGGGTTAGATGACGATGCAGGGGGACCAAGAGGTTTTCTCCAAGGCTGGACAGTCATGAGTGGCAGGGTGTGTGGGACAGTATGGGCAAGTATCTAGTCCACTGGGCCCCTCCAGTGCTTTGGAAGCGTCAGAGATGGAAGGCAGCTGTATGGAGTCCCCAGCAACAGGCTGCAGAAACTGCTGGAGGGGACAGTGAATTATTTTGAGCCTGGTGGGCCCATGACACTTTAGACCATCAGAGCAGAGATGCAACATAGAGATGGACTCATGATCGAGGGGTGGACTTAGCAATGGACACTATTGCCCAGGTTATTCACGAGTGTGAACACTGCACACAGTCCCTCCTGCTCTGAAAGACTGTTACAAGAGATGGAGCCTGGCATCATGGACCAGATGGACTCAGCAGCTTTATAGCTACTGGTCCATGCACTTAGATAAGAGTGGAGTGATGGGTGTATTGAAAATGTGGGATCTGAGCATGTCGTGAATGGTATGGAATAAGGGGTGGATAATGTCCTGGGTTCAGCAATGGCAGTCATGTTTCTCCTTCTTGGTAGCTGGTGCAGTGCAGTGTTTTGACTTTTGGCCTGGGAACAGAGCTGATAGCGTTGTTTTTGTTTGGCCAAGGACTTTGTGAGCCTCATGCTCTGCCAGGGAGGAGGGGAAGCCAGGAGGAAGCAGAGACAGGACACCTGACCCAAACTGACCAAAGAGGTATTCCATACCACAGCACGTCATGCCCAGGAGGTAACTGGGAGTTAGCCGGAAGGGCTGGGAGACTGCAGGGCTGGAGGAGGTATGGGTCAGTGCTTGGTCGGGCTGGGGGGGCAAGTTATCGGTCGGCTGGTGGTGAGGTGTTGTATTCTCTTCCCTTGTTATTTCCTTTATCATTGTTATTACTGGTGGTAGTAGTAGTGATTTGTGTTATACCTTAGTTACTAAACTGTTCTTATCTCAACCCGTGGGAGCTGCATTCTTTTCGATTCTCCTCTCCGTCCCTCCGGGAGCAGGGGGAGGGCAAGAAAGTGGGGGGGAAGTGAGCGAACGAATTACCTGACTGGGTTTAAACCACGACAGACATTGACCTTGGCATGGTTAAACTTCGTGAGGTTGGCATCAGCCCACCTCACAAGCGTGCTGAGGTCCCTCTGGATGGCATTCCTTCCCTCTAGGGTATCAACCAAACCACACAGCTTGGTGTCATCAGCAAACTTGCTGAGGGCACACTCAATCCCACTGTCCATGTCAGCGACAAAGATGTTAAACAAGACCGGTCCCAACACCGGTCCCAACACCGATCCCTGAGGGACACCACTCGTTACTGGTCTCCAGCTGGACATTGAGCCATTGACCACAATTCTTTGTGTGCGGCCATCCAGCCAGTTCTTTATCCACCGAGTGGTCCATCCATCAAATTGATGTCTCTCCAATTTAGAGACAAGGATGTCGTGTGGGACAGTGTTGAACGCTTTACACAAGTCCAGGTAGATGACATCAACTGCTCTACCCCTGTCCATCAGTTCTGTAGCCCCATCATACAAGGCCACCAAATTGGTCAGGCAGGATTTCCCCTTAGTGAAGCCATGCTGGCTGTCACCAAGCACCTTGTTGATTTTCATGTGCCTTATCATGTGCTGTATCAGAAACTTATTCTCTGGGTAGATAAATTATGGTCAGAAGTTAGGAGCTGAGAATATTGGACTGATGTATACACTCCTTGTTTAACCAAGGGTTATTCTATAACTCCTTTATTAAGTGTATGACAGATTAGAGAGTGTAAGAAGCCTATTTACAGCAAAAAGGGTTTACCAGTTCAGAAGTATGTGCCAGTAAATAGTGTGCTTCTAGGTTACTTCAGCTCCCTCAAAACTGCTTTTCACACCATTTATATTGCATTGCCTTGTCTCAGCTCACCAAAGGGCCAAGTCATCATCTCCTTCAGAGGCAGGACTGGAAAACTCATGGGATTTTTCCAGATTGAGAGCAGAGTTCCCTCACCTCAGTTTAGTTTACAACCACCAGACCCGGCTCACGCTCTGTGGCTTGTGCTCAATTCATGATCAATAACCAGAAAGCCCTCTTCAAGGGACATGTTAAGAAGATAATTTAGTAGCAACAAAGCAGCTACATATGTGCAAGACAATACAGCAATATATAGACCTTTGGAAATGTATACACATATACATGCATCTTCTGAACACACAGCATATCCTAGGATGCTGTTATACATCTAGAAGTTCCTGGCTCCCCATCCTTCCAGAAGCTGTTACCTGATCACAGTGATCCTACCCTGTCAACCCCTGAGACCAAACCTGGCTTTGTTCCTCTGACAGGAACTGATCAGCAGCGGTCCTCTCTTCATGCCAGCATCTGCCTCAAACCCTTGCCTGCCTCTGTCCAACGGGCCCATCTTGCACATCCTTCTCTCACCCACCCCAACAAGTGCCAATTTCTCCACTCCCTGCCCAAAACACCTCACTTCCCTTCTACCCTTTCCCTCCCACAACAGCAGCCTCTAAACTCTGCTGCAGAGGAGGGGAAGGACAGAAAAGAGGAGGAAGAGAGATAACCACCACTGCTGCGTCAAGCTGCCCTCACCCACTTCCACTTTGCTCTGTGCCCAAGCGTGCACACAGGGGGCAGCAGCTGATACCGGACCCTAGCATGCCTTCCACCCCAGCAGCACCCTGTGCTGGGGCAGATGCTGCTTGAGACCTCTGTTCTGCAGCTTGCGGAGCTGTCCCCATGGGAAAGCACAGGAGCAGGGGCAGAAGCATCCCCTGACATGTGGAACCACAGTGAATGACACCAACACATTCATACCAGAAGTTCTATCTAGCGTTACATAGAAATACTGCCTCCCTGACAAAATCTCTTTACAGCACTCAGAACATTCACTACATGTCAGTGTTTTCAGATCACTTCACAGCATCTCAGCAGCCAACACAGTCAAGTTGCAGAAGCAGGTCTGCGCTGCTCCACATGAAGGGAAGCCTCTGATAAAATAGCAGTGAGGTGCCTGTGCCAGACCATGGCATGGCCCACCACCACCCCTCCGTCATGCACAGGGAGCTGGAAGAAAATTAAAGGCAAAATATATTTAATCATATATGGTCAAATTAAATTTTGAGAAAGGGATTGTGGATTTAATGGAAAAGAAAACTATCCAATAAAGGACACCATATCTTAAAACTAAAACAAACAAAAGCTAAAAACCCTAAACAAAACCTACCAAATGATCAAACAAAACAAACAGAATAGTTATTGGGGCTGTTACAGAGATGCTACCTAACAGCATGAGCAAACTCATTACAGCCTAGCTGCCTCCTTGATATGCTTCACTTTCTTATAGTTTACAGTGCATTTTGACAGCATTAGCTGCAATGGTGAATTCCAGCTATATTCAACACAGGCGGTAATTAAATGGTTATAAAATGTGAAGCTGGAATGCTGACAAGCTCTACAAGCAGCATTATCGGCAGTGACGGTCAGGCAGTCAATCTGCCGCAGTTCTCCAATGGTTTAAATAATGCTTGCCAGGATTGCCCAGTCAACGCTTTCTCCCCACGTCTCTTTGCACCATGCCGCAGTAATTGCACAGATGCCTGCTGTGCTCAGATGGAAAGCTTGAGAGTATCTTCAGGAGAAGGAAAAAACCCAACAAAGAAAACTTCATGCAATTTATTAAGCCATGTTTCACCTTCCAGCAAGACTAACCCAAGAGGCCACCAACAGCTCCTCTCACAGCCATGTATCTCCCCCCCCCCCCCCGCACCCCCACTACAGAACCCCTAATGACCTTGCTATTTCCTTCTTGTGATCACAAATAATAGTATGTTAAAACACTTGGGCATGTGTGGCTGACACGTGCCCGTGAAGCTCAAGAACAAGCAGCTATGTTTACCTTAAAATCTGTGACTATGGTTTTCATGATTGACAAGATCCTCCTGAACACCATGGCTGAGGGGAAAATGGTCAACACTACTGCCTTGCCCCCACGCTTCTGACTAAAACCCATTTCCCAAGTCTCCTAAAATGTTCTTGTAGCACCAGGACCTCGTCTTCCCCCATTGGTGTAGTGAAGAAAGCAAAGCACACATGGACCAGGTGGGTGTCCCCTTTCTGCTCTCTGCCTCCCCTCACCCCCATGCTGGAGCAAAGCTCTGCTGTGATTACAGCTGTCTGAAGCCCTGCGTCTGGGTCCACACTGTGATGAGAAGCAGGCTCCTTTGGCACAGACTGTCATGTTTAGAAGCCATTGTTTTTCTTTAAACTCAACAGTTGCTTCTCAAATGGGAGGAAACAGTGTTTGCACATACACCTCACTTCCCTGGCTTGCTCCAGCCTTCCTGATCACCACCCAGGGCACACATAGAAAAGCCCATCTACTCACACAAAAGCTGTCATTAATGCTGCACGTTCCGGTCCTCTATCAGATACAGAAATGTTGGATCAGAAATAGGAGACACAAACATCGATTTTTTTCCTACTTGCTTTCCTCCACAATGCACTGTTTACTACTCTACAGTCCTTCAGCAGCCTCAAATAAACACTTGATTTAAATGATTTTTTCCTTACTGTCTTCAGTTTACAATGCCCTGACTGTATTCCTTTCTAAGGACACCCCTTTATGCTTGTTCTCTGATTCTGCCACAAAACCTACAGGGCTTTCCCAGCTGGTAACCACTAAGAACAGAGATTAGTTCTATTTTACTGTATGACTTGTGTCCTAAGATCAACCAAGGTAAGTCAGGGCTGAGCAATTCCATAAAACTAAGTCTGTCTAATTGCTTGCTCATCACCTTCCACTATTATTCTCACCTTTCATCCCTATTTTATTCCCATCAAGAGCTGCACACACTTTGCCACACCTCATCTTCAGATGTTGATCTCTTCAAGCAAAGCATTGTCCCCTCTGGCTTCCTTCTTGCATTGCCCAGCATTGCAAGGAGATGATCCTGATGTTTGCGAGGATAAAAAATAATCTGTCTTGCTCTTGGATTGCAGGCACTACAGCAGTGCAAGCAATCCCATCGAAATCTGGAGAGGCAGGAGGAAGGAAAACACACCTCAGGCTGTAGACAATATATTGCACCTCCTTGGAAACAGTGATCAGAAGACCTGATTTAACTGCACTGCACTGCACAGCAAACATAGCAGAGCCTCCAAACATGCTCCTCAAACCTGGTGGAACTGCAGAACTGTCCGTCACCAGGCAATGCCAATATGGTATGATCTCTAATGCACGTGATTTTTGAGACCAGCACTGTTATTTCTAGCCAGTTTCCTTCATGCTCCTCTTTGAGGATTTCCGTGTGATACTATGTGTATCCCAGGTAGCTGAGTAAAATACAAATACATGAGAACAAGCAGAATTTTGAATAGCATTACATTAAATTTCCCTTTCTGCATCACAGTCAACTGCCACATGGTCCACCAAAAAAACCCCACACTATTAAACGTGATAAATACCAGCTTCCTCCTGGTGAAGGGGTCCAATTCCCAGCACAGTGAATGAAACGCACTAAACCAGAACAAAATCCAGCCTAAATCTAATGAAAGTGAATTGGGAGGAAGGAGCACGGGAGGTGGGCGATGGGAGTTTTTTCTGTTCTCAGTTTTGACATAGTCAGATAAAAACAAACATCTTAATTCAAATTCTTCTCAATATTAATGATAAAACCTGTTTCTCTTAGAAAAGCCCAATAAACACACTGAAACTCCAAATATTTTGTAGTAGGAAAAGTTTAGATCACTTCTTCTCAGTGCTAGAGAAAAATTACACTCCTAAATTCTGCCAGCATACTCCTACATGCGTATTTCTACTCACCATGAAACTACATAATTTTTAATATTTATATTAAATATTATATAAAATATAAAATTTAATATTTAAATACGTTAGACACAGTTTCTAAATCTGGAATCTTAGCCGTAGAAAATATGTTCTTCAGCTTTTACCTTAAGGATAACCAGATCAAAGAATTGGAAAGACTATACAAAAATAATACATTCTTGCACTCCATTTTAGGAATAAGCCATTCCAAACTGTATTGTCTGCTTAAAGATGAGAAAGTGCAGAATTGCAGCCTCTACACTGCAGTGTGGTCGTCCAACACACAGAGCAAACATTAAATGAAGAAAGCTGCAGAACCATGAGATGTTGCAGACAGGACTCGATTCTTATCTTGAAAGGCAAAACCTTTACCTCCATCTGAAAAAGTTAGGGTGCATTTATGAGGTTAGAAATGAAGCATGTTCTGTACAGGGAATAAGGATACATGCAACATTTTAGTGCTGTGTAAAGTTAGGGATCTCCAGGTTTAGGAAATGCCTGGAGACCTTCCCTTCCCACCCAGTTCCCCACACTACGTGGTTTGCTCCCCCTCCCCAATCAGGTACATCTGTTACCTACACAAAGGAAGCAGAAAACTGCCACCGTGCCAAGGGAAGTATTTTAATTCGTCTCATTCTCCATGCAGGTAAGTTACTACACAGAGCTTAAAGAAGCACATATATGTAATATTGAAACTATTTTGCCAAGGAAACTTAGTCTGATACTGAAAACAGTATTGGGTCTTATCTAACAATGCAGAGAGAGGTGCAGATATTTAGGAACGGTCCGAGATTCATTCCTAAACTGCATTTGCACTCTCCATGCAAGCACTCAATGAAACAAAACTGATATGTAATTTTAAGAAATATATTGTAAATATATCAAAATAACTTTAAAAATTAACTCCGCCCACCCCCAGTTTAAATCAGAAAACAGTCTTGTAACTTGCTTCTGCTAAAAGTAAAGATGTAAAAATTTATATGGTCACTGAAAGTATGATTCACAGGAAAGGAGAAGTCATGGTATGCAGTGCAAAGTTGAGGCACACCATCATGTAAAGACTTGTTTTAAGATCAGTTTCAATGTGGTTTATCCCTTGCCCCTTTAGACATAGCTCCTGCTTCACTGATTACATCAGCAGAAATCCTGTGGGATGGTGGGAATCACGGTGTGGAAAACAAATTCAGTCCACTTCAGACAGCTAGTAAGAACAAACCTGCTTACCGTGCATAAACGAACACCAGCTTCTGCTCATCATCTGCCATCTGATTTTTAAGAGTTAAAAATAAGATTGTTTGATGTGTGAGTTTGATGTGTCATTTGTGACAGTGACAGCAGAAGAGATATTTGTAAAAGATATCTTACAAACACTGATGCTACTGAAACACTGAATTACCCGAGGCAACTCATGCCTTGCTCTGAAATTGTCTCTGAAATCAAGTACTGTCTCGGGTACTGAGGATGCTGGAAAGTCTTAGGTGTACAACCCCAAATCCCAGAGACTTATTGCAAAAAGACACTGCCATCAGTGTAAAAGCCAGACTTAAAAAAGAACAACAGAAATGCAAGGTGCTGCTCGTGGAAACTTCCAAGCCTGAGGAAAGACAGAGAGAAGCTGTAGTATTTCTTATGACATAACTTCTTGGAAGAACACTTGCCACTGGGAAGATTAAATAAAACCCCTAAACCCAAGTGCTACACAGTCCACAAACAGGAGGTCTGCTCCCATGGCAGAGAGGAGCAGTGGGGCATCCTATGGTGCTCCTCATTGAAGATGGCAAGGCCCGCAGCCGCCATGGCAAACAAAAGCTGTTGTTTCATGCCCAGAAAGGTCTAAGGCAGGAAATTTGTGTTTATTTTAGCTGGTATCAGATGGAAGGAGGATTTGTGCAGTCACACTGAATTAGCCCCTCCTAATAGCAGTCACTGATGACTTTTGATCGAAGATGACAGAAGCTGGCAGATGCATTCTCAAACACAGCAAAGTAGGGAGACTTTATCAGTAGCCTGCTAAAAGTAATAACCAGAGGCAAACCCTCCTTGGATGCCAGAAGATCTACAGAAAGGGAATGGTACGAAACATTTTCTCCCCTTTTCAGATACTTTGGTAAAGAGACACAGAAGCTCAGCAAAATATTTCCCGTGTTAGGACATTACAAATGTCACTCTTGCCCTGGACTTTGATGTTTACAAGGCGTGAGTTCCCTCCAGAGTCTTATAGTATTTCTAGCTGAATAATTAGATTAATAACTCCATCAACCACAAAACAGGATTCACTGGAAACCAGGCTCCATCAACTCTAGGGCTGTCAGACTTCGTCTTTCTTTCACAAATAACCAGGAAATGCAATTGCAAGAATAAAAAACCCAGAACATTGGAATCCTCAAAGAATTAACAGAGAGAGCCCAAGACCTACATAACAGTTTGAGCAGGAACCTGTTCCCTCGCAATGGAAAGAGCCTGACTAGTAGAAGACATGTGGCTGCCTTCAGCTTGTGTCAAGTCCTTGCCAGAAGTACCCATAAACATCCCCACTTAGCAAAGCTCCAGGCTGGGCCAGATGGAGCCCTTAATGGAAGCTGAGTAGATAACTGAGACCTGAAGAGCTATAAAACCTCTTCTGCCTAGAAGTCCCCTTCAGTTCAGAGGCACGGCAATAGCTGGGCATCACAAGCATCCAGTGCAACAGCTGGCCCTAACATGCTATTGGATTCGAGTCACCAACACCACCAATCCCCATGCTTAACCAAGCACGGTGACATTGGTCTTTTAAGACAAAAAAAAACAAGGAAGTTCTCTTGTAGAGCAGAAACCAGGAGCTGGCTGAGCTCCCAAGACTTCAGGAGACAATTTAACTGTGTCTGCGGCTTTGGCAGTTAGCTTTTGGTAGACACACACTGCTGCTATTCCCTTGGTGATCAAGTTGGCAGTATCAAATGACTAAAAATGACAGGTCTGGGGGGGGTAGGAGGGCTTTAATGTGACCTGACACAACTTAAAATCTAAAATAAAGAGAAAAGCCAACAATGTGGAATAAAGGGAGGCATCCACTGAGTTTAAATTACTATGTTAAAAACTGGTAATCTTTATAGTTCATGGAGATAAATAGATCTCTCAAGAGGGCAATTCATGCAGCAGTTATTGTAAAGGGGGAAGAAATCAGCTTTCAGAGCTGCCAGGTTTATTCTCATGGCATCTTGCACAATGAGGGATGGATAATAAGAAAACAATAAAATAAAAAAAATAGGTGTGAATCTGAATAATACTTTTAAGTCAATATCTGTGTGAGTCAATGCAAAATAGAAACATAAATTGAAAAGATCATGACAATGATCAATAAACAAAGATTGTAAGTGAGACACCAGCAATGTACTATTTACACCTCACAACCCAAGAGCTGAACAGGCAGAGTTCATGGGTGGTTTTCAGCCTCTGTCTGCCTTCATTCCACTGATCCACTCAGTGACACTACCCAATGAAGTTACCAAGAATTAAAAGTAAAGGCCACGCTGTCAAAACAGAGTGTAGTCAAACGCAGTTGTTGAAATTTAACTAAGTTAACTGCTCTAATCGCTGCCACCAATATTAATTGCAAAGAGCTCTACTGCTGAAACTGATGAACTCCTGGATTTGCACTGACTATGGAGGATTCTCTTCGGGAAAGAATTAAATTCAGAATCGAATACTACCAAAAAAGAAAAGAGTCTACAGGAATTAGATAGCCTCAAACAAAACACAGACAACATGTTTTCTTCTGTTTAAGAGAATGAAGAGATTTTACTTATACAACTAAAACCTGAACTATACTCCAAAACCTCCTCCATCACTGAATCAGCTACCACATCATTCCATTTTTTATAGGAAAATGACAATAATCAGTCTTAACTGGACATGAGGCACTGAATCACTTTATTTCTTGTTCAAAAGTATTTCAACCATTATAAATTAACTTTCTCTACTGCAAGCACTAGTCTGGAACACAATTATGTCAGAATTTAATCTGAATTCAAGTATTCAAGTGTAACAACTTACACCCTCAAAGCAGAGTCAATTCACTTACCCTCTGAAAAACTCAAGTGTCCACATGGAAATCTTGTTCTAAACGACCACATTAGACAACTGGCACCTATGCCCAAGGTCTTCATTACATTAATTCCCCAGGCTCACATTGCTGCTGTGTATTTTCCAGTCCAATATGCACATATTCAAGCCAGAAGTTAAAAGTTAAAGCTATGTGTTAAGGACTTTGAGGACTCGTTTTTGGCAGCAAAACAAATCTATATGGATGGTCAACCAATAGTTATTTTGGGAATAATTTCCAAATGGTAAGAAGTGTATGTAGAAGGGGAGAGCACAGAACTTGACTTTTCAAGTGACACAGTTAATGGGTTCTTAAATAAAAAATCTGAAGTTATAGGAAAAATAAACAGAAAAAAATCCTTAAGCAGGCAAGGCATAAATAAAACCAACATAAAATCAAAAATTTTCCAATTCTATACCTAAAAAACAATGTAGAAGTCTAAGCTGACCAGAGCATGAAGGAACTATTTTAGTTTGCACAGACAACCTTTTTTATCTCCTGCAATTAAAACAAAAGCATTGACCTCTCTGCCACAATCTAAGTCAAAGATGGGTGGTTAAAATAATGGTCAGAAACTTAGAGCTTCAAGGAATTTATTTAATTGCTGCAGGGGGAAGACTCGGGGGCTGAAAGTTGTTCTAACAATGAAGCAAATCCGCTCTGCACACAGACAGCCCCTCCACCGAGACAGTCACTTGGTTACAATAGAAACAAGATCACAGTTAATCTCCAACAGAGAGCTACATGCCTTGGCTAAATCAAAACCTATACCCTTTCCTGGTGCTCTCTCCGAAAGCCCTGCTGACAGCAGCAGAGCTGACCAAGCGTTAGTTATGAGGACATAATAGGGCTGCTAAAGTTGAACCAAACTGAATCCATTCCTCTCTGTTTTCATTAGCCTTTTTTCTCAAGAATGCAGTGTCATTTTATAGGGGTAGGTTTATTCCTGCAACTGTTAGGAGTTGGTTATGGACAGCCTGTGGTCTGCTCCTGGCCTTCCTCCACCTTGTTCCAACTCCTACAGCCGCCTGGAGTTACACAGTTAACTAGAATAATAGAATCACAGAATAGTTAGGGTTGGAAAGGACCTTAAGATTATCCAGTTCCAACCACCCTGCCATGGGCAGGGACACCTCACACTAAACCATATCACCCAAGGCTCTGTCTAACCTGGCCTTGAACACCACCATGGATGGAGCATTCACAACTTCCCTGGGCAACCCATTCCAGTGCCTCACCACCCTCACAGGAAAGAATTTCTTCCTTATATCCAATCTAAACTTCCCCTGTTAAAGTTTGAGCCCATTACCCCTTGTCCTATCACTACAGTCCCTAATGAACAGTCCATCCCCAGCATCCCTATAAGCCCCTTCAGTTACTGGAAGGCTGCTATGAGGTCTCCACGCAGCCTTCTCTTCTCCAGGCTGAACAGCCCCAACTTCCTCAGCCTATCTTCATACAGGAGGTGCTCCAGTCCCCTGATCATCCTCGTGGCCCTTCCAACAGTTCCATGTCCTTTTTATGCTGAGGACACCAGAACTGCACACAATACTCCAAGTGAGGTCTCACAAGAGCAGAGTAGAGGGGCAGGATCACCTCCTTTGACCTGCTGGTCACACTCCTTTTGATGCAGCCCAGGATACAGTTGGCTTTCTGGGCTGCGAGCACACACTGAAGCCGGCTCATGTTCATTTTCTCATCAACCAACACCCCCAAGTCCTTCTCCACAGAGCTGCTCTGAATCTCTTCTCTGCCCAACCTGTAGCTGTGCCTGGGATTGCTCCGACCCAGCTGTAGGACCTTGCACTTGGCACGGTTAAACTTCATGAGGTTGGCATCAGCCCACCTCACAAGCGTGTCGAGGTCCCTCTGGATGGCATTCCTTCCCTCCGGATGGCATTCCTTCCCTCCAGGGTATCAATCGAACCACACAGCTTGGTGTCATCGGCAAACTTGCTGAGGGCGCACTCAATCCCACTGTCCATGTCAGCGACAAAGATGTTAAACAAGACCGGTCCCAACACCGATCCCTGAGGGACACCACTCGTTACTGGTCTCCAGCTGGACATTGAGCCATTGACCAGAACTCTTTGTGTGCCGCTATCCAGCCAGTTCTTTATCCACCGAGTGGTCCATCCATCAAATTGATGTCTTTCCAATTAGATGTCATTAATTATGGTTGTGTCATTTGATGACTGATCAGTCAGCAGAAGATTGAATTTTGCCCACTCCTCAGTTTAAGGGATTTAGAAGTGAAGGCGAAATTCAGGCCTCAAGTTAACAAGGAAGAAAGACTTTATTACCTTGTCCAGGTGGAAGAAAGAAGGTACTGTTAAACAGTACAGGTAACTCTGTAACTTCAACATGTTCTGCTTTTGACTCCTTCCTTGAACATTTCTCATTAAGAAGGTCACCCTGACTCTATACAAAGGCAATAACATGAAACTGGCTACCCAGAATAAAAAATACACTAATCCCAGAGAAGGTCACAAAACAGCCATTTATGCTTCTAATACAAAGAACCTTGTCACAGTCAGAGCTCAAAGGAGAACTCGGCTGAGCTGCTACAAACGAGCCTGCAGGGAAGTGCTGCTGTTTCATGAAGGAATTCTTGGGCAAGCATTTGTAAGCTGCTTCTTTACAAGATTAAAGAGTTTGAATATCCTCTTGCTACAGGCTTTGCTAGCGCACACAATGAGCAGGCTGCTGACGTGCATGGGTTTGCTTACCAAAATCAGAGACACAAAAAATGGTCTGGACATACTGAATCTAATTACAGACACACTTCCAATCCCAAGAAAAGACTGAATAAAACCAGCACATACAAGTTCCTCTGAGAAGATAATTAGTCTTTTTCCCTGGCTTTGCACTGGTTGCACTAATGTTCTGTGGTTAGCAGCAAATTACCAAAAGTAAAACTGCCTTCTACAAATTTCTGCCTTTATGTTCCACACATACATCCCTGAAAATATCTTTTTTAACTGGTAGTAAGGTGCTCAGTTTTTCATAAAAGACAAGAGAAAAGAATCCAAAAAACCTGTATTTACCTTCCTTACCCTGGACTTACTTCACGGCCTTCAGAAGACTCATTAATCACTGATCAAAAACTTACAAAGCTGCAGGTTGGAAGGGACCTCTGGAGGTTGCCTGGTCCAGCCCCTGTTCAGAGTAGGGCCTAACCTCAAAAGCCAAGACCCAGCTGCTCAGGGCTTTGCCCAGGCAAGCTCTGAATTCCTCTGGGGACAATGGTTACACAGACTCTCAGGGCAACTTGTCTCAGTGTTTGACCTCACATTCTGACGATATTCTGCCTTATACTGAATTGGAATTCCCCTTGTTTCAACTTGCAAAATTAAACAGTATCAACTATGGGCCATTTGAAGCCTGAAGAACTGCAAGTGTTGGCAAATCCCAGTTCCTCAGTGCCGAGATCTGAAAGTAGAACTCGGGAGAAAAAAGGACTTGGGTGAAGTGTATATCCACAAGCTACTAAAGTAGAGGAGCCCCACACTATTGACCATGGTTCCAACCTGGAGCCTGGATCAGTGCCATGAGGAGCATCTGCTTTGTTTGCATTTGTATGCAGTTCTACCATTAATCCACACTTTCAGAAATTTATTAAGTTTCACACGCTGTGGATTTTTCAGATTAAAAGCTCAAAATATGTTTCCTGGATACCATTGGTTAGATAAGATTTCTGAAGATTATACAAAGAACTACCAGACGCAATGAAACAGCTCAGGAAATTTTGCTGGCAGATTGAGCCATTAAATTTGTCCCTGATGCTTCTATTTTCATTTGCAGAACTATTTTGTTTCTTTTAAAGCCAAGTTTTAAAAGAAAGCAAATAAATTCTGACCAACAGCACAACAGATGGAGAAATGTTTGAGTTGGTCTGAAAATCTTTGAAAGTTCTGTTGGATTAAGCAGGCTGCAAGCCAAGTGTTTGCTGGCTATCAGAAGGTATCAGGTCTACAGCTTGCTGGTAATGTCTAACATAATAGTGACTCAAGTAAAATATGCCAGGATATTTTTATCTCAAGACAACGTCAGTTGACAGTTCTATTTCTTAAAAAAAAAAAAAAAAAAAAAAAAAAATCAGAAGATTTTCTTCATTGACATAAGGACAGGAATAAGCAAGACAACATTAAAAGCTATTTCCCAAAGCAGGAAGAAAGTCAGATGTACATACCAGCTCGTATAAATAGCTCTAGAAAGTTTTTTCCTTTCCTCGTTTCCATCAGAAAGGGCTGGTACAAGTCCTGTATCATACGTTTAGGTTGTATGTGAGAGGAATCTTTTTCTTTCATTTGTCTCTGTTAGATATCAGTCAGACCAGTCATTGTTAGAATAAACTTTAAACAGACCAGTCAATTCAGTCACACTATTTGTTTACCAAAGCAAAAATGACAACTACATTCACCTATGAAGCAAAAGCCTTCCATCCAGTACTTACTCAATATAGTCTGATCAGCTCATTTGGGCAGCTCAGTGGTGGCCAGAGTCTCCTTTCCATAACAGCATAGGGATGTTTCCTCTTCCACAGGAAAGTGGTTTGTGCAAAGTCTTGATTTATCAGGGAACTCCGACAATACCAGCACAACAGCACCAAGCCATCTTTGGCTTGCAAAGTTCTCACAGCTGAAGTCTATATTTCTTATTCTCATTAAGATGTGTCTGTAGACAAATGTAATTTTAAATGCTGACAAGTCAATGAGTTCACCCTTAAGATGGAACTGCAGAAGGATGTGCAGAGTCAACAGACTTCCGGACAAACTTCCTTGAAACTTTTGCAGCCAAGACATGAAAGTCTTCCAGAAAACTTCTCACTTTTTATATATATGGGAAATATAAACAGCAAAACACATTCTTTAGTATGAAAAACACATCAAATGTTGGGTTTTGGCAGTCTAATTCTTGAGATTTCTTGGATTGTTCTTCATGACATCAAACTTCATTACAGTCATATTCACCTCAAGAGAGATGGACAAAGTGGATTATAAGGAACCCAACTGAGCAATCTGAGATCACAAAACAAGACTGTTATAGAACAGGAAACATGGATCTGGACTCGCTGTTCTAACTTTTGTGAAAAATTCTCCTTAGGATATGAAACTATTGAGGTACCCAAGGTACAGAAAGTTTATGGTAGGTCTAGAGTAATCATTAGGTGGTAATATGACAAAGGCACTAAATTTTATCAGCATTAAATTGCCAAAATTTATTCAGATGACGTTTTTCTCTCTGAACCTACATCTCATTAGCATGAGCAGAAAAGCAGGAAAGAGAAACAAGCATGCCCAAGTAACACAGGCATAACACGACCTCCATGCAACACACGACTCCTGAATTGTTTCGTCCCTCAATCACATTAACAAATGCATTTTGTCATCCACTAAGACCTACAAATTTGCAGGGCATAGCTGTGATTTTGAAAATCTATGGCCACCACAGACACTTTGACTTTGTGATTACTGTTCATCATGCCCATCTGGTCTTGTACCACTGCAAAACAATGCTTGTAATGCAGTCTCCAGGAATCAGACCATTTGAACAGATACCTTGATGCGCTCTTACTATCACCAGTTCATGGGAAAACACTTAGGACTGTATATGAAATAGTGATAGAAGACCCCAAAAATCGACACAGTTTAATCTGCAGCAAAGGCATGCGTAGAATCACCTGCTACCTGAGAAAGGAAGACTGTGCATAACAAATGAATAAAACATTAAATACACAGCAGGTAATCAAATGACTAAAGCAGTTTTGAAGGGCTCTTTTTTTTTTACTATTATTATTATTATTATATTTGGCAGGTGGAACTAGTCTGTCTGCTCCTAAACTTGTGTCTCTCAGCTGGAAACACAATGCGCAGTTCTTGTGCCGCAAGGCTGAATTAAACTACATTTAAATTCCATACCCAGGTAAAAAAAAAAACTTCCTACAAAACTTTATCGTCAAAGAACACTTAGTTCTTATTCACCTTCATATTTCCAGTTCTGTCTCAAAAAATAAATGCTAAAAGCCTATGATGTGTCAACCCATTCCAGATCTAAGCAGCTCCTGTCCAAGTTAACCAGCACCTGTAATAGGACTGATCTCTGCTTCCTTATATGAAACCACTGATTAATGCAGCAGAAAGACCTTGGCAGCTCACCTTTCGGGAGGGCAGAACGTAATATTAACAAGGATCCTACCTTTCATATACAAAAGGCCCTGGCAGGAAAACCCAGCAAGCCTGTAATTTTTATATATTTTTTTTAAACACTTGAAAGACTTTAAGTGCTAGAGGGTGTACTTTCAAAACCCTTACATAACCTGTTCTGCTTCAACAGCAGGGCTTTTCTGTGCTCTGAATAATCCAGCAAGCAGCCTAGGAGCAGGGAGCTGGTGCAGGCTGCAAACAGGACTGGAAGGGGAACTGCACATCTGGCCACCTCCTGAGCTCAGACAGGAAAAAAGCAGCACGTCTGCATCTGGCAGGAGAAAGGGCATGAGAATCAAATCCCAGTCTGGTCCTGTTAAAGACAAAAGAAATCTGAAAAGGTCCTCTCTGTCTGACACAGCCCACTGAGGTGCCTCTAAGCCAGCACAGCATATATGACCAACTTTAATTAAACTGTCCATAGACCTGGGGTTTGGTACTGTCCCACACCCCTCCTGTGCCCAGTAGAATGGCGTTTTTGTGTTAGCTGTCACGTCTTTAATAAACACCTGCTCCTCCCTACTAATACAACCAACACTTCAGCAAGCTCTTGCTAGGGCTCAGCGCATATAGAGAGGCCATTCCTAAACCTGGATTCAGTGGCTGTTTCTCTTCAGAGGTACAAAGCAGGTAAAATCCCTCAGGGAGGAGAAAGGAAACTAAAACATGCACCCCACGGCCCCTAGGCAAATCAGAAGAGTGTCATAAATGAGCAGCTGCAGTAACACGGGTATTTATCCACTGAGAAGGACAAGGAAACCAAATAAGCTATTATTTTGTGAAGGTCACTGAACAACCATCAGATAACAGGGTTCAGTTGCTACTGACATGGACTGAATTTCAAGGACCAGTGGAAGGGTGTATTTCTGTATTCTTAATTTCATGACCAACCCACCAAATGCTCTCAAGATTGCTGGCATGCCAAGAACTGAACAGGGGGTAAGTTTTGGGTTAGGGAACATGAGGGGGGATACATTTTGGGTTAGGGAACATGAGGTCTGCAGTGCATTAAAGGGAGTGTCTAAAGACTGTGCTATAACATGCCATTTCATGGGATAAAACTTTTCATCTTCGGTGGCTGTCAAAGTAGCACTCTTTGCATTAGCACAAACACTCCATCACCTTTTAGTCTGAATCCTCTGCTCAAACAGACTTACATTCACCCTCACAAGCCTGGGTATGAGGGTGGGACAGTGCACCTTCCTTTATAACACCCAAACTGACAGACCCTCACAAAACAACCATGGTCACCAGCACAGTAGGATTCCAGTGAAGAAAAAACTAATTGCTGGTTGTGAGTAAAAGCAAGACTGGATGGATTAATATAGAGAGAAAGATAAGTGAAATACAGCTATGAGTTTAACCTCATTCAGTGGCCAAGAGTACATGTGAAGATTATATTTACCTGCTGCAACTGCAGAAAGTCCTGGGAGCAGGGTATGAGTGCTTACTTCCAAGTTTACAAGGAGAAGGGCTGTTTTTAGGAAACCATTATTTTTTTAACACTAAAAAGGGAAAAGAGGGAAGATAAAACCAATCCAGAGAGAATTCCACCACTGGCATTTGGTCTGCCCAGTAATGACACCATGTACCTAGATCAGAAAAGGAAGCATTTGGTTCTGCAAAATCCCATGTGCTGCAAGCAGTGATGTGCTGCATACATCGGTTAGAAGAGAAGGAGAAGGGCAACTGCCTCCTGGTTTGCAGGCACTGCACCACCTGTGGCCTTCCCTGCTCCCATAAAAGCTGCAGCTGGAGAGCTGGCTGCTACGTGGGCTCCTGCTGTCTGTTACTTCAAGGGCAAAGCCATCAGATGAGGATTAAAAAAGCATAAAATAAAAGTTGCGGAGCTAACACAATGTTAGCACATGCTGTGAAGCAGCATGTATACACTGTGCTCCTTCCCTCTCTCCCCCTCTGGTCTTGTTTAGTTGGACTATGGGTGCTTTGCAGAAGGGACACTCCTCCTCCTCCCTACATTTGGATGCCAACACGCCAAACTTCATCATGTTTTTTAGCCACATGCCATAACCAAACCAGGACAGGCCATGATACCAAACAGGTTCAGAAGTTAGGCAGCAGATAAGCTAATGCGTCTATCCAGAGGGCTTACTTGTTAAGCAACGTTACTAAACCACAAACACAAACTAGTCCAAGCAAGTGAGAGCTTGCAAATAAGTAAGTAGTACAGTTTGTTCACAAGCTTAAAGATTATTACATTCAATTGGCTGAGAAGCCGCAAAGAGGTTGGCATACACCAGCCTGGTGCAATGAAGGCAGTGGGAAGCCTTGATTTAAATGAATGTCACATTTTTATCCTATTTTTTTCAAGTTATAACTTACTTTCTTAAAGAAAGTTATCTAACAGCGAGCACTGAATTATCAAACTATATTGACATGCAGCTACATAGTGTGACATTACATTTGGTACATTTTGTAAGAAGGTAAACAGATCTAGGATAAATATTCTAATTAGTAAAATTCACTATTTGTGTCATTCTTTGCTTAGATGGCAATGAGGATCCAATAACAAATAGAAAAGCAGAGCTTTACATAGTGCAGCCACCCTAAACATGACCCTCAGCATCCAGTTAATGTATGGTTTCTAAGTGAGTAACCACCACCACTGCAGCAGTTTGCGTTTCCTTAAACGCCCTGCAGAAAGCACACACTGACAATTCTGGGGAGTCCCGGTTTAATTTTGCATTTTCAAAAGAAGTTCAATTAAAATAATAATTAAAAAAAAAACAAATCCTGTTCCATTTAAAAAAACAAGTTCACACATAAATACACCTCCACGGAGGCCGTCCTACTCCCCCCTTCAACTCCTGGCCTTGTACCTCCTCCTGCTCCCTCCAGTTAGATTAAGAGAGTAATTAAAAAAAAGCAAGTTATAGGAGGCTTGAAGTAAACACCCTTGGAGTCATTGAACTTGAAGTTGTACTTGGAAATCAGCTGGAAGGTTAAAGCAGACTGCAGCCCTCATGACCTCGCCCCCAGCTCAGAGGGTTTCCATTTTTCTGCTGAAGGACTTCATCTCCTCTCAGATCTCTCTAACTGCATCTTTGTCCCCTCGTGAAATTCAGACACAGAGGGTGAAATTGTGCCATGCAACTCAATGAATTCAAAAGCAGTTTCTTCTCAGTATAATTTAGATGCTCAAATACAGCTGAAGGACACATGCTCTGCCACATCACCAAGGAATGCGTCTGTGTCAGGGTTTAAGGATCTGGTCAGAGACAGAAGGGCTGCACTTGGAGAATCGCTGGTAGAAATAAATCAGGGAGCCACAGAGAACTGCTAAAACCTCCCCATGTGACATACACCATGGCCACTGAAGTTATTCCAGGGTTGAAGTGAAAATATGTCTGATTTCTAGCACGTCTATCAAACAGAGCTGACAGCAGTTTACACAGGACAGTCAAATTCACTCGTCAAACTCTTCATCCTTTCTGCTTTCTCTCTGCTGGAGCCTCTGGTGTTTCAGTTCTTCATGGAGATGCTATCTGGCTCCCAGTTCTATGCTGGACAAAAAGTCTTTCAAGGTTATTTTAAACCAATATGGACAGTCATCAAGATAGTCCTGTAAGGGATTACTGATGAGATTAACATTAGCTATTAACTCAGTGAAGAAATCTAAATGTGATAGTGGAAAAGGCTCAAAGAATATCAGACCCAGGGACTGCAAGAGAAATACATTGATAGTACGCTCACATCTCCAACACTGCATTCACTCTTGGTCACCCATCTCAAGAAGGATTTGGAAAAACAAGAAAAGGCATTGAGGATAAAAAGGATGCCTGGAAGTGTGTGCCAGCTTCCAGGCATATCAGAAGACTAAATATACCAGGACATGATGAAAAAAATGTGTTTGATGATAGAAATGACAGAGAAAACAATGACTGCTCATCATTTTTTCCTAACAGAGAACTAATGAGCATGCAGGGAAATTATAAGATAGTCTAAAAAAGAAGTGGTTTTTTTTTCCATGTAATACATTCATTTGCTGCAAGATATTGTAGGCACAGCTTGGAATATTACAAGGCTTACATAAAAGACTTTAAACAAATCCCTGTGGGTTAGGTTAGTAGTG
The DNA here is from genome assembly GCF_034315485.1 of Pezoporus occidentalis. Lineage (NCBI taxonomy): Eukaryota > Metazoa > Chordata > Aves > Psittaciformes > Psittacidae > Pezoporus > Pezoporus occidentalis. The sequence goes on along the minus strand of NW_026914940.1, from coordinate 12,047,373 downwards.
GCTGTGACATGCAGTGGCTGGGGTACAATGCCTGGCTCCAGAAGTCCCGAACCGCCAACGGCCCAGAGGCAGAAGGGGATACAAAGGGAAGGAGCACCTCGCCCTCAGGCAGTTTTTATTCTTTTCCCCTTAAATATCAGCTTTTCCCCTTAAATATCAGTGTAAGAGAGAGGATCACAGAGTGGCAGACATCCAGCCATATCTGTACCAATGCTTATGTCCACACACGGGAACAAGCATTTAACATGGTTTATCTAAGGGCGATCCCAGCCAAGGGAGAGCTGCAGGACGAGGACACCTTCACCATAGCTTTGGAAAGCAGCTTGCTCATCAGCAGCAGCACTGTACACTTCCTACTCGTTACCAATACCAGTCCTTCAGAGAGCATCCAGCAGCTGGGGGTGTGCTCATCACCCCAGACCAGGGGTGAAGCCTTCACTCACTGATGTTCTCCACAGATGCTCTCCAGGTGCTGTCCCCCCAGGAATATGTGATGCCAACAGTCAGTAGAACAGCATGAGATCTCCCTTCCCCCAGGGACCAGCGCTTTGGTAGTGGCCTGACACAGCACTATCTTCTGGACTCACACCATGCAAGGTCCTCAACCTCCATCCTCCAGCTCCACATTGAACAGCAGCCTTGCCCTCATCAGTCAAGTCGTTCTCTTTCCTAGCTAAGGTAGGAAAAAAAAGAGTTAAAGGCAGGAAGGTAGGCTGAGAGGAGGGACTCAGGAAACTGGGCTGGAAAAAGAGCACAGACTTGCTGTGATAACTTGGGGAAACAGGATGTCGCAAGGAGGCCAAATGCCCACGCTGTTCCCACACCCCAATGCAAGGCTGTCCAGACTCCCCACCCCCCTGAGGTTTGTCTTTATTTTTAACAAGTGCAAAAAAACACCCAAGGCAACACTGTACTGACAAATATAAATGACTCAGCTGGAGATAGACTGCCTGAGTAAGCCCCAAGACTAATTATCTCTCTAGCTCTCCTCCTCTCAGAGGTAATCTCATACCTTCACAATAACGAGATCAAGACAAAATACATCTCTGGTCTGTCTGCTGGGCTGGGACAACACAACACTTTTGAATCTCCCAGCAGCATTGAAAATGATTGTAAGGCAGGACATTTTTCTCTCAGTCTTACTACAGCCCTAAGTAAGCTTTTGTTACTTCAAGTAATGAAAAAGTACTCACAAAAATCAATCCAACCTGTCCTGAAATTAGTATTCTCCTAACCACCGTAAAGATGATTGAAATATCAACACCCTTCATAGTCCCACATAAAGACAGGCTACTTCCCCAAAAAATGCTTTTCTTGAGCAAATAGAGGAAGTTTGTAAAAGCCCAGCTGCTCAAAACTTGCTTCAATTTACGAGCTGCACAAATAAGGAAGAGCCTCATGAGGGTTTTGATTAGAAGTTCAGAGCACTAAGCCTGACAAAGAATTGGGTTGTCATGTTCCTGACAGTCCATTAGGAGGCCACAAGAAAAAAATGCACCGAATGCTCTTAACCAGTAAAGGTACCTGAAGAGTGCACGTTTTCACACAATTAAAATCTTACTTACTTGTCTCCCAACAATCCAAAGGAAAACCAAAATGTTTAAACATGTAAAGGCATAAATCTGCACATTACTTATGTCTGTATGTTTGTAACAAGAGCAAAATTGTCCAAATGATTTTTTCTTCTGACTCATGCAAAGAAACCCAAACTCAATGAAAAGACTCCTTTCTACTTATCAAATCAAGGCAGCTTTGGATTAGCTTCCAATACCTGATTGAGACTCAAGAAAGCACATACACTTTCTTTTATTTTTAATCTCCTCCAGTCTTGGTGCATTCAAAGGAATCTAACTGATCTGCTAAAGATGCAAACAAAAAATCATTCTTACAGGAAATGAAGTGCATTAACACTGAACCGTATTTGTTCCCTGGCAATTTAAGAGAGAATCATTTCATTATCAAAAACTCAGTGGCCACAAGGCTTTGCCATTACAGTTTCTGTAGACTTTATTTTTTGCTTCCATTTTCCACCAGAGAACCCCAATGTGCTTTACTGCCATTAACATCTACATCTTTGAAAGTCGCTGCTGATTTTAAAAGGGGGCAAATTGCTGTTGCTCATCTTCAAAGATGTTAAACTGTGCACAGAAATGCACAAGTACCTGTATGCAGAACTTCAGCCTTCAATTAATACCGCCTTTGTTATGTGCTTCTTTGATGGAGACATTCCCCCATATTTTTGGGGGCAACTGAGACAGTAGGTGGGGGGAAAGAGTAGAAAATACCATTGCTCTGAGTATGAGGATACATTTCTTAGCCAGCTTGTACTAGACCCAACCCTCAAACATGTATTGTGTCCTTAAATTACACGTGCTGTAGGTTTGTGAAAGGCAGAGATGACTACATATTTAGTGTGTATTTAGTACAATATAGACCAAAATTAGCAAACAAAATCATAACATCAAGTGTAGGGCCAAAACAATACACCTGTTAACCAATTCAACATCCAAGTTAAAAAAAAATAAACCAACAGATCCAATGCTTTTGCGAAAGCAACTTGCCCAAGCTCCAGAGGCTGTTTAATCATGTCTGAGTGTCGGAGCAGTGATGAAGGCTTGCTGCAGTGAGGATGCTGCACCAGGTGATATGTAGGAGAGGGAACCAGGGAAAATAGTATGAACAATGGTAACCCGGAAGACATGAAAGCAGAGAGAAAAAGTAAACAGAGAATCATTGGGCTCCTCTTTCACATGGATGAAGGCTCGCTTCAGAGAATTTCACAGATGCAGACAGACCAAATGAAGAGGACAGTGCACTAGCACACTCTTACCACCAAGCTCTCTGAGTATCAGCCACATATATTTTGCAGAGAACATGCTTTGGCTCCTTTTTGTTTTCTACACTGTTTCCTGTTCACCCTCTTTACTGCTTTGGTTTATGAAGCCAAAACCTTTGATCAAGCACCAGATTAAGAGAATGCACATTAGAAAAGCATTCTTAATTCCTGCATTTGAACAAAGCCAACATTTCACAGGCATTCGTTACGCCAATCAGCTAAAAGGGTTTACAGGGCAGATATGCTCCCCCCCAGGCTATCTGTTTCTGTAATGGATTCTTTACTAAATCTATAAACCAGGGAAGGATGGATTATAGACATTTAAACAGCAAAACTAATTAACTAAACATAACTACTTCCTTTGAAGCTTTAGGAGATGGTAAAGAAATCCATTTATCTATTTTCTGTGTGAATTGGAAGCATTTGCAAAAGTCTGTATTCTGTCATGGAAATTAAGAATGGTATTTTCAAGCACAAATCATCAGAAATCCAGAACTGAAGTGAGGGCTGCTCGCTTCACCACTGTGCTCTGGCAAGTCCCTGGGATTCGATGGCAGATGACTCCTCATCTCTTCATTTCTATTGGTTTTGGAGGTGCATTTTCTACTTTCTCAGGGACACTTCTCTGTATAAAGAGCAGATCTACCAGCTCTCCACATGCACCTTCACTTAAGGAGGAGATTTCTAGATTTAATAAACATTAATATTTACAAAGATTTCAATACTGGACACATTTACAAGTGTCTCTGCTAAGCTTGCTCACCCCAGCACTGAAAGATGCAAATTGCTATGCCACACAAAACCGCACTTTCTGAGGCCCATGCTGCTCCTCCAAGAACACTGCTGTTTTAAAGAGGGCTTACACTTTTGACAAAATAAATTAAGGCATATCAATGCTGTAATTCCTTTCCAGATTCAGCTTGCCCAATTTTAAGATAAAAAAAAAAAAGAAATGTTTTGAGTCTGAAACTCGTGTTTTGCACCTCCTGCTGCCTTTGTTGTTGCAAGGAAGATGCCAAATCCTCCCACCTCCTCTGTCCTGTGCAAAGCTGAGGTGTTGAACTTTCAAAAGCTTTGTTCTCTCTGAGGAGCTGAGAAAGGTATAGCTGAGACCTGGGTTTGCCCCATTACTAGAAGGGGGCGAGGAGTTTCTGTAACCAACGCACAAAGTTCACAAGCCAAGAAAGGCTTTGCCAAAGAGCCATTCCTGCTCCAGGAAAGGGCAAAGGCTGCAGTCAGCCCAAGTCATTTTGCAGGGAAGGTACAATTTCACGAAAGCAAAGAAACAATGACTTGGGTTGAAAATCACTGCTTAGGCACTTGGTCTCGGTAGTAGCTTTAAGGAGAAAAGAGAAAGAAAAAAGCCAAGTTTAAGGAAAGAGGGATGGCAGAAAAATACTTGTGAGGTCTAGAGAAAATAGCCTGTACAGTCAGGTAAAAGAGCTTGGAAGAGCAAGAACAACTACAGGAATACATATAGAGATGCAGCACGAAAAGATTTAATGCTCAAATACAAAAGAAAGAAAAGGAAAGTGAAAAAATCAAAAACATCCTTACAGGTACATAAACACAACCATACAGTCTGATCCTCTGCCTTTGCTCTGTGCCCATCCTGGTGTAAATGGCACCACCCCACAGCATCTCTGAACAAAAGGGACAGTGGCAGCTCACAGCAGCCACTGGGCACCAGGGAGAGGCACACTAGGCAAGGAGAGGAGGGGAAAGCAAGGTGATTTTACTGTATCAACTGTTAAGATAAACTGACTGAGTACCACCACTCAGCTGCTGTACACCCAAAGCTCCCTGAAGGTTTTCAGGCTGCCTCCACTGTGTACTTTCTCATGGGCACTCAGCCTAACACTGTTTAGGGATATTTAAAAGGTAACCTGAAGTCCAGGAGCTCACGTAGCTCTGTTCATCTCCAGGCTTGCTGCCTTCACTGTCGGCTGTGTCTTCAACGAAAACCTCATTAAAAGTCCAGTTTCTCACTGGGGCAGTCTCTGAAAAGGGCTGACACAGTTCAGTCCTCTCCCAAAGGGGAAGTTTTAGTGCATATTTCTCAAAGAACATGACAAAATAGCATGGAAGGGGACACATGAGGTGTCGCAGTCTATCTGCCCACACTGTGAGTTTGGAGAAATGCCATCTGGGCTATTGGGAGCAAGAGGTTTCCATGGCCTCCCCATTCTATTGCTTTTTAGTCATGACTATTATTAATTCAAATAAGCCCCCCAAAAAGGAGTTAGTCACTGTTTCAGACACAAAGGTTCTTATTTCTTGTACTTTCCCAGAATGGAAAGTTTCAGATAAACTGATACTGCACTAAAATGTATCAGTTAAGGGGAAAGAAAAAAAACACCAAACTAGAACAAGGTATTAGTACATGAAGAAGGCTGCTGCGATTGAAACCAACGGGTTCAGAGGCTGCTCACAACACATGCTTTCCAGCTGCAGGATGAAACTACTTAGTACATAATTGTGATTTCTCTAGTAGATTTAAGAAGTGCCAGGCCAACTTTTGGTCCTATCCATGAATCACTGTTTGCCATCCCCTCTACTGTGCTGAGCATCCTATACTGGGTGAAGAAACTATAAAAGGGATCATAAAAACTGGCCCAAGTCTAAGGGACACAGTCATGCACCATTCAGCAAATCTGACCAGAGAGCAAGCGGGACTGGAGCCAGTAAAGGGATCGATAAGAGATGCTCAGGTAGGGAAACATTTTCACCTTATTGATGAAACAACATGAAAACACACTCTTCACGTTCAGCTGGGTGAACTAATTCCCTGCCTGACTGCAGAAACACCAGTATTCATGTAAGGGATGGTTCAGGCCTCGCCACAAGCTCTCCAACGTGCATTAACTTACCCAGTCCAACACACTGCTGCACCTCAGTCCTCCCTTCTGTGTTAATCCAAATCAACATTTAAATATGCACAACTCCTGAGCCTCAATTGAGTCTGTGCTTTGCTCCTGGGCACCACAAGACTTGGCTGTCCCTTTTTTCACCCACCAGAGGTAGTGGGGGTGTCTAATTCTCTGTCTCTCACTCCTCACTTCAATTGTAAAATCATTGCTTTTGCTATCAAATCAACCCAGCCTTTATTCAGGAAAGGTACTTTTAACTTCTGTAGAATTTCCCACTCCCACACACCATCCAGGAGACAGCCTGTATGAAAGATTTATATCAATCCTTTATGCAGCAACACAAAGTTATATAAAAGCTAGGATATGCAGAATACAAAGCAGGTAAGAAGCATACTTTAACTTGCAGGTGACACAGTTAACACTGAAAACTCAAGACTGGCACACACAAGTCTAGCTCTTTCCAAATAAAATGAAAAAGTGTGGGGGGCTTTTTCTGAACTCTGGCACAATTTGCAACACTAAGGGAGATCCTGGCCCTGCTCCATCACTGAGTGTTTGAAGTCGGTTTCATCAGGCAAGATTTCATTAACTGTATGTTGACAATAACAAGACAAGGCTCAGCACGATGGGTGCAGATTCAACAGCTTTAAAAAGATCACAAACAGGAGCTGCCCCCAAAAGGGACCTCTAACGACTCAAGCTTCCCCTGACCTTGCTGCCACCCAGGCAGTCTACTTGGGGGACATGGAGCACCCCAATGTGCAGCATGGCCACAGGGCAACATTTGCCAGAGCTCAGGCGGAGAAGCAGGAATGAGCTGCCGAGGGCAGGATGAGGGCAGGAAAGTCCCGTTCAGCTCACGCTGCAGTTTCACAACATGTTGGCTTCAGCGACAAAACCACCTTGCTGGGTCCCTCCTACAACCTCAGCCTTCTGCCCCATGCTGGAGTCCATGGCTCCTTCTGCTGGCAAAACCGCTTTTGAATCTGCTCTGTAAACTCCATCACTGCAAACACCAGCATTAGAGATGCCATCCTTTCTGGAGCGTACCTTTACCCCATGTAATTTAAAGAAAAAAATCTGCTTCTAGCACAGCACTGCACACACTTAAATCAGTGGAACCAGAAAGAGGTGCACTGCAGCACAGCCATGAGCTTTTCTTATGCAAGTTTCTTGCCAAGTCCAACATACAACACAACTACATGCTAATATTCTCAAACACTATGTAAGGAGTTTTTTTATATTACCTGCAACAACGATACGTACAACTTTCTGTTCTTCTGCTCTGAACAAATTCCTTTTCCCTCAAAACTCCAGTTCTGGAGGATCAAGTAACTGAGTGAGAATAGAGCAATGAAGAATTGTCCTCTACTTGCAAAGAGAAAGCTGGAAAAATGTTATAAGGGAGAGACCTAACATAATTTTAATCACCTAAGAGGACCGTGAAAACAAAGTCAAATGCCTTTTTACAGCTTGATGGGATCCTAGAGTAAAATTTCACTTCCCATGACCTCTAGCTCTGCATCCTTGTTACAACACATTCTGTTAGCATATCACACAATTACACAAGAACGTCAAAAATTTAGGAGGTAAAGGGTTCTTTTCCACATTCTCTGAGTGCTAAAACAATTACATTCCCTTCATAGCCCCTCTGAAAAGAAAAAAACTAAGCCATTACTATGGTAGTTCTTGACAGCAAATTAAAGCCTACCTAGAAGTTTGGCTCCCAGATGCTGCTGTGGAGCCCAGCAAAGGTCTGAAACTGCTGAGGAAACCGATTTCTCTGGCACTTGTGGTACAGGGATGGTATCAGCAAGGCATTTTCCCTCCTGCCCCATGGGATATGATGAACACTGTTGGGTGGTGATAATGTCCCAGACACAATCCAGTCTCACAGCATGTTGGCTCAGTGCTCCTTCACCCCAGAGAGAAGACTACACAGGATCCCAACACACCAAGGTGTCGTGATTGCATTTCTCCCCTCTGTTGTTACCTCTACACCATGAACATCCAAAACCATGACCCAAAAGTGAACATGCCAGCTAACCAGGCCTGAAAAAAACATGTTTTGCTTGGTTTTATTTGCTAAAGCCCACCCTGCAACCACAGAGTCTCTAACAGGTGAGCTAGAGGAACAAAGAATGGACTTTGGCTTAAGCACAAAGCTTCTTCAGCACTTGATTTCTAATCAGTGTTACTAGACTTTAATAATACTGCCTAGCCTGGCAGTCAGCTGCTGGGCCCACCTCTCACAGTCCATCACCACTGCTGCAAATAAAAAGACAGAACATTCGGAGGTGATGTATGCACCTCCTGTAGGCTACAGCTTATCAGCTGCCCATGTCCCAAGCCCAGCTCCATATCATTAACAGAGGTAGAAGGATCTGCACAACTAGCAAACACAGAACTGAGACCATGCTTCCTATATGGCAGGTAGGGTGTCAAAAGCATTGATCCTGGTGATGGAAACACTCCAGATTTTGCTACAGACAGACTCATAGAATGGTTTGGGGTGGAAAGGACCTTAAGGTCATCTAGTTCCAACCCCCCTGCCATGGGCAGACACCTCACCCTAGACCATGTTGCCAAAAGCTCTGTCCAACCCGGCCTTGAACACTACCAGGGATGGAGCATTTATCATTTCTTTAGGCAACCTGTTACAGTGTCTCACCATTCTCACAGTAAAGAATTTCTTCCTAGCGCCTAATCTAAATCTACCCTCCGTCAGTGTAGAACCACTGCCGCTTGTCCTGGCACTACATGCCCTTGTAAAAAGTCCCTCTCCAGATTTCTTGTAGCCCTCCTTTAGGTACTGGAAGCTTTTCTAAGGTCTGAGATAGTCCAACTCTCTCAGCCTGTCTTCATAAAATAGGTGCTCCGAAAAAAGAGGTGCTGCAAGCTACACCAGGCTCAGGGAAAACTGTGAATAGCTCTTGGGCCCTGCAAAGTAACTTAAGTTGTACACAGTTTACTCAGGACGCGTAAAAATACCGAGCACTTGAATAGTATCCGTGTAAGGCATCATACAAATGAAAACATGTAAAGATGTCAACTTCAGCTCTCTTCCTAAGTTCACGAGAGCACACCTTCCAAAGTAACAAACAATGGCAGATGTTATTATTGGCTTTTGTCATTTCTAATTTGTTCCCACAAGACATATTCCCACTGAACGCTTGAAGACTTAAGCTGCCAGAAGAAACGACCATCAGGGTCCTAGCTGGGCACCACTTGTGTCTCTGCACCACCCAGTGCTCCAGGGCAGTGCAGCAGCTGTGAGCCTCTAACCAGAGAAGAAAACCTCTGCAGAGCAACCTGGGCAGTGTTGTGACTCAGCTGAAATACCTTATTGCTGATGTTAAGCTTTGGTTCAGATAGATTCAAACTGTTTAACTGCCTGCTTAATAGCTAGCTCTGCAGCAGCATTTGAACAGAGGAGGCACTTGTCTCCCTCCTCCTGACAGACAAGCCACAAACAGCCGGTCATGCTGGGTCAGAACCCATTTTCCCCATTCCCTCAGAAAGAAGAGGGATGTTTGTGCTGGGGACACAAAGGCTGATCTGTTCCAAGCTGGCCACAGTCCTCCTGCCTGGTTCCCATTGCTGGTCTGACACAGGCTGGCGTCAAAGGGGGAAGGGTAGAAAAGCAAGTCCCATTGCCCCAAAGCCTGCTCCTAGCAAATGTCATTATTTCAAAATGTTACACCTTGAGAATACTCGTAGGAAGCACTCATGAAAATCTCAGCTGTGTAAATTACAGTTTAATTTGTACATTCAACGCTGTGCTCTTTAAAAAGAAGTTTTTTTCCAGCAGAAAAGCTGTGATCTACAAAGCAGTTCTCTCCTTGGCAGTCACTACCACTTGCTTGTTTTGGTGCAGCATAGGTCGGGAGGGAGGAATGATAATAAAAACATGAGCGCTTTTTTCTCCTCACCTTGAACGGTGACAGGCTCAACAGCAAGAAGCTTTATATAGTGCAGTCAGCACCCACAAGAGAGGAAAAACAACATCATGGGTCTTTGTCTTGCAAAGCTTTACTCAAACTTAGCTTCAATGAAATCAATTAAGACATGTTACTCATGCAAAGCTATCCTCATCTATGCAGTTACAGGATCAGAGCCCAGGCAATACGCAAACCTCCAGCCTGTACAGCAAGGCAGAGGACTGGATAGGGCATTCTGCCCGACCTTGCTGGCTGCCCACCCCACTTCAGCCTGCAAAGCGGAAGATCTGTTTTCATATGTTTGTATTTTCATATATTGTTATTCTACAATATTTGTTTAAAGGCTGAAGACACAGTGTGATCTACTTCTGTTTTGAAAGCACTTCCAGGGAGTACCTGTGCACAGGAGCCGTGGACCCAGCCACATGGATCCTCCCAGCGCAAAGTAGCCGTGAGGAAGGCTGGTCTGAGCAGGCCTCCCATTGCCCTCCATCACCTCCCACACTAAGCAGGAACATGGCAGGAGGTGGTTCTCCAGCCTTCTTGGTTACTGTGGCTCATACACAGCACCCTTCAGAAGGACTATTTGAAGGACTCAGGATGCACTACAGGGTCCATCAGCCAGAACTGAGCCCCAGAGGAGCTGATGACAGGGGCACCACAGCTGAAATATCTGTTGAATCAGACTCACATCATTTTTATTCCCAGCATTTATCAAGGAAATAATGTTCAGAAAAATGGAGTTATCATTGCAGAGCTGTGTCTCACTTGAGTTTTCTCAATCAGTTATTATACTGGGTACTCTTCACGTAATACTGTAAGTGCTTTCTTTGCAACACTCTCCCAAAGCTATGATTACAGGTTTAAAATTAGGGGTTAGTTTTAACTCACTATATGTCCTAATGATGCCTATATTTAAAAGGGAAAAAAAACAAACCAACAAGGTAATTGGGTTGCATTCCAGGCCTGAAGGCCTCAGGGCTCCTGAGCTAACCCAGCTTCTCCCAAGACCTCAGACACCAAATACAGCAGACTTACAGTTTATGCACTGTCTTGTGATGATACCAATTCTGTCACTCTTCAATCATTCTTAAACTGCAGTTGCAAATTTGCACTGCTTTAGAGATAAAGAAAACCATTAGGGTTGGCTGTTAGCCAGGTGATAAAGCCTACCCGGACACAGCATTCATCCCCAACAGGGATCTGCTAACATTCACATACACAAAGCACCCAGCCAGGATAAAGTCAGCAAGCTAACGTTTTGATTATGCAATTACTTGTTCAGCTACAACTGCAGGTTTTCCTGCATAATCAGGATGATAAACATCAAACTTCTTCTAATGCTGCCCCACATCCTAAATGATGCAGTCAGAAGCCAGAAAAGAGGCAACCAATACCCGGAAAAACAAGGTTGGGAGAGAGGGAGAAGAGTGTTGCATTGTCAGGTCAGGCTCAAAGGACTCTTCAAACCCAGAATATGTCCGATGACTGTCACAGTCTGGCATTATACACAGCAATGGCACCAAGGAAGTAGCGAACTCATATTTCTCCTGCAGAACCATCTATGCATTGACAGTACAACAGAGAGCGTAGGAGGGCACCTACAAACCTCCTGTTCAGACGGGAAGGAGGTCACATTTCTGCTGGGTGCAGCTTGTTAGAGGAAACTACAGACCAGTCTTCACCTGAAATTTCACTTTTGTTGTCTCCAAAGACAATGACTGCTTCTGCTCTGGTTAAACATTATTTTTAGTGTGTCTCTGCTGTTGCAGATCAGAGCTTTTCTCTGAACAAGAAAGAAAAATCTGAAACGCCCTTTGGAAAGCTGTTGATACAGCATCTGTCAGCCTGGAATTTAAGAGAAATGTGGAGGTTTGCAGAAGCAACATTTTGATGCTTTTCTAATTTGAGACAAGGACCCCACAGCTTAGGCACAGATCTGACTGCGCTGAATTACTCAACCTTTATGATTAGCCCTGAACAGTAGATTAAGAAATAACAACTGTTTAATCAATTATTACTGTGCAAAATGACTGAAACCAGAGACTGAACTGCTGCCACATCTATTTTACAATGCTATTGCTCATTATTCTTCACAGGAGCAAGAAGGGAGGAAGGAAAAGCCAAAAGGGTTGCGGAGGGGCAGTATGGAGTCAGGTTTGCTAAGCACAGTAAAGCAGCTTCTTAACATAGAGCCTCAACTGAAAAGCTTGCAAGCAGGTCTTTTCAGGCATGCAGGAAGCCAGCAAAGTGAGTCACCCAGTAAGGACTAAAGATTTGTCCATATTATTTTAAAGGAGAATTAATGCCCATATCAGGGACAGGATAAAGCTGCATAAGCATCATTGTTTCCCCATCAGTGATTTATGTCATTATAGCTTGCTAAAAAACATCCTAATCCCACTGAAGTCAATGGGAAAATTCATGCCAACCTGAAGAGGAGGTGGCTTTCGCTCTCCCAAATTCTGGTCTGCATTCACTCCCCTTTTCTGGCACTCTATCAGACAGGAGGCTGTCCCCACCAGCCCAGGCATCATCTGGTCACCACCGGAGGGTCAGCCGGACACAGACAGTGTATAGAGAACACAGACCCCGAGAAAAACCAAATCTGCAGGTGCAGCCTCCCGTGAAGCACTCCAGCAAACAAATCAGCACAGAGACTCCTTCCATGCAGATATAATCAAGACTTTATTTATTTCCATTTTCACAGAACAATTAACTTAATCTACATAGCACTGACAACAAACAAATTCTGTCTTGGATAAGAGCAAATGCAGGTACAACACACACACAAGTTCTACGCTTACACTATATGTGTGTACCCACTTGTACCTTGTGCCCATGCAATACTGCTGATAGACATTTATAGTGGTACCCACACCAGGGCTAGGTTAGAATTAAACAGCTACATTAAAAAGCATTCTTAAACCAACATCAGCCAACATAATAGTAAACAAAATGCAAGCAAACAAACAAAGAAACAAAAGAATGCATCGTATATTCCCCCACAGAAATAATTTCCCACTCTTTATGGTTTCATGAGATGGGAAATTAGATTAGATATAAGGAAGAAGTTCTTTACTGTGAGGGTGGTAAGGCACTGGAATAGGCTGCCCAAATAAGTGGTAAATGCTCCATCCCTGGCAGTGTTCAAGGCCAGGTTGGACAGAGCCTTGGGTGACATGGTTTAGTGTGAGGCATCCCTGCCCATGGCAGAGGGGTTGGAACTAGATGATCTTTAAGTCCTTTCCAACCCAAACCATCCTACGATCCTATGAGCACTTCTTGATTCTTTCATATACATACAGTGGTACACATAAGGCAAAAGCTAAAAAGGTAGTGGGCCAATTTAATTTACAGATGCATTGAGGAGATAGTAAAATCACACCTAGAAGAGCTATTTCAGGCCAGTTTTAGAGACTTGAGAAGTTTCTTCCTTGTTTCCACCTGTATTCAAGGCTTCTACTCTGACTTTCATACGAACAAGGAAGCATATCCCAGAACTGTGACTAACTGAAAAGATCAAATGTAAATGTCTTACAGGAATTCATGCAATATATCACTTGTGACTTCTCCACTGGAAGCGTACCTGTCTTGGCTCATACCAAATATACATCCTTATCCACATCATACAATGTGTGTATTGATAGAAAAGTAACAGAACAAAGTGATTAAAGAGAACAGCGCGTCTAAATTTTCCAGAGAACAGAATGAACACCTGCACTTAAAGAAATGAACTACATATTTTAACAAAATGGGAAAAAACTACTGCATTGAGTTTTCTGGCCATGAAAATTTCCAGTTGATAAATGTGACATGATTGCAAAGATTTTCCACGAGGAGAAGGTACTTTGGGTAATTCCCCGCTACTCCACATAGAAAATTCTACTTAGAAAAGTTTCTGAATGCAAGTTCAAATCAGCCTTTAGAAAGCAAACTGCTTTGTTTTTAAACATAAAATGCCACTTCAAATTAAAACATCATAAAGATTCCCACAGAAACTTGCATTTTCAAGTCAACCCTTCTTTTCCTTCCTCAGAAAGCAAAAGGTGTTTGTTTCTCGATAGTTTGTTAAGAGAGTAAACCTTGAAACCTTTCTAAGGTCTAAATACTATTTATGCACATAGACAGAAAGCTCTGGCAGTACTTGAATGAAAACTCAAGCATTAAATACTAACATTTCAAGGTATGCCTAGCAGAAAAGTTCAATATATATGTAAAGCAAGATCAACACTGAATGGCCCTAGCATAGCACCGGCAAAGCCCAGAGTCAATTTCAGTTTATTTTTATTGAATGAAATTTATAATAAGCCCAGACTGACTGTTTATTTCCTCACGGCTTCACAGACAAAGAGCTGCTCTTTTGATAGTCTGTCCCACATGTTTATTAAAATAGATATAACACAGTGAAAGGAAAACATAAAACTGACAGAGGATCATTTTTAGTTTCAGGGGTATTTTATCCGCTGCCTCTTAGAACTTCAATTTATGAGTTCCTTAATGGAACCTTTCAGGGTTGATTTTAATGTGTTAAGTGGAAATTCCACTAGTTTGTTACTGCAATGTTTTCTTTATGATCTGCTCTCATACATCACTTGGGTCTGGCTTATTTATACAGACAGCCGTTCACTGAATGCACTGGGAACCTCTTAAAATTAGTTCCTTTCACTTACATCCTTCCTGAATTTAAACACTGGTTTCTTTTATCACCTTTTTGGCTGGACACTTCTCCAGCATTCCACAAACATGAAGAAGGCTGGAGTTACTACAAAGTTTTTTCATCTTTTCTTTTAAGGCAGTGTCGTGGTTTAAACCCAGTCAGGTAACTCGTTCACTCACTCCCCTCCTTCTTGCCCTCCCCCTACTCCTGGAGGGATGGGGAGGAGAATCGAAAAGAATGCAACTCCCACGGGTTGAGATAAGAACAGTTTAGTAACTAAGGTATAACACAAATCACTGCTGCTACCACCAGTAATAACAATGATAAAGGAAATAACAAGGGAAGAGAATACGACATCTCGCCACCAGCCGATCGATAACTCGCCCCCCCAGCCCGACCAAGCTCTGACTGATACCTCCTCCAACCCCGCAGTCTACCCAGCCCTTCCGGGTAACTGCCCTCAGTTTATGTACTGGCCATGACGTGCTGTGGTATGGAATACCTCTTTGGTCAGTTTGGGTCAGGTGTCCTGTCTCTGCTTCCTCCCGCCTTCCCCTCCTCCCTGGCAGAGCATGAGGCTCACAAAGTCCTTGGCCAAACCAAAATATCGTTGTTATCAGCTCTGTTCCTGAGCTGAAAGTCAAAACACTGCACTGCACCAGCTACCAAGAAGGAGAAAAATGACTGCTACTGCTGAACCCAGGACAGGCAGGAATACAGATTGCCTCCCCAGGACTAGAAGAGACTCATGCCTACAATCATCCCAGCATCAGCCTGCAACCTCTGCAAGAAGAGGGCAGCAAAAGCCAAGACAGCAACAATGGCTTCAGGCAGATTAGCTGTGGCATCTGTAGCACCCTGGGGTTTGTCCACAGGTTTTTAAGTGTTGCTTTTGTCTTTCCCCAACAGCGTGCTCAGGATTTCCTCAGTTTGAAAGAATTTGAGCTATGTTAACCCTCTGAGCAGTCATTTACCTGAGCTTCTAAGATTTAGATGAGTTTAATGTAGGCAAAGCACAGTAATAACACCCAGAGCTCTTCCCAAGGAGTCTGCCGTCATCCAAGTCACTCCAGCTTGAAGCTTCCTCCCCTTCTCTTGCAGTAAGCACATCTTCCTGACTTTGTGAGGGCTCACAACCACATCCCCTGCTCTGGAACAGGCTTCCAACAGGTGCAATACGTAAAGCCTCTCCATGCAGTGTTGAGCCCAGCCCACTGTGCTACCTTCAAAGCAGAGAGACCCGATGGGTAACAAAGGCATCAACTCAGCCTCTCCATACACAGCAAAGACCTAGCAACCTAAAGTTAGTACAACCACACTGGCCTCAAGAACATTTGAAGGTCAAGCCCCAAACAAGGGACAGCTGTTGATGGGGCTGTTCATTACAGAAGTATGCATATAAATACATCTTACGGTGTGTGTCTTGGTGCCTAGGTATGTATTTATATGGTAGGTAATCCTACAGGAATCCTTCTGGTTCTCTGGAGACACCCCTCCATCCCAGCCACACATCACTGGTGGAGGAGGCTGGCTAAGAGAAGAGTCTGCCACTGCATTAGACAGGACAAAAAAGTCAAAAGGGGCAGACAGTTACCAAGGGTAATATGTCCTTTGGGAAATAATAGTAATTTGGAAGCGTTTTTTTCTGTTCCCAGTATCCCCAACAAAAAACACCACAAAGAATCCCATGAAACAAAAAAGCCCTCAACAAAATGAATCAAAAAAAACACAAAGAACTTAAGCAGTGAGTACTGAATGCAAATCCTGCTTGCTTCATTCCTGGAAAATACTCTTGAATATCCAATAATTAAATCCCTTCTTTGGCTTCACATCAGTAAGAGAAGGATCCCGCTGGTTCCTGCCCGGCAAGAGTGAATCTGCCTGCTATGAGGGAAATCACGTCTGGCACTGCTGTCCTGCCAGTCCCACTACTGACTATCCTTCAAGGCTGTTTCATAGTGACTAAAGCCCAAACTCTGAGATAAACAGATAAACTCTCACTCTCTGAGTTAAAGCTATTAGCTTAAAGCAGCCTCAATAAGCTACATGCTGGATAACATTAAACCTCTCCAGCATCTTCACCTTCACACAGCTGCCTCTTTCTCCCCTTACAGAATCAGAGCCAATGGCAGTTAAAACATACATGCCAGCACAGTAATCATCCTGGAAACATCTATATCGAAATAACTCAGACAAGAGTGGGGACACATTATTTCCATGGTATAGCTTTCAATACTCTCTCATAACTACTTGATTATGTTAAAAGCCAAAATAGATATTGCACCAGCAAAATATGTCTACGGCAAATGAAACATAAAGCTTAACTAATGGCCCTATTTCCCTGAAAGGGCACATGAGGCTGATAAATAGTCCCATTAGGTCATGGTATCTGCTAGAGCAAATCAGTTAAGTTGTGCCTCCTTTGCCAGAAGAGGATTTATATTCTGATGCTGTGCTTTTCTAAAGTAAAAAAGTTTTTAAATTTTATTTTTATGTTACAATATGCCTCTGACTTTCAAATACTTGGGAAAAGGATCCTGTTTCTCAAATACTTACACCATATCAAGATTTACCATTTTTTAGCATGCCATTAAAGTGAACAGAAGCTATTCACACAGATGCACACTCACAAGTTACTGACCTGTGTTCTGAAGCAAACTCGTTGCTCAAATACACATCATCTTTAGATGGAGAGATCCCAGAGCAGTGAGGAATAAACAGCCACAGCCTTAGCTTTGATGACTTAGAGCTGTGCCAACAAGCATGACTTCCAACAGTTCAGCAAAAAGCTGCACAACACTTTCAGGAGGAGTGTGCTTTATGTTAATCATTTCTAATCAGAGACAGTTTCTCCACCATCTACAGTTCTGGCTCATTCCCTTACAATTAAGAATTCCATTTTACCCAATAGCTACAATTCAGATGTACTGCTTTGGCAGTGACCTACTCTGTTGTGCCCTTAGTATATGCACAGCAAAAGTTGTAACCAGTTCAGTAGTTCAAGTTCTAGGCAGACAAAATTAAAGCCAGACTGTAACAGAAGTGTACAGTAGCAGCAGGAAGAAATTCAAGTCTGCCAAAGAGTTACGCAGAAATTAAGTCCCATAATTTAATTTACATGAAGGAACAAACTGAACCCAACAGCAAGGCTGTATCTAGTGGTAAAGCAATCTGAAGGACTAGTCACAGTTGATTAAACCTTTGGTAAGCAAGGTTGTTAACTTATGTTGTGGAGAAAAGTATGTTTTGATAGCTAAGTGGACGATGGACAAACCAATTTTGTCTTTTTCCAACTGCTCCTGCAAGCAGAGCTTGGTCAATGAATTTTGTGTCTGAGTTCATTACTCAGTGTTGCTGGATACCATAGTTTTAATGAACCCCCTCTCTTACAGAAGTGCAAGACCCAGAAGGCAAGGCCATTAGCCATCTTCTAAAGCATGAGGACCAAGCCTCACAGAGCTGCTTTCTTGGTCCTGCAACATAGCAGCTGACAGATGTTCATTTAAGAGCATAAAAGAGGCTCACCTTCCAATGTGTAGCATGAGTGACAAGTAGCACTCCACACTTCCTACATACCTTGTAGTTTCTCACAAAACCTCTATTCCAAATCAGCCATACCTCACCTCAAACATCTTCAAACTCCCTCCTCAAGGCATGTACCAAATGCTGCTACCCTGATGTTCCTTCCCATCTCTACAATGAGCTGTGTGCCCCTGCCAAAAGAGACTGTTTATTCCCACCAGAGTCCCAGGCCTTTCCCAGCCTGCTACAACTGTACCATTTTCTCCATGATTGCTGTAAGTACAGATGTCTTGGCAAAGACCATTAGCATAGACACAGCTTATACCAAGAGCAGTATTTTTCTCTGGTCAACACAGTTTAAGGTTTGGAGAGGTGACTCAGCCGGGCACAGTGAAGCTCCCTTCCCACCAGCTACAGCTTCTGTAGGAAGATCAGAAGCATTTACCTACACCTACCTTGTCAAGCAAAACTGTGTTATACAGGCTAGTCACAAACCCTATAAAAGTTAGGTTAAAAGACTTTTTGCATGTTCTAGAAACACCAGTACCATCTCTTCTTCACCAATCACTTTACTGGGATGCTTGAAGAATTTTTTTCGGATGGAAAGCCAGTCTCCTGTGCAGCACTGGGACAGGTTTGTTCCCATCATATTTTGCTCATTTACACATGCTATTGCTCTCTTGAACTACTGTTTCCTCCAATTTCCCTTCTAGTGAAGTAGCAGTACAAATTCTAACAAGTAGCCATGGCAACATAATCTTGCAGAATAAAGTACAAAATAATCCTATGATCAGAAATCTGAATTAGAAAAATGGAATGGAAATTATGTGTTCTTAAAGCCTGGAAGCAGAGTGACCAGCAGAGCAGATTACAAATAGATACACACTCCAAAACTTATGAACTCTGAATGCACACAAACAGATGCTATACTTCTAAGTCAAATTTACAGACAAATTACTACTAGGAGAAGCTCCACACTATGTGGTATGCAAAATATTAAGAAAGTGAAAAAAGTAAAAATTGTTCTCAACCTATACTTGAAACGATCAACTACTGGGATCAGCACCTGTATTGGGCTGTCCCAAATCTAAATGCCAGTTTCAATCACAGAGACTCTGCATCAGCTCCCTTGGAGCAGGCAAAACACAAACCCAGCATGTGACAGGGATGGGGAAAGGCCAGTGCCACTGGCAATCAAATGTGGGAAAATGCCTTTACTGGATAGTGGGACCAGCCTTCAGTGAAAAGGCACCTACCACAGTAACACAATATACAAACACTGTTTCATTAACTATGGCAAAAGCCTTCAGCTTCCAATTTTAGTCTAATTGTTTAAAGAGTCTTCAAAGAGTTACACCAAGTTTTCAATTTAATTTTCCACACAGGAATTACTGCTGGGTTTTTAAAACCATGCTTTTTTTCCCCCCTAATGATACTTAACATATCAACTCCGTACGTGCAATTGAATCCCAGATGCCTAGACATATTTAATCTTCTAAGCACTCTCAAGGAGCTGGTACTAAGTCCCTTCTATACAGCTTAGTATAGGACTTCCAAGGTAGGTGGGTTGAGGGGGCATGCTGCACTTGGTCTAGATAAATCTAGGAATTTGTTGCCCACAACGGCTTTATTTTCTTTACAGTAACTGAGAAAGAGGACTTGTACAAGATTTACTGCAAAGAAGATGTACTGATTCTTATCTGTGAAAGGTGATACAGGCTGTCTGGACTGCTAAATTAGCCTGTAATCTAATCTAATCAATGAAGGACACATCAAGTGCTCCCACTCAAGCTTCCCCATCAGCCACAGGCAGCTGAAACAATCAAAACTGAGATTCTGAGGGACTGCTTAGACCTGGTATTCTTGAGGATAAGATTACCTGCTCCTTTCCCTTTCAATTTCAAGCTGATGTGTGCCAAGGGCAGCTACACAGGCTATGAAATGTGGTATAACCTTTAAGTACAAAGCATTTTCCTAACTGCATATTTGCTGGCACTGAAGAAAAGGTAAATTGTTTTCTCCGTATACTTACTGTGAGTGTAAAGAATAACTGCATACAATTTGCAATCACTGAGATTTACAGCCCTGAATGTAGTAAGTAGTTATGCCACACAGGCACTTATTAAGTGCTCTGTGCCTCATTTTTCCCCTATACTTGCAAGAGACACGCTTCCTTGGATAAATATTATATTTTGTTAACCCCCACAAATCTCCCATTGTCTCTGCTTTACTGAAAGAAACATGAAAACATAGATAAGATAGGAAAATACAGCCAACGAGTAGCCTATTTTACACTACTTCAACGTGTAATTCACACAGGCAGAATTGCTTTGCTTCACTTAAAGAAAACATAAAAAGGGGAGGAAGGGAGAGAATCCTTACAATTCTTACAGAAGTATTGTTTGGAAAATAATACACGTTACTATGGTACAGACTGCACCATGCTTATTCTTACATTGCTTTAAAGCTGTGGATTACTCTCAAGAGGGCTACAGAAGATGACTATGTCTACTGTCTATCTGCTAAAGTTCACTGTGTTGGGGGCTGCCTCTCTGTGGGAGATGTCTGCAATCCCAGAGAGGCTGCAAGAGCCAATTCTCAAAGGAGCTGTGCCCCCTACCTTGCAATTGCGTTAACTTACCAGGGAATCACCCAAAATCAATGAAAAACTCTATCAATACTAAGATGCTCCTTTTCCCTATACAGACCTTCCATCACCATCATCAGAAGAAGCTTGTTCACACACATCAAACAAGTTAGGAACTGATGCGACTGAAAAAATACATCCTGCAGCCGGGCAGCAAAAACACACTGATGTGGGTTTGTTTCTACACATCCAAATGCAGCATCATGCAGAGAGGTCCTGCCTGACATTAGCACAGGCTACCTCAATTTTTCATTTTTTCACTGAAAACATAGAGATTGCACAACCAGCTCAGTTACAGAGCATGCCAAGGGGCTACTTTCATCTAGTATGCTTTGATAAAAACAAACACCTTTTGTGTCTTGAGAGGCACTTGAATGTAATGTGCTTCACACAGCACAAAGGGGATGCTTGATTTTCCAAAGTGCTTATTTAACAAGACCCAATTTGACAGAACCTCAGGGAAATTATATGTACAAACAATAGCTGTCATGATAATTTTAGCTGCCTTCCATGCCTGCAAATATGCACTGTACAAGGAGGCTGTCCCATCTCTTGTGTAAGGAAATCCTTTGCACTTCTGAACACTGGTGAGAAGCTCCATCCTGACATACTGAACACCTGAGGAGTCATCCCAAGCTGACAAACCCAACAGCAAGACTTCCTCTGCCCCTGCTCACTGGCAGCTTTGCTCCCCTGCACCCATGCCCAAGCCGTAACAGAAAGCCCACAGGAAATTAAACCATGCAGGCAGAAGAGGTCCATCCTGCAGATGAGGACAAAGAAGGATTTTCTAGAGCTCAAGTCCTTCCTCACCATCACCATCCCCTCTTCTTGAACTTTCTGCTTTGCAGCTCTTCCTGTGACAGTGTCGCCTGTTGCCTTATATCCGTTCCATTTATCAAATCCTACCTGATTTCAAGGCACCCTGGCCAACCCCACAGATCAGACTTGTAAGAAGGAACTTATTTCTACTTTAGCTTAGTAGCAGAACTACAAAGTCCTACAGAAGTGAGGTCTGCAACAGACTGATACCCTTTATGAAAATGAGAGGACAGAACAAGCCAGCACAGATATTAAATTCATTAGAGGAGTTCCTCTCTCATGGGTCTTACAGCTGTGGCCCCCCACACCAGCACAGCAACTGCAGCTACGCCACCCCTGACCCTTCAGTAGGTAATCCCTACTTGGACCAGCTCAGAGACAGCAACTAATGCAGCAAAAATGGCAAGTGCCAAAATAAAACATTGCCCCATCCCTTCCCCTCTTTGCAGACCTTCCTCGCCCCATCACCAGCCCCAGTGCCAGCCCTGCAGCCCACACACAGTGCAGAGGGATGGGGAGGGATTTTCTGTTCCCTTCCTCCTTGCACAGGAATGCAGGAGAGACTACAGTGTAGTGCTGAGCTGGTAAATGGCTCATTTCACTGAGCAAGCAATTTTAGGAAGGACACTATATACCAGACAGGCTCTAGCACTCTGGAGGGCGTATTGAACCATACTGATCGCATCTTCACTGCCGATAACCTCTAGGAAATACTCAACCATAAAACCCTTTCCAGGAATGCACAATGCACTGCGCAATACCCAGAGCCCTGCTGCATTGCGAAGTGTGACCCTCATGCTTCTCCCCTTGCCATACTTCCGCAAATTCAGCTTTCCTGGTCTGGAAGTCACCAGCAAGTCTCAGAGTCTCCCTGAAACTATAAATGGTACTTTCTGACCCTGGAAACACGCTGGCATTGCTCTGTTAATTGGAGAAAGATATTAGAGAGTATCTGTGCAGGGGTCTTGCCCTGCCCCAGCACGGACTGCTTTGTGCAGTAACTAACTCTCTAAGAAGTCAGGAAACAGCAAATTCCTATTGTCTGGAAGGAAAGGAAAATCAAGGCTCTCCCTCCTATACATTAAAGGGAAAAAAAAACCAACCTATTGGATTTTCCTTCCTTTAGTAATAAATTGTCCACTTTAGACTGTGCTACTGAAGAAAGAGCTTCAAAGTGGGAGATTGAATTGCAGAGAACCGTTTTAAACTGCCTGTTTACACAGGCCATTCCCATGGAGAGGTTCCCTCTGAAGGGAGTAAAGCCTCCTGGGGCAGCGCTGCAGTCGGCTCTAGTCTTGGTTACTCTGCTGAAATAGCAAGAGAAAGGCAGGACAAAACACTGAATTCAGCGTCAGAGTATTTTAACCCTACACAGGGATGACCAGTGAAACATGCTCTCCATTTACAGATTACAAATTCAATCACAGAAACAACCTCTGAGGCACATCAGCCTTCACGGAGCAAAGAAATGCAAGAAAATAGCTGTGACAATGAGCGGAGTGAAGAGAAGGAGGGTGGCAAGAACCCACACTGAAACAGCTTCATCTTCACTCCTACCAGGAAGAAAACTGAAGGCTTTTTCAGACTCGTACAAGCAGCAGAGCGTTCAGGTGCTGCTACTGCAGGCACCACAGAGGGAGGGAGACTGTTGCAAGCACTATATACATTACTCATGAGATCACACCAAAGGTCAGATGTTGCTTGGCCTGCACCCCAGGGAGCACTAAAGCTGTGCAAACAAGCCAGTGACAGTATTCAGATCAACAGCTGCAGTTCAGACCTCAAAGAGAAGTTCACATTAAGACTTCACAGGTATCTCTATAAGCAATTCAGCTGCAGTGAGGGAGGATGAGACACACGTTGCTCCCAGAGGAGAGATGTAATTGCCCGTGGCTTCCAAAATCCTCACAGGACAGCACTCTTTCAGAGTTTTCACTACCACATGGACACCACCAAACAGCTCCTCAGCACACCCTGCTGCAGCTGACATTTTCCCACCTTCCCACCTCTTCAAACTTTTCCCATAACTTTATGCCCTAATTGGCTGCTCAGGGCTGATCCTCAGCGGCATCTCCTAAGCAGCAGCACCTCCTCTGCTCTTTGGAATAAGCACCAAAAAGACACACGTGAAAACATGTTCAGTACCAAAGAGGCCACAGGCACAGCGAGGTGGGAGGAAGGCGATGGCCCTGGGGAAGCGGTGCAGCAGCATGCCTCAAATGCCACTGACCTCCGGTTAAACGAACTAGTGGGCAAATATGTAATCACTTTATCGAACACGCGCCAAGGGTGTTGCTGAAGCTGCTCATTCTCTCAGGTGGAGCACGTAAATTAGTGCTTCTGAGGAGACAAGAATTAAACACCTGCGAATGCCTCTTGCTGTGCTGCGGAACCCAGCTCTGCTTCTACTCGCTCCCTCTTCAACATCCGTCCCGCTCTGAGGGACACCCTCCTCCCTCCACACCAACGTTTGCTCTCTGCTCCAGGCTCAGTTTCTAAGGCTACTTCTTACAAAAGTGTTTCAGTTACCGTTGAGAAAGGAAGTGAAAGCCACTGCTTTGCAGGGATGGTTAATGTATGAGTGAGGTGCTGCCAGCTTCAATCAGAGCTCTTTGCCCCCATCATCCCTATCGGGGGTGGGATTGTGGAAAGGGGAAGAAGGAATTGGAGGGAGGGAAGGCAGTGTCGCGTGTTTCCAGATGCCCAGGGAAAAGTCCCCAAGCCTCTCCCTTTCAGCCCGGAGGGGGTTCCATTACTCCTTTAACCCTTCCTCTGCCGGTACCCAGCTCCCCCCGCCTTTCTTGGGCTGAAGAGCTGCGAAAACACACAGACGGCAGCTCCTGAGGACCCTTCAGCCCAGAAGGGGTCTGCGAGGCTCCTGCGGGAACCCTCAACGCGGGAGCCGACCCGGGGGCTGCGGGTCTCCGCGGCTGATCTGAGGACAGAAACTTAACACCCAGCTTCCCGGCAACCCGACCTGCACTTCCCGAGGGGCCACAGCCTCCGCGCACGTCGGGGCTCCCAGCGCGGCTCGGAGCAGCGGGATATGAACTCTCCCCGCTGGAAAGGCGCCCGGGGAGCGGTACGAGGGGAGCGGTACAAGAGGAGCGGAGACACCGCTTCACCCCGCCGCTCGGCTCCACCGCCCCTCGGGCAGCCGAGCTGACATGCCCCATAGCTTCCCATCCCGGGCTGCCCCTGTTCCCCGTTCCCTACCTTCCAGCAGCACCTCCTTGCCGGCCCGCTTGAGAGCCTGCACCGCCTCGTCGTGGGTGGCGTCCCGCAGGTCGGTGCCGTTGACGGCCAGGATGGCATCACCCACATAGAGCGCCTGGGTCTGGTCGGCCGCCAGCCCCTTGAAGATCTTGCTGATGAGGATGGGCATCTTATTCTCCTTGCCCCCCTTGATGCTGATGCCCAGCCCGCCCAGCTCCTGCTTTAGCACCTTCACGCACCGCTTCTTGTTGGAGACGGCCTCGGGCACCTGCTCGGGGGGGTCGGTGAAGGCGGTGCGCACCGCCGCCGCCCCGCCACCGCCCTCGGCCCCGCGGCACGCCGCCCCATCGCCTCCCAGGCCGTTGTGTGCCGCGCCGTCGGGGCGCTCCTCGCCGCTCAGCACCAGCGCCTCTCCGCACAAGTTGGCCAGCACTTTGTGCCAACGGTCCCGCACCAAAACTTCCAGCCAGCCGCTGCGCTGCGCCCGGCCGCCGCCCGCCGCCGCTACCGCCATCTTAGGAGCATGCTTGAAGCGCCGAGTGACGGCACCCCCGACACGGCACGGCGGCACCGGACTTCAGCCGGGGGGCGGCGAGCTCCCGGCGCGGCGGGGTGGGGCGAGGAGCCGCGGCCGCCCCTCCGGGGCCGCGCCGGGGCGGGCGTACCTGGAGGCACCGCCCGCTGGTGCCGCGCCTGGTGCGGGTGTGTGTGGGGTGCGTGAGTGTGCCCGTGTCTGTGTGCGTCCGCGGGTGTCCCCTCTCCCACGGACACCTCTTGGGGACACGTCCTGGCGGAGCCGCAGCTCCCTCCGAGGCGGGGCTGTGATGGCATTTCCCGCTTCATCGGGGAGGTGAAGGAGATGGGCGGCAGAGTAAACGAAAGCTCAGACTTCGCTTTTCCCTTTAAAGTGGATTCAAACTAATAGTTGGCACAAAGGTCGCTAGATTTCTTCTGAGTGAAAGTCGATTTCAAGTTGTTTCACAGCTTTGGAGGGTGGAGGTGGTGAGTGAGTGCCAGGGAGAGTTCTGCGCATTTTGAAACTGGTTTCTTTGCCCTTTCATTGCAAATTTTTCAGTCCATTGCCCGTTTTTCAGCTTTTTCCATGCTCACTTTCTTTTATGAAGAAATCTAGTGCCTGATGAGGGGCTCCAGGCTCCAACTCAGGCACCAGAGAAGGCAAAAGGCTCACACTGTTGGTTTTGACAGCAATGTGGCACTATGGACACCAAGCACCTCCTGGCATGCCTTTGTTCTTCTCTTTAAAGAGCAGCCCTGGCTCCTTCCCAAGCCAGGCTGAAAACTCCAGTGTTTCTGGACCATTCGGTATGGAGTAACAGCTTGGGGAGGATGGGGCAGCCACTGAAGTGATAGACCCATTCGTGTTGGCCACTTGAGTCATGCAGGTCCCACCTGAAGCGATTCCATTCGTTTCTGACACCAGGTTTTGCTCCCAGGTACACACAAGTGCCCCAGGTTAACATGGGCTGGGCAGTTTGGGACTCACCTCCTCAGTGTTGATGGGAGCTACATATAGCGGCATTGTCACTGGACAAACTTGTCTTGGTTTAGTGGGGTCTCTGAGACTATGGCCTTTCCTGGGCTACACAGAACACACGCCCTTCCCTCTGGAAGACAGCAGTCAGATGCCTCAACCCTCCCTTGTCTGCAGCCTCACCCAGGCTCCTCCCCAGTAGGAATGCACTCCCTGCATCTAGGGAGAGCGGGAACCCCCAGGAGATGGGTTATTCAAGGATAAGGGGTGGGTTAGGTGTTTATTAATGCGAGGTGAAAAGCTGTAATTAAGTTTTCAGGACTGCGAATCTGGAGTGAAAAGAAGCATATCCCGCTAAACCTGAACAAGGCACCTAAACCCTAGACAGGAGGAGGCTGTAACACACCCTTTTCTCCAACATTTCTCATTAGCTAATTTTGGTAGCTCATATACAACACCCTGCGTGTTTGGATTGGTGTTTTTATTAAAACCCAATCCCAGGTGCCCGGCATAGTGAATGAGTGTTTGGTTGCAGCAGCTTCAGGTAGTGAGAGCAGGATGGGGAGGAAAGAGCAGGCATGCAAAATGCCGGCTGTTGGAACACTCACATTCCTGTGTATCTCCCAGCCCAAGTGACCAGGCTGAGTCATAAAATCAAGCATCTTTCTTTCCTGAGGGATCAGCTCTTACCAATTATTTCATTATTTTTTTTCTTCATGAATTAGTAAAGGATCAGTGCTGCTGCTGCTGATGGAAATGTGTCTCTAAGTACTTTGAAAAACTCATTTCAGAGAATTTACAAGTAAAAAATATTCAGATAGTTTCTGTCCTGTTGTGAAAAGGTAATAGAGAAAGGAAAGGAAATGTTTAACGCCTCACACTTCTCCTTGAGCACTCTGTCAGCTCGGCTGTGTTTGCTGAATGTGTCTGGTTCTCCGGTGGAGTTCCCATGGAGCTGCCTTGTGTAGACAATTGCGCCGCATGTATCCGAGAGCTGTGCGTGTTTCAGCTATTTTCCTTTCCCATTCCAGCAGTGGTAAATAATAAAGTTTCCCAGGGTCAGCATCTGACAGATTGGTCCCTGGTATAAAAAAGTCTTTATAGCTGTCTTCATTCCCTCCTCCTCCCCACCTTGGAGCTATAGGAAAACAGAGGTGATGTTTTAATCTTGAAAATAGAAGTAAAAAGAAGGTAGTCTGAAGGATGCTAAGGCACAGACCCAGGGCAAACGGTCTCCCAGATCATCTCCCTGCCTGGAAACAGTGTGATACCTGATGTCTGTTCTTCCCTGTCCTAGGAGTGCAGGCTCCTAGGCAGTTGTGTTTGTGTACCCAGAGTCTTTGGGTACCCCAGGAGCAACTACTGGCAAGCAACTACGAAGGTGAAAAACAAATGGTGCCTTGAGACTTCTCTGCTGGTAGCCCTGCCAACTTTACCACCCTCAGCTCTGCCTCAGGTCTACTAATCACACCTGCAGGGGCAGCTTCTGAAACACAGATTCATGCAGCAGGATGGGAACAGAAGATAAAACCAGCTATTGAACACTGAGGTTGCAACAGAAAATACTGTTACTCCAAAGTCAGCTGCTGGTCCCTAGTGGTTTCCAGTGTATGGCAGAGTGCAAACTCTTAATTTCAGCTACAAGCTTCTCCTCACAGTGATGTTTTTCACATAGCTGGCAAATGCACACACTGCAATTGCAGTGTTTGATATGACTATCTGGGAGGAAGCCAGGATGTGCGGTGGGATGTGCAGAACACGTGGCACTTCCAAGCTCCTGTCTCTAGTCACTGGAAAGGCTTCCAGTGTAGACAAAGCTAGCAAAAATCTCTCCATCACTTGCCCTTTTGAAAGGGACAGCAGTGAAAAGAGTACCTTTTCAAACAAGCCAAATAATCACTTTTTACCATTTGTATTTTAGCAGCATGTAAAAACCTGAACTAGATGAGGGCCCCTTTCACTGGTGCTGTATAAACAAGCTCTTAAGCAAGATAATGCCAGTAGCTGCTCTTGAATAGGTATTTGATCTGCCAGGGACTGTGGTCTCAGCTACAGACAAGAGGCTAAATGGAAGAAGCAATTCATTGATGCGGAAGAAGTGAGGGGGGTGGAAAGCACAGAAACTGCCTCCCAGGACAAGGAGCACCAAAGCACAACCAGGTCAGAAGTGCAGCAGTGATGTCTAAAGAGATGTCTGGGTGCCCAAGCAAGGGAAAAGGGCTTGTTTGTGCATGCACACAGGAAAAGCATCACAGAAAGGGTTGTGAGGGTGACACTGAGGAGGTTCTTCAGGCTCAGCCTCACTAGAGGGACTACTGGAGACAGAGTCTGGACACTGCCTGTTTTTAGGTTTTTTTCCCCGTCTTTTCAGGCAAAGAGGTCAGCATTCACGTCTTATGCAAATAAACTGGCCTCCTGACAGCAAAACCGTTGCAAGGCTACATATGCAAGCTTCCCATTCAGACAGCAGTGCAAACAACACAGCTCCTACCCCACTTCAGGCAGAGAAGGTAAGGACACAAGACAGCCCTTTTATAGCTATGGCTCCTTTACAATTGACTGTGCTATTCTATAGCAGAAATGAAATTTTTGAAGGACCTTTGGGAGATGCTTAAACCCTTCTAGTGCTGCTTTTTATTTCCTTTTCGCATTATCAGTATGGCAGCAACAGCTCAAAGCCAGCTCATCCAAAATTCCTTTAAATTGGAAGCAGGGTTGTGATCTTTGAACATGCCTCAGATGACAGAAGTTAGGCAAAATCAAGTCTGGATAATGACGTTCCCATCTTGTTACCCTGACACCGACCAGCTCAGCAGATGGATCTAGACAGGAAGGAAGTCCAGTGCTGGAAATCCGACAAGTAATGAAAGAGCTGGAAGGGAGTCCAGTTCCTCCAGCGATCCCGAACACTGCAGCAGCCAAGTTTAAGCAAGTCTTCCTGAGGAACGTGCCTGAACTAACCCTACTTGTTCCCCCGTGGGAGCCCCTCCTATGTGTATTTGTGCTGGGATGCAGTGAGTCAGGCTCCAGTCCTGATGCACATGTCCCTCTTGCATGGTGGTGGGACCTCTCACTTGACTGCTGTCATGCCTTGCAAAAGGCACTACTCATGGGGGGCTGGCAACCTGCCTAATCCCCCCAAGCAATTCACCCCTTCCTTAGTGTTGAGGGGGCCTGTTGGCTTTAAGGTCATCATTCACCAATCATTACTCATTGGTGCTGGTTATGAAGGTGTCAAGAATGCCTGAAGATCTTCACAATCTGGAGGTGGCATTATGGCTTACTTTTAAAACTATGAAAGCACTGTTTCTCTTTTCCTAGCTTGAAGCTACCCAGGTTTTTATGCACATCACGGCATCTAAAAGTGAAATTAATGCGTAGCTGTTTCCCAGCAAATGCTTTATGCATTCAATTTTTCAAAGCAGGAACCTACTTGTGTGTACATGAAAGAAGTATGTGTGTGAAATCCGTATGTGCACCTACCCGGGTCACATGTTAGCTAGGCAAACTGAGAAAGTGTTCCCACCGCCAGGGAGTTGTGGGCCAGGCTGCAAATGAACACGTTTCCCTTCCGCAAATACAACTTTGGCGCAAGTGAATGCAGAAGTGGGTGCCAGGAAGCATTCAGGTTACTTGTGCTCACAGACCTGGGGCTAGTTCCTGCTGCTGTTAAAATGACTTTAAAACAGACAGGATCAAGCGCAAAACTCCAGAAACCTTTGCCTTCGTTTCAAGCAATCCTATGAAACTGAAACCAACAAACCCCGAAAATAAAAGCTCATGACTACACTGTTGACACTGTAGCAGAGTAGTGTTTTCCTGTCATGGTGTCCTGCACTTGCTCTGCAGCGCTCTTTCAGTACATTAGCTTCTTAACTTTTGCATTCCAAGTTACTTTGATCCCATCACTTTGCAGTTTCTTGAATTAGTTTTTTATCTCTTGCATACCAATCTCCCCCCACTCCCTAAGCTAAGTCCAACATGTTTGAAATGCCGAGATCAGAGAGCTGCATTGCAGTTAGTTCTTGAACATATAATAAATAATGAGGAAAAAAGGTGTTGGAATTCCAGATTTCATCCAACATGTTTCAGCCTTGGTTTTTCTTTTCATCAGAACCCAATTAATCTGGTTGGGTGTCAAAGCAACCAAAGCATTTTTTACCATCAAGCTCTTTCCTGGTCTTACCCTATTTTTTTAATGCTGCAGAGGTGCAATATGTTGTCTGTTACAAACGTTTGGTTCTGACCCCACAACCCAAATACTTCATGCCCATGTCCTTGACCTTTCAAACCCTGTGCCTTGCTGCAAGACCCACTCTGAGGTGCCCTGCCTCCCACCCCACTCATGCAATGGCGCCTGGAAAAGCATGCTGTCTGTGAGGTCTTTGTGCTTTTCCTGCCCTGGGATCTCCTGTGGTATTTGCTGCTCATCTAACCCCAGATGTGTGTGCTTGCAGCCTGCTTCCCCACAGCAGGAGAGGCTGTGCTGAAGTGCAGGTGCCAGAAGCGTTTGCTTCCTTTGTGCAAAGCAGTTTGGCTAGAAAAGCTAGTTTGCTCCTTCTGTAGCCTTGAGCTCCATCTGTACCCTGGCATGAAAAGATGAACTAAGGTCATCTTTCCCCTTTCCATTCACTCCCAGGACCATAAATCAACCTGTTAGAGTGGTGGGAAACAGAGATGGTCTGCTAGTACAGAAGGGAAATGAAGAGAGCTCTTTGTCATTTGGAAACAGGCAATCCTCCACATCCAGCAAAGATAATGCTGAGATCACATTATGACTTCAGAACAAGTTTGTCTCCCAGGAGCAGTCCCCAACCCAAGAGAAGGAAATAGCATGGTCCTGCTGGTTACTGGAGGAGAAGGGCTCCAGGACTTCAGCAAGGCTCACCTATGTGCCCGGTCTCATGAGAGCAGCAACTTGGTACTCCATGTAGGAGCACCTTACTCCCTCATTGCTATTGCAAGAGAGGGCAAAAAGGCCAGGCAGCCCCTCTGAGCTCTGCACTGTAGCAATGAATATAAGCTTTAAACTGGCAATTGGGATCTTGCTCCCACCCATTGCACAGCAGAACTGCATTGGAGAGAAAGTAGTGGATTTCCCAAGAAGCGCCTTGTGCTGCATTGGCGATGCATGGACAATCACAAAGCCTGCTCCACCGAGGAATGGGAGAGTCCAAAGCTACCATGGGAACACTGGGAATAAAAGTGCTCACCTTCAGGTCCTCTATAATTTTGTGTTTTGTTTTTTTTTTTTTGCATATGTTTGTGTCACTGCAGTATCCTTTTTGTTTCACTTTTGAGCTGTGCAAAGGCTTAGTTCCTCCTCTGCCTTCAGATGATATCTATACTAGTTCTCTTCTCACAGCATTGTAAATCAGGTGTAAGTCCAGGGAGGAAAATGGAAGACTGATCTCAAGGAAAAGAGAATCAGCTTCGGTGTATTTTTGGTTCTTGGATGTTTGTCTTGTGCTCTAGAAGTAAGGCACAAAGTACCTACAGATAATTAAGAAGGGAACCATCACATTCAGGTGAATTATGGCAATGTGTTTGTTTGCCCAGATCAAATTATAAGGCAGCTCTAGGAAGTAAACTTTGCAAGTATGTTCTAATTTTAGTGCAATCAGTCTGAGTGAGCTTTCTGTGGGCAGGAATCACCTGAAAGAAAAGTAGGGTCAGACACAAGCAAGGTAGATTTGTGACACCAGGTAGGAGCAGATCCTTTACACACAACAGATCCTTTCACTGCTAAGTGTGTAAAATGGATCCACAGTTCTCTGTTAAATCAGAGATTTCAGCGGAAGTGAACCCACAATATTTACAAATCACAAAGTTGCTTTAAAAGCCATTTTGAAAATCTGTGAAGGTTTTTGACACTGAGATCTAAGTGACATAACTTATGTAACATTAAAGAATCTTTTGTTAATCCCACATGTTGCACACTAGATCCTAGGAGAGATGTTTGAGCACTTTTCCTATCTGCCTGGAAGATTCCTCAAGCAAATTTGCTCAGTGGAATAGCTGTTGACAGGGGGGTTGTAGTTTTTTGTTGTTGTTGTTGTGGTTGGGTTTGGGGTTTTGTTGCTTTTTTTGTTTTTTTTTTCTTATTTTTTTATTTTATGTCCAATTGCATGGCCATGAACAAATCCTTGTTTTGTGTCCTAGTTCCCTATCCAATAATGGGGGAAATAATACTGCCTTTACAAAGCACTTTGGCTTTCTTTAATGGAAACTATCATTTGAGCTAGACGATGACATTTCTTAATAGTTAGTGTAGAATTAAAAGGTGAGAAAATTGCAGAGGATACAGGAACCTCTAGATGTTATCTCTTCTTCACCACCCACTACTGCCAAGCCACAACCCCATCAGATTTTCAGCACTTGCCTCTGGTTATGTGATAAGGGAACACTCTGTCCTATCCTATCCTATCCTATCCTATCCTATCCTATCCTATCCTATCCTATCCTATCCTAACCTATCCCATCCTAACCTATCCTATCCTACCCTGTCCCACCTATCCTACCCTATCCCACCTATCCTATCCTATCTTACCCCATCCCATCCCATCTCATCCCCATCTCATCCCATCCTACCCTACCCTATCCTGTACTACCCTATCCTATCCTACCCTACCCTATCCTGTACTACCCTATCCTATCCTACCCTACCCTATCCCATCCCATCCCATCCTACCCTACCATATCCTATCCTATCCTATCCTATCCTATCCTATCCTATCCTATCCTATCCTATCCTATCCTAACTTAACCCATCCTATTCTATCCTATTCTATCCTACCCTACCCTATTCCATTCCATCCCATCCCATCCTATCTTATCCTATCCTACCCTACCCTACCCTATTCCATCCCATCCTATCCTATCCTATCCTATCCTATCCTATCCTATCCTATCCTATCCTATCCTACCCTACCCTACCCTACCTTACTCTACCTTATCCCACCCCATTCTATCCTATCCTATCCTATCCTATCCTATCCTATCCTATCCTTTCCTATCCTATCTTATCCCATCCTATCCTATCCTACCCTATTCCATCCCATCCTATTTTATCCTATCCTAACCTACCCTATTCCATCCCATCCTATCCTATCCTATCCTATCCTATCCTATCCTATCCTATCCTATCCTATCCTATCCTATCCCATCCCATCCCACCCCACCCCATCCCATCCCATCCCATCCCATCCCATCCCATCCTATCCTATCCTATCCTATCCTATCCTATCCTATCCCATCCTATCCTATCCCTCACTGATGCTATTGTTACTGCTTCTGTCCAAAGGGCCTACCTAGATTTGGAGTACGATCTTGGTAGTAGAGCTTCATGGTACATGACTAATACATATAATGTACTAACCAGATGTATTTTAATATGTTTAATACCACCCCCTTCCAGAATTAAAACTCCCGTTGAGCTTGGCACATACTGAATAATTTTCTGGTGGAACAGGCTGAATCCTTTTTAAAATTAGGGTCATGGTGAAGGTGAATTTTTTGCTTCTTTGTGTAAGAAGTTTGGTCTTTCGGTAAGTTTTATCAGTTAGGCTGTGCTGAAACACACTGTTGGAAAATTTTGTTTCAAAGCTTAGGTGGTTTCTGAACTATTGGGGTTTTATTTAGAATTTATACAGTATAAATCAAAATCAGGTTGTTAAAATGAGAGTAGTGTTAGAAACTGCACAATGTGTTTAACAACTGGTGGGATAGTCACCGCAGTTATTTAGCCAAGTACACTTCCTCTGGGAATAATCTAGTTCAACCACTTGTGATGAGACAAAACACATGGGAGAGAAGGGAGTGATTTTAGCAGAATATTCTCTTTCATGCTAATGCAAATACAGAATAACTTTCTTACTAGATTTGAACTGAGACAAATAAGCATGAGCCTCTGAAATCCAGCACCAAGAACACACAGGAGGGTAGCTCTGGACTGCTTCCCAGTTGCCTACAGCAGCGTTTCTCTTTTTTTTTCTGGGTGGCAATCCATTACTAAAACATAAAAATATAAGCATGATTGCTGTGCATTTACTATAAAAGTAAAAACATATTCATGATAGCAGTGATAAGTTTGTGTAATCAGACAGCATGCTCGGCCAGACAATATGAAATTCCTACAGACAGTGGTGTTTTGAGCCTATGGGAATGATTATTTTTTTTTTAATCCAGACTCTTTAATGTTTTTTTAAGGCTGGGATAGAATAAAAGTAGGGAAGTGTGACCAGCAGAGCTGGGAGCAATCTGGCAAAACAACTACAGCCCCACGGGAGGGCCCACATGGTAATCAGTACCACTGATCCAGGGCAGTGAAGAGTGAGTCCTGGAGCACAGTGTAAAGACCTGAAGGAGGTCTTGCAGGGGGACATGGACCACACACAACTGAAGATCCACTTGTCATGCAACAGTCTAAAGTCTGACTGCTCTTGAGCGTAGCAGCTACAGCTTACTGAAAACCAACATTATTTGGTGGCAAGATCTTTTTTCTTTATCATTTTGTTCATACAATACTGTATTCAAATTCCTTTCACTGCCAGGAAGCTGTCTGGGCCCACTGCTGGCAGCGGTAGTAAAATCAGTGTGAACATTTATAGATCTGAACATCTGTAAAAGTTCACCAAGGTTTGTAACAACCAGACAGCCCCAGACCCAAAAGACCCAAGACTTACAGACTTCCATATGCCCTTCTGCAGACGGTCTAGCATCTCTGAGGGTTCATGCCTCACTGACATTTGCAGGGCTCCCATGATCCCTTTGTGTGATGATGGACAAGGTCTAGATGGAGAAAACTGTAGAGCTCTAAGGCTTCAAGTCTTTAACATCTGCACAACAAATGTGCAACATCTGTTGTCTCATGGAGAGTATTTGTTCCTTAAAGATAATCCCTAGTTTATTGGCGTTTAAGCACAGGCTAATGCTCACATGGGAAATCAGGTATCTTGGATGAGATGTTTGGCTCAATATCTGCATGGGAAATGGAGTTGCTGTTCTGAGGGTCTCTGCAACAGTGTCTTCTGCTGGATGGGGTGGGAGTCCCTGAACCACCATCCTGCTCAGTTCCTGTAATCCAGCTGGGTTGAGTCCTATATGACTACATGCTATAGATTATTTTAAACTATGAGAAATAAAACCCCTACTTAGCTTTACTATGTGCAGAAGCCTGTTCTACATGACCATTTCTGCATCTGCAGGAACAATTTCTACTGAGTAATTAGAAGCAATTTATCAATGTGTAAGTTTATGAGTTCTGCAGTAGGTAGTGCCTGGGGGAGCCCCCAGCATGGCCAGATTCTCAATGCTAACACATCCACACACCAAACAGCATCTATAAAGTGATCCAAGCACAGCAGGATCTGCCAGGGAGAACCTCTGGGACTGTCCAGAATTCCTGCATGGACTGCCACCTAATTCCTTCTGCATGAATTAGGCAAAGGCTTTGCTGTGAGGGTGTTGAGGAGCTCAGGCAATCACTTTGTTTCAGATCAGTCCCTTGTGTCACCTCCACAGAGACTGGCTCGGAGCTCTGGGACCTCCAGGGAGCACTTGTAGCTGGTTCTAGTTCAGCTTTCAAGCTAGTCTCAAGATGTGAATTTAATCTGTGCCCTGGTCACTGTACCACTTTTGGATTCTGTTTGAAACCCAGCTTTGGATGCAGTGAACTGTCATTGCGTTTGTGCTCAGTGCCTTGACATGTTTGGGTAAAATGTGTCAGCTTTTCTTGAGAGTCACTGATTAGGAAACACAGAGAATTCATGCTTCTCTTCTTATCCTTGAATTGTCTTCAGAAGGTTTTCCCCAGTGGAATAATTAAATTCAAGGTTCATATTCATTTTCTTGAAATACTATTCTGGCTTCCTAGGAAGCTTTGAAGGCAACACCATTGTCTAACAGATGAGTGTAGCAGAAGGGAATGTAAGAGCATAAATAAAGCAAATTCCCTTTTCTTCTTTCCTAGCCCATAACACATCATTTTCTTCCACACATTTTGCAGACAGCAGGTTTTCCCTGTGTTGCCCATGATCACCTTATCTCAAAAGTCACCCATGTGGTGAGATACGGACTAGATGAATGGATGACAAGGAGAGGGAGAAATTAAAGTGTCAGTGATCCTGGCCTGGAGTAACTGGCAGCCAGTTACTAGTGGTTTATCTCAGGGATTGATAGAGGGGCCAGTTCTGCTTAATGTCTTCATTTATGGGAGGATGGGATAAAGTGCACTCTCAGTGAGTTTGTGGCTAGGCAGTCGATACCCTGGAGCACAGGGCTGCTGAACAGATGGACCTGGGCAGGCTGGAGAGATAAGCTGACAGCTACCCGTGAAGTTCAGCAAATGTCAATGCAGATTCCTGCAACTGGGCTAGAATAGCCGACTGCACCAATACAGGCTGGGGGCTGACTGAATAGGAACCAGCTTTGCCAAAAAAAAAAAACCCTGGGTATTTGCTTGACATTGTGTCTTTACAGTGATGATGTACTAGGCTGTATTACCAAAAATGTAGCTAGCAGGAGGGAGGTGATTCTTTCTCCTTTATTTAGTACCTTTAAGGCTGCATCTGGAGCAGTGTGACCAGTTTCGGATTCCATAGTGCAAGAAAGACATTAACAAACCAGAGCACATCCCATGGATGGACACTGAGATGGTCAGGGACTGAAACACATGTTGTAAGAGAGTTGGGCTTGCTCAGACTGGAGGAGGCTGAGGGTGTTCTTAATGGGGTTTAGTTACTTAATAGGTGGGTTTAGACAAGACACAGCCAGGCTCTTCTCAGGGTTCTCAGGGAAGCAACAGACTCAATTTCAAAATGAGGGAAATTGATACAAGGTTATAAGGATTCCTAAGGAGTGGAAAGATCCTACAAGAGTGGCCAAACATTAAAGCAGCCACCCAGAGAGATCTTCATCCTTATAGACACTGCAATATCAACTGGATGCAGTCCTGAGCAACCTGTGCAAACCTAACCCTGCTCTGAGCAGAAGACTGGACTAGAGACTTCCACAGGGTCTGTGATTTTGTGACTCTGAGTTAGCTGAAGGGAAGATGGGTTCAGAAATGATCTGCATCAGTCAGCTTGTTCTTTGGAGACAGCAGATCAGCAGGGCACACTCCATTGCATGTATCAGTTGTGCCTTCCTAATTTTTAGCAAATACTGGAAAATGACTGAGTGATAGATACAACCATGTTGTAAGACATCATATGTATGAGGTCACTCTGACCTCAGTGCTGGGGAAAGATCATGGATCAAATGATCCTAAGTGAGATCATAAAGCACATGCATGTGCTAAAAAAATGGAGCGATCAGGCCCAGTCAGCATGAAGGTCCTGCTTGACCAACCCGATCTTCTACAATAAGGTGACTCACCTGGCTGATGAGGGAAAGGCTGTGGACATTGTCTACTTGGAAAGCATCTGACACTGCGTCCCATAGCATTCTTCTGGAGAAATTGGCTGCTCACAGCTTGGATAGGTGGATTCTTCGCTGTGTTGGAAACTGGCTGTATGGCTGATCCCAAAGAGTGGTGGTAAATGGTATCACATTGATATATGGGTGACTGGTCACTAGTGGTGTCCCTCAGGTGTTAGGGCCAGTGTTGTTTAACATCTTCATTGATCTGGATGAGGGGATTGAATGCACTCTCAGTAAATTTGTGGATGACACCAACTTGGGTAGGAATGTTGATCTGCTGAAGGGTAGAAAGGCTCTGCAGAGGAATCAAGTCAGGCTGGATAGATGGGCTGAGGCCAGTTCTATGGGTTCAGCAAGGCAAAATGATGGGTCCTGCACTGGCTACAACAGCCCCACACATTGCTACAGGCTTGGGGCAGAATGTCTGGAAAGCTGCTCAGCGGAAAAGGACCTGGGGGTGCTGGATGACAGAGCTGAACATGAGCAGCTTGTGGCCAGGCAGCTGAGATGGCCAACAGCATCCTGGCTTGTATCAACACCAGTGTGGCAGCAGGGCCAGGGCAGTGATCATCCCCCTGGCACTGGTGAGACTGCACCTCGAGTCCTGTGTTCAGTTCTGGGCCCCTCACTACAAGAGAGACATTGAGGTGCTGGAGCAGGGCCAGAGAAAGGCAATGGAACTGGTGAAGGGTCTGGAGCAAGTGTGATGAGGAAAGACCTGGCGGGGGTTAGTCTGGAGAAGAGAAGGCTCAGGGGGTACCTTATCACTCCCTATAACTACCTGAAAGGAGGTTGCAGCAAGGTGGGATCTGTCTCTTCTCCCAAGTAATAAGTGATAGGACAAGAGGAAATAGCCTCAAGTCACACCAGGGGAAGTTTGCATTGTATATTAGAAAAAATTTCTTCCCAGAGGGGCTGCTCAGGCATTGGAACAGGCTGCCCAGGGCAGTGCTGGAATCACCATCCCTGGAATTGTTCAAAAACCATGTAGAAGAGCCCCGCAGTGACATGGTTTAGTGGTGGTCTTAGCAGTCCTGGGGTAATGGTTGGACTCAATGATCTTAAAGGTCTTCTCCAACCTAGTCGATTCTGTGATTCTATGTTGACTGTCCATTAACACCATTTAGTGACCTGGATCTAATCTGCCTCCCACTGAAGCCCATTGTAAGATTCTCATCCATGTAATGGGATTTGATGTGGGTCCCATGAAAACAGGAGGATTAAAAAAGCTGCAGCATTAGAGACAAGAGTCATTGTAGCTCAGTACGGAATTTCTCCCAGCTTTCCATCACATCCACCCACACTCATCCACACACATATGCAGCCTCTTTTATGGTATCTGCAGTTCTGTACTGTAAATCCTACAGGGCTAAAATTAGTTAAAATGGAGATGCATGTTTACTGTCAATAAGAGAATGATGCTCTGTTCATTACAGATAAAACTGGTTTAAATCTGCAAGAATGCTATTGGAAAGCAGAAAGGTTGAGGCTATAAAATAAATGATCAAAGAATACTGGTTTCAGCAACCTGTGTTGTTTCATGATACTCGTAATTCAGGACAGAGTGTCACTAGTCAAGTGTGATTAACTTCTTCTGGGATCTGACATCTTACTACTCTCTTTTGCAGCAAGAACCAGAGTGTGCAGTGCTCACAGGAAAAAAAAACGATCAATGGAATCATGCCATTACCTGAAAAAAATATGTTCTTTTGATTCTCTTCTTCTGCTGAACAAGTGTCTTTTGTTCCTTGAGTAGAAGAGCAACATAAAGGGCTTTGCGCAGAATAACATAAAGAAGAAATAGGCCTTATATAACATTTTTTGGCAGGAAAAGGACAATTTGAGGAGGGGCTTTGTTAATGTCCAAATCCCTGCTAGAAGCTCAGTTGGGAGGAAGGGAAAAGCAGCGAATACAAACAATCAGACATTTGTTGGGTAATGTGGGACATACGAGCATATGAGAGACTGCTCTTCCATTCAGACAGTGCAGTAAAATAAACAGAGTGTAACAGCGAAAGATGAATGGGAAGTTAATTCTGTTCGCATTTACAATATTTCAATGGCAATATTTTCTGAACAATGGTCCCTATTGATGCTACAAGTGCTTGCACATTGTGCCTGCTACTTGCTGAACAGACATGACACCATTCGAGCAGCTGTATTCTCTAATTGGGAAAAGGAAGTTTCCAAAAGAGATGAAAGGCTTTATCTCATCCGTGCTGAAACTGTTTGGAACCTAGCTCGTTTTGGTGCCTCGTTTCCCCACACACACCTTTTTTTTTATTCCTAATACGGAGCTCAGGGAAGATTCATTCTCTCAAGCGGCAGAGCAGCTAGAGCACAAACCTTAACAACTTCAAGTCTGATACTTTAGTATTTTATCACAGGCTAATGCATATTAGAGTTACAAAATAAATAGTAGTTTTGTCTACATTAAAAGGAGTTTGCTATTCTGAGCAGCCATTTAGATATATGTCTCCTTCACCTCTATAAACTGTGTCTCCCCTAAGAGTATTTGCGTGTCTGCTTGGTTTGCCTCAACTGGCAAACTTATGCAGGTGCATGCAAAGTCCCTGCACACTTTCTTATTCCAAGAAAGCAGTTAGGTATGATAAAATACTTGGGAATGAAGGGGTTGGAGGGGAGAAAAAGCTAAAAAAAAACAGAAATTCAATTTCCAGTAAAATAACTTATTACTTCTGTTATTAATGGAGTTTCTATACACAGATGTGCTGTTTAGGTGTATGAATTCTTTATACTCTCAAACAACATAACTCTGCCATCAAAAACTTGAACTGTAGAGAAGGCAATCCTCTATTCTGGACTCTGAGCCAAGTTTAACGCCATCTGTCTGGCTTGACGGCCATTTTTTACACCATTTGGCTACAAAAGCAAATCTACACTAATGCTGTGGATCCTGCATGTTTGCTTGCTAGCTGTCTGTACACAAAGCTGCCTGATGTTCCCAATGTGTTGTGCTAAAACTGCCCCCCTCCCTGGCCGCAGGGACAGCAGGCTGCTGTAAGTAGGCCCAAGTGCTGACTGACATCTGGAGAAAGTCTAGGCCATTTCTAGTTCGGGATCTAAAATTCACCAAGCACAGCTCCAGCTTCTTACCTCATGCCTTGGTTTTGATGCAGCCCAGCCCTCGATTTTGAAACCATTGCCTCTAATTTCTTGGGTCCCCAAGGGCTTACACAAGCTCCCTAGAATTCAGTCCCATCCCAGGACCAATGGCTGGTGGTTTAACCCTTGAGGGACACAGCAGGGAAGGGCAGGAAGGTTTAGAAAGGATTTTATTAACTATGGAAACACTGCTCTTGCATTGTGTCAAATCAATAGAAATCCTCCAACCATCCCTTCCACTTGGTCATAAACATTTGTCTCTTGAAAACTGTGCTAATTTTGATGGTCTGTACCTTGCTCAGAATAACACCTTGTCTTTTAATCCCTCCTTTAGCAGTGGCCACTTGCATAGCTCCTCTGTAAAAGGGCCATAGGAATAACAGAATGGGGAGTAAAGCTCCAGGAGGCATGTCATGTTGCCATAGATGAAAACCTGAAATTAAGAGGAATAATTGTCATTTTCCACCTTCACTGTGACTTTGTCATCATCTTTCATCAGTAATATATTTTACACTGCCTTAGATTTCCAACACAATGAATGGTGGATTCTCACAACAACCGGGGGATTAGTTACAGAGATTATTATTATCTATGAACTAGATATTGAAAGAAATGATTCTGTAGTGACAGGACACCTCTACAAACAAAAAAGATATTGCTTTGATTCAGAGAGGTCTGAGACTCTGGACTAGTAATTGAATTTCCATGCTTCGATTTCTCCATCTTATTGAAATAGGAGCACCGATATTCATCTGCCGTAGAACGATGCTGATGAGGATGAGCAAGGGAGAGCAGTGCTTTTACAGCGGTAAGCACGAGCACAGAAATGAAATTAAAATGTAAGAGATGAAGAAAAATGGCAGGTGCAGAAAGGCTGGAGCAGCTTGTGGAGGTCTGTGCAGCAAACCATCTGCGGAGGCAGGACCACGAAGTAAGAGCTGCCAGATGCTGCTCCTATGGCAAACAGCTTCTGGCTGGAATCATGGGCTTTGCAGAGCCTCCAGAGAATAAAAGTACAGGGCTTTTTTTCCCTGGGCAGGTTATTTTCTGCTAATTATTACAGATCATGACCTGCCAAGCATCACAAACCTGGGCCGCATGGCTGTTGATGCTTTGCAGTGGTGGGTGTCATGGTTAGCAAAATGCCTTTTAGCGAAGTGCAAAGAATATCGCTGGCTGACCTTTTGGTTGAGACATCTCCCAGACTACTCCTTACATCAGGCAAAAGACAGTCTCATGCTTCTTGTCCCCTTTTTCATATTTTTGCAGGCCAGAAAATCCTGCAGCCTCCGAGTCATTAAAAACATTTCATTAAGTGCTTTTGAAGGAGTCATTTTTTGCATTATTGAAAAAGAACCAGGAAAGGCTCTAACTTTCACAGGGAGTTAAAGAGAGGGGAAAGACAGACTGACAGTTGGGATAGGGCAGGTTATAAGTGGTCTCCCACAAGCAGATGTCCCAAGGGATGACAGAGATACTGGGCTGGGTTCAGCTGCTGTGCCTCCACAAACTCCTATTGCAACCCTAGCTCTGGGGCTTGGTTTTGCAGCTGGTGCTCTGTGTTCAGTGTTAAGTCAAGGCCAACCATGTCTATGGATCCCGAAGACAGCAGCCTCTGCTTCTGCTGCTTGCAATGATGAAATTTTTTGGTGAAACTTCTCTTTGCCTGTTTGTATTTTTGACTTTTTTTCTTTCTTTTCTTCCCATATCAGATTAGCATCCATTCTTTGGCTCAGTCTTGTGCCATTTTCTCCCTCTCTAAAATAATTAAGGCATATGTATGGATATATTTTCACTTTTTGCTCAGAAGTCAGCACTAGGATGAACTCAAGCATGCAAAAGGTAGGCATGTAAGTGCCATCCTGATTTCACGTCTGAATGTCTGTGCAGGGATACGAGTTTAATCACTGGCAGTTTAGTGATTTTGAAGTAGGCTGTGAGAAGTCCGTCTTTGTCAGGGTTAATCGGGAGGCTCCAGGTGGATGCTGTCACTCGGGCTTTACTCTTTTCATGGCCTTTTCTGAAGAGACTTTTGTATGTGGACATGTGTGTGTGTGTGTGTGAGAAAGAGTGCAGCTTGAGCTCACAGGCAGGACTTGTTTAGACACAGCTCTAATTCATGCTGATGATGAAATCCAACCTGTTTTGAATAGAAACAGTTTACAGATGTTAAGTTTTCCAGTTGGGAAAGGAATCAATATCACAGAATCACAGAATGGGGTTGGGAGAGGCCTTTGGAGATCATCTACTCCAACCCCCCTGTTAAAGCAGGTTCATCTAGAGCAGGTTGCAGAGGATCATGTCCACACAGGTTTTAAGTATCTCCAGAGAAGGAGACTCCACAACCTCTCTGGGCAGCCTGAAGCTCTTCCTCATATTTCCT
The DNA here is from genome assembly GCF_034315485.1 of Pezoporus occidentalis. NCBI lineage: Eukaryota > Metazoa > Chordata > Aves > Psittaciformes > Psittacidae > Pezoporus > Pezoporus occidentalis. The sequence continues at coordinate 12,004,437 of NW_026914940.1, read as the reverse complement.
CATAACTTCCAGTGTTTCTGTTTGTGCCTGTTGCCCTCTCTCCTGTCACTGAGCACCACTGAGAAGAATCTGGCCCCATCCTCTTGACACCCACCCTTGAGATATTTTTATGCATTGATAAGATCCCCTCTCAGTCATGTCTTCTCCAGGCTAAACAGGCCCAGACCTCTCAACATTTCCTCATAAAAGAGATGCTCTAGACCCCTTATCATCTTTCTATACCTCCACTGGGCCCCCTCCAGTAGCTCCTTGTCTTTCTTGTACTGGGAAGCCCAGAACTGAACGCAGTCTTCCAGGTATGGCCTCACCAGGGCAGAGTAGAGGGGGAGGATCACCTCCCTCAACCTGTTGGCCACAGTCTTCCTAATTCACCCCAGGACACCATTGGCCTTCTTGTCCATGAGGACACATGGCTGGCTCACGGACAACTTGTTGTCCACCAGGACTCCCAGGTCCTTTTCCATAGAGCTGCTTTCCAGCAGGTCAGCCCCTAATCTGTACTGGTGCATAGGGTTATTCCTCCCCAGATGCAGGACTTGGCTTTGTTGAACTTCATTAGGTTCCTCTCTGCCCAACGCTGTAGCATGCCCAGGTCTTGGTGAATGGTAGCACAGTTGTATCATGTACCTTAGGTGACTGAGGGCAAAGCTTGAATGCCAGAAATAAATGTTCAGTCTGCAAGCAGCTCACAGGATTGAATGTACTCAAACAAATTCTCTTTGACAAGCTATTTAAATAGCCTTTTGTAGACAACAAATACAAACACTGCTGTCTGTCTGCAGAAATGTGTCTGAATTTCCCTGCTAATTTTTTACTGTGAGATATTCACCAGAAGATATTCTTCTTTCATTCCTCACGTATTCTGTGAAACATGGGAAAGAAATTCCTTTTTCTCCCAAAGGCCTATCCACAGCTGATAATAATTTTTCAAAGGTTTGCACTGAACTTGTTTGAAATGTGGGGTTTTTTTCAGACTTAGGAGTAGAAGCACAGTAATAAGAATGAAGTGACACTAATAGTGCAACATCCGTTCTTTTCTTCTTCTTTGCCTCAATATGCAAAGTCTGAGAGCTGCTGAAGTATATTCAGTCCTGAAGGACAAAATGGGGAGCTGGAAAAAACAAGTGGCTGAATAGGAACATTGACAGTGGTTGTGAATTTTCCAAACTTCTTCACATTTCAGAGTTTTCACTTGTAAGTCAAAGATAAATTATCACTGCTCCACAGCAGATCACTTCATTGATAAGTGGATATGCAATTAAGCTCATACTAAAGCACTCATTACCCATCACATCTATAGCTCTTTAATTATGGGGATGGGAGATGGCACTTAGCTATATGAGTTAATCATTAAAAATTGCCTGTCATTAATTCCTCACTGTTTGGGAACTAGAGCTTGCAGGGTGAGCCTTTACTCAGCCAAAACCCTCAGTGAGGAAAATGTGGCCTTGGACAGACAGGGTCAAGTGGAAGCAAATGGGTGTTTTGCCCGAGTTGAGAAATACATGCATTTTGTCATGTTTCAGACTTCTCACTTCCCCTCAATGCTGTACAAAATCCCATCAGTCAGACTTTGCTGCTGCGGGGAGTTTTTGCAACGTGGATTTTGAAATTGTCTGAATGAGCAATAGATTATTAACCTATCGTGTGTAGCAGTTTTCTGTGGGCACCACGTCCCTTCTCTGATGTACCAAGCAGTAGGCCTTCCTGCTTTGCTTCCCTCCCTGGGGAAAATTCCCTCTGCACAGGAGGCATTAGCTTTGGAAAAGGGTTTGACTTTCAGCTGCTCTGTTCTGTTCTGCAGGCTGGGGAAGACGCTCCTGCTGCTTAACTGCTCCTGGGTCTTGCAAACAGAATGGCAGCTTGCTGCCCAGATGCTTGAGTAATAAATATGTATGAATTTAGTATAAATTCAAGCTTTTTCTTCTGCAATGACAAAGATCAGTGTCAGTCAGTAATGAAGTGCCTTCTCTTTACCACATACTCCTCACACTTATTCTCTCTATAGTCCTGCTTGACAGCTTTGTCAAAATATAAGCTGGTTTTGTGCCATGGGCAAAGGTTTCTGAAGAACAGGACTGGAAATCGAAATAATTTGTTCCATTTACTTAAACTAGGTTTTGAATCTTAAATTGCGAGGAACAAAAAAACCCCTCAGACAATCTAAGAAAAACAGAAGCTGGGGTAAAACTAGTACATTAGAACAGCAATGATTATCCTGCAATAGTAAAAAAGAAAAAAACAGACCATAAGAACCTTTTAAGGTAAGGTTTACTTTTTTTTTCATTAGCATTACTCACCGATGCTTTGTTCATTGCTATTTGAATTTGTATTCTCTACTAAAAGCAGCTTTTATGTAGTTTTGTTTCTTTCATGGAGCATCTCAGCAGAACAGAGCATTTCTAATAGCAAACTTGGGGATAAATGATATTCCGACATACAGACACAACCTTATAAGAAGAAGGGAACAGCTTTCTCTGAAAAATGATGGAAGCTCAAAGAAGTTCCTGAGGTGAGAAGCAAAGTTTGGTGTACATGAAAGAGCTCAGCATTTTGAGGTGATGACTAAACTAGCTGTGGCCCAGCAAAAGAGGTCAGCATGTGTTGAGCTGTCAGTTCTGGAGGAGCTCCGATGCCAGTTAGATTGGTGCTCTGCCTGAGGCTGAACTGAGCTTGGGTGTGTTTTGTGGTGGCGTATACAAAGGCAGGGAACTGGACATGTGAACTGAGGCTTTGCATCCCTTGTAGTTTTTACATTTCGTGAACTTACTGTCATGCCTCATTTCACATAAAATCACTGTCCTGAGCAGCCTGTTGGGCTGCAGCTGGAGCATCCATCCCAGGGGGACTGAGCTGTTTTCTCCTCCTCTAAAACTACAGAGTCTTGCCATTTTGCATTTTGGACTTGCTCAGGAGGTCAGGGTAATTCAACCTGAGCTAGTTCACATGCCAAACCACAGGTTTAGGTATTAAAATGATTGCCTGACTTGACATAGCTGTGGCTCAAACCTGTAAAGGCTGCAATTAATGCTGAGAGGGTGAAGGGTGGCAGAGGGAGCTGGCAGGACTGCTTCCACAGTTCGATCACCCTGAAGAGACTACCCAAAATGTCAGGTTTTTAATACCTTTGGCAGGACTGGAGTATGATTGCTATTTTCTAAGGCAGGGAAGCTGCTGAGAAAACATGGCGCAGGAGCACATGGTAGTATTGCTGCAGATAGGGATGGTGTGGTTATTAACCCATTTCTAACACACGACAAGGCCATAATTACCTATTTTAAGGTAAACAGCAGACGCAGTTATTGTCACATCAGTGGTTTGTTTGGTTATGATTGTTTGCATTGAGGGAGTGCCCAGAGGCCCAAACTGTGTTGAAACATCTATTTGCTATGCATGGGACATACTTTTAGGGAGACCGTCCCTACCTGGAAGAGCTTCTTCTGCACACACAAAGCTGATCATACAGAGCTGGAGAAAAGAAAAAATGAGTGGTCTATCTGAATTTGCAACCCAGGAAGTCCTTGTCAGAGCTGTAAATCTCTCTAAGGACAGACTTATTACTCAAGCAAGGTAGAGACACAGCATATATGAGCAGCTGATGTTTCGGTTTTGAGTCTAGGAAGAAAATGTGGCATATGCCCAGAGCAATCTCTGTTAAATAGGGTGGTGAAGGTATCAATTCCACTTCTTTAGGAAGCAGACTGATCATGGGAGGCTTAAGGATTGTCGTGCACTTCTTTGCTAATGATCCCTTTAATTACTTGCTGTAAGTCATCTGGAATGAAAATACAACCGTACTCATTTAAAGAAGAAAGGTTTTATAATGCTGTGTAATATCTATGGATTTAGGGCACTGTGGATTAAGTTTGTCAATTTCAAGCATTCAAAGTTACTAATCCACACTTTGTCTATAAAAAGTAAGAAGTGAGGCAGGCTGATTCCCTGAGGACGGAGGAGGAGTTCCACACATGACTGTCTTCTGGAACTTTTGTGCAGGCAGCTAACGCTAACATCAGTGTTACAATATTTACAGACAGATGAAAGGGACACACTTGCAGTAAAGCATAGGTGCTTTCATTAGATACTTCTCTTTTCTGACATTTCCTCTCTTCCACTTTCCTCATGTTTTTCAGTATGTATTTGCCACATTTGATTCTGTTTTCCTGTAATAGCTTCATCCACAGAGAATTCTCTTGGAGAACAGCCCAGAGATTTTCCTGTTTCTTCTTGTGCCTTTAGTTTCTCTGCACCTGCTATTACATCATTTATATGAGTTACATCCACATAATTTTAGCTTTTATATCAGACTTACAATGCTATAGTCAGGCTGTCAAAATGGCTAAGTCCTGTGGATTTTATTCTGGCAGAATTTGCACTGAATTTTCTGTGATTGCTTCGATAAGTTCAATGCTGGAATATTCCTAGTAGGTAGGTCAAAATAATGTAGGTATAAGAGTAGCACATCAGTAAAAAATCATTTTAGAGGCCAGTAAATTAAATCACATTGTGCAGTTTCCACAAGGTCAATGATAATTTTTTAGAAATCAAGGAATCTTGATTTTGGGTTCAGTTTTAAACCTTTGACAACACTTTTTTGTTCTATAATTAAAATGTTTATTGTTAAGTTTCATTTAATACTGAATTTAATAAATTCTGTAATTATTTTCCTGCATCTCAGTGATAGATTCTGGAATCTTATATCAAGCAATTGGTTTGAGCTTCCTGTTTGTAGTTCAGTTGCCTTTCAAAGACCAGAGTCTGTCCCCCCCCATCCATCACCTGTGGCTTGTTTAGCCCTACATCCCACCTGGGACTCAGTGTTTGAGATTTAGTAAGGGTGTGTAGCAAAACACAAGAAAGAGGCAGGACAATTATACTAGATTTACAGAACCTTGTAACTACTGTTGCATATCTGAAGATCCTGCCACTGAGTAGGAGCTGCTCGAGGGCAAGATCCTGCAGTGCTTACAGGCAACAAGTCAATTTCTGAAAACTGTGGGGTTTTTTTCTCCCCCCTTCCCCTGCCTTTCTCCCCCTCCTTCTTCCTCTTTCTGAATCTCTCTCTGACTGGGAATTACTTGTTTAACTTAATTTATCAAATTGAGAATAGATTGAGGATACTCACACACCCACACCCCAAAAGTAATTAAGTGGAATAAAGGCAGATTTAATTTTGCTTGCTCAAACTCCACCTATCCCCCTGTTTTCATGTGTGATCAACCTATCAAATGCTTCAATTTCTTTCTCAGCCCCCTCCCACCCGATTTAACTGGAGTTATTAGTAGCCAAGTGTGAATTTTGTCAGAGGATGAATTACATCAGTGTTGCTGCCAGGTTATTCACAGTATCCTTATTCAAAAGTCACACTTCATAAAAGAAGTGAGGTGTCATGTTGGAGTGTATCTGAAAAGCAAGCCATGAGTAGGTTTTATGGGTAACACAACTGTTGTGTGACACCCTATTTTTCTGATGAGCCCTTTGACCACCCAGCTTCTGTGTATTACCATCTCCTCTGGTGTCTGTCTTCTTTTAAAAGGAAACGGTGACCATCAGTGCTGTATGCATGCAGGCTGAGGCATGGGAGAACCACATCTAGGGGTCTTAGGAGCAATTCGTGATTGATGAGCCATGATGTGAGCAGGCTCTGGGCCACCCAGGATGGGGGATCCCACCCATATGCAGGCTTAAGTGAAGGTATAAACTGGGCCTTTGGGATTAGTGCTCTGGATTCACCCTCTGAATTTCTCCACTCATCTCATTCTGGTAGCCTCGGTTGTTGCATTTGAGCCGAGCAGATTCCCAAGAAAACGGAGCATTTGTAAAAGCAGTTGCAAACTGCAGGAGATTAGAAAAGGTTTTTAAATTATGCTGGGCAAGTCCACCACAAAAATGGTGTTCGAACTGATGAAGAAAGGAACATAGGCACTCTGGGTTGATTGGTTCATTTTTAATGTCCCTGTATAAGTAGGTGTTAGTGACAACATTAAAAGAGCCTGGCTGGATACCAGATTTGATAGAATAGCAAATCCTTTAAGACTGAGGGTCAAATGCAGCTCAGATTTGCACACCTGGTGATCCCACTCTATGTCAATGATATCAAATAGCTAGATTTCAGCTTTAATATACTGCAGCACTGTTTGCTTGATAGGGGATATGTGCTGTCAAATAACTTCCAGGAGCTGAGGAGGGATCCAGGTTACAGATTTGCCCACCAATAATGTGTCTCCTTAAACAAATATCCCACAGTAAGCAAATTTCCCACTGCTGGAGTGGTACAGTTCTAATGGCTCCTTGGGTAAAGCGAAGAAAAAGAAAAGACATGCAGAAAGGAGAATAATACAAAGAGGCAGAAGCAGTACAGGCTTCCTGGCTTTTTTGGAGAGGAATCATGAGGTGCTAGATAAGATTTGAAAGGAAGACTTGCCTGCAGCAATAGTCATTGCTCTTGGGACATACTCACATGATCCCTTGCAGCTAGATACCACTTCTCCACAGGGCAGGGGACAAGCTGCAGAACAGGACTAAGTGCTGAAGAGAGCTTTACAGTCTGCTACTGCAATTAGTTGTGTAATTTGTGGCTGTTTGCACAGGCACGCTTCCTCCACTGGTCTCTGCGTGTTATTAATGGGGATCACTGGGCAGGGTTATTTCCCAGTACGTGTCATCTTCACTATCTCTCTGACTCATATTTCTCCCACTGTGTCTGCACCCACTGTATGACACTACAACATCAAGGGCAGTCATTTCCTTTGGCACTAGGGGAATCCACTCTAGCAAGCAGCCAGGCTGAGTTATCAGTCTGGAGAGCTTCAAATGGATCATAATCGAGTCTTCAAAGTACAGGGGCCTCATTTTTCACACAGTAGACTCTTCTGACACTTGTTCAGATGGTCATTTCAGAGGGACATCTCTGATCATTTGAGTGAGAACAAGGTCATTACATTCACTTTATATTAGTATATACAATCCTCCATCAGTAGGTGAGTGAGTTACAGAGCAGATGATTAAATGCACATTATTCCTATCCACATATAAAACTGAGATTTTGGTGCTTAACACCATAACACATTTAAATACTTTGATAATTTAAAGTCTAAGCAATTGGGGTATATTACTTTGCAGAGTGTGAAGCAAAATAGGGGCCAGGGTACTATAAGCAGGGATAGCCCCCATCAGGGTCTTGGGTTCAAATGCTGCTCCACATTAACATACACAAACCCCTTCTGCTTCTTAAAAGAGTTGTGCTTATGGTTCCTGCCAAACTTATTGGTGATAAATTATGACAAAAATAGGCTATGAGTTTATATTTAGGGGCTTCCATAAGGTTCTGCTAGGCTAAATTTGTCTGTGGCAAGTTACTTTATTTGTCCGTTTGCTGAGGCACATCCCTCACATTTTCCCAGCAGTTCTATTTTCTTAGTTCTTACAGGAAAAGAAGGAATTAAAAACTGCTCCATATTGAAGAGGATGTAAAGAGAAGTAATTTGAATATTTGCTTAGTTTTCCTGGAAAGGTGGAGAAAAGAGTAAGAAGTTCTCTTTTAGCTGCTGCAAGTGCTTTGTTGCCCTTGCTAATACTTTCAGTCAACGAACCTTAAGATATTGTGTAATCAGGAACAGAATGTGCTGCTAGCAGATGCTTAACCTTTTGCACCTAGTTCACAGCCAGGCAAACTGAAGCAGAGCTAAGGGGTGAAATAGGACCAGCATCTGAGTTTCCCTACTCCTTCCTCATGCCCTATCACTGTGTTATTCATTGTGAGAAACTGATATGTTCTCCATTTAAGACACTTCATGAAATACAGGATAAAGACTTCTATAGTTGTAAAAGGTCACCTAGGTGAAAAATAAAAAGACACTTAAAAATGCAGATAAATAGTAAATAATACTAAAAAAAACCCAAAACCAAACATAAAAATCCATAGAGATTCTTTCTCATTTTGAAGATTCAGTGTCTTTGGGCATATTACTATGATGTTCACAAGACCAAGTCTGAAATTAGCAGACATCTCCTTGAAAGATTCTTCTGCTCCTAAAGTTTAATAGTAAATACGTTGAGCAATATCCCTGCTGAGTGTAATGGTTGCCTGCTGCATAGCTGAGAAGAGATTGGTGCTGACAGCTCAGAAACAGCAGTGAACAGATACCTGCTACAGATGCTCTTCCTTCAGTGTTCCACCCCCTGAGTCTTATGTACATTGTCATCTTCATTGGAGTAGTCCTAAACCAGAGCAAACAACTGACATAACTAGCTGCATAAGCGCAGTAAAGACACTGGTGCGCTCAAAGTTAAATTTGCAATGATTAAGCTGAATGCTAGTCTTAGACCTGTGTGTTCCAAATAGTTTGAGCTGCTCTTCCTCCTGTTGAAGTTGGTTGAGGAATGTGTCTTGATGGGCTGTGTGAATTTATGGCAAGGACCCTCCTCAATATGCTTAGGGAAGGTTGGCTCTCAGCGCTTGGATATGCTGAGCTAATTTCTGATCACTATAAATTAATGATCTGGCACTGTTGTGGTTATACAGAAGGAGCTTTAGATCCCGATCTGATTTCTTTTCCTCACAGAGTCTTTTCTGGCTGCCTCAGCAAATGCCTATGATACAGACAAGTGGGGCTTTACAGCAAAAGAGTGCTGCTTCCCTGCCTCTGAGATCACTGAGTTCTAAATGGCTGATTGCCCCTAGTGTTATAGTTTTCATCTGGATCATTTGTCCATGCAAGAGGTTTAATTTATTGGAATTAATTTCATACAGCTGCTGGAATACATCAAAGTGCAGAGAGAGGGAGTTGAGCAAACTCAGCCCCCACAGTGCCTGTTGGGATGGAAGCTGCCATCTGTCTCCCTGACGAGCTGCATTAAGGTCTTTTGCCTGAGAAATTTGTGTGGTTTGTTTCCGTCTCAGACACTGCTCCTCAAAGATGCTCTCTTGAAATGGCTGATGTCCGATGACAGTGAGCCCTGAGTGGGGTAATCACTGCAGGTAAAAACACAGTAAAGCTGCGGCTCAGAGTGAAAACTCACCTCTGTAGTAAGGTGAGAGGAAACCTGCTCATGGCAGATAGCAGGTGGGGCTATGTGGCTCCTTTAAAGGCTTCACACATACTCTGCTGAGCCAAACCATTTTGGGGTCAGATCTTCACTGAGCCTTATGCAGTCATTTCCCCCCTACAACATTTTTGTTATAGACTCAGTGGTCTATAACACTGCCTGATGGCAGAAAGACAGTCTCTACCTGGGACACTCTGTGAGATACAAGGCATCGGGGATCTCATTTCTAGCAGTACCTTGTTCACTCTTGTCCTCTCAGAATTTGAGTATTTATTGATGATTTTGACTTTTTTTGATCTAAGCAGAAAGCAAACTTGTGCTAGTTCAGTTAAAGGCCAGGTTGGATGGGGCTTTGAGTAACCTGTTCTCAACCAGATTGCTCCCATGGCAGGAGGGCTGATGACCTTTGAGGTCCCTTCCAACCCAAACCATTCTATGATTCTCTGAAATCAGTGCAAACATTTATTATTGCAGAGGTGAGAGCCCTGTGCATGCACTGATCTCACTGGTACACAATACCTTTGCTCAGGGAGGCTCAAAGTTCTTCCCACATTGCTCAAATGGTGAGGTCAGATGAACAGTTTGGCAACATGGTGTTGCCTCTGAGCTGTGCTCTGTTGAGTGACAACATGACATTGCTAAGCCACTGCAGGACAAAGTGTCTTTGCTTCACCTCTGCTGAAGACTTTGCTGAGAACCAGCAGCTTCAAGGGTGGAAAACATGAGTTGTTCAGCACTTTCTGTAGGAGCAGAAGTGACTGCTTGGCCCATACCACAATGAAACAGAAATATATATATTTCTATTTTTACACCTGCGGAGCTGTTTGCATGGATTAGGCTTTAACTGGTACAATGCTATGTATGGAAGATCCTACAGGCTTTAGACATTTTGGGGGGAGAGGGAAGGAATCGTCACTCATGCATTTGAGTAGAGTTCAGCACGTGGAGTCCTGACATAATGTGAACATCTAGGTATCACTGCAATATAAATTATAAGTAATAGAAATGCAATGTCCTGCTAAGTCTAATAGTAATGAGGTAGAAGGAAAATTACTACTTCAGTGACATGATAACAGCATTTCGTGATGTACAGGCATTATAGTTCAGCAAATAGGTAGTCAGTTGTAAACCAGAGTAATCAGGAATCTAAGTGCTCATTCTAGGATGCTTTTAAAGTGGTCACTGATTGCTATAATGTGTACCTATGCTTCAGCCAGCAGGAGGAAAAGGTCCAACACATCCTTGGACTGTGATAGTGCTTCTCTGTGTTTGTCCCCTTTCCTTGTTGAAATGCCAGTCCTTGTCTGTGCATTTTAGGGCATAGGGTTAGCATTGAGATAAGAAAGAAATTAGAAGCACATATAGTTTTTCCCTTCAAAATGACATCAAGAGCATAGGAGCATAGGAAGGGGAAGGACCTTGTGTGCTTCTGGGTCCACTCCAGCTACAGGATGTCATCTTAGGTAATCCACTCCTTAATGGAACAAGTCCTGTTTTAGTATTTTTATTTCTGTCATCCCTGTTTGGAGTTATTTCGGATCTCCACTTCCTTAATGGATAGAACCCTTCATCTAATTTCCAGCCTAAATTTATTCATGGATGGATAGTTCGTAACAGTTTGCTCTTCTGCCAACATAATCTTTTCATTAAGTTGCTCTTTCCCTTCACTGACAATTAACCTCCTGATGTATTTGTACAGAGCAATCATGTAATTTCTATCTCTATTTGGCCAAGTTTTCTAGGTCCCCTGGTATTGTTAACTTTCAGTTAACACAGACATGAAATAGTTGAAGGTCCTATGGGGAGAGATATTGCAAACCTCCCTGAGAGCCATACCATGGTGGCACCTGATGAGCTAGGACATGGGAAGGAGAATACAGCTCACATACCCATCCGTGGAGCCTTGATGGGTACTCAGAAATAATGCCCAAACCTTGGCATATGGGAGACAAAAATCCATGTTTCTCCAAGGACAGTGAGTAGAAAGGAACTTCCACCCACTGGTTGAATGAGGACTTTTGCAAAGCTCTCCAAGAGAAGGTAGATTTCCTACTGGATGTCCCCTTCCTGGAATTATTTTAACCTGCACCAGAACATTTGTATTTGTCACTGTGGAGCTTATATGAAGGAAGATAGTCTTGTGCAGCATCCTGCCTTCCTGGGTGTGCATTCAATATGCCAAGAGTTACTAAATGGGTATTTCTTGGATGGTGGTTTTTCCTGGATTGTGTGGTCGGCTGGTATGCATAGATAAGGTAATCACCACTGCCATTGCAAGGAAAAACAAAACTGTGCAAAGCAGGAAGGCTGCAAATCTACTTTCTATTCTTGGTCATTTTTGTTAGTATAGCAGCTGATTCACTTTCTGCTGGCTGCCTTTGGGAGAATTGCTCAGTGCTGGAACTGCTCACTCCAAATCCCTCGGAGTTACTGGACTGCCCATTTGAAGATTGGCCCAAATGATGGAGACAAAATATACTCTGTCAAAAAAAGAGCAAAATAATACCCAGCTGAGTATGTTTTGCTACAACTAAATCCAACCACCTTTCCTTTTCAATAATCCTTCCCCTACCTGTAATCCATTATTTTTCAGAAATGAAACTGGTCCTTCACTTGCTAAGTACAGTGCTGTGTGGATGAAGGTCAGCTGAGCCGGGAAGGTGGTGCCGCATACTGAATTTTGCACTGGCAAGTGGGCAAAACAAGTCCCTTTTTACTGCCCTGAAACATAGGCACATTTTCTTTGTGCTACAGGATCTTCAGGTACCCAGCTGTGCCAACGGGGAAAAGAATGAACATTGAAGAATGGTGAAGGATGAAGAAGGTGCCTCTATTCTGAAGTTTTCTCTGTCATGAAGCCTGCAGGTTCAAACAAATCAGCATGTTTTGGTCACATTATTTGTCTCTGTTGCTCTGCTGCCTCACACCAACCCTCCAGTTTCCTTCCCAAAGACTCCCATATACAAAGTTCTTCTGTGCCTCACCCACAAGCCATGACTTTTTCTGGCTCACATGAGCTGTTGCTTTCCCACACCAAATTCCTCTCACAGCCGTAAAAGAAATGTTGAAAACTGTGACCCTTGGGAATTTCCATTTGTAACTGGCCCTGTCTTTCAACTGCCTCACCGTTGCACCTGAAGCATCTGAGAAAATAGTAGGAACACTGCAGAGCTGTTCCACAGCCCTGATACCAGTATCCATCACTTCTGGCTGTGGAGGAGGAGGCAGATGGTTTGCATGTGGTGTTTACAGCCCTCTTTTGGGGATGCATCCACTACACACTGCGGAGGATGTGTTTTGGAATGCTCTATAAGTAAGCAAGGCATGGCAATGAACACGTGTAGTCAGCATACAGGCCGTATCCTCACTTGGGCAGGTATTCCCACATCAAGCTAAATTCTACTTTGAAATACTTTGCTTCCTTCCTAGTTGGATTGCACCCTCTTTAGTCTTCAGCAAAGAAAGCCTGCCAAGAGGGATGGTGACAGGCATGACAATGGGTGTGGGAAGGAGAAGACTTGCTACCACCACCCTAAGCCGCAGGAAAAGGAGGCCAGGTTTGGTAGGAGGCATGCAGGGCAGTAGGGCCATATCCTGATGGAGGGGCTGGGTCCAGGAAGAGCTGGCAGGGAAGAATGGACTTATTCCAGTGGGCACCTAAACATCCCCAGCTCTGCAATACCCAGCAGAGCTACCTTCTCCACAGCCTCCCTTTCCCTATACAGTCTGGGAATTAGCTCTGCTGTCACTAATAAAATAAATACGGGGGCTCTCATGAGGATAAGGACTGTATATATTTATCCTTATGGCTGGGAAAAATCCTCTATTGCTACATGGCTGAAAAGCCTTGAGACAGCTCTGACTGTCCCAGAGCAGCCAGCAGCAGGATTTATCATGAGATCTTCTTTGCGGAAGGGTGGAACCCCTGGGAAACAAGGTAAAATGACATCTTTGCAATGGACATGACTTGGCTTTTCTGATCTTTTGCTTTTGTGAGCCGAATCACCCAAATATCAGCATCTGCACGGCCAGGCTATCTCAAAAGCAGCAGATCTAACAGCACATCATTTTTTAAGGGTTTATGTTTTGAGGCTGAGCTTCTGTGGGAAGTTTCTGAAAGGAGTTGAGGTCACAGTACTGTCCTTCCCTCAGTGGGGGTATTAGTGAGTTTTCTCCCCTCTCTCTGGTTACTTAGTACTTCTACAGAACTTGCCAGAAGCTTAATAATATTGAGACCTTTATCCCACTATTAAATGTGGCTGCTGCGAGCCAAAAGATTAAAAAATTATTTGGGAGGAGCTGACTGTTCCACAGACACGAATTAATGACATAATTCAGCAGGAAAATGGGCCAAAAAAAGACTGAGGAATGATGAGGAATTTAGCCAACTCACTAATGATGTTCAGGATCATGGTTGGTCCCAGGTGGGAAAACACAGGTGGGTTATCTTACATGGAAATTGTCCCAACAAGGCAGAAAAGACTTGATAACCCTTTGCCTAAGTGTAGGAAAAGTGCTTCCTAGTTCTGCTGCAGAATAAATGTCTTTTCCTCCCTGTGTCAAATGCATTTCCCAGCATATGCCTGTTTTCACTGCTCAGATCAGAAGCTTTCCGGGCAGGAGCTGTCTGCTGCTGTGTGCTTGTACAACACCTCTGATAATGAGAACTCATTCTTGGTTCAAACTGCTAAACATTCCTATAACCCCAGTAATATATACTAATAAATAGTTAAAGTAGGAGCATAGAAACTATCAAGAGAGCTGAAGCTTCTTTAGCTGCATAAATGGTGTTCAACTGCACCTCTAAGAACATTTTGAAAGTGATCTAAAGTTTCCATTACTTACCAAGATCTGTGTCGTGGCCATCACTAACACCTAAAGCAGTGCAGAGCTCTCTTCCAGAGCCTGCATAGCTACCTCAGCCACTCTAATAAACATATCTACTATGATAGATAGCCCTAGATCTGATCTCTGATCATGACAGATAAGCAAAGGAAGAAGTGGTCTGAAACAAGTTATTTTAAAAATATATTTACCCCTGCTGGGGTTTCCTAGTCTCTGCGTGCTGTGTAGGATCAGAGGAGTTAGCCGGGCTTGCTTCTGAGGATGACTTCCCCAATTTTGCTTCACATTTTTTGGTCTACTTTAACTTCATTACCCCAGGTTAAAAATAGTCCCACCACTCTTTTGTGGAAAATATTTTTCCATGCAGTTGTCTGCTGTCTCTTTTTGTGTGTGTTTGCTATGGTAAGTTTTCCTTTTTTTTCTGAGCACAAGCTCTGTAGGCTTCTGCTGTTAACGCAAGTTCTGTAATGCCAGTGGGATAAGGACTGTGTGTATGTGTGTGTATGGTGAGGGGAATGTATGGCATGGCACAAACCCAGGCCCTTTGGACAGAAGTACATAAGTGCTATAGGAAGGGCAGGGAGTGTTTCTGCTACCCTGAACTTCATGTCCCTGATCAGAGCAATAGGAGCATGAGCTGCTTCACTTCTCGGCTGGTCCATATGACAAAGTGCTCCCTCACATGGGCTGTGTCTGGCAAATGGGGGGTTAAACTAAGTGCTGAAAAGAACCATTATAAAAAGATTTGGGAAAAATCTGCCTCACCTATGGCAGGGCCCACCCTGCAAGGCTGGGGAGGGCTGGGTCAGCAGCTCTCTCAAACTGGGAACATCTCTGAGGCTTGAATAATTATGGCCGAAACTGGGCAGCTTTGTCTGTGCCCAGTAACATCTGATGTCCTGGGGTTTTACATGGATACTGAAAATAACTGTATGGACAATTTAATGAGCAAACTTTAAATATGTTATATAATGAAGTAAAATGTCTATTTTTCCTGAGTAGCTTTTCATGAAGCTATAAAATCCCCTATTTTTAAATAGCTGTATCTTTGCAGATCTTTTTCACATAGAAAGATTCAATTTTATTACTTATATTTTTCTTTCATTTTACTTTTTTTAACTTTCATTTAATATCCTGTTGGTTTATTTTGAAACATTTCCTCAGCCTGAACACCAAAGCTAACACATTACAAGACTCCTTTGCTATTCCCTGTGAATGAACATCTTGCCCCACAAGCAACAGCTTCACAGGCGAAACTCAGCACCATCAGATCTTTGCTGAAGCCTGGTAGAGGCTGCCTGTGACCTGACCATGTTTGAGGGGCCTTCAGTTAGCTTGGACCTACTGCCAAACCTTCTGGGGAGACAAGCTTCTTCCCCACCTCATCCCATAGCATTTTGAGCAGGACCAGCTGAAGGCATGGCAGGTCAATCTGGGGGGCATGAGCTTTAGGACTGGTAATGAAGTATTGGTTTGTTCTCATTTAGTGTTCCTCATGTGAGAGTAGGCTATCCCTAACATCCTGGCTTGTCAGCATGACCCCATGACACTTCATGTAACGTGGAGATATTAGTAGGTATAATTTGCATCTGGATATCCAAACACAGATTATTTTTTCTCCATAGTTTAAGACCTGCGTCCCTATGATGAATTGTTTTGTTTAACACCACTGCCTTAATAATAAGATAGTAAATTTTGCTCTCTACACACATAGTTCATCCTCTATGCATGCAACTACAGATACATGCCAGATGAATTTAAGAGGAAGATGGTCCCAAAAGACAAACACACATAATTTATCACAAAAATTTAAAGATACCCGGTTGATATAAAACCTCTCTTTGCAGAATCCATCTAAGCATTGTGAACCCTCAGGACAAAGAGACTTGTCTCAGCCCTACCAGTGGTTCTCAGCACTGGGCACTTCCACCCCAGTGTCCTGAGTTCAGCAGTAGCAGTTATTTTTCTCTCCTTCTTAGTAGCTGGTGCAGTGCTGTGTTTTTTGTTTTTCAGCCTGGGAACAGTGCTGATAACACTGATGTTTTTAGTTACTGCTCAAATGTTTAGTTTGACCACGGACTTTGTGAGTCTCATGCTCTGCCAGGGAGGAGGGGAAGCCGGAGGAAGCAGAGACAGGACACCTGACCCAAACTGACCAAAGAGGTATTCCATACCACAGCACATCATGCCTGGGATGTAACTGGGAGTTAGCCGGAAGGGCTGTCTCGCTGCTTGGTCGGGATCAGTATCGGCAGGTGGTATTGTACTCTCTTCCCTTGTTATTTCCCTTACCATTATTATTGGTGGTAGCAGCAGTGATTTGTGTTATACCTTAGTTACTGGAGTGTTCTTATCTCAACCCGTGGGAGTTACAGTCTTTCGATTCTCCTCCTCTTCCCTCCAGGAGCGGGGGGAGGGGGGAGAAAGAAAGGGCTGGGGGGAGTGAGTGTGAGGGCTGCATGGTTCTGATTTGCAGCCTGGGCTTAAACCACGACACCCAAGTATGTCACAGAAAGATGGACATGACGTACAGGTGTTTGTTTTCATGGGAAACGCTGCTTTTTTTGTTTCTCAGTTCTGTTTCTCTGACTGCTGCTTGCTCATCAGTACAGTGGGCAGCAATGTGACGCTTGTATTACTCAGCTGTGCCAGGAGACTAGATAAATACTTGCACAAGTGCTTTTGGGATCTTTGGTTCAAGTGTCCTCTCTGTGGACTGAAGCCTTCAGTGTCAATCAGAGGGCAAGGTATGGACCAGGTGGGTCAGAGACACATACGGACCTCCCTGAGCACCAAGCTCCATGCCAAATAAAGCTGCTTTGTCTTCTCTTTCCCACATACCATTATGACTGTTGATTTCACACCTTTATATATCTATATACATATATCTTTAAAATGTTCATCACACAGACTTGTCTTCAGAAGTGAATTCCTCTTGGTTCAACATATTTCAGCAAGTTGTCTGTTAATCAGGACGAGCACGTAATTGACACATTTCTGCTTCAAGTGGGGCAATTAAGGAAATTCGGTGTTGAGAGCAGATATTGTTTTGACAGAGCAAGTCTGGAGGAAAAAAAGAGACAGTATTGTTAAATCATGTAACTTCTGAAGATGAAAAAGAGTCTTTTGTTTGCCTGGATGTTCCTCTAGTCTTAAAGTCAATAGAGCTGAAGCACAGTAATGGAAAAGATCATGTTGAAAGTGCCTTGTCTCGCTCAATTCTCTTGCCTTGTCTTTCCAACCTGCACTGAATAAAAATGTTCTTCACTTCTGGACAGATTATAAAATTTAAAGTGTATTAGCAGGCACCAGCTGTGTGCTGTAATTATTTGGCTGAATCTTCTGACATTAGAAGAGAAAATCTGAGTTAATGGCTGAGAGGCTCTCCTGCCTGCTTCCCTAATATCCCCCACCTTGCACCTGGTACATCTGCACAGAGTGGGTATAAAGCAGCAGGAGGGCAGAAGGGGACTGTCAGGGACATGCAGCACAGAGGGACAGATGACTACTCATGCTGCAAGAGCTTTTAGCAAAATATTAACCATTCTCTGTTAATAGTCCCAAGTGAGGAACGAAAGACTCAGTTGTATTTCTTTCCAGATGGCTGTAATGTTGTTACAATAGTCAGGCAGGGCTTGAATCAGCTATCTAGAGAGAGATATCCAAAGTCTTTGGAGATGCCCAAGAGCAGTGATGGATTTGTGTGTCTCGGGTGAGTTTCATGGAATTGCAGCTCCAGCTGGATTGCTGACCCCAGGGGTGGAGGAGGTGGGCGAGGGATCAAGGCTGGGTGACATCACCATAGTTTATTAACTTCTTTGCCTTCTTCTAGTTAAATGAAGAACAGCAAAATATATTGCACTCTTAAATCAGTAATTCTTACTGGTGGAAGCTAATTCAGAGCAGTAGGAGAGGATCAGTGGATAAAGCAGTGAGTGCTGAGGCTTTTCATCTGCACTTTGCGTGGTTCTGGGCTTCTGCCCGGGACTAGGCTTGGTCTTGCTATCTGACCCGATGGTCCCCCTGCTTGAGGATATTGATTCTCTCTGCAGAGCCAGTCACATCTCCTACCTCCACGACTGGCTTAAGTGCTCTGGAGCACATTTAGTTTGATTTCTCCTGAAAAGAGTCTAGTTCATGTGCACCAAAACTACTCTGGAAGCTGAGCCAACATGCAGAAAAGAAGGGTGATGACTGGAAAATATGCTTTGCAACTGCATGACAAGCAAGAACCAAAATCCTAAAGTAAGAGGCATGGGGTATCTGTAGGAAATTCCTTATTCATCTCCAGTAACTTGAATGTTTTTCAAATTTTAACCAACATTACATGATAGTTTAGATAATCTCTTTATCACCTCTAAATATAGGGACAGATGTTCATTGCTGAAAAGGGCTGTATTGACACCTTTGGACTGTTCACATTTTGAGGAGCTCTCTCTGATTGACAAATGCCAAGTGGGCTCTACAAACGTACATCGGCAAACCCAGCCTGGCAGAATCAAGCAGCTGTTTTATAATAGCATGTTCTGAATTCTGTTTAGTTGCCAATCTGTCCCCATCCTTTGGTGGCACATGTTTTTCCTCTTAAAGCTTTTTCCTCTAGCCATGGGGGATGGAAACTTACCTTAGAAATGAAAACTGAACCTTTAGGGAAAGATTTCTGTTTTGCCAGTGGGGCCTTCGGGCAGGAAACTACAGAATAGGATGAGACTGGAGATAGAATTGCAAAAGTTGGCAGCCTTTGCATGTATATATTACAGGGATGCCAGAGCAGTGTTTGCTAGTATTGAAAAAGCCAACAGGTTTTGACATAGCAGCTCTTGACCTTCAAATATAAGCCTTTAGGAACACGGTACAGCATGTACACAGGCAGTGCTATACTAATAATAATTTCCTTTTTTGTGCTGGTGTCCACCTTTGCCTTGCCTCTCGTAGTGAGCAGGGCTTTCAGTAGTAATAATTAGAAAAGCAATAGTTCCTCTGGTGCTCTGAACATACTGAATAAGAAAATACTCAAAACCTTACAGACCACTATGTGAATCAAGTTATTGCATGTGAAATCTTGTGCAAGTGCTACTTGAAGTCAGTTATTCATGGCAAAAGTGTTTGTACAGTTAATAATGTAAACAGTGGGCAAAATGGAAATCTGATATGAAATTTATTTGTTCTGTTCTACCATTTGGAAAAAGGCCAGTACGTTAAATTGGAAATGCTGGTATGATTTGCCATGATACATTCATTTTGACTACATGTTGTAAATATCCACTGGTTGATTAAAAGAACAGAGTACTTGGCAGATCACCTGGAGCTTTCTGTCACAAAAGAGAGGATATCTGGAAATTCCAAGGTAAATTACATATGAAGCAAGCCAAAGGAGATTTTATAAATGGTTCATTGATGTCAAATTGAGAAGAATCCAATAAATAATACACAATCTGAGCTACTTCTGTTTCACATGCTCTGCATCATTACCAATGATTGTGCAAAGAGAATGCCAAATATCCTTGTCCAGAAAATACAGAATTCTTTCTGTAACCTTTTTACATCAAACACAGCTAGGGATACATTTCTGAATAGGTTATGAGACAGGTTACTCAGAATCCTTTTTGCATTGAGATTAGAATCAGAGCTGCTAGTCCATAGTCTCATTCAGTTATTCATGGGGAGTCTCGCATTTTGTCCCAGGCTTTACAGGTTAGGCATGTATCCACTTTTGCTTTGTCTGTGAAAAAACCAGCTCATTCTTTCAGTCACAAAGCATCAGGAAAGTGATTCCTGATGGGGGCCTGTTTCATTAAGACTATCTTATGCATGTGGAATTAAAGTAATTTATTCTTTTTCTGCACATGAGCCACAATCATAATGAAACTCAGGAGGGGTTCATAGGAAGATGTCTTGTAAAGCAGGGGCACACTTTAAGGCTTTACAGTTTTCTTCAATCTTGTGGTGTAATAAACTGGGAAAGAAAAAGCAACCTAATGTCTAGTGCAAACTGCTGAATGGTACGATGTCGATATTTATTCCTGGTTCTGGCACTGACTCTTATGCTCTTGAGTGAGTCATTGGTTCACCTGTGAATGAGATGGCAATGATAAAAATCAATTTTATCTATATCCAATAGAGGCAGTGGTTTCACAAGGTCTAATTCTGTTTTTAAAGCATGTTTTGAAATACTCTAATAAAATATTGCAATGAGATATTGTTGTGTTTCAAATAAAAACCCCTACAGGTTTCATAGTTTAAAAATTCTAATTTTGTCCACAAAATGGTTCAGCCCTTGTGAAAAATCAACATTTGAGCTACAAATCACTGGTCTGTTTCTAAGAGACTTTTAAATATAACTTAATATAGAATCAGATGTAAATTTTATGTTGTTTGAAATTACCTTTCAAATGAAGGTGACATCAAGGTTTGTTATTTTTAAGGGGTCTAAGGTAAACTATTGAGGTTACAGAGCACTAAATCTGATCTCTACTCACAAATTAGTGGAAGTGTATTATGAATGACTAGAATTACTAAGCATACATAAATGTTATAAACTAATTGAACTTTTATAAAGGAAAATCATATTACATATATTTACTAGACTTCTTTGAAGAGCTCACCATGTATCATAGAATCATAGAATTATAAAATCACAGAATCATAGAATGCTTAGGGTTGGAAAGGACCTTAAGATCATCTAGTTCCAACCTTCTTGCCATGGGCAAGGACGCCTCACTCTAGACCGTGTTGCCCAAGACTCTGTCCAACCTGGCTTTGAACAGTGCCAGGGATGGAGCATTTACCACTTCTTTGGCCAACCCATTCCATTGCCTCACCACGCTCACAGTAAAGAATTACACCGAGAGGAGCATACTTTCACACAATGGATGGTCAAATTATGTGCTGCCTTGCAACATTAATTGCTATAGAGATCAGATGCATGTTTAAGCTGAAGATGAGAAAAGACAAATTTAAGGAGGATTAAACACTAGTCTTCAGTTACTAAAAATTATGGTTTAGATACTACCCTTCTGAACGCTAAATCTGCAATGCAGAGCAGACAATGATTTCTTTATATTTGTCCTGTTTCGTAATGTATTTTCTCCTTCTGGCCACTGCTGGCTGTTGCAGTAGGTGGATCTGTGGTCCAAGTACAGGAGGTCTCTCCCTAGTATGTCTTTATATCTGGACAAACCTCATTCTAATGCAATTCATCTATTGCTCTGTTTGGATTGTATATTCTTTGCAGCAACTTGGTTAGAAGAGGTAAGATCATTGAAAAGCAATTTTTACAGTGTGCCTCTTCATGTGAAGAAACAGTGGGCTAGAATACACACATGCAAATATTCTGACTACAACCTCGGGGGCTCAGTTTTTGGTTTCCATCCATTAGCTCTATCTGGGAGCCAAAAGCTAAAACCAAGTAGTAGCAGTTTCCATCTTCTTTTTCCTTCTCTGCTTCCCTGGTAATGTTCAAGGACTTGTCTAGAAAACATTCAGACACAAAGACAAAATGGGCCTAGACGAAATTTAAAAAATCAACAAGAAAAAAGACTATGGTACTATTCTGGTGATTCTTTTCAAAAGCTGTTAGTTCCTAATGCCACTCTGGAGACAGCCAGGGAGGGACAACTTAAGCTCTCCATTGCACAATAATTTCCATGTTATGTATATGATTCTGGAATGGGAAGGACTCATAAATCTTTAGCAAATTGAATCCTTCACGGGATTCACAGGATGCTTGAGAGAAGCATGGAATGACACTAGCTCATAAACCTGACCTAAATAACTGACAGTGAATGTTAAAGCAGACAGAAAGTGTCTAGGGTTAATAAAATAGGCAGAAGTGCTCGCAAACTTATTCTAAATACCAATTGATTCCACTTCTAATAGTTTTCTGAATCTACAACCACAGACCAGGGAAATCTCTCTTTAAAACACATTTTTCTGGAGTTTAATGAAAGTAGTAGGAGCTGAAGACAAAATTAATGAAACAGTGAAAGAAAAATCCAGATTAAAGTCATGGCCCCGAAAAGTGATCTGTTACACTTTCTGTTCAGTACTGCTACGTGCCATATAATTCATCCCATGTTCTTTCTATAATAAGCTAATAAAGGAGAGCTGGAAGTGGCTGTGGAAGGCAGTCTGCCTATGTGGGAATGACCCCACACCCAAATGCCAGAGGACACTGAGAGTGGCACGACTTAGCAAAGCTATCCCTTTGACATTTTCATCGAGCAAGCTTCTCCTTCTGTTACTTTTTTAATGTGACTTCTCTGGTTTTTAACAGAGTGTCTTGAGCAGAAAGTAACCATATACAGCCATTAGGCAGACACATGTCCAACTATTTCTGCTTTAATTAGGTTGACTTGGTGGTGACATCCATCATAGTGCTGCAGCTTTCATAACATCCAGCTCCACTTGCTTGTTATGAACCCACACTGGATTTGATGCCTCACTAGCTTTATACTTTGTACTGCCTCAAGCATGACTTCTGTAATGCAAAGCAGAAAGAGTTTTGTGCAGATATTGAGGAAAGACACTGACTGAACATTGTATTAGGATGAAGGGACCTCTGAGTCTAAAGGTCCTTCATGCTGTGAAGCAGATTCTGCAGAACAAGCAGTACTTCAGAGAAAATTTGTAGCACTCATAAATGCATTGAATTGTACATCATGAAGTCTTTTCTCATACTTTAGAAGGATGGATTCTTTAAAAAGTCCATCCTTCCTAAAGGAAGTTTCAAGTAAACCAGACTAATTGCCCCCAGCAGCACCTGTGTTTCTTAAGGGGGCCCCAGGTAGCATATATAGCCCTGCACTGGGAAAGGTGAGAGACTCAGCTTGCCTGGCCCTCTGCCACCCCAGGGACCAGCAGGCACGTCCAGGGAGCCCTCAGCCTGCCTGATGCAGGGCTCTCAGACGGGTTGAATGAGTGGTCAAGGGGATGGATTTATGTTTCTCTCCTCATCATTGGGGGAATCCCTAATCTAAATTAGCCAGTTTTAAATGTCCAAATCCCACAGTAACCACACAGATGATCCACTTCAGTGCATAAGCGCTGAAGCACATGTCCCATTTCAGTGGGACATTACCAAGTGTTTATAGTCAAATACTGTCTTAAGTTCTTTGCTGGCTAGAGAAGTTGAGATATGACTTCCTAAATCTGGGCCACAAGGCAAAGAGGGACCTACAGGGTTTTGTGTACTTGCCTTTATCTAGCACTTACGAGGGTAGCTGATATAAAAGAAGGTATATATGAACCTGAGTTTCTATAGCTATCAGTAACCTGAGTCTGAAGCAAATGATGTGCATTTTTCAGAATGAAAATATCTTGTTGATAAGCAGCAATGCAGCAGAAAAAAGTTGGTAAATGCTCTGCACCAATAGTCTGACAACAGTATTACTTCTGCAAGCTTTTAACAAGCTATGAACTGCAACCATTTTCAACTGTGCCTAAATAAGCCCTTAGCTGGTTTGAGTTAACTAGATGTTTGTCCTTGCACCTGGAAGTGAACCCAAGTAAAAAAATGCTTGGAATTAGTCAATATATGAACCACATGATGAAAAAACCTCTAGGTGACCACACTGGTTGTGCAGCTTTGTACAAACATTTATTTTTCCTGGATTTGATGTGTATCAAACGCAGCTGGCTATTCCACTCACTCGTTTTACTCTTAAAGAGTCTATTGTTCATCTGTTCTGCAGGCACGGTAAGTATCTGTTCTGATCTGCAGTCCTAAGAGTTGCAGCAAGTCGCTTTATATCTTTCTCATAACTGTTAGGACAACAAGAGGAATTTTATGCTGTGATTGAGGTTGTGCCAATCCATTGCTTTGCTAAAAGGGTGTTACTGAGGTTCAAGAGGGCAAAGGGTGTACCTGTGGTTGGCGTTTTATATCAAGTGCTTGCATATGACTCCAATTGTGGTAACCATCCTTAAAAATATTTTTTATAATTTATTGAAGTTAAGGGAGAAAAAAAGAAGAATGTAGCTGCAGAATTTGACATATAATACATGAAATGTGGTTTTGATGTAAGGTTTTCCTTCCTTTGTGAAAAAAGTTATTGTAGGAGGATCTCTTGGTTAGAATGAAAGGTAGTAGGAAATTTCATTTAGGCCTATTTTGTCTTTGTGTCTGCACATGGGGAGGAAAAAAGAAGTTAATTTGCATTGTTTGAAACTTTGGTTATGAAGTTCAATCCTTTTTCCTTAGCTAAAGCAAAACCAGCACGTAGAAGAAATGTCAGGGAGAAAATGTATCTTGTGCTGGCTGTGGGAAGACATGGACCCAGCTTGTGGTCTGAAAAAACATTTGGGGAAATGGAAAGCTTTTGCCAGCATTGCACTGCTTAAGACATTGCTCTATCCTGGCCTCTCCAGGATCTTCAGCGGGAGTCAGGTTTTGTGTCTGTATATTGCCAGAAGCTGGGATTTGAGTTTTCCTAGAAACTGACGTCCTTTGGGTGCTCTTCTCTGCAAACTTGGGCAGGAGTACTCACAGCCTCACCAGTGACTCCCAGGTTGTCCAGGAGATGGTGATGAAGGAACCAGCCAGGGTTACACTGTGCTTCCTCCAATTGTTTTCTATTTAGTGATCATGACAGCACTACCAGCCAAGGACACATGCCTGACTGTGATCATGTCTCACATCTCTACCATTCCTGCTTGTTATCTCACCAGTAGATAGCATTACTGCAAACACCTTGTTGAAATCAATCGTGCTTATACCACAAGTTTTACCTTCAGCTCTTGGAAGCAATGTGGGACTACAGTTATTCACAAGCCCTACTTTAAATAGCAGATTCCTTAGTCTGGAGAGTGAAGCTGTAGGGCCCTCTTGTGGGAAGAAAACAGCAGTCCTGCTTGTTGTGAAATTTATATACTGGGGTGAAAACCCGCAGTGAATGCGTGCTGTCATCTGTTGAAGTGTTGTACTGTGGTACGCAATGTGTGGCATCTTCCATCGGTTCTCAAATCTGATTCCCATCTGCAAGCTTGGCAACGAAGAAGGGGTGTATTTATAAACCTCAGCCCTGCATATGGCTGCTGACCTCTCCACCTCTGCCCCTGATCTTCCAAAGAGATTTTTTTCTTCACCCTAGTCATCAATATTAACTCTTAAAATCTTTCTTCTCCATTCAGCTATGCCCAACAGTGACTGCATTTCATTCGTATGTGGATGAGTTGAGTCTATGCTACGGTTATGTCCTGACCTGAGGACCTGTCACATCCAATTCTCTCCTCCAGCTGCTGATGACAGTTCCTCATGCCCCAGCGCAACTGCTCTCCTATTAGGGAGGAGTGTGGCTCTGTGGCCTCACTCCCTTGCAATGTGCCCTCTCCAGCTCTTACCTCCTGCCCTGGAAAGACCCTGGCATGGGTCCCTGGAGACTTCAAGCACCTTTTGCATCTTTATGCATGCTCCAAGGAATTGGAGGCCTCATCTTGGCCAACAGTTTGTTTAGAGATGAGCTGGCTGCAAGCAGTGAAGAATGCTAGAGCTGGGGCCCACGGGCAGACAGAATTAGGGCAGGCACCTGCTTTATGTCAGATCTATGGACAGGGGATGTCGAGTTTTACTTCTTGAGAATGCCTAAAAAAGTTAGTGAGAGGAATTGTGTCTGGTGTCACTCTGGGCAGGCAATGGCAGGAGCTGGACTTTGGATCTTTCGTACTGACTCACACTAATGTTGCTGATGGAGCAGAGACAGGCAAGGCATGACAGCAATTCAGAAATCTTTGACCCAAGCCTTTCATAGCTCCCCAGCACAAAACGTTTCACAATGAGCATCCTAAGCGTATATAACTCTGCCACATTCAGAAGATCTGGTCCTTTTCCTATAGACCCATTTCTGACATCAAATGCTCTTCTTGGAGGGGGGGACAATGCCCGTTTGTTACTTAGTACTCTAATAGCTGTGTAGTGCAAGAACAGAACAAAACAACAACCAACCCCTCTGCAGCTCAAGACAGGAGGAAGATCATTGTCATTATGATATCATTTTTATTACTATATTGATAGGTGTTTGCATATTTTCACCTTCTGTTCTGATCTCAGTCATATCTGCCTCTTCTGTGACAGCTGCATGTCCTCAGGCATCCCATCTATTTAGCTGCAGCAAATAATCTGAATTACAGCCCAATCACACTATTTAATACGTACAGTTAAAATTTTCTACTACAGATATCTTTAAATATTTAGCTTAAAAACATATAAACTAATCAAAGTATTCTTGGGAATATTTATATTATTCCAAATTCTAAGAATGAAAAATATCAGAAGTGAGATACTGTGAGTATATTTGGAAAGTATAGCATATGGTTAGAATAATTGATACAGTATGAACTTTTTCTTAGACTATTTTCTGGAGTTACATTTTATTTTTTTCTGATGTCAAAATGACTAACTGGCATTAATTTTTCATGAAGAAATAGTCAAAATCACAAATGAATGTGGGCCAGTGTTGTAGATACATATTCTATTGGTTTATTAAAAATGATATTAATATGTTCTAAAATCTACCTGATTCTGACCTGAACAGTTTGCTGCTTCTCTTAGTTAAAGCATTCCCCTGACAATCCTCCTTGCTACTGTTTTGGGAGGATGTAGAAAGTAAAGAGATGTTTCTTGAAAGAGTTGTCAAAAATCTACAAGCAACTGATGAGTTGAGGAGGCTGCTTCGAGAGAGGAGGTCATTTACGTTTTCCTATTTGGTGTTTTTGGATGGATGTACAAGGTTTTTAGAAGCAAAACCTGTGTTTTGGCAGGATATCTTATCCTTGGCAAGGAATCCATGAAAACAGAAACAGTGGGCATGAAGTTATATAGGTCAGAATAAGTAATGCTGATAGGAACATTATGAGGATTCAAAGGGAAATGTTGCTGGTTCTGGAACAAAAGCTGTTAATGAGCTGTTGAAGCCTGTTGATCCCAAAGCATTGAACCATACTGTGTATGCTGCTGACATCGATAAGAGGCCAAAGATAGAGCAAGCCTTTCATCACCTCCAGCAACAAAGAAATACAGATCACAAGATCTGGAGCTAGCATGGAACATCAGTGAACACCTAGCAATATTACACCAAAACCTGCTACACACACAGCTGCATCTCTGAACTCTTTTGTTCATTGGATTACCACAAACTAAGTCAAAAAATGTGTCTTTAGTTTCTAATGTGATCTGCTAAACATGAGAGCTTGAATTCTAGGAAAAACAGCATGACTCAGAAGATAGTTTATTTGAATTAGTAGCAAATCTTATGAAGAAGTATCAGGTAGCTTATTGCTCTGACCCGGGGTCAATCATTTATAATACTGCAAAATCTCAAATCTGTGTAGTTGTGGTAGAGCTTTACATTTATTTTGTGTGCTGTGCAAGGTATTAGAAGAAGAAGCTCAATTCACCTTAATTCACTTCTCTCCCTCTAGGGCAAAGGATGCTTTGAAAATTAAATTCCATTTGATTTCCACAGTGTTCTTTGTCTAAAATGCTATGTGGAATCTATAAACCAGTGCAGGAATTGTACTTACAGCACTGACATAACGTTTTGTTGTTATTTCTTTCTGCAATAGTGCTTTGATGGGCCTGCCTTGTATCTAACAGATGATGGCACAGCTTTAAGAATCCTCTTGCTCTTATTCCACCCTATGCCTTGCTGGCAAAGTCCCCAGTTTTCCAGGCTGCAGGGAGCCATTCCCTTTGTGTGCCCTTTTCAAGCCAGCCCAAGTGTTTAGAGTTGCATTCCAAATTTGTGGTTGTAATGGAGACCCAGGTTATGGAGCTGTTCCACTGGCATATATTTAGATTCAGTTCAGCAAAGGTCTAAAAATGTGTCTAAATCAAAATATGACAAGGCAGCACCATCCAGAGATACCCTAACCATCTTGGAACAAGCTAATGCCTTGCTGGCAGCAGTACAGCCATGGTGGTACAGTGGTATCCTAGGGACACTTTAGCTCTGTTGGGGCCATGCACATTAGCCCTGGTACAGTGTTTGTGGAAACCTGGCACATTCTCTAAACACTCACACTAATTTGTTCAGACCAAGTTTAGGTAGCACTCACTATACAACATTGTAGGTGTGATTTCTGTGGGTGTATTCCCTTTCCTACACCCCAAAACTAAATAATGTATTACTGGGCTGAGCTGGGATATTGCTGTCTGATTTTCAGTATTGCAGCTCAAAACTAATGCACTCATTTTAAATACACTCTAAATGCAGCTCAAAACCAGTGCACTCATTTTACTCAAACCTCATGCACTCATTTGCACTCAAGTGCAAACCTCATGCACACAAACTCAAAACTAAAATGCACTCATTTTAGTGGGAAATGTGGTGCTGAAGACAGTGCCCAAATTACACAGTCCTGCGCTGCTGAAGTCAGTTGGGGATTCACTATTGATTCCATTGGGGAAAAATCAGGGATCGTAGCAGCTGCCACTTCAATATTACTGTAAGATAGTGGTAGGTAGCTGCAGGCAATGTGATTTGCAAGAACAAATTTGAGCAGACATGGGTTAGATCAATATCTGAAGGATGATTATCTTGGTCAGCACAGTATTTTCCATAGCCTAATCCAATTTAAACAATCTCTAAATATATCACAGACTGTGAAATTTCAATCCCTGTCCTGTCAGCCTGTTCATGTGAAGATGGATGACATGCCTGATGAAGTCAAAGGGCCTGATCCTGCTAACGCTGAAGTAACTAATAAATCTCCCCTTAACGACAGAGAAGCCCTTAAAGAGTCACTTTGTCAAATTGCACAATTAAACAGAGGTAGCAGATCCTTTCCAGGTGTAATTGCTTCACAGCTGTTGCATGTGCACAGGCCTTCTCCCCAAAGGAAAAGGTCATCTCTGAAAGCTTTTGGAAGTTAAAAAACAAGCCAAAAAGAAATTGAGATGATGTTCAGAATGAGAGACTGCCCTTGACCAGGACAAACCGCACAGGGACTTAGCGAAAGACACTTGTAGTAATAATTTTTTTCAGGGGCCAGATGCTCTCAGATGTGTGCAGATGTGCTCCACTGCAACCCCTTGCCTATGGCGAGGTATGGGCTTGGAGGAGGGAGGCACCTCTGGACAGCAAAATCTTCATCTTGGATGACATGAAATTAAAGAAATGAGAAAAGTGGACAAAATCTGGCTTTCACATTGAGACATTTGCCTGGAATTCTTGCAGAAAGGTGGCCATCAGGGCCAACAGTCTGTACAACCAAAAGTTGGGCAGCAGCCCAAGGTGCAGATTTGGGGCAGGTTTTAGAATGGTGTCCCTGGGTTGTCTGTAGCAATCCACCCAGGCAATCCTATGGGCTGATTAAGAAAGGAGTGATGTGTGCAGACATGTGACAGATCTAAGACCAGATGCAATTAATTGCTGTTGCAGTAATGAGCTTGTGGATGAGCTTACAGCAGTACTCATTAAGTACCTCTCTGGGAAGAAATCTCTTTCTTCAACCAGGTGGAACCCCCCAGCCAGCATTACAAGAAGTTTCCACTGTCACAATGTGAAGAATATATAAAAAAAGAAGTGAAAATTCACTCAGCAGGCAACAGGCTGGAATTGTAATTCTGGCTCCCACCATCTTTGCTTTGCTCTTCATGCAATCACATATATAGACATCTGAGACTCTTCCTGTTTATTGCAATAAATACATATTTTGCTGAAAAAAAACCCTTAATATTATGAGGTTAAAACTTCAGGTATAAATGTAGCTGTCTTTTAAAAAGAGGCTTTAAACCCCTTTCACACTGCTCACAGGAATTCATTCTAACTGCTAGCACCTTAAATATATTAATCATTCAAAACCTTTACTTTAACTGCTTCACGTTACTTAAAACTTAGAAAGCTACAAACAACTTTGGATGCCTGTAAGGCTTTGGTGGATTTTTTTTCCTTATTATTACAACACATTATTTTTTATTTGTCACTTCCAAAATATTATCGAATATTGCCAAATTATGCAAAATTAAAAAATATATTAAATTTGAGTTTAATAGTACTGGGAAAGATCAGTCAGTATGCACATTTTAGGGTGTCTGGTCAGCTGGCAAAGTAATGGATTTTGAAAATATTCCTGTCAGTAGTTCAGGGATGGAGCCAGTCTACCTGCTGATGCCTAGTGTGGAAATGAAATCAATACCTCCCAAGTGATCCATGCCATGCTCCTCAGGATTTTTTAGGTGTTGCAATAACAATTAATTCTCTAGAGCAATAGCATTTGTAAGTAAAGCACACCAGAGAGGTTGGCCAACTTATTAGTTAAAATAGGGGGAAAAAATGCATTTGACAATACATACAGGGTAATAGCTGCATCATTCCTTTATAATTTACAGCATAGAGATTACTCAAGCCAGGTCCTGCATTCACAAATTCAGTAGCAATTTTTCCATTGCTTCAGCACCAATGGGATGAAACCTGCTTCAGGCTGCTCTGAAATCCTAAGATACGGGTAGTATACACAAACATATATTTTAGTTCCAGTTAAGATTTAGCAATAAATGAAGCATTCTCCAATACTAATCATTTGAAACGGTATAGTTGCAGGGTGGTTAAATCTCTTCTGCATCCAGGGCACAGCAGTTCCTATGCTGGGCTCAGTTTGCTCTTCAGAGAAAGTGGATGCATCCAGTGATTACATGGTGGGGGCAAAATATAAAGAGAAGCTTGAGGTTGGTAGTAGAGGGGGTTCATGGTAGACCCATGATTTTAAAGAGGAGCATTTACCTTTGCTCCTAGTCAGGACACTGAGGCAGTGCTGCCTGGGGACAATCAGGTAGCTAGGTCACTAATACCTGTGTGACCTGTTCTGGGCAAGAGCAGCATCCTGGTTTGAAATGAACTAGTTTACACTGAGAATTAAAACTCACTTTTAAGAGAAGGAATTTTGATCTGTGCTGTTGTTTAAGAGTGGAGTTGATGTACTGGCTGATGAGTTGGCTTTTTAGCTACAGTTTACATTAATTTTACTTGGTTTTGCAAAAAGATTAAATCAAATTGTCCATATCTGACACATCTTGGATTATGCTATATGCATGCTGTTATTTCTACAATGACAATTAGGTGATGTCATGTCTACTTTGTTCTTTGGGCATTCTTCCCCACATCTGGTATTTTGGGAAGAACTTAACATTCACTAAACCAGCAATAGATTACTCTAACAACTAATTCTTCTTGCACAAATTAGGCCTTTAGTCCTATGAAGATCTATTCATATGCTTGCTTTCATGTACAATGGGTTGTCCCATTGAACTTGCAAAATGAATAAAGTTATGCATATGCATAAGTGCTGGAAGGATTTGTGACTAAATAATGAAACTGAACACTGAGCGTATATAATTATCCATAAGATTCAGTTATAAACACAGCAGAATCCACCTCTAAAATAAATGCAGGAAATGGAATGAAATGGGGAAGTCAGTGAGAGTATTTCTACTTTGCCTCATTCACAGTAATTTTGCACTGTTAGTAATAACCAAACTGGTAATCTAAATTGCTTGCTGCTTGCGCTACCTATGAACTCTGGCACATGATTTGGTTTCTGCATCCTTTTAGACATTTACTATTGCCAATAGATGTTAAAAATGAAAGAGGGGTGGAAATAAAGGTCTCTAAATAATCCCAATGTACTTGAGAGACCAAATTTATTGCTAACAGCCATCCATTACTTTAAGAAAATTAATAGACATGATTCTCACCATACAAAGAGTCCCTTGCCTCCGGAATGACTCTAACATTGCCAGTCTAGATATATTTTGTCACTTACATGTCCTTAGTCCTCAGGTTTTACACCAATTCAGGTTTACTCAGAGTTGGCTGAAATACAGAATTTCAAGTGGCAGACAACAACTGTTGCTCAAAAATATCCAATGGAGTGGAACTTTGAAAGCAAAAATTGCTCACAGAGTCCCCATGGCGCAAAAGAAAATTGCACTGCTGTTTCTTTTGCCACTGCCAAGAGAGGAGTGTTGAATGCACAAGCTCCAGAGGTCTCCAGGTTTACTATCCATCACATTCCCTGGGCTGGGTAGAACACTCCCAGGCTCCTGGGCCATCATCTTGTGATTTGAAGGCTGTAGTGTTAGGCTGTGAAGTTGTAAAGGTCAAGAAATAGATTTTCTGTCCATGAATGGACCAGGAGAGATTGTGCAGCTACTTCCAGATTCATCGTCTTGGTTTTGTGATCAGAACTTCACAGCAGTCACCTCTCTCATCCAAAAGGCACCGGGACTCCATCCTGCCGCTCTGGAGCCACAGCCCTGAGATGTCTCCAAGGGCAAACCACCCCAGGTCTTGGCTCTTGAAGGCAGGGCTGGGAAAACCTAGTTTGGCTGGGTCTCTCCATCTTCTTGTAAAAGCTTTAAGTCCTTGTCATTACTCTCTGAAGCCAGGCAAGTTTCAGTGGGAGAGATGCTTGTGGTCTACCAAGGGCTCAAGAAACTTCAGGTGTTTCAGTTGAAGGATTTCCGTTCAAACTCCAGCTTTTTCAGTGAATTTCATCAAAGCTGTTCTGACTTGCTCTAGCAAGGATGTGTGACACAAGGCTAGGCTGGACTCAGAAAATGCATTCTAAAAAAAAAAAAAAAAAGAATTTTTTTTTTTGGTAAAAAAATGTATTAAATGAACATGGGTGAAGTGTTTGATTGTTGATTTCTTTCTTTATTTTTTTTTTATTTAGGAACTGGGGACAGGTAACCAAATGTTCTCTGTTTAAGGAGAACATCCACAAAGACCAGGCAATTCTAAACAGTAAACAACATACAAATTGATGGTTAATGGTTGAAGACCTTTCCTACAATGTGTATGATGGTGTAAATAGTTTATTAGCTTTCTAGAGATTAAAGATATTTAAAGGTGTTTTGGATTTCTGCTACTCACAGATTACTGAGGCCAGAGAAAACAGGGAGCTGGAACACTTCTAAAATACCTTTTACAAAAGACAGGTCTTTGGAAGTGTGTTTTTAGAACATTTTAGTTTCTCATTTTTCAAAAAGTCCTCTGGGAGTAAGATGAAGATGCAATTACCAGCAAATGCTGCAAAATGCAAGCAGCTCTAAAGCACTACCATGTGCCTGCTCCATGGTGCAGCTCATCACACTTTCTCTTGCCAAGGTCTAAGCTCCAGCTTTCCAAAGGCTTCGAAGGTCTTTGTAAATTATCCTTGATACCTGGTAAGGTAAATGTCTGTCTTTTGCAAACAGATCAGAATTTCATACAGACTCTTGTGGCATGCCTCCCCATCAGTCCTGTGTTATGGGAATGGAAAAATAAAAGACTTTTGTCTGCAGCATGATTTTTGTGGAAATAGCACTGCTCAATTCAGAAAACTGCACTTAATTAGTTTAGGTAATATGGATTTTCCCTTTGGTCCCCATCCTATTCTGTGCAATACTCTCAGATCCCACACATTTTCCCATTTCTTTCCTATTTCTTTCATGGGTGCAGAGCAACCTTCATTTCTCTTTACCCTGGCAAGGGTCGAAGTTTGGCAGTATACTGCCAAATGATGTGAATGGCAGAGAAGACTTGGAATAGCATCCTAGCATAGGATAGAAAATACACAATACAGATAGAAAATACACAATGAGTTCATCTCATTTTCTCTCCTGCTAAAGAAATGCAGTAGGATGGCTAGAGGAGTTTTGGATTTCAACATATATGCTAATTGCTACTCTGCTTTCAGTAAAAACTCATATGCACAACTGAAGCCTTCCTTGAAGACCAGGGAAGACTGTTCCGAATTCCTGAGCTTCGTGGTTTGAAGTTTTGAATTTTTACTTCAATTTCCTTTCCAAATTGTAAAAATGAAGATGGTTTAATTTTTTTAAAATTATTTGGGTACTTTACAAGTAATATACTTAATACTATAAGTACTAACATGAACCTTTATGAGGAGATGGGGAAAAATATGGTCAGATTTGTCTCCTTCCCCTTTGCATAAAATGACAGTATGCCTTAACACCTCAGATATAAAAGAATGATACCTACTCTGTGTTTAACATTCTATACTGAATTGCTTTAATGTTTTTGATTGTTTGTTTGTTTGTTTGTTTTCTTCCCATAAATATACTGGGGGTAGTTTGTGATTCTTTTAACCTTAATGGAACTTTTGTACTTGGAAAACATTTTGTGGCTACACGTTCTGTCACGATTCCACTTCAGAGCAAAATATTTATTCCGTTTTCCATGAAGTATATGCCTCAATATTTTATAGAAACCACAATTCTGAAATTGGTACGTATTTGTTGAAACTTTAAGGATTTCAGTCTTGTACTTTCATGCTGGATTATTTCTGATTCTAGTGAAGGATCCTGTGTCGATCACAGATTTCTTTTTGTGTTGTTGACTGGGTCTTTAAAGTTATGTCTACAGTATCTTGATCCATTAATATAATCCACATGGGGCATTGCATGCAGCTAGGATAATAAGCAGTCATGTAATTAAAGATCGTTCCATGATGCATCAGCACAGGGAGGCTAATTTAATATGACAAGGGCAATCTGAAGTCCTGCACTTCCTTGGTTTAGAGCTTGTCTTTACAAATTTTAAATGAATGAATCCTTTTTTGGCAGTTGCATACCTTTTTTGTCCTTGAGTCCTAGAAGTTAGAGTGTATGTTTCTAGAATAAATGAATTATTACATCTAATGAATTATTACTTAAACCAAAAAGTACTTAAATTTTAGTTCATCAGTTTTCCTAAATTCTTTCTCCAGTTTAGTATTTCCCTCAGACCCGCTGGTGCACAAAGTAGGATTTGATAGACTGGGCAATTTTATTTGGCAAAGCTGAAAGTTTGTTTTTGTTTGCTCTGCTGGGAAAAGAGTGCGCTTAGATATTTGTGAGTCACCCAAAGAGCTATCCCAAATATTGTTGAAGCAAGAGTCTACTGTATGAGATGCACTTATTAAGTGAAACAATAGTTGAAAAAAAAGTTCCTTTTGCTATATTTGGCATAAGCTGAAGCTGCTTGAAAACTGCTGTTCATGTCCAACATGGCAAATACGTATATTAGATAAATATGCCCATTCTTAGCTTTTGAAGCACTATGGCTGTGACCTGTGCCATACTCTTGCTGGCTGGCAGCTTATATGGGGCTAGGACAGTTTCTGGGTTGCTGAGGGGAGGGCTTTCAGCACAGCAGAGCTTTCTAAAGCAAGTTTATCTAAATATGTACTGAAGCAGCAGTTTCAAAATGTTGAACAAAATAAAGAAATTATTGTCCATTTCTGCTGTCTTTGTCTGAGGTTTCCAAACACAGCTCGGCTTTGAATTTTTGAGCCAAGGTAAAATTAACCAGAACAGATGTATTTATACTTTCCCTCTTGGGTGTTTGATAAGCAGAAGCAGGAGGGGTATATTTTTCAGGCTTAGGTCTCTGATTTTGGGCTCACACCAAGCTGATCACCCTATGGAGCCTGGGACTGCAGGTGCTGTGCAACAGGCCAGCTCAGAGCACAGATAAAGGAGATGCATACTCCTCCCTAATCACTCGTAACTTATGTGACCTATGTTATTGAAGTAATCCTTGATTATCTGAGTAATCTCTGATTTTCCTTAATCTGCCACCAGATCTGCTGCAATGACTGGCTATGGGTTTGCTGTCCAGTGATAGCCAGCTGTTCTAGTAAAGACATACAGATACTGAGTGTTTCATGAGATCTTCTGTTCCTGGATTTCCCTTTTCACCAAGAGTGGCAAGATCATTTCCATGACCTTCCTCTATTTAATAGATATACAGTGTTTTCTTCTTACTTCTTACATTACTTGATAATTGCGTCTGTATTGATTTTCATATCTTTGTATGCTTCTGCTTTGCTTAAATTCTTGTCTTTAGCTGTTTGAGCCTTGTTTTGCTGTCTGGTTCCTCTATATTTCAGATTACCGAAGACTTCTCATTCTGCTGTGTGCCTCTTGTTTCCTCTGGCTTTTCTGTTTTCTTCTTTTCTTCAGGATACTTTATTCCAATGCTTCTAATTTTCTTTAATTTTATTTTTAAATGGAATTGCCAGTTTGCCTGATCCTTTTCTTTTATGTATATTTCTATAGGATGTTAACTGCCAGCTCTCTGAATTTACTGTGCTTAGCTTTCTTGAAGGCTTCTTTTCTGTATTTCTTCTTTGTTACTAGAAGCCTCCTTAATTCTCTCTAGTCAATTGAAACCACTGCCTGAAACCCCTTCCTGAAAATTTCCCTGTTGGTGAAAAGCAGATCCAGAAAAGCCTATCTTCCAGATGTGTTTTCTATAATATACCCACAACACCTGCTGGGAAAGCTGGGTGAGATTCCTCAGACCCAACAGAGATGTACGTGAGAAAATGAATTTAAGTGCAGGCTTGAGATCACTGTCAGATTTTCCTTACGGACATTATTAAATGCAATTTGTAGTAAGCAGTAGTAGTAAATAGTAATTTGTTTTGAGTGCCATTCATCTCATCCTAAATTAGTATCTGAATCAATGAAAGATGCCTAAAAAGTGCCCATTTCTCAAAACTGAGTATGAAGGGAGCCTTGGGTTGCTAGTTCATATATAGATTTCAATGATGCAGATCTCCCAGGTCACACCTTCGCCTTCTGCTGCAGCCCTTGAAGAAAATGTCCCATTAATGCCCAGCCTTGTGCTTTGCATGGCCCTATTAGCTGTAGAAAAAGAAAAAACTTTATATACCCAGTGCCAGGGTCGGTGGACAATAATGTGGAGAGGTCCACTTAGCATCCTATGCTTTAGTTCAGTGGTTGCGGTCTATTTCTTGTGGGTAGGATGTGGGTCACAAAGGTATCCCTGATGTATTCATAGTCACACTGCAGTATAAAATGACAGGGAGAACTAAGCATGGTGGTTACCTGCAGCTGTCACCTTCTCAGCATTGCCATCCAACAGCAGACAAGGTTAAGATCTCACCAGGTTAGTTACCATATACTATTATTTCTTCATTTGGACCGGATTAATTTCAATGGCAGCTTAAGGTACCGGTTGTCTTGTGTTCAACAGGTTCTCTGAGCTTACACAAGGGAAGTGAAAGCCAAAAGCCATTTCAGCATTGATCCCAAGGCTGTTGTCACTCTTGGAACAAGTCCCAGTTGAGTATAATTTCTTCTTAACACAAGGACTCCAATTTTGGGAACAAACCCAAGTGTTGTCACACTGTAAGACTATTGACTTTTCTGGTTACAATGTAATGAATGCTATTTAAATCTCAGGAAAGAAAGCAAAGAAACCTCAAAAGGTTCAAGTTTAGGACTATGCACCTTTCTTTCACTACCTATCTCAAGGGAAGTGAATCCATTAGAAATACAGTTCCAGATGCCAAAAACAATAAAAATGCAGACTTTAAGGTCTAGCCAAATTGTGGTTAAAGTTATTCCTCTGTGGATCACACTCATTAATTTTAAGGCTGGACAGTCTCCAAACTCTGTGGCTGCTTTGCAATAAGGTGCAAGATCCCAGTGATTAGATGCTTTCCATTTCACTTTTTTTTCGTAATATATCCAGTTGAATGAAAATTAGGATTTCAGAACTCTGTTGTTTTCTGAAGGAAAAGCAAAAGAGTATTGTAAGGTTGTTGAAAATGGACACAAGCACTCAAAATAGAGCAAATCCATTTAGATTATATAAATCAATGTGGCTCAATGTTTTGGATCATATGTATGTGATATGGTCTTACAGGATTTTAATTTTAATAGGTAGAAAAGTGCTGTGGTCAGTTGCTTTCAATATAATTAAATTCATAGGAAATCATTTAATTTCAACATGGATTGTCAGGAAAATAATGATTCTTTTGGAGAACATAGGAAAAGAAGTGCTTTTGTGTAAAACATTCTGAAGTGCCCTATTCTTCAGAGGCATTTGCATAAAGAAATCAGTAAACAAACCAGCAGAATAGTGTGCTTCTAAAGCAAAAATAATTATTTATGAAAGACCATCCACAAAATTAAGCTCTTATATTAAAAGAGTACCATAAGGAAGTTTGTAGTTACTTTGAAAACTGTTTTGTTTGTTCATTTGTTTTCAATACTGAGCCAGTAGAAGTAATTAATATTTTTAAACTTCAAAAGACTACAGTGAATGGAAGTATAGGTCACATTGCTAAGAAGCATAGTAATTTTATGGCAAACTTATTCTACATATTATTTTAGGATTTTTTTTTTTGAAAGATCAAAATACTATTAAGTTCATGTTTAAAAGCCTGAGAGATCTTGCTAAGGGCTTTTTTTTTGTAATATTTTTTACTTCTGCTTTCAGTCTTTTTATTGTATGGGAAAATGACATTTCAAGTAATCTAAAGATATTTGGTCACATTAAAATATTACAATCTTAAGATAAAACTTCTAAAAGAAGATTAAGGTTTTGCTCAGAAAATTGATCACTGTAATGCAGGATCTCTGTTACAAAGCTGCTTCTTATACTCCTAAGCTCTTACACTCTTAAACACTTCTTAACGTCTGCTGATGGCCATTACGGTACAAATGACACTACATGAAATAGGTTTAGGTCCGACCAGTGAGGATTTCTGCACAGGAGATTTCCTGGCCCTATTGAAGTCAGTGTCAAAATTCCCACTCAAAGTAGGTGAACATCCTGGGATGATTTGTGTGGTGTCTGTGCATTCAGGATATGAAACAAGCTGAATGCTACTGGTACCGCACGCAAGCAGCAGCATAACCCCTGTTTCTCTTGGACAACTGTAGGAGCACCCTCTCCTCTCCCATTTGAAAGAGAATTCAGATGTCACTGGGCTAAAACTGCTATGACTCCACTACCAATCTGGCCTGACCCCATCCCTGCCTGGGCTGTCCCCACCTTCCCTTGTCCTCTGTCCTGTGCCAGGTCAGCAGCTCCCCTATATTTCCATGTTGCAGATACTCCATAGCTGTGCCATTAGCTCTGCAGGATGCTAGCCCTGATGTCTTTCTCATGTACCCCATCCCTTCAGCTGCTGTTAAAATGACAGTGACTCAAACAGGGTGAGTTAACTTTGAATTCTCATGCTCAGCTTTAAACAGCCAGACTTTAGTTGGTTTAAGGAAGACTTTTTATATCACTTTCCTATATCTCTGGTGGTATTATTTCCTTTGCCTTTTTTTAGCCCCAAAGATATTTAAAACTGAAAAAAAAAATCATAACTCTCATTACACATCAAATAATATGCAAAGTGTCCTCCACAAAGATATGTGAATAATTCTGTCTATGCATCAAATGCTTGTTTCTTAGGAACTGCTACAGTCTGTGAAATAGTGGCTGGATATTTTAAATCTTTTATTTACTTGATAGTCCAGGAAGTATTTTTTCATATAAATCAACTTTACAAAATTATTTTACTGTCCATATAGACTATAAGATATATTAAAAGTAAAATTAACTAAATTATTTTAGGCATAAAAATAGATCTCAACTGGATCCTGTCAATGTAGTGACGGTTGCTGAAGTTACAGGACCATATGAACCTTCCTATCAGGCTAGGCTACAGGTGCTCTGACTAATTTATTTCCATTTTCCAAGTGGGTGAACCACAGAGCTTTTATGAAAAAGGAAAGTCTTAAAGAGCTAATTAGACCAAGACTTTCTAAATAAACCAATCCTTTAGCTAAATCATCTAGGAAAGATTTGCTCACTAAGGTGCAAGTGCTGCAAGTATTGAGTTCCCCTCTTGCAGGAGTTCCCTTGCAGATAAACGTGAATATCCAGCTTCGTGGCACTTTAGAAAGGACAGCCAAACCCAGAAATGCTCAGTGCCACCAACCTTTTCTAAAAGGCTTTGATGGAAGTTGGCATCCCAAATGGTAGGTATCAGCAGTCTGTAACTTCAGGGCAAGAAGCACACGCCGTGATTTCCATTAATGTGGCTGTAGGGAATATGCAGGGATCCAAAAGCCTGCATGGGAATATCTTGCCCCAGATGTGCTTAAAGCACTGATTTAAGTTTCAGTCCTGCAAACCTTGTGCATGTACTTAATTTTAAACCTACAAATAGATCCTATTGATACACAGCATCTGTTTAGGAGCTATAAACTCCTTTCCTTTTATGAGGAAATAACACGGTGGATGGATGATGGCAGAGCGGTGGATGTGGTCTACCTTGACTTCAGCAAAGCCTTTGACACAGTCTCCCACAGCATCCTCACGGCTAAATTGAGGAAGTGTGGACTGGATGATCAGGTAGTGAGGTGGACTGCGAACTGGCTGAAGGAGAGAAGCCAGAGAGTTGTAGTCTGTGGGGAGGAGTCTAGTTGGAAGCCTGTAACTAGTGGAGTGCCTCAAGGGTCAGTACTGGGACTGGTATTATTTAATATATTCATCAATGATTTAGATGAGGGAATTGAGTGTACTATCAGCAAGTTTGCTGATGACACTAAGCTGGGAGGAGTGGCTGACACGCCAGAAGGCTGTGCTGCCATCCAGCGAGACCTGGACAGGCTGGAGAGTTGGGCAGGGAATAACGGGATGAAATATAACAAGGGAAAGTGTAGAGTCCTGCATCTGGGCAGGAACAACCCCAGGTTCCAGTATAGGTTGGGGAACGACCTGCAGAGAGCAGTGTAGGGGAGAGGGACCTGGGGGTCCTAGTGGATGACCATGAGCCAACACTGTGCCCCTGTGGCTAAGAAGGCCAATGGCATCCTGGGATGTATTAGAAGGGCGGTGGTTAGTAGGTCAGAGAGGTCCTCCTTCCCCTCTACTCTGCCCTGGTGAGACCCCATCTGGAATATTGTGTCCAGTTCTGGGCCCCTCAGTTCAAGAAGGACAGGGAGCTGCTGGAGAGAGTCCAGCGCAGGGCAACCAAGATGATTAAGGGAGTGGAGCATCTCCCTTATGAGGAAAGACTGAGGGAGCTGGGTCTTTATAGTTTAGAGAAGAGGAGACTGAGGGGTGACCTTATAAGTGTCTATAAATATATAAAGGGGGAGTGTCACGAGGATGGAGCCAGGCTCTACTCAGTGGCAAACAATGATAGGACAAGGGGTAATGGGTGCAAACTGGAACACAAGAGGTTCCACTTAAACTTGAGAAGGAACTTCTTCTCAGTGAGGGTGACGGAACACTGGAACAGGCTGCCCAGGGAGGTTGTGGAGTCTCCTTCCCTGGAGACATTCAAAGCCCGCCTGGACACATTCCTGTGTAACGTTATCTAGGTGTTCCTGCTCTGGCAGGGGGATTGGACTAGATGATCTTTTGAGGTCCCTTCCAATCTCCAGCATACTGTGATACTGTGTGATACTGTGATAAACCAGTATCAGGGTTTTTTTCTTGGTTTTATTTCAAAGTTTGTATATCTCTGTTACTGAGCAGACTGTAAGACCCAGTTGACATTGAGTCATTTTTTCCAGCACTTATTTTGTTACTTGGAACAGTACAACTGCAGGATGGAAAGTTGAACATATCTATGCTACAGACTCAAGCTGGATGATTTATGAGCAATGTGTGGGGTAAGATTTTAAAGAACTATAAATTATACCTGTTCATCATGTCAACTTATTTTAATGTTTCCCACATGTTACTATGACAACATTCATGGGATATATATTTTAATTTCTGTTGCTCAGAGGAAGTGTGTCAGGTCTGCACATTTCATTTGATTTTATGGCTGAGTGCTGTGTCTAACGTAGGTTGTAAATCTTCTTGGAAAAATATATAAGAGGGTTTTCATCACAGTGGCTCTCCTGGCAATTCTGAAGTTTTTCATAAGCATAATTTAAATCTTAAAAGAACTTTTACACCCCTTGTGATGTGGAAACTTCTAAAGTGGGGGCAGCAAATGCTGTACAGAAAAGCAGAAGCTTTATGGTAACAATTGCTAAATGCGTTACACAGTTAAACACATTGTTAAAACCCTTACATCCATAAACTTTGGAAACATACCTTGTGGCCAGCATTTAATTTCCTCTTTTCCTTATAGTGGGTACAGGATAGTTTTTAAACTTCCAGGTTCTTTCTACTTGTGGAAAAGGTGGTTTTAAAAATTCTTTATATTTCTCTAAACACATTTTTCCTGGGACCTGAAGGGTTCTCGTGACAGTGAGATTTTTCTTCAAGAAAAGAGATAGATAAAAAACTAGATGGAACTTTCTGGACTGGGTTAGACAGTCTCAGTTTCTGCACCGTAAGCTGTTATTCTACATGGCAATTAGTTTTCATATGCATCACCAGCACCAAGAAAAGGGACAGCGAGTTATGCTGATAAGTGGTTGAATGGAATTATTCAGCAGGCTAAAACGCATTAATCACAAGGAACGTTCTCCCTGTGATACTTCAGTGTGTAGTTCAACAAGACTCCACTCATTTATTTACTCTTCAGTGTAATTTTTTAATCAGAATGGAAACATTAACTGCAGAGATTACCCCAAAAGTAAAATCTCCTCCAAATCACGAAGTTAGGACTGAAACACAATTACCCATGGAAAGTGAAGAGTTTTAGTAACTCCCTGCAATTTCCTACCAAATTAGTTTTTTGCCTTGCAATACTTCTACACAGAAACATCAGTCCCATCTCACGTTTTCTGAGTGGAGCACCCTGTATGAAGCCTTCATTCTCACTTCTTTTGCTGTTCTAACACACATATGCTTATAAAGGAAAGGAGAAAATCCAGATTCCGTTAATCTTCCAGGTGATTTTTTTATGTCACTTTTGTCTTGTCCTCATAGCTGCTGTTGCTTTCGTGTTTGGACACCTAGTAAGTCAGTGGAATATCAGCTTTTTT
This sequence comes from Pezoporus occidentalis, assembly GCF_034315485.1. Lineage (NCBI taxonomy): Eukaryota > Metazoa > Chordata > Aves > Psittaciformes > Psittacidae > Pezoporus > Pezoporus occidentalis. The sequence continues at coordinate 11,961,857 of NW_026914940.1, read as the reverse complement.
AAGAGAAATGGCTGCTGCTGTTTATATCCACATATACTAGTGACTGTATTTGTATAATGGTATACTTGTCTTCCAAGTATTCAGCCTGTGTTCATTACCTGTGGCCTACGCTGTGCTATACCTGTGGGCATACTTTAGTTCTGCTCTCCTATAATTTTATTAGTTCTTGTAAAGTGGTGTCATTTTTAAAAAGCATGGCTCTAGGGGAATTTACACCCTAGAAACACCTGACAAATGTAGTTAGCAAAGGGTTTTCTGAAACCCCCACAATAGTTCTCACCTAACCTCCCACCAGTGGGAAGTACCACAGCTTGAAGATTAGCTGATGCTTCGTCACTGCACCAGAAACAGCTCTGAGGGCCACCTGAGGGGCACAAGTGACCTCCCACATGCTGCCCACTGCTGCTTTGAGAATGGCTGCTATCAGCAAGGTAACAGATTCAGAATGCAGGTAACTCACTGCCCAGCTGTGGCAGAGCTTTTGTACAAGAGTGGGCCTTTATTGTGATTCCTGAAAGCGCAGATGTGCTGCTAAGCTTTCATCACAGGCTCTGACCTGTTTGGGATCTCCTGTCCAGCACAGACTAATAGGACAGTCCCTTCCTGGAGCCCATCAGAATATGAGCAGATATATGTTGCCTTCTTTCCTCACAATGCCAGCTGCTGGAACATGCTTTCTTTGTCCTCTTCAGCAGCAATGCAGTAGTATCAATTGTTCCATGGCTTTCTTTTCAGTTTATGCCTGGCCTGTTTGGATTGTAGCAGATGTTTCAAATTCATCCTGTGCTTTGACTGGGATTTTTTTTTTTTCCTCATTTGGAAAGTTATACAAGCTTCTTTTAGCAGAAAAGGCTTGCTTCATTTGATAACACCAGACAGACCAACAGAACAGGAGAGGGAAAAAAAAGCTTTTAGTAGAGCTTCACAAGTTCTTCATAAGGATATAGACACCCATTTTCCACTTCAGTCTGGACATACCAGGCTCACCTGGTTATGTACATCCTGTCATCTGGCAGACCTAGACACAAATTGCAAGTGTACGTCAAAGAGCAGAATTATGTGTGGCAACTTCAGTCTATTCTACTAATCCTGTCTGTAGGCAACTTTTATGAACATCAGCTGAAAAGCAAACAAAATTTTGGCAGGGTCAAGTTCCACCACCTGTGCTGTGGAGGCAGCCTGGTGGTAAGGTTGTATATATTCTACTGGAGATGCTGCAAAAAACAGTGGTGCTTTGAACTGTGTTAAATGGCATAGGAAGACGTGAAGGGAATAAGTAAGCATTCTGATGTGCATTTTCTCTGAAGATATGCTGAAAATTATAAAGGAGCATAGTATAATATACATTTCTGTTCGTTTTTTCTCCAAGGGATCATGTCAACATATGAGAATATTGTTAAGCATTTCCCAGATGGACTTAGTGCAAATCACACAGCTTAAATGTGGCAGAGGAATAGGAACAGGGAGAACTTAACTTCAGTCTGTTTGTCCTATTCTGTTTCCTTCTGTGAAGGAAAGAGATTTTTCAAAGCATGAAAGGGATGTAGGTACATCAGTCCACTGGAAGTGGGCTGTTGTTAAAAATCCCCCATCCCCTGTATATCGGGGGGGTTCAAGGAGAGACTTTTGTGTTGGTATTTCAAAATGTTTATGTTGCTTTACAGCAGTGTAGTAGGAAAACAAAAGCACAGTTTTAGCAAAGATAATTGCTTTGATGAGGAGCCAGGTATTAGTGTAGACCTTTGGCAGCTATCTTTTAAATAGCTTGTTTAACTGTCATACTTTAGCCACATCAGGCTAAATGTATGTTCACCTTTCCTGATCCTGCAGCTCCAGCAGCCCTCGGTGTCTCTCCTGTTTGGATAGAAAACCAGCTAGAAATGCCAGGCACAAAACTCTCTGAGACACAGTATGAAAATTCTTGTTCAGATCACGCTTCTGCTCAAAAACTGAAAAACACATATATGCGTTCGTTTCTGACACTGTAATTGGGATAAAAAGGGGGAGAATGAGAAGGATCTCATTCTGGGATTAAGGATTGTACAGAACTACAAAATAATGTCAAATAATACAAAATAATATAAAATAATACAAAATAATATAAAATATTACAAAATAGAGACATGATCCCTAACAAGACAGTTCATCACCTTTGTAGGTGGTGTACAGGTAACAGTGGGAAATGATAGGTAAGTACCTCACAGAGACTGAAGGAAAACAGGAAATCATGAACTAACTAACTGCAGTGAAATACTCTGTCACGACCCTACCACTGCTGCCTTGTGATTGCAGCTGTAAATGAAAAACGGCACAGAAATCTGAAGGCTGAGTCTATGGCAAAAGGCTGGCATCTTACTGAAGTGTGATGCAAGATGCAAAATGTATTTACCATTTTTTAAAATTGCTTTGTGACATTTTAAAAGTGCATAGAAAATGTATGTGTCTCTCAAGGAGCCATTAGACAGTAGTGGTTTTAGGCTTGGTGCTATAGTGGTTCAGCTCCACAAATGAAGCTAATAGATTTGTAATGTGATGAAGTCATGAAAGCTATCAACAGTTTTACACCACATGACTTTTCCCCAGCTGATAATGCTGTAGTTTATGGTGGATTTTGGCTGAACTCAAACAAGAAAAGGCAGAAATTAGAAGAGACTCCAACATAATGAAAGCACATCTGCATCCAAGTTTAGAAGTTAAGCAGAAGTATAGCCAGGATAGAAAAGGTCACATATATCTTTGCAGTCTTAGTAAATTTGAGAAGTATGTTCCGGGAACCTGTGTGACTCCTGGCTGAAGGAAGCTTCACATTAAGGTCTGCATAGGAGTGGCCAAACATACTTTCATCTTTTTTCCTGCTCATGTATGTTGGCATAACATCTCCCTGCATTGTATCTGTTCTTTCAGAGCAGAACTGTCCAGTGCCAGCTAGACACCTATGCTGCTACCACTGAGAAGGTTAACCATCAAAAAAAGACTCAGTAGACAGCCCCTATGGTGGGTAGATATCTAAACTGACAACAAACAAGAGAGAGATTGTCCATCTGTCCCCTGGATTATGAATCAGTTTTCTGTATGACACGGTCATTTGTAGGTCCAATGCATTTCCTGCACTTCAAGGTCTAAATTGTGGTTTTGGATACAGATGAATAACTGTTTTAAAATGTTGGGTTATACTTGACGCTGATGTGCTGACCTAGTAGAGTGCACACCTCAGAGGAGGAAGACTTTTATTCTTTGTTCAGCCTTAAGAACTTCAAATATGCAGATATCACCTACGTTCAAATGAGTGTCTTAGATATCCACAGTCTTGCGTCAAAAGAAGCATGACCAGCAAGCTGAGGGAGACTATTCTCCCCCTCTACTCTCCTCTAGCGAGACCCCACATTGAGTACTGTGTTCAGCTCTGGGCGCTCAACATAAGAAGGACTTGAACCTGTTGGACTGAGTTCAGAGGAGGGCCGTGAAGACAATCAGAGGGGCTGGAGTACCTCTCCTATGAGGAAAGGCTGGGAGAGTTGGGCTTGCTTATCCTGGAGAAGTGAAGGCTGCAGGGAGACCTTAGCCTTTCAGTAGCTAAAGGGGGCCTAAAAGAAATCTGGAGAGGGATTTTTTGCAAAGACATGTAGGGATGGGACAAGTGGTAATGGCTTTAAACTGAAAGAGGGTAGACTTAGCCTAGATATTAGGCAGAAGTTGTTTACTGTAAGGGTGGTGAGGCACTGAAATAGGTTGCCTGGAGAAGCTGTAGCTGCCTCATCCCTAGCAGTGTTCAGGGTCAGGTGTGGTGGGGCTTGAAGCAACCTGGTCTAGTTCCAGCCATGGCAGCAGGGTTGGAACTAGATGATCCTGAAGGTCCCTTCCAATCCAATTCTATGATAAATAAAATTTCTAAAATAAGGTTTTTTGGTAAGCTTGAGACCAAGCATACCTCACTGCCCTTATTCCTGGGTGCACAGATTTGTGTTCACCTACAAAAGAAAAGGAAAGTGCTCTGTCTTTTCTATCTTCTTTATCTTATGGTAAATAAGGTTGTTCTGGAGTTCTATGTAGTGGTCAGAGAAATTGATACCCTGTGTACATCATCCTTTCCATAAGGGACAGTGGGAGTAAATATTTTACTGTGTGGACATTAATACCAGTGCCTTCTTTTATCAAAGCTTATAAAATACTGAGATTTGACTCAGATATAAATTCACCCTATTGAATTATTCCATTCTCAGGTCTTCTTTTTTGTTAAGAAACTCTACATGGCAGGGTGGAGGTTTTGAAGTGTTCCTACTAAACTTGGTTAATACTGCTCAGGTGACAATATCAAATGTCTGACATGTCTGACGATGTTGATACAGCCAATGAGAAGACATTAATCAGCAGTCTGTGAGATGACCTTAGTTTAGTTCATTTCTGTGCTATTCCTGTGCTATTATGCTGTGACACCATAGTGACAGATATTTTAGAAAATCCCATGAAAGATTTATTTCATATGGTTGAAACTTTGAGAAAATGAGAAATTTATTCTTCTGTCCTCTACACAACAGAATTTTCTTGACACTGTGTATTAAAATTGTCCAAATAACTGCAAAGGTGTATTATTAATAGTCAAAATTTCTATTCAAAGGTATCCTGTTGCTGGTTCAAAACAGTGAAACAAGAGCGTAACTGTGGATGTCAGCTAAATCAGATACGAGACATTTTATTGTCTAGGCAAATGACTCTGGCAGCTGTGATGCAGAGAATTGATAGGTACTGCCTCAAGCAGAGGAGAAATGTTGACACACCTGGATAGTCACATTTTATCAAGGAGTCAAACCTGCAATTTCATGCTCTGGTAGAAAGTGGCATTTCTCATCCCAAAACTATTTGATTCTTCAAAAGACTAGGACCTGGGCTAGAGGTACATTAAATCTGAAATTTAGTATATGCTTTTTTATATTCAATATCCTTAAAAAAGACATCCTGTTTGGAGTTCAAAGATTTTTTTTTTTTACTTTTGTATAAACAAAAGCAAACATAGGAAATTAAGTAATAAGATTGTTATTATCAAGTACCAACATTTTTGAAACTTAATCTCACTAAATAGCTCCATCTCTGTCCCTGGTGGCTATCAGTAGTGAAGATACAATTGCCTTTTGTCATACAGTTAAAATACAATTATTGACAGGCGTTTTATCCATCTTTGGCTTAATATGCTTCGGATGGAAAGACATAAATTGGCTGCATGCAGTCAGGTGTGGTCTGTATGTACTCAGGTGCAGTGCCATGAAATGCAGGTGATCTGTCCAGTAACACTTTATATCCCAGCACAAAGCCAGAGCAGAAAAAGCCCACAACGGAATGCCTTCAAGAGACTTCCAGATGGCTCTGTACAGACAGTTTGGGCGCAGCTTGATTTATTTGCTTTGGCTAAGTATGGATATAACATTCAACTGAATTAAAAAGACAGTAAAAAGCCTGGAGCACTGGAAAACACAGTACAGTAAACAAATACAACTCTGCAATATGATTCTTAGTGTCTGCTTTTGTAACTACCATACTCCTGGTTCTTTCATGACTTGGGCAACACACATCCCTTTGTGTATAACATAGAGATAAATATATGGGAACATGTCAAATGCATAAAGAAATATCTTCTTATTTCCTTCTCCTGGTGATATATTGAGTATTGTCTGGCATAGTTTCTGTGTATCAAATTCAAGGTTGTGATAATTTATCTTTTTCTTCCTATTACATTTATCCTCCTGTGTTTCACCACATGGTTTTATTTTCATTTTGTCAAGGGTATTCGGAAACCCTTGCACCAAGGTGAGGGTAATTTAAAAGAAATAACTAAGATTTTTCAACTTAAGAGATAACTTCTCAGTACATTGTGCCCAAAATTCAAGATCACCTGTCTCACAGTAGCTGGGCAAGTATGAGCTCACCTATGGGTTGTTGCATGAGCATGATTCTACAGCTTTGAAATAGCCCCTTGACACTGACATTTGAGAGGCACTACAGAGAATCACTGACTGACACCTTGCTTCAGGAGAACAAGGCTGTTGACACACAGATGTGGATGCTGCTTTTCGCTGTCCACTGAGTGCATCTTGTAAGCAGAAAACTGTTATTTCAGTTTTTCTGAGTCTGAATAGGAATAATTAGTGTGTACCAGAAAACCTGGTAGATTTCAGATTCTCAGGTCATCCTTGGCCAGAACAGGATTTGAGCGGTATTCCTTCATGGTTTGCATTGTTCTTGATCCTTTGTATCTAACTCCAGGCAAAGAAGAGCCAGTAGGAATGAAGTGCAGCCTGGAAAGCAGATTCCACTGTGATGAGGCAGAATTACTGCAGCCAGTCCAGAGATTTATACAGTGATAGAAAGGCTTCAGTGATGAGACTGTAGCTGCATGATTGAACCTGTCCTTTATCAACATGGAGTAACATCAGCTTCAGAGGGACTTTGCTGGTCCTAGGTGGAAAGTGCAAGGGTTCAAGAAATGCTTTCCCACAAGGTATTTTCTCTGTGAACTGATGGACTTGAAAGTCAATTTGAAAGAGATATTCTCTTTCTGTGATATGTGATATGTCATTTATTTTTTTTACTAAATGAAATTAATGAGCTGATTCCTTGCATGCAACCAGGCCCCAAGAGTCAGCTTGGTTAGAGCAAATGCCCTTGAGAAATTACTGGAGAGACCACTTCAGAAAAGTGTGCTTGGTGTGACTTGTAGAGTATTTCACACTACTTCCCCTTGCAAGACTATATTCCTTACAATGGTTTTAATTATATATAGTGAGGCAGGGCTTGTCTATAGGCAGAATGAAGCTGGCTTCAGACTTCTGAATTTTACAAGGACTGGAGGCTGGACCTCAGTCCCTCCTGGTGCTCATGGGTGGATGAAGAGATGATGGCAGTGCCTCTGGAGTACTACCTGCCTCTGCCTGCTAAAACAGCCACCAGTCTGTACATCCCACCTCTCACTGGGTGGTAGTAGCAAGCCTGGCTTAGTAGAGCTGCTCTTGTCCTTGTCTGGCCAAACCTAATAAATGGTGGCTCTAACTGTACGTAAATGAGTGTAGATGAGAAAACAAGGGGGAAATAAAAACTCTGAATTTAAAGATAGTTAGCAGTCTAACTACTCTCCAAGAGGACACTTGGACAAAGAAGCTTGCATGGGAAATGGATTAAAATACCCATGCATCAATAATCCCTAACCCCATCTGCTTAGAGCAGTACCTAGTGTGCTGTCGTGTCATAATGTACAGCAATCTAGTCAGTTCAGTTGGAACCTGAATGAAAAAATGGGGCCACAGTCACACACTGAGATTAATATATCTTTTTGCAAATAGTGTTGTGAGACCATTACTGTTCGTAGGTGGTCAGGATGACCAAATATCCATCACATCTGAATGAGAGCTGACAGCACTTCGAGGAAAGATACCTGCTTGCTGCTCTCCATGCCGTGCAATCCCAAATATCCTTCTTAACCATTGAAAGCAACAGGACCTCTGGCATGAAGGATTTTCCCAGACTTGACACTGAAATAACCGACAAGTTCTTCAGAGCTTGAGTTCCTATTGCATGTCCCTAGAGAGAAGTAGGTTTGACTATTCAGAACCAAGACTTCTGAAATATGTTACAGCTCAGTACAATGACTTTATCAAAATTACATACATACTATTGTATAGACTACATAATGTTTAAAAAATATCCCATCATTTATAACATCTTGAAAAAGAAGTTTGTTTCATTTATAGACCTGTTAAGAATTACAAGCCAATATGGCCAATGCATTAATTTCCTATGAGGCTTTGCTACCACAATCCATCATGATCAGGCCCAGAAGTAGAAAGCCAGCATGACATTTAATGGTATATAGAGACATAAAATCTGGAAACTGCTGCAACTTCTTACAAGCCAAGTAGGATAAAACATTAATCAAAAAAGGTCATAAAGTGCAAATGATAAATGGTTATGCAAGAAAGCAAACCACAGACATCTCTACTATTCCCTTCACACTTCTTTAGCAAAAAAAAAACAAACTGGCAATAACTGCTCAAAAACTGCTATCAGGACTGTTAAAGCTGAACATATCTAAAAACAAGCAACAAGAATGGACCAAGAATTGTGCAAGAGCTGTTTTGCAATAGGGACCTTTACAACTGGAGGAAAAGGAGCACTGCAGAAAGATGGATCTTGTCTTTGGGAAGGGTTGGAGGTGTTCTAAAGTGGAAGGCAAGAGGCCCTAGGCAGTGGTCTAGTAGGTAGCAGGAGGGGTCAAAAGAATTTACTGTCATTCATAGGAGGAGTTCTTCTTGCTTCATGTTCTGCAAGATGGAGGTTACAAGGGAAGCTAGTCTTTCTGATGGCATCAGCAGCAAAGAAGGGAAGGGCTAGGACTGGAGGACTGGGTGTTGAGATACCCCACTCCTGCTCCTACCTCTGCCTCAGGTTCTCTTTCTTTTCCAAGTCCTCTTCTTTCAGGAGGAGTCTGAGGGAGATAAGGGGGGAGGGGGGGGAAGTAGAGCTAAGGCATATTGAAGGAGAGATGTCTTGGTGCTTGCTCTTTCCAGCCACTGTACCTAAATGACAGTCCCTCCCAAGTTTGGTTCTCTCCCTCTCAAGATGCTCCCATCTGCCTTATCTCTATAAACATTTTATGGCCACAGCCTGCAGTACCAACAGGCTGAATGCATGCTGTAGGCTCCTAGATATACATTGTTCTCTGCATAACTCTACCTCTGTACCTAGAAAAACTGTTTGTTGTTTTCAGAAGCTTGACTCCCATTCAGACCCATAATGTAGCTAAATAACATCCTGGAGACAAAGCTAGCTTTAAAAGTTCCTGCCTACTGGCTACACGTTTCTTTACACTCTTTCTTTTCCTGTTGCAATTAAATGCCCTCTCAGCTGTGCTGGTGCAGATGTTCCTGAGGTCATAAACATGGAAACAGTCCTTGCTAAAATAACTTCTTATTTCAAAACCAATAAATGGAACTTGTGGAGTCTCCATCCTTGGAGATACTCAAAAGCTGTCTGGACATCATCCTGTGCAACCTGCTTTAGGTAGCCCTGCTTGAACAAAGGGTTGGACTAGATAATCTCCAGAAGTCCCTTCCATCATTCTGTGATGCTGCTAAATGAGGTTAAATCCCTGTTACCTGCATACTAATGGCAGGAAGGTAACAGAATCAGTGGGACCAAATGCTTCTTAAAAGAACTGTGTGTTTCATCAGTGTGTCCCAGCATGGCCTGGTTATGCTGAAGTCTGGTTTTGCATATACAGCTGGAAGAAATGGGTTTTTCAGGAGTTCAGGTCACAGCCAGGCAGCAGGATCTGGCCTGACTCCCTTGAATGGGTGTATCAGGTTGGGTGTATCCAGGAGCTGAATTTACAAGGATGCTGATACAGCAGAGTAGGAATTGCACTGTTGGTACATGGATATAATTTTCATCTTGAAAACAGTTGGCTCACAAACTGCCTTGGTTCTGTCATGTCAATTTGCTCCAGGAGGTACTGGTAAGTCATCTTTTGCAACCAACGTATTTATAACCTTTTAAATATTTCTTTTGCTGAGAGGCAGTGAATGCCAAGATCAAAGCTTATCCAGTGATTAAACTAGAGAGATTTAAGCCATAAGCAGGAAACTGATATCAAATGCTTTGAGAGGGTAATGTATCTTGGAAACTCACTGAAGAAATGGCAACAAATCAAGGCTATGAAGCCTAATTGGAACTGTGATGAGGGACAGAAAATTCCAAAGAGATCTGAGAGTGCACATGCATTTGAAAGCACTTGGAAAAATAAGCTGTTACTTTAAAAATTATTCCCACTATAATATTGTGAACTCACTGCAGTTTCATACATTAAACATCTAGAATCCAGATTCACTCAGGTATGATTAGTGGTATGAATAGCACTGCATTAGTCTGACTGCATTTCTACATAATCATTTGCTTTAGGGAATGCTTTTGGATGTGAAGGAATGGTATTACTTGGCAATATATATAAACATTAAAATCAACTTAAACCTCAAAGAAAGATGCATTAGGTTTTTGTCCGCAGCTGTTCCTGTCACCACATTTTGCGTGCTTTTTTTTCTGGACTGACAGCAAAACAGAGATTTACCTCACTTTGGATTTGATACTTAACTGAAGTATCTTAATGCAGGGAAAGGATACATCCCTGATGAAGGTGAGGTGATGTCAGTGGAGCAGGACTGAACACACTGGTGCACCTCAGGGAGACAAATTAACACACAGATACGCTGAATCGCCTCACTGTCTCCCTTGCCTACAATGATAGCTTGAATTTCGAGGATCCTGAAGTGCAGCAGCTCATTTCCATCTAAACCCCGGTGGGAGGGATTTGGGTGCAGGTCCTTGATATTCACAACTAATCAGTGATGACTTTCCATTCCTTGTCCATCTGTCTTTGGCTGTTCATTTCTTCCAGTGTATATCACTGGAAATGTTGCAGTAATTGCCACACACAGACATATAACTTCTCACTGTTGCTCCCTGATTGCCTCTAACCGCAATTTAATATTCCCTTCATATGTGACAAGGCAATTCAGACAGGCATGGACCTAGGATTTCCTTTCAAGGATCAATATGTGATCCTTGGAGCAGTCAGCCACGGAAGCAGCTATTTGTTCATTGTGCAATGGAAACTCTATTGGTTCTGTTTCACTTATATTCCTCTAAGAGGAATTGCTGATAAAATTAGAAAGCTTATTTTATTTTTTTTTTATCTTAACATAACGCCAGGAAACAAAATACCCAGTGAAAACTGGGTAAGGCATAACAACCCTACCTCTGTATCAAATGTGTCGTTTGGCTTCTGTGTCACTGAGAATTTATCTAGGAAATTCCTTGTGAGGAACAAAAATATATGATAAAGGTGAACTACATTGGCTGTTCTCCTGAAAGAGTGATAGCCACGGACTTCACGCTTAGCCAATCTGATACTATTTAGATAACCACCTAGACAACACTTCACATATCGCCTTTGGAGTTTCTGCTAATAGAAAACATAATTAGATTTCCTACTCACTTGCTGCATCTCTTGAAAATGGTAAGATACTGGAAAGATGAGAAACAATGCCTTTAAAATGCAGCGTAATACATTTTATTCTGAACAAAAGAGAAAACTAACATACCTCTAAGTAACAGCAATATGATGTGGCTAGTAATCTAAGAAGTTACAGAGCTTTAAGAGGATTTTGAAGTGGTAAAAAGAGTTTATAAAAGAAAGGTTTAGAAAAAAGCAGTTTAATTCCCTATTTTATCAATAGGGCCATGCTCCTAAAGCTCATTTTCCTTTTGTTTGTAGATACATTGTTACTTTCCTCTTGATATGAATGACAGCACATTTAAATTCATTTGAAATACTAAAATACGGAACCAGAAGAACTCCTGTTATCTAGCAATCAACTACATTGAAGATAATTTTAACTTTCTTTGTGTTTTAATGAGCACACAGAAGAGTGAATAGCAACTTCACAGTTCGTCCAGGAGATGTCTCTCTCTCCCTAAAATAAGCCTAAACCATTCGTGCTTCAAGGGATCTATCGTGCATCGCAGATGTTGGCTCCCTCGGCCTGCAGTTGTGACCTCGGAAGAAAGCAATACGCAGTCTGACCGCTGCGTATGCTGTGTTCTGTTGTGGGGTTTGGCTCCAGTTTCCAGTACAAACGCCTCATTTTTAGGTCAATGTTTTTAAAAACCATGGGAGCTGAACAAACATTTGTGCTGCAGCCTCGTTTTTTCTCATGCACTTCAAACTTCTGCAGTGGTCCTAATTTGCTTGATTTGCACAACCGAATAATTTATTATACAGTTCTGTCACTGCAACCAAAGAACACACAGTGATATCAATGGATTTTAGCTACAGAAACAGTTTATGGGAGCCTGAATATGTGTTATTATTTGCTAATAACATAAAGAATATAATGTGAACAGTAAATAATTCAATAATCTCATTAGATACATCACAAAGGAATCTAATCCAGAGGCCCATATTTTGAAATATTTCCAGTTCTACCCCACAGAACATGCAGAATAGCAGATAGCCCTATGACAGCCAATAAATTTTAGTTTTGTTGATGGCACAGTAAAAGAATTTATGCTTTAAGAAATTGCTTTGTTTTTAGCAGTACACAGAACAGCCAAACGCTTGCACTCCTAAGTCCTTTGTATCTACTACATTTCATTCTCATGATTACAGTGACTTTACCCTGTATTTTGTGATATCGGCTCAGGTGAACCAAGCTTCTCTTGTGATGAGACAGACACAAAAATCTCTTTTTTCTTCTGGGCAGAGCAAGCCAACAGCCTGGTTTGCCCACTGGTTTTATTAATGTGTATTTTTAATGAGGATCACTGACTTAGTCATAATTGTCATTGGGAATTACAGGAACTGCGACATAACAGTATTTTTTTTTCCTCATGGGAGAAATAATGAATTATGGTATGAAATTTTAAGCTTGTGAATAGAACCTGGGGATTTTGGATGATTTAGAGGAAAAATAATTGGGTTTATATGAACATTTACTGACTACTGCCATTGGAGAATGAAGTACTGGTCCATGCAGTGGTCCCAGGTGAATGTGTGTACCTGGGGATTGGTTGCCTGGACATCTTTGTGAAGATTAAGAAGGAGACAGGACAGGAGGATGCTTTAGCAGAGTTACCCTACTTCTGGAAAGAAACAGCTAAGCAGACACTTTTCCCACAAAAATTCCTCAAGAAAAGAAAAGAAGTAAGATGCCCCCAGCAAAAAGCGGGGACAAAGAAGCAAAGTTGAGCCTTTGTCCAAAAAATCAGGCTATTCCCACTCCAGCATGGATTTAGTTCAGAGGGACTTCTAGGTTTAATTTGAAGTCCCTGGTGTCAGTAGCTGTCCTGTGGCAAGTTTGTCTCCCTTGGCAATAATATTTCTGCTGGCAAGCTGGGTGATGGTACTCAGGGGTAAGAAAAGAGAAGTTTCACTTCAGGCTTCTTCTGCTCAAAGAATCAAGACTCTGCTATTCACTTGTGTTGATCTTAATGACATGATTCCCCTCAGGGACTGGAAAGTTCACTAAAAAGTCATTGAGATATCTGAGCTTAACTTAAATAAAAAAGGAGCCACTCGTACCTTTCAGAGGTTGGCTTCAGGGCCTATAAAATCAGAGGGAAAAGATACAATTTTCCCACACTTTTATGGACATCTTTTTGATTCTAACAGCAAACCCCTTTTCAGTTGTCTGTAGACCACCACCAAGCAGCAAAGGTATTGCATGGTAGCTATGGAGACCTGTTGGATATCACATTTCTTGGACCCTCTGAATGAAGACAGAGCCCTGTTGCTGTGGAAATGTTCCTATTACTCATCTGGCTGACATGGAAGCTGCTATTGTTGGTGGTTTTGTTTTCGTGTTCTGCTTTGCAGCTGCAGTTCCCCCAGGAAGAAATGCTGGTGCTTCTGCTGACTCAGTCCTAGCCAGAGTCTCCTTGATGCTCTGGAGCCACCTGATTCTTGGAGAGCCTGGAAGTAATTTTCAGCCTAGTGTGTTCATTCTGAAGTTTAGTCAATTGGCCCAGCCAGATAGAGCTCTATGCTGTCCTGGAGAAAACAAAATCCAAAAGTGGAATTTGAAATTGAAATAAAAAAAGTGAGAGAATGAAAACTAGGGAAGGAGGGGAGGAGGCTAACTTTGTGATGTCCCTAGAAAAGCAAAAGCTTTGTCTCAAATGCCAGAGTGATGCGAGCTGCTGGAAGGACAGTATTAAAGGGTTGAACTTTTAGGTGGACTTTTGGGGGTCTCAGGAATATATCTGCAAGCCGCTTCCTCTGTCATCAGCCAGCCTGAACCCACCTGCCTTTCTACTGCCTTAAAAGGCCTATTCTAAACTGCACTCCTGCTCTTCTGACACCACACTCAAACCACAGTCTTGGAGCTTCTGCCATTAATACATTAAGCAGCTTCTTGGATTTGATGGCCGGCAGGCCATTAAATTTATGATGTTATCTACTCACAAAAAGTTATCCATCCACAAAGATCAGGGTAATAACAGGGTCCAGACCCACTCTGACTGAATTCACCTGTGAACTATTTCCTGCCCCTTAAAAAACCTTAGACGTTAAAATTCCCGCATGGGGAGAATTCACCAGTAATCTTGGTACGTTGTACCAGGTATTAGTTATCCTTGCTGTTAAAATAGAACCATAGAATAGTTTGGGTTGGAAGGGACCTTCAAAGGTCATCTAGTCCAACTCCCTGCAATAGTCAAGGTCATCTTCAACTAAATCTTATGTCTAGTATATCTGGTGACTTGGCTGTAAGTAGTTTCCACCCTATCACAAGTAGATGTTTGCACTTTTGCTTTGAGAAGAGTGGAACTCAAGGTTCGAATCAAAATAGGAATAAGCATTGTCTAGCTAAATGTCTTATTATTTATTTAGGTGTCTCTGAAAATGGTGCCATGTGTTTAACAGTAAGAAAAAAGTGTCCTGTTCCAAACAGCTCACACAGAACACAGCAGTACAAAAAATTATAAAATAGGAGATCTTGGCTGTATCTGAATTGGTATTTTTTACCATACTTTGCCCATAAAACTTAGAAATTCTAAATCTGATTAAAGAAAGACCTAAGTGGGCAGTGGAAGGGGTGTTGGAACCAGATGATCTTTAAGGTCCTTTCTAACCAAACCATCCTGTGATCCTGATTCAGAGCTGTAGAAAGAAGCCAACCTGAAAGGTGGCCGCATTTACCTACCTCCACGTTAACTCTGCTCAGACGTTACCACCTTCATTCAACTTTGTTCAGGAAGAAAGCTCCCTAGAGATGGCGATGGACCTGCATACTGAGGTGTGCTGTGGCACCTGAGTGACCTGGGCCAGTGTGATGTCGCACATAAATATTCCAAACAATTCTAAGTTATCTCCCAGCTTGTTTATTAGGAACAATATTATTCTTCTAGCACAGTGCTATCTCCAAGTAAGCTGCTATCCCATAAAGCTTCCTATGTATAAGCTGAGCTTACATCCCACTAGCTGAGTTAACGGTGAGCTGGGCAGGAGGCAAAGGGTGCTGGGTTAGTGCTCTCAGGGGCTGCACACAAGACAAAGAACAGAGAGTGAATGCTACCTCAGAGCATGCCAGAAAGAGCAGTCAGAGTAACATGTGGAAAGCGGTAGGAGGAGCAATGGGATCCATTCTAGGACACGGCACACTGCTTACACTGACGGTATTTAAATAGCCTCTAAAATGAGCATCATTTCAGCTCTGCAGAGCCTGCCTGAGTGAATAGTATGGGTTTTTATTCTGTCTTTTTTTATCTTGTGTGACTGGATTTTTAACTGTGAGTATATCTGTTTACTGAAGCCTGTCTTCTAAAAGAATAATTTATCTATATTAAACTTCCTTCAGCGCTTAGCCAATGGTTCTCATTTGTGTGCATATATTTGCAGACACTCTCAATGTTTATTTTACAGAGCTATATGTTTGCGGATCCTATTTTACTGTCTAATAGCACTGGATCTTATCCATCTCTTTCGTCATCTCATTTTTTTAACCCGAGAAACTCACTGTAAGATTTCCAAATTCCTAATTTCATCCTCATGTAGTCATTGCAAGGTTCCTGCTTGGGATCAATGGGAAGGTGAACAAAATTTCACTACACCTCCTGAATGTTTATATTAGTGACTTCTGTAGTTTTTCCCTCACTTTTATACCAGCAAGGATTACAAGCCTTTGCATACTTCTTATGCTGTGTAAAGACGTAGACACATGATCAAGTTACCATGGTCTAAACAAGTTACTACAAGTCAGCTGAGAAGTAGTAATTATCCACATATGTAGTACAAACTACTATGAAACTGGGTGACTTTGGTAATTCTCTTTTCTTAAACACACTCTTTAAACAAATTAGTTTGTATCTGACAAGCCTGAAAATGCACATCTAAAGTGGTATCCATTGGTGCCTAGTGACTTCAAAATCACTGCAAATGGGCAACACATATCAGCCTTATCATTGTGTAAAATTATATCAATTTCTGTACTGAACCCAGGAAGGTGGTCCTTCAGCCACTGCTGGACTGCTGGCTACAGTCTTTTAAAATGACATGAAGTTGCTATTGGAAAGAAAGTTTGTTGTGTTTCACATGCTGTTTTGCAGCCTGCTGTGCAGGTACCATGTTCTGAATACTTTAATGAAGGTGGTGCCACCTGCAGCCATGGGGTTTTCTATTTTCTATTGCCTTAAAGTGGCTGGAGCAGTTGAAACCCTTCCGGAGAAGGGGCAATCTTTTGGGCCAAATGGACTGTGGGAAGTAAATTTTCCTAGGGGCACAGAGAGGATTCTATGATTCTTACTGAAGCTAAGAGACCGCTGAAAGATGATGGAGTGCAGAGCAAGAATGAGGAAAGTACCTACCATTCAGGGACACACTGGGCAAGAGAGAATGGCTTTCACATCCTTTATTTAACATCTTATGTAGAATTTCAGAGCCTTGACAATTTAAATTTTCTTTGTAATAATAAAAGCTCTTACTAGAGGCTGGGAATATTTGAATCTTTGTTGAGTTCCTTTCACACCCTTTTCTTCAGTCACTATTATATATTAATAGCGTGGATAGCCCCTATGTTCCCTCTCTAACTTAAATGGAACTCAGCTGCAAACAAAAGGGGCTTTTGGCACAGGACCATGACCTATATTTGGAAAGAAGATGAGACTTGGTGGAGTGGCTGATGAGCTCCTGAATGTTTATGGATTGGCTCCTGAAAGCTGTTCATTTTGAGCTTTCCACGCAGAGAAGGAAGTGCAATAGCTGAGAAACTGCCTTCAAGGATACATGCTCAGGTATATTTGACTGAGAGGACTTCCCAGGCCAACATTTCTGAGCCTTCACTTGCAATGATAGAGCATGAAGGTATGGAACACCTTTGTGCATGCTCCTTGGCTGGAGACATAGGAAGGTGAGGACCATGCAGGGACATCTGTCCACAAGAGCCTGAGTGACGCTTTGAATTGCACCATAAACGGGGTTATCTGTGCTTCAGACTCATTAATGTGTTGTTATCCTCTGTTGTAATGGCCGGAATGACAGTGACAACACTCTGGCCTGGAAGTGACCGTGAGTGACAAGAAAACACGGTGTCCTGGTGTACAAAGGAAAAGAGGACCTCCTTTCTTTTTCTACCTCAATATCCATAACACAGTCTGACTCTAGTAAATAGACATATGATTTCTGGTTGGATACCACTAACACCACTGTTTGGGGTGAAGGTAGAGCCTATATGAGCTCCCTTACCTGCCGTATGCCACTGTTTACCTTGCTTACGTATCATTAGCAGATGTATAGTTACTGTCCCTCAGTATACTGTCCCCCAGATGTATAGATACAGTCCCCCATAGTTACTGGTGTCTTTTCCATCAGGTCATTCCTTATTTAAGTATGACAGTTTGATGCCACTCTCAACTAGCTGACATAAACTGTTGTACTGTTGTAAAGTCAGAGTCACATCATACGCCTTATGCATAGAAAACAACCCTCTTTTCCTTGTTTCTCTAATAATACAAAATTGCTGTTTCTTCAGAGCAATAGCTAGTTG
This sequence comes from Pezoporus occidentalis, assembly GCF_034315485.1. Lineage (NCBI taxonomy): Eukaryota > Metazoa > Chordata > Aves > Psittaciformes > Psittacidae > Pezoporus > Pezoporus occidentalis. Next base: position 11,944,278 of record NW_026914940.1, on the reverse strand, counting down.
CTATGATCAGCTGTAAACAATTACTAAGCTGCCTGCCTTAATGATTTATAGCTTACTTATAAAAGGGTGTACTTTCTCCCAGGCTGCTTGCTAAGCCCAAAGGAAGACCCTTGGTTAATGGTGATGATGCTATTTTATCACCTGCTGTGAACTAATTCTAGGAACTAGTCAGATTTTTCCAAGAAAATTGCTTTGCAATGTGAAATCAATAAAGTCAATAATCTTTTCCACTTTTTTTCCCCTCTGTGTGTGGGAATATACCAATATGAAGAAGAGATTTCTGGGGAAAAGGTGCTTATTTTCAGGATGAAATTACTGGTCTAAACCAGAGATGACAGTAACATAATGACAATAGAACAGAGCATGGTCTAGTGGAGATAGCACCCATGGGGAAAATACGAGAATTTGAACAGGATTCATGTTTTGAATCTGCTGCTAATTTAACTCCAGCATGGATTCCTTTGTTACCTACTATATGGGCAGATATTTACTTTTTCATTAAACACTGTGAAAGATTCTGGTTTTACCACACTGCAGCATGCATGATTTTTTAATTAAAATTTTAACTAGCTCTTTAAGTAGGAGAATTAATTTCCCACAGAGTTGCAATAAGAAAAAGCAGGTGACTATTTTCTTAGTTTTTATTTTGGCTTAGTTCTTGGTAACTTTTAAGGGTTAAAAAGTTCAACGGTGAACAAACTGTGGCAGTTATTCTAAAGCTACTTTCTAAGCTACATATATCAAACACCCTGGAGTTCTTGTTTGTTTGTGATAGCTGTATTTTATGACCATCTGTTATTAATTACAGCATTGTTGGTCAACTGGCTGTTCCAGTGATTAGTGGTATTGTTATAAAAGTATGTACACTCCCTTAGTGTGTGGGTGGTGGTGGCAGTTGTGTTGCTATCATTCTTGTCTTTTTTTATGGGACAGAATCTTTAGGTCTTGTTTGGTTGCTTCATTTCTACCTGTTCCCAGTTCTTTCTACTTTCCTTTTAGTAATTTCTGTGATTTACACTAACTGATACAGGAATGGGTCTTCTGAAAGTATATGGATTTTCACCTCCTATAACAGATGCACAGAGCTCAGGAAGACAAGATACATATGCTGTCTAGAGATATCAGAAAAAGGGTATGGCGCATCTTATTAATGGACAGTTTTCTTTTTATGTGACTAAAATATGAGAAATGCATTTTTAAATTGCCTTCTAAAAGAAAAATGAAGCAGTCATTTTGTTGTCAGATGGTAAATAAAGGTTACATGAACTTCACTGCAGAAGGAATTCAGCCATCATTGTGGTATTTCTGTGCTACTGATGTCTTATTGGTATACTGAGATTTCATATACTTGTGCTTTAAAACTTAGAATTAGAGAAACTTGTGTTTTGTTGTTTTGTTTTGTTTTTATGGGGGGTTATTTTTTGTATTTTTATGACTCTAGCATGTAAAACATTGGTGACTTCTTATGGTGGACACTGTAACACAAAACCAGAACCACTGAGCTACCGATGAGAGCTGCCATGGCAATAGATGTACAGCTATTAACTGTGAAAGTACTGCTGTAATTAATAAGTGTGATGGAAAAAAGACATTTCTGGCAGAGCTTCATGTTCTGCAAAATCTGAGAGCTAGTGAGAGCTTTGGAAAAGCATAGAATTTTGAGCAGGGCATCTTTAATGTTGCTGCAGATATGAGTGCAGTGAACCTAATCCTTCTATACAAAGACAACTTCACAAAAGAACTCTTCTTACCCTGTTGCTTTACAAGCAAGTTACACAGGCAAACTCGCTCTTACTGCATTAGTTTAGATAAAATACTGCTTTGGGCAGCCATGTCCTATGCAATAGAGTCAATTAATTGCATCAGTATCTAACCTGAATAACAATCCGTAGTGGCCCTGATGTTTAGAACAAATACCTTCAGTATGTTCAAGCTAAAGCTGCCAAAGAAATTCAGGATTACTCATTAATTTTTAAACTTGCTGCATTATGCTTTGTCTAATAGATCAATACAGTGATGTAAATCAGCATAATGTTAATTGGACTTTGGCAAAGAAATTCTGTACTGAGTTTTTCATTTAATTGTTGTGATGAAAGGGGGAGCAACCTGCTTAATAGTACTGTTTCTTTTCATTCAGGATGAATACAGAAAGTATAAAAGTATCAGTAAAAGCAATAATCGGCTTCATCCAAAACTCAGACCACATACAGAACTAAAGCAAAGAGTTCAGTTGCACACTGTGTATTTCTATGGTTATCTTTGTGAGTTTAGGGGCAGTGAGCTGATTGAGTGGCACTTTTTGCGGCTAATTTTGTTAATTCTACAACAGAAGCTGCTTAGAGGAACCCTTGGCCAGATTCTTCATCCTAGAGGCAAACATATTGAAGCACACATCAAATGCGCCTGTCAAATGATTTGGGCACAGCAGAAACTCTCTGGTGAAATCTCTGGAACTGCCCAAAATTCCCACCTGGGCGTGTCCTGTGGGAATTAGGCAAGGACTTTGCTATGAGGCTGGATCAGAGCTCAGACAGTCACCTTGTCTCAGTTCAGTCCCTTGTGGCACCTCTGCAGAGACTGGATGGGAACTCTGGGACCACCCAGAGAACTAATCTCTAAAAGTTCTGGGTGTGCATGAGGGCACAGCCCGATACCAGCTGCTCAGCAGCTGTAACTACAGAACAAACTTGAGTTCTACCCTTATCTCATCAATTCATTTTGACAGCTCTTCCCACAAAGTGCAAAACAAAGCCCAAAATGATAAATCTGATTTGAGAATGCTCTTGATCTACTTCTGCAGATGTAAAAGATGGACCATATATACACAATATATATGGACTCAAACTGGGGAATGACCTTATATCCTTTTTTTTTTGGCAGCTCTCTGGCCATTTAAAAAAAAAGGTTTCCTGTGCTAAATATTCACAGGAAAATATCATCCTCATTGATGTGTCCTGAAGATAAGAAATACTCTATACCAAGTGAAGTTCTTTGTGCTTTTAGTCCTGATTCTTCTTTGCACTAAAGCTCTTTTGTGTGAGTCTGGAAGCATACTGCTTCAAATGCTCATTTTGCTGGGTATCTCCATAGGTCAGGTTGAAGAGCTGTGAATTTAAGGGGGACTCGGTCACTAGAAGAAGCCTATGCTAGCTCAGTATCATCAGAGTTCTTGTTTTTCCTAGCTCATAGATCAGGACATGTTCCTTTTCTGGCCAGGAGAAGACAGCTACCCAGTGTCCTCACTTATGTGTGCTGTGCTGAAAGCAGGAAAAGTAAATAGAACAGCTGGTACATTAAATTCATGCCTTCTAAATCACTTCACTGTGGTGATAACAGCACTATCAATATCCTCTTTCACTTGTCTGCCACATAGTCTTTTTTGTTTGAGTATTCACAGGTCCCTTTATGTCACAAGACTTCTCCAGCTGAAAGCACCACTGTGCATGTATTTCAAGTGAAAAGAGACATTTCTATTTTTATTTTAAGATTATGCTTCCGCTGTTGACATGGAATATGTGTTGTAATGAAAGTGTTAAAGGGGACGTTTGCATCTCTGAAGTGATTCTGGATAGAGGAAGGAATTGTTATCACATGTTAGAGGTTTGTGCTTTAGCCTTAGTTCAGGTCATGCAGAACTTGGATAGCATTTTGGGTACAGTGGTGGTTTTTTTTAGCTTTGGGCCATTTATATTCCGTCTAGACTATTGCTGCAAAAAGCATTTTCCTAAATCATAGCTTTGATCTCTCTTTCTGTCCTCTCTGCTGGTACTTCTCTATCACATCAAATGCACTTTTTTCTTTGTTCTCAGAGTTTTTCTTGGCCTAATCTTCCCCATCTATCTGTATTCCAGTACTGAGTAGGTGACTTCTGTCTCTGATCAGCCCAGTTTGACTCATGTTGTGGTACTATCACTTCACTGTCACTGGCCTATCTGTCTCCATCTAATCCTGTGTCTCCTATTGAGCTGGTTAGAAGCTCTCTAGGGAGAAACTCTTGTTTTCTGTGTTAGCTGCTAATGCAGTTATGCGCTAGGATCCCACTGGAGATCCCAGGCTCTTTGAAAAGTTAAATTAATAAAATATGAATAAAAACTGTGTCATGTAGAGGGCTGGGAAAGTGAGAAGAACTGAAGTTATACCCTGGGGCTCTCTACATTAGCCAATAGTGGTGCCTAGCAGGACCTGAGAACTGGTGCTGAGGATCCACTGTACATTATGCTGAGAATCCACTCTACATTGTGCTGGAGGGTCAGTTTCCACCTAGCTCTGGTCCCACAGGCTGGAAGCTTGTTAGTATCTGGAACACACCTTGTGGTTTCATTTCATCTAAGGCGAATACAGTGTGTGCTCTCTGGTACTGCTCTGCGATGTGAGACACGGGAAGCGGTGGTGTTGGGCTCACTTTAGAAGCATTCTCCTGAGCCAAATATAGTGCTAATGTAGGACCACCCTCATTGTCTACCTATCTTCAGCACAATTTCTCATTATGACACCAAATTAGCAAAATGAATGCATTTTACTCCAAGGTAATATTTTTATTTTTCTTTCTGTTTGAGACCTGAACTATAAATTTATGTCCCTCAGCCCACAGTGTTTTCTCATAATAGACAAATGATTTCCTTCTATATCATGTTTGCACTGAAAGGAGTAGCTTTATAGACCCCAGTGATGATGCATTATGGAAAAAACTACAGAATTCACCAGGGCCAGAAGTTTAGTTTAAACCTGCAACAGAAGACACTAAAGTGTGCTAGCCAAGAGCATCTTGAATGCAACAGATCTCAAAGTTCTGCCTATTCTTGAATCATAGGGTATTTTGTAGAAATCTGATACTACAATATTCTATTAATTTAAAATGTCACCATACTTTTCACCAGCTAAATCCTGCCCCTTACACAGCCAGCACTGAATGGTGATGCAACTAGAGAGAACAGAGCAGGTGGGGAGGAAAGAGATATCTTTGTAGGTGTAATCAAGAACTTACATATTTCTTATTTCATTATTTGACTGTGCTAACATATAGATTAATAGTTTCTCACACTGCCATTTATTTTCTACCATGGCATTGTAGGTAAAGCACCATGCAACATTTGCCTTGGTGCTACCAGACTTGCAACTTGACATAGAACAATGGAAGGATGAACTAATACACACACACTTTCCAAGTCTGTAACACTGTAATTAGCTGCAGATTTAGTTCAGTAGCTGTATAGTTTTGAGCTTGGTTTAAAGTGAAAACTTTAAAAATCCTTTATTTTTCAGTTTATTGTTCTTATTTGTTGGTGGTTTTTGTTTGTGGTTTGTTTTTTTCTTTTTTGGGGGGGGGGGGGTGTTGGTTTTTTTTTGCCCAAAAGTTATTTGATTTCTTTGTTAAGATTTGTAAAATCTGCAGAGGAACTTACTTAGGCCTTAAATATCTTTGTAAGTTTCTTCTGCTAGTTAAAACATCGATTTCCATTCTTTACAAATACTAACTGCAAAGAAGGTTGTGGGGATACACATGTGCATGTGTGTATGTAATATCTTGCTTCCTCTTTTCAAAGCATTGTCCAAACACCAGCTAATTGATTTGACATGCTGAAAGAGAAACTCAGTGCAACCGAGTCATTTTGGTATGAAAGACATTTCCAGCCATCTCTGTTCAATAATTGCAACCACAACTTCAAAGATGATACAGATGCAAATTGAAATGTGTGATCTTGTTCTATCTGGATTTGATTTCTTTTCCCTTATGCTCTGAAATACTCATCCTCCCCTTCCTGCTGGGATCAATGATGGCTGGGACTGCCACGTACAATGAAGCTATACAAGTTCAGAGTGATTGAATTTTACTCCAGGGATATAACTCCAATTCCCTCTTCCTCTCCTTCAGTGGCATTAATTTTATGCATATTCTGTGAGTTATATCCAAAATGAAGGTCTGAATAAAATCTCCTAACAGGAGGATGGGGAATCATGATCCTTATCTTCTAATAGGCCCCATTCTGAGATCATCCTTCTCTTATCTCTTTCCAAATTCTATTCTTCCATACGGGAGTACAATAAATTGTTGACTAGTGAATAACCCCACAACTCTTGCAGAGGATAAATCACAGCACACATCTTGAAATTCCTAAGCATGTTCCACCCGTGAAAGACAGTAGGCATCAAGTCTGTACAGATGGAATTTTGCTAATACCTTAGCTAGTCCAAACATTTTGCTGACTATGTAAAATCCACCAGGAACTTCAAAATTACTGCTGGTTTTACATGAAAGACTCTCAGATGCTATTAAAAGAACAGAAGACCATTGGGATCCTGACTCCTCATAACTGTGCATATTAGCACACATGAGGCTAGACAGTTTCAGCAGTATTTTCTCTTGTGCTTGCGGAACCCAATATCATGGCAGTTCACCATCATCTGCACAGATGATGACACTGGAGCAGCTGTAAGCATCATTTTGTCTGCTTTCCTCACCCATTGTCTGTCCATGTGGCTGACTCAAGAGCCGGCAGCAGACTGCTCTAAGTATGACCATGTGTAGCATGCTACTTCAGTGCATGACACCAGAATAGAAGAAACTAAGCACACAGAAGCTACGGGAGTGGAAACAGCACAGTATGGGGGGGGGGAGAGGAAGAGTCTGGTCTTTGAGTGAACTTCAATCATAACAAATAAGTGAGATGTAACCAAAATATGCAAGAAAAGAGTCCATAAAAGTGCTCACAATTTCTGATGTTCCTTCAGAGTTCACAGGATCAGAGAACAAGTGCTTCCTAGGAGCAGATTTTCTGGTATTCCCTTCTTCCACTTAGATCAGCCTCAGAAATGCCATGAAAATGTCACTTTCTATTCATTTTTTTGGTGCTCAGAAGTCACAACATGCCAACTTTTAGCATCTCGTGTAAATTCAAAATCCATTTCAATCTCTGTAAGTGAAGGTGTGAGGGCTCTGCAGGAAGAGAAAGCACCACTGTGGCTGATGAGCTGCCCAGCTGACAGCTGCTTCAGCAAGGTTATAAGAAGAAACACTGAGGTCATACTCACATTTTTCCAACAAGATATCTTTGTATCATTATGATCAAGTGGCCACAACCACACAAGGCTATGCCATAAGAGCAGAAAAGTCATGAAGTCCACAATTCTGTCATTTTCCCATAGATCTGTGTTACTTTATTAATGCCTCAGTATTTGAATCAGATCAACGTTCTCTGTAGGAAACAGCCGTCAAATAACCCCCTGCAGTTTCTTGCATTCAAGGTTTCTTATTTTTCTCTGCAGTTCCTAATTAATAAAAGGAAAAAGAAACAAGAAACTACAATTTGTTTTTAATTCCAAGGCATGGGCTAGGGTGTGAGTGTGGGCACTGGAAGATGTGTGATCCTGTGGCCCAGGAATTACTAGGGGATGCAAATTTTATTTTATATTTTGCCCATTTTTTTCATTGTACTTTGAAAATAAAGAGATTGGATTTTGATTTGTATAATAACATTAGAAGGCTAAAGTAAAGAAAGGTATAAATCTGCAAGAGGGGGAAATTAATCCCCTTGGTACAACGGGCTCAGGAACTCTACTAGAGCATGGAAGGTCTGTGAGTTCATAAGTACCACCTTACCCACTCTCAACTGCATTAATGATTGTGGTGGCATTTAAGACTTTGGCAAACCACCTCAAACAGATTGTTCAAAACTAGCTTCAGACTGCAGAGAGAGCCTTGTCAGCCAACCTGACAAAAACAGAGCAATGACTTCAATGGTTTTGCGTACAACAGGGTGGCAATTTCCTTGTTTTCTTTCTTTCTTTTTCTGTTTTAAATTGAGTTAATATACTTGTAGTTTTGTTTGAACACATTAGAAGGCTCCTTCCCCAGGCCCTGTGGCTGACTGACCAGCTAGTGCTGTGACAAGAACTGTTTCCTACAAAGAAACTGGGTGCATGCATGAATATATAGCAGACTAGCATCCACCACTGCATGTGACAGGCTATTTCACATTAAGCAAGTTCATCACTGCAACAGGCATTTGAGGTATGATTAGCAATGAAATACATTTCTGGCATTTCCAAGTCTTCCAAAACTATTTCAAAACTGGAAGATTTGGGAGAAGTTTTGTGAGAGGGAAAATGAAATTCCTTATGCTGCTATTGCTGCTGAATCCGTTCAGCAATAAGACCTGTCCAAAAGTCATCTCTTGGTAACTTGCTGTGAGGATTCACTGAAAATGTTCTTCAAGCTATAGATATCACATGTGAGTCTATTTGATTTGCATACCACTGGTGAGTGCCACCCTCTGTTTAATTTGCATGCATTATTTTGGGCTAAATATTATCTATTCATTCTTCTTAGGGGAGGGGAAATCTCCTGGTAAGGGAAGCCCAAAAAGGCGGAGATGGTAACACAAAGATGCAGCAGAAGAGGAGGCAGGCAGCAGAATACTTGCTGCTTTTGACAGAAGACCAGCATGTATGTCTGCATCACAGCTAAAAGCACCAGTCGGTTCAGATAGGTCTAGGGAAAACCATTTTTTCTTCCTGGAGGATTTTAGATTTGTCAAAGCCAAAACATGGTATGTAAAGAATTCTTTATTCAAAATGACATTGCCCCAAGGGGAGCTGTTCTTCTGGGTTTATCAGAACCGGTGGTACTGGTGGGCTGAATTTCTGGCCCTGCCTACATCTTCCGGGGCTTGTGACTGTCAAGAGTTCCTTGAGCTCCTGCCAGGCTGAAGCAATGGACCAGAAAGGTGTCAAACCCTGAGCAACTGCAGACCAAAGGTGGTGTTGCTTTTCTTGGTTTTACTACTGCGTATCTCTGGCCAGCTCTAAATGGCCTGTATAGGGTTTTACAAAGAGATAATTTGTTTTTTTCCCTGCTAAACACAAAGAAAAATGAAGTGCCTGAAAAGAAAAATAACATTACTTGGCTCAAAGAACATATCCCTTTCCTTGCCCTTTGCATGCAATCTTTCAAATGAGATTTTTTGTTTAAAAATCACTGCTAGCCATGTGTCTCTTTTGTACGAAAGAAGACCTGCCTGTCTGTCAGAATTTTATTTCACAGCCCTTCTTTTTGTTAAAAAGCAAGTAATTTTATTTGTTAAGGAAACAGAGAACATCATTAATTTCGTTGTTAGGGCAAATATGAAGAAAACAAAGCTGAGGAAGCAAAAGCTAAAAAAGGGGTTGGGAGGAAAGCTTCCTCTTCCCAATGTTTTCTGTGGCTTGCAACAGGTAAACTTCCCACCAAATTTTCTAGCAACACCGCCCCCCAGGATGCAATCATATTTCTGTGATCGTGGGCCAGGCTTTAGCCTTGCCCCACCACAGTAAGGGCTGAAGATGGAGATGTTAGATGCCCTGGCCTCACCATGCTACGGCTCAGCAGCACTGTCTACATACCAGTTTGGGTCAGAAGCACAGGTTTGAATGGTGTCTTCAGCTTGTCCCAGCAAACCTGACTCTGGTTTACATTGTGGAGTAGATGGAGGGTGCACAGTGTGCTTCAGCTGTTACAGGCAGCCTGGAGCTGGGCAGAGAAAAATCCATGAAATATATTCAACACAGATGCCCTCACTTTCAGCTCCTCATCATTCTTATGAACACCCTCTGTCCCTTCCAAAACAATGTGTCAACCAAGATGCTTTTCTACCTGCCTGGAATTGCACGTTGCAGACTGTTTCTCAATGAAAAGGGCAGTTGCTCCTGCAGTCATTTGAGAGGCAAGACAAGGAATATGGAAAAGCATTCATTTTTCATTATTATACTTTTATAAGTTAGTCTATATTTAAATCTGAAAGACTAACCGTCAACTTTGCAGTACTGCTCCCTGGCTAGCTGGAAAGTTCACTGCAGAGATAGTTTGTATTGTTTGATGTTAGCTGTGTCTCTGATTTTCTTACCCTTTCTGAGGTAAAGATTACATTGGAAGGGATTTGCTTTTGTTGTTTCAACAAACAGAGCCAGCTGGCAGTCAGTTTGGTGTTTATAACATAGCTGTTTCTTCTCTGGGGCACAGATTTCAGCATTGCGCAAAATGGTATTGTTAGGTCCAGATCAGGAAAAGCACTTTCCTCTCCACTGCAGGTATAAAAATACCTGCAGCTCTGTGCATCTCCCAAGATTTATTCTGGAGTCATGGACCAGCTCATTTGAAAAGTCCATTCCTGCATGGATAAACTTACTGTAAAGCAAAAAGTCTGGTGTGATGGTAATGATTATTGTCTAGAACACAGCTCTTTGAACCACATTAGTAAAAAGCATCAAAGTACTGCAGAAGCAGTTTATGGGGAACCTTGATAAGGTGCTAAGTTCTTAAAGTTGAGATGATTTTCAAAGAAAAAAATGTACACACAGGGGAATACCTGTTAATGTGGTTGTGGTTGCCTGTGATGCTGATGCAGCATTCTGAAATACTTTGGTTTAGCTACATTTTTTAAGAGGTTCTGGCTTCAGACACAGGTTTTTACCATAATTAATCTTTCTAATAAGAAAATAATCAAGAATTTAATCTGATTTGAAGCAATAGAATAAAATCTTTCACCCTGGTGATCTCAGTGGAGCCAGAACGCAGCGCCTATAAATTGCACAGGTCCATGAAAACTCACCAAACTCTGTTGCAATGTAACAACAAGCTGAATGATGCTTTCAGTTTGTTAACTCACTGGCGTAGACCGTGAATACATCCAGGGAACATGTTGTGCAGAAGTCACAGCTTGGCTCTGGATGAATAACAGTGCTCTGTGAATCATTACTGAATCCCATGGACTTATGCTCCAAGTGAGCCTGGGAAAAGACAGTTTTGCCTATTCCAGGTTTCCAAGGTGTTTTTGGAATGTGGAAGTTTCTGCCCTTTTTCATCTTCACAACCCTAAAACCATCATTGCTAAATTGGGTACATCCCTGTTCTTGCTCAGCACTTTCAGCAGTTGTGTGCCAAATGCACAAGGCAGGCAGCACTATCATCAGAAGGGTTTCTCAAACACATTCACTTTTATTAATGATTTTTTTTTAAGTGACAAAGACGTTACAGACCCCTTTCCTAGACTCCCCATTCCCTGCTCCAATTCTGATCTCATTCTTCCTGTGAGTCTTTCCTTGGAGAGTATCCTAGGCCTGGTGGGTTCACTCCTCTTTTTTCTTCCCCCAGGCTGGTCTTCTGGTATATGGTCTAGATGTTCTCTTTCGTCAGTCAGACTTCCTTCTTGAATCCAGCTCTCTTTGCTGATCTTTTGCCAAAATTTTATACAGCTGAATTTCAGCTGCTAGATGAACCCATGCCAACAAATCACTGTCTTAGGGCTGGCCCAGTTTCTGAGTCCAGGATGTCAAGGTGGCCCTGACAGGACACATGTTGATAATCCACTATTAGATGCCCCCCTTTCTTCTCATTGTGTCCCCCTTTCTTCTCGTCATTACCTCATCATGAAATAGAAAAGATTGCTATTGTTGAGGTCAAGCAATTGCCACACAAAATGGAGTTTACAATGAAAGAGGGCATGTACAATTTTGTGCAGAGGTGTTGCATTCTACTTCATGCTCTTTTTAATGGCACGTGAGTAACAGATAAGTATGTATTCATGTGCAAAAAAGAAGGACCTCATTCTTTTAAACTTAGACACCTTTCCATAACATTTAAGCTTAAGTGTAGAGAATATTGAATTGGAACAGCTAACCTGTAGTCCCTAGCTTAGCATAGGGCTGTCCCTGAAGGAGTTTTTACACAACACAAAAAAAGCTTTTTTTTTTTACAGGGAAATGTAAAAGGCTATGCCTAAAGGATATCCTCTTATAGTAAAATTCTATCACTTCAAGCAAAACATACTAGTTAGGATGTATCCTAACATATGAAGAATAAAAAATAACTTATTCTTTAAATGAAAGAAAATTAAACCTAGAGAGGTGATGCATTAGTTGTTAATTTGTAATTTGTGATGCAATTCTGCTCTCTCTTTTAAGTGAGTAGCAAAACTGTTACAGACACTGGTGATTGTAATGTAGTACTTTAGTTGGTAATGAACAAAATGTAATCTTACAGTATTCCACGCTTCACACAAGAACAGCAAAGCTCTTGTGTAATATTTGTTCTATCACCTTCTATAATAGGTAAAGATGTGTTTTGGCACAAGGTGCCTCTAGTCACTAAATACTTGGCCCTTAGCCCAGAGAAGTAAAATTTCTGGCCAAATGTGTTAGGCACTGCTGTCTGTGGCTCACTCATATCAGGAATAATTGCTTGAAACTGCTTCTGCCTGTGCTCAAGCAGCTTGGAGCTATAAGTCAAAGCTTAATCATATCTGGGGACCCCAAACACTGGGTCACTGGGAGAAGCATTGGAAATATTCCCATTTCCCTCACTAGGCTTTGGATCTTGTTTTGGGTTACCACAGTGAAGTCTCACAGCCTATCCTGTTGTCCCAGTAATAAGAGAGTGTGCCAGGGGTTGACACTGAGGCACATGGTTGTACAATATCATCAGCAACCTGGACAGCAAATGCACCCTCAGCAAACCTGTGGTTGAAGCAGCTGACATGACCCTTCAGTCCAGCAGCCTCAGGAAAGTTGGCTGCACCAGCAAAACCCCTGTGAGGATCAGTTAAAAGAAATTGTTCATCTAGAGGAATAACTCACTGCTTTTCTGTAGTTTGGGAAGTGACTGGCTCAATGACGAACAGTGGCAGTGGATGCTAGGTTGAACACAAGCCACCTCTGCATTCTCATTGCAAACACAGCAAGCTTCATACCAAGATACGTTATGAGGATCTTGGTCAGCAGATCAAGGGAAATTACTCTCCTCTTCTACTGGGAGAGTAGTGTAGAAGCGGAACAGGTTATCCAAGGAAGTTATGAAGTTTGTCCTAGGGGTTTTCAATACTGTGTTAGGCAAAGCTACAGCTGACCTCATCTACTCGGTAATGCTCCTGCTGTGGGTGGAAGGTTGGACGATAGAATTCAGAGGTCTCTTGCAACCAATGATTCTATAAATTTAAGATTCTAACTATGATATCTATAATTATACATCATAAAGCACTGGATAATAAGACCAAAATAAAAACATATTAAGAAAAGAAACAATCAGACCAAATACACAGTAGTACAAGAGCTAAATAGAACTGAAACTGTAAATTCATTCTTAATGCAAACAAATCTACCCTCTGGCTCCTGATGGGAAATCTTGAGAAATACAGACAAAAAGAGATAAAATACAAGACAGAGGGAGGTGAAGTTACAGGAAACAAGACAAAGGATTCCAATAAATGAAAGTTAATTAAGGATATAAATATCACTGCAGAAAACATTTGTCTCCTGGAGGTCTCCATGCTAGTGTGAACAGTAGGTCTGGAAGTGAAAGTTAGAATACCTCCACTGATCTTCACGCCTTTGTGTATAAAACTCAGTGTGTTAATTTGGCATTCAACACATTTTTCTTCACATAAAACTGCATAACAGAGTGGAAGACTTACTCCCTTAGAGGCCTCAACTTTCAACCTCACCTCTGTCTGAAATAATAGGCAGGAAAATGTGCTGATGACAAAGATTCTTGTAAGGTAATACCTGGTAAGATAACGGAAGCAGAAAGTAAAGGTTTCTTAATGAAGCCAGGCTGGTACTGCAATCTTCATGGACTCTAAGTCAGTTAGATGAACATGAGTGCCTTTGTCCTGGCAAACCATGCTTGAGGAATAGTCTAAAGAATGAAAAAGTGCATGGATAACATGTTCAAAAATGTCTCATAGCACAGATCCTGAAAGAATCTGAGTGAAAATGAAAATGATGAAAAGTGAAAATGCAAATGACTGCCTAGTCACATTTCCAAAAGCATCTAAGCACATTAAGTCCCATTTCCAGTTCACCTGTGTATTATTTAAGATTGAAACATCAAAATGCGCTGGAATCCATGAATGCCCAGATCCATGAAAGAGCATAGACATTTCAGAACCTAGCTCCCAGGAACTTCCTACCCAGCTGAAGTCAGAGTCCTAGCTTAAAGCTGCATAGATTTAATTTAATAGCAAACCACAATGTATCTATTGGGCCAGAGAAAAGACAGGGGTGTGAGGAGTGGTCTAGAATCTTGTAAGTCTTGGGCATTATGACCTTACAGCAGGCAGCTCTGCCACTGCCTTAACAGAAAAGGCTGAGGTCAGCTAGTGGGGGTACTTCCTATGCCCTGATGCTCTGCAGTTACTTGGAAAATTCATGAGTTATACAGGATTAAGGATTTACGTTGCACCATTGAGTCAAGTATAGTCTATGTGAATGAGATGGCTGTCTGGCTCTTAACAGCATCACAGATTGTAGAAGCAAGTACGCTAGTATGCTGTACTAGGTGGTGCTAACACTACAGGGATCTGTTTGTAGAATTTGAGAGATTATAGTTGCTTTAGTCACACTGATAAATCTTCCCATGTCTTAGCTGAGTGACCTGACTGCTGGGGCCAAGCAGAAGAAGGGTGTAGTACCTTCTTATCTCTCTTCTTTGTGTTAGACACTGTCTGGCAGCACACACTCAGAAAACCCAGTGCACTGCTGCCAAACACAGGGGAAATGCTTACATTATAAATTCTGACAAAATTCAGCCATGAATTCAGTGCCTGACTTCTCAGCACTGTCTAGAATTAAGCAATTCTGGGTGTGACCAGCAATAGACAATTTAGTATCTGGGGAATTTTACTGGGACAATCATCTGACATTTTAGACAATTCCAGAATTGGGGAGCTGCTGAGGAAGGGGAGTGGGAGGCTGAGGATCTAAATTTTTCACAACTGTTTCTTAAATAATAGGACACAGAGGTATTCTTCTCAATTTTCCTCTTCAGAGACATGAAAAGTCCTGAGAAACCCATCAGTTCTTCAGTTAGGAAATGTTTCTCTCCTGCCATCAGACCATTAATCTGTCCCAGGGAGGGGCCAGGGAGTGGGAAGCATGCCTGGGGACAGTGGGGAAACAAGGTAGTGGTGGAGTTCCACAATACTGTGGGACCCTAGGCAAGAAGGAGGGCAGGGACCAACTGGAAGCAAGATGAGGACAGGAGAGAAAGAGTAAGGGGAGCCTTCTTCTAGGCTGAACCCAGCAGTGAGGGTCCTTGGAGAGAGGACAGAATGCTGCTGACTACTGTCCTGCCCTTTAACAATTTGTTGAGTAACTGGATTGCCTTCAGAAGTTAGTTTATTGGGGAACACCTCCCTCACAAGCTCCTCTTCCTCACCATTGTCCCAGGTATGAAGAAGACACAGTTGAGGCTCCAACTCCACCAGTTTGAGTTCTTCGTATGTTCTGAACTTTCTTTAAAGCCCATTTTGTGAATTGGCCTGGGCACATGTGTTTATATCTTATTCTTTTTGTCCTAAATGAACATTTCCAAAAATCAGCTAAGAAAAGAAAAAAAGCTGAAAAACCCAATTGTAAAATAAAAGGTTTTTTCTGGCAGCTTTTTTTTGTGCTGAACAGTTGTGCACAAATGATAGTCTCTTGCTATGAAGTGAGTAAGTATTGCAGCCAGCTTCATACAGAGAGCATTTTCCCCAATTAAACTTATATATTTTCCCTGTCAACTTGCTGTACCTGATTCTGTTATTTTTATAAAAGCAAGTTTGATTAAAGTCTATTTGTTCACCACAAATCACTTAAAATTGCCAGCCTTAAATTGGTAACTGAGAAATATCACCAAAACAAATTACATCACCTCCTCTGAGTTTCTAACTGAGCTTTGAAATTCTTCCTTTCTCCAAGTGGGGTTCAAGGAAAGTGCATGCCAGCCCATGTTCACTGTGAAGCAAACTCTGTGTGCTGGATATTCCGTCCCCACCCCAACCCTGTATGGATACCGTTTGTGTGCAGATCTGTGTGGAACAAAAAGATCAGCTGGTTCTAGATCCTTCAGCCATGTCCTTCTGCAGGGAGCAGTGGTGTGGTGAAGCAGTGTAAAAAAGGGAAATCTCTCTAATCTTGCAGAAACTGAGCATGATGAATTATACCAGCTTCTCCCACTGACTCTTAGCCTGTAGCTTTCAGGACGTCTTTATCAATAGACTAAATTGGAGTTGCAATGTAGGGGAGACTGCACTGGTCATGGGAAGAAGCTGCCCCATAATTAGCTTATGTCATCTGTTCCTGAGAATGAAAAAAATTGTGTAAATATAGAAACTTCAAGACAGCCTCTGGTGCTTTATGACAAGCAGGGATGGTGTGTTCTGTTACAGTAGTTGCTTCTGAGCTTTGCAGTAGGAGAAATTCTGGCCCTAGCTGATCACGAAATTAATGTGTCAATACTTTACATACTGTGCTTACCTGTGTGCAATTAGGCATTGGATATCCACTGGACTGTGCTTATATGAAAATACTCTCAGGATAGTACAATGCTCCATACACATAAACAACATGAAGACCTTAGGCCCAGTGTAGGAGAGGAGCAGGTTTGAGATCATCTTAGGAACCTGATTGTGCACAAGTCCATGGGAACATAAAAAGGACATGGAACTGTTGGAACAAGTCCAGAGAAGGGCCATGAGGATGATCAGGGGACTGGAGCACCTCCCATAAGAAGACAGGCTGAGGAAGTTGGGGCTGTTCAGCCTGGAGAAGAGAAGGCTGCGTGGAGACCTCATAGCAGCCTTCCAGTATCTGAAGGGGGCCTATAGGGATGCTGGGGAGGGACTCTTCATTAGGGACTGCAGTGATAGGACAAGGTAACGGGTTAAGACTTAAACAAGGGAAGCTTAGATTGGACATAAGGAGGTAGTTCTTTACTGTGAAGGTGGTGAGGCACTGGAACGGGTTGCCCAGGGAAGTTGTGAATGCTCCATCCCTGGTGGTGCTCAAAGCCAGGTAGGGCAATGCCTTGGGCAACATGGCCTAGTGGCAGGGAGGTTGGAGCTAGATGATCTTAAGGTCCTTTCCAACCCTAACTATTCTATGATTCTATGATCATCTGACTGGAACACTGGGCTGTGTGGGTAAAGTTATGATCTATTACATACAAGTAGAATATATCTTTTTTTTTTTTTACCTTCTTGAATGTAAATTTCCTTACTATTTTGGTTTTTGCACTATTAGTCCTGAAGAAAGGTTACAGTGAAATAATAGAAAATTGCACTCATAATAACATAACACCTGTTCATCAATTAATAAAGCACAAAGCAGCCAAAAATAATTAACTGAAAGAGAAAGGAAAAAATCATATAAAATAAGCAAATGATAAAACGTTAGATATAGCATAATAATTGAGCAATTTGAGCTGAAGGGCTGTTATTTAGGCTACTTTTGCATCTCAGTGGTGCTCATTCTTTCTGCCAAGTCCTGATTGTCTGAAGCAGCATGAGATCTCTTTCCATTAATTTTCAGGTTTTTGATTATGCAAAAGATTTAGGAAGCGGGTAAGGACAGTCAAACCTAAAGCTAAGTGTAAAAAGGTGCAGGATGATCTTACAATTGTGTCTGCAAGCAGAGGGAATGTCAAAGCAAAGTAACCCACATTCAAAAATGGGGTCATTAAATATTACTCTTCAAGGAAGTTGAAAATTCATTGTTGGTCATTTTCTGAAAGCATAAGCAATTGTGAAAGCAATTTGACTTCAAAAAGCACATAAGAAAAGATGGCAAAAGAACTGAAATCGTTGTGCCATTCTGCAAGTCTATAATAGATCAGGATTTCGGATTCAGCATATGGTTCTAATTATTCTGGCCCAGGAAAGACAGAGGTTGAAGAGGTACTGAGAAAGCCAGGAAAGACAAGCAGGCATATGGAGTGTTTTTCAACCTGGAAGAATTGAAATAGGCAGTTAAGATGAAATAATCAGATTAGAAAAGATCATTGGGGTGGTTTCATCAAAGTCTCTGGAAATCCAGAATTTTAGAGAGAAGCTGAGTAGGGCAAGGTAATCACTGCTTTTGTAGTGCAATAACTTATTTGCTAGCTTGGCATTGAGGACTTAATCGAAAGCATCATAGTATTTAATTACATGAGAAAAAAAGAGAAGAACCTGTGCAATTAGTTAAAACTGTTCAGAGTTTCAGTTCTTTTCAATATCTGAGAAAAATGATTACAGGTGAGTAATAGGAAAATGCCACTAAAAATTATGTAAAGCATATAACAAAAAAAAATTAGGTGTGAAAGTCTTGGAGACCTTCTATGAGCTTGGAGGATTCACCTTAGGATGAGGTGTAAAACAGCCAGGGAAGATCAAGTCAATCTTGAAGCTGATATCTCCAGTTCTCCTGGAGTGCAAAGTTCTCCTGGAGTGCAAACACAAAGTGAAAAACATTAGTTCACAGAATCTCATAGAATACCAGGCTGGCAGGGACCTCATGGATCATTTGGCCCAACCTTTCTTGGCAAAATCATGGTCTAGACAAGATGCCCCAGCACCCTGTCCATCTGAATCCCAAGTGATGGATGGGGAATCCATCGCTTCCCTGGGGATTATTCCAACGGTTGATTGTTCTCACTGTGAAAAAATTCCTCTTTTGTCCAATCAGAATCTCTGTGGGAACAAATGTTCCCATTGCCCCTCATCTTTTCCATGACTCCTTGTAAAAAGGGAGTCTCCCTTTTGTAGCCACCCCTTAAGTACTGGAACATGGGGATAAGGTCTCTCCTGAGCCTTCTTTTCTCAAGGCTGAACCTTGTTCTCTCAGCCTTTCCTCATGACTGCTACTGCTGAACCCAGGACACTCATACAGCAGGCTTCCCAGTTCCCAGTCCTTTGATCATCTTTGTGGACCTTCTTTGGACCTTCTGGAGCCTGCCAATTTTTGCACAGCAGGGGTCAAACTGAGCACAGTGTTCCAGGTGTGGCTGATTAAAGTGGGATAATGACAACTTTAGCTCTGCTGGTGATGCCCTTTCTGATGTTCCCCAGCATCCTGTTGGCTTTCTTTGCTGCAGCTGCACACACTGTTCACTCGTACTGAGCTTGCTAAACAGCAGGACCCCCTGGTCTCTTTCCACAGAGCTGCTCCCCAGCTGGGTAGATCCCAGACAGTGCTGTACTCTCGGATTATGTTTTCCCAGGTGCAACACCTTAGGCTTGTCCTTGTTGAACTTCATAAGGTTTTTGTTAGTCCGCTCTTCCAGCCCACCCAGGTCATCCTGCAGGGTGGCTCTCCTTTCTAAAGTGCTCACTTCCCCACTCAGTTTGGTATCACCAGCAAACTTTGCCAGGGTACACTTGATCCCATCTTCCATATAATTTATGAAGACTCTAAAGCGTGTTGGGCCCCATATTGATCCCTGGGGGACCCTACTTGTCCTCAGTTTGACAAGGAGCTATTCACTGCAATCCCTTGGGTGCCGCTGGTCAGCCAGTTCCACACCCATCACACAGACCATTTGTCTAGACAGTGATGTGTCAGTTTTAATAGGAGTAGGCTGTGGGAAACTGAAGTGAACAGAAGACGATCAGGTTTGTAAAGCAGTTATCACAGGACACCCTATGGCTAGCTGCTGAAAAGTGGGAAGCCAACATCAGAGCAAGTGGTTATGACTAAACTGTTGTAATGTCAGTTAGAAGAACAGAATTTGATAGAGAAAGAAGCCTGAAAGGTTCAGAAGATCAGCACTGGTGAAAACACCCAGGTAAAATAACCTTACAAATAACCTCATTGTTATCTTCCTCAAGAGAGCTATAAGGCTGATTGTGTTTCCGTTTGAGGAGCAAGGTGATTTGTAGAAAGATGCTGCAGAAGATACTCTGCAGATGTGACCAAGTCACAGAAGCTGAGAAAGCTTACGTTTTGTTGTCAGCTTCTGAAGGGCCTCACTTCCAACTGAAACATTCAGTGTTTATTGTAACATTGAAAACCCCATGTAAATACTTTAAATATAGACTTTAGTTTCAGTGATAAAATTTGTTGCCCCAAGTTGTTTGATACCATTAGGAATTGCCTTGTTAAGAAAAGATAAGCATTAAATAAGCTCTGTGTACATCTACATATCCGTATCCACTTACTTATTTTGGAGTGTACTTTTCCCTTTTTTGAAGTGCTCTGAAGTCCCTTATCTCCCTAGTGCTTGAGAGTTCCTTCATTTCCTTCTCTGGAACTGACCTTTCAATGTCCCCATTCAAGATCAACATATCTGCCAGCGTTTACAGCCCTCTGTTGTCTCATTGGTCATATAGGATGTCCTTCACTGAAGTGTTCCCAGGAAGGATATCTCTACTAGACACATTCCTTCTTATGCTGCACAGCAAATAAGAAAGCTCTCATGTATATATGGAAACATGGTCACAGGCCACAGTGTTAAGAGGGAGGACATAAATTCCACTAACATCCCTTTTTGGGTCAGAGACCTGACAGATGCACACTGATGGTAAAAGGACTCACTTTAGTAAGGTGATCGACCGCATCTGGATGGTCTCAGGTAGCATGCTACCTGGCTGCCTGTCCCCTTGCTCTTGCACGCCTGTACTGTGGTGTGGAAAAAAGAGCTGAAGAACTGAGAAACAAAGTGGTCCCACAAAGGTCTATCAGTGCAGCTAAGAGTTTACGTGTTTTGCCATCTGTAGCAGCTTTACTAACAGTGCTAGAGCAGAAGTGATGCCTGGCTAATGTGCCAGTAGGGCTAGCTGACCTGGCTTAGTGCTGTTCCCCATGGCTCCCACTTTGGAGCTCACACTTACCCCTCTGGGTGCAAAGACAGAGTAAATTACCATGTAAATACAGACTCATAGAACAGTTAGGGTTGGAAAGGACATTAATATCATCTACTTCCAACCCCACTATACCCTAAATCTGATCACACTACCTTAGTCAAGACAGATAACAGGATTAAAAGAGACATTATGTCTTTTTTCATGCATCTATTGCCCTCTGGCAGAGCACATGTTGGCAGGAACCTTTGCATCTCCACCATGTAGCTGTAAAGCTGAAATTGCAGACACTGGACATGGGCAGTTTCAGCCTCCACCCTCGCAGTAGAGCATTGCTGGTGTACCCTGGGATTCATGGGGAGTGTAGCAGGGAACGTCCCAGCATTTGGTAGCCCTCTGCAGCCCTCTGAATCCAGAGCTAGTTTGGCCCATGTCTAGTGGCTTTTTAAATGCTACACCTTCAAAGTTATATAACATGGTTTTGTTTCTGCTCTGTTCACAGCAGGAGGTATATACGGTTTTGGAACAGTCTATGGCACATTAACATCTCACCCAGTACATAATCACTTAATTGCTTGCTGGCGGATTTTGCTCCATTTGGCATTCATCCTGATGTATCACTCTGGGATGAACAACATAAAAGATATGTTTATTATAGCTGGGACTGAAAGAGGGCAAGAGGGAATACGGTGATGTTAAAGATAGAAGGCTTGATTCTATTATATTTGATGATGAAGTACTTTTTTCCTCAACTGATTTATTTTTTCCTAAAATAACTTAATATAATTTGGGGGGACGGGTTATAATCCTATTGTAAACAATGAAAACTCCATTCAAGTCAATCCCAGCTTGTGTTGCATCTAAATGAGCTTTTCTGCCTGGAATTCAGGACAGAAGTTGTTTGCCTAAACACATGATCATTGTATTATTTATCCAAGAAGATTTTGTTTTAGAAAGTACAGGATCTGAATTCAGAACGGACCACTCCTATGCTCACTGGCACATGTCAGAGTCAAAATCTTATTTCTGTTCAAGCTGGAAACTCTTCTGGTTTGTGTGCGCTCACATGGTTTTTAAGATTAGAGAATAATCATATCACATAAGCTTTTCTGATTTGCGCTATTTCCAAGTCAAATCTCAACTTCCGTCAGGCTATTTTAGTGCCTGCCTGAGGAATAATCATTGAAAAAACAGTCTTAATTTCCTCCTATTTAAAATATTAAAAAAGTTAACTTTTACCTATTTTAATTGCTATTTTTAATTACTAGCAGCCCTTGTTTGACAAGCCTGACTTATCAGCCCTGTCAAATTGCGGCTGCGTTGGAAAGCTCTGACCTTAAAGATGTTTCCAAGAGAAGCCCATGAGACTGGCTACATATGACCGGACTATTGTTTTTTCTTCAGTTTTCTCCTTACTTTTGACAATACTCCCATTGACAAACTCAGAGACCTAGAACTGGGTGGATCTCTGGACTGTCACACCCAGGCCACTGTGACACCACCTCATACAAACATTGAGATAAACACGTCCTGTATCTCAGGTGATGGGTGAAATCTAGAGGAGGAATGGGAAACTTCAGAAAAGGTTTGAAACAGCAGTTTTCATCAGCAGCTGGCCTGGTTCTGACTTGTCCTGTTATAAATCAGTAATAATTTCATGGAGTCAGGTGGAGTTGCTCTAGTTTGACACGAGTTTAAGTGAGAAGAGCAATTTTTGAAAGGAGAGCTTGCTTCCCTCTTCCTCCACAGATTTACATGTTTTAACCATTAAGGATGATGACACAAGCTTGAAAACTCTTCATCACCATCAGCAAGCGCTGCAAATTGAAACAAACCACTCAGAGCCAGATACCATGAAATAAGATAGCTGTGAGTTCAGCAGGACACTTCCTTCACGCTCCCACTATCTGACTCCTGCTGGGGCATTCCCCACACTCAGGAATTCTCAGCAGCCCTTGAGGTTATTCGAATTAGCTGCATTTTCACTGTTCTCCCAGTGTGCAAGGTGTCCTTCCCAGGAACATGCAACTCCCTAAACAAATACTGAGTGGGGAATGTGGTGAGCAGGAGGGGAGAACTCCTGCTGGAGAATGCCCCAAAGTGATGGATATGACGTCTAGCAACCACCTTCTACATGTGCTCTTGTCTTTGCAGATTACTGTAATGTCTGTGTATAAATAGTAGCTCTCCCTTTTTATATCCTTCTTCTGCCTGGTTCACTCGATGATGCAGCATTAGTGATGTTTGACTCACTGCTATGGTGATTGCATAATGATGGTTTCGTAAACACTGGAGTGTAACATATGAATGAATCAGGCGGGAGGAGGAGGATGGACAAGCCCTGTGAGAGAGACCTGCACCTGAGCCAGTGCTGGCCCCCGTCCCCAGACAAAGGAAATGAGCACTGGGATGATGTGACATTCATAAGGAGCAAGAAAAGAGCAAACCCAGTGGGAATAATGGGAGAGCAGTGTGTGTGGGAAGGAAGTCTGCTAGGAAAAAATTCTGTATCAGGGGTGTGAGTCAAAGACAGGGTTAGGAAAACTGCAAATATACACTGAGAAAACACTCTTTGACTTTTATTTTCTGTTGTGGAGGAAAATGAGATGGAAGCTGCAGGAGAACTGGGAGCCAGATTAAGCAAAAGTAAAAGCTTATTTCAAGATACAAAGAGAGGGAACCAGAGAAGTCAAATTGAAAAGGAGAATGTGAAAGGCAGATGTCCAGGCTGTTGCTGTTTTGTGAACATGCTTCTGCTCTGAGTCTGATTACACCAATTTTTAACCATGTAGTTGCAATGGGAATATCTGGACCTGTGTCCAGATGGTATGGGGGGCTGTATGGTGAAGTTGGCAGCGTTGGGATGACAGCTGGATTCAATGGTCTTAAAGGTCCTTTCCAACCTAGATAATTCTATGATTCTGTGATATCTTTGTCAATAAAGTTTCATGTCAGAACAGCCACATTTTCATGTGATATGACAGACTTTATGAACAGTGAGAAAGAAGTGTCATAAAAGCCATAGAGAGGGACATGAAACTGTTTCAAATGCCACTACCATTATTAACTGGAAGGGTATGATTCTTATGGGACTTGTATGAGACACAGAACTGTTTGAAAAATGCCCTCACAGAGCTGTTATCAAAGGTTCACTGTTAAAAAAAGAAGCTGATGCAGAATATTTAGCAGGCTTTTCCCTGAGGTCTTATTCCGTTCAGTATTTTTCATTTCTACCTCTGTGAAGGAATATTGAGTGTGCTTATTAATTTGCAGATGATATGAATTCTACAGGTACACTGGAGAACAGGTTTGAAAAATTATCTTGAAGCTGCAGAAATAATGAAGATAACGATAGGGCAAAACTCAAAGGAACAATAAGGTATTTCTCTTTGGCAGAACCATTCACCTATACAAGCAGAGGTTAGGAAACAATGAAGTAGTAATTTGAGGGAGCTGAGCATTTCATGCTGTTGCAAAAAAAAAAAATAAAAGCATCTGAAGCACGGAGTTAGAAATAAAATGATGAACTGATCTTTCTGTTTCACTTTGTGATAAGGAGATATTTTTGTCCCCAGTCATGGCACTGTATTTTTAGAATGATGCAGGCCAGCTGGAAGAAAACACCAACAGCGATCAAAGGACCAGACAGCATAACCCATGAGGAAGGATAAACAGAACCAAGGTTATCAAGCTAAAGAAGAGAAGCTTGGGAGTAGGAGGGAAAAGGAAGGACAAGTCTTAGAAGCTTGTTTCCAAGAGAAAGAGACTAATCTATTCTTCATGACAGCACAGGATACAACAAGCTATAAAGGGCTTAAAATACAATACACAAGATTCTGGTTTCATCTTAGGAGACATTTACTAATGGTAAGAAAAATCTAACGGTACAGACTTGTCTAGGAAGGGTATTCAGTCTTCATCATTAGAGGTTTTAACAACTGTTGACAATATAAATACCGTAAATATAGTTGTTTTTCCCTTGGGGCAGATGACTCCCTGAAGATTTCCATCCACAATGATCCCATGTTAATTATGATGCAGAGTTTTTCACCTGAGTTTCTTCATTACTGAACCACATCAAAAAAGAGGAGATAAAGACTGAGTGAATGTAAAGCTATTTTAGGCAACTTTTCATTTGTTTCTTTGCTTCCTTTCATCATGCAAGTCTATGCCCAGTTTTCTTGATAATGCAAATGCTGGGGGGAGGTGGGGGAAGACATTCCAGTAGCTAGAGAGGATAGGACTTCCCAACAATCTTAATTTTATTTAAGATCAGGATATAAAACTTGCAAATTGTCTGCATGCGGAGATAATATACAACCACACTACACAGGTGCAGGAGTGGCTGGAATCGTAGTAGTTAGTGCAGGACAACTATCTACGAAACTACATGGAAGTGGGAGGACTGAAAATCAAAATACATGTTCTGCCACCTTGTAAGCTTACTTTTGCGTATTATAACTTAGACATAAATTGTTGCCAAAAACATTAATTTTCTGTTATTCTGAGTCTTCTTCAATGGTTACTAAACTTGTCATATGTACTCATTCAACTCTTGCTAGGAATGTAGATCTTACCCTAAAGCAAACAACAGAAGTCCTGCTCTTTTACGCCTCTGAACATGAGAGCAGAGTCCAGCTCTCTGTATGTGATAGTCCCCTGTAAACAAGAGCTGGGCCATGGCCAAACCCCAAGATTAGTATTTCTCTATTATTTAAGAATGTTTGAATTTTCTAGATGGTCCTTTGAGTCATAATAAATAAACTATGAATATATAGTTGTCTACCACCCAATGATATCCATAGTCAATTTATAATCAATAAAAAGGTAAAGATGGTCAAACCAGTAGTCTGTGGTTGCACAACCCCCAAAATAAAATCTGTTAGAGTGAACACACCAGTCACTGAGGAGATTCCTGCCGACTAAAATGGGCTTTCGTTCAGACCCTCAGGACTTTCAAAAAAAGAAGTCCTGTTGCATATATTCCATGTTTCATGTGTTTCATCTGTTTCCAGATTAAGGACAAATTTCTTACATTAATTAAGAAGTAGTTTTTGAAAATAACTTTTCTGCATATTTATCTTATTCGTGTTTGCTTAGTGAGCATTGTGGAAGAAACTGTTGAACTGTCAGTACCATTGCCATCTGCTTTCTCTTTATAGACTTTTGCTAGAACAAATGCAGCAAGAACACAGTATGTTTTTTCTCCTTTGGAGCTGTGGATAGATGGCCTTTAGTATGCCATGAAGTACACCAACTGTGCTGCGAACACTTGAAATTGTAGCCGTGCTATCATAGGTTATGGAAAAGCATTCGACATTGCATATCGTATTCTAATAGCAATCACAAAATCCCACCCAAGATACTCACCTGCTCTTGCTGGACTGTAAGAGGAGTTTTCCTCAGTCTTCCATTATGTTAGGTCTACTGAGTGTCAAAGTGGCATCCTAAAAGTAAGGCTGTATGTCCTTCAAGACAGTGGCTATTCAGTGCAGTCTGTGAGAAGTAACTCATAAAGCTACTTCTTTAAGAGATAAGGTCTGTGCTTTTCTGCTCAAAACTCATGGCTTATTTTTTTCTGAACATTTGCAGCCACTACAGCTAGTGCTGGGAATTCCAATCAGTCACCCTTGGACACATGTATTAATTTGTTCCTTTAATTCAAAGAAAACTTAAGCATTGTGGTTGCCATATGCTCTCCTTCAACATGAGATTAAAGGATTTTATGGTCATTAATAACATATCAAGATGCCAATTTAGTCCATAGACCTTATATACTTGCTCCCTTACAAGGTTTGCTGATATTAATTTGTCATTACTAAAACTATCTGGGCACAAAATTGGGAAATAAGCAAATAGACAAATTGGAAACACAGACCTTAAGGTGAAGTGCTTCACATTACAGTGTGTGTCACCATGGCAAATGATGACAGAATAGTCACAGGAATGGACATAAGGAGAGCAGACAAATGCTTTAATTGCCAGACTATTTTGTTATGTCCACTGCTTTTCTTACTTATTGCTAACTGAGAAATAAATTTGCAGTGAGCTTTGATATACATACATGGGCTGATGTTTGCTGTTATTGGTCTTGTGTACAGTGTACCAGTTGGAGCTGGGACTCTGACCCAGACAAGCCAGGACATCCAGACATGGCTCAGCACTCAGGTCTCCTTCTGTCTTCGCCTTGTGGCATTACCCTTGGAAAGACAACTGTATCATTGCGCAGCCTCTCTGATTGTGAATGTGGTCGATTGACCCTGGCTGGGCACAAGGTGCCCACCAAAGTTGCTCTGTCACTCCCCTCCAAAAATGGATGGGGGAGAGAAGATATAATGAAAGGGTTGTGGGTTGAGATACGGAGAGATAGAGGTCACTCATCAATTGCCACCAATTACCACGGGCAAAACAGACTCAACTTGGGGAAATCAGTTTAATTTATTGCTAATAAAATCAGAGTAGGGTAATAAAAAATAAAATAAAATCCTAAAAACACCTTCTTCCCATCCCTCCCTTCTTCCCAGCTTTATTTTCACTCTCAGTTTTCTCTAACTCCTTCCCCGCAGTGGTGCAGGGAGATGGGGAACGGGGGATGTGATCAGTTCATCACATGTTGTTTCTGCCACTCCTTCCTCCTCAGGGGATGACTCCTCGCACTCTTCCCTTGCTCCCACAGAAGACAGTCCTGCAAGGGCTTCTCCAACATGAGTCCTTCCCACAGGCAGCAGTTCTTCACAGACTGCTCCAGCGTGGGTACCCCATGGGTCACAGCTCCTGCCAGCAAACCTGTTCCAGCGTGGGCTCCTCTCTCCATAATCCACAAGTCCTGCCAGAAGCCTGGTCCAGCGTGGGCTTCCCAGGGAGTCACAGATTCTTTCAGGAGGCATCCCCCTGCTCCAGTGTGGGGTCCTCCCTGGGCTGCAGGTGAATCTGCTCCACCATGGACCTCCATGGGCTGCAGGGGCACAGCTGCCTCACCATGGTCTGCACCATGGTCTGCAGGAGAATCTCTGCTCCAGCATTTGGAGCACCTTCTCTCTCTTTCTGCACTGACCTTGGTGTCTGCAGAGCTGTTGCTTTCACATATTCTCACTCCTCTCTCCAGCTGACATGTCCCACTGGGGTTTTCCCCCTTCTTTACTATGCTATCCTAGAAGCACCATCACCATCTCTGTTGGGCACAGCCTTAGCCAGTGGTGAGTCTGTCTTGGATCCAGCTGGCATTTGCTTTATGGGACATAGAGAATCTTCTAGTAGTTTCTCACAGAAGCCACCCCTGTTGCCCCCAGCTACCAAAACTTCGCCTTGCAAAGCAAATACTTTGATGAAGACAGCAGGGAGTGCTCTTCAGACACTGCATGGACGGAAAAAGCTGAGTTGAAGTGCCTAAGATAGCCCAGCAGAAATCACACAGCTTTCTTTGAAAGGCTTAAAGCACTCTTCCTAGAAAAACAGAGATATACAAGAACACTAATAAACATCTTGCTTTGCTGAGGTGACCTAATGATTTAAATGAAGATTTGTACAGAGAACTAGTATCTTTCGTCACAGCCCTGGATATAGTTGGAAACATAGGTAAGTTTTGGTACATGTGGGCCCTTCTTCAGATCCAAAATACAAGCCAGATAGAGCATGTAAAACTTGTGTATTTGTCTGGTCATGCAGACGGGTAATGTGAGCTGTATCAATTAGAGTTATGAGCTCACAGTGGGTTTTAGTCCATAAAAGTTTACCTTGAAGAAAAGACTCTGCTTTCCAGAGAGAGGAAGACAGTACTACGTATGTGCAGCTAATATCTGAAATTGGAAGATTGAATGATCCAGTAGGAGAGACAGGGAAAAGAAAAACAGCTTTTGAACAAGCAATTATTGTAAAGCCTGTTGCATAACATAATATGCAGCAATTTTGTTTGGGAACCTTTCACTGTACCTTTTAGACTGGCTTCTATAAAAGTCTTTTTTGATGAGTTCATCATGTGATGCAGCTTGGTTCCAGTGCTTTCTGAAGACCAGCCGTCCCAAGGAGAAATGTGGACTTTAGATTGTTTTTTCAGATCGCCTCTGATTTCTTGTAAGGAGATGAAGACCAGCCCAAGGATTACAGCACCACGCTGCTTGTGATCATACCCACACCTGGCCCTGATCCCCACTCCTCTGGCTCACCAGCTGAACACCAACTTGATCAATGAATTTTTGCCAAGCTTGCCACCCCTTTGGGGACTCTTATTCTCCTAGCTGGAGGCTTGTGCCCCTGTTTGAGCACATCTGGGTTACAGCAACTGGATAATAACCAGGAAGATTCAGTCTCCAGATTACTTCTGGGTGCCAGCCAAAACTTCAAAAGACAGGTATTTGGCCAGATTCTCACTTGCATTCACATCCCTTTATTCTGCTGTCATTTCATTTTATACTGTTGGGTGACATAAATGAGAATCAGGCCCTTGGCCATTATAAATCTACGGTATACATCAGAACATGAAGAATGGTAACCGGAGGCCTTGGCAATTAACATTGTGAGTCTGTAATCTGTTTCTTTATTCATACATCACAGTTTCTGATTCTTTAGATCCTGTCCAACTAACACCTCAGCCAAGCATTTCATTTGACACAAGTTTGTATTTGGGATCCAAAATCTGTAAGGAAACTGCTGAGTTTCAGTGTTACTCTTCTGCAGATACTCTTTAATCTCAGTTCTATTCTTTCTTCCAAAAATATCTAAACCTGGAGTATATCCACATAAGGGATTGAATTTATATATATTGTGTTTAACTCCCTACTCCTTTCTTCCAAAGCCCTGAATACACAGGTCTGAGGACACCTGGCATGACCAAAAATTCTTGCTTTAATTACCCTAACCTTGTGAATACACAATGTGGCATCTTTCCACTCTTTTTTTAATGTCTTTGTCCTTCCAGTACTTTCAAAGACACAATTGGATGTCCATGGGACAATACTAGAAATCTTTTTACTGCATTTGGAAAAAGTAGTATTTTTTCATCTTAGAGGAAAATGCTTGAGACACAATGCCATCAAATCCAAAGGGATTTGAATCTAATTTAAGTCAAAACAGTCCTGCCCTATTAACCAAACACCAGGAAAACAGCTGACATTTCTTATCATTGTATTTTCATCTAGTATTGCCTTGACTTTTTACTTGTTCATATCTTACATAGTATTACGTTATGCTGAAAATGAAATGCCATGCAAAGAAATTCCACCTTTAGCACCTCCCTAGGATCAGCGAAGAAGACTACTGCTTGCTTTCTAGTGATATTTGTGTCCAAGCACAATTCAGAGCAGCTGGCAGGCTGTTCCAGATGTTCTCATACAGTCTCTGACACAGCCACAGGCGATTTGCTGGTGCCTGCAGTGTTCTGGCAGCTCACCCTGCTCACTCTCTTTACCACTGAAATGACTGCATAGCATAATCAAGGAAAAACAATGTAAGAATGAGCTAAGAAAAGGTTATAGTTATTAGTCTTTTTACAGTAGGAAGTATGACCCTTGTCTTTCTGTAGGTCTTAGAAAGGGGCAGATCTTCTGAAGTAGGAAGATTTTGGGCCTTCAAACCAGAGGCCACATATAGCGGGGTAGCATTCTCTGCAGCTCTCTTTGTGACCTGTGCCAGTGCCACAATATTGGGATCAACTGGGATGTGCCAGTGTTGCTTTTCTTTCTGCAGCTGGCATATTTTGAGTCGTAAATTGTGGCTTCTTCCCTATTCAAATGGAAGGATTGCACAGTGGTGACTATGAGTTGTACATTTTGTCCTGTGATGCTTAAACACCCTAATTCCTTTTAGGACATTGTCCTGACCAGCTGAGAGAAGTTTCACTTCATGTTCATTCCCACTGTGAATATAATGCTATTCCTTCACAGAGCAAAGCATAATCCAAATGGCATGGGATAGCATATGCCCTTCTGGATCCACTAACTGCACATTTCCTGGCACACATCAGTGGGAGTTTTGAGGCTTCATACCTGGTGCTGCAAATATCTGATTACAAGCCATAATGCTATGGCTCCTAAAGGAAGCCTTGTGTGCTCCAAGAAGGCAGGAACATGTTACAGACAGGATAGAACAATGGAGTAAAATTTTGTGGAGCTCACACCTGCAGGGCATGTGAACGAAGCCTTTGCTTGGGTTCAGGTAGGAGCACCAAGCCTCAGGTAAGTGGAATTCAACAGCATTAGGATACTGGGCTGAGCCTTATGAGAATCTATGGTAATCTGCTGTATTTTGGAGGAGATTTTCAAGTATTTGGGTCATTTCTCTATATTAACTCTTATCAAGGAGCAACTTTCCAATCTCCTCACAGAAGGAAGGTTTTCCTTTTTGCAGCTTCTCTTTGTTGCCAGATGAAAACAAATTGGATTTATGGCTCTCACTAAAGGTTGTGAAGAAGCCAAGTGATTTGAAAGGGAAAAGGAAAATAACTTGTAAAAAGAAATGCTTTTAATTAAAAAAATGTTTTGAAGTATTGCATAAAGAACCATTAATTGTTGCTTCAGCAATTATGTGATATTATATCCGTATGGAAGTTATTTGCTGTTACTTCAAGCCTATGGTAGGTTATTTGCTCTAGGCTCTTTTTCTTTTTTTTTCCCACTTTTTTAGAAGGAGTAAATTAAACTACCTCAAGAAGAGGAATTTTTCTATTTCCTGTTAATTTTCTTCTTCCTTTTTCTTTCCTTTATTTTTTTCTTTTTAGGACAGAGGTTTCTAATGATCACGTTTGGCCCCATTCATCCTCCCACCTGTTCCCTTACAAACCTCCTGCCAGAAAACCTGTTTTGTAACCCCAAGTAACTCACATGAATTAAGTCCCAGAAGTTTTGGTGCCTCTAACTTTCCTGATTTGGACTCTGATTTCCAAAGTATAACCCTTTCTCTGCCATAGGGTGTAACAAGCTCACGCTGCTCTAGGAAAAGCAAGCTGCTCCATACTGCAGCTGCAAGGAAATGCAAAACGGTGATATAGGGCAAAACCTTCTAGATTCTTCCTTTCTGCCCAGGGGCTAAAGCAGATAAATGTCCCATCTTCTATAGCCCCTGCTTGCCCCAGAAGCAAAATTCCTAAGCTAATTTACAGACTCTTATGCCCAACATTGTATGCACAGGTCTAATCACATGGGGTTTTTATTTTATCAGCCAAAAAAAAGCAACTTTCAAAGGTGGGAGTCCCAAGAGCAATGTCACCTAATGGAAGAAATGGATTGGTTTGCTAGTAGGTAGATTAACCTTAAACTGTCCTCTAAACCACTCACATTTATTTTTGACCTACAGGCGCATTGACATATGTAGAATGCTATAAGGGGACACAGGGAGCAGATACTTGAGAAAAGTGTCCAGATGCATTTAAACACTTTTAAAATTGAAAAATGACTGAATGGCCCCAAAGCATTTTAAAAATCCACCAACTGGATGCTTTTATATTTCTTCGTACACCTGGCTCAATGCAAGTGATACTAGTTTTATTTTTCACTGTGAACTTCTAATCATTGTAAGCCATATGTGTATTTTTTCATCAGAGATGCATGCACAGAATAGAAAAGGTGAATAGACTGACTGAGTTCTCCAGCTACTTAGGTTTGTGCCTGCCACAAGGGCTGAATAACTCCCAAGAGTTCTGTGTAGCTATTACCTGAGAGTGAAGATGCTTAATGTGTCCCTGGGAGATCTCCTTTAACGGTAGCAACTTTGTGAGAGAATTTGCAATTTTCGTCTGTCACAGAGCAGCTTATCCAGAGAAGGGAGATGTAGAAAATCAGGGGTGGGGGTTAATAAACAGTGAATATTGAACATCTTGCTTGGTTTTTAACAAAGCTCTCCTATATTATACGCTGCCAAGCAAACTGGAGAAACTTGGGCTGCGAGAAACTAGAGGATGTCTTTAAATAAAAATCTATGCTCAGAAAATGATTGGTGAATGCTGTCAATGTGAGACTCCAAACTTTTGTCTGTTGTGGATCTGGGAGAGCATTTTCATAGACCATTGTACTCTGTGTGGAAGTCACCTACTGAACTTGTAATCTATTAATAATAACCATATTCATGCAGAGACAGCTGGTAACCAGCAAACAGCTGTGTTGCTGGCTGGGAACCAATTTTGCTGTGTTCAAGGGTCTGTCCTGCATGTGCTGGCATAAGCACTGAGGAGTCCCTGAGGTGGAAACTGTCTCTGGGAGAGTGTGGCAGCAACAAACTTCATGCAAATGGCTTACAAATTCACTGGAACATTTTCAATCCTTCTCTCATTGCTTCCACTTTATTTTTTTCTTCCAAAGATACTTTCTGCTGTTGGTAGGAATGACAGAGATTGCCCAGCACTCTGATGTCCTTCAGCTTTGCATCCTGGAAACCTTTGTCCTTCCAAATAGATCCTCCTTTGACTTGGTGCTCCCATCATGCATTGTCCCCTTCCCTCAGAATATCAATTTTCTTCCACTTTGCCACTCACTCCCTGTCTTAAGCACTATCTAAAATACACTGTTTGGCTTGGGTTTTCTTTTATTTTCCCCCTTTCTTGCTATTATGTGTTGCTTTTTGTTCAGACCTCTGAAATAGCTGACAAAAAAAGAGCTCATTTTGGGCTTTTAATGCTGGCATAAGGCAGAAACATCCAGTTAGTACCAGTCTGCCTTATTAGAGATGAGTTTTGTGCTGAATTTCTTTATTAAAAAGACACTAACTGCTGAGCGAGGAGAGTTAGAGGCAGCTTGAATACACAGATCTGATTTGGTTCCACTCTTAGGCTGGTGAAAGAATTCTTCTACTGATGTTATTGGGGCTTACATACAAGATAAATGCCGAGGAGGTTGTAGGTGTCAAACTGAAGGCATCTCCAATACATTAGCAAGCACTGAGACAATATACACCTCAACAGAGCTATTCTGAGATGTTCTGAATATCAGTGCCCTCTGGGGGCAGACAGCCAGCTATCAGCCTTCCCACCTGTGATCTATGCTTTATATTAAATACCAAACAAACAAAGAAACCCAAAAGCCACAACCAAAGCTGATTCTGGCATCATTAGCACTTGTTTTCCCCAAGTAATTCCTTGGGCTATATTGAGGCATTTGGCATAATTAAATGGAAGACAAAGGAAGAAAGACAGCTGATAACAGAGTGCAAAACTTGTGAAGCCAGGGTGGGTGCTATTACTGGCCATACTGGCCCTTAGCATACTAAATGGAAATGCTGGGGACTCATTTTTTCTGTCCTCTTACAAGCACACAGCAAAGCAGTGCTAAGTGTTCATTGCAGAACTTTAACTGACTGGGGTGGGAGAGGAAGGAGGGGGAGAAAAAGCTTTTTCCATCATTAGTTTCTACAATGACACTTCTTTTGCAGTAAAATTTCACTTCACAAAGCCAACTATTATATGTGATGCTCTGTAAAAGGGAAATCACTCTTGATTGCTTGAAGTTAGAGCTCAACTAAGTTTCAGAGCTATAGGATATGTCACTCAGGAATGAGCCCTTCCCATGCTGGCAAATGAGTATAAACCAAGAGGGACGACTCTCATCCCATCTCTCTGCCTTCTCCGCCTGATGCCTTTCCCTTCCTCCTTGTAACACAGGGAACAAGGGCTGTGCTTCACATTTCTACTTCTGGCTATTTCTTACTCCTCTGAGCACAGATTTACAGCTTCCTCCCTGTGTTCAACTAAAGGAAAAGTGAAATCTAACAGTGGTAAAGCTTATCACAAATTTGATATATATGTATTTCAGTTTCTTTCACTGTACTCTTCAGCTCAGTCTAGGGGGACTTAGTTACCTTTGAAGACTCCCCTTTTCCATTAAATTTATTTGAAATTGGCAATGGGTTCAAAATTGAGGAGAGACAGATAGGGAGTGTGATAACATCAGCCTTTTTGTCTTAGGAAATTGCACTTAAAATACTAAAGCAGTGGAAATAGGGAGAAGTCATCTAATTTGTTTTTTCCTAGTTCTGTTCTGTTGCAGATAGATGGCAATGGCTGCATACTGTTTGAAAAGTCTCTCATTTTATAAAGTGCATGTCATTTATATGGTGAACAAAATTATTCGTTAACATACTTGTGTGTCATTTTCTGCTCTCTTTTTAAAAAACACAAAAAAACCCACATTTATTTAAAATTCTTGAAATAAAAAAAAAAAACAGGACAGAACACATAAAGAACAACATAAAGAAACATTAATGAAAAGTTTCTTATAATTTTTATAGCATTTTCTAATAACTGGAAAGACAGGAAATAACTTGAGACAGAGCTTTCTCCTTCTGTGCCTGACTCCTCCCAGGGTTCAAATCCCTCATAACATCTTGGGAGCTCACTCATATGAGAAACAGCTGCAGTTTAACTGTGCAAATGCTGCACTCTTTCTATCTGGGAAGTGGGTTTTCATTAACTACTGGGGGAAAAGGGAAGAGAAAATTCACCATTTTAACTACTATTATTAAAAGTCAACATGGGGAAATACTTCAGTACAGTAGTTTAACTCATGGAAATTGGAGGAATTATGTCAAATTTCATATTTAATTGCTTTCTGTGCTTCTTATAGGCAAGGTACACTAATAGCTTTTAGAATGCTCAGTATACAGAGTATCAATGGGCAAGTATGAGCAGGCTGTGCCTTGGTTAAGACACTTAGGAATGCAGAAGATGATGGTGATGAAAAACTAACTCCCAAATTCTGTGGTTTCACAGCTTGCCTTGTAAGTAACACTTAAATAAAGTAAGAGGCACTTTAGCATTTCTTGACCAGAAGAGGCTTTATTATCCAGGAAAGGCAGTTCTACAACATTGCTGGTAATACATTGAAAGGAAGACTTAAATAAAACAAACCTATTTAGTCTAAAAATGTATGTCATCTTAAAATCAGTGATATTATACCTACAGTATTTTTAGTGATACAAAACGTGCGTTATCTGCTTGCAAGCTCTGTAAAACATGCACGTGTTGGGGATTGTACAGCAGTCCTTATTTAAGAAGATTCAAACAATTTTAGCAACACATAGGTAGCGATTTAGAGGGCTGAATGCTTAGGTAGGATTTAGGTGGTTTCCCTCAACAGTTTTAAAAGCATATCCCTGTAATAATTTGTCTTAAGGTTGTCTGAAACAACATATCACTGTAATGCTGAAAAGTTTCCTTAAAACATATCGGTCTGATGGACTGACTGATGAATAACTGGTGTCAGTGAGCTCATGTGCAATGGCTATAACAATGACATTTCTTGTGGGAGAGTCCTGAAGGAGGAAACCGAAGACTGTGGGAACTGGTCGAATGTTTAAAAGCCGTTAAAGCACAGAAAAGAGGGAGGTTGGACATTTTATGTGCTTTGGGCCCTTTCTGAGGATACAAGTGTC
The DNA here is from genome assembly GCF_034315485.1 of Pezoporus occidentalis. Lineage (NCBI taxonomy): Eukaryota > Metazoa > Chordata > Aves > Psittaciformes > Psittacidae > Pezoporus > Pezoporus occidentalis. The sequence continues at coordinate 11,908,360 of NW_026914940.1, read as the reverse complement.
CTATTTTTTTCTTGAGTCCAACTGAAATGTGCTGTCAATGCCATTTTCTTTATCATAAATAAGAAAACTTTCAAATTTCTGTATTTATTTACTTACATATTTTCATAAATTTTAATAGAACCTGTTTATAATCTACAGCTAGAAATACACCTTCCAATTCCTAATAAGCCCTGTAGGTTTTCTCTTTTCTAAACAGTATATCAGTGACTCACAGAGTTTGGTAGTACAATATTATATCCTTATCTATTTCTCTCCATACTTTCTAGGTCTTGATCTTGCACCCATTTCTGCACGCATTTCAAGTGTCAGCTTGCCACAGAAAGAAGGTTCCATCTCTACCCTTTAATGGAGCAGGACAACACCCTATTCCTGATCAGTTCAGAAGCTCCTTGAGGAAAAGGGGGATACTGATTTGGGGTTGGTTCAGGCAGCTTATTGCTGTGGTTTGGTTCTTCCACTGTGTGGGTCATCCAAAGGTTTCTGGGCTGTGTGCATCCTGGAAGGTGGTGAGTGTCTGCACTTAGCCTGTGTCACTGGATCATTGGAAACCAAATTATTAGCAAGCCTGTTACAGTGTCCCAGATTTAGAAGCAGGAAACAACTAAAAATGTTGTTGAGGTTTGTGCTTGCCTTTGATGATTTGTAGTGTGTTCCAGGCTAATACCAGATATCAGCAGCATGCATTTTGTATCCTGAAACCATTCTTTTCAAAGCGGGAAGGAGAACTAAATACTTAACTGCTTGGTAAAAAAAAAAGATGATTGTAATGCTTTCTCAAGAAATGAGAGATGGAAAAGGGGATATCAACAGGCTGAAAGTTCCCTTCCTAACCCTGGCATAAATATATATGGCAAAGGATATGAAAAGATAATAATAGCTAACTGGATCTGCCATAACGAGGCAGGATGAAGAGAGCCTCAGGATGGCAGGCTGCATTTATAAAAGAAACTGGGATTAGACAAAAAACGGTTAACTAGAAGCAACTAAGAGACTGTTAATTTTTTCCTATTATTGGCAGCAATACCCCAAGTAAAGAACATAAACACAAATCATCCCAAAGTGGAGAGAGGATCGGAAGCATATTATGTGACCAGTTTGGTTAAATCATGAGCTCTTTGTTGACCTCAATAACATAACAGAAGCATACAAACCCCAGAAACTTGGTCAGGAAAAAAACAAAAAGTAAAATAACAGAGGAGGAAGAGACAGAAAATTTCCGAGTTTTTCAAAAGTTAAGTTAAAACATGCTCTTTGTGAAACAGCTGTAGGATGGATGCCAAACTGGTTATAAAACTGCACCATTGAAAATATTACAAATTGTTCATTATTAGGATGTAAAGTTGTTATGAAGCAGTATCTGCAGAAATCTGTCTTGGGTCAATTTCTGTTTGAAATTGTTATTAATGGCATAAATGATGGAATAGAGATTTATCTGCAGAGGACATGATGCTACAATGATCCAAGAAAACCAAAAATCAAAAAATGAGGGACCATTCCCACACAGTATGTTTAAGTTGAAATTATGAATTGCATAAATAGCTGATGGGAACATCTCCTTACCTGGTGTTTTTTCAATAAAAGCTATAGAATGTCACATATTTTCTTCTTTCTTTATATATTCTTCACGTTAAAAAAAAATCCTGCTATTGCACTAAATTGGGATATACAAACAGCATGAACAGCCTGTAGACACATGAAGTAATCTTTCTGCTGTGCTCAGCACTGGTAAAGTCTTCGCTGGATCATTGTGCTCAGTTTGAGGCTTCTCATTTTAATAATCTGAGCAATCCAGAGTCATTAAGGATCTAAAGAACATAATTTATGAGGGAAATGGAGAAAAACCAGGTTGTTAAGCCTGATTGTGGGGGAGCATCCAAACATTTTAAAGTATGCAGAGAAAAGAAAAATCAGACTTCTGAGTTAAAGATAATAAAACTGAGATAACTTGCCTAAAGAGATAGTGGAGTTTCCATCATGAAGGGATTTTTAAGTTAGTTCAGACAAGCATGTCAGGAAAGCCAGAGAGATATCTGATGCAATTAATACAGGAAAGGAATGGACCAGGTGGCCTATTGGGATCCCTTCCACAATGAATTTTCAGGTAAACTTGGAAACTTACTGATGATGTCCTTTTGTTTTGTAGATCTGAAAACTTACTGAGCATTGAAAAGAAAGTCAGAACCTTTGTCACTGAGTTAGTCATCAGAAGAAAGTAACCTGATGTTTTGGGGTGTGTTAATGGCTAGTGCTTGCCTGACATGTAAAATAAAACTCTTTCAGTAAACTGGAGAGCCACCATTCTGCAACCAGCCTCTAATGCCCTGGCGACTGCCAGTGTGAGAGTGAGGTGGTGGAGGAGCTGATGTTAGGGTTTGTTGCTTTAAATGTCTGGGTTTTGTTCTCTTGTTCTCTAGGATTCAATTTTTTATTCTTTTTTTTTCCAATAAAGTGGTGTTTTTTCATAATTTTTAGCAGCTGTTTTTTTATCTTGAATGGATAACGTAGGGTTGAAAAAGTTACCCAGTTGATGTAATGGATCAGTAATTCCATTATGTCTTTTAGTGCACATAAAAATGTAATTTAGAACATGATTACAGAAAGATCACAGTTACGTTGGCCAAATTATGCTACTTCTATTCCCTCCTTTACAAAACTTCCTAGCCAGTTCAAGTCTCATTTGGGATCCAGAAAACATGTCAGATGCAAGACTCCAATACTGGATGGGGCAGTAAACCTGGCCCCTCACTTTAACACCCTTCACATTTCTGGAAGGATACGGTATGGGGACCACTGCAATCTCATCCACCCTTTTCGTCTCTTAGACAGAAAACACAATCACAGGAAATTTGTGATCTTATTTCTAGGCTTCCCAAGTGTACTCTTATAAGAGGGACATCCTTAAGGTGAATCCAGAGCTAGTTACTTCTCAAGTAAATGAACACAATTTATGGCTTTATTGAAAGAAAAAGCAGTTTGTGTCTTGACACTTAAGGAATCAGTATAAAATAATTTCTTCTCTTTTATAATTGAAATTCCTTTTTAATGTTGTTTCTACAGAGGGAACAATCATTTTTATTAAATTTGGTGTACTATTCATTTTTACATTCCTCTGACATACCCCAGGGTTTTCAGTGAGAATTTAGAAGATGGCTTCTGTCCCAAATTCTTCAGTCACAAATGAAAGAAATACACAAGTGGGAAAAGAAAGGTAGGCAGAAAACAGAAAGAGTCACTTGCAAGCAAAAGAAGCAGAGCTGTTTTTATCTCTATATTTATTAATAGTTATTATAATAATTAATTTTAATTAATTATCTAATTGCATTTAACATTGCTGATATTCCCACTTAATTTCACCTAATTTCTACTAGAATAAGATTCACTGAATTTGTCTATTTAATTCCAAAATTCCCAATTCACCCTTAGGTTTTCCATTTCTGTTTGATATGTTTTGCCCTTTGATATGTTTGATATGTTTTGCCCTTTTCTGTTTAGTATGTTTTGTCCCTTACATCCTGCCAAGGATTTTTCCTGACTAGCTGTGAGGAATTTCCATTATACCAACTTCCCTGTTACCATAAAATCACCCTTAATCCAGAGCAACCTCCAGTAAAATGAAACAGGGAATGTATTTACTAATTCAAATAGAAATTACATTGCTGCAAATATCTTGGGAGAAATAAAAATAAAAGAAGAGAAAATGATGTACCCTACACACCCTAACACTGAGATTAGCTGCGAAGTCTCTGTGGTATACAGCTGAAAAGCTGTTAAGATGTATACATTATTTGTTTTGCTTTCTAGGTGAGGAGCTACTCCCAACAAGCTCCTTCACCTTTGCTTTCCTGGAAGATGATGTCACCTTGGATCCCATGGCTCCTTTTAACCATCATGTTTGGGGATCTCTTCAGATTCAGAATTTCTTTCCTCCTCCTTGTTCATTTCTTCATTGCCATTTCAGTCAGGAAGAGCTGAAGTGTTGTGTGTCCTGCCTCCAGTACTGGAAATGCAAGGTCCCTTTGGCTACGGAGTACTCCCTTGTCTACAACCTAACTCACTTGTCTATTTTTTGTGAGGTCAACCTCTCTGGTAGGTGGAGCAATATTAAAATCCAAAGTAGTATTTTTTTCAAAGCAAACTGTACATTACATATAAAAACATAGCCATAACTTGTTAATCACACTTTGTGAAATAACTGTGATGACAGCATACAGAACTTTACTGCCCTTTGTTTCAGACCATCCTTCATGTCAAGAAGACCAGTTTTAATCAATAATAATATCTGGCCTTTAGCCCTCTCTGTGACAGGTTTGCTCCCTGTCCAGTTTCTTCAACTACTCCTTTTGATGGCAGAGCCTCCTCAATCCATCTGTCCCCCTTCCTCTTCAATATAGTGCTCCACAAATGAGCACTTGTGGCCCTGAGATTCCTGGCTTCCTCTGCACATGGAATTCATGGTAATATCCATAGTTCACTCCAATGCTCACTGTCATTACTCCAAGGTCTGTTGAATAATGTCTGTGACTTTATCAGGCAGAGCCTACGCAAACCTAAATATCCCATCCTTCAGTGAAGTGCATTTTGATAATTAATTAGAAAAGAGTCATATTCCTGGCCAAAGGATCCATTCACTTCTTTGCACAGGCACATCTTCAAGAGAAGGAATGGTATTTGCCTTTCTTCAAGCTTGCTTTCACCCCAGGGGTTAATAGACTTTTTTGGGGAGAGAGACACAGTGATTTCTGAACCCCAAAAGAATATGTTGTTGAGATGTCAGGGTACTTGAGTGGGACTGCTACCTATAAAATGTGAGAAAAATCTGTCTTCACAGCAGAAAGAGTTCTCTGTGGATGTGGGGTTTTGTGCTGTGTATGTTAAATGCCCATGAAATTTTGGAGGCAAAATTTTTAGATTACTCTTGATTTTTAATTACGTACAATATGAGTGAAGCTTTTGTCCATTCTACCCTTAGGCATTTCAGACCAAATCCTCTTTACATCACACCTTATGTTCTTCAGGAGGTAGATGTTCCTTGACTGTGATAATTTCCCAATCTGCCCCATGATAATTTAGCATTCTGCAACCATTTGGACCTTGTATTCCTTACTTATTTGCATACTCAACTTTCTGGACAAAAATTATCTTAATAAGGTAGGAGCAGAGAATATTATGTCTTTGGTTCAAAATATTGAGAGGAAAATATTTTAGTTGCTGTGGCTAACCATAATTATGACTAGTACTAAATTACGTGTAATGACCTGACTATTGGCTAATCACTTCAGAAGGAAAAAGCCTAATAACACTTTCAAGTTACTGCATGCACATTCATCTCTATTACACTTTATTCTTCCATTATTTGGGTGTTGGCTGGTGGACAAAACTATGTTTTATAGAAAGTGCACAAATTTGGACATTTCTGTCTACATTATATATGTGAGTTTGATCACACACATTACATGCTTTGCTATAACACAACAGCTCACCAATAAGGGTCCAAATTACCTGAGCAAAATTAATCTTACTAACATGTCTCCAAACTCACCAAAGGTGCTCAGGGGAGCTGCACATTATCAAGTAGGAAAGTGCACTGCAGCAGTTCTACCATCAGCCAGGTGCAGTGTTACCAATGATTTCTATTGCAAGGTATTTAACCTTTGGGAAGAACAGTGATAACAAAGAGGGGGTCCCTAAACTGGAAACTATATGCTTGCAAGCACATAGATCTGTTATTTATTGTATGTCGTTATTAATTAGTCCTGTAACTATGACACAGGTATATAATGGTACATGGAAAAGTTGATTTCTTTTCTTTCAACGCATAACATAAAAAACCCAAGTACCCTACTTTAACTGAAAGATTCTTCCTAAAGATGTATCATCATATTATGAATTCTGTAATAGGGAATTGCAGTGAGTAGGGCTTTGGAGTCACGTAGACTGGGCATCAGCAGCAACCATCCATAGATTAAATGTCTACATGGAATAGATCTAGAAATAATGTGTCCATTTCCAAGACACCTCCACAGACATCACCATGAACAGCCAGGACAATAGAACTACCAAAACCTGTGTGTACTATATTTGTACTTTTTTGAATGTGTTGTATTTTGTCCGGGCCATCCAGTAGCCATAGGCAAACCACATGGCTAAAAATGAGCAACCAAAGTGCCCCAGAATGATGTCACCCAGACTATCAGATAAAGCCTAGAAATGCTCATATAAAAGTGGGAAATATTTCTTTAAAACATCTATCCTGTCTCTGATATCATTATTTTCACAGGAGATCCTATAAAACAAACTGAAAGATAAATTTCCAGGCTAGATTTCTTAACTATAGTAAAAATAGTTAAAGTGTTGGACTTCACAAGGTACAGGCTCTATTGTATATTATTTTTCCTGACCCTATCAAATTGTAACATTCTCTGTTGCAAAGAGCTCTGGTTCTCCATCTCATCTCCTTCAAAAGAGAAAAATGCCTTCTAAATCTGTGTTTGCTAATACTTTCTTCTGCTCCACAGACACCAAGTACCCCATCTCTCCTAAACCTAGACTGATTGATATAGGCTTAGTTAATCTCAGGAAAATTGCTTTTTAATTAAAAAAATTCCTTTGTCAATTCAGACTTGATGGTCTGTGCATCAAAAATGCACATTTTCGGTAGCTAGAAATATTGACCTAATGCATTTTCCTTTATCTATAAACTCTGCCTCTATGATCTTCCTGATCTCTTGCATCACATCATTTTGTATGATTCTGTTTTCCTTTGATAATAATTTTGTTCAAGGTTTAATTTAAACTAAGGTGGATCATTGCTGTCCATGCACAATACTCTTCTGATGCCATTCAAAATCATCTGCTTCGTGTGGAGAAATAATATGGTAAATTAATAAGGCTGCCTTTTCCAAACAACATAAGCTAAGCATAAACCCCTAGAAAACCAAAAGTAGGCATAGAATATTTTACAAAAAGCAGAACACATCATTGTTTGGAAACTGGAAAAATATTACATGAGGTTTTGTATGTGTTGCAAAATAATACGACAAGAATTGCTTCCTTCAGCCTAGGTATGTATTAATAGCAAATAAGCATATTCTGCTTGGTGAAGAGAATTATTTCTATGTTTTGAATAACTAAAGATGTCCAAGTTTGTAAGAGTGTTTTAAAAATGCTTTATTTAATAATCATAGAATCATAGAATAGTTAAGGTTGGAAAGGACCTTAAGATTATCTAGTACCAGCCCCCCTGCCATGGGCAGGGACACCTCACACTAAACCATATCACCCAAGGCCTCGTCCAACCTGGTCTTGAACACTGCCAGGGATGGAGCATTCACAACCTTCCTGAGCAACCCATCCCAGTGCCTCACCACCCTAACGGGAAAGAATTTCCTCGTTATATCCAATCTAAACTTCCCCTGTTTAAGTTTTAACCCATTGCCCCTTGTCCTGTCACTACAGTCTCTAATGAAGAGTCCCTCCCCAGCATCCCTATAGGCCCCCTTCAGATACTGGAAGGCTGCTATGGGGTCTCCATGCAGCCTTCTCTTCTCCAGACTGAACAGCCCCAACTTTCTCAGCCTATCTTCATATGGGAGGTGCTCCAGTCCCCTGATCATCCTCGTGGCCTCCTCTGGACTTGTTCCAACAGTTCCATGTCCTTTTTATGTTGAGGACACCAGAACTGCACACAATACTCCAGGTGAGGTCAAATTATTTATTTATTTATTTTACCTTTAATAGTGGAAGAATAAGCACCACAAGCAAAAAAAGAAAGCTGTTAACGTCAGCTTTTCCCAAAATTCTGCTTATGTGTGGAGTTCTTTTCAGCATTTTTCATTGAAAGAAGAAAAATCAAGGAAAAAGGGGAAAAGTGATCTTAGGTCATGATTAAAGGTTGTGTTCTTGGTGCTCCTCCAGGACTGCTTGGTTCTGACTCATATAGAGAGATTAATGCTGTCTAAGCTACGATACAGACAGTTGTGGTTCCATGATTGCACATTCATGTTTTATAATGTGTGTTGACCCTTCTGTGAAATTGCCTTTGGAGAAAACATTGGAAATAAGAAAGAAACTCAAGTGACCACTGCTTTTTACATCCCTTTTTAAATGAGACTTTATTGTTTTGGTTTTCTTCAGGAAATCATTTGAAAGGGGAACTTTGGTTTGGGAACACTGGAGTGCAATTATCACTGGCATGTTTCATAGCACAGTGCAGTTCATTGCTTTGCTTTATATCAAGACTGGCTAATTGCACACAGTTTTAGAAAAAAATTAAAATTCAAAAGAACTTGCAGTTAGATTTCAAATGCATGAAAAAATATCTAACAACAGATTTAATGAATACCTAATGAATTCTATCCTCCACTCCCCCAGATCTGAGATGTTCGTTTAGTATGCTTTTGGCTTCTGGTTTAAGTATGAATAACAGATTTCTTCCCTTTTATTTTAGTAATTGTATCATGGGCTACTGAATCTACAGATCAGCCATCACTGAGCTACATAGCTGAACACCAACGTTAACAATGTTAGGTTATTTCTAAACCAGCACTCCTGTTGGGACAGATGTTTTCTCAAGAGCCAAGGTCAAACCCAGAAAGTATAAATTCCATTACAGACAAGGGTGGGGAAAAAGTAACATCCAATGCTAGCAGCAGCTGAAAATGATACCTGCACCTTTTAAACCTGAAAGTAAAGGTGGCAGGGATGGAGTTGAAGTGAGTCTAGGCCAAGAGAGGAGAGTGAATGAGGATGCAGTACAGGAAGGCTGGGCAGGTTGTAGGGGAAATAAATACAAAGCGCAGAAGAAAATCCCACTTTTATACTTGGAGCATTCTGAAGCTTGATTTTTGCATGTAGCCCTATCAGAATCTCAGCTGTAGTTGGGGCATCTGAGAGCCCATGTCCACAAGTGAATCCTGCAGTAATAAACCTCATTATTATGACCCACTAAAACTCTACTTGGGAAATCAGGATGAACGTATCCTGAAGTCTCTGTTCAAATACCTGCCAACAATAGCCCTCACTACAACTTTCTTCCCTCATCAGTAATTTTATTCAAAATTTGTCCGTGCGTTACAAAGAACAAGGAAGATTTTGTAGCTTAAATTACCAATTTCAAATTGTTATGTGTATGTATTCTATTACATGTATCTTTTACTATAGTCATATTTTATTATTACATAATAAATACTTACAAAAATGTGTCCTCTGTGAAAGAAATACTCCCATATGGTGACTTAAACATATTTACCTTTCCATTATAAATTGATAATTGCAGTTTAAAGAGATATATGGTAACCTCTGAATTGATCTGGTGGAGCAAATGATTATTTTTACTTAATTATGATCCACTTATGGTCTTCTTCTTTGGATGGTGAAACACTTTGGTCGTTAACACAGATTGCCTGAAAGAGTTGCCCTTCTGGTGAAGATGAGAGGGTCTTTCGCACAGAGTAAGTTGAAATCTCAGCCTTCTCTTCCATTGCCTGAGGACTGGCCTGTTTTATTGTTCCTGACAAATTTTAGGCATATAAATCCAGATTCATAAAGGGATTTGGATGTACTAACCTTAGCAGTACTACATGAGTGTCTCTTTGGTGATGGAATTTATAGTCGCACACCAAAGACCTACGTTTTCTGGAACGGTGTTTTTCCAGCTTTTGAAAGTCTTGCTGTTTTTTGGCTCATGCATGGTCATACAATTTTCCCTACATCCACATGTTTAAATTAAAAAAAAACATCTGGATGACCTTAGTTCCTCCAGGGTAGTAGAGGGCAAACACCAGCTACAGTGACTAATTCTTAAGGTAAATTTTGGTGACCCCCCCCTCCCCAACAGCTGAGCTGCTGCTGGCAGCTAAAGCTAATGAGCTCTTGCAGCCAGTAATGACTGTTGCTTTCTACATTCTTAGCTGAAAGAACTGCTGCTGTCACACTAGAATAGAAAACACATCTATGTGACAGCATGGTAGAACATTGCATAGGACTTCCTGACACTTCTTGGTGCAAAGGTGAGCTTCTTCATGGGCAGGTTGTGGAGTCTGAAAAATGCAGAGATTTGGGAGTCTGATGAGTTTGTGTAACCCAAATGTTCCTGAGCAGAAGCTATTCACCAAGGTGAAGGCATCTCTGGGAATGCGGCGCAGTATAAACTTTAGGACCAAAAAGTTTCCCAGGGATGGTCCTTTCTGTCAGACAGGATTTTTGTGGGTTACTCCTTGCAGCTCAGTTGTACCTCAGCCCAACTGCAGGTAGCAGGCACTTTGGATCTTGTACAGATTACTGGAGCTACTGAGTTTAGATTATGGAAGAAATTGCTGTTTGCCTGAGCAGATGGTTTTTTTCCTATTGCTTAAAGCAGAAACTTTAGCAGAGTAGTGCAGGCTCTGTTTGCAATACACTAGCATGTCTTCAAACACGCACCAGGAAGCACTGGTATTCAAAGAAAAACCTCTTTGCCCTCTCTCTCATCATTTGCGGTCACTTATCCATCCCAGGAGAGGTTTCTAAGAGAATCACCAGCAGCTCTTGCCAGAGATTCCAGGCATTCAAGTGATGATTCAGACGACATTTATGTGATCGCACTGAAGAGAGCCAGATCTGGATGGTGAGCGACAGCTTTCAGTGCTGGAAGGGAGAATCATATAGCAGGACGAGTGAGCCAATCCATGTGGATGTACTTCATTCAGTGACTGAGGATTTTAACTCTGGAGATATTGCATTACCCGCATATGTTACTTTCCACTAGAAGTAGCCTTAGAAGGATGAAAATATTTATCTTGTCTACACTAAAATGTTTTGTCACTTTAATGATACCATTGAAATTTTTCTTTGGTAAAAAAGCTCTGTACAGTTTGAGATCTGTTTGGAGCTATCTTGTGATCACTTGTGCGTAGTGCCAGCTGACCTAATTATTAGGATGATAGTGTGTGAATATAGTGGTTTACTGAAACTTTAGTGCTAGTCATGCTAAAGTGAGAGACCGTCAGTCATCTCAGAAATCCTACAGAGCCTGCTCAACTGAACATATGATTTGTGAGTATATACTAAATATCTGTTGGTGTGGGTTTTGTGTTATTTTGGGCTTTTTTCTTTTTATTAAAAAAAAAAGAAAAAAGGAAATCAGATTTTAGAAGTGATACCCTAATGAGTGAGGAACAGCAGCTTTCTGGAAAAGCCAGTCTGAGATTCCAGAACTATACCAGTAGTTGGAGGTGTTAGGACTGCCCTGGTTGTTAAAAAAGGTAACATACAAGTACCCCAGGTATGTATATTGATTGCATAAATTATTTTCACCATCTTTGCTAATAAGATAAATGACATTTTAATTTGAAACAACCACACCAGAGGCATACCTAAATAGGTATATCATGCTGTGATATACAATATCTTGTGCTGTGCTTTCATGACAATATGCTCAGCAACCTTGAAAAGCCACCTACCTCTGCTTATCACCATCTGGTCACTTCTAGAAGTGTTATTCACTTCTTTAAATGTTTTTTGTTTTTGTTTTTTTTTTCTAAAAGAGCTTAGGACTGTAGAAGTCCTCATAGGATCAAATACAGCTCGCCATCAGGCCTGTCTGTGAGATGTTGGCATGTTTGATGGAATTATCTTGATCTTATATTTGACAATAATTTCCATGAGCCCCATATTTGAGACTAGTCCATGAATTCTTAGTGATGTCTGGTGAAAGTTAACACTGCAAGTGCTTAAATAAGGCAATCCTGAAATTTCAAAGCCTGTACAGGAGTGATTTATCAGCAGAGATTTATCATATTTAATATCTTCCAGTAAAGAAAAATGGCAGGTACTCTAGAAACAATTATGCTGGGTGGGACAGACCCTTTATTTTTCTGTCTTTAACCCACTATTTACTATTCTAGTAAAGCTGTCACATTTACTAAAGGCTCTACTGATTCGTTCTCTTCCTCATCCCCTTTTTATGCTGTCCCCTTGAGGAGAAGATTTGTTTTCTCCTTTAAACAGCAGGTCTAGGCCTTATAGCTGCTACAAAAGCAAGAGATTAAGTCCTTTATGTGTCCCATATTTTTACAGTGTAGCGTAAGGATGCTTGATTTGACATGGATTGTACCAATGAAATATGAATGTTTTTCCAGTTTTTACAACTGTATACAATAAATTCTTATACAACACTTCTTTTTCTCCAACAAGACTTGGGAATTTAGCATCATTATAGGTATCATTATGCTTTTATTCGAGCCTAGGAGCACTGAACTACAGAGAAATTAGATGATTTTCCCAAAATCCCAGCCTACATGGGATGAAGCAAAAGGTCCCTGTGTCATGCCCTGCACACTGGCGTGGAGCTGAAGCTATTATCTTGTTCTTTCTTCTCTTCTCTATCCTCTTTCTTACTCTAGGGGATCATCAGCCTTTCACTGGGTAAAGCAGCTGCTTGTGATTAAAAAGCGAAGTTTAAAAACAGCACAAAGCAGTAACAGTGCTACATGAAAGCACAGCTCTGGTGACAGATGTGTAACGAAAAGGCAGTAGCACCAACAGGATTGAGAGGTTTTCCAGAAACAAGGTTTAGTGTGAATGGCCAGAAACATTAATTCTGAAACCAAAATTAGTCCTTGTAGATAGAGTATGCCTTCGTTTCGTAAAATGCCTGACTAAAGGGCTGGACTATGCAAGAGGATGCTGAAGACTTCTGATAAATATCTACAAGACAGTCTGTGCAGTACAGAGCACATGAGACCATGACCTATGCAAACTTTCCATCCCTGTTAGAGCTGCAGTCAGTCCTAGGAGACTCTGTATATTCCTTGGGGCAGGAGAGGAGCCATTGTGCTTCCTCAGTCTTTTTTTCAACCAGAGATTCAGTTTTTCCTGATCTTTTGGCTGGGATCTCACAATACCCACAATGTACAATACTTTTTGAGGGTAAGAGAGAACACATGGATCAGAAAAATCTCAGAACTCTTGTAATACTGTATACAACCTACTGTATGTATAAACACCAAAGCACTCTCTAAACTTACAGTTTTAGTTATGTGTTAACCTATAAAACAGAATTCCAGTTACTACAAAAACTGATCTTAATTAAAATAATTATAACCCCAAACTCTAAGTACAACCATATCAGTCTTTCCAGTAGGATTGCCACTTAGAGTTTGCCAAAAGGGTTAACTGGGAGATAAGGGGTAAAATATTTTTTGTGATTTAACTTATTTTACAGCATTCATACCTGTAACTTCTGTTTTCAGAAGCTGAAACAAAAAAGGTCTATTCTTCAGTGACCATTGTACTCAAATATTAATGTAAAATGAATGATTTAATGTGATACTGTTTCTCTGAAGTTAGTGTATGTCTGCAACACTAATGATTTGCATTCCATGTGTTACAGAAGGACACCGGAGGGCCCAAAGCTGCTTATTTTGGTAGATTCTTTGAAGAAAAGACTGCAGTCTTGGGAAATAAGAAATTATTCCGAGAAAAGCAGGTTGCGTTTGAGAAAAGCAAAAACCTTAAGGACCAGAAGCTTTGAAAAAGGCTTCCCTCTCCTCTGTTGGCTCAAAGAAGCTTTTTAGAGGAGCTAGCTCACCTGGGACAGATTAAAAGTGTTAAGTGGTGGGTGATTCTTCAAGAACATATGAACTTAGTCTGAAGGTTGCTGGGGGAGAAAGAAAGGACCTTAGCCAGAAAACAGGCTTCAGGGGAAGGTCTGAGAATTTTTTCTTCTTTGTGAGGGGGTTGAAAGGCGGAAAGGTCAGAGCTGGAAATGTTCAGCCAAAGTAGGAGGACTGTGAAGACCTCAAGGTGGACAAATGGGAGAGGTAATTGTATAGCTTGAGGAAAGGGTTATAAAAATCTTGAAAGAAAGCCAATTATAATTTAAGAGTTGGATAGCTTTGAAGATAAAAGTAACATTTCCTGGAGCACAAAAAGAGCTGTGACAGGAAGGTGGAAGATAATGTGGGGTGGGATACATTTGGTTCTCTTCTCTAGTCCTTGCCATCCTCAATTCCATTTGATAAGTGCAATAAATCCTATCTGAAAAGCAAATGACATAGAATATAATTTTTCATTTTTTGGTTTTACTGTAATTCCTTTACTATATTATTAAAAATTCCATTTTCTAAGTGTTGGGAACCACTTTCTAACTTAATTCTTCTGATTTCTAACCAAAGTTTTCTCTCTGCCAGTCTTTTACTACTCTGTATGACCTTGTACTTAAACTGAAACTGGTTTCAATATGCCTAAAATAGTTCCTTCATTCATCCATTGGCATTCCACAGCAGTGTTCCACCAGCTCATTGTCATCCAGTGATAAAAAATTGTACATATTTTCTCATTGCCAACTCTTTCCAAATGATGCATTTTGTGCTAATTGATATGATTTTAGTCCTATATACGATTCTTATTCCCAATCAGATTTTTTGGTGGGATGTTTGTCATGTCTGTGTTGATACAAAATTTGAAGGTGTCACAGACTGATTTTAGCAAAAATTCTGATTCTTCATTTATGAAAATAGCAGATCGTTCTGTGATTAAGCAAACTTGTCCTCAGGTGACAGAACTGAGGTGACAGTATTCAAACGATCCTCCTTTCAGATTACATTTCCTGGCTTTCAAAACTGTTTCTTGCTTTCCCCCACCACTTTTGTCCCTAAACCTCAGTTACTATTGTCACTCTTAATTTCTCATAACAAGAAGCTTAATGATATCCGTGTAGGTGAGGTATGTTCTCCACTTTTATAGTGAAAATCAATTATAAAAATTATTTAGCACATTCTTCTTTTTCTTTTTTTTTTTTTTTGGTTTTCAATAATCTCTAGATGTAGTTCAATACCAAGGATAATAGGATAATACATTACTATGACTAGTTGTCAGGTTGTATCAGGGAGGTTTAGAGTTTCCTGTGATAAATCATGACTCTATAAAGGTCTAAATCAGCCTTGGGGTCTATAGCATGACCATCAGAAGACCTTGTACTTAGCCATTTTCCTCATAAACAGATCTAGTTTCATGTTTTGACTATTTCTGTGTGTTATCTCCTTTGACTAATCAAATAATGATTTTGCCATCACTAATACCCACCTTATTTTATAACAGGTCCCATTTGCCATTATGAGCCTGCTTCTTGAAAAAAACTGTAAAATTTATCAAGTTTTGCTGAATAGAACTGTTAAGAAAATATTCAATTTCTGAAAACATGGCTTATTATTACAAATAGTGTAGTAGCTGTAAACGCAACGGGACACTCTTTCTAGGAGACCTCACAGCCGAGACTGACGTAAAGAGGGAGAATCAGGACTTGATGTACACACAGAAAAAGACAGTAACAGAGCCAAGAGCTGAACTCTCAAATCCTTGTTGAGTGCTTTTTCTCTTCAAGTTTGTTGTGTATCAGGGGGAATATTAGTCACACCTGTACAGAGACATGGAGACATCTGGCCCTAACAAAGCATCTCTATTTCCAAGTTCTTCTACTATTGTACCCCCAGACTGACTTCTTCAATACAACTCCAGCTTTTTTGATATCTGATCCTCCCTTCTTCTTCCTTTTGGCATTGCTTCAGTCACAGTCCCTTGTACATTAGTTCAGCACTGGATTTACCAAGCTTTTAAGTTCTGCAGTGAAAGATTCCCTTTAGACTTTTATTCTTCAGCTACACCCTTCCCCATGATTTTATATCTCTTTTCCCATCAAAATCTGCATGAAACCATTTTTTTCTAAAGTGTCTTTGTTTTGTCTGCTAAATCCTTTCATATAAATTTAACTCTACAACGCAACTAATCCAAAACCAATAGGCATCCACAGAAAGAAAACAAATCTGATACTGACTGCATTGAGCATTGGCAGGCCAAGAAGCATATGTTTCTTCTCCAATCGATAACATTTTCTATCTAAACTTATTTCAAAGTAATTAGAACAATAAAACATGTTACATTAAAATTGCAAGCAGTATCCTTTCCTGTCTGTATTTTAAGAAAAAAGCATATTTTTCTGTTGTTGTTGAAATATTATAATTTAAAAAAAAATAGGAAAATGTGCATTGAACATCTGGCTTTTGGTGGGGTCTTGCTCTCTCCTATTTTTTCCAGCTGTGTTGGCTCTTTACTTTGACGGATCCTTCCTCGAGCATCCCTGAAGATCATTTTCCTACTGATTGGATGTCCCTTGGCTATCTTCCCATCTTGAGAAAGTAGGAGCGGATACCACACATGAACTTGGCTTAAATGGGACTAAACTGTCCCCTCCACTTTCAGGCACAGCTGGAATGATGAACTTGAAAATATAAATAAAACCCACAGAAAGCAAAGAAGAAGCCCAGTCAGACAGCTATGTCTGCTTTGAAGAAACAGAGCTGAGTACCCTCACCTATTCTTTAGAGTGCTGCACTTCCCTGATAGGGCCAAACCAGAGGAAAAGAAGCCAGGTTAAAGATTTATCAATAAACGTATTAAGAGAAATGTGGTCCATTGAGAAAGGGACTGGAAGGTTGTTGGTCTTTGGGTTTTGTTTTTTTTAACCTTTTAAGTGTTACTTCCTTGGTTTATGCATATATAAATGACGCCATGCTGTCCTTAAGACTCCAGTTTTTAGAGTATCTCCTTTTATTTCCTCACCCATAGCTGGCAGCACTTTTTGCAGTCTCAGGAAAGTTTCTGTTTAAAGGTTAGGACTGAATTAAAAAATATCAATTACCCTGTGATGGGAATAGCTGTTATGATAAGGGTTTCCATGACTGTGGCTGGGATTTCCTAGGCAGAAATCTACATTCTATAGTACATGTGTGCATACAGAATACAACACAACTGGGAAGGATTCTATAAAAAAGTACTGCTGACCTGGGCCTGCATAGTCAGGCTTCAATAGGCCTTTTGGGTTTATGATGCATGCACAGGTTGCCAGCGCAGCATGCATGCATCCTCTGTATGTGTGCAGTAGGGGCTTCTAGAAAAAAGGCCAAAACCCTCTAATTCCAAGTAGGATTTCACATAAATTCCAGGTAGAAAATCACACATGCTTGGAAAATTTAGACGTATAGTAATCTCCTTTAATCTGACTTCTGTAACAAAGGCCAAGAAAAATCATTTTCCTGCATAATTTATGTTTGACCTATGGCATATCTTCTAAGAATAGCAGCTTGTCTTGATGTGACTAGATGGATGATGCACCATAAGTATGCAGCTTGTTCCAATGGTTATTCTTCTTAGAAGCATTCATACTTCTAAAATTATATCTACTGCATTAAATCTCATTGTAATTTTCTTTTGACATCAGTTCCTGTTAGCTGATCTTATTTTGGAAAGCAAGTAATGGAAAATGCTTTCTGACTGTATTAGAGGTTGACAACAGCATTCTTAACCTTAGTAGTGCCCTGAGAAAGGTGTGTAATACACAATACACCTTGTGAAGTTAGGACTTCATAGGGACCGTAAAGACATAGGGATGTCCTTACAGTCTGCCCTCCATAAAATGGCCTGGATAATAATGGCTGTTAAGGCAAGAGGGCTTATATACATAACAGGTGAATGGGACACCCAAAACTGTCAAAATTGATAACGTTCATATGATGGGTGCCCACCAAAGCCACATGCAACTGAATGTATGTCTGTATTGCTATTAGACACTGCTAATTAGATAAGGGGTTATCAGTCTATAGATGTTTGCTAATAAGTGGTGTTAAGTATGTAGTATTGTGATTTCTCTATTGATTCTGAATGCACAGTTTACTGATTTCTGCCGTTCATAAATCAAAAGTCTGCTTTGATCTTCAGCTGTTTTTAAACAATTCTGAGCCATTTTTCTCTGCGACACTTTCTGTGCTTGGAGGTTGCAGTGAGGTGGCTGTCGGTCCCTTTTCTCAAGTAAGAAGCGATAAGACAAGAGGGAATGGCCTCAAGTTGTACCAAGGGATGCTTAGATTGGATATTAGGAAGAATTTCTTCACCTTCCTTGTCAATCATTGGAACAGGCTGCCCAGGGAAGTGGTGGACTCACCATCCCTAATGGTATTTAAAAGATGTGTAGATGTGGCACGTAGGGACGTGGTTTAGTGGTGGACTTGTCAGTGTTAGGTTTACAGTTGGACTTGATGATTATAAGGGTGTTTTCCAACCTGAGCAACTCTACGGAGAAAAAGTCAAGATGGAAAAGATTTGAATGCATGGACTGAATATGACCTCAGATGTTTATATGCCACCAGCTGGCTAGAGTTGTGCACACAGTACACAGCTTGAATGTTTCCTGGCAGAGGGTGTTCCACCCTCTCTCTTGCTCTGCTCAGACAAAAACCTGGTGAGAACATGAGAAAGTACTATGTATGATGAAGGGAAAGAACAATGGAGACAGTGAAACAGAAAAATCACAAATTGATAGTTTGGCATGTGATGAAGTTCTTCTGCATAGATTTCACATCTGTACCAAACAATAACTTCATTAATCCCTCTGAACTGTGTTCTCCATTGTTCTCATCTGTAGCTAAAACTTTTGCCTTTAGGAATTAGTCCAAAAGATCAGAAGATTATTGTTGTGCTATGGACAGCGGATTGTGTGTGTAGATTTGTATGTTAAAATTGCCAAATTAATTGATGTTATTATTTTTTTAAATCTTAAATCTGCTGTTTGGTCTATGGCTTGGCATAACATCATGAGGTCCCTAAACACGAAAGAGAGTGCTTTGGAACACAAAGTGCCTGAGTACTGACGTCAGGTCATTGTGTTTCAGGTTGCAAGTCAATATATCTTTTTGAAGTGACCTGCCTTTGGAAAAGAAGAGTTCAAAACTTTAATTGGCTTTAAGTAAGTTTCTGTAACCAAGAGCAATGGCAATTTCGTGATAGAAATTTCACCAAGTCCACATTGTTGGAACTGAAATAGTAAATATCATCAGAGATAAACTTTTTAATGTCTACATAACAGCAACACTGTGGAGGTACATGTACTGGAAGCAAACAATGACGCTGTTATTTCTTGTCGTATCTGGTTAGGGTACTTGGGAGAAAGACCTCGACCAATTTGCTTTTCGTCTTGTAAACAGTCTGACTGCTTAGATAACAGTCTCTAGTTGTGACATCTCTTAGCAACGCATTGTGAAAATACAAACACGCTGTTTTATTAACCGTTCCACTTTAACTATGTTTTAAGTGCATTTGGAGGACATATTCTCAGATAAACATGAAGGGGGAAATGCAAGAGGCCACACAGAGCCATGAGGAGCATCCTGCAGGAACCTGTCCTACTGGCATCATAATGAAAAGTTTGGCAGAGTTTGGGCAGTGTGGGAGCTGCTCATCCAAAAGAGTGGGATCGCTGGGTAGCATTTGAAGTGAAACAGAGAAAACTACTGTCAATTTGCTGTGGTGATAAAGGGTCTGGAGAAGTGAGTACCAGAAGACCAGGTAGCATAGCTTGTGTGCTAGGAAATGTGGACAGATGAAGGTTTTGTCTTGAAGGGTTTTGAGCAAGAGATCAGATTGTGGCCCCAGGTCATTCATGATGGCAATGGGCTGCCTAGGAAACTGAGGCCTGAACCAGCAGGGAGTCAGCAGTGCATAAGAACATCAGTGACCACACCAAAGAGACAGCAATGGCTGCAGTTGCTATTGACACCCTTCATTAATATAAACAATACTAATCTGTATTTTCATATACATGGAATCGAGGACACTGCTATTGCTGGAGAAAAACTCTCCCTTCCTTCCCATCTATTACTAAATTTTGATGTGAATGCTGAGCTTCCCTGAAGGAGATGAATTTTTCCTCCTTTGAAAAGTGTTGTCCCCATTCCTGAGGATATTTTCTGTCTTCCAAATTTGGTTTGAGAACTAAACAGTTAACCTATTTCAACCACAATGCAATAAGGAAGTGATATTTTTGATAGGTGGGAAAATTCAGTTTTAATTGACTCCATTCCACTCTTCACAAATGACAGCCCTGATAGTGATAAAACTTTACTTTGATGTAAATTGATGGGGAATGGCTGCTCTGTGATTGTAGAAACTTAAAATTAAGGCATTAGAGACATGGTACATGCTACACTTCATCCATATATGAAGCAAAAGTCAAGGAATGAAAAGTTTACTGAGGTTCAAAGAGAAATATTTATGACTTTCAATGCTGACCTACTTTCCTCCAGTTCCTTTTAAAGGACAAACACACACTGAAGGCAACAGGTAACTTTTTTTTTTGTTTTCCACCTAAAATACAGAAATCACATAATTCACACCAAGTAGGCATGTTCATAATGTTTTTTAGAATGCACATCTTAAGATAGTACACAGATATGTTTAAAATTCATTTATTTAGGTACAGCTTCCAGTGTAAAAAACACAGCAGATATTTGGTATAAATTGAGATCCATATTGTTCTAGCTATATTGCTAGCATCACTCATTGACGTGGCATAGTAGTAGAAACACCAATCAACCTACTTTCCTAAATCATACTATTTTTTTTTTCAGGTTCTGATATTCATATAGTGTATGGCTACAGTAATACAAACACTAAGATGCATTTCTTTGTTTCATTTCCCTTTATTTGAGATCTAGTGCTTCTGCTCTTTTCAAAAGTTGTTTTCCTCTTCTCCAGTGCAAAAAGACAATCTTAACTAGCGTCTAATGCATAAGGCTGGGAACCAAGAAAACATTTTTCTCTCTCATTGACAAATTGGTGACTTTGAACTATGGTTATTCTTTGTGGAAGGCTGAAAAGCAAAATCAGTGTTTGCAAGGTAACTTGAGATACTTGGATAAAAAGCGCTATATACAATAAGTATGAAGTTTTAATTGAAGAAATGTGAGCTGGCAAGAACAGTGGGACAGGACAAAACTGTGCTGCAGTCACAAGAATGTGTTCTTCCCCCACCAAAATGTATCAGTGAACTTATGATAGCCTGCTGTTTTTCTAGCTCATTTTGTTTAAATCTGAACTTTGCTGCAGGTATTTGCTTTTTCTTCTCCTTTCCTCACATATTTATGACTAAGGCAAGCTGCAGATGTTTCTTCTGTTTACCAAGAGAGAAACACTTGTAAGCGAAATTTAAGAAACTTCTTCTCAGATTATCTCTATTTTATAATAACCAGTTTTCAGGGGAAGGAATTAACAAATACAAATCAATACTATTTGATCCCAGCTCAGTAGGCTTGATACAATAGCATTTCCCAGATGATAATGCTTGTGCAGAGATCTTTAGGTTCATACAGACTGGTGGTTTTGGCTAACCACAACACCAGTGTCTTTCCCACAGAATGATGAGGTATCCAGTGCATACAAAAGGCAATACTGATACAACTGCACAAAAAAGAAGTGGGTAAAGGGAGAAGGTACTCTCTTGTCCTGTGGCAATTTAAAAGCAACATATGCTTGAGTCTTTATTTGGTTGGTTTTGGTGTTTTGTTGGCTCAGAGGAGCAAGCTGCCCCTGTATGACTTCCCCATGCTATAATCCCTTTCCGGGGGCAGGAGCAGCCAGATCTGGACTGTCTTGAGAGACCATGATTTAATTTTGCCTGCATTCAGGATAGCATTTCAGTATCCAAGAGCCAACGTCCATCCACAGCCATCTACCATCAAAGGGCAATGGAGAAGCGTGTTTTGGAAGGTCGTTTTCTCTCACTTCTGGTGATGCTGGAGTAGAAACTTTAATTTTTTGTATTAGAAAAAGCCAAACACAGGAAAGATTTATTTTGATCTTTCAATAATTGTTTTTGGACTGAAATCACAAAGGGTATTGTAGTTTTGTTTGTGTGCAAAAGATTAAGTTCTCATTGTATTGTTTACAGAAGGGTTATAAACATTTAATATGTTAAGAGTGTTCAGTAATCCTGTCTGGATTTCTCAGGCAGACACAAACCAGGATTTTCTAGAAGCTTTAATATTTGCCCAAAATTCTAACTTTATAATTCTGTTCATATAAAACTTGAACTGAGATGCACCATTTTACTTTCAATAGAATAGGATTAATTTCACTGTATTTTGGTTACCTATAAATTACCTTTACACACCTGGCTTGTTTGCAGTGGGACTTGTGCAGCTCAAGTGGTGACCACGCTCTCTTATGGAACATTTCTTCTGACCAAATGTGGTGTCTGCTTTAGAATCATAAAATTGTTTGAGTTAGAAGGGACCTTTAAAGGTCACCTAGTCCAACCCTCCCAATGAACAGGAACATCTTCAACTACATCAAGTTGCTCAGAGTCCCATCCAACCTGGCTTTGAATGTTTCCAGGGATGGGGTCACCTCTGGGCAACCTGTTCCAGTGTTTCACCACCCTTATTGTAAAAAATTTCTTCCTTATACCTACCTTGAACCTCTCTGTTAGTTTAAAATCCTTGCCCATTACCTAGGATGAGATATTATTGCCATTAACTAGAATGAATTTCACAGAGTAGTGCATATGTAGCCATCAATTTTTGATCAGAAAAATCCCACTATTAATATTTAGTGGCTGTCCTTTTCCCATTGAAGTTTAGAGGAAACATCATTGGACCCCATCACTGGCTGCCCTATTAGTAGATTTTAACTATAGCCCATCTCTCAGGCCTACTTGTCAAAGTGTTTCCTTCTAATATATTAAGAAACCTGGGCTTGATGGCATTTCTAAAATGCTTCAGGCTTCAGCCTTACCTATCTTTTCAATTTCTCTGTACTGTCATTCGTTTTGGCAACATTAGTTTTAGGCACATAACACTCTCAGCTGCATTTCAACCTTTTAAAAGTTCAGGAAACAAATGCTAATGCAGATGACTTTCCAAGGATACTCTCAGAAATGGGGTAAGCTTAGATACTGTTGTCTGAAGAGTGGGAATGAAAGGGTAATCGGAAAAATAAATACAACAAATTTCTTTGTTTATTAATTGATATCATGTAGATGAAAATGAAAGTAATTGGTGACAGCCTGTGTTTTTCTCACTATATTCAAGTACCCAGAAGAGAACAATTAATAAAAACAACTGAAATCAGATGAAACAGACCCACTCTTTTATTAGAATAATATCTGTATGTGGTGTAGTCATTGTACAACTGCCATAGAAGAGGAGTTATGTTCTCAGATGGTGATCTCAGGCATTTTTACGTCTCTATTGTCTTTTACTGTGTCATTTATTTCCTGTAATTGCTAATATTGGTGTTAGCAATTAAAGGAGGTGTTTTAAAGATGTGTAGATGTAGCACTTAGGGACATGGTTTAGTGCAATTTTACGTTAACAGTTGAACTTGATGTTCATAAGGGTGTTTTCCTACCTAAATGATTCTTTGAATCTATTGTATATGCCCAGTGTCCTAACCAAGGTGATCAAGACCACCATTCCTAGTGCAAAACTGCAAAAAAACATTGCCTTAAGAATCGCTGTAAAATTATTTTTGCAGTGTTTGCTTTAAATACAGATTTTTATTTTTTATCTTTTTGTATAAAGATAACTACAACTAGCCCTTACTTGTAAGACATGATTAAAGAAAAAACTGAATGTAACACTACTTCTAGCCTGAGTTTCTTGATTGTGTTTTTTAACCCATTACATAGCTACTCTTTCTATAGCTGCTATGTAGTATGTTGAGGGGGAGGTATGGGCTTATTTATCAATCAGATACTTATTTCACACTTGTCCAAAATTTAACTGTTGTGTAAGTAGACAGCCTCTATTTGAGATACTTTTGATATCTTTTTTTGTCTTTTTTTTTTTTCTTTAATAAAATACCTCCAAACTCCTGTAGTTCTCACATAACCAATCTAGACATGATTTCTACTTCATCCTCCCAAATTGAAAATGGACAACAGACTACTAGGAATATGAAATGCAGTTTTGTTCCTTATAAGCAAGAAACTGTTTTTTTCTTTATTCTAGTGAGATTGGCTTTTATTGACTTCAAATGTGTTCATTTAGTAGGGCCTCATAAAGGGAGAAATAGCTGATGCTAACTAATTATCTGAAATGTGTTAAGTAATAAATACAAGAAGAAATAATTCTAGAAGATGTGCCAAAAAAACAAACCACAGAGAACATTTACATTTATATGCTTAGCTATTTGTCCACATTTTAGAGGCCTCTGCACATGGTGTCATTCACACTGCAAATGTGTCTGTATCTGCCTATTTTATGTTCTTTCAATACCCTTTTGAATTCAGTCATTCATTATTGCAAGGCCCATGAAGTCCAGGCTTTGGACTTTGGACTTAATAGTCTCTTTAGACTGTTTTATATTTTTTCTGAACACATTTCAAATAATGTGTTAGCAAATGTCATGACTGTCATTTTTTGGCCAAGGTGGCATAGCTTGCATCAATGAGACTGCCCCACCTTGGTAAAAAAGAGCCATGAAGTTTCAGCGAGATCTGTAACGTTTGCTACTTTGCAGCTATGAAACAGAATCTGGAAGAGACTTTCTAGGGTTAAGGTTTACCTGAAACCCTGTTTTTCTGTAGCCTGACCAAAGTTGCAGCCAGGATCTTCTTAGATCCATTCATGATAGTCAGGAGCTGGAGACTATCTGCAGCTACTGAAGAGTTGTATACTGATACTGATTGGCAAAAGCAGGGTGAAGTAAGCCTTGGGCAACATGTTCCAGTATGTCAACCACCCTCACAGTGAAAATTTTTTTCCTAATATCTAATCCAAATCTCCCCTCTGATAGCTTAAAGCCATTCGTCACTATAAACAATAATATTGTGAACAGTATGTCCTAAGCCTCATAAACTGAGCTGAGAACCTTCATTGTCAGCAAACAAGGTAAAAAATAAAATAAATAAAATAAAAAAATACAATAACATACATTAAATTAAATTAAATTAAATTAAAGAAATAATGTTTTCCTTCTCTAAAACTTTGTCTTTCTAAAGCTATATGTTGCAATTCATGCTTGGCTTATCTCCATGCAAAGTGTGATCTGGGAAAGCATTTAAATACTGTAAAGGACATCTCTGTGCAGCATATGAATTTTCTCTTGTATATTTGCTCCACTGATAAGGGAAACCAGTTTAAAAGGTGAAGAGGTGACAGGTCCATAACGTGTCACTCATGTCAACAAAAAAGTAATCAACAAGGAGCTTGAATGTTCAGAAATCAGTTCAGAACAACCACATAAATTTGGTGAGTGTTCAGATCCCAGAGAGTCTTTTCCATAAGGAAATGGAGAATTCATGTGAGCTTCATGTTTGGGTGATTGTATCTGCTGTCATGAATTGTGCTTTGACTCAATGCTCTTTTCTAAAATGAGCAATGGACAGTGTTTACAAAGCAGCCTACTAGAGCTTTATTTTAAGCAGTGTGAATTTCCTTATGCCCAGCACCTGTTTTGAACAAATTCATGCAGATGGTTCATATGAACTGTGGAAATAAGTCTTTTCTTTGGTTCCTATTCAACATAAAGCTCCAGGCTTTTTGTGGCTTTATCTGTATGGCACAATGCAATTTGTGTATGCAGAAACACCCAAGCTCAGGCTGAACTAACTGGACTACATTAGATATGCCTGTCAGAGAAAAATGCTGTTCTAAAGCAGCTAAAGTTAGGATAGCTCTAAATCATAGAACCATAGAATAGTTAGGGTTGGAAAGGACCTTAAGATCATCAAGTTCCAACCCCCCGTCCCCTGTCAGAGACACCTGACACTAAATCATGTCACCCAAGGCTCTGTCCAACCTGGCCTTGAACACCACCAGGGATGGAACATTCACAGCTTCCCTGGGCAACCCATCCCAGTGCCTCACCACCCTAACAGGAAAGAATTTCCTCCTTATATCCAGTCTAAACTTCCCCTGTTTAAGTTTTAACCCGTTACCCCTTGTCCTATCACTATAGTCCCTAATGAAGAGTCCCTCCCCAGCATCCTTATAAGCCCCCTTCAGATACTGGAAGGCTGCTATGAGGTCTCCACGCAGCCTTCTCTTCTCCAGGCTGAACAGCCCCAACTTCCTCAGCCTATCTTCATACAGGAGGTGCTCCAGTCCCCTGATCATCCTCGTAGCCCGTCTCTGGACTTGTTCCAACATTTCCATGTCCTTTTTATGTTGAGGACACCAGAACTGCACACAATACTCCAAGTGAGGTCTCTGGAGAGCAGAGTAGAGGGGCAGGATCACCTTCTTCGACCTGCTGGTCACACTCCTTTTGATGCAGCCCAGGATACGGTTGGCTGTAAGCACACAGTGAATGTTAAATTTCTCATCAACCAACACCCCCAAGTCCTTCTCCGCAGGGCTGCTCTGAATCTCTTCTCTGCCCAACCTGTAGCTGTGCCTGGGATTGCTCCGACCCAGGTAAATACTTGCATCTGGTACTTCTGACAGTCCACTGCATTACCCTTTCCCCTCACACCCCATTTGATACGTCAATCTTTCGTCTTCAGTGACCTGAAGAGCTCCCACAGCTTCCAGTTTGTCACCATCACCTCCATTTCTTTACGATGGTGTTCCCAGGCCTTCTAAGCACCCAAAACAGCTAAGAAGTAATCCTAGTGGCTAAAAGGGATGAAAACACTTTAATTATTCCAAACTATGGAGTTATAATAGGCAACCTGGAAAGAAGAAGGAAAAGGTCAACTGGAAGACATTGTCTATAGTAAGAAATTATTATAGCAATACTTCAGATATTTGGGTAGCTTATATAGTTTCTAGTATTCTAGAATTCTAGTATCTAGTTTCTAGTTTCTTATCTCGTATCTATATTTCAGGATAATGGAGAGAGTCTACTTTATATTAAATCAAACAAATTTCACTGCCATCTGGTCTGACAAAGTATGTAATTTTCTTTTGCTATGGCACCAGCAACAGATTGCATCAGCACTTGGAAACTGCAATAGCATATACATAAAAAGAAGAGTTTCTATCCAGAGATGCTGAGGTTAGGACTCTTAGAATATGTGCACTTTTTATGGTTAGATTGTCAGGGTACTAAAGTAGTTCCTACACCTAAATATGTTTGTTTCTGCAAAATGGAGGTCCTTTAGGATACATAACTTCCTTACATGGATGGTTCTCTGCGTACACAGTTAATTCTGTAAAAACCCCAAATCACTGGGTTTTCTATTGGTGAAGGTGGCTGGTGAGGGTTTACACCATTGAACAAAATTTGACTTTTAACACAAAAAATGCAACAGAAACAGAACACAAAACATTTCCATCCTGAAAACTATTACCAGATGAGAGGTTCTTCTACAAAAATATCTTCAGAGACTCTAACCAGGTGAACCTCATAGATGAGGATGAATAAGAAAAAATTCAGCTCATATAATTGTTCTGCGGTGGTACGTGTTATTGCCTTTTGACAACAGGGACATGGGGAATTTGCTTGGCTCTGTCTTTTCTGAACATAAAATCAGATAATAGAGAGCATAGCCTATAAATGGTTTTGTATTTGCCATTTGCAAAGATTTAAGGGTGATTTGTAGTTAGTATTAATAGCTAATTTGTTAATATTTGTAGTTAATATTCTTCAAGGCCAGGTTGGACAGAGCCTTGGGGGACATAGTTTAGTGTATGGTGTCCCTGCCCATGGCAGGGGGGTTGGAACTTGATGATCTTAAGGTCCTTACCAAAACTAACTATTCTATGATTCTATATTAAATGACTATTTTTCCAAGTGGTAAAATGACAGCAAGCAGGTTAGCTGTGAGTCTGTTAAACTGGCTAATACTGCGGCTATTTTTTATTAAGAGATTTCTAAAACCTATACTAATTTTGCAAAGTACCAGAGAAGAAGCACTAAAAAACAGTGATTTCCTTAGGTTTTTGTTGAAAAAAGAAAAAAAATCATAAAAATGCAGAGGATAAATAAACCCCTGCCTTCAGGCTAAAAAGTCTGGCTTGCTGTCTGCCTGCGCTCTCTTTAAATCTGAAAGTAATTCTTCTATGGGAACTTTGATTTGATTAGATTAGTCATAGGGTTGAGGAGGCTTTTTTGGTTGATTTTGGTTTAGTAAACTGCTGAAGTTTTTTTACGTGGGCTTGAGAGAGTCTTGGGACCAAATTCAGACTTTGTGTAAGTGGACACTTGTCGTGGTTTAAACCCAGTCAGGTAATTCGTTCGCTCACTTCCCCCCCTTTTCTTGCCCTCCCCCTGCTCTCGGAGGGACGGAGAGGAGAATCGAAAAGAATGCAACTCCCACAGGTTGAGATAAGAACAGTTTAGTAACTAAGGTATAACACAGATCACTACTGCTACCACCAATGATAATAATGATAAAGGAAATAACAAGGGAAGAGAATACATCATCTCACCACCAGCCGACCGATAACTAGCCCCCCAAGCCCGACCAAGCTCCGACCGATACCTCCTCCAACCCTGCAGACCCCCAGCCCTTCCGGCTAACTCCCAGTTACCTCCTGGGCATGACGTGCTGTGGTATGGAATACCTCTTTGGTCAGTTTGGGTCAGGTGTCCTGTCTCTGCTTCCTCCCGGCTTCCCCTCCTCCCTGGCAGAGCATGAGGCTCACAAAGTCCTTGGCCAAACCAAAACATCATGCCGAGCTGAAAGTCAAAACACAACACTGCACCAGCTACCAAGAAGAGGAAAAATGACTGCTACTGCTGAACCCAGGACAACACTTCACTCTGGGTCTGATCCTAGCCTGGGAGGTAGCTCAATGAATCTCTGTCAGGCACTGAAAGATGTCCATGTCATGCAGAACGATTCAGACAGGTTTCTTTTCAAACTATCTAGAGCACTCAAATGCGGAGGCCAGTGTCGCCAGTGCATTGGTGCCATTTACTAGAACTGCAGTTTAGATATTAAACTGTTTCCTAGAAAATATTGTTAATATTTAGGATGTCAGAAATTGTTATAATGTTTATATTCTTAATAATATTTATATCCTTAATATTTAGGATATTAGAATTTGTTATAAATACTCACTTGCCTGGGGAGAGCAGAAGCTGCTCTGTTGGCAGATGTATCTGTGTTGGTGAAGGCTGTTCATAACAGCACTTCCTGAGAACATGCATGGTTCCTGCTAATCTTGTTCAGGCATGAGCTTCTTAAAGTGTAAATGCTGTTAGAAATCCTATTTGTTTTGGCAAGAAACACAATCACCCAGGATCATAAGCAAGATAGGTAATTTTTTAATTTTAAAATAACTTGTTCAGTCAGCAACTCAGTGTCTCAGAGTTAAGTGCTAATACAGTGTGATTTACACTCAACTCACAAAGACAATTTCTAGGGTAAGGGTCAAGAATAAAAATATATGTATTGTATTGGTATGGTTCCAGGGCTGGGTTGCATGCACTATACTACCTAAGTATAGTACTTATGCTACCTAAGGAATTAAGATTGCACTTTTCCACCTCTGTGTGTAAAACTGCTTTAGGAGGCAGTCACATACCATTGTGGAAGAAGATGCAGTACTACATAAATTGCCATTGCAGAAGACATCCTGATTCATGAATAGTATAAATGCACAGATTCACCCAGATGGATTATTTTGGCTGCTGATGTGCCTGTGAATACTACCATGATAAAACTTTAACTTGTTTTGCTCTTCTGTCTTAAGTTATGGAGAAAAATATTTCAAAATTGAAATTTGCTTCCTATAATTTTTGATATTAATTTTATTTTACATTCTACTTTAAACAATCCAGAAAAAAACAATTGGTCAAAATTCAATGGAAAAAACTACTATGTCAGGAGAGCTTTAGATATTGTGGATCTGCTCAGGGCAGAAGGATGACATCCAATGACAGATCTCTGTCTCCTCCAGGAGTATACTTTCTCGTTTTATTGATACTGTAACATGATGATTAACTTATTTTTGCAGGGCAGTTGAACATGAATGATAATTAATTTGAAAAGTTTTATCTGCAACTTTCATTTTCTGTTGTGTTGTGGAGTTGTTTTTTTTTGAATAACATACTGCAGGCCTATAAAAAATCAAGTACCTCTTTAGGATGATCAAGAATTCAGGTAATAATGTGGCAAAGATAATGATTTGTTGTCTTAAATATAGTGTAAAAAGCAGTCAGCCACTGCCTGTTAACATCTTCCTAAGTTGCTCAGTTTTGGTGTAACAGGGCTATGTGGAAACTGAAAACAAACATGAGCTGCTTGGGTCTGGTGGCTGGGTCCTGCTCCCCATGCTCTGTCTGTTAAGGTCTGATCTTCTGATAGCAAGCACAGAATCAGTGTCTTCCTACTTTTGCAAGGAAACACATCTGCAGTGGCTGAATTATTAACATGTGACAGAAATTTTAAATTAGCTTGAAACAGAGAAAAGCCAGACACTGCAAGACAGTGACTCTGTACTGAAGAGCTTTCATTTCTTCTGTAACCTCGCAGTGTTCCCACATCAACTCCTGGGTTCCTATGAACATCACGCTCACCATCTTTATGTGGTGTGTGAGACTTACTGATATGGTC
Source organism: Pezoporus occidentalis (assembly GCF_034315485.1). Taxonomy (NCBI): domain Eukaryota; kingdom Metazoa; phylum Chordata; class Aves; order Psittaciformes; family Psittacidae; genus Pezoporus; species Pezoporus occidentalis. The sequence goes on along the minus strand of NW_026914940.1, from coordinate 11,878,044 downwards.
TATCCCCATTAACAGAGCTCACAGTCCATTTTGGTAAAACACAGAGAATACTAATAAACTGATTTGATCTCGTTTGACCAGTAAGTACTACTATTTGTTATTACAGTGATATTTTTCAACTACTGTGAAAAACCATAATTGATTTTTTACACAAGGTTAATATTTCCAAATTACCCTAGAGTTGAATCACAGACCCAAAATTATTGCAATCTCTTGATTACTCATTATTACTTGTTAATACATGAATAAATATTTTACCAACAAAGCTAAAACAGGAACTAGAAAATAGCTTTATTTAATGATATATTTTTCTAGTTTACATAATCTTTCCATTTTTACTTAGAAAAAATATGTACTTGAATAAAGCCATTGTTTTATATAGCTCAAAAGGCTGTCTTCCTCACTGAAAAATACCAGGTAATCAGTAGTGGTAATTGCAAATGAAGTAATATTATTTTCTGGTAAAGTTCTTCTCCAGCCTAGCAATAATTCAGGCTGGGGGAGAGAAAGTCTTTACCAGGCTGGGAGCTTAAACAACTACATCATAAACCACTGGAAATATTTTCAGTGAATTCAAATACAGTTTTACTGAGACACTTAATTTATGCCCTAAAGCAGAAGGTTTGTTAAGCCTTATAATAATTATTATGGTTATCAAAACTGCAGGTACTGGCCTCAATATATAAACATTTTACCTTTTGTCTTTACCTCAGCAAAAACCTTCTCATATCAAAAACTGTCAGAATATTTGTAGATTTTCATTAGCCTAGGGAAAAGAAAAATGAAAGCTTCTCAAGGAAGATCACTTGTGGATATTCTACATTCTCTAAAGCAAGTATGGAAGTTTAACAAATGAACACATGCTTACTACTTGCCACACTCCCAGAGCTCGTACATATAATTCAATTCCTCTATGAAAAGAGATAGTAGAAATAATTAAACTAATCTAAGAGAACCCTTATGATCCTCACAAGTGACTTGGTAAAGAGAACCACTTTTCATATATTTGTTTCACGGCAGCCCAACCACTTCAGCTAATAGTTTGCTTATTCTTTTAGGCATTTGTACCACTGAATTCTCCTCTGAATGTATGGTAACAGGGATTGTGCTGGCACTTTTCTGACAACAGGCTGAGCACAAAAGCTGCAGTTGCAAAGGGAAATTGCACAACATGGCTGTTTAGGCAAAATAAGTAATTGTGTTCAAGAAGAGTTTAATTTCTAATTAAAATCTTGCTAGGTGCAAAGGCCTGGCTTGGCTTCCCCTTTGTCTTCAGCTGCCAGCGTATACAGGTGTCTCCAATTCAAGTGATCATCACAGGGTTTATGAATAATGATTGAAAACTTTTGTATTTGGATGAATAGTATCTCAAAAACAGAGTGGCACCAATGATGAGCCCCACAACTTCATGGACAGTACTTTTAATGAACTCATTGATAAAGGACTTAAAGTGCTTTGCCTGCTAAGAGCACTACATTGCAGATGAGAATACTCCCACTTTTCCTGGCCAAATGTAGAGTAAATGTATGAATAGAGAAATGTGTGCTTAGCTTTTTTTTCTGCCTCTCTACAATCTTCACCCAGATATGGACTAAAGCACTATGATGGCTAATTTGGAGCATGTACCTCTGGCTCCTCAGGACTGTGGGAGGTTCCCAGAAGCTATTTATATGGGGGGCTCTGGACAGTGCAGAACCACACCAACCTAACACTTTCAGACTGGCCAAGGAAGAAGCAATGCAGTAGCTAACACGGCACCAGGTGGGAAGGGATTTTTATCTTCAGGCTTGGTTTTTGGCACCTGAAGTCTACTTAGCTTCTGCTTTAGACACCAAAGTCCCATTTCAGACCTTTCCATAAATTTCGTTTTATATTTAGAAGTAAAATACAATGGATAAGAAAAAAAAACCCACGTTTTTGGCTCTGGTTATCAATTCCCTGACACATTTGGTTACACCGTGTCTGGCCCTAAAGATACATGATTTGTACTCTGGTATTTTGCACTCTGCCAAAACCATTAGAAGTAAAAGTCAGTCTACAGCTCAGAATTTAACACGGAACATTTTAGAAAAAGAAATCTAGATATAGATTTCTAGATGGTGGCTGTTAGCTAAAGTCCTGGTGCTGGCTGTTAATTGTGGAGCAATTGCATTATGCTTAGACAGCCCGTAACTTACTCCTGCAGCATGCAATAGATGTGTACGATATTGCCCTGTAATAACACACTGTGTTGTGGACTACTCAGACATACACAGTATCAAAGCATATCATGGATAACTGCAATCACTGGTTGGATCATATCACTAATCTTGAGGCTGCTCATCTGCTCTGTTTTTTTTCATCAAACATCAATTCTGAACTCCTCCTTGAGAAGTTTGCTTTCTGTTTTAGACCTCCAGTTCTAGTAGCTTCATTTAAGGACCATTTAACCAGAGGAAGAAGTATTAGGTTTCTGTATAGGCTATTAAGAATTGGTTTTAGTTGAAGCTGTGAGAGCAATGTGGAAAGTACAGGCTGTGGAATCTGACTGCAATGATTCCCTAATGGCAATGAAGAGGTGATAACAACAGATAAAAAGTGGTCCAGAAACAATGAGCAATGAACTGGGAGGTGCCTTCAGAACTGGACAGCAAACAGCTGCTCATTTAATACACTGCCCTCATGGCTTTGTATCTTTTTCCTGTGCCAGAAAAAACACAACTTATTAGTGTAGGTCTGCAAACTAGCAAGAAGATCTGGAATACACCTTTCCACGTGCACCAGGGAATTCCTTCTGCAGGAAACAAAGTGGGGATAAAGCAACCTCCTCTTCTCCTCCTCTTGTTGGAAAGGCAGAGGAGCAATTGTGATAATATATTCCTTCAGTCAACGGAATTATGGGCATGAGATGTGAAAGCAGGAGGCATCTTAACCAAACTCGAGACTGATCAGATCCTGTGTGTACTTGTGTTTGATTCTTCAGATGTTCCTCTGGAAAAATCACACAAGACTTTTACAAAAGTAGCAGGATTGTTAGTTTAAAATCAATATTCTTTCAGCTCTTGACATTTCATGAACACCCGAGGGAGGTGGTGAACTCTCTTGACCAACTCTTTGGCACAGTCTATTGACGCACTCTATTGACAGGAGTTCCCTTGACAATGCAGGCAGTAAAGGACAGGCTGTACCACCTCACCTTTGGAGAGCTTTTCTGATGAGTTGCCCTCAGGGGACCCCATGGCAGCTGCTGCACAGAAGCCACCAATGCACTCCGTTTCTATCACTACAAAGGGCAAATTCCCTTGAAGGTCTGTGTTTGGCAGGGTGCCACTCATTGACTCATCACCACTGCTTCAGCACATGGTTCTGCTGCTGTTTCTTTACAGCATGTGCGTGGACAGTGTGACCCTTTCTGTCTTTTCCTTTGATTTCGAGCATATAAATCATTATTTTGGACTTGCTGAGATTTTTCAACTTCCATCAGTAATTGTAGTGTTATAATGAGATATTCGATAGCCAGATTGCTTTTGTTTTAACTCACATTTATGGCCATTTATCTATAGCTTCTCTCAACTCCTTTTTTGGTACAAATCCCTTTGCTTAGACGTGGGCCAAAAGTATTTATTTTTCCTGAAATGCATTGATAGAAGTGGTCCTGGTTGCCTCATTCTAACAAAAGATAATTGGAAAAGATAAGATTTCTCACTTTACTAAAAGGTGTCTGACTTTTTCAGAGGATTCATTTTTTATTTTGATGAACATTGAAAGGATAATCTTTTTTCAATTTCATTCATACCCAGTCTTGCTATTATTTGCACTCTCTTATGTATTATTTCTACTATGTACTCAATCACTTGGTGAGCTTCGAAAGCGGTTATTGTGAGGAAAGCATTTGTGGAACATTCTTGCACATTAGCTTATTTCTTTTAGTTGCAAGAAAATGTTTCAAAAATACTGGAGTTTTCTTTTCTGGAAAGAAAAAAAAAGGTATATTTAATTTTTTTCAATTTTGCCACACTAGAAAAAAAATCTGGGGGAGGGGAGGGGACAGGATTTTCTACCTCATACAGAAAGATATTTCTTTACAAATCAAATTCTAATTTGGCTTTAGCCCTTGCAGAAACTTTGACCAAATTCCTATATGAAGTGTTTGGATCAGATTTTCAAATTCCCCTCAAGAATTTAGATTTCACACATCAATACTCAAGTTTCAACAAGCAACACTTTGTCAACCTCGTTTCAAAACAAAGTTTCATGCAGACACCTGGAAAATGTTATTTCCAACGTGACACAGAAATGGAAAAACAGAAAACTTTTATTTTGTTTTAAATGGACAACAAATTGTGTTCCCATTACAGTTAATTTATGTCTGTGTGGTGAGAAAACCTAAATGTTCCAAAATAAATCAGCAGAGTAAGAAAGGAGACTCAAAAAATAGCTAACAAGACAGATAAAACCTTGCAAAACAAATCTGTTTTTTGATCTCCCATAATGCTTTTCTTCTGTTTCATTCCTGCCATACACTGTTGTCTGCTGTCATTGCTTACCACCTTGTGTCTATTTTGGAATGTGAAATACACGGGACTGGGACCCATCTTTCAAATTTTGCAGGCTGCCATGGATGTCAGGTGTTTTGTGTAAATATGGCAATATGGTTGTGGCTGCTTGTACCTACTCAGTTGTTACTGTGGTACACCCTGCCTATCTGTGTACACCCTGTGACTCTAGAAGCACAGCATCTAACAAACAGTAACAGCCAAGGAAAATAATCCCTATTCACTCACCTGTCAGTGCTGACTTTGTCAGCTGAACAAACCCAGTTCCACCCCACAGATATATTCCTGCACCCATAGCAGTTATGAAAATCATATGCAATAAAATGCATCCTTACAAATTGTAACTCATATGCTTATTTAGTAGCCATTCCTTTGAATAAAAATACAAATGGGCAATGTCAGGTCATGAACAAAAAGCCAGTAGTGCCAAATACATGAAATTGAAATACAAGGCCTGGGAATGTAACCTAATAAATGAATAATAAACCAGACAGACAGATAAGAAGGGCTTTTTTCAGAGCTATGCAATTCACACAGCTTAATCTTTGTAAGGGAGAGAAGTGTTGCAAATGCTGCCTAATATTTTTCTAAAGCTCATGTCTTATGGAAAAAACTACTAACCATGCTGAAATGATTAGAGTGATTGTACCATGAAATGGCTTGGATTTGCTCATCTGGCTTCAAGTTCAGAGGAATGACCAACAAACCGACCAACTTATGTTCTTTAACAGTGTAGACCCAGAAGGGTTTGAGCAGATGTTGCAGGCTTACTCCAGGCAAATACATGAAGTCTTGTGGTTTCTCTTAAGTGTTTGCTAATATCTACCACATTGCAAAGTCAAATGTCCTTTCTCAACAGAGCTGACTATTCATAACACAGTACAGATGATTTAATCTGTGGTTAGGACTTTCCATTTCTACTAGAGCTATGTAAAGTCTGAGCTGTTCAAACCTATATTATATTGACATGCAAAACAAAAGAAGGCAAAAACTCCCAATCCATTCCAAACACTGAAGCTCTAACAGTTCACACCTCAGCAGCTGGATTATGTTGTGATGTTACCCATGACCCTGTGCATGTCCATGTGCTACTATGGCATTGCTCCTTCAAGCCCATAACTGAACGAAGTGGGAGGGGTTTTAGAAAAGTTTTTGGGGCAATTAGAGGTATGTTTTCAGAACTAAATTCACCAGGATCTTGACTTGACTTGATTCTGTCACTTGCACCAAAGTGATCATCCGTACTCCTCTCTCATTTGTGACACAAAATAATAAATATTAACTTTTCATGTTGAAAATATTATTTGAAATTCACTATCGGTATTCACAAAACCACTCTAAAGTGGTTTTGATATGATCATTGTTTCTTTCAGAGCTAACATAAATTCTTTTTGCAATGCTGTCACATTGAAATCCTGAAGAGATTTGTGTTGTTTGGTTTGCAGTTGTTTTTTGTTTGTTTCGGGATTTTTTCTCCAGAAAAGTGTTTTATTCCAAAAATGTGAAGTTCCTGAAGAACTCAAATGAATCCCTTTTGAATTTGCTGAGGGCTTTTGGACAAAAGCATTGGATGGTAGAAGATTTAGAAAACTCTGAACAATTTGTTTTGACATCTTTGAACAAAGGCATTTATTAGTTTTTACTTGAAAAACTGTTTCTGATACTAAATGAAGACAAAAGCCTGAGAGATCTGAGACACACAAACAATGAATGTTGTGTCAGAAATACCTCCATGTATTTGGATTTTTTGTTGGTTTAGCAAAACAAACAATGGGTTTGGGTTGACTGGAGATTATTTTCTTCTTTATGTTCTCCTCAGCTTGGACAGAGAACCAAAAAACAGAAAAAACTATTTCTTACACACCACTGCTCCTGAGTAACTCCCAGAACAAGGCAGAACAAAATCAAGTTTATACATTGGTTGAAACGCTGGCCTCTTTGAAATCAATGGCAGAATTCCCATTAATTTCACTGGGGTCAGGCTTTCACCTTCATCTTTAACTTACAGCTCAGTTTTCCTTCATTATACATTGCAGAAGTGAAGGAGGCTTCTTTCTGGTCAAATCACTGCTAGCGAATCTGTCCCAAGAGAAATATGTAATACACACTTCTCCTTTCTGTCCTATAAGAGCACAGGAAAAAGCACATTTCTTCAACTTTTATAATGCATATGGGCGTTTTCAAATGTATCTCAATGTCTTTGTCTATAGTAAACCCTGTTTAAGATGTTAATAATTTTTGACAAGTACTTCCCTTGTGTCTGGATTTTGAAAGGAAAACCTAGAGCATAAAATGGCCTTGTTCTAGTGATGAAGTGGATTGAAACCAGCAGAAGCTGATCGCAAACAGCTTTCCTCAAAATGTAAGTTCAGTTTTCTTTCCCATGGATTTCTACTTTGTCTTTTGCTGCAAGCTGGCAACTCTAAAAAGATAGGACAAAAATCAAACTCAGAAATCTCCCTTAAATACTAATGCACTGTCCAAACCTTGGTTTTTTTTTTCATAAACTCTACTTTCTCCCTGACATCCAAACAACAAGGAAAGAAAATTTATCTTGTAAAAACAGTCTTCAGAGAGCTTTGTTTAAAGCTTAGAGCAAAACAAAGGCCTCCCAAAGGGGGAGTCTGCACCCTGAGGGTCAGACCAGTTATTTCCCATACCAGGGCCAGCCCAGCATCACACATCTCCAGTTCCTTCTGTTTATTGAGTCAATGGCAAGTCATAGGAAATATGCACTTTTCACCCATGTATGAGAATAAAGCAGCATTAATTGGATCACAGTTTTATTTATATACAGTTTCAAGGCCTATCTGAAAGCTTTTGAAAATCTAGCTATTTTTATGACAGAGTTAGAGATGCAATGAATTTCCTAAGGCTAACAAGTCATCATATATCAGGAAGCCATGATAGCTGAGCATGTGCTCTTTGTTACTGGAATTTGAGTGTATGTCTGAGTCCTTGGATGCCTAAAAATAAGTGTTATTGTTTTGTGTCTTCCTATCTTACAAAATACATTGTTGTGAGAAGGCAAAATACTTCCGATTCACTTGATTAAGAAAGGGCATCTCCATTGCAGCAGATATATTTGAGAGTTGCTCTAGTCTTTTATAAAGAGCAAAGAGTTAGTGTGTTCAATGGAGGTGAATGGAATTCATCTTATCCTAACCTAAATGCCTGCAAATGGCAATGCATCCCATCCTGGTCTGCAGTGACAATGCTGATGAGATCTTCATTATGGTCATTAAAGCTGAGGCTCCTTGCAGTCATCTGGACACCTACCTTTGGGTACCTTCCAAACTTGAGGAAGACTTCTTCACTTTTATTTTGTCTGCTGGTGTTCTCCAAGGTAAAAACTTACATTAGGTCTCGTTTATTATTTGGTTTGAACATGTTATCCACGTAGATGTCACTAAATTTCTACTGCTGTTATATGTAAGTTGTTCAGGTCTTCCGTGCACTGTTTTCCTTTATTTTATTTATTCATGGTAATATCTGTTTGTGTTTTTAAGTAAAATCTCTTGCTACTTGTGATTAGAAACTCCCCAGGGAGTCAAAGCTAATAATAGATCTCATCTTAAACCAAATTAGGGACATAAGTTTCTAACACATATTGTTAAAAAAACCCAAGGAAGCAAATAATAAAAAATAAAAACCTGTGAGGAGGAAGTGAAATTCTAGCTTCATGTTGAATGAGAAAGATCATGAATGTATTGATGAAAACACAAGGATCACATTCAGACATTGCGCTATAAATGCTAAGAGGTCACAAGACATCCCACAAAGAAAACAGTTACAAGACAGCAAAACATTTCTTTACTATGGCGTGTTAAAGGAACAATGTCAGTTTTGCTGAAAGTCACACATTTAAAAAAGCATATCCTCTACCACACATTTCCTCCTCCCTTCCTGCTGGACCAGCCTATCCCTTCTTCCCATTTTCTGCTGCAGCAGTGACTGGGCTTTCCTTTTTCACTTGCTCTGGCAGATGCAGTCCCATCCTCTTCTCAGCACTGAGCGCACACAGTGATTACATATGTCTATTGCAAATGATCATTTTCCCTCCTGCCTCCCAGCTACAAATTCCCATCACAGTATACTCCTCTTTAAATCTCTTTGTTATTGAGTTTCATCAGCATAAGACCATTGTGAATACATCTGTTTGAAATAAAAAATAATTTCCCTGTGTCTGCCACCTCTTTCCACTACAGTTTCACCCGATCCCAGGTCCCAGCCATGATTAACCAGCACACATGTGTTTCAAATAAAAGCTATCTTCTCTTCACACACACTCCCTCCCTCTCCCAGCTGTAGACTTCCCCACTGTGTTATCCTCATTTGTAAATCTTCTGCCTTGTTTTCAGCTATGCTCTCTCATTGCTGTCTTCCCTGTTCTGCGTTTATCATCTTTCTGTCCAGGAAAAAGCTCTAAAGAAGATAAATAAATATCATAGTCTTCAGTTTAGATGGGCAAACTCTGCAGTTGGAGAAATATGATTCTATGAAATTTGCCACCTGCTCCAGAGGGGGCACAGCAGGCTTGGGAATGGCACCTTGAACTAGATTCTCAACTGGTTTAAACTGGGGATGGAAATCAAGATCTTTGGGCTAATGGGCTTGTAAGCTTGTGCTGGATTGTTCCTCCTCCCTTTTCAAAGACTTTACTCTTTTGGGAGATAAGTGTCTTTGGGAAGCATTACTTGCCTGTGGTTTATATGTTAGACTTGGGGGGGGGAGTAGGAAAGTGGTGGGTTTCAGACCTACAGACATATCTTTTCAGCTGTTATTTGATGACCAGACATAGTCTTAAATTTGTGGAAGATAAGGGCATTGACCCATCCTTTTTCCTCTCTGCACAGCATATGGTTTGTGCATGTCACTAGTTTAAGCCAGTGGGGCTCTGGGTAATTACCCTGGCTTCATGTGCCTATTACTGCAATTATTCACACCCAAACTATGTTTCTGTCTACTATGCAAGAGCTCGCAACACTGAACTACTTTCTCTTCCTTTGGCTGTGCTGCTATGAATGTAGCCAGAACATGATGGTGCAGACAGTCCTTCTGTTTCCCTGTGTTTCTATTGCATCCCATACCTGGTATTGCCCACCCTAGCTACTTCAAAATTATGAGTTGTCCTCCAAAGCAGTGCCAACACAAAAGAATTAATTAGCAAGCAGTTGTACTTATTTGTCTGACTTCTTGACTCTTAAGTCAAGCTTTTCAGCTTTCTTCTCTGACTGTAGTGTCCAGAAATGTAAATATCTTTTATTCTTTTTCCTAATGAAAACTAGAATTCCGATTTAATCCCTTGTTTTGGAAAGGTGGTGCTTTAGGAAGGAAGCACACTCCTTGTCATGGGTCTCACTAAATACACAGATGAGTTGGGAACATGTTGCAAAACTTAAATCCTAATGAAAATTTATATATATAGTAGATAGCATTCCACCAAAGTTGCAGACCATTTGTGTTACTTGTTAAATGTCAATTCCCAGATGACAGCAAAAACAGTGAAGAAAATTATTCAGAGCTTGGTGCTATTTTCTTTCTAAAACATTTTGAGTAAAAATATCTACAGTGTTGACAAATGTTTTATGTCTTAAATAATTTTTGTAGTGTGCAAGAAGTGTATTTAATTTTAAAATAATTGCCTACAACAGAAGAAGGACTGCAGGGAGGACAGTTAACAACTAGATAGCTAGAAGCACAGTATCAGAAAAGGTTCTTTCTGACTGTATTGGTAGAAACAGATGTGGTTTTCCTGATTTTGCTCTTATTTTGTTTATGACCCTTGTGGTTGACAGACTCACAAGAATTAAAATATTTAAATATTAAACAGTTGAATTTAGCCACAGTTTATTTAATCTCAAAAAAAAAAAACAAAAACAAAAAAAAAATGGAGCAACTCAGAAAATCTGTCCCAAAATTGCAATAATACTTCTGAAAAGAATTATCTTTATTCTTTGCAAAAATATAGCAGCACAGGCATTTTATAATGGTGAAATCATAGACCAGAACTGAGGGGCTGTTTACATGAAGATATGTAATTTTCTGGTTAAGACTCCAAACCGAAAGGATACTGAAGGGGTTCTATTAAATATTGAAGTCTTTATATGTTTTCATAGATAGATTCTGTATATAACATTTGATTTCTGTAGATTTCTGATAAACTGTAAAGTGAAAGAATGTAGGAGGAGATTTTGGATACAACAAAATCCCTAACTTGGAGAAGCTAAAACTAGATCATTAGCCCAGTTTTCTTATAAAGCTCTAATCTCCAGGCTGTGACATACTGGCCATTTGTTTCCTATAAGAACATCTGACATTAGTTTTTCACCAAGAAATAGAAAAATTAAAACAAGACTGGCAGGGGTGTAAAGTGAGATACATCTGATCAGCCCAGGCCTCTCAAACCTGTTTTACTGAAAGCTTGAGACAGTCCCCCATAGCAGTGATAAATGTTTGGCACCATTAGTGCATGTGAACTGGTGTAGACTGTGGGTCTAGAGAAATGGAAACAGCCATTGTCTTTACAGCATTAACTTGCTCAAATCAAAGCCTGAGATTTTTGTTGTTGTTGTTACTTTTATTAACAGGGGTTAGACAAGAACAAATGATAGGTGATCTCTACACTACTGATGAGTTTACAACAGACAATCCACTCCCATATAACTTGTGGTTGTCCAGATGCTCGCCAAGATGGATGGTTTAGTCTTAGGTGTAAACTAAGAAATAAACGCCAAGTTAGTACTGGCTTTTCCCTTTGCTGTTGTAAAGCAGGGGAAAGTGTAATTTTCCTTTTCTGCCTTGTTTTCTGCAGATTCTTGAAGTTCTTTACAGGCACAGTGAGGATCATGAGGGTGTCTTCCAGAAACAAGCATCTTTTTTGGATCATGCTCTGATGTGCAATTTTCTCATACATTAGGAGAAGCATTCAGCCCCAGTGGCTCTTGCCTCATTGGACACTCATCCTTCTAGGAACAGAGATGTAGGCAAAAGGCTATGCAGTCAGCAGCACAGCTCCCTACCTTCCTGGCCCCGAAAAGTTTGGGATAAAACAGAGCCATGTGCTAAAACTCATTAAAAATGACAAAACCAGGAGCTTACTGAAATGTGGTTTTAGAGGAAAATGACTGCAAATGTTACATTTCCATGAAAAATGCATATTCCTCTGCATGTACATGTGTGTGCATTTCCTCAGCTCTGCTTATGAAACCAGTGCTCGTGAGTGAGCTCCTCAAAGCTCTCTTTATACACTATAGAAAAGGAAATTATGGTCTTGGCTCCTTTATTGTTCAAAGAATTGTTAATTGAGTTGCAGCTGCAAGGCCAAATACTTTTCTGACTTGTACCTCTGCAAGGACAGAAGGCTTCCTGGGATCCAATCAAAAGACAAGAAAGCAAAGTAAGAAGTTAGAATTTTTCTTCAACCACCCCTTTTATTTTACTGCTGGAAGTGGCACATAAGTGGGAACCAAAAATAACAGAAGCACGAAGTCTGATTTTCAAACCCCAGTGGAATTTACAGGCCTGATGGTAGAAGCGCTTTCTCTCAAATCACTGCTTGTAACATTCCCTCATTGGTTCTGCAGGGGAATTATGAGAAATATCTGCATGCACTCACATATGTGTACCATGTAGGAAGGATGTGAACCACAGGCTTTGCATGATCAGCAAACATTTGGGAGCTATCAACCATAACAGCTTCCTCTTCAAAAGTCTAATTATGGTCTTGTCTTTTGTATTTTGTATTCCAACCATAACAGTTAATGTATTAAAGAACTGACTTTAGACTCAAAAACATGTATATTTTCATACTGAGACCTATATTTAATTCTTCTTCAGTCAGTCTGCATATATGCAGCTAGTTTCATGGCTGGATCCTTTCCTTTCCAGTGAACTGGAAATATTTTACAGAATTTTTCTCTGTACATGTATAAGAACAGTTGAGCTGTTCATATGTGTCCTTCAAAATGTGTGCTCTCTGTCTGGACCCACTGATAACTAATGAGGGTTGAAGTGTTGCTGAAGCCCTTCTGCAAGTAGAATTCCTTTACCAATCTGTCTATTTTCTTTGAACTAGTACTTTGCTGCCATTTTTTCTTAAAATTGATCCAGAAATTAGCGGGGGGGGGGTAGACACACAGTCAGAGTGTGATCAGGTAAGTCTTGTTCCTTTGGGACACTGGACTAAAATGACATGGTATCTCAGTATGCCAGTTGCATATCCTTTGTACTACATGGGGGCAGCTGTCCTGCTCTCTGCACCAGCATCATTGAAGTTAAGCGCACACAGCCGTTAACCACACAACCATGGGAAGGGAACAATTTATGCAATTTGGAGCAGGATTTCCCCATACTGTTAGGTCTTATTGGTATTTGTCTGACAGATCCATTTTACCAGTTTCAAGTCTTCTGTGGTCAAAAGCTACACAATTCTTACTCATACTTGTTACAAGGTGTCTTTGGACCATTTTATTCCCAGGAGATTTAATGAGCCTTAGAAAGCACTTCACCTTTCTCAATCTGTTTAAATGTTAGACTTCTAATCCAAGCTAATCATCAAGTTTTACTCTATATCAGTAAATAGTTACTTCCAGGGGAATTACTCATCCTAAGAGAAACAAATAGTGCTATGAGCATACAGCAATATATTTTCAGACTGGTCAGTTCCGTCTGTCTCTCCACTGCCTGGAGAAGCGTCCTGGGTTCAGCAGTACAGTCATGTTTCTCCTTCATGGTAGCTGGTGCAGTGCTGTGTTTTGACTTCCAGCCTGGGAACAGTGCTGGTGATACCGATGTTTTCGGTTGTTGCTAAGTGATGTTTACCCTGACCAAGGACTTTGTGAGGCTCATGCTCTGCCAGGGAGGAGGGGAAGCCAGGAGGAAGCAGAGACAGGGCACCTGACCCGGGCTAGCCAAAGAGGTATTCCATACCACAGCACGTCATGCCCGGGGTGGGGGGGTAACTGGGAGTTACCCGGAAGGACACAGGCTTCTGGGTGGGACTCGTTTCTTGGCCGGTGGTATCGTATTCTCTTCCCTTGTTTCTTTCTCTTATCACTGTTGTCGTTGGTGGTAGCGGCGGTGATTTGTGTTGTACATTGGTTGCTGGACTGTTTTTGTCTCAACCCGTGGGAGTTGCACTCTTTCGATCCTCCTCCCTGTTCCTCTGAGAGCGGGGAAAGGGGAGAGCCCCAGGGCGGGGGGGGGGGGGGCCTCGATTGCTCTCAGCCCGGCACCACTCACTGGGAGTGAGTGAACAAGCTGTCTGGCTAGGGTTTAAACCATGACAAGAAGAAACCTAGATAGGCAGAACTAGTTGAGATGAAATTCAGACCTTGCTGACTTCACTGGGAATTGCACACAGCCTATAGAGGCAAATATCTGTTCTCAGGTAACTAGAGAGTTTACAATGTTGAACTATCTGGTGTTTGTGTGATGCAGATATGTAAGTGCTAGTGGTTATGATATGACCATGGCAAATTCCTTTCTGTTAGTGAGACAAAGGAGGTTTTAAAACAGATATAAAACAAAATATTTTTTTATTTGGTCTGGTCATTTGTCTTCTAGTCAGAAAATTAGGAGGTTCGTGGTATTGCTTCATTGCTGCAAGCACAGAGGCTTTCTTTGGTCTTCACTGATGCACTCCAAATCACTACCAGAGGTGGACCAATAACATCATCTTATCAAGAGGAATTAGTGTCAAAACTGCTCTTGCCTTATTTCTTGGTACTTTACGATGCAGTGATGAGTGACAAACTGCACAGCAAATATGGTCTCAATGTTCTCTGAAAAGGACTGCTGAAATATTTGACAAGCTTCAGTCAAACCAAGCTGTCTTCTTCATTTTGGAGCCAACTTGCCAAGCAATCTTTCAGCACTTTGTGGTATTTTATGTAGGAGTTTTCAGTGTAGGAAAGTGTAAAAAGTTTGGTGTTAAGTTGTACCAGTCATCTCTGCTATGTTGTTGCAACAACATGCAATGTTGAAGTTCTCAGCTTTTCGATCACTCATCAGTGTAGCCTCTCTGCCATATCTGTGTAGTGCAGATATAGGTATGCCAGATATTAAATATGCCAGATGTATTGCAGTGCCAGCATAGCATGCTTTGCATGTATTTATCACGCATATTTTAATAGCTCACCTCTGCTCCAGAGGTTCATTTTCCCAAACACTTTCAAACTACTGTAATGGTTAGGTTTTGTTCTTAATTTCTGAAGAGTCTGCTTCTTATCCTCAAGACTCAGTTGGCTCAGCTACATATGTTTTTGTGATCTGGTATCAGTTGTGTCTTGAAACATGATGAGATTTTCCAAACACTCCCATGAGTACAAACCTAAAGTTGCAGTTCTAGTGAGCACAATGAGCTATTGCTGGGTTCAGTTTGTCATTATTAGGGTTCATTTCTCTCCCACCTTTTATTGTAAAACTTGTAAGCTTCCAGGACCTCAGCCTACCTGACCCACACATGGTCCCCAGATGCCCTGTATTCCCCACACTCCCTCATTTCCCCTCCCTTCACCCCATTTCTACCCTCTTTTGTCCCATGTGTACCCCATCAGACCTTTCCTACCACAATCCCATAGGTCTCCTAATGCTGCTTGCCTACCTTCTCTGAAGGTAGCCATCCTTTCCCAGAGGACAAAATTCATAGCATTTTCTGTGGTTCAGCTGTTCCTAGAGAATAAAGCTGCCCAGATGTCTAGCTCCCACTCTTCTCTTTATGGAAAGCACACAGATTTAACAATTTACTGTAGGGGAAACAGGGTTACAGCAATGGTTTCTACCTTTGCAAATAACTTTTGTACCACCCAGGGCTAGACAAAAGAGAGCCCAGGCTTCCTAGCACAACGCTACATCACTCCTCTGGGCCTCACAGGACCTTTTAGCTTCTAACCAAAAATTGTATTTCATAAGGGAAAACAAATGCCTTTCATTGTCCACCTCTAAGGTTATAATTTTCTCTATCTCACAATTCTGTGCTTTGGTACTGCCATCAATTCTCTTGTTCTCCAAAATCAGGTGAAAAGAATTACCAACAAAGCTGCATAAATTTAGGATTTCTGAAATCGCATTTTAATATTGCTTGTGCTTCCAAAACAGACCCATGTAAAATTTTATTAGTTTGAATTTAGAAATCAGACAGCTTGCTCTCAATCTTATCTGTTGCAAAGCAGGCAACCCTCCAGCATCCAAACCATCAAGCTCTCTATATCCTGATTGCAGTTTCACAGATCTTCACCAAGAGCAGAGTGGTACAAATGTCTTGTTGGCGTTTCCAAGTTGCCTTTACCCAGATGCTGTTTCCTGTTTCTTACCCTTTATTCAGTTTTGCTTTGGAAGAGGAGATGGTGTTAAGGATTGTCCTTTTTGATCCATTTGCACAGCATCTGTCATCAGATGGCCCAGAGCTGTGGCTGAGGGGCAAAACCATTGTGTGGCTGAACAGAAACTGGGTTAGAAATCCATAAATCTGTTTTCTGTGCAGTAAGTTCTTACTGAAAGTTTCAGGCTTATGTTCTTTTTTGACATTAGTTCAAGTGGGGCAGGATGAGGGGATGGGTGACACTGAGACAAAGCCTATGATTGCGCAACAAGAGGAATAAGAAGGACCTTTTCTTTATCATCCTGGCTGTTACAGCCACTTTCAGCTTCTTAGGGCTTGATGGAGACTTTTTCTTTAAATCACAAAAGTTAGGTTATATTTCACTGATGTCACAGGAGATGTACTCCCAAGTGTCCCAAGGATCTCCCTGCTGCAGAATCAGGAATCTCACTTTTGTCCAGCCTTGGCCCAGCTGCTGCCATGTGCTTCAAACACATTATTTCTGCTCTGCCAGCCTTTCCAACAAATGCAAAGTGAATTTCCACTCCAGGCAGCATTTTCTGTTCTAACTGTTAAGATCTGCCTAGTATAGTTTCAGAGAGATCTAAAGGACTTCTCTGAGCTGGCTTTGTCTGTGCGGCCTGGATGCCACTGATAAACTGAGTATAGTTTGAGGCTTCAAATGATAATTCTTTATTGAAGCATCTACTCCAGTGTCATCGCTTGTGTGAACCTTACTAATTTCAACAAGGCCAAGTGCAAGGTCCTGCACCTGGGCTGGGACAATCCCAGGCACAAATACATTCTGGGCAGAGAATGCATTGAGAGCGGCCCTGTGCAGAAAGACTTGGGGGTGTTGGTTGATGAGAAGCTCAACATTACCCGGCTTCAGTGTGCACCTGTAGCCCAGAAAGCCAATTTTATCCTGGGTGCACCAAAAGGAGTGTGACCAGCGCATTGAAGTAAGTGATTCTCCCTCTCTACTCCACTATTCTGAGACCCCACCAGGAGAACCACATCCAGCTCTGTGGCCCCAAAACCAGAACAAGGTAG
The DNA here is from genome assembly GCF_034315485.1 of Pezoporus occidentalis. Lineage (NCBI taxonomy): Eukaryota > Metazoa > Chordata > Aves > Psittaciformes > Psittacidae > Pezoporus > Pezoporus occidentalis. The sequence continues at coordinate 11,861,133 of NW_026914940.1, read as the reverse complement.
ACGTGCTTGAGGAAGTCCAGAGGAGGCCACAGAGATGATTGGAGGGCTGGAGTACCTCTGCTATGAAGACAGGCTGAGAGAGCTGGACTTGTTCAGTCTGGAGAAGAGCAGGCTTCAGGGAGACCTTACAGCAGCTTCCAGTGCCTAAAGGGGGGCTACAAGAAAGCTGGAGAAGGAGAGTTTATAAAAGCAAGTAGTGACAGGACAAGGGGAATGGCTTTATGCTGAAAGAGGATAGATTTAGACTAGATACTCCGAAGAAGTTTTTTTCCTGTAAGGGTGGTGAGGCACTGAAATAGGTTGCCCAGAGAAGCTGTGGCTGCTCCATCCCTGGCAGTGCTCAAGGCCAGGCTGAATGGGGCTTGGAGTAGCCTGGTCTAGTGGAAGGTGTCCCTGCCCACAGCAGGTGGTTGGAACTAGATGATCTTGAAGGTCCCTTCCATCCCCACACCATTCTATCATTCTGCCATCTGCTCCCATGCTCTTGGATGTTCATGCACATGCAGAGTCTGTCTCCTTCCCCTACTCTTCTAGTGCAGAAGACTTAGAGGAGCAAAACTGAAAGATGTAGGTAATTGTTTATCTATGGCATGATACAGCAGCCACATTTCAGTGTATAAATGTTTTTGTTGGTTTACACTGGAGTTAGAGAGAAACTGCAAACACTGGAGATAAGCCTGACTTACATTGCCACTAACATGAGCACTCTCTACATCACAATTCATTATTCCTGCTCATAATTCTTATATTGTTTTGGTCTGTGATGAAAATATTCTGCCACATTTGAGGAAGCCCTAATGCCTCCCTATTAATGCAACATTTGACTGCATTGTTCTGCTGTCAGAATATAGTCTGATATCAATAATCAATCCAGATATCTTACAGAATAAAGGTCACTAATTTTAGCAGTGCACTTGAACACCAAGTTCTAATATTTGATATTCAGTCCCAATGTCTTAAATGCTATGTATTTTTCTGGAATGTAAAATTGCATGTATTAGCTGCTATGGAAACTCCTAAATAGAGCCGTTGTGATTAAGAATGCAGAAGGGCTTTCAATTTGTATAAAGGTAACATGCAAGGTGAAATTGACTGGTATAAAAGATATAGCACAGTCCTAAAATGTTTTTTAAGTCATGTTCAATGCTAAGAATAAAAGCCAAAACCACAAGTCCTGAACCTCTAGCTTGTTACTACTTTAAGCACCTCTAATAAGTTCTAATTGCTCTCATATTAATTTTGCAGTTAAAGGGATAAATTCTGTAGTTCCTATTTGGGAATAACAGCCCTTAAGTGCACATGGGCTCAGTAGTCTTCCAAAAACACATTCAGAAATGAAGAAGAATAAACCCTTGCAGAGCTGTTATTTCTGTCTATGGAGTACCCTGGAAATAGAAGATTCTTTCTTCTATATGTATATATGAAGTTATGATTTATGCAAAACTGAGGAATTGACTAAGGTAAAAACAGGATATAAAGCCTATTAATAGTGGGGGCTGTAGGAGGCAGAAAGTATGGTGCAGTGGGAAAGAGGGGCAAACGGTTATATTCAAGGAACACAAAATGGCCCATTCATATCTACTTGCCACAGCAGGGAGACTTGCTTTCCAGTGGAGCCTAGAAATAACAGTGTTCAAAACACTGAAGCACCACCATGAATCCTTATAGACCAATGGAATGCCTTCACAGACAAGGAGGAACCATTAGTGTGTTTAATATATCTGAGCTGCTGGTACTGATGCTGCATTGAGAGCAGAGATGGAGCACTGGAGATTTGCTTTCCAAACAAGAATATTTTAACATGTATTTTACAGACGTATCTTCTGGCAAGTTAGCCCACTTTTGGGCCAAAAATGAGAAAGCTGCCTTTCCCACTGCTTCTTCCTTTTGGAGTACAGGCTGCATTTGTCAGCCTGAAGCTATTTGAAAGGACTATATTCCAGGTGAGAGATAGATGTGAGAAAAGATTCTCAGCAGTCAGGTCTGATATTGAAGTTGGCTCCTGGGTAAACAGGAGCCTAAATCAAACATAATTCTAATTTGTGGGCAGGTTGTTCTTTGTCTACCGCATTTTCCAGATTCAGGAAGCTGAAAGGCAGAGACACTGCATGGGCTGCAGATGTGGGTGCCATAAAATCTGAGCAGAACTACTGAGCCTGAAGTATCAGCATGGTGCCAACAGGTTGTACCTTGCATACTCAGAAGGTGGTGACAAATGCTAAGACATTGTTGTCCCTCCCTTTCCCCTTCAGGGACAGAGGGTATTTTTAGGATTGCGTGCAGGAGGCAGCTGGGAGGATGGTGAGCTGCAGCATGGTTGTTGCTTGTGAGAGCCAAAACCTCTTAATCAGCTTCAGCAGCTCTGTCTCATCTAGTGAAACTGAACTCAGATGCCACTCATCTCTTTAGGACCTCATTCTGCAAGGCACAAAGCACCCTTCATGCCAGCTGGCATCCTTGATGACATGACTTGGAGGGCTACTAGTATCCAAATGAGTAGTTATAGGTAGAGTGTGAGATCAGTGTGCTACGGCTAAGCTGCTCATTGATTTGTCATACGACCTCGTTGTGCCTTGGTTTCTCCTTCTTTGTCCAGGGGGAGAAGACTGTTTCTTGCTATGTGTCTGTGCATATGGTCCTTGATTACAAGTAAAATATTTATTGAAAAGGGCTAATGACGTAAATTGGGATGAAAAATGCTAGAGATGCTGGAAGTAATTTGCAAGACAGCATCTAGAGAGCATGAAGGCAGCATCTAGACCGCCTGGTGTATGAACTCATCCTAAGCTTATCTGGACACAGCTACAAAAGTCTGCTACAAACAGTCCACGATTTCTCAGGTAGAAAGCATACAGGCTTAGGGAAAAGAACCCAAAACAAGCAAACCCCTTAAAAAATAAGCAGTAACCAAGAAGAATAAAAGACTTCAGAGTCTTCAGCAGTCTTGTGTCCTGGAAAAGCTCATGTCTGCTGAACTGGATGTTAAACAGAAAATTTGCGTAGCTGGAGTGGGGCCTGAGAGGGAGCAGGAGAGATATGGAACCAGATCCTCCTCACTTCAGTTTATTCCCTGAGCCCCAGAAGACTTTTTGATGTATTTTGTCATATATTATTTTATCCAGTATAAATCAATGGGGAATGAGACAGGCATGTGGACCTAGAAGTCTGTTCATTTAATCATCCCCTGGACACAGTCCCAGGTTGCAAACTGAATGGGATAAATACAAGGAAGATGAAAGCTGCAGAGCATATCTGTTCAAAAATTGAGTCTTTGTCTGTGGGTTGCTAACATAAACAGAGTGGACTCAAGGAGAAAGAGATAATCACCACTTGCAAAGAGTTCAGAGAAGGTCTGTTGTACACAACCCCTCAAAAGATTAATCATTTTGGAGTTGCTGGTGTCTGTCTACCAAGCTCTGAGAGTGAATGAGCAGCCTTGTTTGGACACATATTTACTTTCGTTTATAGGTTGTTGGATTTTCTTGTTTGATTCATGGCTGTGATTCCGTCAAGTTAAAAAACGAGGGAGTAAAGATTGTGAGATTTTTTATCTCCAGCATAAACTGACTCTGACTAAGAGGTTTGTGTACTTTAAATGCAGCAATGACTCCTCTTGGCTAAGTTTTCTCTACCAAATGCATGTGCCCTGCAGAGCGATGGCATAAACCAGAGGTGTGGCAAGGGCTGAGGATAGTGCATAGGATAATGAGGGTGCCAGGATTCCTCAGATATTACTGGAAGTGCTATCTACTACTGCAAGGTCACAGAAAAGACAAACTTGATGTAAAGTCATCTACACTGTCTTCTATGCCTGCATATTACTCACTTATATGAAATAAGAATCAGAAATATATCTAGGGTTTTTCACCAGAGGCTACGTCTGCATTAGCAGGCAGTGCCCTTCAATCAAACGGATCTGTGCAGTGAAGCAGCTGGTCCTGTGGACCCGATCTCCACCCTGTGCACCATTTGGGGTTTCCTTGAGATTACTTCTGGGCTGAACACCTATTTGCAGCTGTGGTGCCTGACACACACACTGCCAGCCCAGTTTCACAAAAGAAGGTTTGTGCATTTGGAGAATGCTCAATGTGAACCAAAGAACAGTAAATGGTAACAAAAAGTGTGCTTCTGATCTAAACTGAAGTACAATGCCCATCTCCAGGAGTCGCTCTGTTGCCACAGCTTGGAGAGAAGTCTCCCCTGCGGTACACAGTGGACTGTCCTCTTGAGTGTGGGTGTGCCAACTGCTATTCAGATCATCAACTCCCTATTGCATTTCTTTTTAGGAAGGAACCTCAATTTGTTCATGAAATAGACTGTCTAGTGTGGCTTCTTGTGGCAGTAAGAAACTAAATATGACCCACAGGATGACCTTAATGACTGTGGTTTTGTACACAGGAGTATCTTACACTCCTGGTTGAACATGTGCAGACAGTGATCACAAAAACAGCCTGTGCTCTTTTGGGGCTATTTGTGCCTTTCACATACTATGTTTGCTATGTCAGAGCAGTACAAGGATGTCATAATTGCAGCTAATATCTGTGTTATTAGACTCTGTGCAAATGCACAGATGTAAAATGCAATTTATCCTTGTAGTCTAGTAGTTTTACCCATTGGTCGTGTTTTATTTCTCTGTGTAGTATGCTTTCCTTTCATATGACTTCATGTGGGCTCAAGTTTTATACTGGAAGTTTTCACTTTGGGTTGTGGTTTCACTAGAAGTATATGCTATACAAAAAATGCTCCCCCAGAAAAACTCCAGCTCCTAATGACAGTCAGTTTATAACCTGTTCCAGAAATAATTTCATCTGTTTTCCTGATTCCGTTAGCAAGAATTCTCACATATTGGCAACAAAGTCAGCCACTAAACCATGTACCTAAGAGTACATCTACATATCTTTTAAATACCTCCAGGAATGGTGATTCTACCACTGCCCTGGGCAGCCTGTTCCAAGGCTTGACAACCTGTTCAGGGAAGAATTTTTTCCTAATATCCAATCCAAACTTACCCTGGTGCAATTTGAGTCCATTTCCTCTTGTCCTATCTCTTGTTACTTGGGGGAAGAAACCGACATTAGTCTCGCTACATCCTCTTTTCAGGTAGTTGTAAAGAGCAATAAGGTTTCCCTTGAGCTTCCTTTTCTCCAGACTAAACAACACCAGTTCCCTCAGCCGTTCCTCATCACACTCCAGAGCTTTCACCAGCTCCATTACCCTTCTCTGGACCCACTCCAGCACCTCAATGTCTTTCTTGGAGTGATGGGCCCAGAACTGAACACAAGATTCAAGGTGCAGACTCACCAGTACAGGGGGATGATCATTTCCCTAATCCCGCATTAGGTTTTGCCTGAAATTGTGTTTTTTCCATTGATCTCTCTTCAAGCACTGGAGCTAGAGTTGATGTTTTATGAAGTTCAGGAGTTTCCCCTAATCTCTGACTGGAAGATCTAAACATACATCCATAATGTCCTCACCAGGAAAGGCTATTTTCCTAACAGGACACACAGACAAGTCAATTAGCTTGATGTGAACTGTCATAATGGGCATCAGATAGGACTGCAGAAGGAAAAAGGTGGATTTGACTTGGCAAAAATGTGTGTGGCTTCCAAAATGTTTATATTCATACATGGTCATATAAATCACGGAACTACAAATGCCATGCGCTATTAATCTTAGTCCTTGGAAAAAGACATTGGATGAACAAATAAAATGCATTTTTAGTTTCAATAAACTTTATTCCCTTATTTATCGTGTCCTGCAGCAAAATTTCTTTGTTTGAAGGAAAAAGTGCTGATTTCTTCAAAAGAAGGTCAATGGCTTTTCACGCAGTTTAAATCTCTTCTTTCATTTTAAACAAAGACAAAATAAATGGCTGCTTGCACTTCAAAGTTGTTCAAGACTTCTGGCTAGTAAAAGGCTATGGATCTGTTTGTAGCTATCAAAAATACACCTATTAAATATCCCCACTTGGAAAATAGCAAGCAAATACCCTGTTCCTTTTTTTGGTAAGCCACATCCCTTTGCTAAAAAAAGTGTTGACAAGATGTTTGCTTGAGATACATCTGAGATCAGAGAACAATGGTCTTGAGGAGTACTTTTATGTTTGTAATAGAAGGTCTCTTTTAAAACCAAAAAAATTACTTAAACATGCTCCAAACCTAGAAGATTATTCTCTATCCCTCCCAAACAATAGATTAGTTATCATTTCAACCGCTATAAAGTTTTTTTCTATCAGATATGTAGTTTACTTCTTCCCACCAATGCACTTGATTTATTGAATGCTTCATAAATCAGATATTACAAGTTCTGAACTATAAAGGCCCATATTTGCTTTGAAGAAGCCAGCTGGGATAAAGGCAGCTTAATAGGGCAGAAAATGAAGGGAAAATAAGGGTGTGTCAGTTCTGGTACCCAAACTATTTAAAGCAAGCAGAGGCAACTATGTCACTTTCTACAGTGTAACACCATTAGCATTAGCTTTAAGGCAAAAAAATAGTTCTGGATTAGGAAAGTTTGCTTTCTTATTCTTTGACAATAAATCACTTTCGTATCTTGAGGAAAGCTATGTCTCCGTTCTCTTCCATTAAAACATTGAACTCCTTTGCAGTGACCAGCAATATAAGTAGCATCTTTATTTGGTAGAAACTATTATTGTTTATTTTGTATGCTACAGGTTTTGAAAACACAGATCTGAAGCACGCCTGCAATTGGTTAGCCTCCTTTCCTATGTTCATCTAATATCTGCTCTAAAATCATGGACTGAAAGTGAGACAGCAACCTGTGACTGTTGGTACCGTTCTGTTATTGCATATAGGGAGATTATTTCTCTGTATAAAGGGGATTTACAAAGATGGAACCAGTATCTCCTCAGAAGGGCAAGTAAAAGGATGTGAGGCAACAAACTGCAAGAGGGAAATTAAAATTGAGTATAATGCAAAAGCTTTCCACTGTGAGTGTCGTTCATCACTGGAGCAGGTACCCTGATAATCCCATTCTTGGGGTTTGTAGCGGTGTCCTGGACAATGCCACAGAGCTTCAGGGTTAACTCTGCTTTGGGGAGGGACTGGATTAGACTGGATGATCTCCAGAGGTCTCTTCCAATTAAATTTTGCTAAGAATTTATAACAATAAAGCTGTAGAATGAACTGAATTAGTAATTTGAAACTCACTAATGCTGAAATGGTCTGGATATTGTAAATCCTATTTTGAGGGGAGACTTTTATTTTCATCTCTCAGTCCATCTAATTTCTCTAGTAAATTCTCTATTAAATTCTATATATTAGGAACCATGTATTACCCTTTATGAGACTATAATACAATTTCTGATGGGATGTAGACAGATAATGGGGGAGCAGCTGCCACACTGTCCTGGCCTTGGCCAACTCATGCGTTTATGCTCAGGCAGGTACAAATTCCCATAGTTCATCAACTATCCAGGGTGAGAGCTGATGGCAGAACTGACAGGCAATAGCTTTATTTTAATCTGGCTCACTGAAGTCAGTAAGGGTTTTGCCCCACACAGGGAGCAGGGGACAAGACACAGAATCACACTGTAATGTTTATCTCTGCACTGCCGTGTCCATGTAAGTAGAAGCTGATACAGGGTTTCATTATCCTGAGCCTTTTGTCTTCAGATTTCCCTTTGTTCCAGGAGCTGTTTTTTGAACAGGTATCCACCCTCTTAGAGAGTTTTGTTCCTCTTGCAAGCTTGCCTTTCACAGGGTTTTACCATGAGAAAACAGTGAGCACCCCAGTAACTACGTTAGTGTAGCTAAACGGGAGTTTCCCAAAACGTTCGATGGCGCAAGACAAAACCCCCCACTGTCCGGCAGAACTCCATCCCCCAGCGAGCGTCCGCAGACCCGGTGGATGCGGAGGGAACGCGATGCGGGGCGCGGCTCTCCGCGGAGCCACGGCGGGGCGCGGTTGCACGCAAAACAGCGGCTCCGCGCTCCCCACGCCCGCCCAGCTCCGAGGATTCCCACGTGATCTCTTTCCTTTTATTGCTATGGAAACAGACCAAAGCAAAGGGTAAATACATGGACAATAGCAAAAGACAATTTTAATTTTCATTCCCCCTTAAATGTCACAGGTTTTGAGCACGCCGCTGCTGTAACTGGAGTCTGCATCTGCAGCCCGATGTGAAGAGCTGGTCTCCGAAGCCTGAGGAATACAAGTCCCTCATTATTGCCAAGTGGGATCAGAGCACGTAGGTCTGTTTAGACACTGCGATGCATTGTGAGAGGCCTCTCTTCAGGGATAGCCATAAAAGCCTCCTTTTTCCCCCCTGTTAAAAAAGAGCAGCTGTATTATTCTAAAGTGGACAACGCTGAGGACTGCCTGTCTCTGCTGCGCAGCGATTCTCTGGGGCAGGCGTGAAAAAGAGAACTTCATTTTAGAGTCTGAGCAGGATTTCAGAGCTGTGCTCACTCCTGTGTACGTGGCTCGGGAAAACTGGTGGGGAAGGTTTCTGAGACTGTGTATTGCTTGCTGACACTTCAGGTGTCTGACAAGTATTTTGGCAGCTCTGAAATAGTTGTAAATTATAAACCTGAGCAGTCTCATAGATTAGGGTATTTCAGGCTATTAATTACCTGCTAATGGCCGCTCTAAATACCTTTGACATTAAATTAAGACCATAACAACTGCTTGTTTAACAGGAGAGATAGGTCACCTTTTGGTGCCAGCACTCCCTAATCCCACAGCTGCGGCTCAGCCTGGTTTTTTACCTCTTCAAAGCCAGTGAAAAACGCTCAGTGAATGATATAAAGAAACAAGACCAAATAGGTTATTTTAGAGGTACATGAGCAGCGTCTCACTAATTGTTGAGTGTTACAGATGTGAGCAGGGTGCTCTAAACTGTTTACCAGCTGGTTCTTGGAAATGAGACTTCCTGGATGACTTTCCTATTGAGATATGCTGCCCCTCCTTGTAAATCCCTTGGCGGTTTCTGCTTCCCAGTAAGAGCAAATCCCCCATGCACACATAGGATGGTTCCTAGAATTGACACTGCAGTTGCTGAAGAGCTCTGTCTGTGAGGGTGTAAGATATTGATTGCTCTGACACACACAGCATCCAGAAACGTGAGCCACGTTGTCGCTGACAGGACAAACCCCAGGAGCACGTGGGCTACTCTGCCCCATCTGAAGCTGGAGGTGACCTTTCCTGAAAGGAGGGGTCGGCTTCGAGTCAAGCTGGGATTCAGCATGCTGCTGGATTTCTATTAATTGTATTAATTGAAGCAGTCTCCTTGGCACTGCTTTGCTTGGAAGCTGGTGTGTGTGCAGTTTCTAAAGCTCACAGACAAAAATCTTGGCATGTGAAGGTTGAATTTCTGGTTGGATTTGGGAAGGGGGAGGAACAGGACAGGAGGGACTGACCAGCTGGGCTCTTTTCAGTGCAGTCAGAGAATCCAGATTTGCAGTGCTGTGTCTCATGGACGTTCTTGCTGCTTGCTGAATTATTTCATATACATCTGAAGTAAAACAAAAGGAGGGAGAAAAACCTAAAACCCCACATATGATTGCATATCAAAGAGCAATTGTGTTGGCATGGAAGGGAAATAGACGGCTTAAGCAGCTTTTTTTGTCTTCAAAACCTTATGGTTCTGCTTTAATTTACAAGGGCAAATTTTAGATACATAGAAAGCAAATTTGGTGCTATGTGCTAACATCTCTCTTACACTGAATTTATGTGAGTGCACATTCTGACTATTACTTATCATAATACATAGCAGTTTGGCCAAATGCCTTCTTCATTTATGGCTTCCTGGTTTGGAAAACATGCAGTTATTATCAGACGTTCCCAGTTGTAAAAATTATATGGAAAGTTACTACAAAAAAAGGTTCTGGATTGAAAGACACAACCAGTTTTCAGTGCTATGTTGTGAGACAACATTTTCTCCCTCACAGACCCATATTTTGCTGTCAAGGGATAGTAACTGCTCTCTGGGATTATGAGGATTTTAGGAGATCATCCAGAAGCCATGTTTGCAATTAATATTAGTAAGAATAGGAGCTGATTTTAATGCCTCAATATAGAATCATAAATATTCATTGTAGTCTGTTGTATTGGGTTTTGTGTTAGTTTGTTGGGTTTTGTTGGGTGCTGTTTTTTTCTCTAGAAAATCATATCACATTATTTACTATGAATTAAAAAAAAAAAAGGCATCTAACATTGCACTTCTGGTTTTATCCTGGTTATATATCAGGTTGAATGCCTGGTTAATTACCAGATGAGCCCAGCTGTTTCAAAGCACTTTAGTCCACTTTTGACCGAGATCCTCACATCTCAACTGCATATACTGAATGAATGAAAGTGTTTAATTTAGCAGGGTCAGACTGATGTTCCCTTATCCCTCAGGGAATCTTCATTTATTTGTGTATGCACCATGAACGCAGGCTCTTTAGAGGCGTCCTTCCTCCTTTCTCTCTCTCCCAGACACATCTCTGCTTTTAAGGCGTAAAAATGCATGTCTGTAGATTAAAGCCTGGTTTCCTGGGAAAAAGGAACTGTGTATACACCTCAGAAAGATTTTAGTAAATAATTGGAATCTTTCAAATAAGGAGCTGAATTGAGCAGAATCCCTTGCTAATGTAAACTGAATGCTCTGGAGGTAGTAGAACAGGGACCTCCTGTGGGCAAGGGTCTGTGTAGTGCTCCCAGGACCTCTGAAAACCTGTTCGGGCAAATGGAAAAAAGTCTTCCCTGCAAGTGCTCCTCATCCTCCAGATCTTTACTTCCATCAGGAGCTCTGGCAGCATGGAAACCTCAGACTGGTAAAAGCAGAAGATATGTATCTGAATGGGCTTTATTAAAATCCTTATCTCTACAGGGTCATGTCAGCCACACCTTCACTCTCTGCTCACCTCCAAGACAGCAGGATCAGATTTAATAAGGAGAAGAAGAAGGCATATTGCTCAGCTTGGCTTGGTTTAAGCTTCTGGAAGACATTTCACTATCATGGACATACTCACTCTGCAGTACTTCTCTTAGCCCAGTCATTGCCATATCAGCATCACATTGTCTTGCTTGCGCAGATGCACTTGTGGTACCTAGGGGGTTTCATTTATTTCCTTTTTGACACCCTTCTAGTTTCTTCTGAAGTGAGCATTTGAATGATTACTCAAGACAGGCAAATAGATCTACCAATACACCTTAGCTCTACTCCATTTCATATTTCTAGGTTGGTTTTCTTTCTCACTAAAATTATTATATCCTAATGAATTACCATGCATTTTCAGCATGTCAGTGCTGTGTCTGTCTGAGTTCTCCCTCTGTGTCTTTAGGAATACCGGGCAGCAAGGACATTGCTGCTGCTGGCATGTGCTTTCCCCTTCTCTGGGTCTTTCTAATCAATTAGGTTTCCAAAGAGCTCTTTATTTTAAATTTTTTCATGTTGTTTGCATCAACAGGTATTTTGGACTCCTCTGCCACAAGAAGTTAAAACGGATGATGCCTCCAGTGGTCAGTCATTTGCTGTCCAAAAGTTTGGCTCTGTCTCTACGAAGTAATTATTTTTGCTGGCATCCATCTACCTTTGCTATTTTTCAAATGGACTTGATGTCTCTTTCTCTCGGCATGGGGGTTTTGAATGCCTGCCATTGCAAAATTTTGTTGTTGTTGTTGTCGCTACTTCTGCCTTTCATCTGGTGCAGCATCCTTACCAGCCTCCAAAATCTTGCACTCCCAAACTCCCAGCAGTAGTCCCTCTTGTGTTTCCTGCTTTTGCAAATTGCAGCTTTGTAAATAGCAATTTCACAGATTGCTTTTGTCACTTTTGATGTTTTCACGTCTGGAGGATAGTATCAACAACCAGGAAACTATGACAAACTGAAATCAGTATCCTCTCAGAATATGTCACAGAAAATGGGCAAATATGCTTTTGCATTGGTCCCTTCATCTGTCGTCTCCAAAAAGCTTTAGTCTGTGTGTACCATAACAAAGCATCCCCCTTTGAGGACCAAAATTGTATCAGTTGACATCAGTTCTAGTTTTCCATTACTAGAAACCTTCTATCATGATATGAATACATAGATGCAATATATATACACACAGATGATAAAGAAGTAAATTCTTCATCCCTCTTGCTGCAGCAGCCTGTCTTTCCTCATTTAGTGAAGCTCCCCCATACCACCTGCAGACTTTGCTGGCTGAAGAAGGGTGAGACACCTCATTTCAGGGGTATTTGGAAAGGCTTTTTGTGCACAACCCTGTTAGGTTCATTCTTCCATTCATTGAAATTTTCAGATTGTCAGTGTTTGTGCTTTTGAAGTACCAGCAGGCTCAGCCATATATCATGACACAGAGGCTGAATATTAATCAGCATTCCATTCAGGCTGAGGTGGTCTATGGCTGCTTTGCCTTGAACCCAGGACACATGGGCATCTGCCACACTGCACTGGAGGCAGTATGCTTCAGTCCTTTTGAGCCTGCTGCTAACACAACAGCCAGCTCTTAATAGCTACATCTATATAAGAAAATAAAGTAATGCCAGTGAAAGCTCACAGACACAGGAGGTTGACTCTCTATGCCACTAAATTCCATATTAATTCCCTAGGACAGGCACAGTGGGTCTGAAAGCCCACCCCTGGTAGTACTGCCACCCATGACTTAACCTCTATTCTTCCTCCCCTGGCAGATGTGGCTGCTCTTTATCAGTGCATCAGCCTGTCTGTCCAACACAGTTTCTGACATCCTCACCACAGCTACCCCAGCTTTTGTTCGACAGCTGAAAACTTAGCACCCATCCTGCTGAAAGTAGCCTGCTGATTTCAGAGGGAGTAGGATGTTGCCAAAACCCTCTGATTATTCACTCCATGTCATATTTTTACTTTTTAACAAAGGTGTTTACTTTTCATACAAAGACCATTGGTTGAGCCATGGCAACTATAGCGTCTGTGTATCCAGCAAACAATATGTGGGTGGGTGGTTTGGATGGCCTTGAATACATAATTAAATTTGTTTTTCCTTTCAGCTCCCTGTGGTGTGTTATTTTTTTATATTTAAAAGTTATCCCATCTTGAAGACAACTGGTTTTTATTATTAAAAGGACAGCTTAAATGCATTTAGCAAAACCAAGTCTCGTTCCTTTTATGTCTCAATTTTTTTTCCAATTAAAGAAAGTCCTTTAGTGCCTACGATGGTCTTCCTGTAGCCAAAATGTTTTTCTAAACATTTTCTAAAGGTCTAGATGCTTTGTATACTTAATGGAATAAGCTCCACATTTCCTGACCCTTAAAAACGTCATCATTAGCTTGTATGTTTTATACCACATGGACAAAAATGAGGATCTGGAGTGTTTCCCCAGCTGTAGAAAGAAGAAACTCCTGCATGCTGTTTCTGTTGCAGGTAAAAGGGAGCAGCACATAAACTCAGGACCATCCTTGAGATACACTGAACTTCTGCAGTCCCTGTGGGATGCACCAGTGCCTTTGAGACATGGTTTGTCAGCATGAATGAAGCCCTATGAGTTTTGGCAGTGACAGCCTGGCAGACTGTGTGGGAATTCAAACTCTGTCAAATGGGGTAGATGGCTCAAAACAGACAGCTGGAAATCCCACAAGAACAGCTGTGATATGGACACTTCAGAGTGAGGACCCACACTGCGCAGAGCTGGAGTAACTGGCAATGAATGCAGTACAGTAAAGTAAATTTGGATATGATGATAGAGCTTAAAATAAATAGGAATAGAAAATGTCATTTGGTTGTGAATCAGCATCTTTCTTATTCTAACTGAAGAGTAGAATAATAGAATCAAGGAATGCTTTGGGTTCGTAGAGACCTTCAAAGACCACATAGTCCAACCCCTACCCTGCCATGGGCAGGAACATCTTTCACTAGATCGAGTTGCTCAAAGTCCCATCTAAACTGACCATGAATGCTTCCAATGATGGCGCATCTGTAATTTCTCTGGGCAACCTGTTCCATTGTCTCAGTACCCTCATCATAAAAAAAAATTCTTTGTTATGTCCAATCTAAACCTACTCCCTTTCTGTTTAAAACCATCGCCCCTTGACCTGTCACTACAGGCCTTGATAAGACGTCTCACTCTTTCTCATAAGCACTCTTTATATTTTGAAAGTTCATAATAAGGACTCCCCAGAGCCTTCTCTTCTCCAGGCGGAACAAACCCAACTCTCACAGCCTTTCTTAGGAGAGGTGTTCCAGGAGTGTTAGGATTGTTACAGCAAGGTTTAGATAGGCAGCTCAGCTGGTGAAGCTCGAACCTGGTGCCTGGATGGTAAGGGATATAGACCACATATATGGAAAGTCTGAAGGAACTAGGTTTGTTTAATACCTAAAACAAGAAAACTGAGGAGAACATGGCATACTTCTTTTATGTTAATGTTTCCACGGGGACGACAGGGAACCATTGTTTTCTGTTCAGTAGGGGAAAGAACTGGTTTATGTACATCTGTCCTGGGTTCAGCAGTAGCAGTCATTTTTCTCCTTCTTGGTAGCTGGTGCAGTGCAGTGTTTTGACTTTCGGCTCAGGAACAGAGCTGATAACAGGGATGTTTTGGTTTGGCCAAGGACTTTGTGAGCCTCATGCTCTGCCAGGGAGGAGGGGAAGCCAGGAGGAAGCAGAGACAGGATACCTGACCCAAGCTAGCCAAAGAGGTATTCCATACCACAGCACGTCATGCCCAGGAGGTAACTGGGAGTTAGCCGGAAGGGCTGTGAGACTGCAGGGCTGGAGGAGGTATCGGTCGGTGCTTGGTCGGGCTTGGGGGGTGAGTTATTGGTTGGCTGGTGGTGAGGTGTTGTATTCTCTTCCCTTGTTATTTCCTTTATCATTGTTATTACTGGTGGTAGCAGTAGTGATTTGTGTTATACCTTAGTTACTGAACTGTTCTTATCTCAACCCGTGGGAGTTGCATTCTTTTTGATTCTCCTCTCTGTCCCTCTGGGAGTAGGGGGAGGGAAAGAAGGGGGGGAGTGAGTGAACGAGTTACCTGACTGGGTTTGAACCACAACAACATCCAAAAGGTTTTGATTGGAAAAGAAGCAAACTTTAAATATACAAAGGTTCTGAAGCACTGGCTAGCAAGTTATGTGTGAAAAATCTTTCACTGAATGTGTTCAAGAACATCAAGGCAGATGACCCTCTACTGAGGAGGATTTAGTCTGCTTGATCCTGCCTCGGTGCAGGTTATTGAGCTAGAGTTTTTGATGTATGTTTCTTTTTAGCCACACAGTTTTGTAATGTACACGCTCCATGGACAATCTGGGAGAAATTAGGGTTGAATCCAAACAATCAGGCTGGGACTGATACTCATGTCTAGATGAAACAACCCAAATATGAAGGCGGAAATTCAACTAAGTAACTGCTATTAAAAAAAGACTATAAATAAATTGCCTAGGGTTTGAGACAGTCCCATTACTGTGGGAAACCATGAAAGAATATTTATTTTTAACTCTCCTGTTGGCTTTTCCATGGCAGTTGATCTAGTGATTTATTGAACTGCATTTGTAATGACTTCGTTAATACACATGACATGATGAAAAATGCCATGTTTAATGAGTTTTATGTGATTCATAACAAACTGCAGACAGTAAAAGCCTGATGACATTTTTTAATTCTACAGAACAAGAAAAATTTCAGTTTTAAAATCAGGAAGCTAAATTCTGAGAAGTGTTCCTTCTTTAATTTGCCATTAAATCAAGGGAGACATGATCATTTTAAAAGGTTCAGTAATTAAATGCTAGTCTATTGTAGTCAAAGTAACTGAAAGCCTGTTGGGGTAAAACAAAACCAGGCAACTATCTGGAATCTGTTGTTCACTGTCTCTCAGTCTTTGCCAAGCATGCTTTGCTTTTACATGGTTTATGCGTTTGGTTAAAATTAGTTCTCACATAACCAAATAATGTTGCAACAGAAAGGAATAAAATCAGCAAATGTACTGTTCTCTTTCTGGAATGTCATATTATCCTGTAGGAGGTATTTAATTTTAAATTTTAAGAGCCAATTACTGTTGTATATAAAGCTCTATTAATTTTTCCTTGCCCATTTTGGTCCAAGCCGTAAGTCTACACAGCTACCTTACCCAGCTAATTGCCTGGCTCTTTGGTCATCTCCATTAAAATGGCTCAATACTCAGATAAAAATAGATAAAAGTGGGCAACCCTGTTAAGGTTTGGAGTTTTTGTTCTTTGCTTGCTTAACAGTGGGTTTTTGAGCTTTTCCAAGTAAGAAGAAAAGAAGCTCGAATCTCCAGTGACTAGCTTACTACAGCTTCAATTGAAATCTGAATTTCCCATTAAGGTCATCTCTGTAGTGGTTTGAAGTTTTCCTATTTGTTAACCTCTGCATTGAACTGAATATTCCTCAGATTCCCTAATTAGTTACAGTTGGAGCTTTAGTGACTTTCAAGACTTTCCTCTTTGAGCTAGAAAGAAAAAGGTTCAAACAATGGTCAGGAAATCCTAAAACCTCTTATCTCTCAGCAGTTCAGTTAGACAAGAAGAGCACTGTCTTGATGGATTGAAAGTGCTCTGTACCAGATAAGAACAGGAATGATAAGAACATTAGAGGTCTCATTTTTTTTAATGGAAGAAAAGACTGCTTTCCTTTCAAGTGCTATCTTTTCTTCATTTACACATTGCAAGATAAATAGAATGTGTTTGCAATTAATATTTCTGCTTACACACTCATTGTGCTTCAATTTTTTGACAGATACAAGGGAATAAGGAAGACATTCTACAACAGAAGAATATAAGATTAAATGATTGTCAAAGCAGCTGAAGCTTACTAAACTCGCTATTACGTGTTGTACAGCCCTAACAAAGCTGGAAAAGAAGGTAGAGAAGGTGATGCTACGAAAACAAGCAAAAAATGTATTTGTTCAATGTGTTCACTTTCAGATAGCATTAAAAAATAAATATAGGTGTGAAAAAGACATCAGCTGCCCTGGAAAGATGGTTGTGTAAATGTTCTGCTTATTTTGCTTCCTTCAGTGGGTTGGTTGTTCCTTTTCTGCCAGTTGCTTTCCATTAATCACTTTGGTTCTAAAAGGCCTTAGAAGGAAATTGTTTACAGATATTTTCCTTTGCTCTGACAGAAATATGAAGCCATTTTCAATCAACTTCCTCCCATCCTGCATTTGTGGCCCAGCCATTTCCCTGTTTAAGTCAATCAGGACATAGCCAGCAACTTAAACTGGAGCAGATGAAGTTCTTTACCTAGCAGTGAATAAAAAGCCAGAGAGCTGAACGTTTTCTGTAAACCAAAGGGTATTTTAATACCTTAGCTTTTTTGTAGCTGATTAACTTTGTCTTTCAGCTCCAATATAGCGAAACAGACCTTATAGGACTTCTTTTAAGGAGCCTCGGAGCTGCATTTGTTCTCAGAAACACTATGGACATTTCGGATTAAACACTTCCACTCAAAATTTTCCTAAAATCTCATAGTTGTAGCCTAATGTATGCCCTTTAAAAGGCAAAACCATCTAGATACAGGATATAATACTTTCAGGTATTTGGTTGGATTTTTTTCTGGTCATTGTTTAAGAGCTACTCTCTGGAGATATCTGTAGCAGTTTTTATGGGAATCTATTTATCATTGCATGATGTTAATTCAGATGTTTTCACTGAGCCTACATACTTCTTGCCTCTACAGTTATAATTGCACAAATTTATGATGCTGCAAAGTTCAGAAACTCAGGAAATCTAGTACAGATTGTATTTGGGCCAAAGTAGCAGATTGTAGCCATCATTTCTTGTACCTTTTCCTATAACTTTAAACAAACTAACCCGAACAGCTGAGATGGTCTGGGTTCCATAATATGAAACTATTTACACATGAGCAAAGTCAACTTGAAAGCCCAGAAAGATAGGCTTATTTAGCAGGAATGGACTAAACGGTAAATTCGATTCTATAATCACATCTTAACCATGCTTCACTCAGCAGCTACTGCTGGCTTTTGATGAATCCTGCGGAGGAGCTGGTTTGCACACATGTCTTTCTTTGCAGAAATGGGAAATCATCAAGACATTTCAAAAGAAATGTGGCTCCAATGAAGTCAAGGGCATGCTTCAACAGAGTCAAGTCTTCAGGCTGGGATCCTGCCCACAGGCAATCATAACAACAAAAAAGGAAAATTGGTTTGGCTCATGAGAGATGGGGAGGAAGGAGCTGGAGATTTCTGGAGGGTTGGTGAGAGAGAAGTGGCAGCAATGAGGATAAGGAGGCAGAAGAGCTCAGGAGAAGGAGGAGGAGGCAGAACATGGAGCAGACGCAGCAGGAGAGAAGTAAGAGGAGGCAGAGGTGTGAATAATAGAGAATGGAGCCAAGATAAGGGGTGCTATTTTTCAGACCAAAGAAGAGAGTGTGTTTTAGATCAGTTCCCTGAAGGGAGAGAATATGATATGATGGGTGAGCTGGAAGGGCTAAAATCTTTCAGAAGGAAAACAAGCATCAAAGACCTTACACTGCATTTAGGTCCAAATTAGCCCTGCCAGAACTGTTTATCCCATCTCTGGCCAACTTCCATGGAACTAAGTGACATGGGTTGGGACTGTCCTTGGCATTGAGGCCAGCTGGTGTACAATGGCTTGCACACATACTTTTCTATCTTCCAAAACCTATGTATGAGCTTATAGAAGAGAGCCAAAGAGCTCCTGCTGTATTCCAGAGCAAAGAAAAGTCTGCACCCAGATTGAGTCAGCAGTGCCCCCAGACCTGTGCTGGCTCCTCTGAATATTTCTCACCTTGGAAAAAGCTAGCTATCCAGGTCAAAACCTTTCCAAAAGCTAGTCTACTGGCTGAACACCACAGATGGTTGAATCACTAACCCTGGGAACACTGGTTGGTGTTATTTAACTCACACTGGTTCGTGCTATTTAACTCACCATTATAGAAACATTTCTGCTGTTTTTCTGTGAGGTATTCTTAGTGATTTACTTTGGCACATGAGAAGGATCATTCACAGGTTGTTTTAAGTACTTGTAGCTTCAGTCATAATAGGACTTGGAGAAATTAGTTTAGAAACAGCATCTTTTTGCATTTCAGGACATAATGATCCCAAACCAAAGTGTGAGAAAGAAGTGCATTTCCAAAAGGCATAGAGCAAATCTGATGGTCAAGCTCTGCAGAGCCTGGATCACTTTGTAGTACCCAAGGCTGGAGGGCTCACCATAGCGATACTCTTTATTGGAGTCACCAGGACACAAATACTATTGGTTCTGTGTGTGGTGTTAGCTTAGGCCCGCACAGTCACTGGAATGCAGCAATCAGCTCTAAGAGTGACTTCAGGAACATAAAGATTCCCCATCTCTCCCACTGAGTGCCAGAGAAATCCTTGGTTCAGTGTGGTTCCGCGTTCACAGCTGGAGAGCTGGCAATTATCTTCCTTCCTTCCTTGGCTTCTATCCAACACT
Source organism: Pezoporus occidentalis (assembly GCF_034315485.1). NCBI lineage: Eukaryota > Metazoa > Chordata > Aves > Psittaciformes > Psittacidae > Pezoporus > Pezoporus occidentalis. The sequence continues at coordinate 11,841,753 of NW_026914940.1, read as the reverse complement.
AAGTCATATGAGGGACTAAGAACTGCCACTTCTTACATGCTTCTGTTGCTGCATTTCCATTCACAAATGTAAAAGCATCCTTGAATTTTTCTGACGAAAATGTAAACAGAGAGACTAGCTGGCTCTGTAATAGGATATAGAGCCTTTCACCTCTGTCTTATGAACAAAATACCATTCCCCTCTGATGCATGTTCAGTGGCTTGTGAGGAAAGAGCTGGTGGTCTGAATCGCAATGTTATGTGTCTGCATGAGGAAACCCCTCAATTTGGAGTTGGTTAGCCTCTTTGTTAGCAGCCCCTGCAAAAGGGCTGGTGATGAACAGGTACCTCCTGCACAGAGATAAGGCATGCTGACTGTAGTTACACTGGCCTAGGTGATGCTGGTCTTGCACTTATCCCCTGACTTGTAGCTGGTCTTTAAATATCTGGAGGAAAGATAATGAGTGTGAATTCACTTACAGGACTGTAATGAAAGACAGCACTGTAAACCACACATATGCATTTTTGTAAGAGGGTGCTTGGTAACTCAGATATGCAGTGCAGTATTGGGCAATGTGTGTTTTGATGAGTAAAAAAGTAATGGACTAATTTAATACGCTTTAAAATCTGACATTGCATCACCCGGCTGTGAACAGTCCTTTGCTGGCTCTGACTGCACCTCTTGGAGACCTGATGGCTTCCAGTCCCTGTGCCCAGATGAGGGAACCAAACCTGCTTTGCACTCATGTGTTAGCAAAAAGAAGAACGTATGCCTGCCCTCTGCAAACAGCAAGGCAAGCCCCCTTGATATTGCACAGGAGGAATAGCTCCAGTCACAACATTTCTGTTCTTAGGGCTTGGAGGCTTGACACATTCACCCGAGGATGGGGAATTTCCAAACTCAGCAATACTGGTAGATTACATGGGAGCCCTTTTCTTTCAGCTGTTAAGTACTTATTATAAGCTCTAAATGTTTCTTTTTATGTTGTTCTGTTAAAACTGAGTATTCAGGCTCAGACTCCTGTTGGTGCAGCAGTGTCTCTGAATACTCTCTGAGCATTGCCCCGCTTTCAGGCTGCTTCCACTCAGGTGCAACTGCACTGAATGTGGTTAAATTCTGGGATGCTGTACAAGTAAGTACCTGAATTTAAACTGGATGCGTGACCGGCCATTTAAACTTGTACTTAACCATGCTGGGCTCTGCGGTGCCCCTTGAATAAGCACATGTGCTGAAGTAGGGCCAAGTGTATTTCTGTGGGCACTTTGCATTAATAATAAGGGCCTTCCACATCCAAATCAACCAAACAAAAAAACATTGTAGGACACAATACTTAGATTTTCTCTTAGGTGTGGTGGGTCAGGCTATTGCAGCTCTTTTACTTCCCAGTTCTGTTCTCCTGTTGGGGACTGCTGCCTTGAGGACAGAGTCTGAAGAGCAGAACATGTAAAATGTCCTCAGCTACTTCAGCAGAGGACCTGATGGTTTAGCTCCAACCACCTCCTGCAGAAGCTCAGATAGAGCTGTCAGGGTTGAATGAGCTGTGGAGGAGAGTGGAGTAATATCTTGATCTATATCATATGTTCACTAAATGAATGTATCTAGACCCTAAATTCATTGGGAACTCAAAGAAAAACACTGCTCTAAGGAGGATGCCAAGGTAGACTGACAATTCTGACTAAGTCTGGGATTACAGCTACTCCATGAGTCTAGTTCCAGTGCATTCTGCTATTATTCCCCTCCCTTTTTCCCTGGGCACAGCAGGAATTTGCCCTCATTTATCCAGAAGTCAGGTCTTTTATTCTGTTGCATGCAAGAAAACAAGAAGGGCGATGTAGCACCAGATGCAGTAACATGTAGAGTTAAGCAAGGCCTTTCATCAAGCTGAGAATGAAGTTGCTAATGAAAAGTGAATGACACAGGAGTATTCAGACTGTGGGCCATCAGACACAGGACATCGTTGGTTTCTGCTTTTCGTGGTGGGAGTGAGCACGGCATGGATACATTACACGATTACTTGATGGACCTAGTGCACTGATAAAATAAAAATCAGCTAACTATCCATTCATGTAATCTGATTCAACCAGATTCCTCTGAAACCTTGCAATGGTGCAGCCAAAGGATATCTCAAGGCATCAACATCCTCTCTGGTTTTCTTGGTCTGCTCTAAGAAGACCACACAAAGCACTATGGAAACAGCACCCATTTGGCTGCCAGCTGCCTGACTGGGAACATGGGATGTCAAAACCCCCTAAACCTCCCAGTCCTTTAGAGATTTCTATCTCTTTTTTTTTTTAGATAAGCCATTCAATTAAATTCAATTCCTAAGTGTCTGCTTCTCTTAATAAGCCCAGCATTCAGACTCTTTCATTTTTATTTAGCCTGAGCTCTTTATTACTGCAATCCTGCCCACAATGTAGACACCAGGAACTTGATTTAAGTAAAATAAACATCTGTGGATACTTTAATTGCAGTAAAAACCCCGTGGGTTCTTGATAATTTTGAGGAAAGAAACAAAGCCAGAAGACTAAGGATCAGATTTGAGAAAGTTCTTAACAAGCCAAGTCCAAGAATGTACCTTGTGGTGGTCACTTATGCATGGCCATACTTAAAACACACTGAGGACCTCCCTGTCCAGGTTGGTTGTGGAACTTTTCATACCAAACACTCTGAAAGAACATCTCTCTGTGGACCCTAAGGTGCCCTATTCCTTTTTGCATGAGGGCACAGATTCCACTGAAAAGTAGAGGGGACTTTACTTAGCCAAATGGTTTAGGTACTTTCTCATAGACAAAGCCATGCATTTGAGTCTCTTCAACCTAAACTACTTAATGGGTTAGTGCACTATTGACACAGCTGTGACATGAAAGATGTAACGGGTTAAAACTTAAACAGGGGAAGTTTAGATTGGATATAAAGAGGAAATTCTTTCCTGTTAGGGTGGTGAGGCACTGGAATAGGTTGCTCAGGGAGGTTGTGAATGCTCCATCCCTGGCAGTGTTCAAGACCAGGTTAGACGAGCCCTTGGGTGATAAGATTTAGTGTGAGGTGTCCCTGCCCATGGCTTGGAATTCCCTTGTCATTCAGACATAGTGGGAGAACCACCTAACCCAGTTCAAGGGCATCTTGATTTCTAGCCAGGGGTCAGGATTTAGTCATGTTTTTTTGCAGTACTTCATACTAGGTATCTACAGGTGCTAGTTGAACCTCACTCTGCTGACATGCCTCTATACTGAAAGGCACTGAAGATGTACTCAAGAGAAGGGCTCTAACATGTTGCTGTTCTCTGCTGCTACTGCTCCTTCTCTCAGCCAGTGCTTAATGAGCAAAGCATAGCTGGAAAAACAGTATTTGCTCAGATCTCAGCTATTTCAGTGTAAATTGTTTAATTTACGTGAAATTGTTTAATTTATTTTAATATACATTTCTGTCACAGGAGTGGGTTGTTAATTCCAGGAATAGGGTAGAGAGGAGGACTCATTCTTAAGCTTCAATAGCTGGATTTGTTAACCTATTATTATCTGTTCTTTATCTCTCTCCAGGACTCAAGTTTTGACTCCAAGGGCCTAGTGCCTTAATATAATACTGTAGTGCCTACTTTGCTGCTGCCTACAGCAAGATCAGATAATCACCAATGTACTCCTTCATATTTCATCATAAAAATTTTCCACTAACACAGAGCACAAGATAAGCACCATCTCTAAATTATTTAAAATGCTAGGAGAAGACATTAAAAAAAAAAATCATTCTGCATCCCAACAGCCTCCACAAATGTGGCTGACCTCAGCTTTGTTTAGCTGTGGCTAGAAAGTTTCCACGGTGTCTCTCAGACTGCCTTTTCAGCGGATGCCATTAATGACTCAAAATCAAGACTCAAATCCCCTCACTGCAAACAACAAGGAACAGTGTCTGACAAAACAACAAGGAACAGTGTCTGACAAATCAATAACAGAAGCTTGATTTTGGGGCTCGCAGCCGTGAGGGCAGAATACCCTGCAGAAAACAGAGAGACTAGACACACAAGTCTATACCCTGTGGGACAGATTTCTCTCTTGTACAACCTGGTGTGTCACAATAGTCATGATCTCCTGCTGCTCTTCAGGAGATGTGGAGGTTCATTTTTTCTAAGGCATTCATAAGTTTTGGAGGTGTTAATTGATTGCCCAAGTACTGCAGTGCTTTGAGCCCTGTATGTATCTGCCACCCATTCATTTTGCCTCCTGTTTGTTAACACAGCTGGAAAAATTGATATGCAGGAACACACCTCATCCCAGAAGTCTTTAAAATCTAATCCCTATTCCTGCATGTCCAGCTAAACCAATTTAAAGTAATTAGCAAATGCATAGTTACAGCAACAAAAGACACAAAACATCCTTTGGAAAGGCAGTGCTCACTGGTGGTTTTGTGACACACACTGATTTATTTGGATATACAGTGATGATAAGATAAAATTGTAATGGGCCTGGCAGGAGACCCAGAGGTCATGATCCCTACAGTATCACTGGATTTAACTGATCCCTATCCTGAAGGCTTAATGGTAACTGTTGTTTTTTTAAACAATACCTTTTGTTCTAAATTAACATACTTCTTGCTGGCTTTGGGCAGCAATCTAAGCAGCCACAGCTACCTGATGATAAGTGTTGGCAAGGTGATAATCAATTTGCTTGTCTTTTAGTGCCTACAGTAATGGATGGATTAAAAAAACCTTAGTGTGCTATAAATTACAATGGAGTAATAATGTTAGTTCAATTATTTGTAATGAAAGGTCCGTAGGGAGAAACAATCTTTTACTAGGCTAACTGGTACACTTGCAAACAATGGAGAAGTTTTCTGTCTCACATCTTTGTATTGTATCTTGTCCCTTTTCTTTCTGTTGGAAGCTTAGAAACTTTTCTTTGTTCCCTCTAAAACCCCAAATAGGGAAATGAAATGCTCAGGCAAAAAGACTGAAGTCAGGGAATGCACAAGAAGGCTAAGAGATCTCAACCATGGACAAGCTGATCTCAAGCGCCAGAAGCAGAAGGAACTTCTTTTCTATGATAAGCATTTTGAGCCTCCTGGCCATCAGCCAATAGCTCTTAGATTGTCAGAGCTGTTGCATAAGTTTGGTTCTCTCTTGGGGAATTTTGTTACGTTCACTATTTCACATGACCATTTCATAGAAATAAAACCTAAGGTGGCTCTCTTTATAGGTACAAACCTGTATGTGAACATGACTGAGAGTCCTGTGACTGCAGTTCAAACACCTGTATCTCACTGGATCACATTCAACCCCAACATAGCCAAGGGAGATCCAGTCAGTATAATCACAGAATCATAGAATGGGTTGGGTTGGAAGGGACCTTAAAGATCATCTAGATACAACCCCTTCCACTAGCAGGTTGCTCCAAGCCCCATCCAGCCTGACCTTGAACACTTCCAGTGATGGGGCAGCCACAACTTCTCTGGGCAACCTCTACCAGTGCCTCACAATACTCACGGTAAATTTTTTCCTAATGTCTAATCTAAATCTCTAAATAATCGTGAGATGTAGAGCATTACCTGAGACACCTCACACCAGATCTTCTAAAGATCTCTGACATGGCGGTGTCACTCACAGTGTAAGAAGTTACACATCTTCAGTCTTGACAGAGAACTAAGTTGTATAATCAGGTTTGCAGCATCAAAGACACCCTCCAAGAGAAAGAAGATCATAATTTTAGTGTTTCTAGAAACAAAAAATGGCTTTTGTAAGGGTAAGCTTGTGTTTACCAAATCACTGGAATCTTTTAGGTGACTCAGGAAGAAAATAATTCACTAGGCTGCCTCCCATTATTTCTTATAAATGCTTAGTTCAAGTTCGGCCCTGGACCAGGAGACTGGATTAAATGACTTCCTGAGATGCCTTTACATTTATTTCCTGTTATGACTTTTCAAAAGTTAGGAGAAATGAAGGTAGAATGAAAGGAACACTTCTCCCCCGAGTTGTGGTTCTTCCAAACAGTCCCTGAAATTACTTTTTCCATTAATCTATTAGTCTCCAAGTGAAGAACTGGTGGAGTTGGTACAGGGGGTGATTTAATGAAAAAAATCAAATATTGAATCAAAAATAATAATCACATAAATAACCTGAATTTAAAAAAAATAAATAAGAAAACCACATTTAATTTTATTATTACAATAAAAACCGGCTGCCATGGTTTAACTCCATACAGCAGCCGAGTCACACACAGCTACTCACTAGCTGACGCCCTGGTGGGATGGGAAAGAGAATCAGAGGAATAAAACTTATGGGTTGAGATAAAGACAGTTTAATAGGTAAAACAAAAGACATGCACAAAAGCAATGAAAAAGAAGGAATTCACTCCTTCCCATGGTCAGGCAGGTGTTCAGCCATCTCCAGTAAAACAGGGCTCCATCATGTGTTAACAGTTACTTGGGAAGACAAATATCATTCAGAATGTCCCCCCCTTTCATATTCTCCCCCCACTGAGCATGATGCCATATGGAATATCCCTTGGGTCAGTTGGGGTCAGCTGTCCCAGCTCTGTCCCTTCCCAGCTTGTGCTCCTCCAGCCGGCTTGCTGTGGAGTGATGTAAGGAGCAGAAAAGGCCTTGACACTGTAAGCACTGCTTAGCAGTAATGAAAACATCCTGCGTTATCAACACTGTTTGCGATACAAATCCAAAACATAGTCCTGTACAAGTTAATGCGGAAAAAATTAACTCTGCCCAGTCTAAACCACCACAGTGGCATAGACAGCCTATATAGCGTGCTTCTCTAGTTACTTTGCCATACAATAATACCCAGCAACTTGCACTATTTATGTGTAATGTGAATAAGCATGTTGAGTGATGTATCAGATACACACATAATAGCAGTGTATCTACTAAAGAAAAAGAAAAATAACTAAAGAAATCATCTTTTCTCCAAAAACACTTGAGGTGACAAGAAACAATAAGCCCAAACTTCAGACTTGACAGCAGCAGTGATTTTCTGACAGTGAGGATAATTAAGAACTGGAATAGACTGCTTAGGAGAAAAAAGGAGAGAAGATCACTATCAGAAAGAAGGAATATATATGAAGAAGTACATATATATTTGAAATTACATTGGCACAGAAGAGTGGTCTAGAGGACTTCTTCCAGCTCATTCAGCAGCATTTCCTGATGGCAGCTCAGCCTCCCACTCTTCCTTATCTCTAAACTATGATATCTGTGAGGCTTCTTCATTTGGAAAACCTAACTGCAAAATTTGCAGGAAAATCTGCTGTTACTGAAGTCTGCTGTTGGATGATACATCATCAGCATAGAGAATGTGGTCGCTGATTCACGTGCACTTGAGCTTCCAGGGGTTCTTCATGTGGGTGAACATAGTCAGCCAAGGTCAGACACAGTGGGGTTCAAAACGTTGCATGTGCCCTCTACAGGCTTAATCTTCCTCAGGAGAGGAACAGAGAATAGACCAATGCAGAGAGCAGGTCAGGAACACTGAGAAAAAACTAATTTTAAAGAGTGATAGCTAGCATCACAAAAATACCCTTTCTGTGCTAAACAGTTAAAGCCAAATTACATACCTATTATGTTAAATGCAGAAAAAAATCAATGCTATCTCAAATTTCAACTATATTGTAGCAAAAGTGGAGCAAACCTTTTGTTCCCAGAATCAGAGCTGCTTTGTTTTCTGAAAGCGTTTATTTGGAAAGCCCTTTAAAACCTGATACACAGCAATGTAAACTGCATTTGGCCCCCATGTCAAGAGCAGACCCAAGCATCCCAGGTGGCTTCATGCAGCAGAATTTTCTCCCTGCCAACTGAAAGCAAACCCCTTCATTCATGAGGCTAAAGGGAAGGGAATAAAATGTATACAGGGTTATGTTTAAAACAGGGAAAGGGAGAAAAGCACAACTGAACTCAGCTGAACTCCATCATGTCAGAAACCAGGGACCACCTGAGTAAGAGCTGCTGCTGTCTGGATATATGTGGAATCTATACCTGCTTTGGAGCTTCATCTGGGTACTAAGGGAATCTCCTGGCAAGGTCTGGTTGTGGTTTAAGCCTTGACCATCCGCTTCTGGATCCTCTGCTTGTGTGTCTCCCTAAAATGCTCTTTCCTTAGTAGCAGTAGCAATTCTTCTGAGTGTTAGTCTAGCCAAGCTCTGCAGGACAGCTGTGACGAGTGTAAGTGCAGAAAGGCAGTAGAAATGGAGCTGATCAGAATTGTTCATTTGGGATACCATGCCTTTTCAGTCTGGTCTCAGAAAAGAGCCAGGAACATCTCTGCAGGAGGGACCTTTAGAAGGAGGAGACTCACACTGATGATTCAAAGTCTTCCTTCTTCTTCCTAGTAGCAAATATAGACCAGGGACAAGGAGGGTGCAGATGGAGCTTGTTTCTCTTTGCAACCCTACACCAGAAGGATGAACATGAGGTAAAGGAAATAAGGCTATTTTAATTCACAGTGGGGGGTGAATCTGAGCCCACAGCCTTAAGATCACAGGAGTTCAAAGGTGAGGTGTACAGCTTGTCCGAGCCTCAGGGTTTAACCATAACATGCGAGCTGATGGAGGTATGAGGAATAGAAGGACATTTCCTAAGCAATTCTTGCTATGTTCCCTCAGGGTTTGCAAAACATAGGTGCTTCCTGTAGCTGTGAGGGGTTAGGGGTAGACGTTTATGGGTTAGGAGTCTTCTCTGTCCATACGCTTTCCCAGGTGCAGGCTCTGGTACTGCATTGGAGCTGAATCTGAGGACAGTGGTTGCCTGGAAGACCGGAGGGGTTCCATATGGGATGCTGTGGGGCTGCCACATAGACTGCTTCTTCTGGCATCTGGCAAAACCCAGGAGGATGAAGCTGGCGTAGCTGCATGTAAATGTCTTCTCACTCTGTAGCAAACCCTGCAAATGAGCAGCCTGGCTTCCCTTGGCTTTCAGCAAGTTAATTCACTGATACATATCTTAGGTCTTACTCTATTCTTAATCCATGTACTGTGAGTACCAGCTAGTTGTGCCTTATCTCTGTTAGCTCTGCAGAGTGTCACTGCTTTCTGTGGCAGGTCAGCTATCAGAGTGGAGACTGGAGTCAGCATCCTGCTGCGTGCCTCGGTCCTAGCTGGCCTTTACTCACAGCATTAGCTTGAGCCCTGGGAAATGTGCTGCCTCTCCAAGGTCAAGGTGATCTTGCTTTAGTGAGCTCCAAGTGGGCAATTAGGAGGGCGGGTGAGTCAGTGACCTGTTCCCAACAGAGATACTTCTAGAAGTGCAAGTGATGAAGTGCCTAATTGCTGCCAAAACTGTTTCCAGTTTTACATCTGAATGTCCCTGCTTCTGGCTCCCTGTACCATGGTTCTATCTCCCACAAACTGCACATGAGGCTTTTAGATAAGCAGCTCTTGCAGCAAAAAGTGCACACATTTCCATGCTGAACTCAGTACAGTATTTGTGTGCAGGCTGCATGATCCTGTGCTGGGGCAATGTATTATGCCAGGCAGAGATCAATACTCACATCTGACCCCGATCCTCCTTCGTGTCAGTCTTAGCCTGACATTTTAGCTGGCCGACGTGTAAAAGAGCTGCTGTAAGAAAGCAAGTTGCCATTTGCGCTCATGCCGTTTACTCTGTAGGTATAATCCAAGTTTCTAAGCTTTCCATGCAATATTTTTCTTGTAAAATCAACAGTCTGGAAGATCATTTGAGCTCGGCTCACAGCTCCTCAAGTTCATGTCAGGTATGGCTGCAAACGGTAGCTGCAGAATTTATAAGCAGAGCAAATCCATCACTGAATGTGTAATGAGCCAGGCCTTGGAAATGAAGGACACCAGTTTCTTTCTTCAGCATCCTGTCTGGTCTGCATCAGACATGTTCAAGCCAAATAGACACCATCATGAGCATTCACATTCTGGGCAGCAGCGGGAAAAAGCAACAAAGTGGCATTTCACAGCCTGAGCTGCTGCTATTGTTCTATGCAAGATCTATAAATTAAATAAGCTTCTCAGTAAAGAAAGGCTTCTAAATAAATGCAGTTAATAAAAGAGGGTCTCAGAAATGAGCAAATTTAGCTTTCTGTGAAAGTTCTACTGTATGTTGGCCATGAAAAATATCTTTGTCTCAGTTGTTGCTGGTTTACAGATTGATGTCTATGTGGACGCTTGTGCCAGAGAGTATTTGGTATGTTCTATTTCGGGTAATCTATAGGCAAGGTTAATTTAGGTGAATCAGGGAATCCTCTTGAGATCTCAGAGAAAGGAAATCTGGAGGGGCTCATAGGCTAAGAGCATTGGCCTGTGCTATTTGTCTGAAACTTCAACTGTGACTAGACTTGAGAAAATTTAAATGAGGTCTGTAGCTGGGATGAGTCCAGAAGGACAAGTTTTGGCTCTTCCAGTTCGGTACAGCGGGAAAAGGTGGGAAAGGTGTTGATAAACAGAAATTGAGAGGCTGCCACAGCTGGCTGACATTTAAAAGCTGTGAGACACACTTTTTTTCCTTCCAACTCCCAGCGATGAAGAGTTATAAGGGCCAGATTCTCATGCCGGTCATTCCAGGCTATGTGGGGAGTAACTCCCAGACTGCTCCTCATACCAGGAGACAGATGTGAATCTGGATCTAAAAGGAAAGCTAGACAAGCCGTCACCCTAGGTAATGCTGCAATATGTAAGAGCTAGAAATCAGGCCCCAGGCATCGTAGCGAGGACTAGAGGGACCCAACTCTCACATATACTCCCTGCACATGTTCGGGCTCTGCTGATTTCACTCTACATGACCTAAAATGTTTTACATTTATTCACTTCATCCTTTTCCTTGAAGTTATTCCTTAATTCTCCTTCTGTGGGGACAGGTAGTCATGGAGGTCTCATGTTTCACGTTTATAGCCATGCAGAAAGAAAGGGATGACTCCAAGCTCTCCATTGCCCAGCTCCCACCTGCTGCTTTGAACTTCTTAAATCTGTATAAAGGGAAGATGAAGCCATGAAGACCTGTCAAAGGAATTACTGAATTGCAGCTGTGAGAACACGTCCTCTTGGATTAAACAGCAGCACAAATCTCTTGACTGCCCCCAGGGATAACTACAGCTTCATTTGGGTTTGTTTTGTTGCCTTTTGGGGAAATCCTCCTCTCTTGCCCATTTTCCCATTTACATTATGCTGGGCTGCACAGTGACTGCCTCTCTGTGCTGAGCTGGCTCTGCAGGCTCCATGTGTGGGAACAGATCTGTGAACTGTCTAGAAATAAACAGGCAAGCTATCCTACCCCCAGAGGCAAATCTGACGCTATATGCCCAACACTGCATTCCTTTGGGCTGGAAGCCCTCATTTATTCCTTCTTCATTTTATTGCACATACTTTTTTCAACTAAAGCGATCCATTGCTTCTTGCCATAGAACCATCAGGTATGTGACATTTCCACTGGAACAAGCATGTTTTCAAATGGTGCCAGTAAAATGCCGGAGGTTCAATTTAAAATGAAAAAAAGAGAGATTTGAGCAACTACCAGGTATTTCTGCAGCCCCAGAAAGCTAAACTCACCTCTGCAGGACAAAAGCTTGCAAACAGACTTTTGAAGGTCTTTATAAGTACTCCGTTAAATACTTCTAAATGAATATACCTATATTCATTACTGTATTTTAGGAACTATTGTCCCCTGCTTCACTCTGAAAATAGTAAGTTGATGCACTAGTCTGAGAGGAATCAACTAAAGACCTTGTTTTCTGCACATGTGGGAATGTGTAATACAAATATAAACATTTTCTTCTTTGTGGATTGCTCATTTTCGTAGGGCTCATTCTCACAGCAAAAAGCATGAACTTTCACGTCCTCATGGCTCTCTTTGTGATATTATGGACTTAAGGGGAAGAGCCTACACAGAATAACTACTGTGTGTGTGAGCTATAACCAAAGTGGCCAAAATAGTAGAAAATAAAACTAACAGAATAAGTTGCTGGTTTGCCATAACTAGGGGTTTTAAAACCCATAGCCTTCTTTATTTCATAAGTATGGTTATTATGGCAACAGCTGAAGACTTGAGCAGTGCTGCAGTCACCTCATTACAGCTTCTGTGCAGAGCAGAATTAAGACTGTATCACTTGCAAGTGGGGAACACTACTGATGTATTCCTGCTTGTCTTTTGGGCCAGGAAGGCATAAGCTTTTCTGAGCACCTTTTAGACCCTGAAGGCTTGATTTAATTGCCAGACTGCAGATGTCTGAAGCCATATGAAATTCTCTGTTGTGCAGAGCTGGAAGATACAACAGCAGCTACAGGGTTTTTGGGTGTTCTGGAGCAGCTGATGGGGCCAGCAGTTCACCCTGTGGCATCTCAGGCTTGGGCACTGGAATCCCATCTATTTCTCCATTCTCTTCAGGTGGTCAGATGAAATCAGCCTTAGCAGTTTATGAAGATTTAGTTCATGCTGATGATACCAAGCAGAACATATTCCAGCCAGCAAAGTTAATAAATACATTAATTAATTAAATATCGTACATGTACAATTATACCCAAGGTCTAGGATTCTCTCATATGAAATACATTATACAAGCTCCAAACCAATTGTATGAAGCCCCTGAACTTGTGTCTAGCTAAGAGATGTCCATCAGTCAGGCACAAAGCACCATTTGAAGAATGGAAGTGTTGGGAGGGCTCCCATTTCCTGTGATAATTTGCTCTGGTAATTAATCATGCTCACTGAGAAAAAGGAAGGCAGGCAGGCAGAGAAAGCAAGCAAGCTCATTTTAATCTCATTTTCCTATTATCTAAAATAAGGTTATGCCTCTAGCTTGTCTGGTGAAGATGTTGAAAATTACTCCAATTGTCCTTGCTTATCCGAGAGTAATCCCTAAAATATCAGATAAATGGAGCTGCAAGATAGTGCTGTTGGCATTAAGCCTGCAAAATGAATGATCTCTTTCCCAGTCCATGGTAGAATCTTTCCTTCTTTGCTATTTACTGCTAAGTCAGCAGTGTTTAGTTTTGTTCATTCACCTTGATATAGAAGGAGATGTACTGGCAACAGAGAAAAACTGTCATTAGAAAGGAAGGCAGAAGTGACAGGGGTATTGTATATTCATTAAAATTTATAGGTATACATCTGAGATGGTCTGATTTACCATCTTCGAAGAATTATGCTGTACAGAAATATTTCATTTGCAGCCTAGGGGTGTGTGAGATTTTGAAACTGTTATGTGTAAAAATGTCCTGGATTAATGCCATCTAAAAAGCAAAAAAGGAAGCCCAGCAGTAAAAACCCACCTTAATAAGATGCTGGTTAGAATTCATATGTGAACCCCAGAATGTCTGTATTGATGTTATTTCTCTCTTGCTTCCAACTCATCCAGAAGATATATTTTTTCTAGCAAAGATTCCCCCATTTTAACTGAGAAGGAAACCTTGTTTCTTTCAGCTATGTTGTGCAAAGCCCCTTCAAGGGCTCAAGATTTTAATCTCATCACACTTCTTTGAGGTTGGCAAATAATGTCATCTCAAGTCAGCTAACGTCAGACTGAGGATGAGGAGAGGCTGGAGGGTCAGCCCTCTCATTTATGGGAAGCCTGGGCAGGAGCACGAGCCCACATGGGTTCATGCAACCCACACATGGAGTTCCTCCAGCTAGCCCCTCATGGGAGAAAACCTGCATACTGCAGGATCTACTGTATTTTTCTTCATTAGAATATTAAAAGTTGCTATCTGCTTGTTTAGCAAAGGATGGTTTGCTAAATCCAGGGTCTCCTTTTGCACATTATAATTCATAGCTTACATGCATGCATAATTAAGTGCTTGCAATTTGGATTTGCGCATCCACCACACTGGATTTTACCTACCCCTTAGCCTCAGCTGAGCAGGTTGTATTAAACCATCGTTGGATGAAAGCTCTCTTTTCTTCCCCAGGCACCCTGGTCTCCGCTCTGTGCCCCTGGGCACTTCCCTGCCTTCTGTTTCTGTGGTGAGTGGTATACGTGGAACCAAAAAACTCTCAAAGAAGACAGAGGGGAAACGGAAGTCCCTGCTAAAGCCCTGGCACAGGCAGAACAAGTGCTTCAGGGCTGTGGGTGGCAAGAGGGAGGGATGACACCTCTGGAGCTTTTCCATCAGCATCTTGCCACGTGTTACCTTCCCGCACAGTTAAGCCTCTGGACAAAAGAGTTAATCACAAACTCATCATCCTGGAAAAGATCAACACAAATGACTCTTGCTTATACATTGCCTGGGTTGTGCTATCATACGTTTCCAGGCTGGGCTCCCCAGGGTTGCATCCAGCTGTGTTAATCTGCTTCTATCTAATGCCACCAGAAGCAAGTTGATCTTTTCTGTCAGTCTTGCTTTTAAAGGCAATGTGAAAGAAAAGCAAGAGAAGCTCTGAGACAAGAGCTAAACAGCTTTTAAAGGAGGTAAAAGGAACCTGGTTTATACTATTGCTAATTTGAATTGCCCAAAAGCTCAGCTCACAGTAATCAAGGTAAGAGAGACAGAAGGCAGCATGGCCATGGGAGGCTGTGAGGTCCTGGGGACACACAAACCAGAAAGGCAGCAATTCAAACTGCAGAAAGAAATAGTGTAAATATTTTGGCTGCCACAGTAAAGATGATTTAATGGAAGTTAAGGGAAACAAAGGGGTTGGAGGTGACTCATGTGACTGTGGGATGTTTTCATAGACCCTCAGAAGAAGCAAGACAGGATGTATTTGACGCAAGAGTCCCACCCACTAAGGTAACCATGCATGTGTAGAAAAACTTATTTGGATCCTCCTGTTTCCATGTAGAAACAAAGCACAGTTTCCTCTTTTGCAATAAGGGAAGAAAAGGTGGGAACTGTCAGGCAAGGTGGGGTAGACGAGGATGGGGCAAGATGCCACTAAAGCTTCCCTTCCAGAGAGAGCTGGTTCAGGGCTCCTTTGGCCCTGATCTGGTGTCACAATTTTCCACAGGTTGACATGATTCCTATAAATGCTCCAAAGAAAATTAAAAAATCAATCCCACAGAAGAAAATATCCCACAGGCAAGCTGCAGCCGCAGCCGCTTCAAAGCTGCCTGCTCAGTTTGTACACTCTCTGTCTCAATGCGGAGTGATTATTTCACAAATCATTCCAAAATGGAGTTTGCAATAAAGGGAATTCTTTTCAAAAAATATTAATGCAAAAAAGCTTTTCCTTTTTCTTTTTTTTGCCCCTCCCTATTTAAAATTTATTTCTGTATATCTCTCTACCCTCTGGTTTACGCTCTTTATATCAGGAATGGCTGCATGAAGCTGAAAACTGTTTCTTTGAAAAAAACCCAATCAGTGGCCCATGCGCTGCTTAAATCTGACATAATGGTACAAAATAGAAGTTGACATGTTCAGAGAATTGTTTAAAGATATTTTCATCCTTTTTTTCTCCCACTTGCAGACTGAATAAGGCAAGGACCCCTTAAAAAGCTCATGAAAGGTCATTTTAAGAAACACTTTCTGTTACTCAGGAAAAAGTAGATCATACAAGGCCAAGCTGGATGTAGTTCTAGGAAACCTGATCTAGTTGAAGATGTTGCTGCCCATTGCAGAGGGGTTGGACTAGATGACTTTTAAGGTCTCTTCCAACCCAAAACATTGTATGATTTATGGTTCTATGATTTCAAATTAATCCATGTCCTGACCATTTTGGTGATGCTGTGCAGCCAGAAAAATCCCACTGGAAGTATTTTCATGGGTGACAGCATTTCTTTCCCTTCCTCACAAGTTCTCAAGGACACTGTAGGATCTTGTATGACTGTGCTTTGTCCTAACACCATGTCATCTGAGGCTGTTCTCTGAAGAGCATTGCTAAAAAGCCGTGCACTGAGCTGAGCTGAATACAAGAGCTGGTCCTATTCCTCTATGCAGGGCTGGGCTCTGCCTCCCATGTAGCAACTGTGGCTGAAGGCATGTGGGGCTGCAGCTTCACCCACACACAGGAGAGAGTGATGCAGGCAGGAGAACAAGAAGTCTTGGCTTTCTCATGGATTTTGGAGTTTGACTGGGGAAGGACTGGAGAAAACACCAAGTATCTAGACATGTAATTAAGACAGAGTGCAATGAGTAGCATAATTTTGATACGAAAACTCTGAGGTAGGAAAATATTTCTAAAAAGCATGTTTGGCAAGAGCCTGCAAGCTAAATCCTATTGCAAGCAGAGGGAAAGAGTGACAGGGGCAAGTTAGTTAGATAGTAAAGAATAGCTTTAAAGCTTTTAAGAAATATAAACAAATGGGAAATAAGAAGTACTGGGAGATCTACTGAAAACGAGCCAAAGGAAGGTAAAAAGGATTTTATATTTAGGATAGCAAAAAGAAATACTGAACATTGGAATTTAGTGTATATCTCATTCATTTGAAACCAGATCTTCAACAAATATTTGCAGTTGACCAAGGAAGGAAAAGAAAACGAATTCAGGTATAATAAGGAAAAAGAGAAGACAGTTGATGACTGAACAATGGGAGAAAGAAAAAAAGTTTATGAAATCATTTTACTTCCTTATGTACTTACAGAACTGGAGAGCTGCTTAAGCCATTGGTTGACATTTGCAAGCAGTGGTAGAGAAAGCAGGTGGAAAGATGGAGAATAAAAAGTATAAGTCAGGTTCAGCAGACAAGACTGCCTACCCAGATACATATTTTTTATTAATTAAAGGCTTCATTTCATAAGCATTTCTTTCTTCAGTGTAAGCAGCCAGAATCCCTGGCCTGAACATCTATACCTGCATTGCTGTCTCTGCTATCCCCTTGGGATGGAACAGCTCCCTTAAGTGTATTGTAAGACCTCTTGACACTGGGAATGAGAGATTGAGAGCAATGATCTCTAAAATAGGTAGTGGAACAAGAGAGGTTAATAGGGTGAATGGCTGTTCTTTGCTTCTTCCAGTATAAAAATCAAAGGCCATGAAATTAAACTAGTGGATACTACTTCCAAAGAAAACAAATACAGGCACTTCACTTACTGCATAGTGCATAGCTATGCTATGGCCCACGGCATTGTAGGGCTGCAAATATTTCCATTAATTACAAAAAAAAAAAAAAAATCAGGAATCAGGAATATAAATGAAAGAAAAATCCACCAAGGATTATTAAATATAAAAGCATTAACTTTGACTTAAGATATCCCTGAGTCAGAAGTCACAGGAGGCTGGAGGAGCATTCCTGGGAGGCATTCCTGCATGCTTGCCCTGTCCTTGCAGCCTTCCTTGGATAACATCTGCTGTGTCTGCTCTGTGGCTGGGGGCAGGAAACTAGACTAAATGGACCTGTGCTCTGGTCCAGTACAGATGTTCTCATATTAAGTTTGTGTGCTGTACTGTGAACTAGCTGGGGAATTGATCTGGGTAAAAAATAAGCCAACAAATTTGGGTTTTTTTTTTGGTTTTTAACCCTGATCAGTTCCCTGACCTGGTTCACTGAGTGGCCAAATGACTGTTTGGACAGACTCTGCTAAGGCAGTGATGGGAAGAAGGATGAGCAGCCAGGCTTTGGAGATGGGATAGAGGAGTAGGGGTAACAGAAAGGTTGATTAAGCCCTTTTTGTCACCAGAAGAAATGCTTGTGAACCCCCCAAAAACTGATGGAAAGCTGGCATGAGTCAGAACCCGAATCATTTCTGTGTGGATGTTGAATGGCCAATAAAGACTGCATAAAGCAGCATGTATCCCTTGCACAGAAAGGACTGGAAGGGCTAGGGCTAGCCCAGATAAGAAGCCCAGCCCTACCTCCTGTTCCCCTCAGCAGCAGCACCATGTTGACATATGTGCCTTTCCAAGAGGTGTGGGCTGGGAAAGGCAGAGTTCCATTTCTGAGCACTGCATTCTTGAAAGAGATGGAGCAAAAGCCATTATAACCAGTTTTACAGAGCTAAATTTCTTTTTTCTTTTCTACGTAGGGCAATAAGAATAATTTTGATTCTTAAATAATGTGCTATTTCTTTTTATATCATAACACGTGCACTAATGCATCCATGCCAAGAAGTGAAAGGAAAGAAAGACTGAAGTAGAGACGGCCATAGCTTTGAAGCTAAATCTCAAGGTATTTTTAACTTTCTCCTTTCAATGAGACTTCATGGGAACACTAAAAACAAACAGCCCCACTCTCTAAATTTTACAGATGTAGCTTACCTTAACATGGGTTCAATCCAGGAAGGCAGTTTCGCAAATTTCCCTCTTTTCCAGTGTTCTTAAGGGATAAACCTTATGCTTCAGATATTAAGACCTGGAAGCTCAGAAGTTTTTAGAAGCCTTTGTACCAAAGTCTTAAAGGCAATCCACAGGCTAAGAAAAATCTGTCTCTCACTGACAGCTTTCATAGTAACACTAGTCATCATCACTGCAGCTGCTGTTAAATTTCCTTTGCTTGTCTTCACATGGCAGTTTAGCTTTATTCCTCAAATCACCATTGCAATATTTTCTTGGCGCTTCTGATGACAGTACATCCCTGTGCTGTTCCTTCTGCTTAGGTGATGTTTTTAGATCTGCCTTTGAGCCCTGCAACCGAGCAAATTTGGGTGGCTGGATAGATTTTCTAGACAGCTGATTGAGCCTAGTTTCTAAATGTTGGTATATAACTGTTCAGAAAAATGTATTATTATCCTGTTTTCTAATGATGAAGGTTCTTTAGATTCCAGACTGTGCCAGACTGTTTCCTACCTGTATAGATCAAAAAATTTGCTCCTTATTCAAGTCTCCTGTGGAGAATGCTGAAAAATGAAGAGTGACTCTAGATACTTCCAGGTAAGGTTGTGTAGGATATACTTTAATTGCTTTACAACCCTTGAAGCAGCCAAACATTTATTAGCCATATGTACGATCCTTTACTTAGCTGTGCTGAACATAAGATAAACATGGAGGGAGAAATGGAATGGTGAGGAGAGCATTGGGCAAGGATCCAGCAGGTCTGTAATGGATTTCTTGCTCTGCCACAGATGAACTGAGGGACCCTGTTCAAGATGATTAATTGTTCCTCATTTCTGTTAATTGAACAGTAAAGTTCTTACAACAGGAATTAGCTCTCCCTATATGTGTGTATACTGCATCACACATGACTTCGTGCCTTCAGGTGGGAATGTATTAATTCAGGCAATTAATATTACTAATGTTGATGCTGTTAGTAATAACAATCTAGTTGTAAGAGTCAATAACTAACTGAAAATTTGAAGTGCAGCAGTTTAGAGAGAATCAAGCTTTTAAAGAAAAAAAGAGTGAGAAAGAGGAGAAAAAATAATTTAGAAAGGAAATTTGTCCTAGAAAAACTGTGCCACAGTTTTAGCTAGTGACCTGTGATTATGATCTCTTCCTCTTCCTGTCCCTTAGTCTTCTGTCATTATAACAAGGTTCTTGATACTTACAAGGGGAACTGAGAGTGCTCTTGGAGATCCTGAGAGATGAAAGGAAGCCAAAGCCCCTTCCTGCTCAGGAAGTGCAGACTTTTATGAAACTTTGTGTAATTTTATAAATGTCTTAAATTGTGAGTTTGTCCTAAATGTCTGTGTATCTCTTGTAATGTCCTAATTTTTGCAAAGAATTTGATGTAAGCTGGTTATAATGTGAACAATACCTAGGTCTAAGGTCTGGAGCAGTAGTTTCCATCTAGAGAGGATTTTTTCCTTGTGAGTTACTAGTGCAGTGGGTTCATCTTCCTGGCATGCATATGCAAAACCTTGTGTGAAACTTCATTTGCTCCTGTTAGCAGCAATCATCTCAACGTTTGTAGCAGAATATCTAGGAAGAATATGGTGCTGTTCTTCCCTGCTTTGAATCCTGAATTCTTACTAAATATGTACCGAAACCAGAGCACACACTTCAGGATTCTCTCACTTCTGATTTTCTTGAGAAAAAAGATTTTAAAATTATATCCTCAGATCAGTCTGCAAAACAGAGATGAGACTTGCCACTGCATAAAGCAGAGTGCCATAGGCAGCGTCAATGTACCTGGTGCATTCAACCAAGTTATTGCAACTAACACATTGACAAGCTGAGCAATTCAAAGTATCATCATCATGAAAAAATCAAAACTAGAAAATATTTGAAGAACATAGTATTCTTTCAGGTGAAACACTTTTCTGACTTAGCTGATGGCTAAATATGTCCATGGTTTATATGACTTTCCTAATGAGATTATTGTGAGTGATTATTTTTTCTTCACCTGAAGCTCTCTCAGGAGTTTGCTGTTTGAGGTTTAAGAAATCTGCATAATTAAAATATTATCAACAGGGGAGAAAGGTGCATAATACCTATTTCAATGGTGTTAAGAAGCACAGGCTTCAACCATGAAGCCAAATTCAATCTCTGCAGAGAGGCACCTTTACCAAACTCAGAGGAAACCTCTATCAAGATTAATTTGTAATTAGAAAGTAGGTCTGGAAGGGACTCTGGGAGATCCTATAGTTCATAACCCTCCTCCAGGCAGATCCAGACAGTCCTGAATCACTTGCAGGGAATGTTTGTGTAACCCCTTCCAACAATCCCCCAGTAAATGAGACTCCATGACTTCGCAGGAGAGCCTGCCCAGGACCTTACCATCACTACTATTGAAAACTTTTTTCCAGTGTCTAACCTAAATTTATGTTGCTTGATTTTAGTCCACAACTTTGTCCCCAGGGGACACGGAGGAAGGAATCCTTCCCTTTTCACAGATATCTTCTATGTTGCAAAGTATCAGTGTTACTGAAAACTTCTCTTGTCTGGAAGAAGACCTGACTGAGTTTCCAATGATTTACTGTGTTATGATGCGTTTGATGAGCTGTGGTGTCTAAGCATGTTGGCATGCTTAACCCATCCACCAGAGAAATGAAACACTTTGGCCTCACCCAGCCATGAAGGTGAAGCTGATGCACAGAAACTTGGCTGTAGACTGTGGATTGTGTATTATCTGTATCCTCAGCCTCTAGATCAGAAAAAAAACAACTATTTGGCTGAATTTTTCACAAAACTACTCAACCTTGGCTTCACTGAGTCACTGCAATGGAAAATTTTAATGAGCAAATAGTTGAAGTATAACAATGTACTAATCAGCATGTAGAATCTTGTAAAGCAACGTTAACAAAGCTGCTGTAACTGCTGCTTGATTTATGTAGGCATGTTTATGTCCATGTGTATCCAGGCAAATCCACGGATACTGGTCTCTGCACTTAAATAATTCCCTTCATCTCCTGCTTTGTCTTTAACTATTCTTGAAATATTCATATCAGATAAACAAGAAAACAGAAAAATGCAGTTTTGTTTTACCAGCTTGGCCTTGAATCTCTGATAGTATGACAGTGAATCATACTAATGTAGGCTACATGCTTTTATGATTAATGCTTCAGTAAAACATTTTCTGTTGGTATTACAGACATCCTAGGAAGTTTACTGCCTGTAATGTAACCTCTAATTTTTTTTTTTGTCTTGATATAAATCAGTTTATGTTATTGTTCTATAATATGTGGCAGTTTTATTAATGTAAATTATAAAAGCTACAATCTTTCTGCTTCTCTATAGCTTTGGAGAGAAAACAAACAAACAAATTTCCATTGGAACAAAGCTTCCTAAGTTGTAGAGTTATTATTCTGATTTGGAGCTTTTATCATTTTCTTCTCATTCTTGATGATCCTTCCTTGCACAGAAAAGCAATGATGTTAAATATTGCAATTGGGAGCATGCTGGAGTTAATGACAGAGAAATAATAACATGCACTGCTGATTGAAGAAAAGTGTCAACAGCAAACTTACTACACAGAGAACTACTGCACTGTTATTTTAACGATAATGTTAATTTTATCCAGGCTAAACTACAAAGCTTTTAGGATTCACCACAAATACATTTGTGATTGAAACATTCTTAAAATGTACTGATAATAGAGAAATTATTTGATTTATATATTTACATCTGTAGAGAACATAATCACCCGAGGATAAAAATAAGTCACATTTGAAAAATTACTCTATTTGATATGACATATTTTGAGATAAATAGGCTTTATTCCCTCCCCCCTTTTTCTTACATAGATTTTTTAAGAAATTTGTTTAAAGTGATGCAGACTATTTTCAGTTAAAACGGGGTTTCTAAATCCAATGTCAGGCACTGCCTACAACACATTTTTCCTCTGTTAACATGGAAGTCAGCATCTGCTTATGTTTCTGAGTTCCAGGAGCCATTGGGGGATGCAGGTAGATGAACCCAGGCCTTATTTCTCACATTTTGAGCATGTACACTGGTGTAATGTAATAACACTTCTAAAGCAACAATATTCTGTTATTTAGGAAGCTTTTCGTAAAGGCAGCGTAAAAATAGCTATATTCTACCTATGTGCATGCAGGATGGATTATTAGCTTCTTCTTTAAACCTTTGTCCTTCCTTCTAGGTTCCAGAAAGGCTGTTACATATTAGCATAATCACATCCTTTTTAAACTATCACTCCTTTTTAATTTTCCTTATTCTGTTTTTAAGGGAGTTAGGATAAAATATATTCTGAGTACAAATACAATTGTGAACTTAAGAATATCTACCATTACAAACAAATTTATTGGAAATCCAACTTATTTGCTCTTAAACCACAAAGCGGAACTGTAACATCATGGTTTATTTTTCAGGGATTAAATTAAACCATTTTGAATCCCAGTTCTCCAAGTAAAATAAAATAGATTATTAGATAGAATTTTTCTGGTAAAACTTTTGTGGTTTTGACAATGTCCAATGTGTGGTAAGCACAGAAACGCATAATATACCTGCTAAATAATGTATCTTATTTTTTTCAAGTTCTTTTTTTTTTTTCAGTATGGCACATTTTAAGGTGGGTGTAAGCAGGATTTAACTGGTGCCTGAATCCTGTGCTACCATTTCAGGTAAGGTAGATCATTGCCCTGTATGAACTCAAGTCTGCAATGGATTCCTCTTGCGCTTTGTAAAAGATCTGTGTCTTTATGCAGCGGGAATTTCCTGATCCTTAATTATGTCCTGAGGAGATGAAAGCAGAGCCACCACTAACCTTCTAAAACTTAGTGGGAAAATGTATGCTTACTCACTGTTTGCTGGTTTTCTCTGGGTTTTTGGTAATGTGTACATGATAGCAGTGTAGATGTATAGAACTACAAATCAGTTTTAAATGTTTTGTTGACTCATTCCAACTTCAATAATAAGATTGCTGTGTCATGATCATTTTAAGCCACTATAATTCAGCCATGATACTAAGATATCTAGAAGCCTCCATTGGCTCATTCCTCCTCCTTCACAATCCCTACAGGAAGCTGACCCAGGTTAATGTTAAACTGGCAAATAAAGAATGAGGTTTTAACAGGGATTGTTCCTCTGATCTTCCTCATGTGGCTAAATCAATGTTTGTGCTGGGGCATGGAGGGAGCAGCACAGGAAGCTACAGTAAGGCAGGGGTGAACATCTGGCTGGCAGTGCCAGCTTGCATGGGTTCACACCGCCTGTGCTTTTATAGTGCCCGAGGAGAATTTTAAGAGGATGGTTTCTCAGCTGGAGCCGAGAGCAGCCTGATTGTTCTTCAGAACAACTTTGAGCATTGCATAAGCGCATCAAACCTCCAGATGTCAGGACCTTTTACACAGATAGCAAAACAGCAGTTGAAAGGCATTGACTTAATCACCTGAGTTAGAAAAAAATTCCCAAGGTAACTCTTGCCTACGGTAACAGGGTCTGTGCTCTTTTTATTAAGTGAAAGAAATAGGGTCTGTAGAAAACATTCCTAGCATAAGAACATAAAAACAGATTATAAAGTTCAGCACCTTATTTTTATGTTTCCCATAAAGTCCATGAGATAACAATGTTTGCCTACTAAATTAATTTTCATCAGGCTTCATTGCACAGTCTGTTCTCCTGATGTTTCCTAGGGGCAGCTGCTTAAAGTTCATGATTTAAATCATTAAATGCTTGATTTATGGTGAATGCTTCCGGAGCCTTAGCGCTTTTCCAACTCATATTGCAGTGTATCCTATCCTAATCGTGTTACTGTTTAAATATATTTGGATGGCGGGGGATGAAAGTGAACCAGCCTGTTCATTTTCTTACAAAGCAGTAAGATTATTTATCTGACAGCTGCTCTAACAGGCACAGAGCATAACTCAGAACAGCCTTGTTAGGAAGTTGGAGGCAGGCTTACTGCTTCATTGGTGTTTGAATATCATTAGCTGGTGCAGTCTTGCTTCTAAAATATATTCCCTTTGGATAAGATCCTTATCTGCACTGGAAAGAGTTGATTGTTTGGATGCTGGAATAAATTTAACGTTTTTTCTTTCCTTCTTGAAAAAAAACAGAAAGCAGTAGACACCTCCAAGCTAGGAAGACATGAAGCCCAGGACCAGAGGGCATGCTATTTGTAAGATTTTTCTGTAATGTCCGGGTCTTGCTCAGAGTAACTTCTCACATTGTTTAAAAAATAGAGAGGAATTGTACGTTCTTTTGCAGTTGGAAAGAAAGATATGCAAAACTTTGATATCAGCAAAGACCCATACCAGCCTCACTGATCTATTAAAAGGGCTTTTTCATCATACATGAAATTATTGCTAAACTGCACATTAGAAAGCAAAGAGCATATGAAGATAGTATTTTAAAATGTTATTGCTGTCATGATAGACTCAATTCAGACCTATTGGAGACAACCCCATTGCAGCTGAGGATACCTGAATTTTCCATCCATATCTTAGGTTGAGGTGGAAAAAGCTTTTCCGACTCCTGACCAACTCCAAGCAATCAATCATCTGGTTATGTCAGATTTGTTTCTTAGAGTGTTATACTTCCAACAATCTTCTTAAAAGCAGGAGAAAAGTGAAAGAGGGACCATGAGCACCACTGTTCACATATAAATAACCACCTTTCAGCCCAAGTGTGTTTGTGATATCTTGTACTCAGTTATGTGAATATTTCAACACTGCAGCATTGCTGGTGAGAATACTGGTGCAAGGTCTATTTAAAATTGGAACGCTTAGAAACTTGCCGAAAGCAAGTATCAAATTGTTCACAGATGGAAGCTGGTGGTGTTCTTGCAAGTCTCTTCTCATTGTTTTCTGTTTTCAGAAAACAGAATTTAATACAGTCGTGCAACTTTGAAGAGAACGCACTAAGAGTAGAATAAATCATGCTGGCTCCCTCCTCTCTGAAGAAACAAACACTGCTTCTTTAGCCAGCTGAAAGATTCCAATACTCTGTTTATGTTTGACATTGATCATTTATTTCTATTTACAAGAACAAGGGAATTATGGGTGCTGACAAGAAAACTGTGGGAATTATGCTGGAGTGTTTGGACATTATGAGTCAGGGTTACTGCCCCATCACTTTGCCAGATGTTACCTTTTGGCTAGAGCAGCAGCAGTTAACTCTGTGCTTCAGCTCAGCTGTTGTGTTTCATAGTCTGGTGTGTTAACCTTCCTTTTGATTTCTTTCCTTTCCATGGATTTATAAGGATTCAGTTGCATCCCATTTACAGGATGAATTGTATTTAGTTTCATCCAAAAGGAGTTCAGGTCATCCAGACTACACCACAGTGAAACAAAGCACAGGCAATAGGAACTATTGGGAGATTTGCTTTAAGGGCACCTATAACCCTGAGTACAACCATGGTGGAGACACAGTCCCAGCAGGTAACAATAAATAATATGCAGCAAGAGTAGAGACAAGTGGGTGAAGTACATGATCTCCCAGAAGTAACATAACAGAACTGTATTTCTGTCCTTACACAACAGAAGAATGAACATTAAATCAAAAGTCTGCTTTAAGGCCTTTTCTGCAAGATAATACTTTCAGTTTCCAATAATCTTAATCATAGAATTATACAACAGTTCAGGCTGGAAGGAACCGCAAAAGATCTTGTGGTCCACATCTTGTGGGAAAGGGAGTTTAGATGAGATTATCTAGCAGCCTGTAAAATTGCATGTTGAAAACCACCAGTGATGGGGACTCCACCGTGTACCCAGGAAGGCTGTGCCACTGAGTAATTGTTCTCACCATAAAAATTACTTTCTTATACTGAGGTGAAACTTCTCCTGCTGCAATATGTACCTGTTGCCCCTTACCCTCTCCATGTGGCTCCTTGTGAAGAGAGAGCCTCCATCCTCTTTGTATCCAGTCTTTAAGAACTGGAGGATTGTGTTGAGGTCTCCATAAGTCTTCTTTTCTCCAGAGAGAAAAGACCTTCAAATCTTCCCTCATAGGGCAGGTTTTCCAGCCCTCTCACCATCTTCATGGCCCTCCTTTAGACCCTCCCAGTTTGCTCACATCTTCCTTGAATTGTGGTGGCCAGAACAGGACACAGTACTCCAGGTATGTCCACCTCACCAACCAGTTTAGCGCCCCCAGCAAACTTGGTAAGGCTGCTTTTGTTCGTCATTTATGAAGATGTTCCCTGGGGGACCCCACTTTTGACAGGCTTCCAGCCTGAATGAAGACCACTGATCACCATCCTTTGAGTGCAGCCAATGACCCAACTTCCTACCCATTTCACAGACCACCCATCCTGTCTTGTTTCCTGACATCTTGTCTAGGAGAAGGCTGTGGGAAACAGTGTTGAACATTTTTCTGATGTCCAGGTAAACAACTGCTCTCCCCATATGGACAGAAAGCACTACTTTGTTGTTGAAGATGATCAGGTCAGTCTGGCATGATTTGCCTTTGGTAAATCCACACTGGCTTTTCCCAGTCACCTTCTTCATTTTTCTTGTAAGAGTTTCTAGGAGGATTTATTCTATTACTTTCTGAAGTCTTACTGAAGTAAGACTAATGTGCTTCTAGTTTCCTGGATCCTCTTTGGGGCTTTTGTTATTATTATGGAGCAAATTTGAAAAACTCAAATGAAAGGTAGTGGATCCAATATGAAAAGACTCCCTGCCTCCAGTCACTGTTGGGGAAAGGAAACCAGCTTCTCTCTCACCTCCAAACTAATTTTTGTCTTCCAGCAACCTATACTGCCTCGTAAGCATATACAGTGTATGGATACCCTATAAACCTCGGTCTTCTCTATCAGGAAAGCTGTGCAGAGATAAGATGATTTTACTCTCTTTTCTCTCCAGCTGAAAATGCATCCTGGTCACAGAAGCAGTGTCTGAAACACTGGGGTTCCTCACAGAGCAAGAGCTTTGCTCTTGGCAAGTTATTTTTTGCAGAGCCAAACTGTTGCAGGGCATCTGTTGGGATCTTCTCAACAGAGATGAGTAAATTAAGCTTTTTCAGCCATCAGTCTTATCTCATATTATGTGTTTAAATTAATAATTTCTGCCTTCCTGCCAGTTCTTCTGCCAAGTGCTCAGATGTCTAATGGCTTGTTTTAAAAGGATTTACAAGGAAAGGGGAGGGTACAAAGCACTCCTTACTCAGGATGCCTAATTTAATCCCTCAGAAATGCTAGTAGAGTTATACTACCCCATCTGTTGAATGCTGTTTGTCACCTGTAGTTTTCAGTCTGATTTGGGCTGTAAACAACCAACACTGAAATATAGGTGGAAAAACAGAAAGATGGCAGTAATTACCAAGACATAAAGATGAGCATGGGCCAGGCCAGACCAGGAAGTCAGGTCTTGGTGCTTTGGCCAAACCATACTGCTATACTCATAAAACAAACAAGCAAAGAAACCCAAACCAGTTTTTAGCTGGATGCATTTAAAGAGAGATGTCTGCTTCCAAATGGAACTCCATTTAATTCTTTAAAATCATCCTTGTCTTTCTATTTAAGAATTTTCTATGAAGAAAGAGTGGGAATCTGCTGCATAATACCATCTGGCTTTCTTTAGAAATATAGCACTATAAACGATGGGCTTTACTGTAGGGTTAGCAAGAAAGCTGTGACTACTTCTTTTATTCAATGGAAATTTATAGCAATATGTTATATTTTACTTTTGCCTGCTTGTCACAGCATGTATGCTGTGCATGAGAGATCCTGTCTACTTCAGAGGCCAGCATCAGTGAGCAAGTTTTGGTCCCCTTGACAGAAACCCCTCTCTGCTTTCAAAAGGTTTGACCTTTATGTAATATATTTGGATAGTGTTGTGGTTGCTACATTCTTCTGCCCTTTCTGCTGAAACTTTCAGATTTCTGTACTGTGAGGCTTGTATTATCTTTAGAATGCCAAGTTGAAGATTTTGCTATTTCAGTTTTGAGTCCTTTTTTTGTCATTTCCTAAAAAAATTCACACAAAATTTTCCAAGCATTCACCTTTCTGAAGCCATGGTGACAAGTTCCTTTTTCTTTTCCCTTCCTTCTTTTTCTTCTTTAAAAAAAAGAAAAAGAAAAAAAAAGAAAAAGAAAAAAAAAAAGAACAACCCAAAGAAACCAACCAAATCATTCTCCAGATGTTTTGTGATCTCATTCCTTAATAACTTCGGAAAGATCTTGCCTACCAAAAAGATCAGGTTCACTAATCTATGGCTTTCTGGCTCCTCCTTAGTTCCTTTCTTGCAATACTTCCAGGAATTTACAAATACCTATTTTGGCATCAAATATGGATTCCAGGAGCTCAAATCTTCAAATATATCTGCATACCAAACATTTTATTATATCCTCTCCTGAAACAGCAAACCTAATTTCCAGTCAAAATAGCTATACATATTAGGCAGCCAGTTTATTAGTAATTAATTAAATAATTCCCCTGACATGTGATCTGAAGTGTCCAGTGATCTTCTGCTGGTGTCCTGGAGAAGTTGACTGTCGTTGTTGACATTTTTAATTAATTTTACAGTGGATACCAAAACCAGTGGCATTTTCTTTGTTTTCATATAGTTCAGATCCACAGCCGGGAAAATCAACTTAGACCAGCTGCATATGGTAAATCTGGTCTGCAGGATGGAGTCCTCTGATTGTGCTTCTCAAGGACTCAAGATTAAGAAGTGGTTTCACAGCCTTTTACAGGCTACGTGCTGGGAGGTGAATCTCATTCTTATAAATCATAATAGTAACAACAACAACAAAAGCAATAATTGAAAGCTTTGACTTTTGTCAGTGTCATATGCTACTGCTATTCCAAATATATCTCAGAAGGGCTGCTTTTCAGCTGTTCCCTCTGGTCCTTTCTAAGCAATGTTATCCTTTCTGCTTTTCTTGTCAGAACTTGAGAGTTTACTGAAACTTTGTAGGCTGGCTGCATTTGGGGTTTCTGCTCTGGAAATACCCAGTTGCTCAGAACTCCAAAGATATATTTATGCCTTTTTTTACAGTACAGTCACCAGAGGAGAAGCCAGAGTTTCCAAACCCACTGCAGACCCAATAGGGGAGTTCCAGTGAAAAGTGCAATTGAGGGTGTATTTTAGCCCTAACTGTAGACGCACACCTGTGCATTTGCTCATGGGTGCAAGTTTCAGGTATATTTCACAAGCTAACCTGAGAAATTCAGACTTTCAAGGGCTGTACGATAAAACCACCAAGTTCCTTCTTTCAGTGAAAACTAATTTCTGGCTTGCATAGAGTGCTTTGCTGAATTAAGGGCCCCTCTTCTTCTTCTCCCATCAGTTTCTTTTAGAAGCAGCTGCCATCATTTTTCAACAGATTTCTCTAAGTGCAGTGTAGCAAACATGGCACAGCAGAAACAACCCTGGTGTTATTACTACCACCTCCAGCATCAGCAGAGGGAAGGGATGCAGCTCAAAACATTTCATTAAGGAATATGCCCAGCAAGATAGGTTTGCCACCTCTTAGCTCTGGGCAAGGAAATCCTGTACTGTTTTGTCTTGCCAGAATCAGGATCGATTTTCTAAGCATTTCAAGCGAAACCGGTTGCTGAGGCTGATTCTGGCAAAATGATGAAGTTCATAAACCTGTCAACTCTTCCCACGTCAGAGGTGGGACCGTGTGCCAGCTCTGCTGGCACCATGCCCTGTCTCCTCTCCCCCCTTCCCTTTGGCAGGTTTGCTGGGCAATCTCTAACTTACCAAAGCACCCGCCAGGAAATGTGCTCATTCCAGTGTCTGGATCACTGCGGCACTGACTTGTGATGCTGGCATCTCCCTTCTGCAGTGAAAAGTTGCTTTTAGAAACCTCAACGGAGATGGCAAAATAACCCCACCTCTTACTAAAAGTTATATCGTTCTAACCTCCCCCTTTGAAAACTGTTGACATTGTTGACTCAGTTACAGAATTTTGCCTCTTTTGGGTCATTCTGAAGGACTTTACTAGGTTCCTGGGTTTCTTTTAGGAAGGAACTAGATATGTGTAAACAGAGAGTTAGCAGATCATAACTTAAATAGTACTCCCTCCCTCCTACTAAGCCATTTGCTTTCCTAACTGGAACCGTGGTTTGTGATTCTTCACATTATTCTTTTAATGTCATGACCTGTGTGTCAAAATGAGAGGTTGCTTGTGGATTTTTCTTGTCTTTGAAAGCAATACTTTCTCCAGAGACAAAGAAGCTCTTTTACAACACTCTTAGAAACTGCCATGAAGTGGGAGCTACAAATCGGGCAAGCCTGAGCAGTTGCATGCTGACATTTTTCATTCCTCATGTCCCACAAGTATTTCTCTTTCAACAAGGCTTCTGTGTAAGTGAAAAGGAACTATTTTGTTTCCTTGATTTAGTTATATTATGTTTTAAAATTTTTCTTTAACTCCAATTTCCTTCTGAAAGCTGCCCTGGCCATAAAAAAATTCAAACACCCCTCTTAATTTTTTAAATTACAAATTTGTATTGTTCCTCTATCACTATCAACAAATAAGCTACAAATTCACTTTTATTTCATTTGCATTCGCAAAGCCTGTGTAAGCTGTTTTACACAATAAACCACTCATAGCTT
The DNA here is from genome assembly GCF_034315485.1 of Pezoporus occidentalis. Lineage (NCBI taxonomy): Eukaryota > Metazoa > Chordata > Aves > Psittaciformes > Psittacidae > Pezoporus > Pezoporus occidentalis. The sequence continues at coordinate 11,811,109 of NW_026914940.1, read as the reverse complement.
TGCACCTCAGAAATGAAGTAGGCAGATTTGGCCCTTGAAAAGAAGCCTTTTCCAACTTTTTGTAAACATTAATGACCTATTCATAAAGAAAAGGGCAAAAGTTTTGCACAGAAGTATTAAAACATTGAAGAACTGCTAAAGTCTGTTGGATAAATAAATGATGGTGATAGCTTTGAGCAGACTTTGGGAAAGAGAAAAGACGGCTATAAATACACAAATTTAATCTTATGATGAGATTAGGAAGTTCCCATTGACATTTCTAGTGATTTTCATACATAGGTAATATGAAAACAGAAGAACAGCTTTACCATATCAAAAATGTCCATGTATCTCAACCTTCTGTCTTCAACACTGTCAATAAAGGTAATTTGTGGAAGAGTGTCCAGATGGAGCAGGGACACAGTGATACCTCCCTGATGTATACTCTCATTTCCGGTGGTTAGCAATTGAAGGTTTGCCTGGGCCACCAGCATGTCTTCACATTTTTTCCAGCTGTGTTTTGACCTTACGTTCACCATAAGACACACACCAATGTCTTTTGGCAGGAAGTTACAGTTTAACAGCGAGCTGTGCAAAAAAATAGTACCTGCTCATGTTGGTTTGTGTTTATGACCTATTATCATTAGTTAATGCCCTCTTTCTCAATTTTCTATTAGGAGTAGCAGTGATGAGTCATTCCTTATTTCCTATTCACCTTTTCCCATTCTACTTATGATTTTACAGTCTTCTGTCTTGACTCTTGTCCTCGTTTTGGACCACCTTTTTTAGCAATTTTTCTCCAAGATTCAGGAAACCTTATCTATACAGCTGTTCACTGCATTGAAGCTCTTCTTTACCTTTGATCTTTTTATTTAAAATCATAGAATCATTTAGGTTGGAAAGGAACCTTAAGGTCATCAAGTGCAACTAGTTTTGCTGCTCTCTGTATCATTCTGATTCTTCCATATGCTTGTATAGAAGAAACGGGCTTCATTCTTTTGCCTTAAAAATATACTGGTTGCCAACAATGGAAATATGATGGAAAGAAAACTGACAGGTACTGCTGTTTTAGGCCACCATTCAGAAAAGTGCCATGTGCCATTGCTTTCTGCTCAGGACAGATGTTAGTCATGTTACTTAATGCAATACTGGAAGGTACTTGGCTCAGATCCAGACAGGCATTCAGGTTTCCAACTCCTATTTGGGCTTCTAACATCTGATTTAAGGGAAAGCTGAATACTTGGTTAGATGTGGTCACGATAAGGACCTCAGAATTAAATGTTCAGCATGTGCTGGTGGGGTTTGAGCTTGCAGGATCAAGTCATAATCCTAGAACATAATTAAATGGCAATATTAAAGACTTTTTTGAGGTGTTATAAAAAAGAGCCCTTCGGTAAACTGAGACTATGAGGGACTATGGGATACACTTTTTCTCCCAGATGATACAGATGAATGCTAATTCAGGCTAACTTTGCTTTTTCATGTAGTAAATTGTCATTTTCCTGGCAAGGAGGTGTTACCAGAAGAATGGATCCTATGGAAGTGTTGGGCAAACTGTATGAATGCTTCATTGTGTTTAGTGATATCCAGCATGGCACCCTGTAATATAGAAAAATGTGATATGTAGGATTTATGGCTTTATGCAAAAGAAAAGAAAAAAAAGCTGGATTCATTGTTACATTTTCTTGTAAGAGGGCTGGATTAACGACTACATTTTCCTGTAAGACGAAGGGAGCACCAGAAGACATCTGCTTTTCCCAGCGGTTGACTTTCTATTCAGTGTTTCACAAGCAAAACCCTTTTAGTTACATATGTGTTTAAAATCACCTGCCAGGTACAGTGCCTTGTGCAACCAAGGCACAATTTGCATTTGATCCAGCATTTGTCTTCAGTGGGAAATTGTGTGTGGGCAAATCCTGTGTGATCAGCCGACCCCTCTGGCAATGTACTCTCTAAGAGAGTCATCCTAGATAAAGGTCTTGTGTTCATTTCCGTTACAAAAAACAAAACTAGTCAGAAGCAACAAATGTGCCATTTCTTTTCCTCTAGGTCTCAGCTTTCCATTTGGAACCCCTCCTTGCTTCATTCACCAGTTTCTACCAGCATATACTGGATGACTGTCTCTTGTCTCTTTATACAGTGTGTAATTCAGATTTATGAATGCAGTTTGTGTAAATTGAACTTTAGTTGCATTTCCAGATACGATGATTCAGCCCTAGAGAATTTGCTTTCTCTTTCCCAACATTTGAAATGTCATGCCCCATAAGTAGTCTTCTTAAACACTTTGCTGGAAACCATGAGGAGTAGCAAGGAGGCACTCACTGTTCAAGGTAGTATTCTGGGCAATGGGGGATTTCACTGTCATCTTCCCTTCCTATAATTATCCTGTATTCCTAGACTTTCAGTAGAATAACCATATGACTAGGGGGCAATAATTAGAGCTAAATTAGAAATGGAATAAGGTACCCAAAGGCACATGAGTTACATCTGCTATTGTGCAGATCAGAAAAGTGGGTCAAGTGTTCTGTTACCTGAGGTTGTACTTGTAAGGTCAGGAGAGCTATGAAGGCTCATTATCAACTGATGAGTTCTGAGACAAATCCCAAGATCACAGTAAATATAACCTTGCTGTGAATGACCCCAGGCAGAAGGATTTCTCCATAAACCATGAAAGCCAAAGATTGAAAACTAATTTCAAATCTTTCCAAATGACTTGCTGCTCTTTGGGAGAAGTAGGGAAGGACAGAAGAAAGAAATTGAGGGCAGAATGAAACCCTTATGTGGCATGTTTGTTGCAACACAGCTTGATCCAGCTGACTGTTGGAAGTGCAAATAGCTGTGTGACCTCAGGCCTAAAGCATACAGCTCTGCTGTGAGGAGGCCTGGCAAGCTCTCTGACCTGACCAAACAATGAGGTGCTATAGCTTGCTAAAAAAAATGAATGGAGGCAGAAAATGTAAACTGTGAAGTAATACCAACATGTTGTCAGAACTATGTAAAGATTATATGTGGATGGAGGCTGCTGTAACCTTCACAGCCATGTAGCTGTGCTTTCAGAAACAGCTGAACTGCAAAGAGTTCATGAGGCACATTTGCCAGCTCTTGCACATTCTCTGTGAGGAGCCTGGGTTACCCCAACCTTGGCAGTGGGCAAGAGCCCACTGGAAGCATGGAGCATCCCATTGTGTGTCTGCAGTGCTGTCCCTTGGATGGTGTGGACCTTGCCCAGGAGCACCTGGCATTTTATTGAGCTCCTTACTCCCAGGCATGTGGAGCTGCATGCACTCCAAAGGGTAACACTGGCTCGTACTGGAGCTATGATTAAGGATTATGCAAAGAGCTTGGGCTTGGCACCACTCAAAAGATTACAACAAACTGTTAGATGTAGGCACAGTTTTCCCTACCTCAATTTGAATTCCTAATCCAAGCATAAATTACTTTCCATTTAAAATGCGAGAAAGCCATTATAAAGAATAACTCTCCATCAGTTTTCTCTTCTCCACAAAGTCATCTTACAACCTACCACTTTATTAAAAATGTGATGGTACTCTGCCCAGACATTCATTTCCTACATTGATCTAAAATTGAACCATGAGGTTTTAAATATACTACAATTTAGCTTTACTTTTAAATAATGCATATACATATATATAGAATCATAGAATCATAGGTTAGGATTGCAAAGGACCTTAAGATCATCTAGTTGCAACCACCCTGCCATGGACAGGGACACCTCACACTAAACCATCTCACCCAAGGCTCTGTCCAACCTGGCCTTTGAACACCACCAGGGATGGAGCATTCACAACTTCCTTGGGCAACCCATTCCAGTGCCTCACCACCCTAACAGGAAAGAACTTCTTCCTTATAGCCAGTCTAAACTTGCTTGAACCTTTACCCTTTGTCCTATCACTATAGTCCCTAATGAAGAGTCCCTCCCCAGCATTTTCATAGGCCCCCTTCAGATACTGGAAGGCTGCTATGAGGTCTCCACGCAACCTTCTCTTCTCCAGGCTGAACAGCCCCAACTTCTTCAGCCTATCTTCATACAGGAGGTGCTCCAGGTCCCTGATCATCCTCGTGGCCCTCCTCTGGACTTGTTCCAACACTTCCATGTCCTTTTTATGTTGAGGACACCAGAACTGCACACAATACTCCAAGTGAGGTCTCATGAGAGCAGAGTAGAGAGGCAGGATCACCTCCTTCGACCTGCTGGTCAAGCTCCTTTTGATGCAGCCCAGGATACAGTTGGCTTTCTGGGCTGTGAGCACACACTGAAGCCAGCTCATGTTCATTTTCTCATCAACCAACACCCCCAAGTCCTTCTCCGCAGGGCTGCTCTGAATCTCTTCTCTGCCCAACCTGTAGCTGCGCCTGGGATTGCTCCGACCCAGCTGTAGGACCTTGCACTTGGCATGGTTAAACTTCATGAGGTTGGCATCAGCCCACCTCACAAGCGTGTCGAGGTCCCTCTGGATAGCATTCCCTCCCTCCAGGGTATCAACCGAACCACACAGCTTGGTGCCATCGGCAAACTTGCTGAGGGCGCACTCAATCCCACTGTCCATGTCAGCGACAAAGATGTTGAACAAGACCGGTCCCAACATCGATCCCTGAGGGACACCACTCGTTACTGGTCTCCAGCTGGACATTGAGCCATTGACCACAACTCTTTGTGTGTGGCCATCCAGCCAGTTCTTTATCCATCGAGTGCTCCATCCATCAAATTGATGTCTCTCCAATTTAGAGACAAGGATGTCGTGTGGGACAGTGTTGAACGCTTTGCACAAGTCCAGGTAGATGATGTCAACTGCTCTACCCCTGTCCATCAGTTCTGTAGCCTCATCATAGAAGGCCACCAAATTGGTCAGGCAGGATTTCCCCTTAGTGAAGCCATGCTGGCTGTCACCAAGCACCTTGTTGATTTTCATGTGCCTTAGCATGCCTTCCAGGAGAATCTGCTCCAAGATTTTGCCAGGCACAGAGGTGAGACTGACTGGTCTGTAATTCCCTGGGTCATCCATTTTCCCCTTCTTGAAAATGGGGGTTATATTTCCCTTTTTCCAGTCATCGGGAGCTTCACCTGACTGCCACGATTTCTCAAATATGATGGCCAGTGGCTTCGCAACTTCATTCGCCAGCTCCTTCAGGACCCACGGATGGATTTTATCAGGTCCCATGGACTTGTGTATGTTCAGGTTCTTAAGATGGTCTCAAACCAGATCCTCTCCTACAGTGCACCTAAGGTCTTCATTCTCACAGTCCATGCTCTGTCTTCCAAGACTTGGGTGGTGTGGTCAGAGCCTTTGCCAGTGAAGACCAAGGCAAAGAAGTCATTCAGAACCTCAGCCTTCTCCAAATCCTGTGTAGCCAGTTCTCCTGAGAGCTTCCAGAGGGGGCCTATGCTGTCCCTAGTCTGTTTTTTATTTCCTACATACCTATGTATACTGTCTATACTGTATGAACCGCGTACATTAAACATTTTATAAAATAGAAAATTAGAAGTTGTAACGTGACTCGTAAAACAGTTTTCCTGTTCTTCTTATTTTAAGGAATATATTTCATTCATTTTAGATATATCTTAAGGTTATACCTATTCTAACATCTGAGATTTGGGGAACACTTGTCAACTACCAGTATTAATGATGGTTTTCTCTGTTTTATCTTATTTCCTTTCTTTTGTTTCTGCTTTTTTTTATGTATTTTCCAGCACAGGCTCTTTGAAGCAGGCTAAGCAGTCAGGAAATTATATACTCTACTTAAAACAGACAACGAAAATAAAGATTTGACACTTGGGATAGGTATTAGATTTCAGAAAATCTGAAGGCCCTTTTAGCAGCGCTACATCACAGATTTTATCTTTGCTACAAAGAGCAAAATAGAACACGTATACATGCATATATATTATATTTTTTTTAAATATATATTTCCAAGTGTAAAAGCTGTGCTTTGCATACAAAGAACAGGTACAGTGGAAGTTATTCTTTTAGTAGACCAACACTGGTGCCAGTTAAAGCCATGGAAATTTGCCATGGTCTCTGCAGCCCAGGGCTTGGCTCCTGTTTTCCCATTGTTTGCTCCACTTGTGTCAAGCCTTGTTTCAAGAAAGGCAATGGCAAAACTCCCACTGGCTGTTAAGAAAGTGAAGTTTGGCCCTCAGTGAGCAATAAATACTCTGTGAAGCCTGAGGGTGGGAGCTCGCTCTGGCTCCTGCAGGGCTGACATGTGCCGGCGAGGTTAGCTTGCACTCCACCCCTGCTCACCCATTCCAGCTCCAAGATTTATAGGGCTCCATGGAAAAGCCCCCACATCACACTGCATGGTATACTCAGTCACCGGTGAATGTTTAATCACTGTGGATTATGGCTTTGAAGAAAACAGCCTTGCTGCCATTAGATAAATCAAAATTATTAGCTTTCCTTGTTCTGTTTCTGGTAAGTTATTTACTTATTTGAGCAGCTTCACAAATGCTCTTGGTGACAGTCATCTGCAAAATGGTGCAAATGAAGAAATGGGCCCCCCCTTCCTGGAGAAAGTCCCACTCTTTCCCTTTCAGGCAGCGGAAATGCTGTAAGAAAGATCTTCCTCATCCTTCCTTGTCTCCTGAGCCTGACAAAGTCTTCCTAGAACCTTGTGCCTGGCTTCTTGCTAGACTCAGTGCACTGGAATGGGGTGGGGAGCTGAAGCACAGGTGCCCAGGTATATAAAGAGCTGCCTGTCTCTGAAGATATCACCACTTCGTGGGGTTTCAGGTAGTTTTTGAGGCCCTTTCAGTACCTCACACGTGATGAGTTTGCTCTTCAGACAATGAAGCTCTCCACACCTGTGTAATGTCTGCACCTGCATTAAAATCATACAGTAAGAATTTCTGCTCTTTGTTTCCCAAGGTGATCACATATGATCATTAGCAATTGGCATGACTGAGAACCGCTTCAGGCCTTCAGGTGAAGGAAATGCCCAGGTCCCTTCACTCATGTTGTCCCAGGCATTGTCAGCTCTCCCTATCCCAGCTCCAGCACCTCCATCTGCAGAGGAAAGTAATTCAGCAGCTAAGACCCAGGCAGCAACAGGGAAATGAAAATGGCCTGAGCAGGCAGGAATGGGTGGCCGAAGGTGGGGAAGAGAGTGATGTGGGCCTGGCAGCACCTCTCAGCTTATCTGGACTTCCCAGGGCCCACCCAGGCAGAACCGTCCTGGTTGTCACACCGGCTCTCCAGGTATCACCCATTGCCAGCTTTGGGCTGTGGAGACCATTTTCTTCCAAAACACACCCAGGAATTAGGCTATGGTCAGGAATTAGGTCACAGGCAATGACAGAAGGTCAGAGAAGGAAGAAAAGCCCTGTTTCTGTACCCCTTAACTCTCCACTGCAAAGGGTTTTGTTCCCTTGAATTAATGTCAGACCTTGCTGTAAGACCGACAGTCTTCCAATTTATTCTCCAACTGATGGCTTATTGTTATTCTTTAAGGCTCCTAGTATTTCACTAGTAAGGAAAAAGTCAATGTTTTAATGTTGTACGTGGTAAATTCTGAGTAAGCAGATGAGATATACATGGTTTCACTTAAATTCATTTGTAATATTTGAAACTCAGTTTAAGTCACTAGGAGAAATAAATGGTCATAGCACAGGCAAACGATACGACATCATGAACATGAGCCAGCAGTGTGCGCTCACAGCCCAGAAAGCCAACCGTATCCTGGGCTGCATCAAAAGGAGCGTGACTAGCAGGTCGAAGGAGGTGATCCTGCCTAGAGGGGCAGAATCTTGTGAGACCTCACTTGGAGTATTGTGTGCAGTTCTGGCGTCCTCAACATAAAAAGGACATGGAACTGTTGGAACAAGTCCAGAGGAAGCCACGAGGATGATCAGGGGACTGGAGCACCTCCTGTATGAAGATAGGCTGAGGAAGTTGGGGCTGTTCAGCCTGGAGAAGAGAAGGCTGTGTGGAGACCTCATAGCAGCCTTCCAGTAACTGAAGGGGTGCTATAAGGATGCTGGGAGGGACTCTTCATTAGGGTCTGTAGTGATAGGACAAGGGGTAACGGGTTCAGACTTAAACAGGGGAAGTTTAGATTGGCTATAAGGAAGAAGTTCTTTACTGTGAGGGTGATGAGGCACTGGAATGGGTTGTAAATGCTCCTTCCCTGGTGGTGTTCAAAGGCCAGGTTGGACAAAGCCTTGGGTGACATGGTTTACTGTGAGGTGTCCCTGCCCATTGCAGGGTGGTTGGAACTAGGTAATCTTAAGGTCCTTTGCAACCCTAACTATTCTATGATTCTATGATTCTGTCACTGTAGTACATGATACATTCCACTGGCATTAACATCATCCAGCTTGCAAAGTGAAGAGTAAATAAATCAATCAATACTTGATTAAAACCTACTGTGGGGACAATAATGTAGAAAGACTGATGCCTGATGAAGATGCAGTTGAATAAAATCTGCTACGGCTTTCACTCCTTCTCACATTTACTTTCATTCTTGTGAAGGATGACATGAGAGAAATACTGTTCACACATGAAAGAGAGGAGGACCGAGCCTTTAGGGCTTGTTTGAAAATCGCAGCCTACATAACAAAAATTTTTTTGGTGTTCAAGTGAGGGAGGCAAGAGTATGTAGCAACATTTTTTTTTGGTACTGCTAAGTGTGGAATAGTTGGTATAAAGGTAGAATAACTATTTTTTCGCTAGGTGCATGATTGATCTTGGTTCCTGCTCCTCTGTAACTCGTTTGCCTTTTTGGTTGGTACATAGCAGGGAATAATTCATGTTCTGAGATTTTTCTTTTGATTCTTCAGGGATCTGGTGTTTACACTAAACCTGAGCATGCATGTGCTGTTTGTGTGAACATCCTCAAAGTATTCACCATAGACTTATATAGCTTATATTGACAATTTTGATTTCTAGCCAGAACAGAAAATCTGGTAATGCTGAATACCCTTTTGGATATAAACCATGTAGCTCTCAGAGCTCCTGGTAGAAAAGCTGCAAAAAAGGCACCGGTTGGGACCCTGCTAGGATGAGACAGCAAAACAGTGAATCAGACTCAGAATACAGACCACAGGAAAGGCTTTTTCGCATGCTGGCAAAGCTATCCCAGCAGAAATCCATTGTCCCATTATTGTGAATCTTGGAAAATCATATAAGCAAGCTTGGAGGCAGAACAACACTTTACTTAGTGTTGTGTAAATCCTTGGCTGTTACACTCAGGCAGAAGTCAGTCTAGATTCCAGCCATCTGGATATGTGACAGCATAAAGGAAAATATCTTCCAGTTTTACTTGGGGGTCAAGTCTTTTCAGTAACTTAAGGATACAGGGAGAAAACAAGTTTCCTGATGGCAGTTGTCAGACACATTGTAAATGTCACCTGTCAACATTCCTTTAAAGACTACAAGAAAGACCCTAAAAATAAATAGTTTCTCTGCTATTAAGTCTGTTGGTAGTCTTCTTTTACTTCATGCAATAAGTTGCTTTCAAGTCTGCACATTTTGAGATACGGTGTGTTATATAGGTTATACAGGTATTTTCTTTCACCCTATATAGTGGACCTGATCCTACAAATACTTCTATGCTGATTTGCATACACAGAATGAACTCCAGATCGAATAATAGTTTTAGGTGTGGAGCAAAATTCCCCAAAGAATGGAATAGAGTATACTGAATTATTAACCCCTGTCTTCAGCCAAATGCATGAAAAACTTTAAAGACATCAAGTGCATGGGATCAGCATACAGTGTTAAGAGATAGCTAGTAGACATGCCACTGTTTCAGAGGCATCCTTGACTGCACATTAGAGTGACATGACTATTGTCTTTGCTTTTGGACTTGGTGGACTCAAGGAAGCTGAAGATAAGGTACTTGCCCACTGTCGGGTTTTCTTGCTGTCATAGTTTTGGATACATATGATTATAAACCTATTATCATCTTAATCCTAGTGTTGCTTTTCAAATTTAATATTGAAGCAACATTCCTTTTGCATTTGTGACTAACAAACACCAGCACAAACAACTGTATGTTGAACATTTAAGCAAGTAAGAACCATAATTTGAAGTGTTACAAAAATTGCAACTGCTTTTGAAAAGCTCCTTATTTGACAACTTCATAAATCTCCCTGATTACCCATTTGGGAAAACCCATTTGACAAAACTTTAGGTTGATAAGCAGTATATAAATATTATATACTATCACAACATTTGTCATCATTATTATTAATAAAACTTAAATAATATTAAAACCTGACAAATACCCAGTTTTAGATGTCCAACATGTGACATTTTAAAGGATTTGGCTTTAAGGCAGTTGTTTAGTGCTTCAAAATCTTGGTCCCAGTTTCCTTCCAACCCTGAATTTCAGTCATATCAACAATATATGGCAACTGTTGCAGCAGCTTCAGAGAAAAAACCTTGGTCCAAAGGAATTCATGACTGAATCATACTAAGTAATTTGCAAAGTTGAAAGATGAATTCGTATCCTTCATCAGTTATAATCACATTCTTCATTATGGAGCTTGCTCCAGTGCCAAAAAGATGTTGTGTTTCTTTCCAGACACAGGGAAAAGTACTGATTTACCCAGAAAGCATACAGCATGCATAGAGAAAGACAGATGTGGGGTGGGGGAAAAAGAGCAGAAACAAAGTGATCAGGACAAGTACAGACTCATGACATAATGGCTGTCACTTTGTGAAAAAAAACCACAAACCAACAGCATAAATCCCCCTTCTCACTACTTACTTTTTATTGATTCCCATGTCTCCTAAGCAATTCCCTGTTATCACGTTATTGCTTTCACACCTCCCCTCCCAATACACAGCCTGTACTCTCCAGCCAAATACAAAAGTGACTGACAGGATAAAGAAAAGATGATGCATGCTTTGGTCACCTAGTTCCTTGGACATGTTCCAGTGCAGTTTACCTTTGGGAAGGATTTAATACCCCGATTCAACACAGTTTTTAAAAATACTGCCTAGTGCTATGGATGTCTTTTAAAGCACCGAGTCTTTTGGGATGCATTTAGAGATTACATGGGATAGTGCTGGTTGATATTTGAAATTCCAGTTTCAGAATTTGCTTTTTGTGAATACTTTTACTATTCACCTAACACTCACTGTATTTTCTGATGCTTTTCATCAGTAAATCCATTAGCTAGGGTGTCATTATGAAGCAAACAGAAGGAAATATGAAGTTGGTGTTAATGCCACCTAAGGCTTTAATGAGTACTTTAGAATATTTTTCAATTTAGGCATGGTTAATTCATGGATAAATATTTGAATTTTAGCTCATGAACAGTGAGAATAAAGAAGAAAAATGCTTAGTTCCCAAGTGCAGGAGTTATAACAGGTTCTGGTTGTGAATTACCATCAGTCCTATGGGGACACTCACTGACAGTTGTTTATACTCACTGAAGTCAGAGTTTATGGATGAAGTATATTCAAGGGTTTGAATCAAATTAGCAGTGTTATCTGCTTATTTATTCTGTGATGTTAATGAGTCATTCTGAGCAAGAAATGTTTCAACATCTTATACATTCAAGCTTCATTCCACAAGATTCACTGCAACAATAAATAAAAAATGATCTTGATCACTCCAGACATTAGCAATTCAGATAACCAAAAGAATGGAAGAATGGTTGTGCAGACTTGAAAGTCTGCAGTTGCTTCTTTTGACTGCTGTTACAGTCTTCAGAGGGATGGTCTTTATTCCTGATTTGTGGTTTCCTTTGGCTCATGTATCCCTTTTTTTTCTCTCAGCTGTTGCTCTCCACCACTTTTTTAATCCTTCTCTGAAGAATTTAGTTTGCCCTGATTATGAACGTCTCACTTGCTGCCCCTCCTTCATGTATGTAACAATTTCCAGTCTTCAAAATCCAGCTAGTCTCTGTTGCTGTCCTCATAGATGTGTCCAAGATCAGACTTGGTAGCAAGAGCATTTGGCTCCCTGCATCTCCTGTCTGATACCATCTTCTTTCCTTCATTTGCCATGAAGCGGTGTCTGTCTGCCTTTTGTCTTCTATCATCCATCTGGCTTCACTACTTCCTGTCCACTGTACCAATCTGGCAAGTTAATTATCTCTGGCTGCTTTATTCCCCTCATCTCATCCCCTACACTCACTTGTAATCCAGTTTCCTACCATTTACTTTCATTAATCTCTTTTCTGAGCTGCTCTGCCATAATGCCCCCACTCTTGACCTTGACCTTGTCTTTACAGAACAGTATTCCTTAATGGATCTGAAGCTCAGACCCATCTCTTTGGCCACTGCATGCTGCCCTCAGCAGTGCTCCCCTCCCTTCCCTGTCTGCACTCACTCCTTCCCTTCCCACCCACCCCTCTGGGCTTTCCTCTGGTTACTCCCCACTGATCCACACCATCGCCTCTTTGCTCTCTGATTCATCTATTTACCCCACACACAACTATGACTACTTCTCTAATCTTGGCTATCTCTCTAGCAGCATGTAAATTTATTTTTTGATTCATCTGTGGTTTTTGCTTGGACAGTATGAGCATCAGGCACATGAACTAAGTGCTATATATTTCTCTTTCAACTGGTTTCAACTCATTAGTCCCCTAATGAATAATTGAATGCTGATCAAAGGAAAATATAATTCACTCCCATATCTCCATCTTCAATGTTTCCTTATTCTTTATATTCTTTTTCTCTGTGTTACAATTTAGATCTGGCAGCAATGAGCCCATTTTGAGCTGTCTCAGCTTTTCCTTTCTGTTTCTCATTCTTTCTTTATTTCTCACCTTTCTTTCAGTATTCAATCAGTTGTTTCTATCCAGCTTGACATCTTCATTACTGATGCTGCTAATGAATACATTATCCACCTCTACTTTCAACACTTCCTTCACTTCAGCTTCCTACTTGATTTTCTCCAAGATGTCCTAGCTCTTTCCCAGGGCTAAGTGTATATGACATCTGGATAAAAACTGGTTGAAAATAGCATAATTTTGAATATGAAAACGTTCACGTACTCTCTGATACTCATCCTGTATACTCTTCACTGAGTCTTTGGTTCTATCTTCTCCCTTTACCATCATTAGTAACCCACATCTTTTCCTATCACCCTGCTGGCAGACTCCTAAATCTGTTTTGTTGCTTGTTTCCCTTTGGCCTCAGTTATGCTTTTCCATCTAGCCTACCTCACCTGCTAAGAAAAGTTTTCTGTATCTAGTTCCTAAGGCTGTCCTGCTTTCTCTTTCAGTTTCCTCCTTAATTAATAAATAAATAAGAAAGAAAAAAGGAAAACAAAAAAACTGAAACGGCATTTTCATCTTCTTGCTTTCTGCCTTTATCCAACCTGCTCGCAAACAATTCATTTAGACTGTTGTATTGCTCAAGACACTATGACCAAAGCAAGGAATCTTAGGATCACTCATATGATAAAGTACAGTCTATACTTACATAATGCTACATACACTTAAGGTATGATTTTGAACACAAGGTCCCATGCAAACCAGCTATCTCTCAGCATATATAAATAAGAAGAATAATAGTGATGTGTAATGTATGCTAGTTAGAATCATAGAATCATAGAATAGTTAGGGTTGGAAAGGACCTTAAGATCATCTAGTTCCAACCACCCTGCAATGGGCAGGGACACCTCACACTAAACCATGCCACCCAAGGCTTCGTCCAACCTGGCCTTTGAACACCACCAGGGATGGAACATTCACAACCTCCCTGGGCAACCCATTCCAGTGCCTCACCAGTTCTGGACCATTAGTTACTGAAATTATGATAGCCACTGAGTTGAACAGGACCAAAATTCCTCGAGATTGTGCAAAGAAACAGAGTTCAGCTGAACAAAATAAGAACAAACCACTCCTAGTGAAGCAGTATGTCCCAATCTCCTTAGTCCCACTGAGTTGTGTGGCCTTGGGAAAGCCAGATGGTTTTGTTATACAAACCTCGTTTAAAGTTGAACATGACCCTGGTTAAAATAACGGCATCTCTGGTAAGCAGGATTGTAGGATTAGGCAGAGAACAGGATGTTCATTATATAAAAGCAATAGAAAACACAAAACACGACAATCTATTATCTGAGTTTTTCCAACATTTGTGTTGCAGTGACTCCAATGATTCAGCTGTTTTAATTACACCTCTTGAGCAAATTGCAATAGAATTAACATTTGATCTTTTTTTTTCTGTAACCATAACCTGAATTTTATTTTCATCCACAAATGTGTAGAAGCAGAACCATACCACATGAAAGCCTGCACAATAATTTGGCATTCCATCAAATTTTTTTCCATCACTAATACTTTCCATACTCTCTCAACCAGTATTACAGCCTTGAGACTTTCTTTTGCTTCCATGTTGGTACAATCTCACGAGTGATAACTTATAAAACTTTCCTTCTTTTTTCTTTTTCAACAAGGAAGAAGAGTTAAGACTGAATGATTTTTATACTTCAGTCAAAATGTGAGTTTTGTTTTCTACACTGTCCAAGATTTTCAGAGACCTGCAAAGGTCACATCAGACCTTCATTTCTGGATCTGCAAAATGAGGAAGTTAGCAGTGTCCCTTTTAGAAGGGATAGTAAATCCAGAGCATAAAACCAGTGAGACACAAAGATTCTCTAGGGATAAGGCTGTGCAAGTATCTCAAATGACTGTGCATTAGAAGGTCATAAAGAACTTTCAGTTCAATTTCATCTTTTAGCATCAGGAAGTTCCTTTTCCCAAAGAGTTTTTATTAGTCCTTTGTTTCATGTTGATGAAGGATCTTTTATGTCCAGTATTCAGCAGATACTGTATTCACTTCTAAATATATTATATGCTTTATTCTCATTGTCACATAAAACAGAGAGAATAAAAGGAAATGTTACTGCTTCAAGAATTTATTTCAGTTATACCTTCGTATATTTAAAGATCTTTGCTGTGAATATGCAGAGGTGCAATATTTCTATCACCTTATTTGTACACAATGGAAACTGAAGTCTGTCCTTCCTGTTTGTATAAAGCACTACGTGGGAGTAATACACTTGTCTAATTTGGGATATGCTTTCAGGGTCAATGTCCTGCAGCAGCATTGCTAAAGGCACAAAAGAAGGAAATGTAATGAAACATCCATTTTCTGGTCTAGACCTGGAAGCTCACTGCTTTATAGAGCTGGGAGAGGCTCATCTTTTCACAATAAGATGCAAGTAGGGTGAATATTGTGGTTTGGTTTTTGGTTTTGTTGTTGGGGTTTTTTTGCACAGGCAGACAGCTTAGGAAAAGAAATCTTATTGTTCAAAGCCCAAGGACAACAGAAAACCTTTTCTGGGCTGAACCTGCTTAATTACTTACCGTCTATCACACAAGCTGCTGTTCCGCACTCAGCGTCATGCTTCATTGTCTGACAGTACAGCTGGCTGGAGGCTGAAAATTGAAAATCATTTTACTTTGCTCAATTTCCTTGTAAACAGCAAAAGAATGGTGCTGATACACCAGACTTCACTGGGAAAGTGCACTGCCAACGTGCAAGATCTGTCTCCAGTGGTTTAAAAGCAGAATGTGATTTGTCGCCTGCAGAGCTAAATCATGACACTTTCAACTTATGCTTCATTTAATCTTTGCTGTTATAGACTCCCGTTGATCTATGCTGCACCAATCATGAATAACTGAGACTACTAAAGCAAAAAAAAAAAAAACAAAACAGAAAAATGGCTTCCTCTTAGGAGAGCTAAGTGAATGATTGTTAATGGGCAATTTATGGAGTATTTGGTCCAACAAAAGAAAAACAAAACAGATTTTTCAGTCTTTGTCTATTTCTATTTCTATTTATATTAATGTTGATTTTACACTACCTGTAAGTTTATCTACGGCTTTGTAGTGTACACCAATATTGAAACTTAGAACTCAGTACATACTTCTGCATTTTCTTGAGAAGCATGCTGGTGAATTTTGCTTTACATCAATTTTTAAATAAGTAGAAATATGAGTTTAACTAATTTGTTTGTAATTCAGGCTAATTCTATGAACACTTACTGCAAATGTATTTCATATTATTTCTGATAGATTGTTTGACTCTCCCAGTACTCAGGTGTGACCTCAGTGACCAGCATATTTCATTTTCATTAGTAGTAAGTTGCACAAATAGTATAAAAATGAATAAAGGTGTCATTTTTGAAAGCAGGATTCATGCTGCTTTAGTAAGTATTATGTTTTACTAGTGTGTCTTATACTGTTTATAGTTTTAGGGTCCATCTTTGCTTCTTTTGAAGTAAAATGCTTTCAGGGTAAGCTATATTGAAGCAATAAATCACTGTATTTTCTCCACGAAGCCTTGAGTTTATGAAGATCTGTTAGTTAATAAAAAAAAGAGACATTTACTAAGTCTGTTCAGTGACTGATTTAGCCTAGGTTTGGTAGCTGAGAACACATTTGCAAAGCTGTTACAAACCAGTTTTCTAGGCAGACTAAAGCACAATGCTCCCTGAGTTTCTTCAGATGGTTATTCAATGTGTTGCATTGCAGTTATGTTGATTAAAGGCTTATATATTCTATAGGATATACTCTGCAACACTAGGCTCAAACTTTCTAGTCCCTCAGGGGCACTTGTGTTGAAGAGCTAACACAGTTTTCACATAAAGCAACTATTTCCCGAGAAATGATGACTTACTTGCAGACTTCATTTAATAAACAAGTTCCTTCATAAATCTTCATAAATATTCATAACTATTCAAGAAATGCCAAGAACAATCCAAGAAGGATTGGGAATGTCTGGAGAAATGCTTTTAATAACTGTATGGCTCAAAAGTACTGCAAGTTTCTGTCTATATCAAGTAGCCCAGTGTTTACATGGACCTTTCACTGTCTCAGAGAGCTATAACTAAAATGTCATATCTCAGCATTTAATAAAAACCACAGCATGGCCACTTTATCACTGCAACCTTGATGTAGCAGAAACGCATGGGTATTTCTAAAGTGAAGCTTTGAAGTAGTTATGGGGCATGAACTTGGGAAAAAAAGCATGTCCATAAGTTTTGCAAGATCAGGTCTTAATCAAAATTATTGGACTGTTAGGATCAGGTGATCCAGTTTCCTGCATGTATATCACCAGATCAGGACTGTGATTTCACTGTAAAGCACATGAATTGCTGTGTTTAGAACATGTGTTTCCTTAGACCTGATGATATTCCTTACTCTCAAAGACAAAAGTCTGCAGAGGGACAACTGAATTCTGACTTGATACTCGTGTGTTTCAGACATCCTTGATTATCGGTAGTGCATCAGCACAACATCTGAAATAAAACATTTCCAGAACAAGAACCCAAAAGTAATTCAGTGTAAAAGCACAATGTAGATTCATTTAAAGCAAATGCATGCTCTAAAGAAGTTCTTTCTGATCTGTAGCCTTTTGCTGTGGCATGAGACTGTTTCACAGAAACATCTGCTTGAATTTACCAGCTATTGAGAAGAGTAAGTGAACAGTGAAAGATAACTAAACTAGTTTTCTTTACAGAATAGCAATTAAAAGCATATGAATTTTATCTAAAGAGAGAGTTAACTCCTTTCATTGGGGCATTTTTAACATACAATTTAAAATGAAATCACCCATATATATTAAGGACTTGTCTTTGCTACAGAAATAACTGAGGTATTGCTCTTAATTTGATTTCCATCCACAAACAAAGCCCTTCCATTCAATGAGGAAATATTCTTGCACACAACTTAACTGGCCAATTGGGAGGTATAGGCTGCAGCTCAAGTTAACAGGATTGCTGGATGCTGCTAATCCAGTCACTATTTACAGTGTCTCTTCACAGATGTGGCTTCTTTCACTCCAGCTAAGCTGACTTAAACTCAAAAATAACAATCTTGGATTACTAGGGGGAGAGCTGGAAAAAGGAGATGAAGCTTCCTAGTTTGATGTTTGCTCTGGTCAGAGGAGCTGCTGGCACTCTCTGAGGTGTGTCCCATCCCCTC
The DNA here is from genome assembly GCF_034315485.1 of Pezoporus occidentalis. NCBI lineage: Eukaryota > Metazoa > Chordata > Aves > Psittaciformes > Psittacidae > Pezoporus > Pezoporus occidentalis. The sequence goes on along the minus strand of NW_026914940.1, from coordinate 11,793,216 downwards.
CTCATGTCATAGCTTTGTCAGTAAGTTTGCTTAATTCTGCCAAACTGTTCTCCAGGCTCCTCTGGTGGATTGGCTGGGGATTCATCCAGTTGCCCACATGCAGGCATCAGTCACTTGAGATGCACAGTGTATTGGAGACATTCGTAGGGCCATGGGTACAACTCAGAGACCAGAAAATACAACCCAGGTGCTATGAGACACTCATGCTCTTCAGGGTGGCAGCTTGTGGTAAGGTAGGTAGCCTTAGGACATCCCAAATAACATCTGATACCTGTGTTTGAGCAACTGTATGAAGCCCTTAATTTCTGATGCTGATAATGGGAGTTTAGATGCTTTGATTTAGACATCATAGAAAAGTTCTGATCCATGGCTGACTCCTCCCCTGACAGAAGTATCACTTTCAACTGCCTCAACAAGATTTGCTGGAGCCCACTTGTCAGATCTCTAAGATGTCTGAGCAGATGGGTCAGCAGTTTTAAATGCAGACTATGATAACAGCTAAAGTGATCATAGAAGTTTATTTTACCAAGTTGCAATATTAGAACACTTAGATTATTTCAGGTTGTTAATACATATTAAATGCTATGGACTGCTGAGGCTGTCTGGGTAGATGACCTGAATAATGCAGGTGGTGGGGTAGCTTCTGCCTCAGCTTATTGCTACTGGATGGTGACCACTGCTGCAAGGAAGTCTGAAGGCTCACAAGCCTTTACAAGAAACATCAGGTATTCTTCTACGTTAAGGATATCCCACATCATCCACAAACACAGTTGATTTTTCCTATTGCCCCCACTTCTGCCCAGCTGTCTGGCTTTGTTGCAGAAGCAAGGTCTCTTGTGCAATGCTGGTGGTCAAATCTTGCTGTGGTAGGTTTAGATGTTATTATCCCTAGTGTGGCCCCTCCGCTGAGGCTGATATCCCTGTCCCTGCAGAGGAGAACATATGCTTGGATCTTAGCTCCTTCAGGTCACAGTTTGGTTTATTGTGTTAGTCTTAACATGGTTTCAAAATTACTTTTGCTTTGAAGTAACTTTGCAATCACGGGGACTCGTACTTGTGTACACAAGCCCCAGAAGGTCTGGGTTTGGCCCACACCCTGTGTGCTGTTTAAGCTACAAGGAAATGTGACACTTTTAAGCTTCATGGGGAAACACAAAGGTTTGCATGGTGTTTCTGTTCCAGCACAAGGCACAGGTGTCCGAAAACCACAAAGGACTGTGAGTGACCTCTAAGTGGTGAACTGCGTTTTCCCTGGAAAAGCCCCAGAACAACAGCCATGGAAGTCCCTGAGGACAAGAGCCAGTAACACCTGCCAAGTGACAGCAGACACAAGCTTGCAGACAAGTCAGCAGACACAGGAGTTTAAAGATTCACTGATGATTTGCAAATGCAGGATGAATTCACAGCAAGTCTGTTTCCAGGCTTTTGTAGTTCAAACGAAACATTTCACACATCTCTCGGAATTGCCTGATGAAAAAGTGGTGAGGCATTTGGAAGTCAGTATAAAGAATGTGATAAACTTCAATTAGAATAAAATGACAGGAAAGATAAAATGAGATTTCTTTTTTGTTTGTCTTAAAAGAAGTTTGGAAATCATATTCCACTGGGGTGTAGATTGAATAGTTTTTCTGAAACTATTTATTTGTGACTGTTCAGCTGCTAAGTGTGTGGACATGAATTTCTGTTGTGGAATGGTTGACAGATAAGGTAGAAAAGAACAGGAAAGTAAAAGATTTTTTCCCTTCCAGAAAGAAAAAAGACAGATTCATAGGTGGTCACATGGTAAATCTATTGGAGACAAGGAATTTCTGGCAATTAATGCACAGAAAGCAAAACTGCATTTGCTCGCTTACATTTGATTTTTGAGCTTGCACCAAGAAAGACACAGAGAGAAGTGAAACTCAAAGATTCAGACGCAAATAAACATTAAAATTATGCCAACACTTTTTGAAATCCGTGCAAACAGAAGCAGGTTTTGTTCTCCAAGGAAAGGTTTAGAAATAAAGGTATGTATGGACATATCTGGTTATCATCTAGTGTTTGATAGCAGATTAAAGAAAACTGAGAAGCCCCATACCAGATCTATCAGTAGACAATTCTCATTAGGCTTAAGTGGTAAAGATCTCTGAACCTCAAACTAAATGTCCTGGGGTCTATCCCCACTTCTTCTTTGCTGGCAACATCTCATTACAAAAAAGGGGCCATTTTCAATTCTTTCAAGAGCTGACTGATGATGAATACTCAGAAGAAACTCTACTCAGGCATCCCTGTTTAGAAATGCAATGATCAGCATGTTACAAGCTCTCAGTATGCACTAAAAAGAGAAGAATATGAGGGATTATTCTAGACAAAAGTTGTAGATGTCATCCAGCAAAAAAATTAGTTAGAATCATAGAATCATAGAATAGTTAGGGTTGCAAAGGACCTTAAGATCATCTAATTCCAACCACTCTGCCATGGGTAGGGACACCTCACAGTAAACCATGTCACCCAAGGTTCTGTCCAACCTGGCCTTTGAACACCACCAGGGATGGAACATTCACAACTTCCTTGGGCAACCCATTCCAGTGACTCACCACCCTAACAGGAAAGAACTTCTTCCTTATAGCCAATCTAAACTTCCCTTGTTTAAGTTTGAACCCATTACCCCTTGTCCTATCACTACAGTCTCTAATGAAGAGTCCCTCCCCAGCATTTTCATAGGCCCCCTTCAGATACTGGAAGGCTGCTATGAGGTCTCCACGCAGCCTTCTCTTCTCCAGGCTGAACAGCCCCAACTTTCTCAGCCTGTCTTCATATGGGAGGTGCTCCAGTCCCCTGATCATCCTCGTGGCCTCCTCTGGACTTGTTCCAACAGTTCCATGTCCTTTTTATGTTGAGGACACCAGAACTGCACACAATACTCCAAGTGAGGTCTCACAAGAGCAGAGTAGAGGGGCAGGATCACCTTCTTCGACCTGCTGGTCACACTCATTTTGATGCAGCCCAGGATACGGTTGGCTTTCTGGGCTGCAAGCACACAGTGAATGTTAAGTTTCTCATCAACCAACACCCCCAAGTCCTTCTCCACAGAGCTGCTCTGAATCTCTTCTCTGCCCAACCTGTAGCTGTGCCTGGGATTGCTCTGAACCAGGTGAAGGACCTTGCACTTGGCATGGTTAAACCTCATGAGGTTGGCATCAGCCCACCTCACAAGCGTGTCAAGATCTCTCTGGATGGCATTCCTTCCCTCCAGGGTATCAACCGAACCACGCAGCTTGGTGTCATCGGCAAACTTGCTGAGGGCGCACTCAATCCCACTGTCCATGTCAGCGACAAAGATGTTGAACAAGACCGGTCCCAACACTGATCCCTGAGAGACCCCACTCGTTACTGGTCTCCAGCCGGACATTGAGCCATTGACCACATCTCTTTGTGTGCGCCCATCCAGCCAGTTCTTTATCCACCAAGTGGTCCATCCATCAAATTGATGTCTCTCCAATTTTGAGACAAGGATGTCGTGTGGGACAGTGTTGAACGCTTTGCGCAAGTCCAGGTAGATGACATCAACTGCTCTACCCCTGTCCATCAGTTCTGTAGCCCCATCATAGAAGGCCACCAAATTGGTCAGGCAGGATTTCCCCTTAGTGAAGCCATGCTGGCTGTCACCAAGCACCTTGTTGTTTTTCATGTGCCTTAGCATGCCTTCCAGGAGAATCTGCTCCAAGATTTTGCCAGGCACAGAGGTGAGACTGACTGGTCTGTAATTCCCTGGGTCATCCATTTTCCCCTTCTTGAAAATGGGATTTATATTTCCCCTTTTCCAGTTGTTGGGAACTTCACCTGACTGCCATGGTTTTTCAAATATGATGGCCAGTGGCTTAGCAACTTCATTCGCCAGCTCCTTCAGGACCCACGGATGGATTTCATCAGGTCCCATGGACTTATGGAATCATAGAATAGTTAGGGTTGGAAAGGACCTTAAGATCATCTAGTTCCAACCCCCCTGCCGTGGGCAGGGACATCTTACGCTAAATTATATCACCCAAGGCCTCGTCCAACCTGGTCTTGACTTGTGCAAGTTCAGGTTCTTAAGATGGTCTCACACCAGATCCTCTCCTAGTTATCCTTTAATTAGTTATAAAATGTTTCAGTAATAATCATTTAACTGGTAGACAGCAGCAGAACTATGCAGCCTAGAGCTGGTTGTGACATAGAAGAAAATAAATGAGCCATAGTATTTAGATTAAACAAAAAAAGGACCATTATAATAATATATAACAGTGAGCAAAGTACTGCATTTTCTAATTAACACCAGAACTGAGTTTCACAATGAAGTGTTTGTGGAACGTTAAAAATATAATTTAGCATATCTGAATAAATTATTTTCTACTATGTAGTAAAAACAGAGAAACACATGGCATAGATTATAGCTCCAAATGCTTGAATATTCTTGGAGTGGAGGCTGCCTTACAACTTTTGTACCAGCTGGAAGAGCAAGGACCCAGCTGGCTTGGCAATAGCCAAGTGCCTTGGCTGGCAGATGGCCATCTGACACTCTTGAAGGGTCTGTGTTCCTCCCGTCTGCATGTCTGCAGCACCGACAGCCCACAGCCGCATTTAGAAGGAGTGGGCAGATCATTCCCAGCAGTGTCAATCACACTGGCACATGACAGTGAGGTGTGAAATACGTGAGGGATTGACGTTCCTGAAATAGGCTGAATTATGGTGCTGGTGGAAGCCTGAGAGCAGGTTTTGGGGTATTTCAGCATTGAAATTTCCATCTGGGGATGAGAATTCAAGAGCTGATGCTACTGTGAGAGAAGGGGAAGATGCAAAACTTCATGCAATTTTTGCAAATCTGTGCTCACATGAATGTAGGATGCAAACAAAAGAAATATAATATTGTATGTGTTTGTAATGCCTTTAATCTAAGCATTATAGGACTATTTATTAGCATATCAGAAGTAAGCTCCCCACAGTCAGGTACTGATCCTGTCAAGTTACAGAAATAAATGTAGTAGAGATGTAATTGGAACAAACCAAATTGGAAGTTTGGGAGGGATAAATGCTGCACCCAGCTTCAGGTCAAGGAAAGAAGGCAGCTGCAGCAATAAGAGGCACATTGCCTCTTCTGATCTCTTCTAATGGAGGAAGGGCAAGTCTCAATTTAGGAAAATGGGCATGTCTAGGAGTCCTGGGTCTTTCAAAGGCTTACATGTAAATAGAAGAATTACCCCAAATGGGTCATTCTTTGCTAGACGCTGAAGGATCCTTAGAGAGATTGCTACCAAGATACTAATCTGTATGAAATGAGGTGTTATTGATTTTATGTCTCATAATTTTCCTGCTTTTATTGTTCTTTGTGTCCCTATGATGAGTTGTCCACCCTTTCCAGTGCCTCCCTAAAGCTGAATACTGTCTTTCCAAGAAATTAAAACAAACACAGTCACAGTGATTGAAGTTTGGGTTTAATCCCTTCCTGCTTATCTTCCAGCATACCTGCTCTGGCACAACTCTGGTAACCGTATCCTCTCCATGCACCACATCCAGCAGTGGCTGAGTGGTGGGTGGCTTTTCATGGGCATTAATGGGAGTTAGTGGAGCAGTGAACAAATCAATAGTCAATGGGGATTTAATTCCACCCAGTGGGTTGGTGGCAGGAGATTCCCATGTGTCCCTTCCCACACAGGCTGTTGCAGGGTCTTTTCTGAGCAGCCCCATCTGCAGTCCATGCTGCTTTAGGGGAAACCACAGACCACCGAAAGAGAGCTCTGCAGCAAAGCCCTCCTTGAGAAAGTTTTTGTGGTTTGGTTGCTTGTGTGATTCTTTGATCTTCAAGGGGAGTGCTACCAGTGTTCATAAACTCCTTCTCCTCCCATAAACCCCGAACCGATGACTGAGGTATGGATGTTTGTATAGCAATAGTGCCAGAGCCTCTTGTCTACTCCACATCATGAAGAAATGGGACTGAAGTCAGTAAAACTTTAAGTATTCATATGAGTGAAAGAACTATTTAATAGCTTCAGGCCAGGACAAAACAATGTGTTATATTCTGAATACCTGCATAGTCCAAACCATAACATTTCAGCCACTCAATCAAACAGTAGAGAGAGAATTCATTCTCCTTTGTCTAAATGTGAACATGTCCAGCCCAAAATTCCAGAGGCTCGATTTATTAAATTGACACTAAAATATGTTTTCAAGGATGCGTAAGCAATGATTTCATACAGACTGAATTCTGTTTTTAAACTGGACCCACAATTTCTGTTGGACTTTCAATGAGATTTAAGCACCTGTCTCTGAAAACAGATCTTTGGCTTCTAAATCATTTAGTCACTGCTGAAAATTGTATCCCATCTGCTGGGGAATCTGACTTGCAAAGTCCTTGATTTACAGATATTCATATTAACCAAATATTTTTCACGTATTTAAATAAGACTTTCCTTGCAGAATTCTTTCAAAATTGTAATGCAGAATGAACTAATACAACAGGTCCTTTGCATAGTTGGGAAGACTAACGTGGGCTTTAGCTCTATTAGGCATACTATGGGACCCTGGAAAATAATAGGCTAACCATCAGGGGACAGTTTTGTAGCACTGAAACCATGTGGCCTTGCTAGTCCAGGACTTTGCCTGTGGCAGGAAGGCTACCAAGAGTCAGGATTTGCTAGTGTAAGTGCTGCTGCAAGCTAAGATGTCCAGCTGTCTTGTGCCCTGCCATTAGGCAAGCAATGTGCGTTTTGCAGCGAATGAGTCTGCTCAGGGACCTAAAGGTATGATTAGTTACAGAATAGTGAGTGTAGAAAAATGGTTATTAAATCCCTTTTTAAAATAATATATAATGTTCTACTGACTTTATACCAGTGAAGTATGCTTGACTTAACTGGAAGAAGTCCTGTTTTACCTTCATGTGACCACAGAATTAGGCTTTACCCTTTTATAATTGTTGTATCTTAATATCCAACGCATGGATTTGCGCTTTCAAATGTTAACTCAGGCATATCACACTGTGCTCATAACGAATTCAATGGGAGAGTTGCCTTGGAATTAAAAAATATAGAAGAATTGGGCACCATGTAAAATAAACAGAAATGTAAGCTTCTTTAACTCCCACTGCATTGCATCATAATTTAAATATTTTCTTTTAAAATTGGATGTTGTAGCAGTTACAAATACCTTTCATCTGAGGTTCAGTGTTAAGATTCTCCTCTCATGTTACTTCTGAATTATAAAGGCATGAAAGAAGAATTAGGTCTTGGTATCTGAATTCAACACGAAGCCCAAAATGCAAAAGATCACATAGAAGAGTTTTAGAATCATGGTATCATCTAGGTTGGAAAAGACCTTTAAAATCATTGAGTCCAACCATTAAGCTAACACTGCCTAAGTCACATGTCCTTAATTGCTTCATCTACCTATCTTTTAAATACCTCAATGGATGGTGACTCCACCACTTCCCTGGGCAGCCTGTTCCAATGCTTGACAACCCTTCTGGGGAAGAAATTTTTCCTAATGTCTCATATAAACCTCCCCTGGGACAACTTGAGGCCTTTTTTTCTTGCCCTATCGCTTCTACTTGGGGAGAAGAGACCAACCCCCACCTCACTGCAACCTCCTTTCAGGCAGTTGTAGAGAGTGATAAGGTACCCCCTTGAGCCTTCTCTTCTCCAGAGCTAAACAACCCCAGGTCCCTCAGCCGTTCCTCATCACACTTGTGCTCCAGACCCTTCACCAGCTCCGTTGCCCTTCTCTGGACCCACTTCAGCACCTCGATGTCTCTCCTGTACTGAGGGGCCCAGAACTGAACGCAGTATTAGAAATGCAGCCTTCACCAGAAGGACGATCACTGCCTTAGTCTTGCCAACCGTATTTCTATGTAGTAAAACAAATTAGGCCAACAGATTTCTGAGAGCTTTTAACTGGGTATGCCCCAGACAGCAGTTACTTGTGTTTTCAGTCATCTAAATGCCCTTGAAGGTGTGGCCTCAAGGGCAAGGAGGTCCTTTTGAGTAAGAAGTTTGCAGGTCACCAAGGCAATGGTGCTCTGAACAGACTGAGACGCGTTTGAGTCACAAGTGCTTTAAAATTAGGCGATGAAGTCTTACAGCTATGCCTATGTCTTGTCTTTTCACTGACAGGATTTTATAGGTAAAACAGCAGATTTCTTTACATGGATTGATTATTTAGGAATTTATACTCCCCTGGCTGCCACTGCTTGACAGATTGAATGAATCCTGCTACAAAGATCCTTATCCAGTATTACCTGCCTCTCAGATAAATGGCTTGAATAAAGTGGTGTTATTTTCAGTTCTTTTCCCATAGGCAGCTGATCACTGCTGTCTGTGTTCTCTTTTTTGCAGGCTCTGGAAGCATGTCATTTATGGCTACATTCTGCTATACTGTTCGCAGACCAGGCTAATTGTTTCTACAGACAGCAGGGTGTAGTTCCACTTTTTGAAGGCTTTTAAAACAGCAAAACAAAGTGAAAAAAATGGCAAAATACTTGGTGATATTAATGTTTGAGCAAGTTCTTATTCATGTCAAAATCTATATAATTCATAAATCTGTCTTATGCATGCTTGTGGGATGCCCACAAGTCTAAAGCCTTGTTTATATCACAACATGAAAGTTAAGGTGCTTTTCTCATGGTATGATGATCTCAATGTACATTTCTGCTGAGAGATTGTTGTAGCATTCTCTATGCGGATAGGAACTCCTTACATAAATATTTATTAGGGCTTTAATGCACTAATATACTACAATAACAAGATTAAAAGAGTTTGTATCATGATCTGAGAATCTCTGATTATAATATAGTCCCTTGATTTATTCATATTTGCAGCATAAACGGTTTCTTGAAAGGTAGGCGTATGTGTGCTTGACACGTCCTTATTACAGAAAAAAAACAATGCAAATGGCTAGTTTTTCAAAGACTGCAGAGATAAAATTCTTTAGATGTGCTGCTAAGCAAAATGTTACTAATGACTTATTTCCCTTCTCACAGTCATAGGAAAACTGATTGTCCCTGAAAAAAAACAGTTTCTTCTCGATTTTTAAGGCCCATTCAAATAAAGGGTAGAAATGAGCTAGCAAAGCAGCCTTGAGACAGATTTGTTCCTCCTAATCTATAGCACCTCCTAATCTATAGCATAGTTTTATGAGATTGATAGCACATTTGTCAAACAAAAATTCTCTCATGATATATAAAAGAGACAGAACAGTGACTGCCAGAAGAGTATAAGCTTTGATTGACATGGTGTGTGCTCAGGTGAATTTGGGTAGGCTGGAAGCATCTCATTACAATCTGACCAGAGCATGGAGAACTTTGGCAAGCTGTGCAGAGCTAGAGCTGCTCTGTAGCACTGGTGCTCCAAGGTCTTCAGGTAAAGAGCAATCACTGAAATTACTGATGGCTTCTGAGATAAATTGTGGTGAGTGTGGTACAGGCTTAAATAGCTATTTCTGGACCCTGATATGATCCAGTATCTTGTGGACACATACTGAAACCATTACTGTGCCCAATTACCACAGCATCTATGGTCAGTACAAAGAAATGAAGGAATATTAGATATTAGATTGTCTCTGGTTCCTCCATGGCTTAAACATAAAGACCCTTCTTCTTAGCTTCCCCAGATATCAAATCATTTAAAGGATGAGGAAGTTGGTAAAGCAATAGATGAACTGGTCCTGGTCCTCTCCCTGCTTGCTTTGGCTGGATGCACACAAAAGTGGGCATGACACCAGCCTAAGGACAGGTTACTCACATTTCCTCTGTCTGCCAAATAACTCTAAGATCTGCTGTGCCTAAGCCACACAGAAATAAGTATTTCTTTCTTACACAGAAATAAGTAAGGTTAATGGTCTCTGAAGTCCTTGAGTTTACCTATTGTCTTTACAGGCAACTGGGGAGGAATTTAGGGGGAAAAGGGACTGACACAGTATTTTGTGGTACTCACGGTTCCTTCGCAAACATGAAACAGCATTTACCTGGGCTTTGGTTTGTGTTTTGCAAGAAGGATGCCAGAGAACTGACCTGTGAGCTGTGAATCTTCCAAAGTCTCTGTGTTGCCTCCATATAAAACTTCTCAGTGCTGCACCATTCCTTACTGCTACACTTTTTCCTCCAATTTCAAGTCCCACCATAAATAACCTGATGACAGATATCTCCTTTTAACCACCATCAGAATAGAAACACAACCTAGTTGGCAATTCATAGATAGCAGAGGACAGCGTAGTTAAGGAATATGTTGTATGTGATCTGTAGTGCAGATGCCTAGCATGAGACCTCTGTCCAGCCTGTAATTTTGCAAGCATAACTATTGTATAAGAACTAGCAAGATAATGAATGAAAGCAAAAAAACATTTGGCAGTGACATGGGGATATATCTTGATGTGACTAGGGTGCATGTACATATACATCCATATACACATACACATCTACACAGTGTGTATATATATACACATATACACTTGATCTTATAGGTCTTTTCTAACTAAATGACTCTAACTAAATACATGTATATGTGCATTTACACATATATTAATAAACATAAACTTATGTGTGTGTGTATATCCTGTCCACAGAAGTTAAAGATTACAAATGCAGGCAGAAAAAGAAAGAAAGCCCACAGGAAAGAAAGGCAAGATTAGCATCAAGACCTTTGGTACTATGAAAAGGGGATTCTTGAAGAACTTCATTATAGTTCTTAGTAACTAATGAAAACTGTTTGAGAATTACTTTGAGGGAAGCCAGCCAGGTATTAGGTAATTTAAGACTGCTCAGAAAACCAAAGTAAAAGTGCCATTAGCTCAGTGTTGTGCTTTTGGTAGGAGAAAGGACTGTGGAGAAGGGGCCTCCAAGCCTCCCAGGTGGATTTTTTTCCTGCCTCATCATTTCCCGTGGAGACACACATGATTTGGAGGGAGTGCTACCATGCAATCTCCCTGTCACAAGAGGGAGTCGGGCATTTTACCTGCCTCGCCCATCTGGCCATGACTGTTATCTGCTGCAAGGGCTTGTGGTGCCCCTTCTGCAGAGGATGTGCATGACTGTACCACCCCTGCATGGCTGTACCACCCTTGCGGCTGATGAAGGTGGGGACAGGAGTGACCTCCTCTGTCTCCACTCCTCTATTGTGCCACTAGAGGGCACAGAAGATCAGGACTTCAGCTCCCCTCTGCATCCTCAAGAAACTCCCCCAAAGGAGCAATCCAGACAAGGCCAGGCATTTCCCTTCAGCTGCGTGCTCAGCCTTTGGTCCTCCCAGCTTCTTCTTCCAACTACGGTTTCCCCAAGGTACGCTTTTTCTGCTGGTGCCCACATAACATTTCCACACTGCAGCACACATGAAGCTAATAAAGTGCAGTAAGGGATGGACTCACTTTCAGAAGCACATTGGCCACTTTGGCTTTCCATGGGAACATTTTGCCGGCTGAGCTGAAATTGCAGCTGCGCTGGCTTTAGGGATGCTGAGTCTGTAAATACCCCCACATTCTTTTGGGGTTCAAAGTAGGCTAGCGAAACAGCAGGGAGTTTGCCTTTAAACCAACCTCTGCTGTCTCATGACTTTGCTACCTGGTGGCATTTCTCCTTGCAGAGGTCCACATTTCGTTCAGCGTGGAGCAAAGCCTATTGCAATGCCAGTGCTTTACACACTGATCGCGAAAGGCTGGGAAGATGTGATCCAAGGGACTTGGACATTATTAGAAACAGTCATTGTAAAAGGCAACTTTTGTAGTTTCAGAGTGGTTATTTGGGATATGCTCTATTTGTTTGTGCTAAGGTAGCGCTGCTAGGTTTCTGCAGTATTCTCATAGTATTCTTTGAATTAGAGTGAATAATCAGAAACCTTTGCCAGCACCAATCTGAGCAATCAGGAATTTTGCAGAAATTACAGGTCTGGTCCTGTTATGTGAAGGAAGCTTATTTAAGGGAGTGGTGAGACTTCCAGCAGCAGCAGAAACATGTTACTGGTATATAAGGCTCTAGATCAGTTTTAATGATTGCAATTCCAGTTTTTCTCATTGAAACGTTAAACACTTGCCTGCGTGGGCAGTTTATAATTCTACAAACTCTGTTATTTTGCTGTAAAAAGTAGCCTGTCCACCCAGCCCCTAACTTTGATGTGACTGGTGAAATGTTGGAGACTTATACTGCAGTAACACTTATGTGGTCACATCTTCATTCCCATGTATTTTGGTGGTCCCCTAGCTTCCTTCCTCTCACTTTATGCCTTATCCCAGCTAGTTGCTTTAATTAACAGTGTGTTACTCCCTGTTTAAATACTGATGCTCTTCTCTGAGCTAACAAGCTCCCCAAATCCAATATCATCATTACTTCCAAGGACCCAGCCCTGTCATGCACCCCAGGAGGACCAGGGAGGTATCCCAGGATGGGATCTAGGGTGGGATGATGGAGGTGAGAAAACAGAAAGGTAGTGAACACGTTCCATGCTCCAGGGCCTGAAATTTTTATTTTGAATGAGGACACTGTAGTAAGAGTGATGCTATAGCCATTCATCCTCCTGGGGAACAGGCACATGGACACTGTGTTGAGGGGGAACGTGAAGGATCTTCACAAGAGTAGGGGGAGCCAGATATTCTGGCATACTTCTATCATTTGATCAGGACATTTGCACAATGTGGTGCTGTCAGCCGTTTCAAGACTTGGTATGTTAGACTGTTGCAAACTGGCCAACACAACTGGGGGCGCCTGTTTTGAAACAGAGCAATTGTGCTGATTTATAGCTTTGGGAAAACTGAGTGAAATCATTTGGACTGGTCAGGAACTTTGTCTTTAAACAGCTCTTTTCTCTTTTCCCCCCCCTGCTTTTTGGAAACCACTGATTTGTTGAAATCAAAATGTTTTGTGAAATGGGTGGGTTTTGGCAAACTGACAAAACCCATGCAGAGTTCTGAGGAAACCCTTCCTGCCAGGAAATCAGCTGCCATCAGAAAATTATTTGGTTTCTTGACATCTTTCTTGGCTCACTGTAAAGATGCACTGCTCCAGTGCAACTTTATGCACAGACTGAGCTTCCTCAAAATGCAGGGCTGTACTAGTACCTCTATGGGGGAATCTCAGCTTCCAGCTTGGGGTCATCATGGCTTCCAGGCTTTCTGGCACTGGACAAGGAACTTGCAAGCCCAAGGAACTGCATTTCCCATACTCCACAAATCTCAGCCCAGTGGTGGTCCCAGAGATTCTCTTTGAAATACATGAACACAATGACTGTCATTGTAAAATCCATGTGGACCGAACTGCTGCTGACAAATCTCCACAGCTTCATAGAGAAGGCATCTTTGCGGTCTATTGGCAAAACAAACAAACAAACAAACAACTTATGTAGGAAATGAAGGGACTTCTGCTAAAGCCTGTTCCAGAGGTAGTGCAGGGCTCTGAAGTGGAAGTGTCATTGCAAGAATGGTCTGTTCAGTGCTTACCACAACAATGAGATCCCTGTGCCTTTGGCAGAGATAGCCTTATGAAAAAGTTTTCTAAGGTTTGTAGGTGGAATAAAGGCCCCATTTACAACCCTCCATGGGAAGAAGAACTAGGTTAAACAGCACAGGGTATGAAATTTCCTCTGGGACAACAGACTACTCTTTTTAGGGCTTAGATGGGACTCAAATGCTATAGTACAATCATGTTCTTTCTGGGGGTGAGCATCACCCCCAGCTTTTCTCAGGCAATGCATTACAAAGGGCTTGCCTGCGCAGCAGAATCACCTTATGATTTTATCAAGGTCTGGCATTCCTACACTGGCAAGCCAAGGTTGCAATAGCTGTAAAAATGACGCCATATAAGCTTTAGAAGAAGTATCTAAGCAAGATGTATTGCTAGTGATTCTAAAGCATTTGAACCTTGTTATTAGCATGTGATAACATTCAGGGTGCTGCATTTTCCTGGCTATTGTCCTCCCTGTCAGGCAGATTACAGCAATTCAGGCACCTTTGTTTTGCTGAGCAGAACTGCTCCTATTGAGAGCTTTGCCCAATCTCAGGTACTCATCAAAAAAAAGGAATGAATTTGGACTCAAGCTAATTTGGGTTATCTTGGGGAAAATACATAGACACAAAGGGGCAAGTCCAGTGAAGGGATACTTAAGTCTCTTTGTCATGCCTTCTCAGCTATCAAAAAAGAATGAGTGCCTTCAGCAATACTGAATTATTTGTTGCCTAATTCCTGCTGAAATCCCTTTATTTTCCTTTGAGGTTGAAGTTGCCTCTGATGTGAGCCTGAACAGAAAACTGAAAAATATTTTACTAAGTAGATGATCAGCCATATTTCCTTTGCTCCAGGTCTTCATATAACATTATGTCATGTATAGCGATAATCTTTTTCCAGCTGACCTATATACAGCATGGGATGATTAATTTGATGGCAATATTTATGACATAATTTAAAAGTTGTGTTTAGAGCCAGGAATGGGGAAACACTTGGAACAAAGTCAAATACAGTTAGATTAAGCATCTGAATGTCCAGCTCAATCTTGCAGTCCCCATTCAAATGAAATTCCCCTTGGATGGCAATTTAGGCTGAGTGAATTGCAAAATGAGAAGCCTTAATCAGATTTCTGTAGACTGGAATTGATCTCTAATAGGTTTTTATGTGCAAATGGAAAACCTTCACTATTGTAGGTGTGGAGACAGCTTTTGTGAAGTGTGACATTTGCAGACAAATCCTGTTCTGACATTTCCTTAGCATGCAGAATGGTTTGTAGTTTTCCCTCTGTCTAGCTCCTTGGAACAATGGAATAATCCAAAATGTCATTAAATGCATCTAGATTGGCCTACCAGAAACTCTTTTCCAGAGGTAACTTTGACTGATGCACAAATAATTGCATTGGCAGGAATGCTTAAAATCAGAGAAATCAGAGAAATGGAAAAATTCCTTAAAATCAGGATATTCCAACCTGTAAAATGGGGCCCTGCATGAAGAACTCATGGACTTGAACCAAGTGCTTTACTGGCAATGCAACAATTGTTCCATGATCAGTGAAACTAATGAGGCTTTTCATCCCCTGAATTTGTGTCTTATGATTGCTTTTTTACCTGGTTTCTAATGTCTTAAGGGCTGGAATTTTCACAGAGGTCTTCCATGCAAATTCTCTGATATAAAATAGGAGGAGACCTCCCATTGCAGTACCAATAATCTCTATCCCCTATGCAGATACCAGTTTTTTTAAACCCATAAGGGCTCAGAAAAGTTCAATCCTTTACCCTGTTCTTAGATATCATTGAATTGGCTTACAAGTGGAACTCACATTTGGAAGATCACACAGATAATCATCACTCCTCCCAAGAAAATACACACTGCATAATTATCCAGATTGTGTTTCTTTTTGAAATTATGCTAAAAATAACTCCAACTACGGACCGTTAGTGTGAATATCATACAGGTCAAGATAGTAGAAACTATTATGAGGATTTGTCAATTATAAGCTGAGGTAAAGATATTCCTGAAAAATTCCTTCTTTAATTTTAAATTCCTAAAAGCAATTGTAACATATTAAAAATGTTAAAGAAAGGGTTGCTATCTGAGACAGCAAGACAGTGCAGTGTTACTAACACTGCAGGAGGAAAACCCAACCAAGATTTATCACAGTGTTGTGTGCAGAGATCACTAAATGCATATATATTCTACTTAATCAGGAGCTAGTTGTCATAACACCAACCTGTCACTGATTCCTAATTGGTATAAATATATGGTATTAGCCATATTACATTAATCTTTTACACATCATCCAGAATGTTGTTAATAAAAACCAGTTTGCATACTTTAGTAGACTGTGAGAAATACTGGAGATTAAATGAATGAACAAGGGTTAAATGAGGATTTACTGTGTATAGGTGTTGATACCCATGTAGGTTTCACCCCTAAAATTTATTGATATGCAGGATCACAGTAATTTTGCAAAACTTATTTTGGGAAGATTTGTTACATCAGACTTCTCCATTTTACAGTAAGAAACATCTAAATGTCTAATAAATGGTACATAAGTGAGAAAAGTTCAGCTCTTAATGTTACCATCTTTACAATAGATCTTTCAGCCAGCTTTATGTGGTAGTTGAATTTAAGACTGTTTAAATTAAATGTCATGCTTTATTAATTAAGTGTAACAATATTTATCTTAATTATCTCTGGAATGGGTTGGGGAGCTTAGACATTATTGAGTAGAACACACACAGGCTTGCGAACCCAAGCTGAAAGGAAACATTCATTTAATTAAGTGACGAAGTTTGCGTCATAGCACTTTATCATCTGCTGAAATGTAATTGTCTTCAGTTCTACTGTGTGTGCTGTGTACAGACATAGAGGCCATCTTTGTCTCTTGTTGGTGCCCCTCTCAGAAGACAGTTGGATAATGCCCAATAAAGGATGAGTTTATGGTCTCATCTGATCCATTTGCACGAGAAACCCACAAAGATAACATGATATCTGAAATAGATGCATTCTGCGGAAAAAGGTCTCATGTATTAGCTCTAAAAAGGCAGGGGAGATGCTCCTTTGTGATGACATACTGGAGGTCCAGCTGGTAACTGCAGGGCTTTCAAAATTTATTTCTTTTCTCTTACTCATAGAAGCTATAAAGGGGCAAAAAGATATATAGAGGACAAAACAGAAGAGCTGACACCAGACTGCTTCTTTGCAAAGTGTCCAAGAACTTTAAAACACAGTGGCAAGACAGAAGAAAGCCTATGGCCAATAGAGATCAAAAGACATGCAGTAGCTTTAAAAGGGAACTCCTGCAAGAGAGGCTTGTAAAGTTGTTTGTCAGGGGGAATAAGACTCCTTTTGGTCACATAACTCAGTGTCTGAGAAAACTGGGATAAACACAAAGGGGTGTAGAATGCATGCTAGGTCTTTTAATATGCTTTTTCTTTACACAGTTTAATTCTGTGGTTGTGTTAAACAATATTTTGGTCTGCTTTGTCCCTGGTTTTCACACAAATTCTCAGAAAGGAGGTGCAGCTGGTGTCCAAACTTGGGCAGACCTGAATTCTCAGAGATTAGAAAAATGCTGGATTTCACCACTACCAGTAGCTGTACCTACAGGAGGGAGGTAAAGGAAGGCTTTCTGGGACATCACTGATATATTGACATATTGGTGGCGAGTGCCACTGATAATGTATGTTTCATTACTGTCCATTTTTCTTAATTAAAATTTCAGTGCCGGTGAGCTTTTTATTGAAATGAAAAGGTATTGATATGCACTTGATATGTAGAAGATGTTACTTTTAAAAGGATAGCAGTTTGTCTGAATTAACATCTCTTGATACTTCTTGACTTAATTTTTCCTGTCATAACAAAACAAACCAGAGCATTAGCAATTACACTCTTCAAGTAAGGCATGGGAGATCTCTCAAGGTCCCTCTCCTTATAGTTACTCAACCCACTTGACTGTGGGTGCTAACTTTCACTAGATCTTTCATCTATTTACTTTTTCTAGCTTAGAACACCATCTTCAAGGCTATGGTAAACTTTAGCATATAACCCATTGGTTGGACCCCTCAGATAAAAGGTGATAATCACAGCTGAAAACTCCTGAGACCTGCAAGTAAGTGCCTAACTCCTGAGAAAAGTATGAGGCTGCTCCCATGATAGTATGCAAGCTACTTCTTCATTTCTTGTATTTCTCTTGGTTTGCTGAAAGAGATTTCCACTCAGCTTGCTGGCTTTTATAGACTTTCCCCATGACAGGTAGTCAAGGTGCCCAGCTCACTGTTGTGGGTATAGTGCATGACCATGGCCTAGATCCATGCCATCTAATTTTGCTCCTTTGACAGTAGCATTTACATTAAGAAACTAATGACTCTACAGTTCAGAGGGGCTGCATGGGTTGTCTACAGGTAAAATCTTTGTCAATCTCTGAAGATGTCTTGCCCCTTTCCATTAATTATGAGAGAATTGAGCGTAAACAGCCTTGAAATCTATGTGGTTTTGTCACATTCCCAAAGTTGTATGTAATAAATCTTCAAAGGTGTGCCTAAATTTGGAGCTCATATGCTCAATACTGCAATCCCTTGATCGTTTTTTTTACTTTTCCCCACAAGAACTTGTCATTTCAATGCTGAACTTCTGGGTTTCCATAGAATCTAGATTAATATATATAACTTCATATACCTAAACATCTAAACATATACCTCACATCATGCCATGTGAGGTATAGGGTGTCCAGTATAAAGCAGCACACAAGGTGTGCCTTTCTGGAGAAGCAGCAGAAGGACATAAAAAATACCTTGTGGCACTTCTTTTTTGGCAACTGAATTAATCCACTGTTATTATGAATTGAATTTGTAAGAAAGCGAGGGAGTTAGTTACCTTACATCCTGGTGATTCCAACTTTTGCACCTCTGAATTTCACACTTTATATGTTACCCGTGACATTGGGTAACAAATACGCTAGACATTTCCCACTAAGAACTTCCAGCCTCTGTTGGTGAACAGTGGTCTATGTTAACCCATCTTTATAGACTAAATTTTGTATGTTTTGTATGTCCTAGAAATCTGCTGTCTATTAAAAATATGTATTAATAGTTTCCTTGAGTTCCCTCTGCCATACCATAGGTCATCAAAATATTTCCTTAGAACAAAAAATACTCATCCTTTTTGTAAAGAACGTCTTGACAGAAACATTACCTCATCAAGCTATCCTGCATCAGCATGCTTCCCTTTTCTTCCTTGAAGCAACGTTTCACTGTCACATGTAAAACATGTTGTGAATCAAGATAATCTACCAAGTCTGAAAAAAGTCATACAGAATAAAGGATCTGCCCTGTATTAGTAACTACAGATAGCTGAGGTGGATAGAAAGATCAATTGACTAGCAGCAAGAGAGGAAACCAAAGCAAACTACCAAGCATTTGACAATCCCTCTTCTGCTCAATAGCCATAGTTCAGTAACATTCTGCTGAGGGTAAACTCCTTCTTAGAATCAAAGAATCATGTAATGTTTTCAGTTGAAAGGGACCTTAAAGATTGTCTGGTTCCAATGCCACTGCCATGGCTGGGGACACCTTCCACTAGACCAAGTTTCTCAAAGCCCAGTCCAACCTGGCCTTGAACACTGCCAGGGATAGGGCAGCCACAGCTTCTCTGGGCACCCTGTGCCAGGGCCTCACCATCCTCACAAGAAAGAAATTCTTCCTAGTATCTAATCTAAACCTACCCTCTTTCAATTTAAAGACATTCCCCCTTGTCCTGTCACTATATGCCCTTGTAAAACAGGTTCTTTTTGAACTTTTTATTCAGGGACATGGGGCAAAAGAAGCAGTATAGACTAGATCAAAGCCATACCAGATGAAGACAGGCTGGATCAAACACAGGTGAATCAGATCAATGAAACATATCCAGGCAAAATAAACAAAGACCTTATTCAGGACTTTGAATTATTTACTGCTGTCTTCACATTGCTTCCAGGCTGCATCAGCTCACCTTCCTTGTGCAGGTGCAAGTCATTACAGTTCCCCAGGTAAATAAACCAACTTTGTGTAAACAAAACTTTTAATTAACTAGTCTGATCCATGCCATGGATGCAAAAGCATGTGAGCAGCTGTGTGCACGGCCAGCTTGAGTGCAGTGTGATTTCTTGGTGCAGCTTCAGATATGCACAGCAGTGCTGTGGCCTGGCACCAGGATAAGTGCACACATGCAGTTTGGCATCCTGTAGTTAAAATCTGTCAGAAGCACAACTATGATCCATGCAGTATGAGTCCAGACAGAGGGGGTGCAGAGACAGATATCCCTTGTATGGGGAGCTATTTCCAGCTTCCCATTAGCCTGGATAACAAGGAGCTGACAGTATTGGCAAACACTTTAATACTCATACAGTTTGTGTTTGCATTAGGGTTTTTGTTGGTATAGGTATGACAGAGAAGAAATTGCAGTTTTAGCTAAATCTATGCTGATAGAAATATAGACCTTGTCAAGTATTGAAAGAGACATGTTAAATGATGCTTAAATAAGTTACAGTAATTGTACAGGTGAAAGTGGCCAATTTCTTCTGTAGTTAACTTCATACTTGTACTGTGAGCTAAAGACTGGCAGAAGATTCGGAAGCTGACAAAAAGGAATTTTTTTCTATTTCTTCCTTTTCCCTGAATATTTGCAAGCTCCAAAGACTTCACTGCATGCATCATTTTTTAAAATAGAAAGGGATCCTATATTTACAGTTTGTGCATACTGAGTGAGGGGGATTTATATCACTAAAAGAGCAGATACATGCCAGTTATGCATTTTGATTTACAGGCTTTGACTTTGCACAACAGTTACATCAGAGTCATTTTCTTTGTTTCTCTCTTCTGTTACATGGTCAAGAAGAGCACATGTGCTCTGAAGTATTTAAAACCAACAGTTGTTGGCTTTGCATTATTTCTCATGGCAATAAAAACGCATGAAAGTGATGAATATGGTGCAGGAAAGCAGTGCTGGGATCAGATCACCATAGCACTTGTAAAATGTGTACCTGAGTGTTTTAATCAGCCTATGCTGGAGATTGCCTGATGCAAATGAATTTCATAGAAACGTAAGCAGAGAGCCACAGCTGCACTTCACAACTGCCAGAGATTTCTGTAACTGGCAATTTTTCAGCAGTCCTGCTAAGAAAGAACTGAAAAGTTCACCACAAACAGCTATGCTGAGGCAGACTCCAGGACTGAAATAAACTCGCTGTCAGTATACCATGGGCTTACTCATAAATATATTGAATATTGGATTTTGGGTCGGTTTTGAAGTCAGGTTGTTTATCACTCCAAAGAAACACGTTAGAAATCATTCTATCAAAATTCATTACTGGAATTAATTTTAGGTTATTCCATTGCCTACAAGATTTGACATCTTTTGCCTTCCATAATATTTATTCTGGTTCCCAAATGACAATATCTTATGAGTTACCTCATAGGTTTAAGGAAGAAGTAATTTTTGAAGTATTACTTTGGCTACATGATTAAGTCATTTGTGACTATAAGTTAAGCTTTTAATTTAAATGATAAAATGCACATTCAGCAAACTGGGGTGCCTCTTTTAGCCTTACTATTTATTGTTCTTATAATATTATTGGCAGAGAAATGAAGTGAATCAACTTAGAGTGACAGACCTGTCAGGGTTCGGGAGGGAAACTCTACAGAGACAGACTTAACCTGAAGGTCTACCTCTAAAATCACAACTTAAAGCAAAGACTCCCCTGTCTTAGTGAGACAACAGGTCTTGGCTCTTCTGCAATGGGATTTTTGCACAGCCTTAAATCAGGATTCTCAAAGCTGAAGATTATGGGCAATGGAAGAGGCTGATGTTTGCTGAATGTGTTTTTAACAGTGAATTGAATATTCAGGAAAGGTTTTACACCCAGCTACTGAGAGCACTAGCAGACTCGTGTTTCCCTCCTTTTCATTTATTGACCCATTTAATCTAACCTTTGAAAAACATTTGTATCCATAGAGTTTTTGCCTCCAGACAGCTCTGTAATAAACAAGGAGAACATTTCAGAAAGGAACATGACTAAATTGCAAATTGTTCTGGTAACAGCTTGGGATGATGTTTATTTCTCTTGGTTTATTCTGCCTTTTGTGGAAGACATTGCTTACAGTCAGAAGTGAACAGCTTTGTGAACAAGTGGGTGCAAGAAATTAGGCAGAGGAAAAATGTGTGTTTTGCTGGATACTAGTCTTGCTCGTCCTAACCAGTGTGGTCAGCTCATTTCTGACTACAAAGTAAAGTCAATTTCTTATTTTATAAGTGCTCAACCATTAATAGTAGTGAGCTGAAAAGATCGGAAGGATGTGTCAGATTAAAATGCTTACTGGTTCTTCTAATTTTGCTGTAAGAAAAGAAAAAATCAAAAGCAGGCAAATGTGGTTAGTCCAGGAAACTATTGTCATTTCTTAATTCTCAAAAGCTTAAATCAGGAATTTCTCTTAACTTCATACTCAGCTGGTTTCCAAGTATGGGAGCCAACAAAGCTTTCTGGAGGTTGATGAGCGCTTGTA
Organism: Pezoporus occidentalis; assembly: GCF_034315485.1. Lineage (NCBI taxonomy): Eukaryota > Metazoa > Chordata > Aves > Psittaciformes > Psittacidae > Pezoporus > Pezoporus occidentalis. Next base: position 11,771,247 of record NW_026914940.1, on the reverse strand, counting down.
TTGGCATGGCCAATTACTTGTCACTCAGGTCTGACGGCATTAGGATGAGTCAGTGGTCTCATGCATTGCCATGGGTACTGCATACCCTTATTGGAGAACACTGGCATCCTGCCCTGTCTACCCCATCTCCATGGCCTGAGGACACCAGAGCCATCCAGGTCTGAATCACTATTCCTGCAAACATATGGTGGCCACAAAACTGAGTTGGATCTCCTGCTCTTCAAAGCTATGACATTAGCTTTGAATCATTTACCTCCATGTTCCTCCATGAAATGCTTATTTTAGGACCCACTAAGAGCAGAATTTACCTTAGACAACTTCTTAAGGTCATATTTCATTTTGAAGACCTATAGAGAACCTGAAAGGAATGATGCTACAGAGCAAGGTGCTCTGTTCACTGGTGAGAAAATGCCTGGATGGGAGGCCATTACCACTATCCCAGGCAGAATATGGGGCTCATTCATCAGGGACATTTCTGCTGACTCCAGTCATATTTAGCTGGTGGTGAATTTAGACTTTGAACTTAAAATAGCACAGACCTCACTGAGTGAGTCTTGCTTTATCTGAGCAGGTTTGTGTATTTCTTCAGTAAATCAAGTACTTATATCGTGTTCACCCAAATAGCCTGAAGCAGGTCACATAAATGAAAACCTAATCCTGGGTAGTGCTGGCCAGAATTTGTCAGTGGAATATTTCTTAGCTGAGAAAGAAGAACTTCTGGAAACTAGAGGAAGCGCTGACATTTGTGGGTGAGACAGTGAGCAAAAATGGATGAGAGAAAGGAGAACAAACAGTCATCTCACAAACAGCTCCAGAGGCACAGGAAGGATATCTCCAAAACAGGCCTAAGCTTCAGGGTCTCTCTTCCTAGGTGGGCAACAGCAGATGAGCCACAGGAAGACTTTTTCCACACTTTGTAAATACTTATAGAAGTCAAGGAGGACACTGTTGCTTCAGGCAGGTGTTAGATCACTTACCTGAGCTGACAAGATGCAGATGAGCTCTTCCAACAGAGCTGGTAGCTGTTCCAGCAGTTTGTCTGAGCTCTCATGCTTTCCACATCTCAATTCCTTTGTAATATGATACAATATTGAGTTTCTAAAATTTTTAAAAATCAAATAAGCATTGCTATTTCCATCTTGTCCTTCCACCCCCTATAAGTTTTTCTGTGTCTTCGCTGGGCACCTCATTCTAACAAAGCAGATATCACAGGCTAACACCAGTGTCTACAATGGTTCAGACAGCCCCTGACCAGCTCTTGCTCTCGTCTCCCAGCAGCTTGTCCTGCCTTACCAGGAAGCATTGCTGGGCAAAGCTACAGCTCTCTGCCAAGGGATGTTTGCTGAGTAGCTGCAGATAAAAGAGGACAGCAGCAAGGGAAGTGACCATGCCTTCTGCTTTGTCCTTGCTATACTGATGCAGAGTCAAATACTTTTACATAGGAATTGTAGGGAAGGCAGTTTTGATAGGTTTTAGCAGAAAAAATGGCCATCTCTCCTTCTTGAGTGCAAGTTTTTAAGCAATTATATTTGGACCTCTGTTCCTTTTGCACCTTCCTTTTCTGCAGTGTCATAATAACATTATATGAGCCCACATGGGATTTTATCTCTGGGACTGTGATTCATGTTGTTTTATCTCTTTCCCATACTCTTGGGTTTAATGACCTTAAAGGCCTAGATTTCAGCACAGCTCTTCATGAAAGGGACTGAAGCTGAAGTTGCAAGTTTAAGTATTTATGACTCAGAACCAGGCCTGAGCTGAGAGCAAGAGGTAAAAGAGGTTTTCCTATAAAGGCCTAATTTTATCTATAGCAGTAATAAAATCTGTTGATGTCAGTAAAGCTAAATGTCGGTGAAGCTGATCTCTTGCTTGCTTTCCTACCCTTTCTTTGCTTTGGGACAATCTGTGCTCATATTATTATTATTGTTCCTGAGAGCAACTGCCAACTTGCAGGCAGGAGCTTTCTGCCTTACTCCGTTCCCCATCTCCTTTTGCTCTAGTGCTGCCACATGAAATTTCAGCCATGGACTCACAGAGTTTACTGGGCTTCTTCCTTCTTGCAGTTTGGTATTTTCTATCTGATCTTCTCCATCCTCATTTTTTAAGGCTTGTGAACTCTTTTCCCAGGACTTCCATGAGCTGACTCATCTTCCTTTTTCTCTATGCCTTACAGTCAGACCAGGGTGAATCTTTACTCCTATTAACTTCTTTCTGCATCAAAAGAGTTTACCCACCCCCTTCCCTGAATTCATGCACAGCCTATCATCTATTTCCTTTCCTGACATCAACCTGATCTTCCTGGTCAGGTGATTTTTAACACTTCCCTGTGAAATCACCCAGAAAATTCTCCCTTGTACTCAGTAACCCAGCGGTTCAACTTCCTTCAGACCCTCCTCAGAGAAGATGATGCTTTCTCCCTTTCTTCTCTGCCTGCCCTTAGGTGGCAGTGCCATCCACTTCCATACCTTCGTGGCCCTGGAAAGGAAACTTCCAGTATCTGTTCTTCAACTTAACAGGTCTACAGAGTAGGTGAAAAGACCTGCCTCCAGAACTTCCTTCCACCTCCACAACTGGTCCTACCACAAATCTCTTTTCCTTTTCACTGTCTCTTTGTTCTGCTGATTCAATCACAAGATTTCTCAGTTTAGAAAAATGATAATGGAGCAGAATATGGCGCAGTCTGTAAAAGCAGGGTGGTGCAGGGAAGATGAATAAGAACTCATTGTTTACAGTCTCTCAGAACATAAAATCTTAGGGGTCACCCAATAAAATTGTCAGGCACACTTTAAAATAGGCAAAAATGGAAAACTTTTTTGTACGGCCCATAATTACACTTTGGCCGAATAAATTAGATAAATAAAACCCAAAAGGGATTGACACATTAATGGAGGATGAGTGCTTTGTTGACCATTTGATACTATGCTCTGGATGTAATTTCAGTCTCAGGAAATCTCTAAGCTGTTGATTTTTGGAGACTGGAAGGCAGTAAAAGGACTCTATATGCCTTTATTCTCATACTTTTGTTTCAGGATCTGCTAACAATCACTGTCAGAGACAGGATACTTGGCTAGACGGGCGTTTGATTTGACTGGCTATGGTACTTCTTACATTTTTTAATGCATACTGGAGCAGCTTTGCCCAAAACTTGCAGTCGCAGAGTTTATTCTGCTCTGTGTGCTGCACTTATAGATAAAAAAGTCAACTTTAAAGTAAGACTTATGACAGCAGCTGCTTGCATGGCATGAGATGCATGGTAAAGAGTTGGTTTTCCTAGTTAAGTGCTGGAACTTCATTTGCTGCCCATAAAAGGGGCATTCAATCCCTTGATAGTGAGAGGGCTTACAGTTGGGATGGACTACAGCTTACTGAGCCCAGCAGCTCTCAGCCCTGCCTGATGCTGTGATTTCAAATCAGAGGTTGACATTTAAGCCACTGTGTCCTAACCCCAAAGCCTGCCCACAGCTTGGAAAAAACAATTTTGCATTGACCGTCTTGTACAACCCCGGTAGGTAAGAGGTAAGAATAAGGATGCCCACAACAGCTAATGGTCAGTAAGGAATGTTGCACACAGTAAGAATGGAAACACCCTGCTAAATTCACCTGACTCTTAGGATCTGGTACAAAGTCAAATCTCAAGAGTAGGTAAATGAATTGTTCCCTGGGCATGTCCTTTTGTAACCCTGCTCTGAAACGCAGGGCATGAGGAATGATGATGTGTGAGGAGCAAAGCCAAAGAAAATATCCCTTAATATTTGGAGAAATAAAGCCATTGTCTTTTGGCATTTGCACAGCAGGACATGCAGGAAATTTCAGGGGCATATTAACAGAATTGGTGCAAAAGTTGCTCAGCATTTTCAGCAAATACTGGGCTTTTTTCTTGTTGGCTTTTGTTTTGTTTTGTTTTGGTTTGTTTATTGGCTCTTTCCAATACCTTACGGTTCTGTTGGCAAGGAGAGAAATACACGAGTCAGTCCTGCAAAGTGCTGAGAGCCCTGGCTTGGCTGCTGTGGCAGTTGATGATACTGTGCACCCATGGGCAAGGTCCCTGCCGCTGAGCAGGATTAGTCCTGCTAACAGGTGTGAGGCTGTAAGATGTTGATGCATAGATTCAACCATCATAAGTCGCATAAAGTAGTAGCATTTGGCAGATCTTGTTATTAATGATACTACGTTTGCCAGCAACGTAAAACAATAACACTTGCGAGTTAACAAAATTCAAATCATATGAAGATTTCATGCATTCTGTCCAAAAAGCTCTTGTAAGAGGCTGATTCATCCGATACCGTTTCTATCCCAAGAGCAAGGGAAGATCACTTTCCTGCTCTTCAGCTGTGGGAAACAGAACCTGCATCAACGTAGATTTAGTCCATTTGGTGGTTGCAGATAGACACTACCTTTTTCTAACATACTTTCTCTAAGCTGTGCTTGTTGGTGCTTTCTAAATAACTGTTCTTTTGCTGTAAGGTTGCTCATATGGTAAAAATCCACCTAATCAAATAGATGTGAAAAACAGCAAAGAACTATTTTCCTTTCTGCCTCATAGCCATGTGTCTGGCTTGAAGGTCCCTGCAGATTAATGTGTGAAATTCAAGCCCTGGCACTGTGGTCTGTATTTAGGGAGTTGCAAATACGCACAGAGCAAGCATTCTGTGCTTCCCCTCAAGCACTAGGGCAAGATCTCAAGGCATTCTCAAATTCATCCATTAACTCTTACAGCTCCTTCAGAGCCTTTCCTCCCTTCATGTCATGAGCATCTGATTCATATTCAGGACCTTTCAGGACTGTTTTTGTTCTTTCCTCTTTAGGAGGAAACTTTGGTATCATGAAAAAGGCAATATCTTTGCTGTCATCTAGTTTATTTTTAATGAGTGGGTACAAGAACCAGTTTCCCCTAGGGGTATTGAGAAGTTTCAGTAATTCCCTGCTCAGGAAGCCCCGAAATACCACTTCAGAGAAAGAAGTAAAGCTCTACCTGTCCTTTTGGCCCAGCTACTCTTCACAGCTGCTTCTCATGGCTCTATGATCCCCATAAACCCATACTCATACTCTTCTGCTTTCCTATAAATTAGCACAATTAACACAATGTGCACACTTTTTTCCTGTTTTAGGGCATTGGCCCAGTTCCTTTGGGTGGTGGCTTTAGTTGTTTCCAAGTTTTATCTCTACAGAAGTTGCTTAATTGCCCTTTTCATAAAAACCAAACCACTACACAGGCCACCCCCAAATCTGAGCAGTTCTGGAAGAGTCACTAGCACTAGCTGGCAGCAGTTTATCCCTTCCCATAAGTGATTATTATTATTAACCTTGCACTTTCTTAATGTTGCACAAGTATGTATGAAGGTGGTGTTCCACTACAAAAGGCTCTTGTTGCTGACTGATAATGAAGTGCCATAAAGGGGTGAAGCAAATTCAAGAGAGTGAAAGTTAAAGCTAAAAGCACTATTTCAGATGAGTATTATGATCAAACTCCACTTGTCAAAGGCACTCTCATTTAGAAATGTGGGGACCCCAAGGAGGCTGCTGTTCTGGTCGGAATGGCTTGTGCCAGTACCAAGTCTCATGGTTGTGTCCTCCTGCCCAGAAGGTGACCAAAGCAGGAGGAATTGCAGGACTCGCTTTCCAGGGCTCACCCAGTTCATCTCTTTGGAGGTATTAATCAGGCCTAGGATTCTCACACTGGGGTGGCAAAATTCAGTTTGCCTACAGTACCCCATAGACTAGAAGTGGTTTTGCGGAGCATGATTTAAAGCTATTTTTATTCTTCCTTGACTGATCTATGGATGAAGGCAGAGGTGCAGAAATGCTTCTTGGTATGAGGGTATTTAAATCCTCCCAAAATTATTTTTGTTCCAGTTTGTGCACCATTACAGATGATTCATCACCCATTCCAATGACAGCATACTGGCACCACATCACCGTGCTTTCTTCCAATTTTCTTGTCCCTTGAGCAATTTCTCTGAGTTGTACAGCAAAGAAGATACCTTCTCTTCATGGACACTTAAAAAGTCTTTCACTGAAGTCATAATTTTTCTGTCCAGGTTGGGAGTGATCTGCTCCTTTCTATGAGAAGAATGGAGGGAACCTGGGAATAAGAGATGGTCATCACTTAGTTATCACATTAGAAGAATAAAAATTACTTTTAAAAAATAGCCAAAAATGCCTTGTAACCTCAGGATACCTGAGAACAACCAACTAGACAGCAACAGACCTGTCCAGTTAAGAACTGTGCTTTTAAGAGCCCATGAACTATGAACAGTTTATTTGGAGAAGTGGAGTATCCCACTCCTCCTTATTGATATCTTCCCTTTCCCTTTTTCTTTCCCTTTCTCTTTCTCTTTCCCTTTTCCTTCCTCTTTTCCTTTCCCTTTCTTTTTCCCTACCCCTTTCCCTTCCCTCCCCTTCCTTTCCCATTCTCACAATGAGCCCAGGCAACATGCTTTAAGTAAAAAATATATACATTGAAATGACTAATGGGTCTGAGATTGATGTGGTAATGGAAGTCACACCCATACTGACCTCCACATGCTTCTCTTCCCTTTGTTTTCCTCTCTGGAGAATATGATTTAAGTTTTTATCAAATGTACTTAAGATCTTCTAGTTTCAATCAAATGTTTATTTTGTAATTGGATCTGTGATGTCGTTACTCAGTTTCCAAATATTGCATGCTTTTTTCCACAGATTACCTGTAATTTCCATGTATAAATTATACTTTAGAGATGAAAACACAGATTATTCATTTTGCAAGTATGAATTTTAAATGTAGTTTTCCAGGCTGAATATTGTAGGAGTAAGGACTATAGCACTTGCTCTAAGTTTTAAAAAATAGATAATTAAATCCAAACATATAGATGTATTTATATAATATGGAAGAATGATTTATGAACATCCTCCTTCAAAAAAACCCACATGAAATAAAGTCCTTTGGGATGTTGGAAACACTTTTACTCTTAAAGGTCATTAGCACAGACCCATTTCCCTATGAAGTGAAAATATTTTTTTGTGAGAAAATCACTGCTCTAACATTTTCTGGCTATAGAATGAGATTTCATAGAAAAGGTTACTTTTTCCTTTTAGTTCTTTTAGTCAAGTTAGCTATTTAACTGAAATAGATAGGTGGAAAGTAGCAAAAGATTTCCAAAGCTACAAAGGAATCAGCAAAGAAGGGCAGTGAAGCTCATGAATGGTCTGAAGAACAAGTCCTATGAGGGGCAGCTATGAGGTTGTTCAGCCTGGAGAAAAGGAAGCTGAGGGGAGACCTTATCGCTCTCTACCACTACCTGAAAGGAGGTTGCAGTGAGGTGGTCTCGGTCTCTTCTCCCAGGTAACAAGTGCTAGAACAAGAGGAAATGGACTCAAGCTGCACCAGGAGAGGTTTAAATTGGATATTAGGAAAAAATTCTTCATGGAAAGGGTTGTCAAGACTTGGAACAGGCTGCCCAGAGAAGTGATGGAGTCACTATCCCTGGAGGTGTTTAAAAGACATGTAGATGTGGTACTTAGGGGCATCGTTTAGTGGTGGACTTGACAGTGTAATGTTAACAGTTGGACTTGATGATCTTAAAGGTCTTTACCAATCTAAACTATTTTGTGATTCTATGAAATTAACTTCAAAACAGAGCTGAGCTTCCAGAAATGCTATCTGCTCTTGAAAATCTTCACACAGATGCACTTTGGTTTATTTTTACAGTCAGACTAGCTTTTACATTATTCTTCCATAGATTAAAAAGAGATGTAGATCAGAGAATTCATTTATTTTAGAATCATCACTACTCTCTGTCGTTGTATCCCTGTTTTAATGACTGATACTGATAAATTAATGTCTTTGTCATTCTATTAAAGAAATTGGCAGGTTGAAACAGTCTTCCAACTCTACATAAAACATGAAAAGTATATTCAATTTACCTTAAAAGAACACCACAGATGTACTTTATATTAATGAGAGCCAAATTTTAATAACTAATCTCCTTACACTGTAATGGGAGGAAATCTGTTTGCAAGTTCAATCAGTAACTTAGAAGCCATCAGCTGAAGCACTTATGATGAAAAACAATTTGTGGATACACATTTTTCCTTTCTTTTATGCATAAAAGATTTAATTTCTATCCTTCATAAAGAAAGATGGAATTTAGTCACTTCACTCTTTAAGATGTTCAAATGCCCCTCTTCTTTTAATAAATTTTGAATAAGTAAGCAAATGACTGATAGGTATCTGAGTTTAAAGAAAAGAAGACGTAAGATTGCCTGGTTCTGTTCTTTTTCTTTTTTTTTTTTGCCTGGTTCTGTTCTTTTTCTTTTTTTCCCCAGAGATCATGAGAAAGTGAATTATTTCCAAGAATTTGTTTTTAATTTGCTAACTCAAATTTTAGCAAGTATTCTGCAGACTCGGAAGTGCTTACCTGGAGTCTTCTGTCTAAAATGAGTGGTTTAGATGAGTAGTTGAGACAGCAGAAAGACTTTAGTTAGATGCTATGGGTAACTTCCTTCAGTAGGGTTCTGATTGAAAAGTATTAAAATTCTTTGAGATCTTTAGAGTGCAGTAGAGGAAGGGAGCCTGAAGCCTGTGCCTCCCAGGTACAAGGGTAACAGCACCCATTTATGGCTTACTCTCCTCCTACATATTTGCCCCTGGCTTTCTCAGCCACACCAGTTTTGACATTATGAGGAGGGTGTTTCTTCGCCATGCTTCTGTGGAAGGTTGCAGATCTGAGCTGGAACTGCCTTTGTCTGAGAAGTAGAAAAGCCTCAAGCTTCAGCTTTCTGGATAAATGCTTTAAACCTCTAAATTGTAGATAAAATCAACAGCTCTGCTTCCCTTCCAGATGCAGAGGGCCTGCTGTGCTTCATGCAGAAATCGGTACTGCAAATATACATCCAGCTTTTGAAGAAAACACCTGCTAGATCAGACCTTCACAGACATGGCTGGAGGAGCATCCAGTTTCCAAGCCCCAAAGTTCTGCAGGCCTTAGAAAGGCAGCTCTGGAGGGATGGCATCAGACCAGGCTGTCAAGCACTGGAAGCACCTAGTGAACTTTACTGGGGAAAAGATCTGTTATTGTGGACTTCTTTATCCCTTGCAGGGGCAGGCAAGATTTTGTGGACTGAAATGTTAGTCTTGGGCATCTCAGTTCTACCTCTTTCTCCCTTAAAGCTCCTCTATCCACTGGTGTGGTTCCTCAGATATTCAGCATGCATGTAGGCACAAGGTTGTAGGCACTGCCTCTACATGAAAGTCCCTGAAACTGAGGCAAAAGAGGCTGGATTTCTTGCAAAAGTGGTTTCAACGTGTAGGTTATTTCTTGTGAATTTTCTAAGCAGGCCATTTGGTTAAGTGCAAACATATTCGTGGCCAATTAATGGAGTCAAATGTTTTAGCAATTCCATAAAAAACATTATCTAGCTAATTCTTGTCCTTAGGAATTAACAAGATGACTTCTGCCAAGATTTGCACAGAAAGTGAACTCTGTAAAACAAGATGAGGCAGGACAGGGATTTATGCAAAGATGGGGTTGTTTCCAAAATTACTTTAAAAAAAAAGGTTAATTTTTTTGTTCCAAGCCAATATTAAAATTTCTTCTCTGTTTGTGCGTCATAGTGAAAAGAATTCACTAAGCACAAAAGGTTTAAATGGGGATTTATATTTTATGCTGAATGTTCAAAATGTCTTATGGGAGGTGATAAATACTTCCTTTCTGTAGATTCGTGAATCAAATTAAGAAACATCCATGGTTTTGCCAGTGTGATGTGGCTTTTTGCTTACAAGTAACATAAAACTTAGCAGTTCCATTTAAAGCCACATGTTTGTTTTCCATTTTTCAATGCAGTTTCTCTTGTGGGAAAGATAGGTAATGAGCTACACGACCTTTTTCTGAAGCAATACTGAAACTATGCATAAGTTCACTAGCATCTGTGAAATTTGGCATGCTGTCACTTCGGTGTGGATTTTGGGTCTTGACTAATGGAATCATTTTCTTATTTCATTTGAAAAAATAAACTGACTGCTGAAATGGACTGGATGCTTCAGGGGACAACTGAAACCAAGGGAATGGCCCAATGATTATGCTGTGGGCATGAGGAAAGATAGACCTTCTTCCAAAAGGGTGCAGCAATTCCATAGGGAGGCAAAAATCTCAGGCAGTTAGTGTTTTTCCACATGGTTTTATTCTGCAGGGCCATGGGGCATCACTTACAAAAGCAAATCCAAGTGGCTTAACTTTTAAAGTATAAACAGAAAAACTCTTAAGCTTTGGATATGATGCAGCCTTTTGATCATGGGACTCTCTTTTTCTTCAGAGCCCATTGCTCTTTTTAATTATCTAATATTTAGTCTTCTAATTCCTTTTAATTGCACAGAAAGCAGGAGAAAATGTTTTGTCCCCAGCTTGTTTTTGTAGTTCTCCTTTCTGTGCATTCCTGGGAGAGAAGTTTCATATGAAATTTTGCTTACTGTAAGTAAGCTATAGAATTGATGTACCACAGTTTATGTACTTTGCACATCTCCACTGTGACCTTGACTGATCTTTCTGGCCTATGACTAACCTTGACCACACAACTCTAGAAACCAATATCATTTCAGGATAGCTTACCTCTTCAGGACAGTACAGTAGAAAATAAACTCATGCTGATGGTGTCATTCAGATTTAAGAAAAGAAGATCAGATAGCTTAGATTCTTTGTCATGGTATTGTAAATGCCCTAAAGCATGGAAAACCCGAATTACTGCCTATAGTTTGAAAGGGTAAACTAAGAAAGAATTAACTGCAAATTGAGAAGAAAGGAGAATTAAGTAAGAAGGCTTCCACTGCTTTCCTGGAAATCAGCTACATCTATACCACTAACAGTTTGGAACAACTCCACAGGCCTTAGCTTGCTGTGTTTCTTCTGGCAAACTTCATCTGTATCTGACAGGAACAGGCAATATACCTCAAGAACATATAACATTATCAGTTCCCTTATATCACCAACACCATGAATGTGAACCCTCAGGAGACTTACTTGACAAGATACTTGGTTCCATCCTGCTTCATGATACTGCTGCTTGAGTTTGGTTCCTGGACTTCTGAAGAATAGAGATTTTCAGGTTTTCACATACACACATATTGTTAGCGTCTTGGAGATAAGGGCGAAAGGAATTGCTACAAAGGGAATATTCTATAGAAGAATAGTGAATGGAGGAGCAGAGCAAAGAAAATATAAATTTATTGTATCATCTTTAAAAATCATGTATGAAGGTTTAAAGTCACAGTGCTTGTGACTGATTCACATCCTTGACCTATACTGGCCTAAGAATACTGCTGATGAATCAGTCTTATCTCTGCAAATCTTTGATGTATGCTCCTGGAGAAAAGGACATGTTTTCTATCTCTGACCATATGTTGAGCTTTCCTCTTCTCTATTTTATTTATATTGACAGAGAAAAGGAAGGAGGTTTTGGAATAATCCCAGGGATGTGCAGAGACAAGTGATTAATGCTTCCTATCCTGGATGCTTGATTAACTAATGTAAACTCAGACATCTTGAGGGAAAATGTTGCATGTGTGGACCACATTTCCAATACCCTTCCAAATCTTAAACCTTAAAATTAGTTAAATACAGTCATCTTTTCAATTAGAAGGAATGTGAAGTACCTCAACTAACTAGGGTGTCAACTGCATCTGGAAAACTAAGGGTAACCAAGAGAAGACAAGATGATGCAAAACAATAGATTTTTATCAACCTCACAAGGAAAATATATAATTATCATAAAGTTGATTTATAGTCTGTCATTTTGCATATTTAAGCTAAATCCATTATAGAAACTACCAACGTTAAGACTGGTAATGCTGGAGACCAGCAATTTTACCCTGAATGCTTTTCAGTGTATTCATTCCCTGAGACACATCAATTATCCCACAAAATGTCTCAGATTATCCTCAGTCCAGAAGGTCTGTACCTATAAAATAGGGATCCTACAGCCCATGGGCAGATATTCACACCTCTTCATTATGTAAGACCTGTGGCTGTATTTTGTGTACATGCACTCATTGTATGTGGCACTATGTGCTAATGTGGCCACCCAAGAGTGCTCAAAAAGCCTATTCAGCCTTCAACAAGAAGACTCTCTTCCCACTTTGTAAGAACCAGCATTTCCTGAAATGACAAAGAATGAAGCAATAGCATAAATTTCCAGTGCAATTATTCCTAGGCAACACTTTTGCCCTCACTTACAACTGACCATCAAGAAAGCATTGACATTTCTCTGGTGCTGTGAAACTCACCCCAGAGTTAAGACTGGTAAAGAAACCAACTTCTCTTCCAAAAAACATATATTTTGTAGGATTATGCAGTGATTCAACAAAACAGCAGCAGATTGCTTATATGTAAAATCGTTCACTGCATGTGCATTCTTTTGTACCCTGGAGAAAGTGAGTGGCTTGCACCTGATTCTTAGTGTTTCACAACTGTTTTACAACTGCTTTACAACTGGTGACTCCATCAGTAGCACAAAAGTCTATCCTTATAGTCATTCTGCCTGTGAACCAGACTGCCATCCGTTGCGCTTTTGTGACATCAGATTATAATAATATGCTCTTTCTAAACACTCATTTTAGGAAACTAGTGTTTAAAGAATTTTAATTTCTATGTAAAGTTAAACTAGAGTTTAATGGGTCTTTATTTAGATATTAACTATAGAATCAGAAGTGTAGCCGCATCCAGATCATCGTTCAAAAGTTAAAAGATCATTTCAGACTGTGGAGATTTCCAGCCAGTCAGACCCTGGTTCCTTCAGTGATAAAATAAGATCAATAGGTGACTCAGTGCCAGCTGGCTGCAGAAAGGTGGTCTGGTTGTTTATGTTGGAGCATAAATGTGGCTTATCCTGTCTAAGTGGACAGGAATTAGGCTTCACTTCTGAGTCTGCCATTGTTATAATGTCCCGACTGGAACAGGACAACAAAAAGTCACTTTCTTTCCCTATCTGCTGGGAATTCATGTGCAGAAATGTGAAACAAGAAGGGATAAGGCATATTTTTTCCTGACTGCAAACCAAATATATTCTTAAATTTAATTCTGATGGAATCAAGACATAGATCAATACTGGGAAATTGAACTAAAGACTCAGAAATACGCCTCAAATTAGAAAATCTCTACATTCACCTTTAAGAAGACAGATGAATACCTTTTTCAGAGCATGTTTTCCATATGTGGCTAAATTGTAAAGCCAATTTCTCACCACTTATCACCCAGATTCATCTGGATGGTTTGCAGTACTGAAGGAAGTGGGGCGACTCTGCAAGCTCAGAAGGAAACCAAAACAATACCAGGAACAGCTTTTGACACCCCGCCACAAAAACCCAGCCTTCTTACAGCCCCAAAGACTATCATGTTCTATCTTAATGTTTCACAAATATCTTTGTCCAAGAAGGTGTCCTTCTCCCCACTCCTGTCCCTTAGGTCTACAAGCTATTTAAGCACACGCTTGCTAGGAGACACACTCAGGTGCATGTTTTCCACAGGATGGACTGTCTGCCAGGGAACAAAGTGCAAATCATATTTAAGATTAAGTTAAAGATCTTGGCACTACTGAACAGCAGTTTCCAGACAAACAACCCAGTTATTTTAGTTCCCCTGCTCCTTCCCTTGCCCTAGCTTCCCTCCCTGTAACACCCGCAGTGCATTAGTTCTCACTCAGGATCTTTCCCAGCATCAAGTGACTGTTTCCCCTGAGATCATAGAATCATAGAATAGTTAGGGTTGGAAAGGACCTTAAGATCATCCAGTTCCAGCCCCCCTGCCATGGGCAGGGACACCTCACACTAAACCATCTCATAACCCAACTACAGTTCTAGAAGGGTTTGCCCATAGGCTGTTTCTCACTGACAGTATGAGGCAGCACCATCCTCCCTCCCATATATTCCCCAGGCCTACATCAGAGGGCTTTGCACCTTGAAATCCCTCCCCACCATCTATAAACACACGCCACCGAGTCTAGTGCTACAAATGAAACCTCTGGGGTCATACAGTGAATATACCAGCTCTGAAAACTGTGATGTAAACGACTGGGCGCACTTCATGCTGCAAAATGCACATATGCATAAATGTATTTTATGGCCTCTAATGGAAAACACTCACAAGATTAGGTTTCCCTAAGGCACCCCAGCATGTTACTAGAAAGGAGTCTACCTGCTCTCCAGTGTGTCGTAAAGCTAGGAATCTATTTCTAATGGATGAGTAGCTCCCAGAAGGTACAATAACTTCGTCTTCTAACTACAGAAGGAGTGTAGAGTGTGACCTAATTTTAAACAAATAGAGTAAGCTGAGAAAACTCCTACACCCAAGATTTGTTCTCTGAATTATTTGTTAAGCAAAGACCTAGGTGGAAGGAACTGACACTTTTCTACATGAAAGGTATATTACAATAATACTAATTAACCATGCAGTGATCTAATATTATATGTGTGCATGACTGAAATAGGTTTAAAAGACCTGTAACTTGCAGATATACTTGTCTCAGTACAAAAACACCTTGGGACCTGGGAACTTGTTTATTCTTCCCTCTCTCTCAAATATAAATTAAGTAGGTTTTTACCAATAGCACAAGATAAAATATTAGCTAGCGCCACAGTTCCATTGCTAAATAAATGTAGTGGCATTACTGACAGGGAAGGAATTCAAATTGTCTGTGTGGTGGTTTTTTTATGGTTCACTTTGGGATATATTTGTGAGTAACATGGCAAGCTTGAGCACTGACTGGTGGAACAGATCCAACATGCTCACCTCCACCTCAGGAGGGGTAGTTTGCTGTCCACAATTTCAGCACCAACCCCCCACACACACACTTTCAGAGGTGTTAAAGAGTTCAAAAATCCCTTCAGAGGCGAGGGGGTTGCCGGGAGAAGAGCAACTCTCACTCTCTTGACCCAGCACAATAAATAGTCTCATGACATCATAAAAACCGTGACAAAATCCATTTACAGTGGTGTGCCCACAAGTTTTCATTCAGCCTTCCTGTAAGCTCAGGTAGGCAAACACTGACCTGTTATTTTAGGAGAGGAGGTTTAAAAATACTGACGGGCAGCTATTAGAAAGGGCTGTTGCTTTCCTGGGCCAGGAGACACGCTCGTCAGAGCCGAGGGCTCAGGCAGCACAAGAGCTTTACTGTATCCCTGCATCATAGCACAGTGCTCATAAACAGTCATATTATTCATGTGTAAACACTTTTCATTTCATTTCAAGGGTGAGGACTTGCATATCTCTAGCTGGAAATGTGGCTGGTAGTGGTTTTAATGCTTTTTTTTTTTTCTTAACTAAGTGATAAAACTGGTGGTATTCTGGAGAGGAGTTAGATGACAGAACAGCCTGTTTGTCTCTGGTGTTTACTCACTCAGGACAGGGAAGGGTCTAAAGAAACATCTGGTGTCAGCTTTTTTCCACTGAGGAAAAAGAGTTTAAGCCAGTTAAGTTATTTAGCCAGAAAAGTAAGTTCATGAGTCACGAAAAATTCATCTAATCACGGAAGTGACGACCAACAACGTTCTCTCCTATGTAATCCAAAAAGGAGAATGGGGTGTTGTTACTCTTTATCCCCAATGTGTCTTGATTTACATTTCCAGCTGGGAAGAAGGCTGTGAGAAATTTAGGTGCAGAGGCCAGAGGGGAGAGAAGGGCAGGAGCCAGGCTGGCCGCAACTGGGAGTTTACAGTGAACAGAGAGTAATGAGGTGGCAGGGAAATGTCTTCCCCTCCGGCCTCACTCTCCACCTTCTCTCTGTTTTTCTTTCCCCACTTTGAAAGAGGATGAGGGTTTCCGAAAGGCAAAAGGGTGCTTTTTTTCCCCCTCTTTCTGCCCCCTTCCTCTCTGTTCTCACTCTGTCTTCCCTAGAGTCACCCCAGGTTTTCCACTTCCTGGCAGGAGGTATAAGAGAGCAGCGTTGAAATCCCTTGGGAAAAGCCCCTTCACAACTCACAATCAGACTCAAAAAGCAGGGGACAACTAGTCCAAAACCTACCACTGTGCCCTGTGCTTGGGGCACCCATGACCTTGCATTAAGGCCTCAGATTTATATGGTACAAAACTCCTTGCAGCAGATTCCCCATGCAAATTGTCATGGGGAAACTCAAGTGGCTGCTATGAAAAACCGTGGTGTTAAAATTCCCTCTCCCTCAATAACAAAACAGCCTTGCTGAGAAATCCTGTAATCTAAATACAAGCTTAGCGCCATTCATCAAAGGGAGGATGTGAGCAGCGCTTGTAAAAAGTTAATAACCTCCATGGTGGGACAGGACAGCGCGAAGGGAAAGTGCTGAGTAATGGCCAGGAGGAGCCTTTCATCTCCAAGTGAGCTCAGTGACTGGAAATGTGAAGTTCACTTCAGTTAATGGCAGTTTTTTAATGGCTTTTAAAATTACTATGGATAAACAAACAAACAAAAGGACTCAAATCCAATTTTTCTGACTTAAAGGTTTTGGGGTTGTTTGGGCAGCTCAATAGGTTAAAATTCAAACAAAAGAAGTTCAGTTTTCAAGCTAACAAAAACCAGCCAGGGTAGACGTCCATTTTTCTTTGCAGAAACAAAAGCCTGAAAATACAATGTTAATCCATATCTCAAAAACTGAAGAGCAAAAAACTAGGCTCTACACAGTTTTTCTTTGTATTTAATTCTCTTTAGTGTTAAGAAAAGCCTGTATGTCCTTACAGGTAGATCATGTCTTGTGAACCCTTGAAAACTGCATCCCCTTTAAAAATTGAGCACAAATGCTTACGTGCCCACTTGCACCTAGGCTGTACACAAATGGGCCTAATTTATTTTGGTGCCAAACAAAGCTGTGAAATACTTTGACTTAATTTTAAAGAAAAGCAAACAATGACCAGTGCTTGTGAAGGCACAAGCTGTGTCATAAAACGCACCCAACAAACCATTTACATTGCAAAAAGTTGCCCCAACTGTTGTTTATATTGGAAGTAAGATTAGCACATTCATATCCTCTGGCTAGAAGATACCATCAGCTGTAATCACTTACTGCTCATCAGTAAGTGATTTTGCACTGGAGAAGGGGACACTCAAAGTTGAGACATGCTGAATAATTTGTGGGATATTTTTCTAAAGCAGGACTCAAGCCCATTTCAGTTTGCTGGAAAAAAAATATTGTTAAAAATGTGGTAAGTTTTCCGAATTTATTTGTGCATTGTGTTGAATGTAATCCAAACCTCAGTGTCTGCTTAATTGGGGTAAATCAGCATAAATCTGCTGAACAAGACTGATTTATACAACCTGAAGATTCTGATACATCCTATTTAATGCTGCTTTGCATTTGTTGATGAAAAATTGCCTGAAGATGGTGATTAGTCCCAGTACACCTGGTAGGAAAGCTCTTTCTAACAGCACTCCAAAATATTTCTTCTCTCAAGTGTATTGGTCTACTTTACATGCTCAGCATTAGGCTCACCACTAAACCTGGGGCTAGAAGGAGCTGTGTCCCAGGCCAGGATGGCAGACAGTGAGGCATTTCAGTTTTATACATTGGTGCTCAGTGTCTAAGGAGCATCTTGTGCTTTTACCAAACCAATCGAGGACACTAGTGATGTCTTTTAATTCTCCTTTTCTTTCTAGGGGAAGTATTTTATGTCTGTGGTGGATTGTTTGGTCTGTCGAGCTACCTGCACTCTATAGACTTACATATGCTTATGGGCTAGATCTATTAATCCAGGTGGGTTTCTTCAGTTGCATGTTTCCTAGTAAAATATACCAGAACAACAGAAAAAAAACCCTCCAAACTCCTAACCTAAACCCCAAAACTCTAGTCCACAGAATGGACCAGCCTTAAATCACACATTGTGAATGGTCTTTTGAATGCGTAACTGTGCTACGCATGTGCAAGTTTGCAACTGGAACAGAATATGAGCAGATATAGCATGTAAATCTTTAAAAATGATTAAAAATTTCTTATTTTCCTTATGTAGTTTGATTTTTTTATTCCCCCGGATATATATATATATATATATATATATATATACACATATAAATAGTTAATTTAAAAATAACTAAGACCAGTGTCTTTACAAAATTTTTGCTGACTGAGCCTGTCAAAGAAGGATAATAATTTCATAAACTCCCATTTCCTAAGGTGGAAAGTAGAGGAGATGTGCAGGGGAAGAATGGTACAAAAGAGAAAGAAAAGGGAGGCACAAACCAATGATCCATGGAGACTTGGTGTTGAAGTTACACATCAAACTGATCTCAGTGTCCATTCAGGAATTGAGGAAATTTGGGAATGTTTCCAGATTTCACAATTGGCTTCTGTATAGTCACTAGACTGAGCCCTCACATCGAAACGCTTTCAAAGGTTCAGATTTTCTTGCTCAAACCCTCCAGCCCGTGGTTGTCCCTCAGCAAAATAGAAACATTCATTAAGCACCAAGTGCCCCACTTCCAGCCTGGGATATACGTCGAGGCTTCCCATTGAAGTGTGGTTCCCACAGTAGGATGGAGCCCTCTGGGGAGGTGTCGGTTGTCAGTAGTCAGTTGTCAGTATAATTCATTGCCTCAGGGGGAAATCTGAGTTGAGAAGCAACAGTCTTCTCCAGTTCAGAGGAGGTCAGCCACATCAAAGCCGAGATGTGCAGTGGGCCCCTGAGCAGGGAGGAGTGGCTAGTGCTCTTGAAGTTGCCAGTTTTCCTTTTTCTGTACCGGCTGGGGAGTGGCGGGGATGTGTTTGAAGATCTGGGGAAAATCTGGGATCATTCAAGCTAGAGCTGAGGAACAAAAGAGAAGGGCTCCAACTCAGTGAGGCTTGATGGTTAGCTTTTGCTCAGATGGGTTGGAATTTAGAGGGAAAGAATACATTGCACCTTCACATTGTTTTTACACTGATGCAGTGCAATTCACTTTAACTTCCCTTTTACAGAGGAGTAGATAAGAAAGAGCAGATCCATCTTGCTGAGAGCTAAAGGCTGTTCCAGGGGTCCGGGCCTTGTCCCTCAGGACTTTGTGGTTTTACTAAGAACATATGTCTTTCCCACTCCTTGTGCTTAGGGAACTTGGGAGTGAAAACAGCTTACTGAACTTCTTTTATTTTGTTTTGAAATCTAAGCAAAAGTTTACCAGGTGTGTGAACACAAATGAGCTTTACTAAAGCATCTGTATGATGAGAGAAGGAGTGAACAGGTCTGGAGCTGTTAGGGGAGAAAACACGATGGGAGAGAGCAAAGATCACTGGGATGGATGAGATAGGGCACGACCAGAAAAAAATAATTGCTGAGTTTAGTTCATTTCAAGTTTTAAAAGCTGTTGATGTTCAGATTATTGATTTATGACTGGAAAAGTGATACCTGTTCTCTTACATTAAAACTTATGCAAGTCTCTCTCTCTGCAATATATAGTTATGTATTTTTAAACTAACCAACAGTTTCTACCCCCAGGTTCCCTCATTTTAAATCGTCTATCACCAAGGAAGGAGTTACCTGAAAATGTTTCACTGCTACTGAGTGAGTAAACAACAGAAGATGGCCCTATGTCTGGGAAGCTGCTCTGGAAAGGCAGAAAGAGAATCCAAAGTACAAATGGAATGGGAATAGATTGAAAAAAAAGGACGAAAATACAGTTCAGAGCATTAAAATTGATTTTGCATTTGATTTACATGGCAATCATGATTCATTTCAAGCTATTTTGTTATATAGTCTTCGGAATATATTTGTCAGCCCATTATGTCTGCGGCCAGATTTACAAGAGCAGCTGTAACATTGAACGGGCTATAAATATAACTTGCTTTACTGTATAGTATTGATTCCTCTGCCCAGCTGAGTGCAGCCTGTTGAGAGGTGAACATTCTGCCTGGGTCATCTCACTGGGAAAGGCTGCTGGACACTCCTGCTTGTATTCCTCTTTGCTGGAGTTTCGTAGGACTCTCTATCATTTCCTTTTCTCACCTTTGCCATACTCTTTGAGTGCTTCCACATCAAGTTGAAGTAAGTTCACCCAGACAGGCAGTTTGCCCGGCTCTACCATGGCTAAAATGTGTCCAGAACGTAATTGCTCTGTAAGCAGGCGACACAAGAAGGGTACACGTGCAGCAGTCCAGGGTTTTGATCTGGAACATAATGTGAAAAGGACATAACGTGATGACATTTATCAGCACTGGGCATCTACTTAACAACCCTTTGAAATGAACAGGGCAAATAACACCTCAAGCCTATTGTTTTAAGTGGAGTTGAAACAAATATATAAACCAGTCCCACTTGCTCTGTGTCTTTGCTTCAAGATATGCATAGCTGGGAGTTTTACTAAAGTCTGATTACCTAATTAACACTTCAGCTCCCCAGAATAACTGCAGGTGGGTAAAAGTCATAGTCCAACCATGAAATGGTCATGCCCATTTTGCCATCTGTGAAAGCGTAAACAGGGTGCCACAGTGAGTTAAATTGCATAAGAAAACCAGGTGGCATGTTAAACCTTCTCCATAAGTTCCTATGTCAAAAAGCCACCTGTGGATATCCTTGCTGAAAGACAGCAGGGACAACTCCAACTGAATGGCCATGAGCAAAACTGAACAACAAGATCCTCTGAGAAGGTCAAAAGTAAAGGAACCTGATGCCATGTTATGGATATGTTATGCAAGGCAGGATTTCTGGCTGTACCTGTTGCTGCTGTTAGTCTATGGGACTATCCTTCACACAAGTTTCACACGTATTAACCTTGATTAAAAACAACTAAAGGAGTATTTAACTCTCAAAGAATCCTTTCATTATGGAGAACACTGAGATGCTTGTTACTTTTGCATTTAATGAAGTGCGTAGAAGACAGTTGCTGAAATATGTTGCACTCCGACATGCAGCTTAGCTAACAGAATTTGTGGGGTTTTGTGAAATCGGGTCTCAACACCAAATCTAAACCACGCACCTTTTCTGGAAGTACCGATCATATTTTGACTGAAAGTATAAGAGGGCCAAGTAGGCTACAGATATCCAAGCGGGCAGAAAAAGCCACTGTAGGAATTCTGAGTACCTTGGCAAAAATTCTGGCAAGTGTCTGATCTCCTTCAGCAGAGAAGTGGAAGTTTCCACCCTGAGCTCAGATGTTGGTACAGGAAGGTAAAAGAGCAAACGAAGGAATGAATTGCTCATAGTAAGCTGCTCACTAGAAAACTGTGACTGCTACTGCTGAACCCAGGACAATAATATAGAAATATAACAAAAGAGTATGCTCTGCATATAGCAACAAGAAAATCTGCAGAAGAATAATTAGTACTTCAAAGAGGTTTATTAAAACAGGTAATATTAAAAATAATAATAGTCTTTCCTCAGGCAAAATACACACTGGCTTTAGACCTTTAGATGAGTTTGGTGCCTCTTCTGATAGTAGGTGCATGTGTTTAGTACCTCACAAAACTAACCCATACCTACATAACACTGGGATGGAAACCTGTAGCAGTTTTAGATGTAGTTACACTGGGAAAAGCCTGCTTCTGAATATAATGCTAGTCAATTTGAGACAGGATTTTATGAAGTGTGTGGGTGGTGGTATGTGTCAATTAGGTAATTCCCATTATCTTAGTGTCTCTGCTGAATTAGACTATACACATCTTGAATTCATTGACTCCTGTATTCGTCTAGGAAAGAAAATTAAGAGAATCATCTTCTAGCTTACAGATAGAACTCATTCAAGGTTTAACAACAGTACAAAGTCAGTTTCTCATTGCTGCATAATACATTCAGATAGAGGATATAAAATGCCCTGAATCACCCCAAACCATGGTGCAACAACTACCTGCTTTCAGCTGTGGTAGCTGAAACAGCTGAAATAAATAGCCTTGTCAGGGAGAAGAGATGAAATTAAAGATTCAATTGCACTATAAGTGTGGTGAGAAATATGAAGATTGATTAGGGTATGTGAGAACAGATGGAGAAAGCCTCAAAATCATTATTCACCTCCAGTATGGAGGGTGGCTATGGACTATTGCTTGGGATCTAGTCAAAGCTCAGGGAAAGGAGCAGAAGGCCTAGGTTACAGGAATGCAGGTACCCCAGCTCATGTGCCCTCTGGTGCCTCCTACCCAATGTCTACAGTCTGTCCCCAAAGGAAAAACCATGCTGAAAAAGGTGTATATAAGTCTTGAGTGTTATTAAGCTTACCTGAAACTTTCTGTGGACTACTAGGGACTTTCTGGCACATGAGAGGCTCCAGTGGATTGGAGACTGGCAAAGAAATAACATCATTAAAAGGAAAGCAACAGAAAAGCAAGGAAGATAGAAAATAGTAAGTCATAAAATTAGCTAATATATCTTTA
Organism: Pezoporus occidentalis; assembly: GCF_034315485.1. Classification (NCBI taxonomy): domain Eukaryota; kingdom Metazoa; phylum Chordata; class Aves; order Psittaciformes; family Psittacidae; genus Pezoporus; species Pezoporus occidentalis. Next base: position 11,748,989 of record NW_026914940.1, on the reverse strand, counting down.
ATGAGAATAAATTCTGTCAAACTATTCAACAGCCTACTTTTATGTGAGAGCAGCTGAGGGGAAAGCTGTAGACATGTTATTTCTCATTTTGATGAGATTTTCAAGACATTTCACAGGACAACATCTTGAGCAAACTAAGTACCTATGATCCAAGGGAAAGGGTCAAGTGAACCATTATATAGTTGGTCAAAATATATAGATGGTGGTTATATGACAACTGGTGGAAAAAAGGGGTTGAATTTCAGAGTGAGTGTCTCCGCAGGGACACAATCAAGGTCTGTCTAGAATCCATTTTGTAATTGTGGCATTTGGAGATTGGTCAAATGGTGTTTGAAATTTTATTCAAATTCTACGACATCATAATGGTGACAGAGAATTTGAATCCAAACTTGCTGTCATTCAGCATGGGTGATGCTTGTGAACTCATCTTTTGAAACGTTTCACCTAGTTTTATAAAATGATGCTAAAAATCTTAGAATTCCTTTGGAGGATGTCTGATTGCCCTGAGCATTTTTATGCACAGAAACGGTATTTATGGAGTTGCCAAGCATTCGGATCTTTAAGTGGAAAACAACTTCTGAGGAGTCTTATTCTGACCAAAACTGTGTTAAATGGGAATGCATTTCACGGGGCTTCGGAGTTTCTTAAATGGAGAGCTTCTTATGTTTATGCTAAATACTCAAGCATAATTTGGGTGAATTTAAGAAGAAATTCAACAGTGAAATTAGAGCCATTACAGATGGAAAAAAACCTCTTCAGTGTTCTTCAAGCTGTAGTTAGCTCATGGGTAGAAGCTACATGCAAAACTGAGGAACCTACAAGCTTGGTTCTGCCTGCTGGTCTCGTCTTTAACTTATTTTTTCTGACCACAACCAGTTCTTGAGGGCTTTCGGAGCCGTGGGTTGGAAACCACTTTTTTCTGGAGTATTCTCCTCCTATGTAAGCAATGTAAGACTGCTCCTTCTAGCATTTTAGTGTTTTTATGTTCCTGTTTGTAATGAGTTGTGGCTTGTCTGAGCTGCTTGTATGAGCATAATAGTATAGGACAATCCATGGAGGAGGCCTCTTGGACAGACTTACTGTGGCATAAGAATGGCTTTTTTGGCTTTGATTCCAAATAGCATAGGCTTAAAAGAAAAAAAAACAAAGCAGGTGTGCCTGAGTAAACTCCCAGGGGTTTCATTGATCTCATTGATAAAATAAATGACTTAACATATACTAAATAAACTGACATGTGCAGACAAGGCTTTAAAATATGCAGTCCCTCCCTTTCAGAGGTTTGGCAGCAGCAGGGAAGGACGATGCCAGCTGGATTACAATCTACATGTATCAGGGCAAAGACAGACAGCTTCTTCCTGATGTAGCTGTAATTCTTGAAGAAGTAAATCTCTTGAAGAAGAAGCATCCTTGGCTGCTGACTGCTTTTGTTGCCTCCACAATGGGGATCATACAAGGAACTGGGAGGGATATTTGCCTGAAAATATTCAAATATTTTATCTGACTTTATCATTGATGAACTTGGTTTTCATTAACCTGGCTGATCTGGTGCTGAAGCAGAAAATCTCCTAAGGTTGCAGGTGTAGCAGTAGAGGCATCTTGCATGCCTCAGCTATTTCTAAATCTATCTGAAGTATCTAGCATGTAAAGACTGTCTAGATGCTAGTCTTCTAGAACACAATATTGCCCTAGGCATGTGATTTTAGTAGTTTACCTCATAAGTAAACTCAGAACTATGATACAATCCTATAGCAAAGTATGTTTTACAGCCTAAATGGATCTAAGTAATGATCTGTTTTCTGCTTTTTGCTTCGCTCAGGCAAACCTGTATCCCTCCATCCCAATGACTTGTCCTGTAGGTGGACAAGAAGACAAATCAAGATCAAATGTTTTAATATGCATTAAACTTCAGGTAATTGTTAGATCTTTCCAAACTTCTGCTTATGCCAACGGATTTAATCCATTGTAGCTGGGCCAAAAGGAAGTTTTTTCCAATTATTTTAGCTGCAGAAGCGCTTGACAAACATATAAAATCGAGACATCCCTTTATTATCACTAGAAATGTGGCCTTGTCTGCCTTGGAAAACATCTGTTTGTTGTTACACAGCTGTGTTTTGGGAAACACAACTGTTCAGAGCAGAGGAATACCAGCTCCATTCAAACTTCAGGGGCAATTCAATTAAAACAAGTGTTAACTACCGGAATTTATGGAGTGCTTCCTGCCTAATCTTATGAAACATAACATGTAATTGCTATGGGTGGTTAAGACTTTAGCTTTATACCTGCCTGGCTGTGCTGATTTAACGGAGAAGTAACAAATTAGATTTGAGGAAGTGGCTGGAAAACAAAAAGATGCAGGTGTCCCATGCAGTGATGCTGAGTTTCCTAGGGCTTTGCTTATTAGCACATAGTGTATCATTTGAAAGTCACAGGCACAAAACGTTGAAGATAAAAAGCTTTTTGTTTTGTTTCAACACCAGGTTGATCAGAAAGCTGCATACAGTGCTTGGAAAGCTGAAGTTAATGCCAGATATATTTCTAAATGACTGTCACTGCTTAGGTGTTTAAACAAACCAAACCACAGATGAAAGGTATGGAGCGATCAGTCGTGTGTGCAGAACACGTTCTTGCAGACCAGCACTCTCCCCAACATTTACCAACATGCTGTAGCAATGTATTACTGAAGAGTGCATTTCTGCTGACAGTTTCTTTCCACCACAATTACAGAAAGAATAATGGCCGAGAAACAACACCCATATGTCCCCATTAACTTTGCAATCTGTCTAATCTGTGTACTTATAAAGCCCTCATCACATCTCAGATATTATAGTGATAACAGGCTAGATTAGACAGACTTCAAAGCTGCTAGAGAAATATGAACATTGATTCCCAGCCATGATTAATTTGGCCAGAACCTCACACTCCTTTAATTTAATTAAGAACAGAAGGAGCAATCAGATAAGTAACAAAATGAGAGAGGGGCTGTGCTGGCAGCTTTGGACAACACTGGCTACCCAACAGGTATACATCACATGCCAGATCTTCATGCTGCCTGGGGAGCACACAGCCTGGGGCATGTGAGTGATTCATTCACCATGGAAGTATTTTAATCTCACTTGCAAGGAATACTGCTATCCAACTGATTACATTGTGTGTTTTAGTCCTGGAACTGAGTTAAGACAAATGACCTTCAGTTAATTAATTACTAGAATTAAAGACTAATCATTACAAAATTTGTAATTAATGGATCTGGCAGCTGCCTGTGAGCATGCTTTCATGTTGCAGTATGTTTAAAGCAACTGCCTGTCAGCAAAAGAGGAGCAAACTGCTTCCAGTGGGACAAAAGGCAAGAGCGTGCACTGTGGCAATTGAACCCAGCATAATGCACTGTAGGTTCATATTTTTTTCCCCTGGAGTAACAGCCTGATGTGCCAATGCTTCCAGGCAAAGCAGCCAGACCAATGCTCACCTGACCACACAGATGTTCCATGCAGTGAGATAGCATGTGTACAGCTTACTGATGCTTCTGTTAGTGATAAAACCTCTTCTTCTGCCTCCACTGCTGCCAGAACCAGATGTCTTGCTTGCACACCCAACTCCTGTACTTCCTGTCAAATACAGGTTTGCTGCATGTACAGCATGCTCTGGTCTACTGCTTGGGTATGTCATATATATGACCTATGCATCTGTCAGGCACTAGAGTGGCTTCACAGGGCTATATGCAGTTATTCAGTGAAGAGCCTGTTCCTTGTTCAGCTAAGAACAGCTCAAGGAAAATGGGTACTGACAATCTGAGGCAGGTATTTCAGCTCTACCTGAGCAAAGTCCTATGTGAGGCAGAGATGGTGCGTGTCCAAAGGCACATATAAAATCATCCCAGTTTAACTTCCTTTGCAGTAGAACACGTGCTCAGAATCTTGCAGTTCCAGCAGGAAGGCAGCTTCTTACAGTACACTTGTGATTGTGTGAGTACATTTTGGTCAGACTTTTAGTGTGCAAGAGATAAATTGTACTAAAGTCCTGCCTAAAAAACGTGCATATGTGTTGGTTGTTACTAAATCAAAGCGAAGTTGCTTTTATTCTGAAAACACATTCTTAATGGAGGCTTCCCACAGTTAAATAACTGTCTTGAAATCTTGGTAATTCACTTCAACTGTTCTGGTGTCTTTATGTGCATATGCCCCTGGTTTACCTAGAAGTCAGTCCAGAACAATTTCAGGTACAGATACATTTAACAGCTTCTTTGAGCAGCCTAAGGCATGAGTTTACACTTAGTCATCCTCCATTATCTGCCCATGTTTCCTCTCTTACCCTGTGGCAAATTCAAATATAACTAATGGCTCTGATGCTAAGCTACCTCACACTTACTGCAGAGCAAGGATTTGCCCAGGGCAGTCCTTATGGCCTGTCTGAAGTGCTATAAACTCACAAGGTGGCTTATCTTAAGGTAAAACATGCAAGACTTGACTAAAATGTATCTGGCATAAATAGACATAATAGTGTCATGTTTCTCTGCCAGTTTGATTAAACCAATTTATTATCACAATGTAAATGCAGCTTTCTTCTTTGTTCAAGCTAGTAAACAGGAGTTCCAATTTTACAATGATGGGCACAATTTCCTAAGAAACATAGATCAAAACAAACCAAATAAAATAACACATACTACAATAAGTAAAATCACACAGATTTTGGTTACATCAGGTAAACTTTCGTGTGTAGACAAGGCTTTCACAGTCCATGTTTTTACATTAATGTAAACCTGGCTTGTGTCTGTTTAACTTTTATCTTTGCATGAGATTTTAACGGATAAAAGTGTCCAAAGAGAACTCTACAACGAGTCAAATGGATCATTTCTAGAAATAGCTGTGGTTCAATTCCAGCCTCATACCTGGTTTACATTAAATTTCTGGGACATATCCATGGTAAGAAGTACATAGATATCCCTTTTAGGTGGTTTTATTTGAACTTTCTCCCGTCTGGAATCAGGCACCACAAATTCTGTCTAGATTACCCTAAGGTCCTTTCCAATCCTAACTATTCTATGATTCTATGTTCCTACCATCCTATGAAATCGCTGGTGATCTGCAGCATCAACCCACTGGATGGGTTCAGTCGATAAGCTACATTCATTAAAAAGAATCAGTATGGAAAACTTAAGAGCACTTTTCAAGAGCAGACACAGGACACAATCTTATAATTAACTTATAACAAGATGCCCATTTAATCTATTTTTAGTCACATTTAGCTCAGTTCTTCATGGCTGTTTTATGTGTCCCCAAAGTGCTGTAGGGTCAAGCCATAGTCAAAAGTGATGATTTTCCTCCTGTAAACACTAAAATAAATAATTATACGGGCAAAGAAACTTGTAAAATTTAATTTCCTGTGATTCACTTGCTATGTGTCACTCTCTTGCATGCTGTTTGTGTGGGTTCTCTATCTCTAATAATGTGACTGATAATGTTAAATTCCAGACATCGCTCTCTTGGGCAGTATAAAGCAGCACTGATCACTGTTCACAGGCAAGCTCTTCATGCTTTCTGTTCTCACTGAATCTTGTAAGAAGCAGCCAAAAAAAGGTTCTGTCATAACCACTGCATTTCTACGGGGTGTGTCAAATCTGGAGCAAACCAAAGTGGATTGCTACCAGGAGAAAAGCAGCCAGCACGGATGCTGCAAAAGAAGCAATGAAAGTTTTAATGCAATGGGTCCTAGCCCTAAGAGCTGTGACGGTAGTTTTTGATTCCTTGTTGGTGTTGGTTCTTGCTTCCTAGGCATGACCAAAGGAATTAGAAAACATGGGGTTTCTTAATAAAAGGAATAATAATAATAATAATAATAATAATGTGTTTTCTAGAGGTGCAGAACTAATGATGTTTATTGATCTCTTGAGAGTAAGATCCCACATTCATGATGTTCAGTCAGGGGTGAGCTGACCTCAATGTCTTCCTCAGTGGGGTATTGATCATTTATATTTAATCTAGTTCAAAACAAAAACCAGGGACTGCTCTCCAATCTTGAGACCAGCTGATCACACCTAAGCTCTATGATCTCCTAGACCATGCTGGTTCTTGTTCCATACATCTTTCCTACCTGAGTCCAGCATTATTTCAGGCAGCACTATCTGCCCTATGGCAAAAACATGCCATGGACCATGCTTATACTTGACCAGTATAGGCTATTATCACATACCAAAGCTCAGACATGTGGCCTGAGTTTCTCATTTATTTAGTGTAAATGTAACTACAAGGTCATTTTCCTCTATGCAGTCATGGTTATTCTAGAAGAAAATTCAAGTTGGATTTCTTTGGGAGAGATAGAATGCCACAGCTGGAAGAAGTAGCAACCATTTGGGGCATCTATCCATCCATCCATCCATCCATCCATCCATCCATCCATCCATCCATCCATCCATCCATCTGATATAAAACTGAAGCAGCAAACTTAGACCAAGTGAAAGTTGGGAAAACAATTGTACTTCATTTAAGTTAATTGTGTTAACTATGGGGAAAACTGGCATTTCCAAAAAGCCTCGGAAATACCAAATCTCATCATCAATTTTCACTATATTTTGTGTCCTCTTTACCATTTTATCTTCTGCTAAAAATGAAATTCAGATCAATTTCTTTAACAGACAGATTCACAACATCTTATGCATCAGGACATTTTTGGCAGCCTGTGTCTGACAGGATTTTTTTTCCACCTCTTAGGAAAGTTCTGCTAAATATTCATGCATTTCCCATTGAAAGAAACCTGATTCTTGGCCAGACTGAAGTTTGTTAGCAGACAGAACAGGAGGGCTCCTTCCTCCCTGCTGCACCTCTGATTCCCACAGGTTTTGCTTCACACCTGGTCTCTGCAGACAGATGCTTTCAAACCCAAATCACTCTACTCTGGAAATGAGATATTGTCAATTCATTGCATTGGTTTTGAAGGTCAGGTTTCTTTTAATTTTATGCGCAATTTCTAGTTTGTGGGAGTTTCTCACAGAGTTCAGCACCATCTGTCTATCAGATGTTGCTGAGAAAAAGCTGTTTAAAAATAAGTTCAAAACAAAGCATGAATTTTTCTTTTAACACGTTTTCTTTTGGGAGAGCTCTCACAATTATATTTGCTATTAATGACAAACAGGAAGTGTTACTGAAAAAAGTAATTTGTCTAAGAACACTTCCATTAAGAACTGTTTTATAGCCTTGTTTTCCACTGAAACCCTTTTTACACAGCTGTAAATGCGGTGAGGAAAGTGACACAGAGTCACAGGAAGGGCTCTGATTTTTCGGGTACTCAGCACCAGCTGCTGATGGGATTTGTGCCTGGGGTCAGGACGGATGTGTGAGGGACAGGGATGGGAACGAGCTTCCGTGTGGGTGGGAGCTGTCATTAGGAAGCAGACTGTCAGCACCTGCTTCAGAAATGACAGGAGAATTCGTGTTTGAAGGGGCCACAGAGGTCTCTCGCCCAATCTCCTGCTAAAACAAGGTCAGCTCTGAGGTCAGATCAGGCATTTCAGGACTTTATCTAGTCTAGCTTTCAGACTGTCCCAAGATGGAGGCTGCACTATATCTCCTGGCAACCTGCTTCAATGCTTGACTGTCCTTAACAGGAAGAAGTCCCTATTTATGCTCAAGCTGAAACTCTCCCCTTTCAACTTAAATTTGGATACTTTCATGTTCCCAGCAAGCAGCACTGTGGGGAGCCTTGCTCCACCTTCTTGATGACCTCCCTATAAGCACTAGAGGTGACCTTAGGTGTCCTGCCATCCCTTCTCCAGCCTAACCAGCAGAGTGCTTAGCTCCTCTGTTACAGCCCAAACCATCATGCTGGCCCTGTGCTGAACTTGCCTCATTTTATCAATTACTTACTTGTACTTGGGAATGCAAAACTGAACAGAACATCCAGATATAGGGTAACAAGCACTGAGTGCTTAGAAGCTGTCTCCTAAGTAATTGCCTGTCATGGTCTGAGAGATCTGTGAGACATCACTTTGCCCCCTGCTCACTCTATCCCCCTGCTAGTGGCTGCTACCTATAACTCTCTGTGATAGAAAATACAGCATGCATTTCAGCTGTGACAGGGAAAAGTGGGTTTGAAAAATAGCAGTAAAGAGGAACGGTAGAAGGCCATGTACATGTTTTCCTCTGCTTCTGCAGCTACAGAGGGTAGTAACTTCCAGCGGACCCAAGGGCTGGAAAATATCAGCTCTTATGTAAAGCACTTTGGCCATAAACTTCAAAGAGCTTCCCAAAAGGAGGCTGGCTTGCTATTCTTGTTTTACAAATGAGGAAGCCGAGGAAAAAGGGAGGGAAGTGTTTTGACTGAATTCACCTAGCAGCTGCTGGCAAAGGCAGGCAGAGACTCGGAGCAGTACCACCATTGTGCTGCCTCTCAGAGCAGGGACCAGTCTCTGCCTCCTTCAAGCGTGTGCTCCCTAGGTGCTCTGCTATATGATAGCTAATTCCTACTTGGAAATCAGGCTGGTGACATGATAACGACAGCCTTCAAACCATGCAGACTGATGGCTTCAAAGCAGAAGTGCTGATCAGAAATACCATGAATTAGTCATAATCTTATCAAAAATATTTTATTTATGAAAGTAACAATTATACTATACAACCTATATTGGAAGTACATTGAATAATTGCTAGAATAAATACAGGCAATTAATTCAATCTTTTTATAGAATGAGAGGATTTATTTGACATTTGAATGTTAACCCAAGCTTTAACTTACATCATAAATAGTTAAAAGGCATAGTCAAGTTTTTTATTATTTTTACTGTTTCTTTTGCATTTTTTAATACTGTTCTATTTTGTAATCAACATGAATCAACTCTCCAATCATTAACATAATATTAGTATGACTTTCAAGCAATCATGTACCTCAAGATAATCAGACAAACAAGGTAGTGTGTGTGCAGTTCATTCTACAGCAGAATCTGTTCATGTCTGCATAAAAACAAGAGAAGCTGAAAATGCTTCTAAGTTCTTTAAGCATCATATGCTGATTTCTGCTTTACCACAGTGCTTTTAATACCAGAATCTAAAAAGGGCATGTATCTGTGTGCAGCTGGATTTCTGTTGCTCTCTATAAAGTATGTTAGGGCTCAATGCCACATTCCTTTGGCTGGTGAAGGACTGCAGAATTTAGTCCTGAATAGTATTTCTCAAAACCATGGTCCAAAGTAAATGTCCAGGACTGATTATTAGGCACCAAGGAAGTGATGGATTTACTAAGGTTTGGTGTTTCCTGATAAAAAATTGGCTTCTTTTCTGGTAGATACGCTCTAGTCAAATATAAATCACTGGGCTCAGTACTGCGGTCTGTATTCCACTGGATCTCAGAGAAGCTGATGTTCGGATTTTCTGCAAACATGTGAGGGGCACTGCAGAAGTTCTATAGTAAGACACGCATATTTTGAACGTATTCATAAGTTTTCCTTCCATGTATTTTTTCAAACTAAAAATCTAAACCATCTGCATGGTGCTAGCAGATTACGAGCTATGACCATCAGGGAAGTCAATAGTAGTTCTGGGTGTCCAGTGTTTTCTCTAGATGAGAAATTTTGACTCTTCAGGTCCCATATAAAATCAGTGGGAGCTTTCCATTAGCAATTTCTTTTCCAATGGCATGGAGGCCTCCCTTGCCTTATGGTTATTGTGCATGTCAGGGATATCATGCTCTCAGCAGAAAAACAGATTTCCCTTTCACAATGTTATCCAAACCAAAGCCCCAAATTGCACATATCTACTACCCCTTTGGCCTTTTTTTATGCACAAATATGCTTGTATTCAAAAACTGACAATGTTGGGCCTTTCCTAATAAATGTCTTCAAAGAGCACATTTAAATGCTTTTTCTTCACAGAAATAACCATTCATCAGTTGCAAGAATGCAGAGAGACTTTTTATTCTTTCTGTTGCGAACAAGTCAGCACAAATTTGTGGGGAGAACGTATGATTATTTGTTTCCCAAATGTATGTAAAAAGGCTAAAGAACAAAATGTTGGGGGAGGCAGCTTTTTTTGGCAGACAGTAAAATATAAAATATGTGATTTAAAAAAAAAGTTGGCTTAAAAATACACACACACAAATAATACAATAATATAAAAATACAGCTCAGCCAACGGCCTCTTAAAATTTACCTTTGGCATTACATTTGGCAGCCTAACACAAAAGACCCTTCCTATAAACAGAACTATAAAAAAAAGAGAAGTTCATAAATTAGGTTGCAAGGGGTTGTTAAGATCCTTTTCGCGATTCTCCAAACTCCTTTCCTTCCTGTCCACACACATAAGCATGACCAGTGAGGTATATAGAACATAACACTGTCAGGCATATGCACAATAAGAAAGTGCATAAACATAGAAGTTCTCCCCTTTTCTTGCGAACAGGATGAAATTGTGTGGTTTGTGTTCTTCCCCTCCCTCCTGCCCGCCTTGGAAAAAAGTAATCATGTTTTATTGTTTGCTTTTTTTCTTACTTTGGCAGGATGAAAATGAACCCAGAGGAATATAAATGTCCTATTCCCAGCAGCAATGATCCATTTCCCTTGGCAACGTTTGTCTGATGCCACAGATACTACAAGGTCGTTGGGTTGCTTTACAACTCTCTGGGTAACTTCCCACGGAAACATCATACGTCTAGCACCATGTCATAGTGTTGCTCTTTCTTCCGCCTGCCACATTTGGTGATAAGAACCAAGTACAAAGTCAAAAGCATAACCCAGTAACATGCATAGAGTATTGTGCCAATGATGAGAACTGTCTGTTTTGACTCGGAAAATGGCTTTTTTGATTCCTTGTAGATAGTGAAAATCACGCCACCTAGGAGGATTGTAAACCAAATGGAGACTGGAATGAGTCCTATAAAATTAACTACAATGGTTTTTCTTCCTGACGTGCCCCACCCTGCTTTGTTTATCGTGGCAATTGCAAACATCTTTGCTGGCAGTAAACTTGACATGTACAACACTGAGTAGAGTGACATGAAAACCATGACAATGTTGCCCCTAAGGAAGCTGGCAAATGAAGACTTTATCAGGCCCACTAACTGAACTGTCAATAAGAAGAGGAGGATGTTCCAGATTTTTCCCCTGTAGAAGAGCTGAATGACTGTGGCGATAAGGAAGAAAGGAAAGAATCCAGTGATTACAGCTTCATAGGTCATCCACAAATGGTGCTTGTGGAACCACATTGCATTATAAAGCCACTCTCTAAAGTACGATTTACTCCAGCGGGTCTGCTGATTCAGCCACCTGAGATACTCTATCGGTGTTTCGGTAAGGCACTTGGATCTAGCTGTGTATTTTGTTGCATAGCCCAGGCTTAGCACTCTGTTAGTTAGATGTCTGTCATCTCCGAAGCTGCACTGGGAGCCCATAAATTCTTGATTGTACCAATCTTCCACAAATTCATGGAGTAAAGAGTTTCTGTACATCCCCAGAGGTCCACTGATGCACTGTACACAGCCGAAATAGGACTGACAGGCTCTTTCTATGTTAAATGCCATCCAGTATCTCACGCTGCTCAGAAAGGAGATCCAGGAATCGTATTTGTTCAAAATCTGCAAAATTAAAAAAGGTTTCATTTTAGAAGAGCTCGTGAGACAGAAAATATATACATTAGATCAATATGGAATTTGCGGAGACTAGAGCACCATTAGCCAAAATACAGGAGGAACCTCACTCCTGTATCCACTCACAGACACAGGAGTTCCATATGGTCTAGGACATTGGCAGGAAGGGTGATATGAAGCCTTCAGAAGTCTGTTCCACCAAAATGCTCTCTTTTTCCTTGCAACCCTTCCTATTTTCCACCAAGAAATTTATTTTCTGGCTCATTCTTCCTTTCGCTTTACCCCCCATTTAAGACCTGCTGGACTCAATCTCTCTTGAGAGGAGATGGTGGAGTGCCATACATGGCCTGCTGCTTCTCTGCCACCTGCACACATCTCTGGGGCTCATACGACTTCTTCCAGCCTTCCTAAAGCTGTGCTCCGCATGGGAAAGGTTAAGCACATGGTCTTTGGCACACACTTTTGGTATCATAAGGCTGGCCCTAGAGGTTTGACCATGTGTTATGTCCCCATATCTGACATTAGTCCCTCTGAGGAACAACCTGTTCTGCTTTGTCTCTGCAGTACCGGTCCTGGTACATTGCCCCACAACACAGTGATACTCCAGTAAAGTCTTGCTTTGGCCTGCAGAAAAGTCTCAGTCTTTCTCTTCTGCATGCCCCAAAGCTCACCTGAAGCTCAGGTCTACACTTAAAATACAACACAGACATAGCCCAGGAGTCTGAACACTCTGTGGAAGCATGGGTGTGTGCAGATGCCCAAGTCAATGCCTTCATATCCAGGTTCTCAGCACACACCTTGTGCTGGGGGATGTGGCTGGGAAGCGTGTAATAGAGTGGCTGTGCCAGCTCTGCACCCATATCTTCTCAGTTTGGGGAATTACAACGGAATTTGTGCCCTTCTACAAGTAGAAGACATTTTCCTGCAACTAGGAAAAAACCCCAAAGCAACAGTCTTTTGCTCTGACGGTCCTAACTTCTGTCAGGTTTGCTGGCCAAGAGCCAATCTTGCCTTTGTTTAATTCTGGAACAGTTTAGAAGCAGCAAGGCACAGGGATAGGCTCAAATGTATTTGGTGTATGCTGGAAAGTGAATTGGAAAGGGGAAAAAAAGACTAAAGCCTCATTCTGCCTCCTTTCCTCCCAGAAGACACATGTCCTTCCACCTCTCTCTGCAGTTGCTTATGAACCTTTGCTGTCATAGCTGAAGCTGTACTGTCTCCCTCCAGTTGTGCTCACACATGCCTGGCACCTTCACATGTGCAGGGGGAGTGTGATGCCTGGTCTGTGGTCAGTCCGGAGCAGCAAAGATATTCAGGCTTCTGTGGGAATCTTAATTTTTGGAGTTAAGAGCCACATGCCTGAAATACTTCTGACTACTGGGGCATTCATTAGCAAGTGCTTGCCCATAGAGATGGCCTTTCTCCTGCATCTCATATAAAAGCCCAACTGAGTACAGGGGACCAATCCTAAAGCCAACTGAAATATCCATATGCATTTTTTCTTTCTAAACTGCAGCAGAAGCAGTTGTGTCTAAAGGAACGAACAGCATTTTGCTGCAGTTGTCAGCCAAACTCAGCAATGCTGGAAATCCTAACAGAAGTGGAGCTGGGCTGACTTTGGGGTTTTCCATTGTCCTGCCTGACAGAGATGCAGAGGAAACCCAACAATACACAGATTGAATAGTGCACTGTGTTTCAAAAAGGCTTTTATTCCTAACAATCTCGGCTTCCAGTTGTAACATAACTGTAGTGCTTGGGGTGCTGAACTTGGCTTTGGGAGACCTGTTCTCAATTCCCTGCTCCCCTATAGATTTTATTTGGAACCTTGAGCAAACAGTTATAACCAGAGACTCAAAGACGCCACAACAGTCCAGCACTACCCCATTTTTCATATATATGGAGAAGAATAATATTTGTTTGCTATGTATGGGTGCTAAAACCATTCAGTGCTCACACCCAAGAATAAGAGTTTCCATTCAACAGACAGAAAGATTAAGGTATCATAAAAGCCTCTATCAGGGTATCACAGTATATTCAATGCTACTCCAGGCAAGGAAATAGTTGCTGAAAGTTGCTGAAATCCCTCTGTTAATCTTAAAATTGTACTCACCTGCACATCACCTCCAACTCCTCCAACCATTGGATCTTCTTCTAAAACCTTTACCATCTCCACTGATGATGCTGGATCAAGCATTGTATCTGAATCACAGACCTACAAAAAGACAAAACAAGAATAAAAATGGGTTAAGGAGCACACTAGAGAAGAAAAGCGACTGCAATAACTCTAAATGTATATTCTTCTCAATGAAATTAAATCTCTCCTTGAAGCCTGCATTGATGCTTCTGTTAAAACCATTTGTATCGGGCAGCAAGGAGTGGTGCTGAACAAAACAGAGTGCTTGTTGGAGCTGTGCATGCAAACAATCCTGTCTTCTGTATCAGCTCTGTTTGTTTTACTGGCACACTGAGCTGGCTTCTAACAAGATATGCTCTCAGAGATGGGACACTGCAGAGCAAGACAATGTTTGTGGGTGTGTGGCAGAATCCTGCTGAGCCCTGGCACAGGGTTTCCCTGCATTGGCTACATGGTTGGAGCACCCTGGTCAAATATTTCCCACTGGCATATGAGGGAAGGAGCAACGAGTTAAATTCCAGCCACTTGTTACAAAAATGTCAACTAGGAGTCTGGGAAGGAACCTGATAGTTCTTTCACTCTCAGAAGGCTTTGCAATCCATGTAAGATATGTATTTTGGATTCCAGAACAAACTCATTTTTAATTTTAGATGCATGGTGTGTTATTATTGCAGGGATTTGACATTTGATATATAGAAATTATTTGCTATTTTCCTCCGGCATTCTTATAAATAAAACCTATGTAAGGCCAGAAGGAGCAAGTCCTCCACAAAACTGGGGCAGAAATAGATGACACACAGAAGGCGTTTCAGCCACACAAACACTCCTAGTCAACTAAACACTGTGTACATTAGGAGCTGGCTTTCCCCTGGAGAGTAGGAGGAGGGCTCAGACAGGCTGGCCGGCCTGCGAGGCAGCTGGCACCGCTTTCGTTTGCTCGGAGGAGAATGACACGGGCTGCAGCCAGTTTCAAACAAGTGGGTGTCTCCTTGTGGCTGCTGCGGCAAGCAGTGCCCCCACTGTGTGTTTTGCAGACACCCACAAACTGGGGCAGAAGAGGCTGTTCCAGAAACACCCCCCTGGCTGGCTGGATCCTACCCTACAGACTTTCATGCTGCTTCTAGTTTATCCCCACGGTGCATTCCCATGATTTCAGATGGGGATGATAGGGCAAAAAATCAGTAGTTCTGCATGAACAACATGCAAAGTCAATTCTGGTGAGGCTTCATATTGGAGTGTGCTAATTTTGGTGTCTTTTCATCCAATTTTTCAATTCAGTTTAAGCCTTCTCACTCCAGGGGGAGCAGAAACCCTCATGTCTGGTCTGTGAAGAGGGAGAGATTATTTGGGGGCTCTACTACAGACCAGACTGAAGCCCAGGATAGTCAGGCTGCATAGTTTGGGATGCAGCTGAGTGCCTTCCGACATGCTCCCCTCTGTGCTCACTTTGCGGGGCCAAGAGGAGAAAGGTGATGAAAGCTCTGATATTTCCTCCAGGAGAAAAGCCACAAGCATTTCCAGCTCCTGCTAACTTGATGCATCCAGCTCCTCTCCTCAAAGGGTTAATCCCAAGGAGTACCTTTGCATAACTAATGTGTGCCTCCAGCTATCATCAGTGACAGCACTCAGTGATAAAAAGGGAGCAGAACAATTCTGCTGAAGGGGGGAAAGGATGCCTATATGTTTATCTGGAGCTCCCTGGACAAAGCTGTGGCTGAGTGTTTTGCACAGACAATCCGTAGTTTAGTGAGTACCCAGGCTCAGGCAGAGATAGATACTCATTGCGACCATGACTGACCGGCTGGGATTGGCTCCCTCCCCAGTGCCTCTGCTTTCCCTCCAACGACTGTCACCTGAAGCAGCTGAACAGCCTCCACCCCATCAGATGCATTTATCTATAGCAGAAATACCTGACCATGAGCAACATCACAAATAGGTATGAAGAATCCTGAAAATGCTAGATTTATTTACCAGCATGTGTCGTGGGCACGCCAGAACGGTGGACGTGTCTGGGGATTTGGGGCAAACCTGAAAAGCCATTATTTTCCATTTGGACAAGGCTTTTTGTATCTTTTTATCCAAAGAGGATACATCCAGAGAAAGACAGACACTTGGGAACCCAAATAGAACACACCAAGGTCTGCTCAGCCACGGGTGGCCCAGCACAGCACAAGAGGCAATTTGCCACCTTTCTATATAAGGGCTGTGACCTAGAAATTACTGCCTCGGGTCACAGAGTTGCATGAAAGGGTTATAATGAGTTCAGATACTCATTATAACCAGTGGTGGTTTATCCAAGCTGCTCTAAGAAGTTCAGGCTTCGCTGGACTGTCCACACAGGTATCTCCATCAAGCCAAGATGAATTGTACCCTGGCTGCCCCAACCAGCTCTGCAGAGATGATACCTGCCAGTTTAACTGCTATGCATGCTTGCACCCTCCTCCTCCAGGATGGAAATAAGCCTTCACAGCAGTTTCAGGTATTTAATGAGACACTGCTAATGAGCAACAGCTCTTTATCTGCATCGGTCTGACTACTTATGGTTGCCTGTCCATAACTCCTAGGTGTCTTTTTAAGAACCATGAGGCCCACAGTGTCAGGGGTGGGAAATGGTGCTGACTGCTCCATTTTTCTAAAGTACTTGATCAGAGGCAGATTGCTCAGCCTTTAAAAAGTCTAGCCTCTTTAAAGTAATTTACCCTCGGTACCCCCATTTGAAATATCTCAACCTGCTTTCATTCATAAAACAGATCTACATTTTAGCTGCATTACATCATGACTGTGTAGAAGCCAGGGCCACCAAGGTGCTGCATTTCTAATATAGGTGTGTCTGCAGATGTGCCTGTGGCTTCAATTGTTACTGCAGCTTTTGGGACAGCAGCATTACAGTCCCTGACACATTCATTAGTTCCCTCTGAGCCAGGTCAGGAGTGTTAACTGACTGAAAGACCAGAAATATCTCTCCCGTTTTCTCAGTTTATGCTATGACTGTTGAAATAGAAACACTTTCCAGGTTCTGTGAACAAATGCAGGAGCTGGACTGAGGGAGGAAACTTGCAATGAATCCATTTCCTCTCTGCTGTCTCTCTGCAGTCTGATACTTCTGTGTGAAGTGATTATAAAACCATGCTAATAAACAGCATTTTTATCCCACCATAATGCCTCACAGCACAGAACCAAAGCACAGACAATGGAAAGCTTAAGACCATTGTTTCCAGAGAATAAATCAGTTTCAGTTTTGGAAGTGTTAGGGGATGGGGATGGGTTTTAAATCTTTGCTTTACACTCTCAGATCCAATAACAGAGCAGTTCCTGGCTCTCTTCAGTTTCTGCCCCTCCTGTGTGTGGAGGACTCGCTGCCCAGCTGTCCAGCTACTGGCAGCCTCTATGTGGACACTGTGCAGATGGATGCTGTGTTTCCGGACCACAGAAATGTGTGGCTCAGCCATGCAACTGCCCTGAGCCAGCAGAGAGCCTTCATGGGGTACTGAAGAGGAGACCACTGCATGCTCTGAGGTCGGGAGAGGGTGGGAAGGGCTGAGGGTGGTTAATTAGGAAGATCATCTCATATTCAGTGGGGCTTGCTGGCCTCGATCAATAAGGAGGGATCCTCAGTGTCCACCCAGAGGCCCTGATCCCACTCGCCTTCCTCCACGTATGGCCTCCTCCCCTTCCCACAGTCAGCAGGGCTGTTTGCAAGAGTGAGGAGTGCTTCCATGTATAAGGGAAAAACAGAAAATCTTTCATGGGATCTGAGGCAGCTGGAAAGAAATGTGTCTCTGCTGCTTTGGAAACAGGGAGAGAGGACCCAGCCTAATTAATTTTTAAGTGAATAGTGTCATAACGGCTTTAAAGGCCAAGTCGTGGTGAGTGAGGTAATGCAGCTGTAAGTGATGAAGCAAAAGCTCCTTCAGGCTTTAGCTGAAGAAACCTTTCTTTCAAGGCTGCACATTGACCTTTTTACTGAATACTCTGCATGGCCTTCGAAGCCTGTAAAATATCCCCACCTTTTTTACAAACTCCAAGATATTCCCTAGTGCCACCGAAATACTTGTCTGTATGCCTGAACATGGGCCCGCTAGCAACCTCACAAAAGAAAACCTCACCCAAGATCTTGACCTACAGAAGCACAGATGGGGTCTTCAGGAGTCCACTGGCTTTGTCTAAAGCAAAACCATGTGGATGAGGGGCAGTACTGAGGTCTGGGGAAGGATTTCAGATTTCTGCAGTAGCTGGTGCACAGATTTCACGTATTCACAGATACAGTGACCATTTTAAAAGGTAGCAAAATACACTTTTAACGGTCAAGCTGTTTTCAAACAGGCTGAAAGGAGCACTGTGTTCATCAGAGACTAGGATGGCCTCTAACATGCTGCATAAAATATACAAAAGCTGCTTTCTTTCAAAGTGTGTTTGAATTGGCACTGACCTGGCGCTCTAATACCTACCTGTACATAATCCACGCTTCTCCCCAGTGCTTTGAATGCTGTGTACATAACTTCTCTTTTTCCACCCCATTTCTGCATGATGCAAACACTTTTGTTGGACAGGACCAGCTGAGACACATGTTGCATGCTCTCTCTGTGAGACTCCTCCGTCTCACCTGGACCTTTGTCATGAAAGTTATTACTCCAGATATAAGTGGCAGATTTGTCCCTACCCATGATTTCAGTAAAAATGTCCATCATGTAAACGTCGTCTTCTGAGTTCCCATCAATGACCATAACGACTTTAATTCCAGGGTAGGTCAATCTTTTCACAGAAAGTAAACATTTTCTTAAGTAGTCAGGATCCTCTTGATAGGCAGCAATACAAAGGGCAACTGTTTTGTTCAGCTTGATTGGAGTCTCTAGCGACCGCTTCATTTTCCTGTGTTCTAGGAAGGCAAACAGGCTTTGGATGATGAGATGTGATGCCAGGATAGCACCATAGAGTCCAAAGGAGAAGTAGTAGTTGTCTGTTTGGATGAACTGGTAGCCCACAATGTAAGCAGCGGTGATTCCCAGCAGGAGGGACACCCCAAAGAGTGTGGTTCCAAGTATTCTCAGGATACATATAAACCTCTCACAATACATCTGCAAAGAAGTACGGAAACTGTTACCAGAGCCACCACTTACTGATAAAGACCTTGTAAGGGGCACATGTGACTATAACATAGAGCTCAGCATCAACACGTACACCCTGTGCTTCTGGCTGTGACACAGATTCATTTCATCACCTTGTTAAACTTAATAACTCTTTGCTGTACTTCCTCTGTGCAAAGATTCAAATACACTTAATGTACCAGGGATCTTTTCTACTATTTGTAATGTCCTCACAGAAGGTGCTGTCTGTGTCAGGATCTTATTTTGGCAGCCTGGGCTTGCTGAATGAGACACTCTGTCATCTTACCCTGGGGGATTGCAGAAGGGGCTTTTGGGCCACCACTCTCTTCATATGGTCATAGGCAAGCGGAACAGCTGAATGTCTAGGCAGCCTGTTCTCATCCCCCATCCATGTCATGACTGTATCCCCCCCTGAATCGCTTCTGTCTCTTAGTTATGCTTGCAAAAATATTGGAAAGACATTCTTAAAACAGATGTCTGAATGTATTTATAATTTTTAAACAGATGCCTGACTATTTATAATTTATATAATCAGACATCTGCTTTAAAAGGTCTTCTCAATACCATTGCAAAAATGTATTATTCATACATTTGTGTACACAGATATATACATGTGCGAGCACATGTGTATAGGGCTAAAGCCTGACTGAGATTGTCTGTGGCAAAACTATGCATTAATTCAACAGAGCCAAGACTCCACCCTGGGCTCAGAAATTCATTAGCACATAGGTTGATTCTGACCACTTCTGCATTTTATGTTACCTGGTTGTGAAATCTTCTAACCTGAGCTCTGGGCTATTGAGGAACTGGCTGGCAAGGAGGGTGCTCTGGAAGTCGAGACAAACAACGTAGGCAGGCAGACCAGACAGGCAGAGTATATTGCTACCTAACTGCTTTTTGTTGGCAATCACATTAACTATTTTATGCAACAGCTTTCTCAGAATTACATGAAAGTTAATGACAGTGTTTCATGTCAGTTCTTGCATTTGACATTAAGGACATAAAGAGATAATGTCTGTTTAAGGCCAACCTAGCAAATGCATTGTAAGTAAATGAATCTGAAATTCGTGCTTGAATATTTTGCTGAATTAGGTTCTCTTAGAGTAATGAACTTAATATTTGTGTTTTCTTACTATTACTCATATTTTCCTTGCTGCTAACATCTTGCTCGTCTGCTGATCATGTTTGTTTCACCATCTGTTGGCCAAAGCTAAAGCTGGAACAGCACTTCCTGACATCATATATGTCCTTAACTCTTTCTTGAAGAAATACTACCAAGCTGCAGCAGCATAGCTGTCAGCAATTACACTTCTGTCAGAAAAGTTACAGACTTGGAAGAAAAAAAGTCAGCAGAGCATCACTTACACAATAAAAATAAACCAGGCAAGCACAAAGTCTGAGGTTACAAAGACTGTGCTTTTTTCCATTGGCTATTTAGGGTCTTAAATTTCAAGACAGGAGGAAGCCTCTTAAATGTATATTTGGAAACACTGTTAAAGAAATTCGACCCTATCTCTAGGACTTCCTTGAATACTTATGGCTGGGCTCTGACAGGTGCTGTAATCACCCACCAGCAAAAGCGACTGTCCCTGCTCTGGCCTGTCTGAAAGTCTTTCACAACAAGGGGTCATAAAGAAGCCTAATAAAAGATAGCTTATGCTTAACCACCACTGTAGGTGAATTAAAACTCAGTGCCCAAAATAGACTGTCTTTAGAAAACAGATTAAGTAATAGATCCCCTCTAGATTACCTTGAAGTCAAATAGCCTCTTTGTTTATTAATCCCTCAAGCACGCAGAAGGTCACAAACATCAAGGTAAACGTTTCACTAACAGCACAGTTGTACTCTGCTTTCCCATTTGGGGTCCACTACTTCTCTTCTCTTGCCATAAATAGAAAATTCCTATTAGTGAGCAGGGGCTAAAGTCTGCTTACATTAAGAATTATATGGCTGAAATTAATGGATCACTTGTATGGGTGGAGCCCATAGGATTTAAGATTAAGATCTGAAGTGTTTACATTTGACTGACTGTATACTCTACCAGGTTTCTTATATATTAATTTGCTGTTGGTTTTCTCTTCCTATGAAGTGTTTCTGCACAAAATGAAAAAAAAAAAAAAAAAGAGAATTCTCTGATCTTGTCATTACAGCACAGCTTCCCTCCCTCGCAAAAAAAACCAGTCTTTTAAGATCAAGAAATGGATTTCTGGTCTTAATAAACCAGCATTTTTTTTCTATCCTTTCACTGTTAACCTTGGGAAAATAAACTGTGTTTTGATCTAAATTCCTGGCTTTCATCAAAGAAACTTTCCCCTTTGTATGTGCAATTGAGGTTTTTATGTATAGTCTTTTAACTGACTGAAACACAGGGAAAGTCTGGAAAAAGTTGCTCAATATTCTCAAGATTTAGCACGTGAGCTATTGATAGCTTGCCCAGCAGAACTGATCTTTATCAACTTGAACGTGCCCAAACAATGGCAAAGAAGCCAAAACCTCTCCACCCTTCTTCAATAATTGAGCCAAGAAGTTAAAAGGAAATGACACTTGTACAAGTCTGGAACCAAAACTGACCTGCTGAGTCAAATGCTAGCACCAAGGGTATGGAATAGCTGCATCACTTTGACATCACAGGTTGGACTGTGCTGTTACGTGTATCTAGCTTGGCCTAACACTGTGAAGTGTAAAATTACATCCTTCATAAGACATCAGTTGAAATCTATTCCTGAAGTTCCTGAACTTGTCACACAAAGTTAAAACCAAGTATTACCAGAGACCCAGTGTACAGTACTGTGTTTTAACAGTGCAAGCCTAAAATAATGTCGTGCTGAGTCAAGATGTGTCAAATGCTTGGTGAAGGACAAACACCCACACTAACTTTCAAAGCCACAATTGTTTCTCAATGACTTCGTTGATAAGCACTCTTTCTAAGTGCTAGCAATATTCCTTCAGCAAAAATGTAACTGCTAATATTCAAAGTTGCTGACACTACAGCCATGTTCAACAGCTGACTAATTGGTGGAAGGTGCTGTACAGAGCCCGTGCACACCTTCTATGACCAGCACAGCTTAGTGTTTTATGTCTCAGCCTAATGGATGTTTGGTTCCTGGAGGGATTTAACCCTGTCAGTTTGTCCTGGGAAATAGGCACTGAAGCACTTCAAAAAGGGAAAAAAAGCACCCCCTATGATAGGGATGAGGTGCTCAACAGGTGGAAGACATGCAGCCAGTCCATATTTCTGGATCAACAAAGATAATTGCAGGTCATTTCTGTTTATGCACAGGATGGCTGCTGCATGGGAACAGGAGTGAGGAGGGAAACAAAGCTTCTCACCTGGTGAGGAGGTGAGTTGGGTTACCTCACTGTCTTTGGAGTCAAACCTGGATCTTGCACTTTCTGGACAGGTTTCTAACGAGGTCTATAACGGAGGGGGAGGAAAACAGTTCCTGCAGTGTTCTTTCTTTATTATTATTTTTTTAAGAGTGAAAGCTGTTTATCACTGAAAGAAGTCAGAAAGTCCATTAGTTTGCATCAGACTTCCAGGTGGCAATAAGATTACACTGCCTGTGTCAGACTCTTTTTGGAGGTGCCTATGTCCCCCATGTACTGCACAGGAAGCCTGAGACAGGACTGCAAATTCTGCTCTGCACTGGTCATCTACCACTTCACCCCCTCCTCCAAAATCATGCAGAACAGTCCACCCATATGGTTATTAATCAGCTTTCATGCATCCCTGAGAGTAAGAGCACCTGGAGGTAGTTCATCCCTTTGCAAATTCAGGAGACAAAGAGGAAAAAAAAAGCCTAATTTATTACTAATACATCAAGACAGCAATAAATAAAATAGGGGCAAGTGCATATCCAGAAAACCTATGTGCATTGGTGTCTGAACACATCAATATTATCTGCAGCCTGTTCACTTATTCTTCACCAGCTGCTATGAGGACTAAGGAAGCAATCAGGAGGTCAAACTGAAGTTAGGTTTGCTTGCAACATATGGGATGCAGCTCACTACATCATCTGATTCCAAAGTCATCTCTCATGTACAACACTCAAACCTATTGCCATGTAGTACTTCTGGCTAGCTTTTCCCCAGAAAATTAAAAAGCAAGAGGGGGAGACACAGGAAGTTTGTACATAAAACATAATGATGTGGAAGTTTGTTTGAAAGAATTAGCACTTACTAATTCCAAACATCTGGAGACCTTTTTAAAAAACCTTACACTGCAAAAGTCAGTAGCTGTCCAGGAGACAACAGTAAAGGTTCAGTCACAAGTGTGCTGATTTTATCCCTCTATTGGCTCTGGAGCTAACCTTCCCCACAGTAGCCCTTACAATGATGGGTATCAGTAGTTAGGAAGGTGTTAAGAACACACCAGGTTTTAGCTACCACTGAGCAGTGCTTCACAGCATCAAGCCTGCTCTCCTACACTCCCCTCACCAGCAGGCTGGGGGTGGGCAAGGTCTTGGGAGGGGACAGGCTGCCCAGAGCAGTGGTGGAGTCACTATCCCTGGAAATGTTCAAAAACCATGTAGATGAGGCCATCAGCAACATGGTTTAGTGGTGGCCTTGGCAGTCCTGGGGTAATGGTTGGACTTGGTGATCTTAAAGATCTTTTCCAACCTAGTTGATTCTATGATTCTGTATGAGATCTGTGCATCAGACTTGTCTGCAGATCTTTGTTGCAATGTGCTGAGCACTGAAAACCTTTGAAAACATCTCATTTATACATGCCTGTATAGAAGCTGAATTCTTGAATGTCTACTAGTCATGGTCCTCTGAAGCTTAGCGCCGAGGCTTTGGATTCAGCAAAGCATGTAAGTATGTCATTATAGATAAGTGAGCACTTAAGTATTTTGCTGAAGAGGGAAATCAGTGGAAAATTTATCTTGCAGTTCTGTAGTGGAGGCATAAAAAAAGCATCTTTCTCCGCAGAGCTGCTATTTCCGGGATATTCATGTTGAAAATGTATGCATACATTTGACAGATTTATTATAGAGAGTAATGTCCCTTATGAAAGCTGCCAGCTGGGTCATTGTTTACCACTGCATTTTTTATGTCACAGCATCCAAGAGTGGACAGGGACACAGACAATCTGGATTTTGTTCCCAGTGCTGCCATTCACCTGCCGTTCCCAGTGCTGCCGTGTGTGAATTCACCTCTTTCTGTCTCAGCTTCCTCACCTGTAAAATCAGGATCATGATCATGCAAGAGGTCCTTGAAGGTCTACAAAACCCTTCATGATAAGGCTTAGGCTACTGATGTGTATTGTGTTACTCTTTCTGGTGTAGAAGGGTAGAAGCCTTAAAAACCCCTCCTTACTCGTGAGAATAACAGCATTGGCTTCAACAGAGCAGCTGCTTCAATGACATGTTTGAGTGCACGTGTGAGTGCAGATGTGTATGCACACAGGCAGACACATACTGTATGTGGCTTTGCATCATACAGTCTGCCTGTACACACAAACACTATCTGCGGGTTACCATTTTCCAATATTTAAGTTCGTTATTAGCCTTAATTTGATGGCAAAATAAATAATTTATCTTTGAAGTACAAATGATTCCAGGTACACATTAATTACAAGCATAAAATAGCTGTCCAGACTCCCTCTTCTATTTTACAGCCTACAGAGAGGAAACTGAAAAGTTATGTTACATCTGTACATCTTTACCACAGCAGAGTTACCATATCTGGTGCTTTTGGTTATTTATCACTTCCAGATTTTGTCATGCTATTGATCTTCTGGAAAGGGCTCACATAAGACTAAAATTAACTCTGGGGTTAGGCTTAAAATCAAGAACAGGATTAGTAATGATGGCAAACTGTATCTGCATGCACAGGCTTTGATCAGCAAATCAAGGATCTCCTGTCTGCTCGGTATATGTTTCCCACTAAACTGCCCAAATTTAGTCTCTTACAGGTTTGAGTAACTGATGTGGAAAGAATTCTGCAGCTGCTGGTTGGGTTTGTCCCTAATGTAGACAGTTATATGCTAGTTACTAAATTAACTGAAAGAGGAGAAAAAACAACAAAAAATAAACCAGACAAATGCTCTAAGAAATAAGAAGTAAATCATATTTATAATCAGATATTTCAGATTGTGGTTAAACAAAAATCTAGCTTAGAAATGCTTTCTGGTTGCTGGTCATGAAGTCCATGGATGCTTTTGGCACAAAACTGACTACTCCATGCCTTAATTGAGCACATAAATATTTATCTGGTGTTCATAGCTGATTACCTTGTAATTTGTTTATAAAGCACAGGTCATATCTTGTTTGACTTAGTCAAGTCCCACTACACTGAGTAGCGGAGGAGTAATTTGCTGCTTTATATACTAATCTTGAATAGTAACAAAATGAAGCAAATTTGCTCCCACACCATAGATATGAAGAGTCTGTTGCTAGTGAACTAGCATGGGAAACTCCACTGTGCCCAGAGGGGCTGCGGTTCCTACTACTGGGAAAACCTTTTCCCAGGTTTTTCTGCACTTGCGTATAGGATAAGACAGATTTGCGAGCATGAAATAAAATCCTGGCTTTGCTCCATAAAGATTCCATAGAATCAACTAGGTTGGAAAAGACCTTTAAGATCATCCAGTCCAACCGTTACCCCAGGACTGCCAAGACCACCACTAAACCATGTCACTGAGGGCTTCATCTACATAGTTTGTGAACACTTCCAGGGATGGTGATTCCAGCACTGCCCTGAGCAGCCTGTTCCAGTGCCTGAGCACCCCCTCTGGGAAGAAATTGTTCCTAATATCCAATTTAAACCTCGCCTGATACGACCTAAAGCCATTAACTCTTGACCTATGACTTGTTACTTGGGAGAAGAGACCGACCCCCATCTCACTACAACCTCCATTCAGGTAGCTGTAGATTGTCCCCCCTGAACCTTCTCTTCTCCAGACTAGTGACAAAGTGGCTGTGACCTTTTGATGGGGGCTGGATTTTCAGCACATTTTTAGGGAAGGAGAGCACCTGCCACAGCCATCACCCTCCACTGAGGTACCCTGCTGCCCTGCTTTCTGCGGGGCTTAAACCGCCACCCCTCTCCCTGCCCTGAGAGGGGAGCGGCACCCACGTGTGCCGAAGGGAGAATGACCATGAGGCGGGAGGCTGTGAAGCAGGGCGCTGGCGCGGAGCAGCGCTGTGCCGCGGGGTCACCGCAGGCCCAGGGGATGGCTCTGGCCCTGCCGCGGAGCCCTGCGAGACTCCCCAGCGCCGGGTCCCGGCCGTGCCCGCGCCACCCACCAACGACTGGCGCAGGGCTGCGGGAGCTGCTCCGGAGCGCGGCGGAAGCTCCGCTCCTCGGGGGAACCCCGGCCCGGCGCTGCAGCCAATGGGGGCGGTGCTGTCGCGTCACAGCGGGCGGGCGGGGCACCGGGGGGATCCCCCGCGCCGCCACGTCACGCCGAGGGCGGGCGGCGGCGCGGAGCGGAGCGGGGTCGGGGCGCGTTGGAGGGATCCCCCCCCGCGGCCCCCGCTTTGACCCTCCCTCTGTAGGGCCGGGCTCCGCGGGCTGCGGGACGGGACGGGGCGGGGCGGGGCCCGGCTCTGCTCTGCTCTGGCGTGCGGCGGGGGAAGCTCGCGGGCAGCCGGTGGCTCCCGCCCCACCGCATCGCATCGCACCGCACCCGTTCCATCCCGTCCCGCCTCCGGGAAACCGCCCTCTCCTCTCGGCAGCGTCTGTTTCCCCCTGCCGAGGCGGGACTTCGGGTCTCCTCCCGCCGCTGCCTTCCCGCTGTCCCGGCTCTCCCCGCGCTCCTGTCACGTCTCCTCTCCCGGTCCTGGCCGTAGAGGAGGGGGGCGGCCGGGGAGAAGCAAGCGGGGGCCGGGAGTGCGCCCCGCCACCCGCCAGGCTCGGCGGAGCGGCTGCTGACCTGCGGCTCGAGTTCGTTTCAATGTTGGGTTTGGCTGGGAGTTAGATGGGTTTGTTGGGGGCTTAGATTTTTTTTTTTTTTTGGAGGGGGAGTTGCCGCCTTTTATATTCCCCTCCAAATCTTAACGCTCAGCAATATCTTAACCGGATTACACAGAGGAGGGGATTGAAGCTGAAAACCTCATTCATCCTCATGACGGTCCTATTCGTTGCTGAGCTAGGTGTAGCGCAGAGCCGGTGAGGTCCTCCCCCAGCCCCAGTCATATTTTAGCTTTGGTATTTCAGCTTTTCCCCCTTGAACAGTGGGGATGGGAGGAGAGGGTCTTCTGCTCTTGGGATGACAGAAGCCTAACCGTAAATTACCTACCTTGCTTGTCCTTCTGTCCTTTGGTCATAGAGGGGCTCCAGCCAGCTGTGTGGTCTCACGTACCGCTGCTCCCGCTGAAGAGTTTCCAAGTTTGAGGTAAAAAATCAAATCGCACTTTTCAGGGACTTACTGAGACGCTCAGAAATAAAAAATACTTAAAAATGAAAACAAATAAAAATCAAAAATCGTTTTAAGGCTATTCAGTCCTACTCATTTTCTCCCACGTGTGTTCACAATTACCATGGATTTGTCTTTGCTTCAGTTTCTAGCTCAAAGTCGTGTTGGTTTGTTGTTTGTTTTTTTTTTTTTTCCAGATAATAATAATAATAAAAAAGTTAAAAGTAATAAATTAGGATTTAGTCTCTCGTGGTCGAAGCTGAAGATCTTATTTCAATCCCGGCTAGCCAGGAGCCTGGAGAAGTTGCAAGGCAGCGTCTGAAAGTTTGAGAGATGTACAGCATCAGATTAAGTCTCTTTGGTGATGCCTTGCTGACCGAGTAACTGTTTCAATGAGGTTTCTCAGCAGCAGCAGCAGCAAACGGGTAATATTTTCCAGACGTCTTTTTCTTTCCTGCTGCTGCTGCTGCTTTTCTGCCTCCTCCACGTTATGGGGTCTTTTAACAAGTGAGACTTGAGTTGTTTTAATAGGCGGAGGATGGGAAGAAGGAGGGGAGGGAACTCCTGTAAGGAGGAAAAAAAAAGAAACCAACTCTGCCCATTGAAATGATCTCAGCCAAGGACCAGTTCAGCGGCAGGAATACAATTAGCTAAGTCTCAGTTTTGCAGAGAAACGCAGTACATATTAATATATTGCCACCACTTGATTTCCTCTTCATGCTCCGCAGTCAGGGGGAACCCCCCACTCCCTGCATCACTCCGCTGGGGCTATGGGGCTTGTCTCTCCCACAGCCACTATTCTGCTGGGACAGCTTTTGCTGCTGCTGGTTTTTATTAATAAAATGGGAATTGCCTCTATGAATGGATGAACTTTGCAGTTTCCAGTTCCACTTTTACCCATTCACTCTCGGAAACATTTAAAGTAGTAAATACTCAAGGAAGCTCCCATTGGCGTTAATACCCATTCCACTCGCGTTAATACCCATGCCACTCGCGTTAATACAAGCCAGGAAACACGTTAGACAATTTAAGAACTGGAAAACTATGTTTGGGGGGTTATTTATTATTTAGTTATACTTTTTAAAGGGCGGTGTTCACTCTGTACCCTATTCATGGTCTGCAGGTAGCCGGGGCACCAGCGGCTGACCTCACACCGCACTGCGGGCAGCTCGCAAGCAGCTTTCGCCCGCACGGACCGGGTTCTTTCTCTTTGTAACTCCCCTCTGCCGCCAAAGCGGATTTCCCCGCTCCGGAGCCCCCCTTTCCACTTGGAATGGTTTAAGAAAGGCACTAGGTGGCACTGTTGAAGTGAGCGGAGCAGCCCCGAGCGCGGGGACGCCCAGGCGGAGCCGAGCCGGTGCGGTTGATGCAGGGAGCCGCGCTGGGGCGTTGGAGCCTGGCCGTGCTCTGGTAGGGACCCCCGGGACGGCGGCGAAACCAGCTTCTCTCTCCCCCGTGCTGTTCACTCAAGGGCCGCAAAGGCTGCTGCTTTGAAGAGTCGAACCCGCAAAGGGGACCTTGTCCAGACACCATTGGGAAACGCGGCAGTGACTCTTCACTGAGTTGCTGCCCCTCGTTGCCTTCTGGTGTGGGAAACCTTTGCAGCACTCTGGGGGCTCCTCGTGCACGATAAATGCTTTGAAGATGGTAGTTAGCTAGACTGGAGACTCTTTGGGTACCTCAGAGAAGTGGTCAGATTTTCAGGTGTGCCCAGTCACTGCCAAGGGAAAGAGTGGCTTTAGGATTTGCATGGAAGCCAAGCTCCTTGAGCAACAGGTGTGCCTCAAATAAGCCTGCATCTAGTTTAGGCTGGAGTTTCGTGGTTGGTTTAACCTGGCAGTGCCAGGGAAAACATCTGTCTCACCTTCTTCCTGCTTTGGGCTCCTCATTCCTGCCTCCTCATTGTCCCTTTCCCTATATTAGGAGGACTGACTTAGGTCAGGAAAGAGCTGTTTGAGGAGAGCATAAGAATTGATAACCAGGGACAGAAGAAGGCAGGGCAACTGCTTTTGGCAGCAATCTGGTTTATGACGGTTTAGGGTATCCTTGAAAATACAGCCTTGGCTTAGCAAGCATGAAGTCTGTCTGGTCTTCCAGGCATTCCTCTGCTTCAGGCCTTCCTCTCCGGGCAGCATCGTTCCGCGGCTCCAGCCTTCACCAGTTGATGTGTGTCACACCTCTTGTTATAGGGCTCAGAACATCTTTCTCATCAGGGAAGGGGAAAACTGCCCCAAACAAAGGCAGAGGGCAGAAGGATGCGATGAGGGCTACTGACCTCCCTGTCCACGCTAACCTTCATACCACCCAATATCTAGTGTAAACCAGACAAGGAGCTATCACCAAGCTCTGCCACCACCATAAATGTAACTAAATCCTTGATATTTGTGAGTCCTAAACTATGATTTCCTTACATCAGACTTTCTCTGGTGCTGCCAGAAGCAAGAGAGGATTAAGCTGTAACACAGATGTCTCAAGACTGTCCTTGAACATGGCTACCCCAGTGCTGTGCCTTGGGGAGATGCTGCTGCCAGCCTCTCTGGGCACTTGTTTGTCTTGGCTTGATTCAGGGACACCCATGTCCTGCACAGGGACTTCACATTTAAGATAATACCTGAAATAAGGGTGGAGATGAGCGCATTAGGTTTTTTCTTCTTTTTGTAGCCAAATGTTATAAACAAATCTTTTCCAATGAGCTTTTGTTACAAATGATCTATTATTTCCTTTTTCTTTTTTTTTTTTTTTAATTGCACCATTTAATAGTTTAAGTTCAGAGGCTGCATGTCTCCTCTCCTGATGACTGTATATTACTCTGGAAATACACAGTGTCCCATTGGCTTAATCCCATGCTCTTTAGTTTTGAACAGGGATCAAGAGACAGAGTCTGGTGAGGCACAAATCTTTGCGTCCTGCTTGTATTACAGGGGCAGCAATAGCAGCACTTAAATCACACTGAAACTTTGTTCTAGAAAATGACATAATGGGAGTGGTGAGTCTCTCATGTCCACAGCTACTTCCTTCTCAGCCATAGCTCATGTTGTGTGATCGTGCTGTTAGGGTAAGCAGGATAACGTAGGCCACTGAAGCTAAGTTTGCCTACTAGGAAGAAATTAAAAGTAGGAGGATGTGATTAATGTCAGTTCATGTAGTGCTATAGAAAACAGATGGAGATGTGTTTCATTGGAAGTGTATCACATCTACAATTATATGTTATGTTACATCTACAGGGTTACCATAATCAAACAATCCTGTTTTCTAATTGGGATTTATAATCATAAGTAGTGGGGAAAAGGGACTTTGTGGCTGTCACTGTCCACAGCCATAGGTGATCACCAGCAGCAGGAAAATAATCTTACTGAACTAACCTGACTTCATTTTCTAATGAGGCAGTGGGTTTGTCTGACAGAGGTCAGACAAAATATATTTTATGGGGATTTTGACACAGGCTATGGCTAAATAAATTGGTTACTGCAGAGCAAATTAGGGGATGAATTGATGGCATATTAGACACTCCAGCAACTGTTGAGTACTCGCTTTAACCCTGAGGGGATGGCTCCAAGTGCATTTTTCCTGCCTCTTCTTTTCTATTACTCTTAAATGTGTCAATCCTCCCCTCAACAAATACCACGCACACACATATGTACAGTCTACTCCCCCGCTGGGACCAGCAGAGCTTGCAGTGCTTAACTGATTGCTTCAGGGAACTGATCTGTGTTGAAGATAGTGGCAAAGCAGGAAAGCCATTTCCTATGTGCATGTATGAACTGGCCTGTCCAGGGTGAGGGGAATGGGGACGTTCTTGTGTGGAAATGAGTAGCCAGTCGTGGCTGGCAGCAGGACTGCCCTGAGC
Source organism: Pezoporus occidentalis (assembly GCF_034315485.1). Taxonomy (NCBI): domain Eukaryota; kingdom Metazoa; phylum Chordata; class Aves; order Psittaciformes; family Psittacidae; genus Pezoporus; species Pezoporus occidentalis. The sequence continues at coordinate 11,717,976 of NW_026914940.1, read as the reverse complement.
AGCCTCCTCCATTGCATTGCTGCCGGGAAAATGCAAACAGAGCTGGTCCCTCAGTGAAGCTGAGGTGGCTGAGGCCATTCAGCTGAAGGGCTCTTATCTCCCATCTTCTCTAAGGTAAGGATTAACACACACTTTTATTCCAGATAAGCTACTGTGCAGAGCTTACAAAAAAAGAAAAGCAAGAAGCAAACTGTTTGCAATGCATAGTGGTCTTCACGGTAGGAAAATGAGAGATACTAAGGACCTTTTTCATGTAACAGTGAAAAGCTGAAAGTGGAAGGTGGACATATTCAAGCTAGGCACATTTAATAGTGAGCTTTCTGTAACATTTGTCTGAACGATAAAGGGGAGTGGTGGATTCCTATGTTTTGAAATCCTCTGGATGCTTTTTTGGAAGCTACATTTTATTTCGCTTCAATTTACTGGACCCAGTACAAGAATAACTGAATGGATTTCCATAGTGAGGATGTTAGACTAATCGATCTAACAGCTCCTTCCATCTCTAAACTCCATGAAACTGCCAAAAACCTGACTGACACATCAGGTGTGCTCCACACCTATTTCCACGTATCGCATTTTGTAGTAGGAGTGTGAGAGTTACAGAAGTTTACATGGGTGTAAATGAAAGTGGAATCGTGGCCTAAATGATGATTTTATGGTAGCTGAGAATCCACTTGCAGATTTTAATATAAAGGTTGTGGGCAGTTTGAGGCTCATGAAGACTGTATGCGGATAGACCTAAAACTCTGTGGTTGTTTTCACTAGATACAGAACCATTTTAGAGGCTGCCAAGGCTGCGAGGTATTTAAATCCTAGGTTATTTATAAGTGAAGTTTTACAGGATCTGCAGAAAACCACTGGTCTTTAAAATGAAATCCCTCCTGCAGAACTGAAACTTTGCAACAATTTCTGTTTCATATAGCAGAGAAAGCTGTAACTCGAAGCAACAGAAGTTAATAGCAGACAGGTTCAGACTAGAAAGAAGTCTTGCACATTTGGATGTGTCCAGAACTTGGCTGGAATGGACTGTGATTGTCAGCAAAATGGCTTTCAGGACAGTTTGAAGTAATGAATTCTAGTGTGTAACCAGCATGGAATTGAAGTAGAAGCAGGTCAACTAGGGGTTTCTTTTGTGAAGCCTAATTTAAGAGAAATGACTTAATCACTTGCCTATAGTCTAATGTGACAGTAGTGAGAGCCCAGTTTAGAACGACTCAATGTTATTTTTACATGATAGCATTATATTCTCTGTAGGATTCATAAATAACACCACATAAAACAAAGAGCACATGCAATTGAAAGATGGATCTACAAACAATGACTGTGCTAGTAAACTAAACTGACCAGAGCCAGGCTGCTCAAGGCTGGCACATGTTTATCCATGCTATTTTGCTGCTGCCAAGCTCCTGACAGGGCTGATCCTGAGCAGTCTGGAGAGCTCCACCATCCCTGAAGAGGACCAGTTCCCCACCTGGAAGGATGTTGGGGCTCTTGCCTCAAACAAGCTGCTCACGGGATAGGGACTTATTCCTGTACATTCCCAGCTGCCTTCAGATGGATAAACTGGATGGAATAGTGAGTTTTACTCACACCAATATAGTGGTTTTTAGAAGCCTCCATGACTGGTTGGAGGTAGTTGTCTTTGTTCATCGCCTTGCTGCTTAGGCAGGGCCCTGAAGTGCTGCAGCTAGTTACAGACTGCTTGCAGCACTGGCCTGGCCTGTGTCAGCCTGGTGTTTGGGATTGTTCTCCCAATAGCACTGCCAGCTGAGGCAGCACAGACTTCCTCAGCTGCCGCATGGGAATGAAGACACAGGGATTACCCTATAAGGTGCTTATTTATAATATTTATAATTAATATATAATATATAATAATTTAAAAAAAGGTAGTAGAAATGAAATTTCATTTTTCATTGAAGTTGAGTTTTCATCAAAATTAAATTTTCATTAACTGAAAGAAGAAAATGAGTGAGACTTTCTTGAAGTGTATGAGATCTCAGCGGGGATTTAGGACACCCCTTTTATTCATTTTTAGGGTGCTCTTTTGTCTGCTGCTGGTTCTTACCATCCAGTTCTCCCAAACATGCTACTTTTTTTATATAATTACTCAGCCTTTTGCTCACTTAACAAGAACAGGATTTATGCTGCAAATCAGTGGTAGGAAGGTGAACACTCTTAAACTGACATCCCCTCCCTACCATCACCAGCTCAGTGAAAGATGGATCCCCATCATGCAAGCATCTGAGTACAGCTACCCCAGGAGATCCCAAGGGATGCTGCTATGCTGATACAACTTGGAGGCCAATTTTCTGCCATCCTTCTTCTCTGGAAGTCCCACATCAGAGCAGTAGCTCTGACTTAGTGGCATCTTTTCCAGATCATCTGAAGTAGCTATAAATCAGGAATGAACCTAACACTTGTGGGGTGCTGTGCTGACATGTGAGCAGCGTGGCTGGGCAATGTATCTGTGACATGCAAACCTTACCAAAGAAGGGTGCATCTCCAGATGGGACCCACCACACATATCTACAGCAGCATCTTATGTGACAACACTAACAATCAATTGGTGCCCCAGGTGCCTGGATTTGCATGTACTTTGTCTTGTGTGGGCTATATTGTTAGGCGGTGGGAAGGGTGCAGGTCCCGCTTTGTGGTCTCCATGGGTTTTCTGTGGTCTAGACAGAAGGCTGGGTTGCAGCATATGGCAGTTGGGCTGTTTGGGTTATTGGACGGTCAGGTCAGTTAGTTGCTGAAGATTTTTGCCCCATATTACACAATGCATCCGGAGTTTGTGAAAACATCTAGTAGTGTTACACTGAGGAGCAGGAAATGAACCTGAAGAGAGCAGGTCTTCTTACAGTGAAGGAAGTACTTACAATACAGAGGGCACTAATGATCACACACAAAGAATGCAAGACCTCATCACAGGCAAACCCAGGCCAAATAATATTCTTGCTTTTCTCCACAATCCGAAGGGGTCAGCCATGCCACAGCCCTTTTGCAAACATACTTTTGAAATGTACATGCTGATAACAAAGCAAACCTGTGAGTAATGACAGGCTGCAGAGCCTGCTGATTCAACTTGCGCTCCTAATCTTTTACCGAAAATGTTTTCGGTTCTGGTTATGAGGGCAGAACTCAAAGACACTGCTCTTTCATGCCTGTTGTCAGACTGAAGCCTTGACAATGAGGGTCTTTGCCCTGACCGCAGCCACAGGAGCAGGTGATATATCAGAGCTTCCAGTGAATTGACAGAGATTTGGCAGCATTAACGAGCCCTGATGCAGAGTTCAGCTTCTCCTGCTGCTGCTCGCTGCAGTCTGAAACGATATTGTCTGGCCTGTGGTGGGGGAAAGTCTTTCCATTGCTGTTCATGGGAAGAGGAAATCCTCCTGGTAGACAGAGGGCTGGAAACAATGTCATGAGAAGAAGGATGAACTTCCATGTTCATCTGTCAGGGAGAGTTGTGGGCCTTGTCACCGGCTGTCCCCACTGCAGGCTACAGGCAGCTACTGTGTCTGACCCCTGTGCTGGGAACAGTGTGTTAGGGAAGGAGGGGAGTGTCTGTGAAGTTTGGATGGTATAGAAAGAGGCTGTCAGCTCCCTTCAGAGGGTAATTCAGAGATGTTGTGTTATGTTGTGGACTGACTCCTAAAGGAAGGAGCACTGTGGCTAAAGAGACATCCCATGTTTTAGTGACTTTTCCCCACTCTGGCTGAAGGACATATCAGTGATCTGGCTATTAAAATGCCTTCAGTGCTCCTGGCATCTGCCTGTTCCTAGAGGTTAAACATACCTTACACTACTGTCCAGACAAACAGAATTTAGCATAAACCTCTGATACTGTGATTCTGCAAACACTCGTGTTCTGTGACCAGTGGTAAAAAGTGCCACCCTCAACCTGCCATCCAGATGGAGCTCAGGGTCCTACCAGACATGACACCTACCAAGTCCCTTGTCTGCAAGTACTTACTGAAGAGAGCTCTGTCCTCCCGTGACATTTAATGTCACCTCAGAGGTCAACAAAGATTTTCTCATTTTTTTTCCTTTTGGATGCACTCACCTGACAGCATGTCAGGATACGTCTACTGTATCAAACCAAGCAGAAACAGCTGCAGGCTCCAGCCTGGTCTTGAGAGCATAACATGAGCCTTCAGGACCAGGGGACAGACTCTAATTGATTTCTTTTACTAGGATAGACACAGGCATCATAATGTATCAGGCATGTGATTGCTGGGACTTGAGTTACAGCAGCTTAAGATTCTGCAGCCCATCACTTGACTCAGTCAAATGCACTCATTCAAGCCATGCTAATCTATATTTCTGTGTAAATCCCTTAACATTATAGTCTTTTCTTGTAGTGGCTTGATCTCAGCATATGTTGTGACTCATCTCAGATGCTGTGGCTGGTACACAGCATAAATTCAATCGTATCGTTCCTACATACGTGAAGCAGATATTTGGCAAATTCCAGTTTACAGTAGACACAAGGCCTTTTAACAGAGATGCATTAAGGGTCTCAGCCACTCTATTAGTCCTGCTACAGTCACTAAGCCCTAACAGGCTCATTTCCCTTACTCTCCCCTCTCCAAGCCACACTACTGATGGATTCATCCTGCATATTGCAAGGAATAGTAAACACATTCATGACTTCAAGGCCAAAAGCAAGGGTACAGATGCATGAAGAAGGACAGATAAAACTTCTTCACAAAATCTCTGGATTTTGGGGCATTGCTTGGTACCTCAAGTTGCTACCTCCTGCTGATTCCCTTTCATTAAAGCATCTTGGCAGCAAAGCACCAGCAAGAAGTGCCACTTTCTATGAAACTGTCATTGAATGAGCAGTTACATTAGAAAATGAGAACATAGCATGATTTCTTAATATGCTTACCTAGGATTCCTCCTCTCCCATTTTCTGCAGATTAATATTAACTTATATTAATTATTATTAATGATTAATTTACTCGATGAACACATTTTTAAAAGAAAAATACAAAATGTTTAGCTACAGTGATGACAAGACCCAAAGTTCATACCATTGGTTTGCAGATGTCTGGGTAAGCCTGAAATACTGGGGAACAGTGTCTTGATTTGATTTCTGATGTGAGTACATTGGAGATTGAAGCAACTGCAGCAGCATAAATCTCCAACTGCTGTCTGTGGCTCTAAGTCCATTCAGCACTAGCAGACCCATTTTGTTGCCTGGCTTTTGGCCAAACCTGTCACAGGAAGAATCATGTTGTAATGCAATAGCATCCTGACTCTGCAGGATGCTGTTTGATCTTGCCTATATAGATGGGGCTAAGCCATGCTATGATGGCATTATAGCAATGTGCTGCAGCCCTTTGAAGATTGGGGGTTTTCTTCATCTGTGTAAGTTGTACTCCTCACTGAAGGGAGACCCATCCCGAGTGGAGGCAGAGAAATCATGGGAAAAGCAGAACTAAAAGAGGGGACAGCTTCTCATAAATCTCTGTTCTCAAGAGAACAAGAGAAAATTTTACCGATGCCCTTTGCATCCCAGTCCAAGGGAAGTCGCAGATAACAGACATTTCTTTCCCCACTTCCTTTCCAGACACATCTGCAAGATCCTTTGAACATGCAGCATGCCTCCTCCCAGTGCTCTGAATCAACAGCTGGTAGCTTTTCCCTAGATTCGCCCTCTGGTGTCCCTGGCTCATAGATGTACTGAGGCTTTCTCTTTCCTGGAACCTAGGACAGAAGGGATTTGTCTCCATCTTTTAGTTATGGTTCCTCATAACAATATAAAAAAGAGGGATGTCAGTTGTTTTTGCATTCAGGAAATGTGGGCATGAATGTGGATGCAAAGAGTTGAACTGTGAAAGCAGGTGAACACCAGTTGTTGCAGAGGTCTATAATGTTTTTACTGTTTCTTCAGGAAGTTTAGAGCCGTTCCTGAGGGACTTGCCATGTTTGAGCTCAGGTCCAAGACCAAGCTAGGGATATCTCCATAGCATCTGTGCAGCAACGCTCACAGTCCATAACGATGGGGTGCCACCTCACCCCTTCCTGAGGTTTGGTTGTTATTTCTAGCATGGAGCAATGGAAAAGCAAAACCTCAAATCTTTCTTCTCAAAACTGCCTTTACCTTTTATCTCATCTTTCAGTTTGCGTAGCTGCTCTAGACCCTCTCTTATGGAGGAAGTAAAGGCCCATGTGTTTCAATGAACTGGCAACATCTGCTTTCCAAGGGGTGGATTTGTGCCTCTTTACCCTATTTCAGACAAACATTGTAAGCTTAATGCGAGCTTGAAGATTCAAGAGGAAGTATCACATGTTCCCATTAGGAGAAATCAGAAGCCCCACCTGCATGTTCAAAGGATGTGCAGGTGCACACAAGAGCTGAGGAGGCTTGGAGTGACGGTAACTCATGCATTGGTATTTGCACACTCAGAGGGGCTTTTCTGCCTTTTACCTTTCCTGGGGCTTTAGCTTGTTGGTCATCACCAACCCAATGTTGCAGAGGACTTGCCATGCACTGGTGCTTTGGGATCCCTGCACATAGTGTCAGCTCTGCACTCAAAAGTAGCATGGTCTTTGAGCTGAGAGTTCTGGAGAGTTTGGAGTATGTGGTATATAAGCAGCCTGGTATATCACCCCTGTTAGGGAAACATTTGATCTTTGTCTCTATGGTCTCCACTTAGAGCTGAACAAATTGGAAGCCTGAGCGCCAGTCTTGCTGTGCACAGATAACTCAAAGTCTTATGTTGCTCAAATAATGGCATGCTGTGCAAAGCATTGAGAAACAGATACTGCATTAGATTTACCTGCGGGGGGGACCTTTGTCCTGGGTTCAGCAGTAGCAGTTATTTTTCTCCTTCTTAGTAGCTGGTGCAGTGCTGTGTTTTTGACTTTAGTGTGGGAACAACACTGATAACACCATGTTTTCAGTTGTTGCTAAGTAATGCTTACTTCTATCAAGGACTTTCTCAGTCTCATGCTCTGCCAATGAGGAGGGGCATGGGAAGCTGGGAGGAAGCAGAGACAGCACACCTGACCCAAACTAGCCAAAGAGGTATTCCATACCACAGCACATCATGCCCAGTGTATAAACTGAGGGCAGTTACCCAGAAGGGCGAGATCACTCCTTGGTCGGGCTGGGTGTTGGTGGGTGGGTGGTGAGCATTTTCTTCCCTTGTTATTTCCCTTATCATTATTATTATTGGTGGTAGCAGCAGTGATTTGTGTCATACCTTAGTTACTGGACTGTTATCTTAACCCGTGGGAGTTACATTCTTGTGATTCTCCTTCCCATCCCTCCGAGAGCAGGGGTAGGAAGAAATGGGGGAGTGAGCAATGGCTGCATGGTTCTGAGTCACCACCTGGGCTTAAACCACAACAGTTCTTTTTGGTGCCCAAATGGGGCTCAAACCCATGACCCTTAGATTAAGAGTCTCAAACTCTACTGACTGAGCAAACCAGGCTGAACCCGGACAACCCTCAAGAGAAAAGGTTGCAAAAAGTTTAAAATTAAAATTCTGTAAATATCATTTTGTATCAAAGCAAGTGATGCTGCAACCACCAAGGCTTGTTTCCTATTGATCTTTGCTTCTGTGATGTCTGTGAAGGATCATGCCCATGTTTATCTCAGTGAGGGGGTTGATTTTGGTGTTTTTTTTTGACATTTATTTACCCAGTGCTTGGAATACCTTAATATTTTTGAAACTTCTCTGTCTCTCTGATTAATTCTGTAGAAACTGGCAGGGGAGCTAAAAACATGGACAAATTACAAAAAGAGTTAAAACCAGAGGAGTTAAAACCAACTTGCCAGGAGCTAGAGACAAAGTAAGGAACTCTTCTGAAAAAGTATTCTAACCCATGAATGGAAAATGCCCATTACAGTTAATCCCCTTTGCATATCCCAATATCTTAGACACTTTTTTTGTAATGGAATATCTACATTTCTAAATGCCAATGAAGTTTAAGAGCTCTTAGTCACAGGGAGTTGCAGGGGATTAATGATTCTGGCATAGTGAAAATTTCCTCTTACAAGTCCTCTCAATTTTTTTTTCCATCATTAATCTTGGATGATCTGTCCATGTCTCTTTATCTTCTTTTCTCTTCCAGGAGCCAGAGTTCCCCCAAGCAGCTCAGCAGTTGTGTGGGCTGCTCAAGCCAGCCTCAACAGGGAGAGCAGGGCTGCAAAGTACCCTCAGTCCTTATCTTGTGTCTCCTACTGGGAACCTCCATCTCCTCTGGTGTCATTTGTTTCGCCATCTTCAGGGTGGCTGATCAAACCCCTCAACAGCTGGCAATGTTTTAGTAAATACAAATCGCCAACCAAATCCCCCAAGGTATGGAGCTGGGTAGAGCTAGTTCGTGATGTGTTATACTGGCTCATTTCTGGTTCTTTCTTGGAAACAGAGAGGAATCTTTCATGGGACTAAAATATATGTGGGTTGGGTTTTTTTTTTTAATTTTATTTTGTCTTTATTTTCTGTCTTCCTCTGTTCCTACAGACACCAGCAGCACCACTGAGTATTTCCTGTTTTCCCCTCACCCTTCTGCTAGAGATAATCACACAGCAGCACCTTATGTGGTGCCAGGTCAGGGTTGCCTTACTGTACACACCACAAAAGGGGTTCATAGGCCACCTCTACCAGGTAGAAATAGCTCTGAGACCAGGCTTAAGTGTCAGCTCTCTTTCAGTTCATGCCTTTTGCCTATGTGAGCACCTGTGGGACCACTTCTGTCTCGGCCCATGTGGTTCTCTGGGTTAAGTCCTGGAGGCTTGGGGAAGCTCTCACCCCGGTGTGGATGGTCTCCAGCACTTTGTACCTTGCCAAAAGCTTCAATGTCCCTGTTCTGAGTCTTCATATGACCTCTGCTTAGTGGGGAGAGCTGCCTTAGTGCTTTTCTAGGAGACCCCATTGCTGTTTAGCACAGGAGCAGGTGGGATGTGGAAACCTGAGCTCAGACTGAGGTCCTGAGAGCGTCCTTGGCACTCTAAGCTGCTTCTACTTGTTAATTCAGACATCAGGCATTCAACAATCCATTTCTTTTGGTCCCCTGTGTCCCGAGTGCCCTTGGACTGTGTACACTGTAACTGCCTGCTCTGCTCCCTTTCACCTCCACACAAGCCAGGTACCAGAGGAGAGTGAATGAAGCCGTTCCCTCCTGGTGGGGTGTCCCATCGACACCTGGCACAGACCAGGGAGGTTAATCAGAAACCACTGGAAGCAAAGCAACCTGGGAGGAATCCGCTTTATCATGCGGCTGCTATTGCCTAACGAGCTTTGCACAACACGCTAATTGGTTCCAACTGACTCACGGCAGAGCCCTGGCAAGGGAAAGTTCACGTCAGGAAGGGCGTGCGGTTCCTATGGGGGGACACCTCATTTCAGAGATCCTCAGCTGGCACATGTGCCAGGAAGAGAGTGGCGAGGGGCGATTCGCCACAGGGAGAGCTTTGAGCTGCTCAGAGTAAAGAGATACAGCCACATCCCTGTCTGTCTCTTCAGGGCATGTGGAGACCTTACTTTTGTGTCCAGAGAGGGCACTCTTATTGCAGATATTTTAAGAGGTCTGCAGAGACAAGCAATAGCACAGCTGATTATAAGGTATTAATAATATTCACTGAAAGCATTTCTTACCTCTGCTTTAAGCTGCAAACATTATATGAGCTCAAGTTAATTGTATTTGAAAAGATCTGAAATCTGGCAAGAAAAGACTCACACTTCTCTCTTTGTTTGGTGTTAGTGGCTAATAACATTAGCGATGCCTAATTTTACTCCATTAGAAAGAGGGTAAGTGACAACATAAATATAAAGGCAAGAAGAATTTGGTCTTTATTCACACAGAGGGGGAACATTAGGATTTACTGGTTCTGGTCTGGATCTGTTGTAGCTCTACTTAAGCTGATTTAGCCAGAGTGAAACCAGGTTCAAAGCAGCTCTGCTCAGAATATACCATGGTTCCAACATAGCTGTCTTGTGTGTAACACCTCTGAGTGAGGTGAGTTTTGAGACACAGGATTGTTTTGCACGGGACTTGTGCTTTTGGACACTACCTCTCTGGAGATTTATAACATCAGTGGGATAGTTCTTTTTTTCTTTTAAACTGGTTTATCTATGAAGAACATGGTGCCCGTTTATTTTCTGTCTTTTTTGCTACAGCTCACTGCTGCTGCCCTTTTTCCCAGCCTTGTAGTATTTCCTCCCATCTTTCCCTCCCCCCTGTCTGCCACACTGTCAGTGAGAAACAAAACTGCTGAAACCTGAGCTTTCTGGCTCGAGTAGGTGAAGAATGAGAGGAGGAGGTGGTAATTAAACCCTCCCCCATATTATTCATGCAAAGGAATTGTCTTTGAACACCATTTCATCGTGGGAGCTGCTCTGAGTTCAGAGAGAAAGCTGAGTTGTTGTCATTCTGGGGCCTTAATCTAATCACAGTGCCCCCCCTTTGATTTAAAAATCTTCTTAGGAGGTGGCAAATATCTCTCCCCATCCACCCTTTTATATTTTATTTTTATTTTTTGTTTCTAAGAACGTGGTGTTTGTTGTTTTGGTGTTTTTCTTGTAGTGCAGGGTTTTATCATCCAACTTAGGCTGGTTCCTGTCACTGGCAATCATGTAAGTGATCCAAGCCTTTGTTAGTACCAAGAACAGAAAATCATTGCTCTCTGTATCTATAGGCAATTCTCTATATCTCTACATGCTCTCCAGGAGCCTCTGTCTTTCAAGGTATTTCCAGATCCATGCTATAAGAAGCAGTTTTGATACAAGTGATGCTTTCTTGGACAGGCATCTACCATCTGCCTGGGCAGATCTGCCATTTTTAATCACTTGGCAGGTAAAGAGCACTGAATGTGTTTCTTCATGCTTTTCTTGCTCCTTTTCCTAAGAGGAAGTGCAGAAAACCACCTCTAAACAGCCCAGTTCCACAGACACCATAAATGCTGCCTCTCTCCCACAGATATATGTTCACACACATACAAATGTTAAACCAGTTTGTGTTCTTCATTGTGAGGGCTGTTTTACATCATTGGTTGGAAGCAGACAAAAATAATCCATTAAGGTTTCTGAGATTTTCAAGTGGAAGCTCTAGTGTTACTCAAGAGAATGAGAGGGATAGGGACGATTCCCACTTCCATCAAGTGCACTCCAGCTAACATCTTCCCTTCCTGCTAGCATTTATTAGGCTGTTCAGAGCACACTTACTTATGCAAGGTGCTTCTGCAGATTCTTACAGTTTAGAGTATGCAGATGAATAAAGGCAAAATAAAGATATGGCCATTGCAGGCTGAGGTGTTTCTGACACATGCAAGTGAGTTGCATGGTGAATTTTAGCTCCTTGGAAGCTTAGTTGTGCCAGAGAATTGCCAGTCCAAATATTAACATGGACAACTTAGGTGCTTGAGTCTCTATGTCCCACCTGAGGCAAGATTTCAAGACATCTGGGTCTTGTACTTTGACTGTCATATAAAACAAAGCAATTAAATTTGATCTGTTCTGGACCTATGTGACAGCAAAAAAACTTCAGGCCAAAATCAGTAACAATAGTAATGGCTTAAAATAGATTTCTCCATCAGTTTAAAGCTGTCAACACATCGCTTCATTTCAAAATCACTAGTAGCTCTCCTCCAATCCACATGGATCTGCTCGGTATACGTACTTAAAATAAATACTTACCACTTCTTTAGATATCTAAGTATACTCCTGGAACACCTGTGTTTAATATCTTGTATTAGATTTTTGGTTCTAACATTTGCAGAGACAGGTTTACAGCAAAATGGTAGCTATTTTAATCTATATCTAGGTGACGCTTTTTTGTGCTACTTGTATAATTATAATTTCAAAAGTTGCTAATTACTTTTGGCATATATTTCTCAAGGTTGAGCTCATCTCTCCTAAATTTGTACATCTAAGTATCAGATATTGAGTTAAGATGGTCATGTAAACGCTCTAGAATCATTCAACAGAGATATGTAGACACTGCCAGTTCATCCTTTCCTAAGGTTGTTTGCATGAGTGTTTAATGAGGACACTTAGGTGATCATTTAAAGAAAGTCCCTAATTGGTAGGCAGCTAAATGAAGTGAGAAAAAACCTATCCTTCAGATCCTAAACTTTGGCTTTCACAGTAGCTCAAATCTGCTTTGTTAAGAGTAACCAGCACAGCTAAAATGTTGGACAAATATTATCTAAAATCTCTGATAATTATAAATGGCAATGGGAGAGAGCTGAGAAGTGCAGGTTGATAGTCCAAAATCTGACTTTTTTCCTGCCTCCCATGTGAAAATGGCCATGCTGAACACTGGCTGGTTTGAGTTAGAGAAATGGGAAGGGAAGAGGAGACCAGGTGAAAGATGCCTCCCCCAGTCAAGACTATATACTCAAATACACAGTGAGATGATGCGAAGAAAAACTGATTTTGCAGCAGCCTGGTTGGGAGTTAGATTTGGATTTTTTAGATAAGCCACTTCATACAGCTGAATAGATCTTTTCTCCTGTAAACAAATAGAGCTTTACTTTCTGTACAAAAAACACCATAACCTGCAAATGGGATGAAACTCTCATGAACAAACAACTTGAAAGAAAGTAATGTTCTTCTGATAAACAGATGTGGGTTCAATTGGGTTACCAATAAAAAATAAAATGCCTGACTACAGGGAAATAAATAACTGAACAATAACAAATAAATTCACGATTTTCTGTAAAACTAAGCTGGGCTATTAGAATCACAGCTTCCATTTCTAGTAACATCTTAGATATTGTAATTCTGTAGAAGTTGTCCTTCTCTTCAGTATTATTTATCTGCACAAAATACACATGGAAAGATAGCAAAGTGTGGTCTTGAATCTCTCTGTAATTTTATGTTGGTCAGATTACAGACAAATTCAGGATGCCTTGACCTAATCTAAATGACATCAGGCTCTATAAAATCACATAAATATCCACAGTAGGAAAAACAGTATTCTGTTCAGAATAAAAAACCCCAAACCACAGCCAACCCAACCCTCTATAACCAATACCCCAGATCTCTGGTTTCCATTCACAAAAGTCAAATGAATGAATAGACAAGGTTACTGAGGTGGCTTCCTGAGCCACACTTCCAGCATAAAGCAACCAAAGCTGAATTTGTGTTTGCATTTGGCTGATTCACTGACTCAAATCAAAGCTGTGGTTCTGGTTCCTTAAAATGACCAACACAACTATGATCAGCGATTGCATCAACGTTAGGCAATTTTATAATGTTTAATGTGGCTTACATCTGTGGCTAGAAGACAGGAAAATCTAATTTGTTTTTACAAGCATTGCTTTTTTTTTTCAAGATAAAAGCAGTGTAAACAAAGAAAACCCAAACCCCAACCAACACATGCCCCTTATCTTTTACATTTTGTTTCTTTGTACCAGATAATACTTAGAAATGGCTAAATCTTATTTTTGCTGACATTCATTGGGTATGGTTCCTTTGTACTTCTTCATTTGTGATTGACACCACCTTAAAGAAGGCAAAATCATTATTAGTCCTACTGTAAGTGTAGAAGAAAATATCCCCGATTAAAATAAAGAGTAAGTTTCACATTATACCATAGCAATTCATTGTGTGGCTTGGGGCAAGAAGCTTTAAAGTTGAGGGTGAGTTATAAGATTCTTAATTAAGCTACTCATCAATATTTGTCATCTACAAAATGAGGTTACCATCTTTGAAAGTCTTCAGATGCTTTCAGATATTTGTGGTGAAAAGCAACATTACAGTACTGGTCATTTTATTAGTCAATGAGGTATTGGCAAGTCACTGTTACTGTTACACCACATCCCTGTCTGTTTTCATTACCGACATCCATGATGATCTTTCCCTTTCATGGTCTGAGGTCAGCTTTGGTGACATGCACCTCCAATGCTCACCCTTCCCCTCAGGCTCCCAGAGCCCTGCTGTCACTTCCTTTCTGATGCTTTTAATTTCTACTTGCATTTTTCTCTCACTGAACTCTGGTGAGATACGTGTCCTTCACTGAACCTTGCCTGTGCTGGTAGCAGAGGGCTGTAAGTATTTTAGCGTGTGCTTTGGTTTACACAAATTGCTACATTTCACCTTTCTGTTTGTGACAGAAAAATCACCCCAAATTCTAGCATTTAGTGGCAGCACATGGAGACTCACTGACGCTTTGGGCTGTCTGAGTGCCCACACTAGCTCAGACTTCCTTACTTATCTCCAAGGATTCATGGATTCCAAGCTAAATGTGCAAATTTTAGCCATTTCAGTGCAGCAGTTTTGGTTCTCATGCAGTCAGAGCCCAAGGGTATTGCTTTGAATGCTTAACTGGAAATGAGAGCCAGATAAACACACAGCAGAAGGCCAATGAAATCCTATTGTAAATCTTTCAAGCAAACCATCAGCCTGGGTCCAAAAATGTGGTTAATGGAAGATTTGTGTGCCAAAGAACTCCTGTTACTGGATCGTGGGGAGCTGAGATATTATGGAAACCTGTGTCTTCCTCTATGTTTCTAGCTATATGACTAGACCTCATATCCTCCTCTGCAGTGTCACAGTAGCTGTTGAAACCAATGAAAACTTTATTGAACATGTGAGATTCACGTGATTCGCTTATTTAAAGTATGTGGCTGCACTGTCTTCCAAAACGCCCCGCAGAGAAGCAATCCTTAACTTGGCCATAGCTAAAAAATGTTCTTACATACACTTCTGAGGTCAGCAGCTCTGTGATATGATTGACCAAGTGCTATAGCTGCAAGTGTTGTTAAGCACATTTCATACAACATCCTGATGAAGGAGATGCTCATCAATGTTGCTGATGAGAGTGCTCCTGGCTGCTGCTGCTCAGAGGAAGCCCATTAAGGCTCATTCTTAAAAGTACAGATATGCACTGGAAACCCCTTGATATTTATTTTTGGATTCAGGGCTAAACCCTGGCTTTGTAGATGTGAGGAGAGTTTCCATTGATTAGATTAGGGCCCAGACTTCTTTTTCCAGCTTGATTTCTAGCTGAGCCCAGTCTCAAGCTGCTTCCTGAAGGAAACGCAAGGAAAATTTTGCATTTTATGTTCACCAAGCACAGTGTCAGAGGCTGGGAATCAGCTTTAGCTACCACTGTTGTACTAAACGAGTGATTAACAGGAGTTTGATAATGACACATTGAATGCAGACAGTATAGAATCAAGTCCTGGTTAGCCGCAGATTACTAATCTCTGCATCTGCTGCTGAGAAATCTGTCTGCTAATAGCAAACAAATTCTTCTGAGAGCTCAGCTTCCCCACCAGAAGCAAAAGCATTTAATTGAATACATTGTTTCTTATCTTCTTCTTTTTTTTTTTTTTTGCATGTATTTTTACCTTTTGCCTTGTTTCTAGGTGCAAAAGAAGCTCATCTCACTTTTTTTTTTGTCTGTAGATTTTGATCCTCAAAAAGAAATAATTCTCCAAGGAAGGTCAGGCTTACCACCCCTTTTGCAGGTGGGGAAACCCAGTCATAGGGAGAGGTGACTTAGGTCATCAGGAGGCAAATGGAAAAAAACAGTTGCTTAAACTGGTCTCTAGAGTCCTGCCCAGTTGCTAGCTCCCTTAAATGTCAGTCCCACAGGGTTTAAGATAAAGCTAATGGTGATAAATAGGAAACTCTCCACTGACTCGGATGGGCTTTGAAATCAACATATATACCCATATATATATACATATATATATATATTCTTCCACAAACTCAAGTGATTTTATTACCATCATATCCTGACCTCATCTAAAATGTGCTAGATTGACAGCAATCACAGTCCCTGTGGTCAGTCAACAATAACATTATCACCACTGCTGCAAGATGACTGAGGGGCTCATTAAACACAATCAGAGGAGAATTTGCCCAAGGAAAGATGGTCTCATTGCTACGGATCTGGATGTCACATCGACTTACCGGACATAGATGTCTGCTTGCACTAGGGCATTGAAAGGTTTCAGTCTGGCTGGATGCTGCTGTGTGAGTGCTCATGAGATGGGTCAAGCTCTGTGGTGTTTGTGAACCATATCACACCATGAGAGACCGGAGGAGACAGCCTTGTCCCATTCTGGTACAGAGGCAACGATTCCCAGGAGGAGGTGAAGCCCCAGTGTTACCTGTCAAGCCCAGCACCAGATCTCAAGTTCTCCCTCACACCTCTGTAATTTCTACTCTCCCAGTTGGTGAGGTTCCCTCTGCTTGGCAATGGGACATCTATAGCCTGTGACAAGGTCAGGGCAGGACAGCATGCAGGCAGCTCTCCCTTCAATGAGGGCTCCCCCAGGGGGCAATATGGCTTTGTATCCTCCTTCCATTTCCAGCACCACTACCAACATGCATGGCTGCTCAATATGTCCCAGCTGGGTCCAACCAGCTGAATGGGATGAAGAAAGTCCCAGTGCAACACTGAGGCCACAGTGCTATAAACGAGGCTATACCGTGTGGGAACCTGAGCTAGTACCATTTGTCTGGTTTGCTCTCCCTTTGAGTAAAATATCACCTAAAGCATGCCTCCTTGAACTGCCCAGATGGCTGAGGTGTCACCAAATGTGTGTGTTCCTGCAGGCACTGTGCTTTAGCTGGAGTGACCGCTGTCACCAGTGAGTGTTCTGGCTCTAACATCCACGACAGTGCCTGGGATCCCAGGGAGGTTCCAGCTGGGAGGGGGTGAGCAGCAGTGGGGCTCCCCAGGGTTGGGGTGGGAAGTCAAAGCTGGCAATGTCTGAGGGTAGTCCCCGGATCTGCTCATGCCACTCCTCTGCCTGTGCTCACTCAGTGCTCCTCTAAGTATTTTCTAAGGAAAAGGGAGCAATAGCAGCCCCATGGAGCCACACACCTTGTGTTTTATTATTCTTAAAGCTTCTCTTTTCCTACGTGTAAGTGCTCAAACCTTCCAAGTCACGTGAGTGCTACTAATCAACGTTTTCCTGCCCAGCCTGTTAAAACTTCCACTAACTCATCCTGAGTCTTCCATTTAAAGACATGATAACATTTTGTATCCAATTTCCCCTACAATTAGATTGTACAAACACTGTTAGTGCTTGCTGAGAATGAGACTATCAGTAACAAAACACTCCATCAACTTCCAGCTCTTTAACAAGATCCCCCTTTTTGTTTTATCAGTCCAACGTGAATCCCTCTGATCAGGTGTTAACAAGCCAGGCTATTTTCCCTTGATAATCCTCAAGCACTATAAATATATATTCACTCCTCAGGCAGAAAAATCACGTATAGTGTAAAGGTTTTTTGTTTTCCCATTCACTGCCTCATTTTTATAAATCTTTGATGTTTAAAATTATCCCTCCTTGCCCTTCAAAAATGCTTCATGCCTGGCAGATTTCCCCTTCTGGGATATTCCCAAAACAGAAATGGGAACTGGACAGAAGACATCCAGTAACTGAAAAGCCCTGAGGACAAAAACAAGAATATTGTATAAGAACACAAAACATTTGTATTTTATATTTATATAAGAACAGAAATAGCTCCTGCCTCATTACGCAGTTTCTTATATGGTGTTAAGGATGTTAGCATCTCTTGGGGAGAAAAGGCAAATAATGACATTGTCTGGAGTTGTGATCTGGAGCTGCACAGATTTTCAGTCAAAAAGCTCTTAGGACTACACATAACAGTTTCTAACATTTTTTTTTCTGTACCTTTGTTAAAAGTTGCGAATAATTTTAATGGTGATTTTTTTGCCATAGAATTCAGTAAGTCAAGGCCATAACACTTGAAATCTAGAGCCATTGTTTAACTTTTAAAATTGATTTTAGTATTTAATATTTAAACCAAATATTTAAATTAAATTAATTAAAATGTTGAATGCTGCACAAGTCAAAATCTATATCAATATTGTCACCTTTCTGGTTTTGTATTACATCAAACTCTACAAACTTTCCCCAGGACAACAGCACCACTTCCCAGGAGCTCAATATGTGAAGCATCTATCCACAAATAATCATAAACTCTTTTCATGACCACTAAAGTCTGAAATTAGCACTCAAATAGTGCTAAAGTGATTTTTTTTTTCTTAATATATGGAGAAAAATCACTTTTCGCGGACAGCTTGGAAACCATCTAAACATAGATCTGAAAGTTCTAAATGATATTGAAAACAATAGTTTAATTTATACCAAAAATAGAACAGGTAATGAATGAGGGGGAAAAAAAGAATCATAAAAACTATCTCCAGTGAAACAGTACTACAACGTGCTTCTCTGATGACATATGATCTTCTTGCCCTTTGTGTGAAAAACCTTGTCCCCTGACTGCAGTATTACTAATTGCCTTATCCTTAAGCCATCCAAGAGGAATAGTGGAGTTGGTATTAAGCATCCTCTGTAAAGATTAATTTGCAGATTCTGGCAATGCTTTTTTTCTCTTCTGTCAGTTTTTAAAGAGTTTTTCTGTATTCCTGGTTTGTCCCTTTTAAATTTAACCTCGGTAGCTTTCACTGCCAGGCAAAATAAAGATAAAGCAGAGACAGGATCAACCGATAAAGAATTATAGAACTCATCTATGCCAATCCACATGATTTTATGGAAAATAGACTTCCTGCTATTTCTTTTTTTTTATGAGATCACAATAATAAACATAATTGTTCACATTTAGCATAGGTATATTCCTGCAAAGTCATTTGGTTTAGCACCACAGCAGTTAAAACGTCAGTATAGCACACATTAAATGGATTAAGTTCTGGCCAGCTGCAGATTTCAAAAAGTACTTGTCGATGGGGAATTGTTACCTAATGGATGTGTTCCTTATGGAAATTCCCCAGAGGGCTGTTCCATGTCTAACACTGTTCAACATTTTTGTCAACCCTTTATTTGAATGGTCTTTTATAAGCTTTGATTTTTCTTGGTACATCTGACAGATTAGTTATCATTTAGTGATGTGTATGTTTTCTGCAAACTGTTAGCCTCTTTTTAGGCAGAGTTTTGCTGTAATTCTGTTGCTGCTTGTGACCTGCATGTAAAGTTTAACTTTTTAAGGTCTATTGTGAAAGTCCACATAGGATTCTATTTTTCTCTTTCAGAAATAGAAGAAGACACTTCCATTACAAGCTCTGGACAACTCAAGCAGCTGGAGAGTCCACTCTCTAATAAGTTGTGCTATGGAAAAGAAGACAGTTTTGTACCTTTTGTCCATGATTGGTTTAGTTATACATTGGAAGCCTCTACTCTGAATCTGCAAAAGAAGTTTAGCTCTCACTTAGAAGAATCTCTTTGACTGTAATCTTAACGAGAAATGCATAATACTGGCAATGTTTTGCACACATGTAAGGTTCTTTATCTAAGGATGTGGCAGCACTGGAAAATATTGAGTAATTTGGAGGACAACATAATATAATAATAATAATAATAATAATCAAATCAAATTCACCAAAAGCAATGCTGGTGATGGCACTTATGGCATTAGTCTGTTGATCTGAAGTCTGAGGAGACACCCTGCTTTGTGTCTATTCAGAAGTTAAAGGAAAGAGTCTGGGAGAGGTTACTGGAATAGGATGAAGTGAAAATAGTCCAGCCATTTTTGTTTGTTTTTTTTTTCTTTTTTTTTTTTGTTGTGCTTGTGTGTTTTGGTTTTTTTTTTTAATTATTATTTGGTACCATGTATTTTATGAAAAGACAAATTTTAAAGAGGGAGAAAGCATGACATCATTCGTCATACTGAGGGAAGAAGAGGTTTAAGTTTCAGAGGATGACAATGTTTGCACAAAGGGTGTCCTCTGGTTTTGGAGTGAGGAATCTGCAGATTTTGCATGTCATCAACCCTCAATAAAAGAATTGGATCAGCACAGGAGTTGTGAGAGTCTCCCCTGCAGACTAAAGCAACAGCCAGCAAATTAACAGGCAAAGTGGTAAATAGGTAGTGGGAAAGATTAGTTAGGAGTAAACCTTTTTGGAACAACTAGCTAAAAGCAATTAGCAGGGCAGCTAGAAGCAGCCCTGATCAGCAGGAAGAGCCAGGCACAGACATTGCCAGTAGAAAGCACCCACCAAGAGTGGCAGTAAGGGAAGGACCATTTGCCAATGGGGCTGTGTCTAGCTGTGAGGACTGCAAGAAGGAGACCAGGGCAGCCACAGAGGCCAGCCAACTGCCTCAGCGATGACTGCTCTAGAATAACCATCCTACTACTGAGTTTGCCTGACTCTGGATCAAAACCCATGAGCAACAAGAAGAGGACATGTATGGCTGGCACCAAAACACTGATCTTTCAAAGGCCTCTCTTAACTACTGCGGAGTAAAAGGTACCATGAGGGGGAATGGGATCATGCTTCCTTCTCTTGCTTGAATTTTCTAGGTTGGAAAGTTATGACTGGAGTTCAGGCATATGCTATAGCAGTGTAGTTACATGTTAAATTTTTTGTAGGTTGAAAAAGAGAATAAAAACCACTGCTAGTCTCATTGTTTATACTTTAAAAGCAAGCTACCAGTAGAAAATTTGCTATCAATTTACTTACCATTAGGTTCAAACTTCTTTATTTGCACATGGTATGCCTATAGCAAATAGCTCCCAAACTCTGGCTTCTGTTTCTTTGTTCTAAGGAACCCTTGGCCATGCAAGAGTCAGATGACTCTGATTCCCTCTTAAATGAGCAGTAAACCCAAACTCAAGAAAATGTTTTTACTCATAAGAGTTGGGAATATCCTTGTACCAATTATATTACTTGTAAACCAATTATATTACTTGAAATTATAAATATCCAGGCATACCTCTACTTTATTAAGCTGCATTTAAAGCTACCCTGATTAAAACTACCACTTCCCCCCCTCCCCAATTAGATATTGTGTTATGACTTTTTGCCAGTTTTACTCAGTCTGCTACTCAGATCTGTGGGGTGTGTTGTGGGACTTCTTGAAGAATAAGATATAGCATGACTTGAAGAAAGGAGATCAGTTCATAAAATGTGCTGGAGAATTTTTAAAGACCTAGAAATTCATGTCATTAGCAATGTGTTTTGTGCTTTTCGTCCAAATATCAACCACAAACTGCTTGGCCAATATTAAGCACTTCTGTTTCACAACAGCTTTCTGTCTTTGAGAAGCACGTCTGATGGACTTGAAAGATGAAACATGGAGAAGTGACGTGACGAACTAGAAGGTGGTACCCTGCTGAGAGAGAGGTCAGATCCATCCATTTCTAACAAAACCAAGAAAATTTAAGGGGTTTTGCAGTCAGTTTCCACAGCCACACACCCGGTCTTCTTGTCTGTTCACAGACCAGCAGTGTTTCTCCTTTGTAATTTTGTCTTATTTCTATACTTTCATGAAGGGACTTCAAGCAAACCTCTGTGGTTTCACAATATTTGTGTCTCAGTAAACTGTGTGGCAATTTTCCTCCTGGCAATATGTTGTCACTTATACTCAAGGCTGGACTGTTCTAGGAGCCAAATGAACAATACTACTGAGTAATGGTGAACATCTCAGTTTTCTTTAGACTGGTAAAATTATTGGCAAATTCAACCCTGAGCTGCAGACTGCAATTTGCTCTCTCTTAAAGAACATGGAAAACTGCTGTGAAGCACAAGCTGTCAAGATTATGTGGTGCAAGCAATTATCTTCTGTCTTGACTGGGCTGATGTGGGTTGGGCACACTTGTTTCCATTGTAGTCATATAATTTCTAAATGAAGTCACAAACTGGTAGGCAAAAGTACAGAAAAGGTGTCGTGAATGTCTCAATGTGGCTGCTACTGGATGTTACAGCATCTGCCATACTGACCTCTGCTCTCTGATAAAGCAAGGAAAAGGGAGTTCATTGATCATTTAATGTGGTGACAGTGTCTCGGGGCTTAGGGCTTCATAGGCTCCACTGTGAAGCGAGTGGATTGGTTTCAAAGCTTCAGTAAAGCCCCAAATGAGTAAAAGTAATTTATGTGATAACAAAGAGAGAACTGCATTCAAAGCTCCCAATTTAGTCATGAACAAAGGATAAAATCAAACAACACTAAGCAGAGATAAGCTCTTTGGGGTCTGTTACTGATAGTGCATGTGCAAAGAGGAGAGAAGGGCATACAAAGCATCATCTCCTGCACCTCTGCCATTTAAGAAAGGATCATGGTAAAAGGAAAAGTAGCAGCATGCTATAAGAGCAGATGATTTTCTCACTGTTTGCCTTCTGGTGGGGAGTCATGTATATGTTGAAATATTTCCCTTCTCTACCTGCAGCAGCATACCACAGGTAGAGTTTTATTTTGGTTCAGTGAAACAAGATAATCTATAGTAGCACAAAATGCCTCACATAAATATTGCAGCTTAAAAAGTAGATATAACCATGGTGGTGAGGAACTCTGAGCTTACAGAATTGCATAGTTTAAAAACTGAAGAAGTCTGTCATGGGGTACATGGTTCTGGGATGAAAGTACAAAGCACCTTTATTAATATTATAAAAAAAATTACCCATAGATGAACTAAATCTGAACTAAGCTTTTCGTCTGAGGCTTCCTTAGACTGTCAGACTTCTGTTTGCAAAGTTTACATGCTTCCTGGGTTTGACCAAAACCAGGGCTGCTGAAATAACCTGAGAAATGTTATTGCTCTGATGTTTCTGAGCCAGCTAGGATTAAGAATGACTGGAAATGTTATGGAAAAGCCTGTTTTCATGAGATTTCCATCCAGATATCTAGACCAAAGGGGTTTCTTGCTCTGTGAACTTACAGAACACCTTTCAGTGATCTTTGAAGTAAACTCCTTGTTTCCTGTAGCATAAAGAAAAGCCCCCACTGCTTTGTATCTATGCAAATTACAACTTATAGATCAATATAAGCTCATCTTTTAAGACCTGACCTTTTGTTTGAACTGTTAACACCTGAAAGACAGAGGGTTTTTAGTTCTCAGAGATGGGTATTACAGTTTGGTTGTTCAACTAGGAAAATATTGTGTTATAATCTATCCTTTTAGGACTGTGCAATAAGCATAGGAAATACCATATTCTTCTAAGCCAAGAGAAGCCAGAATGTACAGAGTTAAAGTCCTAATTCCATCCTTAGGGTACCTTGTTTTCTTTACACAATTACCTGTGGTCTCAGTCTGTTAGATGATCTCTGCTTCCCATTTGCAGCACTACTGAGGCAATTGACTTAGGGATGAAGTTTCCAGCTTCAACTTGAAAGATACCTTGTGTTTGTGGATTCAGGTCAGACATTCCGTGTTACCTGAACTTAATTGCTGTTTGTTTTCGCTTTGCATTGTCTTCTAAAAAGCAGTCCAGGGAAAAAGGGAGGCCTGGGAAAAACAAACTGCTTTGCAGACCAAAATGGCTTCAAAAGCAGCATTAGGACCACCTCCAAGTTTAAACAAAGCTCCAGCAGAAAGGTTATCTCCTTGTACCTCAAGTCTTGCTTTTTCCTGCAGAAGCTCTGATTTTCTCTTTTTAGGTGATAACAAAACCCAAGACTGCTCTTACCTTACTCTTGTCTCCCATATCAAGTTCAGACTGCTTGTGAGGGCAATGTTACCCTACTTTGCCCCACTTTTCCAGTTTTGCCCAAAAGTTTTTTTTCTCAGCCTCATACAGGGATTTGGCCGTTAGTGACTATAATTTCTGTCACAGTTATCTCTAGTATCCACCTACCATTGTCATCTTCGGTTAGCAAATGCATAGTCCTGCTTATCCTTTCCTGATTTAGGCCAAGCAACCCCCTTCTTGATTTTGGGCGTCCTGTCAAATTTCGGTCAGTCTGTCATGCATTTCTGAATGCTTCAGGCACCACTGAAAGGACACTGCCATTAGAATATGCACTTTGTGGTTTCACGTATGTTCACATTGCAGCATTTCTTTCTACTTTTTTAGCACAGATACAACAAATGCTACCTGGATGTATATTGTAGGCTCAAATTGTAAACTGTATGACTTAAAACTTTATTTGACTTTATACCTAGTGAATTACTCTTCCGAGTTTAATCTATATGCTGATGATCTTTGCAATACTTTTGAATATTTACAAATGACAGTATACACTGTGGAGACACTGCACTCAAGATTGGCATGTTTCATCAGAATAAGCAGATGAAATACCTAGGTTAAACCGGAGATATCTTGTTATCATAGTTTATTGGGATCCTGCAGACGACCTGATTTGCAGTAAATGTTTGTCAAACATTGTAACTAAGACATAGTGGGGTGAAAACAGTGAGCTAATGTTATTAGTTCCCATGAACAAATGACAATTAGTTCCTAATTCTCCTTTCTTTTGTCATAATTTAACCTACAAACATGCACAGTTACCATTGCTCTGATTAAAACAGTGAAGAAAGACTATCTGGACTGTTCAGTAAATCTTTTAGGAGTGAGTTCTTTGTGCAAACTACAGTTACTCAATAAACAGATTCTATTCTGCCAAAGCAGTATAGCAAGTGAAAACTCATTGTGGAATCATAGATTATTTTAGGTTGGAAAAGACCCTTAAGATCATCAAGTCCAACCATTAACCTAGCCCTACCAAGTTCATCATGTCCTTAGGGACATAGCCATGTCCCTAAGCATCATCTCAGACTTTGTGTAGGAACTCAAGGTAGAAGTTAGCTCATAGTTTGTAAGAAAATCTTTCCTCAGTAGGTGGGCTGTTCTGTATTGTTACTGTTTTAATATAAAATTCTTTTTACTCCAAAGAAACAACTCACCACTTTGATGTTATAAACTTATGAAAATATTTATTACAGGAACGGTGATGAAGTTATATGATTCTATAACTGTCCTCTAAACCATTTTTCTTCAAGTTAAATGGTTCTCAAGTTCAATCACAATATCCATAATCTCCTTCCTGAACATTATTTAACCCCAAAGTCATTAAATTTCTTAAGTATTAGCAGCACTCAATTAGTCCATCTCTTTCAAACATTTTTTCCAGTTCTGGGAATGTAAGGTTTTTTCACTACTGAATTTGTAGTGAAAATGTATTCCCCAACATGGACCTAGTATACAGTGAGATAGCCTTCACTACACTCTTACGATCTCACTATGAAAATCTTTAAATTGCATTTATATGTTTCAAAATCTTGAGCAAAACTTTTATTAGATTTATATTGGGGTATTATTGAATAAACCAAACAATGTTTTCTTTTCCTTCATGCTGAATGGGTGGGGTGGGTGTGTACAGCTGCACTACTTACAGTGGAACCACTCTCTGCCCCACAGAGAGAAGAGTGGATCTGGCTGTATTCTGATGGATTCATTCTGTTTTAACACCAGGATGAATGAAAATGGAACTTGGCCCAGTAACTTTTAACAGATCGGTGTGTAGAAATGTCATCTGAACCCCACAGACAAAAATGTGTAGACTCCCACTGGCAGTCAAGGAGTTTGGACTGGATCCTTTATTCTCTGAGCCATTACATGTTATCTCCTTTTTACCTACCTGGGCCCCAGCTTATGTGTGACAGCTCTTGCAGATAGTGAGAGTCCCATTGTTTTCCATCTCTTACACTCTTTTTTCTCAAAACAGTTGGTTTCCCTAGCAGAATTAATTCCAGATTTATTCTGTAAATCCTAGTCGCTTTCCTTAGTCACTCTAGGCACTGCGCCAATGAGTTCAGACTAAACAGGGGATTTGAATTTTACTTTAGCATATATGTATTGCACAAAAGCTGTGATGCGTAAGTTTAGTTCCAAGAACTGCAGTAAAACAGTTGTGTAAGCTTTAAAATTCGAACGTCAGTGATAACTTGCAGAGGGAATTAGAGGCACTTAAGAGGAAGCCCTCACAGACTTTCTTTTTTTAATGACTAAATGCGTAAGAAGGTGGGCTGTGAACTATGACTCCTTCACCTGAAGAAATGGATGAGATCTAATTAACCTTGGGCTACTACTTTTTGATATGCTGCGTGCCTGTGGTTTCCAGGTGTGGATTACAGGAAGGTGTTGAACTCTGTCCCAGTAGAGATTGAGACATTTTTTAACAGAGAGGGGAAAGACACTGCCTGTGTCTGCATGCTACTGAGGCATTTGTTTAAATGTGGTTATGACACTTGGGAAAGCAAACCACACCTTTCCCAGCTCTTGGAAATCACCTTGCAACCAGTGCAGCTGGCTGTTCTATGCTGCCTGAGAAAACTGGATGTCTGTTAATGTTCGCTAGGAACCGTCAGTCCAATCGGTAGATATAATTTGCTGAATTGGGCTGTATGTTACAAACTCCCCTTTGCTTTGGAGAACAGTAGGGATTTTACTCAGGCATAGCTGCAGTAACTGTAGCTCAACTAGTGAATATTTTCTTAAGGCAGACAGCTTAGCCATTTGACCACTGTATTCTCTTGCATGTTATGAAAATACTTGCCAGACCCCTGGACAAAAGGATGTCTTGCACCTTATATTTGTGGAACTAATTGGATTTCCTTAATTACTTAGGGGCTTTATTGTTGTGGCTCAGCAGAAGGTGCTCAGACTTTATCTCTAGCAAACATATGAGAAATGCAGTCCTAGGCACCCACAACCCCTTGCCAGTGTTATCAGCTGATTAACAGCACAAGAAATAACAAAACAGCTCAAAAGGCATCACAGGAGTAAATGAGTTAACCACTTACAGAGCTGATGAGGCTGACTGCTAGAGAAAACCCAACTTAATCCAGTTTAAAGGCCTTTTTGTCTAAACTAAAACTGTTAAAAGAGGATTTGCTTCCTGGAAGATGAAACAGTTGTGTCCAAGTTTTTACTCTGCATGGCTGCGAAGACACATCTGTTGATACATTTGGGGAACTGTTCTGGCTTTAGTGACCAGCTGTACCGGAAATATATGTGGGGATCTTCTTTGAGAAAATCTGTGCCATGTGTAAGGCTAATTAATAATGAGAAAAAGACTAAAGTTTTTCAGCCGCAAGCTTTCACCACTGATTTAATGTTGGGGGAAGCCATTGGTTAGAGTTGGGGTGAGTCTGCACTGGGGATGAGAAAGGAGAAGCAATGAGCACATTCAATAGTCTGCATGTGCTTTATAGAAGCACAAAGAAGACAGCTACACTTCCTCCAACCAGGTACAGCTGGGATGAACCAAGCTCCCCCTGAAACCTTGACAGTGCAGGGAAGGTTTTCCCTCGCCACATACGCTCAGCCACACTGCAGTGCAGCAGCATGCACCATCCCCATCTTCCTGGAAGCATTGACACTGCTGGCAAGGGCCCTGGTGCTTGGCACCAGGAACTAAAGTGACTGACTCCTAAAAGCATAGGCACAACCCTCTGGAGACAAGGTACAGAGAACCATGAGTTAACTGGCTAGATTTTCCAGTCTTAATGTCAGCTGGATATTTCACTGATGAATATCAGAAATACAGAAGGCATGAGGAGGTAGAGCAGGAAAGCCCTTTCCTTTTTGCCCTTTTCCACCCAACTCTATGGTTTTGCCCTCTTCACAGCATCTCCCCACTGTGAGAGCCCCACTCCTTCCCTTGTCTTTCTGTAACAAGGTCTCATCTCCTGCCTTGCCACCAGGACATTTACCCATCTTCTCCTGTCCTTTCACCCCTACTTTGTCACTTATCTCCACCCATATCCAGTGTCCTCATGAGCTCAGGATCACGTAGGCATGTTCCACTAGTTGTAAGAACTGCTTCATTAGTTCATGTCTGAACATTCTGCCCTCTCTGAAGAAGCATAACACTATGTGAGTCAGTGCTGTGGAAATATCTTATTTGTCAAACCTTTGCTTTTTGCTCGCCTGGTGAGGGATTGGTGGGTTTATAAAAAATATACTATTAGAACATGGAGAATCTTGCTTTTCTGTGGATAATGATGTAATGTATGCAGCTGTCTGGCTTTAGGGCAAAGCTAATGGAGCTGTTATGGGCAGTACAACCCATATTCTGGAAATGGAAACCCAGAGTGAAATGAGGATTTTACTCATCTCAATCTAACACAGCTGATTTCCTCCTCATCCTCCCATGCAGCTAGAAATGGGACTCATGAACCTGCTGTGGCCTTTTTTGAGCTCTCTCCCTGCAAAAGACCTTTGGATGATTTGATCTTTCAATACGCTTCATTTAATCTACAGAGATTACAGAGAAAGGTTATAGGGTTCAGTCACCATTTGTGAACCTGTGCTAAAAAGGGCCTCCTAATGGCACGCTGCATCTGCAGTCTTTCCTCATGGGCCCTTCTGTTTCAGTGAGCTGAATTAACTCAATGAATTCAGTAGACTGAATATATTTTCCATTATGGTATATTCCCACCTGTTTTTTGTAGAAGCAGCCTGAGATGTACATCTATATCCCCATAGCTTCAATAAATATCTAGTCATGTTCACTGCTACTTGTTTGCACTACTGCTTTTCAGTGTCTTTGTGAGAACAGCTTGATGCTGAATCTTCATCATCCTTTTCCCACCTCAGGTTTCCCATCCCTAACATTAGCATGTAATGGAGTAGTCCATGGCTCACCTAACTTGGTATATCTTGTCAACACAATGGTACAGATATAATGGCTACCACTGGTGGTCCATACTGTTACCACATTGGTTTGTTCTGAGTAGGATATAGTGGACTGCATTTCAAGGGGTCTGGATCACTGATGCATTGCTGCAACCCCTCTGCTGTGCTAGATAATGATAACATTGATATTATATTGCAGTGACAGCAGGAGAATGAGCAACTTCTGCATTTTAAGCTCCTTTTAGTACTTACAAAGGTATTTATGAAACTGAATGACCAAGACTTCTTTGTGATATTCTGTGTTGATCAGCATGGTAGTTTTTAGGACAGACTTCTGCATCTATACACAATTCTGCTGGAGTATGCGGGACTCTGTGAGACCAGGAGCTTGTGGGCAACTAACTCAGGTGTTGTATAAAAGGAATGCCAGACTTTGTGCTAAGATTGCAGAAATGTGCAGATGTCACCCAGTCTTATACTGTGTGGTTCCTGGATCCAACTGAGAAAGCAAAAGGTCATTGGAGAAGGAAGAACTGAAGACCTCACATCTCCTTGTAGAAGTACTTTGAGGTTGTGGATGAGGATTTCAGAATCCTGGTGTGGGCTAACTGACACTAATTAGCTACTAAACTCAAGAAAGGCTTTTCTGACAGCCAAATGCCTACAGAAATCAGTTCAGTTGACTACAGTGGGAGGAAGGTTAGTGGTGGGGAGTGTATGAATGCTTCTGCAAAGAATACTCTTATGATAGTTGGGTAGGTGGAAGCTGATGCAGGTATGTTGAGTTCTTTAACAAAAATGATGAGGGTTTTTTTAGCCAAAATAGATCCATTCCTTAGAAATTCCATTTGAAAAGAAGAAAGGATAAGGAAAAGTAAAAAAACATCTGCTGTCAGCACTGGCATTTGTGGCTGTTCCCCTTAGTCAAATTTAAATTTCTGGCACGCTGATTTGATATAAATGTTTTGAGCAACCTTCATTCTTATTCCTCAAGCAAAGACAAAGGAATATCAACTCTAATTTATGTTCAACTCTGTTATGTTTCTCAGTTGCGTCAAAATGCAATAGTTGTAGAACACCTGGCAACACTTAGTGAACTGAAGTCCTTATGCTCTGCTTTTAGCAGAGGACCTGAGTTTCTCTTACTTAGTCCCAGCTAGGCCTGTAACTAACATTTCAATGTTTGCTTTCCTACTGACATTGCCCTGACGTTGACCCAAATCTTCTGCAAAGATAGGTGGAGGCATATTACCTTAGAATTGCTCTTGGAAAACATGTGCCATTTGGTTGGTTTGTTGCCTGGCAGCATTGGCAGAGGTCAGGAAGACTGTTTTTTTTAATACTGTTGGTTTTGCTCAGTTGTTCTGAGCAAAGATAACATTTATATATAGCAAGCATGTTGTGACCTCAGCTAGGTCCTTCTCATGACAACTTCAAAGATATTTGCATTGATGGAAATGTGTTCTGTCAACAAATACAGACATTATTTTGCATGTGTTAGTTGTTATAATTGCTTTCTCTTTTGAGGGAGGCAAAGGTGAAGGGAAAAATTCTTCAAGGACTTGTGGCGCAAACTAAGATGTGCAGTCACATGTTGATCTTGCACAAGCAAAGGCAGCAAAAGAAACTCATGCAAATAACTACACACCCATTTCAAGCTCCTTATTACTGTGTGCACCACTTCTGTCATCACAGTGTCCAGGCTGAGAATAAATCCCATTATTGCTTAGGGCGGAGGAAAGTGTTTCATTGCTTCATAAGATACAAGACATCAAAGTGCAAAAGGAAGTAAACACTGCTCTTCTAGTAGTGTGCCCATTGATATGCATGGAGTAAGACAAGGCCATATAAAACATATTAGAACAAATGAAAATGTGAATTTCCTTTACAAATAGCTGCTAGAGGCAAGATGCTAAATATATCTGCTCTGATGGGTATGGTGGGAAAGATAGACGTGCAAGGGAGGAGTGCTCCATGTGAACATAGTGTGACTTGTAAGAAAGTAGGGTGCTTCGCCCTGATGAGGCATTGCATTAGGTTTTATCAGCTCATTAGTAAGGCAGCAAGATGCCTTAGTGCCAGTCTGCAGTGAAAGTGATGCAAAGGCCTGACTCATCTGATAGAAATGTGCCAAAACTTTCCAGAAAGGATGAGTGCTTTAAAATATGCATTTTTTTGGTGACAAGGTAAAGAAAAGGAAAGGGAGTGGGTAGGTGAAGAACCTCATAGTGGATAGAGGACATTTCAGTGACTCTTTTGTAATTCCATGACAGATTTTCTGCAGGTTACACTTCATAGAAAACAAAGCTTTTCTGTGGGAAGCAAAAATTCAGTTCTTATTTTAAAGGGACCGGGATGTCTTTGAAACTCCTTCTGTAATCATGAGTATGATCTTGGTTCTAAAGCAGTCCTGATAGGCAAACCCTTAGATAACCACTGAGATAAAAAAGTAAAGCATCTGCAGAGGGCTGGATTCTTACAACCGCTATGACACTTCTGTGCCAGAAACGAGCCAATGTGCGGGAGCTTGACTCTGGTCTGTTGTTTGCTCTGGACTTCATTTCTGGATTTCAAGTTTCTGGTGGCCTTTGATCAGATCCTTAGCACAAAATTATTGTAAAATAAAGAGGAAACCAAACTTGGACTTGGAATCTCTGGCGCTGTTTGAAACATATACAAAGCATGAAGTTTGGCTAACCTTGCTGAGATGCTGTTGCACAATTGTGTATGTCAGAGATTAGTAACTAGCCCTCATGCAGATCCTGCTGTCTTGGTGGTCTTGAAAAAAGCATATATTTTTAAGTCAAAGTAGTTTTTAATGCCAAACAATAAGTGTCTGCTTATTCAGATAACGCCACTGCAATTCAGTTTCAACTTGTATGATGCTGGCAGGCACCATCAAGTTTCTTGCAGACCCTGACCATGTCTGTCAGCTGTGGAGTCACAATATCACAATCACAATTTAATGAGTGATTCCTTGTCTTAAATATTACTGCCCTTTCTCCTTAGCAATGGAACAATTTAAAACACCCTTCTCATGTACAGAAGTGTTGTTACTTACACTTTACACAAAAGTAGTTGAAGCGCGATAGACTCAAGTCTATAAGCACGATAGACTTCAATAATGGTTAGTTATCTCTATGCTTCAAAGATTAAGCATAAATAGTTTTTCCAGGGTCACAAGAGAGGCTCTGGTAGACTGGAGAACTGAACCCTGGCACACTAATCTTGCCTTCACTCTTTCCATTAATATCATGGTGTTCCAGTAGGCTACATCTTTTTGGTAGGTCTTCTCCCATTCTTTCACAGGTAATATTCCCAAAGGTGCAGTGTTAGCTTCTGTTTAGAGGTAATTAGTGCAAAAGTCTCAGAGAAAGTTAACCCTTTTAAAGCTCTTCCATCTGTTTTTACCTGATTCTTCAATCTCCATTACCAAAGCTTCAGTAAGTGGAATACATATCTGACAGAACTACTTTGCTACCCTTACTGCTCATAAAAAGAGAGGAATATTATACCTGAAAGGGATACTATTTCATTTATTGTTGGTGCAAATCTATGATGGCATTTTCTATTTCTCAGTGGACAAGCCATTGTGGGCACCAAAGTGCTCAACTAAGATACATGAGCATCTCCAGCAGGTGATTCAGATTTTAGATGGCTGAAGTACCACATGGAGATATGGGTTCCTTTTCGCTATAGAAGTCTCAGATTCCTGATTTTAACCACCAAACAGTAAATGAGATGAATTTTCCACTTAAAGCTATATTTTAAAAGTTTTTTATGTACTGAATATCCTGTCAAATTTGTCCCTGGTGTGTCTGAGAACAATATTGTCTGTCACATGTAGATGAACAATTTGTTCTCCCTAACTATGTGCTTAAAAAGTACAGTGCAAAAGATTTAAGTGCTATTATTTGACAAAAATACTTTAAAGAAAAGCAAAATACTGAAAAAATTAGAACAGAATAACACAGATAAAAAGTCAGGGGTAATTATCACTACACAGACCTTGCTTAAATCAAAGCTCTCTGACAGATTTTCAAATGAATGGCAAATAAGACAGTGTGACAAAAAAATCAAAAGAGTGGGAAAAGTAAGAGAGATGCAGAGATGCTCCAGAAGAGCATCTATATCAGCATGGAGTAGAATCATCTAGAACAGATTTACAGGGTGAAATATTTGATGCTGAGGATCTGACACCCATACTGGTTGCATTTTGGAGAGTTATTTAACATTAGCCCTAGGTTGTCCCCATAACAACCATAGTGGTCCAAGCAGATTACTCCAGAAGGGCCTCTTCTAGTCCAGCCACAGCTGAACAGATTCTGGGTCACTCCATCTGAGGTTGCTGCACAACGGGAACCAAAGCACAGTAGGAGGAAACGATGGGATTTACTTCAAATGTATAAATCTGTTACAACATGAAATGCTAATGTACATGCACCATGTGACGTGTAGGCCTTCAGAATGATCTTATGAAGAGGTAACGTCTGTGTTTTATCCCAGCAATCTGACACCAGCTTTATGAGCATATTACATGAATGAGTCTGCTCTATTTCAAAGATATGCAGCAGTGGTAAAGCTGTGCTCTTGTTAAACCATTACCACAAAGAACACTTACACCAGCATACTTAGAAAATCTCCTGATCTTCACTAATACCAAATCCATTACTGAATACAGGCGTGGATTTTGCTCAGAGCTCACAGTTGTCTGGGGAATTTCAAATGAAAACATCAGGTGGGGATAAAAAAGGGAACATTTTATTTGGAACTGTCTTATTTTGAGTTCCATTCACCAAGTCAAAACACAATATAAGAGGTGAGAAGAAGCTGCCCTTGGGTTCCACCTCCTCCAGTGAAGCACCTCTTAAAACCAGAAAAGCTCAAGCTAATGTTTTGTTTTGAACCTTCAGAGTTTAATGCTCTCTGTGACCTCTAATGCTGGAATACAGCTGGGATATGAAAACCACAGTACTCTTGTCAGTACTACATGAGCTGTTATGGAGAAGGGAACAGAGGTTGCTCAAGCTCTGCCAGCAAACATAGCACAAGTTTTGTTCTTGTGTGTGCCAGCATTTGCTTCCCACATCAGAGAATCCTTTCTCAAACTTGATGTTTTCTTGCTTTGTTCACTTCAACTATGTTTCAGGCATCAGGATGTGCTGGGTTGTGCAGTCTTTGCCATGGGAAAACAGGCTGCAGCTCCATGTTAGTTTAAGCCCGTCTCCTAGTCCTGCTGATGAAGGACCACTCTATTTTGTATGCCACCGAGGAGCCCTTGCTTATCTGCAGTTTCAGCACGCAGCTGAGGTGGATGCACACATTAGGTCTCCTGACCAGAACTGATCAACTGTGAAGTTTGCCAACACAATGAATTCAACTCCCAGGTTGACTAGTTAGGTTTTCCTTGAAGGTGCTGCAGCATGGAAGAGAGGAACACTTGCAAGGACTTGAGGTGGGAGCAGGAGGTTGGAGCTGAACACGAGAGTCTCCTGTGCATGACTTAAACATCCTTTTGTTAAATCTTCCCCTGAGCTTGGTGCTATGCTTCCATTGATTTCCAAAAAGCTGTGTTGATGAGAAATTTCAGATGGATATCCACATTAGGTATTTCAGATACCTTTAAAAGATGGTTATATTTTACTTCAGAATGCTTTCAGTTGTGAGGATTAGGAGCATAAAATACTTTTACCTGAGCATCAGCATAGTCTGTTGTTGAAATTCATGGTTTTCAGCAGAGGTACAAAGGTAGTCAGGTGTCTAATGATTCACTCTTAATGAATAGTGATGGGACTACACTGCTTAGGCAGTTTTTCAGACTCCCCTTGATGTGTCTCAATATTTAGGCCCTAACTACCTCTGTACATCTGGCCCACACTGGCTGGCAGTCTATGAACTAATATCATTGACTTTTATTGACTGGAAGCCTTTGAATATTTTGTTTGTGTAGAGTTTATTTGAGCAATACAAATTCCTATTTGGCAGGCAGTTTGGGTTCCCTCTGAAGGGGCTTGTCTGCATTTGATGGCTTTACCACTTTAACTACAGTGGTATAATTGAAACAGCAACACAGAAAATACTCGAGGGAACAGGCAATTACACTGGTAGCAAATTGTTTATATTGGCCTAGCATATTATGGAACAAAATGAACTGTACCAAAATAACACGGTTTTCTATCAATATATTAGTCTGAACAAGGGTGTTACCCTGTAGATTTTCTGGCCTTGAGTCCTCTTTCTAACTTGTTTAGACATGTTGGTGCAAAATAAAAGCTATTAAGTTTAATAGAGTTACAAAGTGAATGATATTTCCCCCTCCACCTTCAAAATCTCCACGGCTGGCAGGTCTAAACATTCTGTTGATAACCTGCTTGGCATAGAGATCAGTTTTAATAGACCCCTTTGACTTCACAAGCTGTGAGCAATGTTATGAACTCACTGTGGTGTAAATGAAGGCAGAGTGTGGCTCTTCCTTCTTATCTCAGCTGCTTTGATGGCATGGAGAAGATAAAGAACATACTGCTGCTTTTGATGCTCCATGAGAAGAAAGCAAAGAATTAACACTGCATTACCCAAACCTTTCCCTGTGAACTACTTTGAACAGGTCTTTAAGTTGCTTTGATTATTTTTGTTTGTTTGTTTTCATCTGCTTTGACCTTAGACTACTCAAATGTCTGGAACAGCTAGAAGATTTCAAAGGAAAAATGGAAAGCAGAACAGGCATCTTGAGCAGAGGATTTTGCCTGCCTGGATTTCTGACGTGCAGTGAATGAGCCTGTCTGTGCGACTGTCACCTCCTGAAGACCTGATGCCTTGATAAGAGGTCGAAGAAGGCAAGCATGAAGCAATGGGAGGGACAACAACACACAAGATAATAGAGAAAATCAGACTATAAATGCAGAACAAGAGCCAGAGCTGACCTGTGCAGCTCCATCCCAGGCTGCCTGAGCAGCATATTGGGCTGGGTATAAAATGAAGCCCTCAGCTCTCCATGTTCAGCTTATGGCTGGTTCATTCAGTTTATGACAAGTGGAGAGCACAGTTGTCCAGGCCACAGAAGATCCCTTTAAGGTCTTTAATTTTTCCTGTGTTCTCTCCAGAGAGACCAATAGAGTGGAGCCATGGCTCACACCTCTGAGAATTCCCCTAGGCATTGGCTCATAGGGTTTATACATTGCTCTGTTCCACCAGGCGATATCTAAATCTGTTAAAAAATCAGTCTTGCCTTCTCCTTGATGCCCAGATCCTTTCTTCAAAAGGTCTGTTGGCTCCTAAACCACTTACTGTCTTCAGTCGTGCCCATCCATCACCCCTTGCTATGCTGAAGACTCCACATGTCTGTTTACAAAATGTTCAAACAAAAAGGAATTTGGGAACTGGCCTGAAATCCCTCCTGTGTGCTCTTAGCTGGCAGACCTGCACTTCCCTCTGTAGATTGCAAAATGTTTTATAGCTCCTTTTCTCCTTTTTTTCCCCACTTCTATTCATTCTTTCCCCAACCTCTTGCTCTCTCCACTGAGATAACTACAGTCACATAAGAGATGAAACCTTAAATGGCAGGTTTGAAGGTTTTCTTGCCTTTATATGCTGTGTACCACACAAGTGCACCAAGCAATAAATTCTCCTTAAATCTCGCCCTGCCCATAGCATGGAATGCTTTTCATTCCACCAATTGTATTTTACCTGCAGAGACTGTAGCTGAGGTTTCATGTGAAAAGCAAAAGCTGTGTGAGTTTTGAAGTTATTTGACAGGTGAGGGAGAAATGCTTCTGAATGTTTTCCACAAAGAATGTTTAAATACTTTTGTAGTGAAGTGAAAGTCTGAAAACCAACAATCTCGCAAACAGAATTCGATAGTAGGTTCTGATCACACTGAGACTTTCATCAAATACAACCAAAGAGGATTAGGCTGGAACTGGATATGGGCAAAGTTGTGCAGATAAATAATAAATCTGCAAATTAACAAAAAGTGATCTCTTCTCTAATAGTATTCAAAATGGGGCTAACTTTTGCCTCTTAACAGAGCACCAGAAAGGCGTTTTGCTGCTGAGAGTTTGACCAAAGTTACAACATCATATAGAATCGTCAAATAAAACTTATCAAGACCTTCTTTTTTTTTTTCATTAACTTTGGGCATGTTAGCTTTCTTACAGTATGTCACTGTTATGTCACTATGTGAAAGCTTTTGCTGCTATGAAGTATTAAGATTCCCTCCTCTAGACTGCAGAATTTACACTGCCTCTTTCTTGGTGCTGAGAGACAGAAGTTCATCCTGCACACCAAAGCAAATAACAGTTTTTCATTGCTTCTTCCATCACTCTTACCTCAGCAACCGGTTTGTTTGAGGGCAGCACCACATGGTTAATTCTGGAACCACCAAGTTCATTCTTCTCAAATGTCCAGAGTGGCAAATCATCATCAGAGCAAGATGTGGAGCCTGTCTCTTCAGACGGCATAGTGTTATGGCTCAAAGTAAATGGAGCCATGTGGGGCCCTGGACCCAACTCTGCGTGCTGCCATGTGGAGGAGTCAAAGATAAAGTCTGCTCTCACTACTCCACCAGCAAGTAAAATAATCTTCATATTTCAGGGAACCCTGTTCACTTAGGGAGGCAAGAGCAGAGGATCTGGCCCTTTGTGGGAAGCTGTTCCTCAGCTGAGATTCAGCCCTGCGTGGAGCCTGAAGGATGCCTGACTCCTTTCTAGTCCTGGTGAGGAGCAAATGAGGAGCTCTCCTCTTTCCTCCTGCCACCCTGACTGTCTCACATGATCAGCTCCTGTCTGTGTCACCACTTAAATTCTCTTCCTGCTCCCTGACTCTGCTTTTCATCTGATCCCCAGCCTCTCCCCAGTTGTTCTTCTCTCCCCTGTCCCCAGCATGCCTGGCTCATCCTTCTGGCCTGCTCCCCATCTCCACAGTGGCTGATGTCCTCAGCACCGAGTAAAGATGAACAGCCACTATTTGATATCCCTGTTGCCACATAAGTACATTTCCATATTGTGAGGAAGCCTGCCCAAGTCCTGTTCCTCCCTTAGCAAATTGAGAGCTAACACCAGCTGGTAACAGCTTGCAGACACAACTTGCTGACTGGGAAATATTCCTGACAGCAGCAAGAAAGCCCAGATTATCAATCCTTGATATCATGAAAACTTTAAATCAAATTTGTTCCAGCATCTGGTTACTGATCAAAGCAAATCCTTAAAAAAAAAAAGAAAAAAAGAAAGGGGGGGGGGGGGAAGGAAAAGCAAAAAAAAGGAAAATGCTTAATTATTTCCTGATAGGCTTAATAACCTGGAATTAGGGAAAGCATTTATATCAAGTTAGGAGACTGACTCATGACCACCAGTGAAGTGTGTGTCAAAGATCCTTCTTGAAACAAGCCATACTGATTGCCTTACAAAGGATCCCACCAAGCCAGTTACAGAGCACCAGCATTCCCTCTATAGCCCTCAGCAAGTAGAACGTCCCTAAATTTATATTCCAGGTTAACACAGCAGAAGTTATAAATCCTCAGGTTTTATTAATAACTTCCTAGCCTGCTGCTGGCTGAAGAAACAGCTTCAGGGTGACATGCCGGCAGCCTGCCAGGACTGATGAGGAGGTCATCAAGAAGAATGACACAGGGTCTTGAGAGTGGTGCATGGCTGGAACACACGTTTGGATTAGAAAGCTCCTGAGATCCCTTTCAACTGGAATTGCTCTAATAATTCTGTGGGAATATATAAGCATCCTCAAACAACTGTTTCTGTAACATTGGGGATCCAATCCTCAGATCTATTCTGCTATCACCTCATAACAGATTATATCTCCTTCCCATTAACCAGATTTTCATCTTTGGCATCCTGTCCATATCCTCTCCATTTCTCCTGCTTTGCAAAGTCCTTTTCCTTCTCAACACCATTCATATCTTTTTTTCTTCATATCTGTGGCTTAGGAGTGTTTTCTGTATCTTTCTGAAACTTTCTCTCCTAACATCACCACTGGTTACCTGCCACCTTTTGGTTGTCTAACCACTCAGCCTATGCCAAATTGATTTCCAGAATATTGCCTTCTTATCTCAGCATTCCTGATGTCATAATGTATTTTTCTTATTCTTTATTAGCATCTATTCTCACACTAACAAGATCAAATTCTTGCTACCCATAAGGTTGCATATAATTCCATAATTTAATTTCTTCTTGTCCTGGGTCTTTACAACCAAGTTGCTTTCTTTTCTTATAAAGGTTACTTTGGATTCTACTGCTATGAAGCCTTCCAGCAATATTATTGAGGCAAATGTCCATTTTCCATTTTGCGTTCCCACTATTTATACATATATCATTTAATTGTTCCTTGTGGCCTATAAATACCTTTCTGAAAGAACAAGCAGCTTCAGCCTGGGTGGGAAGGTCCATGCAACAGCTGCTGCATGGTGAAGCCTGTAGCACATTCCCTGCAGTGAGTGGTGCTGGTGTTTTAAGTGTTCTCAGTAAATCTGTGCCTGGATAGTGACTGTGCTTTCCTAAGAAGTGCTGTTCAAGTAAAGAGCACATAAAGAGCATTGTATAGACCTGAGTAAAAGCTGCTGGAAACAGCAACAGAAAGAGATAACTGAATGTTACCTGGATTTACTTCTGAGAGTAACCAGGGAACAGAAACTGTTCTGCTTCTTTATGAAGAAGTTTTTAAGTGCAGTTTTGTGTAGAAGCTTACTGGCTGTAACAGTCAGCTTAAAAATGATCCATATATATTTTTTACTGAACCCTGATATATATGCAGATATATATACGCATACACAGGTATATATGACTGTGTGTCTATATGGTCACTATCATAAGTGTGTATTGCTCTACAGACGCCAAGTGTATGTCCCTCCTTTAACACTCAGGCACAACGTCAGTGGCTTTCAGTATCTGTAAATTGACATCTTCTTTACCCTGTTGAATAATTTTTACATTTTCTGGAAGATAGAAACTTGAAAGAATTATTTTAATGCACATTCATAAAATTATCCATTCATGACAGCTAAGTACTGGCTTACCAGGTAAAAGATTGCAGTGTTTTGGAAAACAAAATCTTGTGTTTCACTGCAGGGTCTGTGTGATGATACTTGAGAGGTACTTAGGTTATACTCGGGAAGATGCTTTGAAACACAACAATGTATGATTGCTTCTGCTGAGGCCAAAACAGCCAAAAATAATTAACTTTGGAAAGTTACAACTGCTCATATATCGATTTCCATAATGAGCAGGGAACCTAGTGGGAAGACACTGACTCCAATTGGAGTATTGTATTTGTATTCTACTCACCAAAGCCTCAAACTTTCTCCCTTTCCGTGATCCCAACCCTATGAGTATTCACATGTGAAATTTGTATTCTTTTAGAAAAAATTCTCTTATTCCTTTCCAACTTTCAGGCTGTTTTCAAATTACTCCAATTAAAAGTGCTGTGACAGAGGTAGACTTCAGCAAGATGCTTTGCTCCCTTCACATTTGTCCTACTTGGACCTGAAATAATGTTGGCTGAATTTGGATATCCTCAGAAACCATCCAATTACAGTGAAAGCTGCCAATCTACAGACCCTTGTGCATTCTCACTGCCACACAGAATATGATTTTTTGGGTTGGCAATCAGGTTCACAGCTACTTACTATTGCCAGCTCTTTGTTGTTTGTTAATACTGTGTTTCCTTTGCTCCCTGCAAAGCAGTGAGAGCCACAAGTAGCCTAGAATAAATGGCTGGGCAACTGTGAGGAAAATCCAAGACAGAGACTGATTCCCAAATCTGGCTGGTGGTAAAGAAGAAGGGGAAAGAGGAGAAAAAGTGAACTGTGTCACATTAACCCCTTGTCCAAATTACTCCAGGTACACTAGTATTGCTCTCCACCAGTGAAATAGCATGTAGTTTCAAGGCTGTAAGAAGTGGTCCAGCAGACTGGTCTCCCCAGTGAAGAATGCAATGGCGGCAGGTTCATTCCTCCTAAGGAAAGCAGGAAAAAGCTTTACTGTAAATCAGGTAAATTTAAAATTCGCAATTTCTGTTCATTGAGTATCTGGGGAGCAAGGGTGTGGCTGGTCAGTGGTGGCAAGCTCCTTCTCCCAAGTTTACCAGTCACCAGTTACAGAGTTAGGTTAGGTATCTGCTGCAGGACCCCAAGAAGAAGAGTTATTGGCTACATATGTGAATTTCCCCATAGAAAAGTTCCAATTAAATGATAGTCTACCTCTCATCTGTCTTCAGATAACAGAGAAACACAGTGGAAAATCCTGCATACAGCAGATTCTCAGTCCTGACATTTCTTTAACTTATTAATCATTAATGATTAATGCTTAGCCAAAGAATCAAAGCAGTTGTGCCGTATTAGATGAACTCAAGTTACAAATAAGTATATAAAACCCAGGGATTTTTCTCAATCATTGGTGGAGGGAGGAATGAAAGAAACCAAACAGTAATTTTTCCAGGTAGCTCATTTGTAACGAACAATTTGATTAGCTCCACATCTGTGCTTCCTGGCTTTTTTCAGGGTAAGACAGCTGGCTTGTCTTGAAAGGGTGTTTTAATGCAGAGTTCTATATTAATATGATGTTTCTTTTAGGTGTTGTACATTAATACTTCAAACATGCACTGCTGGCAGGCAGTATGAGCAAGGCCTAGTTTTTTAGTGCAAAAGATCATATTTCCAAGTATTTTTTAAAAGCATGCATTACTACAGTTTCTGTTGAGGAAAAAGAAGGGAGGGGGGAATTAAATAAACAAAAACACCTGGCAACCTCCATTGTTGGTGTAGAACAAGCAAGTCATGCAAAGGCATTTAAACAGAGAGGTTTTTTTTTCCCAAATTTAATCAATAGAATTGCTACAAATATCAGCATTTTAAATAAAAATTTCAACAGTAAAGGCTTCTGACAAAAAGCCAAAAACAGCAAGAGTCTAAATGCCTAGAGACTGGAGGAAACAGAATGGGGAGTAAATAAACTGGTGCTCACTCTTCACATCATTTAAAGATATTTGAAATGGCCACTTTAGAAGTAATATAAAGTTATAGAACAGAAACATACATATATTTGCCAAATTTGGCCTGAGAAAACAATGGTGTGCCTGGAGCAAGAGACTCTCAGTGTTGCTTCCACAAGATCAAATCTACCTCTTGGAAAATGTATGGAACAAATCATTACTAGAGAAGTAAATCACAAATAACCTACAAATGGAAAACAAGACAAAGACAACGATAGTGAGAAGGTTTTGCAAAATTGTGATGAGATGGTAGATTCAGAATCTGGGAAGGTCTGGGACATTTTGCCCAATGACTTCCCAGCTATGTGTCTCCTCAGGGCTTATGGATAAACACTGCAAAGTACCGCTGTGTTTTGAGGAAGAATGTGCATATAAACTAGTTTTTGAGGGTTAATGACCAAATTTGGCCAAGGGAATGAGTCCAGGCACTACAGCAGCACACTTCAAAGTACAGGACAGCAGTTCAAGGAGAACATATAGATCAGAAGTGAAGTCCAAAGGGGCCAGGAGCTTCAGGTGTCAACCACAATGCAGGAAGAGCATGGTGGGCATAGGAGAAAACACTGCAGGGTTCGTCTCATGAACGGTGCCAGTACTGAAGTCTGAGCTCAGTGGCAAACAGCAGGGGCCAAAAGTTTATTCAGGCGGTCTTAAGCTGTTCAAATAAATTGCTAATAGAACGGCATGAATAAACCACCATTTGGCTCAGAGCCATGAATTTGCACTTTGTTGCAGGTTTGAGTTGAATAACTCCTCGAAAATAAGCTGCTAGGCTTAGACAGTGTTTCCTTGTGTACAAAGTACTTAATTGAAAGGGAATTGAAATGGTAGAGCAAAATATGCCAAAACCAGACTGAACCAACAAAGTCTTGATTGGGTATCCAACTTTCAGGGTATTCAAAACCAAACAGCTGATTTCTATGGAAAGTGCTGTTTCTAGCATTTCCATCTGCTGTGCCTCACAAATACAACCTCGAAAGTGATGCGAATGCCAACAATTCAGTTACAGCATCACTCAAGAAAACAGGTAACTTACTGGTGACACTTAATTTAATGTGAGTTTGGAATATGGAAATCTAATCTATTTGCCTGTTGACACCTACTCATGAGTCACCAGACCATTGTATGAATTCCTGCTCTGCAGCAACAGAAATTTTGCCATTGGCTTCAATGGGATTTTATCCTGTAAAATCAAAAATCATTAGTAGCCGATTTAATAACTGGAGCATTCCATTCTTGATTTCTTGCTAACAATTGCTAACTAGGAATGTCATGACTTGGTTTCTTCCCCATCTTTTGGTGTTGATTTTATTTCTCACTTCTAAAAGTACTGTTGTGTTTTTAGGAAGAATGCATATAAGCCAGTTTTTGAGGGGCAATGACCAAGTTTGGTAGGGCAATGAGGCCAGGTAGAAAAGAACATCTGGCTTTATTTTGGTTAATTTTCCCATTGTGGATCTGCAACACAACTTCTGTCCTCTCAGATTGTCAAAAAATCCAAGCTATCACATTTTTTTTTGCCAGTTGTGGAGGATCCTGTTCTTTTTTCCTTCAATTACACATGATTTTATGGCATGTTGTCTGGAAGAATGGTGATACTGACCATCTGTGGAGGAAGAAACTGGGCTTTTTGTCTGTGGGAGATTTGTAACCAAGGTCACTACTGCAATTTCATGTTACTGGTAATGTGCTTTGCCAGATCGCTTCATGTGTGGATGGGTGGGAACTGAGGAATGCAGTAATTGAGAGTTTATTTTGGCTCCATTAATGATAAAGCTCATCTAAATGTTGTTGTTGATACTCAGATGTTTCTTTGACTTGAGTTAATGACATTTATCTTTACACCAGTAAGCTGTTTCTTGAGAATTTTGGTGTTCAAGCCTTGGAATGGATTTTCCAGTCCTGTTTACTTTTTGAAATGCCATTACACAAAATCTGAATTCAAAATCTGAATGTTTTAGTACATTTATTTTCATAATATCCTGTGAGCTGTGAAAGGGTCTGTAGAGAAAATGCCTTCCATTTCGGCAAGTCTTTACTTATAAAGCTTGTGATTACGGATCCTGTGGATTCTGAGGTGGTGGTAGTTGCCAGTGTAATCCTCGCCATTATTTTGAGTATA
Source organism: Pezoporus occidentalis (assembly GCF_034315485.1). Classification (NCBI taxonomy): domain Eukaryota; kingdom Metazoa; phylum Chordata; class Aves; order Psittaciformes; family Psittacidae; genus Pezoporus; species Pezoporus occidentalis. The sequence goes on along the minus strand of NW_026914940.1, from coordinate 11,674,540 downwards.
CAAAAATAATTTACTCAATTTTGTCTCTATGCTAATGAGACCTGTGCTGACAGAGTAGCCATATTATTTGTTTCTAGAAAATCCTAGAAATAGCTGGTAACCTTCCCTAATAGAGTGACCATAGGGTTAAATAGCCTCAATTCAAATTTAACAGCAGTTTACAATGTACTTTTTCACTTTTACGTAAATCACGCAGTATTTCCTGGAACCCATGACTTACAGCCTTGATGTACAAGCTCTACTCTTCTCGTTCTTGCCATAAAACATGTGCAGAGTTCAAGCACGTAACTCTTGAAATCAATTTTATTTGCTGTGGGCAACTGGAGGCATAATTTTTGGAGGAAGCTAGGCTGTCTTAATTGCTTCTTGTGTCTCCTGAGCCAGTTTATGATTTTCATGGATCTTTCAGCACAGGACAAAAGAGTTAAGAAAGGGAAAAGCTTCCACAGAATAAGTAGGACCATTAGAAGCTTTGACCTCTAGTGACAATGCTGTATAGTGTTTGTCTATATTACTCTTCACTTTTGTTGAAGGACTTCCATTAAAGCTATGAGGTGTTAGCTTTGCTAGGAGTCTTGCAACAACTAAATAAATTTAAAAAAAAACCAACAAGGATTCTTGGGCTCCATTTCTATTGAAGCATGTTTTCAATATATTTTTTTGGTTTCTAAACCATGTCCAAACAGAAAAAATGCCAGAACAATAAAACATTCCTCCTTGTTTGCAGAACAATTGGTCTTTCATGGCAAAACATTGGATGAAGTTGAAGCCTATCCTCAACATGTAGCACGGATCTGTGGAGAAGAAACTACTCAAAATAGAAACATGTCTAAGCAGAGAAGCACTACTAGAGCAGGAAAAGCTAATAATGAGGAGAAACCAAAACATTGGTCTTGATTCTACTTCTCCTCAAGTCTGCAGCAAGACTTGTGAGCTCCCACTCCACAGAAGTGAATTTCTAAATATTCCTCAAGGCTGAGAAACTATGAAAATCCTCTAAATGCAGTGAAAATAAAGTAAGTGGAAAAAAAACCTCCCTGCGTCTTACTGTTCTTTTTTCCATTCTTCAGTTTCATCTGGCTGACATTTAATATTGTTTATTATTAGCAGAGCCCCTTTGCTGCAGCTCTCCCAGTTTTAAGTCATGAGAGGGCATAATGCAGAGCATACACGTTTGTCATTAGACCAAAACTGTAGAAATTCAATTAAAATACAACATTTGATCAGCGTCAGCAGCAGAAATGCACTGCCATCCCACAAAATCCCTGCAAGACTTTGGCTGCCAAACACTGGCCCGGCCACAGCCAAATGTTACAGACCATAACAGCTCCAGCATGTCTCTATCTGCAGCATCAGCTGGAGCCCAGGAGAGACTGATTTAAACAAATAACTCATAACTAGTGCCAAGCAAAGACTGTCCTGCACACATTTAACTCGAAGATTATAGTATATAGCATCTGCAGAACTCAGGAACAAGCAGGAAAGAGCTGCCATATTGAGTCAGACCACAGGTCCAGCTGGATAAGTACCACACCTCCAATGGTGACTTTTGGCAGTTTTTTGGAATAGAGGATAAATCATTATACATACTTCAGTTTAAAACATTCATCTTCCAGTGTTTGCCGTTATGTCTCAGTGTACCAAACACTGGGGCAACTGATTCACAGACACCCTTCACTACATCGTGTAGGTGTAGCCCCTGGGAGATTCCCAAGCCCTTTGCAGTTGGGGTTGGCTTGGGTCTTTTATTCATCAAGAATCAGACACATGGAGGGGAGGAACAATGAGGCTAAATGACTTGAAATGTGTACGAAGTTTACAGTTAAAAGCACAACTGGAACCCAGGAAATGGATGAACCTTTCAGTCCTCCTTAAAAAGTTGTAGAAAACTATAGAGCACTGACAACAGCAGGAGTCTAGACAAGTTGTACAGGGTTCAATGAAAATTTCTCTAACATCCTTATGTGTGATTTTGTTTTTTTCCCCCCTGTAGATTGCTAATCTATTTTGGAAGAACAGAATATTCTCCTTTATATTACATCACTTTTTTGTTTGGTTGGTTAATCCGCAGGTTAAAAAAAAACAACCAAGTATATCTTCACAATTGATGCTGAAGACCCCCAAAAGTTTCATAAACTAAAGATTATATGATCTGAGGTTTGTTTCTAGACACCATCCGATATCTAAGCCTAGGGGACAAGACTCTGCATGAAGGACCTCACAAGAGCTGGTCATTTCTAGACACAACATTTTTAATGGAATATTGTCAGCATGTATTGTTCTGTCAAAGTTAAACCCTTTCTTGAAGTTATTGAATTATGGTGATGTTTGTGTTTAGAAGAAGGGTTCTAAACACCAGTCCGCTTTTTTTTTCAGGCAGAAAAAAATACAAATCTGATTTTTTAAATGATGTTTTTGATCATAAGCCAGTCATATTAACATAATTCCACTTCACAGAGCAACTGAGAGGTTTAGTTTTCCTTCCAGTCTAGAACAAGATTTTAACCCTGAAAGCTGGTGCAAACCGGAATCGTCACTCTCTATAGCAGGATTGTCCTTGCATGGTTTCTTCTTGACCTGCTGTCAAATGTAAAATCAAACACCTGAGGCAGATACATAAGGCTATGTGTGTGCCACTGTTGACCCATCTGCAATATATTACATCCTAATTTATTACTACGGGTGGTTTTCAAAGGGGATTCATTAGTCAGACAGAGTCCACTGCACAGTTAAGAAGCTGTTTTTCTTCCCACCATTCTAATCTTCTCTTCTTCTCAGGTTTCTGTTTCCTTTCATGCTATGGCAGGGATATTAAATGCTGGTGAGAAAATATTTGGTCCAAAACCAGTCAGTCTGTTCTGGGCAATTAATGTGGGTGGTGAGCAGCACCTGCCCCAGATTTTGTGGGTTGGATAAACCATAGAATGTGGTTAATTATTTGCCATAGCCCATCTCTGTTGAGGAGTGGGTTTTCTCATTTATAGAGATTTCCATTATTTCTGGCATTGCCCTAAAAGAAACAAAGGAATAACTGTCTCTTAAAGGAACAGTCTGTGGGTTAGATCATGAATTGTAGGAGACCATATGATGGCTGTGATAATAGTTGTTAATACAGAATACTGCATCCTAGGGATACAATCAGGAAAAGATATACCTTGCTAAGGTTCAGTTCCTCATCCAGGTTTTCTCTTGGGATTACTTTCATTTCCTTTCTAGACAGCTGCTAAAAAATCAGCCACAGTTTTCCATGATAGGAGTCTTTAGGTTTGTGTTTTTATTGTCACATGCAATTTATAAAGCTTCATAAAGAAAGTACAAAGAATTACATTTCTTCTACTAAATCTCTCCCTCTGCTCAAACTAAAGCCATCTCACCTGATCTGCCCTAGCAGCAGAAATAAACCAATAATCATATGCTTTTACCTAGGCTGGAATTCCTGAAAATTTCCTTCCTGAATCATATCTGAGTTGAGACACACATTCAGTATTCACTGTTTTAATATAATATGTGGAGCACTTCTGCTTTTCTCTAGGGAAAACCACAAATGCTGCCCCTTTATACCACAGATTAGCAGTTTATGGAGAAATCCAACAGCTAAATCATGAAGTTGAGAGTACTTAGAGCCGTTTGTGGCATGGTTTTTGAAATACTCTTTCCTTCTGCCACCCTGAACACTGCTACACCAAATAAAAGTTTCTGTCATTTAAAATACAATCAAAAAGCTCATGCTGCTTAGCCCCGACTTGTCACTTGAGGTTTTGATGACGAACATTCTTTGACATCTGGTAACAAGTTACAGCTCCTGTCTGAAGAAGTCCCTCTGAGTTTAAAGGCTAATGATATCAAAAACGAGGCTGTCTGGTTTATTGTAAGACTGTTTGGTTTAGATCAAGCTCTTTGATATAAGTGAAACTGCTTCATCTGGGAAAGGAAATGACTTAAAAGTGATGAAGCAGTTCTTAAAGGGAGTCAGACAGTGGGAGAAGCATACAACTGGACTTGCATACTGCATTTAATTAGGTTTGCTGTTAACTCATCAGACGGTGAAAGGAGAAATAGCATTTCATAACAGATTTTATTATGAAGTTTGCTAAAAATGACGAAATAAAGTGGGTGGGCAGAAAGCAGTGATGCAAACAGAGGAATTTTCACTATATCATATCAGTCATCACTTTCTCTAACAGCAGAACTTCCCTGACTCAGACATGTTACGGAAACCGGGACAGACACGAATGAGCTGTGAGCCCCCACCCTGCTCATGACACGGGGAACGTCTCCCTCCTGCCTCTGTCTGGGAGGAGGTTCATTTCCAAGGAAAACTGCCCAGCGTCTGGGGGATGACTGATTCCTCCAGACACAAAACTCGTCAAGTTTCTTACGTCAAGAAAGACACTCCCTAAGTGGTTCCCCCTTACACTCCTTCTGCAGCCAGATGTGTGCCCCCACATCATTGCAGGACGATGTCTCCACCCGGGAGCCCTGCTGATGGATCTTCAGATAACCAGTGCAATATACCGGCCCATGTGTAGTTCACAAGCAGCCTTCGCCAATCGAGTGTGCTGAGAAGCCCAAGAAGGCTAATGCTGTAGGATGTCTCCAGGACCTATAGCAGAGCAACATCCTTCCCTGCTGCTGCTGAGCCTCAGGGCATCCTGCTGCCCCACGTGGCCTCACCCACCTGGCCCTATTCAGTGGCCGAGCTCAATGCTGTCTCCAGCACTGATGACTAAATTCCTTGAGGAATCTTGAACCTTGGGAAAACCTGAGGCTTGGATATAGTATAAGGAAAGTCTTTTGTCTTGACCTTCAACATTTATGGCATGTCTTGATAATCTCTTACTATAAAGATGGAAGCAGTTTCCAGACAAATACCTTTTCTGGGATAACTTTGACTCCAGAAGATGACATTTGGAGACTGGTTCAATGGCCTGAATATGGGTACAAGGTACCATTTTAGTCTCGTCCTGCTTTCTTTTCCAGCCAGCTGTTGGGCTATGGCCATTTCCATAGGCCAGATGGCCTATGAAGGTGCAAGTGTCTCATACGTCCTGTCACACCTACCTTGTGCAGATGTCTGCCTTGATATTGAAAGCGCCTTGGATGGCACTGCACGTATGCTTAGGCAACTGAACTCCCCCCTTCTAGATTCAAAACTATCTAAGGAAACTCATGTTTGGAAGTCAAAATATATCTGAAGTAATTCCTCCACTTCCTTGGAGGTACTACAGACATGCAGGTGCAGTCGGTTGCTGCTGATTACAGAGAAGTCAGGAGAGAAAGAAGTGAACAGTGAAACTAGATACTGCCTCATGAAATTTATGTGCTTTCTGCTTTAATTCCAGCCATGGATTAGCTCAGCAATCACCCCATCCTCCCAGCAATCATACCACAGTATGACCTGTAGAATTACTGATGGTTTTGTATGATGAGAGTGCCCAAACCCCAAGCAGCCTTCAAAGTCACATTGTGCTTAGGTGTTCAAAGATTATGCAGTGATGGATAGTCTGTGCCTCAGCTTCTTTACAATATGTAGTGGGACAGAGATGAACCAAGGGAGGAAGGCTTATAAACAGAAATATTTACATCACCCCATTCCCATTAAAAACACTAGGAAACTGGTTGTTTCAGCACTTTAGTGACTTGGATCTCCATGAGCTGTGGATGCATGGGAGTCCTCTGAATTTTAACTGTCTGAACCAGCTGCAAAACACAGTTGAGTTTTGCTTTGAACCAGAGCCAGTGATGCTGATATCCATCCATCATAGCTTACAGGGGCTTCTGGACAGTAAGGATGTTGTCTCTTTAATGCCTGCCTGTTCATGTGATAACTCAATGCAATGTAGGAAATTATTAAGCACCAGTAGGATGTGAATGGCCAAAAAAAAAGAAAGGGCGGGAAACTTAAATGTTAATAGACACCTTATTGTAATGAGGAATAAATAATACCTTCTTTCTCAAGAGAGATGTTTTCTGTAAGTAACGGGAAGAACTCTCTGGTGATGTACTCCAAGCACCTCCTGCTCCAGGTGCACTTTTCTTTCTTTCTAGATGCACATCATGTATGATCCGATGTTACACATTTTATATTAAGACATAAACCAAGGGCAATGTGTGTATTGCTTTAACTCTGAACTGCCCAGAAAGGGATCCACAGCCATGGTGTTGGCAGAGTCTCCTTAGTTAATACCCCTTTTTGTCTGCTCAGTTCCTTATTTGTCCCTTCCTCTCCTCAGAACAGGCAAGGGAGCACCACATGGCAGGGAACAAGTGGGACATCTCATTAGGCATCTGAAGCTCTTCCCCATATTTTCTGGGTTTGTTAATAATAAGTCAAGCATTATGGATCACAGGTCATTTCTCTGCAAGCTCCTGGGCAGCTTTCTCATCCTTGCTGCACACTGTAAGTGCTACTGAGCAGCAGCTTCCACTCACTATCAATGGCACATGTGGGTAGTTCATATGTCCAGCCTGTGTTAGCAGGTTGTGGTTCTTCACTGCAAGCATAGCTACCTGCAGGTAGAAAATTAACCGTGTTCTTTGTTCTCTATGACTTCTGTGTGCTCTGAGGAGCAATTGTGTGTTACATGGGCCCTTCTGGCAAAATAGCCCACACCAAGGATTCTCTGAATGCTGCAAAGGAACCATAAACTTCTGGAAATCCCATGCTCTTTTGGCTTGAATGCTTAGCAGCTATTCAGAGTTTTCCTGTGTCATTTTTCTATTGGGAGGAGGAGCTGATAGAGTCATGCAGAGTCTTTGTTCAGTCCTATTTATTTACCAGAAATGTGTGCCAGGTCTCCTTGCTCCACACACGCACACACACACACAGAGCAAGCAAGAGGTGGTTTCCTTGCAGAGAAATCCAAATGTGCCAGAACCTTGTTGCCTGATTTTTGTTAAATTCAGTATTTTGCGTCTCTGGCTTTCTCCTGGCCTCTCTCACACCTCTCTGCTCCAGAGTTGCAGCTGGTCCAACAGAAATCCTTTCATCCCATGTAGCTTAGCTGCTCTCAGCCACTGCCATGATGATTGGTGCCTTTGGCAGGGACTTCAGTTGTCTCAGTTACCTCTGCCCCAAGGAACATTTTGTGTTCCTTCCATTTAATCTCAGTGCAAGCTTTTTCCCAAAGATATGCTTTTGTTGCTACAGGAGTGATTGCAGGGTAGTCTTATGGTATATGTTAGAAAGGAATCAAATTAGATCATTACAACAGTCCCTTTAGACCCTGTAATCTATGAATACACCCCTCAGGCTGATAGTCTGATGGCAGTTTTAAAATCTTCCAGACAACCACTGAAATCGTGGAAGTAAATTTAGTTTCCAGGAGATTCAGATTGATGTTCTCCTTCTTCTTCTTTTTTTTTTTAACTAAAAATGTTCTCCTTCTGCACTATGAGCCCAGGTCACTGTGGGCATTATTATAAGTATTCAGTATCATCACTGGTCATAGAGGCTGTGGTAGGATGTTTAAGGATATGACTGCATGAATTGGCTTTCATAGGTATTACTCCATTTTTGTCTCTCAGTGCTCCTGACCCTTCACTATTCCTTGCACCTCTGTGTGTAATGTTGCAGTATATGTACAGAATCACAGAAAAATATCAGATGGAGAGAGACTTTTGGAGATCCAGCATCCAACTGACCAGCCCCTGCTAAAAGCATAGCCAACACAGTCAGCTTCCCCAGGGCCTTGGGGGAAGTTTTTAATATCTCCAAGGAAGGTTATAGTTTCTTACAGCTGTGTCTGACCCATCCTCTGGATCCCTCCCTTTCAGGTAACATTTCCCTTTTCCCAGAAACCCAACCATTGTATTGTATTTCTCAAAAACTGTTCCAGTTCCTTAGCATGGCACTTACCTCATGATGCCTGTATCTATGTACTCGGTGAGGTTGTATCAGCACCCTAAGAAGAGCTCATACCTCCCTTGGGTAAGCAATGCTAACCAATGCTCAGTACAGTCCTTAAAGCCTAGACCTCTGCCATTGTCCTTGCACACATTTGGTAAAGGGTGGTTGAGTTCTTTTATGCCTCTACAAACTGAGAGGTCTCAATTTGAAACCTATTTCCCTGGAGAAACCAAAACAGACCCCAACTGTCCTGCTCAGCCATTAACATGGTGGACTTCATCTTCTTGCTAATGGTCAGGCAGGAGACTGCCATGCTTACATCCTGCCCTGGCCAGCCTGTGCTGAACCACTCCCTGCACAGCACCAGCGGCAGCCTGGCAGAGCAATGAGACTCTTGAAAACCAGGCACATATGTTATTAATGTGAGCTGCAGAGCCCCACCAATAACTCTGAATTTGAGCCACAACACCATAAATGCAGGGTATACAGTAGTAATGAGCCAGATGGAGCAAGCAACCTGAGGCTTTGCTGGGAGGCAGTGTTCCCAAACAGGGGGAATGAACCACCTGGGATGGCTGTTGTGTGGGAAAGAGCCCCTTTTTGGAGGTTTGCTGGGGATGGCAGGAGGTACAGATGCAGCCCAGCAGCCTTATTCCTCTCTGGAGAAGCCAGTAAGTTGGGCTGCCACCTTGCTCCCCATGAGGGAGCTTCCCCACCCAGCTGGCTTTTGGGGGCTGTGCAGTGCACAATCAGGAACAGAAACACAGTCTGTGCCACTGAAACATGGAAGACAGAGTAATGGATGCGATTTATTGGCCAGCCTCGGGTGGAAGATGTGGTTAGGTGGGGACAACTCCCCCATCCCAGGAAAAGTAATGAGGTTTTTTACTTCTTTCACCATCCTGTGTTATATTGCAAATAAATTCTGACCATTTCTTTTTTTGCAAAGGGAGAAGTAAAGAGAAGCTTGGGACAATCAATCATCAAGCTTTGTTTAAACGGCTTTGAGATGTATTGTTTTGAATTTTATGTGACTGTTATGTCTCTAATTATAGAGACATATTACATTATTAAAATGTATTAAAAATTATAAATTTATAAAAAATAATTTGAAGCTGGCTTTAAAATTTGATCTTGGAAACAAAAATCAAACTTTTACAAAAAAAAAGAAAGATAATTGAATCTATTTATTGGACACCTCCCCAGGAAGTTTTAAATTGACAATTTGTCATGTTTAGTGCAGAAATAGGTCACATAAAAAGTTCCCAAACAGACTGGATATCTCTTTTTTTAGCCTTAGTCTCCTTAGGACCTCCCTCATGATGCAGAAATGATTGTGCCTATTTGCCTGCAGATGATAAATCACCTATGGAGGTCCTTTGAAAAGGTGGAATGAACTATCTACCATTTGTGAGATGGAAAATAAAACTGATAATAAATAATAGAAAATTACATATTAGAAAACCCAAATGCTGTAAAAAACCCCATGGTCTTATAGGGAAAAAAAATTATTTCCTGTTTCAAAATTAGAGGAAGTCAAATAAAAGGCAAGCAAAATATAAACATTTACAGCACATTCTGCCTGTCTAAATGTATTTATTTTAAAATCAAAAGCTAGTCAAGGTGTTTTTGAGTTACTGAACACAAAAAAAACCCAGCAGTCCAAGTTTTTGAGAAAGCAGAAAACCTCATTTCAGGATCATGTCTGGTTAATGCTCTACCTAATAAATCTCTTCTCAAATTTAGTTAAATATACAATTTATTTAACAGAGAACTGCACATATATACATTCAGGAGGCTTAACACTACTTCTAGCCAGCCTGTGTGCTCAGGGAACTGCAGCTCCAGCATGCAGTGAAAACCTCATCCCTGCTTTAGCGTTGGAGATCCTACCGCTACCACAGAAAATAAAGGATGAAGTTCATATCCTGGGGCAGAGCTGGTGAGGACCTGAATATTCAAAACCTTGGGCAAGAACTTTGAAAGGATTCGGGTACCTGCAGCTCTTACTGGGAGAAGCTGGCCATAATTAAAAACACGCAACAAAACATGCTGCATACTTGCACGTTCTCGGAAATCTATTGAGCTTCCTAAATGAAAGGTAAGTGTACTGACAGGCAGCTGCAAGTGAGTGAGCAAAGCTAAGCTCTCCTAACAGTGCTGGAGGACCACAGTGTTGGCTGCCAGCCTGTCTATTCATGTCTCATGACCACTAGGCGAAGTGTGAGCTTACAGTGAGTCTCTCTGTCTCACCACCTGAGGAGAGCCCGGGTATTTCAGTCACTTGTGATCACTTCTCCATTCACGGGGAATTTGTTTTGGAAAACTCAACCACGGTTCTAAAACCTGAGATATTCTGAAAATCCTGGCCACAGGGAGGAAAAAACCCTATGTTTCTATTCACTGCTTGTTTTGAAAGGATTCGGTCCAAAACACAGAGAAATCCAAAGAGTGATTCCTATTGACTTAGCCGGCTTTGAGTGAAACCCAAAATGCTTAATATTATACTCCTCGGGATCCTGTGCCAGTGAAGCTGGTGAGGAGTTCTCAGGCAACAGACTGTTTTTTCCACAGCTATCCCATGCACAAACATATGTTTGCTTCTTCAGTCCTCCCTCCTTTCCTTTGCACCCTGCACAGCTGTGGATGGCTCATGCAGGTGAGTCAGACCATCCTTTTCTGGATCATTACAGATCAATCTATTCCTTTCCTGCTTCACTTTCCCCACTTGGAGACTCCCACACTGAGGTTTAAACACTCCTCTACGACCATTCCCCACAGACACAGTGGTGGGTTTTGGCAGGACCCTCCTCTGATACTTGTCTCCAGACCCATCATGTCCACATAGTAAATCTGGGCAACAACTGAGATGCATTACGCTTTCTTTCCATTCTTCTGGCACTCGATTATAAATATAGCTGCCAGCAGGTAAATTCAAAACAAACAAAGGCAGGAGTTCACACAGCTGGTAGCTGGCCTACATAGTTTGCTGCTGCAGGAGACCATGGAATTGAAGAAGTCCAAAATGAATTGAAATTGGAGTCACTTGCAAGGAACCTCATCCCACTTTTCACATGGACTTGGTGGGCAGAGGAAGCAGTACAAGGACTGCAGCACTCACTCTGTAGAGGATTCAGCTGTGGTGTCATTACAGTTCCCTAGCATACATTTTGTTCAAAATGAGTCATAGCTTCAAAGAATAGATTTGTGCAAACTTATCAGGTGGTGGGACTTATCCACCTTAAACCTTTGAAAAGAGCACAATTGTGAATGCAAACAACTTGTGGCAGTACCCGTAGTAAAGTATGTTCATCACTTCTGTTTAAGAAGTGCCTGGGAATCCAAACAAACCGTATTCTTCTTCAGCTTGGTGATGTCCAAGTGCTGGTCCATGACTTTACAATGCTCTAAAGAAAAGTCCCTTCTGGACTTTCAGATTCCTGCTCTAGGGAAAGGGGTTCTAGCTGATGCCAATGAAAACATTCATTTGATCCCCCCAGTCATTTTAATGCTTCATGAAGACATTTTTTCTTCCTATAAATTCAAGTCACTCAACACAAGGATACAGTCATTTGAGCAGAGTGGTTTATTATCAGCAGAGAGAAAGCATGGACTTCATGAAAACATTCAGCGTGAAACAGATTTCTGTTCAGGGGAAACCCTCCCTTTCAGTTCTTCCAAATAACAGTGGTATCTTCTCATTGTCTGAGCAAAACAATGGGAAGGAGGTATGGTTGTTTTTACATTAATTATCCTAAGAAAACTCTTTTTCCTCACAGGCACCTATTTATATCTGACACTTTGAATAATTCTCAAGATTTCAGAAAGCTCTTAAAATCAACCAGAATTGCAAAGAAACTTTCCCTGGGGATGTTTTACTATTTTCGCAGAAGTGGCTGACCTTGCACTTACTGCAAGTGATAATTTGGTGTAAGGTTTCTTCTCTCAGCTTGAAACACAATAGGAACTCCTCCCACTTCCACAGAAATACATGTACCAGCACTTAACAGACCAGCAGTCCTCAAAGACATGGGTTTCCTCACACACCACATGTGCTCTGCCCTCCTTCCTTCAGTCTCCAGACTGTCCTGCTCCTTGAGACACCCGCATCTGGTCAGATATCTTGCTATGAGAAATGAGAGTACCACATATAAGAATATTGTCATAGCACCACTTATAGTTATAACTTTATATATCCATTTCTGGGTGACATAATCTTCCCTCTGCCTTTCTCTTGCTGTATGTTTCTACTGTATCAGATAGTTTTTGAAAACAACCAGAACTCCCTGCAATACTCCCACCCTTTTTTTAATGTAAAACAAATTTTCTCCAGAAATTTTCCTTAACAAACAGTCTCTGATTTTTCCTGTCACAGGCTCTCATTACACACCCATTGTTTTCACAGAGATTTGCTCCCTCCCTGGTGCTGTAAACCAGTTCTAGTCAGAGTTTACTACCACTTGTAACACATAGCTGCAAAACACAATTACTAACCCCTTCCACAGGAGCAAACAACTTCGGCTCAGAGGATGATGGACTGCTGGAAGCTAGATCTGCTTTCAGATCCTGCTTCTGCTAGTCTCAGGCCAAAGAGGGTTTTTCCTGCAGGGTAGTAAGCCTGTGAGTTGGGAAGTAGGCTGAGTGCAACTCAGCATCCCCCTCTCATCTCTGCATCACAGTAACTATGCAAGAACAATGTGACAGGAACTTTCTCTTCAGTGTCTCCGTGCTCATGAGGTCAGGCCCAGATTCACTGCACCTACTATAAGTAGTCAGCTTCTGCTCTTTAAATTATGACTTTCACCATCCTCCTCCTTCAGTTGCCTGGTGAGGCAGCTTGACAGAGAAACCAGGAACTCAGGCTGATTTTGACTCTAACAGTACTTGTATTTTACTGGCCATGTAAGGTTCCTAAGATGCTGGACTTAGATAGGTGTTTCAATACAGTATTTACACTTAATGGGGATGAATTTAGGTCTTGAGCACTATAACATTTCCCTACCTGTTGAGGTTGCTATGAAGTTAAATATATTAGAGGATTAAAACCATTCAGCTGTTACTTCATTAGGGGCCTTACAAGTCAATATAGATATGATCTGTATGTATCATAACAGAGGAAAGCTAATCAATATATACATACAATATATTATTTTATTACTTGTCAAAATTACCATGACCAGTCCTCCCACTTAGTACTTATCCCTATATCAAAGTTTTAAAAGCAATTACTTTTCGGTAGCCAAAAAAGGTACCAAAATTCTGCAGATACAGCAGTTCAGTAGAAGTTTCTGTCACACTAATGACCGGCATTTTCTGAAATTGTAATGATTTTATAGACTTGAATATCCCACTAGAGACATTTCTATAAAGGTTATCTCATCTGAAAATGGGGCGTGTCACATTTGGAGATGCTTCCTCATGCTAATTTAAGTTAGAGATAGTTTTCGCCTTTGAAACAGAGCTGGAGTTGGAGATTACTTATCTGTGCCACAAAAGTCTAGAGCATTTTCATCATTTCAGGTCCAGGTTATATGCATTACTGTGAAGCAGAAAAGACCAGGACACACTTTTATTCTCACTCCTTTTTTTCTGCTTTATATAGAGGTTGCTTTACCACATCTAGGTCTGGTCAATTGAGACAAAACTCCACAGAACTCCATCAAAAGGACAGAGATGTGAACAGCAAGCTGAAAGACTCAGGCTCTGAAGAGTTTACTAAAATGTCTTCAACCATCAGCAGCTTCACTGGGAGGTGCAGTTTTGGGGTTACTGGAATTATTCATGAATTCAGCAAGAGAACATAGAGGAAAAAAATCGTGTGTTCTAATAGGATTTTCTTAGTGAAATGCTGAAACTTTTAGCTCTTCTACGGAGGAGTGCTCAAAGAGCAAACCAATTTCCATGTTTGAACAATTAACGTGATGTCTCCAAACATCTAATGAGGGAAGAACACGACCAAATGCCTTGCCAGAAGCCTATTTGAATTTAAGTATTTAATGCTTGTGGTGGTAAATGTGTGACCTCAGATTCACTCAGAACTGTGCATTTTGCACAAGTCCTTTCCCATAACAATGTGTTACATACCGACAACACCAGAAGGCAGGAAATGTAGGAAACAATAAACTCCCATTGTTGACACAATTCTCTTTCATAAATTAAACCAGACATTTGCTGACAGGCCTGCTACAAATAATATTCAGCAATTGCGATTCCTATTATTAAGGTTAAGAATGTGTCTAGCTAAAATCAATTGCATCCACTACGATGAGGAAGCCTGTCTAGCTAACATCAATTGATTTTATTAAGATGAGGAAGCCTGTCTAGTTACCATGTCCTCAGGCGATCCACCAGGAAATGTGATCTCTCACAAAGTTTTTGAAAATGCCTATCCACTGCTGAGCATCTATTCATAAATGAAAGCATCAGGACTTTACCTCTTTAATGAATGTTACTTGGGCAAATTACTTGTTTAAACAATGCAACTTCCAAGTTCACAGCATCATCAGTGACCCTCTAAGTTTATAGGAATAAAAGAAGCAATGAGAGGTGCTGACAACTTTTGTTGTGTAAGGGTGGGAAACCTAGCTGACATTGGACAGGAACTAAATGCAGTTTGCTTCTATCTTTTTGATTAGCAAGAAAGTCAGGATTCTTTTGCCTTGAAAAGACTGTCCAGCATTATCATCCAAGGACACACCTTCTCCAGGCTAGGTGATGCACATGGTCCTATTGATAGCTCTCTGGAGCCAGTGACAGGAGAAGATTTTACTCCATCCTTTGGCATTCTTCGGCCTGTGGTGAGATACATGTGCAATGTCACTGGCCAATGCTACTTATTTTTCCTGCTCTCTTAACCCCTATTTGGCTGGAATCAGGGCAGGGAGTTTTCCTTCATTTTTTGAAGAAAAGGAAGTTTATTGGCCTTTCTCCTTAGCCCTTTTCATGAAAAACTGATAGTCCTCCAGAGTCTGCATCCAAGATTATTAAAACAATAGCAGTAAAAGAATCATAGAATCAAAAGCTTCAGGAATATTCTCCAGCCATCTCAGACTTAGGGATCAGTGGATGTAGCTGTTGGATTTAGCTGCACAATTTATAATTTTTTTTATTGGTGAGAAATCCTAATTTGTGCCTAAGAAAATAATCTGGAGTTAGATACAGTCTGATGTTATCCTTTCTGTCACCAGTTCTTATACCTTCTTCTTTTTACTGAGATGCAGTCTGTTGAAGGTAGACAGACTCTGGTTTACTTGTTCCTCCAGTTAACTTGTCTTGAATCATGGTTATTATGTTTTTTCCCCCTCAATTCTCTTGTCTGTGGCAAAGTGGTCTGCAAGGGAAGTTTAAGAAAGAGAAACTGTGTCTTTCAGGACCTTCCCTTCAGGAAACATGCCTCTGGTCCTCTCTGTCCCTCAGGGCTGGGACCCTATTTAAATCCATCAGCTGGTACTCTTGCCCTTTGGCTGATTCCCAGCTTCTGTGTGCTGTTATCAGCCAGCTGCTTCTCCCAGTCCTTTTTGGGACCATGTTTGGCCATATTTAGCAGGGAGGGTGCTGGAATGCCAGTCGAGCTCCCAGAGACCTCAGCGGGAACTGGTCTCAGCCCCTGATGCATATGAAAACAGAAGGTTGCTTCAAGAGTGCTGGGCCAATGTCCAATAAAGAAATAAGGTCAGGAGTGAAAAAGCTTGAGAGGGAGTAGTAAATATTTTTGCCTGGTGTTGATGTCAGGCTCACCAGCCTATTCTTGTCACACAGCCGCCCTCCCTTCTTTTTCCATGGGTGCACAATATTAGCTGTCTTCCCTGGTATTCCAAAATGAGATAAAAATGAGCATCTGCATGCCACAGACCACTTTAGTCAGCTCTCATGGGACTCTGGGGTGATTCTTATTTGAGCTTTTGCTTTAAAATACTTATCTCTAAAAATGCTGCCTAATGTTGTCTTCTGCTACTAATGGCCTGAAAAAAATGTCATTTCTCCTAAAATATAAACTCTTAATACTTATTGTCCCTAATCCTACCAACCATAGTTTTCTCTAGAAGGGCTTTTAGCTTTGTGTAGGGGTGTATCTGCAAGTGTCTTTTCTGCAAATTGTCTTTACTATTTCGTTTGCTGTATATTGTCTTTTAACATCTATGTTTATCTCCCATCAGATTTCAGTAGATACCCTCCTTTTTCTTGCTTGTGGAACTGTACTACTTTGGCTATTCACAAAGTCCTTCCATCAAAAAATTCCAATTAATTTTTTACTACATTTGCCTTCCTCATCTACCCCTCTCATGATTTCAACTCTTTAGCTTTTCTAAATCTCTCTCTTATATATTGAGATTAATTTTTGTCTGCCTGTGCTGAATATACTCCCCTTGGTAAACACTGGTTCCGCAGCAACCATCAACTTCTTGATTGATGGTAAGTCTTTACCCATTATAATAAGAACTAAAATATGACTACCCAGTTGTGACAGAGTCTCTGCCTTTTGGCTATTTATTGCAAACAATTAACAACAAAACATTAATTGAACAAACACCACAACCTTCTGTGGCTTTATTTATTTGTTTATTTTAGAAGACTTCTGGCCTACAATGAAATAAATTTGCCTTCTGGGTGTATGAAGTGAAAAGCCAGAGTTAGTCCAATTAGTGCCATTCAGAATCACAGCTGGCTGTGACAGAGACCCTTACCTCCAGTGCTTTTGCTGAGCTCTTGGCCCTAAAACGTGTATAAATTTGGCTCCTAGCCCAGACCTAAGTGTGTTGGAGATGCAGAGGGCAGCAAGTGACTCTACCTGTCACTTGCCAGTGAGCCAAACTGGGGAAACATAACTGAAATATTTTTACAGCAAGAAGAACAGCTTCTGATTGAGAATTGACATTAATTCTCCCATTATACAGGTACAGTATAGTATTTCCTACCAAGCTTGTAGCTTTAAGATGCTTTTGCTATTAGATCTTTTGCTTTAAGATTACTGTAGCAATGATAGACCAACACAGTTTCAAGCCTGCAAAGGCTGCTAATCCTGCTACAAGGACTAATGCAGATAAACCAGGCAGACTTTATGGTCCAAAACCAGACACACAGGACATTCCCGGTTCACTTACTTACGTTTTATTGCTTCAACTGAGATAATTCACGTGATCTGTCTCATTTATTCATCCTCCCATCCTAGAAGCCACCTGGCTTCTTCCTCTTCTGTTTCACAGGAGTTTACAATGCAGCTGGTAGTCGAGCTTTACTGAGGAAAAAGCCAGATAACGGACAGATGTGCTTTTAATTGAAAATAAAGGTTGCCTGTTTGTTAGCAATAAATCAGTGAATAACACAACCACAAGTGGTCCACCTACTCACTGGTTATAGTAATAACATTTCCATAGCTCTTCAGATTGCTGCATCTTCATGCTGAATAACCTCCTCTAGTTGTATCATGGATGCAGAAGTGTGAGTTACAGAATGTATAATTACCCAAGACGAAGGAGGCAGCATAGTATCCACAGTGTTATCCACAATAAATTGGTCCTTAGTACTTAGTACTTAGGCAGTAGGCTGCATCCAGCACACAATGTAGTTGGTTCTCACCATGAGTTGGTTAAAACTTGTCCCTTGCTCTGACTTCTGCAAGTCTCTTGTAGGGGCAAGACTGTCAGTGTTGCTCTAATGACCTAGGCTTGATATTAAACATATAGCAGTGGGAAAAGCATAAGATGGTACACATATACTCCAAGACTTATAAGGAAAAGTATATTTGGAGGAAATTTTGTAACTACTACCTAGGAAAGACTCTATTTGGGCTTCCTGTGGCAGGAAACAGCTTTCAGTGCAAGCCCCAAATCTTTCCTTGATTCTTTTCAGATAAAAAGCCCAACTCAGAAAAGATTTTTGCAGTATCTCTTGAATGTGTTTTTTACTGCTCGACAAATAGGAGGATCCTTGATGACAGAGTAGCTCCTGCTCAGCAAAGAGATGTTGCCTTCCCAAACTGCAGCGGAATGAAATGGAACTCCCTGGCAGCTATAGCCCTTGGAAAAAACAGCCCAGGAAGGGTGCTGAGCAAAGAGGAAGCTGGCAGAAATCCATCCCAGAGTGAGCTGAAATGAAACATTTGTGTTTAATTAAAACAAGCAAGCAAAAAAAACCCAACACAAAATCACCTTCCTTGGACAAACAATTTTGATGAAAATCCTGGTAAACTGCCCCTTCCTCTCACTTCAAACCCAAAGCAAGCTTTTCCTTGAGTGCATGTATTTTTGCCTCCTAATCATGGCTTGGCAAGCAGTGAAATGTGGCTACAGCTACTAGCTTATTAATGCTTTGTTTGGGAATAAAAGGGGCATCCCCATGCTGGTAAAGTGACACCTGCTTTGTATGAATAGGCAGAGACCCTTAGCCAGCTTATACCAGTATAATTAAGGCAGCGTAAACCCTTATTCCTGACTTCATAGAATCATAGAACAGTTAGGGTTGCAAAGGACCTTAAGATCATCCAGTTCCAACCCCCTGTCATGGGCAGGGACACCTCACAGCAAACCATGCCAAAGGCTCTGTCCAACCTGGCCTTGAACACCTTCAGAGATGGAGCATTCACACCTTCCCTGGGCAACCCATTCCAGTGCCTCACCACCCTAACAGTAAAAAATTTCTTCCTTATATCCAATCTAAACTTCCCCTGTTTAAGTTTGAACCTGTTACCCCTTGTCCTATCACTACAGTCCGTAATGAAGAGTCCCTCCCCAGCATCCCTGTAGGCCCCCTTCAGATACTGATGGCTGCTATGAGGTCTCGGCGCAGCCTTCTCTTCCCCAGCCTGAACAGCCCCAACTTTCTCAGCCTGTCTTCATACAGGAGGTGCTCCAGTCCCCTGATCATCCTCGTGGCCCTCCTCTGGACTTGTTCCAACAGTTCCGTGTCCTTTTTATGTTGAGGACACCAGAACTGCACACAATACTCCAGGTGAGATCTCACAAGAGCAGAGTAGAGGGGCAGGATCACCTCCTTTGACCTGCTGGTCACGCTCCTTTTGATGCAGCCCAGGATACGGTTGGCTTTCTGGGCTGCGAGCACACACTGCAGCCGCCTCATGTTCATTTTCTCATTGACCAACACCCCCAAGTCCTTCTCCGCAGGGCTGCTCTGAATATCTTCTCTGCCCAACCTGTAGCTGTGCCTGGGATTGCTCCTACCCAGGTGTAGGACCTTGCACTTGGCATGGTTAAACTCCATGAGGTTGGCATCAGCCCACCTCACAAGTGTGTCAAGGTCCCTCTGGATGGCATTCCTTCCCTCCAGGGTATCAACCGAACCACACAGCTTGGTGTCATCGGCAAACTTGCTGAGGGCGCACTCAATCCCACTGTCCATGTCAGCGACAAAGATGTTGAACAAGACCGGTCCCAACATCGATCCCTGAGGGACACCACTCGTTACTGGTCTCCAGCCGGACATTGAGCCATTGACCACAACTCTTTGCGTGTGGCCATCCAGCCAGTTCTTTATCCACCCAGTGCTCCATCCATCAAATTGATGTCTCTCCAATTTAGAGACAAGGATGTCGTGTGGGACAGTGTCGAATGCTTTACACAAGTCCAGGTAGATGACATCAACTGCTCTACCCCTGTCCATCAGTTCTGTAGCCCCATCATAGAAGGCCACCAAATTGGTCAGGCAGGATTTCCCCTTAGTGAAGCCATGCTGGCTGTCACCAAGCACCTTGTTGTTTTTCATGTGCCTTAGCATGCCTTCCAGCAGAATCTGCCCCAAGATTTTGCCAGGCACAGAGGTGAGACTGACTGGTCTGTAATTCCCTGGGTCGCCCATTTTCCCCTTCTTGAAAATGGGGGTTATATTTCCCTTTTTCCAGTCATCAGGAACTTCACCTGACTGCCATGATTTATCAAATATGATGGCCAGTGGCTTCGCAACTTCATTCGCCAGCTCCTTCAGGACCCACGGATGGATTTCATCAGGTCCCATGGACTTATGTATGTTCAGATTCTCAAGATGGTCTCAAACCAGATCCTCTCCTACAGTGGGCCCAAGGTCTTCATTCTCACAGTCCCTGCATCTGCTTTCCAAGACTTGGGTGGTATGGTCAGAGCTTTTGCCAGTGAAGACCAAGGCAAAGAAGCCCTTGAGAACCTCAGCCTTCTCCAAATCCAGAGTAGCCAGTTCTCCTGAGAGCTTCCTGAGGGGGCCTATGTTGTCCCTAGTCTGTCTTTTATTCACTACGTACCTATAGAATCCCCTCCTGTTATCCTTAACATCCCTAGCCAAGTTTAATTCTAACTGGGTTTTAGTTTTCCTAACCTGGTCCCTAGCTTCCCAGACAACATCCCTATACTCTTCCCAGGCTGCCTGTCCTTGCTTCTGCCTTTTATAAGCCTTTATTTTCCCCTTGAATTTTCCTCAGCAGCTCCTTATCCATCCAATGAGGTCTCCTGGCCCTCCTGCTGCACTTCCTTCTGGTTGGGTTGCAACACTCCTGAGCTTGTAGCACGTGATCCTTGAATATCAACCAAGAGTCTTGGGCCCTCCTGCCCTCCAGGGCTGTATACCATGGAACCTTCCAAAGCAGGTTCCTGAAGAGGCCGAAGTCTGCTCTCTAAGCCCAAAGTCTGCTCTCACTTTGACTCAGTGAAGCGGCTTTAAACAGACAGAAGAGTAGTTATTCCATTTTTTTTGTTCTGTGTATTCAGATGAGGAAACTCTACAAGACAAAGGTTTATTTTATACAGGTTCAGTTGTTTCTATACTGGATTTTTAAAAATTTAACTATCTTGGTTAAAAAAACCCCGTGCCTTCCACAACTGCAGTTATGAAAGGTGTGCAAGTCTTGACATCCCTGCTTATGACCTGCTTTTATCATGCTCAGATTTTGTCTTTGAATCTAGGCCCTGTATTGTACATTCGTACAGCCTCTAGCACAGTGTATCAGACATGGATTTTAAACCCCATGTTAATATATATGTTAGATTAAAATAACAGGATTCATGGCTTACACTCACTGAGTCACTGTTTTTCTCTGCAGAGATTGTGATTGTTTCACCTCTTCTGTTCTGCCTGGGCACTTGAAGCTTCGCATAACCATGCTTTGAAGTGCTGCTTCCAAGTTCACAATTTACTGTTTGAAATGTCTGATGTAATGCTATCTAATCCTTTCCAGGGCTTCAGGGAAGACAAGCTTTCAATTTGGTGAAAAATGTATTTCTGTAGGGTGATTAGAATGAAATTAAATAGAAACCACTTGCGGAGTGATTGTTGCAAGGCAGCTTGATAACGGTCTCCTTTTGAATGAAGCAGAGGCCAGCTCCTGCTTCATTAAAAACAAGGGCAGGTTTGCTGTCAGACTCCATAAGCTCCAGATCAAACTACAGCTTCCATTCAGGACATTTTTTATTCATTTTTAATAAGGTTGATGTTCAGGAAGAGTTCAAATGTAAAACATAGGACCTGTTTTACAGGATACTTTAATCTCATTTTTTTTTTTCCTAAGTGGCCATACAGATTAGAAACCATACCTGGAGGACCTTAGTAATCTTACACCTGGTAGCAATCACTACTCTGCATTATGCACTCTCTTCCTAACATCATATGTGAGCAGATGGGGTCTTTCCTCTAAGGGTGCTTTTTATTCATGTTCTTGAATTGAAGTTATCACTGTGATCTTAAACCATTTTTATTAGAGAGTCTGTTTTCAATCAAGAGAGAAGGGGGGCTTGCAATGAAGAAAAAACACTGGTGGGTAAAATGAACCACCACAGAGACAAAAATAAACAAAGAAGAACTTCCTCAATACCCTATTTAATCTCCCTTTTTCTTTTCTGTTAAATAAACCATACTAAATAATTGAACATAATATCGTTTTTATAAGCACTGTCATTAAAACAGCTGTTTGTTTAGAACTGAAACAGCTTAGCATCTTTGTTTTCTTTCCTTCTTTCCTTCTTCCTTTCTCTTCTTCTTTTTCATTTATACATATCCAATTCATAATCAGAAAGGAAATAAGAATCCCTTAAAGAGAAAATTTATTCTCAGGTCTCAAACTGTCTTAACAAATTAAGGCAAAGTGGTGTTTTGTTGCTTCATTTTCTTCATCCTCCTGTATGTGACCCCAAAATGGTACCAATAAATAAGAGAGGGAACTCCATACTAATTTCAAGCGCCCTGCCTGTGAAAAATATAGTTGGATGCAATTATAAAACAATGGCAATGATAATAATACACTCTTACAGCAGTAGTTCATGAGGAGTCCAGCTGAAAGCTGGACATGAAAAATGCACAGCTCAGGTTTTGCCTAGATTAGGGGAAATGTCTGAAGATTGATTACAAGCTCTGCTTAACTGTAGTGGGGGGTAGGATATATTTTGTCATTGCAGCTACCTTTTCTATTCTTCTGCCCACAGTTACCAGCCTTTCCATACAGTCAGGAGGGCAAGAAGAGCATCCACCTTCCTCCAGCTCAGACCTGGCAGCAGTAATGCATGCTCAAGGGCCGATTAAGCCAATGTGCCCAACTGTAGTGGCCCACTGTCCACTACACTGTTAGCTCAGCTGCAGGAGCTAACTCTCTTCCAACGCCCTAAAATCTACCCAGCATGACTCAGTAGTAGTAGCTAGTCAGTGCTGGAAGTTTAGACTAGGTTGCTCCAACTAGAGCTGGCTGAGCCCAGATTAGGTTTCAGGTGTTGACATACAGACAAAGCAGATGAAATACTGATAGCTGAGGCAGTTGTTGTCTCCAGCTGCCTCCCTGGGTTCCTCACTCCTGTCTGTTGCCACCTTTTGCAGCAAGAACAGGCAAATCACAGGTAAATATGAACAGCTGTAGTTCACTGAATTGAGAAGTCAGACTGGATTTGTCACTGGGCTGGGACAGCACACTATGCTCACATCATTTACGAACAACTTCATGTACAGTTCAGGCTTGCAGGCTGCAATGGCACTGAGAGAGATGTAGGAAGCTACCACAGCTGGGGGTGATAGCTGTTGCTACAGGCTGGGTTGTATCCAACTGCGTTTGTAAGTCAATATCCTTAGCCACTTTCTTTTAGGGTAAATGTAGCATGACCCCAGAAGTTTAGCAAGCTGAGCTATGGCATCAGCAGAACATAAATTCAGCTGTTTTTCCAAGCTCCCTCCAAACCAGCTTGACTTGATCCCTACCTTTAAATTCCTAGTCTCAACAGATCTTACAACTGGATGCAAATACATTCAACTGAGTTCTAGTGAGATGTTAGGGTCAGCTGAAGTGGACAAAACCAAGATAAGCTTTTTAAAAACAGCCCAAACCATCAACTTTCCAGGGCAAATGTCAAACATGGTGGCAGCAATGACTTTTAATACTGAAAAACACGTTGATAGCACTCCAGGAACTACATAATTGGTGAACTCCCAAGAGATCTGGGTATTGGGTGGCCTGTGTATGACACATTTATCTTATGCTTCAAAGAACTATTCCCCCCCTCTGTTAAATTATGGCTTTTTCTACTTGCATGGGCTCAAAAAGCCAAAGGAACCATTTCTGAATTAGCTTAACTTTTCCAGGGAAAAAGGTCACCATAGTACAGTAAAGCCACCTCTTCCAGCTTCATGCTGGGAAGTTGCAGATCATCTGGGGGATGGGAATAGAAAGCCATTTAAATAATTTCATCACCTACCATTGAAAGGAGACTGAAACAGACTGAACAGTTCCCCCCACCAAAAAAAGCCTTATCAAATTTTCCAGTTTTTCAGTGGATTTAGTAACTTATGTACACTTTCAGAAAGCTTTATTAATGTTGTGACTGCAAACAGTAACACTTCTCTACTAACTGATAAGAGTCTGGGATTTTGGTAATTTATATTCACATATGAAAACCAGGAAATCTTTCATTAAAACTTCCATTATATAGGTTGCAAGAGTAGTTCAACAAAAGGTCAAATTTCCTATTTTTCAGGCAGGCCAAGGCCTATACTGTTGAATACCTCTCTAAATAAATAGCCCTCATCACTTTATTTTTCTAAAGAAATATAGCCTCTCACTATTGATTTTTGAATAGTTGATATAAAACTAACAGCAACTTGAATTTTCATTCCCCACGACGCATCAACATAAAATACCTCACATTTAAAAATAATTTGGTTTCTTCTTTTAACATCCTGATTTCAGCTGGAAGTCAAAGAAAGCCGAAGACAGAAGCAGAAATATTGTGAGAAAAAATAAACCTACAGTATTTCCAGCTGAGTGCAATACAAGAGGTAAGGGAACTGACTGACAAGATTAACAGTTAGGCCTGTGTGCCAAAAAATTAAAGGTCTCCCATCGTTATCTGACACTATCCCTTACGTAGATTCCTGGACCAGATCCTTAGATGATATCAGCTGGTGGGTGCAGCTACATTCATGCAAGAAGCGTTACAGTGATTTACGTTAGATGATAATCAGCCTCACTGGTTTCGGGAAGGAGTTGTATTATTCATTTGATTGAAAGGTATTTTCCAATTGTTGTGAAGGGGGAAATGTGTTTCGAATTCATCATTTTTTAAGCCTCGCACACATTGTTTGGCAAACAAAGATTGTTTAGGTTGTCTGGGACTCTTCCATCACATCCTTCCAAATGTGAGATTTCTCTCTGTTCTCCAATGAACCATTCTGGTCCAGTTAAACACACAGTGGCCAGCTTTGCAAAGCAGTAAGCCTTCTTTAGAAGGAGGCTTTTTGGTTTCATAATCTTTGTGGAAAAACTGGACATTACAGTAGAAGGATTATGTTAAGTTGCTTTCTGCCACTGAAGAGCTGGACAAAGCAGTAGTTCAAGGCATGGAATGAGCATTCTGAAATAAGCACTTAGTCTCTGAATTCAGTACCAAGAAATTAACCTAAACGATTTCAATTTACATATGTTTGTAATTTGCATCTCAGCTTTACACCTTACAGAAACTCCATTGTTTGCTGTTACTGTAGTAAATGTTTGTTCACAGGCTGCTTAAAATCAATCAGGGAGGTTAAGCTGGGACCAAATCCAAGGCTGCATGCCTTGTCTGCATATCCTCCCAGGGCTCAGTACTGTTCAGTGCTTGAATGGTGCAAGAATGAGTCCAAAGTCTGTTACTGCATTACAGGGATTTCCCAGTTATGCTGGGTTCTATGAATCAAACCGGAGACCTTCATATGAATGCTTTCTCTTGCTGCCACTCCTCTTCTGTGCTGAATTGTTCTCTGCAGGGGACTCTGGCTTTCTCTTTCACTATTAGTCTATAAATATTTTACAGGATATGTGTCATCTTTTCCTTGGATACGTAAATTCATACCACCTTCAGTTGGCCATATCCAATAAACAAATTTGGGTGCTTAAGGGTTAGAAGAGGCAACCCTCATGTATATGGCTTTTGGACTGGTATCCAGAATTTTATTCCTAGTTTTTCTGCGTCAGACCTTAGCCAGTATCCCGCTCTTTTCTCTATCAGATGCCCTGGCAGATTGAGACTGCTCTCCTAGGAGTTTTTCAACTTTCCATTTTCCATTTGGTACACATTAATGTCCAAATGTAAATTCTTCGTGCAGAATGGGAAGCACCAAGGTTGTGACCATCAACGGCACCAGACAATTCTGTTACAACTAAAGAAAGGAATCAACGAGGGTAATGAATATCATAGCACCATAGAATCATTTAGGTTGGAAAAGACCTTTAAGATCATCAAGTCCAACTGTTAACCTAGGACTGCCAAGTCCACAACTAAACTAGGTCCCTATGTACCACATTCACAAGTCTTTTAAATACCTCCATGGATGGTGACTGCATCACTTCCCCAGGCAGTTTCTTCCAATGCTTGACAGCCCTTTCAGTGAAGAATTTTTCCCTAATATCCAGTCTAAACCTCCCCCAGAGCAATTTGAGGCCATTTCCTCTTGTATCAGTTGTTACCCGAGATAAGAGACTGACCCCCATCTCACTACAAACTCCTTTCAAGTTGTTGCAAAGAGCAATAAGGTCTCCCCTGAGCCTCCTTTTCTCCAGTCTAAACACTCCAGTTCTCTCAGCTGCTCCTTGTAAGACTTACTCTCCAGACCCTTCACCAGCTTCCTCTACTTGGTCACACCTCCCACAGGCTTTCTCAGGATGCATATTCAGGTGCTGTCCTGTGGATTGTGCCAGAGCACTCCACTGCCCATCATGCCAACGCTGGCGCCACTTCTTCAGCAACAGAGTGCTAGTTTGGGTTACACCACATTTAACTTTCCCGTTGTTGCTCCTGGCCCTGCACAGGTCCCATCAGCCACTGTGTGCAAATGACAGCAGGGCCCAGGGGCTGTCTGTATCATTCCAGCTGATGCTAGATGATGTAGTTTACATGCTTGTCCATCTTGTGCCTTCATCACAGTACTTAACCCTCCTTTGTTCCCCTTTCAGACTGAGGCTCCCTCCACCTGATGGAGTGACAGGATATTGTTCAGCATCTGCAATCAGCAGCTAGAGAGACAGATATATGATGTTCTCTGGAGTGCTGGAGTGTGTAGAAATAAGGTCATGCAAGTCTATCCACAGTGTCTGAAGCTGCAGGGGCCCATTTAAAGATGTTAGTGTACTTGAGAACATGGGAATATTTATCCATGAAAAAATAATAGTGTTTTAGAGAAATGGCCCAATGTTTCTTAGTCAGGGTCATGAACCCCCTGAAGGTCACAGGAGCATTCAAAAGGGTCATGAAATTTTAGACAACAGAAGTCAGCAGCAGCTCAGTTCCTCCAGAGAGGCAAAGTGAAAATCGGCTCTAAGTGTTGGCTGCCAGTGCTTGCAATAGCAAGAGAATTGCTAACTACACCACCTTTAATTGTTATTAGTGCTCAGTTCTGTCAGGGGCAAGGAGGAGAGGACAAGCATGTGCACCGAGCAGTAATAGCCTTCTCACACTGTCTTGCCCTGAAAGAATGGACCTGAAGTGTGCTGGGATGAGAGGGTCATGTGGAGAAAGATGAACCAAAAGGGAAACATGCTTAGTAAATGTTTGAGAAACCCTAGTAGAGTATAATGCTTCTACACTAGAGGAGAGTGAGGAAAGCAATGCCTCTGCTGCTGGGTAGGGTCTGCCTCAGGGCTTGGTGTTTGGTAAAACCACCTTGTCCATAGTCTTCAACAACTTCTGCCATTTTGTTTATTGCTTTTCTGCTTCCCACAGTGTTTCATTTCATCAGTTTAAGGGTCACTGCAGCCTTTTCACTTAATCACTATACAAATGATTTAGCTGGCTCACTTATTTCCTTTTTTTCTTTACTCCCATACACTGTGGGCCCTGCAGAGCTAAAATCTGGTGTGAAAGGTTTAAGACTCCAGACAGTTGTGAAACTACTTTGGCAAATTAGCATCTTTAGTTGAGATTAGTCTTAAAGTTGTTACGTGACATCTGAAGACAAAAACCTGTAAATCTTTCTAAAATGCTAGTCCAATAGCTTCGATATGTAATAAATACCGGAATTCTGTAAAACACTGCAATCCATTTTATCATCTTTTCTAAACAGAAAGAGCAAAGTCAGGAAATTCATTGCTGAGGAATTACACTTTTCTTTGAACTTACTTGATACTAAACATTTGGAGAGTTAAAGGAGCCAGGTTTCAATGTAAACAGGCAAATGACTGAATTAAATGCACAAAGTGAACTATTCATTTTTTCTTATGTGTTGAGTGAGCTTCTATGATAATGGGATAAAATTGCTTTGTAATCATTTAGTGTTTTCAAGATAGGGAAGTACAGTAAAGCCTTAATCTTTTAATGCCACTACTTAATTATCTGTCTTACCTGCTTACCCTCTTACAGGCTATAAATGTTGTATTCCTACTTGCCTGTCCTCTCATAGGCAACAGACCCATGTTTTCTAGGAGTACCATCAAAAGGTTTATAAACCCCAGATACTCACAACTAGCTCATCATCAAAACCTACCAGTTCTTCAGAATGTCAGTTAAATGGCGTTCTTTCATGCCCAAATCAATGTATTTAAATCAAGCCAGCCTAGCTTAGACTGAGCTTTACATAACAAACATTTAATAAGCAAGATTGCTTTGACTAGAGTAATTGAAGGAGACTATTCAGTCCCTGCGTCTGAGGAGGTGATGTCCTAGATTAGGTGGGAAGTGAGGAATAGAGGAGATGCTTGGGGATGCAACTGTTTCATCCATTACAGATGGAACTTGAAAAAAATACATGCCAAAGACATTATTAGTATGCTTCTGTCAATCCCTCTGCCTGCTTTCCCATTTTATTATTTGTTACGTAATCTTCTTCAAAAGTTTGGATCATATCCCTTGCTGCATCCTATGCATAAGAAGGGCTCCCCAGCTCCCCCAGTCTATTATGTTGTCTCTTTAAAACTCACCTCTGCTGTAATGCTCCGTAGAGTCTGGTGGTCTGTGCTCTCTGCTGGCTGCTCTGATCCAAAGTAGTGTCTATATCCTTCTGCCTTGCCTGGTATGTCCATCACTTTTCCTTCCTTTTCACCCAGATTGAGCGATAATTTCACATCCTTTCATGCTGTGCCAACAACACCTAGAATTACATGGCCACGATGAGACGGGCATCCCTATATACATCCCAAAATAGCAGTAACATCAGCAGAGGATGTAAGTGGCTCCCCCTAACTCACGCAAGAGGACTGCTGCACAGAGTGGGGAAAGAGCTTAGATCTTTATCTCAGTTATTTACTGTAACCACATACTCCTCCTTCCTATCATCCCTTTCCAAAACATACTGATATTAATTAACCTTTTCATTGCATTAAGCCTCTGCTTTTGCCTTTATGGTGGTGGAAACCTCTGTAATACCAACAGCCCTCAAGGAATTCTGTGAAAACCAAAGGATAGTGAAGATTTTTCGTTTAAGCATTAAAAACTAAGAAATAGACTAAAATAAGTAGAAAGGATAAATTCATGGGCAGAAATAGTACCTTCTTCATACAGAGTGAAGGGTGTTACTGACCGTCTGCAGCTGAGGACAGGAAGCCTCCACAGGGCTGCCTGATGCCTAGGCACACAGGCTGTACATATAGGCTGGGATGTACAAATGTGTCTGGAGGGTATTTCCGATGGGAAAGGCACTTTTGGGTATGGAGATGGGTGCAACTGCACCAGTAAAATACCCATAGATATCCTGCTTTCAAAACTTTTTCCAGATGTAATCCCTAAACCATGGGCCATTATTGAAAGTCTTAAACTGCAGTTCCATGCACTAACAACTTCTTTCTTTTCTAGAGGATGGTTACCAAGGGTCTGCCCTGTGACCTTTACAGGTTATAGAACCATAGAATTGTTTAGGTTGGTGCAACAACCCCATGCAATGCTACAGGCTTGGGGAAGAGTGGCTGGAAAGCTGCTGGACAGAAAAGGACCTGGGGGTGTTGGTCAACAGCTGGCTGAAGATGGGCCGGAATTGTGCCCAGGTGTCCAAGAACGCCAACAGCAACCTGGTTTGTGTTAGAAATAGTGTGGCCAACAGGGCCAGGGCAGTGACCATCCCCTGTATTCAGCACTGCTGAGGCTGCATCTTGAATACTGCTTTCAGTTCTGGGTCCCTCACTACAAAAAAGACATTGAGGTGTTGGATCAGGTCCAGAGAAGAGCAGTTTTAAAGTAATGGGGGACTTGGTGATCTTGAGAATGCACTTGATCCCGTTGTCGAGATCATTGATAAAGACATTAAACAGAACTGGCCCCAGTACTGAGCCCTGGGGAACATCAGTTGTGACTGGCCACCAGCTGGATTTAAGTCCATTCACCACCACTCTTTGGGCCTGGACATCCAGCCAGTTTTTTACGTAGTGAACAGCACACCCATCAAGCCATGGACTGCCAGCTTCTCCAGGAGAATACCGTAGGAAATTGCATCAAAGGCTTTACTGAAGCCTAGGTATACAATATCCACAGCCTTTCCTTCTTCCACGAAGTGGGTCACCTTGTCACAGAAGATCAGTGTGGATTCCAAGGACAGCAGTAGCCAAGCTGCCTACATCACCTCAGCTGTAAACAGAGCTCCCTCTCACACCCCTCCCTCGCTGCCCGCCACACACCCTTCTGTCGTCCTCCACAAAGATGTGATTTTCTGGAGGACGCCAAGATCTGCTTACCAATTACGTCAGCTCCCCTCGGTGAGCACATATGCTTCCACTTCAGAGCCTTGTTTCATTTGCTTCTCATCTCTGTAAAAAGGGGTTTCCTTGAAAACCATTTTCCAAGTGTGCTGCCTACATTTTTCTCATTACATATAGCATTTCCCCTATCCTTTCTTGCGGGAATGTTTTCATTGTCCCCTGTTGTTCTCTTTCTGTACCATTTACTGATAAATAATTGGGAAGTGTTCATAGTGGCTGAACTGTGCTGAATTTCTCCCTGTTATGTTCTTGCCTTTTCCCCCTCCCCTGCCACAAAAGTGGTATCTAATTCCCACTGAAACAAGATTTACAGATGTCAGCTGTCTTTTGTGTGGTTACAATCAGTATAAAGAAGAGAAATGTGAACTTATTTCTTTAACTTGATCCTGTACATGCTCATTACTGCAATAATCTAAACTATCCCTACTTGCTGAATAAGGAAATATCAGAGGAATTTCCAGTTTGACAAAGACTTATTTGGCTGGATTCAGGTTTGCTGGATCAAGCTCTCAATAGGGTCTGCTCAAAATCTTTGTTTACTTTGCTCTGCTGAAATTGTTCAAATGGCTTTTCAGTATCATTGGGTGGGACTGAGGAGAAGCACTGAGGTCAGTTTTGTGACATGTTCTGTTATTCAAGTAATTCACAGTTTAGGCCGGGACACATTTGACGTTCCTAAATAACTGGCTTTTTCCCTCCTTTTTTTCTTTAGCATGAATAAATGAGGAAAGAACAAACTAACTACCATTGGCAAGGACATAACTTGTAGTAAACAAAAACCTCTTCCGTGTGTCTTGTAAATGTCACTCTGGGTTTGTCCCTCCTAAATCATGTAACACCCTATACCAAACCTATATGCAGAGTTGTTGAAAATGTTCCCTGGGAAGGGATTTTCTAAATTCAAAAGGCTTCAGATTCTGCTAGGGATCTGTGCTTCGAGGCTTTCAAAAAACCCCAGTACTCTGCTGAGCTTCAGAGCTGTGAGTACCCACACTGAAGTGAATGGTTCTACTTACAAATTTATAACTTAAGCACATGTTTAAGCACTTGGTGGGAAAGCCTGGGCATTGACCTAGTGCTTGTAAGAAAGAAGTTGTCCGAGTCTGTAGTGCCATGGTCCTTCTTTGTGACAGCTGCTCCTGAGACCCTCAAATATGAATTAAAGAATCATGTTCTCCCAGGAGGTTTTCAAATAAATAAGCTGTGAGTGAAGGTACATCCTTCACCCTCACAATTAGATTGCTCTGGTGACTTTGGTGCTCAGGTTGTAATCAGGGAAACTTTAGTTTCACAGTTCTTATATGGCTACTTACACAGACACGAGTTTCATTTTCACATCCACATGTTGGTCAAATGCAGTGTTCATATTAATGTATTTGCTTGTGGAGCTAAAAAATAGTGGCAGATTTGGCTTGTACTCTGTGAAAGAAGTTTTAGAGCGTTACTGCTGCGTCCAAACATGTTTCACAGCTGACATTTGTCAATGAAAAAGCAGAGCTCAATGAAAAGGCTAAATGTTCACAAGGAACCTCTTTACTGTGAGGTTAATGAGGACTTGAAAGGACTTGCACTCTGGCCTTAGCTGTGTATGTTTGTCTTTTCTTTTACTTTCATCTCTCCTCCCTGAGCCCTGGTCTCTTTTCATTCTTTTTTGCTGCTTTTAATTTGTGTTTCTGTATTAAACCAACCAGCCTTCCTTCCTTCACTCTATCCTTTAGTTTCCTCTTTCTTTCTCTCTCTTTCTTCCCCTCTTTCTTCCTTTACATTGTTTTCAGAGTCTGACTTTGACAGATTGTTAACAACAGAAACCACAGAAGTGTCTATTACTTGAATCTACTAATGGTTTCTCTTGCTAACATGCAATCATTATTAGTGATAACAATCATGGCAAACAATGTAATAGACTCAGAAGGAAAATTCTGGTTCTGTTTGAAGATGTAAACATTTAATTTTACAGGGATTAACTCAGTCTTTTTTGATCTGCAACACATGGACAGAAGAAATACAGTATTTGCCCGTTTTAATGCTTTTTTCCTTTCTTCTTTAAATATAGAAAGCTCATAAAGAATTGTTATGTCTCATACCTAAAAGAGCAAGAGTGCATATTGTTATACAAAGAGTACTGTGTATCCTAATGGAACAAATTATTTGATGTTATTGCATAGTCACTACCTGTTATGCTCAATAATGCATAGTATAAATAAAACTACAAACCTGTCAGATACTGATTTTTCTGTGTTTCCCCCAACAAAGAGCAGTCTAAAACCTCATGAAGACAAAGTGAGGCTGCTATAACATGGAGGAAAGAGGTCTGCAAAAAGACTTGGAATTAAAAATCAAACTTTCAAACACAGTTCAAATGTGGAAATAGAAAAATGTCTCAGCTCACTGGTTCTAACATCTGTAATTGCATCTAACTTCAGTGAAGCTAATCCTTGCTCCCAGTGCTTCAATATGCTCTCATGTTATCTGCCAATCCTTGGTTTATAAAGACAACATTTCTTCTCCTTGAGCCTAATGAAATTGTACATTAAAATTAACTATGGAATAATCAGGAAATAATAAATTAATGTTTCACCATGTGAAATGTTTTCTAGGACAGTATACTTAATAAGACATAGAGTTAATATAGGGTTGAAGGTAATTGGGTGAATTGACTCACCATATTGAGTGGCCAGGTTCCCTGTGTAGAACGGCCTTCTTTTCTACAGGCTACACTTATACCATAAATTTACCAGTGTGAAGAAATATTCCCAGGCCCTGCAAGTCAGTCTTCCATAGTTTTATATTATTATAGAAGTTTCTGGCATATTTTTGGCCTGTGTCAGCAGTTTCTCAAATTGTTCCCAGGCATGGTTCTGAGATTAGCACATGGCAGGAGCCATTCCCAGTAGGCAGTCACCCTGTTTTGCAGAGCAAGAGATTTTAATATACTGATGTAGTATTTAATAGAATTTAGTAGTATTGCTTTTGGCAGTGCTCCATACCAGGTGGCCTCAGTGCCAGACAAACACTGGCCACATTTAATTTTCATTGGAGATGTAGCCTCAGTATCTAAGCACCCACTAGTTGCATGTTAAATGGTACAACTGATAGTATGATATGTAACTGCATTAATCCTTCAGGAGAACTGTTTGAACAATATGTAACTTTTGGCTTCAGCAGACCTCTCACAGTTGCTCTACTTATATGCATTGTTCCTCTCTAAAGGGCAGGTTGAGGAAAGGCAGTGAACTCTAATGAAGACTTTTGCTTCATTGGAGAGTTTATTCTTGCCTCTTAGACAAAAGTATAGCTTAGGACAAAATGTAATGTATTGTGCTAGGGAAAGAAAGACCCTTTGTGTTGAGGAAAAGGTTCGTCAACAATGTACCTTTAAAAGATTTTTAGGGTGCACTGATATGTATTAATCTAGACCCTTCTCTTGCCAAGACCTACATTCCACAGAGATGTCCTTCAACATTTAGGAATCGCAGAATTTACCTTTATCCTAATATGTTAATGCTCAGCTATTCTGGGATATGATAATATACACACATCAGACAGCAAAGGCATGTATAATTGCAGTCAGTTTGCTGTCTACGTGAATTAGACAGACCCTGGAGTTGCGGTGCATGAAGGCATTACCAGCCTCAAGAAATTAATAAGCATTCTTAAATTCATCCCTAAATTAAGCAATTATCTTTCTACACCTTTAATCCAAATCTATTTTTTACTAAACCTGCAGAATTTTTCAAAACATGTTTTGCTTGCCTAACTGACTACCCTCTGCTATAATTGTATTAAGCCTTTGTAAGTCCTGTTGGGACAAAACCTGATCTTATCCAAGATCTAGACAACACCAGTGAAAGAGTATAGATGTGAAGAAGGTAATGGTGTGTCCTTTTCACATTGATGGTGTTCACATACTTGTTCTCTATCAGTGCTCCTTTTGCTAATCTCTGGACATACTGGATATTGTCTCTGCAATCGCATCTTCTAAATCTAATAACTTAGTAAGTTGCCTTCAGGTCCTTAATAACATTTTACTGCAACACGCTTGTTAGCTGATTAGAACAGCTAGAACAAATGTTCTAGTTTTCTGCACTGGAAAAGGAGGTGGATTCCCTAAAACCCTGTGCTGAATAACTGTAATACCAAACTAGCAGCAGCCATAGTAAATAAAATGCTGAACTGACCCAAGTCACTGACTAAGGTGATAATTATTTGCCCTAGATTTACATGCATGTAATGTAAATCTGTACCTGAGCTAGTCACCAAAAAAATGCTTAAAGACAGAAACAAGCTTGTGTAGAAAGCAATTATTCTATTCTGATTTGTTCCTGGTTTTCTTGTGGGTTTTTTTGCCATCTCACTTAGCTGAGATGGTGTTCATGAAATCATAGAACCATAGAATACTTAGGGTTGGAATGGACCTTAAGATCATTTGTTTCCAACCCTCCTGCCATGGGAAGGGACACCTCACACTAAACCATGTCACTCAAGGCCCTGTCCAACCCAGCCTTGAACACTGCCAGGGATGGAGCATTCACAACTTCCCTGTGCAACCCATTCCAGTGCCTCACCACCCTTACAGTAAATAAATTCCTCCTTATATCCAATCTAAACTTCCCCTGTTTAAGTTTTAACCTATTACCCCTTGTCTTTATCATCCCTGATGAAGAGGGAAAAAAAACCAACAATGTGACAGCGAGACAAGATAGGGAATGGATAAGAGGGAATTGTTTTAATCATCTAAGTGCTTGCTAATATTGATTACACATTAAAGAAAAATGAAAAAGCTTTTATATTTTTCTGACAATTTGTGAGTCTGAGTCTTGTAAATACCACTTAAAACATACATTTGAAATGAAATTGTTTATCTTGGTATTCATTCTGGAAATCATAGCTCTACATTCAGGGTTATTTTTGCTCATTTGGTTGGATTTTTTTGCTAAATTAAGTCCTGCTTCACAGAGAATCACAAAGAAAAATGAAGTCATTGTTAGATGATTTCCTACCTATGCAGTCCTTCTTGGAAGTCCTGCCACCAACGATGTGTGCCATATGAACAAAATCTGGGATTAATTAACTGAGAGTGAACTCCTAACCCATTTGAACTGTCATGCTGAAGGTCTGGCACAAAGGATCTGGGAGTATACAAAAACTAATCACCATTGCAGGGTCCTTTGGGCTACTCTTCACACAAGTGCCTTTGTAGTAAAATGAGCCTTCAAAGTGACTGCTGCACTGAGAACAAAAAAGACAGTGACAAGGAGATGCTCATTGAACACTGACTTGCTTTTTTTCAAAGACAATTCTTTGCTGTCTTTCTTTAGAAAACAAGAAATTATCTCAGCCTTAAAGTCATCTATCTAATCATAGCTCCATACCCACTGACATCCAGTGAAAAGAGCTAGAGAGAGAACAAGTTTACTTTGGAAAATCTTTGGTAAAAAATGGCTATTTTTTTTTCCAAGCAGCATATCTGCTGCATTCTGATTATGATAATGACAGAATTTACAAAAATTTATCAGTTAAATCACCTGCGGATCTCAGTAACAAACTGAGCTAAATATAAGAGCTGAGACAAATTTCCTGTAATTCCTGAGTTCAAGAAACTGCATCGTGGACTTAGACATAGTCACTAAACCATGGAGCAGGGTCCACACTGCAAGGTCTCCTTGAGATTACAGGGTCTTTGCACAGTCTATTACTGCTATCAGGTTTTTGGGGCTTCTTTTGTACTGTGATCTAACAGTTCCAACCTTGGTGTCCTGTCTGTGTGTCACATGATGTCAGACAATAGAGTTTCTGAGTTTGTTTAGTGTGGTTTTGAGAGTTGGCCATTTAAAAACTCTTGGGTAGTTATGCATATCAAAGAAAAAATAAAGAAATATTGCAATAATGTTACTAAGGCAACAAAGACTAACACTCCACTCTTAAAAACACAATTAACCGGTGCTCAAAATGGTGAGATAATTACAGCATCCTAGAGTGATCGGATCAAAAGATATCTAGATTTTTGTGCCATATAGCTTGATAAACTTGCAAGTTCTTAAAAAAACCATCCCACTTCAGTCTTCCACTTCCACACAGGTTGTTGTTTTCTTTGCTTGGAGTGTTTTGTTTTTTAATTATTTTTTATTTGTTATAGATGCAATTCTGCTCATCAAATCTGAACCGCCTTTTCTTTATTCACTGTATCAGTATACAAATATGATCAGTACACCAAAGAGTTCACTGCAAGAGATCTTGACAGAGATTTACCCGTCAATCCTCCCAACAACCCACTCATAACCTAAATGTGAAGAGAAAAGAACACAAGCATTGAGACCTCCTGGAACATCTTCAGCAGTGAGAGTTCATCGAAAGAGTGCATTGCATTAATTTGAAAACACTCTAAGATTTTATGTTTTTTTAGAATGCATTTTCTTCAGAAAATGCATTTGTATTTGTATTGTGTGTCTTTGGGAGGGTGGGACAGAGAAGCAAAGTTCTGGTGGTGCCCTCTTTCATTAAATCATTGTTAAGATTTTATTCTATTTATTTGAATTCTGAAATGAAACCAAGCTTTAAAAACAACACATGAGAAAGAGTTGTGGTCAACTTTGTTTGATGCCTCTGCTTTACTTATTTGGAATACAAGACAGTATCTAAGTAAGTGTCTTACTTGGATTTAGGTAGCTCATGATATGCTTCCTTTTCTTTAATCTTTTCCTTCCATTTCTTCTGAGTTGCTGCTAGACACTGTGAGTGCGGGCTTGATTGATAGACCCTGAGGGCCTAGTCCAATGTTTGTGCTCCTGTGTTGTAGCAGATCCATACTGAAAACTTTTCAGCAATCAAGGGTGCTGCAAAATGTGACTAAAAAAGGTGGAATGAAGTTTCAGCTCTACAGAATTCAGACAAAGAAAGCAAAAATAAAACCTTCAATTGTTAAACCAGTTCATCTTGTTCTCAGGATGCAACCCAAATGCCTAGAAGACATCAGAGCTGAAAAGATTAAAGGGAAAACAAAACCAGATCTGAAAACAAGTGGACTTTTCTTTCATATCCTAAACTTGGTTCTGAAAAATATGGCTAGACATTCTTGGTCAGCCCTGGCAGTGCCACCTGAGGACAGTCCACTCCTGTCGGCTTTGTACCATGCCCTCAAGGGAGGCTGCTCTCTCCTCAGATCCTCTGTCTGAGACAGACAACAGGCTAAAACCAGACCTTTTTAGTCAAAATAAGCTGTGTAAGAAATGGTTTGCTGTTGATATTCCTCAGACTTGCCTGGTTGTGTGACCACGCTGGATGAGGAAACCCTGTGCTGAGCTCTGGAGCCAACACATTGAAGAGGCAGTGGTGGGGGGGCAGAGATAAAGTACCAGTGGCCTGAGTGAAGGGGAAAGGTGTTTAATCCCCCCATGCCACAGAGGTCTAAGTGGTCTGTGAGCATCTCATCCAGTGTTCAGACACCCCTGGCCAAGGGAATGTCATTCAGCTGATGCGGGACAAGCCCATGATCTAGGGTGGGCACACTCCCCAGCAAGATGAGAGGAGAAACAAGAGGAGATGGCTTCCTCAGCAGGCAAAAGCATGTGCGAAGTGGGTTCCTACCCACAGCTTTGGGTTAACAGCAGTTTCCTGGGTGGCAAAATTCACACTGGGTGCAAACCCATGCTTGCTGCTCATATATACATATATATATATATATATGATGTATGCATACACACAGCCTTCTGCTTTGCACTTTTAGTATCTTCCTCTATATGTCATTAATTGTGTGGTGATAAGGAGAATGGGATTTGGCTTATGGCCAAGTATACTTTTATCTTGTGTGGTGTGCATTTACTCATAAGTTCATCATTTTGGGGTACTTTGGGTTGCAGAGAATTAATGCTGAAAACATCTTTTTGAAGAAAAATGTCCTGAGGTGGTTGCAAAGCTATGGAGCAGGACACAGCAATCCTCTGCAACGGCTGACGGCAGTATTTATTTTCATTTGAGAAACAGCGAGAGCAGAGCCTGCCCCAGACATTTCTCACTCCATTCAGAAAGCGATGCTTATGGACAGCTGCAGGGAGTTACTCACAAGAGGCTTAAACAGGGAGGGGAAAAAAAGGCCATTTCTCCAGGCCCACCCAGCCACTGGGTTTTTCAGCTGAAGGGCAGGCTCAGTTTCATCCCAACCGGCCAGTGAAAACTGAGCCCAAACAACTGTCAGGATCACAAAAGCCTGAGAGAAGGAAAAGACGGTGATAAATGTGGTGGCAAGTCCTTCCCCCGGAGCTGCCCGATGTGTTTCTTGTTTGGACACTGTCATAGGGTTAACAGTGGTGGGCTAACATAGGGAAACAAGGAAGGGTCATTCACAGAGCTCAGAAAGATGTTTGGAAAAATGTTTAAAGTGCTTATTAGTTCAGAGGCCCTTTCAACACCAACAGCTCCACGTGTTTCACCGGAGATGCAGCTGACTTGCACAAGTAATTCTACGCTCAGTTGAAGCAGCATAAATCCAGTTTGGGCAGCATTTTGTAGCTCCCATGGTGTTATCTGTCTGTCCATCTTACTCCCATCTGTCCGTGCAGTGTTTCACTGTTACCCATCACCGTGTCATATAAATATCTTCCATACAAAACTGCCGTTATTGTGCATCATGGTGTCTGTAACATTTCCCCGTCTTAGTGTGAGTAGAAGGATAAGAACTCCTCTTAGCAGAAGGATTTCTGGCTTTTAAGACTTCATGACTTATTTAAATGCCTTTACTGGTACACAGCTTTTGTATTCCTCAGATGTGTCTTGGGTTTTTTACTGTTGTGGGTATGCTGGTGGCATCTGGAGAGGTTAAAAAAAGGGGGAGAGTTTTCTCATTGTCATGGCCAAAATGGAACCAAATCCCAGTCCTTTCTCAACCTTCTGCAAACACAAAGTACCAGCTCTCCCAGTAGAGAAATGGAGCAACTCCCCCCCACCTTCAGTTACTCCAGTATGTGCCGTGATGATAATGTAGGGTGAGTAAATTTAAGGAACTCTCTCCCTCGACATTTACCTAAGATTTTAGCAAAGATTCTGGCATTTTATACCACCTACTTGCATGGTTATATGCCATAAATCTTCTATGACTTATAAAAATATGTGATGTGTAATGCAAAACATTTTTTCTTACGTTCTAGGGAAATCCAAATGCCTTGTCCATGAATACCTTGAGATTGAAAGCAAGATTAAATCTATATTGCCTTCACCTAGACTTCAGTTATGGTTTCATATTAAATAGAGGTAGTCATCTGCTTGACCAGAATTTAAGTTCGTTAGATTTTCATCTTGATCAAAGCTACCGAACAGTCTGGAAAATGTTTCATGTTTCATATTTAATTCTTCAAGAATTAAAATAAATATATTGACTATGGAAAATATTAGTGTTTTCTGCTCTTCAACATGTGGAGTCCATGCACACACAGACAGTATGATTTTCAAATGCACTTAGCAGTGCTCTGACTAAAATTTTTGCATGCCATTGTAAAAACAGCTACTATTAGTTTGCCTCAGAGTTAAAATGAAAGTATTGATAATTTCATGTAATGCATTTCACCACAGGAAATAGTCAAACATTAATAGGGTGTAGAATGTTTATGAAAATATTAATTTAAATCTGTTTTATCAGTTACCATAAACTCAAAGCTCCAGTGGGCTTGTAGTTACTTTGTTCTGCTGCTGCCAGAAAGGAGTTAACGATATTATGTGCCAAAAGCAGAAAGAGAGTAAAAACATGTAAAAAGTGTTTGCAACCATGGATTGACGTGAAACTGGTGTGTCAGATCCACCTTGTCACTGCTGGCCCAGTGCCCCACGCTACCAAGGAAGGTAGTGGATACTAAGGGTAAATGTCGTCTTGTACCAGGATTTGGTGATCACTTTCACCCCAATTGTGGGGGAAGACACAACAATGAACGATCTCAAAGAAGACTCTCTGTGGTGTTTCTGCTACTGATTTACCCCATCTGGTACTCTGTCTCCAGGGATGGTAGGTCTCTGAGACTTCAGAAGACTAGAAACACAAACATGGAAAACATTGCTGAGAACAATGAGGAGAGCCGTTTTCTTTTCGAGGACCAAAGGGGAAGAGAAACAGGGGAAACTGACCCACAGGACTCAATACAGAAACACATGCAAAAAGCAAAAGGCTGCATGTGACAGTTTTTACAGTGGGTTCTTTGACAATACCTATATCAAGCCACTGAGATTGTCACTC
Source organism: Pezoporus occidentalis (assembly GCF_034315485.1). Classification (NCBI taxonomy): domain Eukaryota; kingdom Metazoa; phylum Chordata; class Aves; order Psittaciformes; family Psittacidae; genus Pezoporus; species Pezoporus occidentalis. The sequence goes on along the minus strand of NW_026914940.1, from coordinate 11,634,367 downwards.
TGCAGTCATGCCTAACCAACAAACTTAACTTAGGTCCTTAAATCCCACTAACATTAAAGTATGCCTGTAAATGTTTTCCCAAGGTAGGCTCAATAAAATGCTTGGCAGCACCAGTTCGGTATCACTCAGTACCCTGCTGTCAAGAATGTTACCATTTCTTAAGCAAATGCTTCAGACTGAAAAAAAATAATTTCAAAACGGTGAGAAAATTAGCCCTTGAGTAGATCCAAGAATAAGTTCCCAAAGAAAGCCACAATTCTAAGCTCTCATATAAATCTTCCTTTGGCATTTCAGGTAGCAATTTTCCTACTTTAAAGACTGTATGTTTTTACCATGCTCTTAGATTAATTTTTAAGTTAGTCTGATAGTGGTATGCCTGGTTTTGAGAAGCCATGTTCTCTAGAACATCCTCCAGTAATGAGATGGACCTCACAGGGAGGTTGCAAAGAAATTGCAGATGAGCTTTTCCCTGGGGATCCATATGTCTTGCTGTTTTGCCTATAGTTTCCTGCTTTGTCATCCAAAGTAGCAGTAAGCACAGTGTGGGCTGTCCCCATCTGCCTTCATTACACCTAGCTTCAGCTGCCAGACTTATCACAGTGCTATCTACATGGAAAAACAGGCTGGACTTGAGGGAGTGTGGATAACCCCCAAACCATGGTGTTGCTAAGGGTAAACCCTGGCAAACAGAAGCTCCATGTAAAATGATGGACCTTGGCTACATGCCCCCACCACCCAGGGAGCTCTGCAGAGAAATGAGCTAAGTGTCCCCCAGACCTCCACCCCTTCAGCTTGGTTTCCACAAGATGGAAACAACTGGACACTGGCCAAGGCTTTACTCAGATGGCCAGGGGCAAGAGACTGAAGGCAGCCTCGTGGGGCTCAGCTGAGGCAGAGCCAGCTGTTGTCCATTTCTGATGTGGAGAAAGGTCAGTTTTGCCACTCCTTACTGCTTGACCCAGAACACCAAACCAGTGAGTTAGGCTGCTTTTAAAACTCCCATTTCCTTCACCAGCAGCCATCTGCACAGGGAAGCAAGTTGGGACTGCTTGTACCACCTTTAATACCACAGACTCTGGCAACCTTACCGTCATGGCTATGGCAGCTCTAGGCTTGGTGTGGGCTTCACAAATCCACATGCAACTGTGGGGACCAATACAGCAGCTACTTGAAAACAGACACATCATTACTCAGAACACAATTTAATAGCAGTGTCTCACAGACCACATGCCCCTTTCTGATACAACTAAAATGCACACACAATAATATATGTTTAAGCTACCAAAAGGTACTTTGCATTTTGGTAGTCCACACTGTCATTTCCAGTAACTCATAGATACAGCCACACTTATTTTTCTGCTAACTTTCCCAGACACTTAAGCTCTAGTTTACGAAGGACTCAAGAGGTTTACAATGGTAATTCAAGCTATAAGTTTCTCCTGGTATGAAACAAGGTAAGATATCGCCTTGATCTTCACACAATGTGGGAAACATGCTAAACTGCCTGAGTAGCTGTCAATCATCCAGAGTATAAGGGAGATGAAAAAGGGGTGGATGATCTCTTAGTCTGCACATGAGACTCTCAGGAAGAGAAAAGTAGGAAAAGAAGTTCCTTTAACTTCTGTGTGCTTTATGTTTCCCTTACATGTTCTGAGAGTTCCAAAGTTATGCAAAGATGTTGGACCGCTGTCCCTGTTAAAGCTGAGGAGCTTTATTACCAAATATCCTAGGCAAATGTGAAAACTTCGGCCAAAATATATCATCTGTAATTCAACTTGGTTTATTGCATTTTCCAATGAGTGGATGAAAACTCAAAATTAAACTTTCTGTGCTACTTTTTTGCCTGAGGGCCTGAGTAAGGCAGCTGTTTGTCCTACCATTGCTGTGGACACACATGTGTTTTCCAATTTAGATGTTGGCATATTCATTACAACCAAAAAGGCAAATGCTTGCTCTGAGCAGCCCACTTGTTTGAATCTGATCTCACAACGGCCTGTTTTCTCACAAAATATACCCTTTGAGAATGTCATTACGCTTGTTATAAAGTAAACGACTCACCACCATAGCTATTAGGCTGCCAAGGACAGCAAGCAAACATGCTCAACAAGTGCAGTCAACAACAGACAGAAGCAAAATCAACTTTCTTTTAAATAGCTCTTTACTAATTGCAATAAGGAGCATTCAGCACCTCAGATACTTATTTCCAGTTCACTACAAGAGGAAGCATATCAAAGATACCATCAGATGTAGCCAAGAAAGTCTCCTCTAATTCACACTCATGGTGGTGTGGAAAATGAAAAAGGAACCACAGTACCTATACAAGAACACATCTCAATTTTATTTATATTCATAGGAGACTAGAGGTGAAGAGCTTATGCGGAAGAAGGTTGGGATAGATTTTCATAGTCCACTTCTTTTTTTTTCTTTTAATGTATTTTTTGAACCTACACTCACAAAAATTGTCCACTAGAAAAAAGTTAGAAACATCTTAATATCCACAGCGTCAGCAAGTAAGATCTCAGGAAATTGGGTCTAATCAAACTTATGCAACTCACTCAAATGTTATACAACGGCTAAAGTCTTTGACCAAATAATTCACTTTATGTGTGCCTGACCTGGGACAATTGTGGTCCCTGGGATGCCTTGTTATGGAGTCTCATGGACCTACTCGGTCATTTCCCATGCTGTGGTCCTTCTTAAATATCTTTGTCTGTGGTTGAATGTGCAGGCCAGAATCTGTCATCTTTATCTGTCACAATCACTTACATGGAGCAGTTTTGTTAAAGTGTCCTAGAGTAAGGGATCTTGGAGTTTACATATTTGACAAGATGTGGGAAATACAGGCCTTTTAAAGAAATTTTAATGCATATTAACTGATGGCTAGAAACATTCATTATAATATCAGAACAGATTCAAAAACTTTAGGAGCTGATGTCTATTTTATAAGTGGGTTTACTGTTGTAATTGGACTTACTGGATACAACTTCACCTAGTAATCCCTGCTTTAAATATTCCAATATGAAATGACGAAAAATCCAGCCTGAAATTTCTTTTCTGAGCTTTTTTTTGTCTTTGTTTTTGACCCATTGTTCTCAAAGGCACTGATCTGGAATTTAACCAGCTCAACCTGACATTAAAGGGGAAAAGGAAACATCCTCAAGCTAGATTTTAGTGTTGCCTGACAGCAGAAGACACAGCTGTTTGATTTACACACTGTGAAAAGCCATTGAATTAACCTAATTAATTAATTGGGAACAGGGTTTCAGCTGAAGAAAAATCTCGTCATCGTATTTGTTTTCATCAACTCAAATCACACGGAAAAGTATTGTCTTCCTATTTATTGAAGGTAATTGGTTGCATGTTTGAAACAGAGGGCTCTCACTGACATAACGTATGACATAATTAGTTTTCTGCGTGTATTGACCTAGCCAATAATTTTATCCCTGAGACAAAATGGTTGTGTTTTTCCTCAGTATACTTTCAAGCACTAATGTGTTTTCTCAGACACACTGTAGTATACTTCAAAGTCATTTTTTCATGCCAAATTGCTTCTGGGGTGTAACTTCTTCACCTTCAGCAGCAATAAGTTTCTCAAATATGAGTTGGTCCTATCTGTGCATTTTAAAATCAGATTGTTTATAACATTTATAAATTTTTCATTAACGTCAGAACTCCAAGTAGTGCATCAGTACATCTGTAATGTTTGGGAGTGCCCTGAATCCATCAGAAATGTCAACACCAGCCCTCTGTAGTTTGAGATTGAAGATTTCCACATGGACTGGAAAGAAACACGGTCACCAATTTAATAGTTAAGTCAAAGCTTGGGAAGTTACCAAATTGTCCAGATGTATCTGTCTTGGTGCTGGTATCCCTTGTTGCTTTGCATGAATACAGGGTTCCCTTCTAAAAGTGATTACAAGTGTGTTTAGAAATGTTATAAGGAAAAGGAAAAATAATGATAGAAAAATTCATGGCAGTCAGCCGTTCATTCCTGCCTTGTAACACACCATGTAAGGAGGGACTTATTTATGACTTCATCAAGAGTCTTACATGACAGCAACTGCACGTAATTTCAGCAACAGCAGTAGATGAAAAATATGTTCATAGCTTCCTTTGGTTGCTAATTCTGTAACCAACATAAATGTCTAAGGATGGCAAGGGTAAGAAAATAAATGGTTTCCATAGTGGATAAGGTAGCAGTTTGCTTTCTTTTCTGCCTTTTGATAGCTCTTTTCTATGCTGCTCTACTATACCCTCGTCTGAAGCACTGCTCTGAATTAGTTTTAGAATTACTTATTATTTAGACTGCAGAAGGAGACACAGTCATGGACCAGGATCCTAGTGTGTAACATGACCAAAGAGAACAAAGTCCTTGCCCTAGAAAGTTTGTAGTCTATAACCTGAGAAACAGGTAAAGATACAAACACAGAAATCCATGAGCACAATATGACAGTATTTACAGGGGTAAATTATAGGTGCCAAGGGCCAGTGGCTCTAATACCACTAGGAACGCATAGTTTTTGAAACAAAGGTTTCACAGTCCCTCCACCGAAAAAAAATGTCCTTGTCCTGCACTAATCTCTAAACCTTGCTTAGGGACCATGTATGGGAGATGAACCCAACCAAGACAATGCCATGGACCATCCTAACAGTGTCAGTAGAGACCATTGACTCCTTGTATCCAGAGCATTGTTTGGTACTGTTTTTTTTGATAGTATATTATGGAGTCACTGACCATCCTGATGGGGCTTGATCAAGGCAAACCAGCTGCCTTACCAGTGATGTAAAACATAAGAAACCATATATGATGTGTCCAGATAATTTTAATAAAAATGTAATCTCAGCAAATAAGATCACTGTTAGATTAAACCATATGAGCAAAATCAAAGTGTTTGAGTGTTGGTTTTTTTTTATTCACCAGAACTGTTTGTAAAACAAACATATCTAAGAGTTTTGGAAAGGTTAAAACCCCTCTGGCTTTTGTGCATAAATCAGCCTCTAATGAATAGTGGGTTAGCAGGTGATTTTCTTCCAGGGCAACTTATTTCTCAGAACTGCTTTTTCTCCCTCCAGAACAGATGTTGGTGTTCAATGTCTAACATAGATTACCAAAAGAGACGGGCAACTTACGTTTCATTTTTGCACACATTTTTGTGCATTTGTTACATTAGACAAATCTGGTTTATTGAAACATATCCACACACACACAAGTATTAAGCATACAACATGCAGGTTTTGTGCATCTGTGGTGTACATAAAAGAAAGCCACAAAAGCAATCAAATGCACCCTTAAACCATCTATTAACGTACTACAGTGTAAACCACTTGTGCCTTTGTCTAGGGCAAACTGTCTTCCCAGTCCTAAAACCACTATATTTCAAGGCAACACATCATAACACTGTCTCTCCTGTAGTGGTGGTGATGGATTGTATGGCGACGTTGCTACTGTGATCCTGCAAAAGGAAAGTGAGAAAAAACACCAAGTTTTTGCAAAGAAATTGCACTTGTTCACAGAATTTGCAGTAGATTGAACAACCTTAAGAATTGAAAAAATAGAGCCTGTTGTGTGCCTTGATGTGGGTCACGATCCCTTTGTGATAACTGGGTCTTAATAAATCAAGCTGTACTAGTACAGTCATACTGCCCTGTGAATGTCCAGGCAGATGTACAAAAACCACCCCTGTTTAACTGGGCATTAACCCTTCTCCCTTTCCTTTATGTCCCCACAGCTTTTTTTCTTATTCATAACATTTTTGTTTTTCCCTTAGAGGAAAAGATCTCTCTGGCTTTGCAGTAATGAGATAAGAAATGGCGTTTCTGATTTCATATCTACAGTAGTAGCAATATTTCTTAAGGAGCGATAGCAGAAAAACTACAATACCAAGGTTTCTTTGTGTTATTTTTGATAGCTGTTTTTTAACTGTGGCACCAAACCTCATTAGCACTTAGACTCTTTGCTATCAATTTGTATCAGTTGGATTTAATGATAACATTCATCCATGTTCACAGACAAGAAGATGCTGCATGCAGCATAAAGGATTGGCATATCCTTTCTAGACACTATGGACCATTTGAGCCTCTGAAGAGACACAGCAATGACATTTGAATACTGCAAAAGTTTCTTGAAGTCCAAAGTTCTGTGATTTAGCACCAAGCTAAGCAACCTGTATTTTAAGAAGCCAGTGTGCTTCAGATGACATAATTTTCTTCCTTAGTGAAACAAGACTCAGGTGTTTTCCCTGAAGACCTGGTGACAGTGGAGGTGTTAGTTGGAGTTACACAAAGCCAGCTACTGGCTCCCTGGTCCCAGGTACTGAATTCCACTCCCCCATTGTCCCCATCTGTTGGACCATGGCATGTTGTGGAAATCAGTGTGTTTAAATTATTCAGACCTAATTAAAAGAAGTCTGTTTTTAACCCAGATCGTTTCATTAACTCAAAGCACAGCATGGGCCTGCAGGGATTAGGACCAGCACTGAGAAGGTTGGGGCTTCAGGGGTCAGGGACAGAGCTGGAGGGGAAGGGAGAGAAAAACAAAGGTCCAGCCATATGGGTGGCTTGAAGTGGCATCATCATAGAGAAAAAAGTGGAATCAGTTTTCCTGTATGGTGGAAAACTGATGAGCAAAGTACCATTTCAGGAGCTGGATTTGAGACCAGTCAGGCTAGAACTCAATTGATGTGAATGGGGCAGAAACACTTTCTAATGAGCACCAGGCTTTACACTGTGATTTAAAGCATAAAACCTCCATTTAAGTAACGTGTAAACAAATTAATGGAAATGCAGTGAAAGTAAGTCATAACTTTTTTAAGGGACACAATGGAAAAGCTTTACTGCTGCTTCTTGTTACAGAAAAACTTTCAAACCTCAAACATAATTTGCAGCTCTTTTATTAAAAAGTCTTACAAAAATATTCAGGAAATCTGTCCCTATTCTTTTAAAACACAGATTATTTGCTTTCTACTTTACTTTCTATACTTCTAATTTCTAGTTTACTGGAAATACTTCCCAAGAAATACTTAGGGCTAATACTTAGTAATTTCTGAATGCCAGTAAGATTAGTCTTACCCTAGTCTGTCTGATATTTGCAACAACAAAGAAACAGAGCCAGCCTTGAGCATGAAGGAAAGATTGCTCCTATTAAAATCAATGGAGATGTACAGTTCACTATAACTAAGGTTTTTGCATATTCATTACTGAGAGAATAAACAAGCTTAATGGCTTTGATATTACGATCATGTAAGTCTCTGCCAGAACACATATTTGTATGATCTTTCAGATAACTTTATATTTTTCCAAAACCAACATGATGATTATGGGAGGAACTGTTTTAGTTACCCACCTGAAATTAAATCAAACACACCTAAGACTCAAATTACTAAGAACAAAAGTATCTAACCAAAGTTTTCCAACTCCCCTGGACTCTGCCCTAGTACCATACAGAATTTGCAAGTGAAATTAAATCTTACAGCAGCCAGTGGGTTTTGTACAAGGCAAAGACCATACTTAGATGTGGAGAAACTCAGTTGGCCTTTGGAAGGGATCATATACATGTGTAAGGGCTTATGCCTGCATGGGAGCAAACCCAGGCAAAGTACAGGTATGAATGATAACAGCTGTCCTTTTTTGCAGCCAGGGCATCTAGGGAGAGTCCCTATGATGTGGCATAGCCTTCCTCAAACAACTTAATTTAATCCTTTAGCTATGACATCCCTCGTATCATTCCTTTTTGCCATCACCTCGTATATCACAGAAGTGTTATTCATTCATTCATTCATTATTAGAGCTGGGCATTGACAAGTATATTTCAACAGTGTGTATTCCTTACAAAGGCTGTTTATTAAGATAATATTTCTAGGCCTTTTTATAATTAATCATAGAGTGTCCAAGGCAGTTATTTTCATTATGTCTCTGGCTTTTTGATTGGGTGGAAGCCCTTGAAACCTGTATCCTAAGATGAGAGTGTGCTGGCACGACTGTGTGTATTTGATATCATGTAATTCCATTCCTGCAAGAACGATAATCAGTGTGGGAACTTTGATGGATTTATTGGTTTTGCCAAGTGACAATGCACCTTTTTCACTCAGTTGAGGAAAAAAAATATTTTAATTAAAAGATAATTTTAAAAAAAGATGGGTTTAGTGCTATTTGTTTGAACACTGAGATACATAATGTGAAAATAATCTTGATGCGCACAAGCTGGAAGGGCTTACTCACACTTGCAAAGCCCTGTAGTGACAGGCGAGGGACAAAACAGCATGTGACAAGGTGCGTTGGAAGCTGCAGATCCAACCTTGCATGTGGGCAATTCAGGACATTGGTCGCTTGAGATTGTCCCAGGAGATGACGGTCCTGCTCGGAAACATCCTGAATGCCTAAGCAGCCTTTTTTCCAACCAGATTTGCCTATCCCACATTGCCTTTAGTCATTGTGCTTGTAGTGAGCATGGGTAAACCCCTTCCCAAATCTTCACTCACGAAGCCAAGCCATCAATCTTGACGTTGACGACATTTTCACTGGTGTGGTTTTTCTGGTCTGAGCTGCATCTGTTTGACCAATATGAGAGTGTGAGACAAAGAAAGAAGAGCCAAACTGCCAGTGTTTTTTTCTCCAATATAACATTATGACTCCAGTTTTAGGTCTGATCAGAATTTCTTCAGTTGAAAGTTTTCTCATTGGAAAAAGATGATTCACACAAATCTGACTTTTCCCAGATATGGACCAGCTGTGAAGATATTTTCCTTGAGAAGAAAACCTCTCCCACTCTACAGACTATGCAGTAGACCTCCAGTTATTGGAGATAGCACTGGATACTGAACTGGACATGGGAAACCAGCTGTACCTCTCCTCCATGTCCCAGTTAAGGAATTGTAATTTCTAAAAGAAATGCAAACGAATCAGAGATCTTGTACTTATTTTCAAATGTAATTTGCTGATAATATAAATTATTAGTCCTGCAAACACAACACGCAATAGCAGAAAGCAGATGTTATGGAGAAATTAAAAAGTATGGAAATGACAAATCATTGGTGTGTTTAACAATAACCCCTTTTCTGCAAACTCATCTTCCTAGAGATATTAATCCCGTGAAAGTCCAGCTGAGATCACCAGTGTACCATGTGAATTTGGGCATCCATCTTGAGGGAGAGGATTGTGGGTTGGAGGTTTGTGTCTGTTACGAATTTTCTTTAGCAAAGCAGGGTACAAAACCTTTTATAATAGATGTTGCTCGTTTTCTTTTCCACTGTCTAACATTCTTTGAGTTCACCTGGTGAAAAAAAGCGAAATAAAAAAAGTCAAATGTTAGGACTACTGCACAGCTTCCACCACACAGCAATTCTCATCTAATCCAACAATTCAGAGATATATCTCTTCAAGTCAGGATCCTTTTTTCCTGATGTGTTAAAACTGCTCCTACAGTAGTAAAATGCAAGAACATTTAATACTGGTAATATATAAATTACATATAACATATGTATATATACATATATATACATATATATATACATATAAAAATATACATATTTTTAAGTCTTTGTGTATTAGTTTTACAGGAAATATTTATCTAGAATGAAGTCATAATGAGTGTGGTAAATTCTTCCCAAATTGTCAGTCAATAAGTTTCGTAATGTTTCTGCAGAAACCTATCAGCAATCATTTCATCTGAATCTGACTAAACAGAGCAAAGTCACCAAGCATGACCAGTTCCTTCTTAGTTTACCCTGAAGAGTCTAACAAGAATAAAAGTTTCTAACATTCCTTGTTTCCACTCAGCATTGTATTTGCGCGCAAAAACCAGGAAAAAGATCAGATAGGCAACATGAGCATGTTGGGGCTTTCTCTCCTTTGAAAGAAGTTCCTGAAACAAATTGCAGGTAGGTGACCCGTACAAAAAGAGCTGAATGAGAAGCTGTTCAGGATCTTTTGTTAGGCCGTCACTTTCCTCTCCCCCATGACTTTACAAACTCACAAAGGCTGGGTTTCCAGTCCTTTGTGTGAAGCCAGGCATACATTAAGAAAGGGGAATCCACAAGGAAGCAGGTAAATGGTAACTGAAGAAATATTTGTATTGTAACCTGCAGCCACCCAGAAGCAGCTATCAAAGAACCAGTGAGCCATAAAATGGCAGGGGTCAGCTGTCCACAGGGACTTATTTTCCAAAGCGAATATAGTCATAAATCCAGAGTTATGCTCAGAAAGAATTTGGATTCCTTAGGTTCTGGATACAGATGCTTTCTAGATGCTTTCTACAACATGATCTTCAAGGACCTTATTTTTGTAAATATGTAATATTCTTGTTAAAAAAAAAAAGTAAAAATTCCTATAAAATGAATAATCAAAACAACATTTGATATTCAGCAATCTTTCCTCTCCTAACCTTGCTCTGAGATACATTTATGTTCATTGTCAGGAAATAAATGCACCTGGCAAGTCTGTGATATGGGAGAGCTCTAGTGGACACAGAGATACTAGTTGTCCTCACTTCCTCAACATAGTGAAGATTTGTTTTAGCTATCTTCATTTCACAGTATCACAGTATGCTAGAGATTGGAAGGGACCTCGAAAGATCATCTAGTCCAATCCCCCTGCCGGAGCAGGAACACCTAGATAGTGTTACACAGGAATGTGTCCAGGCGGGTTTTGAATGTCTCCAGAGAAGGAGACTCCACAACCTCCCTGGGCAGCCTGTTCCAGTGTTCCGTCACCCTCACTGAGAAGAAGTTTCTTCTCAAGTTTAAGTGGAACCTCTTGTGTTCCAGTTTGTACCCATTACCCCTTGTCCTATCATTGTTTGCCACTGAATAGAGCCTGGCTCCATCCTCGTGACACTCCCCCTTTATATATTTATAGACACTAATAAGGTCACCCCTCAGTCTCCTCTTCTCCAAACTATAGAGACCCAGCTCCCTCACTCTTTCCTCATAAGGGAGATGCTCCACTCCCTTAATCATCTTTGTTGCCCTGCGCTGGACTCTCTCCAGCAGCTCCGTGTCCTTCTTGAACTGAGGGGCCCAGAACTGGACACAATATTCCAGATGGGGTCTCACCAGGGCAGAGTAGAGGGGAAGGAGGACCTCTCTCGACCTACTAACCAACCCCCTTCTAATACACCCCAGGATGCCATTGGCCTTCTTAGCCACAAGGGCACAGCGTTGGCTCATGGTCATCCTGTCGTCCACTAGGACCCCCAGGTCCCTCTCCCCTACACTGCTCTCTAACAGGTCGTTTCCCAACCTATACTGGAACCTGGGGTTGTTCCTGCCCAGATGCAGGACTCTGCACTTTCCCTTGTTATATTTCATCAAGTTATTCCCTGCCCAACTCTCCAGCCTGTCCAGGTCTCGCTGGATGGCAGCACAGCCTTCTGGCGTGTCAGCCACTCCTCCCAGCTTAGTGTCATCAGCAAACTTGCTGATAGTACACTCAATTCCCTCATCTAAATCATTGATGAATATATTAAATAATACCAGTCCCAGTACTGACCCTTGAGGCACTCCACTAGTCACAGGCCTCCAACTAGACTCAGCCCCATAGACTACAACTCTCTGGCTTCTCTCCTTCAGCCAGTTCGCAATCCACCTCACTACCTGATCATCCAGTCCACACTTCCTCAGTTTAGCTGTGAGGATGCTGTGGGAGACTGTGTCAAATGCTTTGCTGAAGTCAAGGTAGACCACATCCACCGCTCTGCCATCATCCATCCACCGTATTTCCTCATAAAAAAAAAAAAAAAGAAAAAAACAAATTATGCAGTCAAGTTTCCCGCATTTGGGGAAATCGCAGGGGTCAGCACACGCGGAGTGCAAGGGATGAGCCTCGCCCTGGGAAAACCACCTGCTTGATCATGGTGTCTCCCCTGCCAGGTAAGTATTTGACTCAAGTATTTCTTTTCAACATGCTACTGTTGCTTTGAGGACAGAATAAAATAAAAATGCAAAATGACATAATTTGGTGGGATTTTTCAAATTAGATAACACTCTTGTTCTTGTTAATGAATGTGTGTTTGTCTCTTTTATACCATTTAAACTTGTTAGCTTTGCTTGGAAATCCCTTACCCATCTCTGACCCACAATTTCTTGTCACCCTTTTCTTCCTCAAATAGTTGAGTCAAGGCAAGCTCAGAACAGTTATTATTAACCTGGATGGGGTTTGGAAAATCACTGTTCTCATTTCAGACCTGAAAGCAGTGAAAGCTTGTCTCATTTTTTTGCTAAATTAATTTCATACAATATATGATGTCCACCTACACGTTACCTCTCTGTTTACTGAGCCTCATCTGATCCTCAAAACAATCATCTCAACATCTTGCTTCAGCCATCAATATGTGAGTTCCTCATAATGAAAAGTGAAAAAAAACCTGGCTGCTTGAGGTTGTTTCCTTAGGAGTTTCTTCTGCCTCTCTGATGATCTCCATGGTCCTCCTCTGGACTCACTCCTACAGGTCCATGTCCTTCTTATTTTGGGGACCACAGCGCTGGATGTAGTACTTCAAGTGGAGTCTCACCAGAGAGATGCAGAAGGGGAGAATCACCTCCCTCAACATGCTGGACATGTTCTTTTTGATGCAGCTGAGCACACAGTTGGCTTTCTGGGCTGTGAGCACACACTGATAGCTCATGTTGAGCTTCTTGTCAACCAGCATCCCCAAGCCCTTCCCTCGGGGCTGCTCTCAATGAATTCTCTGGCCATGTGTTTGCGCTTGGGATTGTCCCAAGCCAGGTGCAGAACCTTGCAGGTGGCCCTGTTGAACTTCATGAGGTTCAAGTAAACAGTTCAGTGCTTTTTCCCCAAGCTGCCTTCAGTCTTGGGAAGAGCTTGCGTAGTCTCCTGCAAATTAAAATCATCAATCTCTTTCACACCGTTTGAGCTGCTAGACTGCTAAGATCCTGAATGTGCTGGTTATCTCTCTGACCAATATTGTCTCACTTTTTCTTTAAGCTTGTTCATATCTCTTTATTGTCTCTGGTCTTACCTTTGGTTTGTAATTTCTTGGGGAGGACTTCCTGTCTAATCACCACTTGTCCAAGGCTCAACGGACCATAGAATCATAGAATCTTGGCTCTTAGCTGAGACAGGAGTAACATTAGAGCCACCGATAGATGGGGATGGTATTGGTAGGGATGACTAACTGATGCCAAAATTTTTATCTGCATAAGCTAAGAACTGCTTCAAGAAGCAGGGAGTTGTTCAGTTTCATACAAACCCTGAGAGCCAGCTGGAGACTATCAGGCCCTCGTATGCTCACTCTTACACTAGTGAACTCAGGAGAAAACTGAAAGGACTCTTTCCAATGCCTGCTCTGAATGGATAAAATAGTCCATAAGGAAAAGAGAAGAGAAGAGAAGAGAAGAGAAGAGAAGAGAAGAGAAGAGAAGAGAAGAGAAGAGAAGAGAAGAGAAGAGAAAAGAGAAAAGAAAAGAAACAAATAAAATAAAAAGAAAAGAAAAGAAAAGAAAAGGAAAAGAGAAGAGAAGAGAAGAGAAGAGAAGAGAAGAGAAGAGAAGAGAAGAGAAAGAGAAGAGAAGAAAGAAGAGAAGAGAAGAGAAGAGAAGAGAAGAGAAGAGAAAAGAAAGAAAAGAAAGAAAAAAAAAGAAAAGAAAAAAAAGAAAAGAAAAAAAGAAAAGAAAAGAAAAAAAGAAAAGAAAAGAAAAGAAAAAAAAAGAAAAGAAAAGAAAAGAAAAGAAAAAAAAAAAAAAGAAAAGAAAAGAAAAGAAAAGAAAAGAAAAGAAAAGAAAAGAAAAGAAAAGAAAAGAAAAGAAAAGAAAAGAAAAGAAAAGAAAAGAAAAGAAAAGAAAAGAAAAGAAAAGAAAAGGAAAAGAAAAAGAAAAGGAATCCCACATCAGACAATCAGAGAAGAGTCTGGCTTGGAAGACTCAGGAGGTCTTCTAGTCCAACAAGAAATTGTAACTTTTTTGGGAAAAAAAAAAGTTCAAATTTAACAGCGATTTTCTGTGTGTGTGTGTAAGGGAGGAGCTGATTTATGATATTTGAACCCTCTGGATTGGCAAGAGGATGGTGGCAGGGTCACAGGCACAGGTTCTGACAGTCCATTAGGTAGTTGTATACGTAATGTGAAGTTAATTGGATAAGCAGGCACAGATAGCCAAGATTTTCAAATGTATGCCTTTGAATGCCTCCTGTTTTTTGGTCCAAGTTATTAGGCATCTCATTTTCTGAAAGTACTGAACCTTTGAATAACAAGCACTGGAAAACTGATGCAGATCATGCACCAAAAATGTGTTTCCAGAACCAAAACTTCTTTTAAAAATCTTGCTGTGTTTTAGATATTCCCTTTGTTGATAATCATTAAGGTATGGTAATTGTTACCAGGCCTCTGCTAAATTTCAAAAGAAAACTGATACTCACTTTAGAGTAACTTAGTTTTAAGACATAAGCACATCCCTATCTAGTGATCCTTCTTAAAGAAGAATGTCTTGCATCTCCAACTGCCAGGCAAATGGGGAAATAAGCTGTCCAAAATGCTGTGCAGCCAGATACTTGCTCACTCCAGAAGAGCTGCCAGATCTCTCTCATGTGGAAAAAGACTCTTTCAGTCTGGAGGTGACTTTCATTTCTTCTAGCTGTGGCAGAGGATTTAGCATTGGGCACGTTTCAGTAGGGCTTCATATATGCAAAACTGTCATGATGTGGTAGGCTACCTGTCACTCACTCTCTCCCTGTTATAAGCTTCTTTTAATATATCTGAAGAGGCATTTCCTAATTGAACAACGAATTGATTCCTAGTTGCCACCTCACATGAGATGATTTGGAAATGAGTTGAACAATTTTGTGCTATTTTCTGGAAGCAAATAGCACTAAATATACTACTTGCTCTAGGAGGGCTTCCGACATGAGGGGAAAGGGAGAAAGTCTGTCTGATTGCAAAGAGGGGATATGGAAAAATAGTTTAAAGAACATTTTTATTAGTAATAAAGACTTCCTGGTCACAGCAGCAAAGAAAATGCCATAGTAGTGGTTCATCTAACTGTGTTTCCTGTCTTCAGCATTGAAGGCAGCTTAAATGTTTCATCTTAGACATCTGAATCTGATATTTCACAGACTTCAAGTTTGGTCATAGGTCTGAATTAGACAGTGACAGCTATTTGAGTGAAAGGCCATCCTCCCATAGTAGCAGTCATCACAGCATTACTGTCTCTTTTGACTTGATTACAGAGCAGATGTGGTCCAAGGAGTCTGGTTTGTCACCCAGGTGAAGATATGCACAAGGGCAGTCTGAGGAAGAGCGATACTCCTAGTAGCCTTGGGCACATGGAAAAGTATTACAGATTAAATTGAGAGGTACAGAAATTAAGTTGGGATACTTCAGATAAGAGTGTGGGTCCTTTTAAAACTAATCTCTTTTTCAGGGAGAAGAGAAAAATAATACTGCTACATAGCAGGGTCATTACTTTTTATTAACCTAGACACAATCTATAAAAAGTTATCATTATCATAACATGTATTTCCCATATTCAGTAATCTGACTAGGGTTGCTTCTGTAGTCTGTGCTTGTCTGAGTGTTCACTGGGACTGCAGCTGTGTGCATACATTTTCATGCAGATGTGCAAAGTATCACAGTGGCTCAAAACAAACAGTTGCTGCCTTCTGCTGACAACTGGTGGTAGACAGTCCACTACTGTGGGGCTGGAGTTCCCACATCACACCTCTTTAACAGCTTGGGATGGGGTCACTGCACAGGCAGACATTTTCACCTTGTCAAGGTAGGCTGTGTCCTAAGAAATAAATAACAATAAAAACAGCATCCAAAGTCCTCTATATAAAATCCTTTAGGAATGTTATAACTTCCTTCTCATTATCTTCATAGTAAAAGAAGAATGAAACCAGCAAATCAGTAGCTCGCGTTATTAGTCATGCTGGTTTCCAATAATCTCTATCACACACCAGGTTTACTGGCTAGTTTGATGGATAAGGATCTCTGGACAATTCATCATACTCTTTGTAACACTCTAGTCACCAAACATGTATTTATGTATTGTACGCTTGTTGCTAAACAAGAATGATCTGGAGCGGTAGCTTGCGTCATCACCCCCGGTTACCATGGAGATGAGTCACAACATCTCTCTCTCAGGATGGTTTCCTGCTCAGGGAGCTCTTCGAGGGTTTTCCCTGCTTTCGTTACGCATTCAAAAGCAGCTTTGTGAAGCAAAACTGTTGATTTAGTTCTGCTATGCAGTCAGAGATACAATTCTTCGAACAGTGCTAAAACTTTTGTGAAATGGTGTGGCCATTCAAAAGCTCTCAAAGATATCTTTACATAAAAACAATTTAGATTTTAATCCTAAACACTCTCATCCTTTTAGAAAGAAAGAGAGAAAGAAAGAAAGATAGAGGAAGGGAGGGAGGGAGGGAGGGAGGGAGGGAGGGAGGGAGGGAGGGAGGGAGGGAGGAAGGAAGGAAGGAAGGAAGGAAGGAGGAAAGGAAAGGAAAGGAAAGGAAAGGAAAGGAAAGGAAAGGAAAGGAAAGGAAAGGAAAGGAAAGGAAAGGAAAGGAAAGGAAAGGAAAGGAAAGGAAAGGAAAGGAAAGGAAAGGAAAGGAAAGGAAAGGAAAGGAAAGGAAAGGAAAGGAAAGGAAAGGAAAGGAAAGGAAAGGAAAGGAAAGGAAAGGAAAGGAAAGGAAAGGAAAGGAAAGGAAAGGAAAGGAAAGGAAAGGAAAGGAAAGGAAAGGAAAGGAAAGAAGGAAGGAAGGAAGGAAGGAAGGAAGGAAGGAAGGAAGGAAGGAAGGAAGGAAGGAAGGAAGGAAAGAAAAAAATGGTGTAGAATGAACTTCACACCCTTGTTCTGTGCACTCGTGTTTGCAAGTGTCCGTGGAGAGGCACCCACTTGTGTGTCTGAGAGTCTTTATGGATGAGCCTCAAAGGAGAATTTAGATAAAATAATATTGGCATTGTTAGCTTCCCCATCATTAGCACAGGACTCACACAGTGTACCCCAACTCCATCTGACTCCAGGTCAGTCTCAGCTTGTCATTACACTGACACAGATTTTGGCAGAGCACCACATACACAGATTTTCCCCCTTTCTCAGCAGATTTCAAGGGCATGAAACTTCCATGGAAGGTAACATCATCTAGTGGGGCAAGTAGCTATCCGGATCTACAGCAGAGTGGAGAGGATTTAGGAAAACCCTTTGTCCTCTGATGTTTCTAGTATATATATTTCTTTAGAACACTACTTTTGGAGAGCACTTTGCTCCTTTGCTGTTACCTGTCAGCTCCAGTCTCCTCATTCAGTGCATGGACATCTATCTCAGGGTAGCAGATATAGGTCCAGGACCTGAAAACGAAATGCAGTAATGTAATGCTGAGCATTGCAAAGCACGAAATCCTGGGGATCAGCATTAGTGCAGAATGGATGCAAAGCAAGGACTGCAGGTTGGGTACTACAAATTCCTGTGTTGGTCAGGTAGTTACAGTCACAGGCAGATAATTGCAGATGGATTTCCACAAGTGGACATTTGGGCTTTAAAAGGTGGGCATTGCCCAAGCACTCTTATAGGCATAGAGACATAATACACATTTATACTTCTGTCATAGGATTTTTTGTCAATTCAGAACAAAGCCCACCAAGTTTCGAAACTCTGTTCAGAAGAAACTAGATGTGAATATTGTTAGATTAAACAGTGTTTCATTTTGATTTGGGCTTTTTTTTGTAGAAGGATATAACATATAAAACAGAAAAATGGCATAATTTCAAGTTTATTTTGAATTGAAAACTCAAGCTCGTCATAAAAAATGCTGAAATGGAACAGAGATTTCATCTATGTCAGACCATTTATTCCTGGTCTGCTTTCAAAAGGAGATACAAATGTATTTGCAAAGATTTCACAAGTAGCATTTTGGTTTTGAAAGAACTGCATTTTCCAATTAAAACAAAATAAATCCGTGGCATGAAAGATTTTCTAATCAGCCCTAGCAAATGAGAATACTTCAGCCACTGGATACAACACGGAAAGCTTTGGGAATGGGAATTTAAAGCTCCTGAAATTTAAACACAGGGTTTTTTTAATTTTTATTTTTTAGTTTGAAAAAGAGGTTTTGACATTAGATGGTATTGGAGTGTGAGGGCTGAGTCCCCACCCTGCATCTGGCAGGCAGGGAGGTAACCGAAAGCTGCTCCAGTCTCCCGTGGGCCATCTCCTCACAGGTGGAAAGCCTGGGGCAATGGAGAGGGGGTTTCTAGGCGCAAGCATTTGGGAGCACCCTGGGGAGCCCTATACAAATGACTCACTTTCGAGGGGTGGGGGCGGTTTTTGGAAGGAGGTTAGCGGGGAGCAGGCTGCTCCGCTGGCCCTTGGGGACTGGAGCTATGAAAAGGCTGGGAATTTTTATAGCCTGAGCAGGCTGCTGCTCCTCTTTTAACGTAGGAGGGAAGGGGAAGGGGAGGAGGATGGAGGGAGGGGATTGTTTTGGTTGTTGTTTAGGTAACAAAATCAGGAGAGATGGTTCAGCACAGTTATCTCGCATGACCTTTTTTTTTGCTTGTGTGTTTTGCTGACATAAAGCTGCAGGCGGTTTGCTGTAAGTGAGGCTTCTGCTGAGGTTTTTGTTAATGCCCAATACAGAGCTGTTTAAGCAAAAGCCCTTGCGCTTCTGCTGGGAAAAAAAAATGTACTCTTACTGACAGCTTATTTCACTCAAAGTGGATGTTAGGGGAGGAAGATTACCATAAGTGTGCTGATAAAATACCAAGCCTGCCACAGCTCTTCACAACAGAGTACTTTCCTGATCTTAGCATCTCCTCTACATCTTAATAATTGTCTCCAACCCCATATTTTTCTGACTGTGATTTGCTTTGCCTTTTGCACAATGGTAGTAAGCAGTGACATAAAGATTTTTATACTGCAACAGAAACGTACTTCAGGTCAACCTCTGTTTCTTTAGAAACGAGGACAAATCAAATCCTTAATTCCAAATCCTAATTGTCATTTGAATATTTTTCTGGAGTTCACTTGAAAAATAGACTAGAACTGAGGTAAGTTTCAGTTAAACAGTGGGCATTGTCTGGACTGGATTATTTTAATTTTCTGAAAGCTGAACTCTTCTAGTGACCCAAAACAAACTTTTTTTTTTTTTAAGTATTCCAACTTCAATTGAAAATTATTTACCCACTGTTTTCAGGCAAAATTATTTCAAATAACAGTAGGGGGATTGGAACTAGGTGATCTCAAGGTCATCATTCCAACCCTAACTATTCTATGATTCTATGATTTTACGGCTTGTGAGGTAGAAATTGTGCTACTCTCACTCATTGTTCTGCTTTTGTTAGTTTGTTTTTTTTTTTTCCAGACTGGCGTTTTTCCAAGCTAACACTAACAGGCATTAGATCAGTAAAACTACAGAAGTTTACATGAATACCCTGGGATGGAAACCAGCATAGCATTTTGCATCATTTTGAATATAACACTTTGCTAAAGCTCCTGTGGTCTGCAGAGACACGGCTAGGTTCCTTACAGATTGTCTCTTTTACCTTTTTGAAGGAGTGACTCAATATTAAGGGAAGGAAATATGTTTCTAAAAAGTTTTTACAAAAAAACCTGATAAGGCATAAAAAACATGATCGTCATCACCAAAAAACCCAAACCTACATCTCCTTTGTGCTTTGAGCTTGCTGCACTAAAAAGAACATGACAGGTTAGAATCTAAAAGATAAGGTGAAGATGCATCTTTCATTTCAGATGTGCCCACGCACTCCCTTTGGTTATGCTGCAGGGTGATGTGGTTAGACTATTTAGTCCAGATGTCTACAGCTGTCTCTTCATAGTGATTCAGAGCTCAGCATTCACTACACTGCTCCAGTGATTTTGTAGCCAACCCCAGTTCCCATGGTTTTGAAGGTGCTGACAGTAGCTTTAAAGTTAGCTTCAGTATGTCTTTACTATATTGTCATCACCACCATGTCACTGACTTATTTCTATAGGAAATGTCAAACCTCCAGAGCAAATTTGGTAGTTAGTGATGTCTGCAATTTCCTTTTTTTGTCCTTTTCTCGTTCCTGATTTTCATTCCCACCCTCATTCATGCTTTGCTCCAAACTAAAAGCCTACAGCAATATGTGAAGGATATAATATTCCAGTGCAGCACTGAACATAAAAAGAGATGTGTGACAAATTGTAATGACAAGGTTGATCTGCGTCTGTGTGTGGAGAGACTGCTTGCAGCACACAACTCGGAGAAAGAGAGAGCAGGGTTAACATGATGAATGCATTTAAGCCATGGCATCTGAAGGATCCCAGCAAAACAGCTTACTGTCTTCTCTACATGATGCCTTTTCAGTACTCAGCTCTATAAATGTGTAAAACTGAGTTCAATATATGGGGTGTTCACTGTTTTGGAAATAGCTTAACTTTCTAATGACAAGCAGAATATTGTGTTACTTTTCTGGGTGTCCTATACCCCTGTGCTCTTCAGTTGATGCCCACAAGCACTGCCAGGCACTCTGCCCCATTTCCTGTCCCGTCGTGAATGCAACCCAAGGTCTATGGGTTTGTTTCCAGCCAGACATGGGTTGGTGGCTGGCTGCGAAAAAACAGCATTTGCAGTTGCACAAGTCTAGGTCCTGCTCCTCCATTGTCTTGTGTGTGTGTCCCAGCACTGTCCGGTTTTGTGACTCTTCCCCCCGATTCCTATGTTTTTAGCTAATGGTGGGGTAGCTTAGGCCTCCCATGAAGCAACAGTTAAACACATGATATCCCAGATACAGCATCCTATCACAACATTCCTCTTCTGTCAGACCCAGGGCAGAGGCAGAGCAAGAACCACATCACCCTGCATGTGGAGTTTTACGCTTTGAGTAATTGCAGCCTGAGGTCTCTGATTTCTGCCGTGCCTGGAGGAGCATGAAACCCATACATGAGATGATGCCAAACTGAAAACTGACTTTCAGTTTTGGGATTCCAGGGTTTGGGCTGAACTTCGTTTACCTATAGGATCTCAGTAGTTTCAGCCAGCACATAAATACCTATAGACAGGACTCAACTTCAGATATAGCCTCTCTTCCTTACTTTCAAAGTGACAGCATCACAGAAATGATCATAGATGATGATGAACTCTGTGCCAAAGGCATTTCTGGCAAGTAATTTCCTCCCTTTCCTGAGCTACAAAAAATGTAGGAGATAAAGACTTTACCTCTGTAGCTGGTATTTGTTGTAACAGGGTGAATAGATAGAGCCATATCACATAGACCATGACTCAAATGGGAATAAAAGTTAGTTTTCAGTAAATTTAATGCAATTAGACTACTCAGGTTTTTGTGTAAGTGCCTTTTAATTTCTTCTAGGAGCAGGTCAGGATAAATAGCTAGAAGCAGAAACATTAAATACCTTTCATTTTTCTGTTCTGCTCTGTTGCAAGTAATTGTTGAAATTACAAACATGCAAAAACACTAAAGCATCTTTGCTGCCATAGTTATAACGCCATTTTCCTTCTACATGTGGGAGTTCATCCCCTGTTTGAAAGGTGCTCCAAATTTTGCACTGCCAGAAGGTATCAGATTTTGTAACTCAGTCCTGGCCCAGGAGGGTTGCATATAACCAGAGAATATATTAAATAGATGTTTATAGATGTGCTTTGTGTGCTGCAGCCACGCAGTTCACTTCCCATCAAAGGACTGAGCGGGAGGTAATCACGTTATGGGGTGTCTGTTGGACCAGAACAAAGTGACAGTATTTTCTCTCCATGACAAGAGGCATTCATAGATGTGTGTGCAAGAGGTTAGAAAGTGCTTTTATTTCACCCAAGAGTGACTTTCCTCTGATTTTGGGGGCTTTTTCCTCTCCCGTGATCACTCACATACTTTCTCCTTTCAGGTGATGGTAAGAGTGTCCCAGTAGAAAGTACTTCTTGGAATGGTCATGGCCATGAAGGAGACATGGGTCCCTTACCTTCTTTGTTGAGTGTCTCAGAAGAAATAACTTGTGCTTAAGCAGGCCAGATTTGTTTCATATGACATCTGTGACATCTTGAATAGCAGTGGCACTTTTACCCACTTGGAAAGTGTATGAGAAGCAGAGATCCCATTTCCACGATGCATTCAGCTGCAGATGGTTGCACTGCTAGGCAAGCTTTAGCCTTGCTATTGCTGACCACCTGGATATGTCTCACATCGGGGAGAAAATGGGGGCAGTAATGATTATATAGTACACACGGGAGAGCCAATAAAAGTGCAAAAAGGCAACAAACAAAGGCGTATTGAGGCAGGGTTTGTTTTCGTAAGATTATACTCAATTCAGTCATTCTATGACTACATATATTCTTCTGTTTATTTATGTAATAAGCTGCCCTTGTAAGGCTCTGGCAGATAAAAAACTGGAGTCTTTCCAGATGTGCGAAAAAGGCAGTTACTTGGAGAGGATTTTGTGCACTTTGTTGCTACAAGAGATTTTAACTCGCCAATCATCATCAAGAATATTTGGATTTTCCTTGCTAAACCACAAAAACCTTAATGGGGAAAATCATTAAACATATAAAGTTATAGCAATATAAATATTTGACTAAAACCATTATTGAGCTGGCTCTTGGGAACCTGTGTTTCTGTAAACTTTAAGGGCTATAATGAATATACACATGCTCTTCCTCTCTTCTTTCTCTTCCCCCATGAAAGGCCAAAACTGCTTCAAGCTACTGCTGTGAGGCTGAGTAGTTTTACAAAGTGTTTCTTTCTTTCCTTGTCCTAAGAACATAATTTTCATCCCATTGTATAGCATAGCAGAAGGTATATTAATGTCTGATGAACAAATGTAAATGTTTAAAAATGAGCTGAAAAAGATATATAATAGCAGAGCCAGGGAGGCCACCTTGTAGTGCCGGTGTTTTATGATCTGTGTTTTTAACAGCACAAGTGCGAGTTATATTATAGTTCATATTTGAAAGGAGGAGAAAATCTTATGCGTCCTTCCTAAAACGTGCAAACCTCTGCAAATTAACCCCTATGAATCCAGTCATATGAAGGGTCTCACTACAAAGAAAAGTTGCATGACCTTCGACAACACTGTTCAGTTGCTTTGGTGCATTTTTTTTTCTTACTCTGGCTTCACAGGAAGAGTTTCAATTTTAACTGTGGGTTTTTCTGACCTATTTTCTGGAGAAGGAGAGAGAAAGGAACTCCAGATTTGAAACCTCAGGTTTTCCTTTATATAGACAAGGAAGCTCACAAGAGAAAAGCTTAACTTGGATTCTATTTTTTGGTCATATTTTAAAAGCCTACATAAGGTTAGAACAAGGACCTGAGCCTACAATTCAATAAACATCCTGTGGGAATTACAGGCTGAAGCCTGAAGGGATAAGATAAGGAGAAAAATGGTGGGCTGTTTGTTGGATCCAGGATATTCTCTGGCTCCTCCAGGAGCCAGAGGACTCAGAGATCCCTATGGCCTGTTCTCAAGAAGTTTCTCAATCATAGACAATTGAGACTTCTTCAACTTTGAAACAGATCATAATAATATCCAGGACTGAACTTCACAGCTATAGATGGTAGGACAGAGAAGGCCTTTCGATCTCTCACCAGGACAAGATGAAGCCTTCTGCAGCCTGCTGGGCATGCGCTTCACCCTGAAGCTGACCTGTGCCTGCAGGCACTGACCCTAATTTTACAGTGCTGCTTTGTGTAGGATCCGTTATATGCCTTTAGAAAGACAGGGTTTTGGTGCAGCCCAACAGGTTTCCTTCTCTGCCTCCTTTGAAGTGAAGTCACCATTTTGAATTCATTTGGTTAAACCAGAGTAGCCTTAAACACAGTGTGTTCATGTGCCAGGATATTGTGGATTTAGTGAAAGCTCACAACAAATCAAAATAAATATGAAGATTGATGTTTTATGTCTTTATTAACAAGTTTAATAAAATTTTAAATTTAATTACTTGTATAATAAAACAAAGGCTCCATAGTCTCTCAGTATATTGCACAGTTTTAGGGCCCACAGGCATTGCAGAAGGGGGTATGCCATTCCAATAAGCCTTTAAGGGATGTAATTACAATCATGTTTCAAAAGTCATTTCAATTGGAAATTTAACAGGAAATGATCAAACAAGTTTGCCTTAAGATATAGTACCTGGCTATAGTGTGCTTGTGTGGGAATAATGAAGGATATAGTCTTACACACCCACCACACAGTCTATGTTCCCTTCCTCATAGTATATCTTCAGAACAACATACAGTAAAGTGTTGTTACTGGCTGAGCGCCAAATGTCATTATAGCATCCAATCCTTCCTGTAAACTATGCTATTCGGTAGAGGCAACAGCCTCAAGGTATGTGACCCCTTCGGTGCTTTCTTTGCAAGCTGTGATGTGGCTTATACTGTCTTTACTAAAAGTTTCTGCATTCTGCTGAATATATCCTTCCACTACTAGTGGACTGATTTGGAATCCTCTAGTGCACATGTGCTAAAGGTATACCTTGACCCCCTGTGGTTTTGATGTATGGAAAAGTACAGCTTTTCGCATTGCAACATACAATTGACTCTATTTGCAGCAAAACTTCTTGGAAGAGACTGATAAGTAGAAAAGTGTTAAAAGATGTTAATGATAATGTAATTTCTAAGCAAAACTGTAAAAATGTAGAGTAATATTAGTAATTATATTCTTGTTTAGGGTAGAAGAAGTCTACCTAAGTTGTAATATTGACCTGTAAGTACAGTTATGTCATTTATTTGCACAGTAGTCAGTAGGAATGTAAACCAAAGGCTTCGGACATCCTTTCCAAGAAACGGGAGCAAGGTCTGATCTGCCAAGCAGCAGTGAGAGCAAGAGTACTCACCCAAGCAAAAATCCATCCCTCTGTCTGCAATTTCAACCCCTGTCAGATCACGTGTCCAACCCAAACCATGTTTCCTGCAAGGTCTTGGCTTTCTCCTATTGCTGCTCAGAGCAGATAAAGAGGGATTAAGCAGGGCCTTGCCCATCAACCCAAGCAATGACTGCCTCCCATAGGCTAAATGAGATATGCACAGAGATGCTACATGTGCAAGTGGGAATGAGGATGATCACATTAATTTACCTCCTCACAAGACTGTAACTCGTTTTTTTGTGTGTAACACTACCAACAGGAGCTGACCTGACATAAAGTCTCAGTTTCTGTAAAATAAAGATTTACTGTCTGTGAATGTTTTCAGCTTACTTAGTGGACAGCTGTTGGAAAAACAATCTGGGAAGCAACATAACGGATCAAGATGAGAAACCTCTTGACATGGAATCAGAGTAACTTCAGAACATCTGCATGTTTCCTGACCACAAGCTGAAACAGTAAAGTTGTTTTGTCCATGCAGAACATCCCTGAAATAAAGAGATCAGTAGAAAATTGCAGAACTAAAACCCCTTTCTCAGGAAGGATGAGATAAAGCAGTAAGTGCAATGATGTTCTTTTCAAGCCCAAGTACAAAAAAGATAAGCTGGAGGGAGTTTGTGTTGTAGACTTTATTGGGATTTTATATTTTTTTTAATGTTGTTTGCTCTTAAATGCTTTGATTCTAAAATGTTCATGTGAGGTTTTCCCTCAAGGCTTTGTTCACTGCTTCGGTCAGTGCTTACTGTGATGGGATTAAGTCCAAGGTTCAGTCTAGTTTATTAAGTAAAGGAATTATTAAGGAAATCACAGTAAAGAAATGGAGACAGCTGCACTTGTCTGAACTATGGTGGCTGGAGAGCACAGAAGGAGGTGAGCCTGGGGAGGCCACAGGAGTTAGAGACTCTGCATACCCTGAGACTGAGAAAGGCACAGGGTGACATTTTCTCTTGTGCACATCTCATTCAGGGTTAGTGCACTTGCACTGTAAAGCAACTATAATAAACCTGCTTTTGGTTTTATGAAATCCATTGTGAATGTCTGTGGAAGAGTTTCTGTAGTCAGAGGTAGTGCCTGACATGTTCTTCATTGTCCACCTTAGTCCTTGTGCTGTCAAAGGAGGAGGTGGTGGGAAGTGTGTGATGAAATTTCCTTCACACACTGAAATTCAGCCTGCCAGCTCAGACAGACACTGCATTTAGAGATGATACACTGTGAACTTGTGAGGCAAAGTTGGAAGCACAACAAGCCAAAGAAGTCCTTCAGTTAGGACTCCCTGGGTAACGGCAGTTTGCATCACTATCTTGAACCCGAGCAGTTAAATTCTGCCTTAACTGGCTTTGGTTTTCATAGTAGGTGGTCTGAGCAGGAACTGCTGCTCCTGAGGAGAAATACAGGTGGCTGATGGCTGAGCTCTGTCTGCAGCCCCACAAAAGGCAATGGGGCTCAGTCTTGCTGGGGGCCTCAGGAACTCTTTGTTCCCTCTGAGCCCACATTTCCACTGCCCCCTGTCCCCCAGCATACCGTGCAGCCATAAATCTTGCCCACAAGCTCCTTCCTTCTGCTCAGTTGTTAACTTTCACACATGATTTTTTTTTTTTTTTCTGGATTTTGCAGTGCTGAAATTTTACCAAGGCTGCAGTAATTCAAATTTTGGCCCATTTAGCATCAGGACAACTGCCCAAGTCCATTTATTACAAACATATGTTATGAATTCAGTTAAAACAAACAGTCTCTTATTTTCTCAAGTCACAATAACCACACTCCAGACTTACTTAAAGCAAACATCATTTAAAAGCAGTATTTTGTTTATAGCAGATCTGTTTTAGTCATGGGTCTCGGATCAGAAGGTAGGATAGCTCTAATTTAGGCTAAACAAAACAACAAAACCTATCAAAAAAGGTGACATCATAGTCTTTGCAAGGTTGTCTTGTTCTCTGTCTTCACCCTCACACATCTTCCTTTGTGTTTTATATTTAAGACAAAGCAAAATTAATTAAAATTAAATAAAAGATAGTGAAAAAACGCAATGCCCAGGAGACAGGATGTGTCCCACAGCCAGCTTGGAGCTTTTCTGCATCCTTCCCAGTCTCGGTCTGTGGGACTGTGGCTGGAGCCAGTGTCTTTATGCAAGCACAGTTAGCATTCACTTGTCTGCCCTTCATTTGTTTCAGAAGAAAGCACCCCACAGTTTCAGAGCTGTCTAGTGAACAGGCGTTCAAAACAGGCATTCTGAAGCAAGTGCCTCAGGGTGAAGGATGCCACTCATCCAGTTTATGAGTGCCACACTTGGATGCAACCCCCGAAGTGAGTTTCCACCATCAGAGCAGCTGAGCTTTTTGTGATAAGGCAGAGCACTCACATTCAATGTCACAATTTTTAAGAGAACCAAGATTGAAGCCTGGCTGACCTTCATTAGGGGATTAGCTTGTGTAGCAGAAAGCTTTTATATCTCTTTCATCAGGTAGAGCCAATAAGCTTAATAAGCTTGGGTGTATGAATGCTGATTTGTCAAAATGAAGGAGGAAGGTTTTTGCAATGCTCCTGCAGGAGGCCAGCACAGGACAATACTGCTGGAAAGGTTTGGCACAGTCTTTAGGCTGTGGCCAGTGCTGGTCTGTGCTTTTATTGGTCAAACAAAGCTCAGAAGTACCAAATACCAGTGCTCCCTCGCTGAATGAAGAAGCTCTTTTGGAGTCAGTGAGTACGGAGGGTATAACATAGTGCCATTAAAAGTTTCTTGGGGACACAGATGAACTATTTGTATAGAGATTTCGTGGTCTGTGAAGTCAGATAGACCACTAGGGCACAACAGCCTCACAGCCTGAGTGGTTGACCAGGTGAGAGTCTGGTTCAAGGCACAAACCTTCATTTCCTTTCCAACCCTCATCATTCTTTGCTTCTATAATTCATCAAGAAAGGAGAAGCAGAAAGTTAAAACCCTATCCTTAATTATTGTGCTGTTCTGTACTTTTTTGCTACAGATTCCTGTAAGGATCTGTCTATGGCATCAAGGTCTCCCCACATCTCACTTTCTCAACACATCAGTTCCTTCTGTGGTCACCAGCATGACCAAGTCACAAGTGTGACTGTCTTTGAGCACAAAACATCAAGACCTGTGATCTAGGCACAGCAGATAGCCATGGACTCCAGCCTCCACTCTTAGGTTTTGTCTGCAGGAGCTCACGGTAGGGATTGCTTGCTGTTGCTGAGGGGGGAGAGGGAATGGTAGCACAGGCCAGTTGGTGATGATAATCCATGAGGTCATCAACAAAGCATCCGGCTGGCCTGGCCTCCCAAATTTTTTCATGCCTCGGTCAGCTCCTTTCGTGCACAGTTCCTTCTTTCATTGTGATCTCACCTGAAATGTCAAAGAAGGTCTCTCTACATGCCATGCCATCCCCTTTCACAAGGAGCATGAAATCTCAATGTGAGGCCACAGCAGAGGAGTTACAAAATTTTCTGCACTTCCACAGCTCTTCATTGTGTGAGGGTAGGGTTTCCAGTGGGTGCTAATCACTGTTGTTTGCCAGAGCCTGCAGCAGGATGCCATTCCTCCCCGGCTGTGCATCTAATCCCAGTTTTGCATTCCTATATACTGCTGTGTGAAACATCAGCTGAAAATTATGCTACATAGTATTTTGAAAGGCATCTTCTACACAGAGTGGAAGGCAGCTCCCAGTAATTCTCTACTTGACAGTTATTTAATACATTTCAGCTCTGGTTTCAGTTCTACATTTAGATTTACAAAGAAAGGATCTCTGACATTTTGTCAGTTTTTTTGCCCATGCCTATATTCCCACTTCAGCTCATATTTCCTCTGCTCATTACAGCAACCCCTGCTATGACAGTATAAAGCCATACACAAAAAGTCCTTTCATGGCCACTTCACATCAATATCTATTTTTGAGAGAGAAACTGAACTGAAGCAGCACGGCTCTCTAATTCACTTTTCCTCCTTGTCAGTAGCTGGATTGACAGGGCTGGGGTACAGACAGACACACTGTCACCTCCAGTTTAAATGCCCCACTGGACATAAATTCAGAATGAAGGGAATGAAAAAAACTCCAACCCAGCCAAAATCTAAAACATATTTAATGTGTATGACATACGAGGACACCTATCAGCTCTTTTTTGAAGCTTGATGCTTGTGAGACAGCTTCTGAGCTGAACCAAAAAAGGGGTTCTGGGCTCCTTAGATCTGTAAAGGCTTGACTTGCTGTTCTTGACTGACTGCCAAATTATCTTTGGGCTTTTAACTATACTTCTCCCAGCACAGCATGTCTTCTAGTGACCATTCGCATGTTCATTTGCTATAACAGCTTAGTAGATGGGGACTTTCTTCTTCTACACCAGTTTTAGACAAGGTGGGGTAAGTCAGTAGGTCACAGGGCTTTTCTGCTTCTTCTTTTTGTTCTTATGGCTTGTAGCACAAAAAGGAGGAAAGATTCAGTGAAACTCAAATATAACAAGATCAAAATAGAAGCAAGAAAACACTTCCTCGCATTTTGGCACCTATGGTGACATGCATCAACATAGCATCAAGAACATTAAGAGTAGGGAATTCTTTAGAAGAAGATTAGATTTGGCAATGTGTACTGAAGAAGATATCAAGATGCAGATGGGGAAAGTCAATGACAGAAGTATTTTGGAAAGGACAGAAACTCTGTGCCCCTAAGAAGAAGATTTCTCAAATTTTTCTTCAGGAGCTAGAGATGTTTGTAGGTTTTATATGATTCTTCAGCTGTTTTACAGGGAATTGTTGATATCTTTGTCAGCTGTATCTGCTGTTTATTTTTCTCAGATTGAATCTTGGAACAGCTAGGCTTCTGGGCATACTGAAAAACATTATTAACTCTACCTCCTCTAAACAACTTCTGGAGTTGGTTTATGTCAGCCTAAATTCTCCTCCCAGAGAAATCAGACTCCTCCGAATCCATTCAGTATCTGACAATCCTAGCTTTTGACAGCCCCAAGCCTGGAAATACCCCCTTAGCCCTCAAGTGACCCCTCTGCCTCAGTCCCTGAGTTCAAAGGATGATGCTCCCTGTATGGCTACCTCCTTGGTTTTCCTGCCACGTACAGGTTACACCATTTGGAGCTCAGCTGTTTCCAATAAGATGAAAACAGGCGCTGAGAATGAGGTAGTGATCCTGAGCATTAGTTCCACTGGTATTTGATTATTAGAGTTATTTCATCTTTTGACTAGTTAAAGCAACTGTCTCAAACTGTTGGACAGAAGTGAATTTTGGTCTTACTGAGATCCACGTAAACATAGCCACAGAGGGCAGGTCTGTCATCGATCCATTTCCTTTCCCCCCATGGACTCTCTGTGTTAACAGAAATAACCTCCATTACTGTCCTGGCACATTCAGGTCACTGCAGCTGACAAAGCAGGTAACTCTTTCTTACTTGAAGAAGGAATTATTACTCTCAGGAATGTGTGAGAATAGTACGTAAGAAATCACAAAATCACCCCATGACCACAGATTAGTAGACAACATATGCACACTAAGCAGATTGATCAGCTTTCCTATGAACTGAGGGTGAAAAAGCATATCCTTGCACAATCACACTCAGACACGCGTCTACCAGCGTCAGTTTCTCTGTACATTAATGTCAAACTTGTTCCACAGCCAGCGCCAAATTCCACGTCCAGCTACTCCCCAAAGGCCAGGATATGAATTTCAGACAACATAATTTCTGACAGCCCAGACTGGCACACCCACTGACCTCATGGGGAGGTCTGCAAACACTTCAAGGGTAGACTATGGCTTTTAAGTAGTAAATTGTTGTTTATCTGCTTAATGTCTTCTTACAGTCAGTGTTGCTGAGTAAGAAGATGTGTTCCCCTTCCAGGTCTCTGTACTTTCTCCCCAGTCTCCTCCATCCCCTGTTCTCTCCAATCCTTCTTTCCACCCACCTCTTCCTCCTTCTGTATTTCCTTCCCTGTAACAGATCTCAGCTTCCAAAATAGAATCAGATCTCAGCAAAGAAATAGCTCATATATTCATCCTTGGGATAAAAGCTATCATTAGATTAAATTTATTAATTGAAGATAAACCCAGTAAATCAGATTTCAACTATATGTCGTTTCCACACATACAGATCTCACCCACTGCTAACCCTTTGTTTTAATCAATCAGGCTGGTATTGGACCATTTAAATTTAAGTCCCATAATTTTAGATGGCATTCAGGCATTAAATTTGATGTCTAAGTAAGTTAAATGAACCCCAAACTGGCCTCTCAGACTGTCTGTAGGCCCAGGAAAGAAATCCTGCCACAGTTACATTAATAAAACATTTTGCAAAGCCCTTTTGCAGTCAATGCGGTTACAGAAAGTACATCAAGATTTAATTTCTGCACATTTCCAAGCCTCTCAGTGACACAATGTCTGCATTTTCAGTGAAAATGTTGCTGAAATTTCCTGTCTTTTAAGTAGCTGCGCTCTATTTTTCTTGTTCAAAGTTGTTAAATAACAATAATTCTTTTCTTCACTCTTTACTTCGCTGGTCAATGAGGAGGGTGGGAAGCCCCAGTTAAATGAAGGGGTTTGACCCTGGAGGAGTGCAGGAGAGGAAGTGGGAGGAGACTAGTAGGGATATCTTTTTGGCATGAAATGCCCAAAGACCTCTGGGCATTTTAACAAAACAGAAAGCATAACAGGAACAGCAGGGTAAGGTGCTGTAATATTTTACCAGAAGAGGAACCAAGGAGGAAAATAACACAGGCTTTGCCCCTTCCTATGCAGTCCCACCCATACTAAAATATAACCCAAGGGAATATTCAATCAACCATGTACATTGCAAACATCCACTGCAAACCCAAGGGTGGTTCAAAGGGGAGATTTTGAGACAAACTGAGCAGAGTGACACGGGTGGCAGTCACACACACTCACCTGCTCTCTTCAGGTCATGTGTCTTTGGAATTGGCTACCTGGGTCAGACCTCTTAATTCTGACTTTGACACCAACCCATGCAGTAACTTTGGTCGGGTAAATTTCATCTCATTCTTATAAAGCATCTAATGCTTCTGGAAAGAGCTTCTGCACATCACCCCAAGTCCTCCCCTTCAAGAACCCCAGAAGGTCAGGTATATTCACCTCACCAAGTGCATAGTGTGAGCAATTTCTCTTTATTATGGAACCACTTAAAATTCCCAGATGCAGTGTAAATTGTAAATATAGACAGAAGGGTAATAGGTGTGAGGAGGCCTGGGATAGATTTTCTACATACTTTCGGTAAGCTTTAATAGGTTTGGTAATAACTGAGAAAATACATGTAATGATGAAGGAAAGGTGTATCGTCATTCTGGCTGCTGGTCTGCCATGAAGTGACTTACACACCATTCCTGTGAGCTCTGATTTCTTCTGGAAGAGAATTAAATGGAGGAGCTGGGCTAATTTACCCAAGAAAACAAGAAATAAGTTTAGAAAAAAAAAAACCCAAACAAACACTTTATTCTTATGACAAATGTGCTTGTTTTCATAGCTGCAGGTGAATAATGTCAGAGGAGGAACTTTAATCACAACCAGAACAAGTACACTACTGTGGCTTTAACTGAGGAATAATTAATTTTAAAGTAGTGAAAGTTACATTTTCTCAGGTTGCTCCTTATGCATTTGAATGTAATCACTCACATACACACAACATATCCTGGGACACATTAAACATCTAATTTTCGTGTATTTAAAAAGGAGCTTCTTGCTGCTAAATTGCTCACAGCCCTTCTAGAATCCACCACTATTTATATAGCTTTTGCCAATGTTTGTGTTAACAGCAGAGGTGCTAACAGATCAGTTAGATAATTTTCCCTCAGGCCTGCACAAGAATTTTCTGTACTTTCCCAAAGGAATCTAGAAGATATTCCTTAATATTTAACAAAATGGATTCATTGTCAAATATGTTCCTTTTATGCCAGCCCTGCATTTTCATAGGTTATGATTATTATGGTGGCTGTTTTTTTCTCCCTCATGCACAGGCATGCACACACTGACACAGTACATCAGGCATTGTTGTAACATAACTACTTTTTAGGACTTTTATTAGTCCAGATTGTGCCAACTCAATAAAGCTCCTAATGCAAAAAGCCTTAATAGATTTTTCTCCTCTTTCAACCTGTAGCTTGCCTGGATGAAGTCTTTAGGCACCCTGGTACCAAAAGATGATTACTTTCTTCCAGGGCAAATGCAAAATGCAGTAGAGACATCCTTCCTGCATGAGAGTTGGCAGACATGGCACTGTCCTTAGGATACTGCGCAAAGCCACCAGCTAATCCATCCTGCAACTTCTATGTACCTGTAAAAAGTGAGAAACCACTGGATGAAGGGCACTCAGTGCACCTTGTCTCTATCAGACACAAATGCAACACTGTCCAGGCATCTTTGCCCAGCAATTTTCAGTTTAAGGAATGTCTCCTTAGGACTGAAGAGCATGACCAGGGTGTAACTGGCATGATCCCTTTGGGTCCTTGCCAGGAGAGAGCATCACAAGAGCATAAACAGATACGTAATGGGTACCAAAGCAAGTCTGTACCAAAGCTACGCCTAGGCTGGCCTGCAGTGAGAATTACGCATATTGGATAAAGTCAAATGAGCAATAAACATGTGAGTATTGGATTCAGAAAACATAAAGGCACTCAGAAATACATTAGAGTTTCTGAATGTTTGTCAGGGACATGCAGCAATGACAGTGTAATTATACCAATCCTAGAACCAGGGGAATATTTTTAAGAACATCTGCCAAGCTAATGGATGCATAGATTCTAAATGTTATGTTTTTATGACTTAAAAATCACTGTTCAGCAGCAATTGTTCTTTCTCAAGACAGGTGAAATTTGCACTTCTGAATGTTTCCTTCAGGATTCATTGTCTTAAAGAAAAACCTAAATAGGCATGATATTAACCTGCACTGACTTAACATACTGAAAAAGAATTTCAGGTGACATGGTTATGGATGCAGCATGAGAATTTAATATATTATGTTTCCTAATTAACAAACTTCTTGCCATTACAGGAAGAGAAGTTTCTTTGAATGTGAATTATTAGCACAAGTTTCTCCCTATATTTGTTCATGTCCATTAATTATTTTTTCTGAGCTAGCATCCCAGATTTCAGGATACGTTCATTTCATATCTTTATCCCCATTTTGAAAAGTTAAATATTCATATAAAGATGTCTGATCAAATGTTAACTCTGAAAATGGAGCATGTTTGATATCAGAATACTTTTTCAATACCTGAAACCACAATGTTTCATATACTGTCTTGACTAATTTTTTCTTTTGCACTTCTCTAACTTCGATGATTCCTAACTGGTTTACAGGTTGTGTCCTGATACCATGCTTTGTTGTCATCTTAGCATGCATAATTACTTCTATCCACCAAATTAAACTTCTCTTCCCTCCTTGTGAGCAGTATGCTTGGTATTTTTGATGAACAGACTCATTTCCTGAGAGGGAATGTGTTTCATATTAAAAATCTCGACTTTGGTTGTCTCACTTGTATATCTCCTAGTGTGTTTCTAGTTTGCTGTCTTTCTTGTGTTCCTTGTTTCTCTTAAAATTTGTCTTTTAGAAGTGTAACAATCTCAGCTATGGTAGCTCCACTGTTTACTTTGAACTGTAGTCCCTCTAGTCATCCCTTCAAAAACCTGCATTCACCTTCATGATTGCTTCCTCTCCTGTGCTTAAGAGAGAACATCGTATAGGATTTGTATTTTTGATGCCTCTTCCTACAGAAAGTTACCTGCAGATTCCAGTCTCCAAACAGCCCAGTTACGTCTTTTGAGGGTGCTTGTGAACACACAGATTACTGCAGTGAAACTCTTTAGTGATGGGCCTGAAACACAAGGCTGTTTTGTCTGCCTACAAGGGTGCTGTTTTTAACATGTCTGTGCTAGCAGTCTTCTTATTCCCAGCCTTGTCTTTCCACTCTTACTATTGGCATCCTTCTGCCAGTTGGGGAATCTCTTTGCCAACTGCTTTTGGTCTTCATTGAAAATGAAAGACAACGCCAACATTCACTGGATGCATTTTACTTCTGGGAAAAAACTAAGCAATGCGAACTCTCTAAGCAGGTTAAGCAGTCTCAGGAGCTAAGACAAAAGCATGCAAAATGTCCAATCTAACTTGCACATGGCCTTAAACAACCCATGTCTTCCAGCCCTTTGTTCATGGAAATTTCCCATGTAGCAATTTTGGGGCAGGGAAAAGCTGTCCAATATTTTGTATACATAGAAGCTGTGAAGCTCTCTGTTCAGACAGAAACATTTGAGGAACAAGTGACCCTTGTAACAGGATATGTGTGATCCCAAAAGGCAGTGCATCTATTTAACCAGATGACATCGCAGCCCTGCATATATTATCATAAAGATTGGTACAGGAAGGGATTTAACTGAGAATACAAGTTATCCTGCAGAACAAAGGTGAGTTGAAGGTAATGGCACTTGAGCTATCGTTCCAGCATTCTAATGACAGGACATCAAAGTGAACCCTGGAGTCACAAGCACCGTAGTCTGATGAACACAGGGGAAGCTTGGACTGAATCTGATGTTCAGCTGCTGCATCTTCTCTGTTGAGCATGCTAAATTCACTGCTGAAACAAGTCAGCAGACAACAGAACAGTTTTAACCACTTATGTTAGAGATAAATTTCTCTTTTCTGAAGCCTTAAGTGCCTTAATTCTACACATTAGATAGCGCTGAATAAACAGTGTTTCATACCGTTAAAATAAATCCCAAATCATTACAAATATTTGCTGGTTTGATAAAGGCATTTATATCAAAGTTTAGCAACCCTTTGTAGCTGTATTCTGAGCCATTTTAGTGTTCTTATCTTGCTGTGAGAAGAAAAAGTAAACCTTTCAAATAATTAAATGGCTCTTGTGATCATCCCTGGGATACTAGATAAGGATAATTATCCCTCTGCCAGTTGCACTTTGAGCAAAGGCAAAAGAAAATGTGGCCTTTTCCTACCTTCGGTTTCCTCCAAGATGTCAGCATCTTCAGAAATCTCTAGTACTTGCCCTCTGCCACAGCAGGCTCATATTCCAGAATTAACACAGCAGAATATGAGCAGTTTCAGTGTAGTTGCTTTTATATGTATTGGTAGATGTTGTTAATGTGGTTAAGTTGCTGCCTTTTGTTGGATACCTCCAGACTCTGAAAGGTGTTTGTGCAGAGATTTTCAAATGTAACTTGAAGTAATCCCTGTAACTCATTGAAGCATCTCAAACTGGGAGAGGGTTAGGTAATTGCCTTCTGGAAACTGGGCACTTGCAAGGTATTTCTGCTCTGAGTACTGGAAATCAGTAGCCACACATGAACATCTTGACCTTACTACCTTTCCGTTGAAACTAAGGTGTCCATTTCACAGTGGTTTTTTTTGACTCATGTGGCAGAATAAAAACAGCCCATAAATTGATTATTTCGCCAGGGATAATTTGGGCAAACAACTCCAGTGTGTACATTGTGCTTGCTGTCTCTACATACATTGTAAATGGACAAAAAAGGAAAATTTCTCCATTAACTGATATAGAGACTTATCAGATGTTAAAATAAAAGATGTTCTGATGTTCTGCCTCAGTGCTGCACTGACAATGACGTTATTCATTTCAGACATCTATAGTCTGCATTCATTGTTCAAACGTTTTTCAAGTTCTCTGGAAATGGGAATGTTGGTTCCATGGTGACAGATGAACAAAAAAAAAGTACAGAGGAAAAGACTCTTTCCAGATTGCACCCATTTCATTCATTTATCTACCCAGAGCTCAGAACAAAAAGAAAGCAAAAAACATACTTGTTCAACTAATAAAGCAGGGAAATATAACTCCCATTTTCAAGAAGGGGAAAATGGATGACCCGGGGAATTACAGACCAGTCAGTCTCACCTCTGTGCCTGGCAAAATCTTGGAGCAGATTCTCCTGGAAGGCATGCTAAGGCACATGAAAAACAACAAGGTGCTTGGTGACAGCCAGCATGGCTTCACTAAGGGAAATCCTGCCTGACCAATTTGGTGGCCTTCTATGATGGGGCTGCAGGACTGATGGACAGGTGTAGAGCAGCTGATGGCATCTACCTGGACTTGTGCAAAGCGTTCGACACTGTCCCACACAACATCCTTGTCTCTAAATTGGAGAGACATCAATGTGATGGATGGACCACTCGGTGGATAAAGAACTGGCTGGATGGCCGCACACAAAGAGTTGTGGTCAATGGCTCAATGTCCGGCTGGAGACCAGTAAGGAGTGGTGTCCCTCAGGGATCAGTGTTAGGACGGGTCTTGTTCAACATCTTTGTCACTGACATGGACAGTGGGATTGAGTGCGCCCTCAGCAAGTTTGCCGATGACACCAAGCTGTGTGGTTCGGTTGATTGTCCTGGGTTCAGCAGTAGCAGTCATTTTTCTCCTTCTTGGTAGCTGGTGTAGTGCAGTGTTTTGACTTTCAGCTTGGGAACAGAGCTGATAACAAGCGATGTTTTGGTTTGGTCAAGGACTTTGTGTGCCTCATGCTCTGCCAGGGAGGAGGGGAAGGTGGGAGGAAGCAGAGACAGGACACCTGACCCAAACTGACCAAAGAGGTATTCCATACCACAGCACGTCATGCCCAGGATGTAACGGGGAGTTACCCGGAAGGGCTGGGTAGACTGCGGGGTTGGAGGAGGTATCGGTCAGAGCTTGGTCGGGCTGGGGGGGGCGAGTTATTGGGCAGCTGGTGGTGAGATGTTGTATTCTGTTGTTATTTCCTTTATCATTGTTATTATTGGTGGTAGCAGTAGTGATTTGTGTTATACCTTAGTTACTAAACTGTTCTTATCTCAACCCGTGGGAGTTGCATTCATTTTGATTCTCCTCTCCATCCGTCCGGGAGTAGGGGGCAGGCAAGAAGGGGGGGAAGTGAGTGAACAAGCTGTCTGACTGGGTTTAAACCACGACAGCTGGAGGGAAGGAATGCCATCAAGAGGGACCTTAACACGCTTGTGAAGTGGGCTGATGCCAACCTCATGAAGTTTAACCATGCCAAGTGCAAGGTCCTACA
Organism: Pezoporus occidentalis; assembly: GCF_034315485.1. Taxonomy (NCBI): domain Eukaryota; kingdom Metazoa; phylum Chordata; class Aves; order Psittaciformes; family Psittacidae; genus Pezoporus; species Pezoporus occidentalis. Next base: position 11,596,538 of record NW_026914940.1, on the reverse strand, counting down.
CCTGGGTCGGAGCAATCCCAGGCACAGCTACAGGTTGGGCAGAGAAGAGATTCAGAGCAGCCCTGTGGAGAAGGACTTGGGGGTGTTGCTTGATGAGAAAATGAACATGAGCAGGCAGTGTACGCTTGCAGCCCAGAAAGCCAACCACATCCTGGGCTGCATCAAAAGGAGTGTGACCAGCAGGTCAAAGGAGGTGATCCTGCCCCTCTACTCTGCTCTTGTGAGACCTCACCTGGAGTATTGTGTGCAGTTCTGGTGTCCTCAACATAAAAAGGACATGGAACTGTTGGAACAAGTCCAGAGGAGGGCCACGAGGATGATCAGGGGACTGGAGCACCTCCCATATGAAGACAGGCTGAGAAAGTTGGAGCTGTTCAGCCTGGAGAAGAGAAGGCTGCGTGGAGACCTCATAGCAGCCTTCCAGTATGTGAAAGGAGGCTATAGGGATGCTGGGAGGGACTCTTCATTAGAGACTGTAGTGATAGGACAAAGGGTAATAGGTTAAAACTTAAACAGGGAAGTTTAGGTTGGAGGAATTTCATTACTGTGAAGGTGCTGAGGCACTGGAATGGGTTGCCCAGGGAAGCTGTGAATGCTCCATCCCTGGCGGTGTTTAGGACCAGGTTGGACGAAGCCTTGGGTGACATAGTTTAGTGTGAGGTCTCCCTGCCCATGGCAGGGGGTTGGAACTAGATGATCTTAAGGTCCTTTCCAACCCTAAGTATTCTATAATTCTATGATTACTGATCTTCGTAATGCTGGTCAGAGATCATGTTAATCGGGAGGCCTTGCTATTCTTATTGCCTTTTTATTCATATGAAAAGAACATTTTCTTCATCAAGGTAAACTTCTTAAAGCTATTCCTGTGCTCAGTCATAAGAATTCTCAAATTAATTTTATATTTGCTCTAAGGTTGGAAAAAATTAATTTATTCTAATTAATTTGTAACTTCCTCAGTTGCTTTGGTAATCTCAGACGCATTGTCACCATCAGCAACATATGTAGACTCTGATTCATGTGAGTTCATGTGAGTCCATGTGAGTCCTGTAGTCCCACATCCCACGGAAGCAGGGATGAAATAGCCAGCAGACATGCCCTATGACATTTAGTTTCTGAGAACTCCAAAAAACCTCCCACCCATGTCTTCGTTCTGTTAGCAATGTGATTTAAACTCTGCCTATTTAACACAGATGTGATCATGCTCACAAAGATGTTTAAACTGTTTCCCAGTTGTATTTTTAATAAGAAATTTCTGGTTGCATGGACTGCAAGTTCAACTACACTGTTCCTTTTTAGAGACTGTTTAAAGAGAAAAAGAAAGCGCATGCATTACTATTTCTGATGAGTTTGTTACTCATTGGGCTTCCTTGCACAGGAAACAGATGTAAACTGAAACGTTCCAGCTATCAGAGAAATATTACATGCTGCCTTTCTCCTCTCTCCCCTTTGGAAGACTTCAGTTTCCAGTTTCCAGTTTCCCTCCTAGAAGTTCAGGGAAAAGGGGGAGAAGGTGGGAAGGGGGAAAGGGAAAGGGAAGGAGAAAGGAAAGGAAAGGAAAGGAAAGGAAAGGAAAGGAAAGGAAAGGAAAGGAAAGGAAAGGAAAGGAAAGGAAAGGAAAGGAAAGGAAAGGAAAGGAAAGGAAAGGAAAGGAAAGGAAAGGAAAGGAAAGGAAAGGAAAGGAAAGGAAAGGAAAGGAAAGGAAAGGAAAGGAAAGGAAAGGAAAGGAAAGGAAAGGAAAGGAAAGGAAAGGAAAGGAAAGGAAAGGAAAGGAAAGGAAAGGAAAGGAAAGGAAAGGAAAGGAAAGGAAAGGAAAGGAAAGGAAAGGAAAGGAAAGGAAAGGAAAGGAAAGGAAAGGAAAGGAAAGGAAAGGAAAGGAAAGGAAAGGAAAGGAAAGGAAAGGAAAGGAAAGGAAAGGAAAGGAAAGGAAAGGAAAGGAAAGGAAAGGAAAGGAAAGGGAAAAGGAAAGACGGAGGAAGTGATCTTCCCTCTGAACTTGTTTTATATTCTTATGCCACCAATTCACTGCTTAGAGTCTCCACGAAAAAAAAAATAAATTGAAAAACAAACAAAAAAAAGCCAAAAAAAAAAACAAACCCAGAGGGAAATATCCACAAAATTATTCGTCAAGACCTTTGCTTTCAGAATTGACCTTTTCATTGTTTGACACCTTTACTGAAACTTCTTTCTGGCAAAGAGGGTTTTGCACAATATCAGTGCAAAGAAAAGGCAAAGAGCCAGGGAGGGATTAGTCAAATTCCTTTTTCACCCATGCAGAAGGTGCTTGGGTCAGTAGATTCACTTGCACTCCTGTTTTGGCCACAGTCCCATGGACGATTCTGCTGGTGTTTGGCACTGTCCAGGGCAGATGCTCTAGTGAGAGCAGTTGAGAGGCTCATGAGTGTGAAGTGAAGCTGGTAGGGGTTCACAAGCTTCAGTCTGAAATAATGAACTCCAGGAAAAAATCAAAACTAACAAACAAATCAGTCTGTGTGCTATAGCCGGGGAGCAGCACAGTGATTCACGCCGGTTTTCAATTCATATTTTCTATTTACACTTTGGTATAGCTCAAAGATCCCAGTTTGAACTGAGTTTCAAAAAGAGTGTCTTAGCTGAGTACCAGATGCCCTTGGGTTGCATCCTGCACACATGGGCTTCCCTTTTCTCCTACTGTCATCAGAGCTTACTGCAGCTGCCTCCTGCCCATACATCAGCTACCAATAAAACAATCTGTGAAGAGAGATAGTATGTCATCCCATCACACAGCTGGACCCCAGAGGCAAAGTGCTCCTGGATCCCATGGTTAGATGCAGACTTTATGTCTAGCATTGTATGAGCACAAAGCACTAGAAAGTTTACAGTCTGAGCAGTTTCTGGTCAAAAAGACAAGCCAGATAACTACATATAACCACAAAAGCCACTTTTTTGAAAGCTGAATTTGATACAAGATCTGTGTGTGTTTTCCCAGTTTCCTAATCCTAAATCGTTCATTTCCCTTAACATCACCCACAGCATCCATTTGCCAGTCAAATGCCCTCATAGTCCCCCCACTTCTCAACTATCGTGTTTCCCTCCTGTCGTATCAACCGCAGGGTAGCTGTGGCCATTTTTTGGAGGCATATTCTTTTGATACCATATGACTTCTACAGTTGTGGAGGAGTTGGCCTCAGCACTACATCAGAAAAATGAATGAAATGTCCTTTGCCTGGAATCTTCCCACAGGCTGAAGTCTCACCATTTAGAAGATGCAAATGTGGGGTCACAGATATGAAGGAAAATGTCTTTATCTCAACATGGACTAGCCACAAGTAAAAGAGTGATGTATTGCCCATCTCCTTTGTGTTGGACGCTGAGGCATGTCACTTCCACTTGTAACACAGCTGCTGCACAGCTCTCAAGGGACATTGAAGCTGTGATCATCTTGCTTCCTCTCTGCTCTGCTGTTAAAGGTCCTCTGTTTCCTGAAATCGAGACATCAGACCAAACCTTCGCTGTTGTAACTCCTGCAATTGATAGGAGCTGTGCTGCATTGCTTCAGAACTGGGCAGGCTCGGAGCAAATTCCTAAGCAACTATTGGAAAACCTGACAGCTCACCTGATGCACAGTAATTTGTAAACCTGTTTTAATTTAACAACACATCTGGGCCTTTGAAGGAGCCCTGTGATTTCCAACCAGAACAATTATAGCAGCTGACTCTAGAAAAATTATTATATCCCCCCTTATGCAAGAATGGAGTTGCCAGTACTAAGATATACAGCTTACAAGCTACAGATCTGGGGAAGCAACTCAATTGCAATTGCTTGAATATAAGCCAATGAGATTTGGCACCAGCTAGCTAGTTTAGAGAAAAGCTCTTGTTATCAGCTTCTGCATGCTTCAGTTCATGCTCTTTTTGCATGATTCTCCTTCCTGCCTTTTAGCTTAATGATAAAAATCATGCCATACCAAGTCTCCATTCAAAAAGTCGAAGCCTGACAAAAAAGTCATTGTTAAAATACTAGATGGAGACTCATGAGGAAACTTGGAGATGTTTGTTTGTTCATTTAGGTTTTCATAGGACTAGCAAGAAAACTGATACAAATTGTTTAAATGTGACTCACATAGACATTGAGATGTGAATTCACTGGTCATAATGGTTTTCTTGTATTGTAGCAAGTTCTTCACAGATGTGGGGTTTTGGTTTTTTTTTAGTGCAGTTATGCCGTTCCTGGAATAAGTGTACTTCTAACCCTTCTTATTCCCTTTAAATACACATCTCAAATCTAAGGGTAAGACATTCACTGTGAGTGTGATGGAGCACTGGAGCAGGTTGCCCAGAGTGGTTATGGAGTCTCCATCCATGCTGACATTCAAAAGCCATTTGGACACTGTCTTGGGCAACCAGCTCTCGGTTTTGCTGGAGCAGGGGTGTTAGAGGGATCTCTAGAGGTCCCTTCTAACCTCAACCATCCTGTGATTCTGTGATTTTTTCTACTGACAGACAGCCTTTCCGGCTACAACTTGGTTTTCCAAACAAACCCTACAACTGTTTAGAGAGGGGAAAAATAATACTAAACCCAAACCGAGCAACAGATGATGTACTTGTCTAGCTTACGACTATCCAACAATCCATGTAGGGTTCCTGGTATGCCATACTTTCCCAAAAGCATGTTAATACTCCACAGCGAGTGTTAGTCTGTACCACTAAAGGGATCCAGATTTTAAATATGCACTTTTGGAGTGGACTGACCCTTTTTGCATATATAATTTGAACAATTTGTTTCTTTTATCACTCTGTGATTGAGATTTACTTTACTGTTTTAAAGCAATTTTTGCAATTTCACCAACACTTAAAGATCACCATGAGTTATTACAGTACACCAAATGTCTTTGAATTGGGTTGTGACTCAAGACACAGCCATGACATACATGAAATGCGTTACTACAGATGTTTGTTGACATAGTGACATATCTCTGAGTCAGACTTCCCTCATTTTTATTCAGCTAGTGGGTGGGGCATAAATTATTGCTAACCTATACTGTGTCAGCCATTATAGTTGGGTGGATCAAGAGACATCTCTGTCTGCACTTTAACTCTGTCCAACGAGAGTAAGCAAGCTCACTATTTTATTTCTTCTTTAATATTCAATTCTGGTAACCTGTGGGAAACATAGTCTAACTCACTGTGACCCAGCTTCAACACTCTTTCCAGCTTTGGTGTCTATTTACAGCTCGTCTGCATTCAGAATTATGTCTCCTTTATCTGACGACTGTCTGGCACTGATGTGAGGTGGTAGATACATATACGCAATACACATCACCTCAAATATTTTGGCAGCTTTATTATTCTGAAACTTGTTTTATAGCAAATATGACATTTCCTGTGGGAGGACTATATCTTGCTTTAACACTCTTAAGACCAGTAACTTGCTGTTGCTTTTCCATTTGGTCCTCTAACAGCCATTTAATGGCAATGACAGGGTGGGGGCAATACTTCATGCTAAATGTTGTGGGTATTTAAACCCCTCCATTGATACGGAGGAAGGGGTGTTTGGTGTTCTCTATCAATAAATGGGGTGCCTAAACAAAGGGCTTCATTGAGCTGAATGCCAGATTCTCATCCCAGTGATCAAGCACTGCCTAGCTCTGTCTCAGGAAGTGCCTAAACATATGGAGCTTGTTAGCTTCCCAGCAACGGAAGAGTCAAAAACTGAAAGCAAGGCTGCCAGGAAAATAAAACTGCTGTAAAACAAGAAGATGTGAAAACTGTTGAATCCACACAGGAACATCCACAAGGACACCTCTACATCCCAGTCTTCTCTGTTAATTTTCTCTGGTGCCATGTGTGATATTCATTTATCACAAAGGTCAGGAGGGGAAAAAAAAAGGGTCTAGAAATGAGAAGGAGCAATGATCAGATGCAAAGAAATACCCTGCACACATAGCTTGCACCTACTTTAATGCTCTCAAAAGTAGAGAACAGCATTTATAAGGTGAACTCAGGTTCACAAAGAAGTCAAAGTTGTCCAATTTGGAGCATTATCCCAAGTTACTGAGCCTCCTAGGAACATTTGATACCTGTAGGTCATAAACAAGCCAGGAGACAGGGCAGAATATACCAGCCACAGGTAAAACTAAAATACATATTGCAGTGCCTTCAGCAGGTAAATAAAGCATTGCTATAAGGAGTGCAAGATATTCAGAGGGAGGTCAGAAAAGTTCAGGCGCAGATTTTGTTTCAAGATGAAGTACTCCCCAAAGTTCAGGTGTATGTTTTCCCTGGTTCCAAAATTGGTCCCAGATGCAGTTTTATTTCATTTTTTTTCTTGCTTTCCTTATTATTTTCCCTCTTTGGATATTCTAATCAAAACCAGTAGAGTTACTTCTGAGTATGTGGGATTAAGAAAATTGGCACTCACCAAGCACTTTTGTACCAATATGGAGAGAAGACATCCTTTTTCTAACTGTGACAATGCTTAATGAGTTTTACACACTTGTAGCAAGTGCTTAAGAAATTAGCAGAATAAAGCCATTTTCCTCCTTTTCTTAACAAAAATCTGTAGCACATAGACAAAGCTGATACAGTAATATGATCTAAAAATTTCAGCATTCACCCATTCATTCTTGTTTTCTCAAGAAGAAAAACTAATTTTCTAGTGAGAACTTTACCCTATACCCACTTTTACACACATGCATAACCTTTATGCATGAGCCAGTCTCACAGTGGAGCTGATCGCATATATGAAGTCAGAAATAAAGGCCCAGTCATGGACAGAGGAGTATATCAAGCACATCTTGTTTAGTTACGTTGATTCCAATGATAACTAAACTTCAGTGAAAGATTTAGAAATGGGAACTATTTTGCTCAGTTTTGGGTGTCTACTCATGAACCAGTTGTCGTGTCTCCCTTTCCAGACAATGTAGTTCCACCCAGTACAGTCAGTAGTACGGAAGGGCCAATGGTCATTTTGGGAACAGATGAATCAACTCAAAAGAAATTATGGTGACTTTATTGATGATCTCCACTGGTTACAAAGGGAATCTAAGGTGACTAATCCAGAGATAGAGACCTTAACTAAAGACACCCACAATTTCAATGAATTCACCCGCTATTTTTTCCTCAGGAAGTAAGGTCCTTTGGGCAAGAACTGGACAATGTCTGGAACAATCACTGCTTTTACTGAGCTGGGAAACATGGTTGACATTTGTGGCAAATGCATTTCTGTAAATTATGGCCCAAGATATAATCCTGTAAATACTTCCATACATCAGTGCTACATATCATATGGGCAAAACCACAAAGCTACAAAACAGTAATGTGCAGTTAGTGGCAGAACACTGTTTCTGCTTGACCAAGCAGACCAATAGTACAAAGTCTGAAGTCACTGAAGTGAAGTTTTGTGAGATATTTTAAAAGCAGATAGGCCTGATACAAGCAGGAAAGAGTTCCTGGGTATCATCTGCAGATAGCTGAGTCCACAGTTAAATCGGCTTCTGATATTTTTTGCAGCATGCCTGCATGTTTGAGCTCACTAAGATATTTCCATGGAAGATTGACCAGTATTTAAATACCACTCACTCTGTAAATATGGTAAGGATAAATGTAAGTCACCTTGTTGGGGACACCTTGTACTATATCAGAGGATATAGATTCTGAACTAATGATATCTCATACTCAGGCCAAGAGCACCGCAGCTTGCTCTGTTTCAAAGTGGATAACCTCTCCATCTCACACTATTCCACAAATCAGTTGCAGGAGGCTGATGAAACCAGAAACAACAAAAGGCTTCTGGTGATGGAGACTCTGAGAGAACAAGAAACAAACACAGGCAGTGGCTTGTGCAAGACAGCTGTCCCACCGTCCGCATCCTGGGAACATCCTGCTATCCTGAGGGGATGCTGTAGGAAGCACAGGCATGGCCCATTCACCCACTGCCTGCCAGGCACTGTCTGATGGAGAGGGCTGAAGGCACATTAGGAAGTAATTACGGCTACAAAAAACCCCAAGATGATCTCAGAGGGTTCCCAGGTATGCTGATTGCACTCTTGCATCCAAACATTTGTACAGCTCCCAAAACTCTTCCATTGTGCTGCCTTCTGCAAAACGAAAGAAAAAAGTCTTAAGGTATCAGATGTTTATGGTGATTGTAAAATAATATGCATGTTAAAAAGATGTCTATACATAATGTACAGTTTAGATAAGCAGAGTTTTCAGCCCTAGTTCATGGATATTAAGAATTACTTGGGAGCATATTTGTTCAGAAAACATTGAATATGGAAATTAAATGCTTTCTTGTACCGGGGAGATGAGATGTATAAACAATTGTGCATGTTAAAATTCTGCCACATCTTCTTTTAATTATTACGAAGTCACCCTGATATAGTCCTTTCTGTGTCCTGTCAGTCAGCCACAGCATAAGGATCTGTCAGATTTCAACTTGATTTGCAGTGGCCAGGGGTTAAAGAATTCAAATCAGACAGGAAACATCCTGAACTTTCAAACAAGTGTCGCACCTGTTCGGTGCCCTGTAAACAGCTTTTTGTTGAATCTACCTCAAATCCCCAGCGGTTTTGGAGATCATTCCAAATGGAGATGGACAGACCCCAGGACCTCAAATGGAAGAAGTTTCTATGATGCTGAAGGTATAGCTTTCCCTAAAATAGGTACAGAGGGAGACATCTCTTCTGCAGGAACTGTTATTGTTACTGAGAGTACCAACACTGCAATACTAAGTTACAGAAGGAAATAGAAATTTAAAACTAGTATAATAAAAGAAACATCTGCGTGACCTGTGTTATTCAATATAAAAATCCTGTTCAACAGCTCCCCTTACACATTATTTCTTATCTTCTTGAGGGTGGTCTAACACCACTTTGGATTATATTACAAGCATACACAGATCAGTTCAAAATGTCCTGCAGGTCCCTCTCCTCTCCTCTCCTCTCCTCTCCTCTCCTCTCCTCTCCTCTCCTCTCCTCTCCTCTCCTCTCCTCTCCTCTCCTCTCCTCTCCTCTCCTCTCCTCTCCTCACACTGTCAGACTGCTTAACGCTTTTACTTAACATTTTTTGTTTGGTTTGGTTTTTTGTTGTTTGGTTTGTTTTTTTTTTTAAGATTGGGTTAATTTTGCTAAAAGGAAGTATCAAACTGGGTTAGTTTTGCTGAGATGAACTTGAAATGTCAAATGCAAAAACTCAACACTTCTGACACAAGGGGTTTGGCATTTAATTATTTCCTCTTTGCTTCTTCTCTTTCTTTCTAAGTCAAACCCATTTGACAATTTGACGTGGAATTCTCAAAGGAGAGGACTGTCTTTGTAAAAGAACATGCCGTAAGCAGCTTACTTCTGGTAAATATCTCAGCTGCAGGAATTAGTAGCAATTCCTTGCATGAGCGAGAGTTTTGATCCTGGGCTGTGGTCAAAGCTTCTCCATTTTCTGTATCAAAATGTCTGCTATTCTGGTCTATAGCAGAACAACATGAGAATTAGGGCCTAAGAACGTTATTACTGTGATGTCTGTGTCTATTCCTTTTTCAGCGCTTCTATTCAATAAAAGATGCTAACAACTCCTTCAACAGGAGCTGGCAGCCCAGTGGTACCCCAGGGATGACTGAGTTGGAAATGGAACAAGTAATGATACTCCACACTGTAGCTAAGGATTTAACATCAATTAAAGTTAAAGAAGAAGTACGCACAAGCAACTTAGTTTGCCATCTTAAAGACAGGGAAAGACAACCATAGCAAATAATTGGAAGACCACTGTCAAATTCACCTACTTACTTGGAAGAGGAATTTTACTCTAATTTACCTTAAAGAATGTATCTGACAGCACTGACAGTGCCAGCTTTCTGCATGAGCTCCAGTCAGTAGTGGCTGTATTTTCTGACATTTCCCATTCTTTGATCAATGCAATGTCCCAAAAAGGGTAATTCCCAAGTACCAGAAATACAGAAACACTGTCAAAAACATGTACTAATTAGTATGTTCCATGTGTGGCTTTCAACTTACATCTGGACGTTGATGTCTTTTTTTATTTGCTCTCTGGTTTAGCTTCATGGTGTTATGTTCCAGCAATAATAGGGACCTGTACTGTATTTTCAGGGCTTTTCCTGGTGGATACTCAGAGATACACAGTCATTAACATTCAGAACATGGTGCGCACTCACATTAAGAAAGCACAGTCATTTGATGGTCTGACAGGCAGGACTGCAAAAATGTTTGTCTGCTTTTCAAGAGCAAGCCCATGCCTCTGTATTTGAAGGAGAAAGTCGTCTGTTTCCTTGTTAATCAAATGTTGTAACTGGAAAACTTTCCTTTTTATTGCAGTTTTCCTTGAATCATATTTTAATAGCTGCAGGGAAGCAGTGAAATTAAATGAAAGGAGGATGTTAGGAACCACAGGGGAGAAAAATATGCCGCAGTTCTCAGCTGCAGAGTTTGCTGTACAGTGGTGTTCAGCTGTTTGAACAAGCCACAGATGTGGAACACATGACCACAGGTGAAGACATGATGGGGAAGAGTGTTGATGTCTCTGCTTGCAGACAACATCCATCTCCAGCATCTCCTCCACCCGAAAGCATTGCCCTTTTGTTTAGTTAACCCCAACGACATCTCAGCTGTTCACCCTGTCTGCCTTGACATCCCTAGCATGGGGGGATTAACAGGGCTGCACATCCAAGGCACTAGGACTTGAATATCATCACTGCAGGTGGAGATATGGTAGGAACAAAGGCTGAACAGTTCAGGCTCCCTGTCCTTAGCAGCTCCCACTGAACAGCTTTTTTCATCCTATTTTTGTGCTATAACCCACAAGATCTTTGGCCTAAGCAAGGTCTTCAGGTTCACGCGAGCTACTTCAGGTTTTTTGATTCTGGACATGTGGAAGCAAGCTGTGGTTCATGACAAAGGTGAAAGACAGATGCCCAGATATGAACACCTAATGAGTCTTTGAGACTGAGGGTATTCACAATTTTTTCTTGGAAGCTGGCCAGCATTTCCAGGGGTCCTGTCCGCTTTGGGACTAGCAGCCAGAGCCAGTATGTCCTTACCCTTCTTGTTTGTAGGTATACTATGATTAGAGGATTTCTGCCAAGTAAAAGCATAATGCTTTTGATTATGGCTATAACCCTTGCTAAGACCCACCAATTTAATACTTTTTTTTTCTTTACCCCAGTGATTTATTTACTTTATAAGTAAACCTCCCTGCTTGTAATTTTCTTCCAATATTAAACTTGATCCCCCTTGTGCTCACATGGTGTTTGGGAGTTACTGCCCTGCATGGAAGACTCAGCTGAGCTATGGGGTGGTGGCTGTAGCTGTATTCATAGATTCCATTTCCAGGTGTTGAACTGCAGCTGTGGGAAAGGTAACTGCTTCATCTCGCCCTGCTCATCTGTCAGCACAGAATTTAGGCTTTTACTTTCGTCATCACAGGGATTTCTGTTTTTTAATTTTTGCATTTGGGTGGTCACATGTTAACAGATCCACCTGATCTAGAGATCATCTCTGTCAGCAAATGCATTTGCTAACTGGTTATTGAGTCAGCCAAAGAATCAGTCACAATAAATAAAGGATGAAGGAAAATTCTTGCTTCTACTCACAGGGGACAAAAAAAGGGAAAACAAATACATAAGCCAAGAAAGGACATTGATCTGTCCTGCCTGTGGAAGAATCGGTCATTTCCAAGGGACTATTTCTAATGCAGCCAGCTTTTTCCAAAGCATCCTCCTCCCTTGCAATTCATTAACTTCATTTTTACATTAAATAACAAGGCAAGAAAAAATATACTTAGCCACTCAAGGATGATATTTTTGTTGTGACACTTGTTAGCTTTTTTTGCCTTGAAATATAACCTTCTAGCATGATTTCAGATAAAGAGACAAAGAATACATAAAAGGCCTTAGTGTGTTATGCTGGCTCAGAGAACTATAAACTTACTCTGTTTCACATCAGTAGAAAGGTGCCTTTTGGTAACTACTGAGGGGAGAGCTTTCAGATTCTGGGGTGCACCTTAGCAGCCCCAGCAGCCTGCCAAGGCTTGGGCACTGCTGCTGTTCCTGTAGGCTGCCAGCAGAGAGAGCAAAAGATGCCCAGACCAAAACCATTAGCTCTGCCTTGTACCCTTGATGCACACAGCACAAGGAGCAGGAAAACGTGTTTCCTTATGCCTTCTAGGGAACACAGGATTTTCTCATGCATTATAGAAAGCAGGTATAGTTCAGATACTTAGCTGCAAAGAATATGGTACATTTAAACCTTTCAAAAATGTACTGCAAAGAAGACTGTCACACAAGCTGTGGTACTGTGTGGAAACAACCACTGTGATTTATCTAGTTGAAGCTCCTGCCAGTGCTTGAATTTCATCCAGACTAGGGCATGACCTCTCTCCATAAGGTAAATGTATGATGCCACCACCAGAGGATATGGACAACCATCAATCTTTCAATGTCTTCATTAAAAGTGGTTGACAGCTGGGTTCTGTGTTTGCATCAGTCTGTAGGATGAAGCCTTAACTATTGGCCCAGTCTTACAGACATGTAAAACTGCAGTTGCAATCGATAGCCTATGGCTCATGGCTGTGGCTGTACTGGTTCAGGAAGGGGGTGGCATTTCTCAGCAGCAACGACTCTTGGCACCATCCTGCTCAGAAACTCTTCCACTTGCTACAGTATGAAACTTTTTGGCACTTCATGCTAGAAGAAGCCAAAAGGGAAAGGATTTGGCCTGATAAATGGAATCAGTGTTCAAATAGCAGTCAGTGTATGCTGATGATGTTGCTGATGTGTCAGTTCAACGTAGCCCCCCAATCCAAAGCTGAGAAATAACTAGTACAGGGGTGACTTGGAAGACTGGGAACACAAGGCAAGGAGAATGACTGAAAGAGGGCTTTTTTCCCCCCCTTTTCTCTTTTATAACACTGAGTAAGAGCATGTCTGGTATAGATTAGTGTTTATGAGCCAGGCGGTAGTGAGCCTTTAGAAAGGGGATTTGGCCAGGGTCTTACAAGGTGGCTTTTTAGTCTAAACTCCTCTCGCACAAAGATAGAAAACAAAGCAAGGCCTCTTCAGAGGTTTATGGGGTGAGCTGCCAACACCTGCTTTCCACAGCAGGCAGATGGAGGGGCCACCAGGCTTGCCACGCTGAGTTGCATTGATGGGTGATGCATAGAACCCACCAAAAAGTTTCCAATGAGCTGACCTTGAGGAGGAGCACAGAAGGGGAACAGCGAGAGAACACATCCACAGTGTGGATCAGGAGTCAGAAAGCGAAGGTTTTCTCCTGCAGCACTTCAGAACATTATTTTAACTGGGTTCATTATATGAATTATTATACAGTACTTCTGACAACCCTGATATCTGAAAGGACAGAAAAGTGAATGGTTTCCAAGAATAGTCACTTGAAAAGCAAACTAAAGTATGTAAAATGTGAGTTAACAACAAAAGGAACAGCCATCTTTGGTTTTGTTGCCATCAGCAGTAAAATGTAAATTTCTGTAGGCTGAATTATTCAAAACTTGGGGTCAGAACCAAGGGAAAAATGTTCCTGAGGTCAAGCACAACATTAAGTACGTGTAAACCCAAATAGATGAAGATTCAAGATGGAGATCTTGTTCTTAAATTCTTTCAAAAAAGATATTTAGTTACTATTTTCTTCCAGATTTTCATTGTGGCTTCACTCTATTCACTTTCTAACGTTTCATATTTATGTGAAAACAGCAACGCAATTAATGTAGAATTGGAGAGTGAATGAGTAAAAGAGTGGGGATTGCACTCCAACCATAATATAAATATTTGGTTGATATAGTCTTGGCCTGAACTGAATTGATCTCTTATGAGTTTTGCAATCCTTTGTATCTCTGCAAATAAGGTCACTTGGAGGCCTACATGTGGATTAAAATGGAAAACTTTGTGTATCCGCTTTGGGGGGAAAAGAATGCTTGCCTTTGTTTCATTCTCTTTGATTTCAATGCTGGTCTAAAATATCAGTGTGTGAGCTATAATATCATGAAGAAATTCTGGAAAAATTTTGGAAATCTTGTTCCTTTTTTTAACGTTGGTTTCATTTTGTTAATTTTATTCTGATTTTTCTTCAAATCAATATGATAAACCATGAAAGACTTGAAAGTACTGACCAGGTAATTGAAAACCTTATTCTTCATTTAATCTGATGCTGTTTTGCATGCTGTGTGAAACAACATGTTGACATTTTACCTGGGTGCTCTCTGGCACTGCTTGGTTTATTTTTCATTGCATTTTGAGCCAAACCTCTAAGGTTCATCTAACCTTCTCCTCACTTCAAGGAAGCTGTAACAGCACCACAAACTGAAGCCAGCTGGGGCACAATTATACATCATTAAAGTGGAGTAGTGTCCTGGGACTTTGTATTCACATTACAGGATACTCGAGCCCTTCCTCCATGGTGCTGACTTTACATCTCCCTCTTGTCACTGCTTGGCATTTCTGATGCTTTTGCTGGAGTTTTCTCATGAGATTTTGACTGAGGTCCCAAGATCAGAAAAGTTGAACTAGAAGCTAAGATTGCTGTTAAATATCCTTTTTCTCCCAGCAGTGCCATAAACACATTTTGTAACAAAAAATGTTAAGGAAAACAATGCCATAGAACAGTAATGAAAATCTGTACCCTGGAGGAAACATCAGTAAATCTCTTCTCTAATGTCCATTCCCTCATATCTGGATGAGGCATTGCGAAGAAAAGCATCTAGATTCTTGCATTTTAAGTTGCAATCCAGGAAAATGTCTTCCATCATGAGGGCAATTGACATTACATAACTCAGGACAACTGGAAAACTCTGGAAACCTCTGGAAGATTGTGTTGACTGATGGTGTCACAGGCGTTGGAGGCTGAGCAGAACTAAGAATTTTATGTTACAAACCTGTAACTCTCAACAAGTACTGCTATGAAATTACTTTTATGATGAAACATGAAGCTGCATGAGGAATCTTGTAAGCAGGATGTATATAAAAAATACATATTTTATATACATGCATATATATTCATTGCCCTCCTCCCTCAATAAGATGCAACAGTTATTCTACTCTCACCTATCATAATGAAGGGTTTTACAAGGGGGTGCATTGCCTTGCTCCCACTTCTTCACTGTGGTAGGTGACAGGAGAAGGGTTAGGACCCTGATATTCACAAAGGCAGAAACCCGATTAACTGAGCCAAACACACACAAAAACGTGTTTGAAGACAATGATTAAGTCCACACAGGCCTGCGTTGTGTAGGACCTAAAGATTTCTCCTGAACTAGTATTTGATGTTTGTCTGTTGAATAAACTGCTCAGTTTTCATTAAAATCATCATTAAGAAAAACCACAGGCAAGGAATTACAATATATATTAACAACATGTATTATTACACTTCAGAGAGAACATTTATGAGCATAAGGAAATAATGTACTCTTTTTTAATTATTATTTAAAGTACTTGGTGCATAAAGCACGTAAAGCATATCTATTCTAATAACTGTCAGTGAATTTTAAAATACAGCAGGAACAAAATACTAAATATATTGGATTAGTTTGTTGGATTTTTTTTCATACACAAACCCTGAGACAGAGTAATCATTCTAAGCTGTATCTATAGTCACAGTGAAGCAGTATTGGAAATCTTTGGTTCAAGGGATGGTAGCACACAAGTTGATGTTCACCTTACAAAGTTTTCTCAAAAAGAAGAATAATCTCTTTTTAAAGAAAAAACTTCCTAATCTAAAAGAGGAATCTAATTGCTATTAAAGGGTATAACATAGTGCTCTGTTTCATCACTGAGGTTATTGACAATCTCAACCTGTTTCACCTAAAAAATATGCCACAGTTTTCCTAAAATAACCATGATATTTTATGAGATAAGCACTGTTTGCTACAATTAAATTGTATTGATAAATTAAAAAAAGTGAGTAATCAACTTCATGTAGATATTACTCATTTATATTTCTGAATATCTGAAAGAATATTCCTGTAGTCAAGACATCGATGGCTGCACATCTCCATTACTCAGTTCAAAACACTGTCCTAGTACCACATGTAAGACATTGATAACACTTCTCTGATTTCATAGCTGTTAGAAAGATCACACTCACTAATGGCCATGAAATAACAGGATGCTCACGTGAAGAGAGAGAGAGGTGGCACAAACACGGAACAGGAATTCACCCATGAGATTATAGCACTCTATTGCCCTTGACCATGCAGAATTGCAAACCAGCTCTCTCTGTGTGGACTGGACCATTTGAGAGGACTCCAAAGAAATCTCACCTGAGATTTGCCGTGTATTTGTAAACTACAAAAGTGGTTTTCAGTGTTTTTCTGCTCAGACCTGTGGTCCCTCCATGCCACCTTTGTGCCCAGAGCACAGAAAAGCTGAGATGCGCTCCTGACAATGTCGCAGTGGGTATACCACATTCAGAATGCCAGACCACAATGATTAGTTAAATCTGAGCTAGGTTTACAAGAATAGAGTGGGGTTTGTATATCACCACATGGATAGCTCTAGCATGCTGGATTTCCTATGAACAGCTCATACTAGCCCTCTTACTGCCAGAAAAAGGGTCCGGAAATCTTTCAACATCACCATGATAATGTACTATGTCCCCATAACATTTTCAGACTTTATGGCATGCTGCCTGCCGGAAACAGTCAATAGGCTGTAGCCTGTGGTAGTACTGCAGCTTTTAATCTATGGTTTTATTAAACACAAAGCCTTTAGATATTCAAGCTTGTTTCAAATTTGTGTGTAGATGTCAGGGAAGAATGCCGGACAAATTCTCAGAGCTATTTAGAAGAGCTTTGATTTCTGCTTCCAGTTGGACACACTCCTCATCTGGGATATCAAGCACTGGGATGCGATTTAGAAAATGGCAAACCACAACTTCCAGAAACTTGTACTTACATAGAGTACCTTATACTACTGGCAAAACACAGGAGACTCAGAATTCTTACCCTAGACCTCAGTCCTTCTGCATTTGTGTGAAAGTAACCTTTCCTCTAATCAGTTTCAGATTCTTTACAGAAGAGCCACAACTTGGCATTTTCATGCAATTTAAAGAATTATAAGGAACACTGTCTTCCTTGTGTGTTGTAGTTTTGTTTGCTGGGCTTTTTTTAAATTATTATTATTTTAATTTATTTTCTGTTTTTCTTAGCATTTTTGATTCAGGAAGCATACTGATATCAGATTAAGGATCTGACTCCTTAACAGGAGCTTGACAAAGATCAAGCAATAGAAGCCATTGCTAACATTGATCACAGAAGTAGCAATGCAGAATATTTTGTTTAATATTGTATAGATGACTTCTGCATCCAGATAAGGCCTTAAGCAATTATTATTGAATAAACGTAACGCTTTGATACTCCCAGGGCTGGAGTAAATCTCGGAGAACATAATCAAGGCATACACACAAAGAGGTTGAAGGATCTATCAGCCCTTTGAGATTTTTTTGGCTGTGTCCACTTTGCAGAGCAGTTTCTGTTCTTCACAGAGCCCTGGCATTGCTCCTTGCAATTACATCCTAGCTGTGGATCAGAAATCTTTGTGTCAAAAAAAAGAAAAGAATGGACACCATCACTTCCGTTTGAACCAGACATTAGATCTTATAACATTTTTAACCAACGGTAAGGATTATGTATGTGAACAAATGCATCACAGCATTGCCATCAGTTTACGTACACTTACAAGTTTGCCAGCAGCTGGAAAATACTGTAGTGTCTCTCCAAGTTTCAAATGCAATATTTAGTGGCTTTTGCCCTTCATATGTCAGGACAACGAGGACTGTGGTCTGTTTCACCAGCTAGGGAATTCAAGTCTCTACGGCAGCCTTCAGTGGAATGAGGACATTTCTGGGCCAGAGGATTGTGTCTGGTCTGAAACACCACCTGGTCTCATTGAATAAATTGGTCTATTGTCTTTTTTATCAGGGGTTTAACAGTGACAAAGTGAATTTGGAGACTGAATTCAAACAAAACAAATGGTTCAGACTGTGTGTTGTGCCTGAGAACCCTGGAAACAAAGAACCAAAACTTATTTAATGTTATAATGACTTAAAGTATGACATCTGTGAATGTATCCAAAAAAGAGACAAGCATATAAAAACTATGGGAATGGGTTGTTTATATAAGCTTGGTTAAGTATAAAACAAAGATCTAGCTAGTTCTGTACTATTTTCTTTTCTTTAAAATGAAAGCGATACACAGTCAGGAGTCATTGCAACATTAATAAAGGTGGGGATTTTTTCTTTAGCCCTGTCATACACTCTTCTTTCCAGCTACAAATTAGGGTGTCTGTTGACAGGTCCCATGTTTATGGTTTGGATCCTGCAACAGGTCATTTTTTTTCCCTCTCATTCATGACCTTTCCCAACCATCTGGATAGTAATGGGTTTACAAGTAATTTCATATTTTCTGGGGCAGCCTCCAGCCAAATCAGTGTAGAAATAATAGCAACCATTTGGGATAAAACATATGTCAAATTCACCCAATATGACTGATCAAAGGCACAATATGGAGAACTGCTTCCTAAAATTTTATGGTTTATTTATTTCACTTTTAAGATGATCTACAGTATTGCAGGTCCACTTTCTTAATTTATTTATCAGAAATTCATATTATGTCCTCATACACCAGAGAAAATGATCCATTACCTAAGTCATTATAGATAAGCAAGACAGGTATAGAACATACCGATATGTTCTGTTTACTGGCACTGTACTTTTCTGCAAGTTATTTTCAGGACATTCCTGTGGACTGACGATATAATTTATTTCATTTCAGGGTGATTGCATTTCCCCAGGTTGTGGCCACACCAAAAATAATGGAGGGAGTGTTTCTGTCTCTGTGTTTCATTCTTGTCAGCTTGAACTAAGAGATATTCTACATCACTTTCAGCCTGCTGAGTGATCCATAGGGTGGTGCTGGAAGGAGCAGAGCCTGGTATCAAACTGGGTTTTGCTGTGACAATCACAGGTTCTAACGGCATCACTAATTTTGCGATCTTTCTGTAACAGGGAGCTTTCAGGTTCAGGGTTGTCACTGTTTGTGATGTGGGAGGCAGACCTCCAGGAGGCATGGAAACATTCCTGCCCCTTTCAGTCATATATAAAGATGCCAGTGGATAACCACACCTCACAGAAATTCTTCAGATGCTCACATTTCTGTAGCCACATGCTAGTGCATTTGTGTCCTTCTTGTCAGTCTTTCCCCCTTTTTGGGTTTTAGGGATTCTCAGCATCCATTTCAAAAACCTTTGGGCCCTACATACAGCTGAGAACCCCTTGGCCTTTTGGGTTCAGAGGTCTAGCCACCACTTGGGAAGTGTGAAACTGCTTTATTATTCAAATTTTTAGACTTGTGATTTTCTTATGAGTGCCATTGGAAAGTGAAGAGCCATTTTTATTGCTAAGCCTAGGAAAAACTGTGTCTGCCAGATGATAATGTTTGCAGAAATGAGTGCAAGAGCATAAGAAGAGGAAGGGAAGGAGAAGGGGGCTCTGTTGTGGAAGTGGTTGTTGCTCTCACAGCAGTATACAAAGCCAATGGAGACACTCCTTTGCAGTCCATATTCTGGGCTAAGATTGCATTCAGTATTTTTAAGGAAAATTTTGTGTATAAAAAAAGAAGATTGGCAGTTTTGATACTGGGAAGTCTGTGAGACCACAAGGCTGCATGCAGGCTGTCACCTCTGACAGAAGATAATTCAGAGCTTTACGAGCAAGATAATTTAAGCTAGCTGTGCTGTCTTTACCCAGCTCTGCAGCAACTTCTCCTAGTGCTGTGAAAACTTAAGGTTAGTAGCTCGGTTTATATTTTTTATTGTAAGTGTTCCCTGCTGCCTCTCATGAGAAGAAGGTGCCCACCACTTTCAGAAGCATTGTCAAAGACTGTGTGCAGTTTCCACCAATTTCCATGGAAGGTGCATTGTCTTTTGTGCTATATCCCAAAGGAAACAGCTCCAAATACTGCCATGCAAGAAAGCAGCACAGCAATGTAAGCCTAAGTAGTTTTCTGATCTTAATTCAGGTGTGCCTGAGAGTTCCTGGACTACTATTGTCAGGCCTGTGAAATGCAACTATTGGTATAAACCTGCTTCCTTGTAGGCATAAATTTACTACATTTGTGAGGTCACTTTCACTGGAAAATTGTTAGGAAAGACTGAAAATCCCAGATACAAGATAACACCTTGGTCACTTTCCTTGACATGATCATTGCAACTAACCTCTGCAAGGCTGCAGTGTTGGATAGGATTTGGGTTATTGCTTTAAAATGAACACTTCAAGAGCTGAAACATGTTTCCCTTCTCTGCATTCGTCTGTTCTGGAGCACAAATGATACTACCGAGTTCTACTATGGAGAAGGTCTCCATTCAACACAAAACCCACAGCTCAGTTGAGCACCTCTGTGCACATGGAGGTCTGTATCTCCTCTCGTCTGCTTCCCACCCTCTACAAAGTCTGCCTCTACTCCATCCGGGTCAACTACACCTGCAAATTGTGTTCATTGCTGCACAGCAAGTAATTTCTGTCAGACATAAGGAGGTTTGGAAAAAGACGTTTAAGAACAATTATGGCTTTAAAGTGATTGGTCTTTTTTGAAGACAACTAAGAGTTAAATATTTGCAGGTTGCCCAAGAGACAAAAGGCTAGAGCATGACAATGGTCTACAGATATTTGAAGAATGCAAGGAGGCAAAGGGAAAATTGTTACCTGGATACAGAAACTGTGGATCTGAATGTGAAATAAAAATTTAGAGCTTAGAGCCAGGAAAATCCCCATCTGAATGGAGCAGACTCCTAAGGGAAAATGGTGAAAACACCATTTGTGGAGGGGAAATGTTTAAAACAAAGTAGAGCTGCTTCCTATTTCTGTACACAAGGGAACAATTTTTCACTAACAAGGACATAGATAACATGACCTGATAAACCTTTTCTACCACTATCCTCCAGGACTGAAATCCAAGAGCCTGGATATCCTGAACTACTGAAAACATGGCTCAGGACAACGGTGTTATGCCGATTTCTGTCACTTAAAGAGCTGGCCTTACCTCAATTTTTTAAAGAATAAAACTGGGAAACACACTTCCTGCATCAATAAGCCTGTGTGTGATAATGGTTGCATGCAAGGAAGTATCAGATGTGCTGAACCTGTTCTGCAAAAATATTTTTCTGTTTGGAGGTACCACAGTAGTGCCAAAAAAATCAAGCCTAATCAGACTTGTTGGTGTTTAAAGATTTATAGTTCACTCCTAGCCAAAAGCTGTGGTAATTAGTACCACACTAGGGCCTGGACAAAATCCAGTTCTTTAAGGAGTATCTAGTAAAGTGCCACACAGAGAGGTTTTGCTGAGGTCAAATCTGGGACATTGTTTTCTTCTTGGAAATAGCAAGTCTCTGTCATTCCTTCTTTCCTTCATGGAGGCTATTTTTCCTGTCACCAAACATTAAATTGAGAGTGAAATAGCCAACAAAATAGAGAGTGGAATCATGGCAGTAAGAAACAGAGACCCAGCAGGCAAACTTCACTGCTACAGGAACCACTAAGGCTGACGGAAGCTGCAACTCATAAATGCAATCAAATTAATACCAAAGCAGGCAAGAGAGTGACATGATTCATTCCATTTTGTAATGAAATAAATTTTTGCTCTGCCCTCAAGAAGTTGACTTGGCTGTAAACCAGGTTGGCCTGGCCTTGATACAACCCCCACATGATACTGCTGCAACGGGTGAGGAACACATGATCTTCCCTGAAAGAGGTGGTAAGTCACAAATAAGAAGTTAAAAACCATTAAAGGGAAGCTTAATATAGCTATACAATGAAATCTAATAAGCCAAATGTTAGTTGAAAGGATGTATTCTGGGTTTGTGCCAAAACCCATCTCAACCCTTCTTCATCTAAAGATATCCCTCATAGGTGGATCAAATGTATTTTTGTGTGCATGGTGGGACTGTAGGTTCCACACATGGTTTACTGACTGAGCCAGTCTTTGTGTAATTAATACAACCACAGGTCAGGTAGAAAGTGAGATACATCATTATGATGTCTACAGCCGGTGCGAAACAGGAGGCTATATTATTTATAGCTGAAGCCCAGTAGTTTGTGCTGGGTTGTAACATAAGCCTGAAACACAAAAATAATAGTGGCAATGTCACCACAATTTCAAATACTTTTCCTTCACTCCAGTAGTTAATGTATGAAGTGTGCTTTGCTGTTGCATAGGGACGGGAAATACCTGATCAACAGTCACACCTGGATGATGTACTAAAGAAAGTATCATAGATCAGGCAATCAGGGCACAAGTTCACTTGAGGACCTTGACTTGCGACAGCACATCACCTTTACCAGCTAGCAGGCTAGCCTAAGAGGAAAACACAAATTCCATCACTCCAAGGTTATTTTTCCATCAGCTGTAGTTCTCTCATTGACTGGCACTTTTCATGCACAGTTGATGTGCATAAAAAAGTATGAAGATGGTTCAGAGTTCTTAAAAATATGAAGTGCTCTGCAAGTCTGCCTATATTTATGAACTTCTTTCTGGTTCATGTAGCACTTTGGAAGTTGTTCTGCTTTTATAGTACCTGTACTTTTCTTGTAACAGCAAGATTTACCACATTCATTTTCTTTTATCACGCAACATAGCATTTTGCACAAAAGGATGTAAGATTATTTGCTAGGAAGAGTGAAATTCTTTGAAAAAATATGATTTATTGCAATAAAGGGAAATATTTTCTTTTAAAAAGAGGGAAGAAATCTTGATTTCTGGGCTTTTTTTTTTCTGTTAACAAAATAAAAAAGTGCAAGAGACAAGAAGAGATCATAATCTCTGTAAACTCTGCACAGGACAAATTCTGGGAATACTGTGCCACATGCGTAGGATGGATCTCTGCTGGCTATGTATGGATTCTCTGGGGGTTAGATGCTGTGAGCCTCCCGATGAGCAACTCAAAAGCAGTTCCGGTGGTCTGGAACAATTTCTCCTTTGCTGGGCCAATAAAGGATAGACGCTATGACCGCATGGAAAAAAAAACGTTTTGCATGACTCTGCTGCCTTTCTGTGGTTTCCTGGCAGCACTGAGCAGCTGTGGTCTGTAGCGGGGAGGAAGGCTTCCACAGAATCCAGATCAGTCTCCCAGAAAGGGAAGGGAAAATCCCCTCCTTGATTCATCAGTTTCTAACGCCTGCCTTTTTGTGACAGCAGCAAGCGATGACTCCTGCGTGAGCCAGAATGACAAGAATTAAATGTGAAAAAGGTTCATTTCATAGCTATGTGCTTTAGCAAATGGCTACCTAGGGTGGCCGGCATGATAAAGACCTAATTCTATATCATAGAGCTAATACTGAACTGTTCATCCAACTGCTGCTGTTTAAATCAGTCAGCCCAAAAGCTGATTTAGCTTTAAAAAGATTTAGCTGAGAATATTTCACACATCAGTAAGTTAACAGTAGGTTGTTCATATTAATTCTGTCTAGGTCTGGAGACCTATGCAGAGTTCATTTAATTCTTGAATCCTTTCTTTAATAGCACATGCCAAGGATAAACTGCTCAGACTTCATTTTCCCCCCTCATCTGTGAAAGTGGCATCACTTATTTACTCTCTAAAAGCAGTTTGAATATAATCTAAAATGCTTTAAAAAAAATTGAGCACTGAATTTGTGCAATTTTTCTTTGCACAAGGGCAAAGATTCACCTCACCAGGTTCATCAGACCAGAAACTGCTCAAACAAATGGAAGTACTTCAAAAGTTGTCTGCAACTTTCTAATATGATTTGACAGGGCTCTCCTGAAGTTGATGAGTTTCCTGCTTCAGAGTTTTGCTTGCAAACCTCACCCTGAAATTGTTCCAGCTTGGAAAGAAAGATTGGGTCCATTTCAGGAGTCTGAATCACAGTGCTCCTTCTTTCTTCAGTGACCCATGCACTTTGACGCTGTGTTACACTGTGTAGAACATAGCTGACACACAATTTTTTGCAGTTGAAAAGGGATATTTCACTGTCAGCTGTTCACAGCACTGTCTTGGAACTGGCAAGGGGAAAATAGGTACTGCTTGAGTGCCTTCTTTCCCGGAGGTTATCAGCCTCTGTAAAGGTCTGTCATGCCTGCATGGACCAGGAAAACCTCAGGTTGCTGCCACCACTGCCCGTGATGATGACCCAGCCCTTCCTGTGGCAGGAGAGAAATGAAACAATAAATATTTTTAATTCTAAATAAAAGATGAGCTCTTTTTTTCACTTTGAAAACTTCAGGATATATTTTGTAGTTCACAGCAGTGGAAGTTCACTTGGGCTCAGTGGCATTACTGCCTATCTGTTCAGTGTTTGACAGGCATTGGGTCTGGTGACCATGACATTAAAAATCCAGTGTCACTTTTTTACAGAACAGAGCAGTTACTTGAACTTCAGCTCTTCTATGGAACTAGCCTACAAGAGGTTGTGCCTTCTTCTCTGTTGTGAGAAACTGTCGCTCCGTCAGTGAAGTTCAGAGGAGGTTCCATAATTCATATAATGAAATTTAGAGGTGGCGTCATACTCTGTATAGTACATCATTCAGTAGGCTTACCACAAAAACTTTTGAAACCATCTGTTTCATGGGTGTTTCAGGAACCAGTCTGCTAAGATAGGCTGCAACATCAATTTCCCTTGAAACAATAGATGAATATGGGCCTGAACCCAAGTTGTCTACTCCTGGGAATCTCCATCAATGCATTTTCATATAACCAGGGGGCACGGGGAAGCAAAATACTATAAATGAACATCTCTTCAACCTATCAAGACTAGTTACTGTGAAAGCAAAAAAGCTGTGTAAAACATGGCCTAATTTGGGAGAGTAAAAAAGGATATATCTACTTATTTTCCACCTCTGATAAGGGAACACAATATATTTGGAAAGGAAGATCAGCCCTTCCATGCCTGCTATCTTCAGTCTTCTCTGCTACTTTTCCTTTATATTTCTCAATCCCTCCCTTAGCTAAGAAATCTTCCTAATCTCACTTAGAATCATAGAATGGTTAGGGCTGGAAAGGACCATCTAGTTCCAACCCACTTGTACTATAACTTCTATGCCTCAGTGCCAGGTTCAAAGACAAAGGGTTTCTTCAACCCTTAGTATCAAATCTCTTCCTATAGCTAACTCCTGCCACCAAAGAGGGTTGCTCCAATTAAAACTGGCAGAAATTTAACACATTCTTCAACTGCACCATGTGTCTGCCCACCTGTCTTAACAGCAAAATAAATGTGTCAGTTTAAACCATCTCATTTTAGCTTATAATCTAGGTGTGCTAAGAATACCCATGTAGCCAGTTATGGTGGCTCAGCTACCCTGCCAAAACAGCACATTAAATTCAAGTGATTGTATCCCTAGCCTATGAATTTAAAACTAATTTCTTAAAAAGGAGTTGATCCAGCAAGATTTCCTTTTCCTTCCTAATCACATAGGAATAGCTGCATACCAGTGCTTTACCTACAGAAACAGGTGCAGACTAAGTGGAAGTCTGTATTTGTGGCTCATATATGCATACCCAGTAAAATTTTTGTCATTCATAAGAATGAGGTTGACATTTATTTGCTCTAAGACTCTGTGACAGCCTTTTGGCAGAACTATGATACTTTGTGTGGTAGAACATAGAATGAAACAGGTTACCCCAAGCTATCCAAAAGCCATTCCTACAATCTTTTCTTTTTACTATGACAATTTCATAGAGCCCTACTGGGTACACAGTATGGTGGAAATTTTTCCTGGATTTTGATTCAGAGAAAAAATTTACAAATGAGGCAAAAAAGAGACATCATTCCAACTCAAGCAGTAGGTCTGGATATATGTCAGTGTGCAAAGATAAATATGACATAAAATTTCTAACCAAGGCAGCCAGAAGGATATTTCACGCAACTAAATATCTAAAGCAAGTAGTAAATAGTAAATTTAAAATAATCTAAAATCTAAAATTTAAAGTAAATATATCACCCTATGGAGCATGGAGAGAACTGAGCTAGCTCTAAAGGAACTAACTGAGGTACCAAGAGCTTTTTATCCATGGCTGCATGCTGACTAACTTATGCAGCTCCATATTTGGTGCTAGCTCAGGTAACATTCAAAACCTTGTGGCCTGAATGTGACCTTTAAGAACTTTACAGAATATTTATACATCTTCATACAAACGAAGATTTCATTGTAATCCAACCTCAGAAAATGTTTTTGATTTGGGGTTGGTTATGTTTTTTTTTTCATAAATGTGTCAAAAAATTCCAGGACAGAAATTAAAATTGCTGGAAAAGGTAAATTCTCTTAATTTCATGTTAGAGACCACCCTTTGTGAATATGTCACCCTCCTGCCCCCTTATTCTTCTTGTAGCAGATGATAGTCTGAAATGTCAAAGGCCATTGCCAATAAAATAGAGTTTGATAAACAGTCTTGTAATTAAAACTGTACATATTCAGTTTTCTCACCAGTCACATGCGATCCCTTTTGGCAATCTCAGGATGAGGCTGTCACAAGCTTAATTTAAAGTGCAGTATCTTTGGTTGTGACAGCGTCTTCAGACCATTAAAATATCTGCAGAAAGATGTCAAAACACGGTAAGAGCTGGTAAATCATATATAAATGAGTTGTAAATTACAGTTATAATGGCAGGGGAAAGTGAAAAATGCTGTCTGATATTTAAATAGAAGTTTTCAGTTTGTGAATGCAAATTTATGGGTTTCCTTGTGTACTTGAGTTTGAACACTCAGCCTAAAGCTTAGGTTAGTATCTAAAACAGGGTCATCAAATATTTAAAATGAATTAAACTCCTTCCTCTTTACTGGAATTAGTGCCGTTTCAATGAATGTTTTCCCTTGCTTCTAATGAAAGCTCCAGTGCTTCTACTTAATATAAAAAGGCATTTCAAAGTATTGTAATCCCACCCAATTCTTGTAGGATCAACTCCATTTATAATTTTTGGCCATCTTTTTTGCTCATCTATTCACATGACTGAAAAGTGATAAACCAATGTCAAGTTAATCGGCTCAAAACTAAACCAAGATTGATGGTTAAGCATAAGGAGCTTTCAGAGCTGCTGGTGACTGCCTAAGTTTAAACTTGTTTAAATGATGGGAAGTAATTTTTTGCATTATTTTTCACAGACACGATTTTATGGCTTAGCTGAAAATTTTAATTAACAATTATAAGCAGGTTTATATGTTTATATGTTTGCACCACCGCTTTTCTGGGCACTTCAGTTATCCCCATGGACATAAGAAATGTATCCAATAAATGGGATGTTCTGAAAACAATGGAAAATGGTACAGAACATAAATTTTGGCTCTAGTGTTTCAAATACTTTCTTGTTTTTGTTTTTTTTTTTTAATTACATCCCTTTTCTGAAGAAAAAAAATAAAAAGGAAGCAGTTTTCCAGGCAAATGTCAATAGTGTTTGATATATTATAATTTCCACAAAGTTATACATAAGATCAAAATTTAGAACAGATGAAAGGGACAAGGTCTTTTTGACTGGTACTTTCAACATACTGCATCTTGGATATGACCTCATTCTGTCATTCTAAAGAACATAAATATTACCGAAGAAAACATACTAGTGATATTCTTCGAAATTGTATAAATATATTCCATATTACCTTATGTATATGCAACTCTTGATCTTTCTCTACTGCAGCACTGATGTTATTGTTACCATATGGTTGGCTGTGTGCCTTCATTTACCGTGGTTCAGTGGTCCAACAAACAAGGGAGAAAAAGACTGGAATCACATTCAGTGCGTATAACTGATGAAATAATGATATGTAACAGAAAAAGCAGTATGCCAAAGGAGAAAAACCCTCTCCAGTGAACATGAGAACATGCCAAAACCTAAGGGATTTCACTTTTAAAGACAATTCTAATCTGTGAGCAAAATCCAGTGGCTGTAAGGACAATATGTACTTAGTGCCTTCCCTTTAACCCTTATGTTAAGGCTTTAGGCTTTACTTTGGAAGATTTGCTTCATGAAGGAAGCATTTGAAGTGATGAAATATACAATATCCCAATGCCCATCCAAGTGATGTATAGCAAAGCTTGCCTGTGTTACATTATTCTTTGGTCTACAGATTCATCCTGGCAGTTGTTTTCTAGAAAATATCAACCCTTGGTGGATTGTGTTTAATCATTTACCTTGAAGTATGGGTTTCATTGTCATTCAACTAAACAATAAAGCTTTGTTTACTTAACTGGATTCAGGCAGCGTAAGTTACCCAGGACATCTACGGAGTGAATTTTAGAGTATTATCTCTATGAGCAATTCTGCCAACCCGAAAATGCATGTCTGTATTCCTTTAAGATTTTAGGGTAAAATAGGCTCAGTTTACCACATCTAAACATTATGTTGCAACCATATCCACTTCCTCGCATTGTCTCCCTCCAGTTTGCCCTCAAGCCAACCAAATGTCCTCATCTGAAGCTAACAGAAGATTTTAATAAAAATTATACTATACTACTGCAAGACTGAGCCAGAGGAGGTTCAGTGTAACAACCTTTATTGCCTGGGTTTAAGTTTGAATCTCTATTACATGGCTATTCCCAACACATATTTGGCACTACAGCTTATTGCCATGTAGCCTAGAAGACTACCCCATGCAGAACAGAGCCTCTCTGAACACTGTCTTATAATATGTATAGGACAAACATTTATGTAGCAGAACAAATGTTGGAGGAAATGCTTTGTTGGGGGTCAATGCTGAACTTGGATGATATATACATAGAAGACTGCATATATACAATTAATGATGTGATTGTTATACAAAAAGCAAATGGATATGAGTCAGAAATAAAACATCTAGCACAGGAAAGTGGGCTTGGTTAACCGAAAATGTCCTTGGTCATCTTGGGGTCCAGATGTTCTGCAACTAAAATAAAGAAACATTGTGATGCTAAATTATTATGGCACTCTAGTTTTTAAACATTTGGACCTTATTCTTTCCTATTCACTTGTCAGTGAATAGGTTCTTTCCTATTCACTCTTGTCAGTGAATAGGTTTCCATTGCATTTGTCTGCCCTTCAGGTGCTCTCTGCAGCTTTCTGAGAAGATGAAGTGGAGAGGGAGATGCTAATCTCTTCTCCCTGGTATCCAGTAGTAGGACATGTAGGAATGGTTCAAAACTGTGCCAGGGGACATTTGCACTGGACATTAGGAAACATTTCTTTATGAAGGGAGAAGTCAAACACTGGAACAGGATTCCTGAAGACTTCTTACTCTGAGAGATCAAGAAACTCATTTAATTTCCTGTGTGCAGCTTCAGGCTAGAAGTCTGTTTCCTCCTCAGTTTGGTTGGGTCAGAAGCTGTTTCAGGAATTCCTATCATGATCTGTCATTCTGTGAACTTGAAGCACAGGCATTTTTCATGAAAAATATACGGTGAATTTGTTTACCTCTTACACAGGATTGGTACTTGCAATCTGTTTCCTAATGCTTCCACAGGGTCATTGGCAAAAGCCACAAACACTTCCTTTGCTTCCCTTGGAAAGCAATTGCTTAATAAACCAGGTCTCATTAACACAGCGTCGTTAATTTTATCTTAATATTCAGTGAAGAGGTATTTTAATTTCACACTTGAATGATGTTTTTAACAAAATCTAACGGAAACACTCTCATTAAATGTATTTTTATTCCTATTATTATTTCTGTTTCAGAGGTGGGTGAAGAACTAGTCCTTCAGGTCTCCATTTGCTGAATTTGTTTCCTATAAAATCCCTACAAGGGCTTCACTGGGAGCTGAGGTGGAAATTCAGTCTCTCTAACTGGCTGTACTGCTGGGTGGATCCTGCCTTCCAATCCCTGCTTCGAGACGCACTTCACACCCACGTTAGAACAACCTCACTCACGCAACCACGCAGTATTTCCCCTGCCGAGAATGCTGATGACCACAGAAGAATGGGAGGAATGAGTCTTCTTTCACACTCGATTTGGTAATCTGCTACCGAAAGGCAGCATTCACCACCAGAAAAAAATGCCTTATAGTTACAAATCACTCTGATTCCTGGGAAACGAGTGGGAAAACCTGTCATCAAAGAAGGAAGTATATCATATACTGTCATTTAAGTACTCACCCTTTTGTTTTGCAATATTGCGTAAGCATGGCAAAAAAGTAGCCACTGTGTAATATTTCATTTATAAAATCATGTTTTGAAAACCATTCAAGATATTTTTTATTTGCTGGATTTTATCCTATAATTTTACTGTATTTTACTAAGAAAACATGATGAATATTATATGGAAAGAAAAAATATGTTAATGTTCTATTATTCTCTGCCAGAATCTTTATATGTCTCCATATTGATCAAGTAGGTGCACGTTGAATTCTCTATTAAATATTTTTTGTTCTTCGGGGAAGATAATTCAACAGAATACATTATACATCAGTCTTCCAACGGAAAAATGAATCTAAATGGAGTCTGAGATGTCTTGAACCACAGAAAGGTTAACTGCCATGTCTAGTGAAAGGTCTAGGTAAGCCAGACAGACATTCTCCCTTGCATGTGAATAATTCGTACAAAGTTTTCCAGACATGAAAAACAGTGGGATATGGAATCAACCCTCGGTACAGCCCAGCAACCATATTTGAACCTATATCCTCCCAAGAAGAATACCAACATGTTCAGAGAGACGAGCAACTTCACCAGTTTATATTCTGACACTGAGGGGATTACTGAGATTTAAACATTTTTTCAAGTCATGATACATAAAGCTGCTTAGTACCCTGAGGGTCAACAGGGTCTAACATGATAATGCACAGAACTAAAAAAAAAAATAATATAAAAATACTACTGATCTTAAATGATTATGTTTTACTGGCTTTGCTGGCTGCTGAATTAGGACTTGCTTCTTCACTGTTTTTTGAGATGGATTCACCAACTGGCAGTGAGATAAATGAGGCAGTCAAAACCTCTCCAGAATATCTGTACTCCGCTGATAATTACTTTGACAGCTAACATATGGCCTGACATATAAGAGGACAGGTTAGCAAGCTGGACTCTGCCAAAAGAGGTTATGAGTACAAATGATCCTTTGTGAGTATTGGGAAAAGACTGAGTTCATGTTTTATTCAACTGAAGGAGGTAATTGCATGAAGAGTGTACATTATTATAACATTTCAGCCCGGCAGGTTGCTGCCTTCTTTCTCCCAGAGGAATATGAGCATATCAATAATTCTGAAAACTGGCAGAAACAGAGGAAGTAACAGTAAACACGTATCCCAGTTCTGCTTTTAACATAGACAGATATTTACAAGGTTGTACAACTAAGAGCTTTGCTCACTAGATTTCATGCATAAAAATCAAAGCAAGCTGATAAAATTGTAACATTTGAACACTTACATCCATCTGTTTCTCCATTACAATTGTAAACCAGGCTAGCAGTCTTCAGGGAAAGGTTATTCCGTTTCAGGGAAAGTTCATTAATAAATTTCATTAGAAAAACCTTTTCTCTTTTTCTTATTTTCTTTCTTTTTCTCTTTTTTTTTAAAGAAAACTTATAAATGGATTAAATCAACTTCTGAGGATAAGAGCGATGAGAGAATCAATCTTGCTGGATGTATAGATTTTGGATAATGAGGGCTTCTTTGTTTAGAAGAATATTCACAGTGGTTGGAGTTCTTGTTAAATTTGGCTCTGTTATTGGTTGTAGATTATTTATGTTAATTCTTTTTCCTATGGGGCAGATTGAAGGCAGAGATTTCAACAGTCCTTGCTGATTAATAGATCTTGTATTTCATTCCAATTACTTTAGCAGATTCATTGTGTCAGAGAGACAGATACAGCAAAACTCATGCATAAAAACCTTTCCACCAGCCAAACAGCATGATTTCTGTTTCCAGGAACCAAGATAAAAGAAATTAGCTGTGCCTTAGCAATCAAAGGTGAACAGGGATACTTCAGGAGGGCTGGTGGAAAGATCAAGGCTTGCATTTTCCCACTTGGAAATGAGTTAACAAGTCAGTTCTAAAGAAGAAGAGAACCTATTGGCTATTATTCCAGGGAAAAACAAGTAAGGAAGACCTATTGATCTGGAGAAATGTGAGTATGTAACATCTATGCACGCACAGGACAGTCCATATTCTTCCCTCATCCCTTTATATATATATCATATGACCATCAGTACCAGGTTTTACCTCTTCACATGACATCTAGTCTCGCAACGATAGAGAGCACCATGCAGCAAATATTCTGACATCTGGTATCTGGTACTATAGGGCCTTCAAATATAAGGCAGCAGAAAGTGAGGTACTAGCACGGTTTGTCACTCTTGCAACATATTCCCTGAATATATCTAATAGGTTCCTGAAGAATAACAATAACAACCTAGCCACAGGTTCATTTTGTAATTATGATATGTTCCTGGGCTGTCTGTTCCCCATTGTGTGAAGGAAGTGCTCCACAAAGACATGATCAGAGTCCTGCATTCAAAAGGGAAGATGCCAGCTTTCTCTACCTGAACACGCAGAAAGACAAAAGGTAAAGGACACGTAAGCACAGGAGATAGCTGACTTGTCCAACATCACTTGGAAGCTGCAAGTAAATCCTGAGTGCCTTTGTCCATCAGATCATACTGTGGTTCATTGACCTTGTCTGGCTTCCGGGAGCCCACTAAGCCACTCTCCTATTCCTCCTCCTCGGCTGGACAGGGGGAGAAAGTAAGATGAAAAACTCACAAGTCAGGATAAACAGTTTTAAGGACAAAAAGCAAAGACTGCACACAGAAGCAAGGCAAAGGAAGAAGATTTATTTTCTACTCTCTTACAGCAACTGATGCCCATCCACTTCCCGGGTAGTAGGGGCCCAGTAAGCACAGTAAGCACAGTAAGCACAGTGGTTGACCAGGAAGACAAGCACCTAACGAATGCTCTCCCCTCCTCCTTTCTCTTAGTTTTTTGCTGAGCATGATGCCATGCAGTATGGGATATCTCTTTGGTCTGTTGGGGTCAGCTGTCCTGGCTGCGTCACCTCCCAGCCTTTTTCCCACCCTCTGCCTACTGACATTTGGAAGTGAAGTGGTGGTGGAGAGAGCCTTGATGCTGTGGATCGCTGCTCAGGAGTACCCAAAACACTGGTGTGTTCTCAAGACTGTTCTAGCTACAACTGCAAAGCACAGCACTAGAAGAGCTGCTATGGGGGAAGTTAACTGCATCCCAGCCAAACTACATACACATACTAAACAAAATGCACACCTTGGTTCATATTGGAGCCAACAAAATGCATTAACAAGGAATGAAAGAAAACAGCAGGTAACTGGAGTGAGGGAAAGATGGAGAAATTTATTTGGTTTACTTTGATACTGTCTGGAAAATAACTGCAACAAGAAAGCACAAGCTACAAGTTGAGCATAATTTTGGACGATGATTTTCCATTTGACCCGTGAATTTTTACTTTGCAATGTCCTGAGACTTTGTCTGTTGCGAAATGAATTTGTATTCATATGTAGGATGCATTTAAAAATCTGTCTATAGACTGGGCACAACAGAATGACACCAAATTTAAGATTAGAGCAGTAGCAATTCTAAAAATTACACCATCATCATGAAAGAAGACAAATACTCAGATACCTAAACATGGGGCCTGCGTTCATTTTGCAGCTGACCGTAACTGGGGCCCTTGCCATCTTATCTGTAAGTTCTTACATTTCACCATTTTATGTTTTGCATGTAAAAAGCCCAGCTTTGAGTCTATTTCTTACTTTGTTGTTCTGACTATGCAAGGCCATCTGGATCCCAACCTTTCCAGGGTCTATGACTCAAAGTCAGCCTACAAACTAATTACCCTGGAGCAATTAATACCTAGAAACAAAGACTTTACGGTTGTTCATGACTTAGCTGGTAGACCTCTGCTCTTCTGCAGCCCAGGGCAGCCAGCCCAGAGTCAGATACAGCCTCACATTGCCCAGCCTTGATCTGGGGCTCCCAGTGCTCCTGTCCCCTTAGCCATCTCTGGTATAAAGATTTAGCTTATTGTGTTTGTATGGGCAACATATAAGCTCATTGTTCTTGTATGTTTGCATAGTCCTTTCCCAAACTTATGAACTTCCTGTAATCAACTAATTAACTTTTTCTTTTATTTAATTTGTGTTCTCATGCTGTGACTCTAACAGGTAGAACACAGAGTTCAGAGTCTCAGAGGAGCTGAAGTTAAAGACATCAGTGAGTTACATTTCTTCCTTCCCAATCCTAGATTGCTCCAGCACGTCTGGAGCCACCTGATATGGTCTAGTCCTGATGGCTGCAGCTTCTGGTGACTGTTACAAATAAACACCACAGGGAGGGAGGAGTTTCCTTCAAACACAGCTTCAGTGGAGCTGAACTGGTAGGATACTGTCTGAGGTAAAACTATAAGGAGTCCTTTACCATGCATAAAAGAGCAAACTTTTCAGCTTTCACATTTTAGACCAGAGGGTATATAAAATAAGCAAGTGGAAAGACAAGGAATATACTTTGGGTATTTACTCATTTGGCCAAAAGTGTAGCTAAGATTATGATGAGGATGAAAACAACATCCTAAGATCTTTCCATAAATCATGCACCACTCTCACACAGAAAAAGGGTTCAGTCCAGTGGTTAAATCAAGACCGAAACTTTAGCATCTAGGGTCAAACATGTACAGACCCTGTCAGTGCTCAGGACAGCTTCTTGATGGTTGTATATCAAAAGGCTTGGGGTCTCTGAGGAGGTCAAATGTCTTGTTCCTCTGCTAGGGAGAGAAGAGTCCAGAAATCTTTATTTTTGGAGCACCTATGATGATCATACTGTATAGCTTCTCAGGCAGAAATAGAGCCATTAACATGAAATCCCTAAGATCCATTCCTGGGTACTCACCGGACAATGTCTTTTGCTGTCAGCCTGTTACCTTTTCAGTTGTTCCAGGCTGTGAGGGCAGAACTGAGCAACTAAATCTGCGGTCTGAACTGTGCAAGATTCCTCAAAAAGAATAATTGTGAAGTGAATCTTTTTTTTTTTTTTTTTGGAGTTGAAGAAGACCTTTGGAAGCTGTTAACTCCAATAAAAACTCAGACTGAGACAATATTTGATGTCTAAAACTTGGCATCCAAAATAGTTCATGTTGAAGTTAAGATCCCTGAATGAGTAGGCACTTCTTCAAACATTTGGCCTTATTATCAGTGATTCTTGATTTTCAAAACATTAACCCATTTCATCAAGTATTTTACAGGTCTTGGTTTAAGGAAACTTTATAAATGAAAAATATGTTATTAAACAGACAAGGGAGAAAACCAGCTTCACTCAGGTTGAGAAATTTTCTAAGAAAACATAATGATAAAGAAAACATTTAAGGAAATATTTGTATATGTCTGCCGTAAGCACAGTTACAAAGGCACAGTAATTCAGCTATATATGCTAGTAAACTCAAAACCCACGATAAAACAGAGGAGTATATACTTTTCAATGAGCACATGTGATGCAAAGCTGAGGGAAATTTGTTATCATTATTCAGATAGGCCACAGAAAAGAAATAAATCTACTTCCTACAAGGATTCTTAGAGCATCCTAAGGCAACAGCTCACCTCTTTGTGTGGGAGTCATTCAGGAATATGTACAGGACATGCAATAGTAGCAGGATATACTAATTACCCTGGCACAAATGAAAATGAAAAGGCATTGATGTGAATTTATACCAGAATAAAGAAACTCCTTTCATGCTCAGTTCTTCAGAACAGATGGAAGTTATTGGCTCACCTAAATTGCTTCCCTGCTTGCACGGTGTGTTACACAGAAGACTGTACTGTTATTTTTCTAGGAAAAGAACATGTTGCAATATGCAGTAGCACTCTAAGTGGATCGATGGGTCATTTGCGATTCAGGTGTTAGCAGTTAACTGTTATGCTCTTTATGAAAGTTTCCAAGCAAATGAAAAAGAAAGAGGATAATTATTTTTCATAAGCTTTTTCCTGAGTGAGGGCTCTTCAAGTCAAATTGAATTTTAAAGCAGGATTGTTGCCATAAAGATTTACAAAGGGTCAGTTCAGAATAAGCCTAATTATGATGAATTAATATAGGATCTGGCAGATGTTGTGGGTCTTGTTTGCAGCAGTGCTGTAGAAAAACAGAACTGTTTCAATGAGTTGTGAGTACAGTGGACCATAGCAGACAGTGAGAGAATGAGATTTGGAGAATGTACATATTTACAGTCTGGAAATCGTGGTGACTGGTATGTAGTTGTTGCTGGTTGTCCATAATCAGGCAAAGAGCAGTGGAGAGTATCTAACCTTATTGTTTCTCTCTACTGGAACACTTGAAACGGGAACCAAGATAATCAAAGATGAAAGAAGCCCTTGTCTTACCCATCTGCAATTACAGGGTTTGGAGGCAGCAAAAATTGCTTATGCAGGAGGAAAAGACTGAAGGAAGGAAATGTATGGTTAGAACTTACCAAGAGTGGGAAGGAGCAGAACAGCAATGCTGGAGGACCAGACTGTGACCAAAGAAGGGTTCAGAGTGCTGAGGAAACAAACTGAAGGAAACATATACCCTTCAGATCTGTGTCTTTTTCTTAAACTACTCAGGGCAGACATCTATGTGTGTTTTATACTCCAAATTCATACTGTAATGAGGAAAGCTGACACCTTATTGGTGAGTTTCAAAATGGTAATTTAAAAAATATTTCAAAGATGCAAATCTAAGGAACAGATATTAGGGCCAAGGATGGAAGGACCATGCAGTCTTATATTCAAGAAGGCAACACCTAGTCTGGGAGGGAAACTGAATTGTACTCCTCTGAGATCCAGGAGCAAATTGGACACAGATATTTGGGCTGAGACTCAACATATGAAATTGGTGAGGGGACAGTCACCAAGACCTTAACATTAAGGATGGACAGGAGACACTATCAGGTGTTTCTGTATCCATTCAACCATCTGGAAGCTTCTAGTCCTCCACCTATGTCCTTGTGAATAACTTAAATGCTTCTGGGAAATCTGGCCTTAGTCCTAGCACTGCAGATTGCCTGATGGTAATATCACAGGGGAAGTCAACCACGAGTGCTGCTGCGGTCACCTCTATGTCATAATTGGGTCTGAACTTTGCTTATGTGTTCTACACTCTGCCTCACTTTCATGGCACTTTCTTGAGAGGAAACTTTACTCTTGGTGCCTGTCCCACTATTACTAGAAATTGCAGTGCCTGTTACTCAAGTATTCAGATTCCTTGTATATTGGAGTTTCTCTTTGTCCTGATTCGTTTACCTTCTCCTCCTCCCTTATTCAGTACTGCCAAGTACCTTTGCTTCTTGTTGGATAAGTAAGCAGAACCAGGCGCCAAACAAGGCTCATGGGGACATGGGAAGCACAGCTGCCTCCCTCTTAACCCCAAACAAGTCACTTGACACACAAATCCCCTTTCAGAAGAGAACTGAGGTTTTGTTACATTTTGGAAACTAATAGCAACGTCTGTTCAGCTGCTGCTTTACCCCATGCCACCTCCAAACATTATATGGCTATTTAAGTGTTCAAAACAAAAGCAAAATAAATTAAGAACAAGAATTATCTCTGCCCTATTGGGAATGTCTATTAAAAATTGGAAGTCCTCTACTGATGCTTCAGGCATGCCTGCAACAATAGAATTGGAAGCACTTTCTGATCTAAACCTAAAGGCATAGTTGCTCTGTCAAACAGTAGGGCACTTTCTGTTTGTTTTTAGCTAAAAGAAAATATTGTCTATATATTACAGTTAGCAATATGATATACTTTTTCTTAAGTGTGTTATTCCATACTTCTATAGCAAGGATGCATTTTAGAAAACCCTCATTTAACTGAAAGAGGAAAGTGAACACATTTCCTTTTCTGCTGAAGGAGACTGATGAGTACTTATGCTGAAAACACCAATAAATCTTCAGTTCTTTCATTCCTTATGTTCTGTTTCCCCAAGGTTCTGGTTTTACAGTACAAAAGGAGTGCATGGGGTTCCTTAAACAACTCTAAACGCTTTTACAGTCTGAAGCTGGGGGTAATAATTTTTTGGCTTCCTTCCCTCAATCAATTTCTTTCAAACACAGTGAAAAGTTTGCATGTTCCTTCCTTTAGCAAGACTGTTTACAGGCCCTGCTGTTAATTCATAGTGGCAAAGTATTTCCCTTTTGTTCTTCCACAACTCTAAACTCGAGAGACCATTGAATATGTTGCAGAAAAGAGCAGTTTAATCCACTTCAATTTGTGACACAGCCAAGTTGTCGCAGCTTGAGGAACTCCCTTGTGTTTCTGCACCTTAGTCTCCTGAATGTGCTCCTATCAAGTCCTTCCAAAAGTCAGGTGAAGCATTTAAACCTTTTCCATGGGGACAACTGTTTTCTGTAGTGATGTGAAATGGGAGGATGCCATACTCAAACAGTCAATGCTCAGTGATCTCTCATCAGTGTGAAATAAACCAGCCCTTGGTTGGGAGCTGCCATGGTTTAAGCTGAACTCAGGATAGGAGGTTTGAACAAAAAAAACATTCCCTTGAATAGAGCGAGGCTCTCTGCAACCTCCTATTTACTTTTGTCTTTCTAAGAAATGATCAGGCACTGGCTTGGACCAAACCTTCTGCAAATACTTAATGCATGCATGGATAGTTCGTGTGTCTTGGTGTCTGCTGAATATCTCAACCTGCATTCATGCTCCTTTTCCTAGGAAATGTATAAAATTATATAGGATTTGTAATATGTAGGAGTCATATAGGATTTTAAGAAGCTGAGGAATCATTGCACCTAGCTTTGCTGCACTTTCGTACCTACTGAGAATAAAGCATTCAATGACAACCATGCAGCAAGTAAAAACAGAGGGAGTTTCGTTTCTGACCTGAGTTTACTTACCTTTGTGTTTTCTCCCATAGAAAATCCAGGGGCAGAGGCGGCTATTGCTAGATGCAAGGTATAGAATCATAGAGTCATAGAACCAACTAGGTTGGAAAGGACCTTTGAGATCATCAAGTATACCCCTTCTCATGTCCTTAGAAATCTGAACCACTACATCCTTCCCAGACACCAATACACACACCAAGCATCACCTGGTCACTCAAACTCCCTTTTTTTCCAAGAGTACGCTTGAAAGTGGGCAGGCTGACACTGGCTATGCCTTGAGGGATAACACTTCATGACTGCTTTTGTACCACAGTATTTAGTCACACAGCATGTTTTTGTTTATAGTCACATAGTTTACAATTGCACCATATGGAGCAGATTTTGTTTTACTTCAGTTTATCATCAGAAATCAGCTTCTCGGCACTGAGCCCAGCTGATTTCATATTCTGTTAGTTTAAGGGAAGTAATGTAGGATTCACTGTCTGTATATTCAAGCTCTTTAATCGACATAAACAAACAGAAAAACATTGTCTAGCATGAATGGATGTTTACTCAGCCCTGCAGAATGGCAAAGCATATCACTATGAAAACCGCACTATAAAAATAATCTGAGTTGTGATTGTTCTGAGGAATCCTGCAGCACTTACACAGTACGAGATAGAGTTATCTTTATTTAACCAGCACTCAAGGCATGAATGCAAGATTGACTAAAAAATATCAGATAAATTGTTATGGTAGCTGTGTAAATGCAAAACTCAGCAGAGTCAACACTGGGTTCAGGGCCTGCTTAGGGAGTTTTTAATTCCAGAGGCAAAATGAATTTGCCTCTCATCTTTGAGGGTTAAAATGGTACCCATTTTACCTGCAAATGACCTTAGTAATCCAGAAGCATTAACAAGCCATAACAGCTTGTTGCCAGCCCCACTTGGTATACTAGCTTCCATCATGGTCAAGGTCAGGCATTTTGGATAAAGATGCCAAACACAGGAAGATTTTTATTTCATTCTCCAGGGTTTCATCACACAAGAAAACATTTTTGCTTTGTTCAATGATTGAATACCCCATAACATGGGAATTTTTAGCAGCTCTAAAACAGTACCAAATATTTTATTCTTGATCATATCTGATAACATTTTCTAGTATTTCAAAAAGTGAATTGGACCCTCCTGGTGGCATTCAGGGAAGGAATTACTTGCAAAATGTGGTGTTTGAGTAGTGGTCAGGATGGCATCCTGCTGCTCAATGGATTTGCAATCCTAAACTAAGAGCCATGACTCCCCCGTTTGGAGAAAAGCAAACTTTTGCGGATGCGACCCAGGAAAACTAAGATGCTGACACACCTAGTAGGAAGTCCTGAGGAGATGGATGTAGCAGAGATGAATGGGTACTCAATGGTGGCTAACAGGAAATACCTCTGCCCATTCAGGACTGGGGATCAGAGTCCTAACCCTAAAGAAGAGCAACCAATACCAGTAAGTGACAGAAAAATGTGACTTACATCTTTCCTAGGGAACATTCCAGCTATGCTTTTTTCTTCTGTATAAGGAACTGCATTCAGATGTTCTATGTTGCCCAGCTTTAATATCCTCTTATTTGTTTTTAAATACCCAGATGGGCTCATGCACTCTGCTTTGTAGCTGTTGTGTTGCCTGGGGTGGGACATGATGCTGACACAGCATTGTTGTATCCAGTAGCTGCACCAATTAACGTGTCCAGCTCAAGGTCCCCCACCAAGGACAACTCTGTGACCTGAGATTCAGCTTCTTTTCTCTCTCTGGTTTGAGGCCTCAGCCTGGCACAGAAATTGCACAGGACCTGTTGCTCAATGACCAGAAGTTAACCATAAGGTAGTGTTGATGGGACTGACCATTACAAAGAAGACTTCAAAAGATTGTGGTAGAAGCAGAGCTGTCTTTTATAAAACTGTCTTCTCTCCCTAGGAAGGTGAATAACAAGATTCTCACAGTTTTTAGCCTAACTCCCTGTTTATTTCATCAGTGTTAAAATACTTGCAATGAGTAACAGTACACAGTGATTTATTCTTTTTATTATTGCTGAGTATGAGGGAAATATGAACCAGGCAAATCCCTAGGGAGTTCTGATGAATTACAGTCACTGTAGAACTACAGCTCTTTAAAACTCAGAGGCCCTTCAGAAGAGCTCTTTTCTGAAGAGTGCCTCCTCTTAAAGCCATAAGAAGGACTGTGAAGTGCTGAGTTACTGTACTCTTGCAGTCTGTTACCATTTCACTGGCATATTCTTCCTGAAAGGAGACATCTAGTCCTTCTAGTAAGGACCAGAAGTAGATGTACAGGTAACAAGTGACATATCTCAGATATGACATATAACATATCTCAGTACATTATGGAATTTCATGTAAACTTCCTTACCTCTTAAGGTAAACAAACTCAATTAAAAATTACCATTGATAATAAAGAACCCAAATCCAGCTTATACAGTCAACGGTAATTGATTGTGTCCTTGTATGAAGCTAATATTAAGCTGTCGTTGAGCTGTCATGAAGAAGAATTGACATTTCAACTGTGCAGCTCTTCTAAAGGACAGGACCAAATGAGGGCAGCAGTATTGAATAAAGTTTCCAAGCAATATTAAAGGCTATACCACATCACTTTCCTTTGACTTCTACCCCTAATATG
The DNA here is from genome assembly GCF_034315485.1 of Pezoporus occidentalis. Lineage (NCBI taxonomy): Eukaryota > Metazoa > Chordata > Aves > Psittaciformes > Psittacidae > Pezoporus > Pezoporus occidentalis. The sequence continues at coordinate 11,555,099 of NW_026914940.1, read as the reverse complement.
AATTGGCCTGTGATTTTTGTTTTCCCATCTATGACTTCTTTTCCCTCTGTGATTTTTAGATGGGATGGGAAACAGAAGCCACGAGAATTATTCAATACCACTGCTATAGCAATTTAGCATTTTAATGGTTATCTGTTACTCACAGATCTTCCCTTTCAAGAGAAAGCATTCTAGGAAATCTTCATTTAACAGGAAATATAGACAGGGACATTCTCTACCCCACTTTTCAGGATAAGCAGCTCCACATCAAGTTTTCCTGAACACAACCTGAACAGCTCTGAAGAAAAATTAACACAACCTGCTTTTCCTGGGACAAAGAACACTTTATTTTCTGAAAAAAAACCAGCTGTTTCAGGAGAGGAGGTGATTCACATTTGGTATGACAGGACCTGACAAGCTTACATTTCTGCCAAACAGTATAAAGCTGCTAGTGTCTCCTCAGCCCACTTTCAGTTCTCACCAGTGACTTCTGGAAAACACTCAATGATCCAACATCCAAATTCCACATCAACTCAGGAAAATAAATTCTGTGTATGAACTACACATCAGTTTCACTTAAATACGTAACAGACATGTACAAGGTTTTATTTATGAAACAATACATCTGCAGTCAAGATTTTTGGTACTACGTACAGAATCATATTTCATATTAACTAAACACCAATGCAGTGAAAATATACAGTTATTGTAGGCTAAATGAGGGGTTTTTTTGCCCTAATTTCTACTCTGTCCATTCCTTTTTTGCTTTTTCTAAAAAACAGTTTTGATCACAGTGATTTGACATCACGCATGCTACTCTAAAGTACATCAGGGGAAATCCCATTATTGAAGGTAGACTACATCCCATATTAGAGATGTGAAATGCAGAAATCTTGTTAGGAATTGGCCCTTCTAAGTTTGGGGCAGCCATCCATGTCTTAAAGGGCACCTTCAGAGCTCCCTCTGAAATGTAAGCCAAAGGCTAACCATTAAGAAGAGGGGTGGATTTATGTGAAATGTTCTTGGAATCTGACTGTTGATAGGAAAAATTCTGGTTTGAGGAACCCAAATTAATGATTTTTGATAAATGAAAGCTCTGTTTTAGATATAATCCTACATTATTTGACCTATTATGCAACAAATCTTTTTTTTTTTTTTTGTCACATTTCAGACATCCCTTTTTACCTTTTAGAGCTTTAAAAAGTAAAATCAATTTCAAAATAAAAAAATAAAAGGCTTATATGGGAAAATTTCACTGAATCTTTTACCCAGAATTTGTTTTCTTTGACCATTTCCGTGTCAAAAAAGTTATCTGTTAGGCTGAACAGGAACTTACAACTTAAACAATCTAAATGCGCATTATTTAGCCATTAAAGTATACAAATTTTTTAATTGTATGCAACCTCTAATTCTACTTGGCTCAAGTAAAGTCCTGCAAGAAAAGCCCTGGTAATTCCCTAAATGGCTTCAGAAGTGTCCATAGGAGTCCACTGAGTCATAGAATGTCAAAGGAAGGTTGGCACCTGTAACTACCAAGTCCCTGTGCAAACCACCTTAGCACCTCAAACAAATTAAATCTGTGTGTATTTTAGCAATTAAACCAGTATTTTTATAAAATGTTCCCTGGGTGAGTTTAGACCAATAAACAGTGATTCATCATATACAATAAACAAATCAAACAATTAAATATCCAAACCAAACCACTAAGGCTCAGAGGTAATTTTATATATACACAGCTAGTGAATGAAATGGTAATCAGGGTGTGCTGTCTGTAAACTAACATGGAATCTTTCTCAAAAATAAACTCTATAAGAGGACTGTGTAACACCAAGAGGATGATAAAAAGCAATTTAATATCTATACAACACTAACAGGATTTAAATGTGCCCTTGAAAACACTGCAAAAGTGAAGACTGGCCTTTCTTTTCTCAACTATTGTCTTGCCTAGAAAAATGTCAGTGCCTCAGTCAGCTATTTTTCCCTATATAAAAAAAAAAAACCTCCATATTTTTGTTATTTGCACAATGAAAAGCTTATTTTGAAGTGTACGATTTCCCTGCCAGTTGTGGTTTTCCACCCTCTCACAACTTCAGCCAATTTCTACATATTCCCAATTCATCACTAGAAAAGGAAGAAGCTGAATAATATTATTACACAAAATATTTTTAAGACACAGACACCCCCAAAACTAGTGCACAGCTTCCTTAAGGATGCCAAAACCAAAAGCATGGACACTTTCAAGCACATTTTCTTCTCTCAATCTAAACAAGTCTGTGCTACCGCTCATTTGTCACGGTACACGGGAGCTGAGTAGACATCTACTCTTTGCTTACCAGAAAAATATTCCACAATATAATAAAGTTTTAAAAAATATACAGAGCCCAGATTTTTTACTCCTAACAAATTTTAAAGTTAAAAATTTATATGATGAGATTTCCATATAATGTTGAATTGCACTAAATGAACCCCCCTATGTTCTTTTCAGGCTGCAGCACTGCTAGCTCTGTGTGTCAGCATTGTTTTGTTTGTCCAATGAAAGAGGGAGTGAAAATTGTGAGAAACAATTTTCAGGCATTACCAGCTTTGGTCTCAGCATGTAACCTTAACAAAGCAGGAGAGCAGCTAGCCATTTAGCATACTTAAGCCATCATGAGTTGCACTAAAATGCTTGAACTCTTATGGAGCAGGCAGAGCTGCACCTGGTTGACAGCCATATATTGGTCTATATGAAATTGATGGCACGTGGTAAATTATAGGCTTCTATAGGGCACACATGTTAAATGTTAGCCCTGAGAGGCTTGTTAAGAGTGTTACAGCCCTAAAGAGCCCCTTAAAATAATAGGCTTTTATATTCATTGACTCTTACAAGTACCATAGATTGCATCTTGACTTGTGCTGTCCTAGGTATAGAAACATTAGAAGCAAGGAACAAAGATGAGAAAATTTTCATGTAAGCCAGCCACATTTAAATACCTATATTATCTCATCTTTTATTTTTGCTTAGGGTAAAAATGGACTAATTATGAATTTAACAATGACATCTATCATAATTATAAACAGGGATGTTTGCAAAGTTAAGTTATATTCAGGAGTAGTGAATTTCTGTTGCCTCTGAAAATCCAGCCGTATTTCATTTTGCTATAATAGACATGAAATATAAAGCTAACGAAGTTGATATGACAGCAGAATGGAAGTCTTTACACTGCTGTATTTGTATGTAGAGTGAAAACTGGTACCAATTACAGAAACCAGAAAAAATCCAAGAGCTTCTTAGCAGGGCTCCACAAGCTCCTCTGTGTAGACGGACACAAAATCTGAAGTATGGAGGCATATAAAATCTTCCCCAACATCCTAAGTGTAGCAATATCTTTCTGAAACTCAGACATCTCCACTACTAATTGCCTCCTTCAGGTACTTCCATTTACCAAGAGAACCTTCTTCAGCTTCTGCGCAGTGAGAAATGCAGCCCAGTGAGCTCCAAGGACTGAATTTGTAAAACATGGTTTTACAATGGCACATGGCACAACATGGCACAACATAGACATTAGAAATTTAGATGACAGAATATTCACAAACTCAGGGAAGAGGCTACATGGAGTCTATAGAATTTAGGGTGTGGTGACTGGAGAAAGGATAAAGGTAAAAAAAGGGTGACTGACAGAGTAGACAGAGCCCCTTAACTTTGGGCTGAGTTTCAACTGCTGGTAAAGGTAAAATATGACTTTTTATAACATTTTTTATGGCATATTCTCCAGCAAGATATATGGGAGGAGATCAAAAAGAAGCAGTCTGTCATGATTTAAGCCCAGCTGGCAACCCAGAACCACACAGCCTCTTGCTGCTTAAACCACAACATCGTCTATGTGAAGTTTAGGTCTGAAGGTTATCAATAACTCAGTGTAGTAGAGATATGACACGAGGTGTCTCAGAGTTAAGAAGGTGCACATTCAGTGGAAATGCAGTACTGCTTTTACCAGCCAACTTTCCAAACCAGGTAGGTGCCTTCTTCATAGACGATGCACAAAATTTCCCAAAGAAGCCACAGCAGAGAGCGTCACGTAATTTCAAAAATTTCAAGTAACACCTAGTATCATTAATGTCCAGGCTGAACATTTGTTATAAAATGGGTGTTTAATCATATGTCATATGTATATCATATGTAGATCGAATGTAGATCATGGCTTAATATGCATGAGAGTTTAAATTTTGACCCCATGACTGTCAATAGCAAAGCATGGTTCAGTTTCTCCAAGAGTAAGGTTTTTTTTTTTGACATCTGCCTTTCCCTGCTTCCTGTTCAGCATAGCTGCACTCTAGAAAAATTAACTGTTGTCGGAAGAAATAGGTGTAATTCATTCTATCTACTTTGTCTTACACTGACGCTTAAGTTTTAGGTAAGTTATACTAGATGGATCTCATTTCCAGATTGTACCCATGGCCAATGGATAGAAAAAAGGAGCTCTACAGGTGAAATCAACCTTGTCACCAAAACAGGACTTAGTGGGGGGTGAATTACACTAAAATCTTGCTCTTCTGCTGACTGGGGAGGTAACTTGGTTTACTGGTTTAAACAGTTCAGCCTTTAGACAGTTCATGTTAAGTGAGAAGCAATCCATAATTAAGCCACTTGGAACTGTAATGTGCATCAACTTACACTGCGGTCTGATGCTGTGTACTATTTCTATGTATTTTGCTTTCCTCACAGGAAAAAGTTATATTTCAGTAACCTTTTTGGTTATAGAAGACATGACTATCTTCAGGTCACTTACCAGAGGTACCTAAGTTGAAGACTTAGCTATTAGTCTGGACAGTTCACACTGTAGAAAAAGAACAATCCAACTCTCTATCACTACCTCAAGGAAACTCCATGGGAAAGGTAATCATAGGTATGACAACAGGTGTTTTATGGGATCTGCATAGTCCTCACAACCATGTCCATGCTAAAGAGACATGCCACTTTTTTAAGATCTAAAGTAACAAATTATTCAGATATAAAAAAACTTGGATAGGCAAAGAACAGGACCCAGATATCCTTTACTGTTCTCCAGAGCTCTGTTCCTTGCAGAGAACATTTGTCCATGTAACACAGCAGTAGTCATGTTTCATATGGTCAACATTTTTTACATAGTTTGAATTAAAAAGGAAGCTATAACACTAAAGTGATTGCCCAGAAGAAGTGGGTAACATCTCTTCAAGGAATTGAAATAGAACATTTTCTTCCCCTGCAAACGAGGTGTGGATTCCTCAGCACTGCATAATAGTTGAACAAAGTTTTTCCTTATAATAAACCATTTATTTGGATTTCACAATATCTCATCACTTCAGCCACAGCTGGTGACCATGCCAGGAGCACTTCTCACATATCATTTGCAATGTTTTCTTTCCAGTTACTCCAGGGGGAGGAGGGGAGAGGAACGTGTGGGATGTAGCTGTAGCTCCTAGTGAAGATTTAACAGTGAATCTCTCTTTTCACAATCGCACTACTCAGAACTGCACTGTTAGAGTGCTAGTGAGAATTACCCACTGAACTATGCTTTTGCCCTGTTATTAGTAGCCCTGCCAGTGTTTCGAGGACATGGTGGTGTGTTATAACAGTGCTTCAATATGCTACCTACACGTCCAGATTTTATTTATGCACTGAGTAGAAGACAAAGAAAACAGAATGATGGCCTTGAACATTGTTTTTTATGCAAGTATCAGATGCAATTTTTCTACATGACGAAGTTTATCAAGCAGGCTGTTTAAATTTCTATTCTGGTTCTGTGGCTGCTGCATGACTTCTAAGATCCTTTGACAGGCTACGTAACACTTTCTGGGATGAATGCAGCAGAAGAAAGAAAAATCGTATTTCACATCTGTTTGAAACATTAGTCATTATCTTGTCTCTGGCTAAACAAAATACTCGTCAGCCAAGTTTTAGTGTAATGTTTTGCCTTTTACAAGCACAGCCTCAAAAATGCTGATTTGTGCAATATGCTGACAAAGGACAAAGGATGGAAAAATATATATGCAAAGATTACTTCTATGATTAAAAATGAGTCAGTATCCTTATCACACAGCAAGGTATTTTACCTTTTTCATAGCAAAGGCTGGGGTCAGACTGGTGTACTGGCACCATGTGATAGTGGAGTTAAGCATCCCAAAAGGAGGGAGCAAAGCAAGGAAAAAGCATCACAACTTTAGAGAGAAGATTTTGTCTTGTTCAGTGACCTGCTTAAAAAAATCTCTTGATCCAGGAGATGTGGCTAAGTTTCAAGCATCACCTTCTCCCAGCTCAAGGAGGTCCATCTAGTTGCTTAGAAACTAAAGTAGAGGTGGCAGGGGGCCTGCAAAGATGAACCAGGAGCTCATGACAAAACTCAGACATAAAAGAAAGCATACAGGAGGTGGTAGCAGAGACACAGGACCTGGGGGGAATACAAAGACGCTGTCAGAGATCACATGCAGGGATGGAATCAGAAATGCCAAGGCCCATCTGGAGTTCAGTCCAGTGAGAGACACAAAGGGCAGTAAGAAAGGCAGATACTTTAACAGCAAAAGGGAGACTATGGAAAATAGGGGCATACTGGAAGCTGTATTTCTCCTACAGACCCCCTTTGTTGACTGTATGACTCTCAGAAACCATACAGTCTTTTTGTAAACTCCAGTCACTTGCTAGGGTTAGTCCCTTTAATTTGGACTTTATCAGTCAAGTGAAGGTTGAGTCAAGACACAGCAACAGCCTTCAAAATTATAGCAGATGGTCTATAGAAAGGGCAAAGTGATTGTTCAAACTGTGAATAGATTTACATTTGTTGCATACATTTATACTGGTTACCACTGGTTCAGAAGGGAAATGAAATTCCATATATGAAGGAAAATGTATATACTTTCTACTATAATGGGACAGTGGTATCTAAAAATGTGGAGATTTTTAATCTACATCAGTGTATATATAACATGAAGTCTGTAAAATAATGCAGTTACTAAATCATCACAAGTTACAATCTGAAAAATAAGTCAGCTCTTTAAGCTTCATACACGGTAAGAGGTTACAAACTAGTCTTTGTCTTTTATTCACCTACTACTGTAAACCCAAATGTATGGTTATTGTTTGCTTCCTTCTACCCACCATCCATAAACATGTCATTAACATTCAGTTGTCACCATAGTCAATGGTGCAGAGCAGAATTCATTAAGAGTCTTTGATTTTAAGTATCAGCTCCAAGTTTGTTTAATGTACAATATGGCAGCCTTCTTTATTGATAATAATAAGCAACATGTTTTCCTAAGATTTGATATCACTTCTTCACACAAGCAAACCCAACATGTCTCCTGGTTGTTTGTTTGCCTTTCCTTTCATGTCATCACAGGAGATCAAGATAGTCACTCAGCAGTTATTATGTGATGTTAGTGCAAGCAACCTCTCTGCTCAGATTTCTGTGACTTACTTTGAACATAATTACACACAAAAAATAAAACTCAAATAAACACAGAGAATCTGATGTCAACTGATTAGAGCCCAGAGGGGACCCAGAGCAAAGGTCCCATTGCTCCATTCTTAGCGCCTCTGTTTCTTAATTAATAATTAATAGTGGTCTGTACTCCACTCAGAAGGTGAAGTGTTTGGATCTTTCAAAGTTAACAGAGTTTTTCAGCTAAAAATTTACTTCAGGCAGCATATTAACTGAACACCCAATGCAAACTATACATACCATCATGGACTTATCTCAGCTAAACTGTGGCTGAGGCTCCCAGCTGAAGTTGTTTCCTTTTCTTTCTCCAGGCTGCATTGAAAAAGAAAAGTAGGTTCAGATAAGTGTTTAACGCTCGCCACGTTTCTCAGCATGGGAAGGATAAACCTCCCCTGTCCCAAGTAAGGAAGGAGTCCATATTACCAGCTCAGCATAGAAACCTACCTTCCAGACAGCAGAGATTTACATGAGATGATGCCCAGTCTCGGAGACCAAAGTCAACTGTGATGGGGTGAGTGGGATTTAATTCTAAACCAGATTCCACTCTTCTAAGACATGCTGGCTTTCTGTTTTCTATTCTCAACTGAGCTATTTATTTTCCTTCTTCAGTAAATAGCATAAAGAACTTACTCAGAAGACTAAAAAAAATAAAAAAAAATTATTTGTAGCTATTGTATCCAACTTCCTCTTCCAGAATAGCTCTGTGATATACAAAATGTATTTACCCATCAGCAGCATCTGATCTGCAGTTCTGACACCTGATACTTGCCTGTTAGATTTACCCTTTTGTTATGTCACCCATGTTGAGATGATAATTAATGGTCCATCTCCAGTTATAATCCATGACAGTTGGAAGCTATCTGTGTAATATGTAACACTTCCTACTTTATTGCTTGGACTGGAAAAGTTTCGTCCATGAAGACATCTGCACATTGCATGAGCATGAACATGTGACCCTCTTCTCTGTGCCGGGGTGCACCACGCGCACTCTTGATTATGTGAGGTAGAATTGCCTGTGTAACCCCTGTTGTTTATTGGTGAAGAGGAGGCACACCTTTTTCATTTTTATATACATAACTATAAATAACATAATAACGTAACTCATTTTCTACCCCCTGTCTTTGTGCAAAGCTCACCCTTCTGCTCCTCTGCATGTTAAGGTGAGTGGTTTCACACTGATGTTGGCAGTAGTAGGGTACTGCAGGGAGCAGTCAGCATCTGAAGTCCTTCATCAGGAGGAATGACACATTCATGTAGAGGGTTTCCTCTTCCCCTGATTTTATATTCCTTTTAAACTTTCTTTTTATTTTTTACTTCACTTTAATGTCATTTATATTTGTTTTTTAACACACATTCCTGTCTTTCTCTTTCTTCATTGGTCTGCTGTTCCTGGTTTCACCCACATTTACTACATATAGTGTTATTTACATATGTTATGTTATTATTCGTCTGTGGTACCCCTGTAACCAGTTTTGTCAAGCTCCTGGTCTGCAGTGTCTCTCCTTCTCAAGATATCTCTTGTTGCATCGGGTATGTACTTTTCTACTCTGAGTCATGATGTTTGGGTCATAAATATCTCATTCTACCCAGAAAAACTTCTTGTTACAGCTAACTATATAAAACTACAGTTGTACCACACAAAGATAACTTTATTTTAATAAGTTAGACACCTGGGCAGACAAATTGCTGTCACACCTGAACCAAGTCAAACAATGCTATAGGCGGGTCAAGAAAAGTATTGCCAGAGCAAACCTAACCAGCTTCTGTCCTGACCTTGTAAAACTCACTGCAAAGCTTATGGCTTATTGCTAGCACCAGCAGTACCATATTGCAAGACTGCACAGTTACACTCCTCCTGGCCCTTTAACCTCTTTTCCTTAAGATTCTCACTCCAATCCATTTTATAGGTGCATCAGTCATGAGAGAGGGAGAGGAAATAAACAGAGAAATGATTGATTATGCTCGGAGATATGTCTTCCAAATGACAAAGTCAAAGGGAGGAGTTGTTTTCCTAGGATTTTTTTGTTTTGGAGGGGGAGATTTCATTTTTATCCACTGGTTTTAACATTCATAAAATGAAATTGACAAATTACTTTTAATTTATTAACTGAAAAATTCTTTCTTGCTGAGAATCCAAAGCTGGTTATTTACTGCGAAAATCAGTCATGTCAACAAAAATTAGAAATGGGTTTAGTTAGTTCATTTCAGTGAAAAAAAGCAATTCTTCCAGCCAACACTCAGGATGAACAGAATACAAAGTCAATCCACAGCACCAAGCACAACCTGCCACCAGCTCTGCTGATAGAAAAGGGTTCTGCATAGCCATGTGCAGTAAAGAACTGGATGGAGTTGCAAGTTGCATCATAAAAGTGGCAGAGATGACACCCTACACATTGCAACTGTGGGCAAATTATAGCTCTTTCTTCATGGACAACTGCAGGATAGCCTCTCTCCAGGATTAGGACTCCTCTGACACCTAAAACCTCTTGAAACAGACAATACAAAAATATGCTGGAAAACCAATCAATAAGTAAAAAATAAATTGGGAGCTGGCACGGAATATTGCACTGCAAACCCAGCTGTTTACTGGCAACTATTACAAACAAAATTCTCCTTGCCTCTATCCTCCCCCTTTTTTTAGACTCAGAGAAGTGAAGAGTTTTCATACTTAGCTGGTTTTGTTTATTTACTGCCCTGGAGACTTCTTCAGTTGCTCATAGCCAGTTGGTGGGAAGCGAAAAGCAATATTACAGGGTAAATACTGAGGTTGACAGGACAACCATGCACTTTAGAGAACAGTTGTGTTCATGGCTAGGTTTGTTTCAATCCCTAGAGAGGGGCAAATGCATGACAGCAGCAGGAGAAAAGAATGCAAAAAATTGTCAGGAACCAGACTAAGTTAAGTCCCTCCTGATATGGGCAATAAGAGCATTACAAGCAAATGTTTTTCCTCCTGTGTTTACTAACATGTTTGGCCTTGTCAAACATCTTCACGATCAACCTGGAGCTCATTGCCACAGGACTTCATCAAGGCAAAAAGTTTGGCAAGGGCAAGCTAGAAGTGAACGTTTATGTGGATTATGAGGTTAACCAGAATTACAGTATTAAAGAGTTTATTAGCATGTTAAAAAATGAGAGGTTTTGGAAAAGCCATCCATATTGGTTCAGCACAGAAGATAATCCCCTTGGGGGACTATCTGGGATAACTTTATACAAATAATAATGATTTATGATCCACTGTAGATATTTTTTCTTATAACACACCAATTTTTCTGTGTCACTTATTACTGATGCAAAAGACCTTTTCAGTCGGGCTACACCCATGCGGTTAAAGCAAATGTTTCCAAAACAGTGCTCTAGAATTGAGGCCACCTTACACAAAAGTCTTCCTTTATATTATTAAACTGTTGTATTTCAAAATAGGCTAGTTGCACCCAGAGTATCTACTGGGAATGGTCAGCAGCTCTTGCTAATTCCTGACAGCAAGAACTGGGTAAGTGCTAAGTGGTGCAGGCCAAATGTGATCAAGCCAAACTTGCCCTCATGCCAGGTGTTCTTCTAACAGCCAGCCCAGATTGGTTCCAGTGGAGTGCTCACACTTTTGCATGATTTAGCTCATGAGTAGAAAAGATTGGTATAACTACTACGATAGTATTCCCTAATAGAAAAGATTCAACATGCCAGTCAGGCAACGGTGGTTTGGCACAACACAGCAGTGTTTCATGCACTAAGATGTATGCGAACTCTGCAGTCACCCCCAGGCTTTTTCCTTTAAGACCCTTTCAAACAGCAATGATAACAGCTTGCCCCTCCATGTGTAAACTCAGAGGAAACATGACCCTCTTACAACAGCCCTCAATGGATGACAACTTTGTTCAGCACTTCACATCTTAGACCTAATTCCAGTAAGAGCTTTTAAAATGACAAACACAGTTACTAATTGGTAGAATTTCTCATAACCAAAATGCATTATTTCAGATCTAGGAGTATCAGTATGTGACTTGACATGGCTAATATGTACTCTGAGTTCAAGAAAGGTTATTTTCTTCCTTTCACCTTCACATATGTTTAGTATGCTGCTCTCAGAAGCTATAAATTCACCTTCATTAATTCAGGAACAGCAGTCCTTATCCAGTTTCTAATTTTTCCTTCAAAAGCAACACATTCATCTCAGTTGCATATGCCTCATTCAGTAAAACACAAATCCAACTCAGATTGTTAAACGCATAACTAAGCTATTTAGCTCGTAACAGATTAATTGAAATACTTCACATCTGTAGTCAGCCATGCAATGTGGCCACTGGCACTAACTTACTGCTAACCACTGCTTTTTGAGGGGCACACAGGATTTAAAAATATGTACACAAATAGTTCATCTTTTCCGTTTACTGGAGCAAGTTTTTCTCTGAAGAGAGCAATTTGCTAGGATATGTGACAATTTCATCACGTCCTCTCTTGTTCGTGCATGCTGTCTTTTATTTCTTAAAAAATGTCTCAATGGATTTCCTAAATTGGCTTCCACCTTGAGTAAATATCTGTCATTGGAATGGCAGAGCTGTGAAAGAGCATAGTGAAATTTTTAACTTGGCTTCTGTGGAAAAATGCAAATAAATAAGAATTTAAAAATCATTCTAAACCAAAATGTTCAGCTGAAAATTGAGATAATTTCATAAAATATCTTTTTATGATAAGTTAACATGATCCATTTTGAAATTTGCAAAATATGTCTTGATGTTTTCTCCACTTTCTTCTTTATTTCTTCCTGAAGCTATTTACAATTGCCTCTGTATTTATGAATGGTTTTATGTCAAAATAGCATTTTCAGGTAAATCACTTATTAACCAAAACAGGTTTAGGGAGAAGGGGCAGATCTTCAAAGAGGTCTCTGTTTCATATACTGTGAGCAGCCCACCAAAATCATCTTTTGAGTCAAATGCAAAAGCACAAAATTAGGATGTGGTTCAAAGGGGGAAATATCTGACTCCAAATTTGATATTAGAATTGACTTCTGTCTACATTGCCTCAGCAGTACAGCCCTGATGCTGCCAAATGCTCTGCACAGCTCATGTAATGTGATGCTTTGTTGGTCTTAGTTTATCCTCAGACAATTGATTAGTAGCTGAGCATTGTAGGTTAAAAGGCAGCTTTTAGCCTGTATCAGCCAGTCAGTGAGGGATCACAGCCAACAATGATAGGCAATGTGACCTATGCTAAAGGAAAACAGGAAACTATCAACTGCAAGGATGTAAGAAAGGAAACTCTATGACCTTTACTACTGCTTCAATGAGATGGCCTATATAACTATGCTACTAAATGGCATCTCAAAATCGGGGCTTTGGTACCTTAAAATTGTCTTTCCTAGAACTAAACTGAGCTCTTATTTGGGTAGTTTTCTCCTTTAGCCAGATATCTTTTATCACAAAATACAGGTGATCAAGATATTTGAGACTTCTACCCACATTTCAATCTGGACTGAAGTGGCTGAATAGTCCCAAGTATTCTTTGGCACACAAGTAGAACTCATGTAAGCATTAACTTCCTTTCCTCAAACAATCAAGCTCAAAAAGCACTAAATTCAAATCGTGCAACATGATGACATGGAAAGAAGGAAAAGAATATAGGTATTTTGTAGGAAGGGACCTCATGATGATGAGAACTGTTTAGACATCCAGAGAAACAAACCAATATTTTCAGTTCTGTTTCTCAGTCATGAGGGAGACCTCAGCCATGCGTCAGGCACGATGTTCTCAAGGTAGAAGAAATATTGGCAACAGTCACAAAGTATTTTGATCACTAATAAAGAGGGTTTGAATTCCTGTCAGCCACCATTATTAATAGACAAGAAGACTTGGCACGGAACAGAAATTACCATATGTTACATACCCTGTGTGCAAAAGACAAGCTGAATATATCAAAACACTACACATTCAATGAACAAGGATTCTCTTGTGTAAGACCATTATTGTCTGTATATGTAGCTTTAATGGATGAAGAACACATTTGCACATTAATAGCACCCTTAGACTGTGTGCAAACTAATTTCAGGCATGTCTTCTTAACTGGAAAATATTACCAAACAATTTTCTTTAAAATAGGTATATTTGAGACATTTTTGCTCCTGCTCTGAGACAACGTATTTTTCAAAGGAACAGAGTTATTTTCTGACATAGCAAAGTGTAGAGTCAGCACCTCTTGTAAAAGTGTTTATCATACGTTGTGTCTACTGTCTTTAAACACCTATCTTGGGGAACGATGCTTTGCTTCCTGGAATCTTCTCCAGTGAGTATGGTGAGATCCTGGATTAATAGCTTGGATTGAACACTTAAACATCTGCATATATATGACCTCACCCATCTGTTCCACCATACAACAAAAGCTGTACATACTTAACCATTTGTGTCTTTGTTTTCTCCTACATAGTGGAAATGTTAATAGATGTTTCCTTAATTTGCTTGAGTATTTATATATTACTGTAAAGATACGCAGAAGATATTTCAAGAGAGGAGTAAGAACTCCTGAAAATAATCAGCAAAGTTTGTACTCAGCAGTGTTGTGCTTGTTGTGAGGGAAAAAAAGGCTTACCCTGTCAAATTTCATTCATCACTCAAAAAAAACCCTATAATGTTCATCTGTATCTATGTTCCTCCTACAGCAGATGTGTGCCACACACATCCATGTAATAATGGATGGTGAATAATGAGTTCTTCAGGGGGAAAGAGTTAATCTGTATCCCAGATCCAGGAGATCATAAAGCATTAGGCAGCACCTTTTGTAAGAACACCAGCACACGGCTAGTTATCCTGGCAACAGAGGATATATTTGGACTTTAGTACTTGCTAGAAGGCTGTATGAATGAGGAGGAAGGAAGCCACATACCATGAGCTGGCACCCAGAGCAGGCTATATAAATAAAATTGGTTCTTCAATTCAGTGAGTAGAGTGGCACGTTCATACTTTGCAATGGAGATAGTATTCACACATATCATCAGCAAAACTGAGAATACTTAAAATTGGCTTGGCTTCAGTTCAAGTGCTCGGACTACTGATGAAAATGGAGGATCCTTATGGAATTGCTGAAACAACTGTTGACTGTGAGGTTGCTTCAATAAACATGATTCCTTGTACAGTTTACAATAAGCTAATTGCGGAGGCCTCATGGGTGTTGGTTCCTAAAGAAATAACAGAGAGGCCTTCGTAAATACACATGCAACACACTCTCAGTAAAATTGCACCCATTGTGCTAGATTGATTTGCTGCCCTAGATCTAGGCAACTGACTAGTTCATACCACAGTGGAAAAGTCACTTTTAACCCAGACACTTCAGAGTCTGAACATGATGTCTTTCCTAGGAACATGCTGGCAGTTCCTACATTTTCTGCTCCCTATTCAGTTCTTGTGCTTCTTCACAATTCTGTTTACTTTGGATATAAATGTGCTGTTGGTAGCAATTCAAGGTCAACAGCCAAATCCCTGAGACCTATTGATGGAATAGAGATAGTAAAATGCTGTGGCTACCTGCTAGAAATTTCTCACTTCTGTCAAATCTGTGGAATACTAGCAGCTCTTTAAAGCCCTCTTAGTCCCAACAAATACTCAGAAAATTTTTTTTACTGATATTCTAGAAATGGATGTTTCCAGATTCAACAGTCCTTGTGAAATTTTAAGGCCAACTGAAAAGTATCTAGTTTATAATTTATTGCTCACTTAGTGGGCACAGAAATTACGCATATATCCATGCCACTGGAGTAACAGATGCAATTGGAGCCTAGCTTCTGCCCATGGACCCGCTCGTAGCTGTTATACTACTGCAGCTCCCAGAGCTATTGATTAGATCAGTAGCAGATGTCTCTGATTGGACAGTCTTTGTTCTTATTTTGAAGATTTTCCTTGCCAAGAAGGAAAATACTTTCAGAAATGAAGTAACCAATAAAAATGAGAAGCAGAGGAAATAGTGCCAAACTGCTGAAGTCACATCAGCTTCTTGCAGGGAAAGCTTGCAGAAACACAGGCATTTCCTGATAGCAAAGAGGACATAACTAGCCACAACGATGCTTAAAATCCTTGATTTCTAGACATAATTATCATTGACTGGCATCAAAAGGGAAAAATACAGTATCCTCTCATGGAAGGCTTGCTCTGCTCCACTAATAGAAAAACCTCCATTAACTTCTGTCAAATGTATATCAGTGCAATGGTACTGAAATCTGAATATTTCATAGAATCATAGAATCATAGAATTGTTAGGGTTGGAAAGGACCTTAAAATCATCTAGTTCCAACCCCCCTGCCATGGGCAGGGACACCTAACGCTAAATCATATAACCCAAGGCCTCGTCCAACCTGGCCTTGAACACTGCCAGGGATGGAGCATTCACAACCTCCCTGGGCAACCCATTTCAGTGCCTCACCACCCTAACAGGAAAGAATTTCCTTCTTATATCCAATCTAAACTTCCCCTGTTTAAGTTTTAACCCGATACCCCTTGTCCTATCACTACAGTCCCTAATGAAGAGTCCCTCTCCAGCATCCCTATAGGCCCCCTTCAGATACTGGAAGGCTGCTATGAGGTCTCCACGCAGCCTTCTCTTCTCCAGGCTGAACAGCCCCAACTTCCTCAGCCTGTCTTCATACAGGAGGTGCTCCAGTCCCCTGATCATCCTCGTGGCCCTTCTCTGGACTTGTTCCAACAGTTCCATGTCCTTTTTATGTTGAGGACACCAGAACTGCACACAATACTCCAGGTGAGGTCTCACAAGAGCAGAGTAGAGGGGCAGGATCACCTCCTTCGACCTGCTGGTCACGCTCCTTTTGATGCAGCCCAGGATATGGTTGGCTTTCTGGGCTGCAAGTGGACACTGCCAGCTCATGCTCATTTTCTCATCAACCAACACCCCCAAGTCCTTCTCCACAGAGCTGCTCTGAATCTCTTCTCTGCCCAACCTGTAGCTGTGCCTGGGATTGCTCCGACCCAGGTGTAGGACCTTGCACTTGACATGGTTAAACTTCATGAGGTTGGCATCAGCCCACCTCACAAGCATGTCAAGGTCCCTCTGGATGGCATTCCTTCCCTCCAGCGTATCAACCGAACCACACAGCTTGGTGTCATCGGCAAACTTGCTGAGGGCGCACTCAATCCCACTGTCCATGTCAGCGATAAAGATGTTGAACAAGACCGGTCCCAACACCGACCCCTGAGGGACACCACTCGTTACTGGTCTCCAGCCGGACATTGAGCCATTGACCACGGCTCTTTGTGTGCAGCCATCCAGCCAGTTCTTTATCCACCGAGTGGTCCATCCATCAAATTGATGTCTCTCCAATTTAGAGACAAGGATGTCTTGTGGGACAGTGTTGAACGCTTTGCACAAGTCCAGGTAGATGACATCAACTTCTCTACCCCTGTCCATCAGTTCTGTAGCCCCATCATAGAAGGCCACCAAATTGGTCAGGCAGGATTTCCCCTTAGTGAAGCCATGCTGGCTGTCACCAAGCACCTTGTTGTGTTTCACGTGCCTTAGCATGCCTTCCAGGAGAATCTGCTCCAAGATTTTGCCAGGCACAGAGGTGAGACTGACCGGTCTGTAATTCCCTGGGTCACCCATTTTCCCCTTCTTGAAAATGGGGGTTATATTTCCCTTTTTCCAGTCATCGGGACCTTCACCTGACTGCCATGATTTCTCAAATATGATGGCCAGCGGCTTCGCAACTTCATTTGCCAGCTCCTTCAGGACCCACTGATGGATCTCATCAGGACCCATGGACTTGTGCACGTTCAGATTTTTAAGATGGTCTCGAACCAGTTCCTCTCCTACAGTGGGTGCAAGGTCTTCATTCTCACAGTCCCTGCATCTGCCTTCCAAGACTTGGGTGGTTTGGTCAGAGCCTTTGGCAGTGAAGACTGAAGCAAAGAAGCCCTTGAGAACCTCAGCCTTCTCCAAATCCTGTGTAGCCAGTTCTCCTGAGAGCTTCCTGAGGGGGCCTACATTCTCCCTAGTCTGTTTTTTATTTGCTAGGTACCTGTAGAATCCCTTCCTGTTATCTTTAATACCTCTAGCTAAGTTTAATTCCAACTGAGCCTTATCTTTCCTAACCTGGTCCCTAGCTTCTCGGACAATATCCCTGTACTCTTCCCATGCCACCTGTCCTTGCTTTCACTTATTATAAGCCTCTTTTTTCAATTGAATTTTCCTCAGGAGCTCCTTATCCATCCAAGGAGGTCTCCTGGCCCTCCTGCTGCACTTCCTTCTGGTTGGGATGCAACACTCCTGAGCTTGTAGCAGGTGATCCTTGAATATCAACCAACAGTCTTGGGCCCCCTCCCCTCTAGGGCTGTATCCCATGGAACCTTCCAAAGCAGGTTCCTGAAGAGGCCAAAGTCTGCTCTTTTGAAGTCCAGGGCAGTGAGCTTGCTGCACGCTCTTCTCACTGTCCTGAGGATCTCAAATTTGAGCATCTCATGATCGCTGCATCCAAGGCTGCCCTGGAGTGTCACATTTCCAACAAGCCCTTCCCTGTTGGTGAGCACGAGGTCAAGCACGGCACCTCTCCTTGTCGGCTCCTCTATTACTTGCGGAAGGAAGTTGTCTTCTACACAATCGAGGAACCTCCTGGATTGTTTGTGCCGGGCCGTACCGTCCTTCCAACAGATTTCAGGGTGGTTGAAGTCACCCATGAGAACAAGGGCCAGTGAGCATGAGGCTTTTCCTATCTGTCTATAATAGAGTGCTTTATCCGCAGGTTCTCCTTGATCAGGCGGTCTGTAACAGATCCCCACAGTAATGTCTCCCATAGCTATATTCCCTTTAACCCTGACCCACAAACTCTCTGTTAACTGCTCACCTGTCCCCAGACAGAGTTCCATACTCTCCAGCCTATCCCTAACATAAAGGGCAACTCCCCCTCCCTGCCTGCCAGGCCTGTCCTTCCTAAAGAGCCTGTAACCTTCCATTCCAACACTCCAGTCATAGGAGCCATCCCACCATGTTTCTGTGATGCCTATTATATCATACCCCCGTAGACGTGCACACATCTCTAATTCCTCTTGTTTGTTCCCCATGCTATGGGCATTTGTATAGAGGCATCTGAGCCGAGCTCCAGCTGAAGCCGGCTCATTGGCTGAAGCAGCTGGGATATCTCTACATTGCTCCAGGCATTTATTATAGGTTCTGGCAACTGACTGGGAGTGTTGGGATGGAATGATGCCCCCCTCCCCCAACACAACTAGTTTAAAGCCTCCTTGACCAGTCTGGCAAGCCTCCTACCAAAACTGCTCTTTCCTTTCTTTATCAGAGCAGCTCCACCAGCCACCACTAGACCTGGCCTACAAGCTTGGGTCCCATGTTCAAGACAGACAAACCCCTGACTATGACACCACCCTTTTAACCAGTTATTAACTTGGCTGATCCTCCTAGCTTTTTTTAGGTCCTCCCCTGTACCCTGGAGAATTGATGGAAAGACCACCTGAGCTCCAGAGCCCCTAACCACCTCCCCCAGGGCTCTGTAGTCCTTCTTTATGTTCCCCAGGCTACTACCATCTATATCCCTAGCACCCACACGTATCACCAGGAGTGGATAATAGTCCGTGGGACTTACTAGAGCAGGCAGCCTCTCTGCCACATCCCTGATCCGTGCCCCCAGTAGGCAACACACCTCCCTTGAGACAGGGTCTGGCCGGCAGACAAGTGCTTCTGTCCCTTTCAGTGTAGAGTCCCCTACTACTACGACCCGCCACTTTTTCCTAGCAGCACCAGTAGAGATCTTCTTTAGCAGTGCATCAGCTGGCTGTTTCTGGCTCGAGTGCCCTTCCTCATTAGCGCCCTGCAGGACAGCAAAGCGGTTCTGCATGGGGACAGGGGATTTAGGGGGAAGCCCCTTGTTTTTTGGTTGTCCTTTTCCTTCTTTTTTTCGTTGTTTTTTTTGTCACTAATTCCCAGCTTCCCGGGTTAACGGCCTCCTTCTTTCCTTCATGAGGCAGAGGTGAAGCTTGAAGCCCTGCACAGTTTGGGCCGGGATCAAGCATTCCTGCTTCCTCTCAGCTTCCCTGACATCTCGCAGCCTACTGACAGCATCCCGCAGCTCAGCCCCTGCTGCAGGAGCACCTCCACCAGGGAGCACTGAATGCAGCCCTGCCCGTTGTGCACCCTCCCCTCACGGGACCAGTGCAGGCACTCTCTTCACTCCCAGCTCTGCACTGCAGCCTCCCCTCTCATCGGCTCTGTCTGGGTGCCTACGCTGCCACCGCCGGGGCAGCCAGAGCAGAGCTCCCGGACCGGGCCCTGATCATACGCCGAGTGCTCACCATCCCGCCCGCCTGCCCGCGCAAACTGCCTCGACCCACTCTGTTCGCCGCGCTCCCTGGGGCAGGTTTTTCAACCTGGAGCATGAATGGTAATTCCACATTAAGGAACAATGTAATCTGTCAAATTTCATAGACTTCTCCCTCAGATGAATTTGTGTTTCTTCATGACTTATGAAAGGCTAATGAGGATATCTTGTTCCTTTATAGTATTACTTTTTTCTTTTTCTTGCTTTAATAGTGTTTTTCCCATTTCATGAGTCTTTACTCTCTAATGGGATGTTTAAAGCATGCCTGAAGAAGGTGCAACGAAATGAGTAGAGAGGGTTGTAAAGTCCATCTAGCTTTACAACAATATAAAGTCCATCTACCTCTACAATGAAGACTTTTGCTTTTTCTTCTACCTAAAATATGAAATAAAAAGAAAAATATATGCACCTACATCTGTCATACTCTGTAGCTGAAAATACTGTGGAATTTTTCATCCCTGAATGCTACTCTAAAATGGAGAATGATTGTCCATCTCTCCTCCAAGCCACCACACTCTTTCACAACAATAGCAGATGCTTTCCTCAGGGCTAGGAAAAAAAACACAAACAGCACCCAACATAAGCGATGGAGGTTCCTGATGAAGCAAAACCACATGTACACCCTAGGATATATTTCAAAGCACATTTTCATGATTTGCTATTACGAAAAAAGTCAACTCTGTGCTTCTATGCTGAGAGGGATACTCTCCTTCAGTGAATCACTGAAAGATAGAAACAGCAAGGATCTGAAAGTCTGTATATAATCCCTGGGGCACTACTGAGCAGCAGTACTCTAGACTGCTCTTAAATATCTCCATGAAAGAAATACCTACAGATCAGTAAGTGTAAGTACATATAAAGCTTATGTGGTACTGTCTTTATGGTTATCTTTTTTCAGTACCATGTTTCCAGAAAAATTCTCTGCTGCAAATCACAGCCACTGACTTCTTGTTTGTTCCCTTGGAGACAGATAAATGTTGTAAGCTCATATACTAGAGCTGAGAAGGCCCAGTTTCCATAATAGCTATCCAGAATTAGCCCTGCGTTAGCAAACTATGTTCTTTTCATCAATAAAAAATAACGTATATCCATAATATACTGTTTTACTGATTTACATTCCAGGCAGCCTGAATGGGAACATGCCATCAACATATCTAAATTGTCTAAAGACTATTAATTAAATAGAAAACCATTCAAATGTTATAAGATTTTACATTGATCTTTCTTTGTCAAATGTAGACTCCAAGCCTTCCTCAACAGTCCTTTTTTTTTCAAGAACGGTTAATTCCAGATACTTTAGTCCTGATTTCAGATATGCACACTCACTACTGCCAGAAACACCTCAATACATAGGCAAGTGCTCACAAATAGATCAAGTCATACAAAACAAACTATAAGTAACAAGTGCCTAGATGCAAGCATAGCTAGGCACAGAATCTGTACTTAGAAATGTATAGTTACATACAGCTCGTTTGAAATGAAGAAACACTTCTGGAAAATGAGAGCCTTCTAAACCCAAATTCATGAGAGGTTTACACTGCTCACTGAAATCTTCCCTTCTGCAGGCTCCTTTATGTGCCCTTCTTCATGCTACTTTTCTGCCTCCTCCTTTCTGCCAAAATAACAGCAAAGAAATCATGGGAGGAAGAAAAGGTAGATGTCTTGAGCTGAGTAACAGTCTGCACTTCTGTCTTATCCTCAGCCTGTCCAGGCTGTTCTTTTCTTTATGGTCTTTTTTTGTGTCTATGGTTCCACAAAATCCCAGAATGCTGACTCTAGTCTCTCAGGAGCCATCTAAGGAAGGCTACCCAAAGACAGCTCTGTAAAAAAGGACCTTTTTCCTGCTGTTTCACTGATATGACAGACAGGAAACATTAGAATACTGACTAAAAGTTAAAGTTGGTGTTTTAATGTTCCTGGCAGATTTATTTTCTCTTAGGGAGATGAAAGAACCAAATCCAAACCCTTGCCAAGACCTTTATAGCCATGACTATGTCTTCCAAAATGGTTTAGGTTGCTTACAGATCACTAAGAGTTATTAAAGAGACAAGGTTCATAATTTAGCTTTTTATTGCTCATTCTTAGGGAAGGCGACAGGATCTGGCTCTTCCAGCCTTAGCAGGCAAGGAGGCTTCCTACTCAACAAACAAATGTCTCTGTTTTAGACAAATGAGCAGTATTAACATCCACCAGTTATGTGGCCTGTCTCAGACACATTCAGATATTTTCATCATCAGAACTGATGTCTCAGCCTTAGGTTGGGTTTTGACCTAGGTGGTCAGCAATTGCCATCTTCACAGCATGCCATCTGAATACTGTGAAGCACAAATCCAGCGTAATTCCACTGTGGCAGATCACGGTACAGACTCAAATTGATGCAGAGACTCAAAACCTCATTTATTACCACCAAGCCCTTTTTATCCCCTTGTTCGGTACTTTCCCAACCTGCACATATATACAATGTTCAATCTCATTGGCCACTGTGAAACTCCTCAGGTAAATAGTCCAATCACAGTGTTGCAGACCCTCTCACAAACCCCACATCCTCTGGCCTCCAACTGAGATTCCCACCACAACTACATCCTGGCCCATCCTCCCAAGGCTTGATTTTTTACCTTTCCTGTCCTTCAATGCTCCAACTCAACGCCCCAGGGCTTGTCAAGTACCAAAGCCTCAGAGCTCATTCCCAAACTCTTTTTCATGCAAATCTTAACACTGTCACTCACCACATCCCACATGTAAGGTAGAATGGAATCTGCAGTTCTTGATCTTATCCTTTGGATCTCCTCTCAAGGCCATGGTCTCCCCTCCCTGACCTATCTACCAGTTTAATGACAATACTGTATCAAGATCTTCAGCTAATTTAGCTACCCTCCTATATCACTGCTCCTTTAACATAGAAAGGATGTCTCTCACAGTATGAAAAAGTGGAAAGAAAAACATACTCCTATGGAAGTTACTAAAACTAGGCAAAGTATTAAACAAAGGCTCCAAGTAAATGACATTCAGTGAAGGGTATGTTTCTGTTCTTTTCAGGAGGAAAATATTGTTCACATGAGGGATAACCAGAAGTAAAGTTCTTTATAGGTGCTCTGGGATGGACAGAGTGTTTTCACACATACTGTTCTACTTTGCTCCCAGGACATACTAAGTAGTTTTTATGTAATTTACAGACTTACAGACTCTGTTTCTCTCTAGAAGAATGATTTAATTGACTCAGTTTGTGAAACCTAGACCAGTAACTTTGGGCAAAAATAGGAGAGAATAAAATAACCTGTGCATTCCTGAAGAATAAAGGTCATTGTTCTCAATACAAGAAAAAAGAGATGACACATATTGGGTGTTTTCATTAAAAATTAAAATACTACTGCCTATGTGAGGGTTCATTCATTATTATGTGATTTCCAATGAATCATTGGAAAAACTTCATTGTGCATTAACATCCATTTGGCTGCAATTGATATTACTTGAAGGCCACACTGTCATTTCCAGGGAGGAAGCCTGTACTTCTCTGTTTTAAAGTAACACTGCCAGTAGCTTCCAGTCCAGTGACTAAAACAAGTAGTTGGAGTTACTGAAATGGTTCTAAAGAAGTCAAAAAAGCTACAACAGTTTATCAGCACAATCTTCCTTTATTTAAGATAAATCTTCTGTGGAGGGTTTACTTGTGACATACTCCAGAGGGTGCATGAGTCATAAAGGAAGTGCATTTGGTTGACATTTTCCATCTGCTGGCAGTGGGTTGCAGCCCCCCAAATGCCAAAACCAAAGCACAAATTAAATATATAGATATGGGGATTCCTACTCCTAGGAAAAAATTGGACTCAGAGCATAACTCCTCATGAGCTGAATTAAACAGTTGTTTGTTATGATCTTTGAAGGGTAGGGGGATAATATTTGATTTTGAGTGGGGCAGACATCTGCACCCCTCCCTGACTTCAGTAGGTGTGTGGACCCTCAACACCTGCTTAGATAAGACCCTTCAGCCATTATACAAAATGAGTAAAGAATATGAAGATGATGAACAGTGATATTTCTAACCTTTGTAGGGAAAAATAACTCATGATCACAGCTGGTTAAGATACAGAATGACCGAATGATTAATCAGCAGAAATGTGGGCTGTGTTGTTACTGCATCAAAGCATGCAAGGCCGAACAAGCTCTCAGCTGGAGTACAGATGCCAAAAGCGAGCTGACAGCCAAAAGCCATTTTTTTGGAACCTGTCCCTGGAGAATGAGAAGGAGGAGAGATTTTCCCATGCTGATTTGTCTCTTCTACTACTCTCATTCCCTCTCTGGAGCTGATCCACTGCTGATGGAGTCCAAATTTGTAATTGGGACATAGTGTAGAAATCTATGATTTTCCTGGCTCACAAAGTATAAGACAAGGGAAAAAAAAGAAGGAAGGGAGTTAAGGAACAAAAAAACAATCTCTCTGCCTTTTCTATTATTCAGAAGAAGCCAGGAGATTAAAGGATTTTTCAAAGTGGCCAGTGTTTTTTTGGAAGGTTTGGTATTTCAGGGAGCCCAGCTTTTAACATCTGAAAGAATTCAAATTCTTCAGTAGGCTGAAAATCAGGGCTGATCACTATTATTACGTAAACGTAGCCTAAGATAACTCATCACTTGGAAATCTTAGTCCCGTTAACTACCCCGACATCACACAAGCAGTCTGAATTATAAGTGTCTTGTGCCCCAAGATCATGCAGTTTTCCTTTCTATCTTTTGCCCATGAGGATAAATTTCCAAAGAAAGAATGACTAGGAGCATGAAAAAAAACAAACAAAAAAACCCAAAAACTTTTCTACTGAACAGAACCCAGTGACACCAACTGATCTGTGGGTACTTGAAAGTAGGACAACAACCTGAGGAAGCCTTCAAAGGCTCTATCTCCAACACACAGTTGTCAAACACAGGTAGCAACAGAAGGCTGTTCCTGCAAGAGGGGCCAGTGCAGCCCTTCTGAGAAATGTGAAATCACGGAATGGATTAGGTTCTGGATGTCTGGATGTCACATGGCACCATCCTCTGCTCAAATCAGGATAAGGATGGCAATCTAACAGCCTCTCTGAACCCTTGTTCCAATGTTTGATTTCATAGAATCATAGAATAGTCATAGAATAGTTAGGGTTGGAAAGGACCTTAAGATCATCTAGCTCTACCGTCCCTGCCGTGGGCAGGGACACCTAACGCTAAATCATGTAACCCAAAGCCTCATCCAACCTGGCCTTGAACACTGCCAAGGATGGAGCATTCACAACTT
This sequence comes from Pezoporus occidentalis, assembly GCF_034315485.1. NCBI lineage: Eukaryota > Metazoa > Chordata > Aves > Psittaciformes > Psittacidae > Pezoporus > Pezoporus occidentalis. The sequence goes on along the minus strand of NW_026914940.1, from coordinate 11,530,081 downwards.
CCCCGGGCAACCCATTCCAGTGCCTCGCCAGCCTAACAGGAAAGAATTTCCTCCTCATATCCAATCTAAACTTCCCCTGTTTAAGTTTTAACCCGTTACCCCTTGTCCTGTCACTACAGTCTCTAATGAAGAGTCCATCTCCAGCATCCCTATAGGCCCCCTTCAGATACTGGAAGGCTGCTATGAGGTCTCCACGCAGCCTTCTCTTCTCCAGGCTGAACAGCCCCAACTTCCTCAGCCTATCTTCATACGGGAGGTGCTCCAGTCCCCTGATCATCCTCGTGGTCCTTCTCTGGACTTGTTCCAACAGTTCCATGTCCTTTTTATGTTGAGGACACCAGAACTGCACACAATACTCCAGGTGAGGTCTCACAAGAGCAGAGTAAAGGGGCAGGATCACCTCCTTTGACCTGCTGGTCACGCTCCTTTTGATGCAGCCCAGGATACGGTTGGCTTTCTGGGCTGCAAGTGCACACTGCAGCCGGCTCATGTTCATTTTCTCATCAACCAACACCCCCAAGTCCTTCTCCGCAGAGCTGCTCTGAATCTCTTCTCTGCCCAACCTGTAGCTGTGCCTGGGATTGCTCCGACCCAGGTGTAAGACCTTGCACCTGGCATGGTTAAACTTCATGAGGTTGGCATCAGCCCACCTCACAAGCATGTCGAGGTCCCTCTGGATGGCATTCCTTCCCTCCAGCATATCAACCGAACCACATAGCTTGGTGTCATTGGCATTTCCCTTGCTGTAAAGAACGAAGAATGTTTTCCTCATGTGCAATCAGAATACCCTTCATTGCAGCTTGTGTCCGTTACTGCCCATCTTTTCACTGTCTACCTCTGAGGAGACTAGTTTCACCTTCTCTATACTTTCCTATTAGGTAGTTGCACACAGCATTGAGATCGCCCTGAGCTATCTCTCTTCCAGGCTAAGCTAGTCCAGCTCTCTCAGCCTCTCCTTATACATCATATGCTCTGCCTCCATGACGTTCCTCGTGGCCTTTCACAGGACCTGATCCAATCTGTCAATGTCATTCTTGTAATGGAGAGCCCAAAACTAGATGCAGGAGTTCACTCATGCCTTATAAAAACTTCATAAAGTTTCTGTCATCCCATTTCTCTAGACTCTCTACGTCTGTCTGAAGAGTAGCTCTGTCCTCCAGCACATCAACTGCCACCCATAGTTTGGTGTCATCTGAAACTTACTGGGAGTTTTTGAGAGAATCCAGCATCTAAACTACTACGATTTGCTATTTCTTAATATTTCAACCACGTAATTCTGTTGAATGCATTGCTTTATTTATTATTTGAATTATTGCATCTTGTAAAACTTACATTGCAAGGTCTAGGCATTTATTTTAATGCTTTGAAGAGATCCTAGCAATTCTTATGTAGTCCCTGCTTCGTCTGAATCTTGCTAAGGTTGTCCTCCAGGGATATACACAAGGCAAGGCTGGATTAATAGAACAGTGCTATTCTTGGATCAATAAGTTCATTAATGTTTTGGTTATAGAAACATAGATTTGTAGGTTATTTCAAATTATACACACATCCGGTGATATCTCTTAGGTGCTCAAGTAGCTTGCATTTAAACCACACTACTTTTATGCCAGTAGGCCACTCCTGCAAGTTATTTCTTCTGTATGAGATTCAGTGCAGTTTCTCCTGGAGAGTGATGAAACACATGATTTGGCAGCATTTCCTGATAATCTCTGGGACATAACACATTGTCTGTAACAGCAAAAAATTACTTTACTGAAGAAGAACAAGTCTTTGCTTCCATGCAGAGATGACTTCAGGCATGGATAAGCCAGATTAGTAAATATCAACAAAACTGGACTTCATTATCTTCCCTAGCTTTGGTCATTTGACACAGCAGCTGCTCAGATGAGTATGTTTTGAATATGTGAAATCCTAAATGTGTTTCAGAGAAAGAGAAAAGATTAGACAGAAAAAATATCCTCCTGGGAATGTGCAACTGATCTGCTGACTTCAGAGCTCATCTGGTATGGTAACTGATTACAGCTCTAACTGAACGACTAAGAAACACGTTTGCAGATTTATAGACACTGTAATATGCCTTCAAAGAATAGCTTCTTGATAATCGGCTGAAAGACCCTTTCTTGATTTACTGAAATGCCTTAAGGGTTGATCTAACCAAGAGCAATAAATTATTGACTCTTTTCAGACCAGACACTGCCACTTTTAGTTTTCACATGCTAAAAGCAGGTTTTAGTTTGTAGTAACTCCTGTTGGAACCAGATAGCCTGTTGATGGTCAAAAAAATATTGTTTTTTTTTTTTGTGTAAAGGGTCATGTATCCTTGGGGTACTCTTAAGGCAACAGTCAGCATAAAATCTCTGGTTTACTTGCATATTATAGATGTACTTTTCCATATATTATATATGTAACATATCCATATACCTATTCCTATAGAGAAAAAGGTTATCTGCTTTTGCCACAACAAAATTTAGTCCAGATGATGAACCTTGAAACTGCACTCAGATTTAAATATTCTATGAAAGCCAACAAGGCTCTAAGATGCCATGTTTTCATCTGTACTTTGATGTCCATGGACTAAGATGCTTAGGAACATATCTCCAATGAGGACAGATCTATCTAGTTCTTATTGCAGTGGTAACATCAGCATTTCGTTATCTAACTCCCCTAAACCCCAAGTACATGCAACATACATTTTGGCCCTTTTCTGCACATTATAAGGTATCCTTCTGTTTGGGCAAAGCAAAAAAAAAGGAATTATGAATGTAAATATTCCTCCTCTGCAACGGGACCACCCATCTTCACTACTGCTTCTAGAATGGATTTTTCTCACAATCATACAACCCTACTAGCATATAACTTGCTTAAATCTAATGTTTCCTCACATCTCTGTGGTTCCAGGCACCAATCAGCTTGCCAGTGTCTGTCAATCATTTAACACTGCTGCTTTACTGCCTTAGAAGTCACAGTTTTATTTAAAGTCCAGGTAAAGAAGGTGCTAACACACTCTATTTAATTGATGGGAAATGGTGACAAAGCGAAGGATGATCGCTAGAACAAAGACAGGTCTTTAGCCTGAATACCTACACATCTAGATACCTTTTTAGTCTAAGCACATGCAGCAGAGTTAAGACACAGTGGCATGCTCTTCTGAAAAAGTATGAGTTCTTCTGAAATTAGGAAGTTTTGCCACTCTAGCAATAGGACTGAATTTTCAGCTTTAATTTAGATTGGAGTAAACCCATTCCTTCTTATCGAATTGCTGGTGGAGGAGGGAGTAGTTCCACTGATATAGAACACTTGGGCTAATAATTCTCCTTTCAAATGCAGCTCTTTCAAATTCAGTTTTATGTAATATTTAACAGAAAACAGTATTGCAGACACTTGAAGCATAAAGATTAGTCCAATGTGTGAAAATATAGCCCATAACCTCTGACACCAGGAACTTAAAGAAATGACACTAAAAGATAAAGCATATTTACCGATATGGTGAAATTGTAACTGAAATGAACAGAATCTTACAGCTGCAAGGCTTTCAAAGACATGAAATGTTCATAGTATAGAGATTTCAAGAGTAATATTAGTTATCATCTCCAAACAGTATAACATCAAAATAGCTTTAAGATCTGCGTAGGTATGTGTCAGGAATTCTTTGAGATTAATGTATTACAATCCCATAAGGGCATTTCTGGCTAGAGAAAAAACCCTAAGGATGATGTTTGTTAATGAAACACAAATCACTGAGTTTTAGAAGAGAATAAGCAAACAACACTGACTGATGCTCCAGATGAGGCTGTGGGGATGTTGGAGGGGAATCTTCTCCAAATCTATTAACATGCAAGTGGTGAATGCACAGACTAGAAAAGGCAAACAAACAAAGTGAAATCTGAGGGCTTGTTAAGCAAGCCACCCCACTGTGGAGAATCCTCCCCAGAATGCCATTACTTGGACCTCTGCTGGTTTTAATCTATATAAATGACTGAGACAGATGGAAAACAGTATGCAGGCTGCATTCACTGATTATATCAAGCGAGTGAGCAGAAAAAGGAACTGGGTTTCTTCTGGAATCAGGCTGCTGCACAGTCAATAAAACTCCGCACTGACAAGCATAAATGAGCATATGCCATATGCAGCAGTAAACATCCTAGAAGTTGAAATGAAACAAAGCAAGAAAAAGCCAAATAACCTGGAGGAGGCTTCAGGGAGAAAGAGCATTTGTCTTACACACAACTTTCACAATTGCCGCAGAGAACTTCTTTTCCTTTGAAATCCTGTGTATCCTGCCAGTAAGGAACCTGTTTGAAACACTGAAGTGCTAGTTTTCTTTCTATATTTATTATCAGTGTGTATTTATTATGTATTTATTATCAGTGCACCATTAACAACATATAAAATCAGCCAGGTGCTGCCTCACATCATTTAAGATATCCAGGATACCAATTGCCTCTGCACTGCCAAGTCCCATAGCTGTTTCTCAGAAACTAACAATAGATCTCAGCCAAAATAAACAAGAGAAGAGAAAATATTATAGTTTTATATAGCCTACTTGAAGTAACAGCCTAAATTATGACAAAAGTGAAGTAGTATTTTTAAAAATCTCCCAACAAAAGGGTAAACATATAGCACCTTCCTAAATAAGAGATTATGAATTTATTTGAAAGATTCTGTTTTATTTACTAAGGGCAACCAGACTTTCAATGCACACGCTTTGAAGTAAAACTACTTGACTAATATTACAACCTGTCTCCTTGACTGTGCAAAATAAGAAAAGCTACTAATTTCTTGCCAACAAGGCCTTTGTCCCTGGAGCCTGCCCATGAGGATTCATAAAAACTAGAGGCAGAGACTGACTAGCTTAAGAGCCCATAACAGCTCTCCTCGCTGGGCAAGGTGTGAGTTAGGCAGGAGGAATGGCCACCCCACCTTTGTTTTTATGGACATGTCCTTTGAGTGACCCTGCAAAAAAGGAACCCAAAAAAAGGTCTTGGAGGTTAGGTATAGTTAAAGGCTAGAGTGAAGAGTCAAGATTTCTGCAGGTGTGACAACATTCTTTTGCACATGACCTGGATTCATGTGGCTAATCTCATGGAATAAAGGGATGCAATGTATGCAAATCCTCATGCACTGATTTACTCTCCAATACTTTTTTCTTGTAGCAAGATTGAGTCTCAAATCTGCAGCATTGCTTTTACACCCACTGAGCTAAACCCGCAATTAAGCCTCTTGCGTATAAATGCTAGAAAGTCCCACTCAAACCAGTTTAAATTGCTGCTGCTCTGTACTGTGTGTTTTGAGAATTTGTATCATCACTTGTTGACCCAGATCTTCTCTAAAAACCTCCTTTCACTCCTGAAAAACCCTCCCAAATCAGATTCACTGCGTGACAATTCACATAAACTAGCACAAGGCAGAGGATGCCAAGGCTATAGCATAAACTGCTGGAAAAGAGTAGGGGATGGTGTCAGTCACTTAAATAGAGTTGCTGAAGAAATGTCACTTAGTTAAGATGCCCAAAGACTCCCTGGGGAGCAGCCAGGCCATTCTCTTAGATTGCTTATCACAAGAAATCTGAAAGGGCTGTAAGCAGTCATGGCCAACAATAAAGCTTTTCACTGAGAAGGACATTGGGGTCACTTGCACTTCTTGCAAAGCCTTCCTATACTTTTAGAACCTCAGGAGCTCATTGTAGATGTAGGTGCTCCTTATGGCTGGAAAATGACATGGGAAGGAGATCGTGGTTTGCCAGTGTTTTTGCATTCTCTGGCACTAGGAGAAAGAGGCGAATGAATCCCTAAGGCAGGTAAGGAGAGAAGCAGGCTTTGTTTGCAACGCAGTCTCAATGCAAACTCTTACAACCCTAAACTGGGATACGTAATTGAGGGGATGCAAAGTCTGTCACAGAAGGGAGTTGAGGGAGAAGGCAATTTCACAGTGCCCTTCTCTGTCCTTTTGTACCATACTATAATGTAAGACAGCAGAACCACAGAAAAGATCAAGTTGAAGACAGCCGAGGTTGCAGGACTAGCACAGCCCATGCCACCCTGTGCAGACCAACACAGATGAGCAATCTGGGGAGGGGGTGATGGAAGTTAAAGGAAATTAAAGGAAAACAAATGCAGAACAGATGTCAGAAAGAACATTTTCCTTCAGAGAATAATAAATGCATGTGGTGGCCTTCCAGACAAGGTTACTAGGGCAGGAATAACAAGGTCATTTCATAAACAATTAGCTGCTCTTCAGGGTGAAAGTGAAATACTAGCAGTGACCAAGTTGGGCAGCTGACACAGGAACAAAGAATATATTCTTTCTTTTCCTTTGCACTAGGGACATTCCTCTTTTAGCACTCTTGTTTTCACAGTTACTGTTTCCTTGCAAGAACTTCCTGATAAACCTCAATCCCTCTCTCAACTAAGGCCATCAGGAAGAAGCTGGTTGGTGTCTGCTCTGGTAGAGGGTGGGAGGGGATGTATGTACATGCATGACCCCAAGTATTTGTGTGTGATGTGAACTTTTCTCTGTTAGGAACAGAAGACCACCAACACATTTGACACACAGGCGGTCAGTAGCCATTTTCCAGTTGGTAATAACTTAAAGTTGCTTCTAATCCTGGACTATGATTGAAAAGGCATTAAATGGCTGCTTAAACAAGACAGCCTCCCAGGCTGTAAAGCCTTAGGTACATTAATGGCAAGCTTCTTCAGTACTAAAATACCGTCAGGAAAACACTTGGGTTTGAGGTACTTCAAAATCTGTCTAGCTCCCCGTTGTGTCATTCACCAGTTGATCTACAACTGTGCTGTTGCTTATTTTGGTAACTCACTTGTATTACTGGCTAAACAATGCTTTCACTGATCATGGGAGGGTAGCTCCCATGGAGAGGAGGAGCATGAAATTACAAGATACAGAAATCAGGCACTGAAGTGCTCCCTTTATTTTTTAACCTAAGCATGGCATCAATATATATACTTAAAAGCTCATTATTATGATTGAAACTGAGAATTGTTGAGAAAATTACCCTTTTCTGCAAAAATTACAACTACATTAGGGGTTTCCATGGTGCTAAGCTTACAAGCATCCAGCAGGCTTCAGCAAAAGCTAAGTATCTTTATTTCCACTGTAGAGCATGTGAGACACTGGAACAGATTGCCCCAAGAAGTTGTGGATGCCCCATTCTTGTTCTTATCTCAATCTGTAGGTTTTACATGCTTTTAATTGTCCTTCCCATTCCATCTGGGAAGGTGGAAGGGGAAGAGCGAGTGAGCAGCTGCACAGTACTTATTGATGGCTCGGTTTAAACTACAACACTAAATAGAAGAACATAAGTAAGTTACTGACCCATCAGCTCTTGGATTCTGACTGAATATAGAAGAAAATGATATAACAACACTTAACCCATTGAGAAAGGGAAGCAGTTCAGCTTGGCTTGGCTTTTTTAGCCCACTTCTAAAAGCTACCTGCTTGAATACCCCACTCTGGTGCAAACAAATAAGAAGTATGAGGATAAAGTGGGAAAAGTCAACAAAGGTAGCGAGAAGGCAAAATTCATCCCTCTCAGTTTGTATATTTGGGTTTTGGAGGTTTCTTGTTCTTTTGGGGTTTTTCGTTGGTTGGGTTTTGTTTTGGTTTTTTTTTTCTTTCCTAGTCACATTTGAAAAAAAAACCAACATTTTCAGCAAAATTTCAAAAAGACACAAGATTTTCATTCAAAAAAAGAAAATATTATACATTGAATTAAAATGAAATCTCTATTTCAGTGCCTAGAAGTATTTTGATCAAATCTAGACAAAAGAACCAATTCCATGTATCTTTAAAAAGGAAGGCAGAGCAGAGCTCAGATACCACCCAGAGCCTACGGGCTACACAAAACTAGGAAAGGGGTCGGGTTGGAAGTTTTCAAGTTGGCTAATAGTTTCCCTTAGGACTTACACTGAGGCCAGTGCTGGATGTCCAGACAGGTGTTTATTGCTTGATAAATGGAAAAGTAGATGACAGAATGCAGCTAGTCGTTAAAAATGAGATGGTAGGTTTGTGCTGGAAGAACAGATGAAAACTTAGTTTTACAGTTCCTTAACCTAATCCTCTTTAGCCTCTTTTTTAGCAATTGTCATTTATTTGTGAGCTCTTGTATTTTGCAAAGACCTGAGTCTTGGAGAAGGCTCCTGGTTGTTGAGTGTGTTCTCTAACAGCTTTCCTGCCCTGCATTGATGAAGGCTCCCCACTCTCTCCCCGTTAAGACCAAGGGCATTGATGTTGACATTACAGACAGCACTGCTCACAACTAAAGCAGGTTGCAAGTTTTTTCCCTGGCAAATCCCTAGAGACAGTTGCCCTTGGAGCAGTAGGAAAGAGGAACAGAAGGAGAGTGGGTGAACCTTATACCCTTACACAATTGCAGCCTGAGTGTTTCAGATCTCACCCATTTTAAAATTGGTCTTACTTCCAAGTTATTTCAACACTGAATTCTCACAGCCCCTCAAAAATACTCTGACTCTGAATTCCCCTTCAGCTGTCGCTTTTGGTGCAGAGCTTACTATAGGAGGCTTCATCAGTTAGTTAAAAGTCTCTCTAAACTCAGTTCTTGGACCAGACACAAAATGTGTTCTTACATAGTTCTTTCAGGCAGGAACCAAAGTGCTGGAAGTTGCACAGCAACACATGCTTTCGTGCATCTTTCAAGTGTTTTACAATGAAGTCATTTGGCAAGGAATTTCTATAGTAAGGGATGTAAACATATGATGACTGTGATTTGGCAAATCTAGTCAACTAATGAGTCCTGATAATTAGAACAGATGATAGCTACTGAGAATCAACACAGATACACAAGCAAAATCTCCCTCACTACAAGTAAAGCCCACTATAGTTCAAATTGCAGACTATAAAGTTTGTTATGTGAAAAGAACTGCAATTACAAATAATCTTGGCAGCAATATGGGGAATAACGGGTATGCTAAAAACAGGAATCTTTTTATAGGTGGTTGTATTTTGAAGCACTTCTGTTTTTTTTATTACTCCAGAATTTGTTACCCTACCAAGTTATTTACACAGTGAATTTTGATGACTCCTCATCAGTGCCTTATCTGCCAGGTCTCTATACAGAAAATATATTCTCAGCAGTATTTTTTATTTTTCAGATCTCTGTGTCACTTACTAGCAACAACTGATTTTTTCTATACCCTGATTGGATATGTACAGAAGATAAGGCATGTAATAATATGTTTGTACTAACAAGTAATCTTACTTGAAAAAAAAATCTAAACATCTTCTTGCCAGGTAAAGCTGCTGTGTGTGGGCACTGGATTTGGGAATTTTACCTGAACAGTTTCATCAAGTGAGAAACTGATTTTACTTACAAAGGCAATTTGAGTCTGCCTAGTTAAGCTTGCTGCTTTGTTACAAAACCACTACCTAGAATAACAGGAGTTTAGCTTATTGTAATAAAAATAATTGTAATAAAAATATTGTAATAAATATTGTAATAAAATAATATTGTAATAAAAATATTGTAATAAAAATAACTGTAGGGAGTGAAGGTGATATCTTCAGCATGTCTGAGTGTTCTTGAAAGAGCTCTGAGAAAGGCTCATTTTCAAGTTTTATTCAATAAACCTGTACACATAAAAAAAAATCCTGAATAACTTCATTCCCAGTGCAGAGAAACATTAAATCACAGAACTACACAGCTCACTTCTGAGCCAAAAGCTTGCTATTACCTTGTCATTAGGACAATGAAACAGAAAAAAAAAGAAAGAGGGGAAAAAAAAAGGAGAGAGAATATATCAAAATCCTGCTAATTACATTCTGGTACATTCATCATCAATCTCTATTAGATATCAAAAGACGAATTAAAGCAAAAAGCCTGTTATTGGAGGAGCTAAAAATGTGAAAAGTTTTCTCATGCAAAGGAAGTATAATCTGTTTATTGCTTTAGACCTTCTGAAAATTAGAAATTCTGATAAAGTGGCTTTCTGAAATAAAACCATTCCCCAATATATGTTAATAAATATTGAAGTCAACTGTATTGAAAGTCTTGAAATGGTAAGCAGCATCATTCCTCTATCTGGCATGTTACTTTCAAAGTACAGCAATTGGCACCCCAAGATTAGCTGCTGCAGTCCGTGGAGTCACAGTTCACCAAGACTTGACACCGTGAATCTAAATAACATTCCAGATGCAGTGCCCTGAAAGAGTTGTTCCAAAGTGATCTTCTAAAAATGTTTGATTCCATGGAAGATCAGTGAGTAAATCGTTTTTGTGCTGGCTGCATGGACAGCTTTTCAAGAAACCATTTAGATATCCAGATTACAATGTATGCCAAACTTAGGAGTTAAAATCTAGGAAAGTACAGGTTTATATGCCTGAAAATACCATATGACATCTGAGGCACTGTCGTGGTTTAAACCAAACCAGACAACTCGTTCACCCACTCCCCCCCGCCCCTTTCCCTCCCCCTACTCCCCGAGGGACGGAGATGAGAGTCAAAAAGAATGCAACTCCCACGGGTTGAGATAAGAACAGTTTAGTAACTAAGGTATAACACAAATCACTGCTGCTACCACCAGTAATAACAATGATAAAGGAAATAACAAGGGAAGAGAATACAACACCTCAGCACCAGCCAACCGATAACTCGCCCCCCCCAGCCTGACCAAGCTCTGACAGATACCTCCTCCAACCCTGCAGTCTCCCAGCCCTTCCAGCTAACTCACAGTTACATCCTGGGCATGACGTGCTGTGGTATGGAATACCTCTTTGGTCAGTTTGGGTCAGGTGTCCTGTCTCTGCTTCCTCCTGGCTTCCCTTCCTCCCTGGCAGAGCATGAGGCTCACAAAGTCCTTGGCCAAACCAAAACATCATTGTTATCAGCTCTGTTCCCAAGCTGAAAGTCAAAACACTGCACTGCACCAGCTACCAAGAAGGAGAAAAATGACTGCTACTGCTGAACCCAGGACAGGCACAAACTTCCCCATGTAGCTAAAGGATGTAATAGAGATATTAATAATGCACAGAGATAATAGTGGTCTTTTCTGAACTGACTACTCTAGTACCAGTCTCCTGGGAAAAGCCTTAGAATTAGATATTTTGCTACTTAAGTTTCTGCAAGAACATAATTTGCTGAGTATATTCAGATCATGTCTAACTTTTCCAACTTCTCCTGAGTAAAAATAGTATTAGTAGCAGGAATTTTGCATAATGGCTATTGAATAAATCCCCTAGTCAAGAGCCTAGAAGGTACAATGGAATCTATTCAAATACACTTAATAAAGTTAATAAAGGCAAAATCAGCAGCTCCTGAAAGAGTATTTTCTTTGCAGGACTGTGTTATGGATGATCGCTTTCTGCTCACTTTACTTGAGCCCAGTAAACTATGCTTTTGCATAGTTGGATGTTGGATGTTGGATATTGCTAGCAGTGATTCAAAATGAAAAAATATCTTATTCATGTAGTAGCAGGTGGAAAGAAATGTTATCTTCCATGAAAAACTTCAGAGCAGTTATAAATCAATTTTCTGAGGAAAACTGTTGTATAATATAGGAAATTGGAGTGTTTTTTTTGTGTTTCTAAGTAACATGAAGTGCATGCTATTATTTACCAAGTTATTTCCCCATCTTTCTTTTTCTTCACAAGAAACTGAGATTAAAAAAAATAAAATAAAGTGAAATTAAAAACATCTGCTACTTTTCAGGAAAATCTCATTGCAATTTCACATATGATTTCCATACAATCTCATTCATCTCCAAGGACATTTTTAGCTTTGTCCTGGCCACATCAATGTTTGAGTTGCATTTGCTTTAATGCCTCTTATCCCCCCTCATTTACATTCTCATTGTATAGAAAAATACTCCATAAACTTTGAGACCACAGAAATCTCCAGGTTTAAATGTCTTGCGGAAACATTGTTTCTAAGATGAAAATAATCATATAGCACAGCCGTATGCAGACAACCTAGACACTATTCACTTTGGCTCTCTCTTTTGAATATATCATCAAACATCTACTCTTTGGTGCAATATGAAATTGTTATTACATGAGAAAAATGAACAATAAGTAAATCAATGTTTCAGTAAAATGATGCTGAGTGAAATTATAATTATTTAGGATCAAGACTTGATAAAATATATTTATTGCTGATTTAAGCTAGCTTACCTGTTCTGAGGCTATAAATTTATTATAATTAATTTCTATCATACATGCAAAAATGCCATTGAAATCAGCTTTCTCATAATGCTTCTAGTAATTGACAAAAGGTTCAATCATTTGCAAAAACTCTTGGTTTCAAATGAGAGTGAAGGTCCATAGCACTCAGAGAGGTGCCTCTTTTTCTTATCTTGTTCAATCACTCCTGCTGTAACCCTAAACCCAGTTTTTAATTCTGTGAAGACAAGAAATTCAGTTAAGTAAGTTCTCTATGCATTGCTGTAGTCATGCAGCTCCAATAAATCTCTGTGCCTAGTTGCCTAACATCAGTCTTTTCACAGTATTCTGTAGAGTGAGAAAAGTTAGTATTAACTTTCTTATTTTAATGCTTTAGCATAACCTGAAAAAATATGTCTTTTGTCCAGTAATTTTATCCAAGCCTTACTCCCATCTTCTCAGCCTAAGCCAAACACCACAGTGGATGGGAATGTGCTATTTTAATGTCTCTCTCATGCATGGCGTCTACCAGTCCTGACCACAAGGTGCACAAGGACACCTGGACCTGCATGGTGAATGGGAGTAGGTAGGTATATGCAGGAATCCTGCTATCCACTAGTTGCAAGGCCCTGAGCCCACCTGAATCAGCTGGAATCTCTGCAAGGGAATCCAGTCAAGTGGGTATCCAGTGTTTATCTCATCTCCCTTCACTGGCTACATATACAATTGCAGATCCTCTACATCAAAACAGTAGCATAATAGATCTCAAAACACAAAGTACCATTTTTGACCAAAGTAAACACTTCTAACATCAACAGATTACGACCCCGATTGAGCAATTATACTTTACGATCCCATCAGGTAGGAATTTTGGATCTTTAATCTGATATTAACAATTTAAAATTTTAAGGAGATGGGCAAAAGCAGACAACACACAGCAATCACAAAAATGCCATCATTTTTATTCATTCAAAGTTGGGATAAATTTAATTCAGTGTTACACAAAATATTCACTATGGACGCTAATGGCTTTTATTCAAAAGCCAAATGTAGACCTTTGGAAAAATAATCTCTTTTTTGTGAAGCCAGAGAGAATTATGGAAGTTTTTCATGAGCATGTAAGTGTCTCAAATTAAGTTGTGCTTGCAGCACTCTAAATCTGAAGTGCTTTCCATGGTCATGGTTTACAACAGTGTATTCTGGACAATAAAATGAAAGACAAAATTTAGAGACCAAGGCCACAAAACTACATTAAAACTTTGTTTAGTGTCTGTGTTTGACATTATTTTTTTTTAGGAAGCTATCAATATATATTTGTTTGCATATGTAATTTCCATGACTTAGTGTCCTGACATTTTACATCAGAGGAATTTTCTTCTCTTTCTCTACTGTGCCCATTTTCTGGACTAAATAAAAGAAGGCTAAGCCCTCCAAGTGCCTGATCCCAAGCAATGTCATCCTGGTTTAGGATCTGGTCCAGAATCAGAATCATGATGTTAAACTATTTCACTTCAGATAGGTCTATGTATCTGGAAGTCATTTAAAGGAATATGTCAGTCAAAATATGATTGGAGTAGCAAGCACTTTTATACGTGAACTTGCTTCATGATCGCTGAAATGGAACCACTCTTTCTTATACTGTATGACAATAAGACCTCAAACACATCAAAGCTTTCTATGACTTACACAGAAAGCCTACAACTTTACAGCAAAGTTACATTGGCCATAATAAAAATATTCATGAATGCTTTTCATATTAACAGATGTAGTAAATTTTACTAAATAGCTTCCTACTCATTGAGCATATAAAATGCACTGTTTTGCATCTGGTGTATGGAGTTTAACCATTTTCCCGTCCTCTGTGTGACCTGCATAGGAAAGGTAAACAGGAAAGTTTTCAGAAACACAATGTACAAAATTAAATTTAAGTTGCCTTTTGATTCCTTGAAAAATCTAAAATGAAATTTTCATAATAACTGAAGACACATTAAGTATCATAACCACTCAACTCTAACTTCTCTGGTTTGGGCACACAATGGATAATCTCGGAGGTCAAAAATCTAATATGATGGATGAATGGAAATCCTTACAAAATATCTGTCGCTTTTATCTTTTGAGGAATAAATCAAAAAGGAATATCTATTTGCCTTTTATTCTAACACATGAAGTAGAGGAACTCAAATCAAAGTAGTCGTTGTAGGTTTGAAATAAGATGCTGTGGGTTCTAAAAGTTTGCATGGATTCAAAAAGTAATTACACTGATTCATAGGAAAAAGATCTATTGAACAACATTAAATACATTGTCAGGTTCAGAAAGCCCTTGAGCCTCATATTGTCAGAGGCTGGGAAAACAGCATGGAAAAATAACAGTATATGTTGCCCCAGTTCTGATATTATTCCTTAGGTATCTGGTTTTGGCACAGTCAGAGACAAGGCACTTGGGCATATGGTGTAAATACATAACTAAAGTACTTTTTCTCACAAATAACTACTTTTAAACTACATTTGTCCTGGCACTGGAGCTGCCACAGGAATACCTTTTATCTGTAGACTAGACCTGTGAAAATACTGTGGCCTCCAAGAGATCTTTGATCACGTAGACTTCGTTGTGCAAGCCAGGAAGGCACCTTTTTTAATGTATCACTCTACCCTATGGCAGGATAAGTGACATATCAATATATTTTCATAAGGCCAGTGCAAAACTTTTGCGTTGCTCTGTTTTTCCCAGTTCTGTTGACCACCTCCTTCACTCACTGGATATGAGTGGATGCCTGAAATGGCTTTTTCTGATATTTTTCTGAACTTGAGATGCCAAAGGCAGGAACTGTGGAACAACAGAGCTCATTGTTGAGTATTTTCTTCCTAGAAGGACAAGAAGAATTATTACTGAAGGAAGAATTCACATACAAATTATAGTCAACTTTGTCAGAAGGGCAGCAAGATC
Organism: Pezoporus occidentalis; assembly: GCF_034315485.1. Lineage (NCBI taxonomy): Eukaryota > Metazoa > Chordata > Aves > Psittaciformes > Psittacidae > Pezoporus > Pezoporus occidentalis. Next base: position 11,515,008 of record NW_026914940.1, on the reverse strand, counting down.
ATTATCCTGGGCAGGGAACAGCCTAGATTTATACTGTTCCTCCTGTACTTTCCATAGGTTTCTTTTTTGGGGGGGGAATGGAAAGCAATAGGAAGGGAAGGTCTCTTTCTGCTTCATTTGCTGTTACAAGAAAAGGTCATTATGCCTAGGTGAATCACTTTCTCTGCCTGAGGGAGTCTAGACATCATGGAAAGGCACTAGCTGGTTTTTGCAGGTCTGCATGCCAGACAATAATCTTACAATAAAATACAGTTAGGTGTTCTGTCATTTTGCTCATTCCAAATTGCCTCCTTTGCTTTTTTTGTGCTCATTTCTCTATCCTGCCCAGGACGCCAGCACAACCCTTTGGTGTACCATCTGCCAGCTTCTTATCGTCTGCAAACTTGCTGATAGTGACTTTGCCACATCGCCCAAATCATCAATAAAGATGCTAAAGAATACTAGATCCAGTATTAATCCCTGGAATACATCAGTGTAGTGATTGGCCTCCAGCTGGACTTTACATTATTTGTAGGCTCCTAAACATCTTCATTCACTGCACGTGACACAAGAACATGAGTTCCACTTGCGGCATCAGACCACAATGCTTAAGATATTCTGAGACTGGCCATGCGTGAGGCACCTTCTGAATCTGTACTGCGTTACCTTAACAGATTTGATGATTTGGGCCAAAGTAAAATAAACATCCCAAATAAACACATCCAAGAGATGGAACTAAGCAAAGAAAAGTTGCACACTAGGATGGTAAAGCCTTTGGTCACTTTATTACAGCTCTGAGTAGGCCCCAGCAGTCTGTAAATTCTTGTAATCTGTGTAATCTGTTCATATGATACTTTGCAAATTTCCAATCTCTTTTGTCTCAAGAGTGTTCAAATCGTTTTATAATGAGGATAAATAAAAAATATTTTGTTTTTTTGAGAGTTTTCATGAGAAACTTGGGATCTTTTCTGCCACTTCTCTGAAACAGTTATAGATTTGCTGAAATTTATATGTATACTACAGTAAAATAATGTGTAAAGTCTAGTGTGTGGATCCCTTTATCATTAGTCCCATTTGAATGAAAAGGGTAATCTCTTCTTATCTAAGGACACATTGACATGTAGTAAAGACTGAGTTCTAGTAGAGCTGGATAGTAAAGCTGGTAGAGGGTAGATCAGTTACTTGCAGAACAATATAATTTGTGTGACTATTTGGGTCTTCATAAATTCTCATTTAACACCCTCCTCCCTACAGAAACAAAGATAAAGAAAGGAGACCTGAAAGCATACAGCTTTCAGGAATGCAGAACAGTGCTACTTTTAAAATAATAGGTAGTGACCTTCCCTCTGAAATGTTATTTTCATTTTGGAAATGGGCAACTTTGGCTAAAGAACATTCCTGAAACTTTTACTAGAGGAAAGTTAACATTTATGGAAGTCTAATTTCTTGCATTTCTGAAATAAAGTGTCCAGGCAAAATGTGAAAAAACAGCCTAACACCTTCTCCTAAAATTAGTTGCCTATATCATTCATGTTGGACTAAATGTCCTGTGCAATAACATACTGAATAGGGCGTTCACCTCATGGAGAGATCCAGGGTCCTACCATAATTTATCTGATTGTTCACAATTACTATGTGAAAGGCAGTACTACCATCTGCCTTATTTTGAGATAAAGGTACTCATAACTGTTATTTCTGTGCTGAATCCAATAACATTAATATGAGCAAGTATGAGTAGCTCAAGATTTAAGCATCACCCAATGTTTCATATCATGTACGCAGTCTGGCCATTTATTTCCACTTCTCCAAACTGTCTTGCTACTGTAGTATACAGTTGACTAGAGGAAAGATGTATGCAGTGGTCATTTGTCACTTTGAGTTTCATTCAGTCTTTAGCTCCTCTGAGAACCAGCAGCCCACACTGGTCAAGCAAGAGCCCATTGTTTTCTCCCCTTATTGCTGGATGGAGATCACCTGTCCATCTTCAACAGACCTGGGGTTGCATAAGGCTTTAGTAGATCAGAGCTGGTTTTCTGATATTACCAACCTAGCTAAGATCTCGTTTGGTAAGGTAATATCCACATGTGGCATCAGCAGCATCCTGAGATGAAACAGTGATCCAGCACTGTGTTGTAAATGTTTAATATGAAAATAAAAATTTACAACCTACTTTTAGGCAGAGTCCTTTACAGCCATTAAATACTAGCAGGCTGAGAAGGACTAAAGTGCCTTTGACTGCTGCCATCCAAACCAAAAAGCTATGTGCTTGGATACACAGCCTTATCCCCTATTAAATGGCACTGAACCCAGTCAAAATTCATTTAGAGTGGAAAACTGTGAGCAGTTGGCCGAATGATGATGATTCTAGTTGCCTATAAAGATAATTCCTATAGTTTTAACTCAGAGTAACTTATATCTCATTGTGTGTGCTTTACAGGATGGCATGAGCTGTGAACACTTGTAGTATTTATTGATATCATATGTTAATGCATAAGTGGATGGCCAAACACAGACTAATGAGACGCATAAAATATAAAAGTGTTGGCCAGAGAGGATTTTTGGCATCTTTCACAAGGAGTTTCTCAAACTTAAAGATTAAGCTTGTCCTGTGGAAAAAAAAGTCCTGCTATATGCAGAAGCACCAGGCGTGTTGCGTCAGTTTCCCCATTAAGCAGTCCTCGTGTTATAGGAACTGCAATAATAAGATGAACAAGATGCCAAAAAAGCAAAAAGACATTAGCCAAGCTCCATCACAGGAATTTCTCCAACAAAAGTTCTGATGTGCTCAGAATTGACTTCACATGCTTGTTTAGATTAAACAAGAAGTGTACCTATTTTCCTCTAAGAACTCTCAAGGCAGTAAGGAATATTTAGCTTCTACAAGACATGCAGTGTAATTTCTAAGCTTCTTGATGGCAGTCATAACTGCAATAAAAACAAGGAGTTTCTGGAAACACTGAGCAATTAAAAATGAAAGCGCTACAAAATGTCAGTCAACATCCATTTACTTTCAGTATCAAAATTCACCTGCTTCAGATAGTTCAGTACTTGGAATTGAAAAGGTGAACTTTTCACCATGTATAAACCATGGACTAGAACTGCACTACACATGCTGTTGTGAGTTATATCTTGGTGCCCATAAGACACTCAAAATAATTCTTAAAAAAAAAACACTTTAATTACCATTAATCCAAATTTCAAGCTCTGAAAACTCCATTGCAAATCCAATACAATGGATGATACTTTTATTGTCTTGTAACTTTGTGCACTCTGTCTTACCTTGCCATTCAAGCTGAACTCAGTAGTTATGTTGTATTCCATTCAAAGAGATGCTTAGAGTAGTGTAGCTTGATTTGGACTTTGAGTCACCCTGCCCAAACTGTGCAAGCTGTCTGTTTCTGGCAATGGGCGTTACATCCAGCTCTGTTATGCTGGGGTTCTTGTTTTTTATATAGGATCTTGTAAGGAACAGTTTTGTCTCTCCTTCCAGGCTGCTGTATAACTACAAGAAAGAGAACCAGAAAGAGAACCAGAAAATGAGGTGCAAAAGGACTCATGTCCTGTTTGGACATGAGATCATAGAATCATAGAATCATAGAATCGTTAGGGTTGGAAAGGGCCTTAAGATCATCTAGTTCCAACCCCCCTGTCGTGGGCAAGGACACCTTACGCTAAATGATATCACCCAAGGCCTCATCCAGCCTGGCCTTGAACACTGCCAGGGATGGAGTATTCACAACTGGGCAACCTATTCCAGTGCCTCACCACCCTAACAGGAAAGAATTTCCTTCTTATATCCAAATAAACTTCCCCTGTTTAAGTTTGAACCCGTTACCCCTTGTCCTGTCACTGCAGTCCCTAACGAAGAGTCCCTCCCCAGCATCCCTATAGGCCCCCTTCAGATACTGGAAGGCTGCTATGAGGTCTCCACGCAGCCTTCTCTTCTCCAGGCTGAACAGCTCCAACTTACTCAGCCTATCTTCATATGGGAGGTGCTCCAGTCCCCTGATCATCCTCGTGGCCCTTCTCTGGACTTGTTCCAACAGTTCCATGTCCTTTTTATGTTGAGGACACCAGAACTGCATGCATTTAAATATTCAAGCTCCTGTGAATCTTCTGGACACTTGATGCAGAAAACACTGGGAAAGCCCAGAAGATGGCAAGCCATGAAAATTAAAGCCATATTAGGATAGGAGAAAATGCTTAATTCCTTCCATCATTAAAGTTTTCCATGACATAAAATCACTTGAGCTGAGAGCATAAATTTTAAAACGGCAAGGCTCCTGCTGGATGAGATGGAAAGCTTGACACACCACCCACCATATAGTGCAAGCGCATGTAACACTTTCCATGAGAACTGCACATTCTGATATCAAGCCAAAATACCTTCTATTTGTTCCAATGTTTAGTTCAAAGTGGCTTGCGATATGACAGAGATATTACTTTCAGAAAATCAAGTCATTCTAAAGGCACATCAGGTTGAACACCCAGAAACCAGTGTATTTTGACACCCTAGGAACATTTCAGACGCTACAGTGCTAGTTTTAATCTGATACATTTTCTGAGTATAACCCTTTGACTCTATATAATAAAAATTCTGCTCACATTTGCTATTTTGCAATAACTATTTGCTATGTAATCACAGTCTACATCATGTTTCCCATATTCTATTTAGCATAAAGATAAGTAAATTAGGAAATAAAAAAATATCAGGGAATGGATTCTTTCTGTGCTGTACCTCCCAAAATCCATCCTTTTTTATCTGAAGAAAGTTTAGGTTTTATCTGAGTCAGGATGGTGAGACACTGATATTTCCATTTTATCCCCCCTATAAAATAAGTGTAGCAACTTAATGTCAAGATTTCAATGGCAGGATTTGTTTGCTGTGAAATGGCTGACAGAGGTTATGATAACACATAGCCAAACCAAGAGGTGGAGGAAAACATACACATTTTATAATTATGCACAAAGGCTTTATTATATTCATCACAGATGCAGACATTATTTTTGGAACAAATCATTTGTTGAGCTGTCCAGCATTTTATCCCTGACTCCAGTATAAAATTATGATAACGATGAGGGATCCAAACTCTGTGCTAGAAGAAATAAACTTAGCGATAGAGCTCTGGAAAGCTCCTAAAGTAAATTAAAGATTAAGCAAGAGTGTTGTAATCAACCTCTGTTGGATGAAAATTATTTTAATTTCATGCAATAAATTCAAAGAAGACATTGCTGTGAGCTGGAGTGTGAGTGTTACCCAGTTCACTGTAAACATTAGTTTTTAACTTAACCATTCTAGTGCCAAGTGTTGGGGAAACCACCTCAACCAAGCATTATAATTTGATGATCAGTTTCTCCATTCCTAGGACTTTTAAACTCTGTACATCAGGATGAACGTGGAATGAGTACCAAGGGAAAGAGTAAGTGGCCCAAAGGACTGCTTTCTTTTTATACATAGTTCTGGTGTAAGCAAGAAGGATGCTCCGGTGGTTACTGTGACGATTTGTAATATTGCAGACTGGAACGTGGCTCTTGTTCTGCTGAGCAGTTGCTCAGTCACATTGTGTGGCACCCACAGCCAGACTGATAGGACACTTGGGTGTAGTGACTCAACACTTCTATGCCTGACTTTTATGTACCCAACTGCAAGGATTCAGTAATGGTGCGTTAGATATCAGGGGATACAGGTGTCCTTTGTAAAAGGTTGCTTTCCACCCAAAGTAGACCGTGCTCAGAGTGGTTGGATGCAGTCCCACAGAGGGAGAGCAGCTTTAGATAAGCTTTTTCAAAAGCACCACAAAGAAAGCTTAATACTATAGTCTGGGTTAAGCATACCCCAGCCTATAGTGTAGATGGGACAGATACATCTATGGCTGTGACCACTGTACCAAACATGTACCTTTTTATGGTTCAATAAGGCCAGCTTCAGAAAACAAAGGCAAGGACCTGTGCAGCTGGCTGACTTTTAGATGTAATGCAAATATCATTGGCACAGAAGTTCTGTGAGAAGGCCTTATAGGACCAGAAGGTAAAGGCATGGCACATATCTGTTGGTGCATAGATCATTCCAGTTTGTGCCCCATTAACTATATAATCACAGTCCAGATTTCCACTTGTACAGGGAGGAGTAGGCATGTAAGTCTGGTACTGACCAGAGCTGCCATTTTAACAGAGCTTACACCAGTGGGATACAGAGAAAAGCCTCCAAAATTCATTTTCTGTCCCAAACTGATCCCTTTTTAGTCTGAGTTTGAGGCCAACATGAAATTTGATTTAAAGTCCTAAATCTCTGTATTTTTGTGTATATATACATACACATGTAGCTCCTGTGTTCAGCTAGCGGAGCCAGGCTCTCCTCAGTTACATGTCACTCATATTCACAGAGGAAATGGCCACCTTTTTCACCAAAGCAGTGTCACTTTTGAGACAAATGAAACATTCAGGATATCAAGGAAAAGGAAGTGAGAGGGAGGACCATGGTTCTCCCAGGCATGGCAGTGTGCTAACAAAAGTGCTAACATATTTGACAATGAACAGTCATAGGATAAAATACACAATTAACTTAGGTAGCTGGGACTAGTGTCCCATCTCCCAGATGAGAAAATCTTTATATGTCTACCTGCAGGTACACTACAAGTTTGTATGGCTGAAGGAAAGAAAGACATTTAAGTAAACCAATTGCATCTCTTGGGTGAGTTAAGAGGGTTTAGGGGATGTTGTTGACTCAAGACAGTCGTAACAGTAGAACTGCAAAATCTGCCTTTTGGGGGGAGAAGTCTGAATCCATGGATGAAACCATCCACAGTGGAAGTAAGGCTGCAGCAGCCCTACAGACATGCTGCTGGCATGATGATCCTAAATGGAAAATGCCTGTAACTCTTTGCTAGGGTTGAAAAGAAAAATATAAAATTCAAACCCACAAAATGAGGCCATTTCAAACTAGTCCTTCCAGTAGATACCTTATCGCCATAAAAGAAAACTAAGGCTTTGATCCATTCCATTTTAAAAATAAAGGAGGAACAAAATAATTCTTAAAGATTCAATGGGTATAAGTAGGAGCAATCTCTGCGAGCTAGCAGTGAAGAGCAGCTTCCCAGATAAACTGGTGAAAGGATTTTTACAAGTCATTTACAGCAGGAGTGGATAATGCAGTAAGGAATAAATGACCTGGCATTAAATGGGAGTGGGAGTTGGAAAAATAACCTAAAAGGATTTTTTCGTCTATTATTTCTTTGTTTCTACAGAGATTATGAAGAAAAAGAAAAGTAAAACTTTGGCACACTTGTCTATATACCAGTGTAGGGGATCTTAAAATCTGCATGTCAAAAGAGCATAAACCATGCAGAATTCCTGGTCAGCAAGACTTTGTTTCTCTAATGAGATAAAATACAAATATAACACACCTTATTCTGAAATGGTGCAGTACCACCAGTGTCACTTCCTTCTATGCCCAACTGAGGAAAGAAGGACTTGGCAAAATCCAATTCAGAATTCAAAACCTCTAAGTTAATCAGAATTTCTCTTGGTCCAAAGACACAATAAAATTTTAACTCTGGAACTCCAGGATGAAGGATAACTAGAGGAAGGAGTATTATCTTAGAGACATGTTGGAGCCCATGTAAGGAGTAAATCAGCTTCTAGACTGATTTACTAGGAGTAAATCAACTTCTAGACCTACATGTTTCTGCTATTAACATTCACTCCTCTAAATGCAACTAGAAGAGATGAACCTACAACCAAACATTACCCTATTTTCTATTATCAACATGAAGCTGGTGATTGAGACTTCATGGGGTTCTTTTCCTCTAAGTTGAATGCGTAGTGTTCCAGAAAATCACCATGAAAGAAACAGTAGATTAAAATGAGGAAAAAATGCTTTACAGTGGAGTTTTGCAAGACTTTCACTGTCTTGTCTTTTTAAGGTCCTCTTTATCATATAATTTATGTATTGTCTTGCAGGGGCTTGCAGAGCTGTACTACACCACTGTTTTCAGAAGAGAGCACAGCATGCTTCCTAACTTCTTCCTTTATAAGTTAACAGACATAGAGTAAAAAAGAAAAGCACTAATGCAGATGTCTAGCCAGGAAAATGTATCATCAGTGCATATATGCCATACCAGTAAATATTTTTTGGATACATCCAAATCCTCTGAAAAGCTGCTTTCATCAGGAATAAGTAAGATTGCAGAACTGTAAATTCTGCTCCTCCTGATGAGATCCTCCTTGTGGCCAACACTAAAATCACTATAAAAATGATGTCCAAAATGATGTCTTTTAGTCCAAGATGAGAAAATAGCAACTATTGTTTTTTAATGAGCTACTAAAAATTTTATGAAGTAAAAGCAGTGCTCACACAGCAGCTGATTTATTTTTAATAACACAGCTGTACAACAATAGGCCCGTGCATCTGAGCCAAGAGCTTTGGGTATGCATGCTGTCAGAAGTGAAAGAATTGGGCCCAGTATCTTGTGTTGTCCCTGCAACTCAATGTGGAAGTAGCTGAGCTGACACTAGCTGAGCAACAAACTCAGTTGGGCCTCTGCAGGAAAAGCCACTACATCAGCTGTTTGGGGAGCCACATCCCATTTTGCCATCGTGATCTATGGCTTTGCTTAGTCTTTCTTGGGAGATCAAAGAACCTGAAAGTGAGAAGAAAGCCCAGCCTCCAGCTGATGCTAAGTCATGCAATGACATGATTCTTTGCTTTTTACTCACATCTCTATTCCTTCAATGTGGGTGCAATAGTAAATACAAGTGTATTTCACTTAGCATTTGGCAGCATTGACGTAATTTTGCGTTGTCACAGTGAGAACTTAATTACTGTGCCCAACAAAAAATCTGTAAGCTTTGGAAAAGAGATTCTATAACTCTTTTATTTCTTTGTATAAATAATGACCAAAGCAAAGTGAAACTAGCACAAGAATAATTATTGGCTTCTTGAGCTTTTGATTAGACTTTAAATATAGACGTATGATTTTAAGTTTCTCTGAGAACCTACAACTGAATTAGCTACTCTTCCCACCTAAGCTCCTCACAACCACTTGCTCACACCCCACCTCAGTGGAATAGGGAAGAGAATTGGAAGGGTAGAAGTGAGAAAACACACGGGTTGAGATAGAGAGAGTTCAATAGGTAAAACAAAAGCTGTGCATGCAAGGAAAGCAAAACAAGGAATTAATTTGCTATTCCTGTGGGTAAAGAAATGTTTAAACATCTCCAGAAAAGCAGAGCCTTATCACTCCTAACAGTTACTAGGGAACACAAATGCCTTAACTCTGAATATTCCTTCTTCCTCCTTCTTCTGCCAGCTGTATATGCTGAGCATGACATCATAGAGTATGGAATATCCCTTTGGTAGGTTCAGGTCAGCTGTGTCCCCTCCCAAACTCTTGTGCACCCCCGGTCTACTTCTTGGTTCCGTGGTGTGATAAGCAGAAAAGGCCTTCTTTACTCTGTGTAAACACTGCTCAACAATAACTAAAACATCCCTATGTCATCATCACTGTTTTGGTCACAAATCTGAAACGTAATACTGTATGAGATACTATAAAGAACATTAAACATATCCCAACCCAAACCAGTGTATTACGCAAACTATGGACAGAGAAGAAAGTGGAATTCTTGTATTTCTTGGAATCACAGAGTTGATGAGGCTGGAAGTAGCTCTGGAGATCATCCAGTCCAAGATCCTGCTCAAAGTAGAGTTAACTACAGCAGACAGATAAGGGCTGTGTCCCATTGGGTTTTGAATATACTCCAAGACAGAGAATCCACAGCCTCTCTGATTCAATGTTGAAACATACCCACAGTACATAAACTCTGTAATTCAGAGTGTGCCCATTGCCATTGTGTAGATATATTCATTTGATTCTGTGATCTGGACTGTGGTCTAGGAGTAGCTCTGACCCATTTGGCCAGTCGTAGATGACCTTAACAGTTCCTAAGTCCATTGGTACTGCATCAAATTGTGTCCAGGAAACATTAAAGTATGCTTTGATAATTGCTCAAATGTGACTATTTACATTTTATGCAGGAGAAACCTGCTTTTCTTACATGGCACTCTTACTCCTGAAGGAATTCAATCCTGAAACTCAGCTGTTACAGTTTTATACCAAGTGGTTTATTTTGATTGAATGGAGGGAGTTTTCCTATTTCTGCAACTTGTCCTTTCGTTTCAATTGTCATTGTTTCTGAACTATAGCTGGTTAGAAAGTGTATGTGTTTTCCTTATCCATAGAAAATTACTAAAAAATATCAAAGTATTTATGTCTGAGACTTCTATTGTAAATCAGGAAAAGGAAAACAATAACTTTTTGTTAAAATCATTTTTCTTCCCATGTATCATATTTCTATGGTTAGAAAAACACAAAACCAAAGCTAAATTTACTTTGAAAAGAGCCCCTACTTTGGTGGGTAATTGTCACACATTCTTAACTGAAACTTTTTACTGTATTACAATTATACATGTGTTTCCCCATCTTTTCTCTTTCATGTGAAATAAGTGACAAGTTCTTTGACTGAACATCCATACAGGAAACAACAGACATTTTATATGCTTACATATTTTCTGTGCATTCTGAAAAAACATACTACCATATATATAAATATGGGTGTCATTCTGTGTTCCCAGTACATAAGTTAGTTCTGGTCCATCTGTTATTACAAGGATGGTAGAATCGGAATAAGCGTGCATGTACATGGAAAAGCAAACTATTTCCTAAAAGGAAAAAGGATTTAGAGAAAGAAATATAACCTGATTCACCTCCCAACAAGAAAGATGATTTTTTTTTGCAGCAAATTATCAGTTGCTTGCTTTCTTGTAGCTGTAAAGACTGAATCAATGCAGTTTCCGTCACTTCCGATGACTGCACTTTCGGATGACAATGCACTTTCTTCCAAACACTTCCTATAGAAGTTGTGTTCTCTTTGACACAGTTTCCAGTTTCCTTTGTTTTCTCTTATCTCTTTTATTCCTACTTGCACTGCTATGAGGCATCTTTTTTCTTTTGGTTCTTGAAGATATGTGCTTGCCAACATATAATCAATTATCAAAACTCCTTTACTAGCCATTTGTTCAAGCAATGTGTGTTAAATTTGAGTAATCTTTGCTCATAAATCTGCCCCTTCAAAGGAAAAACACAGATGCCATATGTATGTTGTGAAAGTCATGTAGGCAATGACTGTGGAACACTGAAAACCAACAAGCTGGGACAGGAAACAGTTGTTATTGGTATGAATGCAAATCTAAGGTAAGGAATATTTTAATAATTTTCTACTTTTAAGACTTCTTAGGCATTTAGCCAATACGATTTTACAACATCAATTATTGAAGAAATGGCAAAAATCTTAACAATTAAGCTACTTGCTCACTATCCTGTTCCCATTGTTCTTGAAGGATGATATTTCACTTTGCTTCAGTGCCCAAATGGCAATACGGCAGTGTCACAATCCACAAGAAGTGGAAAGTATTACTGAAAAAGATCCCGATATTCTGAGGCTTGTCCTTTCTGTATATGTATCAGGTATGACTTTCCTAATTAGTCCTCACCAACCCATTTTCAGGTTCTTGAGATTGCCACCTTAATTCTGTGGCAAAAGGTAGTAATGCAAATAGAGAGATGTATGATCCTGAGTCAGAGGGCAAAAACAGAAGTCAGAAAATTTGTGCAACAATTTCTTACAGAGACAGAAGAGATAGGTCAGTAACTTCTCATCTTAGACTGACGTGTATATGCAATGGATGATAAGGATATTTCGATAAGGCACTTTGTGAGAAGAGGTACTTCTCACCCTAGGGGATTGTGACAATGCATGTGAGACATTCAAGGTGATAGTGTAGGCAAATTAGCTGACATTTGTCCAAGATGTCGCCAAAGTTCCTATTGGTCCTATTCATATTAGTTCTGTACAAATTCATAAATGAAAATCTGTGTTATCAATGGGTATGTTCAAGGAAAGATTTCCTGTAATGCTTTCAGAATGGTACATTTAACACCTCTTAGTATTCTTACTTGGCAAGTCAAGGATGCTGCGACTAGGAAAATGATAAAAAGTTGCTGACAAAGTCAAGCTTCACAGTAGTATTTATTTATTTGTAATTATTTGAGTTATCTAATCTGCTGCTATATAAGACACGCTGATACACCGATTCCAGTAATACAGGAATCACATCAACAACTTCTGATTTGAAGTGAGCAGTAACCACTTCTCTCCTTTAAGGCAATAAAGAGAGTACTTTCTTTTACATAACTTGCTTAACAGTTATTCCAGGAACAGCTGTGCTAGTTATGCAAACAAACATTTACATATACATATATATGTGCATACATATATCAAGTATGTTTAACAAAAGCATATGTTCAGGGACAAGGAAAATAACGATCTTTTAAATTTAAGCAAATTCTGAATAGATCAATGTGCATATCATAATGTCATATTTCAAACCTCAATCTGTCAATCTGAATATGGATTTGCAACCCTGATGTTTCTGAAAATGCAATTGTAATTCAGGCCCTAGCATGTGTAAGTGTGCTGCACACTGCAAAGATTATGATACTCCCTGCTTCTGTTCCAGTTGGGAGAGATGAAAACAGAAGATTAGCATACAGAAGAGTCTTCAAATGAAATGCTGGCATCTTTGCCTCTGTATTTCAAGAGTTTCTGCCAAATTATGCTTGGTGGATACTGTTGATGAATTGTGCATCTCAGTCAGCCTTACAATACAAAACATATTACTAAAGCCATGACACTGATCTATTTTGTTGCAGATAGTGCTTATTTGGCCATGTCCCATGCCTAATTCTAGAAGAATTTACAATAGATTAGTTTGGCAAATAATTGCAATTAAAATGAAAGCTTAAAAATAATAATTTATTAGCTGTTTCATTCATATATAATTGCAACCACTGTGAAACACACCATAAATTAATTCAAAAACAGCTGTACTTCTAGTTAGCCCACTTTAAAACGCTGCAAAACCTAATACCTATTCTGTGTTTTCATGCAGCCTATATGTGCATGTACATAGATTGGACAGCAAGAGTGGATTTTCCTAATATGTGGAAGAAGGATATTCCTTCCCATAAATCTTCCCCAGTCATGGTCAGTAAACACACGGGAGAGAAGATATACAGGAAAAACAACACAGTGAAAAGTTAGCAAAGAAAGGAAACTAAACAGTGCTAAGAAGTTCATTTTTGTACCATTTCTCTTCCTGTCACATGGCTGAGTGTTCATGCAGGACACGTGTCAAGATGTTGCAGCACGGAAGGAAAAGGTGTCTTTAGAAGCTGATCAAACAGGTTCCCCTTGGAGAGCAGATTTTCAGGGAGTGAAAGGCTGAGAAGCTGTCCAACGCACTACAAACTCTAGCCAGTGCAGTCGAACACTACACACTAAAATCTGCTTCCCAGAATCTGCATTCCTGACAATGGAGTCTTTGAGGTTACATCTGTACTTGTACACAACAGGAACCTCTCTCTGATGCTGAGGTCAGACAGCCAGACTAACGCTAGCCACCAAAAACTCTTACCCTCAAAAACAGAGCTGGTGCCCAAAATAGGGATAAGAAAGGTCCCCTGCCTGTGCTAACTCTAAGACACACCTGGGAAACATCCAAGAGTGTGAGTTGTCCCACTGTGATGTGAACCAGGATAACAAATTACCAGTATAGCCAATTGTGTCCCAGCAACCAAGGACATGTCCTGGCATCTTAAGCACTGCTGAAAAATCATCCCAGGAAATAACCCAGCAGATACACCCAAACTTAACTGGTTTGCCAAGCTGGCTTATTTTTATTCAGCTGCAGTGTGATTTTCCTGAAATACCAAAGTGCACTAAATATTGTTAGAGTTGCTTTTCTACAAAATTTAATGTCAAAAGACCCTCAATGGCTTCTCATACTCACTGGCAGGCAAGCCCCCTTTCCAGATAAACACTTTATCCCTCCACCTCCAATTTCCTTCCTTAGAGCTGTAACATGCCCAGCTCCACGTCCTGTCTCCTGCTCTCTACAGAGGATCTTGAATCCCCTCTGCTGCTTGGCAGGAGGTTTTTCACCAGGTTGCTAACATCTGGGTAGGCCTCAAGCTGGGAATTATCCTGAAGACTTGACATCTGCAACTCAGGGCTTTGGCCCCTGGCACATGAACTCTCTGCTCACCAAGAGAGCAGTCCCCTGCCTCAGATGGGCTCTTCGAGAAGATGGCTTACCCTGATGAAGGCAAGAGAGGGTCAAACCTTTCAAAACATGGCTACAGAGGACTCGTGAGAGCCTTGTCCTGTCTCAGCTCTCTACATTCTTGAAAAGTCGTGGGTGGGATAAGCTGCTCATCTGAACCCTGTCATAACAATGGAAAGTGACAAGGCACCCCAGAGAGTCAGCTGGCCTGTTTTCAATAGCTACTTAGGGAAAAAGAATGGGTTTTGCCCTAAAAACTCTGCTTCCCTCCACTGACGATGAGCACACCCCAGAGGAGTGTTACAGGCGTCGTGCAGAAAGGTCACAAATTTTCTGCTTGGAAACTCACCTGCTTTTGAAAACAGGAGTGTAGATTATAGGGACTTCTGTGACCACCTGATCTGACCTGCTCCTTCATCCTCTGTTAACCTGAGGAATTCTTTTAGAAAACTAACTCCTCTGATCTTAAAACATCACCAATTTCATCAACTCCTCTGACTAAATGCCTACACTGTTGAATGTGTCTAGAGTAGTTTTGAACTTCCTAATCCCAACTTCCTATGTCATTACAGCTTTATCTAACAGACTGGGCAGCACATAATCATGGTGTTTTTCCCCCCCAGGTGTCAGCAATTCTAAGTTGTAGTGAGCTAACTCTTGTCCCTCTCCCTTGAGGTCCTGGGTGCACATCTACAGGGCACATTTGTCGAGGTTTATTAAAAAACAGTATGGGTCAAATCTCAGCAAATAACTAAGATATTGATGTTATTGAAGAACAGATAAGTGAAATGTTAAAAACATTAAATACTGGTTTTTATTTTTATTATACATCCAACATTACAGGGCACTGGCATCTCAAATAGTCCTAATGTATTCAGGCAAGGGACAAGCAGAGTTCGTTGAACTCAGACCCTCAGTTTGTCCCTACCACATCGCCCCAAAACCAATTTACTAAATGTTAATTCCAAGTGACTTACAAGAGGGAGGTAAATTAAATACCAGTTTAATGGCAGGAAAATTTTCAGATGGCCACTGTGTACCTTAGCAATGAATGCACACTTTCATCTGTAGAAACGCTGCCACGTTTAAATCTAAAATTAGAGCGGTGGTGTATTTCTCTTACAAAGTATGGGTTGATTTCTACGATGGAAACAGACAGATGGCTCTCAGGAATAAATACCATTTCCCACCGTTGCTAATTTTCAAGGGTATTGCAACTGTTTTCACGGAGTTAAAAAGGATCTGACCTCTGTTGATCTCTGTGGTTCACTTTGAAGTGCATTGGTAACCAGTTATTACTGTTTACATGTATTTATATGGTTTGAAGGCTAAAGGGAAAGTAAGTTCTTTTAGTGCAATGTGCTCTACAAATAAAAAAGAAGGGTGGTCCATCATCATCCAGTACTCTCATTCCTGGATGAGCCTGTAATCCAGGAATGGCGTCAGATTCTGATGCTCTGCAAGGTTCCTAAAAAGAGAAAACAAACTCATAGTATTATTCTAACAGTACCTTCATGCATATTTATTTCCGTTGTTTACACACTCGATTTAGTAACAGTAAAGGAAAAGTTTCAAAGGCAAAAAAGTCAGGTAGACACCCTGTCATGGAGGAAAGCCTATGTAATTCATGTGCCAGATTGTCTTCAATATTTTTTCCCCACAGCTTTACAGGAGTCACATTGTTCCCCCAGGAGAACAGCCACATCTGAAGTGAAATGTTGGTACTGCTTAGCACTTGAGCCATCATACATATTATGCATGAACGAGAATTTAGTAATAGAAGGCAATTAAAACTACAAAAAGATTTTGGCAGAAGAGAACTAATCCTAAAGTCACATGGATTGGAAACAGGACTTATTTTCTGTGCCAGTGCTGGCTGGTTTCCCAAAGTACATTTTCATAGCAATTTGTCCATCTGCTTTCAAAAGCCTCAAGTTATCAGAACTTTTGGCTGTTTCGGAAACCCTCCAATCATCTGAAGATTACCACAGATTTCAGAATTGTATTGCATATCACTCAGCAATGCCTACCTAAATCCCAAAATTTCTTCCCACCTTTGGAAAAAAAAGCCTTGTGGACCTGTCTCCTCCTGTCCAAGAGTGATCCCTCACCCCTTTCCCTCAGAGACCATATGATGAAGTTAGGAGAAGCTGACACAGGGTCAGACAGAACAGTGCTGCCTCCTGTAGTTGCTCAGGCCATTTCTATAGGTGAGGGAGTATGAGCCCATGGACTAGTCCAAGAACAGGACAGTCCACAGCTCACCTGAACTTTGCTGGAGCACTTCCTGGGAGCTGCGTTTGCAAAAGACATTTTAAATACCTACCTAAGCACCCGGTCTGCAGTTTTTTGATGGCTAAATTCCTTCAGAAAGTGCTTAGACCTGTTAGTGTCTCTGTATTCATCCCAACTAGCTTCAGCTGTAATCAACTGGGAGAGAAGGACAGACATAAGGCAACAAATCCCATCAAGAGTAGATGCCTCCGTTATCATGAGGTGGATGGTTCCCAGAAAAAGCTGTGACTTTCCACAGAAAGGCTGGCCAAACAGGTAAGCCTTGAAACCTGATTTTTATGTGCCTGGACACAGTTGAGGTGCCTCTGTCTCAGCTCCCCATCAGTAAAACAGATAACATTCCTCTATTTAACCTGGGAGACATAAAGAAATCTCTATACATGTAATGTGATACTTCAGCACATAAAATAAAAGATAGCTGCCATTATGTTACCGTGTTGATGCAGGGTAAGACATGCACATAGCAGTCCAAACAGCAGATCAGCAGCCTCTGCAGCTGCCACAGAAACACTGTCTATAATGCTGCTGCTCACCATACAGTACACAAGATCCTGACAAAACATAGGACCCTTAAAACCTTGTTTCTGTCATAGCTATTGTCCCTCCAGTGTGTTTTCACTCCGTTATAAGACAGCCATCAGGGTCCTGTCAGCTGTGAAAGGATCTCACCTGGGCCATCAATATGCGGGCACCCACCTCTTAGGCTGGCAGCCTTTCAAATGTCACTGTCCTATGCAAAATGGGATTCATTAAGTGAGCTGTCCAAGTGGTCTGGAACACATTAAAGTAAAAGGAAACAATGCTGTACAATGAATTTTCATCCACTGAAATGTGTTACAGCACTTATCAGGTATTTGTGTAAGCTGGCTCTGCAGTAATATCAAGCTGATAACAATTTACAGATCCATTAACTGCTGTGAGGCAGCAGAAAAAGCAGACATGCTGAAAAAAAGACTGCAGCCAGGAACAAGGAATTCATGGTTTAAAAGGAACAAGAACAAGGAATTCATGGTTTAAAAAAGCCACTTACATGTGAAGTGAATTGCTTTTGTCCAGTTGATATGTGTAATAAAGCTAGTACTTTTTCATGCGGCTAAAAAGACTGCTCTGTATGTTGGAGCCTTCTTTTTTTATTCATACAATTAATGTGACCTATAGAAGCTTTGCCTTTGAACAGTAATATTCCTCTTTCTCATCTGAAGGGAGCAACTTACATCCACTTACACTTTTAAAGTTTTATTTATTGGTTCCCAGAACTGTTCCTTTGTGTCTGAAATGAGGGAAATATAGTAAGCAGTCCCTGCTTCAAAGACTTTAAAATTTAAGCACATGTATAATACAATGAAGGATCACATATAGAAATGAGGTGGAAGTAGAAAAAGAAAGAAGTCATATACGTACTACAGGATAAATTCCTTCACAATGTGATTAAACCATGCTTTAGTCTGGTTACCACAGGCTACAAACAGACAACTAAGATAAGTGTCTTATGATAAAACCCTGTTAAAATCACTTTCTGAAGACCTAATGGTAATATAGAGACCTAAAAGAGCAAGCCGAAGGGGGGAAAGAACTGGAGAAACGCAGACGTCTGTTTTTTCCATGAGTATGATGTGGCACAATATAAGTATGAGTTAAACGAAGATCAAACATGCAGAGGTTACAGTGATACACCTAATGTTTCATGACGATGTGTCAGTTTTAATGATATCTCTGGCCAGATCATGACAGAAGACCCATTTACCTCAGTAGGATGATCAGTAGCTTTATGGTTAGGAAAAGAGCTGCTCCCAACAGAAGGTAGATTTCAGCTTAGTTTCCTTTATTTGCCTGAGGTGTGGGAGACATGCTCCCAGATCTTGGTCTGGGGCCAGCCTGGTCTCAAAAAGATGATACAGACTTCACTTGGCCATGAAGGTCCTGAGGCATCTTTCTCAATGGGAATGGGAATTCACGAGAGGTTCTCAGGGCAGGTAAAACATTTCTCCCATGGGATTAGGCAGGGCTTGTCTGTCAATATCACACTGTGCAAAGAAGAGGAGGTAACAAAGTGTGCTAAGCTAGGTAAACAGATGGGTGAAGAGTTATGGAAGGCTTGAACAAGACAACTGCAAGGGCAGCTGTACAGGGGTGAAGGAGTATGCTGTGAACAGAATGTTGTCTGGAAGATTTAGGCAAGTTTGTTTACACAAAAAGGAAGAGAGCAATGCTGGAGACCTGATGCTGATTCTCTTCACCTGACTGATATGGCTATTAACACATCTTCAAATCCGTATCACTATCCCTAAACAAATTTTGCTATAACCTCTGAAGCAACAGCACAAAGTTGCGCTCAACGCTGCTCAATACAGATCTCTTAGATCCTGGTGACTTCATCTCCTTCTCACAAGGCCTGGGGTATTTACTATCAACTAGAGGCACCCAGTCTAAGCTAATTATCAAGACTGAGTCAAAATCAGTGAAGGGATAAGCACTTCCAGGAGGAGACTTACACTGCACTGAGACAGGTGCTTAATGACTCATGGATGAAGGCCAGCTGATAGCAAAGCTGTTAACAGATATTCCTCGCTTCTCATCCTTACTATCACCTTGCAGGTCTTGATAAATCATAAGAGCATTTGGGCAGCTAAGCTGCTTTAAGACATGAAGCCCCAGTATGTGTCTCCATCAGCTGCCAGTAGTGGATGCCTAGCAGACTGTAAGGACAGCACAAGAATATAATGAAATTTCCCTATAACATTTACCAGACTTCAGTGATTTATGGCTCATGAACTTTCAGAGCAGAAGTTGCATCTCTGCATCAAATAGATTGCTGTGGATTTTTCTGCCATGAGTTTATTCAGTCACCTTTTGAACTCATATCATCTTTTCCTAATTACAGTGTCCTGCAGCACAGCTTTAGCATCACATTATTTGGAAAAATACCCAGGTGTTTTTTTATTTTGAACCAAGATTCTACAATTTTCATTCAAGACCCTCTACTGGTCATGTTACATGAGATCATTTCATACTGTTGTTCTTCATGTTTCCTGATTTTATAGACTCTGCTGAGGAGTTTCCAGGCTGATGAATGTTAACCTATTTGTTCCTTCTAGAGCAGAATATCCATACCTTTCATCATTTTTGATGCTCTTTTTGTACTTCGTTTTCAGTTCTGTTACTATCTTTTTGTATATAGTGAAACAATAGAGGGTGAAGGAATGAGAAATTATAGTGTATTCAAGATGAGGGCACATCATTGATTTCTACAGAGCCATAATTATGTGTGGTTTGTCCCTTAATGCTAATAAAACCCCTCAAGATTTGATTTTGACTATTGTTCTGAGTATGTAAAACTCATCCAGTTCGTCACTGGATATATAAATACAAGATTGATCTTCCTTTGTGCATCACTTTATATTACATGGAATTTCATCTGTTATTTCATCATCCAGTAAAAAGTTGCTCATGTTGACTCAGGAGAATAATTTCTTTATCTAAGAGAATTAGAGCACTGTATGGATGTGTTCTGAACAGAGTCAAACTGTGTTTCTGGTGTTCATCTATAATAGATTATTTATAGTTGATTTTTTAGTTATTTCACATGCCCTGTTCAGAGCCACCAGGCTTTTTCCTTGGTAAACATTTATGATTCCACAATGTTTAGTTAGCTTTACCTCTATCCTCATCCAATTCTACAATACTGCACTCCTCACAGTCAAATTGGATTTGAAAGTGATCCTTGGTATGAGGGGCAAAACCTGCATTAAGTGTTATTAGCTTTAATACTGCCAATAAAATTTAATATGGAAAGAAGAAAATTTCCAATCTGACTGTTAAAGTCAAGTAAGCAAGGGGCACACGGCCCTTACCTTTAAATGAGTCACAATTTTCAATGATTTCAGAAATCATTCAAGCATGGAAAGCATATTAATTTAAATTCCTGCTTCATTTGATGTTATGTGATGTTATTTGTCACTGTATCTCAGCCAGTATTCTTCTAACTTTAGTTAAAATTAAGAAGGTAAATTTAGATTAGACATGAAGAAGAAGTTCTTTACTGTGAAAGTGGTGAGGCACTAGAACATGTTTCCCAGAGCGGTGGGTGCCCCATCCCTGGAAGTGCTCAAGGCCAGGTTGGACGGGTCTTGGAGCAACCTTGTTTGGTGGAAGGTGTCCCTGCCCATGGCAGGGCGATTGGAGCTAGCTGATTGTCATGATCCCTTCCAACACAAATAATTTTATGACCCTGTAATTCTCTGTTTCTAACATTTTTTGTGGTGGTGAGAATAGATAGAATTCAACAAAATAAAGATATTTGTTGCATTTCAGAAGGGGTCATTATTTATTTTCTTCTGACATTTGTCTAGACTCCAAAGCCCATTAGTGTTAAATCAACCACACTCACTTAATAACAGCAGTACTTCTTGCCAAATAATATTCTTTGAGTCTTTTTTTTTTTTCTCCTTCTGTTGGAAGCAGGACACCCAAAATAAGCAGTAAAAGTTAGAGGCACTCATTACCCCTATCAAAGGGAGAGAGATTATTTGAAAAAAAGGAATATGCTTATCTGCAGAGGGAAGATAACCTTCTACAGATATCCCAAGCACTGCAGCTGTGCTAACACCATGTGCATCTTCCAGCCTTCATCCTCGTCTCTGACTGCAGAAACACAGGCAAAGCAGCCAGCACCAGACTTCTTTCCATGGTGAGTTAATTGAGGAGGAAACGGCTCATTAGAGCTCACTTTCTGAACTCATATCCATGAGTACAGTTTCCAAGTGACTCCTTGCAAGCAGACAGGGTCTGATAGCAATTATGAGTTTTGACTGAGTGAACAGTAAGGAAGATTTCTGATCTGCCACAAGTTTGGAACACTGAGGTAAGCACACCGGCTGAGAAGACTGAAGGGGAAACAGATGTAGCCAAGAAGTAGTCTGCAGTAATTTCCTTGATATGTGGTAAACCTATGCCTGCACACACACACATACACATATATGCACATACATAATATATAAATGTATTTAGACATACATACGTATACACACATATCCATTTTTACAAACGTGTGTTTATATATATACACATATATAAAAATGTGTATCTATTATTTACTATGTGTTTAAAAATATATAGTAGTTGTGGGTTATGATTCTTCTAGAGATATTTTCCATTGATGCTTCTTCCAGAAAATAATTACTTTGTATTACATGATACTGATGGGGTTTGATTGGTATATTCAGACTGATAAAACAGAGTGTGCTGTCCTTCACCTTGGGCGTCCAAGTTAGAGTAGACCCAGTTCTAGACATTGTACACTGTAGCTGTGAGTTGCAAAGTTAAAAATGATTGATGGTGTCACCAGCACAGAGGCTTACATACACAATCTCACTCTGTCTTTTCCACACATTACCAAAGCAGAAGAGATAGAACTTGAATTTGTGTAGGGACCTATCACAGCAGGAAGAATATAGCTACAGCTTTCAGTCTTGTGGAGATTCTTAGCCAAAGTAGAGCCTGTAGGAAGCCCTGGGCTTGCTTCCATGAATCACAGCAACTGAAGATTGCTTCAGTTTGACCAATATACAGCTGAGTGTCTCAGCAGTAGCTCTGAAACTCTTGGGGGGGGGAAGTGAATTTCCTTGAACTTTGTGTCTACTTGGACCAAGCCTGGGGTACTTGGACCAAGCCTGGGGCTTCCAAAGTGATTTTATGGAATCTATGACCTTCCACCACAGGCCAGAGCCCCATTGTGATGGATAATGATGTCTTTGTACATTTTTTTGTAGCAAATCCTAAGGTGAGAACTCCAGAACAGAGTTGTAAGTACACCATAAGGCATATTTTGTTGTCTGGGTGTAAGTTTTCAGTTGTTAGAACTTATGCTGTCAGTTTTAAAGTTCAGAGTGATTTGTTGTCTGAAAGCTTACAAGTGAATACGTTTGGAAGATACTAGTGTAATTTGCACAATGTTTATAACTTATTTCATATGCTGTTTATTTACAATAATATAGAATTAACACAAAAATGCAAAAATGCAAAACAATTCCCATATATTGCACTCTAGGCTTCCTGGAGTATATTCATAATGCTCTATCCAGATGTATGCTACAATGATGTCATAGGTCGCTATTTTAATAAGGCAGGTACATTACCTAGGAGGGTTAAATATGGGGGTTTGTAACAAACAAGTGAAAGAAAGGAAATTCAGAAGTCAAGAGCAACAAACTTTCCTGAAGCTAAGTGCTCCTTAAGTTTTAGTATCACAGTAAAAATTTTCCATGCGGTAAACGTAATTTTGACTGATGCCAGTCACAGGACTGTCAATTCCAGACCAAGGATGAAAGGGATCCCTTTGCCTTTCCAGAAACTTAAAACAGACTGGCTCTATCCAACCAAGTAATTTTTGTCTGTTTCTGTGGTTACAAGAAGATAACATACACGTACTCTGTCAGATCATTTTTGGCAGACGAGAATATGTCCATAGCAGTCCATCTCCCTTCCCCTCTACAGACCGGAGGAATTAGGAAGGAAAATCCAAAGTCTACAAAGGACCCATCTCCTCTCACACAGCAGCACTGAGAGGAGGGGACATGCTTTCCAAGCATACTTGTCTCAAACATCGTCGTGTATCATGAAGTCTGTGTGTACAGAAGCTTGTAACTGAGGATCAGGAGATAGCAGCCTGGTATGCTGGCCAAAACACTTGAAGACATGAAAGCACTGAGGGTTGTACATAGAAGGGGAAGAATTGTCCAAGCTGGGAGACACCCATTCATATGGGAAGGGGAAAGGTAACAAGGCTAACACTTGAGTAAAGAAGAGAACTGTTTTTGTACTGTGTGCATGGGAACCCAAATGATGTCACCATGCAACTCTGTCTAATGTCAAAAGAGCAGTACTTGACATCCTTACCTCACAAAGGTCAGGCTGAAGATTTAGCCCACACCCTTATCTCCTCACTTTCCCATATTTATCATTATTGACATTCTCTCTGCATGTTTCCAGAGAGCTTGGCTCTATTCAAAAGAGGCATATAAGCACAGCCCCTACCAGATCTCCTCAGTGTTCTGTCTGCGTAAGCTGAAAAGCCTCTCATTTCTCACTCCATGAGGATTCCCATCCTCTTTTTTGGACATCTACCATTTTCCTACCAGGGAGGGAGAGATTCTATGGAAGAAGAAAGCATCTGAAAGCTTTTGTGCTGTAAAAACCCCTAGATATAGATATGTAATATTTTGATTCATTTCTCAGTTTAAATAAATTCTGGAATAATCCAAAATTAATTTTGAAAGAATGGAGCACTTAGTGAGAAAATAAAAAGCAAAAAGTAGTTTAGGTTATTTGAAATATTTTATTAAATTGGAGGATAAATCGTTTGTTTCCAGGTATTTTCCTTGCTGAAAGGAAAATTACAAAACTCAGGTCTACCCTCACAAGGCACACACTAATCTGCAGCTGAGAGAGGAATTTCCATCTTGCTGCTTGGAACTAACAGACCGCCAGGTATGGCACTTGCCCAAGAAGTCACCTCAATCCTCAGCCTCCTCAGACTCAAGATGTCAGATCCTCATTCCTGGCCCACAACAGCACTTTGCATTATGGCTTTCCCACACACTAGAAAGAAGAAACAGAAAAGAGAGAGAAAATCATCGTTCCTGCATTCCCTGCCTACTTTGAACCCTGAGTGCCCCAACAAGACTTTCCATTTCCAAATACTTTAATAAACTGTGCTTTGTTTCTTCACATGTTGCTTCAGACGTCAAATTGGACAAATTCTCAAGTCTCTTGCACTCCCCAGAGCTGAGTGTCTTTGGTACATGAAACACTTCCAAAAGTGAAAAAAGAATTAAGAATTGCCCTCTTAATTAACTTAATTAATATACAGCAACCTAAATTCCATCCTTTCCTTATTTGTTTTTGATTTCACTGTCTTAATAATGCAGGTTTCTTCTTGTGCTTAATATGCTGAGGAGAGTTTTCATGTGTTTTGCTATAGAAAAAGATTAAAGAAATCCCCTGAAAAAATCATTCTGTAGAACCAACATTTCCTTGAAATACCAACTGCATTGGCACAACTGGATCCATGAGACAGCTCTTCATTCCTCTTTCTACCTGCAGGACATTCCCATGAATGTCATGCTTCCTTTTTGCTTTCAGAAGGATAGCACTAGGAATTTTGCTTGACTTTTGGCTTGCTAGCCAAATCTATGTGATTGTGAGGGAAGAAAAAAAAAGCCAGTAAGATTTTTGCAGAAGCAAGTCTATCTGAAATTTCTTTAGCTTCACATTGGTGTGAATTATTGCTTCCTGTTACCCAGAATAATCTTTCACTGTATTTCTTCAGCCTGGCTTTGGTTAGGAATAATGCTGCCAAAAGACACAACCCAAGTTCTAGCACAGTCTCAAGTCATGAAACAAGGGAAAATGTCAGAAGTACAGAATTAAACCAAAAAAGGTTTATGGTAATTTATTTATTTCTCTTTCTTGTTCCATCTCTGACTCCCTTTTTCTGTTCATGTGTACACAGATATAGGTGTATGCATAGCTATGTCTAGCTACATATATACATACACATGGGCACATACATAATTTTGCCCTCAGTATATGTCTGTATTTCATTTTGTGTGTATGATAAAGCAATTAATGAAGAAATGAATAGCAGCAATACATGATTGACTATTCCATGCTCAGGATAGTTAAATCACAAACTCCTTATCTTTGAACAAGTTAAAATAGGAACAGCAAAAATCTGGCAACTGAACAATTAAGAAACTTGTAACCCTCAACAGTTCAGAACCTCTTTCATAGCTGAGTTGCAGTCTGCTACGAATGGTGATGTGTTGTTCACATAGCCCTTTCTTCACCCCTCTGCCACATCACATGGAGAAAAGGAGTGCGTTTCCAGGAAACCCAAGCAGGACCAAGGCTGATCCTGAGTGCTGCTCATCCAGGCAGCACCAGTGTTATCATTCCATTGAGTCTCACTTTGCTGCCAGCATTCAAGGCACATCACTGCACAGCATCACTGATGGGAGGGTCAGTGTCAGAACAGAGGGTGCTCACACAAAGCAGTGAGAAAAGCCTGAAAAGAGTGAGAGGGCAGAGACAAACACAAAACACTGTATGTGTCTGATTTTTTCTCCAGAGCTTGAGTAACAGCTCCCCCCACCACTTAATTCTAAGTAGTTATTTACATAGGTAACACTTTAGCACTTCTCACTTTCCTGTTTCTTATAGGTGAATTAAACCACTGAGTACAATACTTGAAAGGATTTCCATTTGGGCTGGCTTAAATCACATTTTCTTCCCCAGTTCTTCCAATTATTTTTTGCCTGAGTAATCATCAATGCATATGATGACATTACAGCTATGGCACAATGTTTCTAGTTGGAGTTACACTGCAAAGTTAAAATGAGTCTTTCAGATCTTACAAAGGATTGTGCAATTTGTTTGTTAAGCCATCACTCTGGTATTTTCTGTGCCAGTCCTCACACATTACTTTCAAGGCCTAATAGGAAGGGAGCAGATATAAACACAGTAGGACTGATTTCTTGAATGATTGCCCAAGTCAACACAGATTTCAGCTGTATTCTTTCAGAGATGGCACTTTATTCACGTAGTCTTTAGAGAGGTATCTGATTGTATACTCTTAGCTGATACAATGAGTTGAGTTATGGTTGTAGGAAGGAGGAGTCCACTTCTAGCTCCCAAAGGTGGGAGTAATAAATTCATCCTTTTAGAAGTTGAACATTCACCCAGATATAAAAAAGTATGTTCACTGGTGAAACACAAAATAGGTTTTAATTGCAACTTATAGATTTCCTTTTCCTCCTCCTTTTTCTAATCAAGAACTACAGCAAACACTAAGGTTTTTCTAAAATAGCACTCATAACAGAGAGTTTGTCTGGAAAGAGGCATTGTGGTTTCATGCCATTGGTTGCCCCTTGTACAAATCAATGAGCCCTTGAGTTCATTTGAGGCATCATCTCTTCATGCTGCAGTACAAACAGAAGGCGCTTATGAGTGACAGTGGGCCCCTGTCTGAAGCAGTGTCCCCACCCATGGCTGAAGCCAGCATGAGCACATATGTAGGAGAACATCTGTACATTATGATGAAATAGAAATGGTCCGATGTGATGTTTATGAACCCAGCAATTTGTAAAATCCACACCAAAATTACCTAGAGCCACCCCAGGACTTTGAAATTTATTACCAGTACTCAGTCCAGTTGATCCCCACTGTTCACACTTCAAAAGGTGATCTTTTCTGTCATATTTTCCAAAATGGATGATGTTTATGACAGCATTGCGGTGATGTGAGTCTGAATAAGGTTGAAACAACACCTGATAACCCTTGTGGAGACAAGTAACAGTGGCTGTGTGTGTACTCCTATATGCATCTGTCGTGGTTTAAACCCAGTCAGGTAATTCGGTTGAAACAACACCTTGATAACCCTTGTGGAGACAAGTAACAGTGGCTGTGTGTTTACTCTTTGGCTATATGCATCCACAAAGTCCTTGGCCACATCTCCTGTTCATATCAAAACACTGCACTGCACCAGCTACCAAGAAGGAGAAAAATGACTGCTACTGCTGAACCCAGGACAGCATCCCATCCACATCTCTGCATATCAAGCTAATACTGACTATATCCACATTGCACAACATCTGACTGCACATCTGCTTTGGACACCAAGTCACAATGCAGTTGGAGAAGAAATCATCTAAAATAGCATGTTGCAGTAAGGTAAGGATACCGTAGTGGGAGCTCAGAGGAGTAGAGGAGGGTATAAAACCTGTGCTGGAAGTTTGCACAGTGCAAATGGAGCCCAGGTGTGACCACCAGAGTCTATTGAAAATGGGGACCAGGAAACACTCTCTCCAGAAGCAAAGCTACATTTGATTGAACGGAAAAGGAAGGTCGGGAATGAACTAACATTTAGGCAGGGGACCAGGTGTAAACTAGGCAGAGAAGTTATCTGATAGTGTAAACATGCCCTCTACATCTGCTTCCCAGCAGCAGTAAAGCAAAAACAGATTCAAAGGCTAGATCAACAGACTTGAAATTCTTAGATCTGAGTCCAGTCTGATATATGAACTTACAGTTCTCAAGCAGTTTATGTATCTCATTGTTCACCTATCCCACAACCAAGCAGCAAACTCTGGTACGTTTAAAAGGTTTACTAACTTAACAGTTCCCTGGCTGTTTGCTCACAGGAGTGTTTTGCTGGTATTACACAGACTGTATGCTCAGAAACAGCTAACCCAATGCAAACACTGTCATTAGGCAACTGTGGAAGGAAAAACAAACATGTTTAAAAATTGTGTTTATTCATGTCTTTATAACCTTGTCATTAAGAACTATTTAACGTGCCAGACATTTAATGATACATACAGATCTGTGCATTCATGAATAAAGAGGTATCTAAGATATACTTCATGAAATCAAAACACCTCACAGCAAACTAATGAAATTCAGGTAAACCACAAAATCTTCATTTGCCAGATTTGCTGTGTCTGAAATATTCAATTATCCATGCTTCATGAAAGAAGAGCCCACTGCCACTCACATGAATAAAATTTGAACAGGACTGAATAAGTAATGCACGATCTCCCTAATCTTACAAAACTGAAAATTTTGGGGAAGGGTAATGATGACACAAAGGGGATGAAATCTGGTTTCCAGGTCACATGATCCCTCCGAGATTCCCATTCAGCAGTTCTCATTTTGGGGAAATTCCTGTTCATCCTGACTGGATCTCAGGACTGAACTGCAATTGTGACATAAGACAAATATTTTCAACAGAAGATGACTGCTCCCATGGCTGCTGAGGTGTTCTTCACACACATACAAAGCAGAAACAAATGAGCTGTTGGATCACTGATGGTTGTCTTAGTTTGAAGACTATCTCTAGAGAACCTGCAGATGCTTCACCATGCTTGACAGCATCTTTCTTTACATCCCAAAATGAGGACCAAAGGATGAACGAAGGTATATACCTAACACATTCAGTCATAAGAGTCACTTTGGGAAAGGGCTTCTGGCAACTCACAGAGACCCATTGCTCTAAAACTGCTGAGTACTGCATCAGCATTGCAGCAGCTCAGGCTGGTGAGTGTTGCAGCTGGGTTTCTCATATTCCCAGTTCTGAAGCAGACCCCTGAGGTCACCAGAAAACAGCAGAAAACACTGATTTCCTAATTTCAACATAACAATCCCAGATTTTGGCACACAAATAGCCCTTTGGTAACATGTGTTGTCCAGCACCATTCAAGGGCTTCACAGAAATAATTAAACCCTTTATAATCAGTTTATTCCAACTACAGTCCTAGCATAATTACAAACAAATGCTGTCTCTGTCTTAATAATAGGAAATGCGACAATTGGGGAAAGCAAGTCCCATATTAAACAGTCCCCAGTTTAGGGACCTTCAGGTTCTCCAGCTTAAAAAGATGTCTAACTCTAACCCTAAACCCACCTGAGAACCCATGTGGTCAATGGGGTCTAAAAAAGCTCTGACAAAAAACTAGTGTGCTAGTCACTTAAGTGTGTTAGGCATCACCTGTGTTAAACTACATGGTTAACCTGCAGCTAAGTCAGGGCAGAACTGGTACTGGGAACCAAGGAGATTCAACCTCTGCCCTGAAACCCTGCGCTACAGAAGGTCACAGCACCCAGAGAAACCCTGGGTCATATTTAAATAAGTAAAAACTAAGCAACAGATACACTGAAAACCTTTCTCCATATTAACACTTCTAACTTTTTTAACTATGCATATGTGGGTATAAAGGCATGTTGGTATTGCCAAGATGTGTTACTTTTACATGTCCGTTATGTCCTCTATAAGATATTACATTTTGTAAGTCCTTTGTCAAAATGCAGCAAAACACATCCAGGAAAAAAACCCTTCTGTCCTCTCAAGTGGTTGCACGATAGAAATTGAAGTGTTCAGCAGTGTTGCGAAAATGAATGGGGGCAGTAATGAATGGAAACATACAGCTGGTATCTCTAGGCTGGCATAAACAAAGCTAGAGACAGAGTGCTAAGCGATATGGAGATGGGGGATCACTGGTGAGCCGTCAGGCTGCCTCCTCCACTGTGTCACCAGGGGCCAGCTCAGGCCGGAACCGAGTGGCGACATGAGATAACACTGTCCCATAAAGGCAAAACCTGCACCAAGGCTGAGAGCATGGAACAAAGATCATGGAAACTCTTGACTCATTTGTGCCTGTCGTTCAATACTTTCCCAAAGCAAAGGCAACTGCTTTTCCTACAGTCAACCCTTTACCCATATAAGAATTACCTAACATCCTGCTGATCTCTGAAATTGTAAAGGATTGCTCTGACTCAGGTAGCCATAACCCTCTGCCTAGATCATCTGAACACAGCAAGATAAGTATTCTTTGGCTACAGCTATGCTGTGTTTGATCCTCTGTGAATGCAAAGCACAAGAACAATCACATAAAGAAAGGCAGGTCTATGCAGACACAGACATTTATCTATGGGCTGGGGCTGGGCTGGGCAGTGGCAAAACTGAGCAAAAGCACATCAAAAAAGAGCTACTGACCAATTAGTGATGTTAGCAGTACAGAAAGATAAACTCACCAAGTGAAATTCTGCTGAGAACAAGCCCTTGAACTACAGAGATCCTAAGAAAACATACTTTGAGGCACTATTAATTGACTGGTATTACATTAATACTTAGGAATCAAGGACCTCATGTACTACGTGCAGCTCAACTGTACCAACAACTGCCCAGACAGTTATTGCATCTAATCCCCTGGCATATGGGATAATTCCATCCTCAGTCAGCATTTTGCAGTAGATACATTCTAGTTTTCTCTTATGTGAGATGAGAATTATAAAGGATGCCATGGAACTCAGGGACTCCTTCCACATGCTACAAACCCTCTATGAATCTTTATGAGTTGGCTTATGACCATACAGCTGGCCAATTGGGCAGTGTATATGACACCCTCCTCACTTATCAGTACAATGAATCATTGCAAATACCCAATACAAAAGAAGATCAAGAAACAAATCTCTGAAAGCTTAGCTGTCCAGCAGAGGGAACTGAGGCTCATTTAATACACCTCAGTAAGACATAATGACAAAAGTCTCCAAGGACAGAAAGAAGTAAGAAATGAGAAATGGCATGGATCCAAGAGCTGGCAAACACTTGGTTGTCCATGCTAGCATGTTTGGACAGAGGTGGGTAGGTACCTGGGCAGCCAGCTGTGCTTGTCCCCTGTTCTTTTGATCCAAATTTTTTATCGAATGCTTTTGCTATGAGTCGGTGATTCCCACCCTTAAAATGAATAGGTTAGCCCCGTTTAATCCTGGAGAACTGCAGCTGTAAAGAGGAATTTAAACCTTCTACAGCAATTGAAGTTGGTCAAAGGAAATAGCATAAGAAACAGGTCTAGAGGAAGAAAACTAGGAACCTGCAGGGAAGAGGTGGCAGCCAAAACCCTGACTCCTCTGCAACCCTTGAGGAGTCTACAAAGCAGATAGATTTACACCTAAGCTGGAGATTGTGGCAAGGACCCTATGTCAAAGGGGTAAACATAAAGTGATTCCCATCTTCAGAAATCTACTTTCAGGAAAGCTCAAAAGGAAAAAGAAAATGTAAGGACACAGCATAATTCCAACTTCACCTTACTGCAACCCTACAAACTCTGTATTGCCTAAATCTATGCAATACCGTAGCACCATTCTTTTTCCATAGCTTTTGATCCTGACAGATTTATAAATAAGCTGAATAAATTCACTTTGGTCTGAAATTAGTGTGTGTATTCTAAGCATGTAGCCAACTGAATGGATACTAAAAAAACCCACCAACCACCAGAAAAAAAGAGAGTGATGGAGCCCTACTTTACCCAGAGAATAAATAAATGTGACAGTACAGGGACCTTTTCAGAAGTGTAAGTTTTTGCTGTTTCACTAACTGAAAACAGCTTTGTTGTAGTCCAAAAAATATATTTTTGTAACTACCCACATCTATTATAAATATTCACAAAATAAGCAAAAGGGGAGTGGGGAATAAAGAGATGACCAAGTTATTGAGGTTATGAAAGAGCTCTATCACTAGCATTATAGAAACTAAAATAGGGTTTGCATAAAGCTGGACTCTCTATCTCCACTAATCCCTGGAGTCCTGTTGATATCACCACTGTGTTAGAGAGCATCCTTTTATAGGCCTTATACACTCTTATGCCATATAGAGAGTAAAATCTTGGCTCTACTGAAATGAATATGAAAGATTTCATTGCTTTCATGGGAAAAGACATTTTAATCTATTACTTTCTTAGATTTCTACTTGACCTTATTGCGTTAGGCAAGTAATGAGGTAAACAGTAAACATTACTCTGGTGTGATGGGTCAGTTGAACAGAGCAGGCACTTATAGGGAAGGTAAACTCTGAGGTTCTAATATTACACCACCAGTTTCTGTGTATAAACTACACACCCAGAGAAGTGTATTTATACTTTACCATGATAAATCCTTCTTTTTTAAACACCAGACTGGAAAACGAGGAATCATGCTGTTGTGGTTTAACCTAGCAGGCAGCTAAACACCACATGGCTGTTCCACTCACTACACAAGCATACACACACCCAGTTGGATGGGGGAGAGAATTGGAAAAAAAAAAACAAAAAACTTGTGGGTTGATATAAAGCCACTATGATCATGGAACCGTAGAATAGTTAGGGTTGGAAAGGACCTTAAGATCATTCAGTTCCAATTCCCCTGCCATGGGCAGGGACACCTCACACTAGACCATGTCACTCAAGGCCCTGTCCAACACAGCCTTGAACACTGACAGGGATAGAGCATTCACAACTTCTTCGGACAACCCATTCCAGTGCCTCACCACCTTTACAGTAAAGAACTTCCTCCTTATATCCAATCTAAACTTCCCCTGTTTAAGTTTTAACCCATTACCCCTTGTTTATGATAGGACAGAAAAGGAAGGGAAAATAATAATTGTGATAAAAGAATATACAAAAAAAGTGATGCACAATGCAATTCCTCACCACCCACTGAACAACGACCATCCAGTCCCCAAGCAGTGGGCCATCACCCCCTGGCCAACTCTAACCAGTTTTATTGTTCAGCATGATGCCATGTGGTGTGGAATATCCTTATGGACAGCTGGGGTCAGCTGTCCTGGCTGTGCCATCTCTCAGCCTCTTGTGCCCCCAGCCTCCTCATTGGCAGGGCACTATGAGAAGCTGGAAAGTCCTTGACTTGGTGTAAGCACTGATCAGCAACAACCAAAACATCAGTGTGCTATCAGCATTATTCTTAATCTAAATCCAAAACACAGCACTATGACAGCTAGGAGGAAGAAAGTTAACCCTGTCCCAGCTGAAACCAGGGCACATGCCCAGTTTTTATAAAGCTTATGCAAGAAAAGAAAGTAAGATTCAGGACAAATACAGAAGCTGCACATGAACCTCTGTCTTCTACATGTCCAGGTTCAGGTGGTTTGGACTGCAACAAACATTGTAATGCCTGTGCTTTAAGACAGACAAACACATTTACTTATATAAAAATATACAGAGGTCATGTCTAAACTATATAATATATATAAAAATATTAATAGCCAGTATAGATGTATAAATTTTCCCGAAAACTATGAAAAAACCTTTGAGTACGCTTTGAACAATACTTACCCAGCCTGCAGCAAAGTTCTGTGTTTTATTTTGTAATCACTTCAAGAAGGTTTACATGTGTAGCTGAAGATATGCTAAATGGTCTGCTTGATAATTATGAAATACAGAATCAGGGCTTAAAGTTGCTCACTACTACCTGAACTCAGTCTGGCTACATGAGCACCACCTTTCAGGCACAGATACTTGCCCCTAGGAACAGTTTATATGAGAATAACATAACGTGTTCCAGCAAGGACTCTGGGACTGAGAACTTTTTTTCTTAACCAAGTTTTTCTTCCAGAATACGACTTATTCATATAAGCGCACCACAACTGTGCCACCACAACATTGGTTTAACTGAAAACATCTTTTGCTAATGAAGCATGGCATTTCCTTGTTGCACCACATTAACTTTGTTTCTTTGGATCAGGTAATTAAGGCCAATTGTCTCTTGAAAACAGCAAATTAATTCCTGACACTGTTGCACTTTCTAAGACTATCACATCCAGCTGTTGCACTAACAAAAAAGAAAACAAAAAGGAACAAAGATATTTGCACAAGATTCACCAAGCTCATTAAACCCTGTTTATAACCTGTATGTGCAGAATTCTGTAGGCAAATGGCAGGTAGCATGTAGTATTTAGTACAAATAGATGTAGGCTAGGAGTACCAAATCACTGACAGATTGTATGGTCCTTCATATCCCAACAGTCACAACAGGCTGGTTTTTGGCAGTGAATATCTTTAGGGCTGAGGGGAGTTACCTGAAACCATCTTCTCCACTTAAGGACAGTGGAGGACAGGACACACTGGGAACATTTCAGCAGTGGATGTGATGTCAAAATACAGCAAGTGCTTGGCCATTACAGGAGACAACACAGAGCCCAAATACCAAATCCGTCATGTGATGGCTTTGTTCATGTCCTGTTAGAAGTGTTCAGAAAACAAACATGCAAACAATCCCTTCTAAGATTTGAGGGGATATATCATGGGGCTTTTTCTTCCTTTTCTTCTAAAATGTATGGAGGGAGAATGCCTTGGCTCATGCGACTGCTCAGTAGAGCAGTAGTTTACACCAGAATGCGCAAGTCTGTGCTCTCATTCTCAGGTCAGGAGAGCAGGGCGTGAACAGGGAGCTTGTGCCACAAAAGGACTCTGCTCAAGCACCATTAGTCAGAAATATATGCAACCAACCTGTAAAAGAAAAATACGTTCACATGTACATGTACCAATATTCTGTGACCATCAACAATAAAGACAATAAACCAAAAAAGGAGACTAAATTCCATTGTTATTTGAAAAATGAGTAAAATAAAATAAAATTCAGTCTTTCTTCTAAATAACTCAAGGTTGTCTCCTAGAAGTCAGCAAGAAAGAACTCAATATGAAACAAAGATAAAAAAAATTATCTAGTCTCTGCTATGGTGTATTGCACAAAAAAAAATTCAATTTAGGGACTGTCTTTGGAAGTAAACCCAACCAGGTTCTCCCAGTTTTTTTTCTTTTACGTTCCCATGTCTTTGGCTTTCATTTTGAAGACTGAAGATGTTTGGCTCCACTCTGAGGACAGTGAGAGTAGCTTCAGGGTATTAGTGTAGCTACTCTGTTGGTATGAAAAAATGAGTAAAAGCCCTAGATAAAAAAAAAGCTGGTTTGAGATAAATGTCATGCAAGGGAAAGGGAAATTAATATAGGAGCAACTACATAATCTTAATTAACTATCACAGAAGTTTAAATGTCTGGTTCAGAGCTCACTTTCCTTCCCTTATCTTCTCCATGACCTCAGTCCTTATCACATTGGGTTTATCTGCTGGTGCCCATAGTGACATGCTGACTTCCAGAAGACTTTGCAAAACACTAACCTCATTTAGCCAATGCAAATGCCCAGCATTGTTCCAGGGACAGAACAGGCCTGCTGATGCAAAACTGCTCTGTTTATTTCAGGAAACTCATTGTTTCAATAAGCAACTTTCTTGTCTGGCCATTCTGCTCCTTGTTTCAGGATGTCAGTCAGTGTCAGAATTGGCAGTGCTGGGAAGATAAGATGGCTTGTAGTCTCACTGAGTTACATTGCAGCTCCACACAACTATTAATGCTCCCAGCCAGGCCAAACAACAAACAGAAACCAATTAAGAGTAGTTTACCCATGCAGCAGTATTTAAAATCTCACCCAGTTCTCTCTAAGGTAAAAAGTCCCTTTGTTCCCAAGCTGAGCAATAAGCCACTCATGTCAAATTGTAAGGTGACATGTTCTTTTAAATTATAAAGGGTCATTAGAAAATATGCATTTCTCATAGCTATTCAAAATCCCAGAAGGACACACTGTGTATATGGTTAACCTAAATAAAGAACATTGTCCCCAGAGCTCCAAGCCAGACTCCAACCATAGCACTTACAAATAGATTTCCCAAACAACTTCTGAATTTCTCCCTTTCTTTAACATCTAGCTCTGAACAAGAAAAAAATCAACCGTTTTAAAAGATCTGTCCTTGCTACGTATCCTTTATCACAAGGAAAGTGATTAGATACAACATTTGCTTTTGAAATAATACCTTATGTTTCTGTGTGACCTGTTGAGCCTGACCAGAGTATTTAACAACACCTCCAGAATTTGGACACAGTGTGATACTGTATATGCACATATAACCTCATATTGTTAGATTGCATTCCTCTGTTTTTATGGTAGGTTGGTATTTCTGGATGATCCCAAGGAAGTCACAGCAAAGATAAACTTTGATTTACAGACCTCATAGCAGCCTCCCCGTGTCTGAAGGGGGCCTATAAGGATGCTGGAGAGGGACTCTTCATTAGGGACTGTAGTGATAAGAAAAGGGGTAGCAGGTTAAAACTTAAATAGGGGAAGTTTAGATTAGATATAAGGAAGAAGCTCTTTATTGTGAGGGTGGTGAGGCACTGGAATGGGTTGCCCAAGGAAGCTGTGAATGCTCCATCCCTGGTGGTGCTCAAGGCTGGGTTGGACAGAGCCTTGGGTGACATGGTTTAGTGTGAGGTGTCCCTGCCCACGGCAGGGGGGTTGGAACTTGATTATCTTAAGGTCCCTTCTAACCCTAACTATTCTATGATTCTATTCTATGATTCTATGATTCTACATATTGTTTAGAACACATATGTATATATAAAACGTGTGTTTTATACAGAGATTAGTATTAAGAAACATATGTACAAGTATATACATACATATGTGTACATACATATATTTATTTCCAGTCCTGAAATCAACACTCCTATGGTACTAACCTCCTCTACACTCTGAGAGTTACACTGTGCTGTTGCCAGCTTAAGTCCATGTCCTGGGTTCAGCAGTACAGTCATGTTTCTCCTTCATGGTAGCTGGTGCAGTGCTGTGTTTTGACTTCCAGCCTGGGAACAGTGCTGGTGATACCGATGTTTTCGGTTGTTGCTAACTGATGTTTACCCTGACCAAGGACTTTGTGAGGCTCATGCTCTGCCAGGGAGGAGAGGAAGCCAGGAGGAAGCAGAGACAGGACACCTGACCCGGGCTAGCCAGGGAGGTATTCCATACCACAGCACATCATGCCCGGGGTGGGGGGTAACTGGGAGTTACCCGGAAGGACACGGGCTTCTGGGTGGGACTCGTTTCTTGGCCGGTGGTATCGTATTCTCTTCCCTTGTTTCTTTCTCTTATCATTGTTGTCGTTGGTGGTAGCGGTGGTGATTTGTGTTGTACATTGGTTGCTGGACTGTTTTTGTCTCAACCCGTGGGAGTTGCACTCTTTCGATCCTCCTCCCCGTTCCTCCGGGAGTGGGGAAGGGGAGAACCCCGGGGGGGGGCCTTGATTGCTCTCAGCCCGGCACCACCCACTGGGAGTGAGTGAACAAGCTGTCTGGCTAGGGTTTAAACCATGACAGTCCATCACTTAGGAGTGCAAAGACATTCACCATTTCAACCGAAGATAACCATGCCAGCAAACACTCACCTGTAAAGACAATCTATCTCTCCTCTTCCCAAAACCCTGCCCTTTTAGCAGCATAGCAAACATATTCATGGAGGTGATAAAGTACACCAAAGAACCAATTTTGCTGGTATAAGCCATGTCACCAGCAGGAGGTTTTGCTGGCAAAGTAAGACTTTGCGGCAGTAGCCGCCATCAGCTGCAGAAGCTGCTAAGCCAGAGTAGCCCGCAGCTTCAAATAACTCCAAGGTCTTCTAAAATCGGCTGCTGATTTCAGCAGTGCCAAACACTAACAACCCCCCACCATGGTTGCAATTGGAGTGATGAAACGTGCGATTTGAAAGATTGACTTCTCAGAGCAGCAGCAGCAGCTGAAGGAAGAGTAAAGGAGAATCTGGAACCACCTCAGGGACTTCTGGGGGCCCCTCAGTGTATAGGTTATGATTTTCAGGCCATGCTGAGAGCGTGGTAAAGAGCATTGTGCCTTCTATAAGTATAAAATGTATTTCTAACTCAGTGAAATAAAAAGTGATATAAAGTACCTTTGACATATAGGTGGTTCTTCTAAATCTGCTGGAGGTCTACTTTTTATCCACTGCAACCTCCATGTGTGCTCTCACTTCATTGTTCCTGCACTCACAACAGACAGAATAGGTTTCTCTAATAAAAGATTTTGTTAAAAGGTGGATATTTCCCCCTACCCCCAACCCTGCAATACCACCTAGCTGTCCCAAGTCAAATACAAAATCCTCCATGCTCTGAAATGTCCAAATATAATCAACAACAGCAGAAATAAAGTAATTTTTGGCGCATAGGACAGCAACTGCACAGTTATCCAAATCCTTGGGAAGAAGACAAAATAATCATGGAAGGACTCTTTTGGAAGCCATTTCATTTTCAGTCTAAATGACTGAAATAATTGCACATAAAAGCAATTGGTCAAGTGACAAACTAGCAGTTTTCATGTGGAATTATCCACTGTGTGTAAGTGCCCCTTATTCCTTTGTGTACTTTCGATTTTTAACATTACATGTATTAAATGCCTTTCACACTGGTCAGTTTATTTCAATGAGACTTCGGCAGTGATTTTATTGGTAAGCCAACATTCATGCTGAAAAACAAGATCCCATTTTTCTCTAGAACATGTTACACCTTCCTTACACTTCAGTTTGGAGTAAGGAAATGAATCTACAGTTCAAGGAAGTCTTCCCGTTTCTTGTCTTTCTTATCACTGTCAGCACAGGAAGTGATTCCCACTGTAGCCTGCAAAGCAACAGAAGCACAAGAAACCCATCCAGGACATCCTATCCTGTCCAGCTTCATGGCAAACTTTGTTCCACCAAAACATATTTTCTGCTTTAGTAGATGGTGATTCGGGAATTTTATTTAATTAGCATGAACATATAAAAGGGCAATCAGTTTTGGTAAAAATATTTAATGGAAAGTTGGTAATTGGAACAAACAAATTAAACCTGTAGTAAAGTACACATTCAGAAAGTATTTTCAGTTATTAACATTATAAAAGTTAAAGGAAAAACAATTCATTTACAAATATAGGCTTCTTATAGCCAGCTAAAAAGGATTTAGTGGGTTGACCAAAAGCCTGAATAGGCTCCATTGTTCAGAGCTAATTTAAACCATCCTGTGCAGTTTCAGTAATCTAAATGCCACTGGAGCTCAACAAACAGGGAAGATCTGCTTACTTGTCTCTGAGTTACATGAGAATCAGGAAACAGTTTAGGTTAGAAAGCATGCTTCACAGTTTCCAAAATAACATCCATTCCCATGTCTCCAATCAGCAGAGGAGCATCAAGCGTATACTTTGTCTCATTCTTTGGATTTGTTCACTCTCTGAAACCATTGCTGGGAACACTCTGTGATAAGACAGAAATGCAGAAGAATTTCTTTGCTGTTTGTGTAGGCCTCAGTTCCTCAAAAAGTGGGTTTTGTTGGAAACCCCCACACTTACTCAGAGTCCCTCTGACAAGGGTTCCTTGCTTGGGCTCTGGGATCTGCTGCATGGAAGTTCCTTCAGAGACATATAGGAGTCCCTGAATATTATTCTTTAACCTGTGGCTCTTCCACGCAGTAGACACTTGCTCCATATAAAAGTGAAGTGATTTTCTGGGGAGGTACTTACATTTTCACTTAGATTTAAGCATACTCTCAAATCACATCTGAATTCACAGTCATTTCCAGGCTTGAGTTACAGATGAGATGAGATAAACTCAAGCACAAGTGATCCCCTGAGCATTCGTTGGGGAATATCCCTTTTATTTTTTTTTTTTTTTTAAATTTCATTCCCATGGCTAAGATTTGAAAGGGAAATCAACAGAAAGAGGAATTAAATGGCACACAGCCATCTTCTGAGGGACAAGAGTGTGGGTCTATCCTGCAATGAATTCAGAAGGAAAGATTAATTTACCAGAGAGAAGCTGGCCATTATTATGCTCAGATAAAGTGATAATTTAGATCTTAATATCTGTGACTCTTTGCTTTCCACAGAAAACCCCTATACTCCTAACACAAAAGGTGTCTAAAGAACTTACTTTCCATAAAATGCATGCACAGCCTTCCTTACAAAACTGTAGAAAACTGTTCATTAACGTCCACTGGAGTAGTCATTGGCAGAGAGTGAACAGGACAGGTTAGCTCCCTGCATGGAAACTAGGGAAAGGAGTAAGTGTTGGAGGAAATAAGACTTTGGAGAAAACACACAGAATCTTTGTGCATACGGGAACAAAGCCCATTAAGGTTTCAGCACTTCAGTATGTGAAGTTCATTGTTGCAACTTAAGTCCCAAGATGGAACAGAATGAAATGAAAGATTCATTTGTGCTTAAAATGGGAAAGAAACGTAAAAGGTTGTAAAATTTAGGTATAAACCCCTCAGTTTAGGAGACAGGACACTTAACCCATTTCATTGGAGAGACTGAGGAATTAAACAGATCTAGCCCTAGAAA
This sequence comes from Pezoporus occidentalis, assembly GCF_034315485.1. Lineage (NCBI taxonomy): Eukaryota > Metazoa > Chordata > Aves > Psittaciformes > Psittacidae > Pezoporus > Pezoporus occidentalis. The sequence continues at coordinate 11,475,018 of NW_026914940.1, read as the reverse complement.
AAGATACTTACAACCTTCAAGGGCAGATAAACGAACATAAACCAAGCAACATAATGTTGACAGCAATCAGTAAAGAGCCATGCAGAGACTCCAAGTGAGCAATCCAGATTGAAAGATAGAGTGATACCTACTGAGAATCCAGATACCATTAAGGGCTCTGCCAGAAGAAGGGTGAAAGAATGTGAACACATTGCACAGACTAAGGGGGTCAGCTTGACTTCTCAGTTGGCCTGTTGTGTACCAAGCAATGATGCCATAATGATATGGCAACTGGAGATCATGGTATCTACCTGTGACAAACCCTGACCAGGTGCCAGCAAGTGAATGACAGGCTAAAGGCTGATGAACTAAGTCCACCAGGACTGAAGTCACCAGGGCGCAATGCCTAGGAAATTCTGAAAGACGTAAGTAATTGGGAAATACCTGGATGAGAAAGCGTGTAACGAATCCAGCAACCAACAGGAGCAGCCAACTGTATGGACTTTGTGCACAATTACCAGAAGCGCAGGCTCCTTGAGGCAGTTAAAGCGAAGTGAAGAAATATGGTGGAAAACCACCAAAAAATAGACATTTCAAAAAGTAAGACTGATCAAAATAAAAGCATTTGTCATAAAACACCACTGCCTTACAGAACAATTTGGGTGAACATGTGAACATTCAGGAGGAGTGTAGGATCAGTGGCTGTGTAAAGTCAGCCTACAGCATCTACTAGTATAGCATCAACAGAGAAAGGAGAACAGTGTGATCAGAAAGATGCTGGGGTGAGGATATCTGTTGCAATATTTAGAATGGAGGGATTCCCTCCCCTTGCTTTGGGTGAATGGCACAAGTTTTATAAAGTCCTGACTAAAAGCCAACCACAAGCATCTGCAAGCAGATGAATTTTATGCAGACTCCCCAGCCAGGAAAGCAAGAGAGATTTCTACCTCAGAGACCTGCTGCTGCATAGATGCTTCACGGCAACTTGTAAGGCTCTTCCCAGGACAAGGTTACCCAGATTGCAACAATTCAAAGGCCATCTTACAAGAAAACCTATCCTGCTACATTATATTTTACCACATGTACAAGTTGTATGTGCAAGGCAGAATTTAATTTCAAGGTGGTTTAGCAATAATCTCACAAAAATTAAGATCTGACATCATAGAGAGATGCGCCTACTCTATAGTCTTGAATACTCCTCTTAAAACAAACTACATACATACCATGCACTAACAAAGAGGTTTTGCAATAAAAGCAAAGATTTGACAGCTTTCTGAAATCTCAAATGGATATTGTAAGACAAGATTAGAATTGGCATATCCTCTCTGTATGTCAAGAAGCAATATTGCTACAGTGGATTAAAGCTCTGATTCAGAAAAGTGGTTTGCTGGCAGCATGCAGGTATTAACTATGGCCAGGAAACTGAAACCAAATTTTGTAACCTTATTTTGTAACAGCAAGAGGCCACAGAAAACACAGCAAAATTCAACCCACTGGTGCCAAACGGGAATTTGAGTACACAACAAGGTTAACAATAAAGCAATTGGAAAGCAGAAACCATAGTTAAAAAATCTGATTGCAAATTCAAAATACAGACAAAAAAGAAAACCACAAAACAAAAAAACAAATGCTGATTTATATTCCTACACCATGTCCCAGGTACCTACCAGTGATGTTTCAAAGAACGATGACTAACAGCACGTAAAAGTCAGGATAACACAGGAGACTCACGTCCTTTGTCAACATACAAGTTATGTTTCTGAATCCAGCCTCATACAGCTACAAAGCAACTGTAAGGCGCAACTGTCATGTGTCCTTCAAGGTAACTTCAGATTTAATGGAGGTAAATCTGAAAACAACTGCTGAATAACAAGAGAAAGACCGAGCCAGGATGAGATCCAGGAGGACTAAGACAGAGATGTTTTCAAAGGAAATAAAATCTACCTGAGCAAAAGATACGTTTTTGTCGGCCAGTCACCCTCCAACAGAACAAAACCAGAAAAAGATGGGATCCAGTTTGGCACCAGGTATAATAAGAGAAATGAGATGTAAGAGAGAGTTTGAAAGGCAAGAAAAACACCCAGCAGTTAAAGGACCAGGTGGAGTAAGTGGCATCCTTATAAGACCACATATGTGCGCATGTGCTCCCACACCAACAGTTCCCGGGGCACTAAAAGGCCTAAAAATACTATGACAAAATGAGGAAAAATGGAAGCTGGAGGGGGGGAATGGTAAAGTAATACTCACAAAACAACAAACTGAGAAAATTAGGATAGATGAGAACCTGTGGTTTTTTAATAGCAAAACTTTAAAAGTCATAGAAATGTTAAAAAAGTTCCAGAATGGGTCATTTTTCTTCTTAAAAAGAAAATGTAATGAACAACATATTTTTCATGAAAAACATATGTCTTTCTGACGACTGCAGTTCAAATTCTGCAGAGGCTTCAAGTGAAACCAAACCTGCAGCCTTTGTTTGTTACTGACGTTTTCCAAGCCTCAGAGAATCATTTACAGTGTCAAAACAATGTAAGTACGGGTATTCCCCCATTATTCCCATTTTACAACAATCTAAAAAGCAGTAAGTTTGCACTTTTTGCTGTTAACAAATCACAGAGCCATTAAAAGCAAATGGAGGAAATAAAAACACAAATCTTCAGCATTATGTATTCAAGTCACCTCCAACCCCACCCACCTAAAATCACACACTCTATGGGAGTTGGATGCCTTCTGGTGCAGCAAGACCTGCAGGATCACTGTTTCTCCTATGTAGGAATTGACTGCCAGCACCTTCATTCTGTTATGCTAGGCTATCAGAAGCACAAAAGAAAGCAGGGAATGGATTTAAAAGACTGCTTCAGGCTGCTTTGAAAGACCCATTGGCACCTAGCCCTAAGGGCTCTGGTGGCCCAGGGGCCTTCAAGACATGCTCCAGAGTTTGTTGAGGCACTAGGAAGCTCCTGTCAGGTCACCTTGTCTGGTGAGGAACACGGCAGGAGTTGAACACATCAAGACTGAAGCTATCCAAAGGCGCACCTTCAAACCACCCACTTTAAAACCATCGTATTGACTGGAGTCCTGCAAACAAGAGACATGCAGAAAGAGAATTTACAGGCATGGGAAAGTAAACCAGAATGAGACTTCAAAGGCCAATTAGAAAATCCCCTCATTTGGAAGCCAAGCCTCCCTTCTGCCAAGACCATCCCTGACAGATGTTTGTCATGAAATCTGCATGAGAAGGAGCTTTCGCTGGCTCCTTCAGTAGCACGCCGCAATGCTTAAGTGAGCTTATGAAAAATATATTCCTAAAATCTCACCTGAAACTTCTTCAATGAAAGATCAGTTGCTTCTTGTCCAGCCCCCAGATGTTCACAGAACTATTTCTCACCAGCCTCTTCATAATAACTTTATACATATCAGAGAGCTGTTATCATGTCAGCTGTAGTCTCTGTTCCTTTAGACTAAACAAACCCTATCATTTAAAACTTCCTTCAAAGGTCATGCTTTCCAAGACTGTTTTCATCCTTGCTCCCTTTCCCTGGACTGAAACAATTTGTCTGTATCTTCATAGATGTGTGGGCCTGGAATTCGGACATAGAGCTTCAGCTGAGAGATAACTAGTGCCAAAATGAGTGAAAAAAATTACCTCCAGTGTCTTATACACAATCCTTAGGTTAATACATATTGGAATGAAACTTACTGATGCTCTGGGAAAGAAAAAAAAATAGAAAATAAAAACAAGAAAAGAAAAAAGGCATTAATGAATTGATCGAGTAACTATCGATCTAAGCATCGGTCTGTGTACACACATTGTTTGCATACGGAAAACAGTATTCACATGTGCAAGGACTTTTGTCTTATAAAGATGAATTCCTTTCAGTTATATTTAATACAGACCAAGGCTTTTCAGAAGTACCTGTCAAAAGCTGGACTTCTAAACTGCTGTTTGATTGCTGCTGTATGATTGAATTGATCACACACTATCAAGATGAAGTAGCACCTAGCTCTGCAATCTCATAATCACTGCAGGCCTTAAGTGCAGTCTTTGAATCTTAATTTTAAGCACGTTTCATTCAGAACTGAAAGCCAAAGCACTACTCTGTGGTGTCCTGTTTACCATTTACCATATCCTAAACTCTACAGCCCAGGTAGACAGACTTGTTTTCTTTTCCAGTTCTCACACAGAAAGCTGGGGAGCAAGTGCTCAATTCTTGCCATCTCTCAGCACCAGGTCCTGTTACAGTTAACTTTAGATGAAAAGAGGGTCAAATTTAAAGATATCTCAATATAGAAAAACAAATATCTCTTAAAAGTCCATCAAAGTTAATGCTTGGGAATTGTGAAAACAAGTCATCCTCTTGGGAAGGACTGGAGTTAAGCTAATGATCATGACTAATCTTTTTTAGTCAAGGCACTTCTACTACTCCTGGGCTTAGACAGATGATGTTTAAATAGTTGCTGGAATCCCCTTTTATCTGTTGTCTGAAAAGTGATAAATCTTCTGATATATTCCTATGACACTCCAGGAAAAGAAGCTCTGAGAATTAAGATCCCCTAAAACTTACACAGGGGATTTTTTCAGAGCTGAAAAGTTATAGGTTTTCTCTGGTAATGCGACCACAGCTTGCCAATAAATCTTACTGCTCTTCATAGAAACATCCGGGTGGCTTGAACAGCTGGGGAGGAAATGCAGCACTTACAGTGACTCCTGCTCTCTGCTGACACACTGTACTTCTTCCAGGGTTTCTCATCACAGTTGTAAGGACTAAAATATACAAACAGTACCAGCAGACCACACTCAGTATCCCTTCCTCAACCCCCAGTCCCATATTTTGCATCAGTGACAATAAACTAAGGGTGGCAACAAACCGATTCAGCCGGGGGGAATGGTCAGTGCTCTCACAATGGCCCACTGCACTGGCACTACCAATACAAGCTTATGACATTTGTTAGCAGAAGTTTGAACTCCAAAGTACTGCAGGTTTGGGAGTGACAGACTCTGTGGCTCCTGAAACTACTCTTCAAAAATAGAGGGTGGCAAACTCTTACTGAAAAAATGGAATTATAATTCAATTCTTCTGGACAATTCTTCAGACTTTAAAGCACCTTTAAAGCTTTATTTGCTTTTGCAACTTGCATTGCATTGCAGTAGCAGTTGCCATGTGAATAGAAGAAATTCTGCACGTTGCTGGTAGAAGACTGAAGAACATCAAGCTACATAGCTGTCACTAAAGCTACAGCTTAATGCTCAAATTCACTGCAGTCTTATTTCTTTAGCTAAACACCCCTTCGTTATCTGAAAACCTAACATTAAGGTTGCTGTACTGTAAATCTCAGATCACAAGGTCTTAATTAGAATTTGTAATGTCATACTTGGTGAGTAGATAAATCACACAGGGAGATGCTTACCTTCACATACCATGGGCAGGAGGAATTCTCAATAGCTGCCTTTATTAGAGCAAAGTTGGCAGCTGCCAGGGCTGAGACAACACGCTGGCCCTTCGTATTCAGTAGCAACAAAAATACTTCCCTCTGCCTGATAGGTTTCCATGGCACAATGATTTTGAAATAAAACAGTAAGTCCCCAACACCCTCACCCCCACCCCCCCTTGCACACACTGTTCCTGGACATGTTCCTTTAGCAATATTGTGCAGGTTTGACATTGAATACTTATTTGGAAACATTCTGATCTAAACTCCTGTCTGTCTTTACTTGGGTTTTTTATTGCTGCCAAACAGTGAAAACTTGTGTCCCAAGGAAGCTTTCCTAGTGTTAGCTTTCCTTTTCTCTTCTTTGGAAGTGAAATCAATTGCAGAAAACCCTTCAGCTTTCCATTCAGTCCTCTAGAGGGATTTAGCAGAAACAATATTTACATGCAAGTTGATGTATATGCTCTATCAAATGTCGAGCGTAGGAACAGAGTGTAACATCATAAAACGGAAGATAGAAGACAAAATTCTTCACCTGTACTGCCTAGAGAATTATCGCTGATTTTAGCAGGTTTACCTCAGCAATGTCCGGATTAGACCTGGGCCTTTTTTACATTCACATTATGAAGAATTCACCTAAATAAACATGTTGTTTTATAGGCCACAGGTTTCCTACCTGACCTCTACCCACTGGCCCAGAAGGGTGTTGAGTGTCCAGCTGGTCCTCTCACATCTGTCAATCACATCTGGATGTCAAGATATCCCAGGTAATTTCAGATTAGACTAATTGCTTACACTGAAGCTACCAAATCTCATTCCTGGTACTCAATAGATAGTCCCTAGTTGTAGACAGATGGTTACACACCTTTATCTGTTTGCACACACAGGCACGCACATCCCCTTTACAAGATTACACGCACTCCGCTGCAGCTGACACTGCTCTGAGGCATTATAGGAGCTTCCAGATTGCTCATCCGTTTTGGGTTTAGTGTTTAGTGCATTATATCAGTATTTTCCTGGTTTTTCCTTTATATTACTGTGATACAACAAGGAATCCCATCTTCTTGCCTACCTTGTGTCATGCCATGCAGATAAACAAAACACTTGTTTATCTCCTAAGAAGAAAAGTAACTGTTACAGCTGAACCCAGGACTGTCAGTGCTGTGAATTTTCCATAGGCACATAAAGACAAGCACTGAAATAGACAGTATCACATAATAAGTGGCAGATAAGCATCTTCCAAACAGACAGGTCTCATTTATTCTACACATTTCCCAGAAACTGTGTGTTGTGTGCACACACATGCAATACCACAGAGGAAATTCTTGTTTATTCTTGTTTCAAGAAGTGTCTCTTCCAAGTACATGTGTAAATCTGTTTTGAAAAGTGTGTAAGGGATCACACTGGCAGAATAAGCAAATTCAAAACTCCTCCCAACAACAGTCTGGGAGCCAGGAAAAAAGGAAACCAGCACATGTAGCTTACCTTGAGATTACTTTTTTCTGGTTTAGTCCTGTCTCATTTTTCTATTATGAATTTTTATTTCAATCTTTATCATCTTACAAAAGGCAGTAAATGAGTTCTTTGGAAAAAAATTCTTTAGAAATTTCAGGAAAGGATATTATAAGTCCCGTAACACCTCACCTTCTTCTGAACTGCATCCACTTTCCAGTTTGATGGACTCCAGCTGGGAACTTGTTTGAACTTGAATAAAAGGGAAGGATTTTACCATTTCAGTGCAATTCAGTCACAGTTCTCCACTAAAGATTAGTCTTCCCAGTCCATCACTGAAGGGGCTTTTCATGCAATTTTTCTCCAATATGAGGAACTCCTTTGGCTCCAGGCTTAAGGGTCTCTTACTTAAGGTTATTTATTGCACACCCTGTGGGAGCTTCTGAACATTAACTGCTCAAACTTGGCAGAAGAGAACTGGTAGATTTTCCCTCTCTATGGAAATTTCTATTGCATAAACCCACATTGTTGCAGAAGTCCCTCTCCTGGGAATCTCCATCTCAGAGGAAATGTGGGACAGCTGTGACCTGGCATGTTGTTTCCATCTTCTTCTGGATTTTATTCATGGTTTATAAAACTTCCAGCAGTACAGTTGTTCCTAAACAGAATAGAAGATTGAAACCTTACTCTTGCATGCGTATCTTGAAGGATTTCATGAGGAGTGCAGACAGTGACCATTTCTTGGACACCATTTGGATCCAGTCATCTCCCATGTCTTCTAGGATACTGCTGACTGACTCTAGGTATCAATGATTGTCACACAAGCTCAGTGGCCCAAAGAAACTATTCTTCAAGCACATGGCAGATGAAACTTAGCCTAAGATCATATGCCTGGGGCGGCTGGTTGCCATTTACTTTTAATTATATTGTGCCCACTAAATGCTTTTGAAGATTTAATGTCCCCCTGAAAGATTAACAGCAACAAAACAGCCTACAGAGGAATAACCTCTGAACTATGTTTCAGTACTCCCAAATGAAACACTAGGATGTTTCTATCTGTCAGGAACAGTCACGATTTCTAACTAGAAACTGATTATTCCATCTATTAAATGCTGAAGTTTCCAACAATTTTCTTTATAGTTGTGGTTTCGTCACTTCTGTAGATTTGACACCACATGCAGAGACAGCAATTAGCTGCAGTCATGCATTTTAAAAGGCACTGCATGCTCCACATCTCAGTGTGTCACAAAGCTGACCTTTAGTTAATATTAACAAATAATACTAGTTATTTCACATGGGTAGTATTTGGAATAGTATTTAAGTGTAATGACTCTTCAAATAAATACATGTATGTATTAATAGCCTATATGTGTTGATATATATGGATGAATGCAACCTATTTCTCCACTTCTATGCAAAATGGCACAAGAAATAAGCAGTAGATACATTATACATGATCCAGCTTCTGTAGCTCTCTGGATGAATGGTAGTAGGTGGTTCTGAGAGACATATAACTTCATTATACGTAACCATTTAGTGTGAATGAGAGGGTTAAGCATGAAGATAAGTCTTTTAGATTACACTTATCAGTTCCCTTCAGATTTATTTCTGACATTTACAGCAGAAAGTTGAATCAATTTGAATTCTCATGAAATACGAACCTGAAGATTCCGAATTATGTGAGAGTACATACTCCTAGTGTCACAGTTAGCCGACAGAATTCTTCACAGTTGGCTTGTCAGATCTCTCTGAGACTCAGAAATAACATAGTCTGTGGTTATGCACCTGGAGAAAATAGAAATAGATTATGAATTTAGGAGCTAAAGTAACATTTGCATTTGTACTTCTTGGCTTAAGTATATAATATAATATATATTCTAGTATATTGAATAATATACAGATTATCAGGTTACAGACGAGAGATGCTTTCTATTTATATTATACACTTATTTTGCATCCAATCAAGAGATTTTAAAGGGCAGCTCCTGGACAGCACACTCCATACAATTTGATATTTGAAAATCTATTCAAAATTTAGGTTTTGTCAGCAATCCACATAAAAAGTCACTGTCATGAAAAAAACGCTTCAAGCAGAAAAGTGTTTAACAGAAAGCATTTAAAGCAACTCTGGAGTTCTCAGCTGTTAAAAGGTAAATCAAATTAGTTGCTCCATTTAAGTTGTAACTGAAAAGCAAAACTGGCAGGCTGTATTTTTGCAATTACAGATGAATAATAGCTATGCAGCCAGAAACAATGCAGTCCTATACATCTTGATCATAAATATGGATGTACTTATAATGACCTATTCTCAGATGAATACTTAATCCTCTTCCATCACGGTTTGTTTAGCTGCACATAAAAGACTGGTACACAGCACAAAGACACCGTAACATTGTAAAATCTGTAACACTGCAACCTCTAGGAAGCTGTCATCACTTTAATTGCATATTTAGGAAAACATTTTTCAATGTGACACATTTTGCAACGTTTCAGAACAGCTCTGACAAACCCTAGAGCCAAACAGTTCATCCTGCAAGTGTTGCCAGCAAGGTTAGTGAGGGGTTTATGATTCCTGGACAAGAGGATGCAGGCAATGGTCCTGCTGTGATGGAGGCGGGAGGCCATACTGGGAAGTTCTGAGTGTCCTTCACTCCCAGTAACTTGCACTCCCATTGGAGGTAAAAGGGCCAAATCTGCTTTCCCTGATGTAAATAGAGGGGGAATTAAGAAAACCACCTGCAGCAAGCAATTGAGAGCACAAACTGATACTTATCAACAGTGATTTATCTGCTGTTAACTCCTGACTGCCTGTTCAGCACTGTAACTGTGGTGTGAATTGGTTTATCTCCCTCCCTTGAATGGAGCCACTTTGGAAGTTCATCAAAGAAGAATATGTTTTTCTGGGAATGAGGAAATATTTTTCCAGCTACCCCCTTATGGAATTCTCTAAATGGAAATATTATTCTTTTCTTATATTAAGACTATGTTAACAATTTTAATTTTTTCAGACTGTAAAATTATCTGACTTAATCAGTTCTCACTCCTTCATAGGGCACATGCTTTTTATTAGTTTCATTATTATTGTTCATCTGTCATTGTCCTTTGCTAAATACATTCCAATATGGTACTGAGCCAAATTCATGGCTCCAGCCATCTGGGATATGACAAATGCTTCATTGGATAACTCAGAAGTTTTTCTTTTAAACCAGCTTCCACCTTCTTTGCAACCTTTGGAGTTGTGTTATGTGCAAGCCCAGATTTGCTATTACCCAGCTTCTCTAAGTGAGCTTTATAGGCCATGGATATGTGTGCCTGCTTTTCTGGGAAAGCCGTGGATGAGTAGGAGCTCATTCTCTGCACAGATGTGGCATTTGGCCAGCTGTATGTCCTGGTGTGTCTGGTATTATTTGGGTTTCCAGATCACAGTGGTCTTACACAGTAGTTAACATCAGGTGCCTAATTTTCAATGTCAGACATGCAAGGTTCAAAGGCTGTTTTTTGTATTTTCCAAGATAGCAGTGAGTGTGGAGCTCCTGGAGTGAGTAGCTTTAGAAAGGCTCAGTTTACAAAGTTCTGCTTAGCATTCCTGGAGAATTACTCCCTTGGCAAAAGCAGAAAGCATAAGCCAACAAGGTGCCGTGTCCCTTCCCAACCAGCATTTCTATCTCAGTGATTGTATTTTCACACATGTAGCACGGAATAAACTTCAGCCTCACCTCCATGGGAAAATAGGACCTATCCAACTCAAACAGCAAAATACAGTGCAGCAGTGGCAAGCTATTCACGAGCAGGACTCAGCGTACCTGGAAAGATGTTCTGGAGAATCAGGTGCTGGTGTGGGTTAACGCTAGGGCTTTATGGTAAGAAGAGCTATTTCAGACACCACTGTTATTACAAGGCAGAGAAGCTGCTGAAGCTATCAACACAAATATATCATTGCCCACAAAATTTATTCCATGCCACTTTAATGAAGAGCAGGTTTTCCCTCTCAATTACTACATGAAAATAATGACTCCTTTTGGTCCTGTCCACCAAATGACAGGGAGATAATATTATGAATCCAAAAGGCAGAAGGTTTCCATAATGCTTAACAGTCTGAACTGCCTTATTATTATCAATCCCATGGTCAGGAAAAAAAAACAGAAAGATCAGATACCAACCATTATGCATACTTACACACATTAAACATCCTGAGACTGTATCAGTCAGGCATGTCTTTGGCCAATAAGCTGGGCACAAACACATCCTTAAGAGTGGGTTTGATTTACTGACTTTCCAACTAGCCTTATATATCAAGAAATATCTGCTCCCCAATAATTGCTGCTTTTTGGTTCTACAGGGACAACACATCTATGCACAGAGCAGCTCCTCTGTTCCTTCAAGTTTGGCACCTGAGCAGAATTTACAAAAGGAAGTGAAGATCTGTCACTACTGAGATAAATGTTAACATCAGAAAGTTGCAAATACCATCTTCTACTTATTTTTCTCCTTTTGTGTCTCTGCACTCTTGAAAGCAGGTGCTCAATGGTTCCACAATGTCTGTTTTGTTGGCTTTTTTTCTACTGTAAGCAAGGTCTTGGAAAGATACACAAGTTAAATTCTGCAGAAGATGGGAAACGACAGCAGACATTAATTCTGAACTTCTTAGGCTGACCAAGGTTTTTCAAGATTCAGAAGTTCAGGTATCCTTTGTCAATTGAATTAAACTGCAAGGTTAAAAATGCACTTTCTCTCTTCCACCCCCTCCCCCCCAAAAATTATATTTCCTTACATAGCAATTATTATATTTTCTCACAGTCTTATTAAACAATCAATTTATTTGCCATTCTTTAATTCTGCCTATCTAAAAGAAAGTAAGAATTTCCATAAGACAGTTAAAACATGAACAAACCTAAACAACTCATGGGGTTAGAGACTTGAACTGGATAAGTGGGTATCCTTTTTGAACCACCACATCTAGGAGCGTTGTCTTCTAAGGTGTGTATCTTGTAAGCTGATATCTGAACCTCAGAAAAATGTAAGAAATATGTATACAGATGACTGGAAATCACAGTTATTTTTTCCACATTGTGATCAGGAGATCCAGCGCCTTCCAACCTGAGATATGCATGTGGAATTTAAATCTGGTGTCTTTTTTATTTTGAGATGCAAACCATAGTGTTGCAGGAAACCTTCACTGCCAAATTCTCACAAACTAGAAAATTCAGCTGATACTGGAACTGATGACTTCTTTGGTGGACACATACATACTGCTCCACCTGGTGAAGGGAATCTCCATGTAAATAATATAACTACGTTCAGAGGGCAGAGAGATTGATTTTACCCCTTCCAAACATCAAAGAAAGAACCAGCATGCTGTTCACTGCACCAGTAAGAGGAATGTCTCAGTGAGACACTGAATGGGCAGATGTTAGCATTCAGACAAAGTAGATTGTTTTGTTTTGTGGGTTTGTTTGGGTTTTTTTTCTGGCAATGAATGTAAGGTAACAGAGGCACCACAAAAGAGATAGTAAGATCATTCCTGAATGTGCAAAAACAGATGAAAATTGCTCCAGGACAAGCTGAGTTCACACCATCAGCACATTTTATACTGCAGAAATAACAGTCAGAAATTCTGTAGTTGTTAACAGCAGAGGAAGGGGAGGGGGAAGCAATAGCCAGAGGCAGTTTACCAGCAGAGCTAAAAGCAGCTGCTGTTCACCTCTTTCCCACCTAGCAGCATCTTATTAAGCATTTAAGCTTGTCATCTGCAGCATCCAACACTGAGGGCCACCTACATCAGCAACTGCTCTATGGAGGCGCTTGGACCTAGCCAGCACTAAAACAATCTGCCAGCATGATCTTTAAAAAGTTCACTACACCTGGGTGCCAGGAAGTGAGAAATACTCAGGCATTTTACCAGAGTATTTCTATTTTGTTCTGATAAATGGTATAAAGATGGTCAAAGCAGATATCCTTTGATAGCATATGAGTCTACTGCAGACAGCACCAGCATCAGCACCCACCTGCAACCCACTCCAGGGGGCTGGTATGCCCTGTTGAAAGACAGATGATATGCGGATGATGTGAGTTCTCAAGCATCAGAGAGGGGTCTTACAAATACTGGGCGAAATTACCTCATCTGTGAGTTTTATCTCTCAACTAAAATGAACCACATTTTTTTCTGGCTTATATTCAGCCACACAGCTTGGTGTACGCCATGGAGCTGCTCTGCTCCAGGAGACAATCTTTATTTCTGAGGTCCCTTGCCTGCCTTTGGAAAGCTCAGCTCCTGTTGAGTGCATCGATGTGAACTTTAGAGTGGGTATCACACACTTTGAATCTCAGGCACTCAGCAATCTGGTAAGCCACCATGGTTGTATTATTGCCATGTAAGAGGAAACAAAAATTATAGAAGGTACAAGTGAGAGCATATAAGATATTTGAAATGTAACCAGAAGGGTTACAAAACACTGCCTGAGAGGAAAACACTATTGTTGAAAGGTAGATCAGATCCAAAGATATTCTCAAAGCATCTGACTTCAAATAAGGTTTGAAGGTTCAAATAAGATGCATTAACACCCAAGCAACTCGGAAACTGGACTCCTAAATCATTCTGGCATTTGAAAAATATCACTCTGAGCTGTTGCAAAGCTTCTTCTGTGCAACTAGAAGATAAAATCAATACCTCAAGAGTAACGTAGAAAGAAAGACTATTAAAATAACAAATATAAAATGAGAAAATGTAGTATGTGGTACCTAATCACAAAACGGCTACTTCATAACTACAGTAATTTGTGCTTCATTTAAAGACCTGACACACTGAAAAGACGTGTTAGGAAAAAACTCCTAAGAGAATTGGTTGCTGAAAGAGTCTATTTCTTTGAAGCTCTATTTCAGAACTGGGGTATTTCTTTGGGTTACAGAGTCTGTGGGTTGTGGTGTCTTGTTTGGGGTCTGTAGCCATCCCAAGAACCAGAGAACCGGGAAGCATCAAGTGTTCAACAGCAACATTAGAGCACCAAACAACACTAATAAGTGGAACTTCATCACACCCCTCTGAGTTGTACACTAGAGATACTTGCATGCTTAAAATTAAGCGTGTGTGTAAGTGTTTGTAGGACTGAGGCCAAAGGTTGCAACAGCAGCCAAGGGAATACCTGCCCAACCTCTTCAAGGCAAGGATATTTTGTTTGTAAAAGGATATTTTAACCTTCAGAGGCCATGGACTACGTAGTGGTAAAGCGACCTTTAACTTCTCCAGATCGAATGTTTATACAGGTGCTCTCATTTCCTGAAAGAGGAGCAGAGGTTTCAATATTATACAAACACTATTAATTTAAATATTTTTCCCACCTGCTGTTTCATGCCATTGAAAATAAATATATTTATCATTTTTACTGAGAGCCATGCACATAGAATAAGATTGTGAAAATGCCTGTTATCTGGTGGAAGTTATCACAATACATGTATATAAAGGAAGGCACCTTAGTTGCTGTCTAGCTTGAATTCTAGAGATCATATCGGAAATGTCACAGGAAAAAGATCAGAACTTTCCTCTAAGAGTTATGAGTTCAGTGGCTGCAGATTGAGTGAAAGAAGACCAGAGGTCCTGAGGCTGGGATTCCTGTGGTTCCTAAGTTCTGAGACTGACACCAAGGGGATTTCCTTGTCCCAGTTTGGTGGCAATGTCAACAGTCTGAAGCAAGAACACCAGCTTTCCATGGGAAATCTCTCTGCTACAAAAAAAAATCTCTCAATTGCTCCCACTCTGCCTGTTTGGAGCTGATAGAAACAGTTTTCCACATCTCTTGGCAATGATCTGCTTTTCCTCTAGCTCAGGACAACCAAGTGTCCCAGCCAAGAGTCTCCTTCCAGATCACTACCACTGTGGAATGCTGTGTGGGGCTGTGCTGAGTGAGTGTTAGTTGCTGCATTTGCTTTTCCTGTAGATCCATTTAGCTCAAGTCTGGAAAACACACAGACATAAAAGCTCTGAAAAATGCCGCATGTGAATGATTTCACTTCCACCCATGTGCTCTGAGCCCATTAATAGTGAGATGTGATTCTGGCTGCCACCTTGCCAACTGCGGACTGGGTCTCAGACTCCGATAGGTGATTTAAAACAGATGCTTAGAAAAGCACCGTGTGAATCGTATAAGGCTCATTTGCTAGCCAGGTTGAAAGTTAAAGCAAGCAATCAGGTTGTGTTGAAAACCCAGGCAAACTCAGTAGTGGGGTTTCCTCGAGTGGTAAGTGAGAAATAAGAGTCCTCCAGAAACTGCATTGTGGGAAATTTCTTTCATTTAATTTGCAGTCTGTGTCAGTTTCTGCAGCGTCTTCCCATATCAGACTGGAAACATGAAATCTTTGAGTAATGCTTGAAACTCACACGTGTGACACCAAAGTGTTTAATGACCATCCCAAACATGCTGACCATCCTCAGCTGGAGGTTGGGGCAGAAGCTGTTAAAGAATGTGGAGCCTAAAAATATCACCCACAAGACCAAGACATAGGTTTCATGGGAAGAACAGGTTAATCTTGACATGGGGAAAAGATTTCTGCTTGAACAACTACTGACAACCTGCCTGGTGCTAGGCAAAGCCTGGAAGATGGCTGGACACAGAGTCCTCCACATCACGTTGTTTCTGATGGGACCTTGAATGTTTTGGAGAGGTGTTACTGTCCTCAGCCCTGTAGAGCACAAGTGGCATGCAGAAAATATTAGGGCAGCCTGGCTCAGTCTAAAATAATCATCTCTGAGGAAAACCCGTGTAGTACTCTGTGCTAAAGCAGAGTCATGTGAATATTATATTGAACCTCATGAGACATCCATCTGAGGAACAGCAGCTGGGTTTCTATTTAACAGACTTTGTCTGAAACTCATCCAGAGTATTCCAAATGTCACATACATCAGTGGTGTTTTCAGCAGGTTTTGTATGCATTAGATATATGTTTATCTGTCATTTTTATAGATGAACAAGCCCTCAACAGACCATGCAGATGTTTTGAAGACAGCTGGAAAGTAAATAATGGTAATGTAAAACTCCTATTTTCATGGCATTGGAACATGCTGAATTCAATGGAGGTTCAGAAGGAACATGGTATTCTAGTTCCTTATTTCCAGCTCCTTACAAAATTACATGTCTGTTGAGACTTTCTTTATGATGGCAACAAAGAATATTGCAGGATGTTTTTTTGATAGTTAATTGTTTATAGCATTGACCATTTGGTTATTGGAGAGACAATGCTGAAGTTCTCTCCAGGACACCACGAAGACTGCAGCTTTCTGGTTTTATGATATTTTTACAAACAACTGTGTCCTCTCTCAAGTGAAGGCACTTGCGGAATTGTTCAGACAGCTCTCCCTGCACTTCTTATTCAGGCTGAGTTGGAACTTGTCATCAGGCTGTATGAACTGAAGGTCTGGTGCTGCTCATGCTGTCATGACATACTTCTTATTTTCACATTTTTCCAAAACTCACAGTGTCCTAACATTACATTAATGCATCTTTCTGGAGGCTGTTTATTCACTAACAGCATGAGCCAAGCCCAGTGAAAATTTTCACAGACAAGGGTGTCAGTCTGCTCAGTAAGTGCTTTATGATATAGAGAAGGTCATTAGAAACAATTCAAGACAGGTTACTCCAAATAAAAGCTCTCTCTAAGTCAGGACAACATCAGTGAAGAAAAATTGACAGTCAGATTCTGCTCTCCCTTAGAAAAACAGGCAGGAGAGAGAAATGGGGATTTTGAATGAGACATCTGAAGTTTACCTAAATATTCCCAAGGAACAAAATGGGTTATTTATGGATGTATTTAGGGGTGTAAAATCAGGCCTGACTGATCATATAGCAAAGCACTCTGTTCACATACTGCAACTGTGATGATATTTTGAAATGTGACTGTGGCAGACTTCCCCTCTTCTCTCTGCAGAGTGTTTTAGTTGCTTTTTGAACTTGCCGAGTGAATTACAGATGTATTTCATTATGCCCAGCATCCTGAAAATCTGTTTATTTAGTGTCTTAGTAGATGTGTGATTTTCGTGGGATGATTTTAAACTCTGATTTGATACATGCTTTGTTTTTCTAGATTGCTTCTGACATTCTTAGAGCTGGATCTTCTCATGTTCTTGGCTTTTAGAAACTGTGGGTTAGGACTTCATACCACTTCTTAACTGATTCACACTTCTTTTATGTGCAGAATGACAGGCAGAGCTCCACAAAGCACAATACCTATTGCCAAAACACAAGCCAAACCAGACCTTCCAGGGATACTAAAATCAGTAATGAAAGCTTCACTATCCACACAAATGAAAATACAGAATTAAAAATAAGGGAAGAAAACCAAGAAACAGTGTAGGAGAGTGGCTAGCGATTGAGACAAAAGATAATCCTAGCAGCCCTGGGAAATTAAACAAAATTTTGCCTCAATTTGCAACATGATTGATGATATACAGTACGATGATGAAGTCAGAATGACTAACTTGAACACATGGATGGTAAAGAAAAGCATGGTATCCAGGACAGACATTAACTGCAAACATCTCTATAAACCCCTGTTGAGTGTGGAGAAGGCAAGTAGTCTCCACAGAGAAACTTAGCAAATTACAGGATATTTAAGATTCATCAAATCAAGGACACTGAAATATGAGTGAGAAGTAGGAAACCTTTCACCAGTGTTCAAAAACCAGAAGAAATATGACTAAAGCAGCTATAGGTTTGCTACTCTGCCTTCAATAGTATATTACGTTTATAGGAAGAATAAACATGAAGAAAAGGTAGCTAAATGACTGAAAGGATAAAATATGAAAGACTGAATATAAAAAACAAATGTGATATTTTTCTTCAGTAAAATGGTTGATTTTCTAGGTGAAGAAAACACAGATACCATTAATTTCAGAAGATTGATGTATACATTGCCATGTCAGGAATTTTAATTCAAATAAGGAGATTAATAAAAGATTTGCAAGATGAGGATGACTAATAAAATATGGGTTGTTCTGGAAAAGCATGTGGTTAGTGGTATTCTTGAAGGAACAGCTTTCAGCATATTAAATCAGCTCCATAAGTGGAATAATTGGGAGGATGCTAACAGAATTTGCCATAGACACAAAGCTGGCAAACAATCCTCAAATACAGCAAATACAGAGTGTGCCTAGACTCAGAGAAATTAGATAACACATAGACATTGATGCAAGGTCATGTATATAGTCCGCTATCTGACACTGATATCATAATCTGGAGGGATTATGAGTGAAAATGAACGAGATCCTGGTGTTCTGGTAAATCCTAAGAAAACTGTGAACTGTCAGAACAACATGGCTTTTATAGAATACAGTAGTAGGAATGGAAGTGCATCAGACTACAAGAGACAAGGCATTACCATCAAGTTCAGACAATCATTAATAACATCATAAATAGCATTGGAGAGACCTTAAATGGAGTTCTCTGCTCAGATAAACATATCTGTTTTCAAGGAAGATGAATTCACATTAAGGTCCTGAAGCATGTGAGGAGCCTTTCCTGCTTACCTTTATCAAATAGAGGTTTAGAAAAGATGTGAAAGTTCCCTATAAAAAATATCACGCAGAATAAATAATTAAAAAAGGAAACTTTTTTAAGGAAAACATCAGTGGTGGCAGAATATTAAATGATTACACACTGTCTATGAACACAATGAGGAAAGCATTGGAAAAGACTTCCTAGGGGAGACAGAATGGACTGAAACTGCATTCAAACAAGCAAAATAAGAAAAAAAGTGATGTTTTTTGATGATACAGAGCGTTCTTCCAAGGACATGGAATCATAGAGTCATCGAATGGTATGGGCTGGAAAGGACCATTGCTATTTCATCTACTTTTAAAGGAGTTTGACTGCAATTAGTGTAACATTGGTGTGAACCATTCATGCTTCTGTACACAAATCATCCAAGAAAAAGTGATGAAACATGTCACTTATTTAAAGAAACTGTGTTAGGCCTTCTCCTCCTTCTATAACTTGAAATGAGAATGATTCACCTTCCAAGTAAAGATTTGGGTGATGATTCCATTCTATTCAAATTACGATACTCAATATCCACTGCTGTTATGCTGACTCTTTGCTTCCACTGCCTTCCTTCATCAAATTCCTAAATACTGGCCTTTCATGTTAATTACAGCTATAATATCCAGAGTTAATATCCCACTTCTGTGGAGTGGTATCACTGCACATGAGCAAGAGTTTGTGACAAGGAAAATAACTTGCCTGAAGTAGCAAAGCAAATCTACCCTGGATGTGAACTAAGGATAGTCTGATTTTCTGTATATTACTACAGGCCATGAACCATAGGTCTAAGCTGGGTAAAGCAAGTTTAAGAAGGGTAAAGTGGAGCTGGTAGTTGAATGTCATCCAAAAGAGGTACGTATTCATGTGCATTCACTACCACAGATGGATGATTTGCCCTGATGTGGAAAAGAAGTGCCAGAGGCAACCGAGGAAGTTGTGGGTCAGCCCTAATCCTTGTATACCAGGGCTGGTAGGTCTTTGACATTTCACCTCCATTGCAATGGTGGCACAGATTGATCGTGGGATACAGAAGGAACCAAGAAAAATACAGATCACTGAGAGCTACTCAGACAAGGAGAAATTTAAGAACAAATGAGCCTGGTCTGATGACAGCCAAGTAAAGCATCCTGAGGAATATCCAGCAGGGATTGTAGCGTGTTACCAACACTGATTATCACTCAAAAAGAGGGAATAGGAAGACATCCAACCGTCCACTCCACCAACAGTGGCTCCCCCTGTTTCTGTAAAGTTCCTAGAACCCAGTAAATAGCTTTTAGTTCAGAGTGATGTCCTTCTTCTATAACCAAATTATGATGTGCAGGTTTCCTACTTACACACCCGGACACAGGCAGGGAGGGCAGTTTCAGATGCAGGAACTGTAGCGCCTGGCTTCTGTGTGTCTCTGCTATGGTAATGGGCACAGCATCACTGGTTCTCCAAACCCTTTCTGCAAACTCTGGGTGAAAGGAACCACTCCCGGAATCTTTGTCCGCTTCTTTCATTACCTGACACCCAGTGATACCCACCCCCTTCTGACCCTTTCAGAGTTACTGCCACATTCCCTTTCAAATAGGATGCCTTGCTCTCAACCACCAAGAACTCATCATTAACTCTGCCAAAGAATCATGCGATTGCTTTCTATTTTTCCTTTTTTTCTTGTCTTAAACTAGGAGCACTTCATGGCGGCAGTTGGCAGGGACAAAGGGGGAGGCAGCAGGGTGGGAAGAGGAGAGGGTCAGAGAACATCTGTTTCACATTTAACCTGGAACCAAACTTTTTTATCATGCTTCTCCAGCCTCACTTGTATATTGGTTCAATTAGTAGGCTCTGCTAGTGCAAGAGATTTATATTAAAGCCCCATACAAAGCTATTGTGTTTTGTCACACAACAGTACTGAATCAAGTACAAACGTGCTCAACATGATCTCTCTCAGCTGTAAGCATTCACCTGGGGACAAGCAGTCTGACTGCTGCTGGTTGGACATTAGCTGATCCCCAGCAAGGTATGACACATTTCGATGGCACTTACGAGCAGGATGCTCTGCCCTCAACACGTCACCATCATTATTCCTTGGTGCTGCCTTTCTCAACTCTGCCTCACCAAAGGTTCGCACAAGCTGGAGAAATGAATCTGGACACACACACACACACTAAAGCCTGGCTCCAGTCTGAGCATCTGCCTTGTGGCACAGGTCCCTCAGATGCACAAAGTAACAGCAGTGGCATCCCTGGCCTGGTGATGTGACCTTGCTCCCAGCAGCAGAGAGATGATGACCAATGCAATCACATCATGATATTGGGAAAAAACACTTGGGGCTGAGTGATGCTAGGGGAGGAGAGGGGCAGAAGAAACAGGGACCTCAGCCCTCTGAGTCTCTTTTTCCCCAGTAAACCAGCTTCCAAATAAGGAAATAAAATGCAATTGCTCTTTGCAGAACATGTCCTGTATGTTTACACCAGAGGTCAGCTCCTGGCTTGGCCACTGACTTGCCATGCAACAACAGCCAAAACTTCATAAGGTGATATTGATATTTAAAATATGGCTGATAATTTTGGACGCTGCCAGACTTTTGGGGCCCTCAACACAGACTTTCTGTAGAAAACCACCAGAACTGGAGATATCTAGAATTAAAGAGCTTTTCTTTAAAAAAAGCTTTTTTAAAAAGAGTTCTTTTAAAAAGCTCTTTGGTGTTAAAACCTACCAGTTCATTTTGCAAAACACCCAGGAAACCACAATGTCTTATAAATTGCATTAACTTATGTACAAAATAGAAGTTGATAAACTTAACACTCAGAAAGCTTCAAGACCGCACAGAAAACTGTTTAAAAAACACTGAGGAGCCACAGAGCAGGTTGCTGTGGCTGTATCAGACATGCAGATGCTCCTCACTCACCCACATTTCCTACCTATTCCTCTGCCCACACAGCATTTGCTGTCAGTAGTAATATTAATGATACTATATCTGACCACAATAGACTTTTCATGTACATTCAAATGGTCCATTTAACGACCTTATTCTTTTTTAGTTTCAGTAGAAAGCCTGAAAGATAAGAGCAAAGTCAGGATTATCCAAGATAAATTCACCTTTTATCAGACTGATTCACCATGCCAGTTATTCTCTCCTGCTTCAGTTTACCTGTTTCTGCAGTGGTGATAGCATCTACCAGGGAACAGAGCAAAGCTCCTATCACAGAAACTGACGGTGTAAAGCAGATACCCATAGACTTAACCCACATACAGACCTGCCTGAACTTTGTCCTGTGGGTAAAAGATAATAGGACCCTGTATCCTTAGTAAAGGTTGAAAATATCTGAACAAGTGGAGTGTTTAGTGGCCAGAGATTCAGAGCTAAATCTAGCAGAGCTCTTTCAAATCCAGACCATAAGTAACTGTGATTAGAGCTCTTACAATGACCTTTAGCTAAATTTGAGCTTTTTGGAGACCCTTTTATATAAGCAACATGCACAGAATGGCAGCAGCTGCGTGCTGCCCTGTGCATGCTGAGAGCCAGACGGATGCAAGCCAGCTGCAGCCCAGCAGCCCTATGGCCACATTATCTTAATGCTAGCTCTGAGTTATTATACTTTATTTCTCAGCAGGGCTTTAATTCTTCAGGTTGAGCACCCCATTCATGTGGCTACTCAGCTTCCTGCTCTGTCACCAGCTGGCAGAGAGCATGGGCAAAACAGGAACTCTTCTGAGTGTGTTGGGGTTGATGTGTGTACCCCTGAG
The DNA here is from genome assembly GCF_034315485.1 of Pezoporus occidentalis. Classification (NCBI taxonomy): domain Eukaryota; kingdom Metazoa; phylum Chordata; class Aves; order Psittaciformes; family Psittacidae; genus Pezoporus; species Pezoporus occidentalis. The sequence goes on along the minus strand of NW_026914940.1, from coordinate 11,452,903 downwards.
GTCCCCATCTGCAAGGGTGTCCCCATGGCAGACCTGACGCCTAAGGGCAGCTTATAGCACTAACATTAAACAAGAAATGCTGGCAAACTTCCTCCTGGCAAACACCCTGAATTGGCTTGTGCAGCTGCCAGTGAATCTTACACCAGCACAGGCTTACACACAGTCTTCAGTTCACTGAGTTAAATCTAGCTCTGGCACTTCTGCCCCTCTGAGCACAAATAAACACCACTGGATCATGGTTACTCGCCTAAAGGATTTCTGTCTTCATCCAAGACACAAATAGAGCAGCACAATCACCCTTGATAGTGAGTTTCTTGTCAACAGATGTGCAGAGCATTCCCATCACTGAGAAAATCAAAGTTTCTTCAAAATACTGGGAAATACGGCATCCTCATCAAGCATCCTCATCTAGCCTGCCATGGTAAGAGTGTGAAAAGCAGGAATAGCAGAAATGGGAGTTTTGAGTTCAGGATTTCTGACAAACAGTTCTGAAGACACTCAAAGGATCCATACTGGTATTTTGCTTACTTCTATAACCAGTACCTGTGAGTTTATTTTTCCCTACTTTCTGTACATCTGTTTAAAATAAAAAGCCTTTGTTGGAAAGCCCTGTGTCAGAAGTGGGTATCTTAAAACCAGAGACCACCCCTTTTCAAGTCAAATCGTTTCAGAAGTTTATACTCCTCAGAAAAGATGAGAGAAATATGATCAGGGAAGTCTGTTTTGATTAATTGCTGCTTGATTAACCTCAGTTGCAAGGTATCTACACGCCAGCAATTTGTAGTTTTACGTTGATGGCTGATCAGTGTTGGTCGTTTTCTTTTCTATCTGAGTCATCTGGTTCTGCTGTACAAGGAATGTGAATTTACTAGAGAATTGTCTCACATTTTCTGTGTCAAAATAATATGTTGCAATGGTCATTTTAAACTAATTAGAGCTGATTGCAGAAACCACCCAGTTTTGGAGAGGAGACAGCAGCTTTCTTATAACCCCAGAAAGACATTATAGACTGGAAGAAGTTCAGAAAGGATAACAAAAGATAATAAAAAGTATTTAAGCTGCAAGGACAGCTTCTCTACAAGCAGTACCTAAAAGAGGTGACAATATTCATCCAGGAAAAAAAAACAGAAGGGGGTTTGTTGGGACCCTACAAAATCAGGAAGAGGATGAATGCAGATTGAGCCTGAGGAATACAGACAAGACATAGAGGATACGAAATGAAATTTGCTGGAAGCAGGTTCAGACCAAATGAAGCACATTTGTCCTTACTTCAGTAGCATTTAATCTGCAGAGATCCTTGCCATAGATATCATGGGTGCCAAAAGGTCACACATCTTTACAAGGAGGCTGGAGAGATTCATAGAAAAGTAATCTGTCAAAGGCGATTAAATAGAGTATTGGTGCCTCTGGCTTGGCAGGACAAGCTGAAAGTTGCTGAAGACTCCGAGGACATTTAAGAAAATATTTCTCAATTTTTGCCATATTTTGTATAATTTCCTAGCTGCATCCACTTGGCACCATCCAAGACAAAATAATGGGCTAGAATACAGCTTGCTGTGGCCCAGTTTATCTGATTTTTGTTCTTTATATGAGCCTGAACCAATAGCTAAGTTGGGTACCATCCATCTGAGGAAACGCCAGTGAAAATATATACCCAGAGCTAACAGTGAGCACAGAAATCGGCAGCCACAGCAGCAAGGCTGAACTAAGAGATCCTGCCACTGACATACCACTTTCACAGCAGTGCCCAGTCACTGCTGCACAGTGAATGTGGCAGCTCAGTGCAGCCTTGCCTGCAGGATGTATGCATAACTGCCTGGTGCATAGGGTAGATGTACCTATATCACCCTACATTGCTGTTCAAGTAATAGCTCCTCAGTTCTTTTTTGGACCCCAAAGCACCAGTCATACAAACTGCCAAAATGCTGGTTTACTCCCCGGTTCTTTTTTGCAGTGAAACATCTGGTAAAGAACACACAACCTGCAGATCTGGAGACAGCTGAAAATAAGGACCCCTGTGATGGATGAGGCTGCAGGAGATTAGTTTCCCTGCACCTTATAAAGTCCTGCAGTGTTCTTTAGCTGGCAATGTACTATATCACATCTTGGGGCATACAGCTTAACCGCTTGTTTACATCCCTTATTTCAGCTCTCGTTGCCATGGAAACTTCACACTGGGAGGGGCAAAATAAATAAAAAAAGGAAAAAGCAAAATCATAATTTTGTCTTAAAGGGAACCACATGGAGCCCTCAGGAGACCCAGAGTCTAGTGCAAAGCAGCGGGGATGGTGCCCTGAAGAAAGCAAATGCCCTGAGCAGTCTGAGCACAGGCAACTTGGTGTGAGGATGAGGCATTGTGTTCTGAAGATGAATTACTTAGCAGAATTTATGGAGGTGACGCTTCCACTGAGGACGTAGATCACCCTTGAAATAAAATCTTAATTCACTCTAAAAACTTTATATGTCAAATGAAGTCAGGAACAATTGCAGCTGGAAAGGAGGGAGAATATGTGAAAGAACAGCTCTGCAGACACCAAGGTCAGTGCAGAAGGAGGGGCAGAAGTGCTCCAGGTGCCAGAGCAGAGATTCCCCTGCAGCCTGTGGTGCAGCCCAGGGTGAGGCAGCTGTGCCCCTGCAGCCCATGGAGGTCCATGGTGGAGCAGATGCCCACCTGCAACCCAGGGAGTACCCCACAGTAGAGCAAGGAGAAGCCCAAAGGAGGCTGTGACCCTGTGGGCAGCCTGCACTGGAGCAGGCTCCTGATAGGACCTGAGGCCCCATGGAGAGAGGAGGAGCCTACACTGGAGCAGGTTTGTAGCAGAAGCTGAAATTCCACAGGGCACCCACACTGGAACAGCCTGTTCCTGAAGGATGCACCCCATGGAAGAGACCCATGCTGGAGCAGTTCATGAAGACCTGCAGCCTGTGGGAAGGACTCACACTGGAGAAGTCCATGGAGGACTGTCTGCTGTGGGAGGGACCCCACACTGGAGCAGGGGAAGAGTGTGAGGAGTCCTCCCCTAATGAAAAAGGTGTGGCAGAAATGTGTGATGAACTGACCACAGCCCCCATTCCCCGTCCCCCTGTGCCACTGGAACAGAAGAGATAGAAAAATCGAGAGTAAACTTAAGTCTCAGAGGAAGAGATGGGTGGGGGAAGTTGTTTTGTTGTAAGATTTGGCTTTATTTCTCATCATCCTACTCTGATTTGATTGGTAATAAATTAGACTCATTTCCCCAAGTTGAGTCTGTTTTGTCCATGACAGTAATTGGTAAGTGATCTCTCCCTGTCCTTATCTTAACCCACGAGCCATTAATGATATTTTCTCTCTGTTCAGCTGAAGAGGACAGTGGTAGAACAACTTGGTGGGCTTCTGGTGTGTAGCCTGGGCCAATTCACAACCATCCAGATGTTGTCTTCTGACCATCACTAACTTCAGCCTCTTCTTCCTGGCCACAGTGAATTCAGTCTGTCTGTGATGAACCAAAAAACAGTTCCATACAGATTCTGCAGTCATATACTTGTAATAATTAAGAGTACATAACCCCCATAAAATCAGTCAACACTGTCCCTCTATGGCATAACCAAGGTATGACCCCAACATTCAGAACTGTTAGCAGCAAAGAGCCTAACTATAGCTCCTTTTCCACTGGGTGCTTGGAGTTTTTTGGCGAAATGACTTCTCTGATAGCTTAAGAAACATCAGAGAAGTTAAAGGCAGTGCTGACTGTAGGAGACTGCACAGCACTAAAAAACTGTGCTGCACAACATGAGAGTGAAAGGTCTAACAGAGCCCTGACAGCCTATCAGGAAACCAGCAATACAAAGGGGCAGGTCACAGGCATCACCGAGCCAGCCACCACCTTTATCACTCAGTGGCCAGATCTCTTCTATACTTAGGTCAGACACAGGAGAAAAAGGGAGAGGAAAATCGTATCTGTGCCCAAGGCTGAATTCACATCTTCAAGGTTTGCCAGGGTGCTTTCTCCAATAGGTCACCACAGCCTCCCCACGTGTAAGAACACTGAAATCAATGCCAGTAACTTTTGGCTGTGGGTTGACACAGTGTTTTGCTCTTTCTCTCATGTGATGTGAACAAGCAAAGAGAGGTGTTTTACTGAAGTGCCATTGCAGCGTGAAGCATAACAAGGCCCCTTTTTCTGTGTGCTACGGTATGCTCTGACATATGGTACTGAATGTACTTGATTATTGCCTAAACTCTGTTAATTTCTAGGAATTGGTAAGGAAGCAGACTTCCAGCTAAGTTCCTTATCCTTATATACCCCCTGGAGCCAGCCACTTCAGTAACATATTTCAGCAATACAGTAATGAAGGAGATCCCTGTATGAGCCACTAGACTGCCCTCACTGTTTTCCTTACTTCTTACTTGTCTCTAATAAAATCCCTACCTGGGGAGAGAGAAAAGAAAGGGAAAAAAGGGAAAAATCAAAAGATGAATGGCTTTCCCAGGCTGAATTCCACTTACTTTAGCTGCTCACTATGGTCTGGATCAGACAATCCCAAGCTGTGATTTGCTGGTTATTTCATAGCTGTGCAGTGGAGGTATAGAGGCAGGCAAAGACCACCCTTAAGGTATGAATGTCATCTGGAAATACTTCTGTGGGACACCTTAAATAGGTCTCACAGGTCTCAGTGTAAAGCTGATGAGCTAATGCTGGGCTGGGCATTCTACCCTGCATTCAGGTGTCTGTGACTGCCCCTAATCAGCTCCATAAGCTGGTGCTCAAGACAGCTCTGGAGCATCTCTATAACATCATCTCTACAGGTGCAGTATCTCTTCAGCAGAGGACTCAGGGCCAAGCAGTGGCCTCCAGGATCAACTTGGTCTCTGATGCAGTCTCAGCTCCCTTTATCTTATGTTTGGGCACAGAGTCTTGTGCCCTCTACATGGCATTCCTCCTGGAAGATATGCAAGAGAGATGTCATACTACAGGCAGAAGAAATAATTTCTGATGAGCTAATAAAGCAATGGGTTATAAAGTGCTTTAATGGGTAAATGTAAAGCTGTTTGCATCTCCCAGAGACTGGAAATATAAGGACGCCACTGGCTCAGGGACATAAGGTCTCTGATTCCTGTACTGCTCTTGGCTCCCTCTTAGCTCTTTACAGCCTTCCCAAAAGACCTTAGACTTCAGACTGCCAAGAAGGAGAAAGCAGAAAAGTTATCACAGGTAGGAACTCAAAACAACACTGAAGTAAAGCATCTACTACCTCTGTTTTCTACTCCAGTGAATGTCTCTGCGTCTGAAAACAAGTGGTAGGAACTAGAAAACTTTCTTGGCAGAATGTTTTTTGCTCCATGAGGCTTGGTCCTTATTTTCTGTCTTCCACTGGCAGTACTCTCCTGTTCCATGTCATTCTTTGTGATTCCAGCCTCCTGTCCTTTCCCTGCCACACAACAGAGACCCAAAGTGAATACATAAATTCACTGAATTAATAAAGGAAATGACTGGACCTAGCAAGACAGGCACCTGTCACCTTGGTGGTATCCGCTAGGCTCATTCCACTCCACATCAGGCACTGCTGCGTGCTCAGACCATGAGGTGTTTAAAGCAAGGATTATGTCTTCTGAAGTTTGCACAGAGGTGCTGACTGTGGCCTTTGGGCAGTGTGAGCATTAAATAAGACCCTTGTGCTAGAAAACATTCCCACCTGGAAAGGTTCAAAGAAAAGCCTCCTTGTACAAGTGAAATTCCTGCTTGGTGCATAGGCTGCTTATTTAACAGAGCTTGGCAACTGAAGCAAATCACTGTGAAAGAGCAAGCAGAGACTTCCCATTGCTCGCCACCTGCCCTCCTCACAGCCAGATCCACTAACTCGTGCCTGCTGTTTTACCAACCTAGGAGAGGCAATAAGATGGGGCCTTTCCTGCATGCAGAAGTGATCCTGCAACTTTCCGAAATGGGAAGTATCAGCCCTGAGGAGAAGCCAATGAAAACATTAATGCAAAGGACAACATCTGACATTCAAACCATATGTGATACAATTTCCAACTAAGACTGATGTGAGTACATGCTGCAACAAATTTTTATCATTAATTATTCTTGAAGACCAAGTAGAAAAATAGTTTGTTCCACTGCCCTTTCATTTCTGCAGCTGCTGACAACAATCCGTTTGCTCTTACCAGTCTTGTGTGAGAGTCATAAAGAAGAATTGAAGGAGGAAGGAATGGATTGCCTCGCTGAACTCACAAATCGAAAGTTAATCAAAAACCATTTGCTCTTTCCTCTTTCTCTTACTCCTCCCAGTACAAGCTGTACATATCACACATTAGAGGGATTCTGTTTATATGATTACATTTGTGACCATACATTACACCTACTACATAAAAGCAATGCCTGGGACTACCCAGCACTGTATTTTAAGCCTTCTGTGATGACTTTCTTCTTGACTCTCTGCATTTCACCATGTGGAAAATGGGATACATGCCCTATTCCTGCACATTGCTTTGAGCTGTATGGATGAAAAGTGCTGTATATGTACTCCTGACTATGGGCAGTTTATTTGTTCCCCTAATAACCAGTTCCCTCAATGAAGAGATTTTTATTAAGATCAACAGGAGAGCAGGGGAGTAGAGGGAAAGGCATTTAAATTGGGGTAGGATTTTTAAAAGTGAAATTAGTCCATGCCCTTGTAATATAACATCTAGGAAAAGAAACATTATTTCAACAGGTGCATTTTATATATCACATGCACGTGCACTTTCACTGCTTGAAGCCCCTCTAGTGAAATTCACCTGGGCAGCAAATGAGCCTGTAAAGTTACATTATTAATTTTCAGGCTAGCATTCCCTTTTAGATAATCAACGTCATGCCTTAGTAATTTGCTCAACGAAGCCGATTCAGCAAAATTGCCTTTTTTACAGCATATGTACCCCATATGTGAAGGCTGGACCTATCTTTTCATTCCAGAAGAGTAAGTAAGAACATGTTGTCAGGATGATGTAAATGCAAGGCTTACACTAATCAGCCATGATGCACTGTCTAAAGATTTGACTAGAAGCTGAGCACTCTTTCTGTATTTATATGCCATATTTCTGCACATTAGAGCTCATGAAATAAAGCAACATGGTGCCTATGATCAGACATGATGCAAGCTGGACTGCATGTACAGGTTTCATGTACTACCATCAAAGGAGAAGCTGTACTGTGCTCCCACTGCCTAGCCTCATCTGGGCTGACATAAAATGGAGAAAGCACAAGGAACATACAGGACAGATAATGGATTCTGCGGGACAGGCACTCAGAGCACTTCTAGCAGCTTGTATTCAACTTATATGAGGGCAGTTAGTCAAAACAAGAGCCACAGAATGGAAGGTGGCTAAAAGAGGCAGAAGTATTTAATGCGTCTTACGAAACATATAGCTATATACGACACATATTGTACTTGCTATTAAACCATGGACTAAGCAAGCCATGGTGGCTATGTGTCGCAAGCCTGTAGGCTAGTCTTTAGACCCTCAGATCTCCTTCTGGCTTAACTTCAGTCATTTAAATGTAGATGTACAGACAAAGCCAACCCTCTGGACGTCCTTCACTGCAAGTGGATGTAGATAAATACAATCAGTGAGATGCATCAAGCTTATTTCAAGCACTTGGCTTATGACAGGATAAATTATTCTCTAAAGGAGCCTTGCAGTCTCCACTGAGTGTAGCAGGAAACATAGAGTTGATAATTTTTAGATGGATTAAATCAGTCAGGATGAAGCACACACCGAGTCGTATCCACTGGGAAAAGCCTTGATACCAGCATGACTTCACCTGAGTACAAATTTCCAGTCATGCAGAACCATGGGCAGATGGGCCTGCAGTAGAGACAAAACTTCAGTGGTGCTTCTCAAGTGGATAGTGAGAACCAAATTCAGCCCACCTGAATGATGAACATCGTGAAACAGAATGCTCAGTTTCATCAAAGACATTATAGTGGAGAAACACCTTAATTATTATTGACCACAGTCAATGCTTATGAAAAGCTTTGGAAAAAAATCAGTGTCTCATTTGCTAATTGCTTTTCACTGAACTGGGTATCTCAGAGGGGAAAGTACCATCTGATGCCAGAAGGAAAAGAGGATGAACTTGGCATAATCTATTTTGTGTAAATGAAACAATGTGGGAAACGGAACTTCCAGGGACAGCCTGTGTGAAGAGGTTACAAATATCGCTTTGCCCAGAAGGGATGATCTCATGGTTTCTGTCAGAAATACTAAAATATAAACATGCATTTTCTGGAATATGGACTTAGAGATGTATGGTCTTTGTACTTACAGACTCGTTTTCCCATGGAACTTCATGAACTGAGTGAATCAGCCCACAGCTTTTCTTTCTTTTACTGTTATCTTGTAAAAATCTCTGGTTTTCATGTTATTATCCTTCTCCGTATTTTCTGACATTGCATCTGAAATGCATTAAAAGATTATTCAAAATTTGGACAGACAAATGCAACAGAACAATTACATTTAAACATTTTTGATCTCAAATGTTTAACAGACCACTACAACTTCATATCTACATACCAGACAGTCCCACAAGAGAGTTTTTCTCTTAGTTCTCCTTATGAACTTCATAATGAAAAATGCATCATTTAGATTCACATTTGATTCGCTGCACAGAAATATATGTCTGTAGGCATTTTGCAGATTAAACTGATCTGAGATATAAGTGGGTGTGCACAACTTTGATTTCTTGTGTGTTGAATTAGAATCCAAGAACCTGAAATAACACAACTAGGGAAAAAATAAGGCTGATTTATCAATTTCAAAAACTGATCCCACAAATCTTACTCTAAAATTTCCTTCCCAAGAGCTCTCAGTAAAAAATCTCCTAATAGATTTATTTTCCAACAGAGCAACTCTGGGTTTCAAGTCAGAGCTGTGCAACCCAAAAGATGTCAGCTGGTCCTGGGACCAGACCCCAGGAAGCATTATCCAGAGAAAGGATCAGCACAGACGGGGGGTTCCAAATCACAGCCCAGACCTCTAGATCTGCAACTGGGCAGGTAGGGTGGGATGAAGAGCAAGCTTCTGTCAGAGTAAATGTGGTAAATAGGGTTAGGGTGCAGCACTGGCAATAGATGAATTTGTTGGTGGCAGTTCCAACAGGTGATCCAGTAATCACCTATGATTTTATCAGTGGATTCTTCAGAGCCAGGACAAATCTCTTTCTGCATGACCAAACATAAATTGATATATTATTTAATATTGTTTATTGTTTAATATTGTTTAATATTGTTTAATCTGTCATACTTAGACAGTCCAATTTTTTTTTTTTTTTTTTTGCAGACCGGTTGCTATGCAACAGATCTCTGCCAAAACAAATTATGAGGATTATGCTATCTGTCACCAAGGCAGGTCAAAAAATCAGAAAGGAAATTAGCACATGGCAAAGCTGCAAACTTGTTCTTTCCTATGTAATAACTATTTCCACTTAGCTTTTGCTTTTTGAAGACAGTCAAGAGTTCAAGTGCCTTCAGAACAGTGGGACAACAGCATCCTGAGACAGGCAATAAAAGCAATACTAATCACTTCAGGTTTCAATGTCTGTGGCCATAAGCCATTTCCCTCAACTTAGACTGGCAAATCAATGTGAGATTGGAGGGCCACACACATTTTAAAATCAACAATTATTCAAAGCCAACAAATAGTTTGTATCGTGGTGGAAAGAGAGGACTTACAAGCTGTAGAGCAGTTGGCAGAATCAGTTTTATAGCTCACAATGCTAGTCAAGAACACAACAATTTTATAAATTAGAAGCTTATTTTTGCTTCTGTAGACACTTTGTGACCTTCTACAATGTGTATTTGGTAAGAAGATTAATCTATACTTGTTAGAAGTCCACGGCCTTGATAGACCCATTTTTACTTCTTTGTCCTTGCCTCCACTTCTGATGACCCAGTCTTGAACAGCCCAAACAATTTTGCATAGCAAAATACATTTCACCTAATGGGGAGAATACACTGGTTTTATTCAAGTCAATGGTGAAGCTCCCATTGTTTTTTCTATATCCTTAATTCTAAAGAAAGTAGAAAAAAACAAAAGCTGACAGAAAAAATGGGTCTATCGCCTTCCTGACTTGGATATGCATCACTCCCAATGTGATATCTGCATTACAGAAGAAAAATTATGTGCTCTTTGCTCCTAAACTCAAAGAAGTTATATCAAGAAGTTATTAATGTTGTTTTCTCCCAACGATCTAGTTGTTAGCTGACGGAACATACCTTCCTCATCAGGCACAACTGTAATACCTTCTCTTAATTCAGAACTGAATCTGAGAATAAAAGTGGTTCAGAGTATGCAGGAGAATTTGGAAGACATGAGTGCTGCACTCTGTGGCTTAAAGGACAAAAAAAAGGGAACAGTCATGAATTATCCCTCACAAACTGTGATAAAGAAAATCATGGGTCAAAGTGGCATAAGGATCTCTAAATACAAAAGGATTTCCAATTTTGAAACCATTTTCACATTACACACTGCAGCAAATGCATCTTGTCTCCTCTATGCTAACAATCTGAAATTCCTAAATAATCATTCCTTCTTTTTGCAGCAAGAGTCCAATCATGAGGATGTCAAATCAAGAATACAGAATTTGACTGGCACTGTCAGGTTCCTAGAGGAGTCCAAAGAAGAACCGAAGGAGGAGTCCAAAGAAGAACAGAAGAAAGCTCTGAAGTCAACTCTTGGATAGTGATGAGAAGTTGGATACTTCAAAGCTCACACAGCTGTAGAAAGGATGTTTACAAATTAAGGATGACTAAGGTCAAGGACACCTACTAGTCAAAAATGTGTAGTTTTTATTATTAGCCAAATATGAGAAATCTAATGGATCCTCCCTGCTGTTCTTTTAAAGTCACACGATGTTCTTTATTCTGATCATTCATGCAAAATTAACTTAGTTCTGTTCAATTCCTGCTGGCCCATGACAGATCATAAAAAAATTGCTAATAGTTACTTAAATGACATCCATTCCTCTAAGGGTGATAAAAATTTTGTTTACCCTCTGCAACTGCCAAGGTGTTTTAGTTGGATTTGGATAAATGTTTGTTTGCAACGCTGGCAATCCCACTGGGGAAATCCAGCCTGGAAATTTGCTAATTGCATTTTTTCCTCCAAGTCACAGACCACTCCTACTGCTTTTATGTGGTTTTCCACTCAGCATTGTCACTTCAGCAATGCAGCACTCAAAGACTTTTGCCTATGTAAATAATAAACTATAGCCTAGATACTAGAGTACTACTTTTAGTTTTGCATTGATAATTATGACTATAACTTAAAAGCCACAATTCTTTAGTTTCTAAGCATAAAAAGATAGAAAGAGATGAACCAGTTACAATGGGATAAAGAAGTGTATGAGCTTGCAATGCTCACTGTTGCAAACAGCCATGTGCATGTCTCACCTCCTGAGTAATTTTTGCAATTTGTTTCCTTCAAGTCCTGTATATATAAATGTACTACTGCATATTGCATAGCCAAACAGTAGATAGCTCTGTTTCTTCTTTAAAAGATCAAGGAGACCTCACCCCGGTGAGTTTTTCCAGTGGGTTTGACCGGATTCCCAAGTGTAGAGTCCTCTTGAACCAAATTTCTATTCTTTATGTTGTCATTTAGAGGCATTCTCTTTAATCCACCACCAAGAAGGAGATCGTTAAGTCTTGTTTTTAACACGCTACCCAATCCTCACGTAATTCTTGCCCTCTTCACAGGAACCTGTACAATTTTTCATCACTAATCCTTAAGTACAGACTTTCAAAATGGAAACAGCAGCACATAACACTTCTGCCCACTGAAACTCTGGCCACTTTTAAGTGTTTTGAGTTGAATGTGAAAAGTGGAGACCCCTAAAATTATTAGACACATTTGAAAACACTGGTCTTATTCTCTTTCAACATTAGCCCATTCTCGTAAAACATTCTCTAATGTGTATTACCAGTGTCTCACCTAAAGTCGTTAGTTACACCAGTTTCAACAGCAGAAGAATCAGGTCTTCAAGGTCTGGCCTTAAAATCTTCATGCTAGAAAATAATAATGAGTTTAAAAGGTTGACACACACTGGAGTTTCAAAAAAGGAGTAAGAGGAACTCCCCTCCCCTGCCCTTGTTCTTTCAGTTTACTTTAAGTAGTGACCACAGTGCAAATAAATTAAATGAGAGACAAAAACAAATACTCTTTCCCCCATCACTGAAACAACTGTTGTGTTCTCAGGGTTTGCAAGGAAAAGCAATATATGTTTCCAGTCCAGTTAACACAGCTGGAGAGGCACAGACAGGTTTTTGGACATTTGAGCTGTTTGTTCTTTATGAAAGCTGAAAAGGCTGTGTTAATTCCCTCCCGCCCTCAGCATTTGTGAGGTGATGTGAATTCCCTGTATTAATACCTCACAACTATCATGATACTTTCTCTACTTGCATCCACAATGATTGTCCAGCTGCCAAAAGTGGCATCTGAAGTGGAAATTTAGGGGGGATCCTGAAGTGCAAAAAAGTATCTGCAGGAGGGGAAGGAGACAGGAGTCAGCACTTTGGGCCAAGATATTTGGTTATAAATCAGTGCATTATCAAAAAATACAGGTGATTTTATTTTAGCCAGGTAAGTGATGAAGTGACCATCCTGGGAGCGGACTGGTGCCGTGACAGCCAGACTATTGCTTAGGATACCCAGAACATATTAAAAATCAAGTTGCAAAGTACTCATTGGAAGAGGTGAGGCACCATCCATAAAGGGCCATGTAGAAAATCTAACCAGGCTTTGCCTTAGCTGTGGCTCCTGGGAGAGCCTTGCACTTCCTGTGTCTCCAACTGCACCCTAACAGGGTGGATAAGATTTGAACTTGAGATCAATTTGAAGATGTTGTGACTCTTTCTAGCTTTCTAAATCATAAAGGACAATGACCTTGTAGCTGGTGAGCACATCAGTGATAGACTAGTTTATTGTCAGGTAGTTAAACAGTGTCATTTGTTACCAGTTAACAATTGCATTAGTGACCAAGGTTTTAACACCAGGTCTGTGCTCACTACACAGCTGCATAATAGAAGATGAAAACTTGGCATTTTTTTACCACATTACACATATGGAAAATCAAGGTTAACCTGCATTGAGAGAGTTTGAACTGAAAAATAAACAAAATCTAATCAGCTGTGGCTTCATGTAGCCTTCAAAACAGCTATGGTCAGAGAGCAGCTGTGATTTATTTTTAATGTTTACTGATATGTTAAGGATGTTACCTCTCTGTTATATGGAAGGAAGGAAACAAGGAAGGAAGGAAAGAAGGAAAGAAGGAAGCTGCTTTTTGACTTAGTATACTGTTAACATTATAAAAGCAACTAACTTCCTTCAGAAGTAGTATTTGCTCTTAGAATCCTAACTTGTGCTTTCTAATACTCTGAGGAAACAAAATCTGCTTTGAGAGCAGACATCCGAAAGGCAAAGAGGGATTTTCTCAGGGAAACAAAAAGAACCAACTGCCACAATGACTCCAAACTTTTCTGGCTTTGCCCTTTGGGGTTTTGCAAGCAGTGAATTAAACCCCCTCTTAAGTAGCCCACACTGTGTTACGGGGCCTGCAGACCTCACAGAAAGAGACACCTCTACGTTGGCACTTTACCATTTATCACTCACTGAGTAGGCTTTGGAGGCTACCTCAGTTTACTGGGGCCTCATGAAGGGGTCTCCAGCTCACTTGGTCCCTACCCCAGGACTGTGTTTATGTAGTAATTATAGCCATGACAGCTAATTGAGTTTTTCCAATCAATCACTCTGGAAGTTTTGTTTGTTTTCCTGTGCTAGGGAATGGGAAAGGTTTTGCCTTTTTCTAAACAGTGAGAAAGAAATTAAGGATATTTTTCAGGCACAATTTGAAAATTATTATTTTAAAATGATTCAATTAGTGGAAATCCTACTTAATTTGAGACTTTATGTAAGAACACTAACTTTTATCTGTACTTTACAGTAGATAATCAAAATAATTTCGTAACAGAAGTCAGTTCCCCTTCAGTTGATACACACAGTGGTGAAAGATGTTACAAAGTACTGCACAAGCTGGAAATAATTGTCAGGTCTCTAATAATCACTGTTCTCAAGTGATTATTAGACTATACAAGCTCCAGCATCAGACAAGAACCATACAGGTCATTACAGGCAGAAGTATCAAGGTTTATTGCTGCAATGGGGAGAAGGGATCTTCTTGTTCATTGCTATCACACCAGCAAGGACAGAACCTCTGGAGATAAGGAGCCAAGTTTTGCCCTTCCTTTGGGTCTTTGCCAAGTTAGTTAGTGACTGATGGCCAACTGTCATAAGGCTGGAGCATGCTCCAAGCCTACTCATACACATCTCAGCAGTTAGTCACTATTCTGGCTTACTGGTCTACAGGACAAGACAAATACCTCCACACTCTGTGGAGTCACACTTTTCACACAAAGACTAGCACAGACCATTTCAAGTTTGCTGTTGCTACAGTTTGCACTCATGCTTCTTATATTTGTCCATTCAGGGTTGGAATTTCTTACAACATGAAATGAAGATTTTGAAAACAATTCCTATCTACCTTTATGACTCAATAACAAATAAAAAACACAGTACATCCCAAAGCACTGCATGCCACTGTTCTGTGCACAACAGACTTGCTCTGAGTTTGGTAAATATCTGTCAGGACCTATGCTGAAAGAGTTACTCCTATCTCAGAGCAGGAGAATTGACTAAATCACCTGTTTTCCTTTTTTCTCTCTTACCAGAGAACAAACAGCCATGGGAGTGTACCTTCTGAAGAAATTTAGGCCCATTGACAGCAATGCTGTCTGACCTTTCACAGGCCACATAAATATAATTTATGCTCCCATTTGCCAAGACAACACAAACTACAATTGTAAATCACCTGTACAAGACAGCCTATCAAAGTTCCTTCCCACTTTATTGTAGTAACTTCAAATAAAACTATATGTAGAGATGATCCAAAGATTTGTCATAAAGAAACCTTCACCTGCAAATGTCCCATTACAGGAGAACCAAGTCTCCAGACAGCATGCTGAGCACTACCACTTCAGTGTTCACTTTGCCATTCATAACCAGTGGGGAAAAGTTCTGCATCTGTGGGAAAGCAGCTTGCTCCAACACATGATGCAAGAAGAGAAGTCCCCAGTGGTCAGCGGATATATGAACAGACATATCCCTAACAAGCAAACAGCTTCTGCTCCCAATCTCACATTTCTTTTGGGGGCAAGGAATTCTTTTAACAACTCCACTTATCCAACCTCTGTACTTGGAAAGAATGAAGCAGCTGAAAGGCTGCAGAACTAGCTCTGCTTCTTTCTAGTCCTGGAGAACAGCATTTTTTCCCCAGAATGTATAAACACAAAGAATTTCCTACTAGGGACTCTAACAACTGACCTGTAATTGAGTCATAAAATGCCACTGTGGGGAAGCAGAGAAACCAGACAATTAAATAACACGTTATAATAATACCCTGTATTGGGTGGGCTGCTGAATGGTCAAATAGCAAAATGGCTTTCCTGAATGGTCAAACAGCAAGTAACATCTGACTCTGGCTCTGCAAAGCTCTGACTCATACCAGCTTCACCTGTTATTAGTATGACTGAGCAAGGTTGTTGGATATTTCCCACATAAAATCAGAAGTGAAAACCAGGATTTGATAAATCACAGAAAAAGAAGTGCTACATGTTTACCTTGCTTCTGACAGGATATGAAGCTCATCCCTGGCAAAGGGACAACAGACTGCCAGTGACCTCAACACATCTTAAGCTACCAAATTTGGGCTAACCTGAGATTTGAATGATACCAAAGAATTTTACTGGTTTTTATTCCCTGAAGACTTCTTTAGCTACTGTATTTGGAGAAGGGTGGATACCAAGTCCTACCTCTTCTGCCCTGGGAACTGGTCAAAGGCTTCTTTATTGTTTGAATTTAAAACTTAACATAAATAAATCCATTGCTTGCTAGTGTGTTAAATATCTGTCTTGTCTTTCAGCATAGCAAATGCTGGCTTCCTAGAACATTAAACATTAAAAAACCCCGAAACATTCTATAAGGAAGACAAATTGCTCAAGAGTTTAAATTGCTTATGGTCCAGTGATTAAAAACATAAATTCGGTACTGCATTGATCATGATTTCCTCATTCTTTTTGTCAAAATCTGTCATTAATGTGAACTTTTCTCTGCATGAACTGTATAACTACCACTGAGATGCAAACAGAAGAACTGGAGACACAAAAGTGACTGAAACAAAATCCAAGATCTCAGCTATGCTCAGATCCAAACTCTTACTTCAATCTATTAATAACACGGAAAATACAAGTTACTTGAAATGTGCACAGAGTTTATATTTAATCTTTTTTTTCCTAATCCTCACTAAGCACAATCATAAGTGTGATCCCCTGTAGGCAGGCAAGCAGCTGAGTCTTTGATGGCAAATGAGCTATAAATCAACAGTAAGTCAGAGATGTTGAGGTCGTATCTTCCCTTGGAAAAAAAATATATTTTTAAGTTGAATTAGCTACCATAGTGCTTAGCCTTAATGAAGACAAAGTAGTTGATAGCTTTCACAGAGGTTAGTGGGTCAAAGTAAACCCTGGGGCTGCCCTACTCTTTAATCAGATCTGCCAACATCTATCAGAATTTAACTTTCTTACCTAAGATTTTACCTCATCTTAGTATACTAGGTCCTCTATCTTGATTTAAAAATACCCCTAGTGAAAATGAAGTTTAAGGGGTAGGAATAACAGGAGGAGTCTTGACAGTTCAAGTGGAGGGTAGGAAGGATAAGGACAAACAGTGGGAAAACAAGATGGGAAAAGGAGTGGTTTATGGACGCTGGGGGATCAAATGTAAAGTACATTTAAAATATTAGATATAAGCAAAGAAGAGTAAGTAGAGCTTTGTCTGGCTGTGAAATACTTCCATGTATCAATATCATAGGAGCAAAGAAAATTCAATAAAGTATCTACAAAAATTTTCTGAAATCTTTGATCTCTTCCTTTCCTGATCAATAGACAGATATATAGATGAACAGAAAGGCTGTGTTTTACATAGGTGTTGTCTTCTGAAGGGAACATATAAGAGGAGAAGTTATTGCATATCTGACCACACTGCATTATCCTTCTGCTTCTAACTGCTCTATCTGCTACAGAGGCTCTTAGGTATGACAACCATTGTTTGATTATTTGGTCGTTTTTTCAGATTCTACCTTTTTTCTTCCATAACCCCTTGTTGTAAGCAGAAAAAGAAGAAAGTCCACTTTATCTGTGGTGATCTCCTTCAATATTTGCTGTGCTGCCCTTGTCCACATGCATTCTCTTGTTTCCAGATTGACTCACAGTGTTTATTGAGCCAGGAACTGGGGGAAGTGATGTATTAACTCTGGGACCTCCATCTGCTCCTGGCTGTTGAAGCTCAGCAGTGCACATACAAGGTTTTGATGGGAATATTGATATTACCTGCTTTCCAGGACAGAGCTGAAACATAAAGTGACATGCCATGTCAGCCCTAAGCTTGATCTAAACAGGCTTCAGCAGCAGCTAACAAATTCAGATGGGAATTGAGGTTTTTCTTTGAGTGATAATCTGTGAAGACCAAACTGCATCTTATCCAGGACAATGACTGGATATTAATTGCACTTTGAGTTAATTTCTCATTCGGCAATAAGAAAATCACATAGATCCACAGCTAGTTTTGAAATTAGCATCTTGTTTTCACGACACTCTAGGGTTAGTCGGCAAGATATGATGAGTGAAGAGTGGATGATTCAATCAGTCAGAAATCAGGGAGTCTCCATGGGCTCTTAGCTGGCTGCATCTCTGAAGATTCTCAGAGTTGACATCTGCTGAGGGAAAATTAATTTCTACTGATTCCTGGAACAGAAAATCGTAGGCCACATATAGAAAAGCTGTTTCTTTCTTAAAGAGCAAAGAGGAAAAGGCATTTACAAGAGGGAGAGCTACCAGTTTAGCATCCCTTCCACTGTTAAGCATTCAACACATTCACTGCCTGTAAATGGCACTGTGCACCAGTAACATCTTGCTCCATGAAAAAAGTATAAGGTATGGCACTGCTGGACATCTAACTTGTATGTTTTAAAGCTCTGGACAAGTGCACAACTTCTGTTCCCTTTAAGGACATCCCAGGTGAAACACTGGGCCACAAAGGAGAAGGTGAACGTTGCAAGCTAAAATCTGCAGAACCCAAGAACATTACAGACTGATAATCAAGTGAAAATTTACATGGACTTGACCAGTGATTTGGATGTGTCTCATGTTCATGTTCAGACCAAAAGACAAGGATATCGCAACTCTGCAGCAGAGCTGGTTGGATCTTAGAGCATTTACCATTTGAAGGCTTCATGAACTTCATTTGTTAGATATCTTACTGATCATATCCCTTCAGAGCTGGATAATATCCAGTTCTTTGTCTAATCAAAATCCCTTCCTATCATGCTGTTGTTGACACTCAAGTATTGTATTAGCTTAGACATCATATGGAAAAAAATGTAAAGGATTATTAAGTCTAGCCCATAAACACTGATTTTAATGACTACCAGGCTGACATGTTCGTGTTTGAAGTCTGATGGCTAATACTTTGTTTTCCCCTTAAAAAATAAAGCCTACTCTTAATTTCCTGGAATAGCATGGAATAAATTCCTGTTACATCCAACACAATTTGAACATTTTAGCTTCCTCAGTTACAAGCCCTGTTTCTTGGAAAATGTGATGTTCATATGGCTCTGCTTCATAAGGAGAAATATTTTTTTCTCTTTATTGACTGTTCTGAATCTTTGTAATTCCAGAGAGACCATCTGAGCCCTTAGTCTTTCCCTAAAACTCTGCAACATAATCCTTCCTCGTAAATGCTCTAATATTCCTTAACATGTTTGTGGCTATTTCATCATGGATTGTGTACATAATAATGCAGAGTATCTCTTTTCTAGATACATGCACAGAAATAATGAGTTCTTTATAAATTAGTCATGAATACAAAGTAGTCCAAAGCAGTATCTGAGGCCAGAATTCTAGGTATTTCTGAACCAAATGTTACACAGCTAGGAAAAGCTATAATACGATGCTGACATAGTACTGAAAATACTAAGGCTAATCATACACCCTGAAGCCTTATTTAAATGAAGTAAGACAGTTACAGAGGAAGTACAAATGTAACTAGTTATGTCTCCTAAATCCAAGGGGTTTGTCCACTCTTGGCTTCTCACATTTCTCTCTACAAAAATCCAAAAATGGCTCTGTACAAATGAAGGAGTTCACCATGTGTGATCTATTATAACTATGACACATTATTGCCTCCTATTAGCAGTGCAGCAATTACTGCAGAGGCAAATAGGACATACCCCCCAGGACTTCAACAGGGAGGGTATTAACAGGCATGAAACCACTCCTGAATGCTAACATGGAGGAGTTCTTCCTGACTTGGTCCTTATGCATCTGTGATTTTCATTTCAACCAAGGTACAGAACACTCATGTGTGACTAGAATAATCTCCAACTGACCACTAGCAATCTGGCAAATGGGTGAATCCAGGGAAGAAACAGAATTAATTTTCAGCAGGGATTTTGTAGGAAAATTAGTGTCTTTAGAACAACGCTTCTAGGAGTAACAGATGCTGTACAGCAAAGCAGACTGTGGTGATTATTAAGTCACAGAGTAAACGGTTTCCCTGTGCTGCATTCATTCCAAGTACACACATTTTTCTTTTTATTTCAAACATAGACTACACTCTTATTTCACAAGATAATGAGAATTAAGTATTTTCTTACTAGTCAAAGTAGACTGGGAGCAAATACTTTTGACCATGATATGCATTTCACATTATAATGCCTCTGCGGTGTAGACTTTCTGTATTGGTTTAGTAAACTTTTTCTTCTACATAAAGAAGATATTAAACATTACATTTTGCCCTTAGATGACTATTTCTTTACCTGCCAGGAAAAAGAAGTGTCCTAATTAAACAAAATCATTAAGAAAGGTTAATGGTCTTTTCCTGAGCCATCAAAGGACTAGAAATAACTGCCCTGTACTCTCCTCTGCTGCTCTGCCATACTAAGTGTTCATGAAGTATCCAATATATGTAGGTGCCATTCTAATGACCCTGTGCTAAGCTGTGAATTTATGTTGCTTCTTTTTTCAGGAGGCAATATATTCAAAAACATCTGGAAAGTCTCAGTGCTGTCCACCTGTGACTCCTGCCTGTCCCATGCCTGCTGCGTTCAGACAACACGCCAGAGAGCAAGAGTCCTGCACACCGAATCCCTACCATACGGGGTTAATTTGAAAAATGCCTCATAAGTTGATCAAAAGCTGAAAAACATTAAGAGCAATTTGTTCTTTTCAACAGAAATAAGCTTATGAGCATTTTTGCTTTGATGGTTTCCATTAGCCAGAAAACATGGTCCTGCAGCGAGTCCCTTTAGTAATGCAGTACTTTTATACACGGGGCCTCCGTTAGACAATAGAGCAGGATCTGGTTGGATTCCAAGCTCTGTAACATGAACTGATGGAAAATAGAGATTGGACCTGATGTATACTATTATTCATAAAAGTAAATGCCCCGTTGGAAGCACAGCGGAAAGGGATGCTGTGTGTGTATTACCAGTGTGGACATAGGAATGGGTGAATACAGATATGAGCTACCCTGCCTATGACCGAACTTGGTCAGATGTAAATCAAGACCAGTCTGGAAGATTTATATCTAACTTCATGCAGAACCTGTGCCTTGGATAATATATCCTGTCTCTCAGCAAAGCTTATTACCTTACATGCAGCTCCCACTAGACAACTCTCACACCAGAGCCCTTAGCTCCAGTGCAGAAGTTCAGGTCTGCCTTTAGACATAGCCACTGTCTGCAAGCAAGAGAAGAAAAACTAAGTGATGTGATTATATTGTGGGTTTAGATCTTTAAGATGGGTAGAAATCAAGGAGAGGGAGCATATATCTGGTAGAGACTCCCAAGGTTAGACATGTTTATTGTAAGCATTGGAAATAATTAGAGTTTATAAAGATATTTTTATACCTCTAGACATTTATAAAAATATACATCTTTCTGCTTTTTCTTCATTTCTTAGGCTGGAAGGCCTTCCAAAGTCTCTCTGCTCAGACTTTTAGAACTTCTTTTCAGCCCCAAGCTAAATTGATGCATGGACCATTTACATCCCATTGCTCTTACAGGCCATTTTAATTCTTGTGGGTTTGGATTCAGTTCATCCAGTTTGTGATCTCCTGCCAACAGCTAATTCAAGGACGGGGATGCTTCCTGCCCTATTGCCAACAAAAATAAAGAACTAAACGATAGCTTCTACCCAAAAGTGTTAACAAATTTAGCCTAAAGGCTGACAATGGACCCACACAGTTGGGAGAGGGTAAAGAAACCATGGGCAGCATCAGGCAGTGTGATAGCCACACATAACCTGCTCATGGCTACATTTTTTTAATGACCTGATCTGGGCAAGACTCAGCTTATGTGAGTATTTGGAAACAACCAGGGGCAAAAAATATGAAACAGCAGAGCATATATGTATCTGAAAATAAAATGATCTGGATCTGCTGGCTCAGTGCATACCTTGGGTTTGCTGGACACAAAAGCTGACTTCTAAGGAACAGATTGTATCCAGTGAAAGGTGGCATGAGAACTTCAAAGTAGAAGTCTGGAGGAGAGAAGAGGGAGTCAGTGGGAGGAGACTGCAGCTGCCTATGACAAAGTGGGGCCAAAGATAGGAATGTGAGAAAGGGACTGCAGAGCTTTAAGCATCCAGAAGAACTCTGTGACTTCATCATAGAGCAGATGTCCTCCTCACAGCTTTCCAGGCCTGAGCTGGGGAGCCACAAGGATTTAGTGAGAAAAATATAATTTACTAAATCAATAGCAATGCCCTTTAGGTTGTACGTATATTTCTTGCAAGGTCTCACTGCAGACACAGGCTAGGCTCAACCCTACTTAGCTTATGAAGCCTGACATGAGTTCAGTCCTGCCATGAAATACCTGCAAAACATATTCTTTCTTTAGTCTGACTCTGAGTTATTTTGTCTCAGTCATTGGAGTTTGTTTTAAAACAAAAGTAATTTATCTAAATGACTGTGGTGACAATAGTCTGATCTTCATATTATTTCTACACTCTCTGGAGCAGTTAGTGGTGAAATTTCCTCCCGTTTTATAAAACAATAAATAATTTAGACAAAAATCACTTTGAACTACCAGTGTTTGACTATTAGAAGCATAATAGACAGCCCACAGACAAGCAAAATACTCCTTTACCTGCATGCCTTTCTAACAAGAAAGAGTAAAATCACACCATTTCTAGCAAATGTATTAGTCTGAATAAAAGTCATCCTTTCTTTAACCAGCTGGAGAGCAAAGTGTGCATTGCCCTGTAACATGCTTCTGAGAACTGCCAAAGGAAACCATTCTTTCCACCAGGGTTTCCAGGCCTTTCAACAGAGTAGCTTGAATATGACTAAAAACTTTGCAAAATCTTTAAACTGTCCCATGAAGCATATAATATACCCTGTCCTTGCAACCACTCTAGCAATTAATGCCAGTAAGTATAAACTAATTGTTAACATCTGTGTTAAGTGGGAACAGTAAAGCTGTGCTCTCCTGCAGTTTCAGAGGATAAAGCTTTAACTTCAGACACCCCAGAAGAACAGACCAGGAGAAGAACATTGTAATCAAGAAACAAAGCAAGATTTTTGACTAGTGCTTTTTATTATGACTCTGCCTTAACAGACCTTTTGCAAGTACAAAAGCAGGAATTAAATCTTCCTCAGTTACATAGCTCTGCCCCACTGAAATGGTAGATCAGGGCAAAATAAAATAGAAAAAATTGTCTTCACCAGTGAAGTAGGCATTCCTGGTTCCAGATCACTGCCTAGCAGACCATGTAGTTACCAAGACTCACTAAATTGGACTGCAGTGATCCATTGCTCATTTTCCACAATGGCAAATTTCATGAGCATGAAGTTCATTGCTGTAACCACTCAAGCACTGTCACCTCTCCGATCTATACTTGGTTTTAAGGATGGTTCTGGGCATCTTCAAGCAGCACAAAGGCTGCCAGCTAACACGTGCTGTGACTGCTCTCTGCTTACAAGAATGGCAGAATTATACAAGCACACAAGGCTCTGGTTTGGAAGAGGACCACAGGTTTTCCTTAAACTTATGCTTTGTAAAGTATGTCCCATTCTGCTTAGGAAAGGTGAGCTCTGAGAGATATTCCTGAAATTAGAAGAAGATGATTGTGAGGTTTGTGACTGTCATTTCCAAAATTAATCCACATTGAGAGAAAGCAAAAGAGCTCGTCTATGGAGACAACAGGCAGTGGTGCACTGCAGATGCACTACAAGTTTTTCTTTCAACTTGTATTTGCTTCACAGTATCATGTCAGCATCCAGATTTTCCAGGTGAATCCTCCTTCATTTCAAAAGTAGCCATTCCTGCTAAATGAATTCATTTTTTCTCCCCCACAGTGGGCAAAAAACATTTCTATCAAATCTTTCTTTGTGTTTGTAGAACTACATCAGTATCAATTTACGGGCAACATATTACATTGTCTGAGTGAGACTATTTTTTCCTGAACCCACTTCTAAAACATCTCTACAGAGGAGAAGTGTATGGGATGAGCACAGTCATTTTGAACTGTTTTGGTTCACTGCTTTGTACACAACAGGTGCAAGCAACAGTAAAACCTTGATTATTCTCTGTACTTGTATTTGCTTGGTTTAAGCATCACAGGAATCATAATCTCTGAAACAGCTGTCTCTTTCCAGGGAGAGGTTATAATATAAGTTCAAACATCCTACAACATCCCTGCCTATGGAACTGTGATTCCCAGCAGCAACAGAGTCTTCACTATCAGCTGTGAGTTTTTGTTGTGTCCTTCCCACATCTAAGCCCTGACAGTTGTCTGCTGTTATATTTCATTTGCTTCACTATTTCATCTGTTAAACCACATGCCAAAAATGTAGTGAAAGGCATTAGACTATAATAGTTTAATATGAAACAAAAAAAAATAAATAAATACACTAACTATAGCCCCCAAATGTTAAATTCTAGTTATGAAACTGATTTTTCTTCCCTTCATTATAGAATCATAGAATAGTCAGGGTTGGAAAGGACCTTAAGATCATCCAGTTCCAACCCCCCTGCCATGGGCAAGGACACCTTACACTAAACCATGTCACCCAAGGCTCTGTCCAACCTGGCCTTGAACACCACAGGGATGGAGCATTCACAGCTTCCCTGGGCAACCCATTCCAGTGCCTCAGCACCCTAACAGTAAAGAACTTCTTTATACCCAATCTAAGCTTCTCCTGTTTAAGTTTTAACCCATTACCCTAATGAATTATCACTGTCTGGTGCTTTCTTTCAGAAGAATGTACTCAGTATTTGTTTAAAGTCCTCCCCAAAGCAGTCCACTAAAAGCATTGGACATCTTTGTGCATTAGGATTGCTTGCCACAGCAAATAGCAACTTCTATAGCGCTCCATAGACTGAGACTCATCACTTTCACCAAAGTACTCGTTTCACCCTTATCTTAGTCAAAGATTATAAGCAAATTTTGTTTTGTACTACCCTGAACCCTGATGTCACAAGTACTATTGTAAAAGAAAAAAACAGTCCTAGCATATACTGACTGACATTGAAAAGGTCCTCATTTATTAGGAGATTTAATAGGGTTCATTTATTCAATACAAAATGAAAAAATAGCCAGTTGCATTAGATTCTTCACCTGGTCATGAACCTAATGAGGGTCAGCCCTTGGTCAGTCAGTGCACTGCAAACTTTCTATATTTTGATTGCACCTCAAGTTTCATAGCATGTCTCTCCTTTTTCTCTGCAGCTCCCTGATGCACACAACTGTCCGTCCACCAGATCTGGCTGTCCCACCAGGAACTTTGGGCATGCCTGGAAGTCTCTTAGAAGCTAAACTAACAAAATAATCTGGACGGCACTTGTAACTGAAGCCAGATGGGACAGACCGGTCCATGGAGTAAGTGCTTCCATGAACCCTTGGTGCTACATGTGTCTCCTAGGGATATGTGGAAAATGCATCTTTTATTACTACTGAAGCAGGCACATAACATTACAAATCTCCATGTTGTTTTGTGTCCCTGCCACTTAGGACAAGCTTTGCCATATTGTGCCGTGGCAGGGTGATTTGAAGCATCAAGCATTCAGGAGACATCCAGTGATGGGCATGGAATAAAGACTATTCCCAGAATACTCTTGCATCCATTGCATGTGTGAAGAAGATTTTACGGCTGAGCTCTTTTGATGGAAAGATAAGCAGAGATCTAGTGTGACTTTCTCAATCTGTGTGGCTGGCCTCCCAGGGAAAAGCTCTGATCTTTTCCAAGTACGGCACGTGTGTGTAACCCATGGGGCAAATGAGAAATGGAATGTGTGTCATTTATTTGTTTAGTTCTCTGCAAACCCCCAGCACCCTGTGCTGACTACTCAATGCTGAATGATTATGGTTCAAAGGACTGCTCCTCACCAGCACTAATCCCAGCCCTGGAGAAGTTGATGGGAATCTTACCCTTGAATTAAGGGTGCTTTCATAGAGCCCCGATTCACCACACTCCATGTTCCCATTGAACTCAGCAGGGTGTCTGGATGTACAAGGAACGAATCACTGGTCCTTCAGTTACCCAGTGTCAATATTACCCAGCAAAGTAGATACAAGCAAGGGGCTTTCCTACTGCTTCCTCTGTTCTCTGCAGTTGTTTACATTAAAGGATCTACATTGATTTGTTTTAGCTCTAATGCTGCTAGCTGGGAAGCAAGTTTAGGGGAGGGCACTGCAATCCTGTGTTACTGACAGGATGTTAGACTGTGTTTCTTAAATATAGCAACAGCAAGTTAGTGTTTAGTAAGTGGGTTTTACGCTCTTTCTGATCATCTGCAATATAGAGACTTAGCTCATCCTGCTCATATGTTAAAATTAAACAACAAAAACCTAGTCAAAAACCTAGTCTAATCATACAAGATAACTCATCTTTTTCTGCCATCTAGTGACAAAAACTGCAGTTTAGCAAGTCTATGGACTGTCTATCCATGTCTTTTTATATGAAGTTACACACAGGTAATAATATACAGCTAACGACATGAAGTTTCCTGATTGTTCCATGACACTTCATGTGATCTGAATGTGGGAGAAGGCATAGAGTTTGGGGTTTCCCTTTTACACATTATCATTTTCAGAATTGTTTTTAGCCTCCCATCCTATAAATAATGTCAGTCTTGAAATGGAGAAAGAACATCCCTAGGATAGAAATCCACTTGCCATATGTGTCTTCAAAGAAACCCATCTGGCACATCACCTGTGGAAATTCTGTCTCTTTGTAGAGAACTAGCAAAACTTTTCATCCACTTTTGGCAGGTTACACACAATTACACATAGTACCGTTGTTTAGTGGTGGTATTAAGACAATCAGTGGCCACCAGACACAAGAAATAAAATAGTTGCTATATCTAGCCCAAAGGTGTATATTTCTCTTTCTTCCTTCTACTGAAATTGAAGACATGCTCCACAGATGTCAGTAAAACCAGTAATTTAAGTATACTTAAAATGTAAGAGTATGTTTAAAATGTTTTGGTCAAGCAAGTCTTTCAATTGTTATTCCGTAAAAACTTTGTTATGGGTCTATGACATGAAATGAGGATTTTCCTAATCCTTGTCTAACTATTGCTTTATCCTAATATATGAAAGAATTTTCTGGGTTCTTTTATGTAGGTTCCAGGATACAAACCCATTTCTGGGTTTTTAATACCACTTGAGTTTCAAAATTAGTTCTATAAGACTTTAATACGTTGCACAATTTTTCCATAATCAAAAAGCTTCATTCAGATCCCTTCAAAACAGTTTTTAGAAAACAGCAAGTCTCAATACACATTGGGTCAGGCCCAAGATAAGCTCATAGAGAAATGATGGTGACATTCAGCCTCTGTACTGCACATACTGGAAAGAAAATTACCTCTGCCTGGTTTCCCAGACAATGTCAGAATCATCAGATATGGTGAGCAAGAATGACAACACACATTAATATATCACTGCTAGCTTTACATTAAACATTGCATTGTTTGCAGTGAATGATGGTATTATTTTCTTCTCTAATAATGGGGAAGTGCTGCAATATCGCATTACATCTGTGTAAGGCATGGGCATTACTAATGAAGACCACTGTGTACTTGGGGGTTTTGTCTTACAGGTGTTTGATTGTTGATGATTTATATACTTGATTCTTCTGGACTGTGACACCAGTATGGCCCCTAAAGTCCTGTTCGAACAGTAATTATACCCCATCACAGAAATTTTACTGTCATCTTAATGAAGTAGTTAGAAAGGTTATCTATGCCAATACACTGCACTTTCAATTTCAAATAAAAACAGTTCTCATTAAAACTATGTATTAATAAGAAGTATTTGTGTGAAATTAGTATGAAAACTCCAGCTGGCTTTTTAACTGGGATCTAAGCAAAGTAATGAGAAGACTTACAAAATACTGAGGCATCAGCTGCATTTTTTAAAAATCTCTTCAATAAAGACAAGTCCACAACTATCTCTCTTCTCTAAGTAAATGAATGATATAATCTTTTTGTTTAACCTTGTCTTTTCTTCATTGTCTTCAAGTCTGTTCCTTTGTATCATTTTGCATTTATATGAGGAATGATCCCTATCTATGAAGTAATAATTAATAAGAAAAAGCACTGATTTTGTAGTTTTCATCAAGGCAGGGTCTTGCTGGAACAAAGCCAGATGACTGTCCTGATCCCCACATATTCCAATGACACAAGCACAGAGGGTTCTTTGACAGATCAGCATCTGAGATGGACAAGAAAATACTGGCCATAAGGGAAAAGAGATATTTTCAGACAGCATCACACACTCGTACTTTTTAACTACCCTTTTTCCATTTTGAGAAGTTTTCCCACATACTCCCTTTAAGTTTTATGAATAAATAGACCACACAGAGAAACCTTGGATGAAATCTCAAAAACAGCTTTTCAAAATAAGAAACTGTAATCCTTGCTCAGTCAGGTTTCACTGGTGATCAGAGTAATGCACAGTGAATCACTTTAACTTTCCAGTAAACCTTAAGCCTCCAGACTAAAAAGCCTTTAACTTCAATGGGTCTAAATAGCGTTAAGCAGGTATTAAATTCTCTAAATCCTTAGGACCCTTACTTCTGTATTTTCACAATGAATAATTTAGAGCAGTGATAATGGTGT
Source organism: Pezoporus occidentalis (assembly GCF_034315485.1). NCBI lineage: Eukaryota > Metazoa > Chordata > Aves > Psittaciformes > Psittacidae > Pezoporus > Pezoporus occidentalis. The sequence continues at coordinate 11,424,653 of NW_026914940.1, read as the reverse complement.
CTTAACAATTCAAGAAAGGATGACCTGACGACCAAGACGACCAAGACTACTAGTGATACTGTAGTGATGGAATTCTTCTGAATATATCCAGGCACCCGCTTATTTGCAAGTCATCCTACTCTCCTTTTGCTGTCAGAGAGTAGGATGCTGTTCACTGGCAGAGCTAGCCAGTGAATTCAATGGAGTTCTTGATGCAATCCATCTTATCCTAAATTAAATCACAATATTTGGTGGGTGTGAATCACAGTCTGAACCCTGTCAGCTCAGCTGACTGGGTCTACTCTGACTGTAGCTCTAAACACATAGGGCTGTAATACCCACATTGGAAACACCTAAAGATATTTCTAGCTTTGCGCTTACTTGTGATGAACTCAAAAGGGTTGTGATATTCTTTTTCCTTCTCAGGTGACAATATAAAAGCAAAATGATGTGTCAAACACACGTTAAAAAGCCACTTCACTGCAGCCATTTGCCAAGTTTATAGGCCTGCCTGTCTGAGAACCTCAAACAGATAACATTCTGGTTAAAGATGCTGTTTTGCAGGTGCAACAGAAAATAAAGGTGCTTATAAGAAAAAGACTGAAGCATCCCCTAGTTCCTATGAAAGGTGTTTAAAATAGCTACACCTTTTTATATTTCTATTAAAAACCATACCATTTTATTTAGACTCTAGGCATGTACAGTATGTATCTTGAAACCAGCTTGTGGCGTCACTGCCTCTAGTCTTCCTTTTAAATTATGCATGCATTAACCAATTATGATTCCTAGAAAAATTAAGCTATTGTAAAATCACCGGGTAAATCCAAAGGCTAAATTTAGCTCCTCAACCACATCCACACACAGCCATTCTGTGCATGTGTTGACCTATTTGCAGAGGGTGTGACCAGGTGTTTGTCTGGCTCAAAAACTCCTGCTTGAAAGCCCTAGAGAGGAAATGCTGTGACGACAGCAATGCAAAATGTGTCAGTTGTAATTACATTGCTATTTATTTACTCAGTGTAGACACTTGTACATTTGGGAGTAGATTGAGGCAACTGTCTGATTTTAAACAAGTCATGGAACAGATAGACAATTATTGCCACAAGGTTGCATGAAGTACAGACATAGATGGACTTGCAGCTTTACCTCAGTTTTTGATAGCATCAGATCTAAGAAGAGTTTAACGCAGTGAATGGGCAGCTCACCACAGAGATAAAAGATGCATTTTAACTCCTCTTTAGAATGAGTTTATTTGGTGAAATTTCCCAAGTATGATTACAGGTTTCATTAAAAAATTCTTACCAAAAAAAATATAATCATATTACATTTAACTCCAGCTATCAGCAGCAACATCAGTGTTTTGCTCCCACTTCTGCTCATGAAGTTGCTACCTTCAGTGACCTGGATGCTGCCTTTGAAACCCCAAAGATGCAAAGTGACCCACATCTTCTTATTTCCACAGGTGAGCTACAGGATCTCACAGTCACCACGACCAAGACAGGTACACAGAGTTGTGGATCAGATGACATGTGGTAACTTGTCCATGTACCCATGTGCCCTCTTGGCCTGGTTAGAAAGATTTAAGCAGTTATTAGTGCATGACAGAGGTATGTTCTCAAGGAATTGGGAGGGCCTTGGTTTCAAGGTCAAGGCAGGAATGTAGTGTCATACACTGTTTTTACAATGTGGTGTACCTGCTTCTCGCCTACTTCCCCCTTGTCCCATCTCATGCCAGATGAAGCATACTAATTTACTACAGTCCCAAATAAGCAGTAAATCATTACCCACCATGCAGTGACCACTGGGCAGACAGGGATATAAAGGGCATTCCTGCTTCTTCTCTTTTGCATGAACACATAATCCAATTTGTAATCTATATATAAATTTTGGGAATCAGTGATCAGGATTATGTTCCCAGATCCCACACAGCATCTCTTTGCAGAGCTAATTCCTGCTGTTCCAGGGAAATATTTCAGACTTTCATTCACCAAGGGCCATGAGAGTCTCAGTTAGCTGTGTGCCAAGTATTATTAATAACATTAACATATTAAAGACCATCTACTTACTGCCAAGCAAAATAAAATTAAATCATGCTAACATAGTGGGAAAATCTCATTCAATAAAAAAGAACAAAAGACATGGGATTATTTATTCTAAGGTCTTAGCAAGCAAATATCATTTTAGAACTCAGGCCACATGCAATTTCAGAAGTGTTTCAGTCATTTTCTTCAATTCTTCATCACCAAGCAGCAGGATCATCCACAATTCTGTTGTTAGTCATCAGGGACTACTTGTTGGTTTTCCACTCATCTGGAGCTAGGGGAATTCTGAAACACTAGATGGATCTCCAGTTTGTTATGTATGTTTGTTATATATGGGAACCAGGAACGGCTGCTCCACTGGTAGCTCAGTCCCAAGGTGAAAAGCCTCCCTTGTAACAAGACAGCTTCGAATCCAGATATCTTGAAGAGAGGGAGGGAGATGACTGGCACTGCTATCTGCACAGCCTGCCGGCTCAGCTGCCTCTCAGCTTTGTTCCCCAGAAGCAACTCCATCCAGCTTGCTACAGCCACAGCTCACCATGTGCCACTTTTAAGCAAAAGTCACAAAAGCACTCCAATTAAAAAATACTAAAATACAAATTTCTCTCCCTGATGCATCCGCCTTCCTTGCTCCCCTTGCATAAATAAAATGGCTGTGGTTTCTCTGGTTCAGGCAGAAAAGCTGCCGTGAACATCTCTGCTCTGCTCATAACTGTTCCAGATTGTCAGTGCAAATGTATTTGGTTAAGGGTAATAGATGCTGCTATTGGTCATAGGACTTGAGATTTGTCTTTGTCCACACCATTCACTTGAAACCACATGAACTACTACACAAATCATATAATTAAGTGATATTTCAGGCTGAGTAGGACCCTCAAATATAAAGTCAGCTCTGACTGTGGCCTCAGACCAGGGGAGCAGTAAAGAGGCAGCTGCCTTTATAAATAGGCTAGCCAAAGCTATTCACATCATAAAAGGATCTGAGGAAATATTCCGCACTGTGAGTGCAGACTATGCAGCAAGCCACAGAGAGACACAGAGATAAATAAGGCCTTGATTTTCACATATATGTGAGATGATTTGGATATTTAGCACCCAAAATTAAGAGAATAAGGCCTTGATTTTCACATACATGTGAGATGATTTGGATATTATCACCCAAAATTAAGAGAACAAGTCTGGCTGGCACATGGATGCAAATGCATGTACCTTCATTGATGGAGCTGTATGTGTTCTCAGGGTTTTGAAAATGGACAGATTCATGACTCTGAACATATGAAATGCATAAAAATATAAAACCATATCTGTGATAACCTAAAGGTGTGCTGATTTCCACTAATATAAGGTGAAATGAAACTGATGTTCCTCAATGTTTCTTAATGGAATACTGTCAAGCACTTCTTGATCCTGAGCTTTTACAGGCATCTGCTAGATGCAGGGGGAAACTATTGCGATAGAGTAAATCCCTGCCTGGATATTGTGGTGGTGCCACAGAATGGCTCCAAAGTTAGCTTCCAGGAATCTTCAGTATTCTCCTATACATAAAAGACAGTTGCATTTAACAGATCAGTTTATGCATTAAAAAGGAAAAACCTTCTGAAACTGTAAAGAAAGAAAAAAAACAAATATTTAAATTACATTTTATTTGAATTTTTGAGTCCTACACACCAAATCTGCTTTTTTTTCCCCCCATTTGCTTACAAAGTTGTTAATCTAATTCAAATTATTATGCAGAAATTGTATGTACAGATGCCACTAACTGTAGCAGTTAGTGCACTGTGCCTGAGGATCATGTTGGGGAAACACTACATATGAAGGAACAGAGGCAGAAATGCTATGCAATGTGATGACTTCATTCAAAAAGATCAGTGATGATAAAAGAAGAAGCGAAGGGAGTTGTGCTTTCCTAAGCAGCTCCTGTCTCTTTCAGCCAGCCCCGTTTAGAGCCACTGGCCTAAGATTAGCAGCATTTTACTGCCAGCCCCAAATTTGAACACTTTTATTAATTTTATTTTGGCAGAATCTAATGTTAGCAAGAGGTAGATACATTCTTAATAGCTGGAAAAAGAATTTCCTGTTCACCTCTATTTACAGTTGTTTGCATTTTATTCTCCCTTATTTAGATGAAGCTTTAATAGTTTCCTAGTTCATGAAGGCCTACAGATGTTTTCCTCAGCCAGGTCTAGCCCTAATGAATGAGTAAAAAATATATTTTAAAGCAGCACTCCTGACGTATTCTACTGGTGATGTTACATTGGAAGTGCAGGAGTTTTTATGGGATTTAGTGTGGAGAGGAAGCTGGGACAACCCATATTTCAAATTCCAGTGGCTGTTGAGACAGATTTCTCTTTGTTAGCAATGATGACAAAATGCCTGTTGCTACTTTTATATTGCAAACCATTTTCCTCTTGTGGTTAATTTATTCCAGGTGAAAGTTTTGGAGAAACTCTGTGTAGAATCTACAAATAGCTAGGTTCTTTAAGTAGATTTTACTAAACAACATTAAATATAATATTAAACAGAAATAAAAATGGCATATATCAGCAATAATAAATATTGAAGGAAGGCATAGAGAATACCACATCCTCCTGCACTGAAAGCCAGGAAGAAATCCTCTTGGGAAGGTGAAAATGGATTTACTGTGGATGAAAGAAAAAGGATATAGTGTGAGAGGATGCTATTTTCTCAGACTTAGGCAATACATAACACATTTTTTACCAGCTGGAAAAGATTGCTGATGCTGGTTATAAAATAACCATGGTAAAACCACAAATTTGACTTTGCCAAATTTGAAATGTCACATTCAAGGAGTCAATATGGTAGGAAAAAATATTCATCAGAAGAAGACTTCAACAAGGACCACTGGAAAGGACCAGGAAACTGAATCATCACAAGATGCTGCTGTCTGAAATAACACATATAGAGATGTTGATCATCTGTATCTCTTCCAAATTTTAATTATTTCAGAAGTAGGAGCCACAGAAGAAGCACTGGAGCAACTTTTGGATTGACTGCAAACCTTGGATTGACTGGTTTTGTGGGTGGTCTTCTGCTGAGGAGCTCCACCATGTGAAAGGTTTTGTTGGCTCTCTTAACACTAGTGCTTTGTGTTTATCCTACAACCTGGACTTTTGCTGTTGTCTTGGACCAGTGAGCATTTAGTCTTGACATGGCGGAATTACACAAAGGCTTTATGATTATAAACTTAAAAATTTAAATGTGATTCTCTTCCTATTTCTTCAATTGCAGGCACATACTTCCAGCTTTACTGTGGTTTCACTTTGACTGTATCCCGTTGTTCATGGGCTTTTCTGTAACACCATTTTAATTGCTAGCTTTCTGGTCCCTTATCTAACACTATTTTTCAGAAGTACTTACCAAAATCTCAAGCGTTAGGCTATCAGCATTCCCATGATACTTGTGCCCAGCATGTTTATAGTAGTTTTAAAGTTGCTCAAGAATGTCACAAACTATTGCTTAATATACTTAATTCTTAATGAATTTATATCAGCTTAGCTTAACATGGGCAGGAAAGGTCTATCACTTTGTGTTAACTGGCATTGCACCACCAGTCATGGTGAAAATATTAATGTCTGGAGTCTGAACTGAAATCATGGGTATCTGAGTATTTTTAAAACTTAGGATTCTTGTTAAATTCACAGTCATGACTTAACACTTTCAGCAGCAAATTTCAGTGTTTTTTGTAAGATGCATAGAGAAGTATAGTTTTCTGTGACCCCTCTGTACCTGGTGAATCCTGATTTTGAAGCATGCCAAGCTACAACCACGCTTAAACTAAAGGCTGTACAGGCGTTTAAGCTGTTCATTACAGAACCATAATTCTTTGACCAGGGGTACTAAAACCAACTGTGTGGCTAGTACCCCCCAGAGTGCACACGAGTGTTTGTAAATATCCAGTTTCACAAACTAACTCAGGATTTTGAATAAGCTCGATTTGTAAAAGTTCATTGACCTAATCACCCAGAGGGCCAAGGTTGTTCAGGGTCTAAGAAAACAGTGTGTTCTTTAGGTCATATTTCTTTCCTAATTTATGGGAAGACACTTCCCCTGTTCATTTTACAGACCAGTAGAGTTTCCTAAAACATACTGGGTCTTATCTGCTTTGTCACACCCTAGTGCAATTTTAAAGGAGTCAATTCCTTCTACTCAAGAAGGAACACGATGTCATGGCAAGAATTGGGACCTTCCAGAAGGAAATTTTCAGGGGAAATAACACAAATATTGTCCTGAATGCAGCAGAAAAACACAAATAACATGTCATAAATTACAAATCAAAGGAACAAAGGCAGTAAGTTTAATAAGGTTATCTCTATGTGTCATAAGACATCTGCCCAAGGAGGAAGTGCTTCCCTACAAGCCAGGAGAAGCTAGTCTTCTGACATCCTCCTTAAGAAGTAGGCACTAGTCAAATCCTAGCAAACTGTCAACCTGGATTGACCTACAAGAAAAAGAATACAGAGGCAAAGAACCAATGGCAGGTGACAGAGGATGAAAAAAAGGGAAGTGATATGAGAGCTGAGTGTTTAAAATGGGCTGAGAGGGTACTAGATGGAGAACCGAGACCAGAGAGAGAACAAAGCAACCCAGCAGCGCCCACAGCTCACAGAGGATCTCCAGCACTAGGCAATGTGTGGGACTCTTAAGGTGTTTTTTTGACATAAGACGGGATGAACTGTGGGGTCCAGCATCTCTTTTGGAAGGCCAGCTATCTGTGAAAAAGTTGTAAGGAAGAAGTTCTTTACTGTGAGGGTGGTGGACCACTGGAACAGGTTGCCCAGAAAAAAGGATGCCCCATCCTTGGCAGTGTTCAAGTCCAGGTAGGACAGAGCCTTTCACAACAAGGTCTAGTGGAAGGTGTCCCTGTGGGGGCATTGGAACTAAATGATCATTAAGGTCCTTTCCAACCCAAACCATTCTGTGATTCTATGATTCCATATGTCTCTTTATTCATTCTTTATTCCTGGATCCAAGGATTTTTTCAGACAGAAAACTTTTGCCAGGCTGCTTCTTTTGGCTATAATCCCAGTGCTCAACTTTGTTATGCCCTTGGCTTTCAAATCTTTTTTTGCTAGCATCTTTGTTTTTGTGGTTTGTCTACTCACATCTTCATCAATCCATAGAAATCCTGCACGTTTAAATTCAATCCAGCCAACTGGGATTACCGATTTTCCTGCCTTGCATATACCTGAGTTTTGGACAATGTTTCCCATCTTTGCAGCTATTTAATTCCCTAAAGAGTGTACTTGTTTTTTACATTTATCCTAAATTAAGGACAGCTGTTATACCTGCTAGCTTCCAAAGGTTTTTCAACCAGAATAATATGATACAAGCTTTCTGCCACTGGTCATAGGACTAATATAATATTTATTTTTAATTCAGTCATTGACATAACCTTAGATTTACTTCTTTCCTCTACAACCTACTGGTTTGGAATACCCTCAACTTCATGGTCTGTTGCACCTCCACAGCTTTTCTTTCTACACCATAGGGGCCCTGCTTCTTTTCCAAAGTAACCACTATTCTGATCTTATTGATTTTCCATCTCCTTACAATCCCGTGCACATGCTTACCTCTTCTGAGCCAATATCTAGTTTATCCTGTAGAAATTAAATCCTGTTATCCAAATTCTTAAGTCACACAAACTGCTGGTAACCTTTCTGACCTCTGTCAAAAACTGTTTATTACATTACCTTGTTATGCAGTCCCCTTGGTGGACACATACCTTGGATTTATTATTTAAAAACCTGCCCCTATTCTTCCTGATAGGCAGAGGAAAGCTTAGTTTATTTTTTTATAAATACTCTTCTTCCTCTATTAAACACACAAACTTTCCCAGCTTTTTTTCTGACTCACGGAATAATTTAATTTTTCATCACTCTTGTGCTGAGGGAAACGTTTTCACAGTCAAAAGGATTCTTCCAATAAAAAATATGAATATTATGTTTAAATTATGGGGTCATTAGCAGTGCTTAGCAATAACAGGATAAACCAAAGTGCAGTAAACCATGCTATTTTTCAAATCCAGCTGTGAATCGGGAGAGACAAAATTATGATCCTCAACAATAGCTGGATAGTTGCTTGCAAATGGACTGGTGTATTTCAATATCCAAGCCTGTGCTTTCTCACAAATCATCCGTAACTTTAGCAGTACCTGGCACCCACGCTGGCAACCTTACCGAAGTCCCTGTCCTACAAAGTCTATGGGTAGTTCTTATTAACATGAGGCTAACCCTACTGCTGGGAAAGCCAAAGAAACAAGGTCAGAGAGACAAATACATAGAAATGTGGAGTCTTTCCTTTGGTGAGTTTTTCCACTTAACAGGCTGTGTACCAGACCCTTGAGGGAAAATGCCTACCCAGTTAATTCAGTGGGAATTTTGCCAGCGACTGCAGTGGTGCAGGACTTCACGCCTCTTGTTCACATGGACTCAGTTCAGAGCCCATGTGAGTTTGTAGCCCAGGGGCATGAAAACTTTTTCTTACTTATAACAAGTTTTTTCTTATTTCTGGATGACCCAAGAGATGACTGTGGATTCTCATCAGTATAAATGGGACTTGTACTTGCTCTGAAGGCTAGCATACACCTCCACATCTTTGCTTCTTTGCTTATGGGACTCTTCTCCTGAGCAAACTGTTTCTCAGCCCAGACAACAGGACTGGATTTTTCCCTTTTTCTTTCTTTCTTTAATACAAAGTAAAATGAAAAAGCAATTTCCAGAATACAAAAATATGGTTTTGATTGTTAGACTAATGAAAGCCATGTTCTGACGACCTGGACATGTTGCAAAACATAGAATACATCAAGTCTTTCTTTTGTTTTCACTTACTGTGATGTAATTTGTACATTTTATACCAAATAGGAATCAAATAGGACATATGTTTGTGACAGAAATGCCTGAATTTGCCTTCATTTTCCACAAAGATTTCTATTTTAGCAGCAGAAAATCGTGGTAGGTTAGGGGGAGTGATTCACTTGGAGACATGTGCTGGAATGTTTGAATGATTAGCTTTCTTCCTCCAATCTCACTACATTTTGGTTTAAGAGCATACAAAAATCTAACTGGAATTGTATAACATCTGTCACTTCCAAAAAACTTCCAGAGAGCTCCTGCAAATGATTAAGAAAAGCTACATAATAAATAAATAAATAGTCTTTAAATTGTTTACAGAGGATACGAATTTTCTATGGAAAAAGATTATGTCTTCAGACTTGAGGTTTTAATAATTGTCTAATTTCCTACAATAGCCTCCTGTTCCTCTACTCAGTTTAATGAGCCATCGCGTTGTAACAGCCAAGGGGGATAAAGCTCTTCTAATATGTACATTTAATCTAATGCTTCAGTGGGAAAAGCTATTTCATTTAATACGAAATTTCTTCATATCTTGTGAAATAATACATTGTTTTTTTCTCAGTACTTTTATAGGTCAACTGATGAAAGGTATATTGTAAAATTAACATGACATATTGTGCTTTGTGTTAGATGTAAATTTGGAGGGCTGCTTCCTGGAAAACAGACGCAATTGTCAAAGTCAAACAAGAGAAATGCTTGAAGACTCTGTAAAGTTCATTAGAAAGACTATGATAACCCCACAGGAAATGTGATCTGCTGCTGGACTATTCTAGCAGAAAATTGCTATACCTGCCTTAAAACCTTTGGTTATTTTGAGTCTGTTGGTCTTGAGCATTGTGTCTGGGGAGCAAAGCTGACCTCTCCCCATTCAATTCTTCTGTGAGCACACCTACCCAGACATGAAGGAAGGTTTCAGTGACAAGCATCCCCTAGCCTGCAGATTGGAAAGAGGTCGAAGTCATGAAGGACAAAACTAAATTATGCAATAAGAAAAAGTTACATGAGAAATGAGGGATTCTTCAAACCTTGACACCGACTGTGTGGGATAACCAGTGGACAACTACCCAACTGTACCCTATGACTGAGGTTCAGTCCACATCAACTCTCACTTTGACATGCCAGGCTTTGACAGAGAAGAGCACTAGGAGATTGCCATTTTGAGTGGGGTGCTGGCGACTATTGCCAAAAGATGTTGCTAAAGACTCTGTTATCCTCAGAAAAATTAACTGCCTGGAATTGATAGTTGCAAGCATTTTGCCTGGTAATTGACAGACAAGCACAAAAGAAATAACTCTCTTGACCTCAAAAAAGGTAAAAGATAATTTCTAATTGAGCCTTGCCACTTAAATTCAAAGTGCCCCTGGACTGTATTTACAGGGTCTCTGGTTACAAGAATGGACACTGAAAAAACAAGCATCTGGAAAGGAAGATTTGCAAGTCATCTGCACAGCTCTTTTCATGGCTTTTGGTTTTGCTTCCAGAAAAATAAAGCAAACTGTCTTTATTCAGCTAGTTCTAATATAGTAGTCTGAAATAAAATTGTTTATATATTCTGTCATGTGACAACATAGATCCAAATTTTGTATAAAATGACTTAAAATCTTCATTTTCTTTTGCACCCAAACTATGAAACCTGCTGTCTGTTTGAAGACAGTAGAGATGTTGACCTAGTAACAGAATCTGGAAACCTATTTGTCCTTCTGTCTTTTAATAAAAGCTGTTTTCCAAGTTACACTGTTTGAGAAGAAACCAATCTCCTGTTTGGCTTTGTAGGTGAGTTAGGGTTCATCCTGCCAAAAAGTTCAGAGCTTTGTGATGAGAAGTCATTTGGGGGACAAATGAAGTTCTTAAGGGGATCCATTTGTTAAAATGTCAATTTTCTCCAACAGCTGTATATGCTTTCCTGATTAAACTGAGGGTAGTTAAAGGTCTCTCCCTTTTTGTTGAATTAGCTTTCTAGGAGCTAAAAGGAGAGATGAGAACCACACGTTCTACACCTACTTTGATTTTAATGAATGTTAAATCTGCCATGTAAACAGGTAGCAAGAACAAAAAAAACTAATCAAAGATGATGACATTTCTCTCTATTCTACCACATTCACAAATATCCACCCAAAACTTTTAAGCAGCTGGGCCAGATTCAAAGCCTACACTCTTCCCAGTGATTTCAAAGGGCTGGGACAGCAGTGATGCTGCCTACCTTACTCACAGCAACACTTTCTTTATCGTCATTCCCATGAAAGTTATTTTATACGTAACAACCATCTATCATTTAATCTTTTGGCAACAGTCAATGATTATTATCACTCTCCTATTTAGTCTCAGTCTAGCTTTTCACCTCTCACCTAACACTTTGAAAACCTTTCCTGAGAGCCTAAATCATTATCCTAGTTTACAAGTGCTTAAGCTATATTTCCACAGAGCAAGGCTCACTGCTCTATGCCCTTTCGGACACATAATAACTATAATACAGTAGTGTGAAAATCTGTCTTCCTAAGTCCATTCGAAAGTTGGTGTCTTTTTTTTCTCTTCTTTCCTCTTGTGAAATACCACAACATTTTTCAATTAGAGTCAGTTCTTGTTGCAACTGCTATCAAAGCACTGTTATCATAAAACATCTGTCCTAAATGTAAGAACATCTGTTTCCCAAACTCCTTTCTGGTCCCTAGATGACTCATTTCTTTGATAGCTTTTTTTTGTAAGGGAAGACTTTTTGCCTTTTTTTTTTTTAAGTACGTCACTTTTAATTTTTTTTTTCTTTTAATTTACCAGGTTAAGCTGGTGCTTCACAATGTTAAACTATGCCATTCTGTTCTTTTCTTGTCATTCTTTCCATATTAGAATATTTATCCATATAGTATCATTATTTCAGTTTTTCTTATGAGAACAAGTGTTCCTACACTGATTTTTAAGTGTTGCCCAAGCAGCAAGTCAAAGAATCCTGTATTTCATCCTCCATAAAATTCTGACGCTGAGGTTATGAAAACAGTCTAAGGACCACTGGCACCATGTACCACTCAAGTTCATTAGAAGGCAGATATTTAATTACTGTAGCCTCTTTTGTAACTTTTTATTTCACATAAATATTGCTGAAGCCAAGTGTATCAATGCAGGCCTTCTAAATTCCTCCCTCCATTTTGCAGTCCAGCCCTGTGCAGCAGAGCAGAACCTCATCAATTTATTTTGCCAAAATAAAAGGAAATTAAAGCCTTGGAGAGGCTGAAGCTGAACTCCCACTGAAAATATGGAGCTGACTTTATATCATCCTCACTGAGACACTGGAGCTCAAATGACAAGCCATGTAAGTACTATAGTGCAATTCTTTCTTGCTCACTGTTTCTCCATCCAAGTCCTGTGTAAGCACATAACTGCTCCATTGTCAGAGAGGTCCCTAATAGTTATTTCCTTTTTAGTTAACTTGAACTGTGACTGCTTTGATCACGCCTTTTAATTCCAAATTACTCTGAGCAGCGCCTTGCGGGCAGTGCTGAATGCACCTTGGGTCAATTACTGCTTCACAGCCATATCATGTCTTGAAGCACGTAAGGCTTCCTGTATGTCTCCCTTCCAACTACCGCCCCAGGCAAAGCCGGCTCAGCTGGTGAGATCTGATGCCTAAACACACCATGTGCTTTTAACTGAGCTTTCAACAGCCTTATAAAGTGCCATTCACCCACCTGCCTAGTCCATTGAACAAGTGAGATGTGTCGAACCACATTCCTTCTGGACATAAATCAGCACCATTTTAGGGAGCTGTACTCAGTCTCACTAAGCAAGGAATGGACCAACAAGCAGGTTAAAAAAACATGTAGTCTGGACAAATAGGCTTCAAATATTCATGCGGGTTCCTGATATAGGCTCCTGTTTCAGTTGAAAACCGTGAAACTTGCCCTGAGTCCCTGTAATTTGCCAGGATCTTCACACAGGTCAGGGAAATAGCCAGAGTCTAGCTCTTGTAGTATTAATATTCATTAGTGAATTGAAGGTTAAAGGAACTGGAAATGGCTTGCCCTGTGTGGTTTCTGAAACATTAGCAATGTGATTCAAGAGTGACTTGGAGCTTTGAGGAGCTTCAGATTGGCTTAGGCATCCAATCCCCTGACTCTGTGAGGTCAGTATTTTCTACTAAAAACTGGGAGTGTAGCTGGGAGTAACAAGACAAACTTCCAAACCAACATTTGCATAGCCTGAATCAGTAGCAGCAGTATTATAACTGGACAAGCTGGACAACAGTGGTTAAATGAGCTTTGGATGGTTTCAGTTTCACTCTGAAGTATTTTTATGCCACTACATTTTCCTTGCTCTTCTTACTTTGGCAGTTTCTGGAGGTGATCCCTAACAAGTAGTTTGCTGCCAGCCTGTTTTCACCAAGCAGGAGGAACTGTTGCTAAGCTTTCCATGGATTACTGCAGTCAGCACGTTTGGTTTTGGATTAAGACAACTGGCTGTGTTTCTCTGAGACTGTAAGTTAACACTTCATTGTAAACAAGAGTGAAACAGCTAAAAGCCTCAAGAATTCACAACGGTGACCCATGAAAATTAATACTGAGGTGGCTTGTGGCTGGAGTTTTTCTAAAAGGCTGGCAAAAATGTTTCATCTGCTCCTTTCTGGGTATTTCTAGAGAACCTACTACCATGAGTGCATGAGCACTAGATTTCCTTCCAGCAAAGAAACAGCTTCCATGGCCAAAAAAAGAGGAGAAATTGAAGAAGACAAGAAATAAATCAATCAATGTAGAAAGGACAAATTGTGTGGGATCCCTCACAGTGGTGTCCAGAATTTTGATTTCAGTCCTGTAGGGCAAAGAAGGCTCAAGGTCCGTCATCTGGTGTAATTATTGTTAGTGTGGGTCTTACATCTGACCCATCACTCAGATTCCTTCTGTAGCTCATGGGAAGAAAATACACTTCTGGAGAGCAGCACCTGTGTTTAGACTACAAGCATCTGTTTCCCTCCATTGGCCTTGACAAGAGATTAGATGTTTAGTTCTGTCAGACAAAACAAAAAGTCTCACTCAGCAGCCCACTCTTCCTAGATATGTCTTCAGTTTCTAGGCACTGAGGTTTCCAACACTGAAAGCACCTCTGTTTTGGCAGCACTAAGCATCTTGGCTTGCCTCTTTAGCCTGAATTATTTTTACATCTACAGACTAGTCATTCCCTTCACAGTTGTGTATCCAGCACTCCATGCAGTAGGTTTTCTCACAGTATGCTTAGTACATCAAACATCCAAGATTAGTCATAAAAAGAGATGGGTTACAGCCTCAGCACCCTGTGAGTACCAGTACTGGTATGGATCAATGACAAAAGACAGAATAGGAATAATGAGAGTTAGCTTCCTTGCGCTGCCTAAAAGCAACTCTGCATCCCAGGACGGTTCCCACATGATACATTTATTCTCAGTTCCTCAAGTCATTCCACTTTGCATGGTATGATAAACTACGAATTCAGTGAGAGAGAAAAGGAAGCTAGAACAAAACTTCATAGCCCCCCATAAAAGGGTTCTCACTGCAATTTCAGTCTGTGAAGTCACGAATACCTGACAAAGTTTTTGGGTCAAGTTTTTGGACCAGAGACCAGGAAGGACTTCAGTCTCTCCTCTTCTCTTTCATACATAGCAGAATAAATATTGTTGAACAAATTAATTCTGGTGACTGTTTAAGGCCGCCTGATTCAGCCTTTCATTCATTCCTAATGCTGAAAGTCACATCATTTGAATCACTTTTGACTTACTCATCACTTGTTGTATTTTTAAATGAACACTGTAGATGCAAGAAGAATGTACAATGAAACAGGCAGATACCTAAAGACAGTCATAAAAATATACAAAAGGGTGTTATAGGACTGCACAGGCCAAACTTTTGAAGTCAGGCTTTTAAATTCAGATTTCAGCACCAGAAAAAGAGTCCCAGCTACAACAAACTAGACCTTACCTGGACATGTCCCTTTTCAATGACATTCTTATTTAGAATTATATAATCATTCAGGTTGGAAAAGACCCTTAAGATCATCAAGTCTAACCATTAACCTATCAATGCCAAGTCCACTACTAAACCATGTCCCTGAGCTCTACATCTACCCATCTTTTAAATACCTCCAGGGACTGTAACTCAACCGCTTTCCTGGGCAGCTTTTTCCAATACTCACAAGCCTTTTGGTGAAGAAATTTTTTTCTAATATCCATTCTAAGTACAACTTGAGTCCACTTCTTTTTGTCCTATTTCTTGTTAGCTTGGGAGAAGAGACTGACCTCTACCTCACTACAACATCCTTCTGAGTCATTGTAGAGAATCTCCACTCAGCCCCTTTTTCTCTAGACTAAGCAGTTGCCTCAGCCACTTCTCATAAGACTTGTTCTCTTTAGGAATGCATATTGGCATTTTACAAGGTAACATTAGTTACATGTCTGAAGAAGCAACTCTAGACCCCACTGTGTTCTAAATATGGATTTGCCAACTAGCAGTATGTAAAGAATGCAGTGGGTTTAAATACATAATGACATGCATAGAAAAAAAGCTGTGTGGTGTCACAGGAAAAAGAAAGAATTGGCTTCACTGGCATTTTTGGCACCCAGTTCCACCATGAAACTTTGGTTTGTGAAAGTAAAAATTAAGTTTTGAGACGAAGTTAAACCAAACATTCTTGCTAGATTATAAGTGAGAATACTATTATATATTAGCCCAAGCTGCCCTGGGGCCTTTCTTACTTGCAAGATGGTCTCAGTCTTTGCTTTGAATATTTTCCTATCATGTGCTACTTATTCTGTATCCCCTGTCCCTTCACTGAGCTCTTTTCTTTCAGAACAGTTCTCTGACAATGTGTGTGTGTGTTTATTAACCCAGAACAAAGTAAAAACTGAGGTTTTGAGTCAGTCTCTTGCTGTGGTGCTGTTACTTTCCAGAAAAAGAGATCTCTTAGGCGTTGTTAGTTTCTTTCTATATGCCAGCATGAACACCTCCCAGCAGCACTGTGACATCTCGAATACATGACCTGATTCCTGGGTCTTATCTGCTACACAGTGACCTTGATTTTATGCAGGTTTGACACAAATGTTCAAAATGTTCTTTGCTGTTCAGGGACCTGAAAGATGGACCATGATTAATATGTAATTAGGCAGAGATTTCCATTGCAGAAAAACACTCTAATGACAGATATATTTTAATCAGTCTTGGGCTCTAAGTGTTTCTAAGGTGCAGGTTTTTCCTCCTGTGTTTTGCTGCCATATTGTACACCACAATGGGTAAACATGTGGACCTGGCTCCCAAAGGATCTAATGGTAAATCTGTTAAGAACCAAGATGCTTATTGCTAAATAAGCTATTGTTTATTTACAAATATTGCTATTTGTAAATCCTCTAATCTCTTTGGGCACACGAAGTAGTAAATATACCATAGGAAGCATCCTTCTAATGCAGAGGCAGGAAAGAGACAGACTGAAGGATTACAGCTGGTCAACAGTGTGCAGCTACATTAACACTTCTTTTTTTTTTTTTTTTTTTTCAGAAGAAAACTGAGTTATATGAACATTTTCCATTGAAAATATCTATCTCCCACGGAGAATTCCAGGTTTTCTATAATAAAACAATTACCTTTTTTTGAGAACAAAGGCTCTCATTTGGGTTTTTCCTCTTTTGGGTATGTGAAAAGTTAAAATTTTCGGCAGTTAAAAGGGAAAATAGAAATTTTTTCCAGTCAGCACTAGAAAAGATTCAAGGGAAACCCGTACATCTGAGCATAAACAGATAGAGTCAATGATGCCTCTTTCCTCTGGAAGTGGCCCTGCTATTTATGATGGTTTAAGCATTATTTTAAAGACTCCATAACCGCAGTGCTACAAACTCTGTGGTACTTAGGAGAGGCACAAATTTGCTCTTTGATGGGATCTGGGTTTGTTATTAAACACTGAATATCAGCTGTTCCTTTCCGTCTGTACACGGTGAGTTTCAAGGCTATGCCCTGCTTTCATCCAATGTATGAGCCACAGAAAGACACGCGTACCCTGGTTGCATGGAAATCATGTATAGGTTCCACAGCCTCTCTGCATCTAGGATCTGAAAATGACTGGAGAGGTTTCTAGCCCTCCTACCCATCACTCCTTTGTGCAGTAAGGGATTTCCTGCCTGAGGAGCTATAACCATTTTGATTTATTAATGCAAACTACAGCAAATCTTGTCCTTAATTTCCAAGGTCCGGATATTGATATTTTTAATGAATCCCTGAAGCTCCTCCAGTTCTTCCTAGCTGCACAAAAATAACTCTTTGGCAAACCCCTTGTGGCTCAGAAATAGAATAATCTGCCAGATTGTATACTGCACCAGGAAGAACAGTCAAGCTAGCTGACAGCCCAGCTTGTAGCGTTAATATCTGCAAGCAAAAATATTCAGACAATAGAGACATTGAAGAAGCTTGCATATAACCAGGCTTACTGATAAATTGTTTCCAAGCCAAAAATAAGTAAAAGTTGATATGTCCAAACACTAGCCAGTCAGCTCCAGTCATCATAGGAGATCTTTTTGATTGTTGTCTTGAGCTCCCTTTGACAGAAGATTGATATGTGTTACTGGAGGCATTGCAGTGATTTCCCTATCAAATAACAAATGTGAGAAAAATGCTTGTAGACTGTGGTGGCAAAGGCTCAGTCTGACAAGGCTCTCTAGGGAAGTAAGTGTGTTATCTTTGATATCTAGCCAAGTTTTCATGGAATAGCAGTTCACTTCTCCCTGTAGATTTTGTCTTAAGGCATGTGTGAGCACCAGTTGTGAGGTGGCTTTAGTGAGAGATATGCATGGAAAGGGCTGTCTGCTATATTTAGCAGTATGTTTCAATAACAGCTGAAATTTTCAACATCCTAGCACCTATTTCTTTTAAGCCTCAAACAAAAAAATTATAGAGGTATCCTTACACCAAAATCTTGGGTAGTAGCACCATCATCTTTCAAAAGCTCCAAAAACAGAATTAAAATTTCGTAGGTTCTCCTTGACTCAGGTACTAAAATTTTAGGGACATTCCTGTGTAGAGCACATCTCAATCACATAACATAGCAACATCTCTTGAATTAGCACTGAAATAGAGGTTATGTTGTCATTTGAATACTTGGAGTAACATCTGTCATTGAGACAAGTATACTTGTAGGATATGTGTAGATATCTAATTCTCTTTCTAGGTGTCACTTTAAAACACATAACCACAGAATCCTGATTGTTGTTTTTATCCAGCAGGGTTATCCTAAACAAGACAACAAACATCCACTACCACAGAGATATTACATGTCAGTGCTGTTATTATAACCATAAGCTATGCTGCCTAATAAGTTATATCCAACGAAACCCATTGATAATAAGAATGATGTTACAATAATATAAGGGTCAAAGCAGGAACTAGCACATCTGCCTAACTCCCTTTTATCCCACATGAAAAAGAGGTTCAGAGTGACACAGCATGTAGCCCCTCTGACACAGCTCAGCGTATATTTGGTCAGGATTCACAGGTTCCCCACGTCTTACTATCACAGCTGTACTGGCCTGGTATACAGCAGATATGTTCATTGTTTTCACTCCTGAAGCTTTGCCAGAACACAGAGAAGAAGCTATAAGGAAGAGATGATCTGGCTGTCTTAGGCTGCTATTTCTTTCTGCACATTTCTCTCACAGATAGGAGTTTAGCTAGTAGAAGCTCCTTGCCTGTGTGACCATTCCTGCCCATTTGACCACACTCTTTAGCTGGACCTGATCTTTGTTAAACTACCTGCATATCAGCAAAAGCAATACACTAAGTGAACACTGCTGGCTATACAGCAGCAGTAATTCTGATACATTTGGTATCGTCTCCAAGAATAAAGTGTATGGAACAAATGAGGAAGGCATAAACTATGTTCACCCCTCCCTTCCTCCCCTCTTGCTCCTTCTCAGGTTGTTTTTGTTGAGTGTCTCATTCTCTTCATCACAGAAATTATATTCAAGAACTCCATTATATGGTAGCCCCATGTGATGTGACATTAGGAGGGGACCCAATGGCTTTAGTCCTCGTCATCCTCTTCTGTGCAATGGAGGTGTGCCAGTGCTCCTCACACCTTCTTCAGGTTGCATCCAGCCCTAAGTGAATCATATAGACCCAAACCTGAATTTCTTGGTGAAAGAATTATTCCTGGGAGGCTGAAGTCTTCTGTTGTTTGCTAAATTAAATATATCAAGTATAGTTTTGAAACAACAAATATAAACAAACAATACACATGCACACCTGTGTTTAGGACATATACTGAGGTTAAAGAGAGTTTATATTAATGCTCAGAAACCAAAGCACTCTAGAACAGCTACGTGAGAGTTGGGAAAGGATTTATGTGTGTATTAATGGGGCATTTTGGCTTTCTTCTTTGCTGGGGAACTCACTGCACAAAAACAGCAGTGGTTCTTCAGCTGGAAAAAGAATCCACTTCTAAACAAGATCACCTAGCTACAAATCTATGGAGGGAGCAAGAGTCTGAATAAATTCCTAGTATAAGCTGGTTTTCTTCAAACATGGTTTCTTGAAACAATCATTTTATAGCAAAATAATTTGTTCAAAAAACATTACTTGTGCGTTTGGGTTTGGGTTTTTTTTTTGTTTGCTTTACTGTGTAATATGCCAGCAATCACTTCCATATGGTCTCCCTATACTCTATGATTTAAGATTTCTGGAGTTTACTCTTCCATTTTACTTCCCTGCACACACACAAAAATATACTATATCATACATATTTTTCTATGCCTTAAAATCATGTGTGTAATTACTTTCTACTACTAAGTATCATCGTGTTGGACGCAGATGCAAAAATATAGATATTGAATAATTTTTCCACAGTTCATTTAAATGTATAATATACTAAAAGTGAAATTTGCTATGCATACATAAACCCCTTATACTTTCTGCTAAATTAAACTGTCACATGTGCTATAGTACAGATAAGAAAAAGAAAGGAGAATCAGCTTTAAGCTGTGAAGTTCCATCTTCAATCATGTCTCTTTGTATAACACAGGGAGGTATTTTTAAAGACACCACCCAGAGAAGCCGTTTGTAAGAGTCTTTCAGAGAGCAAAGCCGGTGGATCTGCAGCTATCTGGATGCACACAGTACACCCTTAAATGGAAAGACAGCAGACTGTAGGGGGGAGAGAGGGAAGAGGGGAACCTGAGGCTTTGTACTACCATTGTTCTTAGTTTTAAAAAAGAGCGGTCTCTCTCAGCAGGGAGATTTTGACACTTTCAAAGGGCTGCTCATCCCACCCTACAACTAACCTAATTGAGGTTTACTGATGGAAAAGGGATCATTCCCACCTCACATCCCAAGAGGAATCTAACTGGGAGTTTTGCCCACAGAACGATTTGGTGTAAACTACATGCCTAATCTGTCAGCTTCTGCTGTTAAAGATGTTAAGGAGCACATCTTCTGCCTAAGGACCAAATAAAGAACAAAGCAGACCAGTTGGGCCCCAGGGTGACCCATGGTTGTTTCAAATCCGGGTACAACTGCTGCTGCAGCAGCTTCCTCTCCAGGGGGTCTCCCACATCACAAATGTTTGTTCTTCTTTATTTCTTTTCAAGCTGAAGCCTTCTTTGTTTAAAAAAAGTCTTTGTAATTGCCCAGCTACTGTTTAATCCAGTTGACATTCATCCTCTTTAGTGTTAGCATATTTGGGCAACCACCCTCCCAGATTTGTGTACTTGATCTATGCACACACTGTGTAAACTCCCAAGCTTAACAAGCACTGTTATCCAGGACATTTGCTAAGGCTGGGCCCAGTGAGCTCCCCCTCAGCCACCTTCTCCAGTGATCTTTCCAACCTTCCCTTCCCAATCTTCTCCAGCAAACTTCTTTAATTAAGAACTTAAGATAGGTCCCATTGAGTCAGCCCAATGGCAATACGAGATGCTGCTTCGAAGTGCACTATTAGTAAGATTTTCCAAAACTTGGAGTTTTATACAATGTTTTATGAACCTTTTCTAATGTTTTTCAGGCTGCAGGTAAGAGATTTGACAGTTTTTAAAGCATGCAGAGGTCCTGTGCAAGTCATTCAGATACATTGTTCTCTAGGTGTATGTTTAAAGTAAGTTTTCTGGAAATCACGCTTGCGACAGATGAGTAAGTGCATTAAAATACAAAGTTAGAAAGATAAACATGTCCCAGTGCATTAACTCATTGATCATAATACAACTAAGGTATTTACGTCCCAGTGACACAAAACTGCACTGTCTGTGAACATGTTGAAGTGAACAACTGGTGCTGAATCAATGTAAGTGGTGCTGAATCAGCCTTAGAGGACTTCAGTGCATTGCATTATCCTTTATGATCAAAGAAAGTGAGGGAAGCTAATGAGCAGCCAGCAGTGCCATCATCCCACACACATAAACTATCCTGCCACATACCACAGAGCACTACAGAGCTGAGACAAATACTAATCCGTGGGAAATAAGGAGATTCTACTCACCACAAGCAGCACTGTGATTAGTGGTAGCATCAGAAGAATCTGTGCCAGGGGATGAATCTCCCCTCTATACTCTTTCCTAAGTAGATTTCTTAACTGCCACTTAAATAAATAAACCGCTGTTTCAGGTTAGACATATGAGGAAGAGAAAATACTTAAAATATTATGCACGCTAGTTTCATCCTTGGGATTGCATTTAAATGTACCCTAGCTTTGCTGACTGCTTTTCTGTTCACCCACATTCAGCCCATTGCCAACCAGAAGTTTTCTGCCCTACAAACTTCCTTTCCCAGGTTCTGAGCAGGCACCAGCAGCTCGGTGCCATCACTTTAACACTGTCACTTTTGTCCAAAATGTCTGTTGTGGCAGCAATGTAACAACAAAACTAGGAAAGGGATCCCACTTCCAAAGAAAGGCACCATTTCAAACATCATCGTGTCCTGCTAGCTCCTGCTGCCATGAGTAGTGCTTGTGCAAGCAGAAAAGGCTATGAGACCATGGCAATGGACTAGCAGGAGCCTGAGGAGGTCGAAGAAAGGTAAGAAATTTCCCAGGTATTGGAAAGAGTAAAAGAATAAGGAGGAGAAACCAGAGTCTGGAAGGAGAAGCAGAAAGATAGAGTGGGATATGGCGAGCAAGCCAATGTTCGAGCTAAACAGCTC
Organism: Pezoporus occidentalis; assembly: GCF_034315485.1. Taxonomy (NCBI): domain Eukaryota; kingdom Metazoa; phylum Chordata; class Aves; order Psittaciformes; family Psittacidae; genus Pezoporus; species Pezoporus occidentalis. Next base: position 11,402,642 of record NW_026914940.1, on the reverse strand, counting down.
TTCAAGTTCTCCACACAGAAGCTTATGGGTGCTGGCTTAAGGGAGGTGTGGGGATCAATAGAAGCACAAAAAGCAAGAATACAGATAAAATAGCAATCTAGGACTTAGTCTGACAAAAATAATGGCCAAAGACATCTATTTTCAAAGGACTAAGCAATATTTTGGTGGTATTGCTCTTTATCCTCTTAGCTGGTTCCCAGGAAAGTCTATACTTCTCATCTCCAGCATGTTCATTGGTTCTTGTGGTCCAGTCATCAAGGGAATTTGGAAGCTCTATGTGGTTGGATTGTTATTTATCTGGTACCAATGATGCCAAAAGATGAATGCAAGGGGAGTCTCCATTTCCCACAGACTGGACCTAAAGCATGTGCTGAACAGCATGAGCTTTTGATATTAAACTCTATCAATAATCTGAGTTGCAGACTTTGATGTCACGCCTGTCTCCTTGAATCCCTCCATAATCACATAATCAGCTAAAAGCTCAGTGGTGTTTGAAAACTGGGAATTCATGAGCAAGAAAAGTGAAAGCATTGTTTTCTAGGTTACGTACTGTTGGCTCCACCCTGATCACTGTTATTCTGCATTCCAGACACTGAAAGAAAACAAAAACCTCTTCCCGCTGAGATATTCAAAGTAAATTTTAATTCATGACTGGATACAAACTCCAAATGTCAAAATTTGAAGCCAGTGCCACAGAACAAAAATACTGTACCAAACAGACTTACAGTTAGCAGACACTGAATAAAAAGCTATAGAACAATGAAGTGTCAGATAGCAGCTAACAAGCACTTGGACAAACCTTCTTTCCCAGATACGTCAGATGAGTGGCTACAGCAATAGCTATGGAAATAGATTCTGTAAGCATTGCAATAGCAAACCCCAGCAAACTTCCAGACATGTGTAAACACACAGCAAAGATGCTTCCATGAATAAACAGGCAGAAAAGGGAGTGAGAAAGGAAAATTAAGAGCTGAAACAACTTGCCCAAGAACCAAGAATAAAATACAGGTCTCCTAAGGCCCAGCCTCAAGCCTTTTCTGCTTTCCACAAGGACCTCTGTGTTTGCTGCTTTTTACAATTCCGAAGTCCAGCCTGAGGCTGAATTTCTGAGAAAGGGCTGATTTTTGTTGCCTGTTACTACCTCCTAAAGCAACAGGCAATTTCACTTGAAGTGGGATATGTCCGATTATTGCATCCTGACCTTAGAATTAGCATTTTTGTTTATAAGACCTGAGACTCCTCAGCCTGGAATAAGAAAATTAATCCACTTAAAGATTTTAAAATTGGATACTTGGAGATTCCCCCTTGACAGGGAAGACTGAAAACAGAAAATATTTCACTTCCATAACCCATGGAACCTTAATATTACTAGATCCTCTAATCATCATCCATAACAAGCCTGATTAATTGCAGTGGCAGAAGCAGCAGGTCTTCCTGACTAAATCTCCTGCATGCCAACATTTTGTTAGTGCGTGAAAATGCTGATAAAAAAAGTGACTGTTCTTGTGCACATGCTCCAGCTGTGACCACACAATAAAGCTAAAACATGTAAGAATCCACATTTTCGTCTATTCCCACATATGCTTTGTGTGTAACTTCACTCATTGTCTCTCTATATAATACCTTTTACCCTATTTCTCTTCTGCACACAGCTGTACGAGTTTAACACCACAAACTGGAGAAGATTACTGCTGGAAGCATTTTTATATAGCTACCTATGACTAGAAAAGGAAAAGAGAAAATATTAAATGGCCTCATTTAACCAAATATTTTATTTCAATTGTTCCGGGGATTGAGTCCCTAACAAGACTCCTTTGGCTCCAATGGACAGCTTGCGACCTGAGTTCTACCCGCAGCATGGACTTTGAGCACTTCCTGAGAAATCTCTTTATAATCTGCCCTGTTTCAGAGCTCTCCCTTCTTCTGTGCCTCAACAGTGCCAAGGAAAAGAGGAATCTGTGACAGATAGCCACCACTGCAGTGAAACATCTGACGGCTTATGCTACATATTCCAAGGACATTTGCTCATTCTACTACTGCCATCATAACTGAGGAGAAGCTGGTACCCCCAAACAGGATCTCAGTTTCTGCCAGGCCTGGACTCCTCCATACCACCTGAGCACAAGGTGGTTCAACTCTCTGGCTATACCCCCTGTCCTCATGAAGTCTCTTCACTGTATCTTCAAATGGGAAGTGTCTGCTCCAAGTTGTCATGCGGGTGGCATGACAAGGCTGAGAAAGCGGGGGCTATAGGCTGAGAAAGTTGGGGCTGTTCAGCCTGGAGAAGAGAAGGCTGCGTGGAGACCTCATAGCAGCCTTCCAGTATCTGAAGGGGGACTATAGGGATGCTGGGAAGGAACTCTTCATTAGGGACTGTAGTGATAGGACAAGGGGTAATGGGTTCAAACTTAACCAGGGGAAGTTTAGATTGGATATAAGGAAGAAGATCTTTACTGTAAGGGTGGTGAGGCACTGGAATGGGTTGCCCAGGGAAGTTGTGAATGCTCCATCCCTGGTAGTGTTCAAGGCAAGGTTGGACAGTGCCTTGGGTGACATGGTTTAGTGGGAGGTGTCCCTGGCCATTGCAAGGGGGTTAGAACTAGATGATCTTAGGGTCCTTTCCAACCCTAACTATTCTATGATTCTATGATTCTATCTCCTCCCAGTGTAGGACATGGGTGTGCTCTCAGAAGTGGACAGATGCCAACACCAGAGAGCCCTAATTGTCAGCACTAGCTTTTGCTATGATGTTGGTGTTTGTTCAAAGAGCCAGGAAAAGCAAAGGATGAGTAAGGAGAGGGGAAGATGAAGTCAGCACAGTCAAATTCCTTCAACATCAGTGCATGAAAGTTGGCTTTCTAGCTACATCTATATTGGTAAACTTACCCAAGACAGGGCACAGGTTTCAGTGTTATCTCATGGACACCTTTATTGCCATCAATTCCAAATAATGGGTCTGGCCATAGTCATCGCAGCAGGCAGCTTTGACCCCCTCATGTCAAAAAAGGAGTTTAGTCGTATGTTCGCGACTCATGGTGTGACAGTGAGCCCAGGTCAGAGAACATACCTGACTCATTGTCTTTAATAGCAGAGGTGTAGCCAAGGGTTAACTTCACTCTTAGCCTGGATCCAAAATGGAGCTGAATGATTAGATCACTTGCTCTTCACCATAAAACCACACTAAGCTCACAGAGCAGTTGTCTGGAAGTTTGTTCTGGAAATGTATTTAGGATGAATAACTTGTTTACAGAAGCAGCAGTCAGCTTCAGATGCTGCATTGGCATCGTTTGTGCCCTGAAGAGCTCCTACACTCCGCAACAAATTGCATGCATGTCACACCCCACATGTACAGCACACAGCATTTCACTAACAGCAAGAGCTAGGACAGTCAGATGTTGCAGTCAGAGGTGCACTGAGAAGCTGACAAGGAGAAGAAAGTAGATTTTGCCCATTTAAAGAGCCTATTAAATCAGTGCTGAACCCAGGAGTGCTCTTCTATATCTCATACGCTTCCACGTGGCTTTCAAAGAGCAGATTTTTTTTTCTGGTTCAGAAATGAAAGCTTCAGTAATCAGCAAGCCATTATTTGAATAGGCCCTTGATGAATTCCTGCAGCTGACTTTATGAATCTGTAATTTCCTCCTTGGTGGCTTTCATAAATGATAGTGAGACTGAAGTGGATAGGTACCCTTCCTTGGAGGTTATTAAAGTAAACATAGCATTAACTGGATTTTGTCCCAGTGGAAGTGTACTTTGATCTCAAGCCTAGGTAATACTTCTCTTCCTCTCTTCAGATGTACTCTATCTGCTCTCTTTAGAAGTGACAATTGCAAGGCCATCAGTTATTTGAGAGGTCTGCTATGGCAGGATTTGAAAAGCAGACTCCAATGCAAAAGCTGCTCTTTCTGTGGCTGAAACTCTACAACCCCCACAACTTTTTGTTACATTAAGCCCTGGAGATTTTCAAGAAAAATAAGCTAGATACCCTCAGTCCAAATACCCTTTATCTACTTTTTCCTGGAAAAACAAGATTCACGGCAAAACTGAGCAGTAAAAGGAATAAAGCACTGACAAGGGATTCAAGGGTCTTAGTTTCAAAGAGAGATGGTGCAATATTGGGTATTTGTGAGCTGATCTTCATTAAAGATTAAATAATTCTCATTAAAGATAACTAGTGTTCAGTGTTGGGCATGATGTCGATTGCAAGGTTAGGATTCAGTACCTCCCTACCTCTATTTACAGACCATTCCGTGTTTAGCATCATGTTTCTTTCTTGCAGTTTACCTCATTGAGGCTCTTCTCATTACTATCATACCACTTATGAGACCTCATCTTTCAAATCTTTCTTAAGTCCATATGATCTTAAAACCCAAGTTTTCGAAATGAAGGCAAGGCGGACTCCTTCAGAAACACATCGTGATATGCCATGTCAGTCCCTCCCCAAGGCAGGAGTTCTGCCCCACTCCCTAAACAATAGTGGAAGATCAAACTCTTAGCATCACATGAATGCAAGCCGGCAGGCCGGTGGAAGCAAGACAACTTGCAGAAAGGCCTCTGCATTCCATGACTGTTTCACACAGGCCAGCTAAAATCAGAGGAAAAACCTTTACCTTCTTTCATTTATCTCAGTGGGTGTAAAATGGTTTCAAGCCACATTTCAGATGCCTATCAGGGAATATGATTGATATGATATGATACGGTATGATATGATGTATGTTGTTCAACCAAATCATATGACATTGACAGTCAGTTTGAGCCAGGGGGAGGATGTGTCACATGTGCACAGCAGGAAAAGTGACTTTCCCAAAACCTTCAGAATGAAACTTTCTGCACAGGATTTACAACAGTTACATTTTACAATGCTGCATCTCTGGATGTCTCTGGCTGGCAACAGATGATGTGAATTAAACAGTAGATTACGTCAGCATTGCCAGATGTTGTGCTAGCCATGGTCTCCTCCCTGTGAGGAAAATTTATGTCATGAAACTCTTGACTTGCTCATTCAAACAGTGATGACTACACAGCCATTCTAGATATCTTGGGTCAGGAGTTTGCATTTTCATCCAGAAGGACTACAGATGTAAAGCAAAAAGTGCCTGGGGTTTTCCACACTAAGAGAAGAATGGTGACTTCCCACAGAGTATCTTGACAACAGCCAGATCGGGAGATGGGGCAAGGGCATTGCAGTTCAGGATGACCAGTTCTGTCTCTGAATTTCCACTTGCTAGTTTCATTTGTTTATCTGAGTCTGTTAATTGCCTTAGAATTTAAGTTATTTGATACATTCTCCATTTTATTCTCTTTCTGTGTGGTGCCTGGCACATGGCAGGGGGAGGGTCCATGTGCTTTTAGATTCAAATTATTACAATATTATTATTCTTCAGTGCCAATAGAGTGCCAAAAGGAGAGGAGCCTTCCTCTTCACACACACCCTGCAGGTGACCTGTCTAGGAGAAAAAAACTAGAAGCGCAGTCCCCATCTGGTCTAGGCCTTCATGACAGCATTTGCCCCAGTGGTGCTGCATGAACTTACCTCATCTAGTCTCATGTGTGAAGTGTAACAGATCCTGCAAAGAAGACAGAGAGCTAAATCTGGAATGCATTTACATGGCATTACAGAAAGGAGCTCAACATGACTGAAACGTAACAAGCACTTCAGAAAACCAGCCCATCAGCACTGATTAATTGCACTGAGCCTTTTTCAAATGAGATCTTCAGAAAATCAGATCATCTCCAAATGGAGAGAAAAGAACCAACAATGAATTAAACAGCCAAGACAGTAGTAATCTGGCTTCTAAAAACTATTGGGATTTGAAGGCATTATACATTAACTCTGGTTATTTAAGTGATTATTTTAACTGTGGCTCCCCGTGGGCCTGGTCCAAAGCCGATGAAGTCATCATCCAGAAACAAAGACTCGTGGCTCCACTCTGAAACTGGTAGGCCTTTGTACAGTGCTCTCTGCTATGCGTGTGCCCATAAATTATATGTGCATAGTTCTCTTATTAATAATAATGTGAAGCATTACCACGGCTGAAGCTTAAAGGAAGAAAAAAATGTTGCTCAAGGCCATTCAAGTGATATAGCAAGGCACAACAGGGTAAAACCTAAGCCAACAGAACTTTAGGCTGAGGAAAAAAGTCATACAATAATGTGTAAAACTGTTAAATATCCTCCCCAGACCAGTTAGAAAAATTTCCTTAAGTATTCAGGAGGACATTAGACAAGAAACTTGCCAATACGCTGCAATGATTCTCCTCAATGGAATATGTGGCCTGAAGAGGTGGTTTGCTTCAAATTCTGGTAAGGTGTATATATATAACTCATCTCCCACATGGCCCCTCAAGAGAAATGCACACCTTTTCCAAGGACTTATTTCACCTCTAATTTTGCAGGCCAGTTCCAAGAACTTGGATATGCCCTGCACATCAACGTACAGCACTGCTGCTGACCCAAGGTGCTGTCCCTTTGGTGCACATAGTGTTGTTAGCTCAGAGGAGCCCTGCTCTTGCTTTATTACAATATAATAAATGTAAATGACGTACACATCATTAGCGCATTAGCTTAGGTGTCATGCTGGGACAATAAAGCCTCACAACCTTTTCCAGTACTACTAGCACATCACAAGCCAACCTGGCACCCAAGCAGCATGCTCTGCTTTAATGGTGCACTGGTAGAGGCCAGAATAGAGTTAATTTTCTTCATAGTAGTTCATATGGTGCTGTGTTTTGGATCTGTGCTAAAAACAGTGCTGATGACACACTGATGTTTTAGTTATTTGTGAACAGCATTTACACAGCACCAAGGCCTTTTCTGCATCTCACCCCACCCCATCACCGGTAGGCTGGGGGTACACAACACAGTCTGGGAGAGCAAACAGCCAGGACAGCTGACCCCCACTGACCAAAGGGATATTCTGTGTCATGTGATGTTGTGTTCAGCAATAAACGCTGGGATAAGAGGGAGGAAGATGGAATGTTTAGAGGGATGCTGTTTGTCTTCCCACGTAACCGTTATACATGATGAAGACCTGATTTCCTGAGAATGGCTAAACATCTCCTAATGGGAAGCAATGAATGAATCCCTTATTTTGTTTCGCTTGCATGCACAGCTTTTGCTCTACCTATTGAACTGTCTGCCTCAGCCCATGAGTTTTCTCACTTTTACCCTTCGATTCTCTCCCCCATCCCACTGGTGAGTGAGTGGCTGTGTGAGACTCAGTTACCTATCAGGGTTTAAACCCAAAAGCTGGTTACTCTGGCCTGACCCAAAAAAGGTGTAGTTCCAAACAAGAGCAAAATCTCTGACAGTGTCCCTAGTGAAGTTTGCTGGAAGTGAAAGAATATGGGGAAATTTGGATTTTGGGAGAAAACCAGTTTTGAAATAAAAAGCAATTACAAACTTCAAACACATATGACAAACTTTGTGAGATCGTGAAAACTCGGTAACGACCATCCGTATTGTGGGTAGATGCCTGTTTGTCATGCAGACACAGTAGGCTACAAAAGAGACGACACAACACAGTAACAGAAGGGAAAGTCTTTTGAGGTCACTTCCGTACTTGCTGATGTATCATTGAGGTTGTATTTCCAGTAATGAACATCAGGCACACAACTGTGGTGCTTATGCCTACTCTCCTGTAGTTGTAGGAAATAGGCAGCTCCAAAGGTTATGCAGTATGAATCACTGAAGGCTACTGTCACTGTCCCTTGACTTATAAATTGACTTGGGTTGCTAGCTGGGGCACTACAACAGACATTTCAAATTAGGTGATCAAAAGCAGGCCATGCAGGCCTGGAGGGCTATTGTAGATATCTAAGCTGATAAGTTCAAGGGAAAGAACTGTCCTCAGACCACTGCTGGACCTTAGATATCTGTACATCAAAATGGAGATGCACTCAAGATAATTACATTAGGAACCTGCCACTGTGGACTGTCCAAAAATGACCACTTATGTGGGACATATAATGTAAGAACAGCAGCTACAGGATGCACGAGTACTTTGGGCTTTGGACCCATCAAAACAATGTATCTACTGATGAAGACTACAGCTTCTGTTGCCTTCAGAGCAGTGGAGACTAATTCGGTCTTCCATATCTCACCTGCAAATTGAGGCAGTGATTACTTCCTCCCATTACCCACTTGCAGCTCACAAAGACCACTACTAGCCCTGGGCTGGACAGGTTTGCTAAAACGTTGTTTTGTGATTTTCAGTTCATGCTCTGAACTGCATGAGCAGAGTCTACTCTAAAGAACCATTTATTCTGCTGTTCCTCTTGGGAATCATCCTGTGGGTATATTTTACAGCTACACAATTCATCATTAAAATGCAGTATCCCATAATCATGCCAGCAGTGAGTGAAATGATGATACACAACTGTTGAAAAGACTCAGAGCTCCATCTCACTACATTGGGTGGGAATTAATTCAAGGAATGTAAGCAATCAGCATGTGGTATTGTTCTAATAAATACTGAAAATGACAACCATAAGGCCTGGCCAATGCAAGTAAAGCAAATGTCCATACAAATTTTCTGTGGTAAGCACTTTCAGTACTTAACATATCCCTGGAGGCTACTGTTGTCATTACTTTGTGTTCCAGCTATTTTGAGTTTTTCCACTTTCTATACACTTCTTCAGTAAAGTGTTGTGAACACATACAGGCACTGCACAACTAACTTCTAAGGGACATCTAAGGGATAGTTACCCTCCACCGTCTGGGAGCAGCATTTTGGTTTTGCTCCTATTAGAGCACGGGTATTTTGCAGATGAGTATTCCTGGTTGTGTAGGATTTTCACTACGCTTTTTCCATTCTGTTTTATCCAGTCTGTTTTATCCGGTGATACCTGTCTTTGAAAAAGAATGTATCTTCTTTTTCATATTTGAAAAAGAACTTATCAACCATCTTAACTTTTTACCACCTATGGCAGCAACATTAATATTTGAAGAAATCTTGCAACAAAAGGCCAGAGGGATAACTTTCAAGCTATTCCCCAAACTCAGGAATGGCAGCATGTAATGTAGATCAAAGCATTGTTTTTTATCCTAAATATGTCCAGCTCCAGTTTACCGTTATACCGAGCAAGGGGAGATGCAACCTTGTCCCAAGCTTTTTTCACAGAGTGTCAGCTAGGAGAAGCAGAATAGCTGTTACCTTAATTTCAGAAATGAGGAATTAACGTTTAGAGATGCATTCTCAAAGGTATATTTGTGCTTAGAATATCTGGTACAGACACCAGACATACGATGAGATCTCATGCAAAATCAGTTCAGTGAGCTGTCACATATAGGATAAAATATCCTATAATTAGACAAAACTTACTGTTAGCACAGAAGAAATAGGGGAATGGTATAAAGAATAGCAGTAATAGGAGCAACAAAAATTACAGGTGTACCTTTCTGTGCCTGGAAATAACTGTAACTTTGCCATAATATAAAAATCCATGAAAATCAAGGGGCATCTCAGCAGCCCAGCTCTGGAAGCTGGGTTTTGCTATCACAGATATTTTAGAAAAGCAAAATTATTGTCCATAGATGTCTAAACCAAAAAATGTTCCCTCAGTCTTTTTTTCTTTCAGATGACCTGGCTCTACCCACACAATGTACTCTTAATCCTGCTGTGAGGTTTTGCTACAGAGGCCACAGAATCTGCATTACGGGGAGTGAAATGCTGAACATGAAATTCTTTGCCAGCTGTGGGGAAAAGACAAGGACTTTGCCCTATTGGTGTTGTAGCCTCAGACTTAGAACGAAGATAGTTATTCTGGGTATGGCACGTTTCCTTTTGTTTATCCCTCACAACCATTTAAAAATAGCTTTCTAAAGACACTCAGGAACTCTCAGTGTTTGCTATTTTAAAACGGATGCTTCTTTACACAGATTTAAGCAAGACTACTTTTTTTGAGGACACATCATTGTCCTGGATTTTCTCTGCAAATGTATCTGTCTGCACAAAGGCAGCAGTTCTGCTCCAAACAATGACTGGGTGCCCATGGACAAAGGCTTACCCCCCAGATCAGTTGTAAGAGATTTTTTTTTCAGACCATGAGCACAAAAGCTCAGGTCTAACAATTTGGATCACAAATATTTGACAAGAAAACATGTTCCAAAAAATGGCTTTCATGTTTTGTCTGTCATAAAACATACCTGCAGTGCTCTGTGCCGTCCTGTGTACGTGAAGTCCTGAAGAAAAGTGTGGATCTGTCATCTCTGGACAAAGGCTGGTCAGGACGTTTCACTATTCTCTTGGCCTGGGCATTTCCAACACCTCCATTAGGCATACATAGACCAGGTGCTTCGGAAGCCCACTTCACAGCATAAAATGATGTGAGTTTTAGAAATGCTAAACTTACAGTAAACAGACCAGTAGATTAAACCCAGTAGATGATGAAGAATCTAGCTAAAGTACTTCAGCCTGTGAATATATATGGGTATGCTTGCTGACCTAAGCAAGAACCTAACTGACATGGGTGTACTCAAATATACTTTGAACTTGATAAAGTTCATACTGGACTACTCCAACTGAGACCCTGGCTATCTTAGACCAGACCATTACCATGTCCATTTCAGACTAAAAGAGATCATGACCATGACCATCTTAGACTTAGACAAGCTCTAAAAAATAAACAAAAAAAATTTCTTTCCTATGTCCACTGTAGCTGAGGGAAGGAGCAAGAGACTGCGAAAAAAACCAAGGGAATATAGCTTATGTGTCACAAAATACTTTCTGACTTTTAGGCTACTGAATCCCTGGAACAAATTAGAAAGCTAATTATGCTCTCCAGTGAAGACAAAGTTCTGATACTAGTGGATCTTGGTGGGAAAAAAAATAAAAAACAAAAAAGCCCAAAATAAACTCCAGAAGCAGCTATCGACAGTCTGGCATAGTGTCTGCCAATATTTAATTTAAATCTAACCTTTGGGTTACCTGAAATCACAGAACCCCACATCTGGTCCTTAACAGAAACACCGAGTCTCCTATGCGTACAGTCACGCCATGGTAATAAACACCTGAACGCCTGCACTAGGCACCCATGCCTCCCCACGCCGAGGTTACTGCTGCACAGGTCACTGCAGAAATGGGAAGCAAGTAATCTAAACAAACTGCATTTAATTTTATGACTCCCAGTTGATGTGTATATTTGGGGTGCAAGCATTCTCCTTCCAGGTGTGCTCTGTCTTCGGGATCCAACTGAGTCTTTGAAGAAAGTGGAGACCTTACCTTTTCCTTGTTTTTCCTTTCCCCCATCCCTGTCTGTTAAGTATTACCCCATGACCTTTCTCTGATTGGCTTCAATTAAGGCTGTGGATTTCCTTTTCCTGAACCAAAGTCAGGTTACAGTGCAAGAATAATAAAGGCAAAACGAATGTGTTGCAGTCATCCATGTACAGTCCCCAGACAGCATTTGGAGTAAGACTTTACTTGGGACTCCCACATCTCAAGAGCCTCAAATTTGCTCTTTGAAATCTCCAGTTCTTTGCAAGAAACATTTCTTTAGTCTTTTTCTTACTATTTTTTTTATTAAAAAGACAATCCTCATCGGGTGACTACAAGGAAAGACTTCTTTTTGCTTAAGCTTGAGCAAGACTGGTCATATTTTGGACTCTGGTTAAACAGAAGTTTTGAGGTGTATGCCCTGCACATTGTTAACATCACAAGGGATTAGCTGGATTTCAGTAGTGCCAAGAAGACCCAGGTGGGATCAGAGGCCTGAATCATCTATCAGCTGCTGGAAAAAAAGTAATCATTTTCCATTAGAAAATGCTCCTTCATTGAAAATAATTTCTTTCAAAATCTTCCAGCTTTCATAAATTAATGAAAATTAATTTATTTTAATTAATTTTATTTAATGAAAATTAAATTATTTTTACTACAAAATATGTTTCTCTGAAGCAAAAGGTTTCTTATTTGGAAGATTGTGCTTGTTTATTCTGAGTTCTGTTTTATTATGATGCGGGGGCTATATTTTGCTGTTGCTGTGGAGGTATCAATTTCTCATTTCAAATGAGATTTTATTTTGCTTTCTTTTCTCTTTTATTGAAGTCACATTCTTCCTGGCAACATGTACCTTGTGGCATGCCATAATATTCATCCTTAATAGGAAAAATCTTTGGACCATGGTAATTTTTGCAGAGAGTACACTCATCCACTGAAATGCATGTCAAGACTAAAATTTGATTAGTACATTTAGCTTGTAGTTCCCACTTTTTAACACCAAAAATCAACTTTTAGGCTTCCAAATACCACTAAGAGATGCACATTTATGAACCTAAGTGTCTTTTAAAAAAGATTCCTTCCGCAATTCAGAATGTAGCTGCACATAAAGGCTCTAAGTCATTCTTTTAAGTACCACTCTCAAGAAGCCTTTAATATGAAGAAGGTAGGTTTACAGCATAAAACATCACCACACAGACTTCCTGCAACACTGAAGGTTGACCCAAGAATCACATTTCAGGGCTGAGAGCTAAAGGATTGCATTCATTTCTCAAAAGACCATTGCTCTTTCTAACTGGAGGGCAGCAAAGTTTATATGACTTTCTCAAGTTGAAAGGCACAAAACATCACAAGCATCAGTCTGCATCTGACAACTACTGACATAACCAGAAGCCCTCATGAAAGCAAATCAAACAAATGATGGTTATGTGGAAAAGCAATTTAACTTAATCTTGCTCCACTGTAAAAGCTGGATTATGTCCAATTTGCGGGGGATATGGTGGGTTCCACAATCCCTCTTTATGGGGCACAATCAACTTATCAGAAATGATCCCAGCTAATTATTTATAATACTGGCTTTCAGATGGTGTTGGTTTTCCCTGGGTTTGAAACCCAGCCAACACCTATATTGTTTCCGTCTACCACCAGGTTTCCCCTGCAGAGGGGATTTCAAACCTTTGAATGGAGGAGACGAAGCAGCTTCTGGTGCACTCAGGAAGGGCCAGTGTGTTTTTAGAAGATCAGTCTGCTCCGCTTTAAACATTTCATCCAAGAAAATTTAAAGTCTGTCATGAAATTGATGATGTCCTGCTGGACAAATGTTTTCCTTTACTTCATAAGGCACCAGCTACTGTAATATAACAAAGTGGAAATTGCTTTCCAGGGAAACATGTATAGGTTTATCAGGGATACCTCATTTAATCACATTCCAGCAAGCCATGTTCAGTCACTCATCTTTGGAAGGGGGGGAGGGTGGGGGTTAAATTATGACTTAAATTATAACTTAATCCATTATGAGGGCTGTTGTTAAAGACTTTTTGACAATGAAGTATCTGCATCATACCCCTAACAGGAAATTATGGAAATATTTATATCAGGTCTATGTGCACCTTGAATGCATCAGAGCAATTGAAAAGTTCAGTGACAACAAAGTGCTGAATAGGTACAACTCCTTCAGGTTCCCCAGGGAGTATGCATAACCGGGAACTGCTGAACTCCAGCTATAAGAATCATCTTTCATGCAGCGGGTCCGATGACCTGGTAAATAACTGCACAGATTAAGAAACTCAGGGACCCTGTGTAGCCTCAAGTAACAAAGCTCTCTGCATGGCAGTGGAGATCCTTGCACTGATTCACCAGATGGACAGTTGAGGGACAGTTTACGTTAACTGGCCAGACCTTCCATGTGCCTACAGGCTGCAGGATGTTCAAATGCTGAGATGCCCATGCTAGCTGAGAATACACTGACAGGAAGGGAACGGGAGGGAAAGACAGGGGCCATTGCCCTTGAGTGTAAAGGTGGCAGCACTAATTAAGCATGAGGATGGGAAACGCAGAGAGGCAAAGAGTGTTTTGGTAGAGAAGTAGTCAAGCTTGTTATTAAGTTCAAATCTTTAATAGCCCACTAATTCTTTTGAGTCTGCAGCTTGCTTTGTAATTGCTTTCAAAATCTCTATGTTTCTCTGCTTATTAGAGCAAGACCAACCTACCAGAGCCACTTTTCCCAGCACACAAGCAAGGTCAGCACTTTTAGCAGTTCCTTCTTGTAACATCGATTTAAAAAAGAGCAAGGTTGGTTCACTGGCTCTGAGGACAAGCAAGCAGGACAGCACATCTTGCTTCTACAATGGGAAACTCTCTCCCTTCCCCAAGGCATCCCCAAGGCCTGTTAAGGAGAGTGTCTGCCAGGAGCATTGTCTCCACCTTTTATTCTAAACCATTTACATCATGCCAACATCCCACATTTTCCAGTACATCTTGCCCAGCAAGAGCTATGGTATCAACATTTATTGTCACCCTAAATGCAAAACACAGTCCTATGCCAGATGCTAGAAAGAAAATAAGCTCTATCCCAGCCAAAACCTGGACACTTGGACAACACTAGTAGGCACAAGCCAAAGCTCTTCTAGGGCGCATGCAAGCAAGCAGAAAGGATAGTCCCACACAGAGCTCAAACACCAGTTTAGAAGAGGCACACAGATGTAGCCCCGGGGTCTGGGATGTACTTGTGTTTCCCAGCATAGAGAATAAACTCGGGCAGAGCTGCTTTCAGACCCCAGCTAGCACGGATGTCTCTGCGCCAACACAGCCGAAGCTTTGGGGTGTGCTGGTGAGACTCGACCTGTAAGAGGATCTGGAGTGCCACCTTCTGGTACGGTGCCCTTGCACGTACCCAGCATGAGCATGAATGCAGTCGGACGTGGGGGCAGCGGGGGAACCCCCACCCTTGGTAACATCCCCATCAGGCTCCTCCTTCTGTGCAGGTCATGTCCGGGTGCAAAGTCATTCCTGCGTGCAGATCTGAAATCTCAGACGCTAGAATACAAAGAACATGCTTGCCGTGTTTGCTCAGGTTCAGACCCTTGACATAGGTGTCAAAGCAAGCAACCTTGCAGTAAACTGCAGAAATTTTCCTGTAAGAGAAAGTCAAACAGTACCCAAATCTGAAAGGTATGAAGAGGAGAGAACAACCATTTGAAATATTCAGGCCTTTCCCTGGATTTCATAGAAAACTGGCACAATTCCATCTCTTTTCCAGTCACTTTGAGTCCAAGGCAATAGATGCTCTGTATGGATAATCCATTTGTGGAAACAAGCCCATGACACACAGCCTTGTGCTCTGTGTGAACTCCTCAGCAACATATTATCAGGAGCATTGACAGCTACCCACAGCATGTAATCATCTCCCTAATAATACCTCATCCAACTACAATCATAGCAATCTACAGTTAATGTAATGTGAATGGTCTGAACCACTCACAGCTCCTGAAAGAATGGGAAAAAAATGCACTACAGAGAAAGATGAGCAATGAAAAACAAAAGAGCAAATGACTTGATGAAATATAACAAGGGAAAGTGTAGAGTCCTGCATCTGGGCAGGAACAACCCCAGGTTCCAGTATAGGTTGGGAAACGACCTGTTAGAGAGCAGTGTAGGGGAGAGGGACCTGGGGGTCCTAGTGGACGACAGGATGACCATGAGCCAACACTGTGCCCTTGTGGCCAAGAAGGCCAATGGCATCCTGGGGTGTATTAGAAGGGCGGTGGTTAGTAGGTCGAGAGAGGTCCTCCTTCCCCTCTACTCTGCCCTGGTGAGACCCCATCTGGAATATTGTGTCCAGTTCTGGGCCCCTCAATTCAAGAAGGACATGGAGCTGCTGGAGAGAGTCCAGCACAGGGCAACAAAGATGATTAAGGGAGTGGAGCATCTCCCTTATGAGGAAAGACTGAGGGAGCTGGGTCTCTATAGTTTGGAGAAGAGGAGACTGAGGGGTGACCTTATAAGTGTCTATAAATATATAAAGGGGGAGTTCCACGAGGATGGAGCCAGGCTCTACTCAGTGGCAAACAATGATAGGACAAGGGGTAATGGGTACAAACTGGAACACAAGAGGTTCCACTTAAACTTGAGAAGAAACTTCTTCTCAGTGAGGGTGACGGAACACTGGAACAGGCTGCCCAGGGAGGTTGTGGAGTCTCCTTCCCTGGAGACATTCAAAACCTGCCTGGACACATTCCTGTGTAACATTATCTAGGTGTTCCTGCTCCGGCAGGGGGATTGGACTAGATGATCTTTCGAGGTCCCTTCCAATCTCTAGCATACTGTGATACTGTGAAATCCTCATGGATGTTTCCTCGAAAACTCCCTTCATCTTCCTACCACTGATCTGGGGAATGAGGCAGATAAAAAAGGGCAGTGTACAATTGTATTGTACCTATGTACTATTTCAGTTGCCTGATCTGAAGAAATGTTATGCCAGCACCAAGATCTCTAATATGATACGCTTTTAACTATTTGTAGTATAAACTAGAAGTAGATAACAATTGGCTATCCATGTAGTGTTGTGTCCTTTACCTTCCTCAAATCTGTAGCAGAAAGTGCCAAGGTTCACAGGAATTGATGCTTCTTACTGCAAGTTGTGTACAGGAAGGATGACTAGCATAATAGAGCATGGAAGCTGGAGATTCTTAAAAGCACTCAACTCTGCTCACTAATTTCCTACAGCTGTGTTAAGCTGGGCAAGCTGCTGAGGGTGGCATTTGTCTCATCTCATGTAAGAGAGTCGCATGTCTCCCTTGTAGGCTCAGTGCTGAAATGGTGATGCTCTTGGTGGTGTACAAAGTGGACCTGCCTCTTCTCAGCACTGGCTCTGGGGAGGACCCATACAACCAGGTCATGGTAGGGAACCCCTTTTGTTGTAGCTACAAAAAAAAGTGAGGTGAATATCACCTTATGTATCCATTCCCTATCTACCCTGGGGACAGAAGCAGCCTTTCTTTTATCTTTCCTAGTTGATTATAAACTTAATAGGAGCAGGAGGGTCTCCAAGCACACACACAGATACAAAGGCAGCCACAGAAGTAGAGTGAACACCTCCCACTGGCATGAAACAAACAACCAAGGCCTTACTCTTGCAAGCAAGGCAAGGACTTGCAAGGACTCTTGCAAGCTTTATTCACAGCCCCTCATTGCCATAAGTAAGTCTGAGTAAACTTGCAAGTGTCATGTAAGATTCTGGGTTTGACAAAGCCTGAGTATTTTATTCAGGGATGGTAACTTGTGGAAACTAGATATCCTCCACTGATTCATAAGAACTGATAAGAACAGCCAGGGACATCTGATAAAACCTGTACATCTTAGCTCTTTTAGGAAAACAGGAACACTGTTACCTCTACCCCGGCAGACTGTCACCCTTCCAGACCTCCTAGAAAAGGCATGCTTATAAAAATATTCCAACATCAGGCCCTCATCGTATCTTGCCTGTGTGAAAACACAGAAACCTTCACTAAAGACCCAAACCTGCCAAATGCTGAAGACCTTCACATCTCACTGACAGAAGGTCATACTCTGGGAAATGGCTGAAAATTCCAGTGATATGGTGAATTACCCCCTACTGCTTCTTCCCTTTTGTCTTTTCAACACCTGCATCTTTATACAGTCTTTGACAACCTTCCATTGCTCCCAGCTCCAATAACAATCTCATCTGTCTCTCAGGTAACCAATTTTATAGAGCTGTGACAACCTTTAGGAGAGAGCCCTTAAAAATTTAACAGCCAGCTACTGACGTGCTTTGGATTGTCCTGTCCACAAAATGAAGTGTACCCTGGTTTGCTTCGTTCACTTGCATCAGCTGGTCTAATGTCAGGTAATGCTTGACCTTGCAGATGGAGGAGCGGGCTATTCATCGTAAAATAGTGTTAATTTTAATAATTGCTCCACAGTATAATTCCAAATTTCTTACCTAGTAATAAAAGCTCATGAGATTTCAGCAGCACCTCTATTTACCACCAATATAAAGAACATCTTTCTCTTAGTAGTGTGAGCCACTGCCTCAGTGTTTTCATACTGCAAGCTACTATGCAAACACTAGCCCACCCTAGAGAAATTTGGGGAATATTGGAAACCTCACAGCCTTTCACAGTGGTTCAGCACAATACTATTTCCTTCAGCCCTTCCTGTCATTTGATACAGGGTAAATACGCAGTGTTCAGTGGCCTACAAACACACATTTCCACCTGTGTGGCAGGCTGGTGCTCGCCTGCTGGTTTATAACACAAAACATGTGGGAATACTGAGAGTCTCAAGAGGTCTGTCTTACACTTCCTGTTCTTTATTTACCTTGCTGTGTTCAGTTTGTTTTTCCATTTATATTTAGCACAGATGAAAGCGGGGCAACCAACCTCATATGTCTTAGTGAAATTATGGGAAGAGCTCGATACTAAAGCCATCAAAAGGCAGGATGAGGCACCTCTACACCCCAAACAAAGGACAAAATTTTAAGCCAGCTTTGAACTGTAACACATGCAATCAAGTGCTTTTTACCAGGCCTCCATAAGCAGGTGAAAATCTCTCACGCATTCACTCCTCACAGGTTGAATAGGTTTGTTGTTTTCAGCCAAAGCGTTGGGGAATGGCATGATTAGGAGACCGCTTTGATCACACCATGCAAAATCCTGCTTTTTGGGCTGAGCAATTACAGGGTGCCCCTTGCAGAGGACTCAAGGCAAAGCTACCTGCAAGCCCCTCAGTGGTTCATTCAGAGCCAGGATCAGGACGAGCTCCAGTTCAATGTGTCCAAATGAAGTATGACGGGGACTATTAAAGGGCCTTTGTCTGTGTTTGCATAATCCGGGTGCTCATTATTTCACAACTCTATCCACATGTTAAACCATGCCGCCTTCCACCATGCTCTGGCTCCTCTGCCCTACAAACAGTGGCCCCAGATGGTGAACAGACGTAAGATGGAAATGACAGAGGTTTTGAAAAGAAGCACAACAGAAGGCTGGACCTGTACATTCAAAGTAAGTCAATGAGTTAACATAGCACCATGCACAGCCAACTGAACACGTGCATCAGATTCAGAGTCGCTTGTAAATATCATAAGTATCTAAAACTCTAAAATATGGAAGCTACAGTTAAAACAAATGCTTGACCATAATTCAGTTAATTCTTTAGAAAAGCTGTAAAAATACTGGAATAGAACTAAAAAGTAGAGCAAAGGAGTAAAAGGAAAGGCATTTCTCAGTTCAAAAATTGAGAATACTACCTTAATGTTCCCAGCCACTGCCCAACAAACAAACAAAAAAAAAAAGAAGAAAGTGTTTGATTTACAACCAGTGTTGCAACAATGAAGCTTTGGAAGCGTATGTTCATCATCCCAAGAATAAGCTCAGTGGTCTGGCAGCACTTCAAGACTGCAACCATAAACGTCAGTGTAAACACATATTTGTGTAAGGATGACAGATAAGAGGCACTTATTCTGGGGACCTAATGTGTGAGTATCCATCAGGAGTTGATGCCATCTTGTGACACTGCAGGCCTCTCCCATGATAATAAATCACAATGCAACAGCTCCACCAACCCACCCAATGAAAAAGCAAAGCTGGGCTGTCAGTGAGGTTCTTCAGATTAGATCAAAGCCTGGAGCTGCCACAAGTCCCTGGTTTATGGTACTCCAGCCTAACCATCTCCTGGGTACATGCAGAAGTGGGTGTAATCATGATGGGGATGGATCCAAGATGTCATCATCATACAGCACAGAAACCACAACAGGGGCTGCTGATCAGAAGCGGGGGTCAATAGCCTCCAGAGCAATGCTTAGTCTGTGGTGTATACCATCTTGTGATGTGCTTCTACCATGACAAATATCAACTTGCATGTCTAGAGTGCAGTTTTGTGCTTTGGCCATAATTATCTCATGAACAACTTTTTATCTTGTTACATTTTATTTGCATAAGAGCAGGAGTATGAGACTTTTAATTGAGAGGGACTTCGTTAGACAAGGCACCGAGTGGACACACAACAAACGCCTACCATGAAAAATTTATAGCCAGTCTTCACAGGCAGCAGTGAAGGGGACAGTGAACTACAATGCTAACACACTATGTCCAGTATTAACTGTGCACACAACACAGTGACTTTCCTTCACCTCTCTATCTTTTTCAGAGGAAATTAATACCTTTCAAGAGGATGCTTATTTCTAACAAATAAACTCGGGATTTCTCCACGTGCCATAGTTGTCCTCTCAATAACAAATCGTTAACCCCATCCTGAGACTATCTAGGATTATTGACTAAAATATTAAATGAATAGGCTTTAAGAAAAATATGGCTGAGCTCCACTAAACACTACTTATTCTCAGGATACAGAGCTATGCAGATGCAGAGCTTTGTGAGAAAGCCCTGAGAAAACCCTACCACAGAAAGAAGGACTCTGTGACAGCAGCAATTCTACTTGGCCGCAAGTAGTGGCATTCCTTTATCAAGGGCAGGAGCAAAATGTACTAAACCTTGTAAAACCACAGTAATTACAGATCTGACTGTGCCTTCCATGGAAAGCAAAGTGCAGTCAACAGCTTCCTGTGGTGGGCAGAGACCCCACAGCTCTCAGCTCTACTGGTACTGTTGCCCTCATCCTTGGACTACAGGGCATCAGACATGTGCACTGGCATGGGAAAGTAGGCATTTGGGAGGTTTGGTCCCTGATCCTTTTCTCACCTTCAGAGGAAAAGGACAACTCAGCATGACTCTTTCAGGTCAGCCATACAAGTACTCACTGTGCCCAGCAAATGCACCATCAGGGAGTATGGCCATGCAGTAGGAGCCAATAGACAATGTAGTGAGGATCTATAGTTGCCTACCATCAATCTACTAGTTGGCAATGCAGGTGGCAAGATCCATATACAAGGCTCTGATTTCTAGGTATAATTGTCTGACTCCAGGAAATCCAGTTCAAGGAACAAGCCTCTGTTTGCAGCCTCATCTGATAGGAACTTCTATGCCGGGATAGAATTTCCCTCCTGGGATCCTCCATGTTTGCTGTGAGATACATTCATGACTGCAGAGATCACCAGAGAAAAGGTTTTCTATGTCACCAGCAGAAATGATTTTCAGGAATGTGTTGTCTCCTACCCATCGTGCCCAGGCATGAACACACAGCAATGAGCAATTCTGTTTGTGCTGCAGGTCCATGCTTGCAAACCAGGGCTGGCAGGGCAGCTCTTCAGGAGAGCTTCATAAGGTGGAGTGGAGGACAGGGCTGTTGTGATTTGCTTTGAGCCTCGGAGTCACGCTACACTTGGCTCAAGTCAATGACTCACTCCAATGAATGCTGAAGTCATTCATGATTTCTTTTTCTTAAACAATAAAAGTAACATTTTATGTGTCCAGAAAGGGTAATAAAAATGTAATGGACACTCCATGAGCCTAAATCAAAACCCAGTGAAGGCAATGGAAGTTGCTCTGTGGCTTCCACATGCTTTCAATCATGTGTTCTTTACTTCAGTTTTTCTTCAAGAGACCTTTCCATTTATCAAAGAGGATAGAAGTTTCTTTTTTTAGCACTAATCTCCACCTCTCTTTGAAGCAGTCTCGTTTGCCATAGTGCTCTTCAGAACAAGAGGAGGGGGGAAAGATTAATTCCTTCCTTTCCTCTTAATGTAAGATGCTGTAGTACCTTAAGTCTGGGCATCAAAATACTGGACTATCACTAAGGAACTGTAAGAAAAAAATCAGATCCAAATGTGTGAGAGGCAAGGATTACCCCAGGCCTGGAGGCAAGGGGGAAAAGCTCTTCTAATCAGTAATGTTAACACAATATTAAGCATAGGATATTTTTACCTTCTTTTGAGGATGTCACATACAAAAAAAAATACACAGAGTTAAGAAAAACGGAACATTAAAGGCTCATGAGCACAGTCAGGTCTGACCGAGTTATCCAAGTAACTGCTATTTACACTCTTTGTTAAGGCTGTTAGTAAGCGCTTGAGGCCAAGGCCTCCTTTACTGTAAATAGGAAAGTTCTTCAGCAGTCTGAGATGCCCCTGACTAACACATTTGTGCCAGATATGCCTCAGCCAAGCTTCTTGCATTCACGACAATAATTTTTCTGCCCACTTATACATTTGACTAAACCACGAAAATCTCTTTTTGTGATCACCACTGGTTATTTAGCTGTTGATTTTTAAATGGAATAAGGTATATAAGCATCTGAGAAAAAAAGTATAGATTTGAGGCTCATGCCCATCAGTTTTGAGAAAAGCTGATAAATTCATAATTGAGCAGTACTGGATGTTAACAACACATTTCTCCATTCAGTCTCATCTTGCTGCAACCCAGGTATTCTCAAGCAGGGCTGGAATTTCACAGAGACTTTTGCAAGGGTCTGAAGGATTCATTAATATTTAACAAACTGTAATGAGGCCAGGGTGCCTACAGCCTGCTTCAGAACAGCTTTATGGCCAACAGGACAAGGTAAGGGTTCCAATTCCAACATGTGGCTTTGTCAGGACCACAGTCATTTACACAGCTACTGAAGAATTTCGCTTACGCACAAGTTGTTGCACAGGTTACAGCTTCCTCCTTCGGCTCTGAAAGAACACAGAGTTGGTTAGTTATCCTTAACTTATTATTAACTACTCTTTGCACTATATTCCCTATTCATCTAGGTCAAGGCAATCTTGGGTTAACAAGTTTATAATTAAAATGTAACATCGGTATACATACTTACAATCAACCCAAGCATCTGACCCAGCCTTGAATCCATGACTTTGGCTGGCAGCCTTCAAAAGGATTATTCCCTTTTCTTCAGGAGATGTCTCTCTTTTTTTAATTTGAAGCTGGGTTTTAGTGGGGCAGCTTTCCAGTCTGTGTGGCTTCCCTTCCAGACCCTTTTCAAAACAGCCCTTTAGTCCCTTGCTCTGTGGTTTCTTTCACATTCGAGACAAGCGCTGTTCTAAAACCCGCATGTTAAAATTTGGGATTAAAAATAGCCACTGCAGACTGGTTAGCATGAAGCAGCCATTCATAAAGCACAATAGCCACCACTGCAGCTGTGCGTTTGAGCCAAGGACTTTGTCACAGTGCTGTGCCATTGCCTTTCCCATGCCCTCTCTTCCCATCCAAGCCAGCACAATAGCCACCACTGCAGCCTGCGCCAAGTTCTCAGCCCGCGCGGAGCAACGCAGCCCCACTGATGGTCACAGTGCTGTGCCATTGCCTTTCCCAGTCTCAGCCCTTTTGTCTCTTCCCATCCAAAGCTCACATAGTATGTCTGCTGTTCCAGAGGTGTGCCACAGCACTCCCAGAAACCTCACCAATCCTTGTGTCCAATAACCACTAGCTAATTTCTAGGTTAAGCTCCTCAAGCCAGTATTGAACTCTGACTTGCAATAGGCATAATATGATACTACAGTGTATTTCACAAGATCCCTGTGAAGCTCTGCAACATACCATTACATATGAATAGTTCCAGCAAATTTAGAGAAACATCTATAATCGCTAAAAGCTGATATGCAAAGGAGCAAAAGTCTTTCTTCCAAATTGGCCACAAGTATTAGTTTGAGGTTGCAAAGCCTTTAACACATCTTAAACCCATTTTTCCCAGGGTTGATTCAGAGTAATGGTTTTCTTATTTATGCCCCATGTACATCCCACCTCTCTATGTCTATGCCTCATCTATATAATTCTTACCCCTTCCCCTTGCCACAGCTCACCCCTTCTCCTCATTACCTCTCCCACCTTACCCTGCCTCTTCTCCCTCCTTCAAAAATCATTAACTCTCCAGTATACCTCAGTTCCCAAACCTGATGCTCTGTTGCCAGGACTTGCAGGGTTTCAAACAGGCATATCACTCTGCCCAACCACAATAAAATAATTGTAGAGTTTACACAAAAGCCAAAGCAACAGCAAGAAGTCCAGTTGGGCTGAAAGGTGATACTGTAAAAGCTTCCAATCCTTCAGCTTTAGTAAGTGCAAGATCAAATCCCAGGTCCTAGGGTAGGTTCCTAATGTATCCTTCCTATCAAAACACAGTAACTGTTAACATTAGGTCAGTTGTACTATAGCTTCAAGATCTCCAACAACGACGGCTCCCCAGGTCCCTGCTCCACTGCTGCACTGCTGTCCTGGTGAAGAAGGTTTTGCTTATACCCAATTTGAACTTCCCCAAGGGCAGTTTTGGCATTGCTCACCATTATTCCTTCTGCTGTATCAGAGAGTGGTTTGGCTCTGTCATCACCTTAATTACCTGTTGAGCAGCTGTGGGCTGCTAGTTGATCACCCTGAAGCCACCTTTTCACCAGAGCAAACATGCTCAGCTCTCATGGGCCCCAGCCTGTCCACAGGGCCTCTGACCACCTTAGGAACTCTGCTTTAGAGCCTCTTCTGTTCACCTACATCCCTCTTGAACTGGGGAGCACACAGCTGGGTGTCCAGTGCTGAACAAAGGGGAACATATATTCCACTTGATCTGCTGGCTGTTTTACCTCTGGTGGACCCCAGTGGGCAGTTTACCTTTTCTCCTGTATAAGTGCATTTTTGGGGCTAATACACTGAGCCTAGCATCCATCACAGCCCCGCATGCTTTCTCACTGTGACTTTTCAGCCAGTCAGGTCAGGGGGACTATCCTGCTCCATGTGCTGAGCCTCACAGAGCTCTGATGAGAATCGTGAGGTTTCTGTCAAGCCAGTCCTCGAAATCTTTCACACTCCTTTTGAATCAAATCTTCTCCATCTCTCACACTAATCCCTCCCTCTAATCTAGTGCTATCTCCATACTTCCCAAAAATGCATTCACTCCTCTTGCAAAGCTGAACATCTGACCAGTGTCAGGGTCAGGATGAATCTCCAAGCTACTTTCAGTCCCTGAAATAATTCCCTTTTTACTTACCAGATAGAGTGTGAGGCATTGATTAACACCCTTTAGGAATGGTGGTCCACACCATTTTTGACCCATCTAACAGTCCATTTTTCCAGCTGGAAATAGGCAGATCCTGTTTTCCCTTAGCTTCATTAAGGGAAGAGCCTTAGTATCTGCACCTATTCTTCCAAGCAGAGCAAAAGAGGTTTTTCAGTAATATGATGCTATGCATTTTAATCAAAATTACTAGTTCCCATAATCCCAGTATTGAAGAATTTGAGAGATAAAGCATGGTGTAAATTGATGCTTTTGTCACTACATTAAGATGTATCCGCTGAGATCTCCTTGGAACATTTTACTAAAGCCAGGAAACTTTTTTCATATTTTACATAGTGGAGGGAGTTGGCAACACAGAGACTAAGAAGAGCCAATCCTCCTGGCCCCACAAGCTGCACAGCAACAGCTCTGTATAGCTAGAAGCCATCAAGCAAAACCCACCTTACATAGTCTCACAGAAGTCAAACCTCTGGGAGGAGGCAGGAGGCACCGGGACCCCATCAGAGACCTGTCACTCCATTACAGAGCAGAGCTGGCTTCCTGCTGGCTCCAGGGTATCTGGAAGCCTCTCCCTTCAGTTAAGAAATTTTCTGGTTTCGTTGTTGAAATCTTTGCCCCTCATTTTTAACTAATAGCTCTGTTCACTCAACTGCACTTTTACAATGGGATATTAAGCTCCTGGGGGAAAAGCCATGTATTTTGGCCTCTACTGCACTAAACACGAACATAAAATAACAGTGCGTGACTGCTCTTTAGTGGCCTTTAAATTCTCAGGAAGTGAGCTCTTGTGAGCAGGTGAGGTGGGGGGGTTTGATGACAACTTATGAATCAACTGATACACAAGGGAAGCAAAGGCAAAGAGAGAAAAATACCCCCATAATCTCTTCGCAAACAAATTGTCAAAATGTGCTCCCGCAGAAGCCAAGTATTTTAAAATTTAAATGACTGGGCACAAATCTGGTTCCAGTGTGAACTGGCAGCATGTGAACCCCTGTGACCTGAAACACAGCGGACAGTACAAGTGGATCTCTCCCACAGCCACCGTCCAGGTAAGGACAAATGAGTCAGCAGGATTAGTCTGTACCTTTTTCTGCTCACACAAGCAATCATTCAAAAAGCAAATTCCAAAAGGTAGTTATTCATAGAAGACTACCAAACCCTTGATTGCCAGAGAAAAAAATCACATTCAGAGTATTTGTCTTCCTCTGCAGTAACAAGGAGCATTGACCCCATGTTATAGCAGTAAGGTGGCCTTGACAGACCATAGATGTTAAAAAGTTTACATTAATATCCACGTATTATAAAAGAATTGTCAAAAAAAAGCCCTGAACAACTCATATAAGAGTCTGGTTGCTAACCTTCCACTTCCCATGGGACTTGTGGACCCTGCAAGGCACTTCAGGAGGGAGGAGCCTTCACCCTTCTTCAGTCAGTGGCTGAGCCTCCCCCGAATTCACGTGAACCAGAACTCCCAAGTACAGCAGCTCTGGAGGTGCACTGAACCATCATGCAGTGCCTCAAGACATCTCTGAGCCCAATTCTGTGGCTGTCCAAGCATCCTCCACCCTGTACTGGGCACTCACAAAATCCACAGGCTTTAACCCATTGTAAAATAATACCTGAACCAGCAAATGCACCACATTAGCTTGTGACCTGCAGGTTGCAGCTCAGACCAGGCTGTCTTTATTGGTCAGCATTGCAGTGCACACATCTATATACAGTAGTAGAAGGTCACTGCTATGAAATATTAAAACTAAGGAAACATTCTCTGCATGGTTTCTCCTCAGATAACCTATGTACAACTGATATGTGTTCAGGGCTTTATCCCATGCAGGTTTCTCAGGCCACCAGAAGTCACTGAGAGTGTTTTAATTTACCACCCCCACCACCTATGTTATATTACTACAGTCTGTTTTTCAGTACGCACTCATTAATTTCATTTTCATTCATGCCCATCTCTGAGCACAAAGATGCAGAGAACAGTTCATGAAAAGACATGAATACTAAAATCAGACTCAGTTCCTTCAATGTGGCTTCAGAAGTGAAAAATTAAAGCCTTTCTTTGGGAAATCTTCATAGCGATTATTGTTATAATAAACTATTAAGTGATGGAGTAGTTACTTGACACCTGTAGAGACAGAATCCAACTGTCAGATAGACTGCTTAAACAGTGGACTTTTTCGTATATTAATGTGTCTTCGTGGGCACTGAGCTTTTAAAATCTCTAAGGTGTAATAACCACATGATTTATGGGAGTACAGAGTTGCTAGCAGGGTAGACACTGTTGACGTTTGAGATCAGCTGTGCAAAGAAAAGTTCTGCTAACATAAACTGGAATTAGTGTTAAAAAGAGATGCCAAAATTGGCAGAATGTACAATTCTGTCAGTCCTTCCTGGTCTTCCACTGTGTAAAAGGGACCTTAATGATTTTTACAGAAATTTTCATGAGAGAAATAATATGATTTGTTCTGTAAATCAGTTCGCTTG
This sequence comes from Pezoporus occidentalis, assembly GCF_034315485.1. Taxonomy (NCBI): domain Eukaryota; kingdom Metazoa; phylum Chordata; class Aves; order Psittaciformes; family Psittacidae; genus Pezoporus; species Pezoporus occidentalis. Next base: position 11,375,527 of record NW_026914940.1, on the reverse strand, counting down.
GCTCATAATCCCTCAGATATCTCTGATAAGGGCCCTCCCAGAGGCAGCAGTGTGCTTTTTTTTGCCCTGCTGTTTGAACTGACAGCCCAGCTGAGAGGTAGGACTAAAATGGTAACAAGAAGATCTTATTTCCACCCTAATGGAAAAGTATTTCACTATGTGATAGAATAAAATAATAGAAATATCACAGGCTTGTTAAACCTTCTGTAGAAAGGCCTACTTTTAAAAACTGTTTTCTAATTCCCTTAAATCCTTCTGCAGTCCTATAGTAGAGATACAATTTTCTTTCAATCTTTCCAGGGATTGAAGACCTCCGGAAAAAAATCACAACCTCTTACACTCAAATCATTTCTCCTTTTCCTCACACCATTGACTTGTGTTTGGACATGGGCCTCTGTTTGCTGAAGAAGAGGGCACCGTGAGGAAAACCAAAAGCAGATAATGGTTTTATTGATGCATTCAGCACAAAATGAAGAGCAGACAATTTACCCTTTGATACTGGTATGAAAAATTACTTTTTTCTTTTCCACTTAAAATGATTTGGCATCAGCCATCCAGTGCCAAGTCTGATAACACGGTGCAGGAAATAGCCTTTCTCAGCTGCTGCCAGTGTGCCCCAGCTCTGCCCAAGAGGTGGCCCAGTCATACCTGATCGTTTCTCCTGTCAATCAGGACAAATATCTGTAGGACTGTGGAATAAATTATTCAACACCAAAAGAAGTTTACACACCACATCATCACAGCCAAACTAGATCTCCAAAAGAAGTCCAATCGCAATCATTTCTCCTTTTTCTTTTTATCTGTATTGGAGATTGACAGGTAATTGGCTTAAACTGCACAGAAAGCATGACGAGATCCACCAGAAAGAGAAACAGCATGATATCCCTTTAAGTGACAATTACAAATGCATAACATTCAGAATACTGCATCCAGTTGCTGCTGTGTCTGGGCTATTTGCAGCAAGCTTTCAACCTGTATGACCCATATTTTAGTGCATGACCTCCCACCAGCTGCTTTCCAAGAACCATGGGTTGTCTCACACAAGACGCACTTGAGACCACCACCTGTGGTGAGATAAAGGTTATGCTGATATCAAAGTCAACGCTGCTGCCTGGAAATGCTGTAATCAATGGAATGGATTAAAACTACTCCAGGGAATACAGATGCTCCAGGGTTGCTTGTTCACCCTTTTCCTCTAAATAGTGTTGGCCAAGTTCTTTAAACAATTGCCTTGTGTTTGCCCCTGATGGACACCTGGCTCTTGCCAGTCCGAAGTGAGCTCACTCATTCCAAGTGAAGGGGAACCTACACCAACACTCGTAGAATCACAGAATAGTTAGGGTTGGAAAGGACCTTAAGATCATTCAGTTCCAAACCCCCTGCATGGGCAGGGACACTTCACACTAAACCATCCCACCCAAGGCTCTGTCCAACCTGACCTTGAACACTGCCAGGGATGGAGCATTCACAGCTTCCCTGGGCAACCCATTCCAGTGCCTCACCACCCAAACAGTAAAGAACTTCTTCCTTATATCCAACCTAAACTCCCCGTTTAAGTTTTAATCTGTTACCCTTTGTCCTATCACTACAGTCCCTAATGAAGAGTCCATCCCCAGCATCTATATAAGCCCCCTTCAAATACTGGAAGGCTGCTATGAGGTCTCCACGCAGCCTTCTCTTCTCCAGGCTGAACAGACCCAACTTTCTCAGACTGTCTTCATACAGGAGGTGCTCCAGTCCCCTGATCATCCTCGTGGCCCTCCTCTGGACTTCTTCCAAGAGTTCCATGTCCTTTTTATGTTGAGGACACCAGAACTGCGCACAATACTCCAGGTGAGGTGTCACAAGAGCAGAGTAGAGGGGCAGGATCACCTCCTTCGACCTGCTGGTCATGTTCCTCTTGATGCAGCCCAGGATACGGTTGGCTTTCTGGGCTGCAAGAGCACACTGAAGCCAGCTCATGTTCATTTTCTCATCGACCAACACCTCCAAGTCCAACAATCATATTTCTGGGGATAACAGAGTATCAGCCAGGTCTCATTTTAGCCTGCAAGCATGATAAAATCACCTGCCTGAGTCTCACTTAAATTTTCCTTCCAGCTATTTTTAAGGCGTATTAATTATCCTGAGAGCTCAGTGTTGAAACGCAGCTTCTTAAAAGTTACATTTTCTTTAAAAGGCAGGTTTTTACTGTGTATTTATCAATAATACCTTCCCCACCTTGGTATTTTACAGGGAGGACTAATAGCCCAATATTGCTTTAAATTTTTCCTGGCCTCATGCTGCTGGGTGCAGCATCTTTCACAAGCAAGCATATATTTTGTTGTGAGCTGTGCCAACAGTTTGCAGAAACACTCACTATGTGGGCTGTTCATTATTATCTGGTTGCCACAGCAAAACCACACAAAGTTCTTCCCTGAGGGAGCTCTGAAAATCATAATGTGTGCAGCATCATTTGGGGCTGTTATTGTCAGTTTCTTAAATTTTTATAAGGTAACAAAACCACATTGTGCAACACAGAACCCCAACAAAGCCTTGTTTTTGGAACTGCTCCCAAAACTATCTCATCAGGTCTAGAAAGCAAAAGAAATTATTGTTAAGCATAACAATCCTGAACTGCATAGCAGTGATCTCCTTTCTACAAGCTGATTTCCCAAGCATGTCATGAAACTGCAGGTGAATGTGATGGGGTCTTGATGAACTGCTAATCTGGATGCCATTAACACAGGCTGTGCAGGGAGCACCTCTCTGCTGGGGGCTCTGTAAGGTGCCAGCACACCCAGACATTGTTTGTTTATGCTAATCTCAGCTTTTCTATTACAATTATCTTTAAAAAAATGGGGCATAGGTAAAATAACCTTTCCTGACATAGAAAAATTGCTGCAAGTTCATCTGGGAGATAAAATGAGTAAAGCCTAATTTGCAACAAAAAGGAAAAGAATTAAATGTTTTGATTTTAAGTAATTTTGTGTGGAAACTCCTATTCCAACTACAGTTTCTCAAGCAAGCCCTAGTAGATTATCAGGACAAAAAGATCAGGAAGAAAGTTTATACCACTGAGCTAAAACAAAGAAACCTGAACTACAAACAACAAAAAACAAACTGCAAACAAATGAGGGAGCAATATATTATTATTTTCTTCAATTTGAAAGAATTTTGGTATTTTGGACAAAGTTCTATGCTCTACTATTCAAATTTATCATTCAGGTAGACTATCTAGGATTGAATAACTTACCTGATGGGACAAAACTGGATACTGAATCTGAACCTTACCTTATCTGGCTTAAAAATGTGCATGTACTCATGCTTCTGGGTGAAAAAATGAACAAAGAATGTATCAACAAGTCTCCTGAAGCAGAAGTTCTTCAGGCAACAGAAATGTTGCTCCACAGATTTGCTACATATTTAAAAAGCATTTCCCATAATTTCTATTTTCCAAAAGTGCTAACCTGCCTGTTACCTGCAGGAACATATATCACATCTTCTAAACACTTTTCACAGCCTTAATAAGTACAGAATTCCCTACCTGTATTTGTTCTTCCCTTTCTGACTATGCTTACCGCAAATTTTGTGTTCATAATGTCTAGGTCCCTTTAAAGACAGAGAAAAAGGAACTTTTACCCTTCCTTTTGACTCGTGTGATGTGATTTGTGCATAGCTTTTCCTTCTCCACAAGGTTTAACAGGGATTCCTCCCTTCTGAATTGATAAAACACAGCTGGTCAGACTCTCAAACTGCAAATATCAACAGATGCCCACTAACAGGTGAACTTTAAACTGCAAAAATGAAGAAATTCAGAGAATTGTGCATTTTGAAATGATGCATTATACCTGGATGTTCTCTTTATAATCTTGATCCAGAACATCAGTCATTTTTCGTTCATTTTTTAATCCATTTTTGTTGCTTCCTATCTCCAGTGATCATAAACACACATACAAATTCTGTGTTCATGCAGCTTATAGAAATACATATGCTTACTATTTCCATTAATGCTGTATCTCCTTTTGGGACTATTCTCTTGTGCCTGCTGCTCCTTTCCCCTTGTCATATGGTTTCTACTATGTATTTTCTCCCACATCTAGGGGAATTGCGTAACCTTTCCTACTGCTGGCCTAAATCTCCCCCATTCCCTCTTCTGTTCAGCCATCCTGGCTCTGCAATTTGTTTAAGTCAAAATCTCTTTTCCCTCAAGGAAAATCATATTGTACCTGCCTCTTCTTTTGACAGTTTGTGGGGTTTAGATCATGTGTTGTTGGCCAACGTTATCTCTGGAAACTGGTCTTTCTAATGGCTGTCTTCTTGCTCCCTCTTCAAACACACTACCTCACAAGCAATTAGGATCCAGAAGCAGGTGTTCTTTCTGTCCTCACTTTGTACTATTTCTTTTGCACTCCCACTTTTTCTTCCTAACTCTCCCCCCAAGATGTTCACTGTGTTCTCCTCTGTGGTTTCACTAGAATAAAAATAAGAGTCATGCAGGCTGCCTATCACTGACTGCAAACATTATTGACAAAATCAATTGCACTTTCGATATCTCACCAGCTTCGGAGTCTAAAAGGAGGCTCTCTCATATAATGTGAGATTAATTCCACCCAGGTTGTGAAAAAAAAAGTAAGAGGAAAATTATTCAGAGCATTATGTTCCTCCCTCTCTTGTACCGGTTAGCTATAACCAGGGTCCATAAGGGTTATGTCATTAAAAAGGATATTAGTGAACCTCTCCCAGAAACTCTTGAAAAAACCTCTGTGACCCACAGCAGCCCTTGGTACAACTCAAGAGGTGTAATAGTTTCATGGGTTGTCCAAATTGTGAAACAAGCACCACAAGCAAGGAAGACCACCATATCCCTCACCAGGCTATACTCCAAGCACAAGATACCTGGACTTTGCCTCTCTTGTATACAAAAGAAAAACATACATTGGAAAAAAAAAAACATAAAAATCTATCAAATTAATAATACAATTATAAAATTGACACTCCCTTTCACATTCTTTTTTTCAGGAGGAGAAGCTAGCAAAAAACACTGCAATGGGTATGTAGCACTCACATATGCTCATGGTGAGGGAGCTCTGTAAGAGGCAGAAACAAAATGAAGATTAATCCTATGTTGGCAGGGTTTGTACAAGATGACATTTAATGTCAATGCATAATTAAACATAAGTAGAGATTTATTGCTGGTAATGATGACCAGCAGCATTGCACCATATTGTGTCTTTTATTTTTGGAAAAAGGAAACATTATCCATCATTCTTTCCTTGCGTCACATAGTTTCAGTTATTAAATACACACTTTTCAACTAAATTATATGTAACTGTTGACATTGGCTTCAGAAATACCTCAAACTTATGGGAAAAAAACAGAAATTAATTGTATTCATTATCATTTTGATTGATTTGGCAGCTTTCAGAGATATAAAAAAATAGCAAGTGTGTCAAAGATGCTCTCATCTTTTCTTATGTTTGTTTGGATTTTCAATGAACAAATAGTCCTTAAGCCAATCCTTCGCTATTGAAGTTGCAGTATCATTTCAGAAAATTCCAACCTCATCTTGAAGGTCATTACATTTTTTATTATTCAATTATTTTCCAGATTTTGACACCTCTTGGGGTTAGGAATTCATGCCCAGGAAAAAAGGTTTCCATCGTTTTCACCTGACCCCCATTTACGTGCCTTTAATAGATTGCACTTTTTTCCCCCTCTTTTTATTATATTCATGGATTGTTGTCTCCCAAGCTTTCAATGCTACAAACAAAGTAAGACAATTTCACAAGATTCTTATTTTCTTAATTATCTGTAGCAGTCCTACTCTAGAGCACATCTCTGAATGAACTCTTTCAAGGGCAAGGTCCTACACCTGGGCATGTACACCCTGCACCTAGGCACACCTCCAGGTTGGGCAGAGAAGAGATTCAGAGCAGCCCTGCAGAGAAGTGCTTGGGGGTGCTGGTCAATGAGAAAATGAACATGAGCTGGCTTCAGTGTGCTCTCGCAGCCCAGAAAGCCAACCGTATCCTGGGCTGCATCAAAAGGAGCGTGACCAGCAGGTCAAAGGAGGTGATCCTGCCCCTCTACTCTGCTCTCGTGAGACCTCACCTGGAGTATTGTGTGCAGTTCTGGTGTCCTCAACATAAAAAGGACATGGAACTGTTGGAGCAAGTCCAGAGGAGGGCCACAAGGATGATCAGGGGACTGGAGCACCTCCCGTATGAAGACAGGCTGAGGAAGTTGGGGCTGTTCAGCCTGGAGAAGAGAAGGCTGCGTGGAGACCTCAGAGCAGCCTTCCAGTATCTGGAGGGGGCCTATAGGGATGCTGGGGAGGGACTCTTCATTAGGGACTGTAGTGATAGGACAAAGGGTAACGGGTTAAAACCTAAACAGGGGGAATTTAGATTGGATATAAGGAAGAAGTTCTTTACTGTTTGGGTGGTGAGGCACTGGAATGGGTTGCCCAGGGAAGTTGTGAATGCTCCATCCCTGGCAGTGTTCAAGGCCAGGCTGGACAGAGATTTGGGTGACATGGTTTAGTGGGAGGTGTCCCTGCCCATGGCAGGGGGGGGTTGGAACTAGATGGTCTTAAGGTCTTTTCCAGTCCTAACTATTCTATGATTCTATGATTCTCTGTCCAGAAGTGAACATAGTATCGTACCTAGCGGTCTCTCCAGCATCTTCAGCTATGATGAGTCAGTTGGAAATATTTCCTCTAATGCCTTTAGGGACAGCTTTCCCTGGCAACATTGGCCATACCTCTCAGCTTCAAGCAACTACAAAATGTCATTAGCACACACTTATTTTCTATCCTGGGGTCATTAATACAATCACACTACACAATGTTGCTGCCTAGACCCTGCTCTTTCCGTGCATGTTCCGTCCTGCCTTGCCTGAACAGGAGCTCATCTGCCCTGGAAGCCCCCTGTTCTTCCTGCAGTGTGACTGAGCTCAGTAAGAAATCTGAAGTCCAGGACAGAATACATTTCTTCTTTTTTAGATAGGAGCCTATCCAGTTACAACCCCACTATGCATCTTTGCTAAACTCCTACTGCATTTTCTCCCATTCTCAGTTTATTAGAGCTATAATGTATTAGTATCTCATTTGTTTCCCAATGTAAAACTATAATCAAAGCCTAAATATTCCACTGGTTTAGAAAAAAGACCAAAAGTTATACAAGCAACCTGCTTGCTGATGGAGTAATAGGAGCCCTTATCACAAAACACTCTGATGTGTCCCTTGAGGACTTGCCTCCCATGTCCCACTTCCACAAGGGGGACGGTAAAGGAGAAAGGAAAGATGGTCATTAGCCAAAAACCTCTCTGTTCCCGAAAAGCATTTCAGTTGGCTCTAGAAGGATGGCTAAATAAGTAATAAGAGTGGTGGTCTTATAAAAAGTTGATAAGCTGCAGGGTTTCACTTTGGAGAAGGTTCACAATTCACTTTCAACCACAATTTACTTGGAAATTAAATGGAAGTGTGAAACTTATTTTCTTTCCCACTGGTTGTTATGACTTTACCTCATATCCAGTACCACGGTTGCTATTGAAAAATGAATCCAAATATTTAATTTTGGTGTCACATTTTATTATCCTTAACCCTCATAAAATTCTCACTGCAGAGCAGACTCATTTCTCATCCTATACAACTCAAGAATTTTCTGTTATTTGTTTTAAAATCCTTTGCTAAGTCTGTCTCATTTTGGTATTTAGCAATTAGCACTTCATTCCACACTATTTTGACCTCTGTGGCTGCTGATGGCCCTTTTTCCACTCTTTGAAATAACTCTCCCTTCTAATCTCCTTCTTAAGGCAGTTATTTATCCTACTGAACCTGGAGAGCTTCTCTGCAAGATTTTCCTTGTGCCTGGAACACAGAATTCTGTCACTTCAGCAGAGAAATTTGTGGCTGCTCACACCCTGGAATACGTGGGCTCTGCTGTCATCAGTACCACTTGTCCTCCAGCCTACACCAGACACCTTAGGGTGTCTTAGAACGCTTAACACAATCCCCAGTAGTCTCCATCTGCTTAGCACTGTTATGGTATCTACCCATACCTCTTGCTACCTCTGATACCCTTATCTCACCCTTGACTTCCAACACAGCATCACTATCCCAAGAAGTTATTTGACTAAATTATTATGATAAGAAATAATTAAATATTACTATACCGTTTCTTTTTTGTTTGTTTTTGTTGAACACTTTGTTTTCTTGAATACCCCGCAAGGAATATTATTCCACTCTCTTCAGTGTCAATGTCATCTCTTTGAAGCCAATTTCTTCATCAATTGTATAACCTTTCTCAAATTACAACCTTCCTTTTGCTTCTGTATCCTTCTCAGGAAGAGAAATCAAAATTACACAGTGTTCCCTAATCTAAACAGGTTTTACAATCATGACAATCATGCCTGGTTCATTGGTAAAGGGAGAGCATGTCCCTGATACCCAGATAGACTCTTTCATTTGGAAAAAATCATTGAGTGCATCTCAGTAGCAGAACGGCCCCATAACTGAGCCATGTAAAGTGCTTACCCACCCAGGTATGGCATCTTAGTTCCTCTTCAGTGAAGCCTTAGCACGTTATTTGTTCCCTTTTCCTTCAGAGGGTTGGTGGGTTGGTTGGTTTTTGATTGTCCCCACAGGATCCTTTTTCAGCTAGCATCCACATGTCACAGATTGACTCCAGGTGCACACACTGTTCTGGATCTGCTAACAAGGTCATTAACTTTTTCTCATTCCCATAGCTCTCCCTCTTCCTTGTGTTAATATAAATTTTCAGGACTCAACTCTCCTTTGTGATCCCATGCATCCATTTCCTAAGAAAAAGGAAGACTAGGTTATATAAAACAGTATAATTGAACCTGGAAATCTGCTTTGTGACCATAAACAGCCAAAAGAAGCATATGCTAGAAAAAGGTCTTGGCTACTGATCATCCAATATCCAAGAGATCAGAATCCAGTATCCAATATCCAAGAGATCAGAATCCAATATCCAATATCCAAGAGATCAGAATCACCCATTTTACCTAATAGATTCCCACTGAAAAATTACCAATTTCTTTTCTGGGGTAAGGATAATAAGAGATCCCTGTTAATCATAATTGACATTTAAAAACACTAAAGGCTTTTAAACCTCCAAAGGCAGGGTTTGTTCTTGATTTACTTTTGCTCCAACTTAGTACTTGCCCTGGTACATTCTTCCTCTGACACTTTTCATTATGTTGTCTATATTTTCTGTGTCATCTCTGCTGATACTTCACTTCCTTAAAGTCATTCGTGTGGCACTATAGTCTATGAAACTTAATAACATTTAACATTTCTATAATACTCAGTACATTTCTGTACTGCATTCACATGTACATGAACAGAATCCCATCAGGACACTCGAACTTTATTTTTAACAACCATATGCCAGGCTTTGTCATCATTTTCCTATTCCATTGCATCATCCAAAGAAACAATAAGACAGTCTTCCAATTCAGTAACAAAGCAAATATAAAACACGGTTACTTCTCTGGGTAAACAATAAAAATCTTGTTACTATGGAACACAAGCCAAAACTGATATGAGAAATGCAATCTCTATAATATACCAACTATTCTTCTAAAAGCAAGAAACCCTTCTCCAACACATGAACTGCCACCATGTTTTTACAAAACTCTCAACAAAGCAACCTGATTCCAAGGTTACCAAAGCACTTTTGATAACAATATTGGGAATATTGGTTTACTCTTTCAAATCCCCTATAGCCGCAACTTTTGAGAATTATATCATCTTTTTAAAGAGACAGCAATTGCCTCAGTCTTATTCCCTGGATAAATTAACATAGAAGAAGAACCTCCCCTCCCTCTTTCATTTCTCTTCGCTTGACACCTCTTCACAATGCTGATTTCACCATCTGGCCAGGGTTTTTTAATCATGTCTTATGTTTACTGAGAAATGAATAGTAAAAATGCACAGGGAATGGGAGACACCAGTAAAAAGAACTCTGAGGGGTTTTTCAAACAGCTACACTTTATTTTCCATTAGCTCCTATATTTTTTCCTTGTAGGAAAGACTTCTTATCCATACTTTCATATTTTCCATACCTACACAGGTAACCCAGAAGTTAGAAGCACCATTTTGAAGTGTGCCTATTTCTCTGGAAGCTGCCTGTGCCTCCAGGAACTGTGCTCTCTGCTGCTGAGACCCCTCTTACCTTTTGCACAGATTTGCTCAGGCAGGAGTGAACCCCTACACCGACTACATGCAAGCCCTACCCCTTACATCCCAAAGGAGATGTTTCTGTGGTCAAGAAGTAACAACTTCTCAGTTTGCTTAGTTTTAATTCCTTCTTCCTTGTGTTTCTCTGTAGAGCAAAGGCAAGTGCCCTTCATCTCCTTCAAGCCTAAAAGCAAATTTAAGCAAGACCAGGAGGCAAATTTAAAGTAACTTCATGGAAAGAATAAAGTATGGCTACGTTGATTCCTCTGAAAAGAATGAAAAAATTTATAAATTTATTATTCCTACCACTGGGAAGCAGCACAAAGAGTGGATCTGGAAAGCCATTGAAAAAATAATCTCCAGACACTTCTCATGTTCTAACACAGACCTGAGTAAGAAAGCACACACAGCTCCTTGTTCCTGGCCAGCTTTGCTTTGCTTGAGTACCATGAGCTCAGACAGTGATCCCCAAAGACTGTGGACTTCCAGAAAGTCCACAGTCTTTGTGGTCTTTCTGTGGCTAACTTCTGTGCCTCAGAAAGATCAATGGCCATGGTCATGAGATCTGAGTAGAGCTTGGTCAAGGCCTGGATGTTTAAGGAATTTAGCAGGACTTACTTAACTTACATCTTTAAAGGCAGCTATGACACGAATGCAGGGGTTCACTCCTGTTAGCTCCCTTACCCTTCTATAGATGCTGCAACTGCTCTAAATGCCAATACCAACAGGAATAAAAGCAGCCACAGTATGTCCCCATGTCTGTAAGCTCTGCTGGTTACAAGCATCTTAAAAAAATTAATTATAATATCTTAAAAAAGCATGTATTGAGCATGCAAGTTTGAAAATATAAAAAAGGAGATAAGTAAAAGAAGCCTTTGGTACAGAATGAATATCATCTGAGTGACACAGGAGACTTGCACCATATAACTGTATAACCAGTGGCAGACTGACATCTACCTTGACTGGTTACAACTTTGAAGGGACAGTAGGATCATGCACGAGCTTCAACTGTTCGGCTCATCAAAGTGATGATTTAATTGGGTTAATAGCTACCCAATGTTCTCTATGGGGAATAAAAGCAGATGATGGAAACCCCTGCAGATGTTGAACAAAGTTCTAATAGTTCAAAGTCTGCTAGGCAGGTTAGAAAATAAAGACAGATTTTTCACCAGAAAGGCAAGTAGCTACTGAATAACGAGTTTATGGCTTTCTTTTTTCTGGAAGCATTTCCATCACTATTTGCCTTTCCCAAAAGAAATCTACAAATGAAAATGAATTCAGAGAATGTGACGTGTTACATAGGACATTGGTCTAGATTATCACCAGTGTTCCTTCTAACCTTATAACCTATGAATCTCAAGGAAAAAAGTAACCAGGAAAAAATAGCTCTCAACAGTCTCTCTGACTTTCTGACAAACGTAATTGTCAACATTTCCATACAAATAGAGCCAGTTGCTCTTTTCTGCCTTGGAAAAGCTCATAAAGCTGTTATTTGTTTGTGCAACGAATAACCCTAGTAACCTGAAGCACTAAGCTGTTTCATTTGCCGCATGGAGGTCCAGTGGAGATAGCAGCTGTAGGAATGCCCCTTTGTTACCAATGCCAGAGAAAATATGATAGGAAAAACACTGAGCTCATACATTCCCCCAAGACCCTTGTTAGCTTACATCATGGGTGCTGTGTATCAAGGTGACTACAGTAGAGATGTGATAGGGAAAAGATGAGAGAATTAACCTTGTGCCATAACTCCAGAAGTCTGTTCCCTGCAGTTACCTTTTCCCCTCCTCCAAACTGTCGAGTTACAAAAACTTTCACAATCTTCCCCTTCCCTCTTCAACATCTTCTTTTCTAGGACCCATTATGGAGAAATATTTGTTGATGTTTCCTATTGGTAGCTTCGTGGTGGCACTTCACTACTGACCAAAGTGACAGGGCTGCAAACTGGACAATCTAGGAAATTGCTCATACAATTAAAAAAAAAAGAAGAAGAAAAAAAAGGAGATTAACATAATACATTATGTTGGAAGGGACACCTGGAGATCATTTAGTCCAAACCTCTGCCCAAAACAGGGCTAACTTCAAATCTGGATTCAGAGCCCTCAGCACTCAATTTCTTCATCTCTCCAGAGGATGGAAACCCCACAGTCTCTCCAAGCAACCTACCTCTTTCAAAGCTGCCACATATTTACAGTTACCTCTCTTTCAGGATGTGCACATTTCCATCTGACACACCAGTCCTTGAGAATCCCTGGTTGGCTCAGCATCATGCTCGAAATACTCATTAAAATAGCTCCTCAGCCCTTGACCATTTGGCCTGCAACGCTGTCTGAGTTATCGGAAATCAAGAAGAAAAGCTGGCCCCAGAATCAGTAGTTTCTACCTTCAGCAGGCGGCAATCACATGTTACTGGTTGAACCATAGATTTTGGAAGTCTTCCATTGAAATCTCACAGCAAAGCAGAATGTTGTGGCATCTTACAAACTCAGCCTTTCTGGATCAAGTCCGTAGATATCTTCTATCAAATATTTTCTAGATAAATATTATTAAGAAATTTTGACATGATTTAAAAAGCTTTATGACATGCATTTGCACCATGGCAAAACACTTTCTAGCTACACCAAAACTGTCATTAGCTCTGTCCATGTGGCAGCTCATGGGTTGTCTGCTGAGCAGGGTAAAACAGGTTTCTAGTTTGTACTGCAGTTGTATTGAGTTCTTTTCACGCTGATGAAAAGCTGTTATGATAATAGTTACAGGAAAATATGCAGCACATAAAAGAAGATATGGAAAAATTAGCAGAAAGCTGGAGCTCTGAAAGCAACAGCAATTTCCTGGTTTCCTTGTTGGAATAGAGCTGGAATGAAGCAATTATAAGGCCAAGATTTTATCATGAGCTTAGCATCAGACTCGTGACACTGGCATCAAAGCCCCATCTGAAATATGCCTACCTATTAGACTGTGTGAAATAAAATAACATTATGCCCAGGATTTTAATACAGACACTCAGCACAGACCTTTGCCTTCAAATCTATGCATGTAGATAAAACAGCCTCTTTTACTTAAGAAGCGAGCACTCAAAACCATCAACCCAAAACACAGCTGCTAGGAGCCACTCAGCATTTTTTCATACCTATTTATTTATTAGCCTAAATAAAAATATCCTAACAAATAAATAAATCAGTCTGGCAATTCAAGTCTTTCTGATTATTTCAGATCTGGCAGACTATCCAATAACAGGGGAAAACAATTTGAAAGGCAACCCACACATGGAATCACATGTAGGAAACCCCTGTCAGCTCCAGAAGCGATGAAGCCTGTGCACGGTCAGGTAAGGGGAAATACAGCAGTGTTTTTACTTCCAAAGGCAGTCAGTGGGGAATGGGAGACTTGTTCCAAACTTCCACTAAGCTTTGAAAAACATTTTGTTTGCAGGAGTCAGCTGAAGTGCAACTGGTGCCAAAGGGAACCAGCTTTAAAAGTTAGTAACGGCTTGATGCCTTGCTCATATGCAACAGAGCTCGAGCAGAGAATAAGACAGGAGAGTGAATGCCAGTTGAAAGCAGGAACACTTCCAAAACATGGCTGGAATTCATTCACTAATAGTTATGGCCCCAACACCTCTGCTAAACTGCCAAGTGTTCATTGTCTGCAATAGCCCAGGCTGCACAAGTCATTAGATGATGTTGATTTTATAATATCTTCTTGGAAAAATCAGAAGCTCTGTACCAGATGCAGGAAGATGTTTGTCCTACATCAGAAGAGAATATACCACAGAAGAGAAGTTGGAATATAACACAAAAGAAGAAGAAAATAAAGAGAGAAGAGATAGTTGATCTCCATATTTTATCTTTCCATCATCATACCCTTTCTCTTATTTCTACATCTATTTTTGGTAAAAAAAAAAGGCCTTAAGGTACTTAATTTCATCTGCTCATATTCACGGATACACTAAGGAGTGTGCTGCCTGTATTTCTACCTTAAATCTCAGTGCTACATCCTTTTCTTCTGTAACAATTCTTCCAGCAGAAGCTGCATTTGCTGAGGGTGCTCCGGAGGCCCTCAGACCATACCTGCCACTTTGCTACCCATGTGCTGCCAAGCAGAAAAGACCATGATTGAACTCTCCTTTGATCCAGATAAAATCTGGATTAATTCAGCTCCTGGCTTCAGGAATTACAGAGACAGACAGTGTAATTACACCGCCTTTTCTTCTTTGGAAACTTTAAAAAGTAAAAATAACGTAAGTTCTCAAAAATTCTCTGGGATGCTCAGACAGCCAGTGTCTAACTCTCAAATGGTGTGTGGAAAAGAAGATGCAAGGATCTGACATAAAGGTAACTGCTTGCTGGACCTACAAAGATTGATGTGATTTAGGAAATTTTCTGTAAGGTGGGCCTGGTGTGAGGAGGTTTTCGGATACCCAAAAGGCTGCTTATGCTTCAGCAGTAACAGTAATCCTCTGTGAAGAGAAATTTAGAGCCTACTTCTTTCAGGTCCCTGCAAGGTACTAGGTAGAGGTTCTTCTACTTGAGTGATGAACCCCATAAAATAAACTACTGGCTGCACTGTCCTGGTGGGCTGGTACATTCACCTCCTAAAGCCAGATATACCTGAATGGAAGCATCTTACAGAGTACTCCTCTCCCCATCCCTCCTGTGTTTACAACCATGCTCCCCTCCAGCAGTGTCTGGTGCATGAAAGGCCCAAACTAACCCAAATCACCGAGCAGGGGCCAGAAGGAATTTTCTTCCCCTTGCAGAGCTACCCAAGCAGCAAGAAAAACCACCTGGCCCCATTCCAGTTACTGCTTTTGGACAGGTCTCCAGGCTCACTTTTCCCGCTCCTTTCATGTACACACAGTAGCCAGAATTTGTCACCTTGCAGGCATGTAAGTGTTACCCATTCCCACAACACCTTCCTATGAATGTTTTTTATTGATTCTTCCGCAGTCAAATAGATCTGTAAAATATGGTCAAAACCAGTGGGTTCTTCAGAGATTTTCTTTGAAAAATATAAAGAAAAAAGAAATAAAGCCATAAGTTATGGTTATTAAAATAAGCTGTAATGCTGCCTTGCAGACAATCTCTGCCTTTCTTATTTCAGGCACTTAGCCAACAGAGAGGCAAAGCAATGAGCAAAACTACAGAGTGCAAAGTCTAATTTGAAGAATAATTACTATCATTATATTGAAAGACCACGTTCTCTCACTGGGACCTGCGTGAGGAGTTTCAGTCTCTGATTAATATTTGGCAGCAGGTTTGGAAGGTACTGATCTATCTGCAAGACTTTTGCAAAGGTTACCAATTGCAAAAGAGACAGAAAAGTAGGAGGAAGATCTTTGGGTTTCGAATAGTGTGTGGAGGACACTGAGGACCACCCTGTCTCCAAGGAGAAACAGCATGAAAAATTAGAGCTGTCACTGGAGCAAGGCAGGAGTGGAGGGTGTTTACAGAAATCACAACAGTCCATATCACACCTGCAGGCAAGTCTGGCAAAATTCTCACTAACATCAGTGTAAACCTGCAGCCTCATCCTTCTAAATCTTCCTCTGGTTTGCTGTTTGTAAAGGGGAAGGTCTTCAAAACTAGTTATACACCAGTTCTGCAAGGGTTGCTGGGCCCAGACTGCGCAAGTAGGTACGTGCCACCACCCTCCTTCCTGGGCAACATCACACTGTCAGAGCACAATCCCCAGAACGATACCCCAAAGGAATACTGAGCACTTAGGCAGCTCCTCTAGGGCTGGGGTATATCTAGGCATGTCAGAGGATGCCTTCAAAAACCTGCACACTTAACAGTGTAGAGAGCTGATAGGAGGCATTAAGTATAAAGCGATGCATGAATCACCGCTCCCACTCCTGTGAGGATCAGTTAGGGCCTTGAGTCCTTTCTAATACCTGAAGCACTCTCTTCTAAGCAGTAGAAGTTGATTGTAGGGTACATTTGGAAATCCTGTCTCTTACAGGCATTCTCTGTGTTTAAAAATAAAGCTGTAGGTGATGGAGACATTTCTGTGAATCTGAGATTTGCAGCCAGCTTGTTTGCAGAGTGCACTGAGCCCCCTTGTCCACATCACAGGATTCATTTTACAGTTATTTACCACGCTCAAGATAGGAATACCACCCTTGTGCACAGAGGGCTCCTGACATTTTAAAGACTGACAAAAGTAACACCCAAAGAAAACAAAAGGGCAACCACACAATTCAGTGCAGTGTAATTCCGTACTGAGAAAGCAAGCAACTCATCTGTATCAACAGCTGATAGGAAAATAAGATGCTGACTACAAACAGCTGAAGTTACCAGGAGCCGCAATAAAAGCACAATAATGGTAATGCCCTTTTCCAACCCTAACTATTCTATGATTCTATGATTCTATGATGATGGTGAGGATAAAGATGATAGTAGTAGTAGTAGAAGTATTAAAACTATACCTTTTAAACTATAAGATCCACAGAAAGAATGCAGCACATTTAAAACTGATCAGGAAGGATCCATTTTTAAATAAAAGCACTTCAGCAACCATCATCAGAGCTGCCACACTGAACCCACCTCTGACACATGGAAAAGAAGTGCCTGGTAAGTGGGTTTCTTTGGGAAGGCTTCAGCTTTATGGAAGTGTCCGTGAGTTTTGACATATCCTTGACACATGTCTACACATCCTCAAAGCACCCGGGCAGGGGCAAACATATGGCTCTGAAATCTCCTTGTGACCTCATTATCCAAGGGTCACTGACTGGGGCGGCTCTAGCAGCTCCTGTCTACCTAGGGAGGTTTTAACCCATGACTGCTCATGTGGTCTGAAATGTTAAAGGGTTCCTCTCAGGCGTTGAATCAAAAGCAGTCAAAGACAGAAGCTTTGGATCTTTCCTTGTTCTGAATGAAGTGGTATCAATGGGTGAAGCCAAAAAAATTTGCAATATAGCTGTTCCACCACAAACAGTGGGAGAGCAAAACCTGCTGCGCCACTGCCCTAGCAGTGAGCCTCCTGCATTTTATTCCTTATGGCCGTTTAATCTTTGTCCTTAAATGTCTCAAAACCATCTGTTATCAGCGACCAAGAGAGGACAGAGTCGCATGCTGATAAGAAACTACAAAATGCAGCAGCTCCTGGGAAAACAGTTTGGTGAGGCCAGCCCTCTTCCAAAGTCAGAGGCAATGGCTCAAACTGGGGAGCTGACAGCCGATTAGCAGCAGGCAGGGAGGGAGGAGACCAGCCTTCCCATAACTAACACTTCTGCTGAGAGCTGCTGGCAGAGCTCATGGAGATGGGGAGAGAAATAGCTGGGTCCAACTGCAGCAAAACCTGCAAGACACTGAAGTTTGTGTTAGTGCATCAGTACTGAGGCAGTGACCAGACCAGCACAGCAGGCCAAACCACAGCCACCAAGGTGATGTCTGGCAGTCACCAGCAACCTGCTTTAATGGAGAAACTTGTAGAAAGGCTGGATGAAACAAAAACCAATCCAAAGCCAGAAGCTGCACTAAATCACATACTCTTGCCTCCCTTGGGTGGTAAAGGCGAGTTCTCACCTTCTTGTAAGCAGCAGAGAAGTTCGCTGGCCAATTCTCACTTTCAGGGTCCCATGTTCCATCTTCCTTCTTCCCTACTGTGCTATAATATTTGACTACTTCTAGAAATAGTAGGAATATATAAAAATCCAGAGAAAAAACACTGCAATTGTCCTCTTTATGGGCTTATATAACCCCTTCATTTCAGTATTTTCAGCTTCAGGAATAAGTCTCCTCTTTTTAAGCACTTCTGCTATTCATGGAAAAGAAATGCTCCAAACCATGTAACGAGTTGGTCCCTGGCAGGTGGGGTAGAACATCAGCTGGCAGGAAGGTCCTCCCCTAAAGCATGGTTCAGCATTGGGTCTGAACAGTGAGAAGGCGTAGTAAGAATGGCTTACATGAGGTCAAAACGGGGCTAGAAAAAGGGGTTTATTCATGAAATAAAAGTCCATAAGTGCTATTAACAGCAAATCTCTACCTCTACAGGCTACCGCAGGCTAGGAGATTATGCTGGGGGGAATTTGATGGATATTTTTTCTCTTCTTACATTTTTTCCTGGACATTTGCCTTGGCTATTGTTTCAAACCAGATACTGCACTGAGGTTTGACCCCTCAAAATCTGCCCTTTGGCTTTTACAGGTTCCTGGAGAAGCAGAACAAACAAGGTTGCATTAACACAACGTGCAAACACTCACCCGTGTAATTTCTCTTGCTGAGAAACCCTGAAAAGCTGTTGTACAAACCAGGCGTTTTATTTAGAAACAGTGAAGATAACTACACAGCACTGTGCCTGGCCGCCCCAAGGAAAGAGACAAAAAGAGAGATGAGCAGGTTCTCACAGGCAATAAACCAGCAAAAGCTATGGTCTGCCTGTGGCCAGTCTTATTGTCTCTCTTGACATACATCAACAACTGTTACCAAAGTCATAATATTTACAAAATTTACAAGCACAACACTGACATACTGCATTTTAGGATGCCCCTAAAAGATGTCTCCCATCATGGCAGAGTAGCAGCACAGGACCTGATGATGATAACTTGAGAAGAGTTTTAAACAAAAAACAAAAGGCAAAGAAAGAAAAATACTAAAGCTATCAGTGTATCTTGCTATAGTCTGCTTCTGTGCTTCTAGAATAAGGACGAATATAATGCTGAAGAGAACGGAGAATAGCACTGCTACCATACCTTGGGCTGACAGTGGCATCAGCCCAAGCAGGAGGACTTAGTTAAGATCTTCCAGAAAACTGCCCAAATTACTGTATGTCTGGCATACCCTACAAATAAATTCCTCTCTAAAGTTACAAAGAGTTTTGCTGTTAACCTCAGCTGGAACACAGTTCCGCCTAATATTTTGATTATGAATCTCTCCTTTATTGCTCTCTTCTGAATATAACATTACTTTATCTTGGCTTCTGGGCCCCACAAAATCCCGTTCTAATTTATCTTACTTCTACGGTAACTCTGGCTCAAAGGATGCTGTCATAATGACCATGAATATAATTGCCTCACCATGCTGCAAGCTGTAGTAAATCATCAGCCACCATAGAAAAGATCAAAGTAGGCTAATTAAACTGTATCCTTAGCTGTCTGCTGCAGACATTTCAAACTGCTTTGCCTCCCAGCTGGAAATCAGCGTTTCACAAGAGCTAAAGCAACTCTGAAAAAAGACCAAGAAAAACATATACTTGTACTTAAACAGCTGTTTAGTCTGTCAAACTGTAATAAAACCCTGAAAAGACAACTGGTAGATAATGAATAATACAGTCAAAAGCATCTATAAGAATCATCAGATTAGAGAGAAACAAGCAAGAATGTACATAATATATTGAATGGTATCTTGACTTCAGTCATGTAGAAATAGCACACCTTAATTCCCTTAATTAGACAAGTATAAAAAGTAGAAGCGCTTGGCAAACCTCTCTGGGTTATCCACAAGTACTACTAGTTTTCTAATGAGGGAATGGTTCTCTTTGCTAAGGGCATTTGTTAACTTTAGAGCAACTGGAGCGATATTAAGAAGCTGAACCTTGATACACTCCACCTGGAATTAAGAGTCAGATTAACTTGAAGGAAACTCTCTCTTCCTCCTAAAGACTTCGTGAAACAGCAAAAGGTTGCAGCATGAGGCATAAATTAAAAACAGGTAAATTCATTTTTTTAACTAATTCACGAAGAGACTTGGATTTAAAAAGAGAGTTGAGTCACATCATAAAATTTAATCCATGTAAATGCAAAACATCTGATGCTTCTGAGGAGTTAAGATTAGGCACTAAGATGCACACTGGGCTTTTCTCTGTTGAGCTGAAGTCCATCTGGCCATCACAAATGGCAGTGGGTTGGCCCTGGCCTGTTTCCTACAAAGTATTCATGTTTTTGACTGGTAGCAGTGACTGATGCCCTGACTGACTCTCACCAGACTTCAGTATAAACCTCATAAGGCCTGTGGGGATTTAAGAACTGTTGCTATTCTGCATTACTTCACAGAGAAATGAAGGCACTTCACCGTTTTAGTATTGCAGAAAGAATCACTGCTGAAGTGCAATAAGAATAATCTTTTCCACAGGTTTCTCTTCAGCCACAGAAAAGGGCTGTGCTGCTTGCCCCATTATTAGAAGTGTAAGACAATCCCCTGTTATGAATGATGACCTGAAAATTGAGCTAGGGAAAAAAGGGGAAAGATTCATACTTCTGAGCTAATAATTAAAAAATTACATACTTCAGTGAAGAATGAAATATTTTCTTCACAGAAGCAACCTTGATGAAGCTGAGGCTCCTTTTCCTATGAATTTACTTTAATATCACATATTCCTATATGCACAACAGCCACTGACTCACAGTGACCCCCTTCCTCCTCTCTACAGATTCAGGGAGGAAAAGCCTTATGGGACTCTGACCTTGTAGGAAATGGTGAGGAAAGAGACAGCCCAGCAGGGGAGCTCAGCTCGCAAAGAAAACAAAAACTACACATTTCAGCTACAAAATCTGACGAGACACCAAAGCAGCATTGCTAAATCAATGCATTGCTGGGTTTAGAAATAACTAAAAAGTGGAAAATAATTTTATTCTTTCCTTTCCAGAAAGTGGAATTTATGAAAAAAGGTGTTTTCTAGAGAGCACAGTAAAAAATTTTGTCAAGAAATATATTGATTTTAATAAGGAGGTTGTCAAGAAAATTTTTTCTAAGCTGCACATAAAAATATTTAGCTGCCAAAAAAATCACCATACACCTCATCTTCTCCCCAGGGTATAATGTGTTTATTCTAAAAAATCTAGAGGAAAGATTCTTCTGTTAAATTTCTTGAGACATCAGCAAAACTGATTTTTGGCAAGCGGGTATATTTTTATTTTAATATGCCACCAAAAGATTGCTTTCTGTGTTGGAAGTCAGCAGGATCCAGAGTATGCCAAGGACTTCAATTACACGACACCTCTGTTTCCATGCATAGGCAGAATCAGAAAACAGAGAAAAGTTGCTGTCACCAGCTGGTCTCAGCTTACTTAAAATCCTTCCAGGGCTTCACCATTGTCACTTCAAGTCATGCACTTGTACAGACAAGTGCAACACCTGCACATACAGTAGGGTGAAAGGGAGGAATCAAGTACATTGCCTGCAGATAGGGTTTGTAGGTGATCTTTGGTTCCCAACATGGCAGTGTTTAACAGGAGAAGTAAAAGCAGAAAAAAAGGAAAAGTTCCCCTTGTAACCTCAACTATTCCCCATAGCAGTAGGAAAATTAACATCTAGGAGCAAGTAATAGGTTGGGATGGATTTTTTCCTTTTGGTTGTGCGATTAAGCCCACACAAGCACCTCAGTATAGCTCACCCTAAATACTATTTTATTGTTATTAGAAAAGTGAGCTTTGGCCCAAAATGAAAAGTATTAGTATTGCTCAGTCCAAACAAGAGCATTGTTTCCCAGTAAGGTTATTTATTTCACTATTTTTATGAACATTTTACTATATATGCTTACTTTGAATTTGAAATGCTGCCTAAAAATGGCAAGTTCAAAACATTGGTATGAATCTTGTTGCCATTTTCCATGACCATTTCCTCTTGACTCTCCCCACCTTTGACAGAAATTCTTCACTGTATGTAACCCACACTGTTAGCTTCAGTACCTGGGGTAGGGATTTATCTGGCCAAAATATAGGCACCCCTAAGACATCTGCATCCCAGTAAGTCTCAAGCCAGCAGAGAAGTGTGAAGTACCTTAGGCAATTCACAACCCAGAAGCACCTATTTCTCCTCCTGACTTAAAAAGTAATCCAAGCAACTAGCTCAGGTGGCCTCCTCCAACATGCCGATGTTTCAAGGTAGGTGACTTAAATACCACCCCTTTAACCTGCCGTTTCTGCAGAATTTGCTCTTCAGCAGCAGCAAGAGTTACCCAGCTACACTGCAGCACCTTTGAGGTGCTGCTGGCATGTACAGTCCTTGTGGTCTGGTTACTTCAGATTTATTTCCACTCCAAAGAGATAGACCTCTTCAGTTTGGCTGTAGTTATTCCAGTTTTGGCCATGAAACAAGAGTGTCCTTTAAGTGGCTCTTTGCTCTTTACACAGCCTCAGTAGTAAGAGATGTGCTTATTAACTATTTGGAAGAAATATTCAAGGCTGAAATACTCAAGGCTGAGGAAAATCTTCAAGGCTGTTAAGTAGGACGAGCTTTCCCAGTTATCAGTTCCACAAAAAATGATTCCTTTGTAACTAATTAAAACAACACCTAAATGTTTCTCCAAGCAGAGTATCCTCTGAAAGTATCCTAGGAATAAAAAATAGGAAGTATCTGTGTTTTAGTATGGTCTGTCCATCCTTTCTCATTTTTCCATTCTCATGTCCCAGTCTGTAAATCTTTAGGGTGACACGTACAGTGCAGTTGGACCTGGGAGGGTGAGGAGAAGAGGAAGCAGTGTCCAGAGCTGGGTGAAAATGGAACAGCGATGTCTGGGGCCATAGAGAGTATCAGAACACAAGAAAAGTCCTTCTGTGTCCAATGCTTTCTTTGCAGCAGCAGTAATACAGGATGGTGCTAGGGAAAGCCCTGGCCACTTTCTGAAGGCCACTGCCCTTGTACCTTACCAGTGTCCAGGGTCACTGGATTAGGCATGGTGGGAGATCCAGCCCTGTCTATTCCATGTAACATCCATTTTGCCCATTAACGCATCTAAGCGTTTTTTGTGCTCGCAGACACTATGTGCCCTGCAACAGCAGCATGTTCCAGAGGTTCATTACCTGCTGTTAAAAGTTGTTTCCTTGTATCTATTCCAAGTGGTAGGTCAGATTCATCAGACACCAGAAATATTTCTTTCCACTGACTTGAAAAGGCAATTTAAGCGCATCATTCAGATGATTAAGGAAGATACGTCAACTTGTGACTGCATACAATAACATTTTTAATTGTTTCTCTTTGATTACTGACTATAATTAAAAAGCAAAGACAAATCCTACACATGCATGTATAGACCCATGCAGGGAAACGGGGGTGCACAGAGCTGAGCTGATGCGACACAGAGCTGGCTCTGGCAGAGTGGTTCTTCTTTCCCTGCCTGGCTGCAGCTCCTGCCTGTTCTCTGCCGCGGTCCTTCCCTAGCACTGCTCCAGCCACGGGAGTGCAGCCAGCTGGCTGATCAACCGTAAAGCTGTCTGGGGCCCCAGTGAGCTGTCTGCCCTGGGAGCAGTGGGAGCTCACACAACAGCAAGAGGGGAGAGGAGCTGCACATCCCATCAGCATCTTGCCTCTTGAGTCAATTCATGGCAGGACAACACTCACTCCTAGGACACTCCTAGGAGGCAGTTGGTCACTCCTACAGCAGAAGATGAAGCTCCCAAAGTATCCAAAGCAACACACGTGGATTTCTAGAGAACCTGTAGTGTCCGCAAGCACGTGAACTACAAGAAGAATAAGAGCTGGTATAGGAAAGGAAATAAACAGGCTGCAGAAGAATACTCCAGAGGACAGGAAGATTAACAAATGAAGTACAAAAATGAAGCAATTAGACCACCATTCTTACACACATTCTTACTTCATCTGATTTGTTGGCTTCCTTTTATCCAAATAGATAGCAGTGAGAGCAGTTTGGAAGAGGACCAGGAGACTCCTTTGGACTGCCAGGAAATGAACCATCTAGATCCAATGTTCACTGTCGCAAATATTTCTGCTCATTGTCAGATTTACCTCAAAGTATCCGGCTGTCAATTACAGTAACTTTAATAAGCTACTTTCACTGCCCAGAGCCTTGTGTTAGACTTTGTTACAAACTGCTGATACTTTAACTGCATTAACTACTCTTAACTGCTGAATTTTACACTTTTATGATACATAAGAGAAAAAAAAAAAAGTAGTATTAGATACGAAAGAATTTACCCTTACTATGACTGTCGCATGCCTTTGGAGAGCTGTTGTGTTCAAAGCAAAGGTGTATACCTGAGGCAGTGGAAACAAGGTATAGTCACATCCACATTAAACCACTACAGACAGCATCAGGGTCCTGTAGAGTCACTGATTTTCCCTTCAGCTGGGAGCATGCATTAGCAGTCATGCCTGCAGAAATCCTTCCTGAGGAAGCAAGTTTGAACACTTCAATCTTCTCCCCCTCTCCTCCTAATCCATGAGGGGTGATATTGTAAGTGAATAAGTGGCACACATGGTAAATGCACTCTTCAGAGCAGCTGTGAGAGGGACTTTGCCTCAGCCATGCCAGAGAGGAGCTTCTCTGGAGACATCATTACCAGCTCTGAGGTCCAGGACACTCTCCCTCTAAAGTGATGTGTCCATCAGAAAAACAGCACATAGAGTCGTAGAATCATGGAACAGTTGTGGTTGGAAAGGACCTTGAGATCACCCAGTTCCAACCCCCCTGCTGCTGGCAGGGACACCTCACACTAAACCATGTCACCCAAGGCTCTGTCCAGCCTAGCCTTGAAGACTGACAGGGATGGAGCATTCACAGCCTCCTTGGGCAACCTCTTCCAGTGCCTCACCACCCTCACAGTAAAGAACTTCCTCCTTATATCTAACCTGAACTTCCCCTGTTTTAAGTTTGAACCCATGCTGCCTTTGTCCTTAACATATGAAGTATTTAGAACCCACAGCTTAATTCCTACCTGCTGCTGTTTGGGATGACTATGTCATATTTACAGACTTTGTGTTGCAGCACACAGTTTTCCCACGGTATGTGACAACTTCCTTTCAATTCTATTACCCCTCTGACTGAGCAAACCTTCACTCCCTTTTTCCCCTGTAACACATTTCCTCAAAAGAAAGCTCGTGGAGACTGTTCTAGATCACACCAGTTCCTGATCTAGATCTTGCACATTTTTCTCTACGTTCATTCTTAAACTCATGACTCATTTGTCCTACACGTTTTCCTCTTTGTGTTTCTACTGGAGGTTACACCACACATGTTACCCATCCTTCTTCCACTGACATCAGGAGCATTCATAAAACTCAGGTGTAACCATAAGAGTCTCTGTGTCCAGAAGACCTTTTGCATGTGACACTTCAATCCAACCTGATCTTTCCCATCTCCCACCCAACAAGTGTCATTTCACTTTCCAGAACTTCTTACAGATGTTTCTAGCACTAACCCCAGGATGTGCAGGAGTTACTGTGACGGTTTAACTTGGACTGGCTGCCAGGTGCCCACACAGCCACTTTTTTACTCCCCTTCTTCAGCAGGCCAGCAGGAGATTTTAAGACTAAAAATCTTGTGGGTTGAGATAAGGACAGGGGAATCACTTACAAATTACTGTCACAGTAAAAACAGACTCAGTCTGGGCAAAAATAATTCATTACCAATGAAAAAAATATATAATAGAATAGTAAGAAACGAAAGCAAAACTGAAAATGCCTTTCCCCTCACTCTCCCTTTTCCAGGCTTAACAGTCCTTCATTCACAACTCTTCTGCTTCCTCCTAAAAACGGTTCTACAATCAGTTCTGGAAAACACTTCACTGCATTTCAGCTCATGTTTTTTTCATTTCAAATCCATAAATCTCATGTATTTCACTTCAAGACAGTTCTTGACACTTTCACTCATGCTGGATAGTACTTTCTCTCAGCTACATTAACAGGCCTGCTTGAGTAAGCTCTTTGTGAGTGGTAAGAAGAGTGAGAGGAGACCTTCTGGCTTTTAAACTTAGGCTTCAAGTCAAAGAAAGGCAGTAAATACAGATCTGAATTGCCCTACTCTTCTCCCAAACTCAAATAAATAAAACCCCAGCAGGAAAAAAAAAAAAAGCAGATTCCTACAGTTTGAAGATTCCCTTTAACCTCTTAATGGACTACATCCTGAGGTCTGTCAGTAGCATCACACACACATCCCCATTATCCACCACAAAAGATCAAGTGGAGACCGGTGGAGAGAATTGATTTCCTGTCCGCAGAGTGGCAGCTCCAGCATAAGTCAATGTTATCTGGAGCACTAAAGTGGAGCAGGGCACTTTATAGGATAAAGGCTTAATGCTTTATCTGCTCACATAAATACTTCCAGATAAAAGAAATTGGATTTAAATAACATTCCAGCTGTGACACCAACTGACAAGTTAAGGAGTGCCCAAGATAGAGCCACATCCTTTACCTTCTGAAGAAAAAAAAAAGAAAAAAAAACAGGAAAAAAAGAAAGAGAGAAGGGCCCTGTTCCTGTTCAAGATAAGACCGATACATCAGCTTCATCTGTGAGTTATTTATCACCCCACAAGCCTTGTGTGCAGATCCCCATCAACATGTGAAGGCAGAAGGCAGATTCACTGAGACAATCACATTGCAACACTGCAGCATTTTGCTGCACATTAACTCTTTCTTCAAAGGCATTGACTTAGTTACCAGTTCTTTTGAATGCAGACTTTATGAAACCATGCTCACCACCTCTGGGTTTTGACTAGAGGATGAGCTCTTCTTCCTTAGGTTTGCCCCTTCAGTTGCCTCTCTGGCAGCATGGTTGCATTTCTCTGCCTTCTGCTCATTTCATCTCTCTGTGGGTCCACCTCCTGAGGGCAAAATTCCCAGCTTGCTTTACTTGGTTGTTCGAGGTTTTTTTGTCTTAAAAAGAAGGAACAGGTCCTCAGTTCTTATCCCTGCATCATCTGGAAAATGTCAACTTGTCATTAGCTGAGAATTTGCACAAGGGAAGATTTTATTGAGCTAAAATGAGAAAAAGGAAGAGCACATCAATTTGTTCCCAAAACTTACCATGGATATTGGCTGAAATTTGTGATATTCTGCCAGCCTTGACCTCATAGAACAAGAAAACATGTAACAAGTAGGAGTAACTTTAAAAAACATGAGGGTAGAGAGGAGTCTGCTTATTTGAATGTGCTTGTATGAACAAATACATGGAAGTAGACAGCCTGAGTTAGGATACATTACCTGGTGTAGTGTACCACACACATACCAAAATAATCCAGTACAAATAGGGATCTAACTTAGATACGATTGTCTTTTCCGTAGTTCTCATAGGTTGTCCCTGACAGCTTTCCAGCCAAAGACTGATTCAGAAGAACATGGATAACTCTTAGCAGGTGTCTGGTCCTGTTAAAATGTATATGACTAAATTGCTTTAATGAACTGGAACTTCAGTAGCTATGTGAAATAAATGGGGAACCCTCATAACAAACAAGCACTATAGCAAGTAAACCCTGAGACTACCAAGGCAATTTGTCAGACTTCTCTTATTCTTGAAAGGTAACATTAAAGGCATAAACTTTATCACTGCAAGATAAATGCTGCATTTCTAAGACTACATCCTGATCCTGTCAAAGTCAACATGAAAAATGGGCACAGACAAAAATTAAAGCAGAAGGACAGACCTGATACTCATTGCGACTGTATAGTATCTCAACTCAGTACTTGGTGACTCAAAGTTATAGCTATTTCACAACATTAACAAAGGTTCCACTCAAATATTTTTTAAATAAAAGCATTCATGCTTGGTTTTATTTTTCCGTTTTATCAATGGAAAAAAAAAATAGGCCAAATCACAAAGATAACATTCCCTTTAAATGCTATTTTTTTCCTGGAACAAAAAGAACAAACCCTTGTACAAAAGATGTGTTATGGACAGTCCAGCTTTTTACAGTGCCTAGCACCCTGAGTCCATGAACTTCTTGGGCCAGAAGATATGCCTGAAATATAAATGTTAAATATTAGTGTATCAACATCAACACACACGACTGTTCAGGTGTCAGCTGACTACAGTATTGATAAATGGCTTTCAGTATAGACCAAAACAAGTAAACTCAGGTTCAGAAAAGGATTAGATAAGTTTATAGAAAACAGGTCTGTAAAGTGATCCTATAAAGACTAGCAAGGATATTAAAAGGACTAGACTTATACAGTGTCCCAGTAAACAATCTTGTCTGACACTGCTGGTGATGAAATACTAGACTAGAATGACCATTGCTCTAGAAAGTATGGTGTTTCCGAAGTTATTGTTTATAACTATTCATGGTTAAGTAAGCCTAGCTAAACAATTCCATGCAGGCAAAACCTCTGTCTTCAAAAGTGTGTGTATGCCCTGGTAGGGAAAGGCAGCAGCATGCACACACCACACACTGGTGTCTAAAATTTCAGTCCATGTTTTGTAAACACCTCAGTATGTGGAGCCCTGCTGAATCTCCAGTGTTGATGCAGACCCTTTAAAAGTTTCACATACCTACACAGCTTTCTGGTATAAATATACCTGCTTTGCTTTGTCATCTTTCACAGACCTATCAGGACCAGATTCCCAGGTGTTCATGTACTCAGCTTAGCATATCATAGGAGAATGAGGCTCAAAATCTGATCCTCTGGGAAGGTTGCAGTTCAAGAGTAAGACACCAGATATCTACATACAGATATCTACCTGTGAGCCAGCAATCCTATTATAGTCACTGGAGATCCAGTGGTCAATTCAGTTGCCTAAGCATTCAGTTTTACTGCCATCAAAGATGCCTATATCTGGGCCTTTGTGTGCTTGGAGAGTCAACACAAAGCTTGTAAGAGATCTATACCCAGCCAGAGCAACAGATGGAGGCCAGGCAAAGGTAGGATGCCTGAGGGGATCTCAAACAATACTTAATGCCTAAAACAACTGAGTGACACTTCTGGTCAACTTAAATACTAGTTTACCTTATCATGAAGGAGACAGATACTGGCTCTACTGCTGAATGATGCCATGATGACAGAGTTCAGTGAGCTGGTGATTCAGTTGTCTAAGCAAGTGTGGTGCCATTTGAGTTGCCCTGCAGTGTCTGGAACATCCATAAAGGGCTGATGAACAGATCTGTATCTATCCAGGGTATCATTCATACACCAAGGATACCCTGGACATCTCAGGTATGCTAAAACCCTATGAAGAAGCAATTGACTCCTGCCCTAAGTCTCCTATGACAGGAGGAGTCATACATATGCACACCGAAGTCTATGTACCTTCATGTTGAGAAGAAACCTGCCCAGAAGGTCCTTCTTTGGTGGTGAAAGTCCAAATAAACAGTGTTATTGTTACAGCCTTTGATAATGAGTCCATTACCTGTGTCTCCACTATGTATTTTAAACATTCTGACTACAGACAGTAAAGCACCACCTCTATCTCACAAAGGCACGTTACATTGGCAGCATCAAATGGTAAATGAGATGGCACTGAAAGAGTTTTCTCCTTTGGGAAGAAGATAGCACCTACACAGGAACAGATTTTCCATGCACATAGAATAGTGGTTGTGTATTTATTGATAGTGGTTAATCAGTCTGTTAGATTGCACTGAGCTAGGGTACTGTGTCTTTCTTTTTAGCCTATGCTGTCACTATGGCAGTAAGATGCCACTGCACAACAGTTCATATTTCAAGTTAAATACTACTTAATTACAGCCAAATATTTCAGGATAATTTCAGTAGATTTAGTGCTGAATTCTATCATAGGAGATCAAGCCTAAATCCACAATATATAATCCGATGGCCAGCCTTTACTATATGAAGTATCGTTCAGTGTGTGATCAGTTAGCTAGCCAAAGATTGTCACTCTTCAGGTCCTTGTCCTTTTCTGTTGACTCCATTGACTGTGGCTGCGTGTCTGAAGGCTCAGACATCCTGATTTCCTTTTGCACTCCTCTGCATCCTGATTTCCTTTTGCACTCCTCTGCATCCTGATTCGCTGCAGCAGCTGTTAAGCTGTTTCTCCACAAAGAAGCAACTTAGCATACCACAGCAATAGGTTTTGTTTCATGCCCATTTTCAGCTGTAGAAATATTGCCTATGGAAAGCAAAAGAGAGTTTTCTATTAAAGAGGATGGACATTGCACACTATATTCCAGCATCTTTAAAATAAGTCACAATTCCTGATGATCGCTGTGTCACCTCCTTCATTACACTGTTCCATGGGAAGAGAAACAGAGGGAAGATTGATCTTGCAAGGCTCCAAATGCAAGAGTGTTTGTAGAAAAGGAGCAGTTGCTTATTATGACTTTCCTGATCTGTCAGAGAAGAGTACATGGTCAGAACAAGAGAAGTCTGGCCAGGCAATAAATGTGGAGTGAAAAAATACATTAACACACTCACTTACCACACACAATGTCACATAAATCATGCAGAATACTGTTCTCTCTGGCTGAACTGTAACTGAGTTTAGCTTTCCAGTCGTTAAGACTGTTTGCATGTCTAAGAGCATGTTAAGAGCTGCAATGCGAGGTTGACCTCTTTTCTATACAGATCTCTGATGAGGGCAGCACCAGCCATATTTTTACCCAGTGCTGGGCAGAGGGTTGCAGACAAGACATTTATAAATGCTGAGCTCTCATTTGCACATCATACCCTTTTTCCGAGATTGGTTTCTTTCTATATAATAATTTATGTAGGTTGGAAATAAGTATATATTCTTTCTGTATATGGAAACTCAGAATCAGGACTCTGCAAACACTGCTTCTTTCTGACCTTAGAAGGAAGTAAGCGCCAGTGAGGCTAAGAATGCAAGAAAGGTTCTTTTGCTGTTTCTTGGTAGTGACTGCAGCCACCAAGAAACATTGTGTACACTCAAATGTCTGCCCTGTGGTTTCATGGCATTATCCTCTGACTTGCATTCTGATTATGGTTCTAGCCAAAGTCTTTCTTTCATCCACAATTACAATTTTCTGGTTTGAATTCTCATTCCCGTTTTAAAAAAAAAAGAAATACACAAGTCAGTGTTCCTGTTCATTCTGTCTTTAAACAGAGAAAAGAATAATTGAAGCTTCCTTTTTCCTTACCTCTTTACTACAGCTATATACCCTCTCTGCAAAACATACCTCTGTGGTGCATCAACAGACTCTTCCCATCTCATGGAGGAAAGCACCCTTACAAACTAAAATCAAAAATCTCTTCCTGCTAGTATCAGTGAGCCATGAGATCACTCTCAAAAGTATATTAGTGATGTATGTGAACATTACAAATGGAAAGTAATACCCAAGAGCTTCTGCTTGATCTAAGAATATTAGCCTTCCCTCCACTGTGGTGAAATCCTAAATATCCAACACCTTCTGCCACTTTTTTGCTTCTGACTTCTCAAAGGGGAAATTTAGTCATGTTTGGAGAAAGTCACCTAAAATTAAGTAAGTTCTTTACTATATTCAGTGCAAGTATAAAAGCCAAAGAGAAGTAATAGAAATATGAGTAAGATAAGATTGAATTTGGTTTAGTGACCTTTTTCCCTAGGGCAAAGGGAAGTTGAGGGGGAAAGGAACGATGGCAATTCATTTTGGCTTGCACCCTGCTCTGTATTCTGGAAGCCCATATTTATACATAACCTGAATTTCAGGAGTCCTACAGAATAGTGCTGTTAAGAACACAAAAAGATAAACTCAGAATAAAATGTGTAGGCTACTGTTTCCCATCAAGAGTTATGCAGCCTCTGCTTTCCACTGTTCTGCATCTCCAGCCTGCACTGATGCAATTCCTATTTGCATTCCCAAAGCATAATCCTGCTCTTTTTACACGTAAGTTATGCTGTAGTGAGTTATTGTTACACAAATGAATGAGTCTTCCAGGAATATGTCATAAAAAAATCATAGTAACTATATTATGGTACTTGCATAATACCATGCTATTTACTGATAGACCATAATCCTCATTCTGACTCATTATGGTCTATCATATCAATAGAGTTTTAAAACCCTGGGAACAGAGAGACCACAGCGGTTTCCCTGGAGCCAGTCTGTAGTACTGCAAAATACAACTGTTACACAGAGGCAACTTCAGGCCAAATATTTGTAATTGCCGAAATTTATTTTGGAAGGAAATCACTGAAAAAATACAGTAGGCACCCCTGTGAAAGAATGACTGTTGAATCGTCACATAAACATACCACTGCATTAGTCTACCTCATGGAATAATCAGATTTCAGACTCAAAATCCATAGGATATATTACTGGAGGGTTTTTTTGCATAAATATAAAAAAAAAAAAAAAACACTTGTATGCTGTTTCCCTTGAAAGTTAAAAATTTGGGTGCCAGTTTTGATATTTGGCAGGATTTCATGGAACAGCTTTATAAAGTGTTCTAAGTGCTCGATTATTCTGAAATACAAGGATAGCTTTTAACTTTCAAGGCAAAACTACCCTAGCATACAATCATGCTAAAAAATGAGCATAGCAATCTATGTGTCACCTACAGTTTAAAAACATAAATGCACTGATTAAATCTGATCACTGCTCACTCTACCCAGATGTCTGGGTCAGTAAATCAAATTCTAAGATTCACATATTTTTCTCACAGAAGTCATGACAACAGTACCCCATTGCCACAATACAACAAAGAGTAACCTATAACTTTTTAACTGTGCACAGAGACACGTGTGGTAATATACGCAACCCTGAAGACCGAGGCCTTAAATTCACATTGAATGTTGATTCATCAGTAGCAGAACACACAGAATTTTAGACTTCTTTCTCCCTAGGAAACTCAATGTTATTATACTTCGACTGTCTATTAACCAAATGTTGTGTACCACTCCATCCTTGCATTTCAAGGTTCATGCTATCTCCTAATGATTTGTCCATATTCCTGGTGACTACAGTCCTTGTGATTGTGGCCAGAGTATGTCTTGTGGTGAGCCATCTTGGCTAAGCTTTGTTTGCAAAGAAATTTATTTCCCCGTTTTACAGCCTTATATATCATTCTTCATTTTATAAGCAGGGTGAAGATGAGATGAACAACTCAGGAAGCTCTCCAAATGAGAGGCATTTCCAAATAAATAAATCAATCACTCTGGAACTCAGAGTTTTGCTTTACAGATACACATGCACACACACACATGCTCACACTTCCTCCTTCCATTTAAGGCTTTCTTTGTTCTCCATCATTTCTCAGCAGATTCAGTATATCCGTTTGGTTCCTACCCAGACTCTCCCCTCACTAAGTCAGGGGAAGTTGTTTTGTCTTGACCTTTGGGAACCTCACAAAAAGTGACTCCTTCCTTTTTTTTATTAGTAGATGGAGTGGCTGGGGGGTGTTTGTGTGTTACTATTCACAACCAAAGCCAAGAGCACATGGTAATAAAATGGAAATCAAAGAAAGGCAACATCCACCATTAAAAAAAAAAACAACACAGCATTTACTGTCATTACAAAACAAAACCTGACAGTATGCTCATACTCAATGTGTTAGTTTAAAATCATTTTCCTAAACTTGGCTCTTCCGTATCTACTAGATAAATGACAGTGACCTCCCAAAGGAAAGCCTCACACACACCTTGTTATTTCTTTCCACATGATCTGCCTAACTCAGACACAGACAGGACTAAGCCTACCACAGCCCCATCCCCTGGCCGATGCATTGAGATTGTCTCTGCCCAAGCATGACAGCGGTGCTGGAGCCTGAGCTTGAGCTTGAGCTTGGCTGACAGTAAACAAGACTACAAATAAGGATTTATGATATCCAAAAGGAAGTAAATGCTGCTTATTTCTCATTACGCCATTGCTTCAGGGTGCCTGAGAAAGCCAACAAGCACCAGGTTTAAAACAAATCTGAAGAAAGCACTTTTTACCTGGTGCATGAGCAAAATGTGGTATTCCTTTCAGTGAGCAGTGTGGGGCCTAAAAGCACTACTTTTCTTCTCAAAAGAAACCCTTCAAACTAAAAAGCATCCCTTAAAGACTGGCCGTGAGAAGCAGGGAGGAAAAAAATCACTTAAAGGAGCAGTCAGCAACTGATTTTCTCTAGTGCAGCATCTGCTTCTGTCATCACAGGTGATGGGAGATACCTCCTCCACGTTGTTTTAAATCCTCTCACTGCCAGTGAAATCCCAAAACTTTAAACTCAAGCTATGGTTTGCAAGTAGACATAAAGTTTCTTAAGTTTTAAGTCGTTTAACAGAATATATTCTACCCCAGTTGTGAAAGCCCTAAAGAACAAATAATAGTCATCTTCAATAGAACAATGTATCAACATCGTTATGAGAATTTTATTAATATATGCATATGTTTTTCTTCCAGAGATTTTAGAAACCAAATATTCCTTTCTTAGCTATTTTTACTAAAGAAGTAATAGCTAATATTTTATTTTTTTTATTAGACTAAAAAAATATTATAAATACCTCTGAGGGAAAAAAAAACAACCAACATCAACAGAACAAAAAGCCAATGAAATTTTTCATCAGGAATCATTTTTTTCCTGATTGTGTTCCTTGGTCCAATAAAGGTTTTCACACTGGCTAACTTACCATAACTCCTGTCTTCATCTCTGTGCTTTGGTTTGTCTAGTTATCATGTGCTTCCCATTTTCTGAAACCTGATTAATGAGTGAAAAGCATTGCTTTCGTACTACAGCACACATCGGTTGAACCACACAATGTAAAAATATCGCTGACCAAGATCTCAGACGGATTCTACAGCTAATCAGCCTCTCCCTGCCCTGGAGGCAGGCCCAAACCAAAATCACAGATTCAGACAATATGAGACTTCTGGAAACTCACAATGCAGAGTGAAACACCAACATTTAAACTCACTTGTAATTACAACAACGCGAACTTACAGTGCAAATGCAGCGTCTATCCTGCATCTACGCTGTGTAGAGCCAATGGCCAAACTCTCACTAACTCCAGCAGGAACCAGGATCACCTTCAGAGTGGAATCAACAGAAATAGTTACACATTTGTGCCTATTTTTATTTAAGTAAAAACCTTCTCACATTAAAAATGAAAATGAAAATGAGAAGGGAAGATGTAAAAGTTTCAACCAGTCTTGTCCCTCACCATGCTGAGGAAATAAACATAAAGAAAAGGCATGGCAAATCATTTGTTTTCTTGCAGAGTAAGAGACTTTTAATACATAGTCAATCCTGCAGCTCTTAATCTACAAATAGTGCCAATTTAATAACCTGTAACTTCCTTTTACCTCAGTTCCTTTTTCCTTCTACATTTCAATTTCTGCATGAGGCTTGTTTCACTTCTGAGCTCTTGAAGATCCCTTTGCATGTGTTATCACTGTATTTATATATATAGATGTTTATAGACCCTGTTACAAGCTGCATGGGCATAAGCATGCTCACAGGAATACAGCCATCCCCATATTGATTTTGTGGGTTTGCTGTAGCTACATGGCTGTAGGGAAAGTATTCTGTGCTCAGACACACATAGTTGTGAACTCTCAGTGCCCACAGTCTATATCCCGATGTCTGAGACATGAGTCAATCATCCCATTGAATTCCTATTTGCTTTCCTGGCTGCTTAGTCTTTATATTATCCCTGATATAAGTAGATTTTATCCATTCTTCTAAGAAGCCCACAGTGTATATGGAAAATACACATAATTTTCCAGTATGAAAATGTCCCAGCACACCAGCCAAGAAATGTACATCGTGAAGCCTTAAAGGATTAAGTCTGTTTTGGCAGTTACTGTAAATACAAAGGAATTCCACAAAATTTATAACCACAGTGCAGTTTAACAAAGCCTTCAGGTTAATATCATGCTCCCTCCTTTCAGTTCAGACTGTGTGATCCTTTCAAGAGGGATAAATGATTTGCAAAAATTCCGTAGAAAAAATGAAATTGTTCATAAAACAAGTGATCAGCATTGCATTACTGTCTGTAACTCAGCTGCAGCATTCCTAAGTGCATGTGTGCCTTTACATACAGGCAACTAAGCTGCTTCTTTGCAACAACAAATAACACTGCATGGGAAGAGTCTATGATCCACAAACACTGTGTTCATAGCTGGCTGCTGGAAACTGGGTTGGAGGGTCTGCAGAATATCAATGGACAGTTTTTGTACTTGAGATTTTGAATTCTCCATGAAATTACACCTACCTGGCCCATAATTTTCACATTCTGAATGTTGAGGCCAGGGAGGATCACATGTATGAATTCTGTAAGAAACTGTACAAGGATGAGGAAATTGTGCCCGTAAATGCCACATGGGAAGTAGGTAGCAGTGAGTAGAGCAATGATGTCTTACAGTATATCAGAGCTTTACAGTCTAGAACCAGTTTTTGGCCAAAGCAGTTGTAAACATTTCTCAATAATTATAACAGTTTCTTTCAGCATTTTCTAATGAGCCTTTTTTAACCCTTCATTGTGGAACACTGTTTTCATTCCAGCAATAGCCCAATTTTTTTTTTCATTTGCCGTACTCCATATATCTATTAAAAAAAAAAATCCTAAAAGGATGTGGAGACAGCCATCAAAACAGAAAAAATAATTTGCTTTCATAATCATCAGTCAAAATTCATTCATTTGCACATCTCAGTCAATAGCAAAATCATTACTTAGGGACTTAATTCAGCCTCAGACTTCAGACTCAATAGTCAATGCTTAACCAGAAGTACAGCTGTGGTCCTAAATAACTTTAATTGCTATAACTCATTCCTTACCATTATACTTATAGCCAAGAAATTTTCTTTAAAAGAAAAGTATTTAGAAATTAAAATTAGGTTTAAGTGATTGAGTTCTTTTGGTATGTGAAAGTATCGTCACCTACTGATTTTAGTAGAGGTACAATCAAGCTTAATCCATACAGGCTAGAAACATTCTGCTCCTTGAAGATATATCACACAGGACAGGGGAAAAAATGGGGAAAGGGGAAAGTCAGGAAATTGTAAGCTTTTAAGTTGGAAATGCAGCTTTAAATTTGCCTCCTAGTGCCTACATCTCATAAAATAGCTTTGGTTTTAGATCATTTCAAGTTCAACATCAACTCATGCAGGATAGATTTGCCTTTAAAACTTTCCATACTGCAATTCTGGCAGGAACAAAGATGGCTGATACTACTATAATTTGTTAATTTCTTTTCAAAACCAAATAACAATTTCTAATTCAGCTTGAAAGCTCAGACTAGCTGATTTTTATTCATATTTTTTAACTGTGCCCATCAATAGTTTTCCCAGGATGATGTGGATTGCCCTATTCAAACCCATGGACTTGCTCACTGTAATCAAAGAGTGGCACTTTTACAATGAGATTTGGCTAGGTTTCATGAATAGCTCTGACAGGACATTTCTGTGAGGAACACACAAGAAAAATAATATTTGAGCAGGAAAAGCACACTTCAAAACTGGCTGAAGCAAAATATCCAA
Source organism: Pezoporus occidentalis (assembly GCF_034315485.1). Classification (NCBI taxonomy): domain Eukaryota; kingdom Metazoa; phylum Chordata; class Aves; order Psittaciformes; family Psittacidae; genus Pezoporus; species Pezoporus occidentalis. The sequence continues at coordinate 11,338,318 of NW_026914940.1, read as the reverse complement.
ATATCCCAAAAGAGTACCAACTGTGTAACCTCACTGCGACATCACCAGAAAGGCACAAACTACTCAGGACAGAATATGCCCCTGCCAAGATCCCTGAAAGGGGATGAAATGGTGTCCTACTTGCCTTGGTTGTCTTTCTGAGCACCTGAACTTATGGTGGAGAAGAACAGAAAGGGCAATGAGTTTGGGGCATAACTATCAGCCCTCTGTCTTTTTGATCTTGAGACCTTAAAGCTACCCATGTATCCCTGGGTCTTAACTCTTCTTTCAGGCAACAGTTTTTAACGAAGTCCTTTGCACCCACTAGTCTAATGCCTCTAAGAAAACCTGCTTTTCTGCATCATGTGGCTTATACCCATTTGAGGGCTAGTGGGAGAGGAAACTTACTCTTCATTCCTGTCTTCCTTCTTTCTTCGAGGTCCTGCCTGTTGCTCCTACTGGGCTCCCCTGGCCCTGAGATGCCTCATTGCTCCCATCTGTGATTTTGTGCAGCAGCTCTGGAGGCATGGAGGTTATCCAAAGGTTATCTGTGGGTGCAGGTTATATGATGACTTTTTTTCAGATGTAGTTCCTTTAGAAGAGGGTGGATTATCTGAGGGCTGGGTCATCTGCAGTGTCTGATACACACCCTGGTGAAGCAGGGGAGCTTTGATTTCCCATCTGACAGCAGCAGCCCTCCAAAATACTTTTATCTGCCTCCCTGTTAGCTCAGTTGCTAGTTCATGCCAGTGCTGCATAGTGACTGTTTCTAGGTCAGAAAACAGGGATGGAGGAAATTAAAGCCATGAGTGTAAAAGAGACATGAGCGTAGGAAAAAAAATGGTCCCTGCTCCACCTGCTTCACATCTTCCTTTTCAGAGCTAATGAAGTAACACTGTCTGATAGAGCAACGATGGGGCAGGTGGTACCTTGGTAAAGCCCTTGAACCCAGTAAGCTGCAATTAAAAGGACACTTAAAAACTTATACTGAGCTGTTTGACATCTGCCAAGGACTATGTGAATAACCCAGGTCACAGTCTGAGAAACAGCAGCCTCCCTCTTCAATGGCCTAATTTAGCCTCTGACCATTTTTAAACTCACAAGAGGAGAAGGAGGAGTCTCATTCTTGGAGAGAAGTGCTGCAGATACCATAGCTAATCAGTTTCTAAAATAATGTTGTTACTTCTTTCTAAAACAGTGTTATTTCTTCTTTCTTGTGATGGCCAGCTCAGATGCCTAGTCGAGTTCCCTTCCCTGCAGCTTAGATTTCTAAAGAAAACAGGGCAATTCTCTTTGAACCAAGTGGGTAAAGATGGATATGGTTGTCATTTAATCAGTACCACTAGAGAGAGGCTTTTCAAGGGTAGTTTAGATGCATACATAGAGACAGAAACAAAAACTGTTTGGTTCTGCCTGTACCTGGTCCCATCCTTGCCAGCTGTCCCCACCAGCCTAGGGACTCGGTTGCTTCACATAGGGCTGCTGTGTAATCTTGCAAAGCTCTTTCTCATACACACAGGTACACGGTACTTGTCAGCTGTCTGACAAACCGTTTGCAAAGGAGAGTTCTCCCTCCCTCCCTGTGTGCATCCTGGGGACCTCCTGCTGCGTTGGAGCAACCCATCACTGGTCACCTCTATGCATTGTCTGAAGGCCTCTCACCATCTGGACCACCTAGGAGAAAATGTTTTCTTTAAGAGAGGAAGATTAAGGAACAGGGATTTACACCTCACTCCCCAAGGCAATTACCAGATGGCAAATGGCTTGTTTTCACTTGATGAATCAGAGTAACTGAATCAGGCCTACCGAAGTGGCTTGGATTTTGTTTCCAACCAAACTTTCTGCTTTACAAGCTGAAGAGGTTGATTCCCACCCTTTAGATAATGAATTTAAAGTAAAGCTAACGTTAAAGCAAAAGTCTGGCATTAAGCAGGTGGATTTCACTGTGCTGTGGAAGGACCCCAGTCATACCATTCCTCACACCGTCTTAACACTTTGCTGACCACTGGTGGGTCTTGCCAAGAGCTCACGGCAAGACCTTACTCACCTGAATAAGCAAAGCAAAATGAGGCCATCTCTCCCAGGGCTTCTGAAAGAGACTATAAACCTGAGAACTGTCATCAGTCTTTCATTTTATTAAGCTTTTTACTATGGCAAAAAAAGATGAAATTAAAGCAGTTGCCTTTTGAGGAATTAAATCTTTGCTTTCTTTTCCTTTTCAAAATGGCAGTGGAAAGAAGCAATATTTGGAATCAATATTAGCAATTCAAAAAGTAACAGAACAAACATATTCAACGGAAACTTATAGCCTGTGCTTTGTCTTGTTTCCTTCAAAAAATAGAGAGCAAGAGACTTAAACAAGCCTAAAATGAATTCTCTATTTAAGGCCTTCTTGTAAATATAGGCTCCCAGCCCTAAATTAAAGTAATATGACATTTTAATATCATCTTCCAAAATGCTAAAGCCAACTAAACTACAAGTTTAATGTCTAACTTGGCATTCATAATGTTCCTACATCTTCCTCTGACTTTCTATATATTAGCTGGAATAAACAGCAGGGTTTGTTTTGCTTCTTGTAGGGTGGGGGGTGTCTTAATTTCTATTCAAAGAGCTTTCTGAAATGAATAACAAATGCAGGCAATCAGCAAAGAGAATGCCTAATAAGACTGGGACCCTCTCTTGTTTCACTTTGCAGAGTTTCATTATGAGCTTGCTATAGCAATTGCCATAGCAGTTTACCAAATTGTCTTACGGCCTTTTCTCACTCACTATCCTGCCTCATAGCTATGGAAAAAATGGGATTATATTAGGTGTTTGTTCTTTTACTCTGCCTTACAGGGCTCATTTTCTTTCTCTGATGTATTTTGTTTTTATCATTGGTTTAGATGTTTCTGTTGTTTGTTTCTATCATTGGTTTAGATGTTTCTGTTTCAGCTCCAAGATTTCAGTTTCCGTATTACCATGTGCTGGAAGGTTCCTATCACCCAATCTCCCCTGGAAGCTTACGCCTTCTTCAAAAAGCACACTTGATGCTGAATGAAAATACTGTCTTTAATACCCACTTCAAAGAACAACACGCACTATTTAATGATGATTGATAATCAACAGTATCCTAAATGCAAAAACTAATTGAGAAAGACCTTTTCTATTTTGGCCCTGAAATAAGCTTTTCTTCCTATTGTATGTTCTACCACCCCACAGTTTTTTATAGCAGAATAGAAGGCACGGATCACCTTTAACAAGAAAGTGACAGTGGTCTGGCATGCCAGATAGCACCCAGAAAACTGTAAGTCCTTTGCTTGTAAAAGGTTTAGAATTAGGTGGACCAGCAAAGTGACCTCATCTACCTAACCCTAAACCATGCAAGACAACAGGAAGAAATGACAATGACTTGCCCAGTCACCTAGAGAGGTTTGTTGCCTGCCTGGAGCCAGGATGTGGGATGCTGTGGAGGCACTGTAGGAGCTCATTCAACTGACTACTAGCTCCTGCTGTTATTGTGTGTGGGCACATATGGTACTGCTTGGAGAAACCTGAACAGTAACAGAAGTGACTACAGAACTCCATGGACAGTAATGAAGGGCATGGGGGCCAGGATGGTCTTTTCCTCAATCCTGCTGGTGAGGGTCAAGGGTGCAAGGAGAAGGACACTAATAGGACAAGTCAGTAATTGGCTGCAGAGCTGGTGTTGGCATCAGGCTTTTGGATCCTATGACCACAGGACCCTGCTTGCAGATCAGCATCTGCTTGGGAAAGATGGGCTCTACCTCACTAAGCAGGGCAAAGCTATTTTCATTAACAGGATGGATGAGCTCATAAGGACACCTTTAAACTAGAAATGATGGGGAAGGGAAAGAGTAATAAGCAGTCCTGTGAGGGAGTGACAGTATTGCTGAGTGAAGGGCATGGGTCAGGTGATACTTAAGCAAACTGGACATGCATAACACCACAGGCCTTGATGGTATGCACCCATGAGTGCTGAGGGAGGTGGCAGATGTCCATGTGAGGTCACTCTTTATAAATTTAGATTCACCATGGTAAGCAAGAGTGACCGAATACTGGATCCAGTTCTGTTCAGAATCTTCATTAATGATCTGGACAATGGGGCAGGGTATAGCCTAGCAAGTTTGCTGACAACACAAAACCGGGAGGTGTGGCTGATACACCAGAGGGTCATGCTGTCATCTGGAGGGACGTCGATGGGCTGTGGAAATGAGCTTCATGAAACCTCATGAAGGTGTGAAGAAGTTTAAAGCTGTGCAACCCAAGGAACATTTATGCTAATCATTTTGGTGTGCCTTGACTCAGCTTTACTGAAACAAATTATTGAGCTGTGGGAGAGTAAGTGAAAGCCATGCAAGATCAGTAGAAACAAAGATGGAAAATAAATATCTGGTCTTATGACAGTTTGAAATTTAAGAGAAAATTGTTGGAAAACAGCATATAAAGCACAGAGTAAAAAAGCAAAGAATTGCATGACAAATGATGTCTGGATAACATCAACCCAAAGAGATTCTATCAGCACAGAGAGCTGGACTCAGCAGAACACAATCCGTTCCTCCTGTTCCCCAACACCTCTCTGAGCATGGCATGAATCAGCTTCTAGAGGTGCTTGCCAGACTAGAAAGTGTGACTGAGCATCTACCATTTAGGTGACCAAATTTACATGAGATTAACCTTACCATGTATGCAGATGTACTGGAAATTATAGATCTAGCCAGCATCTTTATTATGTTGCACATTTTTACACTTACCTGTCAAATGCTGGATTGCTGCCAATCAGGATAAGTCTCCTATTCAATTTACACCTTCAGGAGACCAGTGTAAAAGGGTATTATGATACAGTGATAGTTTAATCTTAGCCATCACAAGTTAAGTAAGCATCACACTACTGTTTATGTTGATCTGTTGATAAAACATGGATCATATGCTATTATTGATGTAGTTCTGCTTCAAGTACAAGTTCAGCTACACCATGCTGCTCATCACATGTGGGAATCTCTTGGCAATAGAACTTGCTCCAGGTTTGCTTCATGAAAAAAATGATACTCTGTCTAGTTTCAGTCAGTACAACATTACACTGTGATTAAAGAAGTAAAAACAGACCCTGGCCCATGCTCCACAAATTGCAACTGTCTGCTTCTTAGGCATCAAAAGCTACATCTATCCAAGTTAAAACAATGGACAAGGACTGTTCTCTGGCATTGCATGCAGTAGCACAACACAGTTTGCATCCATATGGCTACACTATTTTTCCCTAAAAAAAAAAAAAAAAATTAATCTGATTTTCCTATTAGAAACAGTTCCTGACCTGTTCCTGAACCATGCCAGGGCTCTGTCTGGGAGAATACTAGATGGCATGGGCCAAAACCATGCCAACAAGCATGCCAATATTACACAATACAGGCTATTGTAGGACAGCTCTCACCTTATGCTCCTGTCTTTTTTAGTTTAGTTACTAGTATAGTCATAGCCAAAATAGCCAGAATATAAGGCAGTGATTTTTCCTGAAATCAGAAGCTGAAAAATTCAACTCAGCCTCTGTTTGTAGACCACATCATGTGCAGGATCTTTAACATCCCCTAGCAACAGACAACAGAAAGCTAGTTGAAACTTAGAAATAATAGTAACAGCGTGTGCTGGTGGGGAGAAAGTAGGCAATGCCAAAACATTCCTATCCCTCAAGCCCAATGAAGAAGTCTTTCATAGCATGAGCTATGAGCAGTGTCCTGGGTTCAGCAGTAGCAGTCATTTTTTCTCCTTCTTGGTAGCTGGTCCAGCTCTGTGTTTTTGACTTTCGGCCTGGGAACAGAGCTGATAACACCAATGTTTTTAATTACTGCTCAAATGTTTGGTCTGGCCAAGGACTTTGTGAGCCTCATGCTCTGCCAGGGAGGAGGGAAAGCCGGGAGGAAGCAGAGACAGGACACCTGACCCAAACTGACCAAAGAGGTATTCCATACCACAGCACGTCATGCCCAGGAGGTAACTGGGAGTTAGCTGGAAGGGCTAGGACTGGGGGTTGGAGGAGGTATTGGTCGGTGCTTGGTCAGGCTGGGCAGGCGAGTTATCGGTGAGATGTTGTATTCTCTTCCCTTGTTATTTCTTTTATCATTATTATTATTGGTGGTAGCAGTAGTGATTTGTGTTATACCTTAGTTACTAAACTGTTCTTAATCTCAACCCATGGGAGTTGCATTGTTTTGATTCTCCTTCCCATCCCTCCGGGAGCAGGGGGAGGGCAAAAAGGGGGGGAGTGAGAAAACAACTGCGTGATTTACGGCTGACTTTGTTTAAACCACGACAGGCAGGCACACCAGGCTTATCAGCTGCTGAAGAGTAGACTTGAGGATCCTCAGGGCCACACAAAAGAGTGAAAATAATGATATTTTTATTTTTGTTTTAGTTCTGTCCTTGTTAAACACAGATGCCCTTGCATGTTGGCCAATACTGTGTAGCTAAGACTATGCAGGACACTGTGCAGCTATATATAATGTGAAAACATACCCAACACTGAATGGGAAAACATACTCAACTAATGGGAAACTCAGTCAGAAAATACCAGTAGGACAGCCCCACAGGCAATAGAAAGATCTTCAGGCAGAAAAAGATATGAAAAGACCTGATGCTCAGCAGCCAATGGGAGAAAGTCAGGACTAGTAGATATGATGTTAATACACACAGTGATAATAGAAAGGACATGCAAGTCCTTCCCTTTGTTTCCATGCTTTAAAGGAGAAGGACTGGATGATAAAGTCTAATATACTTCTATTGGTTTATATGCCTTTTGCAAATGTCTATTATACATACATTATTTAGTTAGTTATGAAAATTAGCTACTCCACTGAATCCAAGGAAGCAGACTGTGAAAGAAACTGGGGCCCTGAAGGCAGTACCTTCATTTAACAAAGGAAAACAACAACATCCACTCTTCATTTGAAGAAGGACCTCTAATGAGCATCATGTTTGCTAATGGTAAACACTTTGGAGGCTTTCAAGAGTCAGGGATTACTTTGCTATCCAAGCCAAATAATCATAAACCACACTTTGTGAAAACAAAACTGATATAATAAACAGAAGGGAGTAATTCATCAAGTGCCACATATGTGGATGGTTCCCTTCTTCCTGCTCAGAGGAAAGCTGAAATTTAGGACTTGAAGGTTACCTTCTTCTTGCTGGAAATCTTCCAGTTTGTGTCACTTTTCTTACTGGAAATCAAACCTTCACAAACCAGCTACCAGTGCATTGCAATGTTGTTCACTGTATTTCATCTAATTTAGGCAATGATTATTTTAGACTGAGTAATGATATAATATCATCATCTATTCTGCTTCATAACTTTAGAGCCTAAAAGCCAAATTGCACAGAAGGGAAGAAATCTCAAATCTGTTATGTTCCTTAACATTCATGCGACTAGACAGCCAGGTCTAGTGAAACAATTTATCTCCTACTATGGAAACGGTGGCATTAAGAGCTGCAGCCTTACTAAACAGCAGAAAATCTTTTTATAACTATGGGAATTAGTTCCTGGAGATAGAATAAACTGGAAAACACATTACCAAAACTAATGAGATTACCTATTGATTTTGACTGGCATTGGCTGTTGTTTATGAATCTAAAATAATCTTACACTTCTGGAGTATAATGCCCACACGTATCACTGTCACTAAGGTACAATAGCAAACAGCATTACTGAAGTCAGGAGTTCAGGCCTTGTTGCAGACTACTTAACACCACTGCCCCCAGCAAGAAACACTTCATAACTGGGATGTAGAAGTCAAAGGCGAAGATGTATTTCAAGCTTTATTCCTGTAGCTATTACTTACAGAACCCAACCTGTCTGGTCCAATAACAGACCAAAGGTCTCGTGTAGGCTTTGACTTCAAGCTTCATTATAAAAGTCAGAATGGCAGGAGAGAGACTTTGAAATCACAGAGGATTCAATACATGTGGAATCTAGCTATACATAATATACTCAAAGCACTCTGTGTACACAGGAAAAGCTGAACCCAGCCCCAAGACTATTTTTGTTTGTTTTAAAACCACAGTGCAACTTAAACCTTAATATACAATTTACAGTGCAGTTTCCATGACCTGAGTTTTGGTTATCTGAAACATCTTTTTTCCCAAAACTGGATCATGTTCTCTATTTCCTATTAATTACCTTGAAAGTATCTCAGCTGTTTTTAAATTCATAACTATCAGCTTTTCTTAGAGATTTGGTTAATCTGAACTGTAGAACATACTAGTTATTATCAGTTCATATACTGAAAATGCAGGGCAAGCTAATGATGATGATGAATGTCAGGCAAGTTTTGTGTTTGCTGTTTCTTCTCCCCAGATGGCTCACCCAGGTCTAAACCTTACAAATACATAATACCATTCCTTAGAGTAAACATATTGTAACTCGATTTTCTTCCCCCAAGCAAGCAACCAGATGAATGGCCTTGGTGGATTATTCTGTAACAGAAACACTCATAAGCGGTCTGCGATAAGCAGGCCAATTGAAATGGAGTAGTGCACTGTTTAAAATCATCTAAACATTTTCTCTTAACATGAAACATTCGAAAATGTGTAGCTCAGTGTTTGATGAAACACAGTACCCTGTTGTCTATAGCCCAGTTCTAGCCCCTTCTTTAAATGTAATCTTTTATCAAAGTCACATGTGTTTTCAATAAATTCACATGTGGATGCAGTTATCCCAGGAAAACTGATTCACAAGTATTTTAGAGGCTCCTCTATCTTTCAGGCCCACCTAAAGTTTCTTTCCATTTTTAAAAATATTTTTTTAGTAAGCATACGAAGGGAAATAATCAGTTTTGCTTGCTTACAACGCAACCGCCCTGCTCTGAATCATAAGTACAGCATTGTTCAAAGGAACAGCTGGTACCAACTCCAAAAGTTTAAGTGTTCCCCTACAAACAAAAAACTCCGTTGAGTCTGTTAGTCATCATCTCCCACAGGTATTGATTCAAGGCTACAGTTCTGCCTATTCCTGCCATGGCTAAAAAGATTAGTTGCAAGGTTTTTGGAAAAGAGCATTTTCATGCACAAGCAAACATACAACTATTCCTTTCTTGTCTGCTGCTCTCCATGATTATTGTACATTTTTTAACCTTTTTTAACCGCATACGGGGCAATCACACTTTCATAACAACAGTGGAGCTTTAAGAAGTTGTTTCTGCAGAAATGGATTTAGAAATACAGTTTTTTCCTCAGGAGTTTACATCAACACACACCTTTGCTGTAAATACAACTCAATTCTGCCACCTTTTTTACCAGGAAACACAAATTTAGGGGTAGGATCTGTTTAAAATATATTCTCAGGAACTGAACTCCTATTGTGCCAGACTTTCAAAGTGGGCTTAATACAGGTCACCTCCTCATTTCCAGGGGTCTAACTTTATTGCTCCCACCAAGCCATGCCAGAGAAGGGAGCTCTAAAAAGTACTTTAACCACTTTTGGGACTGTGCTTAGATTGCACTTTCAAATAATTTCTGCTAATGGTAAACTTTGAACTTATTTCACATTTTCTTAGGACATCTCCTTGAAGGTCAGTTTTCAAATACAATTTGCATTCAGTTATGGATCATACTGCCTTCATTCATATCATTACCCATCTTGTCCTGGGCTATACAGGTATTTCCCAAGACCCCTTTCAGGCAAAGCAGTTTAAATAGCCATCCATCCATAGATTGTGTAATGGTGGTTTGAGCCTACATAGCAATCTAACTCCTCAATTCAGCACAGGAACCTCCAGCACTAGAGAGAAATGGAACAGAAAATGGGGATTTAGATCCCAGGCTTACATGGCCTAGATTTGGTGTGAACGAAATACTTCATCCGTAGCTGAAAAACAGAAGCTGTAAGGGACAGGGAGCATTATGAAAAGATTTTGAGTTCCAGCCAACTTGCTGCAAATGGGAATATTCCCTAGAGAAAGTGGAAGGAGTAAAGTGCTGGTAAATACAGGACAGCTGGGGGTGCCCAAATCTTTTCAGTCTCTTTTTCAGAGCTGCACTTGAAGACTCTCTTTGGACTTGAAAAGAAGTATTCTTAGGTCATTGTCTGGCCATCCTACTATAAATAGCCGATAAATAAATGGAAAGAAGTTTCAAATGTGCATTTGTCACGTCAGTTTTGCGATCATCCAGACCTTTTCTCATCAGTGAGCAGAATACTCCTTCATTACCATGAGTTCCAATGACAAGCCAAGTGCTGCCTCTCACACACTGTAGAGCAAGGAGATATACTGCCTGGCTGTGCTGCTGGGCAGGTGTGGGGACGACAGCAGGACACTATGTTATTCATTCCCAGAGCACCACGACACAGAGTACCTCATCACTGCATTTTTCTGGTTCTTCAGCAGCCTGTGAAAAACCCATGTGTGGTCTCAACACCATGTCAGTCTGTGTGGTACAGGCAGAGGAGTGAACTATAACTGTCCTTCCAGGGATCCGAGTTTCCAAAACCCACAGCATCCTGACTTACCTCTCCAAGTGACTCATGCCAGAGGCTGAGGATCATCACAGCTTAAGCTGTACCAACTATGACCACGGGGATTCACAAATGGTAGGAAATGGGTTCAGACTGTAAAAGTTTGAACATTCTGGGCTAGATCAGGAGGATGCTTAAATATGTATTTACATATTATTCATGTGGGATGGATGGGACAAAAATTGTTGTGTAAGTTAAGGTATGTACTTCATCTAGGGCAGTGTCTGTGCCTTGGAGGATTAAGCTTTATATAGCAAAGCCTTGCTCCCAAAGTCACAGATGTACCTTACAGTAAGAAACAGAGCAAACACAGCACAATGGCAGGGCCAGGGTCAACAGCTGGCGACAATCCCTTCAGAATAAGTTAAAGGGACTTGGAAACCATGCTGCTCACGCAGGGCTGGAGCCAAAGAGGGCTGTCAGCACATCATCAGCCCACTAGAACTGGTATGTGATGTCTTCTGAAAACACAACCACCAACCATGACTCCAGGAACTCACTTTCCCAAAATTACATGCAAAGGATGAGGACACCTCAGAACAGCCGTGGTACTAATAGACACTAATAGAGACTAGCAATCAAAGAAAATGTAAAATTATTATAACTAACACCCCTGACTCTACCAAAAATTAGACTTAGAGAACTTATTCAGTTGCCCAAGCCTGTCCCCAGACTGTTGAGAAATTTATAACCTTTTGAAATATAGGTGGTACCTTAAAATGTTCCTGACCAAATTAGTCTGACCGAACCCAACTTCAGCCGAGCGCATTTGTATGAAAAATGAACGGGGAACAGTTTTATAAAATTAATGGGCAGAAAAATGCAGTTCCTCTTGAGGAAAATTTTGTTGGACACCTCAAAGAGTTTTGAACATTTGATCCAGATAATTTGATCTTTTGAGGAATGATAGTGCTAGAAACTCTGAAAGTCCTCGTCTGTAGTTACCTGTAATCTGCTTGCTCTTACTCCAAGAAAGCTCCACTCTATTCAAAGGTAAAGTTTCTATACAATTGTATTTATGACGCAAAATTCAGAAGGCACAATTTTAGTCTGCCTATTACAAAGCATAGTAAGAAAAAACTACCTAACAGTAACCCTGAGATCTATTTGAAACCAACTTCCAAAGCTTGTGCCTTCAAACACCAGCATCAGAATATAAATTCATTTTGCCTGAAATTTAAAAGATTTATAACCACTGCGGTTATTTGGCAGTAAATCTTCACAATAAATTTGTTTACGGCCACATTCAACTTACTAGTTACTCCAATGTAAATCCAGAATTCTTCCAGGGAATCACAGATTTCATAGATGTGGATGGAGATAAAAAATGGTAGGATTTCAGTGGAAGTGCTGTGGTTTTTACACTGAAATAACAAAGCAGAATCTGGTCTGGAGAACACAATTCCCATGGAAATCTTTATGACAAATTCAGAAGGGGTATAGGTTACATGTTAAGTATAGGCTGATCAGAAATGGTATAAGTGCTGAAGTAGCAGTAAGCAGGATCTTGGACTAATTTATCCCCCAGTGACTGCAAAACAAAAGGGGTAATGTACGTGTTGAGGAACACAAAGTAGAAACTAAAATGAGAAATGAAGAGAAAACATGCCGTTCTGCTCTCTTGGCTGAAATTCCATATTATTCAGATGAGGAGCTATTGACTTCATTACAGAGACTGAACTTTTCCTCATTCTATGCTATTCAGCAGCAATGGTGGTATATGAAGGGAAACTGCTGCCTAACACAGTAAAAACAGCTTGACTGTCTCAGGGTCCTATTACTCTCCACATACTAGAAGCAATCAGAGGGTAGTCCCTTTCTGTCAGGGATTTCAGCTGCAAGAACAACTCGCCCTCTGGGGAGAAAAATAAAAGAAACTTATGTAAACCTTTATTAAGGGCAATACTTCCAAAACTGGGGAAGATCATCAAAATATGAACATGTCTACTTGTAACAGGAGATCAGAAGGACAGAAAACTGGAAGAATATTTTGTGGTCTCACCAGTAATTTATTTCTTACGGGGGAAGTCGGGTGAACTCTCCCTGTTCCTTTCTCAGTCTCAGCCATGTCTGGTTCTCTGGTTTAAAATTCAGTTCAGTACCTCCCAGACAGGGAATATGATTTCCTCCCTTCTTTATAGGTTTCTCTGGTTTGCATTACCATTCAATAAATGCATTACAAAATGTTATTTGCCTCTGTCCACAGCTTTTGAGCTATTGCAGTAGTCTTCAAGATATCACAAATTAAATTACTGGATCCCACTTCAAACTCATCAGGACACAATGGGGGAGAGAAAAGTCAAGCAACCCCATTGCATCTGGTGCTCACTGTTTATGCAATTCAACAACTCATGTTCCTTTGTGCTAACACCCCTTCTGGAAAAGCATCAGTGAGGAAGAAACTGTCCATTTAACTGCAAGGACCAGTTCTGTTCTCCTAGACAGCCTGGCAGTCAGCTCAAAGTACACAGACAGGTTTTTGATTTGGTGACCTTCCTTTTTAGCAGGAACTTCTTCTGAAGTCGGTCAACGTAAATGACCAGAATCTAGAATGAAATCTAAGTACTGTATGCGTTACTTGTGTCCAAGATCAGTGGTGAATTCAAAGCAGTGTAGCTTAGGAAAAAAGGCATAGCCTCATATAGCAATATATTTTTAAGCCTAAACATATTCTGCAGAAACTTCTGCAGAAGTGTCTATAAATATATAAAGGGGGAGTGTCACGAGGATGGAGCCAGGCTCTACTCGGTGGCAAACAATGATAGGACAAGGGGTAATGGGTACAAACTGGAACACAAGAGGTTCCACTTAAACTTGAGAAGAAGCTTCTTCTCAGTGAGGGTGACGGAACACTGGAACAGGCTGCCCAGGGAGGTTGTGGAGTCTCCTTCCCTGGAGACATTCAAAACCCGCCTGGACACATTCCTGTGTAACATTATCTAGGTGTTCCTGCTCCGGCAGGGGGATTGGACTAGATGATCTTTCGAGGTCCCTTCCAATCTCTAGCATACTGTGATACTGTGATACTGTGAAACGAATTAAAAACAAAAATAAATCAATTTGGTATTTATTGTCAGGAGGCATTTACTTAGGAGAAGCACTCACAAACTGAGCAACTGCTGAACCAGTTTTACTGGGACACTGGACATCGGTTCTCCCCCTAAATCACACACACACAAAAAATGAAGTGTCCCCTGCAGCAACACTCCCTTACCATGTTTGTATTTCCGTCACAGTACAGATACTCTGGGGCCCGGACCGTGTGAGCCAGTGGAAACACTCCTGACTCTGAAAGCAGTATAAGCACATCAGAGGGAAATTGGTGATGGCAGGGCTGTGAGCAGGAAGCTGTGCTCCTCAGCTCTCATAACACACACACATCATGTGCCTCTGCATGGGAACTCACAAGTCCAAGGCAGCAAGGACCATGCAAACACGTAGACATGGTCCTCTGGCATTTACCTTGTCTCGAGATCTCCAAATGGGCAGTAGGTCTGGCAGCATCTCCACACGGAGATGGTGAGACAAGTTAAAGCCTCCTGGCTGTAAGCCATGGACATATAAATAATAGAATCACAGAATCATAGAACAATTTGGGTTGGAAAGGACCTTTCCCTCTCAAAGCAAGGACACTCATAATACCAGACCAGGTTGCTCAGTGCTTTATCCAGTCTGGCCTTTAAAAAGACACCCAGGATGGAGATGGCACAACCTTTCTGGGCAACCTGCTCCCATGCGTGACTGTCCTCATGCTGAAAATACTTTCCCCTTTTTCAAGTCAGAACCTCACTGGTTCAATTCAGCATGCATTTAATCAAAATAAATATGGTAATGATATATAATTATTATTTGTAAGAATTAATATTATGTAGTGTTGCAAAGATTTTCACTCAGCTTTGTCTTCAAAACTTAAGGGGTAGAAAAAATTGTATTCTAATTTTAAAATGACACCAGCAATTGCTTGCTTATTGTCTTGAGGAACAACTAATACATTCACAGCTATTCTATAACCAGATATGGCATCTTGCATTTCAATGTCCTTTATAGTAAAAAAGACCCCACAAGCACTTAAACATATATCACATAACCCTGCATTAACTGGTGGTTATTCTTTGGTAAAGCCTGGAAGCTGTTTAACCACAAACACAAAATAAGGAAAAAAGTAGTTCAGGATAAGACATGGGAAGTACTGCAGGAATTTGGCTTGTCCTTCTGTGGTGATGTTTTACTGGGAAGAGCCGTCGTCAGCATTTCTGTCAGCAAAGGTTGTCTGGAAAGAAACTCCTAACTCACTTCAGCACACCTAAATGGCAAAGCTCAGCAAATCCCAGGGATGTGACTAGAAACTCTTGGTTTCGCAATCTGATTGAGAAGCAGGAAAATTGCTTTTAGTTAATGAAGTCCATATTTTGAGACCTCATATGAAGCTACTGTAATTCAAAGATTTCTCTTTCCATTTTCAGTCCTGAGCACCATGGAACATCGCTTCACTAAATTAAACAGGGGCTACACAACAAAGCAAAATGCAGTGAGACATGACACGCTTCTTGAATTGGGGTCTGAACTGATACTCCTTGCAATACGCCTGGGGACATCTTCATTGTCCAGGACTGATGAAGATCACAGACCTGCACTGCCTCAAAAACACTCACACCGCCTAGACAGGGTCAGAGCTAAGATGTTTTAATCTGCTAATGACCCATCAGAAGCCAGGATTGTTCTTTGCTCATCTGCACAGCATGTTCAGATGCTTGCCTTGTAAATGCTGCTTTCCAGCCCTTGTTAAATTATTTGTCTCTAACTCTGCTAAAGGAAAAGAATAGGGACACCAAATGGTAAACAAACCTTAAGCTCTGGTTCATCTGCACAGTATATTTGTATGAGTAGTAACAACAAAGATGATGGGGTGTTTTTCCTAGGATTGTTCAGTTTCACGGATTATAGTTCAAGTTTTCTGGCAAGCTATTTAGCTACAATTGAGCACTCTATAAACAAGAACAGATGCTATACAACTTGTTATTACCTTTCTGTACTATCCCTAGCCAGTGTGCTGGAAGAAGAAATAAGCATAATGCATTTGGGTGGGCTTTTTCATCTTTTAATGGACAATTTATCACAACGAGGAAAAGTGAGAAACAGAAACAATCAACAACAGTTTTCATAATTAACACAGGGAATCAGCCTGGTGACAGGATTAGAGGCTCCAATGATTTTGTTTTGACGTTCCAGGTTAATTTATCTCCAAGGGTGGAAGAGACAGTTGGGTTTTCTGTCTTCAGAGCAATTTGCAGCACTCACAAAATAATACAATAACCTCAGCATGTTGCCAATATCTTTCAGGAGTGAACATGTGTTTCCCACCAAACCCATCAACACCACTGCATTGACTGTGAGAGAGAATATCCATCCATTGTCATGGCAGAAGGACTTATCTGGCCAGCCTTTGGAAGGCTGGGCCATCAATGGGTGATGGATTGAGGGAAAATTTAGGTTTTCCCACAGCTCTTGCTCCTGGAAGGTGAAATTCACCCATGCTTGTTCAAGGTGCTTTGACCCTCCTGCTACCACTGAAATGGTGTGGAATGTTCACAAAATCTTTGCCAAAACTCTGCAGATTCCTGAAGGAGAATGATTCACATGACATCTGCCAGAGACCCCAGCTTAATCTCTTAAATAACAGGAAAAAGAGGATTCCTTAAAGATTTGTTCGGGGTTCTTTGAACAAATTGAACAAAATAAAACTGCAAACATAGGGTTTTGTGTCTAGATGAAGACAGTAATAATAATAAATGGATAAACTATATTAAGCGCATAGGAGAAAGTGTTTCTTGCTCATGAGACTTATGCACCAATCCAGCAGTAGCCTCCAGACACTGATTTCAGGAAAGTCCTGAACAGGTTTAGCTCCCCATCCCACCACATCCCAAACTTGTGATCCTAAAGACAAGTTGCAAATAGGTGAATTCAGTGGCAAGAAGAGCATACAATGTAATTAGCCTTTATTGGGCATATAAGGGGGTCCAAATATTGCTTGCAAGGGTCATGGGTTTTTTTTCAAAATGGATTTTCAGATAAAATATAGATCAATAGATTTATCCCTCCTGTTTAAAAACATCGTAGTTCTTCCCTATCTCCCAGAAGTACTTTTTCCTCTTTTCTGCTTGATACAGATTAGTTATTCACAAATAAAAGAGTTTCTTAGGCCAGAGTTAAATCATATTATCAGAAATATAGAAGAGAGTTCAGTAGACAGAAAGCTAATTCTACTAATACCCTATGAATGAAATTTCAGCTGTCAATTAAAGAAGAAATACTTCCTCTTCTTTTTAATGTCTGAGAGCAGAATTAATGCCATAGTCCAATTTCTATCATACAATGTAATAACACAATTATGGAGCCGAGAAAATCCTAAAACTTATTTTGCTTGGCCTCCAGCCTGACAGTTTTCAGAACTGTTTGCAATGCATGGATATGTTTCCCATTAAAAAATTATTTCTTAAGCTCCATCCATTCAAGATGCAGGAAGAGACAATTCAATGGCTTACCAATTTCATCTGAACATCACTTGTTTTTTCTGCTTGGCCTGCAGTCACATTGCAGTTTCCCTAAGTAGTTCCAACAGCCCATGTTCAAATAGTGTCTCATACCAGATGACAATGAGTTACAGGCCTGTCAAACCTCTTGCGCTGAGCATGGGTCTCCCACAGCCTCCCCTCCACTGCTGGGCTGTTTCTTTGAACATTTTCTGTGCAGCATCATACCAAGTTGGCCCAGTCTATGCCCTGCTAATTCACTTTATCTAGCACAAATGGGGAGATTCAGCTCCAAACTGGAAGACCTGAAGATAAATGTCCCCATGTCACTCCATGTGCACTGTATAGAGTCATAGAATCATAGAATTGTTTGGTTTGGAAGGGACCTTCTGATTCTCCGAATCACTTCAAACTCATCTAGTTCAACCCCCTGCAATAAGCAGGGACATCTTGAGCTAGGTCAGGTTGCGCAGAACCACATCCAGCCAGGCTTTGAATGCCTCCAGGGATGGCACATCCACCAAGTTAATGACCTAGGGCTCAGTTTGGTGCCCTTAGAAATGCCCTAGGTGATCCCACATGACCCTCAGGCACCATTCCAGAACACCCTGAGTCTTTTCTAGGACTGTATCACAGATCCATTCAAACACTTGAAGAATATCTCAAATGTTAAGAAACTGAGCATTGCCCTTCCCCAGAGGAGTGGAGGACCAGAGCTTTTCAGCTGGAGAAGGAATTCAACCTGCACCTGGCAGTGTCTGTTTTCCTTGCAGCAAAGTGTTAGATTCATTACACCTCATTGGACTGTATTCGTACACACAAAAAGAAGAAAAGAAAGAAGAAAAAGGACTTCTGCTGTGAGCTGGTCACTTTCAGAGCTGGCTCGAAATTCAGCACACTTCAAGATTAAGGGCTGTATGGATCTGGGATACTGCCTCCCTCCCTTGGAAAGATGAGGTCTTTCAGAAAACTAGAAATCGGGTGTACATTTGTCATACTGCTAAAATTGTGGGAATGTTGGAATATAAGGATTTTGACAGGCCTGTTTCCCAGTATTAGAAAAATATTTGAAACAGAATTCATAAACACAAAAACCTGTTCAATGATGTACACAGAAAATGAGTAATAATAAATCAACTGCTCTATTTGAAATGGCTTGACTTTCTTCAGAAGTTGCTCAGTTTATCTCCATTTGGCTGCTATGCAGCCCCATTAAGTGTGATTTGTGGTTAAATCTGTGACTCTTGTCTTGAGGCCAACGCTTCTAGTGTGGCCATTTATATTACAGCTTATTTTCATCACCACATAGACCACAACACTGGCTTAAACCAACCAGGCAAAAAGCATGCAATAATTCATTAGCAAAGTCTCCAAGTGGGGATGCAGAGTAGGGTATGGGGAAAAGTTGGGATCAGACCACAGCCCCAGGAATAAGGCACCTCCATGAGGCCAAGGCCATGTTGCGATGTCAAGACACAGACTGGGGTCAGGACCAGGACCAGCACCAGGACCAGTGAGGCAAACCAGGGTCAGGCAAAGCTCTGGAGTGGCTGAGCAGAACCACAGGTATGGGAATGGGCTCTGTGGCACAAATGTCTGGGCAGGGAAGGGCTGTGGCAGAGCTGGAGACCAGCATCCTACAGCACTTCTGTAGGATCAACCAATATCTAGACAGCAATTCAGCTGCCTACACATGGAGATCTTGTGATAAGGGCAGTGCCATGGAGCATGTGAGATACCAACAAAATGCTAGCAGATATGACCTAGGACCAACAGCAGACAGGCAGATGGAGACCAGGAGCAATTCCCTCAAATATCAGGTGCCTCCCAAGAGTGTGGGCCCATGGAGAGAGTTCCTGACAATATTCTTGGTTTAGCAATTCAGTCCACCACACAGTGGGTGCCTAATTTAAGGTAAACTGAACCAGTTTTCATGGAGTATATTGGCTCTTGGAGAAGGAATGCCCTCTGGAAGCCACAATGAGCTCAGCTGGCTAGGCAGGGTCACAGGAAAAGGTGATAATCAAAAGACAACAATACATGGCCATTCTGTTTAAGGAGACCTGCTCCATTACAGAGGCGGGTGGAGGTCAGAAGAGAGATGGTGTGAAGATAAAGCAGAAGTAGGACATGGCAAAACGAGTAGGAGCAACGTCCATGATGATGAGCTGAGGGGGAAGAAACATTATGTGATATCCAAAGAACTATACAAGTGTCAGACAAAGAACTCCTAGAGCTCTGGCACCAGAAGTTTAGGCTGTTCTTTCCTTTTCTCCCTCTCCACCATTCCCACGGATTTTCCTGAATAAATCATAGTGAGGGCTTGCTGACTTCTCAACATAGAGCCACAGTCACGAATGGTGTCTTGGTGTCTTTCATTAGCTCTTTTCAGGAAGCAATGCTTTCCAAACATATTATGCAACCACAGACTGGTGGATGATCCTCACTAGCACTTCTTTTTTTGTTTCCCTTCTGGTTCACATTTATTTGGCTTAATTAATATTCAATCTGAGGAGTTCACTCTCCGCTTACTCAGATAAATGAAGCAGAATTCAGAGCAAAGAGGGCTTTCTGGATATATCCAATGATCAGCCTTCAAGTGTGCAATGTCATGCTGTGAGGGGGTGAAGTACCATCACTTCTGAGTCCGCTGCAAGGTGCTGCATGGGCAAAGACCATGGACCATTTTTTGAAAGGAAAGATTCTCTTTCCAAGGGCATGCAAGAGAAATTCTGGAAATCTGGACTCAATTCCCAGATCTACTGCACCATGGTGGGGTTTAAACTGCAGTTCTTCCATTTTCCAGCACCTCAACTCACGTCCTCACCCGCACATGTTCATAGGCTATGCTGCTCTGTGTCAGTCTTGCTACATGCTGCATTGAAATGTTCAAACAATAGAAGAGAAATGGGGATTCAAGTTAAGGGGATTCCAGTGTGGTGCCAGCTTGGAGGCAGGGGTGGTGGAGGGAGACTACTGAGATGAACAGAGGTAGAAGCCAAACATTTTCTTTGGCACAGAGCTGGAACAGCTCTTGGTGACTCAATGTATTGCAACACCTAAGGATTAGGAAACTGTCACCAGCTGGATGACAGATCACCAGAGCTGGGAGCCAAAGATTGAAGAGAACCAAGCACTCCAAAAAGCAGTGCAAAAAGCACTACTCCAAGCAAGAATGTGCCAAAATTTGAGCATCAGGAAATGTTAGCCCTATCTGAACACCAACCCTGATGTTTCAGTCCTTGCCTGATGGAGGGTCAGCAACATGGATGCTCTCTGGATCCATGGCACCCAAGCTGGCTTGCTTCCCTGGCATCATGGGTTAACACCAGAAAGTGGCCACAGTGCTTCCTTCTACCCTTCTGTATCCCATCACCCTGGGATCAGGGAAGTGCAGTTTCCAGTTTTCTCAAGCAGCAGGAAGACCCAGTCCCCAGCATCCCATCTTCTGGCAAACATCCAGCCACCTCTTACACCAACAGCAGGGCCACTTACCCCCTGCCGAAAGCTCAGTTCAGTGTCACATAAGGGCTCAGAAGCTAGGCAAGAATCCAGCTCTTCAGGGTGGTATTCGACTACATTAAATATTAAGCCCCACTTTCTCTTTCTGAAATCCTTTTATTTGCTCTTTCCACACTTCCCAAAATTTGTAGCTGGGGATGAGCCTGGGACCTTACAGACAACAGCCTTAGTCCTGCACCATCTCAGTTAATGTTTTTTACCCTGCACACTGTATGTAGCAAGGGTTCTGTGAAGGAATTAATATTTGATGGGGTATATTTTTTTCTGCTAACTATCCTAAGATGGATTAATTCTCCTTTGTCAGCCAGCCCAGAGAACTATAGCTTTATTACTGTGAGTTTAAATAATTATGTATATCTATCCTCATAAGAGAAAATATAGTTTGAAATTCGTAACAAGATGACCACGAGGACTTCAAGCCTACTCTGTCACTGCAGCTGAATGCAACTGTCAAACTGACTAGTTTTATTGTAAATTTAAACTATGAAAATCTCATTAAGTTTTGAGCTTTCACTGTAATACATGCATCATACAGATCTTATTTTCTTGTTATTCACGTTTCTGTGGTGTTAATCTTCAGACTAGCCTCCTGATGAAAGAGCATGCCATCATTCCATGCAGGAAAGCATTGCAATGCCAGGAAAAACTTTACAACCCAAACGTATTTCCTAGGTTGGTGGAAAGGGAATGCCTCCCACATCAACCAAAGACTGGCAACATTAGCACTGAGCTGGTACTTCCCCCAGATTTAAGAGGCCAGCTGTTACAAAGGGGTGGACTAGACTGTTCTTTCTCTACTGAAATGAAAGAAACGCATCTGCCAGTGTCTGGGTTGGAAGATTAGTACTTTTAAAGTGATTTAATGACTACAGTTCAATCTATGGACATTTCTGGACAAATAGGCAGTGGATGTGTGATGGTGAGTTGCTCTAAGCACACAGAATTAAACTTAACATATTTGGGTTGGACCTACTGCTTTTAGCCTGCCCACTGTCAGAAGAGAGAGGTAATAGATGTGTGGATGTGAAAAGTGGATACTTTGAGAGCTTTGGAGGTACTTACGAGCTGAGTAGAATCCTGATTGTTGAATCTCATTTCTCTTTGGTACCTTGTAATTGGGTGATTGGAAAGGTTTACAATAACCAACATATTGTAGCACAATACAAGACTATAAAATTGCTTTCTTTTCCTGCCAATTATGTGGTGAGAAATACATGGCTGACATGTCTTGCCACATCGGGAAAAAAATCATTTCCCAATTATCTTTGTATATTTTTGGCTAAGAAGTTTTCTCATGAGTCACAAATCATTTTCTCATGGCATCAGTAGCCTTATTACATATGCAACTAATTTTGCTCTGTAATCTAAAGCAGCAACAAAATGAACATTTTTGATATCTCTCCTGGCATTCAGTTATGAGAAGCTACAATAATTTTATCCTTGTCTACTTATAGCAGTAGATATAAAGGATCTCAAGAACAGGAATATTACCGTGCTTTCAGGTAAGGAATATAAGGAATATAATGGCAGCATATAGAATGGTCTGGACCTCAGCACATCAGTCACCATTTACTATTTTCTGTCAGAGCTCCAAAGCAAACCATTTTCATGACTCTCTTCTTGTACTTATTTATCACATGGAATCAATATTGGCCTCACTCTATTCTGAGTGAGATGAAGAGAGTGCTCACAATTGTTTTCAACAAAGAGAAATTAAAGATTTCATTTGCTGACCTTTGAAAAGGAGAGAATACAAGTAACCACATTAAATAAAAACAACTTCAGTACTTGGCAATCAACAGACAACATTATAAATAGAAAATGTTTCAGTTTGATGAACATCAAAAAATCTTAACTTATTGATTCCTGCTTACTTGCCTGTTCTGGGTTTGTCTACCTCCACCAAGAAGTGGTCTTGCTGTCCTCCATGGGAGACCATCCGCTGAGAAAATTATGAGGATTACCATAGGATATACATTTTCTGAAAGAAAACCACTTGACGATGGAGCTTGTATTACTGACTGGCTACATTAATGTTGAAGTCTTTGTCCTGAGAATGTCTTAAGCTGCTGTTCTTACCAAGGTCTGATTGTTTTGAATCTTCCCTGCTGTAAAAAGATGCCTGATGCAGTTTAGATCTCTCTTAAGAAAACAGCCAAAATCCTCTCCATGACAAAAAATTCTCAATAATGTCAAACCAGTCACAGGTACGTTGAAGTTGGCATTAAATCTTCAAAGATACATTATGTAGAGTTTTGAGACAAAGGTAAATTATCCTACAAATCTTAGAAAACTTCCCACTGCAGCCCGCAAATGAAACAGCAGCACGACTATTTCACCACAGGCATGAAAAGTACTCCAAAGATTTAACTCATAACATGGACCTAAGTAAGAATAACTCACCTCAAGCTTTCCAATTCTTTAAACATATCAATACGTTCTGCTTTCAGCAGAAACCTTTGTGTAGATTAGCAATAAATATTTTCAGCTCTGCTTCTGAGATGCTGCAGAAGGCTAGAGATATAGAATCTCAGATATTATGTTCAGAATGAAGGGCAGGCACCAGCAATGTCACAGAGAGCCCTGCCTTGTTGAATTACACTACATCACACAACCTCAGCTTTCACCGTGTACTTTCAGTACCTCCGTCAGCCTCTACATTTTCATGTATAAGAACTGACCTGTATGTCACACCAAGTGAGGTATTCAGATTGTCTTTCTTGCATGTCTGTCAGCTCTACTTTAGCAAGGAGCAGTGAGGGCTGATCAATGAATTAGGTGCAGACTCTTTCCGGAATCCCCCAGCAAGGACACAGATGCCAGGCTGACTGTGTGTAATGAAGGCTTCTGCAGGGCCATGGCTCTTGAGAAGACCCTCTTTTTAACATTTTTTTTCCTCTTTAAAAGCAGAGTTTTTTCCTCTTCCCTTTTGGACACCACTCTCCTTTGCACAGTATCTAAGGGGACTCTACAGACAAAGTCACCAGCACCATCAGCCCCTCTACCCTCTCTCTGCATGGGTTAGCAAAGATGGCATCAGGGACCTACCAGCTGATAGAGTTCAGCTGCAAAGGAAGTGTTTTGCTGTAAGATCAGGCATAGCATGCTAGCTAGGGCTGTGCCAGTACCAGACTGTACCAGACTGACCTCAGTACCAAGCAGCTCTGCAGATCTGGGGTTTGGGGGTTGTTAGGATTATAAGCCCAAACCCAAAACCACTAATGACTTGCTTGGTTTTGCTGGTGAGCAATCAGTCTGCCTGTACATCCATGACTGCTGAGTTCAGCTTCTTCTTCAAACCAGTATACTTTCAGAAATAAAAAATGACATATGAAGAGACAAGAGCCATTGTCAAGGCAGGGATGCCTCAAAATCAGAGTTCACTCTTGTCACTCAAAGGTATTTCAGCTCTGCAGTTTTGAGCCTGGCTGCTCAGGATTCTCCAAGCCCACCTGGCTTCCAGATACTGGTAATCTTTATGCAGGAATATGCTGCAAATCAGGGGGGGTTCTTGTCAAGCATTCACCCAAGATCATATCACAGCACTTACAGTCACTGATGGCTCAGTCCCAAGCAGTGATAAAGCTGAGGGTCTGTTTCATCTTAACCAACTCTCACTGACTAGCTTTAACTACCTCTTCTGGATTGGCCTTACAGCTCTCCGATTGTACTTTTCCTGCCAAGATTGTTCATTTCAATGTTTTTCTTTCAAGTGTCTCAAGAGCACAGCTCATATGACTCCATATAAATCTCTACATTTACAGCATGTCCCAGTTATACACAAGATGGTCAGGAAATTATGCCTAATAGAAAGCTGTCAGCAGCAGATTATGAGAAGTGTGCGGGACAGGTAACGATAAGGCAGGAAAGAAATACAAAGCTCTGCAGGAAAACAAAAGAAGAAGCAGTGGGCCTGGGTACTGAGGCCAGGACACTAGCTGGCACTTTTGCCAGCTTAATCACACCAACATTTGGTGCTATTTTTACAGCATTTCCCTACTGGCAAAACCGTAGCAATCCTACCAGCATAAAAACACCAGACCTTTTGTTGCTCCAGGAATTTAGGAAAACTGCACAAATCCCCGATTGCTGTTGTGTTGGTGGACTCTGCCTCTAGGTCCAAATTTTACTAAGTTGGGCCCCCCATTAGTCCTTCCCTGACACAGGGATGGGGTCTGGGTGTCAGCAGAGAAGAGCAGGGGCTGCGTGAAGGCACTGCCCTTCCTTCAGAGGGCTCCAGCACTCTTATGTCTGAGTTTGTCTGTGAATGAGGACAACATGGCAGGTGAAAATGGGCATGGTAGACCCATGCCTGATCATAGGGTAGATGCGCTTTTGCCCCTTACCTCTTCCCTTTTCTAGACTCTGTACTGTTGGTCACAGGGCCAGCACCCTCCTCCTCTTCAATGTAGTTCCCATCTGAGTTAACTTCTCTGCCCTGCCAAGATGAACAGAAAGAAGGTTTGTTCTTAATAGCATGGCAGACCTAGTTCTGGCAGTCTTTGACACCTTCCCCTTTTAATCTTGATAAGAAGTGAGCAGAAGGGAAGTGAACGGCTAGGTTGTCAGGCTCTTGATGGTGCAGCACAGGAAGAAACCTGCCAGCCACAGAAGAATGAGAAAGCGATGGGTCATCCTGCGTGCTCGGGTGCCTGGTCATTAAGCCTAGACGTCCCAATGGGTTTTTGTCCCAGCATCCTCCAGTGGAATTAAGTCTATTTCCAAGCAAGATCCTGTTCTAAGGAAAACCCTTGAGCAATCCTGCTGGACCAAGACAGTCACAGCTTTCTGCAGTCAAACTGGCTGTGCACCCCAAGCAGTGGTAAATCTCTGTTCCTTTCTTAAACACTTCTGTAGTTAGAAGACATCAAGGTTGGTTTTTGATAGAGCGCCTGTGGGTGCGTAAGGTTAAGCCACATTCATGTGTTTAGCTATTTCTTTTTCCAAGTGAGAGAAAAAGGGGGAAGCTCAGCATTTTAATAAAGACTTTGTCTCACCCTTCCCCATTACCTAGTTCACATTTGGTTTTCCAGGCAAGACATTCATTCAGCTGACTTGGAGCTAATCAGCCATGTTTTGAAGTTAAAGCAGCTTTGTAAGTGAATCTTGTTATGGATAAGTTTGGGTGGGGGTAGGAAGGCTTAATCGTATGCTTTTTCCACTATGAAACCCCTCAAAATATCAGCTACCACCTTTTTCCCTTCAGCATTTTTTCCCTTTGCTTTTCTTTCCAAAGGCCAGGATAGAATATCCAGATCCCCGTCCCTTTTGTTTCCAATAGGTTTCAAACACACAGTGAAGAGCAGTGATTCTTTTTTTTCCCCTCCCCTCAGTCAGCTGAAACAGAAACCATGTTCTGCCGTCATCTGGCAGAAAAGAGCAGTGTCAGGGAGCCACAGCACAGAGGTCACTGGTAAACTGGACATGGAAAATGAAATATGCACTGCCTACAAAAGGACAAACTCTGACTAATGGTCAAGGTTTGTCTTTGGCTTGCAGCTATTTTAGCTATTAATATTTGACTTATTTAAGCTTTGCAAATCAATTCTGAAATAGGGATCCAAGGACTTAACCTGAAGTATCTGAGTATTTCCACCTCAAACTCAAAGAATGGCGAATCAGGTCCTTAATACAAACACTAGAAGGAGAAAATGCGGCCTTTCGTTCAATGCTAACATACCTGACCCCATACACGCTTTCCCCCAGCTGACAAATTAAAGCTTTTATTTGCATTTGGGTCCCTCTAGTGGAAAAAGGAAGAAGCCCGAAGACCTCTGCAAAACATGAACGGGATTTGCTTTGCTACAGAATCACCCAATTTGAAACTGGTATTTCTGTGTCTTTGTTTCACCATTTAGCACTAGGTCACAACACAGCTTGGTATAAATTAAGCTATTGTGATGATATCAGGACAAATATTATCCCCCCCATGCTCTGAAGGACTTCACTCCTCACAGCGTCCTTGTCACCTGCATACCAGGATATTCCACACCTTTTCCATCATTCAGGTGTGCAGGGATGGAGCAGCCCCATGCAGCTGTACAGACTGGGAGTCACTTGGCTTGGGAGCAGCTTTGCAGAAAAGAACCTGGTATCCTGTTGGACACTAAGTGAACCCGAGTCAGCAGTGCGCGCTTCCCAGCTTCATACTGAATTGTAGCAAAACTGAGGCCAGCAAGTCACAGGGCCCCAGCTTTCGTGAAGGTGATTTTGAAAACGAGCAGTAACTACATAAGAAATAAGCAAAATAAACCAATCAAACATCTGAGACTGTGGAACAGAGTCAACATCTGGCAGACAACTGTCAGTCTGCATTCAACCCTCCTAACCTTAGGTACCTTCATTAAGAGTGTAGCAACCCAGTCTAAACCTTTCTAAATCACCCTTTATCTAACTATTGCTGAAGAAAGAAACTAAAACATGGAAGAATTCAGTGACACATTCTCCTCAGCAGTTCAGCAACTCCAGAGAACAATTCTTACATGTTTCAAATCAAGGCACACTGATGTTTAGAAATGAAATAGTAAGATTTGGGGTTGGGTGAAGGGAGGAAGTTAATGCTTTTTGCATTGCAGGCAGAGTGGCAAAATGGTCATAATCACTTGTTATAAAAAATGCTGGCAAACCTGCTTGACACAAGGGTGGTTTCTGTGTTTATTTTCTTGTTCATTATTTCTTCATTCTTCTGTATTTTATGACTACATGATGCTGTCGGGAATTACAGGCCTGGGTTTGCTCCCACTGAAATAAACGGAAAACTCACTGATTTGTCTACTGCCAAACCGCGATTTTTATGACCAGACACAGGCAAGCTTCCACAGCGGTCAGCCCAGCACATGAACAGCCTGGCCAAGAGAGTAACCAGCCTTTCTCCAGGGCAAGATGCTGACTGTCCTCAATAGATGGCTGCATGAGTGTTTCCTCTCTTAGGCAAGGGCTGAGGAAGGGACCATTCTCTCATCTCATGTACAACTGAGCAATCTCTGCCAAACCTTTCAGAAAATATTCCACCTTGAACAGGAGTTCCCAGTGAAAAGCTGCAGCTCCAAGGGTTAACACCCAACCAAACTAAAAGTCAAAAGAAGTAAGCTAACATTACTGTGTACAACACTACAAGCTGCTACATATTGTGCTTGACAGTGTTAGCACTGTCTTTGTAGGGTTGTGACATACTGAGCCATCAATGGGAAAGCAAAAGGTGCTAGGAACATTCCTTCTGGTTTTAAGCTGTTCAAATACCAGTTGAGTGTCACAGTGAAACAGGATAACTCCAGGACTGTGCTTTGACACAAGAATATGCTCAGCTCCAGGCATAAAGAGAAAAATGTTATATCTCTCTCTGTGACCAAAACCACAGACCAGAAACTGCTGTCCCATCACCTCCCTACCCAGGTCATGCTGAAGCAATGAAGTGAACTGATGACATGACCTTGGAAGAGAAGATTTCTGCTATGGAATAAAAAATGCCAGCATGAATCCAATTAACCTCTTTCCTTCTGTTTTGGGGACTGGAAAAGGCCCATCTGACATTGCTAAGCAGATGAGCACCTGCTTCCAGTGCATTTAATACATCAGACTCTTGATTTCTTCAGTCTCCTTTCTGTACAAGAGAGAAGCCAGTCCTGCTGAGAGTGGCCCCAGCAAACACCTCCTTGACAAAGGAACTAACTGGCATGCTGGAGCTGTCCAATGAGTCCTTATGACCTAGAGGTGATATCTGATAGGACCTCTGACAGTGGTTTTCGGAAATAACCACCAACTACAGAGGGGTTTCGGGACTACTTCACACCAGGATCTACAAGGGGCGCCCACAATCACATTCCTCACTCTTCCAGGTCTGCTATTAGTAAAAGCTGAAAGGTTGGACTCCACAGAGCCCTAATGAGCTCAGAGAACTGGAAAAGCTTCAGATAATGAAATTAATAAAAAAAAAAACTTTCATTTTCTATATAAAAAAAAAATTATAATTTCACAGAATTATATTTGGCTATAATTCTTGGGAACAAATAAAGACAAATAATGATGGCAAGATGACTTTATTTTCCAGTTTAGGTGTTTGCCCCAGTACTAGAAGTAGTCAACCTTCTCAGAAAAAGAGTTTAAACTGTCACGAACCTGCAATTGGCTGAAATTTTCCTCAAAAATCCAAGGAAACAGGAGAACCGATGAACTTCAGCCAACACATTTTAAGCTTTGAGAAGTCTGAAGTCAGAAAAGCAGGACTTACAGTGGAAAAATGTTTGGCAATACAGGCATAGCAACTGCTACTAGCTCCACCTATAACATGTTCAAATTAGTGTATACTGCAGAGTCGCCAGTAAAAAGTAGATTAGTGAGCCCAAGTATTTCCACTATTATTTGCATTGATACTTGCCATGAGAATAGCAATGTTTTATCTATGAATAAAAACATAAAGTCTAAGCCTTTTTGGCACTACATAGAAAACTTCTCTTTTCTCCCACATGTTAGCATGGAGATTCACAGGCAACATGCCAAGAAGACCGGAGAAGCTAAATTCACTGTATAAATAATTCAGGATCAAAACCACTGGTGGTAAATCTGGAAAGTCACCATCTGACCTACCATATGTGGTTACTATGGAAATAGCTTTCTCCTTTAACTTAATGTACTCAGTAGTGGGAACCATTTCCTTATGATTCACATGAATCTCTGGCATGTGCTCCACTGCTAAGTGCCAGCAAAAAGCTGTTTGTTGCAGTGATAATATAATACCTTGACAGGAACACAGGACTACAGAACTGCACGCTGCCACAAACTGGGTCTGAGCTAAGCAGAGTGAAGTTAGAATACTTGCAAAAGCAAATCAGGAGATGACCTGGGACCCAGTATTGCTATGCAGTCATGTTGAATGCCAGTGATAGAAGTCCCAAGTCAATAATAAAACTGGAGCTCACAATGAATAGGCACAGATTGTTTCCAACCCAGAGATGAGGTTCATGGCCACCTGCTTGTAAAATGTGTTCTTATTTGGATTAAAAGGGGAGGGTTTGTGATTTGAAGGATTAAGCCCAGTGTAAAAATCCACGAACTTGGGACTTCTTACCTGTTCCTGATATTGCTGCATTGTCCATGGAAGTACTTTCACGTGTCTATGCCTGCAAAATTGAAATACTAGGGTCTAGAGCACAAGTCTTATAAGGAGTGGCTGAGGGAACTGGGGTTGTTCAGCCTGGAGAAAAGGAGGCTGAAGGGGGACCTTATTGCTCTCTACAACTAGGTTGTGGTGAAGTGGGTGTCAGTCTCTTTTCCCAAGTAACAAGTGATAGAATGAGAGGAAACGGTCTCAGATTGCACCAGGGAAGGTTTAGATTGGATATTAGTAATATTTTTTTTCCCTGAAAGGATTGTCAAGCATTGGAATGGGTTTCCCAGGGAAGTGGCGGAATCACTATCTCTGAAGGTATTTGAAGGACGTGTATATGTGATATTTAGGGATATAGTTTAGTGGTGGGCTTCACAGTACCGGGTTAATAGTTGGACTTGATGATCTTGAGGGTCTTCTCCAACCTAAAGGATCCTATGATTCTATAGATGCAAAAATACTCATCAAAAGTGCTCATCAAAGAAAAAGTGCTCATACAAAAATACTCACCAAGCAAAGCATGTCATCACTGTGTGGTTCTGTATAGAACATTTTGTGCAAAGCCTTCCTCACTGGTGCTCGTCATTGAAGTGTCATTTGGATTCACCATCATTTCATTTTCTTCTGTGCAAGGAGGAAAGGGCTAAGATCTGGGCACCCCTAACTCCCCAGCTTTTGCTTTGAGTTGGTGTCATCTGATGGTTAAAGCACATCCCTGGGAAGCAAGTGGCTCCAGTCCTCCATCCAGCCTCTTAGCTCGCCCCCATCTCTTGTACAGACATGCTGTGAGGAGCCCTGTCTCCATTCAGCTGAAGGACAGGGGTGTGCTGTCAGAGGAATAGCAGGCAGTGCTCTCCCCATTCTCGAAAGGAGGGCTGGGAGTCACAAGGTCAGGAGAACACAATGGCCAGAAAAGCCATCCCTTTGCAATACTTCTGTAGGAGAGAAAAGAGCATCCTTTGCTGGAGGTGGGATTTTTTAAAGTAATCAGCTGTGGGACAGTTGTTAACAGCTGGTTGTACTGTCTAATTTAGGCAGCCATGACCAGACAAGTCCTTCAGATCTTCTAAAATGCTTCTGCATTTCCCAAGCTCCTGCAGGGAGACCTTATCTGGCCACTGGGTGGATGCGCATTTCTGGTCCTTCCAGCAGTTGGTTGCTCTACATATTGCAGTGGGCTAGGAAAATTCACCCTGATGTGAGCTGTGAACCTCCAGATGAGAAGGTGTTTGGGGTGTAACTGTCACAAATCATACAGCTCTTGAATGGCCCTGATCCCCCTTCCTTTAATAACTACTGATCGTTATTGTTTTATTTGTTCACATACCTCAGTTGTGGCACAAATGGGGAGCAATGCTGCCTTTTACAGTTATTGGGAGATTTAAGCACTATTTAAGATTCCTCATGTCTAGATATGATGAAGTGTAACATGCTGCTTTTCCTGAATTCAGGATCTTTTTCCCTGACAGTCTGCTAGTCATGATAGAGATTCCAAAGCTAGCAAATAAGTCACTAGTCCTAGCTCTGTAGCACAGAGACCGTCACAGTCTAGAGATTTACACCCCATTACCTGCGGCACTGATGTGCATTTGTCAAACTCAGGCAAATGGAGTTTGATCACATCTGTTAAAACTGTGTCAGCAAAACATGCATCAAGACATAACAGAAAGCTCTTCACTGTGAATAATAGTGATGAGAAAGCTTTTGATTTGGTCTTATCTCAGCATTGCCCTTTCCCAAAGTGCAACACATAGCACACATGTTTTTGGAGGCAGCATGCAGACTCCCAGCACCTATCCTCACAACAACATTTGTTAAGTGATAGCCATTCTACTGTGTGCTATCAACATTTATTGGCCATTAGCCTACTCCCAGAGCAGCAAAGGTGAAGGACAGCCACAAAGTGCTGGAAAGCTCCTAAGGGGAAAGCTGGCCTTTGCACCATCACACACAGGACAGTGACAGTGGGGACGAGGCTAAGAGCTACACCCTCTGCAACTGTCTGTCTGGCCAGATGCCTTAAATGGCTGTTCTGCTTAATCAGTCATTACAAAGAGATATAATTAATCAAATTGATATAATTAATCAAGTCAATTAGCAGGTCAAAGGAGGTGATCCTGCCCCTCTACTCTGTTCTCGTGAGACCTCACCTGGAGTATTGTGCGCAGTTCTGGTGTCCTCAACATAAAAAGGACATGGAACTGTTGGAACAAGTCCAGAGGAGGGCCATGAGGATGATCAGAGGACTGGGGCACCTCCTGTACGAGTTGGGGCTGAGAAAGTTGGGGCTGTTCAGCCTGGAGAAGAAAAGCTGTGTGGAGACCTCATAGCAGCCTTCCGGTATCTGAAGGGGGCCTATAAGGATGCTGGGGAGGGACTCTTCGTTAGGGACTGTAGTGATAGAACAAGGGGTAACGGGTTCAAACTTAAACAGAGGAAGTTTAGATTGGATATAAGGAAGAAGTTCTTTACTGTGAGGGTGGTGAGGCACTGGAATAGGTTGCCCAGGGAGGTTGTGCATGCTCCATCCCTGGCAGTGTTCAAGGTCAGGTTGGACAGAGCCTTGGATGACATGATTTAGCGTGAGGTGTCCCTGCCCATGCAGGGGCGTTGGAACTAGATGATCTTAAGGTCCCTTCCAACCCTAACTATTCTGTGATTCTATGATTCTAAGTGAGGTGTAAAAATCTGAAACAAAACCTGCAGCCTTGCAGAGCTGTGTGTGCTGAGGTACAGTCAACCTATATATAGCTGTAAAAATGAGATATTTAATTTTCTAAGGCAGCCAGTCACAGGTACTGCCTCAGGTATGTGGGGCTGATCTCACCTTGGACATAGCCCTCAGCCTGAGCAGAGACTCACCTGGCACCTGACAAGTTAGGTGCACCTCAAACCAAGGCAGCTCCTCTGTCTCGGCACTTCAGCCCCCCAAGCTCTGCCTTCCTAATTCACATAGTGCAGAGGTGCCTGTGTCTGGTCCTACCTCATCCACTGGATGCACTTAAGCAAGTGCAGAGAGACCCATAGCAGTGATATCAGGGCTCATCAGCTCCAGCTCTGCATGGGGCACGCACAGCCAACCCCTTTCCCAGACTGACTCAGATCTGCAGACACCATCCCTATGCTCACACAGCCCTGCTCTTACATTAGAAAACTCTGCCAGTCCCACGTCTCTGGTCCGTTAACCACAAGGCACTTGAGCTCTTCATGAATGACGGAGGGGGAATGGCATCGCGCTCCCTGGGCTGAGCAATCTGTTTCAGCACTTTGGATGCCAAAGACCTTTCCCTGTGAGGCAGGCAGATAGACCTCTTGTAATTAAGTAATAAGCCCCATCACCTTTCATTACCTTGCAATCACATACCATTATGCTGACTCTCCTTACCTTCTTTAACTTCCGTGTGAGAAGCTCTGGGATGCTTAATTCTGAAAATGATGGATGATCTCTAAATGGGCAAAGAATCTCAATTTCCTCACATATGATTAATATTATCTGGTACAGGCAGACCTGCACTGCACATCTGAGGGCTCTGCAAGTACAGCTCTCCTAAAACTCACTGAAATTTAAAAGCCATCTCACGTGTCCAAAACGTAAAAGACAGTTGAGCGTTTTTGCACCATGTTTTATGATCCTTATGGCACCAAAAACAAATCTTTAGTAAAGGAATTTGTCTGATTAGGAATTATTAGTGTCAGGCAAACTCTGCACTCACAGTTGTTGCTAGGTTATCTGTTTCCATGACCAGGTCCACCCATTTCTGTAGGGGATGCATAAGAATTTGCATTATCGGGACAGCCAAATGTTTGCACTCTTACAAAGCGAAATATTACCTCATTTTGCACAAAAAGATTTGGGTTTCATCCTCTGAAAAAAAAAAAAGGGAAATCTTTGGCCTTCAAACCAATTCACAGACAGGAAAAATATGTTTGGGCCTTCAGTCATTATGAAGCAAACAGAAATCATTATTTTGCCTTGACATTGTTTTGTTTGTTTGTTTGTTTCAGCAAAACCAGGAATTTTCCACATCAGTTTTTATTTTGACTATGAAGTGATTTCTTTTCAAGCAGTATTTCCAAAGGAATATTCCAACTGGCTTTAGCTGCTCACATTTTTGTCCAATAAAGAAAGGGAAAATGTCACTGCAAGACACAAAAGCTGTGGAGTCATCAGGATGAGCAATCATGAGGAGTGCATTTTACTTGGCTATTCCCAAAACTCTGTTCCTCAGTAAATAACAATGCTGAGTTCTTTTTCATCTACAGATCCCAAACAACATCTCTAAGAGAATCTTTTATCCTTAAAATAAAAATTCACTTCTTTCACATGCTTTTCAGAAAAAGGATATACATACACTTCACATGCAAAATTATTTCTAGCCACCCACACTAGCTTCAGTAACCACATATTCCAATTTCCATAACCCATTTTCTTCCCCACACTTTCTCCTCACTGAAGTGTCAAATCCTTCGTTGCACTGTAATCTCCTTTTCCATACAATTTCCTTTCAAGACCCTCATTCATTTCCAGGTGCTCTCAAATAAATAATCATTTCCCAAATTGATCACCAAAGCTAAAATCTGGGTTGCTGCTGCTGTCATTCTACACGTAGTTCACAGTCACACACACGTGCCCAAACATGAAGAAAACTGGGAAAAGTCTGGCACTAAAATAAGAAACTCGAGGGATTTAAGGACCTATAGTCTTGGATTTTATATATTCCTAAGGCGATGTTAATGCTTGAAGCAAAGGAGATTCACTCTATTTCACAACAAGAAGTAGTCAAGTTGCATGCTTCCACCTCACAATTTCAGCCTACCCAGAACACTGTATCTGACAGAGTCCTGACCATGCTCATCAGGGTAACTTAAATCCCCATTTTCCTGTCTCCCATGCTCATACTGGTTTCTGACATGCAGGTTGAGATACCTGGTACTGAAATCCATGTAACAAGTCATACAGAAAGACCACACCATCATATATTACAGCATACTCTACCAGAAACTGAATTATTCATTTTCTTGTTAACTTTTCTATCTCCATTCTTTAATGTAAACCAAGATGATGTAGAACTGCAGCCATATAAGTTGGTTTGGGAAGTTACAGAGGAGAATTGGAGGATAACAATTCCTGAAAGCAAAAACTGAAAAGGAGGATCCAGCCTTAATGGTAGCTGAACCCCCTTTAAAACAGTGGAGTTTTTCCAAAGTATCCTGGTCTGATGTAACTTTGCTACTGTTTGCTTGGTTTGACATCAAGATTAGACTCACCAGGTGCATTTGACAAGCCCATTCCAGATCTGCCTATATGTTCAGCCCAAGGGTACACTTACAGTATCAGGTGGTTGGCAAGATTTCATCACATTATTTTGGATGCCAAAAAAAAAGAACTCATTTTGTCACCATTAATGCAAAAATCCATTCATTTTGGTAGCATTTGCCCTAGAAAGAAATTAAACAGCACATTGTGAAGTTTATACACCTTATTTTGTCCTTTTGGAATGGCAGTTTTGCTTTTACTTCTCCTGACATGGACTTTCAAAATAAAATTGAATTATAATAGTTACAAAAGTTTGAAATTAAGACCAAACATTTTGTCTCATTTATCTGCCTTCCTGGAATTTCACTTACTTGGAAAGCATAGTTTTTCCTTTCCAGTTGGGAATGGAAAATCAGAGTTTCCTTGAAACAGAAGATCTCATCTCCACCCATACTATTTGCCATCAACTGTGCTTAAAAATGCTAGGAAAGGATTTTCAAATAATCAAAACCATATCAAAATTGCTCAAAGCTTCATCCACATGAAAATAGTATTGTGGTCACTGTGATCAAGCTAAGTCCCACACTGGAGCATGTGGATCTGAATGATAGGTCTTTCCCAGTGCCTTGCTCCATTAGAAGACCCCGAAAATCAGAAAGTAGCACCCAGCTTTCACAGGTAGGCACCAAAAGACTGATCACATCCAACAGTGGCAGAAGGGGATAGCCACTTTTGCAAATAGTATTGGTGGCCTTGAATGAAGGTTTGAACCAGAACCGTAAAGAACCTTACAAAGCAGAGTGGCTGGGTTGTCCTTGGATCAGGAGATACTGGCCCAGTTCTCCTTTTATGTGATGAAACTCTTCTTGTCTCAGAAGGACAGACTTCCAAAATTCACTTTTACTAGGATCCTGAAAGGAAAATTGCTAGATATATCACTTCTAAAACCAGGTAGGGTAGAAAGTTGGATTCATTGCACAAATAAGTCAATGAATTCACTGACACTGATAGGCTTCAGATCACACAGTGTCAACACTCTGCAGTTTCATTCTTCCCTTCACTCAGTCAGTAAGGGGTTGTCCTGCTAGATGACATATGTGGAATCTTTTTGTTTCCATCCCCAGATAATTACAAGGAAGACAGAAATTCTCCACTGGGAGAAGATTACTGAGTGCCTAAGTACACAGGGAACTGAGAGGGCTGTTACCACACCCAAAACAAATGAATCATGGGAGAACACTTTGAAGAACATCACATCCTATGAAATAAGAATCCCGCATTATTCTGGAGTGGTTTAGGACAAGGAAAAAGTACCTGTGACATCACCAGGCCTGTTGGGTACTTCCATACTGGGATTGTGCTGCCAAGTATTCCTGGAGCGGTGATTTAATTTTGGCTGTGTCACCGCTGCTATGTCAGCTGTGCTGCTGTGAACGCAGCTCTTGTGTCATTCCAGCTGGGCTGTTGCTGTCTTTCAAAATCCTCGTCACGTGTGACACCACCAATGGACAACTCACAAGGTAACACTCGCAATAATAAAGTCTAATTGCCCGTATGAGTAAGATCAATTATGCGTTGCTACAGGTAGCAGTTGTTACTGGGCCAAGTCCGGGGCTAACGAAACTAAATGGCAGCCCTAATAAAATGACCTTTCTGCAGACTCATACTAACCAGGTGTGTAAATGTTTGCCTGCTCCCAACTTTGGCAGAGCGGCTCGAAGAGGAAAGGCCACTGGTGGATACTTTGTCTGGGAGAATAGGGCTTTTTATCCTAGTGGGGATCCTCCTTATCCAGAGGAAAGATTATACTTCTGCACTCCACTACAGCAATTAAAACACTGATCAAACAGGATCCCTTGTCATGTGATGAATATAGAAATACTGAAGTTTGCCAGCTCCTTATTTAAGTGGGAGTTGCAGTAGTTCTCCTTTGGTAGTTCCAGTAGATGGAGCAGCTCCTATCCCATTGAGGGCTCCTGGGGCTCACTGCTGCATCTGTCTTCCTAGCGCTGGACTTTCCTCCAGAGCTTCACAAGCACACTGTGACATTCCCTAGGCCTCCAGCTGCATTTTGGAATAAAAATGAGGAACAAACAGGTAGCATTCATTCTGAAACACCAATATTCATTGAGTGGAGTATAAATTACAAACGGAGAAGTAGAACCAGCGGTAGGGAGAAAGCAGTTTGCTAATGAAACCAGAGAGAAGCAATGTAGATAGATGCACAGCCATCCAATAAAAGTCCCTTTTCATCTACTTAATATCTTTTTCCCTGCACGGACATGTGAAAACTTAACCACTGGCCATGCAGTAAGCTGATACTCACTTTTTAGCTCACACAAATCATCTGACATCATTCAGCTCCCTGGTGGGTGAAATAAAGCCAGAGTATGAATCCCACAGAGACAGAACCCCAAGAACCTATCCCATCAGCTCATACTGCAGCCGTCATCGATGCAGGGGTCTGGACCAGCCAGTCCAGCACTTAGCCAGGACCTGCTGTCCTCCCTCCATGCCACAACACAGCCTCCTGGGATCCCTGGGGAGAGACCTTCACCTTCCTTAGACTACAGAATAAGGACCATTTAATGACACATTGCATGTTGCCGTTCCCAGATGAGCTGATCTAAGTGTCTACATGCACAGCTCACAGGTAGTGCTATACACAGTGCAAGTTTGCTTTGCCTTCATTAATCCTTTCCAGCAGCAGATGGATTCCCAAGCAGCAGAAAACTGCCATCTCAAACATAGTTCTCTTCCAGATTCTCACTGTACTGGGAAAATTGATGGCAAAGAAAGAAGGAACAAGAAGCAACATCCAATATACACAGCACGTAACTGGGAAAGGTCTGAAAAGCACAGAAGTAAGAAGCTAAACCAATTAAAGAAATTACTGTAGACTTATAATAAGATACAGATCATCAACAAGATAATAGTGAAAATTTAACCGTCCAATGTACAAGAGGCAAATCAGAATGACTGCCATTGCAGTCACTCCTATGCAGCGTGTATAAGGATGGCTTGTTGCTCACCATGCTTCCTAGATAAATACGCAAACCTATTGAACTGATTCTGGGGTTAAAGGTGACTAGGTGAGGCAGGGTGCCCTGATTGAAAGTGACAATGACTGTCAAATGATCAATAATAACACAGGAAGAACCAGTCTTGACACAGTCAAGAGCTTATTACTGTCACAGACTGCTGGATTCTTCTTCTGCAGGCAGTGATTTCTCTGATTAGATTGGAGGGACGGTGGTTTTCCCCCTGGATAATTTCAAGATTATTTTCCCCGTCCCAGAATTTTAGGAGATTAAAATTCATGTACTTGGGAAAACTTCCAGAAGGTCTCTGGAGCTATAGGATGACAAATTCCCTCACTACTGCAGTGTGCTTTTGAACTGATCCTGAATGGTAGGACTTTTCTCTTGCTCTTTGCAAGTGCTCAAAGGAGCTCTTTCATAGGTGTAAATCAGGACAACTCACTGATTTCAGTTCCTAAGGAGAATTAGCTGTATCACCATTTTTATTCACTTGAAGATTTTAGGGCAAGGAAAATTGTTTTAAATGAGTCAGAGCAAAATCCATCATCCCTTTAGTGCTGTGCATACTTCTCTCTACTCTGTAATTTCACCTCTGGAAATTCCAGCAATGTCAATCAGAGTAAATTGAGAGTCCCAAGGAATAACAAAATTAAACAAATATTCAGTGCTACATCCAGCAGAACTTAGGAATGATTTAAAAACTAAAGTGGAACTTCTACAAAACCCTGAGGAAGTTTTACATTTTGTAGTGTCAGCAAAGCAGTAATAACTATTCTTCTCTCCACAGAAACTCACAAAGAGCTATAAACACCTACAATAAATCTAAGACTTGTGACCACTTCTTAAACTGAATGTGTTGGAGGGCTCCTGTTACAAACCCCAAGGTACTCTCAGTATTATTATGTTTTATTATACTACTTAAAAAAGCTTTAAAATTTATACACTGGAATGGGTATATTAACTTCCATAGTAGCTGTAATCCAGTGAAGAATTTACAAAAGAAAAGAACTTAATAAATTTATTTTATTATTTTATATATCAATAGAAAAGCCACTATTGATTCTGTGAGCCTTGATATTATGTGTTAGATTAAAAAGTTTGTGAAAGTGATTACCTGATTTTCTAGGAGTTGTAAGGAAAATGTTAGGTTCTTCTGTGGGAATGGATCACTGAAACAATAGCCACCTCCAGCCTAAACACAGCACATGCCATCACCCAAAAGAGAAGTAGGTCTAAAAGACAAAAGGGGTTTACTTGCTGTTCTTGTGTAAATGTGCATATTTTAAGCAGACAAACAGGGAGATCAAAGGGAACAGAAATGCAAAGGGTACAACTTGAAAAAACATCACCAGCATGGCAAGGTAGAAGAGAAAGAAGAAGCGTGAGGGAAAGGGCATGTGGCTCATAGACAAAAGCCACTGCCTGTTGTTGCCCAAGCCTTTCAAAGTTCAGAGAAAAAGGATTTTGTATATTGCTTAAAAGTAAGCACCCCTCTCTGAGAAAGGGACTGCATTCCTCCCTCGGTTTCTCTTTACAGGAGCCTGTTGTCAGCCAGCACGTGCCTGGAGATCCCCACGTTCAGACAGGTCCCCATGAAGTCAGTGTGTCCTCAGAGGCAGAAGAATTCATAGGCAAAGCTCAGACCATGAGGTCAAAGCATTGTCAGGCTCAGCATGATTCCTGCCTGTTCCCAGGGTGCTTGGTGTCAAACAGTCCCACTGAAAGCAACAGGTCTGCTCACGTTTGTACTCTTATTCACAGCTCCCTGAGATGTTGCATGCTCACATCCTAATTTTAAAAGCCAAAATAAAAATGCCATCAAAGTGGGGGTATGATTACAGAAGTGTAACGTGGAGGAGACAGTGGTGTAAGAAGGGAGCATCAGAGGAGTCCACTGAAGTGTTAGTACAAGCAGCTGTTGAAAACAATTAAGAAAACAGCATGCTGCAGCACGCTATTGCCATGCTGACAGGCAGAGAAAATTGGGGCTGCAGCATGGAGGAGAGAAGCTGTGTGGAGACCTCAGAGCAGCTTCCTGTGTCTGAAGGGGGCTTATAAGGATGCTGGGGAGGGAATCATCATCAGGGACTGTAGTGACACAATGAGGGATAATGC
Organism: Pezoporus occidentalis; assembly: GCF_034315485.1. NCBI lineage: Eukaryota > Metazoa > Chordata > Aves > Psittaciformes > Psittacidae > Pezoporus > Pezoporus occidentalis. Next base: position 11,298,270 of record NW_026914940.1, on the reverse strand, counting down.
ATTCAAGCTTAAACAGGAGAAGTTCAGGTTAGATATAAGGAAGAAGTTCTTTACTGTGAGGATGGTGAGGCACTGGAATGGGTTGCCCAAGGAAGCTGTGAATGCTTCATCCTTAGCAGTGTTCAAGCCCAAGCTGCACAGAGTCTTGGGCAACAGGTTCTAGTGTGAGATATCCCTGGCAGGGCGGTTGAAACCAGATGATCCTAAGGTCCTTTCCAACCCAAAGCATTCTGTGATTCTGTTATACTGTAAAACTCAAGTCCAATGGCAGTAACATTAAAGAAAATTTAATGTTTAAGTCAATTATTATTCATTAAATATTGAGACTGCAATAGAAACTGATTATGTTCACTGGATTATCAGTCTGGGGGCTCCACCACCACAGAATACCCCAATTCAAATAAATATCACAGTTCAAGAACCCGTTTGCAGACTGCACAGATTCACTCTCCCAGAGAGTCTTTGGGAGCCCAGGAGACAAAACAATGAAGCAGAAGCAATCCTGCCTAAGAAGCCTCCCAGCTCATCTTTCTGTGACCTATTTGTGAAAATTCCCCAAAGAAGAAAGCTCCACAAGCTCCCCAGGCAGCCTGTTTCACTGTTCTCACATGAGTGTTCCATCCAAACCAATTGCCATGGCAGGTTTTGCAGCATCCCTCATCAGCGGCAGTGTGTCATGACTCTGTTTAACATGGCTGTCGTATGAGACTTTATTTTTAATGTTATAAAAGTTAACATAAATTTTTTTAGGTGAAACTGCGTAAATATACTGATTGCATTAGCTTATACTCTACTACTTTTCATTTAAAAGTCATTTATTGGTATATCAATGCCAATAGCTGTTAATTTAGAAGGTTTATCTGAAAAGTAAGAGTTAATTTACCAACTTTTGTTACTTCTATCTCCTGGATGTGTTTTGTTGGAGTCACCATGAGGTCTCTCTTATAACCCATACCTTACTTCAAAGGGTTGTACGTACCAGTGTTACATCCCATGCAAACTACTGTGAATCAAATGCAGATGATATTGATCCTTTTGGTCTGCCCTTTGACTGCCAAAGTCAGACTACAGGCCCAGGTATAAGCCACATTTTCATATTAAGCTATACTTGTGGTATACAAGGAAGTTCAGTAGGCTGCTCAAAAACTGTCCTAGGGCTACTGTCCTGGATCAGAGCAGAGATCCATCTAGCTCATTATCCTGTGTTTTTTTAGCACAGTAAGTCCCATGTACTTCAGAAGAAACCTTTAAAAATATCACACAGTAGTCAGATAGGGATTGAACTGCATTAAATCTCAGTGTTAAACCTCATTTTTAAAGAATGGATTATCCCAAAAGAGCAGGATTTAGCGATAAACTTCTAAAACCTCAGAAAGAGAACAAAAATTAAAATAGTTTTAATGTAGAAACCAATTTAGTAGTGATGGATAAAAAGAGTATTAGTGGAAGTTAAGTAGGCTCCAGCTGTCATCTTTTCTGATCTCAGATTCAGATCCAAAGAAGCATTTTCGGTACTAACTGCTCTGTAGATACAGAAATCTCACTGAAATCATCAGGATCTTAGCACCCAAATGGAAGCCAGGCACAGCTTCGCTATACCAGTTCATGGAAGTCTTAAGTTCCACTTGGGCTTGGATAAATCCTGATGCAGAAAAGATTCATACAGGTACCTGATTTTAAACACCAGCTTTCCTAACCCCACTGCAGTTGGGCAGAGTCCAGTTCTGTATAATCATAGGATCCCAGAATCCTGTGGAGGATGGCTGAGGTTGGAAGGGACCTTTGGGGGTCATGTCTCCTACCTTCCTGCTCAAGAGATTCTACGTATAGTCCCTCTGTCTTCAGTGGGACCACTTCCCAGCAATAAAGCTAACTACTCATGCATACCTTTGCGCGTAAGAGCTTCCAGCAGATCCTAAGAGAGGATTTCTGTTCTTATTGTAAGGTGTTTAATTCCAAATCTTCACATTAAACAGAAAAATAGTCTCAACTGTGATAATTCAGAGTCTTTTTATGAGTCACCACCCAAGAATGACTGCAGGCATCTCTCCTGTGGAAAGGATATGTCAGCAACACTACACTGCACTGAGCTGTACTAGGCAAACAGACACTTTCTGAAGCAAGATCAGTGAAAGGATCTCATTCATACCTGTCCCTGAACACTAACCACCTATGACAAAGATTGGAAATTAGAGGTACCTAACTTTTGGGGTGGAATTCAGCTCCAGATTCACAGGCAGATACATTGCTGTCCACATGTGCACTAGTAGTACAAACTCACACTGCAGTCAGCTCCATTTTGTTGAACAAATACAACTGTCTCATGCTGTTTGATATGCTCCAGGTGATCCAGGAGATCTACAGAGGGCTGGATGACATGGCACTGCATCCATGAGATGCTCAGTTCCTCCTGAGCAATGTCAGAGGTTAAGCATAATCTCCCAGACTGATATCCCAGAACACCTTGAACTACTTTTATGCAGGCTGTCATGTTTGGTCACCTAACACAGGCATCTAGTGCTGCCTGGGATGGCTGTCTCCAGCTACAGTTCCAGAAGGGGACTTGTCTCCTTTAGGTCTTACACCATATCTGCCAGCCTATGCAAGTATGTCAAATGCACAGCATCTCAAATGGCACTTGATGCACATGTGTGGACAAATGATATCCCTCTATTGTTCACACCAACTACTTCAGATTGGCTCTTTGTGATGACATGAATCGCATGATGGACGTGTCTATTGCTATTTGTTGAGTATGAAGAGGCTCTAGATGATGAGCTCAGATGCAGATCTTAATGCTGTACACATCTTCAACTGATAAGGTGAGAAACACTCCAAGGAACCACACTTCCTCATATTAAGGGTTTTTTCCCTGGGGGATTTTATTCTTCCTGTAGAGAACCAAAAATGTTAATTTTTCAGAGGCTTGTTTAAGCTTTAATATTCTTAATCATAAAAAAGGTGTGAATACCTTACATTTAGCAGAATGTTTCTTACCTGTAAGGAATACAGCAGCTCATTCCAGCAGTGAAAGTTAAATTTTTCACAAAATACAGCATAAGAATTTACTAAATTAAGTTACAATCATGGGTGAAAGAAAGTTGGAATTATTAGATCCTTTAAACTGTAGAAATAGATTAGGGGATGAACATAAATAGAATTCTGTGCCTCCTCACAGCCTCTGCCAATGAATATATCCAATCAAAGTGAATACAAGTTTGATAGGATCAAGAAAAATGTTATGAGTGGGGTGGCTAATTATTGAATGGAAGGTTGGCAGTGGAACAAATAATGACATCTCATCACTAGCTCATCAAAGTGGGCATTTCAATGCTGAACTGAAATCTGTAAGTAAATAATTCCAAACACTTGAACAAATTCTGTATTCCAGGAAGTGAATTCCACGAAAGTACCTAGCACTTATTGCAAGACCCATGTTTGATGCTTTTTGTGAGTGGGAGAACAGTCCTTCAGTACTAAGAGTTTCACAAAAGCAGCTCACACTACACTTTCTTTTACTTACTTATGTAAGTTTGACATGGGTCTTTATGTACCACAAATGTGTCTGTTTATGTACTCCTAAGGGTCAAGAGATAATTACCAAGCAGAACAGCAAGTCAAGCATTGTTTTAAATGTCATGAATAACACTAATTTTACTGAGCAGAACAAAAAATAATGTGGAGAGATTCTTTAAAAATTTCTAAACCAGGAAGATAGAGAGTTATCACCAAATTAAGACAAACTCAATGCCCTGAAAATTCAGAATCAAATAATACCTTTGCTTCCAGATTCCATATCAGATTATAGTCCATGGATTTGACTAATGTATGGGAATAACAAAAGATTTCTCAGTACATAGAAACTTAATGCTTCTATCCGTGTTCTGATGGAAAAAGGGGAATTAATTTGGTTCCTCCTAGAGGACTGGATCTAATCCAGCTCCCTGTCATGGCAGCACATGCACAACCATGTTTAGCTAAGAGTATGAGTTGATTGATTCTATCAGCAACTGGGCACTGCTTAAAAGGACCCAAGAGCTACAGTGGACAATATCTGACTATGAGCCAGCAGTGTATTACCACAGGGGAAAAGAGCAAGCTGCATTATTAGTTATATCTGAAGCAGCAAGGTTCCAAATCAAGTGAAGACATTATCCCCCTCTACTGAGTATTGGATTGCTGGGTCTGGTTTGTGGCCTTCCAGTTGAACAGGCATAGAGCTTAAGGAACAAGATGTAGGAGGAGATGCTGAGGAAAACGAACTTGCTCAATTTGATCAAAAGGAGTCTAAGGGATGATCTAACACAGGTCAGCAGCTACCTGATGGGTAGTTACAAGGGTGACAAGCTTGGGAGGATCAGGTTGGACTGTGACGCACAGTAGGCAGCATGGGACAATGCTGTTGAGGTTGTAGCACCTCTGTCCTTGGAGGTTTTCAAGACTCAGACAGGCAAAGGCACAGCTGACCTGGACTAAAATAGGCCTGCTTTGAGGAGGTTTCACTGGAGACCTCCAGAACTTCATGCCTTCAACTTGACTGTTACCCTTTGTTTCAATGGTTGAACAGCCAGACCATTCTTCCATCCTGATCCTCTCCAGTTTAATGTTTGACTGGGGCCATGGTAATAGGAGCAGGGGCTGTAGTAGCTATGAAACAAAATCCTCACCGGATAGATCCAGGTTTCCTTCTGTACTGGGAAAGATGGTCACAACTCTCTTTGGATCAACAGCTTCCTTCCACTAGCATGTACAAAAATAAAAACAAAAAACAAAACCAACACAACCTTCTTAAGCTGTTCCTCTCGTTGGCTGTAAGTAATATGAGCTTGTAGCATTTGTGTTTGGTTCTTTTTCCAGGAAGAAAAGACAGGGGAGTGACTGGCAATAGAGAAACAGCTGTTCTGGCATCAGTGAGAAGGCATCATGTAGTTTCAGTCTTTTCAGCAAATTTGCCTTCCTAGGAAAGTGTACCCAGTGACAGCTTGAAATTATGTCTTTGAAAAGGAAAAGTAACTTTAAGTACGTGACATGAGGACAAGAACAATTAAATACTGTTCTTGCCTCATTCACACCCGCAAAGTGCTCACAGAAATACATTTCACTCTTTCCCCTTCCGCACGTGAAAATGCAGATGCATATTAAAGCACAGTACTCTCATGTGCCTGCTGCAGGACTCAGGACAGTGAGTAAAGGCAGTTTGCAGTGTTCAGAAAACCTTATACTTTAGGTATCTGGCCCTTCTCACTCAGCGCTCCCTTCATTGATACTCAGAAGTCAATAGAGAGGCACATAGTGTATGCAGAGCACCATTCAAAACTGTTAACAGTCTGCCCCTGTTATTTTGTAGGTGAATGGATTTCAGGCTTCAGGTGACAATAAAAATCACCCAAACCAGCTTGCAGCATCGTCAAAAAAAGCAGGAATCCCCTTGCTGTTCCTGCAGCATATCAGCTAATCCACGGTGGAGCTCTGTGGTAGCCCCCGCTTTCTTTTTAGTGTAGAAAGAGCAAGCGTCAGCAGCGCACAATTGCTAAAGAGTAGTGAGTGCTCTGTTCTTAATCTCCTCCACACGTCTGAAAAAGTAAACAAAAGCCAAGTAAAGAAAATGGGACACAGAGGACCATATTTTCAAAGTGCAGCTCTTAAACTGTCACCCATTACAAGCCACATGCACATTACACCCATTTATGTCATATTTGTGCTTGTAGACTGAAGGCCTCTGGTGCAATAACCGTTCATTTTACACCAGCAGAGCATTGACACCTGAGGTCAATGCAGGCCTATGAGGAGAAGAGGCAGATCTGCAAAAGCCAGTTTCACAAGCATTAAACCAGACCCCAGTGGTTATCAGACACGTTCCCCTTGTTGTATATGAGATGTTTGTCCATGCATTAGTAAAACAGTTCCTGCAGTTCAGGTGGGTCAGTAAGCTTTTCCCCTCCTGCAGCTATAGCACATGCAGTATGAAACAGGCAGCTGCAGTGGATAGGTGGGAAAGAAGTAAAATCACCTCTCCTGGTAGCAAACCATAGTCCTAACGTGAAGCTCCAGCAGCTGCTTCATAAGCTGTTGAGACTGAATTACCATCACTTGCAGCACAGTGTTTTACGGTAAAATGGCTTCAGTTTCAGGAATCTTTAGTACATCAGGCTGTAATTCATGGCAGTTCAGCTGCTGCTGCATGGATGGATGAGCCATGGTGGGAGTCATTCCAACTGTTTGAGAATAAGCTGGACACCAGAGGGGCCAGCTCTGCCCTATCCCAAAAGGACACGGTGAAACATCTTCCTACACAAATTCACATTTCAGACACAGAAAGTGACTGGGGAAAAGAAAAAACTCAGAGATTTAAATTAACAAACAGAGGAAAATAAGTAACAACCATAATCAGAGTTACCAGGTCTGTACATGTCCCAGATGGCAGAAGGCACAGCCTATCTGCATTAGAGGAAAAAGTACTTGGAGTACAGATATTTTAAGTTGAAATCTTAGACTATGGAAAGAACAGTCTTGGCCATATTTTGCCCATTAAGCTCAGTGAAGTACTCGGGGATAAGGAAATGAGTGAGAGAATCCCTGGCCAGATTCCACTTTGGCTTCTATCTACTGCAACCAACCTCACAGCTAATTCTTGTGCATCCCTCGCTCCATCAGAGCATTTTCTAAATAAGTTTAAGTACGTAATTACCCCATTCCCATTTAGGCATTAAACAAACACTCAAGTTTTGCTGGAGCAGGGCCCCTAATGAGTAAGAATACTCATGGTTATAGCAGTAGCCAACAAAATCAATTTGCAGCAGGGCCCCTCACATGAAGGACTCTTGCTCAGAGTGAGACCATGAGTGAAGGTTGCTCAGCTCTCAGGCACAATGGTGGGATTCAGTTCACCTATGGCAGATATTTTCAATACAGTTGTTGACATCTGCTTATCACCTTCAGCTCCTTTTATAGGAATTAGAGAGAGATAATGTGCTCTTGAACTGCTCTTCAACTGATCTCTCTAGAGGTCTGTCTAGGGAATTCTTTGTACAACATATTGAGTAGTATTCAGCTGATTATACAGGGGACAGCTCAGTGTAGACACAGTGTCTTTATGGGATGAACACTGCACCTACCTGTCCTGGCCCAGTAAAACTGGAGCTGCCATACTGCTTTCTGGGGAGCAACCTGAGCAAAAATCCCTGCCACTCAGTAAAAGCTACTCTGAAGCTCAAGAGAAGCCAGTGAGCTAATCCTGGCCCTACATGTGCAAGACAACTGCTCCACAAGAGGGCCCCAGGCAACAGCACGGCCTGGGAGACACCTCTGCCCCCTTGTACTGCCCACCCAGTGCTGAGATGGAGACCCCCCTACCCGTCTCCTTTTCCCAGCCCTTGACCCTGTGGCAGTCCCAGAAACTGCCTCTCAGTCTGATGAGAAATGATAAGGGAAAGGACATCCCAACAGCACTGAGCCTGTGATGGCAAAATTAGTGACTTGCTCCTGAGGACACCCACACTTCAAACTAGCCCATAAGAAAGGGTGCTCAATCAACAAGCAGCCTCACCCATTAGCTAGGATTCAGTGCCCAATCCAACACCAATGCCTTGAGAGATGCAAAAAACAGCCAAGAAAAGAAGTATTTAGCCATGGTTTTCCTACAGCACAAGGATTGCCTCTATGATTGCCAGGGCTCCAGGCTAGAGACAACAGAGCCAGACATGCATATCCAAAGCCTGAGTGGCAGCTTGACTGAAAGACATGACCCAACGGGAATTGCTTGGCAGTCCTAAACAGATATAACATTAACGTTGGCAATGTCGTGGGTTAAGTCCATCAAACTGTTGAGTTTCTGCTTTCAGGTGAGTTTATTCTACTCTAATTCTTGTGTTTACCTTTCTCTACTGAAGTTGCTTTATTCTGAGATGGTTTAACTTTCTTGCAGCTTCTGTCCCCAGGGTAAGACTTGGATCTCTTTGTATATGGTAATATGCCTATTGTAAAAGTCAAAGTGCAAACAGCTAAGGCAGAGAGTACTGCTCCTCTCTCCTCTTAATGCTGGAGAGCTGAGGTCCATAGAGACTAGCTAGCCAGTGTCATATGTTAAACTCTGTAGCAGCAGATATAACCCATTCCTCCTGAGCTTTACCCTCATGACATCCTAACTAGAGCATGGGTTCTACTCAGTTTGCAAGGTTTCATGGCTGCTAGTGAAAGAGATGAACCTCGTGGAACCTGTGGTGCCAGCTTGGGCTGTACTGGAGTTATGGTGCTTTAATCAGACATGGATATGGCTATGCTGTGTCCACTAGAAACTGGTTCCATCCTGGTTATAAGGCTTTTAGTCAAGTCGTGCTGAACACCCTCAATGCAGATTATTTAGTAGCTGCTGGGTTCAGATGTAATCTAGCTCAGAGGCTGTGGAGATGCTCTCCAAGAAGTTCAGGAAGCTTGTGCAGGGAAGCAGATACTGTGTTATCCTCAGGTTAGTGCAGATTTTACTCCTTATCCCAAATAGCTGCAAACAGAGGTGATGAAAGACTTCTGGAGAGCAAGTGCTCTGCTGACAACTTCCAGGTATCTCCCCAGTGAGCAGGGAGGCCCATATCGAGCATCAAGAGCACATGTGAACAGCTGCCATGGGAGGAAACCATTCAAGTTTTAAGGTTTGTTTTCAATTCTTTCCCCAAACTCAGCTCCATATGTTGCTACATTTTTCCAGCCTCTGAAAAGTGATTCATGTGGCATGTTGCCTAACATTGCACAAAGTGTGCCCATACGAGGCCTCACAAGTGTGGGAAGAGCTCTGCACTAAGGCAGGTCCCACCTCTGCACTAAGGCAGGTCCCACCTCTGCAAGGGCAGGCAGGGCTGCCATCACTGCCCATAATGCTCCTGCTCTTCTCCAGCTAAATCCCACAGAGCTCATGCATTTCCCAATCTGCAGCGCCCCATGGCAAACCCTGTTCAAAGTTCCTGTCCCTTCTGTAGCTCTGGTTGTGCTGTTGCATGCAGTTGAGGGAAGACACTGTAACTCTGGCAGCTAACTCTGCCCTCTTGGCCACAACTCTCCGGTGTCTTTGGCCCAGCACCATGCCTGATGCTCCCACATAGATCTCTTTGTCCAAGATTTACAGAGCAACACGATGTAAACAGCATCTTCCATCCGGAAATGTAATTGAAAACTCTCAATTGATTTTGTGCCAAGAAGATATACCATAAAACTCAAGCAAGCTATTAATGAGAAAGACATTGCAATAAAAACCTATATAAGTCTGCACATAAACATGAGTGAGCATTATGAGAGTGAGAGATGGACATGCAAACCCTGCATGCTGTTTACTAGGGGTGATTTTGCTAACGTTTGGAGGTCTGCTGTAATAACCCTTCACAAAAATACTGCAAGATTCTACTGTGTAATTATTCCATCTTGAATGTCATCATCTGTACTTTCTCCCAGAATACAAGTGGTCTGGATAAGTGGAGGGAATATCTGAGACTCGATTGCTTAGTACTACATTCAATTGCTTTTACAGTAGCATGAGTGTATGTTGAAGGTATGTCAGCTCCAGGGGAGGCAGGGAGACTGAATGAATTTGATCCCCACTAACATCACAGCCTAGAGGGTGGAGAGAATGCAGTGCAAAGCTGGCTGATGCTGTGCCTAAGTTAAACCATGCCTGAGTTAGCAAGCAAAAACCTAGTTTCTGCGGTGAGGTGGCAGGCACTCTGGACAAGGAGAGGGAAATGGATGTTGTACCCCTCGACTTTTGCAAGGCTTTTGGCGCAGTCTCCCATAGTGTCCTTATCATCAGACTAGTGCAACACAGGCTGGGTAAGAGGGCAATAAGCTGGATGGAAAATTGTCTGTGCCACCAGGCTGAAAGAGGTGTCATCAGGTGAAAGAGGTGTCACCAGCAATGCAAAGTCCATCTGGAAGCCAGGAACTGGCAGCATCCCCCAGACCAGTCCTAGGACCAGTGCTGCTTCTTGTCTCCCCTAATGGCCTGTGTGACCGAACTGAGCACAAACTCCAAAGGCTGTGGACACCATAGCAGGCAGTCAGATACACTGGAGGGTGGTATGATGTCCAGAGGGACCTAGAGAGGCTAGAAATTTGGTCTGGCCTGTGGGACTTGAAGGAAAGGGGCTTTCTCATCTCATCTTTTCTCAGCCTTTCAATGGGAAATGGCTGAAAATGATGTAGTTCTGCAGATTAACTGGACACCTTACAACGGTCTTACAGAGAAATCCAGGCACAGTTTAGGAACATTAAATGGGTGCCAAGAACAAATTGTATGGACAATCACAGCTCTCAAATGTCCCTGTATTTCATAGGATCATAAAATCAGCTAGGTTAGAAAGACCTTTAAGATCAAGTCCAACTTTTACCCCAGGAGGCCACCACTAAACCATGTCACTAAGGACCTTATCTACATGGTTCTTGAACACTTCCAGGGATGGACAACACTTTCCCCTGGGCAGCCTGTTCCAATGCCTGACCACCCTTTCAGTAATGAAATTTTTCCTAATATCCAATCTAAATCTCCCCTGGGGTAGTTTGAGGCCACCTCTTATCCTATGGCTTGTTACTTGGGAAAAGAGATCAGCCACCTCCTCTATCCATCTTCCTTTCAGGTAATTGTTCTACTATGTTCTCCTGCCCTTGTTGAATACTTTGAGAAAGAAGCTCTGAGAGGATAATAACTGCAAGAATCACCCAATGTATTTCACTACAAGGCTGCATTGATAATGTTTTAGTGAAACATCCAAACCTGCTTAAATCAGCTGCTTCACTGTGTGGGTAAGACAAGTTGCAACCTAAGCGAAGAGCTAGCAGAGACATCCATCGAGTGCCCTCGCCAGACATACTGCATAGCTCTATCCACCAGCTGTCAATCTCTGCCTTAGAAACTGATAAAGGTTCACAGCCCCTCACTCCTCCGGACAGGTAGGACCTATGTAATCCCTGGCTCCAGGGCCTGGTGGCACAGCAGTTTCAGAAGCAGCAGTGGCAGCCCGGGATGGCACCCCTCTTGTCTGCAATCCCCACTACAGAGAGAAGACGTTCAGGTAGCAAGAAGCTAAGAGTGATTTGCCCCAAACATGTAAGATAAGGTTATTTTCAGAGCCTTGTTCTCCAAAGTCCTGTCCCAACACTTTATCTTCACAGTTAAGCTGCAAAGGAAGCTAAAAAGCCACTAAATCTTCACCAGCATTACCCCTACACCACCATGACTGTGACATACCTGTAAAAAGAGTATTGTCCTTTAATAAGCATATCTTGACCAATTAAAAATACTTGTCTCTGAGAAGCATCTTCTAAACAGGTATTTTTAAATGCCTCCTAGAGGGATGTGCTCAAGCTATAGTATGATATGAAAGTTTATAGAGGTATAAACAAAGAAGATATAAGATCCATCCCTCAAATTCAAGCAGCAAAAGACAGCTGAGTTGGCCACTGTGTACAGCTCACAGAAGCCAGAATTTCACCCTCAGGGAAGTGACCCTCTGCTTAGTGACCATTCTGGCTCACAGAAGCCAGAATTTCACCCTCTGCTTAGTGACCATATACTCTGGGAAACATGCACTGAAAAGTCCAAGTCAAAGATCAGCTATTTTGGAACTGTTAAAGTGAAAAGTAATGCTTTATTATAGGAAAAGTCCTAGGAGACTTCCTCACATACATTCATAACTCAGAGCAGCTACAAGGAGGTTATTCAAATTTTCCATCCTCACATTAAGCGTAGCAGCACCTGTAGTCCCAGCAAAAAGGAAAACCAGATCGCGGCAGGCACTGTGCACGCACTCAGTAAAGGAGAGAGTCTGTTTTCTGGGAGTTTACAATAAAGCAGATAACAGAAATAAATAGATCAGCTTTGAAACAGAAAGCAGCATGGAAAGCATCAGGTGAAATTATAATGCTCTGAGTAAGCTGCGAATGTGTGGAAATTGCTTTCTAACTGACACTTTTCTCAAACCCAAAGCACACTGCTTGTCTCCAAGCAGGCAGAGCAGTATCTCAAAAACCTCCAGTAGATTCAGCACAAGCTTGACAGCTACCAATTAGCCCAACCATTAACTGAACAGTTCAGGGAAGAAGAAAGAGCCAGAGCATCATGATCCTCATTGATATTGTGCTGATTAAAGTCTTTCTGTAAATCATGTCTGGGTCACCTGTGTCAGTGTTCTTGTCTGTTGTTTAAAGCTTCTTTGTTGGTTTTGAATTCTAACAGAAAAAATATTCTTATTACCTTAGCATTTTTAAACAATAAATATTCCTTTCTCTGTAACACAAATAAAGGTCTCCAACTCTCGCATAACATCGAAACAAAGCAGGTTTGGAGAACAGAAGCCTGGCTTTACGCCATTTGCTCTACTAAGATGAGGCTTGCATTCACCTTCTGAGGTCAATGAGAGCCCTCTGATGGGTCTCACTGCACAAAGCTTTATAAAGCAATGGTGTCTTCAACCTTAGTTTTGATAAATCTGTACTCCTGAGTCCTGGGTTCACTTTTTGTCACACTGGTTTCTACATCCACATGCAAAGCCTTGCACGTAAGTTCTCCAGCTCATGAACAGCAATTACAAAGACCTGGCAGCAGACTGCACTTGTACTTTCAGCAGGGGAAGGTATATTATAAGAAAGGAGGGAGAGAAGAAGAGGGAGTAATTCACATTCCTCTGTTTTATTTTTTAGAACTACAGAAAAGAGAGGAAGAGATGAAACTTGAAAGGAAAAGGATCCATTTCAGTAGAAGAGAATATTTCTCAGAGGAAGAGTAGAGGTACTCAGAACAGCAGAAGGGAGTGAAAAGAAGGCATGCATCATAGAGGACTAGGGTGCATCTTTTCAGCTAAATGCCCATCACACCACAGGTCTGCAAAGTGGCACACAGTGCACTGCAGAGCATGTCCTGGGCATTCCCCACAGGTACCAGCTGGGTCTCCCACCATCAGTTCCAAGAGCATCCCAACAGTAGAGTCAACACACTTATTCAGAGCCTCTTGTCAATTCAAGTCCCACAAGATGAGTATAACATGCTCCAGGATGGCTCATCAAGGTGGTGGATGCAATACTGCCAGCTTGGGAGTAGCCCATAAAATGCAGGAGAGGTGTTAGGATCTTAGGGATTAGCATCCATGACATTATTTCTAGAGGTGCTACAAGTTTACCACCATCACCAGATTTCAAAGGGAACTGACAGCTCGAAGTGCTTTCTGAAAAACGCAATATAGGATTTTAATATGCTTTTCCTGATTCAGAGCACGTGAGGATCTCTCATCATTACATGGATGGGGAAGGGATTGTTACTTTTGCAGTGTTTTGGCAGAAAAACAGAAAACTAGATTAAAAGATATAAATCAAGATTTTACCACAAAAGAAAGTCTTCAGCACAACCCCCCCAAAAACTGTATCATTTTAGAGAAGTTGGTCACTAGGAAAGGGCATTGTTTTCTTTCTTTCTTTTTTTAAGCACATTAAAAATGGATGAAAATGAGCACAGAGCCCTCCAGCAGCTCCCAGCCTGCCTACCCTCTGGGGTTCAATTGGAAAAATGTGCTTGGAAAACATCTACAAAAATGTTGGCAACTGTGTATCAGCTTTTCCCCAAAAGACCTAACGGGCTTTTATTATCCAAACAGATCAGATGGCTTGGAAAATCCACATCTGTACCAAGCTGCCGAATGGGAAATGAGATCAAAATGTGAAACTAAGAACTTCCGATAGCTCCTTCATAAGTGACATTAAAACCAGACAAAGGAGAAGGATTTTTGGCTGCTCTGTTCCCCCAAGTTCCCCTAGCTGCTGAAGCCCCAGCAGAAGGAGGCTGCTCATGATGGAGCAAGCTCCTGATGGGGCCAGCGAGACCCTTCCCAGATGAGTACACAGGAGAGGAATGAAGAGCTTCCAGCCTTTGTGATGGTCTCAGCTGCCACCATTATGCTCAAACAGACGAATTAATTCTTGCAGCCCAGAGAGAGAGGAAAATATCAACAAAAGCACTTTCCACTAGTGGTTTTTAAACCAGAAATAATACCTTTAATATACAGCCTGGTTTTACCAATTTAGAGATTCCTTCTTTAACTACAACATCAGGGCTCATTAGAAGGAATGTTAAGATTAAACTCAGCACACAAGTTTCTATGCTTATAGTCTTTTTGTCTTCCCCCCTCTGGACATTACAAAAAAGATTGCACACTTTCTTTTTGCTCTCGCAGTGACTGCTGTTGTTATTATTTTCCACCCTTTCTGGTGGATGCTGCCAGTTGAATGTGGAAAGACACCCGAATGGATAAAATCAACAGGAGAAAAGGAGTGAAGGTCACCTTGTGTCACTTAAAGTTGCTAAGACTAGCTCATTTGAACTCCTAAGGCGGTGGGAGATGTGGTGTTTGGAGGTAAACCCAGTTTTTTCTTCAGTGATATGGTTCATTCACTAGAATAAAGTTTCCACCAGGATGAATTTGAGGTTAGCCATAGTCTCCCTAGTTTCTGTTGTTGGGTTAAACACAGAGTGCTCACTGCAAACCTGTATTTTTCCTCAGCACTCAAGAAGGCAGGTCCTAACTCAACCTGAATCCCCAGAAATATAACCAGAGAGATGATTTTTGGAATACAAAAATGCATTAGACACATGGAGGCCAGAACTATAAAAAACAATATGAAGTGGGAGGATTTTTTTGTGTGTGTGTGAACAACTGACTATTCAGATGAAAAAGCCTCATTAAAGGAATACAAAACTAACCAGATTCACATAATTATTCAGCTCTACGAAAGCCAAAACAGTCCTGAGATAAGCTTTCTGTATAGTTGTTCTTTGATATGAAGCTGTGATAAAGCACTTGGTCTGAATCATCACTTTATTCCCAGAGCCAGATAGTGGGACATACCGTTGCACAAATATTTATCTTCACCCACTTATCAGCAGCAAAGCCAATAAATGCTTGATGCTTTCTCCATCCCCCTCTCCTGGAGTCTGGGTATTTCAGGGAATGTTAATAGCAACCGGTGGGCTTGTAGCCCAGCTATAGAAATGGTACAAATGTCATGTTTATACTTCACCCCAGGGCTGGGGGATGCTTTGGCAAAGAGGAAATGTCTTGTAGGTGTAAAACTTGTCTACTAAATCCAGGCAGACACATCCAAACTACATTGTGGAGATGACAACATCTAATCAAGCTGGACTTGAACCTCTCTCTGGGCTGAAGCTACACAAGGCTCCCTAGCCTTATCCATCCCCTTAGTGATCTAAGGGTGCATCAGCCTACAAATTGTACTCATGTGCTTTACACAGACTTTCACATGACCTCAGTGCTGTTGTTACATGACTTCTGGGTGTGTAAGCTCAGAGTATAGCCAGTGCACAGTCATTTTATCCCAGAATTAGCTCCTGTCCCACTGGAGTCCATGAGATATTTGCAATTTTGCTTCACTAGGACCAGTATTTCAGGTGAAGTACTTATGAAAGTAGGCAAAGAAGCTTTAAACAGCAGGCAAGAAGATTGTTACAGGCAATCTAGACATGGTTTACAGAAAGACTTTAATCAGCACAATATCAATGAGGATCATGATGCTCTGGCTCTCAGCCTCAAAGCTGAGAACCTAGTAGGTGTAAACAATCAGGACTGGGAAAGAGTACTGCTCAAAGGGAAGGGAAAGACTCTCCTTAAACCTCTCACACACATCCATGCTCAGAAAACATTTCTTCTAACCCTGGCACACACCACTAACTAAACCAACAGGACATTCCCTCCTAACCATCCTGTTGTTTCTTCTCTTCAGCATCTGCTCTATCATCTTTCAACTTCCCTCCAGCAATTAATTCACAAAAGTCCTGGATGAGCTTAAATGTTTCAACTGTCAAAATTTAGATGAAATTCAGGACCACCTTCTCAGCCTGCAAGACCCACTGCTGCACTCTCGGCATTTTCCCTGTCCATATTGTGCCAGATGGAGGAAACCAGGAGTCTCACCGCTGCCTGCATTTCTTACCAGCTAGTTCACTGCAGGCTTTTTTCTGTAATTTGAGTTTTTCATCATGGTTTGTTACCTAAAGTGCAGTCTTACACTAACATGATCGCAAAGGTTTCAAGTGATAGTGACTCAATGCATGGCTGGTTAGAGAGAGCTTGCATCCACCCTCAACCTGCTGAGTCAGTATTATTGCATCCTGAAGAAGCCCCTTCCAGAACTCAGCTCTGCTTTCAGCTGGGGCTTTGGGTCTTCTCATAAGTCAACTATTTCTCCATGTACGATCTGCTGGGACCACAGATGAAGGTGGACTGGCTGCATTAGGCATCTGTTTTCCATTGCAATCAAGCTGTTTTGCAATCACTTGTCTCTACTGCTGAAGCATTAGTGTTTTACCATCGGCTTCAATGGGAATCGCTCTGCCAGAGCAGCAGATGAGGCAGTCACCACCCTGCCCCCTTTTTTTCTATTTTTTTAACTTTACAGTACACACAAATATTAACATATCATCCTGATAAAGCCTTGTTTACTGGCACAACGCCAGCCCCCCTGCAGTGCCTCCTGCTTGGCAGCCTAATCTCCTCAAGTTTGAGGGATGCAGGCCAAATCTCTTAGCAACATTAAATCTCATTCAATTAACTTTGTTGGGGAAAAGTTATTTTTTTACCACCGTTTGCCAGTCTGCCCTATATAATATGCTGTCCAGCAGGTAGGCTATTCAGCCTTTAAATATGGCAAGACATAGCATGCTCCAGTGCAGGAGCTTGGCTGGTCTGGATGTCCTGAGCTCCAAAATAACCAATTAGTCAAAAGTCACACCAAGTCGTACCATAGAATCACAGACTGGTTTGTGATGGAAGGAATCATAAAGATCATCTGGTTCCAGCCCCAGTGCCATGGGCAGGGACACCTTCCACCAGACCAGGCTGCTCTGAGCTCCATCCAACTTGGCCTTGGCTGGGCCATCCACAACTTCTCTTGGCAACCTGCTCCAGTGTCTCGCCACCCTCACAATAAAGAATTTCTTCCTAATGTCTAACCTAAATTTAAACTCTTTCAGTTTAAAGCCATTCCCCCTTGTTCTGTCACTACACATCCTTGTAAAAAGTCTCTCCCCAGCTTTCTTGTAGGCCCCTTTAGGTACTGGAAGGCTTCTCAGAAAGGCCCACAGTGGCAAAAGGTCCAAGCCATTGCCTTCTGTTGGGTTTTAATGCCTTCTGTTGGTGCCACTTGTGGTCTACACACAGCAGAGACACCTGCTCCAAGCATCATCACTCACTCTTTGGATTCCTATGTCATGCCTGTCTTGAGAGACACTGGTGCAGCAACCACCAAAGACACGTACCAACGCAGCATGGCCCTGAATCCGGGCCCATCAAGTATGCTGCCCACACTAAGCGTATAAATATATGTCTCCATCTGGAACTGCTCTATAATAAAAGGACATTATTGCCCCCATGGGGATTTTCTTTGTACCTGTAACAAAGCAGGGAAGTGTATGAGGATGTCTTCTAGGTCCCCAAAGAAGAAAATAAAACTGCTGCTGAGCTCAACTAGAAGATGCTGGGTGCTGTACCCTCCGGGAACTGGGGGGTTAACACTGTAGGCCTTTCCTGTATGTGCTTTTACACAGTACTTACACTTAGTTGCAACACATTAATCTTTAACTACACATATACGACATTAAGGGGAAATTAGTTTAGTCCAAATTCATTTTCTTTCCAGAACTAGTCAAAATCAACTAAAGAGACAGTAATTTGTTTTCACCACACAGCAGGTGGCATTATATCCTTCATTAAATCATCCACATATGACTAATATTAATCTTCATTTGTATCACTATCCATCAAATTCAGTATCCATCACACCATCCTTAGCATACCATTTATTTTTAAATGTATTTCATTAATGTGTTAAGACATCAGCAAAAGCAGTGAGTAGGAGCTGGACAGGGAGCAATGCTTTTCCCACATCCCCTCCAGACAGTAGATCCCAGCACTTTCCTGAAGCATTACAGCATTAAGGAAATCATTAATAAAATCTACAAACTGTTGGAAATAAATTCAATAGGTTGGGAAAGAGGGATCCCTAACCTTCATATTCTTTAATACTGAAAAGAATGGTTCTGAAACCAGATGGGCATTTCTAGTTCACAGCCAGCAAAATGCATGTCCATGTCTTTATAAATATATACGCCTTTCTCAGTTACCCTGCTGGTGTGTTCTCTCCCTGCCTTTTTCAAGCCTCATCCCTGTATTGCCACCCGCCTATTGCAACTTCCAGCTCCCCTCCTGTCTACTCAGCCCTGGATGAAACACAGTTATTGGCAGCATGACGTTAAATTTAATTTGTGTCTTGTAATGTAAACGTACCCAGAGGTTGAAAAAACAGACACATGTTTTTTATAAATCAAATTTTATGTACAGCATCATTTTTTCCCCCAGACACTCTCAGAGTGCAGGAAAATCAGTATTTTACAGACAGCACATGAGCTGAGTTTAACAATCTCTGTTGAAAAATGTCACCATAAATTTGTCACTGAAACAGAGTGACATTTAAGGTGGCTACTGTGACAAAATATTTTGCACTGAGAGAGCTCCATTTCTGTGATTTTCAAGATCAGAAAAAAAAAACATTTCCCTTTAGTTACAGTAAATACACATAACCTAACCTGTAATTTAGCATGTTCTCCTACAGGTAGCTCTGCAAATCCAGCTTTCCAAAACTTACAGGAGTTATTACTAGCATGGCCTTGCAGCAAAACAAAATCCTGGAGCTACCCCAGCATGCAGGTGAAATCTATGCACTGAGGACCTAAGGGCAGATCTCTTACTAAGAAGATGATAGGGACCCTTGGCTGAGCCCTGGTTGGATAAAGACTCCAGTTTGTCTCTGTGAAAGCAGGAAAATTCCTACTGCCACTGCTGAGATCCAGGCCAGTCTTACAAACATTTACCATGACAGGTAGTGACCCAGCCTGAGCCTTTCTGCTGGAGCCAGAGAAGGGTGAACAATGGGTGGCATAGCTAAACCAATGGGTTTATATTCAGGGAAACTGAACATGGGTTCCTTGTGTCAAGTCAGCAAACATCACAACAGCCCCAGCGCTGGCACTGATTTTTATGAATGCTTGGCCATAGTCTTATGAATGCTTGGCCATAGCCAAAGCCACTGAAGAACTTGATCTCCAGTTTCCCCAAGCCCCCAGTTTCCCACCAGTAAATTAGAATAACCAAAGGGGCTGATAATATGGGTGTGCTGTAAAGCTTATGAAGTTAATCTTCTAAGCACCATGACACCATGGTATGGATGGAGCTACAGAAGTACTGCACAGCAGACACCAGTAAACTGATTGCATTCACCTTCAGAAAAGAGATTTTAATATTCTCACATTAAACCTGCCCAGGGTAAACATGTTTCTATCCTCCTGCTGTTAAAATATTTTGCTGTAAGCGCAACATTTGACCTGTTTCTCTTGAATCTTCCTAGATTACGGTCATGCCATTTGCACTTCAATAGTTTGGGGGCTGCACTGCATTTTGTGGGGTTGGAAAGTAGCTCAGCTGTAAAAACTTTCTGGAGGCTGTAAAATGGCATAAAAAGACTAAGCTATGCAGTATTTTTAAAGCCAGTTTTGGAGGGAGAAAGTAACTTACTTGATTTCTTCCCCACATACGCATCACCTTTTTCTTTTGAGTCTAAAAACTCATGGAGGTCTTCAAGGTTGTCTCTCTAAAATGGCTTAAATACAAAGCTGCAGCAACCATTTGCCAGCTTTCTTACTTGACAGGTAAAGCAGAGGGTCCTCAATGCAAAATGAAGTGGCCTGATTAGTAATGTACTGGGGCTATATGATTATATATGTTCGAAAAGGGACAGGAGAGGAACAGATGTGTGAGGTCTGTAAGTCTTATGCATCAGCTCCACCATAAGGGACAGAGGAACCTATAGCAGCTAAAGGCTGCATGCTCTTTTATCACCATACGGACATTGGCCAAGCAGACCCACTGTGGTCCCTTATACCTTACCATCATATAAAAGTCTTGATACCTGGAAGTCTAATTCTATGAAGGTCTAATACTTGTCCTCTGCACAGTGTGCCACCTGAGGAACTGCATCAGTTTTCCCAGATTCTCTCCTCCCCTTCCCAAAACACCTCTCAGATTCGTTATATCATTTAATAGGCACGTATTGTTTAAGTCCTCATAAAGAACACCATTTCTGTTCAGCAGCAAATAACATAGTCAAACTAGGCTCCCTGTTAACTCTCCCCAGAGAGGTGACAAATTGTACCACTAGTCCGCTTAAAATTGCCAAATAAGCCCATCAGTTCCATTTGCATCCCCAGGCTAAAGATGCTATATTCTAATGTAAGGGACAGATAAAGACATTCTGAAATACATACTAAAGTACATATAAATATACAAGCTGTCTCAGTGAATTAGTTACACGTGCGAAGAGCTCCCTGAAAGAGCAGGCTCGGTTTGATGGTTAAAATCTCATCCAAAATCCACAGGAATCACAAAAAAAAAAAAAAAAAAAAAAAAAAGAAAGAAAGAAAGAAAAAATCCCCTACTTTGAACCAGAGGCTTTGAACCAGGTCTTTGGCTAATTGGAAATGGATAACACTGGGTATGACACCTGCTGGGTGGTCTTTGGTCACTAATCCCCTCCAGTTGTCCACAAAGACTTGCAACAGTTGTCACCCTTCAAGCCAGGCTCAGCAGGGAATTGTGACAGGAATGCTTCCCAAAGCCAAGCCACTCACCCCCAACCCTGTTATCTTCTGGATGGGGTCTGGGCTAAGTCACCAGAGAGCACAGTTGAGATATGCATTGCCACCGGCCATACAGTACCTTCCTCCAAACAGGAAAAAGAGAGTTTGGTCTCCAGCACTTTCAATCTACAGATACTCAGGGGGGATGGAAGGAAAAAGGTCTTAAAAATTCCAAGGATTTCCACTGAAGAAGTACCATAAACTGGTAGGAAAGACTTCTTAAAGAAAGCAATTTTCTCTAAGGAGAAAAATACTTGATTTCTCCATGGATGCCCCCAGCCCTAGCAGTGAAGTCCTGTAAAAAGCTCCAGGGAGGACTTTAGCTTGTCTGCTCCAGAGCAAATCCCATCAGCTTGTAGCAGAGATCCCACTTTTGTTAACACAGAAGCTGCTTTTCATTCCTCCTGCCAAAGCAGCCTGGCCTGCCTGGTCCCGCAGTGAGGTCATAACTCAGGGTTGATCACATCACAGCACGTTGCCATGGCGATGCTTGAACTGTCACAAAGGATGTGCGCTGTGATTTCACAGCAGATGGGCTGTGAGGGAGGAAGCCCTCATTTAAATTTTAAAAATTGCTTTAGTAATTAGCAAGAGCAATAGAAAAAGACATTAAAAAGAAAAGAAAAATCCCCAAACCGCCACTCTCAACAAAGGTTACACATCCACATGGGATCTGCAGGTTGTCCGCAGGAGAGGACAGCCAAGCTACTGCTCCAAGTTCACCCAGCTCTTGGGATCAATGATGGATCCATAAAAGTCTGGAGCCTTCCCGGCTGCAGGAGGCCTGATGCAGTGGTGGGCAATGGAAGCCCCCTGCACATCAGTGCATTTCAAAGCACAGTGCTGGGCCAGCCGCCCTTCACAAGGACCTGTTAGGAATGGCAGAGGGCAGGCAGAGGGTGCCGCAGGCTTTATTAACACACAAACTGCTTAGCAGAAAGGGAGGTGTAGTGGCCTGGCTTCAGATGTTTTTAGCAAGGAGCTAGCTTAGGTACTTCTATGGCCCCTCTAAATACAGCACATGAGGAGCCCAGAGTCACACTGGTGTGCCTGCACTTGCGTTCTGTCAGGGACATGGTGAAGTGTTACCCCTCAAAGGTGAGAGTGAAACCCCTTGGCCCCCTAATTCTCAGCACTGACCTTTCACAGCGGCCTTGCCCTACATCCTCAGCATCTCTCTTGCAGAACAATAGCCCAGTCACACCTACTGCCCCTGAACTGGGGAACTGAGATCAACAGCAAACAACAGAAGCAGAGCTTATTGTGTCAAGCTTTACAGATAGCCATGGTGCAGCCCTGCTCCCTCCTCAGGCTTCTCCATCCCTGGCAGTGACCTTGAGGAAGAAAAGCCCCAGGTCCCCATCCCCATGGCCACCATGGCTGTTGCAGAGACACCAGCGTCCCCCGGCTCTCTGAAGCAGCTCTCTTCCACTTCACAGCAGCTCAGCAACCTCAAGGCAGAATTAGAACTCTTTCCACTCTGCCTGCAGCAGTCAATGCACATGGTGTTTCAGGGACCTTGGGCTGAGTCCTCATATTTAATGGGGAGAGCAGACTTCAATGCAGCATGTTCCTCGTTTGTTCAGTGACTAACTGTTGATCTCTCTAAGAATAAGCCAGATGGTTCCCGTGATAAGTGATCAGCTCTCCTGGAGTTTTTGAAACAGAAAAAGACAGATGCCTGCATGCCTCTTGCCAGGACCCATCTTAAGCTCAGGCAATGAGTGCAAATGCTTAGGAAAGTTGCGCTAAGGGTATTCACTCCATCCAGGCTTAACAACTAATCTCCCCCATCAGTCCTGCATCCTGAAGGGGAGGCATCCTGCCTTCTCACAGCTTCCCCCAGCTTAAGGGCACTACAAATCATAAGATCAGCCTTATAATTGGATCAGACTTTGATATTGCTTTGCTCTTCTGTGCATTTATACTAACATCTCATTTTGCAGACAGCACATCTGATCAGTCCTTATTACCTGAGCTCGCATTTGCACACCCCAGTGATTGAGAGCACTGGTGGGGTCGACAATGAGCTTTAGCAAAAGAGAAAGCTTGATCTGGGAAGTTGGGTTTTTGGGGGTGAAAAAAAACAAAACACACAATTTGGGGACTGAGTGGCAAACACACACATCTAAAGAGCTTTGTTTCTCTGCCACAACACATGCTGACCACCAACCAAGCACTGCTTCCCGCCCTCAGCTAAGAGATCAAGATCTCCACAGAAGAGGGAAAAAAAGGTAGCAGTGTTCATGTGCTGACTTCTTTTTATTTAGTTTTTCACCTTAATTTCTACTGATGCCTGTATCGAAGGCCTAATGCTACCTGAACTGTCACTAACAGCACCAAATGAGAGCTGGGGAATCACCATACCTGTGCAGGGTGGGAAGAATGGGGTGAAAGAGGAGTTAGAAGCAAGCTGTAAAAATTGGCAATTGAGACTGGTTTTGGTTTTTCCCCAAACCTGTCTCTGCCTGACAGCCTTGGGCTGGTTCACCTCACCCAGGAGAAGTAAACACGTCCTGAAGCTCACAGCCCACCCATTTGCTGATGCAACCTGTAGGCAAAACTCCACTTGATCTCACAGTGTTAGGCCAGGATAAACACGAACAATATGCAGCCGCACACTCAACAGAAAGTGACTCTCCAGTTCTTCTATTTACGTACCTCTGTTTTGGCTCTTAAAGGATGAACATTCCCTTTGAGGATATTTAACTCAGTCTTTTCAGATCGACATTCAGAACTGCACCTCCAAGAGAAAGAATTAGATCTGTAATGCTGACTCAGCCTGCAATTTCACAGGATTAAACAGTCAGAAAGAAACCATTAAGCTGAAGAAGACTGAGACATATGTGACAGTACATATGTCAGACACTCACCTCCTCACCATAAAATATATATACACACATGTATCAGTAACATATATCAGTACACAGTTCATTATCTCTGACCAAGGTATTATTTCACAGGCAAGCTAGCAACTTCCTCGAAGGGCTTTATGGAGCAGATGTCACTTTAAATCTAGAGAAAGTGTGTCGAGGAAATGGAGAGGGCACTAGATTTAAAGCAAGCAAGTGCTCTGCCCTCACTTTCCTGGGGAATTGCGCACTCATGTCCACTGTGCTTTGTAATCAGTGTGGCTTCCATTTGTGTTCTTAATGAAAAAGAGAGGCTTTATGCAAAAGAAATCTAAATTTGCAAATTTCCTTTTTGCATCTCCTTCTGTAAAAGCAGTTTCCATTTTGTTGTGTTACCCTGCATCATTTTAATGTTAGGTTTCTATAGATGAGTTACATACCAAGACTCGGCAAGATTATTCACCTTGCATTTATCACTGGTACTTCTTTTTTTTTTAGAGGGGCAGACATGATTTCCTAAGGAATCAAGGCTTTTGTAATTATAAACTCTTATCATAACACAGTTCTCTCATCCCTCAGTAAACTTTTTGATCCTTTCACTTCAATTAAATGTAACAGAATTGGAGCTGATTAACCACAAGCTTCCTAAAAGACAGCACCTGGGTGGAGATGCCACACAGCCGCCTGGTCCCACTGCTAAAGGAATTTGATGACCAGGTCGAAAAACATTCACAGAACAGATTCCTGTGTGCCATATTTTGCACTCGATGTGGGAAAATGCGAAGTCACAGACAAGCAGGTATCCTTAGGCTTACCTCCTCTGTCTGAGCAGCTTGGCCAGCAGTAGCATTAAATACACACTGCTTAGAAAAATGTCCTGAGTTTGTTCATTCAGGATGGCAATAGTAACTGGTGTAGTTATAAACCCACAACATCCTCACTTTAAATACAGTGTATTATGCCCCATATTCAATTAACTTTCAGCTCTTAATTTGTGTGACATCATCCAGGATTTGGGGGAAGGCAGATGAGTCCCACTGCTGCCCTTGCTTGTTGCAGGGATCGCTTGGACCTCAGGTTAGGACTGTCTTTGTTACAACCACGGCTTAAAGTCTGAGACCCGGACCCGCCTCCCACTGACGGCCCTGTTTTGCACTTGAAAGGCAGCATTAGCTGCCGTATCACCCAATCAATCAAAGAGCCTTTTGCATTTGGCAAAGCAAAAGAAGTTAAAGAGGCCTTAGAGTAAGTGTCAATTAGGACAGGCGCAAGAGATGATTTTTCACCTCTTTCCATTGCTCTGCCCTTTCAAAAGTATTCGATACTCATAAGCATAGTAGCCTTATTAAAACACTTCGGCTTTTCTTTCTTTTCTGAATTATAGGAACGGAATTTGAGACAGTAGGGAAAAAAGAGTGTCCTGGGGGAAATATCTTTGCCCCCTAAAATAGGTTTGGTTTTGTTTGTTTCTTTCTTTCCCAGGCATTCAACATTCAGAACTATTGCCAGGGCTGAAGAGTTCAACAAAATATATTCTGTAGTATTTATAACAGAAAACGAATTTCCATTAAAAAAAAACTGAATTTCATGAGCGTCAGCAAGCTCTAATGGCCATCTTCTGTGTGCGCAGCGAGCGCGGAGAGGATGCCCATGCTTGTCCCTTCCTAACAGCTAAGAGGAAAAGTGAGTGGAAATCTCGGAGCTGGTGGCAGCTAGGAAAGAATCTATTCTGTTATCAAATACTTGCAGAAATTGTACTCAGTCAGGCAGTCAAAAACACGCCTACTCAGATAAGGGTATCCCTGCACAGAAATCTTTTGACACTGCTTTGACATATTTACGTTCTTCCGCGATTATTCAGTTGCAGTAACTTAGAGCTCCTCTGCTGACACTCTCCTACCAGCCAGTCCCCAGCCCTCCTAGGGGAAGGGGAACAAAACGTTGCCCAAAGAAGTTATCCAGGTGGGTTGAGGTCCGCAGCTCGGCTTTGACTGCACGCTAGTGATCCGGGGCAAAGCGAGAGCAAGGGGAGGTTCAAAGCCTTTGGAGCTTTAACTGTACAATTAAGAGATTGATTTAATGCGCCCTAATCAAAGACACCGCATGGCAGATAGCACACCCCTGAAGTTACGGTGAGATTATGCTACTCGTAAATCCTATTAGCCTGGACTTGTTGGAAGATCTGCTATCTAGAAGCAAGATACAATCGGTAAATTATTTATTTTAATTAATTCATTGAAGCAAAGAGAAAATAGCCTGGGTCTTATATGTCTACATCTCTTTGGCAGACAGGCAAAGAGGTGCAAGAGTTCAGCGACAGTTTTAAATGGGGGAAAGGATTCCTTCGATGCAGCAGAGGAGCAGAGATTGCAGCAGCAGCATCCCTCGGAAATACACACCACCTTCTGCAAAGCAATAAAACACCCATCGCCTGAAGCCCACCAAAACCGGGTGGCTTGGAAAACCTCCATCACAAGCCGAGGATGAAGAAATGCCTCCTACCTCCCCAGGTAACCTGCCCCGCTTCGGAGGGGTGGCAGCCCCAGGGAGGCGGCACAGCGTCCTCCAGCATCTTATCACCGTCCCGACAGTGGGGGTCCACACCCCGCCTTCCGTCTTTTTAACGGGGCTCTAACCCTGCCGTCCCGATAGTGGGGATCCAGCCGGGGTCCAGCCCCCGCCGTCCCGATAGCAGGACGCTAAGATGGGGGTCCTATCCTCACGTCCTACGACGAAGGTCTAGCCTCTCCCATCCCCACACGGAGCGGTCCGTCCCACGCCATCCGGACAGAGAGTACTTCCCCCACCCCCTACACCGAGCAGCCGTACCTCGCCCCCCCTGCCCCCCCGCTCCCACCACGACCCCCGGCTCAGCCCGGCTGGTCGTGCAATGGGGACGGGGTGCGACGGGGACCTGCGATGGCATCGGCCGGGTCGGGCACGGGCAGGGGGTGTCACACACGGAGGGTGCAGCTCGGGGGCGGGGGGTGTTCAAGGGGTGCGTGTAAACCCGTCCGCGCGGAGCCGGAGGAGGAGAGGCCGGAGCCGGGAGGGGAGAGCGGGGGGGGGGGGCACAGCCCCGCTCGCAACTTTCCGCCGCGCCGAGGGACCCCGGCGGCCGCGCCGGCGGTGGTATCGTATGCAAATACGCACGCTGACGTCAGAGATCATGTGGGTTTTGGCGTAGATCCCCACCGATCGAGGGCTCTTTTTTTTATTATTTTTCCTTTTTTTTTTTCTTTTTTTTTAATATTTTCCGTTTTCTCCCCGTTTTTTTTTTTAATTTTATTTCCTTCTTTTCCCGTGCGCAGCGCGCGTGGCGGTGCGCGCGTGTCCCCCCCCCCCCCCCCGCGTTGCGCGCGGCGCGGCGGGGGCGCGGGGTCCCGCGGGCTGGCGCGGCGGCGCGCGGAGGGGCGCGGAGCGGCGCGCGGAGCCCCGGTGCCGCTCCGCACGGGACTGTCGGTGCCGCCGCCCTGGGCGCAGGTAGGAAAACTTCCCAAGCTGATTTCTCCCTTCTCACGCCCCCCCCTCCTTTAACCCCCCGCTTCCCCCCGGCGGCCCCGGCCCCGCACACGGGCGCTCGCCGGCGCTGCAGCCCCGGCCGCTCGCACCCAACTTTTCCTCCCGCACAAACTGTCCGGTTCTCGGGACTCCGGCGGCGACCGGGAGAGGGGGAAGCGGGGGGAACCGCTGAGGGTGGGAGCCGGGAGGGTTGTTCGGGTGGGCTCTTAATGGTTTATTGCTATATGTTTAATTTTTCGGTATGCCGCCTCCTCCCCCCCCCCCGTCCTCCTCCCCGCTCCCCGCCGCTCCCGATCGCAAGTTTGGGTGAAGGGGGGGAGGCAGCAGGAGGAGGAAGGGGAGGGGGGGTGAAACATGTCTACGTTTGTCTGTGTCGACATCAGCAACACAAAATATGGCGTCCGCTTTCGACAGGGCGTTACGTAGAGGCGAGCTGGGCGATTTTGTCAGTGCGGGCTCTAAACCGGAGCCGCCGGTTCCCGCGGGGGGGGAACACACGGACGCGGCGGCCCGGGGGTGCCGCAGGCGCGGGAGGGGCCCCGCCGCCACGCGTGGCTCAGCGGCCGCACTTGGCAGCGGTTCCTCCTGCTTTAATTTGTGATTATGTTTTTCCTCTCCGCCCCCTTTCCTCTCCCTCCCCCCCCCCCCCCCCCCCCGAACCTCCCCGCTACCGGTTCCCCCGTGACGCCGTGGCCGGGCTCGGGGGCTGCTGGCGGGGGTTGCGGGGAGCTGCGGGCGGGTGGCACCGCGGCGGGGCAGAGCCGGGCTCCCCGCTCCGCCTCCCCCCTTCACCCCCCCAGCGCCTTCCTGTGGCGTTTTATTTCTCCGGGATGGGGAGTCTGGGGAAACTCAGCCCGTGGCGCGCTGCATCCACTTTTATTGGTGAGGAGGGGTGACTTTCCTTTTGTTTTAGCTGTTTTCCAAAAGCATCACGCAACCGTCTCCTTTTTCTCCTTCCTTCTGTCCCTCTGGGATGAGGGAGATAGCAAAAGACACAGATTTTTCTCCCCTCTTTGCTAGGTATAAAACTTGGAGTTGGGATATGCCTGCCTGACTTCGGGCTATCCTTCTGCCCGGCTTTTCCCTGAGCCCTTTAGTTCACTTTGCGCGTGGGAATTCCTCCCGAGGGAGAGACAGCCTGGAAGAGGACATGACCCTGATTTCCCCGCCCCTTGGGCTGCCCAGCCACCTCTCCGATGGTGATGCCCATCCTCTTGGGGCAGGTGCTTCTAAACCATGGGAGCTTGTGAGGGCCCTGCTGGGCAGGGAGAAACTCGGCAAAAGTTTGGCGTTGGAAGGGGGAAAGCAGAAAGGGAAAAAGCGTCCAAAGAAGTAGGAATGGGAGGGAAGAGAAGGACTTGGTGTGTGGGAAGGTGAGTTGGTGATGGGGGTCAGCACCCCTGCCAGCAGGTCCTGAGGCAGCAGTGAGGGGAGCAGCAGACAAGGGTGCTGAGTGAACCAGGGGTGCCTTGTGAGCCAGCACCTCTGGCACCACGGGGGATCTCCCTCAGCAATGCCAGGGGTGGAGTGAAAGGTTGTCAGCTAGGCAAAACTGCTCTTTCCTGTTAGATCTTCTTTTGTCCCACAGATGTCAAGATCCAAGTTCAGTAAGGGATTTTAGTACATCCTTTAGTGGAGCAATGACAGTCATCCCAACAAAAAGAAAACCTTTCAAAATTGGGGCTGAAAACTAAAATGTCAAATGTCTCAATGTAATTCCTTTACAGCAAATGATGGTAAATCTTTACCGCTCTCTGCTTCACCATCCAGCTCACCTACAAATAGTCCACATGTAGTTGGTCAGTTAGTTGTCTTTTGTTGTTTGGTTTTGGTTTTAAACTTAGAGCAGGGTTTGTCTCTCCTAGCCCTAGCTGGGATGGTTGTGAAGGTGCAGGTGTGACCAGCAGGGTCTGATGTCTTGCATGCAGCTGTATGGGAATGACATGTGGAGTAGCACTGCTGTGTGCTGCCGTGGTTTTACTACACCAGTAGAGGAGTAATTTTGCTGTTTAAGAGGTATCTGTGACTGAAGTGCTTTGCCACTGTAATGTATCCCTGTCCTGCTGAAGCCTTTCTCATGTAGATGTGGCTTCAGTCTCTTGTATGAACCCTGCAGCTCTTTGAAACACAGAATTGCAAATTGATCTCTGGGTCAAGGAAAACAAGGTACTGGCCAACAGTCAGGGAGAATATAAATGCTAAAAAGCAACAGCACTTTTAAAGTTGTTGTCTGGTCCTTTAGGAGCCGTGTTTATCCCCTTCCAGGCTTCTGCAGAATGAATGGTAGAAAGCTGTCCTGTGTTCATCCTCTCTTCTCGTACCCATGATTAACTTGGTGCTGGAAAGCACTTATGGATGTGTATAGCTCAGTTATCAGCCCAAAGCCTGTCTGATTACTCACCTTCGTGAAATGACATTTGTCTTGCCTGCCCACCCCAGAAATTCTCCTGTCAATGCTTTGTCCCACAGGAAGTATTTGCTGTCGGTGTTTAAAAGGTGTGTGCTCCTTCCAACCACTGTCTCTCAAAGTGCCACTTTCTTTGTCTTTTACCTTAGTTACAATCAGTAATTTCTAAACAGTGTCTGTAAAACCAATAATCCATTGTATGAGACAGCCCAAGTTGGCAGCATCATGTTTGGTTCTTTTCTGTTAGAGAGGGGGAGGTTTATTGAGTTTTTATTAAAAGTCAAAAAAGAAAGCTGACATTCGATACAGCAAAGCTACTGCTTCTCACATTTTCAAAACACTTTCAAACTGCTGCAGGCTGGAGTGAGAACACAGCAGGGTTTGCTCATCCTCATACAAGATGAAGATTTAATGCCAGGCATGACATCACTGTATTTGCATGTGCGACATTTTCGGGTTTTATTCCTTTTAGCTTTGCTCTAACTCAGATGATCCTCAGCAATATTATTTGGAGTCTGTCTGGTTGGGATGTTTTGACCCATGTCTAATTTTCAAGTGTGGCCACTTAAGGAGTGAAAGCATCCACTGAAAATAAATCTAAATAGTATTTTGATCATAATTTGTTTAGAAATGGACAGTGTCACTTGAGACACTGAGATTTTTACTGTGGCTGTCAGGTTGCCATGAAGCTGCATTTGCTTTTTAGGTGGAGAAAGTGTAATTGTAGCTTTGACTTTCTTTCAGGTGCAAGGGTAGTCCAGCAAGTGTGTTGCTTTCCCTAAAAGTTATTGCGGGCTGAAGTTTGCCATGTGCACTTCTGCATGATAGTATCTGTTCCTGTTGAAAGTAAGTAATAAACAAAAGTTGGCGTTAAAATAATCTATGAAGGCTTTAACTTAAAGCCATTAAAGTAATTGCTACCCCTTTGTCAAGGTGTGTTTACCTGTGTCGCTTAGCTGGAACTAATATTTGAGGTGTTTGTTTTATCAAGCCCTCAAAAATAGGTAGGTCTGCAGTTCGCTGGGTGTCACGATTCGGTTCAGTCCCAGGGCACAGTAACTTTGGGTTGATTTCTGAAAAGGCCAGAAAAGCTGTTGATTTCCATAATGTTGCAGCTACTTTTCAAGCAGGGCAGTGTTTGAGAGTTAGGTTTGCAAACGTGCATCAAAATGGTAATGAAGTGAGTCAGGCCCTTGGAAGATGAAAGGACAAGAGCTCAATTCCAGCCTTCCCATCCGGAGGCAGTTCAGAAACCACCGACCCAGCCCTCCCTCCCCCATAGCACCTTTGCAAGTCAGAAAGGTTGTTTGAGTGTTTTGCTTTTATAAAGATGCACTTGGGGTTGTTTCAAGAAACGCTGTGGGTTTGGATATAAGACAATGCCCTTGGCAAGCTTTCCTCTGAACCGAGAGGCAAAATGTGCGTCTGAAGTGAAAACTGGATTTTCCTTAAGCTGAGTTTACCTAAAATGGCCAGCGTGGTGAGTCTGCTGGTGAAACCAGGAGATCCGGTCACGCTGAGGGAGATGTGTGAAGTGGCTTTGTGAATTTAGCAGTGAAGAAGCCTCAGATGGGTGGGTTTTGTTACTGAGCAGGGGGAGAATGACACAGGCAAGCAAAGGGGGTTTTGGCATTGATAACCAGGAGGTGACTTTAAAGGAGTCCTCCTGGGGTGGGGGTTATTCTGGTAGCTGAGGTTGTGGTGCAACATGCTCTTGAGTTTGTGGATGAGATGAATGTGCCCAAACTGCGTGCAGCAAGTGATGCTGCAGGCAGGGCTGGCCATGGGAAGGCTCATGTTGATGCTTGGTAGAGGGCAGCATTTGGATCTGGAGGGCTGACGGAGAAGGGATGAAGGGCTGGAAAGCAAATGGAGAAGAAAGTGATCTGTAACACCAGTGTGGTTAGAAATCACACATTGGGACCTAGGTGGGACACGAGCAACAGGGATTTCAATGAGTTTTGAATCAGCCCAATGTGCAGGGTACGCACTGTTGTGTTGGGTGGTGAAAGCAGGGCACATGCAAGGAATTTGGTGTCACTCGGGCAGCAAGTTTCCCCAGCTACATCTACTGTTTATAGCCTGTTCAGATTGTGGCCCCTGGGCAGATTTCCAGCAGGGACCTACCTGATCTAGCAAAGCAAAGCCTGCTCAGCACTTGCTTGCGTCTCAAATTAACTTTTGCACACATTTTGGGAGGAAATTGCAGATCCCCCACCCAGCCATAGACTACAAGTTAAGCAGGTCCCTGATCAGGGCTCACCCTTGGGCTCAGTTGTCATCCACACCATTCACAAGCTCTGCAGTGATGTGGGTCTTCTCTGTCTCCTGCTGCCCTTCATCTCATAGCCACAAAAAGGTTGCTGGCTGCCCAACCCCCAGGGGTCTGGCTTAAAAGGCAGCAGCAGCATCCATAGGATCATAGAACCATAGAAGGGTTTAGGTTGAAAAGGACCTTTAAAGATCATTTAATCCAACATCCCCTGCAACAGGCAGCATCTTTTGCTCAGAGCCCCGTCCAGCCTGACCTTGAACACTGCCAGTGATGGAGCATCCACAGCTTCACTGAGCAACCTGTTGCAGTGTTTCACCACCCTCATTGTAAAAAATTTCTTATGTCCAGTCCCTCTTTCAGTTTAAAACCATTGCCCCTCATCCCGCTGCTACAGGCTTTGGCAAAAAGTGAGCATGGATATATTTCGGACTACTTGCTATCTCATTACACCGGATACCCAGATCGTAGGAGTGCACGAGCACTTTGGTGTGGTCAGCATCCCACAACCACACCAAAAGCTTGCTCCTTGGGTGAATTTGCTGGTTGTAGTTTTATCGTCACAGCCCTGCCTGATGAGTTTGATAAGTGACACTAGCAAAATACGTGCTTTTGCTGGTGTAACAGCCCTTCTGCTCATGGGTTTTGCCAGCACAGCTGCATCAGTGACATATCCTGCCCTGGGCTGATAGAACCGCATGGTAAGCGTTAGTGGTACAGACCTGACATGAGACATTCCCATGCAGAGATGTCTGCTGTCGTGTGCTTGCTCAGCTCTTGATGTCTGCACATCAACACTTCTTCCTGGGAAACAATTTTTACTGCTTGAGTTAAGCCCAAGTTAAGCCCAGTCCTCCCTGCAGGAGCTTGCATTGGGGCTCTGGGGCACAGGAGCGGGTGCACCCTGGACCAAGCAGAAGTGTCTGTGCACGTCACAGAGTTCCCTCCAGACCAGTGTTATCTAATTTCCCAGATCTCCCACTTGAGAGACTCCTTCAGAGCCTAAAATTCATCTCCTCTCCTGGAAAAATGTGTCAAAGCTGAAAACCAAAGTTATTTCCCTTGTGGTACTCCACTCACTGTTCCCTTAGCTATGAGTTTGCATGGAAACAATCTCAGTGAGAACCAACCCTCTGCTTCTGTCCCTTCTTTCTCAAGTGATATATAGATATGTATTAGTATTGGTTTTTAACTTGCAGTATTTTGGTGATGTGATTTATGGTTGGCACCAAGAGAGGGGACGATTAACTTCATGTGAGCAGTGGGAGGGGTGGGACAGGAGCTTCTCTCACTGGTTTCTGTGCCCCATTATGGGCCTGAAATCTTAGTTTTCCTTCCATTCCCCCCCCCTTCTTCCTGTCCTGCCCTTATTTCTCCTCTTAAATACCAAATATTTTTCTTGAACTCACAACCTCAAATTACCTGTCAATTTTGACTTCTCTTTTGTCCTAAATTGTCTGTTGTTCCCACAATGTTCTAGTCAGTGTTAAAACTGCAGTATTTCACTGGTTGGAGCTTAAAACAAGCAAACAAACAAAGCTCCAAACACCAACGGAAAGAGATTCTCTGGCTTGTTTGCAGTCAACGATCATAACTAAGGCAGCCTCAAGTTCAGGGTTATTTAACCTAATGTCCAGTCAGATGAGTGGAGGAGGAAGTCCTGTGAGCAAAGCTGTATAGGGAAAAATATGTTTCCATTTTAAACAGAATCTCACTGTTTGTGTTTGTTTGGTTGATGGTTTTTTAAATAGCAGCCAAAAGAAACAGGTTCTGAGCTGTTCCTTAAAGGCACCATCAGGTGGGTTTAATAAAATGCCAATGTTTCTCAAGAATTCCATGCTCCTTCCCTTGCCTCTGATGTACGTGTTCCGTTTTCTCACTCTTCAAGCTTTGGACTTCTTATATATATCCCAACCTAATTTGGTGCTTATTAGTTTCAGTTATTTCATGTTACACTCACTTGGATAGCAGAAGTGGGAAAATGCTTGTTCTTGTCAAAAATCTTATCTGAAAGAAGAAAATCCAGGAGTAAACAGCTGGAGGTAGTAAGTTCTGTTGGATTTCACAGAGCACTGGGACAGAGGCCCCAGGAAGTGATGCGGGGAGGTTCTGGATCCTCTCAGGCCGAGGGAAGCCGGTACAAAGCAGACAGTGCCAGCATCGCCGAGCTTTGCTGGCGGAGCGCTGCTGATTCACCCTCGCAAGAAATAAAGGAAAGTCCTGATGGTTCTGGCCTGAAGTGTTTTTGAGGAGATGCCTTCCCCGCCTCTCTTCCTGCCTCCCACCTCTAAAGCAAATATGTTTTGTTGTGGGGTTGTTTTTTTTTCAGCATCCTCTTCAGCACGAACTGTCAGGCACCACAGGGAGTTTTTCCTTGTCTTTTGTCTCTCTAGAAACTGATTTATTTAAATGATATGCTGGGAGCACATTGCTGTTAACAGGCTTCGGTGCTTGTCATCTTCCTGGGCTTCGGTACATTTTACTTGAAAACTGTGGAAGATGGGGTTATCCCAGAGGATCGCAGTTCCCCCGAACCTGAGGCTTTTCTGCATTTTTCCAACTAGACTTTCCTTCCCAGCCTTCTGAGAAGAGTGGTGTTGGATCACATCTCTTTATTTCCATATGACTGAAAGGCGAGGAAGTTGTTTGAATGCTTGCCTCCCTCCTGGGGAGAGTGCTTAGCTGCCTGGCTGGGTATCCGTGTGGCTGTCGCTACTCCCACCCTTGGGATCACTGCACCAACACCCTCCTTTTCTTCAGCAAAAGGTGATTACAGAGTTCTTTATCACTCGTTTATTTCCTTGTCACTGTATGGCATCCCCATGGCATCTCTTGCAGCCTGTCACAGTTATGGTGCTTCCTTTCACTGCCGTCATGTCATGCTTGGTACCAGGAGGAGTCATGACCTCGCAGTTGCACATTTTTGGGATCTGTTTCTCATCACTCAAGACTCGGCAGCCAGGTATTTTTGAGAGCCAAAAGCCCTTTTACCTGATTCTTAGCCTAAGAAACAGATCTCCCTAGCCTGTGTTCAGGTACAGGCACCTTGCCAGGAAGATGTGTTACCATTTTGAGGGTTAGGTTTCATTTTCTTTGAGAAGCCAGCAGTGATAAGATGCTGACAAAGCCTCATATGAGGTGTTTGAACCAGGGAAGGTTTGTTGGAATGCTGCACATGAGAGATGGCGAACGCAGCAGAGTCTCCAGTGCAGTTGTGCCAGGATGCTGGGTACAGGGGCTGGTGGCCACTGAGGACCTGCAGGATTTTGCCCGATGGGTAGGAAGTTTCCACGTGCAAATGGTGATGAGTAAATCCAGAGGAAACTGCTGCCTTAGGAAGCCTTAACCTTCCTCCATCTGCCTGGGATTCTCCAGCATCATTAAGGAAGGAATAAGTTTTGAAGCAATTGGAGTGACAAGGAAGAACGATATGTTTGGAGGGAACTGTGTTCTTAATTTCTGTTAACTTGGCAGCTTCTCTTTCTTTAGACTTGGAGCATCCTCAGCTTTGCTGTTGCTAAAACAGTTTTTACAGGATGCCCCTCCACTGCAATGCTACTGGCATCTCATGTGACTGCCTTCGAGGGGATGAGGTGGCTTGAAAAATGCTGTTGGAGGCAAACACAAGTTTCAAAATCTGCAGTTAATCAGATACAGGTTAAAAAAAGTTATCTCTCTGAAGTATTTTGCTTTCAAGCCTAAATATACTTAAAGTGCCTTAAATTCTGTTTGCTTCTCCTGTTATCCTGGATCTTAGCCTTATCTGTAAGTACCTTATTTTCATGTCTTACCTCATTTTTACATGTTTACTCTTTGTGTGGTGGTCCAGGAGAGCATGCAAATACACAGTGTGTGTCTGAGCCAGAAGAGGAGTGATACGACATATGGCAGAAAGATCTCATACATTGGGATCATCTTAGCTCCAGCCCCATCTCTTCTCCATCAGCAGATCAGAGCACCAAGCTGGTAGATTTAAAGTATTCTGAGCTCCTTTCTGTTCGCTCTGCCCTTGTTTCATGGTGAGCACCAGTTTAGGAGGAAGCACGTTTTTGAGAGCATGGTTTGCATTTTTAACTTCTTTTCCGTACCCTCTTCCTTCCCCTCTTCCCTCACCTGCCTGTTCCCACTATGCCATCACTTCAAAGGGCTCAGTCCGCATCCCAGCAGGGAGCCTGCCACAGCAGGGTGCTTGCAGGGCAGGGAAGGCTCCTTTCCATCCACAAGGAAAGAGCTTTGTGCTTGATGGAATGAGGGACCTGCTTTGAAATGTGCTGTTACATGTGAATCACCCCCTGAAAAGTGTGTCAGGTACTTTGCAAGGAGGATATTGGGTATTTAACATTAGCACTGCTGCATCCAGAAATTGGTAGTGATGTATGCAATGTGCAGTACTGTATGGCAGAGAATTTGTGGCTGTTTGCCAGATGCTTTACTTACAGAAGGTAGCAGGATGGGGATTATTATCACCCCTTCTCTGCCACCCTTCCTTTTAGATGCCTTGTATGCAACAGTGTGAGGTGTAGTTTGCTGCATTTGGTGCATTTGTACAGGAAAGCTGAATTCCTCCCTGAGCCTTCTCTCTGTATTGATTTCTGCAGCCAAGGTTAGAATTTGATCACATTTTTCAGTTAGCTGCCTTGGACTCAATGCATCCTTTCCTATTTGCCTCTCCCTGGCACGATCAGTGCCTCGGTAGATGAAGCTCTCACAGGATTGCTCAGAATGACTCGTGTTTTTATCAAAGTGTTTTTGTTATTTTACTTTAATTGTTAACCTGGCTGCATTTTGTTCGTGTCTCTGTAGAGATGGAGGGTTTATTTGCTCCTTCTCACTCTTGCTCTGATTGAATCTCAGGGTGGAGGCTGCTACCAAGTGTCGCAAGGTCACTGTTGCTTTGGGTTTGGTTTGTGCATCTTACAGAAGAGTTCCTGCACTGAACTTATGGCACAGATCAGCCAGGAGACACTTCTGCTCAAATTCATGATTGCTGGCCTGCACAGCAGTGGAGTTGCCACCCTGTATTCTTGGTCTTTTACAACCTACAGATACTCATCTTGAAACACTTCACCTTTCACTGGTGCCACTTGGCTTGGTTGGGGTTGCCGCTTGATTAGTTTTTGGCTAGCACATGAATGGCACTTGTCCCTTTGATGTGTTTAAAAAGCAGTGAAAAATAAGTACTCAGGAATTTGGAAGCAGCAAGTTTAGCACACAATTAGTACTGAAACTTTTACAATGTAGAGAAAAGAGGAAGAAAAATATCAAGAATTTTTTTTTCCTTTTTTAAATGAAACGGCAGCGAATGGGAATCTGATTAAGACGCATTTGAAGATGAGTAGGGGTATTTTAATCATTAACCTTTTTTTACTTGTCTGTGGTTTTGAAATATCTGTTCTTAAATCATGTAAAATAAATGGTATGAGGGTTAGGAACAGCCCAATGCACATCTGGGTTTGTCAGGGTTCTTCATATGTGAAGTTACATCTTTCATGTGATTTAAATAGTTCAGTAGCAATAGTAATAAAGTCTTTAAATCAAGACTTATAGCAACTTTAAGATGTTCCACACTTAAAGCATGAAGGAATGTGACATGCTATGGGTTTTAAAAGGAAGCACTATACATTCATTCCTAATTATGTACTTTATTAAGTCCCAAGTAGTTGTTGTGGGGTTTTTTTTCCAAGGCATGTTGGGCAAAGTATATCTTTTTATCAAATGATAAAATAATTACTTGAAATTTAACATAGTAAACTGGTTTTATAGGTCTTAATACAGTGAGGATCTGTTAAGGTCACCTTTGATCTGCATTGAAAACAGGCAGGCAGAGTCTTGTTTGAGGGCAAGCAAAGCCAAGGGCCACTTCTGTTAAAAATCAGAACACATCATTCCAGGATTATTGGAAGATGAGCAGTGGAAGCTTGTTGGAAGCCCACTGTTCAGGTGAGTGTAGGGTGTTGGTAGGGAAGTTTTTTGTCTCTTCAGTGAGTGCCTGCAGATGGATTAGGCAAGTCATAGTTAATTATTGAACAAAGGGCCTGGTGCACAGTTGCCTTTGACTCTTGGCTCTGTTTAACGTCTGTGTTTTGAAGGGCGGAATTAAGACTGCAACTCTGAAATTAAACTTTTCGTTTCCTTTTCTTCTTCCTGAAGAAAGCAGAGCTCTTGAGCATTATAGCCCTAGCAGCTGAAGTGCAAACTTCTGCACTCTGTGCTAAGGACACTTACATAAAAGCGAGATATTCAGATTGCTTCCAAACCCCACTCAGTTCATGGGCTTGCTGTTGAAAAAGATGGGTCTGTGATGTCCCTATTCACCTGGAGGTCTTCAGGGAGTCTCTTTGCTACCAGTCCTTGCTTTTTGTGCAGACCCCTATCAGTTGTTGAGCAGAAGAAGCTTCACATGTGACAAGCCAGATGTGATGTGACCTGAAGTCCAGGAGACTGATTATTCCTGAGGCCAGTGGAACTGATGTAAAACACTTTCCAGTGTTTGACTCATGAGATTGAATTCTTGCACACGCTTGAAGAGGGGTCAGACTAACCCCTCTCCACTTTATGGCCTGGTGATGGAGATCTCTCCTACACACCCTCTCTGTTTTCATGAGACTAGTAGGAAGTTACTGCCTTCAAGATTTTCACGTCTGTCAAATGACAGTCATTAGCCAGCAAATTAAAAGAACTGTAGTGCTGGGATTGATAGACCCACATGAACATGGAAGCAGCCGGAAACCAATGTCACAAATCCCTTAACAATCAGTGATGCTGGGAGGGATAAAAAGAAGGAAATGGAGTTTGGCAACGACTAAACTTTTACCCAGTTCTTCTTGTCACCCCCTTTTGTTTTGCCCCTGCCCGGGCTGTAGCACTGGAGTTGCTCCTAGCAGCCTGACTGGCAGGTAGCAGCCTCTTGGTGCCCTTCCTGAGTAAAGCTCCCAGCAAGTGAAGGTACCAAGAGGTGATGTGCTTTCCTGGCTGCACACATACAGGCAAGGTGATGTCAATTCAGAGGTATGATAGAGTAAGTACAGCAAACACCTTTTCACCGCAGTTTTTGCTGCATGTGAAGCTGAAATCACAGGAGCTGTTCTGTGAAGTTGGCTGCCTAATCGCATTATGAATTTGGCTTTCAGGGTGCAGCTTTGAACAAGTAGCTGAGACCTTTAAAATGCCCAACAACCCCACTCTTTTTATTGGCATAAATGACTACATGCATTGCGTGGTCCTGCCCAAGTAAGTGTTTGGGATGTTGCAGTAGTATTTAAGACGCAGCACTGAGGCCTCTGAATTCTTGCGGATGTGCCCATAGCATCGGGACAGTTGGTGCAGACCCTGTGCAGCAGTCTCCATCACTCCTGGATGACAGCAGCAGGGCTGGGGGCTTGAGGCCAATTCTGCTGAAGGCCCTGTGATCAGCTCCTGGGTCTTGCCATGATGGGGAGGGTTTGATAAAAGGATCAAGCCATTCCTTCACATTATCGCATTGTAGTGAATGGGCGAACACTGCTGTTCTCGTCTTGCCTTTACCTCTGAGATCACCAGCAGCTGCTTCATGAACTATTAATGGCCTGCTCATTAATGCTGTAAAAGGCTAGGACCAATCTTGCAAATTTTCTGGACTTCTTCCCCTGAAATATTTATGACTTGCTCGCTGTGCAAAAGGGCAGGAGCAACAGCAGAGAACATGCCTCCAAGTTTTGTTGAGCATTATTGAAGAGCTCATGAATATGAAGAAGCTGCCAGATTCTCTCTTTTGTTTTGGCTTTCTGAGCTTGTGCTGCACGTCTGGCTGTAGGGGTTGAGCAGGCTGGTGGTTTGGTGAAGCATCAGTGGCTCAGTTGGTCCCTTGATAAGCTGTTACTGCAGGCAACCCTCTGTAACGTGTCAGATTCATAACGAGACTAACTATTCTAGTGTCTGGTCTTCTGTCTTCTTAGCAGAGCCTTGGCTGCTTTACTGATGATTCATAGTTCCTGTAGTGCTTTCCTTTGCGTTGTGCTCTACAAGCACCAAGGTGTAAATGATACCTCCAGGGGAGGTTTTATTACTCTTGTTTAATAGGTGGGGAAACTGAAGCTGAACAGCTTGCCTGGAGCTGAGCAATGGGAAGCCTGCAGAGGATGGAAGTGGTTTTGCCCAAAACTGTAATGTTACTTTTGATTAGTCTGGTTAATGTGAAAGAGGGGGACACTCACCAAGCCTCATCTAAAGACATTGATACAAGTCGTTCCTGTCCCATCGCAAACAGAGCTCCTGCATGATCGCAGAGAGGAGCACTGAGTGGCACTTTCCCTTGGAAGGTGCCGGTTGTTTTAGCTCCCTCCAGTACCAAGAAGCAGCAGGGAAGCTATTTTTCCCCTCCATCCAGATTTTGGAGAGAAAATTGTGTTCTTCCCATCACTTTCATCTACAGCAATAAAGATTCTGTCCACTAAATCCCAACTGTAGCTCAGCTTGTGGTGCACCAGGCAGATTAAAATCTGTATTTCTTCCCCACAGCCATCTGCAGAGCAAAAACCAGTGTAAATACATGTGGGAGGCTTTCCTCTATAAAGTAGGGGTATATGCTTTAAAGAGAACAGGTATGACCTCAGGAGTGAGGACTAGTCTGTACAGAGTTAAATGTCTTTTCCATACGCTTTTAGAGTAACAAGGCTCCTGTGTGTTTTGAAGATGCAGGGTGTGTCAGGAATGACCCTCCTTTAATACTGCTTGAGCTTCTGGGCTTGCAGGTAGCACCAGAGTGGAGCCAGGCAGCAAAATAGATCCATATCAGAAGCATTTGCTGGTACAACTTTCTCATTATTTCTTACAGAGTGTGAATATTTTGTCCCACATTGAATCAAATCACAAGGAATGCTTGGTTTCTCTCCTGGAGCCATTCCTTTCAGTTGATGGAGCAAAATTACGGTGTATCCAGGATAGAATTTGTTCTGGCCTTCACCGAAACAGCGTTTAAGGGTTTATCTTAACAGCTTCATTTCAGACTGCTAGGACAAGGGGAAGGAAAAGCCTGCTCAGGTAGCCCGGTAGTAGCCACAACTTAGTGGTAGAAAATGGTCATATTGTGCCGTGTATGATTGCAGCAGGCCCTGGTGGGACTGCGTGAGTACAGTGATCTCCAGGAGCATCCCGGCAGTGTGCTGAATGCCATCTGGTTTTGCCCTCAAAACTAGCGTGTCTCTAGGGAAGACTTCTGGGACTCTGCTGCTGCAAGAATAGCATCCAGATCTTGAGCAACCCTTGCCACTCTTTGTTGAAGCAATTCAATAGCTTCAGTACCCATCTATCCAGGAAATGGGTAGATGCAGGAGTTGAGTCCCTGTCCCTTGGCTCTTCCAGAGACAGCTGCAGTGGAGGCTGCAGAGCACATCATTAATTATTAGTTACCAGTGGTGCTGGTACCTCTCCATCTGCAGAGCTGCTCTCTTCCTCATGGAAGATCTGCCCCCTCATCCCATGAAGCACCATGTAAGTTTTAGGAGCCCTTTCCTCACTTCTTCCTTGGCAGTTAGTAGGAGTCTGCCCAAACAGACCCTGTTTTTCCTCTCTGAGTTTGGGGTTGAATCACAGGTGAGGAATGTTGGAAAATGTCTGTTCCTGAGCAGAGGGCAGACCAGTGTAATTCAAAATATTGGGGGCTGTGTCTATCTCTGCTAAAGGCATCAATGGTCAAGCATAAATGATGTGAGAAAATACAGTGATAAATAACATTTTTAGTAAGGTCACTGTATTCCACAAAATAACTGGAAGAGGGAGGGGTTCTGTATGGAAACATGAGAGTTTGGTTCCTTGGTGTCATAACGTGACCTAAAAGAGCTGCTGGCAGGAGAGAAGTTCCAGATGTGTCTTCTGTATTCTGCTCAGCTGCAGACTACGTTTCCAAGGAAAAAGCATGTCTGTTCGCAGTCTTGGGCAGATTCCTGATTTCAACACGTTTGGTCTGAGGACAGGACCGTGCTTTGGAGAACGCTGCAATTCATTATTCGTTTTCCTTTCCTGCCAGTGTAGTCATGTCTTGTCAAGATAAAAATGATTGTTCACATTTATGAATACTGGTTTCTAAAATCTAGCCTTCAAAATGATGTCTTGGCATGGAAGTGATCAGTGAGGTGTCAGTACTTCACAGGGACTTGTGGGTCTCCACCATTCATGGTAGAAACCAAGCTGCATCTTGTGTCCTTAAGGGCGGAGGTAACCAGGTTTGGAAGTATAGCTTACATTTTCATGTACTTTTAAATTGGTGGGTACTCCAGCCAACAGCCACTTTGGTTCATGGTAAATTCTGACTCAGGAAAATGTGATCTAAGCCTAAAATTAAGAGGAAGAAAGGGCAAAACCAGCCTTACAGTTCATGGGTAGAAATGGGGGGAACAGGACAGCCAGCCAAATAAAACTGCTCTCGGATGAGTCTGGGATGAAGCTGTCCTGCAAGACTTGCTAACCTTGGACTTTTCAGAAGAATTTAATTGTTCTTTGGGATGTGTTATTTTCTCATTTTTGCCATTGATGCTGTTTATTTGTATTGTGCTTTGGCTTAAGGAGTGCAAATTTGCCTTGCAACTGTCATGCTTGCATCATTGGGTCCATCCACACTAACATGATGTGATGGGGACCAAAACAGCACTCATCTAGAGTTTGCATATCAATGAAAACTGTCCTGTTGGGCTTCTTATAAAACCATTTCTTACAGGGCATCAGCATCTTAACTTGCTTGACAACATGTGATGGTCGCCACCTCCAGTGGACTGAGCAGCTCTGTGTGGAAAGGTTCAAAGGCTGGATTTTGTGTTACGTGGGTTGTCGTGTATGCTGGGAAGTTAGCTTGCATCGCCCCTTCTTCTGAAAATAGCTTGGGGTTAAGCCATGCCTACACTACAGAGTTCTGCCAGCAAAGCTGTACTGGCCAGGAAGTGTGAAGAGGTGTGATTCCTGAGCCACACAGCCATGCTGGCACAGCCCTGAGGCACAGAGGCACGGTGTACATACGCTGGGGAATCCACCCTTTCTCCAGCCTGCTGGGCTCTTGTAGGCCAGAGCTTTGCTGCTAGAGCCCTATCTGCCGTGTAGCATTTCAACAAGGTTACATGGGTGTTCCTCTGCTGCTGGAGTGCTTCTGGGGTTGTAGTTCCTGTGAATTTCTAACGGGGTGTTTTCAGATCCTCCTCAAATAAAACAGAGGTGAAAGGCACATTTTAACGTTGCAGGTTCTCATCGTTCCTTTGCAGGGTGGTTTTGATGTTCCCGATGTGCTCCGCAGCGGGGCACGGCAGCTGCTATTCTAGCTCTGTGCCATCTCATGCTGGATAATGTTGCAAGATCCAAAAATAAAAAGTGGAAAAATATGCGGACAGAGGAAACAAGGCGCAAGTTTACCTCTTCAGCAGAGCAACCCCCTTACCTCCTCCTAGCCCAGATTCACCCCCTGAGTCAGAAAAGATGTGTAACTCTGTTGGGTTTTTACCATCTACCCTGTCGTTGCACAGTTAGTTTTAATCCTTGTTTCCCTTCAAGAGCTTATGTTGTTACACTGCTACTACAGGTCCTTTGGAGAAATAACTGCTCCTCTCTTCCGCCCCAGCCTTTTAGTTACACATTTCTTTGCTCGAGAAAAACACAAGGTCATCCCCAGCCTCTGTGGAGAAGCAGAGAAGAGAGCAGTTTGTTGGTGCTTATTTTATCCCACCTCCCTTAAAATGCAAGCGCCCGATACCTGCTTGGATCTTTTGCATCCTAATAGTTGTAATATTAGTAAATAGAAATATTTTAAAATAGTTAGTAAATAGAAATATTGTATTGAAAAGTTTTGTTACAAGAATTAGGTGTAGAAGCACTGAAGAATAAAAATGGTTTATGCAGGATCAGGCAGAGAATTAGAACCTCCTTTTCCATAGCCTGGCTGGCACCATACCCTCTTGTTTCTCCTTTTGCTCTGGTGAACCCTGTCCCTGGGTTATGCATTGCTACGTGAATAGCTTGGCTTCTCAGTACAGTATATGATGCACCAATTTCTGAATGGGTCCCTAAAGATGTGGCAGCTGAGTGTCACAGATGACAACGGATACATCAGACCTGCAAGCCTCTTATTTATCTGTTTGCTTGTACTTTTAAAGTTACTGCCTTTGGCAAAACCAGTGCAATCATTCAGTCTATTGGAATTGCCCAGTTAAGGCTCTGATCAGATAAAAGTCTTTTGAGATGCAATTATAAACAAGAAAGCATTGAGATGGCCAGCTTTGCCTCCATGAGGAGTGTGGGTTCTGACTTGAAACAAATACACGGCCAAGCTGTGATTTCAACTTGGTTTTCTCCCAGAATAAGAATGGTGTCTCACCTTTTGTAACAGGCTTCCCCCCCCAGTGAAACTTGGCATTTTTTCTGCCTGCAAGGGGGAGATGATTTTCCTAGAGCAGGGTCCAGTCAAGATGCAGACATGCTATAGAGGAGCTGAGCCTGAAATGTGACTGATCTGCAGCATTTGCTGTATAGATATATGCGCCAGTTCTCTTCCTAGCTATGGAGAGCAGGGATGCCCAGCTTCCCAGGGTATGAACACTTATGTTTAGCCCATTCCAATAGATCACAGGAGATAGGACCTCAGTGCAGTGTCCTTAATTACATCTGCATTCCCCATTCCTCCTCTTCACACTCACCCTGCAGCCGAGAACTCACCATTACTGTAGGAATTGATACCGGCTAGCCAGCATTAAAAACCAACACTTGCTATTTTTACCTGTCTGTTG
Source organism: Pezoporus occidentalis (assembly GCF_034315485.1). Classification (NCBI taxonomy): domain Eukaryota; kingdom Metazoa; phylum Chordata; class Aves; order Psittaciformes; family Psittacidae; genus Pezoporus; species Pezoporus occidentalis. Next base: position 11,253,746 of record NW_026914940.1, on the reverse strand, counting down.
GGGGTTGGTTTTGGAAGCAAAATGCTAAAGGCAAATAAATAAGTCAATAAGCAAAGCACTTAAATGAATGTGCAGCCATTATAACTGATATCAGGGCAAAGGAATGCAAACAGGCCAGTCTGTGGCTTGATGCCTTTAGCTCCTGTCCCTCTGTTTTGTTTTTAATTTTGAGCACAGGAAGGGGCCAGTGTATGACCATATGCTTACAAAATAGTGGTTACACATCTTCCAAACAATGTTGTCACAGTAAGGATATGTCATGTATGTGTCACGTTTTGTCACGCTGTGAATGTACCTCTGTGACTCCAAACCTTACTGTGTTTCCTCCTCCTGTTTTTTGTCAATAGTAATAGCAATTGTTTCCAGGCAATTCTGCATCTATTCTGAAGAAATTGGAAATGTGATTTCACTTCATTCAGTGCCGGTGGGAAATCCATATCCTGGGAAATTTGCAAGGGTGTTGCAGGGAAAATATTATGCATGTGCTTAAGCTTCATTGATGTTGATCTAGTTAAGTGTGCTCTTAAGCCTTAGGAGCTATTGGCTCTTTCCAAGAGTTGGTCTTAGTGGGGGGTTCTGAAAGAAGGCGGATTGATCTCCACTTGCAAGGCTGTAAAGGTGGAAGTGCACCTTGAGTGAAGGAATAGTCAGCAGAAGTTGATGCTGATATTGCTGTGAACATTATTTTGGGCATACCTTTTCATTTTCCAGAGATAAGATCCTTCCAGCATGATCCAGAGATTCCTTCAATTTTCGAAAGTTGGTTTTAGTTTTTTTTCCTCCCCTTGTGATTTGTTTTCCCTTAATTTTCTTGTCATGTAGTTGCCTTCGCAGTTTTAAAAAGGTTCTGAAGTTAACGCTACTTTGAGGCAGGGATATCTAGGCCAAAGAGGTTCGCACCTCTGCTGTGAGCAAGTTCTTGTGATTTTTGGGGAGGGAGGTCTTGTGGTAAGAACATGGAGGAGCAGGGAGTCAAGGCTCCTAGGTCCAGATTTCATCTCTGTGGCTTTCCCTCCTGTGAACCTTTGGCAAATGAGAGATGAATGCAGTCTCCATATAACCGTCTTTAAAATAGATCTCCCTTGGGGAGAGTATGGATTAATTAACATTTCAGAGGCGCTTTGAGTTCCTTTGATAGGTGTTGCAGAAATGCAGAAAGGGTTTTTTTTCTTGCTAGACACGGTCTGTCTAAAGGATGGGTTCTAATGATGTTGGTTTACCTCCTAAGAGCTCTTTTTCAAATAGAAGGCTATTTAACTTCTTATGTATGGACCAATATGGCATCTTACTGCCAATTTGAACCAAATAAGATATACAGCGTTTGAACCAACACTGGACTTGGTGCTTTCCCATCATGAAAGCTCATGCTGATAATTTGCCAGTAGCCTCAGGGCTCTGATAGTATAGTGTAGCATCTGATAGCCAGATGCTATACTGAACCTAATTTGCATCTGTATTTACATAAATGCTTTAATTAAAATTATGTGCACCAACCTGAGATAGATGAGCAGCGCTGCCTGCTATTTGTTTACATTCCCTGACAATAAAACCCTGCCTTGGCTGCTTCTTGCTGATTGTACAACTTGACAAGGCTATTTGAGGTGCTGACTAGAAACTTGACAGATTTCCAGTTAGGCTCTGCTGTGAACTGAGGAGCAACCTTAAGCTTCCAGGACCAAATTCTGCCTTTATTTTGCAGTAGAGATGATTTGAGCTTCTTGATTCTAGGGGTCAGATTTGGTCTGTGGATGCTCTAGATTTAGGGTAGTTGTATGCAGTCAAGATTTATAGCTTCTTGCAGACAATGTCTGCAGTGTCATGCAAAATGTGAAACCCCACTGAGAACAGTAGAAAAACATTTTAATACAGCTTCTATCAAGAATAAAATGCCTGATCACTGTGCGTGTCTGAACGGGGCATTACAGAGCTCCTTGTAAGGCAAAGTGCTCTAAATAAAAGGGATTTTGGGGCCTAAGTGGGATCCTGATTGTTTCAGTAGGCTCATGGCTGAGTTTGGATGAAGGCAGTGGAGACTCTGGCTGGATTTTCGCTTAGACCACACATTCAATATGGAAAATACAAGCATATGAATAAAAATTAAATCCATGCTGTGCAGTTTGCCTTTGGACAGTGGAGAACGTTCTGGTGGATGTTGCTGTGCTGCTTCCCAGTTATTCGGAAGTTGTCCTAAAGTGTTGTGAAGAAAGCCGGTGGCAAAATTATGACCAGTTTCAGAGACCACTTTGAAGATACACAAAGGACAGGGTAAAAAGAGCCAAACTACCCTGCCTGGATTTGGAGGGTTGCTCAGCTTTATTTAATTTAAAGTTGTTTATTTAACTTGCTTTATACACAATACTTCAAAGCCACCGTTCTCTTCACTGAGAGATGGTATGTATGTGGGGAGTTGAACTAGATGACCTCTAAAGGCCCCTTCTTAGGCAAACTCTTCTAGGATTCTGTATACGTGTGAGCATTACCAGTCACTTTCTCCAGTGCCCTCTGACTATATTTGCCTGTAGTAATTTCTGAATTCAGCTTAAGAGAGTCCATTCAGGTTCAACCTATTCAAACATTATCCACTTGCCTGATAGTTCCATTGAAGAGGATGAAGTGCCTCACATATTACGACCTGTCATGGGACGGGTGACCAAAATGGTGACAGACAGGTGACCTGTTCATTGAAGCCCACATGCAAGAGCACAGGCACAAAACCATGTATATTTGCCGCACAGTGACCTCAATATTTAAATTAGGTGTTAGTAAGCAGCCAAAATGCACATCTGAGGGTGTGGGATGAGTTAGCAGGGTGACCTGGTGGCGATGGGAACCGGAGCCCACCCCACTCCCATGGGCATTGCAGCACCATGGCCATCATCCCGGCGCAGAAATGGCAGCCACCAGTGACTGCAGAGGTGGTATGCTGCTCAGCACCAGTGCCCAGCCACTGGGGTCTGCTGGGGGTTCATAGCCACTCAGCACTTTGCATTGCTAGGACATGGTGGTTTCAGCTGAGTAATGTGCACAACAAAGCTGGATTTGCAAACTTGCAAAGCTGCAGCTTTAGCTTAAACTGAGGTAACATAAATAAATCCGAGCTATCAGTTTTGCTTTATCTCATCCATAATAAGAAGATGAGCACTTCCCATATTAAATTCATTATGGTGGGGTGATAGTTGAGAGGAAGGTGAGGAAGGCAGCTAAAGGAAAGCAGCCCTTGTTTCCCCCCAGTGTAAAGGAGAGGAGGGGAAAGTACTTGCTGCTTACTCAGTCCTGCTTTTTACAGTCACTAGCTGGAGCAAGGAGGGTGAGTAGGGCTTGGCTTCTCACCACTAGTAAGGCATGAACAAATGAAGCAAGTGAATGGAGAGGGCCTGGAATGTGGCACGCAAGGAAAAGAAACATTCCCCAAGGGAAGTCCTGTTAGGATGGGATATGTGTTTGTGTTAAGATCTGCTATGTGGTTGCCTTCCCAGCAGGGAGGTCCATCAGCCGGTTGTCCCTCCACTTTCCCCTCTGCCATCCACGTCACATCTCCCATCAAGGCTGGCACTAGAGCCCAGCCTTGGGAAGGAGCAGGATGGCTGCCAGCAGACAGAAACCTTGGGAATTTGGGGTTCGCAGCCAGTTTCAGTGCTGGTTGAAAGAGGTGTTGGCACCTCTGTTGGTACAAAGTTTGGCTTTCCCAAGGTGATGTCTCAGTGTGTTTTGGGATGGGAGAGCAAGCCAGGGCAGGGGTTCAGCGAGCAGCCCTGCATTTGGAGGTTTCTTTCAAAAATGATTGTGCCTGTTTGATTTCGGATTCACTCCTAATGCTCCAAGGGTAGCAAGATCTGCGAGCCAGCTTCTCATCAGCCTGAGCATATTTTAAGAATTGTGCCATTCGGAGATACCTGGAGATTTGGTCGAGAGAAGCCTGGCCTACTTTTCCGGGGCAGCTAGCACTGGGTTTTCATTTCCCTATTTAACGTGAGCTCCCCTGTCTTATTTTTCAAGGCATTTTCTTGGAAAGGTTGCAAAGCTTCGAGCATCTAGTTAATGCATGGGGGAGGAGAGAAGTTGAGGTGTTATATAGCAACAATTCTTGCAATTCTTGTATATTAAGAACTGCACTTCAGTGGTGGATGGCGTACAGCAGGGTGGGGTGCTTGAAGGAGGGTCGCCTTGAGTGAGGGGACTGCAGTGAGCACAGCTCACTTGTCTGCAGCTCTTTGGTTATAGATGTGCAATGCTGGAGGCAGCATCCAGCAGCCTAGTGCAGGACTGGCACAGTGCCCCTAATGACAGCAAGGCTTAATTGGGTAAAACTGTGGCAAGAAAATGTTTGGCTTTAATCGTTTGCATATCAGAAGTCTGTCAGGCTGGGGGTTTTGTTTGTGTTACACAATGGGTGCAGTGGAAATGATTACTCATCTTTCCATCCCAGCTCTGAAGGCTGGGAAAATGGAATATAAAAAGACTGAGGGATCCTCCTGATGATCCTCTGGATCTTGAGTGTGCCAGATGGGCATCCCAGAGCCAGGAAAGCAACGCTTGGCTTAGTCAGACCCCTCTCAGTTTCTGAATGGGAAGTGCAAATGGCCCCACTCGCTATGTGCTGGGTCCCTGTGTTTGGTCTTGCCAAAGCGGATGCCCGGCTTCCAGCAGAAGTGCGCTTGCTAATCAGGCTCTTGGGCAATGTGTTGTTACTGCCAGCATCACACCACTACCAAAATATGCAAAAGCATCTCTGAGAAGTGAAAGGACTCCTGGAAGCACACTGGAGAGCCGGTTCATTGGCCGTTTTCGCCAGAAGTTAATTAGAATTCCCAACTACTTTGGTTTTTTCTGCTGTCATGTGGATTGCAAGCGAATTGTATGAGTTGCTCTTACTACAAACTGTCACCTGTTTGTAGGCATGCTTCTAGAAGTGTCCTTTATCCATTTCCCACCCATGTGTACAGGTGAAGCCGATATGAGACCTTTATGCTGTCTGCAGCAAGTCATCTCCTCTGAAGACAGGATCCAGCCCTTTGTCACCCGACACCAGTTCTTATTTATTATTTCTGTTTCAGAGCGCCTCAAGACACACATTGGATTGATGAAACAACGTAAAGCAAAGCTGAAGGCTGCGCCAAATAGTTCATAACCATGGAGGAAAACTTGGCAGATTTTTCCTACATCTTGTCAGCTCTCTAAGTTTTGTACACCTAACAGCAAAGATGTTAAATAGTATTTACTGAAAACAGCAGCAGTATGGGGAGAGGGCATTTACTGACTTCAGAAATCAATCCAGATGCTCTTTCACTGTTAGTTACACTTTATTTTATATCTATGTATATATATATACCTACTTTCTTGATTTGGAGTCACCCAACAAAACTAATCCTTGGCTCGGATGAATATTTGACTTAAGTTTTGATGTTCTCTTTTTCTTCTTTTTAAACTAATAAAGCCTTAGCTTTAAAGAAAAAAATAAAGACGATGTGGTATTTGTAGAATCAATGGAAAAGCTGACCCAGATAAAAGTGTGCAAAAATTGGTTTCATGCCCTAGAACTTTTCTTGCATGCTTTTTGATGCAGCGTATGTGATCCTTCAAAAAGGAGGTAACATACAGTGATCTCGGCAGCTTTGAAGAATTGTTCTGGAGGAATAACAAGGAGCACTGGAGAAAGGGGTGTGCACGTGAACCTTTTTTTCCCCCTCATTAAATATATCATGAGGCGGAAGAAATCAATGTCATGTTGCTGGTTATGAGGAAGGATAGGATAAATTTTGTATGAAATCTGGTTTTGTCTGATTTTTAAAGGGTGAAAGTGCATTTCTCCTGAACAGCTCTTCACAGTAGGATGTGAATTGCATTTTATCTTCCTTGCTTCAAATCTGCTTGTACTGGAGTGAGTGGCAAAGGTGTATCCCAATAGCAGGATTCACTCTCAGAAACGTAATTGTGCCCTGGATCCTGAATCAGGTAGAAAGCTATAAAAAGCATCTGCTGCCATAGATGTATTCCAGTATACGTAGGACCCAAATCTTGATTCCAGTATAGCTCTTGGGTCTGCAGGACTCAGATACACAGTGTCTGAATCTGTTCTGCTTTGGCTCCTAAAAACATCCCCATCCCAGGCTGTTCAGTGCTATGGACCTGGAAGCATAACACATCAGCATTCAATGCAGACATAATCACAGTGAAGGTACTAGATGGAAAGGACAGATTTGTGAGGCCGTGAGACTGGCAGGCTGTGAGGAGAAAGTTGTCTCCCATCCCTTTGTTAAAGTCTAGCTAGAGGGGAAGGATGGGCCCAAATCTACCCAGTCTTAACAGAATAAGCAGCTGCAGCAGCCAGGCTGTGCTGGCTATCCCCAGGATAGGGAGAAAATGCCACAAAACAGCTGCTTTGTGGGGATTTCCATATGCTTTTCTGGTCCTCGGGGTTGGACGCTGTTGTTCAGTGCTTGGTGTGTGCAGACTTTCCCCTCTCGACTGTGTTTACTGGAGCATGGGGGGAACGGAAGTGTGGGCACTGGGGGCTATGGGGCTGGGGAGCAAGTGCAGCAGGCAGGCACATATCCTGGGATAGGTTCCTCTCCAACAGGCTGCTTCAGGAGTTTGCAGTGAGGAAAGAGCTGGAGCTCAGCACTCACCAGGACCCTGTGGCAATGTATGTGTAGGGCAGTCCATCAACCTTTCCTATGGCCTCTTTGCAGCTGAAAATAGATCACGTCGCATGAATGTAGGGGATGCTGACCCAGGTGTATCTCACTTAACTTCCAGATACGGACATATGAACGCTCTTACTGAAAATAAGAGACTCGGTAACACTGAGCAACACTCGCTGGTCTTCAGAAGGGAATGAAGCACAAACACAGTTATTTGAAAGGAGCAAAGTGCTTTCTTGCTTTATATTTACACCCTGTGCTCATTTTGTTTCTTGTACCACTTTTTCACTGACGGCTGCTGTGTTTGGCAGGAATTTGCAAACACATGGGTGCTTACAGCCAAAAGTAGGAATGGTCTGAGCAGCCGGAAAAGGAAAACCCCTTCCTCTTGTATTTATTTTTATAACAGCAAAATATAGTTGCTGCCTGGCCTTCATCAGTCTTTTTTTTGTTTTTCCTTTTAAGTTGTCTTTTGATTTTCAGCTTGAGGGTTGAGGGAAACAAAAGAGGGAATGAATTAAGAGCGGGAGAAGAGAGTGTCTGCTGTTGGGCTGGGTCATGTGGTGGGGAAAGCAGGCTGAAACTGGAGACACCAGGACAAACCTAACAGCAGTACTGGGAGGCTTTAACTTGTGTCACTCTGACAGTAGATGTAAGCAGTGAATGTAGTTAGTGATGTTTCTGGCTGCAGTCCAGGTTAAGTAGTGCTGTGCACACATGAAGTTGTGCTGATGGGCTGCTGCTCACTTGGCTTGCCCTATCAGCCTTAGTGATACCTCTTATAGGCAGTCTGGAATGATGACCTCCGTCCTTTCCAAATTGGCACATGCATTTAGACCATGGGGCCTGAGGTGGGTTAGCATGTTTTTGTATTGTTTGCTTCAGTTCTGTCTCTCGCTCTGTTGGTCTTTTCCTCTATAGCACTGCTGTTGTTGTGAGTAAGGGCATTTGGAGGGGAGAGGAGGGTGTGATTCTTGGCTACGTCCCCTGGGTACAGCATACACCACTTCCCTTCAGCAAGCTTGTATGATGACACCTGGATGGATCTGAACACAGGGACTGCAGTGCTGTGGGATTGAGTGGCTGGAAGGCTGCCCAAAAGAAACGGCGGGGGTGTTGGTTGATGGCCAGCTGAGGATGAGCCATCTTGTGCCCAGGCAGCCAAGAAGCCAACAGCATCAGCAGTAGTGTGGCCAGAAGGGCCAGGGAAGTGATTGTCCCCCTGTAATGAGCACTGGTGAGGCTGCACCTTGAATCCTGTGTTCAGTTCGAGGCCCCTCTCTGCAAGAAAGACATTGAGGTCCTGCAGTGGGTCCAGAGAAGGGCAATGAAGATAGTGAAGGGTGTGGAGCACAAGTATTATGAGGAAGAGCTGAGGGAGCTGGGGTTGCTTAATCTGGAGAAAGGAGGCTCAGGACAGACCTTACTGTTCTCTCCAGCTCCCTGCAAGGAGGTTGTAGTGAGGTGGGGGTCAGTCTCTTTTCACAAATAACAAGTGATAGGATGAGGGGAAATAGCCTCAAGTTGCACCAGGGGAGGTTTAGATTGGATAGTAGGAAAAATTTCATCTCAAAATGGTTGTCAAGCATTGGAACAGGCTGCCCAAAGAAGTATGGGAGGTATTTAAAAGATGAGTAGATCTGGTGCTTAGGGACATGGTTGAGTGGTGGACTTGGCAGTGTTAAATTACCGGTTGGACTTGATGATTTTACAGGTCCTTTTCAAGTAAAGGATTCTGTGATTCTATGACTGGACATCCCGTGATGTTGATAATTAATTATCAGATGAACCATCCACAGCTCGGTTGTTTGAAAATAAAAGTTATTGCTGTACAAGCGTCCTACAGCAGTGCTACTGTAGCAACCACTGTGTTGGAAAACAGTTATCAATCATGGTTTTGACAGAGGAGGGTCTAACAACTGTTTTCCAATGTGCTCATTACTATGGACAAGTAGGTAAATAAGCAGAGAGTGGCAGTCTGAAATGCAGGGCTTAAGAGGAATAAAGTGGAATAGTTCAACCCTACTAAAAGCCAGATAAAATAATGATGAACTTTCTGTTGGCCAGAACCATACAGGACATAGCTCACTCTGTCTGGTTGAATTTTCTTTCGTGATCAAGCATTCTTCTTCTTGCTTCAAAGCCCTTGCTGCCAAAATAATATACAATACTGAGATTTCTCACCCCTCAAGAAAGCACTTTGATTTGTTGAAGGAAGCTAAGAACAGTTAAGGAGATAGGAAAGAATGTAGTGTACCTTTCTCTGCTGACATCCACAGCTGGGGGATGTGTTGAAAAGCAAATATAATCCACTTTGTGCAATGCTTTCCCATTCTCTTTCATTTTGGTCAGTGCTCTGGTTGCCGATGAACTAAATTTAACAATGGAAACTGATGTGCAGAAAGGCACAACCTCAGCTCTCATTTACTCTTATTTTGCTGTTACTTGGTCTTCACTCATGCTTCCAGATACTTCCAAAAGCAGCTGGCATTGCAAGAAGTCATTGCAAAGAGGGGTTTGATCCATTCCTGTAGCTTGTAGATGCTTTACTGAGGGAACCAAAGGCTGGGGAGCTGCAGAGTGCTGTGGCCTTGGGACAGCCTCTGATCACAGGTACCTGCAAATGGTGCAGCATTAAGACCTCATGCAAGTGCTTGTCACACTGCTGAGGTGGAGAAGGTGACCCTTGGCAGGAACCTCCTACTCTGTGTTTTCCAGGTTGGTGCCAGTGCAGTTTTCCCAGGCTGTGGGGTAGAAATACCCATCCCTGTTTCATCTTCGGTCAAAAGGCTGGAGAAAGGTCCCTGAGCACCAAGTGGGGTAGGGGTAAGACTGTTGGGGATGGAGAGGGGTGAGGGATATCCCCAGGCCTCACCAGGCATCACCATCTACACGGGTTCTGTGTGCTTTCACTTCAGAGTTTTTTAGTAGCTTTCTTACTGCCTGTTTAGGTATTTGATGGAATCTCTGGATTGTGTTTTGTGCATTTGTCATAGAGATGGGGGCAGGGATGGATTAATTTTATTAGCTTTAAAAAAGGTGTTGAAGGGAAGGATGCTCGTGAGCACATTGCTCCCTTATGCTAAGTCTGCCAGGTTTGGTGAATGTTTAACAAGGACTGGACCAGCAGCCAGGACCTGATGGGGTACTCAGAATCTGCTGGGATAACTGCTTTTTTCAGCATGTGAAGACAGACGACTTTCAGGAACACTTGTATCTGCTAATCACGCTGTAATAACAGTCTGCAATCTACGGGCTGCAAACCCCCCATTTCCGACACAGCTGTGCATATTTAATTCAATAGAAGGCATTTCTACTCTAGTGTTAGAAGTAATTCAGATCGCTAAGGTGGTAATTTTGATCATGGTAGCTTTTAGGGAAATCTAGGTATAAGCTAGGAAGAGCAGGGACATGGCGGGTAGCTGCCAGCCTCACTGTGTTCCTGCCCCACTGAGCCAGCAGAGGAAAGCAGCATCCCCGGGCTCATTAGCTTAATGAAGAAAGTTGCCCTGACCCATTGCCTGAGCCAGCACATTTTGGGCATTGAGCCAGGCAGGCCATGGGGATAGGTCAATGGCAGTGATGGGGGAGAAGCACCAAAGCCTCATGGGGATGCAGAGGGTTGGCATGACCTGCCCAGCAGCGATGCTTTTGTCTGACCGCAGGGTTTAAACCATCAAGTTGGCATCTTTCAGGAAAAGAGGTGGGGAGGAGTTTGGGGTTTGTTTTGCTTTGTTTTGAGCGCAGCTGGGGAAAGCCAAGTGCTTTCAGGGCTCCCAACTCCATTTCTGTCTGTAAAATGTTTTTTTGCAAAATTGATCATTCCTGTAGGTTGAGAGTCTCAAAGGAACTTTTCTGTCAAGCAGCTAAAAAGTACCGTTATTTCTCTTCCCAGCCCTAACAGCAGCTTGAGATTTACATTTTAGCTCACTCAAGGTATCTTGGCAATCTTTTTTTGTGAGCAATTTCATGGCGAACCAAGCAAACGAATCCCATTTTCAGGTGCTGACTGCTGTGGTGTTTGGGGGGCAGAAACCATGCGAGTGCCGGTGTTTCTCAAGTGATGTACTTGACTAAAGTGTTTTAAAAAAATCTTCATTTTGCTTTGTTTTGCCATGCATTGTTAGACACAAGCTATTCCTGTGAACCAGGTGGGGTGTGGTAATTCATGAACCACCATCATCTGTTTTGTATGTGTACAAGGACCAGCAGATACAGATCTCCCAGGCTGTTGTCCATGAGTCTGCGGGTGTTTGTGTGGCATGGCTCATGTAAGCGAGGACGTGATACCTGCATGGATGCTCTCCTGTGGAGTGGGGAGGTCTGGTCTGAATTCACCTGATCCTGGAGTTGTGATGCGTTTCAGGGACATGATGCTTTCATAGCAAGGAGAGTTGCCTCCTCTGCCTTGAGCTGGCTTGGAGTAAGCGTGCCCCCACGGGAGATTGCTCAAGAGCTGCCAACACAGGGGTGCTCAGGACAAACAAACTTGGGCAAGAGTTTTCATTAGTAATTACGTACCTGTTGCAAAAAAACCAATTGCATTTCTCTATGAATGTGGTGAGACCTCATAGCAATTTTCCAGTATATGAAAGGGGCCTACAAGGATGCTGGAGAGGGATTCTTCATCAGGGACTGTTGCAATAGGACAAGGGGTGATGGGTTTAAACTTAAGCAGAGGAAGTTCAGGTTAGATATAAGGAAGAAGTTCTTTACTGTGAGCGTGGTGAGGCACTGGAATGGGTTGCCTAGGGAAGTTGTGAATGCTCCATCCCTGGCGGTGTCCAAAGCCAGGCTGAATAGGGTTTTGAGCAACCTGGTGTCCCTGCCCATGGCAGGGGGTTGGAACTGGATGGCTTTAAGGTCCTTTCCAACCCAAACCATTCTATGATTCTACGATTTCACCATTGAATCATAGAATTGTAGAATCTTAGCTAACTCCAGGCTTTCAAAAGCAGCAGATCTCCCAAAACCATTAAATTGTTTAAAAGATGTGAAATATGTATGTATATATATGTATATGCATATATTACCAACTTCTTTCTGAGATGTTGTGTTAAACCCAAATCATATTCTCATAGCCACAAGGAGTAGAAACTTTTTACACGCTTTCTGAAGAGGATTGTGCATTATGAGTACACCAGCAAGGGGCTGGATTTAATCACCCTGGAGATGTCTTTCTGCTTTACATTTCCGAAAGCAGGGATCATCACAGAAACTTCACCAGCAGGGTCTTTAGGAAAAGCACCAAAAATTGTAAGGCTCATTAGATAGTCCTAAGAAGCAAAAGCACCATACATATGTATTTATTTTAATTAACTTTCTAAGCAGAGGTTAGAGATCTGCTTAGAGGTTAGAGGGGAAAGACGGGGCTGTGTTGCACTACAGGTGATTTTGTTGTTCGTTTAAAGTGTTTTATCCCTGGGGGTGGTTTTGGTCCTGTTGGCAAGATGCAGGGTCACTTTTGCATGTTGGACACAGCAGTTGAAAAAGCAGGGTTTCAGATAGTGGTTTTGCTATGAGATAACTGGACTAAGTCCATTAAATACAGGAACAACTTGGCTCCAGGCTTGCAGCCTACAGTGGGAGAGTGGAGGATTTAACTCAAAAGAGAGAGGAAGGGCAGCAGAAGGTGGCCAGCAGAGTCCAAAAGCTTTGGAGGTGTAAATAGCACAAAATCAGCAGCTATCCTGTATGTTTATTGCTCTTTTGCAATTCAGTGAAACTGGCAATTTTTTGCCTTACTCTGAGATGGAGCAAAGCGAGAAGCAGCTTCCCTTTTATCTATGAATAAACATGCAGCTTTTTCTATTCTAAGCTCTTAAAAGATGGGTTTGGTTGTGTAACAGCTCCTGGCCTCCCAGCTCCTCTACTAGCCATGATGTTCTTTCAGGAAATCAAGTTGTATGTTCTTTCGAAAACAGCCAAAAAACACCCTCCTATACCTGCTGGGAAGGAGCAGAAGACTCCAGAGAAGGAATTGGGGGAGGAATCTGCCCTTCCTCCGGCCAGATAACAAGAGCCTGAAGCTTCAAACTCAAGTACTTCAGCTTGAGATGAAAATGCAGGTTGTGCTCTTGGTGCTGTTGAAGCAATCAATAAGCTTCTGCCTCTTTTCTTGAGGAGCTAGCAGGGTGTTTTGCTGTGTGGATTTCACTCGGAGAGGTCCCATGACCATTTATTTTCCCTTTGCCTGTTCTTTGCAGTCCTGCAGGCATGGTGTTTCTCAGGTGTGAAAGGTGAAATATTTTGTATCAGTACTGCAGTTGCAATTGCTGAAGCTAAACCTTCCTCTCCCATTTCTTTAGGGAAAAAATGAGGAAAGCCACCTGTAGCTCTGGGACACAGCAGGTGAGTCCCTTTAAGGAGGAGAAAATGCAATTTGGATGCATTTTGTCCAAGTCCCCAGTAGTCAAACAGAGCTTGTTCTGGTGCATGTCTGCAGCAGCAGATGTTTTGTGGGTATTTCCAGTCCAAACCACTGCAGTGGTGTCTTAGGACATCAGCGTGCAAGTGCTCCCCACTGTCTGCTTGGCCTAAGAAATGTGGATTCTTTTTTCCCCAGGGGGCCCCAAGGTTTGTTGTGTTCCTGTAACAGGGCTGGAGGACCAACTCTTTCAGATTCTGCTTCTGTCAGTGGTGGTCAGGGGGAAGGGGATCGCTGCGATTCCTGTCAGTCGGCATTCCTGGGTGTTGGCGAAAAGAACATTGACAGTCAGAGAGTGGAAGAGATGTCTGCAATTTTCACCTCTTTTTTTCCCCCAGCTTACATAGTTTTTCCCCTTTTGTAGGTATCAGAAGTTCTGCTCGCCTTCAGAGAGGTATAAGTACTGAGATTCCCGGGATGTAAGAAATACAGTGCTGTGAGTAGCTTTTTTTCCCTATTTTCCCTTAAATGAGAAACACAAGCTCACTCGAACAGAAGGAAGATTCTTTTTTTCTTAATTTTTTTTTTTTTTTAAGACATTTTAAGAAATGTTTACAGCAAGCAGATCCAGTCTTTTGGAATCAGTTGTGTGCCTTTGGCACCTCTTCGCAAGCCACAAAATAAAGTCAGCATTGTGTTACCACATAGGCTGAATAATTATCTCGCTGCAGATTTGAACCACATGAATGCATTTAACTGAGAATATGGTCAGCAGAATGGACCATTAGCACCATCTGAAGCTTGTTTGTTGTTTCCAAGCTTTACCAGCCATTGAGAAACAAAATCTTGCTGGAGAGTTGATGGAAGGCATTCCTTGGGAAGGAAGTCTGTAACGGGAGAAGAGCACAGATTGACTGTGAGGTTTGGTTTTGTGTGCATGCACACCACCCTAGCCCTGTCATCAAAACGGAAAGCTATCCAATACTTAGCTCTTCCCTGATGTGATAAAGTAGCATTGGAGGAAGTTTACAGCACAGGAGACACCTGCATGCTTGGCTCCCTGCCTTGCTCCAAAGCAGCTTGGCCAGGAGCTTTATATATAAATGTATAAATATAAAAGCGTGCATATAAATGTATAAATACAGAAGTGTACATTTAAGGAGCAACTTCACCATGATGTTTTCCATTGTTAAAAGTCAGGCTGTGATTTCCCAGCAGCTGTGGCTGGTTTGCAGCTCCCCAGGTGGACCAGCCAGGGCCTCACTAAACTAACCTGGGTAGACCCTGGTTGAGGTCCTGAATACAGCACAGGCTCCTGAAGCAGCTCTTTTGGGCTGGTGCAAGGCTGGATAAGAGAGCTCCAGTTTGGATGCTATTGCTTTGGGCTTTACTGTAAGTAATTTCTTAGTAGAAGGGGCTGAATATGGGGGGGCGGGGGGATTCAGGTTTTTAAAATCAGCCCAACTCTCATCCCATTTTTACCCTGTTCTATGGTGATAGAAATCTATGGTTACTTGGAAATCAGCAGAGTTTTGTTTCCATTTTTATTTCAGTGGATTACAGCCTGTTTGCTGTTACAGCAGTACAGTTCTATTTGGGCTAGAGCAGAATAAAACCCCAAATTGAAATGAGCCTGAAAAACAAAAGGATTATGTTTCATTAATGGGAGAGAAACTTGAGTCAATCAGTGTTTGGTAAAGATCTGGTTAAAAGTCTTTAATAAGTATGTAACAAGCATTCAGAAACTGGTAAGCAAAAAAAAATAATAAGGAATCCTACTTTCAGCCTTTTGTGAAGGCAGTGAGTGTAGTTACTGGGAGAAAAGGGATGTGAAATTAGGATGATGTTTTGCATTGGCCCTCCCTCCCTAAGGTCCATAGTTTATATTCTCCCTTTGAATACAAACATTTTCTCCTCACTCTTTGGTGTTTAAGTGTCACATGAGACCTGTTAATTGAGCTGTGAGGTTTATTTTTTTCAGTCACAAAGCATTGCACAGGATGGGTTCTGGTGTCCTTTTTACAGCTGTGTTGTCTCTGAATTGATGGAAACAGTAGATACTTGTTTAGGTGAACAGAATTCAGCAGAAAGATGCCACTTGTACGTGTTGTGTCTCTCGAAGTATATCCATATGCCAAAAATGTTCTTTGTTCATCTGAAAAACAAACTTTGCTTGGTTTACTGTTAAAGTAGGCACTGTTGAAATTTGGAAAGTGTTGAAATTTGGAAAGTGTTTCTGAGATCCTAATGAATCTGTGTACTAATGCATCCCATTGATGGTTGCTTCCACAAAAGGAATAAACAAGAGGAGCTACTCCTCAAAGGTGGACAGCTAGTCAGTCCCAGGTAGCTGTTGACTATGTTGTTAAGTCAGAGCAAAGCAGTGATGCTGAGGGCAGTATGCATCCTGTGGGTGCCTCTGATACATCTGTGTTAAGAGGGTGAGAAAGAAAGAAAGAGCAAGCTGCTTGGAAGGCTGCCCTGGTGACTTGTGTATGGTTTCAGATGGCTCTGAAATTGTTGCAGCAAGGTGTAGTTGTTGCTCAGCAGTGAAAGGAGACTGTAGATTCTCATTTAGCTGTCTCATAATGATCTGCCTGGTGGCAGAAGTCTGAGTGATGAACTGGGGAGTGAGAGATGGCTGCAGTGGGGTGATGCCAACCAAGAAACTCTGTCCTTAGTTGTGCAGAGAGAAACCAGAGCTGGAGGAGCACTATTCCTGTACATTTGCTCTTTGCATCCTTTCCAAGTATTGTCCTGCAAAATGTTTTGGATCAGGTGTTCAGTGGGAGACTTGATGGTGAGAAGGGAAAGGAGTCTTGCTTGACATTCCCCTTTCTCCATTTCCCACCCAACACCCAGAGGTGAAAATTTGCTGTGGCTGCTCCTGGAGGTGCTGTCCCCTGTGAGGGGTAGCAGCATGGGATGCAGCAGTGGTTTGGGCTGGCAGCATTGAAGCCAAACCTGAACTACTGCTGCATCCAGCTGATCACCATTCAGAGGGGACCAGCACCAGGTGCTGATGTGCTTTTATGAGCAGTCAGGGATGGTGTTCCTTGGGTAGCTCCTGCGGCTTCCAGTGGGCTTGGGCACATTGATGAGCACAAAGAGGCAGGGCAGAGAGCAGTTATGGCTTTACCTCATAGGCTTTATCCACCTCCCCTTTGTAAAGCAGCATCTCTGCTCTGCTGTTTAAAAGCAATATCCACTTTTTTAATGGGCAAGATCCTCTTGATGGAGTTTTATTCTCTGGGCAGTGCAAGGCAGAGCCATCTCTGTGTGGGGGACCAAGTTTCGGGAGGATTCAGGTTGTATGCGTTTGAGGAGAAGCATCTTCCGCTGTAGCATGTTGGTGTGGCTGCTCTCCCAAACTGGGACACTGTATGTGAGGACAGGTTGGTGGGCTGACTACAGATCAGTGAGGCCTCAGGAGTGCTTGGGGCAGGCTGCAGCATTGTGCTGTGGATGTGCAGTGGGTTCAGCAGGAGAGCACAGAGGGTGGAAGAGCACTTCCCATGTGTTGGGAAAAGTAACTGTGAAAAATTAACTGGTTTATGTCAAGGCTTCTGAATGTGTACCTATAAAGGAGACACTTGTTGCAGTGGACTGTTCTCTGCCAGATAAGATATAGATGGGATGGGAGCTTTAGGGTTTGGGGGTTTTTGTGACTTGAAGCTTGAGAAGTGGATTTATAAACATTTTCTATCAAAGCACAGAAAGGCTCTGACAGCAGTCCTGGTCACAGTGTCCTATGAGTGCCAGTGCTACTCACAGTAATGGCTTTGTGAACCGCAGTGGTGATGCTGCCTCCTTGCTCCTAGGTGGGGTGAGCTATTGGGCTCCAGCTGGGGCAGCCCTGTAAGGCTGAAACCATCACTTGTCACCAGAAAAGCCACCTCTGAGCACTGCACTCCTCACAAAGTCAGTGCACGTTTCCCCCGTGCTCAGCCAGGCAGCTCTCCAGCAATGCTGGACAGACTGTGCCTTGTTAAAAAGGAGGGGGGAACACTGCTATGACTGAAGAATAGAGACGGAGAGGAGAGGTTTTTTGGAGAGCAGGAGAAACTGAGTCAGGAGAGATGAGGCTTAGCCAAGAGCCTCCATTGCTCCCTTCATCTCAGACCTGGCAGCCAGGCTTAAGCTTTGGATCATGCCAGTGGTTCCCAGCCTGGAAGGGGTGAAATGTCTTCCATGCAACTGCAGACTCTCAGTTCATCCTGCAGCCAAGAGACAGAAGAGAGCAGGTTTTCCCAAGTGCTTAGCACTGCCTGGGCTTTGGTAAGGACAGGGCTGCTGCTGCCTGGTTCTCCAGCAGCCCCAGTGTGGTGATCCTTTGGGACATTACTCCGTAAACAGGAGTTGATGGTGCTTAAAGAGGCAAAAGCAGGTTTTGTTCCATTCTCCTTATTTTTGGTAGTGTCTCTTCTTCCTTTTTGTTTCCATTAAGCATGATGTCACAAATGACATCAGTCCAGTAACTGCTTGTGGTTGTCATAGTCACAGCTTGTGACACCCAAACAAAGCAGCAGGAAACCAAAGCTGGCATACAAATGCTGTAATATTCATCACATTCCTTTCGGTTAATAACTGTGTGTTAGGTACTTATTTTCCATTGGAAAAAAAAGAGGAAGGGGGGTTAAAAGCACAAAATTGAATCATTGAGGGGGAGGACCAGCTGCACTTCTCCCTCCTGGTTCTGTTCCCCCAAGCCAACGTTGCTCTGGACCTCAATCACTTGGCTCCCTCCTGCCGCTGTTCCCATCATTGCAGACCATGTGTTGATGCCACAGCATGGATGAAAGCAATGGGAAAAGACCCATCACCTCTGATACAAACTGTGTCCACTGGGAAGAGCCTCCCACAAGGCTGGCAGTGAGTGCTGCTGTGCCATGGGTCAGAAAGCTTTGGCAGCTGGATGGATGGCTGAGGTTTCCATAGAATCATAGAATAGTTAGGGTTGGAAAAGACCTTAAGATCATCAAGTTCCAACCCCCCTGCCATGGGCAGGGACACCTCACACTAAACCATGCCATCCTTGGTGCTGTGTGAACAGAGTGTAGAAGGGTTTTTTCAGCTTCAGTGGGATGAGGTTTGAGGTTATTGTGTTTGTTTTGGTTTAAATCTGTAAATAAGCTATTCTGGGTGGGCAGCTGAGCTGGTCTGCACATGCAGGGTTTAATCTCGCAAGGTTAGAAGGCTGCGTGGAGACCTCATAGCAGCCTTCCAGTATCTGAAGAGAGCCCACAAGGATGCCAGAGAGGGACTCTTCATTAGGGACTGTAGTGATAGGACAGGGGGTGATGGATTTAAACTTAAACAGGGGGAGTTCAGGTTAGATATAAGGAAGACATTCTTTACTGTGAGGGTGGTGAGGCACTGCAATGGGTTGCCCAGGGAAGCTGGGAATGCTCCATCCCTGATGGTGTTTAAGGCCAGGTTGGACAGAGCCCTTGGGTGACATGGTTTAGTGTGATGTGTGCCTGCCCATGCCAGGGAGGTTGGAATGGGATGATCTTAAGGTCCTTTCCAACCCAACCCATTCTATGATTCTATAGTCTTTGGAGTTTTGCACAGTTGGCCTGATGGTAGGATGGCACCTGCTGCAGGAAATAATTCCAATAATTAAAAACACAGTCATTTTTACAGAACTGGATCTGGTGTGAGCATCACATTTGAGAGACAAGCGCTGGAGGCAGATGATCGGGGCTCACTGGGAAGGAGCCACATAAGCTCCTTGCTGCTGCAGGCACATGGGGAGCCACCATCCTTGTGTCCCTCACCAACACCTGCCCTTCCCCAATGTGTCCATAGAGACATATCGACCCTGGGTGCTCCAGAATGGCTTCCCCAGAATATCTGGGCACGTGATTCCTGGGCTGAGCCTGGATAACTACCAAGCCCTGCAGATGTGTAGAGTCCATCCAGGAGCAGCACCCAGCCTGGGGCTGTGGGTTCGGGCATTCGGTGCTGTGGCTCCTGTGGGCACTTGCAGGGGGGGTGCTCATTATATAATGGCTCATGCTTGATTAATATGCTGTGAGTCAGAAACGCCGGGGTATTTTAGCTTTCTCTAGTTGCTATGGCAACATTATTTTAACAAATAGCTTTTTAATATTTAATTAAAACTCAGCTTTTGGCAAGCTGGAGTAGGAACTATTACAATTACTACTACAAAGGGTTAGCAGTGAAGTGTAATTCAGAGCCATGGTTTTTTGGTTGGGTTTTTTCCTCCTCCCCCCCCCCAAAATAAAAATTGTCAGCTTCTAAACAATAATTTGTATAAAGGTGAAAAAGAAATAAAAATCACTAATTTATTAGTTGAGAAACCCTTGCTTGTTCCCAAGACTGAAAGCAAATGTAATGCAAATCTGCAGTTACCCTTCACAATTGAAGGTTGTTACTTCATTAATGTATACTGCCAAGCCAGCTCTATCAGGACAGAGTGGTGTGACAGTGTTTATTAAGCACTGCTTTGTCACTGGCATTCCTTCTTCTACCTTTGCCTCCTGGATGAGATCATTCCCATTTTGTTTGCTTCATGTTCTCTCTGCGTCAGGTTGGATGCTTTTCACTCGCCAGCTTGTCGAGGAGGCTGGTGCTGCGTCCGGATCAGGCTCTGGACTGGTTCCTGGTCTTTTTTTAGGTGAGCTCCTCTGTTCCCTGATTCTACAGTGGAAACAAGTGAGCAGAGATCTCTGTCTCCAGAGAAAAATAAATATTTAACAGCCCTCTTTGTAAATGCCCTTTATTTGTAGAGTGGTTGCAGGTTCTATTGTGCTTAGTAAGCAAGGATGCTTCTTATGCAAGAATTGTGCCTTGAGGGACTTGGTGGATACTTAATGTCATGTGTGATACAATAATGAAGTAAATGTGTTGCTCTCATGGGATTCCCTCCCAGTCCCTGTTTTCTGTGATTAATTCACTATTGCACACTTAATCTCTATTCACATCACATTCCTTAATATCGTATTGAAACCTTATTTGGAAGGTAATACCTTTATTTCCTGAGAGGAAGGCTGTTGAATGTTTGTCTTGGGCAGAGGAGTCCGAGACTATAGGTTCTTCTGTCACGTGTCACTGTGGTTTCTTGCCAGGTCCCCGGGACTGATGCAGTTGGCCTCTTGCTCTCCCAAGGCTGGCATGGTGCTGTTATCCCATCTTGTAAGTGGGGAAGATAGACCTAGGGAGATGGACCAGGATGTGTTTCACCCTGGCTCTTTCTAGGTTAAGCAGTTATTCTATAGTAGCTGTGTAACCACTTCTGGCTTCGGTTCAGAGACTGCACCACTTGCAGAGATGTTGCATCCTGCTTTAGGACAAATGTTTGAAGCAGGTTGCAGGCATAACCCTCGGTTGTCCGTCTCTTCCCCAGTCACTCTGAGCCATGAACTGGATGGTGAAGATTAGGTGAGAGAAGTACCATCCTGCACCAGAGGTCTTTTGTACCCATTTCTACAAGTGGTCCAAGCTGAAGGATGTCTTCACTCGTTACAGTGCTCTGATCATGCACTGCTGGGTCCTCCTTCCAAAGCAGCACAGCCAATTTCTGCCACATGTGGCTGATGGGTTGGCATTTGGGATTAAACAGCTCGGAAGGAGATACTAACCCAGTCCCCAGATATGTCAACTAAGGTGCAAGAGATTTGCTCAAACTCGTCCTGCAAGCCAGGAAGAAAGAGCCTTAGCCTTTCTTCCTATTTAGGCTGATGGTATGCTGTTGCAACTGAAATTGTAGTGATACATTGCTGCAGTAACACTGCAAACAGGATGGGTGTGTTAGGCAGTTCTTTAAAGCATTATTCTGAGTTACATCCTATGCTTCTTCGTGCAATAAGTTTCTTGATTGCTGTTTAAACCCTTTTGCCAGCTGATGGCAACCTCAAGGAGTGTAAAGGCAATCTCAGGATGTGATGGGAGCAGGGTCTCTGGGTGGATAACGGCAACCACAGAGCAGCACGTTCTTGGAGCCACCCATGTCAGCGGCTGGTTCTCAGTAGCTCTGGGAAGGTCCTACCAGCAAGGAACTGAAATGCACTGCAGAAATGAAATTGGACTGATTTGGTAGCAGACATGGGTCTCCAGGAGGCTTGCAGGCCAGGCTGTGCAGACGGATGGCATGAGGTCCTGCCGTGCCGGAGGGGCAGCGTGAGGGATGGCAGTAACTGTTGTGGGGGAAGCTGAGGAGCAGATGGATGAAGCTGGCATTGCTGGTGGAGCGGAGGAGGCGAGCACTGCAACGTTAACAAACGCCATCAGGCACCCGCAGAGGGACAAGGGGGGCTGAGAGGTTTGAACCAAGCCCTGCGGCCAAGGGGAGCTGTTCCCTTGAGCAGGTCAGAAAGGTTTGGTGACAGTGACTAGCGTGGGTAGGGGTCTGAGCAGCGATGCTTTTGAATATCATAGGGTGACTGGTTAAGGAGCTGAAATGGGAATTGTGGTGAGAAGGCAGAGAAATAATGCTTCTACTTGGAATTTTCATCTTGTGGCCATATTTTGGAAAGGATACAGAGAAAAATGCTGTAGTATAGTGACCCTGCTTGGGCTAAGTGCTGGGGTGTAAGAGAAATGTTCCCAGGTTATGGGTGACAGAGCTGTGGCCAACAGCCAAAATCCAGACAGTAGAGCAGATGAGAAAACAGGGAAGGTTGGGAGCACCGCCATCTCTGAGTGGTGGGGGCACACAGGCGAGCAGTGGGCTCCTGGGGAGGGGTGGCTGTGCCAGGAGCCTGTGTGGTGGACCAGACCCAGCACTGAGTGATTCAGGGAATCCCTGATGCATATTGCTTGAGTGCCGCGGTGGGTGGTAGGTTTGCATGGTCAGATCTGCCCTGGAAAACCATTCCCAAAGAGGGAAATCAGGTTAGTTGGGGGGTTGGAACAGAAGAGCCTATGTTTTCATTTGGGTAGACGTGTACTGAAGTCATACTGGAAAAGCTGAAACGTGTTTTGCAAAGGGAAATAAAATCTCCACTGCAAACACAGGCTGGTGTAAAAGAGTTTACCTGCTGCTCCCCAGCTCAGGCTCTCTGTATGGGTGTAATGTGCTGTATGGATTTTCAGTTTACAGTGATTTGGGCCTGGCACATCCTCTGGAGAGGCACAACGCACACTCTGGCAGGTCTGTCTTTCCCACCCCTGAGGTTGAAGGTGGATCCAAGCTGGCAAAAAGCCCTGCGTGGGAGCAAAGGGCACACCTCTCCCAAGCGATTGTTCAGAGATGTTGCAGAAACAAGGACTCCCCAGAATGAAGCCTGGGGGCCTTTTGGTTTGTTTGGGTTTTGGTTTTTGTTTTTTTCTATGGAGGTTTGGGATCCATGCATGCACCTGGTATTGCAAGTCAGTGATCTGTCCCAAATCCCCATGTAGTCAAGCATGCGGTCTCTTCCCTTCACCCAGACTCTCACCCCCTACTTTTCAAGCTAACCCTTGTCAGGAGAGCTAGCTTTCCTCTTTACTGGTCCCAGCTGATTTAAAACACACACTGCTACTTCCATGTCTGCCTGGTAAACCAGACCACGAAAGGATGTGAGTCGGGTGAATTGAGAGAGATCAAAAGCGACAAAAATTGCAGGGAACTTTCCTGGAGCTTCCCATTTCCACCTGTCCCAGACCTTTCTTTTACCTTCTGTGCTGTCAGTAGGTTTCAGTAGTGTTGTCTTCTCACTGGCTGCTTGCTCACTAGGGTGCCTGTTGGAAAACCAGGAAGGCTGATATCCTGAAAGCAGGAGTGCTTGAACCTGTGAGTCTGCTTGTGCGTTGAAAACCTGCTCCTATCTCCTAACCCAGCAGATACAGAGAGGGGTGAGCATCATGTGCTTTACATCACGAGTAGTTTCATGCAATGCCACCATGATACTTGCATGGGTAATGTGTGCTTAAGTCCCAGTTTTGCTGTTGCTGCAGTTAGGGAAGAGCTTCGCATAGGTACTGAGTGCAGTAGTGGTCTCTGAATTGTCTTGATTCTCACTGTCAACATTAATCATGACTCGGGTATAAACAATCTGGCATGTTTCCTGTCTGCACTTCTACAAGCATGGTCTTCTGCTTGCATGCCTCAAACACAGACTGTAACTGTGTTTGCTGCACTCTGCAATCCAGCCAGGCTTGCTATCAATGAATTGAACCCTGCCGTACTCAGGGCTCTGGGTTTCAGATGCTGCTGTGGGCATGTGTAGGAAGGGTGAGGAGATAGTGCAGTGCTCAGGGTCTACTACGGGAGGACACTCGAGCTCCAGTATGATGGGGAATGGTCTTGCATTTATTATTATTGCTTGTTATTGATCATAGATGTATATGTTACTGTAAGGGTGGTGAGGCACTGCAATGGGTTGCCCAGGGAAGCTGGGAATGCTCCGTCCCTGGTGGTATTCAAGGCCTGGTTGGACAGAGCCCTTGGGTAACGTGGTTTAGTGTGAGGTGTCCCTGCCCATGGCAGGGGGGTTAGAACTAGATGATCTTAAGGTCCTTTCCAACCCTAACTATTCTGTGATTCTGTTCTATTAGTTATATACCAATTAGATAAGATTATAGAAATATATATATTAATTAGGTACAGTAGTAGGTGAGAAGCAGCCCTTAATGCCTGCTGGGAGAAGGGAGCACACCCTTTATAGATGTTGCTTCGTTATGAACATGGTTGTTTTGGTGCATGTTATCAAAACCAGACTTCTGCCATGGTAATGTACCATATTGCCTGTTGCAGCAATAAGTTTTGGTCTGTCACTCTAGAAACTGTGCCATTTGGGATACGAGAAGATCCAAAAGTACCTTACATTGCTGTATGAAAATCTGAAGGGTGCATTTCATGTGTGTTATGAGGCTCTCTGGGCGCGTCTTTCAAGCCAAGTCTGGCTGAGTAATTGTGTCATTTGGATGAACCTCTGTCTGCATACCTTAGCCTCTCACTAGCCCTGACCGCTGGAGGTGATGGTGAAATCGGAGGTATGTCCTGCATGTTAAAAGCTTCTGAAGCCAGCTGTAACATGCATTCGGGGATCCCAGAGAGGGGTTTTGATCATGGGAAGCAGACTGTGCAGGCTGGAAGTTGGGTTTATGTCCCCTGGCATATGTTGTGTGTCCATGGTGATGGTACAGGCAGGCACAAGGGGACAGTGGTCTGCATTCCCCCTTTCCATGGAGAATGGCTTTGATGTGTCCTTAAGCCTGGGGCCAACCAGGCAAAAAGAAATCCTGTGCTTGTCCCCCCCATAGTGCCCTCAGTGTTACTCTGAGGTCTTGATGTATCTGGTCCATGCACAGCTGTGCTTGGGGATGTGATACATGGAGGGGAGGGAGATGGCAGCATCCAAACAGCTGCCATGGTGGCAGTGAGGAAGAAAAGTGTTTTAGCTGCTTTTGGTTTTGGTAAAAGGGTGGGTGACTCCAAAAGAGCATATGCAATTAGCAAGATATTTTGAGGGTTTCATAAGTTAGTTGCAAAAGGAATAAACATAGAATAAACTCGCTTATAAAGGTGGGGAGCTTCTAGGCTGCAGCCCTGAGCAGCATTGCTAGGTTAGGTGTGCTGCATAGCACAATGCTTACAGGCGATGGAGCCCTGTGGTCATTGCTGTATGGTGGTTTGCTTCGGGCTTGTGAAGGTTTGGCTTTACACCAGAGGCACTGGGTCTGCAGGAGGGGGCTTACCATGCCACTGGCAGTGTCTGGGGCTTCCCATTCAGCAAATATAAAAAATCGAAACCCAACTAGTAGGTTTAGGTGATGAATTACCCCTGCACATCGTGGTCCCTGCTTCTGACATGTGGCCTTTCAACTTGTTACTTGTCTCCCAGCGAATACATAGCTGTGCCCATCAGGCTTCTGGCCAGTCATAGGTATGTGTTGAAACTGTTGCTTCTGCTCTGGTCTGTTTACTATGCTGTGTGATATGTCAGTGGGACAGAGCACTGGGCTCAAGTGTCATGTCCTCTTCCACAGCTGCCTGAAACATACGCCTGTAAATTTAGCGGCAGCACCATCAATGTAATGAACCCTGCACCACATACGGCATCGACAGCACAACAGCTGCTGGAAAATTGCAGAGTCCCTTTCCAAGATCTCTTCCCAACACCCTAAGTGCCGAGGTGATGCCATACCAGCCGCCTGCTGGCTATTGAAAGCCTCCCTTAAAACGCACTGCTTTCATGCTGCCTTCAAACCCTGGACTTTTGTAATAAATGAGTTCAAAATGCATCACTTCTTGCCCCTGCAGTGCATGTCTGTGGCATCACCTGGTTCTGGTGTAGTATGTGCTCAGGTGGAGGCTGCTCCTGGGGTGCATTGAGCATTACAGCATGCTCACGTTTTGTGTCATGGTCTGTTCTGGGGGAGAAACCACCCTCTTCTGTGCAGCCCCATCAGTTGCTATCAGTCAGCTCACTTTGCTTTTCAGGAGGCTTTAGCAGGATTAATGTTGCTGGCACTGTCCAGCACTGCTCTGTGCCTTTGCTCTTCCTCAAACACTCATCCTTGATAACTCTAAAAAGAGGGACAATCCCCAGGGATGCCTCTCAGGAAACACTGCTGTTCAAAGAGTTCATGTAATTAGCTGTGTTTTCCTTGTGGGATACCATCTAGTCTACTTGAGCGAAGGAGCCAGTTTGTTTCAGTGAGGCTAGCCAGGGCATTATGTAAAGACCTCGGTGTGTGTCCTCGTGCTTTCCCTGGCTCTTCCTGCTGGTGGGAGCCTTGGCTGGGATGGCACCGCAGACTGATAACATCATAGCTGATGTATTGGTCAGGGTTTAGGCACCAGTGCTGTGTCAGACACCTGTATGAAATGTATGGGACTTCCATTTTTTTCTGGGACACTGAACTCCTGGGAGTCCCGTTAAGTTGTTTGGAGATTTGTGTACTGGACACAACTGAAAATTAGTCTGTGGCTGCTTTACAAAGGCTGGATTTTATACAAGCAATTGGAAGCTGAGGAGGGGGGGGCTTTGTATTCCTGTGAGTGAAGTTGGTGGATTTTTTCTTACTTGATCAAAAGGATGACTGACAGCATGGCTAGGTCCATGCACACTGCCAGCCTGTGTATCCTTTCCAGTGTGGAAAGTGGAGGGTGGTTGGTGTTCCTCTGCTGCTCCTTATCCCTTTATCTGAGACCCTCTTTGGCAGGGGCTGGTTCCACATTGCTCTTTGCACCTTCAGCATTGCAGTGGCTAATCTGAGGCAAGCTGTTTTTCATAGGAAGTCCAAGAGTGGACACCACTTGCTCTTTGCCCTCTGCAGAAGCACACTCAGCCCTTTTCCTGAAGGGGTTGAACAAAATTTGGCTGACTGCATGAGTTGAAATGAATGAGTTTAAGGTTTAACCTTGAAACAGATTTGTCTGCAAGGGGCTACTGACAGAGGTAGTATTGCATTGTGTTGCTTGTTGTTCCTGAGCTACTGATTGTAAAGCATCTAGCTTATTGCTCAAAATTGCTGTTTTCATTATAGTGTAAATGGCTGGTAAGGAGTTTTGAAGCATATGTGTTGACTCATGGAAACAGCAATATTTAGCACTTACCATTTTTTTTTTTTTTTTTAAACCTTCAAAGCAATTCATAGCTAATAATCCTCCTAACTCCCCTTTGAGCAGGGAAATGCCATGTAACCCCTTTGGGACAGGGATTGGGACTTGTTTAGTTTTGTAGCACTGAAGCTGTGATTGAGGGGAAACTGTTGATCTGGGAAAACCTTCTTGCTATAAAAATCCTACCTGACAGTCACAGAGAAACTACTTCACATGAATAGCTCAGAAATGCTCAAGAAGGTCTTGGGATCAGGATGTTTCTAGTACTAACAGTCAAACCATATCCTGTCATTCTCAGATTTATGAAAAACAGTTTTATCTGTCTCGGGAGGTTTTCTTTTGTTGTTTAAAGTTCCATAAATCTACATGGGGGATCTTAAAATTGGATGGGGACTGTGTGACTGAAACATTTCTGAGTTAAGTTGTAACTTGAAGCATAAGAAAATAAAGGTTCTCTTGGCTTGTTGCATTAGTAGGATATATTTGAACCAATGTGTTGCATGTCATTAAACATATGGTGAATCACATCTGGCATACATGCCAAAAAGAGTCTGAGATAATGGGACCAAAATGTCATGCAGTAACAATATTCACATAGCAGAGTCATTTCCTGGAATATAATCCTCAGGGAATGTAAAATTAAATTTGCAAATGTATCCCCATTTCTGTCTTGCCCCTTGTAATGTAAAACCACTGGAAATTGTTAACCCCTTACTTGTTCTTACAGCAACTTTTGAATGTTAAGCTTCTTGCTGGGTCTTGTATGCCTTTTTCCTACCCCAACATCACCTGCCAAAGGGCAAAGCGAATCCATGCACCATCCATCTATATCATCACTACACGCATGCTGCCTGTAGTGGAAAGTCCTCATAGAGATATGGATGTCCTCTGCTTTGGTCTTTGTGTCTGCCAGCTGTTCAACAGTGGGTAATACCACTGCTGTATCTAATGTAATAAGGAAAATTCTCTGGGCTTGTTTGGGGTTTATAGGCTATATTCAACTATAAAAGGTATTGTGTGTAGCTAAGTGTACTGCATGCAGTTACAGTGAATCAGCACAAATGGTGGTGTTCTCCAGGGTTCTTATACACCTTAAGAAAAAATATAATGTACTCTAATTATGATAACCTATCCTAATACCATGATAATTAAATTAAAGAGATTGCTGAGATTGTAGGGTAGGCTTTTCTGAAAGCTACCTTCCAAACCTGCTCAGTCTGTCCCTAGTCTGTGTTTCAATGTTGACCTCAGCTTCCAGCTAATCTTCTTTAACTTCCACATTGTTAGTCAAGCAGCTAATTCACTGGGAACTCTTACGGGCTCCAGTCTGTTTACACAGTCCTGTTGAATTAGATTAGAGAAGTGTTGTGGAATTTGAAAGGAAAGGAGAATGTGGATTCATGCTCTTTCCTTTTTTGTAGTCTTTTTGAAGGAGGAAGCCTCAGGTGTCTTCATCTATGTGTAACTACAAATCTAGAGACAAAAAAAAAACAGCAAAAAATGTGTTTTATCATTGCTGCCTTTACCAGCATGTTGTTTATTTCTTTCTCCCCCCTTCCCCTTGTCAACAACCCAAAAACCAGTTGAGGTGCATCCCAACACCTACTGTCTTCTCATCTGCCTATAAATCACCCTTCTTCCTTTTTTCCCCTGGGAAAACCCTGCACTGTCATCCGTGCGCACGTGCACATGCAAAGAATAAACTTACGGTCCCAACAGGATAAATACTGTATTAAAATGGCACGTAACGTCCATCAAAGCTCTCGTTTAAGCAGGGCAAATGGAAAACACCCTGCTGACCTAATGCCCATTAAAAATATATATATCTGTAGCTGATGTCAGTGGGCTGCTTTCTTCTTTTCCTTTCTTTTCTTTTCTTAGCACTTCTGTGCTTTCTCTTCAGAAGAACTTCAGTGCTGTGTTAAAGACATTATAGGTGCTTTTCATCTTTACCTTTCCCCCCCCCAATTTTACTTCTTCCCAGCAAGCCTCAGGGGGTTTTGTTGTTTTTTTATTTTAAAGTGATTGATTTATAGCTCTCCTACCTGCTGGGTAAGATTGACCCACTACAGGGCATCTTCAGAGAGCCCTTCCTTTGAGTCACTTGGGACTGCAAGCAAACAGAGGGCCAGGTTGAAAGATGTTTCTTTCCTGGTGCTGTCTACACCCTAAGGAAATGGCGAGTGCTGTTTTTGTATAGCTTGATGCAGGTGGTGTGTGTATGCACCTGCATCTTGAAATAGGGTTGTCCAAGGAGGAAAGACTTTCTTTTCCCCACACAAACGCCCTCCTGACTTTTTCAGATCAGAATGAAGTATCACTGTACTTCCCTCCCCAGTCCTCTCCCTTTTCTCTCATAGTATGCTTTTGATGGGTTTTCACTGTGTGGTTTTGGGGGTGTTGATGGCGATTTTGTTTCTGCAAGCCTCAGGCTGTGCTTTGGTTCCTCTGAAACACAAGGTGTGGACCCCATCTAAAACCCCTTTCCGTGGGTTAAGTAACTTACGGTTCTCCTCCTGCTTTGCTGCCCCAGTCTCTGTGTTCATGTCTGGGGCAGGAGACACTACCATGCCAAGAAGCCTTTCACATCACTTCGGTTCGCTGCAAGCTCAATGGACCGGGGGTCTATCCCGTTGTTTAGCATTTGAAGCCCTGAAAAGATACCTCGGGGCACTCTGGAAAGGGTTTGCGTTTTTTTTCCTGTTCCTGCCATCTAATATCAGCACTGAATTGTTTCACCTTCAAAGGACAAACTTGACGTGCTGGGATGGCTGTTGTTCATCCTTTCTAAAGGATGAATCAGCCAGCACTGAATTTCCTCAGCCGGGTCTTCTGCTTTTATGCACTGGTCTGAAAACACTGACCTCAGCAGTTAGGCTGATTTATACCACAAAAAGAGTAAAAATGTCTATTCTTGTTTGAATTCACTTTTGAAAGAATAAGATCTAGAATTAAAAGCAAATGATGAGAAGAAAACAGAGAAGCCCTTTTTTAACTTGCTTTCCCAGTCCTAATATTGAGGCTCCTTTCTCACTCGCTCATGGAACATTTAAGACCAAGTCCCATGGATGTCGCCCTTGAACTCTTTCAGTTAGTGCCACCTTTCATCATCAGGGAACAGCTAGAGATGCTGTGTTTGAACCTTGGCAAGTGACAAAAGAGACCAGAGAAGATTTAGACACCATCCCTGCTCTGAAGGTAAATCAAACACAGGGTGCCCATCCTGTTTTGTCTCTCTCATCCCTTCTTGCCCAGGGGCAGTGTGGATGCAGTTAACTGATGTGAACCACCAGTATTTGAAGAGGAGGGGTTTGGGAGCCGATTTCAGCAGCTGGATCCAATTTCTCAGCAGCATCGTGTGCAATTAGGCTGTTTCATCATATTCGCTTTATTTTAATAAGTGTTACAAGAGGACTGCTCAGTGACTGAGTGAGGATTTTCCATTGCAGGCTCTGCAGCCTTTTTACGCTCACTGGCTGTCTCTCCTCCTCTTGCAGTACCATGCACAGGATAACTGCTGTAGAAATGAATGTTTTCAGAAGGAGAGCAGGGGCCTGTGACTTGTGTGAGCACCACGAGATTTTAATGGCTTCTTGTTTGTTGCCTTTCTACTCTCTGATTTTTACCCTTTAATTTACTGTTGTGGGGCCACAGGAGATACCAGGGGAATTAAATGCTTTGGGTCATACCGGGTTCGATTCTTCCCCTGGCCAGAAGTAGCCCTCATCCACAGGGACTGTCTCTCAGGAGCATTTCTAGAGGCCACGCATATTGGGAGCTATGTGAACAGTTTGTCTGGTTTCTGCTGATCTTCCCTCACCCCTGCACAATTCGGGGTGGGGGTGAAGGCAAAAGGCATTGGAGGAGAAGCAAATCACCACCATGAGACAAATCATGAAGAGGAACTTCATGGGGAGAAAAAAAAACAGAAGGAATTAAAGAATTCTTGGTTTGGTTTGTTTTGGTGTTTTTTCTTGGGCTTCTCTCTCAGGTGAGGAGCATGCAGTAAGTCTTGATCTAGTTCCCTGAATGTCACAAGTCCTGAGGCTGGAGTTGCTTCAGGAAACATTCCCGAGCAAGTGTTTCGCCATCAGAAGGCAGCTGGTCTGCTGGAACTGCTGGAACTTCACATCAACATGTGTTTTGCCAGTGCGTTTCTTGGGAAAGAGGCTTGAAGCCCACAGTGGATTTGGGAGAGGTGATGGCTGATGAATGCTTCTCTGAGATGCTGTTTCAGATCTCTATCTCCAACCTTACCAACCAGACTGTTCTCTCTCCTCTTCCCCTTCTTATTTGGATTTTGGGGTCAGGCGACTTACAGTAATAGCATCAGTTCTTCCTGTGGAACGTGGTTTTTCCTAACCCTCAGAAACTGTTGTGCAGCTAAACTTTCACATAAAGCTTCAGGAGAAATAACCCTGGATTGCTCCAGTCTGGGTAATGGTAGTGCTTAAGGCACAGTCTTAAGCAGGTGATAAGACAGGGAGGGAATGCTGCAGGGAAGGGCAGGGGCAACATTCTTGGAGCTGTTTTGTGTGTCAGCTTTGGATCCTGAGTTAGTTACGCAAAAGGTTTAGCTACGTGGTTAGGTTGAAGAATAGCCAAAGACGTGATGTGACAGGAGGTCTGAGCTCCCACATGTCTGGTGATGCTGAATTTCTGAAGTATTCATCAAAGGGTGGTGGGGTGTGTTTCGGAGAAAAGCTTGTGGTTGCAGAGACAGGCTTGGGAGCCTGGCCCATGTTTAGTTATGCTATGGCAGGTTGGTCCTAGCAGAACATCAGGCGCAACATCCAGTGATGGCTGCTGGGGGCAGTGAGGGAGCTCACAAGCACCCTACCTGCCCTCCACACTGGCCAGGCTGCCCATGGCAATGGTGGGCCCAGTGTGGTTGTCCTGCCAGTGCTGGAAGTGACACAGCTTCTCCTCCAAAAGGAGGTATTCCCAGTGAGCATCCTGCTGTTGTATCTGAGAGCATGGCCCAGTTGCCTAATTCCATTCCCTTCTGGTGCAGAGACTGATTTGGGGACTAAAGAAAGTAATTTTCCATGCTGTTTAGGGAACGGAGTACGTTGACTGTGATTTACAAAGCAGGCAAACCAACCGACCTGCAAATGACCGAGCAGCTGGTTAACAGTTGGAGCAAAGACAGGTTTTAGCAGCAAGGCTGTAAAGTGCTGCCTTTCCCTGGTGCATTTGGTTCCCTGGGGTGGCAGGATTGCCAGGCTGGAGTTGACAGCCGGAGCTTTTCAGGGCATTTCGGGGCTTTCCTGCCCTCCTTCCCAGCGCAGCAAAGTCCATGCAGAAAAGCAGGCTCAGTGCTGGTGGGTTGCCATGGAAAGAGCTGCCACATTGCACTGAGTTCATAGTGGGGTGTTTGGTGGCTGTTTCTTTGCGAGAGAGGGATTTTCACAAACATTACAAACCCAGGAGACAAACTAAATTAAGGCAAGCTGGTCACAAAATCAGTGGCTCTTGAAATTATATCATTAAGGGTGTCTCTTTCTTTTCTTTCTTCCCTTGGAAGGAGCGCACATGTGTTTTGGCAAACAAATACTGAATATTAGTGTCACTCTGGATTTTGATGACTGCCTGTTTGGAGCCTGTTTTGTAGCAGAGAGGAGAGGGTAGGAAGGCGGAGGGTTTGCTGGAGCGGGTGGGAGCAAGTGTGCCCAGGGCTTCTGCTGCTGCAGACCTGGTCCTGGCCTTCCCAAAACAGGAGAGGAAACCCAGCTTAACAGAAAAGGTGGGGGGGGGGGGTGGTGGAAGGGATTTAGAAAATACTCTTCAGTAAGAAACTGTTTTAAGGAGCAGTTCTCCTCCTTTTCTGCATTTCTCAAGTATTGCTCAAGCATCATTGTTACAGTTTGTTCATCTGGACGTGCTATGAAGTAGCCCCGGGGGGATTCCAGGCACCAGGGAGACAAAGATGCCGATGCCTGCAATGACTGTGGCCCTGTGCTGGGAATAGTGAGTATGCCCAGATTAAAACATGTGGGAGGAGATGGGAGGAGGCAACTGCCAAATGTACTTTGTCACACTTTAAGGTGTTCTGATGGCAAACGCTTCCACAAGAACTAAATGAATGGGAGGCTTTGCCAATTCTTGTTTGTTTGTTTGTTTGTTTGTTTGTTTTCCCTTGGCAGTTTATTCTCCAGCATAGTAATAATCTGCCTGGGTGCAACATGGTCCCTTTTGTGGTTTGGGAGCATAAGGGGCCTTCCAAGCAGATGCCAAAGCATCCATGCTTTGGATGGTCCAGATCAAGCTCAGCTTTGGAAGCAGGAACTGGCTTGTTCTGCATTCCTCAATGTTTAAAACAAGTGGAAGGAACAGAATGTGTCCTTTGTGGTGCGTTCTGTGGCAAAAGTCTGCGAAGGCATGGACTGTGCTGGTCTGGTTGTATTTACAAGTGTGTCTCTTATTTTTTAGTACATAATCAGGTCTTACAAAACTTCATTTACTTCCAGAGATCCTATTCTGCATGTTTCCAAAAGAAGCTCTGCTTCTTTTGAACTGGGATATTAAGTAATTTGTGAGTGATCCAGTAATCATCTCCTCTTTCTGTTGACTGAGTGAAATGAAAATGCAGAGACATTTGCATCCCACAAAATTCCACTCTTTTTCCAACAGCGTCGTATCAGGATGTACTCACCCTCTGTCCCCTGCCCTCTCTATTGGCATCATCTCATGAAGCTCCTGGTTGCTGGTCCAGGGAGCCGTGTTGAAAGGCCCAGTTGAGGGAAAGGTGGGACAGGCTGGATTCAGAGCAGTGCTCCAGAGCTGTTGCACTGAAAAAAATTTATATATATATATATATATATATATAAAAATAATATAACACACATGCACACACAGGCTGTCAGATTAAGCACAAAGGAATCACCTAATGTTAGATCAGATCTATCTGCCAAGTTTCTGACCTCTTGAGGACAAAAATGTACCTGGAAATTGGAGATCCTTATATTCAGGTGGTCTTGTAGTATCCAGATAGCAATAAGCCCTTCAAAGAGACTGAGGGCAGAGCATCAGACCCATCTTTGCTGCAAGTCTGGTTAGAGTTCACAGGAATTAGTGCCCCAGAAAGCAGTGACTGCTCCCGTCTTTCTCCTCCATCCTGCAGTACTTGATGTTGGAAGAAGGATCTTGTGTTGGGAATGGGGACGATATTTGGGTTTGTGAGTTACAGTCATCAGGGAGTGTTTCTAACCCGGCTGTGGAAACCCAACGCTGTGTGACAAGGGGGAAGGATTGCATTGTGTGCCCGACTTCTGGCACGAACAAAGGTCCTTTGTGGCCGTGCCAAATTCTCCCAGCAGCAGAACTGTTACTGTGCACAGAGGGCAGTGGCTCTGCCCTGTGGCAAATCACAGCAGCAACGGAGTGCTGCAGGGAGGAAGAGGAAGCTCATAGGTCCCGTGATCCACAGGGGCAAAATACGTTTGTTTGCACCGCTTAATAGGTGCGTGTAGGGATGATTAATAAACTGTGCACACCCGCCTAAAACCTCAGAGGGACCACATGGAAAGACAGGACTCATGCACAAACACAGTTTTGAAAGGCTTTCTAGTTCTGTTTCTTTTTATTTTTTTAATGTAAAAATTCTATGTCTTAATCTGTGATTTTTCATAAGGAAAATATTTGATTGGCAGCATATTTGTTGGACGACAGAAGTAGTTAGAGCAGTGTTACTTCATTAATACCTTCAGCTACAAATAACTATGAATTCGGAGCTTCAGATGGTGTAGACATCTGGAACATCAGCTGACTTCTGCTTTCCAATGAAGACAGTTATTGGTGGCCTTTGGTCTTGTATTAGATGCCTTAAATACCCTGTAAGCTGAGGAAGGCGTTTTGTGACTTTCAGTGAAGCAAAAGCATGTGGATGTTTCAAAGGATCTTGCTGGACTTGCCATTTGTCTTTGCCTCTTTTGCTGAACATGTGGTAGGTTCTCTGTCACACAGTTAATAGGATTATACTAAACCAAAGTGTTTTCTATAAGCATGAGGTCTGGGTGCTTACTAAAGGAAGGAGAGATATTTAAATACACTTTGAAAACAAAGTGCTGAGATACAATTTGAAACTAATAAGGGGCAAATGATGTGCAGAGGTGATCTAAGTGGGAATTGCAGAAGATGAAGTACAGCAGATGTAATAAAACTTCAACAGCCATAGCATGTGATTAGGATGATGGAAAACGGAGTAGGTAAGCATCTTTTAGAGGGTCACTTTTTCAGTATTTGACCTCAGAGCTGACCAAGGAGCTGATGAAGGGATAATGTGGTGATGGTAGGAATGCTCTGCTTGTATTACCAACAGCAGGGAAAAAATATGTGCTTGACTGAAAGAGGTGTCGGTCAACTCCTCCACAGCCTCCAGTGCCAGAGAGAGAAGAGAACAATATGTTGATGGTACCCAGAGACTTCAAATGAGATGGGATTGTCTTAAGGTCTTCATCACATGGGAACCCTCCCTAAAATACTAAATTTTCCCAGAATTTAGGGAGTGGTTGGAAGAGTTACGGAACTGTAATGTTCAGGCAAAGGAAGACTAGGAAGAATCAGTGCAGCTTCACTAGAGATGTGTTTTGCTGCAGAGGAAGGTAACTTCTAGTTTGTGTAAGGACATGAGCTAAAAGGGAGGGAGGTTTGGCATTGTCAGAAGCAGACAGGCCCCTCTGCTGTGTGCGTGCACCTGGCCTGATGAGTGATTTCTGAAGGAAAGCAGATAGTTCAGACCTTTGATCTTCAGACTTTTGCTTCCTCCCATGAGCCTGCTGGTGAGAGCGGTGGTGGTGTTCTAACTTCGGTGCTAGTTTGCTGAGAGATTAGATTTGCCAAAGCAAAGAGTACCAGCACCTTTAGCAAGGGCTGTTAAATATCTTGAACCTGAGAGACAGGAGGATAACCTGAATTTACTGGAGGATGGAGCAGTAGCCTATAGCATGGAAAACCTGGATGCAGTTTCCAGCCCTGCTGAAGACCTTGGGTAAGACACGATTTCTGCACTGTCACTACCCCATCCCTTTTGGTGACAGAAAGGTGTAATTTGTCTTGACCGTTGAACAAAGCCTTGGCCACGCTGTCTGCATGCCTTAATTGCCCATCTGAGCAGCAGGAATAATAGCAGTGCTTAATTCACAGGTTTGCTGTGAGACTGGTGGTTTAACAGCTGTAAAGTCTCCAAATATTGGTCCAGAGGGATCCTCTGATCACCACAGGTCATTAAGTATCTGAGGCAGACTCCTGCATAAGGGGAAAGGACTCAGAAAAGATACCTGGTTTACACAGTCAGTGGAAGTCATGTTACTGCTTTTTGAGAAGAAAACCCTCCAAATGAGGAACTGTGTCTTTCATGGTTTATTATGAGGCCATTTTTGAAACGCTCTTTCCTTTAAGCAAGTAGAGCACAATGAAATTTAATGCTAAATGCGATAAGGCTGAATGTTATTTACACCAAGATACCTCCAAAGCTCCTCAGCAGAACCAGATCCGCTCTTCACCAGGGCAGAGGGAGCTGAGGAGATCAGACCAATGCAAAGCACTGCATTAGGCAAGTAATTGCTGGAGCACCTCATTCCTCTTAACCAGCAGCAGCCACCTTCCTATGTGCAGGCATGGCAGAGGTGTGTCCTGTTGACCTTATACACCTGCTTTTCATCTCTGTCTTGGTTGGGAGAGTGGGCACCAGCTATTTGGGAATAAATAGGGTCAGGTTTGAGAAAGGAGATATATTTTCCTGGCAACGCAGGGGCTCATCTGTATCGCAGGAGTTTCCTAAATAGAGATCTGGGTTGGGAAACGCATGTGCATCGTCTGCCAGCAGTTCAAGGTTGTTCATCTGAATTTGGCTAGGAAGGGGAGACCTGACCTGGCTGTTGGCACAAGCACCATAGTGTCTGCAGTGTGCTCTCCTGAGCCAGTACATGCACCCCCAGACAGAAACATGGCATTTTTGATGTTGGATGCCTGAGGTTTGCCTCCTTGGTTCATCAGGGTACTGAACCGTGTGAGTTAGGCCAACAGCTGACTGTTCATGTGCTTAAAATGGGAGCTGTCCTGAAGTGCTGTGGACTTCAGATTTGTTTGGTATCCTCTGGCTGTGTTAGGAGGACACTGGGTGTTCAGGTCCTGTGATAATAAGTCTGGCAGTGTCCGGGGTGGCTTGGTTTCGAAGGAGGTGTGTTGAAATTCCTGCTTCCGGAAATGTCCAGATGAATGTTTCCTTTGCATCACTGTGCAAGTATTTAGTGTGGTGGGCTTGAGATGCTGTTCCATACCCCAAACCCAGCTTTTGGCCTCCTTTGATAGCATCTGGCGCCATAGCCCAAGACTTCCCATTCAGGAAGTGGATAATTTTAGTTGTTACAATTACAAGCCGTGTTTTAAAAGGGGAAATTATTATGTACTGAAGCTTTCCCTGGTGATGCAAAGGTTTGGACTGCATAAGCAGTATCAGTCTGGATGGCTTGAGGTGATAGCGGTTGAGTTCACTGGAGCATAGATGAGTGGAGGGGGAAATGGGGACAGGAGAGAAAAATGGCAGCGTTTAGGGGAGACAGTTAAAACCATCGTGTGGGAGGGAAGACATTATGCTGGTCTGCTTTGTAGTTTTTTATCCTCTGATCCGTACTCCTCATCCAGGAATGTGAAGATGCAGAGAAGCCCTTGGGGGGGAAGCAAAGAGGTACAGTGACTCATCAGCTTTATAAATCACAACCATCTGCGTTTTCCTAACACATCGTGAATGAGTCAAAGGGGGAGGTGTGCAGCTATAGACACACGCAGGTTACTAATGGTTTGTGTTAATTATTGAGCTCCTTCCTCTCTTCTGGGAGCTCCGTAGACTCCTTCAGTGCTGCTGTTGTGTTGGATGAGGCCGATGCCAAGGCTGCTCCCCAGATTGGACAAATAGAGTTGGCTAAATATCCTGTAAGTCTGTATGTGTTGCCTGTCTTAGGACATGACATCCTGGTGACAGATTTCTTCCCCTTTCCCTCTAATCTAAACCCTTCTAAGAAGTGGTCACCAAATCATCCCCTGGCCTCAGCCCTTACTCCTTCCCCTGGGTCAGGTCCTCTGGGTCCTTTTCTCTCTTTCCTGCTGTGATGTGTGTCACGATGCTGCCTGAGCCAAGAGATGTGGGGCTTTAGGGGCTACTTCTTGAGAAGTGAAAACTTGTTATTTGGGAAAGTTAGAGCTCATTTCTCCCCTGCAGCCATGCAAGAGAGACGCCCAGAATGTGCGTGTGGTTTTTACTTGGGTTTCCCCTGTGCAGTTCACCTGCAAAAGTGTTTGTGAGTGCCTTGATAATTTGACTTGGAAGAAACTGACCCTGAGCAGACTAAAGGCAGGGTGCTGGAGGTTACCAGAGCAGGAGAGTTTGCCAAGGGAGACAAGCAGTGGGAGAAGTACGAAAGCAGGAAAAGTTCTGTATTGTTTAAGTTTTGTAAGCATGTGGAGTAAAGAAATCAAATGACTTG
The DNA here is from genome assembly GCF_034315485.1 of Pezoporus occidentalis. NCBI lineage: Eukaryota > Metazoa > Chordata > Aves > Psittaciformes > Psittacidae > Pezoporus > Pezoporus occidentalis. Next base: position 11,215,739 of record NW_026914940.1, on the reverse strand, counting down.
ATTCTGTGATAGCTCATCTTATTTCTGTTTTGAAAGTATTTAACTGATGGAGTCCCTATAATAACAATAAATCTGAAGAAAGTATATGTAATAACTTACAAAATACATTTTATTATAGGAAATGTAAAAAGCTGTAACCTGCTTAGATGACAGTGTCATGGACTGATGGATGACACAAAGGAGAAAGGGGACTAGACATTGCTGTGAAGATGTTTGATCTGAACAAATGGGAAGTGATGACTAAAATTTGTTTAAGCAAAGAATACATTTTCAACACCCCTCCCTTTCCCAGGAATAAAAATAATTCACTCTTTCAAAACATATCTGAAAAGAAATAAAGCTGAACATACAAATAGAATAAACTATTTTTTCCTGCATGAAATTGAAGGTGTGGTACATCCGGGTTTTACCCATGTAGCTGAAGATAAACCAAAAATTATCTGTAGGCATTGTGTCTGTGACGATCTTGTCCTCCCACCACATGGTGTGGAGAAAAACTCAATAGGAAGAATTACTTCAACCTAGTGAGTTTAATCCAGTCCGATGATGAGGATTCAGTGAGCTGCACAGACAAGTAATTAAACTAATTAGAATGAATGTTTTTATAGTGTTGCCATTTCTCGCTTAAGAAATCTGTTGGTTTTTATTTCTCTCTCACAAACATGCAAGTACCCACCCTACGAGTAAACACACACTGATTAAAGGAGATGATTCTGACAGGGTACGTGACTCATCTTTGGAGCTTGCTGCCATTGAAAGCCACTGATGGAGCGCGCTGGGCAGAGGTTCAGCCCCCCTGCAGGTGTTGAGAATATCTGATGGTGTATCTGGCTGTATCTTGCATGGGTGGTTCAAGCATCTCTACTCTGCTGTGGGGAGAGCCCACCTGGAGTACTGTGTCCAACTCTGGAATCCCCAGAACAGGAAAGATATGGACCTGTTGGAGAGGATCCAGGGGAGGACCACAAAAATGATCAGTGAGATTAAGCACCTCTCCTATGAGGACAGGATGACAGAGTTGGGGTTGTTCTGCCTGGAGAACAGAGGACTCTGGGGAGACTTTATTGTGGCCTTTCAGTTCTTAAGATGGGGAGAGACTTCTTCGCAGAGTCTGTTGAGGTAGGATGAGGGGTGATGGTTTTAGACTAAAAGAAGGGAGATTCAGGCTGGATGTGAGGAAGAAATTTTTTATAGTGAGGCACAGGTTGCCCAGAGAGGTGGTGGATGCCCCATCCCTGGGGACAGTCAAGGCCAGGCTAGATGTGGTTCTGGGCAACCTAATCTAGCTTAAGATGTCCCTGCTCGTTGCAGGAGGGTTGTACTAGATGGCCTTTGAAGATCACTTCCCACCCAGACTTTTCTGTGGTTCTGTGATCTTCTTGCTTGGAAGAAGTTTATATTTTTCCATACCAAAGGAGGGAGCAAGATCCCAGGAGTTGCACCCATTACCTCCCTTTGGGTTTTGTGCATAGATGCCACTGGGAGTTTGGGTCCATTTCTGTCCCTTAGCATCTGCATGTCAGGTGGAGAACACAAGCTGAGCTGTGTGTTCAGCAGACACCAGAGCAGGTGCCTTTGGGAGGAGCATGCAACTACAAGGAAAAAGGCTTTTACCAGGTTGCCCCAACTTCAGAAACCAGTGGGAGCTGCAGCCCTTGTGGCTGCCTGTGTGCCCCTTTTCGTGTGCAGGCTGTGGGTTACCAGCCCTTGTCTGGGGAGAGAAGAAGGCACTGGCTGGGAAGAAAGGAAACCTGGAATTTTGTCCCCACCTTGGCACTCTGGTGCTCTTCCTCCTGCCTGTTGCATGCCCCATCCACTCTGACGTCTGCCCTCCTGTAGAGGGGACATCTCCTGCCTAACCTGAGGTTAAGGCCACTGTCTTGGCTGGACAAATGATTGTTGCTACAATATAAATATATTTTTTTTAGGGCATGAAGCAGTCCAAGTAGATTATTCCATCATTTTTCCACTTAAAACACTAAAATCAGGTCTAATCCAGTTTTTAGCAACTAAACTTAAGCCTGCATTTAAAAAAGGGGAGGAAAAAAAAACCCAAGAAGCCAGTGATTGCAGATGAGTGCTTATAATAGAAAATTCACAGCACACAATGTTCAACTTCCCCTTTTCTGGGAAGTGGTTGGCCTCTTGCGCTCATAGGACACGCGGCACAGAAACCCCACCATATTGCCTGTGTCTTTAGCTGTGCAGTGAAGGTTTCAGTTCAGAGGAATAGCCTGTGAGTGGTGTACTCTGAAGTGCGTCTCTTGTGTGGCACTGCCTGACGCAGCCTGTTCTGGTAAAGCCTACAGAGGGATGGGGGTTTTTTTATTCCAGAATATCTGTGTTTCTTTATCCCTACACGGTGGTCACACTGCAGCTGAGCTGTTAATGTAAAGACGCCACTTTCATGTGGATTGGTTTAGGCACACGGCTCTCCAGGGACTTCTACTACTGTTGGTGCCTTTTGAAACCCTGTTTCATCCTCCCCTCAGCCCATCTCCAGCAGAAACCCTCACTTTTGTTTTATCTATGTGTTGTTGCAGTGACGGTGCTGTAGAGGTGCAAGGCAGAGGTGGGATGTGTGCTGGGTTTGTTTCTGCCCCCATTCAGATGTGTTGACATGGGGTTTCACAGGACCCATGGTTGAGGGAGCCAGGAATCCTGGAGGCAGTTTGATTTGCTGATTGCCTTTGAAAGGTGTGAGCCTCTGGTCCTTAATAAAAGAAAAATGATGAATTGCTGCTTCTCTGTAGGCAAAAATTCATGGCCCGGGCTCCCTGCTAGTAACATCTACGTGGGTTTATTGGTTTTATTTTCTAATTAAAAATGTCTACACTGACCTACGTGGAAATGTATGGGAATTTCAAATTTTTTTTTGCATGTCTGCAAAGATTATTGCTGTCACGACCTGTATACCTCCCCATTAGCTGTGTTTTATTCAGCTTACAAGGACCTGCGGAAGTGTCGGCACTCTAGGCTGCTCTCACTTAAATGCTGTTTTAAAAGCTCTGCTCTAGTTCACAAAACCTGCCTTTCTGTGGTTTTCTTCTGTAAATCGTTAGAGTCCTGACCCACCACGCAGGAATTATTTGGTTTGCTTCTGCTTATTCTCCTGCATATAATTAGGCAATGTTTTTAAAGTGTTTTATCGCAGTGGAGAGCAACAGCACTTTTTTTGCTGTGCCAGCTGATGTGCTTTTTGATATTACTGAAGCAGCTGCATGCTAAAAACAGTTGTAAGGAAGGAAAAACATTACCCTAGGCATGTGCCTTTTTTGCACCATGAAATGCGTATCTCACCTCTCATCCTTGGGTTTGTAGAATAATATTGCTGTGATGTTAATGAATGTGAGTTCAGCATCTGCGATATGGAGCAGGATGAGAGCTGTGCTCTGTGCTGCATGTGTTCGCATTGCTGGAGCCTACATGGGTGAAGAGTAGATGGTTGTGTGGGGGTTATGATGCTGTCAAGTAACATCAATTAATTTCTGCTTTGCTGTAAACTCTAAGGACGTTACTTCTGGGCAGCTGCTTGGGTTGGAATCAAGTGTTAAATGCAGAGATGCTCATAGGGGGACACGCTTTTGAGGCCTGGGGAGAGCCAGGGACCTGCAAGCTTGTAAGGTCACCAAAGGGAGAGGACCATTGAAAGTAGCCAGCAATGAACACAGTGGGGTTCACCCTGGTGTGGATGGTCACACGTCCTGGAGGGGGTGGCACATTCTTCAACTCAAGAAAGAAGTGGTGGAGTGGTGTCTTTGCTTTAAGAAGCAACCCGCAGTGTTTGCGAGGCAGTGGGCACCAGGGCCTGACTGACATCCAAGGGCACAGCATGGCATCTGTGTTGAGGTTTGCTGAGATCCATTTACTGCATGATGAAGTGGGATAACATCCCCAAAAAAGAAAAAACAGGGACCGAAAGATATGTGTCCGACAAGTCCTTGCTGGTGAGCTGTGGTTGGTGCTGTGCTGAGCTCCTCCTCTGTTACACCCCCAAGCTCGAGGAAGGTGCATGGGAAAGCTGTAAGGAGAAGTTTGTACCTTTGTGATATTAAACATAATGTTCAGACATGGGGAAGGGTTTCTGAGGGACAGGGGTGTGTGAAATTACAAGGGTGTCATTTGCTGTTGCTTGTCTGGTGTGGCAGAGAGGATGCTGCTCATGGGGACATGAGCTCCTAAGCAGTAACAGCAATAAAATGCTTCCACCCTCTTTAAACATCAGCTGGTCCTTGCACATGAGCCCCCTGTATTTCTGCACTTACTTGCAGGTATCCCTGTGGCGGTGGTTGATGTATTGGCAAAGCACACAAGTGTCACTAGAGAGGTTTTCTTTCTGTTTTGTTTGTTTATGAATAATAAGGCAAGGTGTATCTGTGAAAAGGAAAGATCCATTTGCACTGGGTGAGGATTCAACCTGTTCCAGCCTCTCTGGTATTACTTTCTTCCAGCCATTGGATGGAAGATGCAGCATGAAGTGATGATAGTTCTGGTGTGCTTTTCCTTTTCTGCCAAAATTAAGGTTTTCCCTGCTTTTTAATGTGATGTTTCTTCAAATTTGGTTGTCTTTGGACAGCCTTTCTCAGACTCACTCATGGTTTTGGGCTACGAGAGGAGACAGACAGCATCTCACCCTGTCTCTCCACTGCCCTACCACTTCCCCAGCCACAGCTCGCAGGGTTTTGGCCAATGCTTTGTGTGACCGGGGCTGTGTCCCAGCTGCCATGGAAAATTCCTGTTCTGACACCACCACGGAGGAGCCCGTGTGGGAACAGCTCTGCAGAAAGGGAGCTCAGTCTCCACCCAAATGTTTGCCTTTTGGGGCTGTGAGTGATATAAAACTAGCTATATGTGCAAGGGGAAGGTGGGAAAGTGAAAAGATTTCAATGCTCAGCAAGAGAGAGGTTTGTGATTTATTTTTCCACCCCTTTGTTTAAATTCTACAGTTATCTTTCACTGCTGGAAGGTGGCATTGCTACACAGGCAAACGTTTCCAGTGCCTAAAAGCATGGTTTGTTTTCCCTGTGTGGTTCTCCCCCGTCTGGGGCCAAGCAACCAGCTACCAGCCTGGTGTTTCCTCAGTTGTGCACAGATTTGCCAAATAAGGTCCCGCTTCATTCTCACATCAGATGCTATGGAGCTGTTTTCACAGGGGTTCGAAAGATCAGAGGGCTGTGGCTGGGTTATGTAGTTAATTGAACAGGTTTCACGAATTAAAACCAGAGGAGGGCCTCGCTTGTAACTGCTGTGGTACACTTTGGGGGAAATAGGTATAAAACAACACGCAGCTTCTGACCTGTATGCTCATGTCCCAGGTGGCTTTCCTGAAGCAAATCAAATCAAAAGCTCTTGTTCCTGCACACGGGCTCTCTGTGGTTTGGTTTGGACCTTGTTCACAATGGCAGCTGCCTGCTTAGAGCTGAGCACTTCTGGTTTTCAGCTGGCTGCCCTTTACTGCTTTGTGTGTTCATTTTAAAAAATCAAATCCAAAAATGAGGTGGTTTGATTTTTTTCAACCTCTCACAGTGTGGCAAAACCAGCAGAAGCAGCAGGTGAGCTGGAGGGGTGAGGGCTGTCTTCCTTCTATGTGTCTGGCAGGACTGGCTGCATCTCTGCACCCCATGCCTGTGGTCACCCTGCAGTGGCAGCAACCCAAAATGGAGGTCAGTTGTCCAGGGCCCTGTCTATAACAACACATAAAGAGTGAACCAGGCCAGCTGTAAGGGTGAATGTTGACCTGTCCATAGTGCAGCCCTGTTCATTGAGCATCAGATGTGAATTTTGCCTCTCAAAAGGATGGGTGTGCTGTGGGTATGGCTCAGGTGATGATGGGTAGCTTGGGTTCCCATTAGGATGCACTGGTTGCCAAGCCTTGGCTGTTGCTGAGGGGAATTTTCTCTCCCTATGCAAACTTTGGTAGCCATCACTAGCTGCAGGAACAGCCATCTACAGGTGAAGTGGTATCACTTTGGTTCAGAATTCTTATCAGGAACAACACCATATATCTAAAGCTGTCTGTTGGGGCTTTGATGTTCTGGCGAGTGGCTCATGTTTGAGACCTGTGAGATGCTCCTGCTGCTCTCTGATGTCCTCAGATGAAACGTGGCAGCCCCTGCAAACATACGTACGTGATGTGACTCTGAGAGATGTGTCAATGGGGGGCAGTCCATCCTCCTTAGCAACTGTGCATTGATTTATCCCAAATGACATCCTTACCGAGGTCCTGAAGGGGACATGGGTTGGAGGTCCTAATACACTCTCCTTGCTCATGCAGGTGTTGGCTCTCATCTCTCTTTCATGACACAGATTGAAGGGACAAAGTCTGTGGCTGCTCATGAGCTCCCCAAACTGTGCATCTTGGACCGAAACGCATTCAGGTTTGTTACTGACCTCCAAAAAGAAGCATTTGACTTGGGCTTGATTTCTGCGGTGGGTAGTGATTCTCATGTGGCAGAAAAACTATGCAAAGTGTAGGGTTAGCAAACCAGCAATTAGATGTGCAGAAAACTGCCCTGTGGAGTAGAACATGGAAGAGAAGCAACAGTCTGACAATTTTCTAGTAAAACTATAGCAGGGAGCGTTTTTCATCTGTCCACCCATTGATACAAGTTTTGGATGGACCTTCACTCTTCTTCCTTACCAGAGCATCCTTGGTTGGGGCTGATCCTCATGTGCTCATGAGAGGTGGGAGCTCAGCACAGCAATTTAGTGCAGCAGGGAGCTTACTGGCCTTCCAGAGACTGTGGAATTGAATGTTAGTCTGCCTCTTAGGAAACCTATGGTTGATTCAGAGTTGTAACCTAGATGTTTCTCATTCTCCCCTCTTTCTCTTCCATCCCATTCCTTTCTGGTTTTGTTCTTGGTGCTTTCTTCCTTTGTGTGTGGGGATATTCAGTGAAATATAAATCAGCCTTGCTCTGCCTTTGATGTCTTTTGAATTTTCTTCCTTTTGCTGATGTTGCCACATGAATTTTGCAGAAGGTCACACATCAGAAAGGCAGCAGACCATTGGGTACAGCTGCATGGCTTGGGAGGGAGAGCAATCAGCAGAGGAGCATCCCAGGAGATGTGGCTCCATCCCCATCTGCACCACCCTGTCCCCAGGCACTGCCTTGCACCTCTCTTCCCTCATCTATGAAAGTCAGTGTTGTAAATGCAGTGGGATCTGAAGGGCAGGGTGTGAGGTGACGTGGTTGCCTTCACCCTGCTTCTGGAGCAGCCAGGCTTACAGAGCCCATTCTGCCTCTTCTCTCATCTTTTGGCGTGTTTCAGCTAAATTAGGCACAAAGGAAAAAAGCTTCAAAGATGATTAATTTTCTGCAAGTATCGTTAAAACGGGTGGCCAGGAAGGCAGGTATTTGGACAGTTTCGTGTTTGCCTCTCATTTCTGATTGCATCTGCAGTGGGATGCTGCAAGCCACAGATCACAGTCAAAATACTCTGCCAGAAGATGGTTGTGAGAGGAAGTAGAAGGGAAGTTTGAAGGAATACAGGGAAATAATAGAGAATATTCAGTGTGATCTAGTTTAAAGATCAGTCAGCACAACTCTGTAGAAAACCAGGCATCATTTCTTCCATCATTCATCTGCTTGTTTATTATTAAAAGGGAGAAGGGAAAAAGGAAACGAGAGAGGTTACATGGGCTCAGAGGTATGCTGATGCTTAGAGGAATAACAATGACAATGTTGGTGATCCCAGGTTAAAGGGAAATGTCACTGTGTTTTCCTGAGTGAGGCAGCCCCATTCCTATTTCACAGAGCTGAGCAAAGATACTCTGTTCCCAGGGAAGAACCTTTAAAGGCACCCTTGAAAGTTAACTACATGCTCCAGTGCTTCACCAAATCAGGGTGGGCGTGTGGGAGCATCCCTCGTCTCTGTCAGGCAATGGTGGCTGTGAACACAGCACTGTGTGGCTATGCTGGGGTATCCACAATATAACAAATAGCACCTCTGCACAGCGTCTGCTCTGTGGTGCACACTTACTGTTTCACAAGGTACTTCATAGAGAACTTGTATAGGAAGCTCTTAGTGTATGGAGAATTGCTTCACACTGGGTTTTATGTACATCAGACTGGAAGCTGCCATCCAGGCTCTTGTCCTCAGCTGGAGCTGCTTCCTCTGGCAGTGCATCATGAGGTTCCATATGTACAGGAGTGGTGTGATCTGTGATGGGGAGAGGGGCAGAAACGTGCTCTGGAGACCTGCAAAGTATTCATCAGCTGCAGAAGTTAGTGGCTGCTTTCACAGTGACTATTTCTGGCTCTCGTGCCAGTGCACAAGGAGAGGGGTAGGTTCAGGGACAGCGCTGAGGTGGCTATAAACTGCGAATGTTGGATGTGTCCAGATGTGATTGCAGTGGGATTTTATGTCATTTGATCTTTGTGTCTGCTGGGTACTGGATGCATTTAATCATTTACAGGCTTCACAATGAGAAAGTCTTTGGTTAGACATGAGAGGATAGAATCACAGAGTGGTTGGGCTTGGAAGGGGCATTTAAAGATCACCTAGTCCATGCCCTTGCCCTGGGCTGGAGCATCTTTCATTAGATCTCTAGCTCAGATTCTCCATTTAATGCACTTCCACAAAAAACAGTGCAGGTCTTACCTTTTGTTTTTCCCCCAGTTAATGAAACTGTTTTGACAACTAAATTCCCTTCCTTCCCTCCACCCACTCCTGGTGAGCAGAGATGGATCCTGAAACAGCTAGTGCAGTTTTTTTCTTTGTGGTGGTTCTGATATTGATCTCAGATCCTTTTACAAATGTTTTTCAGAATTGTTGCAGTTGGGAGCTTCCAAAACCATCTCAGGGCATAAATCATGCTTAAAATTGATTTGTTTTAATTCTGTAGGGAGTGAAGGGCACAGTTTGGTCTTGCTGAGAATATCAAGAGGGTTACAGGCAGACACCCTGTTTAAAAGGTATCTAAGGGCTTCTGTGACCTTTGCTAGCTACCTCTGTCAATACTGAGTGGAAAGTGGTGTTTTAAGGAAGCCTTAGTTCAAGAAAAGGCTTGATAGGGCTCATAGATGTGCTGCAATTTCTCTGAACCCACTTCTCATCAAGACAGAGCTTTGAAAGTGTTGATTTGCATTAAATCTTTTTTTCTGCCTTTACTTTTACAACCGAGGCAGGCCCTATAGCTTTATTTAGAAATCACCCATCATTAGTAACCACAATCATTTAGCAGACATATTTACAAGGTAAGTGACAGTGGGAAGTAATTAAGTTTAATATAAATCACACTCAATTTAAAATGTGCAGGCTTCAAAATAATAATTAATAGAAACTGTGGGTTCTATAAAAAGATGTAGTATTTATAGCAGCATCTTCTTGCTTTTCCAGCTAAACACATTGAGTGGAGCTTAAAATCCCCTGTCTGTTCATCTTACTTGTTTCAAAGCCATTTTCTTCCTATGGCGCACTTCATTGCAAATTACCCACTGCTTTTATTCTTTGTGGGGAGATTTTTAACTCTGAAGTTGATAATGCGGCAAGAAGAATTCAGCATTGTCTAAAATGGGCTTTGTAAATGGACATACCCTGAACTGTGGCTTTCTGCTGAATCTGTGGTTTATTGCTTAGTGCCTGATGCTGTGTGCTTTGTTTTGCAGGTGTCATGCAGCTGACAGGTCTACTGGAGGAGCTGATGGTCACAGCCGGGACAGAAAGTCTTCATTAAGTAAAACAGAGTAAAATAATCAAGGAAAGTTGGAGCTGTTTGCAAGATCTGTTGAGTTTTGACAGCTCACCCTGTCAAAAAAGCCATCATCTGGGACGGCAGTGTGCTGCCAGCGGCTGTGATGGCTAGCAAGAGAAAATCAACAACTCCCTGCATGGTGCGAACTTCGGAAGTCATGGAGCAGGAAGGCGCTGAAGGCGTGGAGGTTCCTAAAGAGAAGGAGTCTGGTGCACCGCAGCAGGACTCCCAAAAGAATTGGCCTTCAGAAAGCTCAGTCAAAGACTGCGAAGTGGTCGAGGCAAAGCCCCCAGCTGAAAGTCAATCCAAGAAGCCCCAGGGTGGTTATGAGTGTAAATACTGCCCTTACTCAACACAAAACTTAAATGAATTTACAGAGCATGTTGACACTCAGCATCCAAATGTCATTCTGAACCCCCTGTATGTCTGTGCTGAGTGCAACTTCACAACCAAAAAATACGATTCTTTATCTGACCACAACACAAAATACCACCCGGGAGAGACTAACTTCAAACTGAAATTAATTAAGCGCAATAATCAGACTGTTTTAGAGCAGTCTATTGAGACCGCTGCTAACGATGTCACTGTCACAAGCGGTGGGCTAGAAACTGCAGAGTGTGATGATTCACTTCATGGGGGAATTAGTGCAAATAAAACACCAATGATGAAACTGGGAAAGCCTAAAGGGGAAACCAAGAAGGGACCCAAAAAGCCAGAAGAGGGAGTTACGGAAAACCACGTGGATGGCACTCTCCCCCGTATCATAACTGAAGCCACTGAAGCTATTGCTTGTATAAATGGAGACCTTCTCCATGATGTGTTAGCCCATGTTATGCCCTCTGTACAGCTGCCACCAAATATTAACCTTGTCCCCAAGGTCCCAGTACCTCTGAACAGTACCAAATACAACTCTGCACTGGACACTAATGCGACCATGATCAACTCCTTTAATAAATTTCCTTACCCAACACAAGCAGAATTGTCATGGTTGACAGCAGCATCAAAACATCCCGAAGAACAAATCCGAATCTGGTTTGCCACGCAACGTTTGAAGCATGGTATAAGTTGGTCTCCTGAAGAAGTGGAGGAGGCAAGAAAGAAGATGTTCAATGGTACCATCCAGGCAGTCCCCCAAACCATCACCGTCCTGCCAGCTCCTTTGACAACTGCAAAAATGCCCCAGCCCATCATCCAGACAGCTTTGCCTTGTCAGATACTGGGCCAGACTGGTCTGGTTTTGACTCCTGTGTCAAATGGTTCAACTGTTTCCTGTTCACCGATTACGCTTGCTGTTGCCCCAAACCAGGGGCAGAAGAGGGCAATGCAGACGTTATCAAGTGCCCCAGAGGCCAAGCGTCCTCACGTGGTTCAGGTGCCTGAGATGCCTGCCAAGCTGACTGCTGTACCACTGACGCCAGCCAGTGAGCGAAAGAAGACGAAGGAGCAGATAGCAGAGCTGAAGGCCAGTTTCATGGCAAGCCAGTTTCCCGACGATACGGAAGTCTACCGGCTGATAGAAGCAACAGGTCTCTCCAGGAGCGAGATCAAGAAGTGGTTCAGTGACCATAGGTACAGAAGTCAAAGGGGTATTGTGCACATCCCTGGCGATGCTTTAGGGAAGGATCAAATAGCACCTCCAGCTGGTCGACACAGCCGCTCATTTCACCCATACACAGATTTTGCTCCTCAGAGATTCAAAGAGAAAACCCAAGAGCAGCTTAGAGCCCTTGAGGAGAGCTTCCTAAGATGCTCTTTTCCTACCCAAGGAGAATTGGACAGGCTTCGAGTAGAAACTAAGCTGAGTAGGAGGGAGATAGATTCATGGTTCTCTGAGCGGAGAAAGATAAGGGACAGCATGGAGCAAGCTGTCTTGGACTCAATGGGATCATATAGAAAAATGAAGGAGCAAGGAACTCCCAATGGTGCAATAAGCCAAGCAGAACTGCTGAGTAGCTCTCAGCTCCCTGGTGCTTTATCCGGATCCTCCACCACACTGAAGAAAACTCAAGAGCAGAGTCACCTACTGAAAAGCACATTCGCAAGGACCCAGTGGCCGTCGCCCCAGGAGTATGACCAGTTAGCATCTCAGACTGGGCTCACAAGAACTGAAATTGTTCGCTGGTTCAAGGAAAACCGGTCTTCACTAAGAACAGGGTCACTTAAATGGATAGACCAGTACCAGAAGCAGTACGTTGTTGATGGTCATAACGAGCAAAGCCAGAAAAAAGGCTCAAAACACATAGAGAGTGCAAAGAATGGTAATGAGGTGTCTCGGCAGTATTACCAGGAGCATAAAAAGCTGAATGAAGAGAATGGGGGTAAACCAGTGGTGAGAGCAAAAAGAGACTGCGAACCACTGAAAGACTCTTTGTTGGGGAATCAAGCAGAGGGAATAGACAAGCTGGAGTGCAACAGCCACGACGGCCACGGCAGCGAGGAGAACGAAGAGCCAGCGGAGGTCAACTGGGTGGAGGTGACGGTGGGTGAGGATGATGCTGCATCGGACTGTACGGACAGCTGGAGCCAAACGGCACCCGAGGGCCAGGCAGAGCTGGGGGACTTTGACTCTGAAAGTATATCTGGAGAAAATGCCCACGTATAGACAGGTAATGCTGATGGTGCCCTGTTTCTCTGAGCCTGCCTCTGTCTGGGTGTGCTTCCAGCATCCTGTAGTCCCTCTTCAGTATAAATCCCTGGAGCCCATCCCTGCCGGATCCTTGTGCCTGCTGGATGCCTGAAAAAAAGGGAGACCCATCCTGCTTGTAAATTAAAGCAACTGCATGGTAGGGGAGGGGTTAGTGCTGTTTGCCTTGTTTCTTGTTTCCTTGTGGGTCAAGCCCTGTGTAAGGGAGATCTTTTATTTCTTTTTTCCAATAAGTGATTAAACATTAAATGTTCTGCCTTTGATTGACCTATGTAACCTCTGCAGCACTTGGTGTACAACATGCTAGCTGAGCCACACAAAGAAATAGTGACACTGGTTGCTAATAGCCCCCTTGCTAAAAGGTCACTGATCTGTGAATAGAGGCTGTGCCTGGTTTTGCACCTCAGGTCCTTCCTTTGCAGCATCCTGCCCTGCTCAGAATAAAAGGTCACTAGGGGAAGGGCTTAGGATGGAGATGCTTCTTTATGCATTAGCAAGGAAAAACAGTGTGCTGTCCTCCTCTTGCAGGTGAGAACTGTCTCTGACCTTGCTTTGTTCTGCTTGCTCACTCCAGAGGCTTAGGAAATGCCCCAGACTAAGCTGTGTGGGTGTTCTAGCAGCTCCTCCTCACATCACCTTGAATTTAAAAGCAAGATGCATGGCTTTTCTTTAAGGGTGTTTTATACAGTTTTTCACAGTGTGAAAGGACGTGTTATTTGGGGACCTGAATCCTGTTTCTGATCGCAGTTGCACAGGTATAAATCTGGAGCAACCACCGTCAGCATTTCTTGAGTTGCATGTTGAATTGAGTCCACTGGAGCCTGTAACAGTTTGCGCTCAGTGTAACTGAGTCTGTCTTTCCCAGACTGGAGTCTCTTTAAGCTAGAACGTGCCATACAGAAAGCTCAACTCCTGTATTAACAACCACAGTGAGAGAACACCTATTTTAGAAAGAGATTGTAGTTTTCTGGTGTCTAAGAAGTATAATATACTTCAGCATTTCTTAAGTAATAATTGATTCTGGGGGGGGGGGGGGTCAAGCTAGGACTGGTAGAAGTCCCTCTTGCACTGAAGACTTTTACTATTGCAGCAGGCAGTACTTGAACTGAACTACTATGTGTTGCAGAGGTGTAGTTTTTCTTAGCAAGCCCTGCTGGCTAGCATAGAGACCTCCACTTTCTCCTGGTGTAGTATTTGTCCAGAAGTTTCATGGACGTTTTCTCCGAGTTGAAGAGGAAAACTCTGCATTGGTTTTATTATGTGGTATTATGTGTGTTGTGGTGTCTGATCTGAGAAATCACAGTGTTTGTATCACAAAGTATCTTACAGAATCTTAAAGCTCCAGACTGCAATGCAAGGTTCTGTTATGCTTGCAGAAGTTGGTAATTAAGTGTGTGAGGAGCAGGTTGTGTTACCTGTGCGGCAGAGGCAGAGATTAAAGGAGGAAGGAGGTGGAAACATCAGCCAGCAGCATGCTGGGGTGCCGCTGTTGCGCAGCCACATAAGAAAGGAGAGGCAGGATCTGATCTGCCTTTCAAAATGAAATGCGTGATGAATACGTGCATTGTGGGATTCTTTTTTTCCATGGTTGTTAAATCCAGATCATTTCCCCCTTCCAGCTGTGGGAATGGGGAGCAGGGCAGAAGAGGGGGCTTGCCTGAAACCACCATTTCTTACAAACCTCTTGTACCATGAAACCAAGCTCTGCCGCAACTCTCTTCCAGCAGTGTGGTGTCTGCAGTTTCATCCTTGCAAACAGTGTAGGGTCCATTGGAGTGAACCTCCTGCCTCTGTGCCCTGACACAGAAGCTCTTCATAAAGCTCCAGGGCTGTGGAGGTGCTCAGGTGTTGTCAGAGAGGAATTTTAATAAGAACTTTGATCTCTGTTAAACTTCTGCTGGCTTATTCTTTTGATGAGGAGCTTTCCAGTGCCTGGTTGTAAAGTACACCACCTGAGAAGAGACACACTGGAGCAGCGCATCCGCAGCCCAGACCATGCAGGGAGATCAGAGGACCAGTTTGTTGTCTGCTGTTTGTCAGGGGACTTGACAAAAGCCCAAAGTCTTTTTTCTCTTTCCTTTGTCTTTATTCTCCCACTAAATCTCAGCCCCCTTACACAAGCGCCTCCGGTGCCCTCTTGAAGGCATTGTCGCAAGCACTGTGACACAAAAGCACCCCATGCTGATGGGACACATGGAAAAATCCCAGCTACTGGTTCCTTTTTCCTTCAGGATAAGCTTTCACTCTTACCTTCGCAAAGCCTCTCTCATGTAAGTTTTAGCTAAAACTTTGGTGTTAAATTAACAAGATGTTATCTTAGGTGACATCCAGAGTATGACTCCAAAGCAAAGACTGCATAAGGCCTGACAGAGAGCTTATTTTTGCCTGTTGTTGTATAAAAGTCTGATTTTTTCTTTTCCTAACATCATGCTTTTCCATACCTTAGAGGGCTCCCATTGTTCTGGTCACACGTAGGAGGTGGACTGCAGAGCTGATAAGGGATTTCTCCTCCTCTTGATTCTCACACCGCCACAGTCATACCTGAAATGTTCACTGCTGAACCCTACATTAGTCAGAGCCCTCCTTTGATATTCATAGTGTTGCTAGTTTCTTAGTTGTATGTAGTTTAAAGTGAACGATTTTTGGTGATTGATCTCCATACTCCTGTTGTTGGCTGAATCTGTGTGTGGCTTCTGTAAAACCGGAGCTATTCCAGACCATGTTGGTCACTCTCTGCTATGGTGCGTAGCTTTAGGAATGTCAGAAACTCCATCAGGGAGTATCTGTGTTACAGCCTAGACAGACTTAGGCCTTAGGAAACTTGAGTTTCTTCAGAACTGATCTGTGTTCGGATGTATAGCGTACTAGCTGAGCCATGGGCATAAATAGTGAAGCTAGTGGGAGCTTCATGAGCGCTTGGCCTTGGTGAGAGCAGGATTCGCATCAGGCTCTGAAATACCATCCCTAGGCTAAGAAAGGGCTCTGTTATTGAGTACATATCTGAAGCTTTTGGCAGAACTGGATTTATTCCATGGAGCAGGTCAGGTTTCCTGAGCAGTGAGGCTGGGAGACCTGTTCCCATAGGGTATCAGGGCCTTCAAGACTCTGGGTGGCTGCTGTAGGGTGCACTAAAGCCATCACTGAAGATGCTCCAGATGAAGCCTTGCATTTCTCTTGCAACTACTCTGTCAAGAGCGTGCTTTAGTTTTCTTTCCATCAGTAGAGATATTTTGCCTTCCAACAGCCTGGGTCAAAGTTAGATTTCTTGTCCTCATTTGTACACGCTTGACAAACAGTAACTGATCCTAAATTAAACACAGCAAATTGCAGCTCAGACATGAGAGCAGGGCCAGAGCATGCTGGAGTGGCTGGCAGCTACCGCTGGCTTTCTTCACAGCATTGTCTCCCTGTGGGGTTTTCCCAGGGTCAGTGTTTCCTCAGCCCAGAGCTTTTGTTCTGTTTCTCAGAAGCATACTTCTTATTGTCCCCATCATCTCCTTCTCTGCCATCAACTTTCTTTTTTAGAGTTATCTCATAATCTCCACTTATGAGCCCAAACCCTGCAAGATGTAGGCACCAAAGTTGGTGGCTCACGGTGGAGCAAGGTAGGTGGATACCCTAAAAGATGCATGCCCTGGCTCTCAATGGCTGTGACCACTGTTCTGTGGAGATGTGCCAATGGAAAACCATGTCTGGGAGCTGCACACCAGAAAAAAGGAGTCCAAAGGAAGTCACCCCTTGCTTCTGCTGTGTGGGTGTACACTGGCATGTACTGGGCATCAGAAGTGGTCTGGGTCCTTGGTGTCTTCAGCTTGTTCTGTATCACTGTAGGAGCTGAGATCCTTGTGTTCCTTGTTGTCTGAAACTGGTAAAAGTGAACAGCACTGGGGTTTACCTCCTTTTCTGTCCAATTTCCCATTTTTCTTCTGGTTTAGAGTTTCAACCATAAGGCTAGCTGTAGTGCCAGTAGCTTGTGGTGGGCTCCAAGGTTCCATCCTGAGGTCATAGTGGGATTGACCAGTGGTTTCTATGGAACTGTGGTCACCCTAAAGAATTTCAGGAAGTGAGGCCAAAGTATGGAGGACTTCTACAGAGCTTGACTCCATTGCTTTCTGCATTGCAGGTGCCAGGCAGAGCTCACTGCTTTTGTGGGAATAACAGACCTGGTAGCAACAATCATAAAAGGTGTGAAATAACAAGTTAGCTCAGGTCTCGGTAGGCACTGCTGCAGGATGGGTGAGGAGAGGGGTGCAGGAAAGCCAGCTTGCCCTGAGTGCAGCTCCAGTCTGAGTGCGTGCTTGCACTTGAACTTTTACACCTTAATGGGGAAAATCATAATGGCTGACAGAGCGCTTGCTCTGTGCTGGGAACTGGGGATAAGTGTAGGTAGGTGTGTCTTTAAAGGTTGTTTTTGGGGTGTTCATTTTTTAGTCTCCAGTCCATGGTGCAGCCTTTATGTCGATGCAGGAGTTGCAGCGGAGCCAGGGACCTGCTCTGCAGGGTACAAGCACATGCAGTTTTTACCATTGTCTTGCAGTTTGTTGAATTATTTTCTAAAACCACGGAAAAAAAGTATTTAATGAGAGGATTTTATTGGGGGAAGAAGACCTGAGGTCGTCTTACCTTTGGCTGCATCCATTCTGTGGTTGCAAAGTAGCTGCCCCAATCCATGTGCGCATCGTCTTTGAGCAACATGAGTGAGGCTCTGCCCAGGGTATGTAGTAGTGAGGGCTCAGCAGAGTCAAGGGGTGTATGTGCCTGTCAGAAATCTATAGGGGGTTATTAGCTGGGTTACTTACAGGAGTAGATCCAGCACCTTACTGCAGCATCGTGCTGTGATAGGGATAGGTTTCAGGGTACAGGGCTATTGCCTGGGCAGGGACGTAAACTGGACGCTGTATTTCATTGACAGCTCAAGTACTTGTTCATAGTGCCTTCAAAAATAATATGCTGTTTTTATACTTTTTGCAGGGGTACTCCTCAGCTGCACTGTCCTCATGATGAAGGGGAAATGCTGTCTGAAAATAGAAGAAAACTCTATTTTCCTGCCTGGGGTGAGGTAGCGTGTTGCGACTCCAAGTCTCAAACCCTGCTTGTGGAGGCACAGTGAGAAATACTCTTATAGAGCATCATTCTGGGGTCGTTTATAGTGCCAAAGTCCTACTACTGCATTAAAAAAGCAAAGAAAGAAAGAAAGAGAAAAGGGTCCTTGTACATAAGTTTCTCCTTTGCTTTTCTCCCGCCCACTTTCCTGCCGAGCCTCTTCCTCTGCTGGACCAGATTTGTACAATGTGGAGATTTTGTTAACTTTTTAATAGGTGCAAGTTATTCTTGCATATAATGCCACCGCAAAATTCGGGGGTGGGTTGGGGGAGGGAGGTACCTTTTGTGGGGAAGGGAGAGGAGATTTCTTTTTTCCTAAAGTGTTTTAAGACAGAGTTTTGGAGTCCTGTTGGTGCGGATCAGCATCTGAGCCCAGATCCCCAGCCCAGTTTACATTTCAGCCCACTTAAACGTGTTATGGGGTTGGGGAGGGTCCTTCTGGAGTGGTTGGTATTTGGGCTTTTTCTCTTGTTGTTTTGACTTTTGTTTTATGGCCACCAGCTACTGGTTAAGTATTTAAATCTCTTGCTTTTCCATGCTCCTACAAGGCGAATCTTTTCTCGCTCCCATATTTCACAAGCCAGCCCCAGCTGTGGGTCTCTGAAGATTTGGCTAGGATGCCTTTTTTGTTTGGGTTTTTTTTAGCACTTTTTGTTCAAAAACGCAGTACAGCCCCCAGAGGGGTTGCAGCGAGGAAATTAAGATGCTTCATGATCTGAACTTGGTTTGTGTTTCTTTGGCTGGTACAATGATGGACGCCGTAGGCAGCAGCCTGCCCTCCAGCTTTAGATGTTGTAGCGCACAAAGATGTTTTTGATTAACCCTCGCCACTAAATTTTTAGGTCAATCCTAGGTTCCCGAGTGCACTTTTCCTACCAATACTGCTACTTTGGGGTTGTGTGGAGGTGTCTGTCCGTGCACGTGTGAGGAGGAGGAGGGAGATGGGGATTGTGGGTGCATAGGCGAGCGGGTGCTATTGACGTCTGGTGTGTTCCTCTGATGAGCTGGGTTCGGAAACCTTGCCCACCTTTCAGTACGCTGCACAAATAGGATGCTAGTGAGTTTGAATAAATCCAACTTTTCTAACTTGTTGCTCATTTGTTGTAACTCAATAAAACAAAGGCTGAACATTTTGGTAACCTCTTTTCTCGTTTCTATTTATTTTATTCCATTTGGAACCCAAACTTGGCCCCCACCAGCTCTCCTTGGTGCACAAGAGCTCAGTGTCTTTAGAACTGCAGTTACGGTTTAAACTGGTTTTGCAGTAATCAGCTTGGCAAACACTAAAGTGAACTCCGTGAACTACTGGTGTTTATTTCTCCAGTACTGGAATACTGGGGATCAGATAGCACCTGGAAATGGGGATTTGGGGACACCTTTATCTTAGTGGCAGTCACAACCTGAATGAATGAAAGAAACCATCCCCATAACTCACTTATATGGAGTTATTGATCATCAGCACAACATTTGTATATCAAAGGGATGTTTGCAGTGGGCAGCAGCAAGCGCTGTGAGACTTTTCCTACTTTGAAATTGTCCAAGTGCATTGCCAGAGGAATGACTGGATGGGGCAGCACTTGCTATGTTTCCATGTTGCAGGCCAGGGGCAAGAGATAGGGAAGCAGCCTCGGCTCCTCCACAAGCAGAAGCAGCCTGGCAGTGAGTGTACACGTCCCATCACAAATGGTGGTGTGCATCGTATTCCTGCACATGTTGAAGCGGATACCTGCGCAGTCATGTCTGGATTGTTACATCGATGGATGCCAGCATCAGGTGGCCAAAAAGAAAATGCCTCTGAGGATGCTCCTCCAGGACTCCGAAGTTGTAACTGAAACTAATTGCCACTTCTGTCTGCTTTGCTTACATGAAAGGATGCTAATACTTTAATTGCCTTTGTGCAGTTTTTAACAGCCACTTGGCAGCTTAATATTCCAGTTTGCATCTCTCCTGTCTGATGTGTGTGTACTGCTGTGTGCCTGGAGTGCTGACCTACTTTGCTTAACTAGCAGGGCTCCCAGTGAGCGTTTAGGAAGAGCAAGACCCACTTGAGGGGTTTTGTTTGGCCCTACCACCCAGATACGGTGGGATTAAGGCCCAGGACTGGGGCTCTTTAAAATCTCTGCAATTCAAATAAGACAATAGCAGTGGCCCTGGAGTCTGTCACTGCACAGATAATAAAGCTGAGGCTCTCCCGCAGCAAACAAACAGGCTTGCAAAAGGCTGGCACAGCCTTGCCAGCGCTGGCAGGACTGGAGGTGCCGAGCCGCTGTGCGCGGGCAGGTTGTGTGGTGTGCTACCAAACCTCCCGAGGCCAGCTTTACCGGGGAAAGCTGATCCATCCCATGGCCACTGTTTGCTTAGATTTAAGCTAAGATTGCTGCCGGAGCGGGTTCCCAAGGCCGGCGCTGTGAGCAGGCTTTGTTTCCAATTAATACGGCCACAGTGGCTGTGTTTCTAGGAGAGTCCAAGCGGCGAGGCACAATCGGGACATTGTTTGTACGTGGCGGCCATCGGGGACGGCCTTGGCTGCGGGGTTTCATTGCACATGGATGAAAATAGGCTGCTGACACCGAGTTTCCTCCCACACAGCCTTGCCCCTGTGCCTGGCAAAGTCCTGCAGCGAGGAGGCGGCTCAGGAAAAGCCTTTCCTTGTCAGGGTGCCCCGGCAGCCCCTGGTGCTCAGGTTTTGATTGGCATCTCCCATAAGCTGTTTGAGCCTAGGTCTATGGAAATGTTGTAATCAGAGAAATCAGAACAAAACCACACAAATTAAAATAAAAATCAGATTTTTTGCACTTGGGCAACATTTTTTTTTTTTTTAAGTGTGGCTTGTAGAAAAATCCATCACTCAGAAGCCAGGAATGAAATTAGACAGCCTCTACTTCCTTAATGGAGACTGATAGCACGTTGACAAGAGGATGGGTTTTCATTGTATGTACACATTACTTCTGCCTGGTCTGTAAGAAGGGTGCTGCTCTGTTAGTCAGCTCCGTACCGCTGTCAGAGAGCTGGGGACTCCAGCATGTAATAACACAGCTACAATTTGGGACACGTCAGATAGAGGCCTTACTAAATGTGATCATGGTGAGAAACCACTTAGCAGAGATGATCAGCATCACAGAGTGTTTGGGTTGGAAGGAAGCTTCATAGATCATCTAGTTCCAGCACCACTGCCATGGGAAGGGACATCTTTCACTAGGCCAGGTTCCTCAAAGCTCCATCTAGCCTGGCCTTGGGGAGTTTTAGGGCAGAAACTTCTGCATATTTGACCTCGCTGCAGTCTAAATGATTCGTTTTTCACAACTCGTGGGTCGGTTGGGTTTTTTTTTAAGTTAAAGAAGAGGTTTTCACTTTTGAACCACATCACTGCAGTGGCACCATTGCTAACCTCATATATCCAGTAGTGATCTCTGGGAATTTCATTTAATGCATCACTTTGAGAGTCATGTGGACCTTCACAGGGTAGCAGGGGGAGTGCTGAGTTATGCAAGAAATCTGAGTTATAATTGTCAGCATGGTGATATGGTGATAACTGAAAAACCTAGAGAAATATACAGGTAAAGAAGCAATCAAGGTAAGTAATGGTAATGCGTTATTTGCCATTAGCAGAAACTTTAACCACGGAAACTTTCCCTATCATCTTCTTGTAGCCCTCACATCTTGTTAGGTAACAGAAAGAGACATCTTGAAATCTTACTAGCTTACAGAAGGGGGGGGGGAGGATTCATTTCAAAGGCACATAAGGCAACATTGTAGGAAGTCATTTGGCTTCCTGATAGCAAGGAAGGAGCACACCAGTGATGGAAATGAACTTTTTTTATCATCCCCTGAGTAAAAAGAGACCTGAAACCATTTAAATCAGCAGAAGGGAGAACTTCTGTACTCAGTAACTAATGGAAATTGTTTATGAATGGGACCTGTGGCTCTTGAGCATAATTCTGAAACTCATACAGCAGGAGAAGTGACTGTATCGAGAGCAAGAGAATGTGAGGTACACGACAAAGGAATAAAAAAGCAGCATAAAAACACCAACTTGTGTGTTGCACAGTTGAACCATATCCCAATCAGATTACTACAAGCTCTAGCGAGGATGGGGGCAAGAGCTGAGTGACCAGGTAATTGTCAGACCTAATCACACAGCACACATCTTGAGCACACTAAGCAAAAGCAGGGGTTTTCCACGGTTTTCTGATTTCCATCAGACCTGATGCTCCAAAATGGTAGTTGTAATTAGATTACAATTCTCATCATTTAAGCTTACTGTGAAAACCACACAGCCAGCAAATTGGCTCAAGCACAGTAAATGAGACATCTGTGAAGCTTCTTCAGGATATAAAATCACCCTCTCCTTGCTCTTTTTTTTCCTCTGTCTTAAAAGCCTAGATCATCCCAGTGCAATATATAGTGTAAAAATTCAACATGCAGCAATCTTAATCTAAAAAACATCATTGGTTTTGCAACACAGCTATGAAACAGCAAAGGAATAATGCCATTAACCTGAGTTTATGGACGGCGAAACTGAGAGATGTATGTATTATTCACAAGACTGCAGAACAAACACGCTAAAGGCAAAACCTGGAGGTCAGCTTGGCCTTGTCTTGACTGCTCAGCAGGGAAGCTTCATTTTATGTTAGTATCAAATCATTGCTGTTTATTGGCATTTCTTACTCTTTCACCCAAAGCTTTTCCCTTTCCAACAGGCAAAGGCATAAGGGCAGAAATGAGCAGGCTGAGACTGGGGGACCTCAGGGACCTGCGTCCTGCATGATCCCACCAGGGCATCCGTCTTACCCAGCAAAGCTCTTTGGGCAAAGCTTTCACTTTTCTGCCTTGATTTCCTCCACCTTTAAGTCTCTCCATAAACATCTTCCCTCATCTGCAGTGACCGTCGTTCTGGGGGTTCTCATGGTTTCACCCCAGCCAGCAGCTAAGCCCAGCACAGCCACTCACTCACTCTCCCCCAGTGGGATGGGGAAGAGAATCAGTAAAAGTGAGAAAACCTGTGGGTTGAGATTAAGGCAGTTTAAGAGGTAAAGCAAATACCACACACAAAGGCAAGGCAACACAAGAGATTCATTCACTACTTCCCATGTTAAGGCAGGTGTTCAGCCATCTCCAAGACAGCAGGGATCCATCATGGTGTCCTCAACATAAAAAGGACATGGAACTGTTGGAACAAGTCCAGAGAAGGGCCACGAGGATGACCAGGGGCTGGAGCACCTCCTGTATGAAGATAGGCTGAGAAAGTTGGGGCTGTTCAGCCTGGAGAAGAGAAGGCTGCGTGGAGACCTCATAGCAGCCTTCCAGTATCTGAAGGGGGCCTATAAGGATGCTGGGGAGGGACTCTTCATTAGGGACTGTAGTGATAGGACAAGGGGTAATGGGTTAAAACTTAAACAGGGGAAGTTTAGATTGGATATAAGGAAGAAGTTCCTTACTGTAAGGGTGGTGAGGCACTGGAATGGGTCACACAAGGAAGTTGTGAATGCTCCATCCCTGGTAGTGTTCAAGTCCAGGTTGGACAGAGCCTTGGGTGATAATGGTCTCATGTGAGGTGTCCCTGCCCATGGGAGGGGGATTGGAACTGGATGATCTTAAGGTGCTTTCCTAACCCTAACTATTCTATCGTTCTATGTGTAGTGGCTACTTGGGAAGCCAAACACCATCACTCTGAACATCCTCCCATTTCTTCTTCCACCAGCTCTATATGCTGAGCATGACACCATACGGTATGGAATATCCCTTGGGTCAGTTGGGCTCAGCTGTCCTGGCTGTGCCTCTTCCCAACTCCTTGTGCACCCCCAGCCTGCTCGCTGTGGGGTGGTGTGAGGAGCAGAAAAGGCCTTGGCTCTGTGTAAGCACTGCTCAGCAGTGAGGAAAAGATCCTTGAATTATCAATACTCTTCCCAGCACAAATCCAAAACACGGCCCCATCCCAGCTACTGCGGAGAAAGTTAACTCTACCCCAGCCCAGCTGGCAGTTTTGGCCATTGCTGCAGCTGCTCTTCTGTTCCCACAGAGGGGGAATTTCTCCTCTCTTTAAAGCAGGAGCTCGTGGCGTGCCCTGGGGTGCTTTATAACACATTAGCACGCATGGGTGATTAAATCCCTCTTGGCATTAAGAACATTGCTACCACTTCAGCCTGAGAGGAATGGAGCTGTTCAGCCTCTATGGCCTCCCTGAACCTTTAATGCAAAGTCACTAATACCAAAAGGCGTTTTGCTACACAGTGGCATTCAACATACATCTGTAGCTAAGTGTTTCAGATTTGACATATTTTGGGTTTTTTTCACCACGGCAGTCCCTCCCACCTCAGTGTTGGGGTGAATGACGGTGCAGTTCTCCAGTGACACGGAAATACCTTTGCCTGCTGCTTTGACCTGCTCCCAAGACACACATTAAGCAGCAGCATCACATCACCCAGCTGTTAAATCTTTTCATAAAGTGATCTGCCCCAGGGCCTGCTCATTGTAATGGGGTTTCACACAGCTTCAGGTTTACTTGGACGCTCTCTGATGGTTTGCTGCCTACAGCTCTGCTCCAAGGCACTTCTGAACATCAGCCTTCAATTGGGTTGGCCATAGCTTCAGTTGTTGAGCCCTAAGGGCTGGCTGCTGCCTCACCTGGAGGGCCATGCTCCCTCCATGGTCTCCACAAAAGCTGGGGGGATAAAAGCCAAAGAGGCTCCTTTCAACCAGGAATTTAAACCACCACTGAATCTGACCCACTAATGTAGTTATTAGTTATTACTTGTGACACATTTGGAGATGGGGATGGGCATTGCACATGCTAAGAGCATGGGGACACATCTGGAGAAGCTGCAAAAGAAAGAGAATGCCAGAGATTTTGGCACCATTATCCCCATTATACAGAAGGTGACTAGAAGTACCCTGCACTGGGACACACAGTGCTATCCCTCCAGCCCAGACTCGGCTACCACCAGACTTCAACCACAACTGGGCACACAGAGCACACACAGCACTTGGGCTGGGGAGTCCATGGGTTTGACTCACCTTCCCAATGCCAAAACAGCCCAGGTGAAGAGCCCAGGGCCAGCAGTGCAAGAAGCCAAGACACATCCCCTCCTCTGAAGGGCAGCATGCACTAAAGCTCCCTGATAAGGATTTAAACAAAAGGAATTTTAATCTTTTTTTTTTTCTTTTTTAATGCCAGCATTCGAATGTGGAGGGATGGAAATTTTAACATGCAGCCACAGGCTGAAGGTCACGGAATGGCAAGGCAGACATTGTCTTCAGTAATATTAAAAGGAAGACCAACCCTGCTGTGTCAGAGCAAAGAAATGAATACTGCTTTTGATTGGAAAGAAAGTTTCTCCATGCCTGGTTGCGGTGCAGCATTGCACAACGGAGACTGCTGCGGCTGGGAGCAAGGAGAATTAATTACTTTGCTTTTTGAAGCATGGGCTGCTCTGCTCTGCTGTGCCAGCTTCAAGAACGATAAGCGCTTATCCAAAGAGCGTGGTTTTGGCCTCTGGCACAGGAGTTTTGCCCATTTAAATCACAGGAGGTGCCGAGGTTTTGTTTTGTTTTCTTTATACTTGGCCTGCACTGGAACCCGGGCAGCTCCACTCTCTTTTCGGACTCACAGACATCAATTTTATGCTGTGTGAGGGAAGGACGCTGGACTGAACATCAGTGTTGGCCATGGCTTAATTGCATTAAGCTCCATCCCAGAGTGCCGGCTACCATCACCACAGCACGTCACAGTCCCAAGCACAGATTTATCCCCAAGCCACCTCCTCTCAGGGGATTTTGCTTTCAAGGGCATTTCAGTATGTAAATAAAGACCAAGTACAGCCCTCTCTGAGCAAGCAGGCAGCGGAGTGGTGGCACTGAAGGATGCCTTCAGCTGGGCAGTGGCAAGTCATGCTGCAGAACAGGGTTACTGATGGGGTGTTTGGCCTTTCAGGGGTTGAATTGCTTTCCTGGGTTTCTTACACACCCAGCCCTTATTCGATTAGAGGCTGCTTGTGTGTTTTTTAACACAAGCACCTTGGGAACTGAAGTCATACAGGGTGCTGAAGTTTTCCTCTGCTGCTCACAAATAACTTCCAGGTGGCCCTTGGCAGGAGAGAAACGGTTTTGCTCAGTAGAAGCACCACCCACCAATTCAGAATAGCTGCGGATGCTGCCACACTGACCTTCAACAGGCAAAACTCACACAGTGCTTCAGCTTTCACTGCGGTGTTGATCCCCCCTCGGGGAAAGAGACATTCCCACTTCTCCCAAAGCCGCTCTCTGTGGCCATCTGCAGCCTCAGCCTGCCAGGGTTGTAGCTCCAAGCTCTCCTTCTAATCCCAGTTTCTTGGCAGAAGCTGCTGATTTACCTGAACAGTTGCAAAAGAACTGAAGGACACAGGCATGGGACAGTTCATACATGAACAGCTCCTGCTCACCTGCTGTTAACAGGCTCTTCCAGCAACACTCAGCAAGCTCCATCTCAGTTCTCCGACAGTGGAGCCAGACCGGTATCTCCTCCACATGCTGCACATTGAAGTTCTTAATTCATCTTCACAGCATCGTTTTTTTTAATGTAACAAGCATAAGACTAAATATAAGAGCTACTCAGAGCTTATGAAGCTTTTACCATCCATCTTTTGATGCACGCTAGAACTGCCCTACTTCCCATGCCTTGCATAACTGATTTCAATGTGCCGCTCCTGCACCACAGCCGCCAGCACCTAAGCAAACCAAGAAACAAACTCATAGGAAAGATCAGCAGTTCTTTGGAATTACATTCTTCCTGAATTACCATGTGTAAACAACAATTCATTACTTGACATTAATGCTTGATGCACATTAGATCAATGTTTCAAATATGATCCAGATTACCAGCTTCCTAAACCCATCACCATTCAGGTTGCAAGACAGAGATACAAGGGATAGAGGGGGAAATTATGCCCATCCTATCCGTTGCAGCTGCTATTCAGAAAGAGGGCTTGCAGATTCAGGGCATTAATATACTACTTTCTTCCAGTCTTCTCCTTTCCCACCCATGTTCACCAGCTCTTTGCTGCGCCTGCAGTACCAATCAGTGGCTGTTTTCTGGCAAACACAGCAAAGCTGAAGCCTGACACACAGTGGCATACTCAGAAATAAATGCAAGCCCACAGAATTGCCCTCATTTGAGCAACATAAGAGTTTACAATTGCTCCCTGCCCAGCAAGGAACACCTAAGAGTAAGTAAACTTACCTTCAAGCATTTACTTTAACACAGCTTGCAATGTCAAGATACTCCTCTGAAAGGGGAAAAGATTAAAGCTTTATAGGCCAGATAGCAAGCGATTTCACCCACAGATTAATTCTCACTTTGGCTCAAACAAACAGCAGCAATACAGCAAGGTGCATATCCAGTGTGAGTGATCCTGATGATGAGAACAGCACTGAGTTAAAGAGCACCACATACAAAGGAGATGGCTCCCTGCTGTCCTGCCCTTACTCTGGCTGCAGAGACAGGCACAGCCCTGACCTGCTGCTCCAGGCCCTGACAGAGCCAGCACTTCCAGGGCAGGGTGCTCCTCACAAGCTTCTCCGCTGCCCGGCCCCTCGCCTCCCACTGAACACCCCCAGAGAAAGCAGGAACAAGCCCATCTCCATGCATTAAAAGCCCAGATAAACCCATATGAGTGTGATTGAATTCCCTCTGGCCTTTCCGCTATAGAGGCATCAAGACTATATCCTCAGCCAGCCTTCCCCAGGGTCACAGAGGTGCAGTTGCTTTTCTGCTTGCTACACTTCTCCCCTAGATTCCTCCTGCTTTCCCTCCCCTTAAGTAACATGCCCACACATCCTCTTCGGAGTGGTTTTTTTTCCTTTGAACAATGCAGCCAAGGGTCATGATTAATCACAGGGTTTTCCACACTCCATTTCCTTGCTCATTGTCCCGTGCCACTTCTTGAGAACCTTATCTTTATTAGCTAGTCTTATCACAACTTGATTACACATTAACAGAAACTCTCCTTACTCAGCAGGATTTCCTTGGGATTGCATTGCTTTCAGCTTCAGAAAGCAGCTCTGTGGGGTGAGCCACTCCACTAGAGCCAGCCTAGGAAGTTATCGATCTCATTTAAGATGCACGAGGGGACATGCAAAGCTGTAGAATGACTTTGAGGAACTGGCAGGAGCATATTTAGAGGACAAAACATTTCTATATGGGAGCAGATGCATTAAGCTTACATTGTTTGAATTGGTATTAAATTATACAGTAATTTTTTGGTCCCAGTGAGCTGTGCTCTAATAGCAGCTACAGAGCTATCTGAGATCCTTCAGCACAGGGACTGCATCCAGCTAAAACATGCCCCTATCCACTTAGCTACTCCACCAAGTAATACAGCTGTAGGGCCTATTGTTATCTGTCTGCTTTGAAGAAGTTAGACTGATAGGGTTCTTGGAGATTTACTAGACTTTCAGGTGCCCTATCACCACACCATGTACACCTCTGACAGTAGCAATGAAGGAGAAAAATCCTCCATCACCTTGCCCAGAAAGGTTAAATGGCATCAACTTGTCAATTGCTCTTGCCTTTTCTTCTGTTTTGAGATCATACATTATACAGAACTCATTGTTCAAAGAAGGCAGAGTGATGGGTGCAACAGCGGGGAAACTGCATTGTTAGAGATGAGAAAAGCTGTTTCTTAATACATGGCTCTCTGAACCCCCAAAATCCAGCTCTTGTGAAGGCAACAGTCCATCCAAGGACTCCACAGCCTGGTGGGAACTCCCAGTGCCAGACAGTCCAGGGAAGAAGCAAGCAGAGGTCACTGGTTAGCAACAGCCTCCCCTCTGCTTGGGAACAGTGGTATCTTTGCAGTGACATGCTATTGCCATGGCCCTTCACACTCTCCTCTGTTCCCAAAACAGCTCATACACGTCTTCATGGGGTGACTCTGGAGAACAGAAACAAGGAGAAGGTATGAAGAATTCATTAGACATTCAGTTAACACAGCTAGAAAAAAAATGAGCAAGACTGAAAGCACAAAAGCTCTTCCAAAATAGCAGAACAGGCTCTAAAATCACATATGGTATTTGAGGACAATTACACGGAGTTTAACTAGTTACATTCATCAGGCCATCTGAGAGAGCAAGTAGCTGATACCTGGAAAACAGAGATGGATGTAAGCAATGGAGAGGTATTAAACTGGTTATCAGCTGCTGGGGAGGAAAGGGGGAGGAAGAGAGAGAGAAAGACTGGTAATTTACTGCCTCTATGACAGCCAACAGACGAAGCAAGAAAAGATTATAAATTGCTATAAACCCAAGATTGCTACTGGGCACATGATCTTAAGTACCAAGACTCAACTTCTCAGTATGGTTCGGAGCGCTTCTTTATATACGATGGCTGTCACAGGAGGCGATGGATGAAGAGTCCCTGTTACAGCCTGCTCAGGCTTTCCAAATTGATGTGGATTTACATTTTGCAGGTGCATCTGATGGTTCTTGTAAGTCTTCCCTGCCTCTGCAGAACACCAGCAGCTGGTGCAGGTACAATGCAGTAGAGCCAAGAACATCCCTCTTCCTCCTGTGCTATTGAGAAACATTAAATTTGGCCTTAATTCTTTGAGTGCAGTTTCAGATCAGAAAGAGGAAAGGGAGATTTAAATGAAATAATACTGCTTTAACTAAAACATGCAGGAAAACTGAAAATGGGATTGTACCTACCCCAATGAGGGCAGCAGACATGCTAGGAAGCTTCCAGCAGGAATGCAGAAACTCTCTGCCCAGAAGCTATAGTTTCTAAAACCTCTCCAGGTTCTCCGTGCTCACAGAGCAAAGGAGTTAGAAACCTGTTGACATTGATCCAACATGCATGTCCCATCTCAGGCAAGAGACACAAATATATATGTTGATTTACTGCAGTGAAAAGTCACCACTACAACATTTCTGGAAACGAAGGCTGCAGAAGTGTTTTGCCCCAGTCGAAATAGCAGGCTCCGATTTCAGCTTTTAAGGGTTGATTTGAGTTCTAAAAGCAAACAGAAAACCCATTGTATCTTCTGACCTAGCTGAAAAAGTTATTTTAGATGTAAAAACCTGAAGCATTTAATCATCACCAGTATAATCCAGTTGAAATATTCTCCTGTTGCAAAATCTGCCCCCTACACACACAGTTCCAGTGCAGCACACGCAAGTCAGCTCTCCAGCTAGAACCTTCCCTTACTTTCACACTAGGAGTCACCTTCCCCTCTACAGCCTTCAGCAATAGCAGTTTACATCCCAAGAGGCTCCCCTGAAACTCCTTGGGAAAGGCTGTACCCAAGAGCTGCCAACCAACCACATCCTCATCCTTGCCTGTCCTACTCCCTTCTGGGTTGTGCAACCCCACCAGCTCACCACAGCCAACTCAGGGAAGTCAAATAAAGCAAGCTGTCAGCTCACACCTGGCACTCTCCTTCCTCTTAATGCAGCTCCCACAGATCCTAGTTTTGTGTGTAGGTGTGCTGGTCTCCCTGGGGAGCCCCTGCCCCTGGCTACATGCACCTTGGACTATTAAAGCCAAACCACAGCTAGAGAGGAGCACATCCATCGCTGTGAACAAGTGGAGACTGCTTGGGTTTGAGCATTGCTAAGACAGAGCTGCAGAGTAAATACTGCTGTACTGCACAACCCAGAGCACTTTGACTTCAGCAGAAGTGGGAACTCTTGCAACAGTTTTGCTCTTCTGCTCGTAGATCCTGACCAGCATCTTCTAAGACTATCAGTCCCTGTAAGAGTTAATGTTTTCTGAACTGACACAACACAAGGGCTAAAAGAACAATACAAGCTCTTTATGCCATTGGTTGCATAAAGCTTCGGGGTGTTCAAGTTTCTTGATGCCCCCAAATCTTGCTGTACTTTTCCAACATTAACTGTATTTTTATCTCAAATTACATACCTTGGGGAAGAAGGGCAAGATGGAACAGAGAACAGGACAAGACTAACTTTGCTACTGGTTTATACATTAAAAAACCCAAAACCCTCTAGCATCCAGGCTTCAAATCAGCTTTAAAGAAAATCATACTGTACATAAAAGCTCCTAAGTGAAAATACTGACATTAACATTGGTTACAGTTAACAATTTAGCTTAAGCCCCTAACCCAAACAAGGCCAACTCCCAAGGTACACACATTGCCATTTTCTTTTCGCAATCGCTTGAGTTCATAACAGCAGTAAGTACAGAGTCAACAACCAACAGGCAAAGCAGCATTACAGACACGTGCTCAAGACTTCCTTCTAGAGAAAGGTTTATCCACAGTGCAGCTGCAGGTACAAACAGTAAACAACATCTCATCTCGCCCCTCCACCTGCTGTGGGGTTAAGGATTCAGTACGCGAGGACTGAGCATCAGGCATTGCTTCTTTTTTTCAGCCTGAATGGAGACTGCCACTTTCTGAGCCCATACTGGGGGGAAAAAAGCACTTTGAAAAACACAGAACATTCTTTGATCAATGAATATAGTCCTCAATAGAATCTTTTTTCTTCCCATTCTCAAGTGCAGTTAAAAACCAACTTCTCAGCATCTTTAGATCTCTTCCTGATTGATTTATAATGTATTTTATTCCAAAAAGCACTACCTTAGGCTTCCCTACCTCATACATCCACCAACACACATACATTCCTTTTGGAACCTCAAGACTCAACAGGAGGGTCTGACAGTTCTGTCTGACCCTGTCCTCTGTGCAGTAAATACTCAAGTGCACCTTGCCACTGAATCTTGTTAAACCACTGTCACATTTACTATCAAACCTTGTTTTACATCAATAAACATATTGCTACTTCTCTCTTATGAGTGAAGTGCATCACTCCATCCGCGACAACAGGCAGCATCCTCACATCTCCAGTTACCCCAAGTCAATGAAACCATCAACGCGGTGATTCATCCACTGCCCTTTAATCCATGGCTGGTCCAAGGGAGTAAATGCACACATCCCTTTTATGAAATAAATGTAAACATTCAGATGAAAGAAAACTGCTTGTGGTGGTTTTGATTTAAACACTGCCTCCAGTTGCCATGGCCTTCATCATGGTACACTTACGCCTGGTTAGTAGTGCAGAGAAACCTGGCCTTCAGAGCTGATGTGAGCTCTAATGGCATTTTGCAAGAGCTTTGTCTTTGAGAGAGGGAACAAAACAAAAAACCCAAACCAGCTTCAGGCACCAGTTAAGGTTTCATCATCACTCTTTCCCCCTCCAACATCAAGAAGATTCTGCAGAGGCCTTGCCAGCATCCCACAGTTACTGTGGTCCTTTTATACAACTTTTGCTCACAAGTGCTGTAATCTCTCCTCCTAGACCACGTTCCAGATGATAAAAGGGTGAGCCACTGCTGTGAAGAAAGTCCTTTCACCAACCAAAGTGTGCTTGAAAAATACAAGCAGCTGAAACGTTTTCATCTTTTAAATTCTAGAAAACAACGTATCAACTTTTAGATGCAAGTACTTCTGCTTAATATGCACGCATTATACATTTAACTGAACAAAATCATGACAATAGACTCAATTTTGAATTTCAAGTCACACTGTTACTATCATCCATGGCAAAACAAGAATCTAGGGAAGCACAAAACAAGAAATGCCATTTACTACTACAGGCGAAGAACACTTTCACCAAAATGAGCGCTCTGCCATACTACAGCAAGTACAAATTAATCCATCATCCTAAGCCTAGCACGGAACAAGGGAGACTATGAATCATCTTCATTTTATGGATGCAGAAGAGGATTTACAAAACCATTAAGTGACTTGTTATAGCAGAGGCTTCAGACTGTAAATCAGTATGTACCTCTCCAGCTCACTACCTTAACCATCAAGGCAAAGCAGCTTCCCCCCCACCCCCGATAAGGTACCCAGTGATACATAAACACAGACGGAATCTTATATTTCAAGCAATATGCATTTCTTCAAATTAAAGCCTCTCAGTTTTCCCAGTGTGACAATTAGATGACAGAATGAAGCAACAGGTTCCATTTCTCATGAAGTCACTGGCAACACCACATTACCAAGTTGAGTTGAGCTGAGCTGTCGCCAAGACAGAGCGGTAAGAACGAGAGATGAAGCATTTTAGAATCATTTGATTTCATATTCCTGGCTCTTCTGCTGACTCTATGCAGCTGGATCAAAATCAAAAGGCACATAAATGCCACACTGTTCTGTCTGGTGTACTTAATATGGACCAAGACTTTCCAGTTCAAGCAGCACAAGTCCACAATCTCTTTTTGGTGACTCTATAGTATTGAACTGGACAAGCGGAGTCAGATGAACAATGAGTACCAAAGGAGTCATTCAGAGGATGCTCAATGTGTCTCCAAATCAGCCAAGAGCCTCAAAAAGAATTCTAGCAGCTGTGCACATCTGGCTGGACAGAGAGAGCATACTGCAGAATATCAAGCTTAACGCTAGGAAAAGCGAGTGATCTCTATCAATCCCACAAAGTCTGGAGGTGAGCAGAAGGATGTTTCCTCCCAGGGGACAATAAAGGATGAATAATCAAGTGTACAAAAAAAGGTGTAAAATGTAAAAAGCCCAGGAAGGACACAGACTGCCAAAACTCATGGTGATAAACAGAGACAAAGAAAATGCCTTTACAATTTTGCAACTGATCAGAGAAGACAATGCTCCCACCCAAAAGCAGGTCATTTTCTTGAGTACTTTTCTCAACAGCAGGAGGTGGTGTCACAGTGCAGCTGCCAGGCACTCCCCAGAGACACGAAGATCACAAGGCTTGACTTCAGCTGAAATATGATTTAGTGAAAGAGACAGCAACAGAGATTAAAACTTTAATTTAAAACTTTGCCAACAAAAATTTGATTACAAAAAGGGAAATTATCTGTACAAAATAAGAAAAGAGGTACTCATTTAACAAGAGACCATCACTGTCAGCATACACTGGAGGATGAACAGTGCTTCAGGTCAAGTGACAAGTGAGAAACGAATGAACCAAGCTCATAATATGGAATTCCAAGGTGAATTTTCCATAAACCAATGTAAATTGACCTGAAGCAGCTCAAAAGCTAATCAAGACTTATCAGAAGTCTACTTTCCTTGCAAACCTTTTTCTCTTAATTTAGGGAAGCAGGATGTGCTAGAAAGCAAGAGCCAGAACAGTGCACTGGGCCAGGACAATGACTTTTGCCATGCTTCCTCCCACTCAAACCTTCCCTCTGGCCTTCTCTACAAAAGTGCTTTGCAATTTGAGCGTGCCAGGGGTTTAGCTGAGTCACAAACTATTGCATCTTCATGTAATAGTTAGGTCCTGACTCAAAATGAAAACAAATGCTTTGGAGACAGTGATATTACTATGACTAAAATGACCAGCTGCATCATGACTCCTATATAAACGAAGGTTCTCAAAATTTGTACTTTGAGCATCAAATGACATTGTCGGTCAATAATAGATGAATATTTACAACACTGTGGAGTCTTCTCTTCTGCCTGTATTTTATACAGGGACAAGAGCATTGTTAAAACTCATCACTGAATGGACAAAAATGGCAGGTGAGTTCTGAACTCCAAGTTTCTGTAAAACCTAAGCACACAATGAGATCATTACCAGCCTTCTACACTTTTTGAGAAGCCAAATCAAAACCTTGAGCTGCTATAAAGAAATGGAGCATGCATTTTTTTTCAGGCAAGCCAGCCTGAAAAAACTTCCAGGCCAACTGCTTGCTTTTCACTCAGTTCCATGTCATATAGCATTGACAAGTTCTTAAACCTTCAGAACCCAGCTTTACTGAAGAAACAAAGCAGTAATAAAAACATTTTGGCCCAGATTCACTTCACCTACTTACAGATACCTGAGACACCTAAGCTGGGGAAGAACAGCTTTCTGTGCTCTGCCAACACAGTAAAAAAAACCTTGCTAAAGGGAAATTCAGTCAGAGATTTGACTCTCATCCTAGTGAGAGTGCTCTTCTTTCTGAAACTATAAACCAAAAAGTAACCAACTGTATTGCAACTCAGAAGCCTTGGTTAAGCTCAGAGTAATTGTGTTCCTGGCTTCAGTGTTGTCATTTATGTGAACCCAAGCCTTACCTTGCTCACTAGCAGCTCCCACCTAGGGGAGTTGAGGACAGCTACTTTTAAGAATGCCATGAGACATGCACGAGTCTTCCTTACAGCTGAGAAAACTGAGGTAAGTAAGAAGTTTACTCAAGTCCATGCAGTGAGTCAGTAACAACCGCACCTTGCAGCTTCCTGGATCTTCACCCTGTGCTCTACCCATGGAACCCACTATGAGGAAAATTACTCTGTACAGAATCATTCCCTTTTCCATGCCAAAATGTTTCACCAAAAGTAATAAACAGTGTATGCGATGTCTTATTTGACAATGAAAGAGTCCTGAAGTAAAAAAAACTGTTCTACTGTATCTTGACCCTGGAAAAAATTATTTCCAGCTTTGATTCTTTGATGTCTTAAAGCTTTCAAGTTGAAGATTCAGATAACAAACATAATGCTGCAGTCAGTACCCTTTACATTAACCACAATGATAAGTTACATGTTCTAGCTTAAGAGTATTTGTGCTACCCAATTTTGCAATCAAAATAGTAACCTTGAAGCCAAGAATTCACAGATCTTAGGGGAAAAAAAACCAAGCCAGCTAACTTCATTGTGAACAGAGCAAGCCTTATAATATGCCATGAAGAGTTCAGAGATTTCAGTCCTGTTAATATGTTATTGCCATTTCAAATGAAAGCCCTCTTATCCTTAGTCTTTCCCAGCCCATGCTGTAGCAAGTAGGACAGCACAGCAAGAAAAAAAGAATCCCCTCAAAACACAGCCTAACAATGGAAATGAAACATTAGCACTTTGCTTTATGAATGCAGAAGATAACAAATAATGTTTCCAAAGACCCTGGGACTCCAGTACAGCTATGGAAAAAGTCAGCCTCCTAAACTCAGGGGTTAGTTTGAATCATCTGCCTCACACTGGATTCTTACCCTACCAGTCAACAAAGCTTTCAATATACCAGGTGAGACATACCATTAGCTTGCTCCATCGCATCACGGAATAAGATGGCATAATGGATGTCTGTTGTGACACACAATACTGTATAAAGAAGGCTTTTTTTAATGGCAGAATCAAATTGGACACTACTGGCTAACCTGGAGTAAGATCTACATTTTTCCCTTCTGGAGTTTTTTATTTTTTCTTGAACCAGAAACATTCTTTTTTATCAGTTAAATCCAACAGTACTACAGAGAGCTCAGTTCTTAAGCATGCTCTGCACCAGGAAGGGTTGGTTCTACGTCCAATTAAAACTGAAGAGTTGGTGTTTTCCAAGGGCAGGAGTTCTTCACTGGTCACCTAGCCGGAAACCTTGGCCCCAGTTGTGTCTTCCACCACCCTGCTGATCTTCTGCAGCTCTTCTCATGCTAGCAGGTGGGACACCAAACCCCGACACTCCTCCTCTCCTATTTGGCAGCCAGCGATACCTAGGACAAGCCAGAAGAGGAGAGAGTTTGAAAAACAAATGTACCTTGGGGGTAAATGCCAGGCTACTTTTCCATGCACTTCCTTTTAGCTGCCAGGCTTCACAGTAATACTGGCTTTTCACAGTTTAATTCTCCACAGAATTCTTGCCAAATCTAAGCCCTCAGCACAATGAGAAATGAGAATTGTGGGGAACTTTCATCTCTGGGATATGGCTAAATAGAATAATCCAAACATAAGGGAAAAACCAGAGCAATCTAACATACAGCTTCTGCATTTTGCACGGGATGCCACCAATGCATAGTCATTTCAGCTCTTTAACACACCAAACTCCTGCAAATCCCTTGCTGAATTTGACAACTAAAATCTGGAGCTCACACATAAAACCCAGATTCCTTTATACAAGAAAAATATTCCTGTATAGAAAAAGTTGTTCATTATTGTATTAAATGTACCTGTAATTCATCACAGCATCTTTTTTTTTAACAAAACATTAGAGTGCAAAGGCAGAATTTATCCCTTTGTAGAGATATTTGCAGTACTTCTGATCCTGCTTCTCAAATAAAGAGAAAAATTAAATACACCTATGAGGAATCAAGAAAATTGCACATCACTAACAAGATTGATGGCAGTTTAAGAGCTGTTATTACCTTGAAAGACATTTCAAAAAATCATTTTTTCTTCTAATCTTTATGGAAAATGTGGTTTACCAGAAGGGCTTGAAAACTCAAACATGAAGTTGCTTACTCACTACAACTTGTACAGAAAGTATAACTGTAATTCAAGTTTGCATCTTCTATAACATAAACTACCTGCTTATGTTATAAAAACGGTTAACCGAGTTGCTATCTAAAGTTTGGTACAGAAGGAATATTTACAACCCAAAAGGGCAACTGAAGCTACAAACTTCAGCTTCTGATGTAGTACTTAAATGCCAGAAGAGTAAAAAAGCACTTCAGAAACCAAGACAAGCAGTCTCAGTCAAGGTGACTGCTAAGGACTGCAAAACAGAAAACGTATTTTAGACCTGAACAAGTATACAACTGACTCCTACTATTGTTACAGGTTGCTTAACTGGTAGCTACTGTAATGATACATGGAAATACAGATAAAAGATCACTGACAGGAGAAAACTGGGGGTTTTATGCTAGTATCTGATAATTGTTAGGGAGTTCACTTTACTACAGCTCAATTCAAAAGCAGAACTATGACTTTTACTCTCACTCTTTAGAGTCGGTAAAGGACACAAGCCATCCATAGAGGTAACAAAGAACTCTCACATGGGCCATTTACAAGAAACTCAACATTTTTCATGCCTCAGCAGCACAGTCAATATGACAGTCTGAAGCAGGCTGATTTAGCAAAGTATATCACACCTTACAATCCCAGTAAATATGTCTGATGAACAATACAGAAAACTGGACCAAAGAAACAGTGAGCTATAGAATAAAGTCAGCTTACAGGAACTGAGGTGTGGACAGAAAATTCCTTCCTCCCAAATCCATTGGATATTTAAACATTAAGAAGAAATACAGATGTCCAACCAAATTTCCTATCAGCTCATTGATGACTCTGCAAGGCAAAAGAAAAAGAACTGTTTCACAAATTGCCTTCTCTGAAAATAAATGATAGCCCATCTTCTGCCAGTTACTACTGTTCACCTGCCATGGGCATTGCTGAAAATTTCCCCTCCCTCAGCATTTTACAGCCGCTTCTAAAGATGAGCCAGCCTTCTGTGCCAACACATCCACAGGCTATTCCACCCTCCCTTCCAAACCTTCTCTACAGTCTGCACTGAAAATGCAATTATATACTTGTTTACACCAAGGAATTAGACCGTACAGCCATTAGTGTCCCAAATAATAGTCTGTTGAGCTTGAGAAGTTACTGCTGTTTTCACTGGACAACCTGTCTCCTGCTGTACTGTTTTGTTCCCAATTCTGCAAAAACACTGCTGAATGGAGGCCCTTGAGTATCTTCTGCCATGCATAGAAACAGTAGGTATCTAACAGCAAGCAGTTTTCTCAAGTGACAGATGAGTCAGTAGGAGGCACTGCCAGAAAAGGGAATTTGGTTTTGCTGTACCATCTCCTCCTTTTATAAATCAACCACGTAACTTGTTATTATCACTAATTGTGTTACAGCGGCACCAAGAGGCCCAAACCAACTGAGGGCACCAATAAGAAAGACCGTGCACAGAGGGGATTTGTGCATCATGGAGTTTAGCCAAAGAAACCCAAGACAGACCACTGAATTCAGCAGGTGCTAATATGGCACTCTATTGCCATTTTTCCTTACTTCACAAGCTGATAAAAACATCATGTTGGGCAAGGCTGTGAGGAAAAGTAGTAACAGCACTCTCAGAGTCAAGCTAAATTTGTTTCTAAAACTAGTAATGATGGTTGGTCATACAAGGTGATATCTTTCTTTACTGTCCAGTACTCTTTTAATAAGAAAAAGGCCTAATGCACAGATTTACTAGAAAATAAACCAATTTTTTATTACTTTTCCCTCACCTACATTCTGTAGCTCTCACATGCATCTTTCCTCTTCACTTTTATCTTAAATGTCCACCAAGTAACACTAAGCATTGTCAGATTATACAGCTTTAAGCCTCTTATTTTAATATCACTTCTAAATTCAGCAATAAGTTCAACAGCCATAAAAGCTTTTATAACTTCAAATTTCCCGTATAAATAAATACATACGATCCACCAATGATATAGTTGAATCCCAGAATAACCCATGGAAGGTAACAGGCCTGAAAAAGAAAGTAATGAAGACAGAGAAGTTTTAAGTACAAGTTAAGGATGTACTTAAGGTTTTAAGGATATAAACCTGCTCAACTTCCCACTGCACTAAGAAGTGTGATTATCATCTCAATGTTGTAGGCATTACACAAACCCTTTTATTACCTTAAGCAGATTCTATCTAACAAGGTAGGATACTCCAAACTAAGCCACCACTAACATTTTCAGACAAATATCACTCATTTAAACTTTCTAAGTCTTCTGCACTCTATGTTCCACAGCACACTTCCATCTCAAAGTCCTAACATTTCTGATTTTAAGAAGGTCTGGAAACAATGATCAAAAGACTTCACTGGAAGATCTGGCAGAAACAGATGAGGCTGCACAGGAACAATTTAAAGTATCAACATTTTGTCACTTTGGTGTCACTATATTCAGCTTTTATCCAGTTGAATATTTATCAGGAATTTTTTCCCCTCTTTTCAGACTGATAAATTTCAGTTGTCAGGACATCTTTCAGTAAAGCCACACTGCATGGAAGACCATGAAGAAGTTTCATCTTTGTTGTATCTCAAGGAGTATATAGCTATGTGAAAGCATGGGACATCTTTAGTAAGAGAAAATATAAATGTTTTACTCCTCATCTTCATGTGCATCTTCTGGGCATAAACCTTTCCAATATCCTGTCTGACGTACCTTAAATCTTGTTCCAAACCAAAACGATACAATCATGTCTCTGTTCAGCTGGGCCCACACATAAAGTACTGACATGATGAGTGGAATCATCAGCAACTACAGTGTCAAAAACAAGGCAAAAAGTTACCATTACTTTCACAGAAGCCTGAGAAACTTAAACAGGTAGCAGAAACTATAAGCTTCAAAATGACTTATAAGCATAATACATCAGCAAAAGCTTAAAGACTGCCCCAGAATCTCTGCCATCATGTGTCATAGATCTGTTCAAAGGTATTGAGAAAGTTAAGCAGAAGAACCTACTCGGTCATTCTCTTTTGCAAGACCATGCCAAAGCAAAGGGCTCCAACTTGCACCCAGTGAAAGAGCAGCTGTGGCAAACTCTGTTCCCAACTGCTTGATAGCATACCTACACCAGAGTCAGCGATGTGCCTGTGCCACAATCCTTTCCATCACAACCCAGGGCACTAACCCAAACACACTCATCTGGGGCAAAGCTAATACATCAGATGAAGTCCTACTCCACCAAATTGCCAGCTATGTCCCCCTCAGGGCACCACAGACGGAAGGCGCATGAGTAAATCACCACTTCAGAGTACTGCAGCCAGCCTTGGCAAAGCCACCTTGGAAGAGCTTGGAGTTAACCCATGCTCCATGCCAGGAGATGAGACTGTTTCAAATACCTCTTTATTGTGACTATGTATTAGCTGATGGGCTATTTCTAGTGAAACAAATACAAAGCGCTATTTAAACTATGCTGATTTCTGAACTGAAGACAGACCGTGCCAGCAATATTTCTGTGAGCTGGTTTAATGCTATGAGCCAGCTGATGTGATTGGAAGAGAGGTTAAAAGTCATCCCTTCAGGGGTGCCACTACTCAACAGGTTTCATGCTAAAGCCAGCACACGGGCACCAGTCCAGCTTTCCCCACGCCCTGCAGTGCACCAACAGCCTGACTCATCACACAAGCACCTTTGGGTCTTTATTTAAACTATTTTTATTTTACTGGAAAAAGAAAGTAATATCTAATTTCTTAAAGTATTAGAGATGACAACAGAGGCCCAGCTATCCTACTCTACCTTCTCACTTTCAAGCAAGCCGCTCAATACAAGGAAAAAACCCTTATTTGGAAGAAAAGTACATCTGCACATAAATCAACTAACTCTCTTTTAGGCAATACTTTATATGCAGATATAAAACAATTTTAAGTACCTTTATAAAAAATACAAATCAATACAATCAGTCTAAAATTCATGCAACACATGGGTGGCTTCAGAATGCTTTTAAAGAATTTTGGGGCACCTTCCCCACAGCAGAAAAGGTTGAAGTGGATTTATAAACAGCCCTTAAACAGAGCTCAGTGCTGATTGCAGATGCACAATCCCTATTTCTGTCTACCAGGGGAGCCTGAGAAGTGATCTAATAAATTCTAAGATAATTTTGTACAGAATATTAGAGATATTAGTATAGGCTTTGAGTGACAGGGACATAATGAGATGAGAACAGCAGAGGCAGGCTGAAGACATGCAGTTATCTGATACTCTGTTGTGTCCAAGAAACACTCCTCCATTTCCCCCTTAATATCTGGGGAGATAAGAACTACCTCAGAGAAACTGATTCTTTAGACTAGTATTTTAATCATTCTCGTGAGAATTTTGCACTTCACAGTTCTGATCTGAATCTGAAGCTGCATTTTTCCCCCAAAAGATCTTCTGTTGGCAAATAAAAGGCAGACTAAATTTAAGACTAATGAACCCAAGAATCATTTTTAGATAAAAAAGTAAGAATGCAGATCCACATTCAACAGAAGAAACAGAGCATAGGTGACATCTTGTGTCCATTTTAGTAAAAGACTGAATGCTTCCTGACTGCACAAAGAGCCAGTATTCACTCCTTGACTCCCAAACTAAGTTAGGAATGGCAGAGTCAGATACAGGCTTGTAATGCCAGATGAGGCTGACCCAAACTTAAAACCTAACAATACACACACAGCAGTCCATTTTGATACAAATTAAACCAGCCCAGCTTAACTATATCCCACAGTTATGTCGATAATGCTCTCTATAAAGTCATTATGCAGCCAGAAAGTTCCATAAGCTTATTATATAAGAAACTGTCCCACACTTACCTGCATGTCCATTGCCAAGCCAGTTATCTACCATTGCACCATTGAGGAAAATGCAGTAAAACCTGATAGACTAGAACAAAACAAAGCTGCACACACACACTGAACACATATGCAAAAACCTTTAATGTTTAAAACTGTGTAGTATTAAGTTAACCACAGGAAAAACTGCAAAACCTCCAATGATCTACAGATTTACACAGTTTCAGTAACTGCTTTTCAGTAGCTTTTCAAGCTACCTCCTCAAGTCATTATTCCAAGGGCTGATGGACTGGCCTTTCCTCCCTGATGAGATCGGCAAAACAAACAAACAAACAAACATCAAACAAACTCCATCAGTCCATCCATAAAAGCCTGTTACAAGTTTAACAGGTGGATTCTTTCATTAGTTTTTTTAAAGACTAAAGTGTTGGTTTTCTAACTAAAGAAATACTGGATCATTAAAAAATACCAATATATTGACACTGAGTCACAGGGAAAAAAATAATTAGAAGGCTTTTTATAGTACTCTGCTACCTTGGAACCCAAAGGATCTACTTGCTGTAGTTAACTGCTGAGCAGAAACAACTGCTGAAGAATTTTGCTATGATCAGAATGCTTTTAACAGTTCACGAATACATATAAAATAGCATCAAGCATTTTCCCAGATCATGTTTCCAGGT
Organism: Pezoporus occidentalis; assembly: GCF_034315485.1. Taxonomy (NCBI): domain Eukaryota; kingdom Metazoa; phylum Chordata; class Aves; order Psittaciformes; family Psittacidae; genus Pezoporus; species Pezoporus occidentalis. The sequence continues at coordinate 11,173,639 of NW_026914940.1, read as the reverse complement.
TGCTCCTTATATCACATAGGGAACAAGCAACTGGAAGCTTTTAAATGACCACGTTGAAAGTCAAGTCACAATCAGATTCACCTAATAGCTCACAGGCAACAGCCTGCAATCACAATGCAGCTGGTAGTTTTCTTAACATAAGTAAATGCATGTTGTTTGCCTGGTTACTGCTGTGGTTCAACAGGACTAGCAAGAGCAGCAATTCCCTCCATACAGTGGAATGCAACTGGAGATAGTTATCTATTGATAAAGGCAACAGCGTTTCTACAGGCTAGCTCTCCTGGCTCTATCTGGTTCACAACAATGTCACCACCCCCTTTTTTCCAAATGCTGTGCCACCTCAAATTGCTACAAAGAAGTGACAACAGCACAGAATGGGAGCATCTCCAACGATGGAGGTCCCACAACACCTCTTGACAACCCATGCCAGTGCTGGACTTTCCTTACAGTAAAAAGAGTTTTCCTTACATTTAAACTGATTTTTCTGAGCTTCATTTTGTGCTGGTTCTCTCATGTCCCACCACTGAGCACCAGTGAGAGAAGCCTGGTTCCATGTCCTTTACTTCCTCCCACATTAGGTATTTATTCACATGGAGTACTGCATCCAGCTCTGGAGTCCTCAGTGCAGGAAAGACATGGACCTGTTGGGAGCTGGTCCAGAGGACAGACACAAAAAGGATCAGCAGGATGAAACACCTCTCCTATGAAGACAGGCTGAGAGAGTTGGGCCTGTTCAGCCTGGAGAAGTCTCCAGGAACACCTTATTGCAGCCTTTCAATACTTTGAGGGGGCTTATAAGAAAGATGGGGACAGACTTCTTAGCAGTGCCTGTTGCAATAGGACAAGGGGTGATGGCTTCAAACTAACAGAGGGCAGATTCAGGCCCGATATAAGGAAGAAGTCTTTTATGATGAGGGTGGTGAACCACCACCTACAGAGAGGTAGTAGATGCCCCATACTTGGAAACCTTCAAGGCCAGGTTGGATGGAGCTCTGAGCAACCTGATTTAGTTAAAGATGTTCCTGCCTACTGCAGGGAGTGGGAGGTTTGGACTAACTGACTTTTAAAAGTCCCTTCTAACCCAAACTACTCTCTGGTAAGACACCCCTGAGCCTCCTGCTCTCCAGGCTGCACAACCCCAGAGCTCTCTCAGCTTCTCATGTGACAGATGCTCCAACCCTTTAATCACCTTTGTGACCTTTCACTGGACTCACTCCTGTATGTCCATGTCTCTCTTGTATTTGGGAACCTGGAGCATGATGCAGCCACCCCCGTACATCTCACAATGGCTGAACAGAGAGGAGGAATCACCTCCCTCAAGCTGCTGGCAATGCTTTGCCTAGTACAGCCTATGAGGCCAGTGGCCACCTTTGCCATAACAGCATATTCCTGGCTCAGGGTCAACTTGATGCCCAGGAGAACACCAGGGCCTTTTCTTCTGCCAAGCTGCTTTGCAGACTGTCAGTCCCCCAGCCTCTCCTGGTGCTTGAGGCTGCTCCTCCCCAGGGACAGGGCAACTTCCCTTTACCAAGCTTCATGAAATTCTTGACCAACACATTTCTCCAGCCTCAAAAGGTCCCACAACCATCTGGTCTTTCAACAACTCCTCCCAGTTTTTGGTATCCAAAACTGAAAAGAAAATTCAGCAAAACAGCAAAGTTCATGAAAAAACCTGTTTACCCACAGTCCTAAACCAAGAAGCACAGTTTCTTCAGGAATTTGGCTCAGTGCACTCCTTTGACAAACTCAGCTGACTTGTACCCAGTAGGTAAAGGGTCTCTCCATAAGCCACCTGAATTTCCAACTCAGGGATTAGCAGAGATCAGACCTATTTGCACAGGGCAGCTTAAACACGCTAAATTCACTCATGCAGCAACCCCTAGAAGTATCTAAATGAAGGAACAGAGAGAACAACCACAGAATCCCAAAGAACATGAGCTGAACTTTATGTAACCAGAATTCTAGACCCCAGATCACATACTTGTATTAGTATGTATGCACATGTATTAGTATTCTCCCTGCAAATCACTTGCTACCTTTCCAGAGATGAAAAACTCACCTGTGAACATTTGCGACATTATAACACTGTTAGTTGCTACCTTTCCAGAGATGAAAAACTCACCTGTGAACATTTGCGACATTATAACACTGTTAGCTGCTAACAGTTGCTATGGTCTTTGAACATATTTCAGGCAGAAACAGGAGAACCAAAATATTCTAAGTTTGATGATGAGCAGAAGGATACAACAATGCAGATCCAGTTAAACAGCAGCATGAACATGTAATCTGCTGGCCTTCCATCAAAAGCCCCTGTAAATAAAAAGAATTATTAGGAAAAATACTGAAATCTTGATAAGAAAATAAGAGGGTTTTTTTTTTACTTTAGGGAGTCTAAGAAAAGCTCAGCTAATAACAGTTGTGCCTCTGCATGTAGTCTGTGGTTTATCGTTTTTATTTAATTTTAAAAAGCCTTAAAATAGAACAACCTACAAACTAAAACTTAAGATATTCAGCCTACTGCATTAAGGGCACAGTGTTTCTACTTAAAAAAGAACACATTTTAATTCTGGAGATAAGTGGTTTTAACTTCATAGAACTTCAAAATAGAGTTGGACCCCATCCTTTGTAAGAAGCTGCCAGTCAGAAGCACACAATAAAGAAATACACTTGCACAGCAAAGGCAGAGACACCACGTTTAACAATAGAGTCGTGTGAAAACCAGTCTTTACTTAGGCAAATTGCATCCGCTTTGCATCATCTGCTCAGACTCAAGAGATACGTTTTCATACTCCAGAAAAAATAATGTACATGACAAGGAGGGTACACGTGCAGATCATTCTGTTCCTTCTTCTAAGCTGAACTGTTTGCTTCATTCCCTATTTCAAATGTGCGTCAAATTTTTTCAGGACAGTGGAAATAAAAAACACCCACAGACAAAAACCAGAGCAACATTCCCTGCAGGTCGTACTTCATGAAATTACATTTAGATGCCCAGTTGAGTTTGGGACCTGGCAGAGACAAGGGTTAAACACACACACACACACACCCAACAGCTCCTTGCAAATATGAAAATCATAAGCTCTCAGTCTTGCAAACTGTGGCAAAAGGCAGCCATGGACCTCAGCATCTGAGCAAGACTCCTACCAACTGCCACATAGCCCCCCACAGACAAGGAAAGCCTGAGAATACTGCTGAAACAGACCCAAAGCACTCAGTGGCAAACTCAGCACACTACAAACAACCTGAATTACGTGCTAACAATAAAACAAAATGCCTAGGAATTTCACATGTCTCCCAAAAATGAAAGAAAAAAATCTATTAGCTTTTTGGAATAACTACAGGAATTCAACCTACGTAAACCAAAAGTCATATTTTAATCATTTTATTATTTAAGTTCAGCCATGTAAGTTACATGACAGGAGGAAAAAAAACCCACACAAAACATTTCAAAAATATTCTTTGAAAAGTTTTGAAGTTGGAGACTACATAAACTGGATGTTTTTCCTTACCATTGCCATGCAATAAATAGAAACAAATAAAAAGGAAGCTGACTAACCCTACAGAGACTCAGCACAAGAATTCCTCCAGAATAGGAAGAAATCAAAGCAAATGTTATCCCCTTAAAGTTTTTCACTTCTCATTACCTAGGAGATTACTAAAAATAATACTGGACAAACTATTTAAGTTGACTTTCCAATATTTTTATAAGAGGACTGAGCTACACACTGCAAAAAAGCTGAGCACAAGGGCAAGGCGAGCTCTAGCCCACTAGGTCCTTCAATAGGGCCCAGGGTATAATCCAGTCATCAGGGACAAGCTGCAGACTCATAACCTCATCATCCATACTGCTGGGGAGTGAGCTGCATATTCTCCTTTCCCTGTTGATATTTGTTATGTTCCGCTCCAACAGAAACAAAACAAAATCCCACCAAGCTCCTTTCCTCAGGAAGCTACAGGTCAGCTTATTCAGAAAGCACAAGCACAGTACAAAACCAGATGGGTATTTTTGACAGCTAAATTTGAAGCTAGCATGCAACACCAGTGTATGCTCAAAAACCACGTGCAATCCTGAAAACAGAAGTTTCACTTCCTCAGTTTCACAGACAAAAGGAGGCATAGACCCATAGATCCATGCTGATTTCCACCTGTGAACATATTATCAGCAACTTAGACATCATCCACTCTCAAAAGGATTCAAGCCTTTTTTTAGAGGGGAGGACTGATATAATCAAGAATTTCATTTATACACAGAAAAATGACTATAATATAAAAGAAATGCATTGATTCAAACAACAACAACACAGCTGACTTCCCAGTTTCAAAATCCAGATGCATTGTACAGCAGGAATGTCAATTTACTGCTGAAAGAACTAACTTCCTTTCATGAGACTTCTGCCACAGCACAACCAACCAGAGAATTTTGTAAGTATAAGACATCACTGCTTGTACATATAATTTGCCTATATTAATTCAGAACTCTTACTACACACAGCTTTGCACAGTAGCTGCCAGCACCCTCATGTGTTCACAATACACTGCAGAAATGGAGGAACTGTTTCTAGCTATTAAACTACTACTTAAACTAAGAAAACAATCAAATACAATCTGACAGCACTCCTCCATATCACTGTTACTATTACAGCTTACATGGGATTCTACAATGCTGTCTGGATGACAGGCTTAGCAGGGATCTCTCCTCTATGGTGGGACTTCCCAAACATCAGCGTGCAATGCATTTCCACTTACGCCATCAGTTCTAAAACGCCATTAGAATTACAGTGAAATTCTTGTTCATCAAGGCTTTCAGAAGGAGCTGGGCTTTGCAAGTAATTTAATTATTTTCTTCCACTGAAAAAATTTCTCTCTAGCTTTAATGAACCATGCAATACAAAATGAAACCAGTTTTAAAGCTACCTTGTAACAACAATCCCTTTTTTGAAATGATCCATTATCTGGTCTCCTTTCTTCCACTCTTAATTTTTCCCCCTAACTGAAAATCCATCTTGTTCCTTAGCTTTTTCACATTTCTGTTTGGCAGAGCGTACACAGAATAACACAGGTAAGCATCCCTTTTAAAAGAAAGAAAAATCTGACATTGTTATTTTCTCAAGATGGATAAATCCATTGCTATATATGCTTTGTCATCCTTCTCTGTTAAAGGACATCAGTCACAAGAAAACAAGAGGTAATGTCACGTTTTAATCCCCTTCACCCATTTCCTGAAATCCAACAACAAAAAGCACCAGGCCCTCCTATTGAAGCTTTGGGCAGTTCTGGTGTCCTCAACATAAAGAGGATATGGAGCTGTTAGAGCAAGGCCAGAGGAGGCCACAAGGATTATCAGAGGACGAAGCACCTCCCAAAGACAGGCTGAGAAAGTTGGGGCTGTTTAGCCTGGAGCAGAGAAAGCTGCATGGAGACCTCAGAGGCGCGTTTCAGTATCTGAAGGGGGCCTACAAGGGTGCTGGAGAGGGACTCATCAGTGACTTTTGCGACAGGACAAGGGGTAATGGGTTCAAACTTAAATAGGGGAAGTTCAGGTCAAATATAAGAAGGAGTTCTTTACTGTGAGGGTGGTGAGGCACTGGAATGGGTTGCCCAACAAAATAGTGAATGCTCCATCCCTGTCAGTGTTCAAGGCCAGGTTGAACAGAGCCTTGGGTGACACGGTCTAATGTGAGGCATCCCTGCCCACGGCAGGGGAGTTGGAACTAGATAATCTTAAGGTCCTTTATAACCCTAACCATCATATGATTCTAGGAGTATCAAGTTCAGATCCTAAATGAACAGGCTCCCTGCCAAAGGGAAGGAGCCAGTCACAGAAAGACCATTTTCAGAGCAGTTTCCCATTGACCAACATAAGCAGGCACAGAGACGAGTCACCTTTTTCATGATTCTGCCCGAATCAGCTACAACGCCATCGCCACAAACGTTCCCAACAGAAGCTCTGATAGTGCTTAGTCTCTATCAACTCCAGGCAGAGCTCACCATGTGCATACAATTTAACAGATAACATACCTGTTTCTAATCGTGATGAATATTGATACAAGAAATACAAATTCACCAAGTAGAGAAATCCTGTTCCGGGTCCCACTGGGAAGAAGAAAGTTGCAGTTATCGGCCGCCAGATCTGTCCAGATCAAAAGAGAAAGATATATTTATACACTGTAGAATGAACACATATGCATAGCTTTCTTGCTCTCATTCGCTATCAATTACTTAGAAGATTAAGGAGATTAAAATAGCCCAAGTATCAATTATTGCTGCTTCAGCAGCTTTTACAGCTGGCTTTTTGTTTTGTTGATCGGTGGTTTTTTTAAAATCTGACAAGCAAAGCTATTAAGACACAACTTCCCAGATTGCTTCCATCACATCTTCAATATTGAGTCTTTATTGCAGTGGAAAAGGGATAGGCTTGCAAGGATGCTACCCTGTTTTAAAAGCACCCATACAGAACCCATCCTTACCTGTTGAACAGAGGCCAAGAATTCACACAATAGCCTTTAGTGCTCCATTCCAGACAGCATACACTGCTCTGAGTGTGTTGCACCTGCTTTAGAGTCTCCCAGCTATCAATACTGGGCACAGCAAACTGCACGGCAGTGCACAGCAAGGGCAGAACATGTTTGGCCATTTGTGACTGAGCTTTTTAAGCAGCAACACCTCCAAATAGAGTACTGGGATCCTCACAGTTTCAGAAGGAATAAATTTTGGGGACAGTATGTGAAACTAACTACAGATAGCACTATCATTTTTTTTTCCCCCACTCAGCCTTTTTCACTGAAGATATAATGAATGCATATAATATATTTTTAAAGGCTGGAATCTTTTATCTTCCTTCACTTTCATTTTCAGTCCACCCAATGGGTGCTCTCCCCCTACACTCCGCAAACCAGAACACTGCACCTGTAACCTCTCAGTGCGAGGAAAATGACTATAATCAGATTGCAACCACTTTTGATACTGCTAACACACCCAGAAACACTGCACATCTGAAACCTCGGGACTTTAGCTGTTGGTTTATGTCAACCATAGCTAGGCAAAGAAGGTGACAATCCCAAACACACAAGCGTTTTCAAATTACCAGCAAGAAGCTGCAAAAGATGCTTTTCTTTAGCCTTGCCTCAGTAGCGTCAGAGCAACTGGTTTGGGACGGTTACACATCTGCCTGTAACCCTTGTTCTCAAACTCAAAATCGCACAGCAGAAGCTGGGCAAGTCACCTGAAGTCACAACCACAGGTTTTATGATTGGTGAGTGCTTTGGCACAACCACAGGTGCCAGCCAAAACAATGGCCCCTAAAACCACAGGAGAAAAACCATACCAGAGTCAGACAAAAGAGAAACTACAGGACCCCTGAGGGGCCCCAACCCTTCTTTCTCCCACCTAGGGTCCCGGGCAGGGCCAGGCACCACCGTCTGTCACCTTGGTGTGGAGCCTGGGGCCTGCAGAGGCAGACAACAGCTAACCCCGGTGCTCAGCCGCAGGCCTTATGTAGGTTATGCAGGAACCCGGATTCCCGCTGGAGGTGACCGCGGTGACTCTAACGGGCTGCTCGGTGGGCGATTCCCTCCGGGGCGGCAGGGACACGGCCGGGGCCCAGACCCCGCCGCAGCCCTGGCCAGGCGGCTTACTACAACTCCCAGAATGCCCAGCGCGCCCCGGACCGGGCTCCCTCCCGGCGCGGGCTCCGCGGGGCACACCGGGAGCTGTAGTGCGGCCCGTACCTGGAAGCGGTTGATGAAGGCGTCGGACCAGAGAAAGAGGTAGACGGGGCTGACGAGGCCCAGTTTGCCGATGAGCGGCACCGCGATGGAGCCGGCAAACCAATAACGGGTGATCAGAGGGATGCTCCGGAACCAGTCTCCCAGGTCCGACATGTCGCTGGCGTTGTCACCGCCGCCGCGGCCTCGCTACGAACCGACCGCTGAGGAAAGGGAGAGGCGAGGATCCGTCAGCGCTGCTCCCGCCGCCGCCCCAGGCAGGGAGGGGAGTCCTGCGCCAGACGTGGCGCCGCCGTACTCAGCCGAGCCGCCGCCACTTCCGGCCCTGCCCCTGGGCGGCCGGGCAACTGCAGTGCCGGAAGTCCCGCCTCCCGGAAGAGGGGCAGTGCCGTTGCCGGGTGACGATGCCGCCAGTGCCACTCCCCGGCAGGCTGATATCTGGGGGGGAAACAACCGCTTCCTTCCTACTGCTCTCCATTGGTGAAGCGGGAGTGGGCTGTACCATGCGTGCGGCGCCCCCCGCGTGGAGGCCGTTGGAGGAGCCGTGAGGAAAGGCGGCGAGCGCGGGAGCGGCAGCTTAGGGCTGAGCATGGAGAGCTGCGACCTGGGCGACCGCCAGGATGGCTTCATTTGGCACCGCAAGCCCAGCCCGGCGGCACCGCGGGGGTAACGGCACGGGAGGGCGGTGGCGGGGCAGGGCCGGTCCAATCTCGCACAGCGCTGCCAGGACTTAGTGCCGGGCTCCCGGCCGCCATGGCCCTCTTAGGTGCTGCGCTGCAGAGGAGAGGCCGAGGTCAGGGAACGGAGCGGGTAGGGCTGTCCGGAGCCCACCTGAGCTTTTCTGCAGTATATCCCCGTTGAAGGCGGAGCAGGTCCCCAAGGAGGCTGCAATCAGAGATGCTCTCAACGTGGGCAGTCATCCCAATTATTTTTTGGTTTTAATTGTACTGGACAAAATGCCATTGATGGATTCCCAGACTTTAATCACTGTGAGGGTGGTGAGGCACAGGGTGCCCAGAGAAGCTGTGGCTGCCCCATCCCTGGCAGTGTTCAAGGCCAGGTTGAACGGGGCTTGGAGCAACCTCGTGTATTGAAAGGTGTCCCTGCCCATGGCAGGGAGTTAAAACTGGAGGAGCTTTAAGTCCCCATCCAACCCAAACCATTCTGTTATTTAGACAGGAGATGAAAATACTATCTGGCCCAAGCTGAAGAGCAGCAGTGTGAATGTTGCTTTGGGGTACTTGTATGTTGCTTGAACTGGGGAATCTGGATGCAGCTCTGTGAACTCCTAACTTTATTCTCCTGGGTTAGTTGTGTCAAAGAACTTTTGAAAGGCAGAGAGTGATGTTGAGAAAGTCCTGTGAGATGCTGTAGCTACACTGATAAATACTTGCATTTCAGGGTACTTTTAAACTCAGAAGTCATGCTTCAGTTGTGGCTTTTTATTATATTAAAGACCCTAATATCACTAAACTTTAATTATAGTTTAGGGTAGTTTAACATCTTTCTAATTTCAGTTCTATGGCCCTTTCCTTTTACTGCAGATAAGAATCGGCTTAATAGAATGAGGTGCTATTAGTTTTCCATGACTGCATGGCTTCTTCCCATATTCACTCACAGTTTGTAGTATACACCAACAGTTGCATGCAAGTGCTGGGTTGTGTGTTCTGCCCTCTTAGAAACTGAAGTCTCAGACAGCTGTTAGCATCTTCTATAGCTGTGGTCACAGTATTTGGCAAAAGCCCTGCAATCTCTAATCAGCCTGCAGATGCCCTATACAGTTTTGGATGTAAATTCAGAGTATAACTAAATATCTACGTGCTGACAGAAAATAATTGGTTTGCCCAGTGTTAGCAAAAAAGAATCTAGTAGTAGCAGATTTCCCAAATCCTAATGTCCTGTTTCCTTGAAAAAACTTCTTACAACTTAGTCTGCACGTGGGCTTTGGTTCTTGCACCAGGCTCCATTTTATGCTGACAGCATGCTACAAGGATAAAATGAGAAGAACCAGCAAGTCAGATTACATTATATCAGATGAGTAATGATAAAAAAAAACTTTCTTCATGCTTTTGACGACTCTGGGGAAAAAGTGGTCTTAAAACCGATTTCCCCCACATCTAATCCAACTGGTTTCTTGCAGTGATTTATAGCTTCTGAGTTTTCTAGTGTATTTCTTTACAGTGATAATACAGGTTCCTTGTTGTTCCAGGTTCCAGAGTGCTGAATTGGGCCTGCCTCTAGACTGGTAGAAGATACATCAGCATATATGCTACTGTTACTAACCAGACACCCCATAAAAGAATAGTGAATGGTGGATTTCCCCTATCTGCTTTACATGTTTCCTAACTACTGTCCAATACAGTGAATGACTTCCTTTGTTTAGTATATTTTTTATGTTAAAAATATGTGTTTTTTCAAGGAAAATTTTTTCATAGAACACTCTGAATAATTAGAATTGTAAACCCATAACTAGGAAGCCTAGGTTTGGAGAAACATACTAATAAACCAATTCTAACCATGGTTGTTTTGCTTGCTTTCTTCACAGAGTCCTAGTAAACATAATTCATAGTGTCAAAGGATACCATTCAAAGACAATACGTTTTCTGAACATGGCTTTTGACAGTGCTGGGGATTCTCTACTTGCTGGAGACTACCAAGGGAATATATATGTTTTTGACTTGAATGGAAACAGGTAAGAACATTTCTATCAAGACATGTTAATTGTCTTGACATCTGTAACATTCAGGGGAACCGAACTTGCTTGGGTAGCATGCCACAGGCCTGGGTTTACCCCTCAGTTTTCCATGAATATGGAGATAGCTGCTCCAAAAGATCAGAAATTTCTAACTTTGAGCTGAACAGGCAACAATTTCATATAACTTTACCACACGGAGTTATTCTTTGGATGGTACCTATGAGCCATGAACTAATTATCTAGACCTGATGTTGCCATTTGCAGAAATATATTAATCAGTCTTTTAAATTTCATACTGTTTTAAAATATTAGCATTGATTTTTAGATTTATTATAATGAGATATGATTTATTGCTCCCTTTTGAGTTATTTTTTTCTCAGTGAATTGTATTGAAACTGATTAAGTTATTACTTCACTTGACATTATGAACCAGAGTTTCCTTACGCAATGAGAATGTGTATTTTGAAATAGGTTCAGCCTTGTTCAGAGAACAATGCAGGCTTGCACTGCTTTGGCATTTAATCTTCGCAGAAAGACAGAATTCCTGGTGGCTTTGGCAGATTATTCTGTTAAGTGCTTTGATACAGGTAAGGAGATATTTGAAGGCTTATGATCTGGATTGCTAGAAAAACATGTATAATTTTAGTGTTTATGTCAAATTTTGGTAAGATTTTTGATGGAAAGCTTACTGTGCATTTTATGCCAAAACCAGAAAAGTTTGAGCCCATGTGGGTTATAGTCCTGAGGGTAAATGAACCCTTTGCATTGTCAAAGTTTCTCAAGTCACACAGGCATCTGGTTAACTGAAGTCTAGCACAGGATCACAATTATGTATGTTACCTTTTTTAAAGTCATTCTGGGTATGTTTGCTTAGAATGAGCAAACATACATGTAAAATCAACCCTAAATCAGTTGGAAGTATGAATTTGAACCAAATTCAGTTGCAAATGAACCAGTTATTAATTATATTTACAGTAAAATATTTGAACAAAGAGGCAGTATACACTAAAAGAACTATCAATATGCAAGTAGATCTGTATTATTTAAATACTGTAGATATTTAAAATGAACTTTACAGGCCAGCTGCATGTCTCTGTCTTGATTAGAAGTTAAATGGGTGAATTATCCTTAGAGATGTATTACATAATACTTACTTGGTGGGCTTTACCTTCTTCTGTAGAAGCCATATTCTCTAATCCTATGTCATTGCCTCCTGGGTGGATATTTTCAAGCACTAAATTCTCTGTAAGCACAGCAGCAGGTCAGCTGGAACCACCCCATGGGCTGTCAGACAAACTACCCAGTGTAAATAGTGTAATTGCCACAAATACAGTTTGATTGCTGAGGGAAGATTAGTGGTCATGCAGTCACAAATAGGAGACAATGTAGTAAGAAGAACCATTTCCTTAGTATGCAATATACAGCATAAGAATGTTTCAGACTCTAAAAGAATTACTGAGGTGTTGCTTTCTGACTGTGCCTTTCTATAGTCATAGCCCATTGTCATTACACCTTTCTTCCTTTTACCTGTAAGTGGTTGTGTAGTCACTCATACATATTGTCCACAAGTAAAAACAAGTGGAGAATTTTAACTAGAACATTGAGTCTCAACTTCTAGAGATTATTGTGGATAATTTGATAATCTTACCTGATCACAGTGTTAATGACTTTTTAAGACTGATTCTTAGGTTAAATTAAACAAGTCTGTGCAGGAGAGTTGGGCTTGGTCAGCCTGGAGAAAAGAAGGTTCCAGGAAGACCTTAGAGCAGCTTCCAGTACCTAAAGGGGGCCTACAAGAAATCTGGAGAGAGACTTTTTACAAGGGCAGATGGTGACAGGACAAAGGGGAATGGTGTTAAGATGAAAGAGAACAGATTTAGATTAGATATTAGGAAGAAATTCTTTACTGTGAGGGTGCTGAGGCACTGGCACAGGTTGCCCAGAGAAGCTGTGGCTGCCCCATCCCTGGCAGTGTTCAAAGCCAGGTTGGATGGGGCTTGGAGCAACCTGGTCTTGTGGAAGCTGTCCCTGCCCATGGCAGAGGGTTGGAACTGGATGATCTTTAAAGTCCCTTCCAACCTGAAGCATTCTGTGATTCTGTGAAGTTGGTTTCCTGTGTGAAACTGAGAATAATTTATGAAAATTGTTACTTGGAGATGAGGAGATGGTTATATTTCTCTGAGGTGTAACAGCTATATGAAGACTGATATGTTTGTTTCTTGTCTGTGATGGTAAATGCTTATATAAGAGGTATGCTTAAAAGTCTCTTTCACAGCAGTGTTGTCAATAAAGAGTAAATTTGATTCACTTTGAATGACTTTCTTATCTTTTGATTTTTTTTCATCAACCCCTGCAGAAACCAAGGAGCTGATTAGTTGGATGAGAGGACATGATTCTTCAGTGACTTCCATCTCTGTCCATGGCTCGGGCAGGTATGCCATCACTACATCCACTGATACAGCACAACTGTGGGACCTGGACACCTTTCAGAGAAAAAGGAAGCTGAATGTTCGTCAGTCTGTGGGCATTCAGAAGGTAAGTGAAGAGCAGTTGCTAAAGGGTGAACAAACATACCTCAAGAGGAGTGACACTGCATTTTAAAATCACAATATTTGAAAATATTCTTTAAAATACAGCTGAATCTTTTGTATGGTTTTTGGGTATATTTCCTTAACTGTCATCCTGTCATGTCACCCAGATGACTGGAATCATGACTCAATAGCTGCAGAGATCTGCTGGGAACTTTTAAGGAACCTCTGTCTTTAGAGATACTCAAAACTTGGTTGGATATAATAGAATACCAGGCTGGAAGGGATCTCAAGGATTTTCTGGTCCAACCTTTCTAGGCAAAGCATGGCATAGACTAGATGTCCCAGCACCCTTCCTAGCTGAATCTTAAAAGTGTCCGGTGTTGGGGAATCCATCACTTCCCACGGGAGATTATTCCAGTGACTGATTGTTCTTGTTGTGAAATATTTTCTGCTTGTGTCCAGCTGAAATCTCCTCAGGATTGACTTGTACCCATCACCCCTTGTCTTTTCCATGTGACTCCTTATAAAAAGGGAGTCTCCATCTTCTTTGTAGCCACCCTTTAAATACTGGAACATGGGGATAAGGTTTCCCCTGTACCTTCTTTTCTCAAAGCTGAATAAACCCAGTTCTTAGCCTTTCCTCATAGGGCAGGCTTCTCAGTTCCCAGTCCTTTGATCACCTTTGTGGCCCTTTTCTGGACCCTCTCCAGCCTGTTCACATCTTTTTTGTATAGCAGGGACCAAACTGAGCACAGTATTCCAGGTGTGGCCTGACAAACGCTGAGTAGAGTGGGAAACTTACATCTTTATCTCTGCTGGTGATGCTTTTGTTGATGTTCCTCAGCATCCTGTTGGCTTTCTTGGCTACAGTTGCACACTGTTCACTCATACTGATCTTGTGTCCACCAGGACCCCACAGATGTCCTTTCCACAGAGCTGTCTGTCCCTTTCCACAGAGCTGCTCCCCAGCCAAGTAGATCCCTGTGGGATGACCTTGACTAACCCAGTTTAATCTGGAAGTTGGAGATGTCTTTTTGATTGACCCTGCTTTGACCAGCAGTGGGCTTGGAGGACCTCCAGGGAGTGATTCCAAACTAAATGATACTGGGATTTAAGGGTGTTGTTAAAAAAAACCATACAAAACAATAGTTTTACTGTCATAATAGTGACTTCAGACAGTCACCATCACCTACCTCATTCAGCTGCTTGTTCCAAAGCTGCTCTTCTTTCTACACATGCTAAACACTGGATGTGGGAACAAACAAAGCTGAAAAGTAACTCAGCAAAAAGAAATTGCTGCTTTTCAGCCTTGTGGTTTCTTTGCATGACACTTATACTGGAACAACACAGAAGCTGAGAAAGGTGACATGTTTGTGTCAGGGGGTGGTTTAAGTAGGTCTTAGTGTTAACGCTGCTTTAAACAGGTCTACCTGCGCCACCCCATGTCAAAGTTTGGCGTAAGTACTACAGAAAATGCTGACGCAACGCCTGAGGTTTGCTTACACGTGTGCTGCTCTGCAGTGAATAGTCTTACAAACACCACTTCAAACCAAAGTTCTCACCCTGCTGGTCACTAAGCAGCCATGCTGATTTTGCAGAGCAAGGCTATTCATTTAAGTGTCTTCACCGTGTTCTAGGTCAGGCAGAAATTTTGTCAGCTTGAAATAGTCACCTAACAATTACTGTGGAAGACCATGAATCGATTTTTGTTTGTTTGTTTGTTTTATTTAAAGTGTTCAGCCGTGCACGTTGCTAAAATAATTATGTCTTCCCTCCAAGGATGGCTGCATTTCTTTAGTGGACAGGATTTTCCTAATGCTCAGTATCTGTGTAGGTACTTCTTACTGATAAGTAGCTCTTGGAATTTGGTAGGATCAGGATGTTACAGTATGGAAACAACCTTTAAATCCAAACAATAGTGACTGTGATTGAATGAATAAATCACTGTTTAGGAATCAAGACCCTGCACTTTTTGTTTTGCTCTACCATTTCTGCTTATGCAAATAATCCAATTTATCCAGGTTTCATTTTCCTGTCTTTAGAATAGAATCATAGAATAGTTAGGGTTGGAAAGGACCTTAAGATCATCTAGTTCCAACCCCCCTGCCATGGGCAGGGACACCTCACACTAAACCATGTCACCCAAGGCTTTGTCCAACGTGGCCTTGACTGCCAGGGATGGAGCATTCACAACTTCCCTGGGCAACCTATTCCAGTGCCTCACCACCCTTACAGTAAAGAACTTCCTTATATCCAATCTAAACTTCCCCTGTTCAAATTTTAACCTGTTACCCCTTGTCCTGTCACTACAGTCCCTAATGAAGAGTCCCTCCCCAGGATCCCTATAGGCCCTCTTCAGATACTGGAAGGCTGCTATGAGGTCTCCAAGCAGCCTTCTCTTCTCTAGGCTGAACAGCCCCAGCTTTCTCAGCCTGTGTTCGTATGGGAGGTGCTCCAGTCCCGTGATCATCCTCATGGCCCTCCTCTGGACTTGTTCCAACAGTTCCGTGTCCTTTTTATGTTGAGAACACCAGAACTGTACCATATACTCCAAGTGAGGTCTCACGAGAGCAGGGTAGAGAGAAATGATGGTATTTACTCCCATGTCACAATTTAAGACATACAGATAAATGCTTTATTGAAGATCACATTTATTATTAAACCACAGTCCTGACACTCACTGCCCAAAGTTGGATTCTTGCTTGCTGTCTGAGCTGTCATAGAAGTGTCACATCAATCTCTGCAGTGTGCTTTTTTGTGCCTCTTCACTTAAACCCATTTGCACTCCAACATACACCTTCTGTGAAGTTGGCATGGGGAAAAGCTAATTTAAAAAGACAGAAACTGAGCTGCATGCTGCAAGAATAGCAGTTGAAAAAAAAATGAGATCAGAGAGCTAAGAAGACATTTACAATGACCAGTTCCAAAGCATCACTGCTTATTCAACGGCTGCTTGCAACCATCCTGTGGTATTTTTATAGGGCAAAGCAGAAAATGAGGAACTGTTCAGTACTCCAGTTTATCACAATTTAAACTTCATCTATCTGCATGATAGACATCTGCTCTCATTTCATTGTCTAGACTTCCTCAGGGTCCCTGCAGGAGGACAGGCAGCTCTGTCTGAAGATAAATGACTCTGGTAGATAAGGTAACTCTTTCCCCACAGATAACTTTTGCTCACTGTCAAGTGACTAATTTGGACTGAACATCCAACTTTCAGTCACTAACATTCAGTGAGATGAATCCCATCCCATGTATCCAGATTTACAGATTTTCAAGGCACAAGAGGCCATTCAGACCAAAATTCTGAACTTCATAGCACTGACTGTTAATCTCAGCCAGTAAGTACTTCAGGTAGTCCCTTAATGTTCACATAGCAGAAGACATTTCCTGTTTAGCCTTTGGAATTATAGGTACAAGGAATTTGCTGAAGTTGCATGTGCTGCTGCCAAAATAGAACCTCTCATCTAAACCATTAACTTACCATTAAACAAGAATGTATCTGCTGACATCCAAAACTGTAAATAATCCTTTTTTTCCTTATTGAAACAGATTACACATAAGCAATAAACATGTTCAGACTAATTTAAGGAATATATATTTACAAGCTTTTCGGTTTTGTCTTCATTCATCCTCGCAGTAAAATCTGCATTTTGTAGTTGGAGATACATTGCTAAACTTTCTACAGCGTTTTTTACTTTTTTTGTATGTAAAACTGAGAAGTTAAAATCTAGAGATGAATGCTTCACAGAGTGCATTTACAGACTGCTGGCACTATCTGAATGCTGAAGCTAGTTTGTAGAGGATGCAACAAGCGGTTACTCAGTGAGCTGTTCTGGCTCACATTTCCCATCCACTCCTCCTCCTGGATTCATGTTCCCACCATTTATATTATGCCCTCTCTGGCACTCATCCGAAACCTCCATAAGACAGTTTAACAGACATAAAAATAATACAGATAAAGGTATGCTCCATTTTTCTGAGTTAAACTGGCTTAGCAGAGGGTGCAAGTCTGAACCAGTGTGAGGGAGAGTGGGTCTGTCTAGGCTGTGACAGGGGGGATCTAAGCCTTCCATTGCAGCTGCATTGCAGTTACAGTTATACCCAGACTGTCATGGTTCTTCACTGTTTTATTTTGCTGTGCACGTTGGTCCAATTTAAAGGGTATTTCCTTGACAGTATGTTCCATTTTTTTTAATTTTATGTATTCTTCTAGGTTTTTTTTCTTCCACTGAGTAACACCATCCTCAGCTGTTTCAAAGACAATTCTGTTTTTGCATGGGAATTCGATACTCTTCACTGTAAATACCGTTTGCCAACTCCTGTAGAAGGTTCTGCATTAATTTATAAAGCCTCTGCAGTTACCAGGTAAATTGCTATTTTTAACGTTCTAAAGGCAAACTACAAAAATTGCATTTTTAAAACAGGTTTTCTTTCCTTTCTTGTAATGTTTTGTGGAAGTATTGAGCTATATTCTGGGATAAGCTTTTGAATTCTGCTGTGACATTTTCAGCAAGGATCGATAGCAGCTTTTATTACAGTCCCATAGCTGATTTTTAGTGACCACTAAATTAAAATTTATCCTTTGCAAAAGCAAATTTTATTATTTAGGAGCTATTTTGTTCTTTCAGGAGAGTAGAACAGGAATAATGGCAGATGCAAAAGTGATTTGAGGGCATAGAAGAAAACGTACAATCTCTTTTTTGGCTAATACAAACTTGAATTATAGTATTCTGATGGAAACTTTATCTCATCGGGATCCAGAGATGGCCGGATTTTTGTAGCTGGTGGAAAATCAAATCAGCTTCACTTATGGTGTTTAGAATCAAAGCAGTTGACAAGAATAATCCAAATGCCTCCAAAAGTACGAGCTGTTCGTCATCTGGAATTCCTCCCTGACAGTTTTGATGGGGGCTCCAACCAGGTCAGTTTATGTACAAAGCTTAACACTGGGATATTTGGCTAGTTGATTCAATGCATATACTTTGAGGAGTTTGGGGGGATGCTGGGGATATGGGCCCATACCATGCTAAAAGAAACTTCCTGTGCTAAATGTTCGCTCAGTTGCTCTTTTAACTTAACAGAATGTCATTGCTGAATTGGGCATTCCTCTTTATTTTACATTGACAATATTAATCGATGAAACCTTTTAACTTATAGGTCCTTGGAGTGTTAAGTCAAGATAATATTATGAGATTTATCAATATAGAAACATGCAAACTTCTTTTTGACATTGGGAGTAACGAAGAGGGAATTAGTACAGCAGCGATTAGCCCCAATGGGAGGTATATTGCAGCAGTAATGGAAAATGGTAGCCTGACTTTATACAGTGTCCGAGCTTTGACTCAAGAAGGAAATAAGGTAGAGTGTTTTATATTTCTTCAAACAGCAGTAAATCCGATTAAAGTTGATACTTGTCTATGTAACTTTTGTATCAGGAGTAGTTTGCAGATGTGTTGGAGTGCCATATTTAACACTACCAATAAAGAAAAAGTAGTTTGTAGAGTTTCCTTCATAGTTACTCCAGCCTGTCAAGTAGTATGATGTTTTAAAGTATATATAACACTGTGTTTCTGGTGTTGGGTAGAGGGGGAAATGGTATTTCTTTCTACAGCAGTTTGTATGGACCACTTTATAAAGAAGTTCTGTGGGAGATGGAAACAGCATAATTATGCTGCTCCTGTTCCGTTTCCTATAGGAGGTGTTTTGCAACTGATGCTCTTTAAAACCACAGGCATGAATGGTGCTTTTGTCACTATGATTTTGTTGTTCTTACTGTGTTATTGGATGCCAGCATCCATCATTATGACACAATCATACTCCTAATCCTTCCTAAGTAACAAATGTTCTAAATACCAGTTCTTATTTTATTAAAGTAATTTATTAATGGGAGTCAGGTTTCTAAATCCAGAATTCCATGTATCTTTAATCACCATGCCTTTGAAGTAAACAGTAACCAGCTTTGGATAATGATGGAGTTGGAGCGGAGGAAGGATGTGTAGAGATGTCACACATGCATTCCATTTACACTTCTGCTGCCGGTTTGACATGACCTGGGATATCCACTTACTTGCTTTCCCAATCTCCAACACTGAATTAATGCCTTGCTGACACTGAAGACTAATTAAAGTTTGTAAAGGGCTTTTGTTTTCTTTTTAACTGGTGCTATAGAAATGCAAACTATTCTAGTGATCTTGAGAAACACACTAGAAGTAAATAACCTGAAGAGGATATGATACACATTTATACTGCACTGAAATTATATTTCTTTGTTTGCTAAGCAGGGAAATAACATGATGTTTGGGTTGGTTTGGAAGCTCTGTAAACTTTCTCACAGTCTTTCTAGTTTAATACAGCAGTTTTATTCTCTGGCATACTTATTTAGGAGTACACAGACCATACGTGTTTATTTATGGTATAAATGTGTCTCTTGTTATGGCCACCAAGCTCAAAAATATGGCATAACATAGAATAAACAAATTACAGTGATTTTAATGGAGATATTTTCACAGAGGTATTTTCACTCAATATTAGCCTCCACCCCCCGTGTTCAAAGTAGAAGATTGGTCCAAGTGCACAACAGAGGCAAATAAATTGACCATGAGAGTGACTTCAGAGAGGTCGAAGAGGCCTTGTAAATCCAAAGGAAGCAAAATTCGAACCAGATTGATGAAACTGCAAGGGAACGCATCACTTGAAAATAAAGAGGTAGGAAGAAGCTGTGGCTATTTTCTTCTCCAGTCTGCAGCATTTAAAATTCATTGCAAAAAAAGTATGTAGTTTCTTACTTTAAAGAGTAAGTTCAGGCACTTATTCACTTGGATGTTTGAGCAGAGAGGGAATCAAGGGAATTCTAGTACCTTTTATTCTCTCTGTTTAGCCCATACTCCTGTATGGGACTCAGGCAGAGCTGCCTCCAGTCAGCTTGTGCTACCTCTGAAGTTGTTCAAGCACCTTGTGACATACTTGGATATTTGCTAGATCAGATATGCTGCATTGCTAGTGAACTGCACCTCTAAAATGTCTGTCTAGAAGTCATTAATTTTTTTATTAATTCTTTAGATGTGTTTCTGTTACATTTATTTCCCGTCTGTCATCACTGTGCCATCTTCTCTTTATCTTGCATCTCGTGTAGATATATTCTCATGTATATACACACATATATATACAGACACATATCTGTATCTATGTATATCTACCTGTAACATTCATTGCAATATGATCTATTCTTCTTGTCAGTATTCCTTATGGTTTGGCTATATCCATTATTTAGTAATGTATAGCTTAGTCACTTGGGTCTAATGTGCTTCTGACTGAAATCAGTGGTAGCTGTTCTTTGAGTTCAGTAGTAGGTGAATGATCTGAATTATCTTTTTTGTTGTTGAAATACCTAGGGTTATGTAACAGGAGTATGTGTTATTCTATGATTCTGTGTTAGGAACTTCACTATTTAATTACTGTCATGGATTAGAGAGTGAGCAAAGATATTATGTGATAGAAATCCTTACACTTACTGTTGATCCCCTATGTTGTAGAACGAATTGCCAGGCGGATTAAACAAGAAACGTCTGCAGACCTTACTGAAAGGATTTGGAGAATATCCAGCAAAGTACAGGTATTTCTGTGTGCATGTTCATGCTTGCACAAGACAAAAGTGCTTGTGTTTACTGGCGTATGAAAGAGAAGTTGCTTGATTAAGTGTGCATTTTAATTGCAGGATGTTTGTTTGGCGTTCCTTATTACAACTTCCTGAAAACCACTTGGCATTCAGTAGCCTAATAGATAAGGGTACCCACAGTGCATTTGTGAATATTCAGAAGGAGTATCCCATCAAAAATAGGAAACTTCTGAGAGTTTTACAGAGGTAAAATACATATTTAGATTTACTTAAATACAGATTTTTGTTATCATATACTGATCTGAAATGTATCTAATAGCTGGAATCAGCTGTAAGGAAAATTGTGGAATGATCTAGTAGTGTGCTTATGCAATTTTGTTTTTGTAACTCATCAAATTCTGCATCTACCTTGTCATTTACACAGTCTTTCTATGTTGTGGTTCTAAAATGCATATTATATTTTTGTTTGGTTTTGGATCGATGTTTTCTACATCTTTGTTTGCTTTTGCCTACAGGACCTTATCAGCTCTAGCTCACTGGTCTGCTATCTTTGCTGAGACACCTTATATTCCTTTGCTGGCGTTCCCGTTTGTAAAATTATTCCAGAACAACCAGCTGATCTGCTTTGAAGTTGTTGCTACAGTAGTAGGTAAACAGTGATTTTAAAAACTCAGCTATGCTGCAACATGTTTAAGCTTTCCCATGCAAAAGAGCTTTTCCTGATGAAATGAGTGAGGTATTTCCTAAGAGGTCACCAGGCTCTCTTCTGAAGGTGTTGCCAGGAATTAATAGGTAACAACTGTATGCTTAGAACAAAACCCTGCTTATAAATAAATCAAAACATTAGGCTTCTTTTTGCAGTGTTTCTAGCAAAAAAAGTTAGTAGTATTTGTAAGGTCTGATCAGCAAAACCAAGTGCATCCAGTATAATAACTGCACTCCCTAAGACGTGGGAAAAGTAGTCCCACCCACCCACCTTCTCACCCGCTCCCAGTCAAAAGGGAATGATCTCAGTTAAGGTTTTACTGTGTTTAGTTGTCCTAAGCATGTGGTAACTCCAATTTAGACATTTGGCTGAAAGCTGGCTATGGCTGTGTTCTGAAGAAACATTCTAAATTAAAGTGCTTTGCACTTAAATTAGTTGTTGCAGCTGCTGCTAAGTCTACAGAAGATATGTGCTGCCAAGCATACATACCCACTTTGCAAACACATGCTGTTAGTGAGTAAGTATCCAAGTTTACTGAAATTATTCTTAGTATGTTAAAAATTACTTGATCCAGGCTGTAGTTTCATAAGACACAAATACCAGTGTAAGTATTCCCATCTGCCTCCAACCACTTCATCCCACAGCTCACAGACTTCTTTTATTTTTGAGCCGGATTAGTTCTTCAGTCTGGCAAAGTGAACTGACATAAACACTCATGCTAGTGCAGCTGGAGCAGCAGTGAACTGTGGGCATGGTTTAGAAGTAAATGCAAGGAAAGAGGAGAGATTGGGAGTAAATTAAGTAGGTTTTGCTGCCTAAAACCACCTCTTAAATTCGTAGCCTTTATAACTAAACTTTAAGTTTGTCAAGAGTCCATTGCTCTGGATTACAGTGGATCATGTTGGGCTTTTTATTTTCTTTCAGTTAATTTTTGTCAACACTGGTTTGAGTATTTTCCCAATCCTCCAGTTAATGTCCTTGGTATGATGGAAAATGTTTTGGCACATCATGACAAAGAACTACTTCAGCATTTAATAAAATACAGTGTGACTTCGCAGGTAATATTCTAACCAACTTTAGTATATGAAATAAACTGCAGTGAATGACAGTGCACTAGTCTTTGATTTTGACATAGTTCTTTTTGAGGGAGTTCTCATTAAATAACAGTGGATTATATAGGAGTGTAGAGAATATATCATTGCTTTCCTGCAGCTTTTCATTTTCCATGATCATAAATCTCATACATGCTATCATAGTTAGAAGTCATTTGCTTTTGAGTCCACATTGCTTGAAAATCTCTTCATCAAATTATAACTGTATTTTTTTAAGTGGACAGTGAAGAATTAATTTTGTAATCCTTATTTATCATTAGGGATTATTTTAGCTTCACAAATCTAAACAGAAGATTTAGACATCCAGTGAAATAAAAAAATTACTTTTAACCTACCCATGTTAATTTTGAATGTTTGTAGTGGGTGATATAACTTATCTTCAAATACTCTAAATTATTACCTGTTTCTGTAATAAATTGATAGATTCTTGGTATAAGGCAAGAAAAATTCATGTTACTTCTTTAAATGGAATGTCAAAAAATATACTAATGGATTATTTTGCCAATTTTCCCAAATAATGCAGGTTTATGCTTGGCCTCTTCTAGAAACGCTGTTCTCTGAGGTTCTAACAAGAGAAGAATGGCTGAAAGTCTTTGACAATATCTTCTCCAACCATCCTTCATACTTTCTAATGATTGTCATTGCCTATATCATGTGTTCCAGAGCTCCCTTGCTTCACTGTAACCAAACAGCAGATTTTGAGGTAAAAATCTTCTTCCTATTTAAGTCAGTATCTACAGAGACATGTGTAACTTTGTTGTTATGGAGGTTAGAAGGTGTCCTGGGTTCAGCTGTAACCGCAACAGAAGGACATTAATATATTATAAAGTGTTTCCAAACAACGTCATCTGGTACCTGACAAATATACAATAATTGAGTAAAACATTGAGCAATTTCCTGCAGTTTCATGCAACAAGATATTTAAAAGCTTTCATAAGCTTTCTAATGGCACTAAAAGCCATTTTGTAAACATCAGTAGTTGTTCATCAACAACAAAATAATTCTGCCTTGTCTTGGGGATCTGCTGAGATTCTGTCCATGGAGACAAGGCACTATCATTCTGTCATGTTTCATTATTTTGCCGATTTACAAAATTAGACAATATTATTTGACATTCTCTGAAGCTAAGTGAAAATATTTGCTTATGTTTAGCCTTACGTAGGAGGAGGGTTTTTCATATGAAATATCTCTGTAGGCAAACAAAGGATTCCACCTTGAAACTGTGCTTGTGCGTCTGTCATCGACAGACATCGAACAGCCAACATTATTATGTTAAAGATTTTCTAGGTGAATTAAGGTCATTGACAGGAAGAGAAGTCCTGCAAGAAGAGGAACTTTGAAGCTTTATGTTTGAGCACCAAAAGTTGAGGAAGGTTTATTCAGTGGTAGGAGAGTCTGTGCAGGCAGTTGAACACTCAAAATTCACACTTAGCTTTCTAGATCCCATAGGCAACTCCCATTTGAAAAGAAGGTAAAGAACCAGAGCATATTTTTACAACTTGAAGAGGTTTGGATCAAGTCATTTTAACCAGTGATACTTTACTAAGTGGTAGGGGTAACTTAGTAAACCCTTTTAAATCAACTTTTGAAATACAGAACTTGCTAATTTACCTAATTATTCCCATATAGACATATTAAGAATTTGCTTAATCTTTTGTAGAATGTAAATGGAAACATGTCTCTTACAGTATTTCTTTCATCATCGTAACAACCTGGACATTAATGTTGTGATTAAGAAAGCTTATCATCTTATGGAGGCTACACCACTAGATATCCATCCACAGTGTATGCTTGATGACTTCATACCACTTACGAAAGGACAGTACCCTGTATTTAATAAATATCCAAAGTTCATTGTGGATTATCAAACTCGGGAACGGGAAAGGATCAGACAGGATGAAATTGAATACTTACGAGAGAGGTATTAATGGGAAGGTTGAAGACAGTATCGGACTGGGAGGGACACAATTGCCTTTTTCTGTTATAATGTGTATGCTTGAGAAGAGAGACAAAATTCAGGAAGATGACTTTAAATAGCTGTTAAAGGTTAAGAATTGTTTGATCTGACACATTTTTAAGTTAAATTGGCAGTCTTTTCTTAAAAACTGTTTGTTAATTCACAGAAAATATTGGGCCACAAGTCTTCAAACTTTGAAGCTTATAAGTCAGAGCCTAAACCACTGTTCGCCTTGTAATGTGCAACTTTGTGAAGGGCCTGGAGTTTTTAGCTTGCTATTGAAATCAGTGGGTACCATGATGCCAAAGCACCCTTAGAAAATAGTTTTTGGTACGAATGTGAGGAAGAAAATATCTACAGTTATCTGACATGCTCCGTTGTCTCTAACAGTCAGTATTGTAACTCTTTCTCTTCACTTTATCAGTACATAAAGGGGATGCCATACCCATTCATGACATCACATTTCAGCAATTCTTTGCTAGTATAGTCATCAAATTCTAAATAATCAAGTAAGTTCTTGATTCTTGGCTTGAATTATTAATGTCATCTTCCATTTAGACAATTAGCACATGAGTTAGAAGTTAAAGCACAGGAACATAAAGCAG
The DNA here is from genome assembly GCF_034315485.1 of Pezoporus occidentalis. NCBI lineage: Eukaryota > Metazoa > Chordata > Aves > Psittaciformes > Psittacidae > Pezoporus > Pezoporus occidentalis. The sequence continues at coordinate 11,148,691 of NW_026914940.1, read as the reverse complement.
AAGATGAAGCCTGGTACCGAAAGCAGGAGATACTTCGAGAAGCTGAAGAACAAAGGCGAAAAATTCTGCTGGAAGAAGAAGAGAAGCTGGCAGAACAGAGGCAGAGGTATTATAAGAAGTAGTAGGGGCCTGGCTACTGTACCCTGTTATTACATTTTTAGCCATGAGTAAAGAAGAAATAACCACTAATTTGTATAAATTGCAATGTGGGAAAACAGTGTGGTCTGGTGGGTCAGATTTTGGTGTGGGAATGAAGTGATATGGGTTGTATTACTGCCCTGCCTGAGGGAATAAACTAGCTTAGAAGCCAAGTCACTTCATAGTTTTGTCTTGGCTCGCAGCCTTTTGTCAGTCTCTTTGGATTGTGAATGCTCATAAACAGTCAATTGCTGTGTGTTTGCACACTGAGACTTAAGCCTCATACTGTGGGCAGACTCACATTGCAAATATAGGAGTCCCTTACAGTATCGGTGATTGTACAAATCCTTGGGTTTCTAGTGGAATTGGAAAGAACACTGCTTTATGTGTCAGTTGCTGAGTAAAGAGTTGTTATAGTACTGAAGCTGAGCTGTTAGTTTGTATATTTTGCAGTTGTAAAGGTTTAAGGAAATTTCAACATCTCCATAGATTTTTAGATCAACTGCACATAACCACAGAATCACTTAGGTTGGAAAAGACCTTTTAAGATCATTGGGGCCAACCATTAACATAACACTACCAACTCTACCACTAAACCATGTCCATAAGTGCTGCATCTGCAAGTGCTTCTCTTAAACCTCTATAACCTACAGAGTAAGTTGTAAAAGGCAGTGAGCCTTTCTTGCAGACTAATGCTTGAGTTTGTAGTTGTGTTCCTTGAAAGAGTTTGATATTTTCCAAGTAAAGTTAGGACTAATTTTGTGCAGAAAGAGATACCAAGGCACTGGTAATTATTCTAAGGAATTGTTTCTAGTTCTGGATGGTTGAAGTAGTAAATTAGTGCTTATTAAAGCAGAACAAAAGTAGGGCACAGATCTTAAAGCTTATTAGGTACATTGCTATTAGAGGATATCTGTGTCTGTGAATTTAATTTTGTCTTGTAAATGGAAACTGGACAACTTACAGGAATGAAAGCAACTGTCCTAAGCTTTCTAAGTTAGAGATTAGCCCATAGTAACTAATGAATATCTGCAAAGCAAGTTTGTGTTCTGTGGTACTGACCTTTTATATATACAAGTTCTCTTGTTTCTGTTTGTTTCTGCTTTGAAGACTAGCTGCTGTGAAACGAGAACTGAAAGTAAAGGAACTACAACTTCTAGATGCTTCGAGAAGGCGTTTTCTGAAATACCAGCAAGATCAGTGTCAAATGGAACTGAACCGTCTTAATGATGAGATCATAAGAAAAGCTGAGTATTGCTCAAGCAATCATTTTCTTGAAGGTTTATTAGTTAAAATAAGCAAGGAAAAAAAGCATAACTAAAATTTCAGTTGATGTGCTGTGATTTGTGAGTCCAGAGGTGTATTTAGCATCAAATGGACTGCTTTAAGTGGTAAACACATAATTTAACAGTTTTATTTGGCACTTAACTGTGTTCCGCTGACTTGCTTTAACTGGCAAAATTCCTGGGAAAAGCCAGATTCATCTGTATATTGGCAGTGATGAAAAACGTACTGAGGTCCTTAAAGGACTAGTGAATTCTCAGCTGCCTCTGGGCTGTATGTCCAGTTTGCAGATTAACTCTGCCATTGATGGCGAGACTCCACCGAGGTCTCTAGCCAGGCCTGGCTCTGCTCCCATGTTACTAATACAGGCATCATGTCATGCAGATGCTGAGAATGGAAGTTTAACCTCATGAGCATAAATTCTTTGCAGAGCCATTCCTTGTGTCTCGGCACCACACTTCGCAGAGCACAGTGCAGCTGTGTGCTTGTTTCTGCAGTGAGGGCACTATAAGATTCATTAGCTCCAACTCAGCACAGGTTTTGCCAGGTGCAGAGTGGCCACTTCCCTCTCTTGTGTACTGTCCTCCACAGCATTCTGGGCTCAGAGACCCCTTATTTAATTTGGAACTGCATCTGGCAGGTTATTAGCACTAGATAAAGCCTGATACTTCCCTAACATGCCTGGCTGAATGCAAAACTATTATGTGCCTCTTCCCCATCTTGCCCTGTGCTTTTGATATGCAACATATTCCATTACATGTTCATGGTATGACAGAAAGTGAACTAGAACTTAGAAGTAAGGTATGGCTTGGGATTTTGGACATTCTCCCTGATCCTGTTTTTTTAAGAGAGAAGATTTTCTCCCTTCCTGTATTTTCATGTGTTTCTCTTCTCCTCAAGGCATCCCTGAGAGAGCAGGAAACAGCTGCTACTGTTCAAGATGTAGAAGTACGATGGATGGAGCTTGAATCACAAAGACATCTTTTTGAGCAGGTAATTATTAGGGAACCTTACAGATGTTTATATCTTATGGTTCTTCCTTTACATTTCTCAGATTCAGTTGTATTCATTCAACCAGATTTTGTGAGGAGAAAGGGGGACTTCCCCCCCTTTCTTCTCCGATACCTTTTTTAGAAGAAACCCTCTGATAAAAACATTGGTAGAACTCACTGTTACCTGTTTTTCTGAGACAAAATGCCCATATCCTCCCTATTTTATTCTTCTCTTGTGCACAGGTACCACATGGTTGTTGCGGGGTTTAGGTGTGTGTTGAGAAAAGTGAGGAACATGTAAATAAGAATTAAGTCTAGAACAATATGTTCCTCATCCCAGAAACTCCCACGTTTTCATCTGTGATATCCAGATAGTCTACATTTTCTGGAGAGAACAGTATAGCAGATTGATGTAGTTGATGAAAAAATGTCTAATTGACAACATTAAGCAAAAAGGAAAGGATGATTTGTGGGGAATATGCAGTTCCTTTCTCAAACGATTGACTTATAATTCAGAAATATAACGACTGAATAGTAAAGGGTTTTAATCAATAATACCATTTAAAATTAAATATGGGTTACTAATTATAAATAATTATTATAAATGACTAAAAAGCAAGGCTGCCAATGGAAGGCCTTAGTAATGTCTGTTTTGGTTTGAAACAGTTAAGTTTAGTGTTTCAAAATCACATTTACATGTGCCCCTCTCACATATGTATAGATCCAATAGAATGCAGGCAGATATCCAGATAGCTAACCCGTATTCTGAAAATAGTTAGGGTTGGAAAGGACCTTAAGATCATCTAGTTCCAGCCCCCCTGCCATGGGCAGGGACACCTCACACTAAACCATGTCACCCAAGACTCTGTCCAACCTGGACTTGAACACCAACAGGGATGGAGCATTCACAACTTCCCTGGGCAACCCATTCCAGTGCTTCACCTCCCTTACAGTAAAGAACTTCTTCCTTATATCCAATCTAAACTTCCCCTGTTTAAGTTTTAACCACATTACCCCTTGTCCTATCACTACAGTCCCTAATGAAGAGTCCCTCCCCAGCGTCCTTTTAGACCCCCTTCAGATACTGGAAGGCTGCTATGAGGTCTCCATGCAGTCTTTTCTTCTCCAGGCTGAACAGCCCCAACTTCCTCAGCCTATCTTCATACGGAAGCATGTGTTTGTTTCTATTTGGCTTTTTAAAGCTTTTGGCCATAGCCTTTTTATAACTTACGCTGGGCTAAATTTCTTTTAGTGTTTATTAAATACACAGCCAGCTGCACTGTGGCTACATAATGCAAACCAGACTGAACTCATTTGTGTTCCTGTACATGTAAAGTCAGCTGTTTAAGGGAACTAATTTTCCAGTGATCGTCCTCTTTAGGCTAGGAAGGTAGCAATTATTTAACTAACTGAGGATATATGTCTGCCCACAAGAGTTTGGGTAGACAGGCATTGCCTGTCACATCCTGAACTGTTTCTCTGCCGTTAGTGAGAGGCTGTACTCAGGCTTAGAAGGCTGAGTGTGCTAACTTTGCTTCAGAACCGTGCTGACACAGCTCAATAGATTTCCTGCAGGCCTGGGAAGGGTTGTTTCTTCTCCAGAAAAGTGTGCAGGTTATGTCCAAATGAATGAGAAGAAAAGGTGGTGTGAGCTAAAATTATATTTCTAGATCTACTGCTGATTCATGCTACTTTGGCAAATAATCTGCAGTCAAGATGCTGATGTGTTCATTATAAGGCCTCCTACCATGAAACATGATTTGTATTTGTGAAACATTTTGAGGTTTTAGCTAAAGTGTGCCATGAAAGTGCAGAATATTTTCACAATGAATCTAATTAATTTAAGTTGGAATTCTGCTTTTATGCTCCACTGTAACCCAGGGAATGGAATTATATCAGTATCAACCTGCAAAGACCACTGTGATGACTCAGGCTTAGAGTAATTCCAAGTAGATAAAGCAGCAGGGTATATCACTTTCTTGCACAATTATGATACGTAGTAGGATGAGATTTGTGGATATATTCAAATACTTGTTTAATGAAATTTTAATAAATGTTAAAGAGGCAGAATTACACGAGTTAGTAGCTTAGCAACAATAACTTACATTTGTGTGTTTGGCAGCATCTAATCAAAGATCAAGAGACAGCTAAAAAGGAAATGAAAGAAGAGGTGGATGCCCACCGAAGAAAGGTGGATCTGGAAGATCATCTTGTACAGAGATTGATGAAAATACATAGAGAAGACAAACAGAAACCTCAGATGGTAAGATGATTGGGTCTTAATGTGTATTTTGGGGAGTTAGTATGCTAACTGTACAAGTAGTTCTAGTTAATATCTTAACAGCAATTAACTAATTGAAGGTAATGCGAACATATTTTCTAAAGGCATTTTATTTCCAGATACCTGTACTAATAGATTGTGATGATATGTCTAAAGTTTTGAGGTTTTCAAAGATCTGAATGAAGTGTCCAAACAGCTATATATAATACTGAAATTCTCTGGGCCTGCCATGAATATTTGCTTTACTTAGAAGGCCTGTAAGTAAGGCATATAGAAGTAAGATTCAGAAGTGCTTTTCAAAATAGTCATCCTCCTGTTAAGGAACATGTTTTATTTGCAACCATAATAAAACAAAAGTAAGCCTCAGAGGAACTTTCAGTTGGTAGTACTTGGCAGGAAATTCAGCTGTAGAAGCTGTCTTCCAGATCACAGTAATGAATGTGTTTAGCTTGACATTAGGAATTGTTCAGATTGTCAAGCTCAGAACTTGTAACTGCACAGTTGGAAAAATAGTTGCAGCTAACCCACTGCCCATATGCTTGGCATCTGCATTTATATTTTGTCTAGAAATAAGCATATGGGTCTGAATTTTTGTAAACAGCCTTTGATTTTTGGAAGCAGATGGACGTGGGTGGAAGTATTGGCATCCAGGTATCAGTCTTATGTTAATTGCACCTGGAAGTCATATTAAATGCATGCTCAGAAAGCTAAACTCCCAAAATCATGGAGAGAGTTGATGCTTTATTCAAAAAGATTTTTAAAATACCCCAAAACCAACAAAACACAGAACAAAACAAAGCCTATCAGTAAGGGAAAGAATAACAAGGATGAAGCAGCAGAAGAAAGCCCTGATAGATGAGACAGCCTGTGGCAGTGAAAGGAGGAGTAGCTCAGCAGGTAAAGTCTCCCAGCAGGAGCATCTAAGAGTGATACTGGAGAACATGTCAGTTCATCTTACCTTATCTGTAGGTAAGGCTGTGTACCTGAAAGAGACTAAGTGGATTGATGGTAAGAAGGATGTTTTATTAGGTGGCTGAAGAAAATTTAGCCCAAGCAGAGCAGAAACTCCTCGACACCGACTGGAGGTTGCAGGTGTTGCATAAGCTAAGGCATGATGACCAGGCCCGAGAGAAGCGTTATGAAGAGATAGCCAAGCTCCTGCATGACAACAGGGTGAAAGAGGCTGAACTGCTCAAGGCCATGAGGGAAGCAGGAGAAAAAAAGGTACTTGCACTATTGCTCTTTCTAGGTGAGACTGACACAAATGTAACTGTCTTTTGCTCATAACGTGGTGGTGCATAAACCTGAAAGGTACTGAAAAAATACCTTTTGTTAGCAATCTCCTTTCCTGTTTTGTCTGGAAATTTCTGGAGGCACTAGAGCAAATTGGTGAGGATATTTTAGACTTAGGAAAGACGTTGCTAATTCTCCAAGTTCCTCTCTTTTTCTTTTTTTCTCTGACCCAAGACTTTTTACCTTTCTCTAGGTGTTTGAATGAGAAACGTTTTCAAAAGAAACATTCACTTAGTTTAATAACATATATTTGAAAGGTGACGTGTAATCTGTAATAATCTAGATGGTTTTATTTGTTGTGTTTTCCTTGCAACACATCTGTTGAAGACACATTTAATCTCCCTGTTGCACAGTGGGAAGAAGTTATACAGAAAAAAACTCAACTGGAGGAAGAGCAGAAGGCTGCTGCTGCTGCAGATGAGCACAGGAAGCAGTTTTTGGAAGGCAAAATGAATGAGGCATTAGAAGTGGCCGAAAAGCTGCAAAGAGAAGATGGCTATTTTGGTGAGCATATAGATAATGGCAGTTCTCCTTGTGTGGGTGTTGGCATGAAGCATTCAGCAACTGAATAAAAACTAAGTGCCCAATATTAGGAATAAACTTAAGTTTAACTCCTTTACGTAAGTGCTTTTTGGCAGTATTCTTTCATGAAACCAGTGTATCAGCCAGAATTGGAAAAGAATCTCAGTTTGGTATCTGTGTGGCTTGCAGCAATATAAACGGCATTTTTGGTAGGAGCACAGGTTCAGCTCAGCTTACGCCAAATGTAAAATCATAGAATCACAGAATAGTTAGGGTTGGAAAGGACCTTAAGATCATCAAGTTCCAACCCCCCTGCCAGGGGAAGGGACACCTCACACTAAACTGTATCACCCAAGGCTTCGTCCAACCTGGCCTTTAACACTGCCAGGGATGGAGCATTCACAACCTTCCTGGGCAACCCATTCCAGTGCCTCACCACCCTAACAGGAAAGAATTTCCTCCTTATATCCAGTCTAAACTTCCCCTGTTGAAGTTTTAACCCGTTACCCCTTGTCCTATCAATACAGTCCCTAATGAAGAGTCCCTCCCCAGCATCCCTATAGGCCCCCTTCAGATACTGGAAGGCTGCTATGAGGTCTCCATGCAGCCTTCTCTTCTCCAGGCTGAACAGCCCCAACTTTCTCAGCTTATCCTTCATATGGGAGGTGCTCCAGTCCCCTGATCATCCTCATGGCCCTCCTCTGGACTTGTTCCAACAGTTCCATGTCCTTTTTATGTTGAGGACACCAGAACTGCACACAATACTCCAAGTGAGGTCTCACAAGAGCAGAGTAAAGGGGCAGGATCACCTCCTTTGACCTGCTGGTCACGCTCCTTTTGACGCAGCCCAGGATACGGTTGGCTTTCTGGGCTGCAAGTGCACACTGAACCCAGCTCATGTTCATTTTCTCATCAACCAACACCCCCAAGTCCTTCTCCACAGGGCTGCTCTGAATCTCTTCTGCCCAACCTGTAGCTGTGTCTGGGATTGCTCCGACCCAGGTGTAGGACCTTGCACTTGTCATGGTTAAACTTCATGAGGCTGGCATCAGCCCACCTCACACGCATGTCAAGGTCCCTCTGGATGGCATTCCTTCCCTCCAGGGTATCAACCGAACCACACAGCTTGGTGTCCTCGGCAAACTTGCTGAGGGCGTACTCCCTTAAAAATCCTCTGTCAGATAACATTGTCCTGTGGTGACTGACATACAGTACTAGAATGAGAAGTGACTTTGCCAAGTATTTATTCATAGGGAAAAAACACTTATGTGCTTCCAGCATTGGCTAGCACATCCTTCTCAAGTGCTATATTTTGCATGGTTTTGCAGATGTTTCTACTATTCCCCCATCTCCACACAACTTTGGTGATTAATAGTTAGTGATTAGTATTGCTTTGGGTGAACGTTTTCAGACTTTGCCCTTATTTCCCTAATGGTTTTACTATAGAGCAATTTGCAACTGGAAATTATTAAAATGGGTGTCTCCTCCTAAAACTGGAAGTAGGAGTAGCCATAATCCACATGATCTTTGTCAGAAGATTAATTATACAGGAAGAAACAGCACATTTGGAGCCATAATTTCTGAAAATGAAATGCAGTGATGCATAGCTTTGACCCATGGAGTAGGAACATTGACTTCTAATTCTCAGCAAATTGTACTTGCCATTAGCTGGGGTGAATGACTGTTCCAGTTTTGCTTCCTGGAGGAAAACTGTTTCACCTCAAGCTAGAAAAATTCACTAGAATTTTAAACACTTTCAGTTTAATTTACAAAGAATCCTTCTCTCTATCCCCATAGAGAGACTGCCTGATTTAAAGACTGGACATACAGAGAGAGGGGTAGAACTCCAGCAGGTGCGAAGGTCTGGAAACATTTGTCTGAATGATTTATCCTCATCAGAGTCATCATTACATGGTAAGTTCCTAAGTTAGGACCCTCCTTTCTTTCACATTTCATTTCAGAAGCATGACTGGAACAGCTCATTGTGCAATTGAGTCATTATTAGTTGTGTAGGTGTTTAGTGGGTAGTAAACCAGTTTATTGTTGTGTTCTATTCCACTCCTGAAAAAACTGTCTTTGCTAGCAGGGGCAGCACAGATAGGAAGTGCCTGGAGGGTGCCACATCAGTCGTATTAAACCTCAGCTCAGCTTAATCCCATTCTGACCTATCATTTTACCTGTGCTTTTTTTTTTTTGTCTTCATAGTTATATGTGATTTGGGGATGTTAAGACGATGTAGAACTGTCTTTCATCGAAGTCTTACTAAGAGTTATAGTCTGCAGTCATTATCTCTGAGCTGTCCTAGCTGCTCTGTGTGAAAGCACAATTTTAAGCCATATGTGTCTTAGGTATGAAGCTCTGTATACAACAGGAAACACATTATCTATGGCTGGCCAATGCGATCCCCCAGCATCGGACGTTTTTGGAACAAAAGAAAGGCACTGCTTTCAAAGAACTTGCTTTTACAGGTCTTAGGTCTGTTTCACCTCAGTGGTAGTAATAAAACATAGCATTGCTATGCCAGAAATATCTGCTTTCCAATAAGCATTCACAGTACTTGTGAAAAATCATTACTTGCAATGTTAAGTGTGAGTTTCTTGTTTCCCTGGAACATTCTCTTCTCCAGGCTGAAGTACCTTAGAGAAGACTTGCAATTCCTAAAGGGCCAACAAAAAAACTGTAGAGGAACTTTTTATATGGTCCCAAAGAGTAAGGACAAGGGGCAATGGCTTTAAGCTGAAAGAGGGTAGATTTAGATTAGGTATGAGGAAGAAACTTCTCATTGTGAGGGTGGTGAAACATAAGAACAGGTTGCCTGAAGAAGCTGTGGATGTCCCATCCCTGAAAATGCTCAAAAACAGGCTGGAAGGGGCTTGGAGCAACCTGGTCTAGTAGAAGGTGTCCTGCCCATGGCAGTGGGGTTGGAACTGGATGATCTTGAAAGTCCCTTCCAACCCAAACCGTTCTGTGATTTAGACAGGAGACAAGGAGACCTGGCACGCCAAGAGTGGGAACTGATGGCAGAAGTCCGACAGCTCAGACAAAGGCTGACCTCACAGGCTAGAACCAGACATCCTCCAGCTCGACTCCCAGCTACACCATGGATGCCTTGAGATGGTTTGCTCTGGACCTCAGCTGTACATTCAAATTATTCATCAGTGGAATGCTAAATATGTATAGTACAATTAGGGATCAGAGATTCTTTATAGTAAAGGCCTTCAAAAATATTTTTATATAAAAATAAAAATGCTGACTATAAAAATGTGTGTTGTTTGTAACCTTCTAATTTTCTTAGTAACTATAATGCTATTTTTACTTATAAAATAAACTCATTTTTTGCCATCATGTTATTACACCTGTGGTATTTGTATCATTTCTCCTGGTAGATGCCATGACTTGAAGAAAGAAACCACTGTTAAAATGTTGGGTTTTGCAGTGATGTGTTAAGTAGATTCTGCAAGTTGCAGCAGTGAAATTTGCAATTGGAGAAAATATCCTTTCCACTGACAGCCAACCACTTGAGAACAAAGCCCAGAGAGCCTGTGGCACCTCCGTGGCTCGAGCTACCCACAGTTGTTAACACGTATTAGCAGGTTTGTTTCATGAGAAAGAGGGAAGAGGAGATGCTGCTCGGCTGGATTTCACTGGCTAATGCTTATACCAAGAGTAGAACATTATGTGGTGGTACACTAGAAAAGAATGAGGCAGAGTAAAAAAGTGAATCACTCGCAATTGCTACACATGATGCTGATATCAGAGTAGATTTGGCTGTGTAAAAATATGAGGACCTGGAATTTAATTTGTTCTACTTCCCATGGGGGGAAGCTCTGGGGTAGCAGTATTGCAGCAGGACTGCTTGTGGTGCCCCATGCGTGTTGAAGCACCATGCTGAGGCCAGACCCAGGCAGTGGCTCTGAACCAGCAGATCTTTATCACATAAAGACTTAAATGTGCACCAGTAGTTACTTACCCTCATATTGGCATCCTCTGTGTCTGGAACCAGAAACGGTCACATTAGTAACAGCCACATTTCACAGAAATCTCACCAGAACCGTCAGCAGAGTGTGGGGAAGAGGCATCATTTCTTTTCAAAGAGAATAAAACGCAACAGGCAGTGATCATCTTAGGGAGGCAGAAGTAGCAGCAGATCCTTTTCTGATGACTGTCTTGGAGCTTGCACATGATTATATTTAAAGCGGAAAAATAAACCCACGAAGCTTTTGGCCAGCGCACTGGGCCATATGTTACACACTTAGGTTTGTAAAAGGTTACATTTGTAAATGTACAAAGCAGTGTTCCAGTCAGGCACAGCCTGTACCCTGTTGTGGCTCTGGCAGCCCCTGGTCCATGCCCCTTACCTGGCTGTGGGGCCCACAGCCCACTGCAGAAGTGGGGCTGACCCCATGCCCAAACACCTCAGTGGGCTTGCAGCTGGCGTGGGTGCGGACAGTCCTGTGCCACAGCACATTTTGAACACTGTAAATTGCAAACATCATCTACATGAACCCAGCATCAGGAAACACAGGCCCCGTCCCCTGAAACTACAGCTTCTCGTATCACTACAGACAGGACAGTGCTGAGGGCTTAAGAGTGCAGTTTTATAGAGCTCTGCCGCGCATAAAAGCGAGGTGAGGTGGTCACAGTCCACAGCAGCCCGTCCCACCTCGAGAGTAAAAGAACTGCCCGCCTTTGCCCCGTGTGAGGATCGAACTCACGACCTTCAGATTATGAGACTGACGCGCTACCTACTGCGCTAACGAGGCGGCTGTACGTTCTTTCGCCCCACCAGATCTCGACCCGGGGCCTGTCCCCGCCATGGCTGCTGAGGGCCCGGCGGCCGCCTCAGCCCCACACACAAGGGACAAGGTGTGGGACGGACGGCACGGTGACGGCGTGGTCCTCGGAGTGAGCCTGTGGGACCCCGCAGTTGCAGAGAGGGGCCCTGTGGAAACGGCGTGGGGCTCTGTGGTGACCGCGGAGCTCCAGGGTGACCCCGCGCGTCCCGATGGTGACGGTGTGGGAGCCTGTGGTGGCCGTGTGGGACCCCAGGGTGACAATGGGGTGTCCCTGTGGTGTCAGTGAGAGGTCCCATGGTGGCAAGCTCCGGTGGCCCTGCTGTGACCATGGTGGGACACTGGGTGACCAGTGTGGGACCCCAGGTGACGGAGCTGGCCCTCCCGGGCCGGGGGGTGACGGCCCTGCTTGGGCCCCGGCAGGCGCTGATCGGCGCTGGCCGGGAGCGATCTTGCCTGTCAGGTTAATGAGGCGGCATCATTCCCGGCATAATTGCGCAGAGCAGGTCAGTGGATAATTAGTGGCTGTTGGCCGCGTCTGACAGCTGTGGGCGGATGTTGGGGGGTGGGGGCACGGGTAGCTCCTTAACCCCACACCGGGAGCTCGGGGACGCGCCCTGCCGCCTCCTCTCCTCAGCGCCCCTGTGGGTGCTTCCCGCCCTCTGGATCCGGGAGTAAAATCTGAAGCAGTTCAGACCCTTTTCTCTTTTAATCTTAATAGTTGTCTCCTCCGCTTGCACTGCCCCCTCCTTAGGGCATCTGACATAGACACAGACCCAGAACCTGGGAAACTCTGTGCCTGTGTCATCGCTCAGTGCGGCACTGAAGACGTTCATGATCCTGAGCACACTGGTCAGCACTGTTTCCACGCTCAGCAGCTCATAACCCCATGCAAGAATCCTTGAGGCTGACATGCCCCTTGACCCTGCCCTCCCCCGGAGCCGTGGCACACCGGTGCATGGACACAGAGCTACAGAGGGTGAGGACAAACCCAACCTGCGTGAGAAAACTGTGTCACACGTGCCTGTGCGTACAGGCATGCACACAGGTATTTACCGTGCACCTCGGGCAGGGAGCCTTCCCACCCTGCTCTCCTCACCCCCACACACTCATACCGGCCGGCCTGGCTCCCCGGGGCGCTGTGCCTCGCACCCCGCTGCGAACTGCGCCTCTGTCCTGCTAATGACACAGCAGCCGAGCTGCCACAGGGACAACGTGACTCCAGGAGCTGCAGCCTGGGAAGGAGAAAAAAACACACAACCAACGAACCAGCCCTAAATGTGCACAATCAAGTGATGAGTGTTTGTATTTCTGATGCTTTGAGGCCAGCTCACAACCCTCCCTCCGTGTATTATTCAGGATGTTTGGGAAGGGGTATTTTTCTTTTAATAGGATGGCGTAGTCACAAAGCTTTAAAGAAATAAATGAGTGAATCGCCTATGGTAATAGCAACATACTATGAACGGGGCACAGTGACGAAGTTCAAGTCTATTTTTAAGCATGCCTGGTAGCATGTAGGTGCAGACAACAGCCCGTACCCCTTTCTGCTTCTCTGAAGCTATGGACATGGCTGTTGTCTCTGTCCCAGTTCAACGTCAGAGTTGTTTTTGCTCCCTAGCGAATACTATGGGAAGACAGAGAAGCCTCGAGCTGTTTTGAAGATTATGCAACGATGCTTAGGAGCCTACCTGCTTTTGCTTGAGTGCTTTCCTCGCTCACATCGCACAGGATGCGACAGGAAGAGAAGTACAACCGAATCGGACGGCCCTGGTGATTGGACTCGAATCCATCCTATGCCCTGGAGGTGAGGTGGGTACCTGTCAGATAAGCAATCTAATCAGTTTTGCTCTTGTGCCCTATCTGGAAACAGATTGTGGCTGAAGTACACCACTTGAGAACTGAGCTTCTGTTTTTTTTAAAGGTAATTGTACCAAGGAAATCGGGGAGTGTGCATTTGTCTGAGGTAATTAGATCTCTATTTTTATTCATAGTTAATTCCTTCAGCCGAGGTGATTTCACGCCACAATGCAGTGTCTAAACAAGGACGATTGGGCTGCCTACCCCGTGCATATGCATGCTGCCTCCCCGGCAGATCTGCTGCGACAAAGAGCCATGAGCAACCCCAGACACTTGGGCAAGATAAGGAAAAGGCTGGAGGATATCAAGAGCCAGTCCTCAAAGCTGACAAAAGCGGATTTCAGCCACAATGAAAGCGTAAGGTTGGCCACTGATGCCTTTCTGGATGGTGGGACAGACTCTTACCTGGAAACTTTACACAAGGAAGGCGAGGTAGATTTCCTCTCCTCAGTGGAAGCTCAGTACATCAAGGATAATGCCAGGGAGTCCTATTATGCGGAGGAGTCCCTGGCCACCGACGGGGCGGCTGCGCCAAAGAACTATGCTGGGTCACTCCCTTCAGGGACCTACTTCCCCACCGTTTCTGACAGCAGCGAGCCAGCCCTGCTGCACACATGGATTACAGCAGACAAGCCCTATTTGAAGGAAAAATCCACTGCCACTGTGTATTTCCAGACAGAGAAGAACAACAACATCAGAGACATCATACGCCGGTACATCAACAAAACCACTCAGGTACAGAGAGAATTGCTGTTTCCTCTGCACTCAGTTGTATTAAAAAAGATCATGTAAACAGGGTGTTTGATCTGAGCCAGCCTTTTGCATTGTAGTATAGCTTTGCTCTAGAAAGTGGCTGTAAAGAGCCTCTTGTTGAACACAGGCAATGCTGCTTTTTTTCTTTTATAATCATACCTACACCTTTTTATGTTGGTGACTTCAGGGAAAAAAAGCATTCCCTCTCCTTTTAAACTCACATTAACCTGGCAGAGCATATGTCCCGTAGAAAGGGCAGCTGGCCTCTATTCCCTCTTGTGCATCACCAGCAAGATGAGCTCCATTCAGCCTGCTCCACCAGTAATGAGAATTAAGCTAAAGTGAGCTCTGAGCCATTAGCAGTTGTTCATGGGGATCCGTGTGGGATGTGGATGAAGGGGAGTCCAGAGAAGGGCGTGTGTGTCTGGTGTGCCAGCAGCCATCCCCAGAGTAAGGCTGGGAATGGTCTTTCAGGGAAAAGACCTTTCATCCATAATATGCTGTCAGTGTCACTAAAAATGCCATATGGGCTCCATATGAAAACTGCAGCGTAACTTGGTACATGGGGAAGGTGCAGATCACGCCCCTGATGACAGACAGATGATGGGGGCCTGCAGAGAAGTGCCACATCAAGCCAGGGTGCCCACACATTGGGAAAACAGAAGCTGAGCAGCTGGAGGGGGGACAAAAAGCTTCTGTCTTGTGTGTTCTGGCAGTTCCCTGTTTTCCCGGAAAAAACTATTTGACATTGCAGGGCTGTGTTTATGATCATCTGGGAGGTTTCCTCATGGATAAACTTGAGATGTCACTAGCAGTTTTACCGGGGAATGGCCAGGAACAAAACCAGGCTGTAGTTCCCGCTGTCCAGCACAGGCTGCAGAGCCCACTGCAGTTGCGAACTTTCACTGTGTTATTCTCCTGCAAGGGCAAGTGCTGGGTCTGATGATGAGTGTAATGGCAGGGGAGAAGAATCCCCACTGGCAACTGCCCTGTCAAAGGCTACAAGTGCTCGGCACATCAGAGGAATTATAGCTTAGTCATTTGAAGTTACAGCATCAGGAAGATACAGTAGCAGGAGAAATGTCTCTGGAATAATAAAATAAGCACCAGGTAAAGTATCAACCCAGGCTGATTTTCTGTCCCAGGAGGAGAAAACTTGTAGGGAAAAAGGTGAGAAATGGAATATAAATCCATGGTTCTCATGACCTTCTTAACCATCTAATTTACATTACAAGAGGGTGCCGAGGCAACACTTACTCACTGTATAAATTTGGCAGCTGTTTTTTGAGAACAGTTTTTCAACGGCAGCATGGCTTAATAAGTATCTAATATGGGCCCATCCTGGATAGCCTAGGATTTGATATATCCATTAACAATTTACACAACAGAATAAAGACTGTGTTTGGGGATGATATCAAACTGGTGAGTAGTTACTATAATCTTAACACATTTGTGGAATAGGTAGAAATCCTGAAATGAAATTCAGGCAAAAGCAGCAGGAAGTTCTGCAAGTGAAAGAGGAAAGTCAGGTGCAGAAATACAAATTGGAAATAGCTGGTGCAAAAGCAGTGCTGGAGAGGGTGCTCTGGGGCTACAGTGAGGCTTGATGCAGGACTGTGCTGTTTAGAAAGACAAGGTTAGTCAGCAGGAAAAGCAGATGTGAGATATTGGACATACTTACGCAGCTTACCTGGCCTTGGCAAGGCCCTTTCTGAAGCACCATGCTTTGGCAGCAGGAGAAAGGTGTGGGATCGTCAGCTCTCCATGAATAATTTGGCTTGCCTGAACAGGATGCTGGCCACACAGGATGTGCTTAGTCTTGTAGCATTTCCATTGGTGGCAAAGGGAAAAAGCTTGCTGGCAGGTGTAGGAAGAGGCTTTGGAGTAAGATTCAGAGCAAGCTGGAAATAAACAGTAAGACAGATCTGCAGAGACACTGTAAAGTTTGTTTTGATTGAAGGTAATATCCTGTGAGTGCAATTAGCAAGAGTTCTCTTTTGCATCAGTGGAGGAATAGACACCTTCTAAAGATAAGTAAGGTATCAGCTGGGCTGAATTGCCCTGGGGAGATGTCCTTTTCTTTGGACAACAGTAGACATCAATGAAGACCACCAGCACCTTCAAGAGGCCATGCCCAATACTGAACATAGGGGCTGGAGCATGAAGGTGGGTTTATATCACATTTACAGTTCCCTGGATCCACACTGGCTGAAGGCTGTGCATTTAAGTAGCTGGCAGGGCTTTTATGCCCAGTCCTGAGACTTTTACACACTGTCGTGCCAGCTGTGACTTTGGAAGCATGGATGCATGGCTACAGTGAAACAGTTTATAGGTCAGTATTAACAAAAGAAAAACCAGAACCCAAACAGATGGAGCTGTTGCAGTCCATCACCCCACCCAACAACAGAGTGGGGATTTACAGCCAGGACCCTTCCAGGTATAAGTCCTAACAGAAAGCGTGATGCAGTGATTCTTGCTGAATGCATGTGGCTCACAAAAGCTAGTCAGCCATTTGACACAGGCTACAGTCTCTTATTTTAACTACGTTCTTATTATTCCCCGATTAGGGTTTCAGTATTGTTCCTAGTGCTTTAATCTCACCTGCAAATTCATAGGTCATCTTGTGTTTTATGATTAAAAGAGCTTAACTGAAGTGCGTAAGTTGTGTGTTATATTGGCTTTAGATGAGCAATAAAACAAAGCAGCAACGTGTCTCATTGATTTCCTGATTCAGGCACTTAGGGAGAAAACCAGAAGAAATATCCTCTGAAGATGTCTCTTGGTGGTAATATGATTTTCAACCAAATAAACTACATTTCAGTGGCCTCACAGATGACCTTACATAAATCAGGCCTCGTAATGCCTCTGCTGTTTTTCCCTAGGTGCTAGCTATCGTGATGGACGTGTTCACAGACACTGAGATTTTCTGTGACCTCCTGGAGGCAGCCAACAAGCGCATGGTGTTTGTCTACCTGTTGCTTGATCACGGCAGTATCAATCTCTTCTCGGAGATGTGCGACAAGTTGCAAATTTCTGAGGATCTCTTCAAGGTACTGTGGCTCTGTGAAGCGTTCAGGCTCAGATTCAGCTGCACAACTTTAGGTACTCTGAGCTACAAGCATGGTTATGGGAGGGTAGGTCCACCTTGTAATTAAAAGGGAGCGAGGGATTTCCAGAGGTAGGGTTAGTGCACCTAATTCCTCTCTTGAGGAAGCCTCCATTTTCCCATGGATGTTATAAGAATGTAAAGCATTTCCATAGGTCCTTAGATGAACCTAATCTAGGCTCTGAAGTCCTAAAAGAGAGCTTAAGTCCCTAGTAGAGCTGTCTAACATTACAACTAGTTATCTAGCATTACAACTGCTTCTGTTTAATTACTGTGCAGCAGCTATGGTCTGGCAGTGCTGGTAGCAGGCACACAAACCATTTTGCATGGCAGTATCTTGATTGCACTAAGTGGTTTCTTATAAAACATGTTGAAGATCTGTTTTAAAGATCACACCTCAAATTTAGCTGGCTGTTAGCTTAGTCCACCTTTGCCTCTGCCAGAATCAACCATAGGATCATATCTGCCAGAGGAAACTGACCTTAAACTTCCTAGGGACCATTTCAGTTGTTGCATAGATGCTGTAGGGCACCTGTGGCATCTTTGTGAGGATGGCTGATGTCTCAGAGGCAACAGACTTATGGAATAGCAGCTGGAGGGCAGGCAATAGACCTGAGAGGATCTTACGTGCACCAGACACTTATGTTTCAACAGCTGAATTCCTCCCCAGATGTATAAAGAAACTGAAATTAATAAAACATGCTCAGTGCTTGCATGTCTGTAAACACCCACTCCTTAGGAAGGACAAGCCTGTGCTATTTATTGTAAGTATGCTGCTGCAATACACAGACTTCAGTGATGCATGAGCCAAATCCTTGGTGCCACTCATTTACTAAGGCTCTGCAATGTGTTGTGTGGACAGCAGAGTCAGATCTGCATGCCTGGCTTCCCTTAAGTGCACTTGCTGACGTACAGGGACAGTGCAGAGCATTGCATGGACCTCTTCACTCACACATGTTCTTGCATCAGATCCTGCAGGACTGCATTCATCTGGGCTGCACCAGAAGAGCAGCACCTTGCAGGCCCAAGTGGACAGGGAGAGCAGAGGTTTTGCCCTGCTTTATTGTGCCATAACTAATGTAAAACAAAAAAGCTTACAGCTAGAGCAAGTGTTACTGGAGTGTCAGCAGAGGTTATGGACTGTTCAGCTATGGACACTTCTCACATCAGTTATCATTACACAGCACAAGTTTATATTGCAGGTCGAAGGAGATGATCCTGCCCCTCTACTCTGCTCTCATGAGACCTCACTTGGAGTATTGTGTGCAGTTCTGGTGTCCTCAACATAAAAAGGACGTAGAACTGTTGGAACAATTCCAGAGGAGGCCACAAGGATGATCAGGGGACTGGAGCACCTCCTGTATGAAGACAGGCTGAGAAAGTTGGGGCTGTTCAGCCTGGAGAAGGCTGCATGGAGACCTCATAGCAGCCTTCCAGTATCTGAAGGGGGCCTATAGGGATGCTGGAGAGGGACTCTTCATTAGGGACTGTAGTGGTAGGACAAGGGGTAACACGTTAAAACTTAAACAGGGGAAGTTCAGGTTAGCTATAAGAAAGAAGTTCTTTACTGTGAGGGTGGTGAGGCACTGGAATGGGTTTCCCAGGAAAGCTGTGAATGCGCCATCCTTGGCTGTGCTCAAGGCCAGGTTGGACAGAGCCTTGGGTGACATGGTTTAGCGTGAGGTGTCCCTGCCCATACAGGGGGGTTGGAACTAGATGATCTTAAGGTCCATTCAAACCCTAACTATTCTATGTTTCTATGATTCTATATTCCTCTTGAAAGAAGTAACCCTGGGGCAGGTAAGAGAGTTTGGCTGGGTTTCCTCTAGCCCCAAATCTTCAAATATGACATTAGAGAGACCATAAAGATCTCATAACAGACACTAGGGAAGTGAAGAGCTAAGGGGAGTAGTAAATCTCCCTTTCCTTTGGAGATTTACTATGAAAACAAATGTCATCCACTCCTTTCCTTTTTCTTTATTTGCAGAACATCTCAGTGCGCAGCGTTACTGGAGAGGTTTACTGTGCCAAATCAGGCAGGAAATTCTCGGGACAAATACGAGAAAAATTCCTTATTTCTGACTGGAAATATGTGCTCTCTGGCTCTTACAGGTGAGATAAACCATTGCAGTTCATGGTTGGCTGTTCCTTCATGATTTAGAATATTCCTTCACCAAAAAAGTGCCATGGAAGTTTTTGGATGGGTGATGTTGTTTTTTTGAACAAAACTCCCTCATGTTTTCCATTTCTCAGTAATCCATTTAATTTGCTTTAAAGATGATGTTAGCTTTTTATGGAGCCTGGTATTTAAAGGTTTAGAAACTGGAGTAAACAGCTGGTGCATCCCTGGAGCAGCACTAGGAATGTGTAGAGCTCAATATCATGCTTTTCTCATTGTTTGGGTCCTCGAATGCTGTGATCACGAGACATGATAGACTTCCATCTCCCTCAGGATTCCTTAATGTAGCATATGTCACTCAGCTTATCTGAGGATTTGTTCTCCATGTGACAAGTTTAGTGATTAAAGGTAAAACAGAAACACTTCAGAGATTTACTGGTTTTTCTTGTGTTTCATTAACAGGTAGGCAGTGTGTGTCTACATGACTGTTGTACCTTCCCTTTTGTTTCCTCAGTTTGTGAGCTGAGTCTCTAACTCTCCACTTTTGGGCTGCTATAATTATTTCAGGTAGAGGACGTTGCACCTCAACAATAGGGTTTTAAATTCAAGTCCAAAATCCTCCAGTCAGGGAATTTGAGGAGACGGAGCTTGCATCAAATAAAGTTCTTAAGACTCATGGCTACATAGATAAGCTTCACAAATGACTGTGTCCTGGAAATCCACATACAAAAATACAAGAAGTGATTATTTAATTAAAAGGATGAGATTATTTTTTCTTAATCCCAGTTTATGATTTGGAAGCTTAAACGCCTCTGGTGTGATAAAACTGTGGCACGGGAAGATGCCGTAACTACCATACCAGAGGTGAAAGTGAATACATGGCGTTAGAGCAGGCTGCAGGAACTCAGCTGTCCAGAGGTGGGCATCCAGTTTTTGTCCAGTTTCCAAATGAACCCTCAAACAAATATGAGTGAATATTCAGTGATTTCCTATCGGGTGCTCTGCAGTTTTCTTGGTATTTCAGTTTTTTTTCAGTCCCTCACCAAAAATGTGTAGAAATGCAACAGCAGATTTAGAGAGGAGAAGTAAGGGATGTGTGGGAGAAGAGGGACAGAACAAGATCTGTTTTATTGAGCTTCCTTTTGGCTTCTCTTTCAATCCTGAAAAACAAAAACCCTTGAAGTCCTGTGCAGTCACTTCTGCCATTCATTCCCTACTGCTGTTGCAGTATCTTCTAACCTCAAGAGCCTTGTCAAAGTAAATAATCCCCTATCCAACAAGTAAGCAGAGATGGTGGTGAGGAACAAATCTATACACTATTTAACTTCAGCATGCCCAGCACCAGTTTGCAGATTCACATGGGTTATGGCCGGCTGTCAGTATGTGGCATTTCTGTAGGCTTGCTAGCTCTCACTTCATCAATCTGAAGGTTTTCTGTTATCCCTAAACCTTATGCACCAGCTGCTGCAGAACAAGAATGACATTGAATAAAACAGTCTCAAACTCTTCTGTAATGCATTTATTGGAAATCAAACTGGAACAGATCTTAAATCTTAAAGCAAAAGATCTTTAAACTACTGTAACAGCAAATTTAATCAGTGCTGTGCTCTGCATGACTTTGTAGTATCAGTGAGGGGAATAGGCTGAGGAAATAAAACAGCCCTTTAGGACACTCTGCTCCACAAGGGACCCTGGCTCACTGCCCACCTGTCTGAGGACAAACTATATTTGCCTAATGGACAACAAAGGGGACTGAAGCTGGCAACTAGTTAGAGGCAAAGGAAACACCAAGTCTGTGGCATCTCCTGCTCTGGAGTTGGTTTAAAACCACATTAAAAAGCTGTTGCTTGGGTCAGTGTGGGTAAGTGTGGTCCTGCTGCACAGGGCAGACCAGAGCTGGAAGGCTTCTGAAGGCTGTTCCACCCATGCGTCTGCACAAGTGGAGGCATGAGCGAGTGTTTTAAGTTACAGTTTTTCCTCTGTTTTTTTACTGGCAATGTCAGTGGTGTGGGATTTGGATGAAGTATTTCTTTTTGCTGTCTCTGTGTTACTCTGCTTCGTCCTATATAACTGTTATTCCATTTTCTTTAATTAATTGGAGTTAGTGCATGAACTCTGCTCCTAAAGAAGGCAAAATGGGAGCAGAAGAAAGCACAGGACTTGGTCGTCAGGGGCAGCTGAGACACTCTGAAAGCCTCAGAGGCCAGCATCTAACATCTAACACTGGTGCTCTGCTGAAAGCCTCAGTTCAGGTGGCACAGGTTTCTCATAACGAGGTTATCCCACCAGCAGGCAACACTAAGGTGTAGGTTAATTCAAACCTGGGCTCAGGTGAAAACCCCACTCCTTCAGTTTCAGACTGAATGTGTGTAACTGCATGTTGCTGTAGTGCTGTAGACACACGGGATGGGAATATCCCTAATAACTGCAGCTGCAGTAGTGCAGAGGGGAAAAAGCAAGTCCAGAACAAATGGAGATTGGACAGGAGAGGTGGGGTTTGATTCAGACCATCTTGAATGACAGGATCCAGAACAGCAGATAGGTTTGGGGACAAAAAGGAAAGGTGTCTGAGATGTATCTGTTAATGACTGAATTTGTGATACAGCTTTTTCCTGAAGCTGGGCAGGACCTCTTTGTACCTTCTCTCCTTTCTGATGTGCTTCACTCAGAGAGGTCTGGTAGAAAAATGCTCCTTATGGGCAGATAGTGACAAAACCAGACTTCTGTGAGCCTTTCCCAGAAGAGCACTTGGAATTGTTAACTAAGGAGCAAAACAGGGCCTAAAACCTAACCAATGAATTAATTCCTCCTAAAATGAAGCCAGTGGAAATCTGTGAAGTCTTTATTTCAGGTTCCTCTTTGTTCTCCAGCAAAGAGCACAGCATGTAAATTGCTGTGACTCACTACAAGTCCTAAGTTTGTCTAAAATCACACAGGTCTCACCTCGTTACTTTGCAACTGACCCATTGCCACCAGCCCATTGAAAATCTTTGGGCTGTTGATTGGATCCAGCTTTCTCAGATCACAAGGGTTATGGATAAGGTCAATGAGCCACAGATGAGTATCTGTCTGCCAGGTACTCCAGGAAGTTACCCTGCAGTGAACTATCAGAATTGGGCTCAACAGGTTTTTCTTTTGATTTTGTGGGGTTTTTAAAAGCCATTTATAAGTGTAATTAATTTTTATTTATCTCTAAATTTTCTTTTGTAAACTAGCTATATTTCTAGCACATCATGTGTAAACCTGCCACTCCACACCTCAGCCCTTTCATGAGATCATAACCTTCAGTGAAGATATCCCAGACTGTGTGTGGTTTTGTATTTGGTCCTAGCTTATTATCTCCTGAACAGTCAGACAAAGGACATGCAATGGTTTAGAGAGTGCTTCTTGGTGAATACAGGCAATAGTGAGCTGGCACAGCAGATGTTACCCACGCAGCAGGGAGTTAGCTTTCTAGGCTGTTCACCTTGGTTCCCAAGGTTTTGTCCAGATCTAGACTGATTTGAACAAACTGGATGAGGAGAAGCTGTATTCTGGTAACTTACTGTATATTTTCATGTCCAGTCATAAAATGTACAGTGTATACTGTAGGGGTGGCTGGTGGCATTGAACTAGTGATTTCTTCACTCCTTCACTTGCTCCTGAACCATCAGTGTAAAACCACTGTGTGCCCCAAACCCAGCCCAGTGTAAGAATGCTCTGAATGGGCAGATATAAATCCTCTGGCTTTGCTCCCTGAGCATCAGCTCAGGCTGTCAGTCCCACTGAACTTCATAGGCCTTTTGTCAAAACATGACAAACACAAGATGCGAAGTGCACACACCTACAGCCAAATCCTTGTGCAAATCCAGCGTAGCTAATGAAGTCATGCAGGAATAACCTGGGCAGAGTTTGGCAACACAGAATAACCTCAGGCTTGAAACACGGAATAACCTCAGGTTTGAAACACAGGGTAACCTTAGGTTTGAGTTCAGTGCTGCTCCGTATCCTCTGCTGCACAGCTCGAGCCCCATCAGCTCAGGGAGTAATTACATTTCATTCTCTCAACTGTGCTCATTTTATTGCTGCTGCTCTGACAAGGCAGCCTGCACACCACAATCAAGCTGGTTTGTGGTTTGGTAAAAGAGCATGAATTTATGTTTGCCAAGTGGATTAGGGAAGCACATAAAAGAAAAATCATTTAAAAGCTGTGGGGTATCCTCACATGTGTCTCTGGACTACCAGAATGAAAACTACTGCAGTGCTTCTCCCTTACTTTATAGCAAAGTAGTATTTTTATTGTTGGACAGGAAATGTTTGTAACTTCATTTTCTCTGTAGTGAAGAAAATGAGCATTTGCCAGGTGTGGCGGTTTGTTCTGTGGAAGTGGATGTAACAGGAAGGTTGAGTCTTTACGTGTTTCTCTTGACCAGTGCAGAAAAAGTATGGCAACACGGAAATGACAGGTGGTTATTTGCACTAATCTTTCTAATGTCAGTTTGGAGTGGTGAGAGTTACACCTGGCACTGCAGGGAAGGTACAATGTATGTGTATGCAGATGAGACATGGTAAGAGCTGACTTTAAGCATTGTGCATGGAAGAGGTACCCAAAAGTGGGGTCTGAACTCCTTTCCATGGAACAGACACCCAAACCTTGCGTTCTTTACCTGACTTTTAGACCCACAGTGCATCTGGATCACCGCTCGCTTTAAGATGTTGTATAACTTGACAACGGTTCTGGAAGGCTTAGGGGCAGCTGCACTAACAAAGGTTGATCCGAGCCAAAGAGCACTGATGTGAACTGACCTGAAATTTAACTGTGACACCATCTTCATGCTGTGTTTAGGCAAGAACTTCAGCAGTAAAGCACATTTGCCTTTCACACCACCCCTGCAGGGATGCCCAGTCCTTAGTGGCTGATGTTAACGCTGTCCCTTACCTTGTCCCTTCCTCCAGCTTCACGTGGTTATGTGGCCAGGTTCACCGCAACCTCCTCTCCAAGTTCACGGGTCAAGTTGTGGAGCTGTTTGATGAAGAGTTCCGACACCTTTACGCCCTCTCCAAGCCCGTGAGGGGCCCGAACTCTCCGCCGCGCACCATGCCCTTCCTGTTCAATAGGAGCTG
The DNA here is from genome assembly GCF_034315485.1 of Pezoporus occidentalis. Lineage (NCBI taxonomy): Eukaryota > Metazoa > Chordata > Aves > Psittaciformes > Psittacidae > Pezoporus > Pezoporus occidentalis. The sequence goes on along the minus strand of NW_026914940.1, from coordinate 11,124,450 downwards.
GGCCCCTCAGCGCAGCCTCCCCTGCAGCAACGAGGAAAACACCAACACTCTGTCTGATCCCTTCAGCAGCCTCTCCAATGGCAGCACCCACCAGAACAAGCAAAATCCAACAGCTCTCACATTCAGCAGCAACTTAGCCCCACAGTCACCTCTGCATAGAGTTAATTCCTTCCACAACTATGTCTCATTCACACCCTCATCACCACAAAAGGCCATCCAGGGTAACTACTACCAGCCACCCTATGTGGCTGATAACTCCGCAGTGCTGTATAACAACATGAACGTTTACAGGCCTATAAGACTTAGACAAGAGGAACCAAATAGGACAGGGTTAAGCTCACCCTGGAGATGCCTCCACCAAGCTAACCTGTTTACATAATAACCACCTCGGTTTGAATTGCAAGTAAGCCTAGTGAGGACCTGTTTAGCAATCGCTCCTGTACTGATGAATATAGAAATTCTATATAATACAAAATGAGGATGATTTCAAGCCTCCTGTTTTGTTTTGCTGCTTATGGATGCTTCGTTTCCCTAATTAAAAAGCCAAGCCTTGCTAATGTGTAAACCTTGGGTGCATCATGACCCTAGGAAGAACACATCTAAATAATGCTGCTCATAGTGCAACGCTGCTGCCGCCTATCCCCAGCCGTCGGTAGCATACCTGTGTAGCAGATTTGGGTGGTCACTGTTTTTCAGGTGGCCAGGCATGGGGTGAGGCACAGCTGAAGGCTCGGTTACACAGCAAACCAAGGCGGTACTGGCAGCAGCAGTCTACTACCTCCGTGCTGTCATCGCACCTTGATTTTGGAGGACTCCTGAGGGCTGATGGGGAAGGAGTTTGTTCTTCTGCACTGCCCGAGGTACATCAGCAAGGACAGCTCTTGGTGAGGTTTTAGGACGGGGTCTGTGAACACAAGCCCGGCAGTTCAGGTTATGTCTTGCAGCTCACTTCCACTCTGTGCCTTCAGCTCACTTTGTTACCACCTCCAATCCCACCAGCTCAGAGCAGTTTTCCTTATTGCAGAGTAGCTATCTAGATCCAGACTGGAAAATGAAGCTGAGTGAAGAAGCAAAGTCCTACAAGTAACACACCAGGACTGAGTTCCAATTCATTTAATAGCACGTGGATATTAGAAATCCTCTCAATGGTCATTTGACTGAACATTAAATTAGAGATAATAGCACTTTATTTCAGAGATTTTTGAGGTTTCTAATGTTTAAAGAGAAGCTGGGTGCCTGTAATGCCCACTGAATACAGTTACAGAGGGAATTACAGAGGTGCAGCAGCTTGAATCAAACCACAGAAACTTTCTGTCAAATAATCCATGAAAACGAAGGAAGCGTCTGTAAGTGAAAGGCAAAAAATAGTAAAAAAGTTCCTGAAACAAAGGATTTCCACCCAAATCTCGTAGTTAGATGCCTCACATCCATTGATCTGTCAGTAGATTATTTTTTACACCTACTTTATATCATTTTTCATCTGACTCCAACAGAAAACAGGAACCAAAACACATTCGCACATCTGGCCCATTTCCTTTCACTTCTCACCTGCTCAAGGAAGGCAGTTCCTGAGGCTGTGGGTGATGACTATTGTATGCAGCAGCGAGGTCTCAGGTGGGGACAGTTTCTCTTCCTTGGAAGAGCAATCATTTTGAAAGCATGACAGTAACATTTGCAGAACATCATAAGAGGAACAGGATGGGCACTTCCTGCTCTAGCTTTGGTGTGCATGGGTTTACCTCTGAGATCAAATATTGGAGTCCAGAGTAACAATAAACTACTGCATATAGTTGTAAATTCTGTACATAGTGACACTTTTTAGATTTCTTGGGAAGAAGGGGAAGTTGATTTTCATTCCTGTGACAGTTCTACTTCAGTATCTAAATATGGCAAGCATTCAAATAAAAGAGACTTTCATTAAAACCCCTTTGAGAATCATTTTGTTTCTTCATGTTCTCTTGACTCGTGCACCTCACTCTCTTCTCTTCCAAAAGCAAAATGAGTTCCAGTCAGAGCCCAGGTGAAGAGGAAACACATTTTGTTTCTTCTGAAATCAACAGGAACAGAATTAAACAGATGGGTCCCCTCAGCCTAATTAAGATTCTTCTTTGAAACTTGGCTCAGTTCACTGGTCCTCCTGTGGCCCAACTGGTGGTGGCATGGAGAGGGATATGGGGAGAAGTTTGCAGACCACTGCCACTGAAGCCTTAATTTCTGCAGCCTGTGAAGCATGGAATTCATGAAGGAGATCTAGGAGACTAGTTCGGTTGATACGCTGGAGGGAAGGAATGCCATCCAGAGGGACCTCGACACGCTTGTGAGGTGGGCTGATGCCAACCTCATGGAGTTTAACCATGCCAAGTGCAAGGTCCTACACCTGGGTTGGAGCAATCCCAGGCACAGCTACAGGTTGGGCAGAGAAGAGATTCAGAGCAGCCCTGCAGAGAAGGACTTGGGGGTGTTGGTTGATGAGAAAATGAACATGAGCCAGCTGAAGTGTGCATTTGCAGCCCAGAAAGCCAACTGTATCCTGGGCTGCATCAAAAGGAGTGTGACCAGCAGGTCAAAGGAGGTGATCCTGCCCCTCTACTCTGCTCTTGTGAGACCTCACCTGGAGTATTGTGTGCAGTTCTGGTGTCCTCAACATAAAAAGGACATGGAACTCTTGGAACAACTCCAGAGAAGGGCCACGAGGATGATCAGGGGACTGGAGCACCTCCCGTATGAAGACAGGCTGAGGAAGTTGGGGCTGTTCAGCCTGGAGAAGAGAAGGCTGCGTGGAGACCTCATAGCAGCCTTCCAGTATCTGAAGGGGGCCTATAGGGATGCTGGGGAGGGACTCTTCATTAGGGACTGTAGTGATAGGATAAGGGGTAACGGGTTAAAACTTAAACAGGGAAAGTTTAGATTGGATATGAGGAAGAAGTTCTTTACTGTAAGGGTGGTGATGCACTGGAATGGGTTGCCCAGGGAAGTTGTGAATGCTTCATCCCTGGCAGTGTTTGAGGCCAGGTTGGACAGAGCCTTGGGTGACATGGTTTAGTGTGAGGTGTTCATGCCCATGGCAGGGGGGTTGGAACTTGATGATCTTAAGGTCCTTTCCAACCCTAACTGTGCTATGATTCTATGACTCTGTCATCATCTCTGTGGGGGAAGGTCATTTGCCTACAAGGCACATTGCAGAACACAGCTAATAAAAAGTAGGTAAGGGACAAGCTAACAAGCCACATGGTGAACGAAGAAGAGCTGACTTCAGCCTTGAATCAGGGATACAGCTTGTGCTAGTTCGGATGATGGCTGAACTTGAACATCACATGAATGGAGTTTCACTTTGGGTGGAAACCAGTGAGTTTACAATTTCAGCAAGTTCTACCAAAACCCCTAGCAGGCCCCGCAAGCCCAAATGCCCGGTGATGAGGGAACCTGTGGTTACAGGAACAAACTGGCAGGAGGGTCAGTGCCCTGCACTGATACATGCTGATGATGCTGACATACTGCATCCCTCTGCTGAGTGGGAAGGGCTCAAACAAACACCGCTGCCGCACAACGCACCCTCAGCAAGTTCGTGGTGACACCACCCTGAGTGGTGCCGTTGAGTCACTGGAGGGAAGGGACGGTGTCCAAGGGACCTGGACAGGCTGGAGGCCCAAGTGAGCACAGTGAAGCTCAACAAGGCCAAACACGAGGTCCTGCACCTGGGTGGAGCAATCCCCAGTATCAGTACAGGCTGGGGCATGAAGGGATTGGGAGTAACCCTGTGGAGAAGGACTTTGGGTCATTGATTGATGAGAAGCTCAGTATGACCCAGCAGTGAGCACTCAGCCCAGAAACCAACCATATCCTGGGCTGCATCAAAAGGAGCGTGACCAGCAGGTCGAAGGAGGTGATCCTGCCCCTCTACTCCGCTCTTGTGAGAGCCCACTTAGAGCACTGCATCCAGCACTGGGGACACAACCTACAAAAGATGCTAATTCCCCTCCAGAGTGCCCTGAGGCCTTACCCAGGCTTTGCAGGGGCCTGTGCAGAAGCCAGATTACCATCCTCAGCACCCCAGCACCATAGCTGCAGTTGGGAAGGGGGCTCTGCAGAGCCCCAGGTCCTGTCTCAGATTTGCTCACATTTTTGTTTTCTTCCATTGCATGTGCAGGTACTGTAAAGAAGGCAAAGTGGCACTAGCTCAACCCCTTGTTATGGCCAGCCATAAAGGTGGCTCTTGGCTGGGGGTACGAGCAGGACCCTGTGCTCTAAGTCTTGATTCCTTATAAGCAAACTGAGGACTACCGACATACTCACTTTTACAATGACATTGCCTGCTGCTAGGAAGTATGGATTGAAGATTTTTGTTTGCCTTTGTTTCCGCACACAGCCTTTGCTTTTTCTGTATTAACTGACTTCATCTCAACCCACAAGTCCTTGTATTTTTTCATCTTACTTTTACATTCCCTGTCATGTTGAGAAAGGGGATTGATAGAGCACCTGAGTGGGCACCTGGCAGCCAGCCATGGTCAATTCACCACACAGTGATAGGACAAGAGGGAATGGCTTTAAACTGAAAGAGCAGAGATTAAGATTAGATGTTAGGAAGAAACTCTTTACTGTGATGGTGCTGAGGCGCTGGCACAGGGTGCCCAGAGAAGCTGTGGCTGCCCCATCCCTGGCAGTGCTCAAGGCCAGGCTGGATGGGGCTTGGAGTACCCTGGTCTAGTGAAAGCTGTCCCTGCCTGTGGCAGGGGGTTGGAACTGGATGAGCTTTAAGGTCCCTTCCAACCCAAACCAGCCTGTGATTCTGTGATGGAGAAAACTGCATTAATGTCACTAGTTAAAGCACTATCGTGTTCGCTCACCTCAAAGCCAGCAGCATTCAAAGACTCAAAAGCAAGACACACTATGAGATTGTATTTGTACACAGAAACCATCTCAGAAGCATCACAACCAGCATCAGAGGGTTGTTCCCAAAGCATCTGTAACATGAGCAAGTGTTAAACCAACAAAATCAAACCTCAGTAACTGTCAATGGATTCTCACTTGCAATCTGCAATACTCTAATTTCCTATTTAACTCAGCATGGAGCACTGGTTTGTGTACAAATACCAATAACCATGCAATCATAGATCATTTGGGCTCATAAGAGCTGAAACATGAAGAAATCTATTGGCAGATGTAGAATTATGCAGAACACAGAAGTAACGATGAGGCATTCAAAATGCAAGACAGAAACACAAACCCCCTTGTAAGATATGATCAGAAACAGAAAACTGGCGCTGGAAGTGGCATGCCAAAGAAGCAAGGAGCAGGCCAAAAAAGGAGGAATTGAAGTAGCTGAGATGAGAGATAGCCAGGCACAAGTGGAACAAAGGAGTATTTCATAGCTCCAGTGCAGTAAGCACTGGTTATCTGGGACAGTAACTATGTCACACGTTCAGAACAACGTTCATGTTGTTTGCTTTGCAGTAGTTTAACCCAACATTTTTGCTTTATTGTTATGTTTGAGAAAATACTGCCTGTTGGTAAGAGCTGCCGCTCGCCTTCCACTCCAGAGCCAGTTGTCTTCCCAGCCTGAGACGCCACCTCAAGTCAAACACTGCACGCACACCAAAGAGACTCCAGACCTCTGTGTACTTTGGACACCTCGGTCACAAACTGACAGCATTTGGCAAGTATTTAATTTGCTGCTGTAATAGCTTCAACGCTATTTCCACCTCCTAAACAGTGAAGCAAACTCGTGGTGAGCTCCCGTTAAGTATCTATACAGACCTGGCTCCACAAAAGCTGTGTTCTGGTGTCCTAACAACTGAACCTACTTGAGAGCTGTGGTAAAACAAATTAGAGCCATCTTATGTGGCCACTTACAACCTTCAGATTAAGAAAAGGAGAAGTCCCTGCTCCGTTTTTTTGCTGACACATCCGACACTAAGCTTTTGCTGTGTCTTTGCTGCAAGACTGTCTACTGTTGACTCCAACATCATCATTAATTTACAGCACATTATGGACAGTCTCTGCTGAAAACTTACAACACAAGTTAAGTCTTAAAAGCATCCCCAGCCCCTCAGGCGGGCTTCACTGCCATACAAATACAGCGCTCCACGCACACACACAAGAATTTCCACCTAGCAAAGCGCAAGCATGACTAAACCAAATATTCTGTAATATGCTCTGAGTGTGTTAATGCTTACCCAAGTGTACTGCAAAGTCATCACCTTTCGTAACAGGCTGACCAGGATGTGGTTTAATTGCATTAAGTCACCAAACTATCAAAGATAATTGGACATGGCTGAAGGCGATATTCCACTTTTCCAAGAGGTTTCACAGTCAACTTCTCAGAGGGCTGCACCATAGCGAGAGTTAGGAACTGGGTCCCCAACCAGTATCTTAAAGCTCTAAAATTCACCTAAAAGTAGTAGATACAGAGCATGTTCACATATGGTGAATTACCACTCAATTGTGAGCTACGCAGAGTTTCAGCACTCTTTAGTACTTCAGAAAGAAAGCATCAAGAAAAGTCACGGTAAATGATGTCTGAGAGATTCCTGGGTTTAAACGATATCCCTTAAAAAAAACACATTTACAAAAAGCTATGAAGAACTGAAGTCTCAGTTTATGAGAAGATGAGGGAAGACACATCTTGTTTGCCTCAAATGTCAATTATTTCAAGCACAAGAAACTACAGGATAATCTCTGACTTTTTTGTAGGAGCCCGAAGCATCACTGCCTTGGAAAGTCAAGCGAAGTGGTGTCACTGTCAACTGAAAGCATTACATAAGGAGCTGTATGGTACAGAAATGACACTGCCAGTTTTCACAGTGAAGATCTTCTTCCTCTCAGGGTTTTATAAAGGATATGATCTGATTAAACCCTCTTCAGTACATATGAACAACCCTGACAGTTTCCTCTTCCCTTGTCTCAGCACACTGACGACACGACTGTAGCTGGTTTTAGACCTTCAAAAACCAATTAACTTTGAAGAAAGAAAATCTCCTTCCAGTTCCAAGTGATTTACCACTTTGAGGTTTTTTTTCCTGAACAAGATGGAATTGACAATTTCCCAGCACAAATATATTTCATATTTCTAGCTATCCACCTCTGAGCAGGAAATCCCTGTAATGTCAATTCATCAAGACTAAAAACATCATTAAGAAACTGGCTGTTTTCATGGCTTTAAATGCAACAACATTGGATGTGATACCAAGAACCTTTCAAACTGGGCATCATGAAGGAAGCCTTCCCCTCCACCAGCACTGCAGGCCTCAAAGTCACAGGCATGTCGAGCACAACATGGTGAGGTTTATGGTGGAAAGCTACCTCTGAAAGCTGAACTGGAGGCTCAGTTTTATACTGGATTCCTTATTAATTTGAATAGAAACAGTGAACAAAGAAAATGAGACATTAAGAAGAGTCTGGATGAAGAGATTTATATATATGTTCTTACAAGACATACAACAAGAATTCTTAAAAAATGTAGTATGAACTTTATTGCATGTATCACTCCATCATCATTTGGAGAGATGAGAATAAATACAACAAAACCATTAAGTTACCAAAGGTGGGAGATGTGTATCTGAACAGAATTGTCTGCCAAAGTGACATAAGTCATCTTGGAGGCTACCGAACCAATTGATTTCAAATTCAGTGGCTGATGCAGTTACCAGTGATGACAGCAATGAAGGGCCTATGCATTTCACCTCGCCCTGAAACTCCTCTTTTTCTGGTGTAAGATCCCGTCCCATAACCTGCAAACAGAGTAAGAAAGAAGATGGGAAACAAGAAAATAAATGGAGGGAAAACAGCAAATATTACCTGAATAATAAATCTTCACAAACATGCCCTTGACACATGAACCACACACCATCCAGAAGTTTCCAAGCCACAATCAAGCCGTCTATCTGTCTGTTGCATTCTGCATTACACAGGGAGAGCAGAGAACCCAAGCTCCAGACCTGCACAACCCTCCCAGCCTCTGGCTACGCTCCTACAGCGGGATTTTTACTCTCTGAGTAGGAGTGGGAATCTCAACACCAACTGTGCGCTCACCTTCCAACAGCACCCACACCCTGATCTACTCCTGGGGGTGTCGGGCCAAGTGAAGCAAGAGAAGTTTCTTTCCTCAACCTTTCCAAAACCTGATAGTCTGCCTGCTGCTGCCCTCTCATGGATGAAAGCCCACAAGACTGCCTACCGACCCGGCAGTAGCTTGGCTTCCACTCACTCAACGCTGTAGTACTCACAGCAAAGTTAGAACCTCCACGGCCTCTTCTTGTTCCTTTAGATGAAAGTCAGAAACTCTATAAATGGCACTAAAAATTTTTAATCCCTATGAATAAAGTCACTCAATGTTAACTCTCCTCCTCTGTATTTCTTTCAAACTAGAACACAGTACAGCAAGCAGAACACAGAAAACATGTAAAAGGATGTCTCTGGCTTTTTCTGGAAATGTTTAATGCTGGTGTGACCAACAAAGTAATCTCCACTTCCATTTCATACTTGTCATTCACTTTGTGGCATCTAAAATTCACAAGATAAAATCTGCATCCCAGGTAACACACAGTGATGATGTATCTCTAATAAAAAGTCCAATGAGAAACTTAAAACCCTGAACATTCCCAAAAGGAAGATCTCAGCGGAACAGGGACACACCTGCATGACACAAGCCAGTTCCAGATAACACACTACCAGGGCAACCCACCAGCTAACTGAATTTGCTTCCTGGCTTCATTCATTAGCTCAGGAGAGTGTCATAGGATCTTGTGCCTAAACTACTGGCTCAAGTACCTCAACCAGCCTAAGGATAGCTGAGAACTCACACACAAGGAAACAGCCCCTTACCTTGATCATCAACAGCAAGGAATTTTCACTGAAACCAAGTTGTGCCACTCTGCCATCAATCTCTTTTTGACCTTTAATGTTCCTCTCTAGTGCAAAGGATGACTGTTGTGACTGGGCAAGCTGGAGTAAAAGCCTGAAATGCAAAAGGCAGTTAAAAAAAAGCACAACTGGCAGAAAAGTCAGTGAACCTAAACCCAACCAAAATATCACACTTTAAAGCAGCTCTTCTGGAATTTTGCTGACTGCAAAAACTGCAAAGAAATTCATACTTCCCTATCAATGACCATGGGTATGGAATATCCCTGCTATGACACAAGTAATAAGAAGCAACATGCTGAGTATCTCTGGTTGCTCTGCACAAACATTTTTCTCCCCATGTATTCACCACACATTTCAAAAGTGAAGCTCGGATCTGCTTGCATCAACTGCAGCACACCAGGAGCCCCACATCCTTATTCAGGCCTAATAAAGCCAGCAGTGTGTTTTTGCCTAGGGCAGTGATGGTCTTTGCAGCCTGGAAAGCTGCAAATGGGGGGGGGGTTAGACAAATATCAAACACACAGGCCAACCCTGAAGGATCTTCTAAAACCTTTAACCACAGTTTTATATTCAGGGCAGTGCCCCAGAAGTCACCACCATGGTTGGTGAAGGTTTGACACTGTGCTCACAACGTGGCTTCTTGTCACAGGGGGACCCCATCACCAACTGAGAGAGCTGTGGCAGCTTCCAGAGTTCTCACACTAGGACTGTAAAACCAAAGGACCACTGGGACTGCACAGTACCGTTACTGAAACTATATTTAATTCAAGCTTTATGCATAAAGGACAACAACAAATTTTCTTATCACATTCGATGAAGTTAAATGAAGCAGGTGTTACGATCAAGGTGTGTGTTTTTAAAAAGACAAGATTTAAGACCTTAGATGAAAGTTTTCATCTGTGCATTATAAACATCAAAATGTGTTGGTCTGAGCCAACAAATCATTTGTAAATCCAGTACAGTTTGGACTGTGAAATTCGAAGTAAAAATGAAAGTATTTTATTTTGTGAAGGGGTTTTGTTTCAAAATTTGCATCACTATAAGGTACAAAAGGATGAAATCTCAATGAAAACTGAAGAAAACCACTTCTCCCTTTTTCGGCTGGCTAAACTAGAAGAGTCAATTATTCCTGATGCTTTAACACAGAACCTTCTTGCCTACAAAATGCAATCCTAGCATCCCTTCTCCAGCTGCAATTTACCCTGCACACGCATTTAAACAATGTCCACATCTCAAAATCCAACAGAGCTGAAAATATTAGACAGCCTACTGAATGCATAAGCCCTGGGTAGGGGAGGAGCTTTCCCTGGACAAGTGTATCTGCAAATATGAGCCATAACAACCCTTTGTGAAACTGTAGTCAAGCAAGGAAAAGCCACCGTTTATGACTGTCTCAATGCTGAACCATTCACACTAAAACAAGCAACACACGATTTTAATACGAATGTAGCTTTAATGTTCAATATCAGTACTAAATCTATTAACTCCTCCCAAGTAGCAATTAAAGTCACTCTTAGTCTGAGTACAGTTAAAAGCTATTGTCTCTCTTTTTACGTTCCTTAAACCTTGCCCTATCAGGGCAGTTATAAAGTGTTCTCTGTAAGCATTTGTGGAAGTTCACAAAATAGCTTTAAATACGTTTGGTGACTAATACATTACTGAGAGGCAAGAGGGGAAAAGAAAATCCAAAACTAATTTAACAAAGCCAGTTCCTAATTATCTCTTTGAAAGATTCTGTTTTAGGGATTTCTGCTGTGTGCCAGAGATTTAGGAAGAGAGGGAAGAAAAAGAAAGAGCATTTTAATGCAGCCCTGTCAATCAGCTGTCACATAGTTCATTTCTCAACCTCATCCATTATGCAGATTGGGGTATTATAATAAAATACGGTTTTACTCAACCATGAGGCTTCAAGCAAGTAAGGCAGGTGGCACTTGCATGAAGAGGACTGGCCAGCCACCCCTCTGGGTCTCTTCTGCTGCTGTATCTTTAACACCAACCCGGGAAACAGGCACGCTCTAACAGGAGCAGCTGTTGAAGAACAGGCCTTTTTGTATAGAATTGCCTGAAAAGATTCATAGAGGAAGTTCATCAAAACCCACTTTACTTCTCAACAGTGCATGACACTGGTTTACCCTTTCCACTTAAGACTGCAGCTGTTCACAGCTACCATGCTAGTTGATTCTGCTGAAGCAATAGCAGAGTGTTTCCAAGTCAGCATCACCAATGCTGGAACAAACATTTAACCTGAAAATGTAAACTGAAAATACTACAGTTGTGAAAAATATGTTTTAAATTGTTCCCAACTGGGAGAAGGTAACATTATTCCAAGAATGCGTTTAGTTACCTTGCTCTAATAAACGAGGCACATGCCTTTATCGCAACTTTCTCTGGCATGTTCTGTCCCCAGGACTCGGAGGCTGCACATTTCCCTTGGTTCATCCTTTCCAGCTCTTCCAAAGGGTTGGGGAATTCAGCAGCTCGGCTGCCATTACAAGTCACTGCATTCTCCCTCTTTGTTTCTGTAGCCAGGCTGCACCAAGGACCTTCTTTCTGGCCATCTGATCTGCAAGGCTGCAAATTAATCTCTGTTCCAGCTGATGTTTTGAAACTACTATCCCTTACACCAACATCTTCAGACTGATTTAGATTTGTTCCTGGAACGACTAACTGTAAAAGGCTCATATAAGCTTCAGCAAGTAACTTCCAGTATTGAGGGTTGAAAGGATGTAAGCAGATGAGTTGCTGCAGACACGTGATCTTTTTGTCTACGTTCTCCAGGCCCTGGTAAATGGCAAGCTGCAGGTTGAGAACTGCCGTCAAGTGATCTGTGTTAGTAGCGCCTTTTTGCTAGAAACAAAAGCCAATAGATTAAAACCAGCAGAACAGAATCATCCTTCAGAGCCTAAGGAAATGTCTCCCTCAAGAATGACACACAAATACCACTAAAGGTAATTTTTAAATTGTACAAAATTGTGCTCTTAATTTCAATGATACATGATAGAGATCATGCACAATCAAACTGACAGCATCCCCTCTGACTGTCTTGTGCCCATCTGAAGGCCCAATGCTGTCACTTGTGTATTTGCCTTCAGAGTTTTATACAGCTGCCCTTCTTTGTAGTATAAACACCTTTTATATAAAATAAACAGCAGCAGCAAATTCTAGCAGACTTCAGAGCCTCTGGACGTTTTTGTTTTTGGTTAGATACTCCTCTTCGTGGAGGCTTGGCAGCGAGTACATGGAAATAAAAGGGAGTTTTGAACCGTCACTTTTATAGTGGAAAGATTTAAGCACCCATTTATCCCCTTTCTTATAATTCCTGTTACATTACATTAATTCTGCCTGGCAGAGCATGATGTTTAGTCCCTTCCAGGACTACCAGCCTCCCTGCACAGGGAGCTCATTGTGGTACAGGGTGTTCTGATTTCTAAAGAGTGATTATATCTGCAGTGACAGTTACCCTGTGTTTACCACATACTCTGAGCACTGAACATCACGAAGGATTATGCACATGAAGATTATTTTCCCAGAAAATGGTCCATATGAAAGAACTACCAGCAATATTTTCATGTTCAAAGCCTAAGAGACAGTTTGCATTATTTACCATTTCTTCTGCAATATCCAGAGCCTCCTTGTGCCTTCCTAAGTGAGACAAACAGCGAGCCTGGCCTTCCTGGACGTCCCGTCTCATGGCAGTGTTACTGGGAGGTAAGAGCAGTAAGCACTTGGAATATTCACACAGGGCTTTCTAGGAGGGTCAACAGAAAGAAAAGCCAAACCAACAAGTGAGGGATTTTCATTTAAAAGCAAGTCTGACAGTACGTTTTGGTTATGAATCCACTGTGAAAGGAAATTCAGGAGCTAAAGTCCACATTTTCATTTCCCTGGTCTCAGCTACCATCTATGCCAGCAACACACAAGGGCCCTGGTACTACACAGCCAAGTCTAGACAGGGATAAGCAACCTCAATCCTCACTTGTGTTGGATTCACCACACATTTGCCCATCTTTCCCCATCAGGTCTGATACAGAACAGATCATCTACCAACCCAGCCAATATGTGACACACGGCATCCTTCCCCTAGCTATCCACTTAATGATCAGAGCACTCAGCTGAAGTTCGGGGGACCTCTCAAGGGGAGGGTTTGAACCTGCAAGTACTCACATCACATAAGTAATCAGCAAGTCAGCGATCACCACGAGGAAGGTGAAACTCCATTGTTCGTACAGGGTGGTTCTAATTTGCATGCAATAATTAAATATTAATTGGGCTAACGAAGAAGACAAGAATGAACTTCTGTAGCTTAATGCTCAGGGCACTCACCAGGACTCCAATTAACATTTAAATACATTAAATTAAGTATTCAGTGAAGCCAAGACTGGAGTCTCTGTTCCTCCTGCATCATGTAAGTGCTCAGACCACAAGACTAAAGAGCAGTGCTCATTCTCCCATCTCTCAAAATGAATATTTAATTGTTCCTCGCAAACCTGATTGGTTCTAACAGCAAAAGCTTCCAAGCAACATACCCCAAATACTTCCTAGCAAAATGGATGGAATACTTTTCTTCCCTGGTGTTAAGCTCATTCCTTCCCACATAAAAGAGGGACAACCCCCCCTGTGCAGTGAGTGCAGCAGCCACTGGTGAAAGCAGATCAGAGGAGGGCTGTAGGACACCCACGTTCACCTTCCTATGTGACAACGGGATATAACCTGGCAAGGATCAGGCATTATGAATCCCAAGGAGTCACCATCCCCAGAGGTATTTAAACATGATGTAGATGTAGTCCTTAAGTACATAGTTTAGTGGTGACAGTGTTAGGTTTATGGTTAGACTTTATGACCTTAAAGGTTGTTTCCAACCTAAATGATCCCATGACTCTATGATTCTACAGTCATCTATATTCTAAAACTGGACACAGCTTCGATCAATGCTGTCCTTGGCATTTCCTATCGACTGGCCTTGGCTGATGTAAAAAAGCATTCACAGCGAGTGAGATTACTACCCCCACTGACTTATCCCCAGCCCTCTTGCCAAGGTGGGTGCTCTCAAATCCATAACTTTATGTGCAGACTAGTTCTGGTTCTGTCACAGTGATCCAGGTTAGCAACACGACCAAAGACTGCATCTTTTACATGGATCACTGTGACGGAAAAGGATTAGGAAGCAAGAGTCTGTTCCACTACCAGCTCTGCGGGGGTGTCATTGTCCCCTAAGAGGGCACCACTGCACACAGCAAGGAGCAATCTGCTCTTCCCAAGGGCAGCAACCATGCCCGACCACAGCCTGAGGCATCTTCCTTCTCAGCACACTTTCATGAATCCCTCCAGGCCCTCTCTGCTGAGCCTGAAAAGCATCTGCTGGGTATAGACAAGGCAGCAGTAGTGCTGGAATAACACTAAAACGCAGAAGTTGGTGCCAACTGAGCTACACAAACATCCACAAATCCAGTGGGAAAGGTGAAAGGAGCGGAGCAAGAAGTCGGCCTGAGTCCTTTGAAATGCCTGTAATGCAAGCCACAGCCTGGAACTAGAAGCTCTTACAGTTGAAACAAGGGCAGAAGCAGCTGGTTTCAACAGGAACTGTAGTCAGGACGGCGTGGATGACCTGGAGTGCAGCGCAGGAAGCAGGCAGTGAGGACAGGATCTAGCAGGGAGGCGCAGAAATGGTAAACATAAACGCACCCCCAAGGCACAACCAGCCATCCAGAGCACGGGAGGCAGCAGAGAGGTGGGACAATTAATGTCGGAGCGCATAAACCAGTGTCGGGAGCCTGACAATTACGTTCTGCTTTCCCCTCATGGGGTGGGCAGAGAAAGGCAGCCAGTGACCTGGCGGCCTCCGTGGGACACGGCGTTATTCCCAGGAGCAGAGACCACATGTGTAACCAACTGGCTGACCATAATCTCCATGGCCACAGACACCGGCCCTGCTCACCTCTGAACCGCTCCGATGTGCAAGCCTGATGTGGCTCGGCTCTGGGGGCCACATCTGTGGCCGGTTTACGCTGACTCCTGGGCATGGCTGGCAGGCGGGCTCCACACCACACACACACTGACCCAGCTCACCAGTGACTGCCGCATCCGCTCAGCTTCCGAACACCGCAGCCCCAGCCCTGAAGTACCTCAAAGTCCCGCCGCCGGTAGGCCCAGTCCGCCCGGAACTTGATGCCCGTCAGCGCATCGGCGTCTTCCCCGTCCGCGCCCGCCTCCCGCTGGAACCACTGCGGGCACAGCACAACCGTGAGCGGGGCCCCGGCCGTGCCCAGCCCGCTCCCTCACGCTGCCCCCGAGCCCCCAGCTCCTCACGCGGGGCTCGCAGTGCTTCGCGCCGTAGGGCGCCCGGGTCCCGCCGCCCGGGCCCCGCTCGCGGCTCGGGGTGAAGAGGGAGTCCTCGAACTGCCAGCCCAGCACCGGCTCCATGCCGCCGGCCGGGGAGTCCGCCGAGGGTGGCGCCGAGCCGCCACAGGAGCAACGAGTCGGGGCTAGAGCGGCCGCAGCGGCCATCTTAGGCAGAGCGCGGGGCCCGCCGGGAGCTGTAGTCCCGCCCGTCGCCATGAGGCCGTGGGCTCTTGCTCGCCCCACAGGCTGGGAGAGGAGGAAGCGTCCTTGGGTATGACTGGAGCCAGGGGTCAGCCCCGCGCAGCTTGTGGCTCCCCTTCTGGCCTTCACCCCCATTGGATTTAGGAACTGGGTGCGCAGTGGGGCTATAGCACCTCCGTGGACCTGGTGTGTTCAGTCCCAAGTTGCTGTGATGGAAGATCTCGTAACAAACAGCTGAACCGAAGTGTCCCATGCTTTGATAAATTAATTGCGTAATTGTAGAGTTATTCTGTGGTATCTTAGCCTGGTGGCACTGTGGGTGGGAATGCGTTTTGGTAATGCTTCCATTTGATTTCAGTTCTGCCTCAGAGCAGAAGAGGAAGCTTGTGAAATCCCGGCCCTCCCCAAAGCACTGTGATATGGTAAATGGGGACATGATGAAGTGAAGGCTGATCACAGGGCTTCTTCAAGACGTGAGGATTCTCTGGCACATTGCACATCACATGCAATGAGCTCATTAGCAGCACCCAGATGAAGCCAGCCCAGATCTATGTCCTGTGGTGCACAGACTGCTGTGTTCTTCTACCTGCACTGCTGTTGCCTCTCTCCACCTTGCCAGTCTGTCCATCCAATAAGGTTCTTTTTGTCCCATCTAGTCACTATGGAGATTTGGAGAAGCTAAGCTGAAAGGTCATCCTTGTACTTCCTTAACCTGTGCAATGAACTTATGAACCTGCCTATAAGAGAACAGCTTTTGAGGCCAAAGCACTGCTTGTTTGGGTAAGGTTTCTTTCTAGTAGACATGTAAAATACAGGTTCTAGGTTTGGGGGTTTTATTATTCTAAGTGGCTAATGTTTAGAATGTCCTTCCACACCAGCACAGCTGTGACTGGATGCAGCATCAGCCGGCCTAAATCCCTGGGTCGAAACTCAATTTTGGCAGGTAGATTTGATCAGAAAAATGAAAGGAAATTGAGGTTTGTTTTGCTTTTAAACTTGCTGATGGGCAAACAAGCCCGCCTGAACACAGGAAAGCACTTAACAAGTGAATCTGCAGAGAATGGAGAGTGTGCTTGACACGCTTCAGTCCTTCTAAGTGTCAGGGTAGGTGAGAACAGAGCTGCTTGTATGTGCACACCAAACCTGTGTGGCTTCCTGCTGCCAACAGACCAGTGATGAGCTGTTGCAGGACAGGCAGAGCACACAGGGCTCAGCCTGCAGAGGTTTGGAAGAGCGTCACAGTTACAGCATCTGCACTTCTGCTCACATACACTGAACACACAGGTTCCTTTCCCCCTCCTCCAGGACTGCTGCTCATGCTGCAGGCACCACTCTAATGAGCAAAACAGAAAAATCCAGCACGATGATAAAGAACAAACCAAAAAGAAGAAAAAATTAACATGAGTAATCAAAGCAAAATGTGGCCCCAGCTCAGAGTAAAACACAAAGAGCAAGGCACACCCAGGGGCAAATCCCAGAGCAGCCGCTTGGCTGCCAGCTTGGATTGCAGAGCCCTTCACGGCTGAGGGTTTCAGCCATGGTTGCCTCAGAGGATCCCGAGTGGTCTGCAAAGGCTCTGTGTTGCAATGCAGAGAATGCCTTTGGTAAACCACTGATAGGAGAGCAGTGATTGTGGAGCACCACACAGGGGGCCTAGCAGCTGACTGCATGGTTTCAGTCCTAAATCACAGGCGTTAATGTTGCCTCTCTTCTTCCTTCCTCTTTGCCTGGCTCTCCCCTTCCCCTGCCTCTCCTCAAACATTTACAAGGCTCCTCATGTATTAGTTACAGAAATAAAAAAATGCAACTTAGGAAATTCCTGTGCCTTGTCAGCACTGGAGATTTGCTCAGTTTCTCCCCTAAGACACGAGTCATCAGTGTAGCTGCCAGAATACAGATTCCCACTGTACTTAAGCAAAGCCGTTTGCCTGAGTTTGCACAGCATGATTTGCCATGGTGCCGTTAGCCTTGGCTTCATGCAGGAGAAAACATCTCTGGAAGAGGCAGCTTTGAGGGGGCTCGGAATGCACAAGCCCTACCTACGAGAGCCTGCGCTGCTGCAGCTGCTCTGTGTAGGCAGCTTTGGGGATAAAAAGCAGCCGTGATGAATCTCTTCCTAAAGGCAGCCAAGGTCTTACTCCACCAGCAGCGTAAACCACGGGCTTGGCACATGAACATCAGACCAATAAAGCAAATGGGCTCCAGCACATTGTGGTCACCAAGCAGGTTCCTGCACATCAGCAAACCTATTGCAGCTGTTCACACAGTGCTGAGGTGCTGTGACCCAGCTTCAACCTCAGTGAGCAGGAACAGGCTGCATCTTGTAGTCAGGGTGAGCCCAGGGAAAGCCTGGGCAGTGAAGATAACTCTAGCGATAGGCAGGAATCTGTCACACTGCCCTATTGCCTAGGCCTTTTGGCCAGGGAAAGAAAATGCAGCATGGCAGACACAGCTTGTCTAGATCCCATCATCCCCTCCTCTCCCGGCTTCCCACTCCACTCTGAGGCAAAATTAATTCAGAAGAATTCTCCCCTGGTGCTTCTTTAGTTACTGATGTTATTATTCATACTGTGATAGCCTCCATGGGTCCTCGCCACAGCCAGAACACTCTTGTGCCAGGAGAACGCACACCACAAAGGTTTTAGAGACCATCAAGCACACACAGCAGAAACAAGAAACCTCAGTCTGCACTAGGGCCCTATCGTGGTAGGCACTACCCACACGCATCGGCTAAGGAATAATGCAGCTCTCACATGGTTTATAGCTTCATTAAAATGTGCTGGAAAGGAGCTGCCTTTGGAAGACAGCAAAAGAGAGACTAGCTCCCTGCTCAAAGCAAGAGTTGCCTGCAGGGAAGGGGCAGTAGGGCCCACAGGCAGCATTCCTCAAAGGATGGGTGGCTCCTGAATCATTAAGCAGATTCTTGCAGACAGTGTGAAATATTCGTACCTTGAGGGAAGATTAGTTTTTGACAGTCATAACACAGGCTCTTCTCTAAACATGTCCACAGAAAGAGAAGAGCAGCAGCTCTTTATTTGCTGACATTGTCGTGCTGTGTCCTTGTCTCTTGCCTTTTATTTAGATTGCAAGTTCTTTACAGCAGAGACCATCTTTCATCCTCTTTGCATGGTGTCACGCATAAGGGGATATTGCCCATGACTAATGCGGGAGGGTAGTACAAATAACATTTCATGGCTAGTGGCATAGAGAGGTTATCACTGCTACTAACTGCAAACAAAACTGCAGTTCAAGCCCTCAGGAGCTCACATGAGCTCCTGCGTATATTACTATGATGGTTTGAGGTACAACTGCAGAGCTCAAGAGCAATCCTTAAGCAGTTAAGTGCTCACACTGGGAGCAACAAGACTGACCCCCCCTGAGCCAAAGCTCCCAGAAGCTACTGACCCACATTTCAGAAGAATACTTGTCTCAAGCTCAGTACATCTTTAAAGAAGCACTGGTGGGATCAGATGAACTTCCATCCATCTCAAGCTAGCTGAGAAACCAGTTTAGCCAAATGCGACTGAGAAGAAGCTACATCCAGATCTGCCCTTGAGGAAAGCAGAACCAGGTCTGAGCTAAGGGAAAATGCAGGAATTAAAATGACTCCTTACCCCTGAAGAGGAAAAGTGCTCCAGCATCCTTACACACTGTGGAAGAGACTACATCGAAACCAGGGCAGTATTAACAGACAGCACAGAGGCCAGTGGCTGAGCAGAAAGGCACCAGGCAAGACCCAACAAAAATGAGTGAGGATGGGCCATGCATCGTGGCAGTCAAAGAGTAAGAACTGTCTGTTGTTACCAGAAGCCAGAAGCTTTTTAGGGGTCCTTAGGACAATCAGGAGAACACACATCCCCCAAAAGGTGGTTCATTGCCTGCTCAGCCTTTCAAACCCCTGGCAAGCAATATTAATTGGGCCATAATCCTTCCCTCCCTAGGCCTCACAAAACCCAATAAAGTCATTATTGCCAAAAGGGTGCACTAGGCACAGATGTGTTCAGCTATTAATGGGGTTTGCAACTATTTTCTGTCTGATAAGATAAATGATGAACACAATGAGCACGCCCTTGGGTTTGACCAGAATGCTGCTAAGAGGAAAAAAGCTTTGTGTAAAGGCAGGAGGAAGATCAGGTACCAGGGAGAACCCTAAAGCAGTGATCCTCCCCTGCAACCCTGCATAATTCCAGCCCTGACATGGATCATGGACCTGAACTCCTTCACTCAGCCATGTAGTACAAGCACCGGGGCTGTATCTTGATGATGGTTGCTACAAGCTGGATGTGGAAATCATGGCAAAGGGCTGTATACCCCATGTACTGCTCTAACTGGGAAAACACTCCAACAGACTCGCTGTGGGGTGCAGTGAAGTTCATATGCTTCCCTCAGTGCCCCTGTTCTCAGTTTTATCTGTTCTCCTGAAAACTCATTAACTTCCCCTGGCCACAGTCATGCTTGTTGCTTAATTGTTACCCGTGATGAAACCAAGCCATGAAGACCACAGCAGATTTATTATCTCTCTTGGTTAAAACTTCACTACTGCAGTTTTCAGGACTAACACAGGTGCTAACTCCTCTAGGACACCAGCCCTGGCTGCGGTAGACCTCTATGGTAATAACATCTGTTAAACTGAGCTGACCTCCTATAACACCGCTCTCTTGCAGGAACACAAAGAAACAAAACTAAAGAATCAGAAAAAAATATGCTATGTTGAAGGAGTTGACCTTGGGACTGCCCCTCACAACTCATGGGCTTTTCCAGTCCCGCTCTCCTTTTCCATATGGAGAAGCTGCCTCCACAAGGGAACCAACCAAACTGTTTGTTGATTCTCCAGGGCCTCGTTTCCCATGCAGCTCTTGCACGGCTGGAAAGGACCAGTGGAAACTGCTAATAAATTTAGCTTCTAGGGCTTCGTATTTGCCTTGTACAAGCATCAGTGCCCGCAGAAAGCACGAGGGAAAGCGCCTCTCAATGAACAAATGCAAACAAACACAGAAATCAAGAGTGGACTTTGCCCACAATTGCTCCTGTCCCCAAATCATTGCAAGTGAAATGGATTTAGAGCAAAGAACACTGTAAAACGTACGTCAGTGATGCAGTTTTTAACTCTGTGGTGGCACTAAGGAAAACTATGAGGGACCTCCATCACACATCGTGGGTGCTGGGGGTGATGCTTCTACAGAAGCCCTTGCAGCAGGACTTCACCTGAGGCTCTGGCTAGCTGCTGGAAAGGACTGAGAGCAGCCACAATTGCACTATTATTTGTACTGTCTCCTTCGGTTCAGAACATGTCATTATGAGAGGCTGTTCTGCAGGCTCTCTTCCATGGGAGTCCCTTAAGACAGGCTGCACTGCAATTACGTTTTTTCCTATTTGGCTTTCATTTAGGAAAACTGAAAATCACTGAGAACTGCTGCCAGCACTGACCTTTATTTTCACCCAAATTCACAAATCAACTAGGTGTGACACACGCTTTCATTCCCCTTTTCCCTCTTGTCTTTCTTCTACCAAATAAATAAGTTAATGAACATCAGCTCAGCGCTGAGCCTGTAAAGAAACACACATGGGAGATGAATTAGCCACAATGCTCATAGTTCAACATGATAGTGGTAGAAACATATAAATATATTCAAAGGTTTTCTTTTACAGCATTTGAAGTGCAACAAGTCATTGAACAACCAAAAATGTCAGAAACCACCATCGACAGGCTAAAGACCACCACCACCAGTATTCCAAAGCAATGACAAGTCTACAGGGAGCAACGGAACGTCATTCGAGGAGAGGTTTTGGTGTAAAAGGAAAAATAAGGCAGTGCACAAAGTGACTTGGTATTTTAAATTCTTAAATATAGTAGTTGACAATATTGTAATGAAAACAAATGGAAGAGGGAAGGGGCTGGGAAGAGGAGGCTGGGAGAGGGGAAACAACCCACAAGGCCAGCTGGTCCCTTGTGAAAATATCGACTGAATTGCAGCATTTTGGAATCACTGCTAACACTGTAAACAAAAAAGGTAACTCCTTAAAAAAGGTGACTGTGTGCATAATCCAGGGCTTTCCATAACTCCCTCATTAGCTGACGGATTCTTGAATAAGCATTCCTTCTCTCCCTCCCCCTTTTTTCAGTGAACCAAGTAAAACTATTTGGCCAGCCACCAAGCTGTACAGAGGACTGGCGCTCATCCCCAGGCCTGTGCGTAGGTCACTACTTCAGCCAGGGATGTGATTTTTGGGACTGAAGTATGCTACAGCACAGGAGTGATTTTATCGCAATAAACACCTTGTTTTCAGGTGGGGATAGGTCTGGAGGCACAATGCCTGAGGAGAAGACTGTGTTGCAGCACAACAGTTGAAGCAGTCGGTGTGATGGGTCCCACTGATTCAAGACAGCAGGGAGCTTGTGTGAGCGACAGCAAGTCGGGCTTGCCAGAGGGACACAGAGCTCACCAGAAAGTGCTCATCTTGGCTGAAATGGAGAGCTGGTTCCCACTCGCCCCTACCCTTCCCACCCCGAGTACTTTAAATGCAGTAATAAAGAGCATCTGCCTTCATGGGAATAACCACGTGAGCGTCCTTGGCCTGCTGATGCGGCAGAACAGTGCAGCAACAAGCAGCTGTACTGACACGCACGTGAAGCTGACCTCACGCTGGCTGCACAGCCAAAAGCCAGTTCTCCAAATTCAACGCATCTGAGGAATCGGTGAGATTCAGTTTTGTGTAACAGGGACAAAAAAAGGCATTTGAGAAGACGTGGTTTGTGCCAGTTTCATACAGACATGTTGCTGGTTTCCACACCACCTCTTAAACCCACACGCGCTCAGTAAGGAGACATTTATTCTATTACTTCTGTTTTCAGATTTTTGGTACAAAGTTTATTTTCAGCAGTTCCCACATGATCCTTTTCTTCTCCCAGCGTCTTCCAGGATTTTCCTCTCTCTGATTTATTCTCTTTATCTGTTGAAGCAAAAGCAGTAATTGCTACAGAAAGCAATAATGGAAATACTACAAATATCTTACAGCAGCATCCATCATCTCTTTGCCTCAAAAAACTAACAAAAATAAATCCAAAGGCAAGATCCGTAGTGCCACCAAGGCTTACGGGGGTAACATCCAGAAGTATGCTGTGTTCCCATACAGGAGTTGTACAAGTCCAGCACAACTTCCCAAGTTTGTGCAGAGCCTGATAAATAAGACACAGAAAATATCAGTTACGTTATATACTGTTTCTAAGAACTTTTACTCTGTAAAATGTTTGGTCACTCAAAGCTATAAGCTTAATCACATATCAAAGAACACAGGCAGTAAAGCCCATCTTACTAGAACATATAGTATTAGGCCAAACAAAATATAAGAGGACAAAATCTAGTGGTCACTGAAGCCTCTTCAAAAAAGGTCTAAACCAGACTGTTTCCATCGTGTATCAGAATAAAAACGTACTGTATTAAAATCTGATTTTTTGTGTGTTTTTTACAAGCTGTCTTTTAATCAGTCTTCTATTTACAGTGCAGAACTTCTGCCAACTGCAGTAGTTTAACTTTGGCACAACACAAAGTTCCAATCCTTTTGAGTATTCAAGTCCTGTGTGTGTCCAAAAATGTTCTTGGTTTCACGAAAGATTAGGCCCATTCACAGTTAACCAGTTCTCTTGAACTCTTTCAAGAATTGCTTCCCCTTCACCACGCTGGGCAGCTACAAAGGAAAGACACTGTAAGCTATTGCATCATTCAAAAGAAACTCTTCATTCTCAACACTGACAGTATTGTTGCTTCCTTTAACATCACAGACACCAGACAGATCACACAGACGGCTACACTCCGGACACCTTCTAAAAGCCTTGCTGGTCGTTAGTGAATCGTCTTCCTCATACTTCAAATACGTAACAATGCATTGACTTGATTTCATTTCACATGTCAAACAGGACATTTAAATATATTGCAATATACTATAGAAAGTTGCAAAGCGCCATCATTTCTGTAAACGAGACCGACACCTGTAACTCTCCTGTGCACATGAAGAGCAGTACCCAGTGCTACGTTTTCTATACAATATAAAGCCTTCCCGGGTAGGGCGACTCATTTTAGTGCATTTCTGTACAGACTGTAAGCACACATGCAGAGACCCAACTATGCAAAACTGGGAACACTTCTGTGAGCTGGAACTGGAGGTGGGGGGAACATTTCAAAATCATAATGGAGCTCTTGTAGTTGATCATTTCGTATCACAGATGAAGAATCTCCCATCATTCCAGCAGATTCCTTAGGGAAAGTTTTGTGATAGGCATCTAGTACTGTATAAGCATAAGAAAATATTTTCATCAACTGTGACACAAGTATTATGTGTCTTAACACATTCCAAGTTATGCAGAGTCCAATGTTTATATAGTAACCTTATCTCCATAATACTTGAGAAACCCCAAATCATTTTTATGCCAAGTATTATAACCAAGGACCAGTTACTTTATCCACCACCTTAGTGCTACCTGCTCTAGAAAAAAAGAAAAAAGCAAAGGCAAATAAAGCAAACCAAAAGGCCTCACACTTCCCAACGAGCGCCAAGTTGGAAGCAGAGGTAAGTACCATTGCAAACCACACCACCAAAGTCAGTGCTGCGATCCAGCCAGGTGAAGATCCATCTCACCCAGTTTCAGATGTCTCTAGTGTCACTGCCCTTAAGCCACATGTCACACGCACTCAGTGGGGTGAGGGTGCAGACACGTGGGGTGGGCAGCCCTGCATTCGCTGGGTATGCTGACAAGGGGTGTCTTGCTCAAATGCAGACATCAGTATGTGATCAGACAAATCCTACCTTAACTCTGGAGAAGTGCTACAGGATCCTCAGTTACCACTCTACATCTTACGGTGTTGTCTAAGTGGGTTTTGCAATAACTGGAAAAGTGCAGATGCTCTTCACTACAGAAGGAGAAAAACCCCCCGAGCGCTCCAACCATTAACCCTGAAAACACTGATTATAACCCACCTGTGCTTTGGAACATCCCTTCTTTAAATGTGAGAAAGCTGCACAGAAATCTGAGCTCTGGAGTGGGTGTAAGAAGCTGCTGAGGGGATTTTTCACTTTCTGTTGCAACCTTCATTTTAAAATCTTTTCCTATGTAATTTTAACACATCAGCAAACCTCAAGTAGCTTGAGTGGTAAGCTTGTGTCAAGCTCCCTGGTAAATCTACTTATCCTAGGATATCACAAGCTTGATACAGGTGTAGCCCAGCACTGTTCAGTGCAGGGAACCAAGCCCTCTATTAGCCCTTCTCACCTTTAATTTACACACTTATCCCAAGTATTATGGCCAACTCTCAACAGTTTTACTGCTTTCTGATCATTGACACTATCTTTCCATTACTACTGAACACAGGCAAAATTATTTTCCAAGAAAAATAAATTAAAGAAAGTAGCTATATTTCATTGCACTCCACTTCTGTGCATTCAGGTTAGGGCAGTGATATTTAATATTACAGAAGCTTAAACATTATCTTCTCTCCTTGGGAGATATGAATATAGACAGATACGGGACTCCGGTGCAGGACGCAAATCAACACTATCCTATTTACAGAAGCAAATACTGACATCCAGCCTGAATACACAGTACTCCATTAAGTGCAAAGGGAAAATGCTCCCCACCTTTAAGTATAGCTTGGTTACTCAGCAGCCAGAGACAACATGTCAGAGTTAACTGCTGTGTTCTCGTTTCAGAAGGAAACGGAGGAGGAAGAGGAGAGTGAATGCATCTTTGGGCTTTTTGGCCTATGGGGGCTGTGTAAGGCCATGAATCACTTTGTCTGGGCTCCAGAAATGCTTTCTCTGCTCTGCAGAGGACAAGGGAATGCATTCGCCTGCCTCACGAGTTCCTTGGTGAGCAGGAAGAAAATGGGCTTTTGCCCAAAGTCAGCAATCAGATGCAGGCATTGCATGAGTTTCCTTCCCAATAATCAAAGTTACAGCCAGATCCCACATCGCATATAATGTCATGAAAAAGCCGGTTTTAAAATGGTCCTGGGCGAGGTTAAAAAAGGGAATGGCCTCATTTACTAGAGTGTATTAGAGATAATCCACTAAATTCTAATCATGAGGTGTTAGGTATCTTTCCTCTGCATTCAAAACAAAGCAGAGATTTCCGTGTGCTCAAAATGAGTGAGTGCAATATTTTACTTGTTCTGTCAGGAGAGCAAGAGAAAAACTTGCTTTGCTTATCAGCTTCTAGGTAAGTAAATTCTGCAGGGCAAGCAAAAGTCAGAGCCTTCAAGTTTGGCATTTTCCCTTCTTTCCTCTTCTTATAAGCCAGTTAGTTCATTCAAACCTCCAGGGAGGGATAGGTCTGACCTTCTTTCTACAACAAACACTAACCTTGGAGTCATTCAGAGGTTGATACTGGGAAGAGAGCACTATTTAAGATGGAACCGTGCTCTTTCATTGTGCTCAGAAGCAAGAGCAAAACATGCCCTGAAGCAGCACAATACACTGAAGGTGGGATGCCTCACCTCGTTTAACACTGCTTGCCTCCTTTTAACCCTCCCTCTCCATTCTGGCACAGGATCACCTTTATTCTCCCTTTAGCTGAATTCCAGAGACATCAGTTAACTAGCATCATCAGATCAGGTACTTCTGGCAGAAACAGCAGATGAAGAGGAAAGGTCTACCTTAGCTCTAAAGGAAGTGCTGCTCACAACTGAGTTCTGAAACTGCTCCTAAGGAAGACTGAGAAGCCAGCTGCCTAGAGGTGAGATCTGAACAAGATCGGAGTTTCTTTATATCAGTGTCAATGACAGTCACTGAAACCTGGCTCATAACCAGCCCAAACCCAAGAGGTGAAGCTGCACAGAAATAGAGAAGCCACAGCACAGGCTCATCGATACACAGTTCTTCACCCCACAGGGAAATCAACAAAACCCTGCATGGACACCCACCCCAGGGTAGATGGACTTTCTTGACCCTTACGTCCCCACTGTCAACACAGCTCAGTCCAAGTGACTTCCAAGCATCTTGCTTGGAAGTGTGTGTAAGCTACAAGAGGGAGCCATGCTGCAGAGGTGCACTGCCAGTGAGCACTGAGATGCTCACATTCATCACCCACTGAGACACTTGCTGATGTGCTTAAGTTGAGGAAGTTTCCTGTGTGTAACTGGGAGGATGAGAAGGTGCCTTATCCTACACCCAGGTGATTTCTGTTTCTCTTGGGTGACTACTCAGTGTGCCTTGAGTACCTAGGTAAGGAGCACAGCAGCCTAAGGTTGGCTACACCACTGCTACCAGAAGCTTTGAGTTCCCACCACGCACAACTACAAGTCCCAGATAAAATACACCAGCATGCTGAGTTTTCCAATACTTCTCCTGTCAGTCCTCATACAAGAGGCCTCCAGAAGGAATTTCACTCCCTCCCAGTATGCAGTGCAAATACACACATGCTGTAAACAAAATAAACTGGTAATCAATAGACTCTGTTTGCTCAAACAGAAATAACAGACAAAAAGTGGAAGCAAGGACAGGCGGCCTGGGAAGAGTACAGGGATGTTGTCTGGGAAGCTAGGGACCAGGTTAGGAAAGCTAAGGCCCAGTTGAATTAAACTTGGCTAGGGATGTTAAGGATAACAGGAAGGGATTCTACAGGTACATAGCAAATAAAAAACAGACTAGGGAGAACATAGCCCCCCTCAGGAAGCTCTGAGGGGGCTACACAGGATTTGGAGAAGGCTGAGGTTCTGAATGACTTCTTTGCCTTGGTCTTTACTGGCAAATGCTCTGACCACACCACCCAAGTCTTGGAAGGGACTGTGAGAATGAAGACCTTGCGCCCACTGTAGGAGAGGAACTGGTTCGAGACCATCTTAAAAATCTGAACGTGCACAAGTCCGTGGGTCCTGATGAGATCCATCCACGGGTCCTGAAGGAGCTGGCAAATGAAGTTGTGAAGCTGCTGGCCATCATATTTGAGAAATCCTGGCAGCGAGGTGAAGTTCCCAATGACTGGAAAAAGGGAAATATAACCCCCATTTTCAAGAAGGGGAAAATGGATGACCTGGAGAATTACAGACCAGTCAGTGTCACCTCTGTGCCTGGCAAAATCTTGGAGCAGATTCTCCCGGAAGGCATGCTAAGGCACATGAAAAACAACAAGGTGCTTGGTGACAGCCAGCATGGCTTCACTAAGGGGAAATCCTGCCTGACCAATTTGGTGGCCTTCTATGATGGGGCTACAGAACTGATGGACAGAGGTAGAGCAGTTGATGTCATCTACCTGGACTTGTGCAAAGCGTTCGACACTGTCCCACACAACTTCCTTGTCTCTGAATTGGAGAGACATCAATTTGATGGATGGACCACTCGGTGGATAAAGAACTGGCTGGATGGCTGCACACAAAGAGCTGTGGTCAATGGCTCAATGTCCGGCTGGAGACCAGTAACGAGTGGTGTCCCTCAGGGATTGGTGTTGGGACCGGTCTTGTTCAACATCTTTGTTGCTGACATGGACAGTGGGATTGAGTGCGCCCTCAGCAAGTTTGCCGATGACACCAAGCTGTGTGGTTCGGTTGATACGCTGGAGGGAAGGAATGCCATCCAGAGGGACCTCGACACACTTGTGAGGTGGGCTGATGCCAACCTCATGAAGTTTAACCATGCCAAGTGCAAGGTCCTACACCTGGGTCGGAGCAATCCCAGGCACAGCTACAGGTTGGGCAGAGAAGAGATTCAGAGCAGCCCTGAGAAGGACTTGGGGGTATTGGTTGATGAGAAAATGAACATGAGCCGGCTGCAGTATGCGCTTGCAGCCCAGAAAGCCAACCGTATCCTGGGCTGCATCAAAAGGATCGTGACCAGCAGGTTGAAGGAGGTGATCCTGCCCCTCTATTCTGCTCTTGTGAGACCTCACCTGGAGTATTGTGTGCAGTTCTGGTGTCCTCAACATAAAAAGGACATGGAACTGTTGGAACAAGTCCAGAGGAGGGCCATGAGGATGATCAGGGGACTGGAGCACCTCCCGTATGAAGACGAGCTGAGGAAGCTGGGGCTGTTCAGCCTGGAGAAGGCTGCGTGGAGACCTCATAGCAGCCTTCCAGTATCTGAAGGGGGGCTATAGGGATGCTGGGGAGGGACTCTTCATTAGGGACTGTAGTGATAGGACAAGGGGTAATGGGTTAAAACTTAAAACGGGAAGTTTAGACTGGATATAAGGAGGAAGTGCTTTCCTGTTAGGGTGGTGAGGCACTGGAATAGGTTCCCCAGGGAAGCTGTGAATGCTCCATCCCTGGCAGTGTTCAAGGCCAGGTTGGACAGAGCCTTGGGTGACATGGTTTAGTGTGAGGTGTCCCTGCCCATGGCAGGGGGGTTGGAACTTGGTGATCTTAAGGTCCTTTCCAACCCTAACTATTCTATGATTCTATGATTATGAGCAATAAGAAATGCATGCAAATACTGCCTTCAGGGTGAGCCCACCCAGATTTTTCTCATCCTTGGCACAACTGAAAGGCTTAGTATGTGCATGTAGCCCAAAGGAAACGTGGGTAACTCTGCATCTCCCATTAGCCAACCCACAGCACATGGTTACATTTCAATTTTACTTTGTGCAAAGAAACAATGTTCCTCAGTGGGCTGTAAATACCATTAGAACCAGTGGAATACATGGAACTGTAATACTTACAACTGAGAATCTGGCCCGGTATACATCAGCCACCATCTCTGACTGTTCCACTGACAGAATATGTCCAATCCAACTATATTTAGTCTGATAAACAATGTATTTCCTCTTCCTGTGTTTTCCAGACCAGATGTGCTAAGGCCTGCCATTGTAGCTGAGTGTTATTTAACAGAACACTGCCAAGATGGAAGATTTCCCAGTTTGATCGTATAATTAAGTTGGATCCTTATCTTTTCCCATCTTGTAAAGAAGGTCAGATTTAATGTAACCTAAATGCAGTTCTCTGCTAACAAAAAAATGAGCTCTTAATTTAGACAGGTTGCTTGGGTGAGGGTTTTCTGTTTGTTTTTTTATGAAGAATATTAATTCTGGGTCAATCTTATGCATTCAGGCAACTGCAGGCTTTGCTCGCTAGAGGCATATTCCCAAGGATTTTAAGGATTTGTTCTAATATTTTTGGAAACTTAAAAAGAGCATCTCCTTCCCTACTAGCTTTGCCCTTTCCAACTCAGCAAGCACCGTATTCCCAGTGGAGAATCTTTCTTCTATCTGCTGGCATCTACAACAGCCTCATCCATACCATTACCAGCCAAACAAGAATACCTCCCAACCACACGTAACAGCCAAAGCTGAAAAGGCCAGATCCTGATCTCTCCACCACCACCTCACCTCCAGAGCCATAAACACTCCAGTGAAATAAACTGACAACACAGTTTTGCTTTCCCCCCACCCACAAGTTAATCTGAGGGCTTCTGAGCTATCTCTCCCTTAGCACCATGGCTCCTTTGTGCCTCAACAATTTCAGTCATGGAAGCCAGGGATTAGTTTCACATAAAATTCACCTCTCACACCAACAGCCGTGGCCCTTTTCTTTCCAGCACTCTCTAAAGCTCACCCTGGTAAAATGGCTTTCATACAGAACATCCTCCTGCAACTCTAGCAGCCTGTTCAATCTGGGAGCAGAAAGGCAGCTAAAGCAACCACAAAGGAAGGCGAATCCAGGAGGTTAACAGTATTCTTTGTTGGACGTTATTCCCTTTGTTGCTTTGACCTGGGTTTCACCCACATTCACGTAGGAAAACAAGATCTACCACGGACTCCTCTGCTTCAGAAAATCATGACTAAAATGACTTTCTTGGTCCTTTGACCGTTACCCCAGGAAGAAAGAAGGAATAATCCTAGAATCGGTTCCTGGAGATGTGGAATCATTGGGACACATTTTCCCAATGCTAACCTCTCATAGGTCATCACATGCAGAAGCCTACAGAGAAGATGCTGACAGGTGTGCAAAAGGACATTGCAAGCATCCTTTCCATTAGTGCAGTGTAAAAGCAGACAATGCTGGTGACAACAGCACCAATTCATCATCTTTTGACATCTAAATAGAAAGCAACTTACCCCTAAAAAATGCAGACTGACAGTAGCAAGAACACAACCTACTCTTCCTCAATGCACCAGTTCTATGGAATGCCATCTATCTGCCTAAACTAACTTCTGTGAATTTGGCCTGGTTTTAAGTTGCTAATTCAAAATCTACGACAACTTCAACATCTTGAGACAAAATGGCCTTTCTCCCCCTGTTTTAAAGACGCTTATTCAGGATGTGGATGTTTCACATCAGATTAAACTACTTCTGCAGTTCAGTTCAGGCAGATCAAACCTCCCGCAGAAGTTAAGTGCGTTCACCCAGCAGCCCTAAGAACAACCAGCATAGCGGCGAGCTCAATCCATCAGGATGAATTTAAGTTAAACTTGCACACACGTCATTCAGCTGGGCTATCACTGCGGAACAATTAAACACTGGTGTGTTTATCATTCCTAAGCATCTAAAAGCCATATAACTTCATTTTGTCTGAGAATTAAACATCATGTCATGGCCACAACTTACATTGAAAACCTTTCTTAAGAGCACTCAAAGACACTCTGCATCTCTGTATCTGTGTATTCTTACAACCCCCATAAGCAACTCTGAATGCCTTTTAGGCACTTTCCACCTCACATTTACCTTCAAATTCGTGTAAGATTTCAAGAATTACTTTTTTTTTAGCTAGAAATACACATACTTTTCTTACCATTTCCAACAAATGAAAGAATGCACAAGCTAAAAATGAATGGTACTATCAACTGCATCAAGTCTGTCAGGCATTTAAATTAAACTGGTGTAGGATACACTGATTAAATGTAACAAAAAGCATCTTCTAGCATTAGACTCATTCAGTTAGCTCATAATTATCAACAAGTAACATTTCAGCACAAGTTCTGTAAACCCAAAACACTCTGAAGATACACAAAAGGTGCCAAGATCACCTCATTTTCTTAAACCAAGCCATCCTCACCCCTAGGTTCATTGATTCCTTTGTCACACTTTTCCCCTTCTCTTTTGTTTTGAACTCTTTCCTTAAGAAATAAACCCAGGCCTTGAAACCTTTCAGGTGAAGCGATGTTTGCAAAAAAGCCATCTTAGGTTTTCGTATGTTCCTCCTTTGTGAGCAATGTTCTCCTACAGCAACAAAAAAATGAGTCTGTGGTGGTTTTGGAATTAAACAACATAAGGCAATTAAATATTGAGAAGCAGTCAGGTGAATGATGAACATGAACCTTCCCATCAGTAATGTGGAAGAGGAGGAGCTGAACTGGATCCGATTTGTAATCCCATGTCCTAGGCTAGGCCTGAGGATGTCCACCTCTTGTAGTAAGGAAGCAAATAGTTGTTGCCTGCTTGCAGGTTGCATCTTGCAGGTTGCATCTTGCTCAGGTTCTTTTAGGTGGAAGAAAGATGCTAAGCAGGTGCTTGCTAAACTGAAGGCCATGAAGAAATCATCTGGCTCTTCACCATAACATCAAACCCATTAATAGGCTTTTGGCCCCAAATCCCAAACTGCACATCAATCTGACTTTGAAAGTTTACGCTTAACATGTCGGGGGGGCTCCCAAGTATCACTATCATCGGTTTCTTCCTCATCTTCCTGCTCTTCCAACATTTCATCTTCCTCCTCATTCTCATCAAACAGCTCTATTCCAAGTTCTAATCTTCTCTGCCTTTCTGCAAACCACTCTCTGACCTGCTCATATCCCATGTGAGATTTGGCTACCAGTTCATCAAGGTCTTGCTCATTAAGGAATTTGTGCTTCATGTAGTAGTCCTTCAGGATTGCTGTTCCAGTTTTGAACTTTATGACAGACACACCTCTGTCCCAGCAATTTAACCTCTTGCTTCCCCGAGGCCTCCCCCGAGGCCTGCCTCTCCCCCTCCCTTTTGGCCTTCCTCTCCCTCTCTTCCTTGCAAAGCCTTGGCCATTCAGACTGTTTGCATTGGCGCTCTGGTAATAATAATACCATTTCAATCCACCATTTTTCCAGGCGTAGCGAGTGTCTCCAAACCAGCTCACAATTTCTGATCTTGGGAGTCCAGTTTCTTCTGCCAGCTTGTTGTATTCCTGTGGAGACGGCCACTGAGTGCGGACAAAGGAACTTTTGAGCATGTGCAATTGCTCTGGTGATTTTTTGCCTATTTTGCTTGAAGTGGAACACCCTGATTTCGCTCCTGCTGGTCCATCTCCCACAGATGTTTCTCCAGCCTCTTCTTTTGAGCTGCCAGCATTGCTCTCATTCAAGTCAGCTCCTTCTTCCTTCAAGACCTTTGATTTCCTTTTCTCTATAAACCAGGCATCAATCTCTCGCCTGGTGAGTTTGGTTTGGGCTCTTAACCTATTCATCTCCTCCTCGGTAAGGATGGGGTTATTAAGAAAACTTGCTTGGAGGACTTGCAGCTGCTCAGCAGTCTTCTCTTTGAATTTCTGTGGGGTGAAATCAGGGAAAGCACTCCAGGATGACTTGTTTTGTGAAGTGGCTCCCGTTGGGGACTCGTTCATTTCATCGCTCGAATCAATAACAATGGTGGCACATGAATCACTGTTGAGATGAATCCCATGATTATTCTTGGAATTTCTCTGATTGTAGCGTGTATCACTGAACCACTTTTTGATCTCTCCTTTAGTCAGGCCCGTTATTTTCATAAGCCGAACGATTTCTGAATCTTGAGGAAACTGATTTTTAAGGTAGCTGACTTTCAGTTCTGCCAGCTGCTCCTTAGTTTTCTTTGCTCGGATGCCAAAGGAGTCAGGATTCATCAGGGCAGATTCATTTTTGATAGGCTGAGGGGCTGGAACAGCAGCTACTTGTTTGGTTTCTGCAATAGGCTGAGCAGTGTGAATCTGACTCTTCTGTAACTGTGTTTGATTTGGGACTCCCGCTACAGTCAAAGCTATTGGGGCTGTTACTGGTAACGTGTTTGCACCTGCAACTTGAGTGAGAACTAGTCCTGGCTGACCAACTATTTGGCATGTCTGTAAAATTGAAGGTAAACCATTGCTAGCAGTGGAAATGTGTGCTGGAATAACAGTAATTGTCTGTGGCACAGTATGCACTGTGCCATTAAATTGTTTCCTCCTTGCTTCCTCCACTTCCTCTGGCGTCCAGCTCACACCATGCTTCAGACGCTGGGCAGAAAACCATATTTTAATCTGTTCCTCTGTGTACTTAGCTTGAGTGGAAAGAACAGTGATTTCCGACATGGTTGGATATGGGAATTTGTTGTAGGTGTTAAGCAAAAGAGGATTGTTATCCAAAGCAGTATTATAGGCTGGAATGCTATTTACAGGTATTAGGACTTTTGGAATCAGGTTTGAGTTCTGTGGAGCTGTGACAGCTGTTATGACCTGTGCCACCCCAGGCTGAAGCACTGGTGCTGGAGTCACCACCGCACTGGCCACATCTACTGCACTGCCAACAACCGAATGGCTCGCTTTTGACTCAGAAACTGCCGGCGGTGGGTTTTCTACTACTTCTTCAGAGTTTGGCTCATTTTCAGTTCCCTTTTCTTCACCAGGAATGTCATCAGCTACATTGTGGAAAACAGCAATACGTTTAGTCTCTGTTTTGTTTTTCATCATTTTCATAATAGGAGTTTTGCTAATTGAGATCCCCGATGAGGGGACCTCAGCAGAGTCAGCCTGGTCCGCGTTTTCTTCCCTAACAAAACTCCCATCGAAAGTGAGATCATTTACTGTTTGTTCAAAGATTGTCTGATTATTACGTTTCACCATGGTCAATTTAAAATTCTCCTCTCCAGGGTGGTACTTTAAATTATGTTCCGAGAGAGCGTCGTATCTTTTGGTAAGGAAATTGCATTCTACACAAACGTAGGATGAATTTAATACTACGTTGGGATGTTCTGAATCCACATGAAAAGTAAACATATTGAGATCTGGAGTCTGAAAAGTACAGTATTTACACTCATAACCACCTTCGACTTTACTTGTATTTTTCTGATTGTCTGAATCCACACACTCATGGGCATCCTCATCACTCGTTACGCTCTCTGCTGTCGGGTTATCTGCTGGCGTGAGCACAGGTGGTCCTTCCTCCAAGTCTGATACCATTTCTAGATCCGGATCCTGCTCGTTGGCTAAGACCATGCACGGTGTTGTTGATTTCCTTTTACTTGCCATGCCTGTTATGTGAAAATGATGCTGACTGGTCAGATACGGACTTAGCTTCAAGCTCTTCCTGATTAGTAATAATGGCTTTCGGTCTTCAAGTCAGTTCTTGTAAAGTCTCAACATTTATCCCATTAGCAGCTTTCCTTTTGTAGTGCAATCAGATTAAAAATTGATAGTTGAGGATGAGATGTTGAGACACACTGTTTTAAAGTCCACATCCACCACCTGCAGCAAAGAAGAGACAGTGGAATTAGTTCAATTTAAAAAGTAGCTTCTATTCTGCTACATCTTACGGCTTAAGAGAATTCAGTCCTTTGGGTTCAGCCCACCACTGTTCATCCCCTGAAACCCAGCAGACCCATTCCAAGAAGATACACTCAAAGCTAAATTAAGAAAGGCAAAATCCAATCCACTTAATCACAGCCTGAAACTCGTTTTAATTCACGTCAATGCAGTGAAAGGCAGAAAATGCAGAATGGTGTAAACCAGGTGATTTTCTGACCATTTCCCTTTCTTCAGAAGCCCTTTTTTTTTGGCACAGTGCTGAGGTCAGTTGTCCTGTGTGATTTCTGCAGTCTCGGCTGCAAATTGCTTTGCCTAAGTTACGACAGCTTCTCTCCACTGCTTTGTGAGCTCAAGTCCTTCCTATAACAAACTCAACCCCAGTATGACACCTCCGCTACTAAGTCTGTCATGTCTTCCATGTCAGAGGCTGGGAAGGGTCCTAGGAAAGGCAGGTTTAGAGTGTTCTTCTATTGCCTTATACACACAAGGATGATCATATGCAGGGCCTTTCTCCCAAGTCTGGAAACAGGCAAAACAATGTCTTTTT
Source organism: Pezoporus occidentalis (assembly GCF_034315485.1). Classification (NCBI taxonomy): domain Eukaryota; kingdom Metazoa; phylum Chordata; class Aves; order Psittaciformes; family Psittacidae; genus Pezoporus; species Pezoporus occidentalis. The sequence goes on along the minus strand of NW_026914940.1, from coordinate 11,089,079 downwards.
AAGGCACTCTGACAGACAGAGGATGACTATCCTTTCTTCCTAGCTCCCCAAATGTCATTCTCCAATTGAAGACCAATCCCAAGCCAATCAAATCTGATTGCTAGCACATAGCAATTAACTAAAATCTGTTTTCATGCTTCTATGCATTAACAAGGACATGACTGATTGTGTGAACTCTGCCAGAGAGAAAAAGCATTAAAGAGGGCTATAACAAGCAGGAGTCACACAAATTTATGTAAATAATTTTAGGAAAACTGAAGTACCACCAAACAGAGCTGAGGCCTGCGGAAATTCAGAGAATAAATGTAGTCTCAAAATAGCATGGTCTGGAGTGAATTTTATCCCACAGGGACCACAACTCGTCTGCTGGAATTGATGCATAAAATTCTGCAGAGGGTTATAAACTCTAATCATCTTCCTCTCAGAATAAAATCAGACACTGATTTCTCATACCAGAAATCCCATTGGTACATGCATTTTTAGACAGTGGAACATCAGCAACTTGCCAAAGTGAGGGCACTCTCAAGTACAAGGGGAACACTCAGCAACTGATTCAGAAGGTTTAGAAAGGGAACAGCATGTAAAAGGTTAAAAACAGAAGACAAGCTTTGTTTACGACTTAAAGGAAAAAGAACAGTGTAAAAGGAAGAAAGGCAGTTAGGAGGAATGGGAAGAAGGGGGAGAAAACCAACTTACTTTTCACTGTACAGCCTTCTCTGAGTATGGGATAGGAAGAAAAATAACTAATTCTTAGCTACACATTTTTTCCTCAGGCTAAAGACAGAAGTGCTCCTTTACAGCTGTCACCCAGTGCTGCTCCATAAGCTGTTTTGGAAACACTGTGCCTCACCTCACTTTGTTGTAAGAATCCTCCCCAGATGTTCTCAACAGCCACGCTCTGCACTACTACTGTGCCTACATCCAAAGCACACAGCGCGACAGGACAGGCTTCTTATGCCAAGGATACGGTTACATGGCATTGAGGACACTGACAATGCTCAATAAATCTTGGGCAATCATCATTCCAGGATGACAATTATTTAATAGCACCGACATTGAAAGATACCCTTTTTGCACAAGTTAATGCTGGCAGTCTGTAAAACCATGCAGAAGATATTTAACACATACACAAACTATGTATTGCAGGCCATCTCATTTACCTTTGCAGTGAGAGAACCATGAAGCAAAGCTAAACGGATCCATCTGTCTCAGCATCCTGAGGGATGAGAGGTAGGGCATTATTAACTGTGCTGCTTCTCCGTGGGGCTGGAGGGCTCTTGACAAAAGACGGCCATCTGCCAAGACTCAACGTTGGGCAATGCTCCTGGGGCAGAGCTGGGTGGTATTACCTAATCCTTCTGGATCTTGAGTAAAATCTCAGAAATGCCAGAAATGCCCATTTTCAAAAGCTACTTAACAGCGAGTTTTGCTGACTGAAGTTGCAGTGTGAGAAGCGACTGTGGTACTCGGCAGTGCCTCAGCCCTAGCACAGCATGTAGTAGGATCTATACGCAGGGCAGTCTGTGTGAGCTTAGGGGCTTGCTGAGGTTCCCAGTCTGGGATGGCAGAGAGCAGAAGTGAAAGCAACGTTTGACCTGACCTGCAGTGCTGAAGCATGCTCGAGATATGGAATAAAATGGGAAGCCAGTCCAACAAATCAGTGTTTTTCTCCAGTCCCTTCATTTACCCAATAGCATTCACTCTGCCTGCAAGCCTACGGTTCCACATGCCATTGCATCACCTGCAGCCTTCTAGTTCAATCTCTGTATCACATTTCTGTTTGCTGTGGCTCAGTTTCACTCATGGCCAACTATCCTGTTCCTCCACTGTTCACCTACACAGCAACATGTTTCTTTGGTGCAAGCAGGTCTCAGAAAAAGAAAGCTGCATCTATGGTCTTTAAACTATACTCAGTAGTAGTTGAGACCCCACCTAGAGTACTGCATCCAGCTCTGGGGCCCTCAGTCCAGGAAAGGCATGGACCTGTTGGAGAGGGTCCAGAGAAGGGCCACAAAAATGATCAGTGGGATGGAACACCTCTCCTATGAGGAGTTGGGGTTGGTCAGCCTGGAGAAGGTAAGGCTCTGAGGAGACCTTACTGAGGCCTTTCAGTTCTTAAAACAGGCCTATAAGAAAGACAGAGAGAGACTTTTTAGCAAGGTCTGTTGCAACAGGATGAGGGGTGATGGTCTGAAACTAAAGAGGGGAGATTCAGGGTGGACGTGAGGAAGAAATTCTTTACAGCGAGGGTGGTAAAACACTGGCACAGGTTGTCCAGAGACGTGGTGGATGCACCATCCCTGGAGGCATTCAAGGCCAGGCTGGACATGGTTTTGAGCAACCTGATCTAGCTGAAGATTTCCCTGCTCATTGCAGGAGGGTTGGAACTAGACGATCCTAAGTTCCTTTCCAACCCAAACCATTCTGCGAGTCTATGATTTCAAACTCCTGTTTAATTCAAGCCTATGAAGGAGCTATGACAGCATTCATTAAAATCCCAACAAAGCAGGATGCTTACAACCCTTCACAGCCTTCTTTCTTCTGCAGACTTTACAGAAAGCTCCATTCCCTTCTCCTTGGTGTTAATGGGTTCATTCAATCTGTAGCACCCTCCCTGACACATTCTCTCAGTTTACCAGGGCATTATGAAAAGTACTCACACTTGAGTAATTTATCAAACCAAGTATGCATCATCAAGTATGCACTTCAGTTCCTCTACATCACTTCTCCAGCACTGCTTACAGGAATGACCATGTGAGACCTTGCTGTGTATCTTGACTTTAGTGAGGTTTGCAACATCCTGCTCCAGCAGGCCAATTACTCCAGCAGAAGTGGAATCAGACTGGCTTCACATAGTCTGGTTTTGACAAATCCACCCATTCCAGAACCTTGTTACAATTCTCTAGGCTCTACAGACTGCTTTTTTAGCAGATTTTTCCAGTATGGTTCTGGGAATGAAGATCCCATTAACCAGCCTGTGTTAGTTCAGTTTTTCTCCTCTGCTCATGCCTCTCATTTAACCAGACTCTGTTTGCCTGTATCAAGTCTGCTGAGACCTCCCTGCATCCTCCATGAATTCCTGAAGATCATCACTAATGGTTCAGAGATTGCTTTGGCTTGTCCCTTACATACTTTAGGGTCAAATGCATGACTTAATATTGTTTAAGATTTTCTATTTTTAGCAGCACCGCATTTTTATCCCTCCCTGTTAATACTGACATTATAGTGTGCAATTTGGTTTGTAATTAAATACGCCAAGTGTTTGCTTTATGTCAAAAGCAGCGTTTTTCAATGAAAGAATCTGAAGAGAACCTTTCAGTTAGCTGCACTCTTAATCCCTCAAGACATTCATCCCTGTGATCCCCTTCGGTCATTTTACCTCAGATTTTCTTACAACTGACATTCCCAGAAAAAACAGCCCAGGAAACAGGCATTTTCCCAGAAACATAAAAAGGTACGTGCAGGTATATTTGGGGAGGTCCAGGACCTTATATTATATCTCTGAGCAGGCAACTGCACAGAACAATGCTCTCCAGAAACAGACCATAAACATTAAATATTCCCAGCTAATTAATAATTACATTAAGACAGATTTATTTCAGAGTGGAATTCAACACTTAAAATTGTTTCTATGGCAGATCTGGATAAAGACTTACAGAAATACGTTCTAAATACAGGCAGAAACCTTCTATTCCTTTGATTATAGTTTGGAAAGAGACAAATGGACTTACAGCAGAAGGCACACCTAAAAGAACCTGTTTGCAACCATTTTTTTACCCACCTCTTCCTTCCCTCCCCAAACAGGAGTAGCTGATGCAGCAAGAAAATAAATGAGTTTACAGGAGGAGCTCGCTGTGTGTTCAGGTTGCATGGTTTATGAGAAGGCATTTCTCCCTGCTCGCTGCATGACACTTCCATCCAGCGTGCAGGAAAAGTGTGCCAACAAAACATCCAAACCCAGGTAATGTGATTGTAAGAATATGCACAAACAGGGTGGCTCAGGAGAATAGGAAACAATAGAAATTGCTTCTAATGTTTAAAATCACCCAGATTACAAATTGCCTGTGATCACTCTCAAGACAGAAAATGCTGTTTTGTCTTCTCCTTATAGCATCTGATTAATCCATGACAATATGCAATTGTTGATCTTTTGTTTAGCCTCATTCTATTACCATTTATTCAGAGTAGATGTATCCATGTCAAAACCCATTCTGCACAGAGCCCAGTACAGGCTAATCTGCTCTGACCTGTGCTGCCTCTCAGCAAGAAGGGTGAAGGACTTGTTTTATAGTGCCATTTTCTTCAGTTGTTCATTATCTGCAAAGTTCAAGGGGCACTGCTGCTTACTGACTCGAAAATAAACCCAAATCTCTATCTAAACCTTGCAATATTCACCTTTGAGTCTCATTTTAAAATGAGGCCTAATTCAGCACAAGAGTAAAACGTGTCGGACTGATTTCAGCAGGACTCCACGTGCGCTACGGGAACACTTCGGGTCCTTGCTGCACTACAATTTGTGACGAGGGAGGCAGCTCCCAAAGGCTGCTGTGCTGCCTGCCCCCACACAGCTTCAGGCTGCATGCAAGCCAGACCTGTTCTGGAGCACTGGGAAGCAGACACGAAGCTGAGCAGAGGCTGAAAGGAGCCTGCTGCAGGACATGGGACCAGACTTCCTCGGTTACCTCCTCTCCCCACTGGTTTTAATGGGTAACCTCCAAAGTAAACTTCAGAATTTCAGACCAGAAGTGACCACTAAATGCCCTAGACTGTCTTTCTCCATAACAAGACATTCCCCAGGTAACTCTGCAATGAGCACAGTAACTTGTGCCATTGCTTCTGACATCCAAAGCCATAACCAGCTTTTATGTCTGATCATACAGAAGCTACTGATCACAATTTACAAGTACTTAATAATCACAGTTCACTGATGAGGAAGTACCTTTAACATATATGGTGCATGTCTCTGCTTTTAAGTCACACCAGCATGTATTTTCTACATGATCTGGTCACCTTGCAGCTAAACCTCACATAGACAGGTCTTTTACTACTGAAATGTTCAGTTCAAATTGTGAGCTCTCAGTACTCTTAACATCAGATATCTCTGCGTGATTGTTCTTGAAAGTGAGCACCAGGCTTCTGTAAATGCTTATCATACTCAATAAAATGACAGCAGAGGCAGGAATGCTTTTTTAGCATAGTTACAGCTCTGTTTGTTTTGCTTGCTGTGCTGTTACATAGGAAAAGGAAAGGAGGAAGAAATCAGTTATTGACACGAAAAGATTTTAAAATGTCTTTTGGGTTGAGTAAACATTTAATTTAACCCCTAAAATGTTTTATATTGGCTTAAAAAAAAAACAATAGGACAGTAAAAAAATTATTAATTTTAAAAATTGTTGAGCAAAAAAGTTTCTCCTTATACCATCAAAGCAAAAGGTTTGATTCTTCTGGGACTTCTTTAAAATTAAATAATCTGGCACAGACATAATTTCACAAAATGCTCCTTTTGACTCGAATCTGCCTCTTTTTGTTTTTTCCCAGACAAGAAATTTCTGGAGACCTCCCTTTTCCCAGGCCCTCGCCTAGTGCTGCAAGCACAAGACCTTCCTTTCACTTCCCAGAGCTCGTGTCCCCAGACACCTTTCCGCCTCTACAGACACCAAAGCAGCAGTCCTACAGATGGTCTCCCTTGCTAGATAGCCCGACTCATCCTCTAATCATCCCTCGTGCTATACAGGAACCCCCGCGCTTCTGAAGGTGACACAGCTCAGCACAGATTGTCTCCCTCTCCTTTCCCCCTCCTCCACTGATTGCAACTCACTGTACGTGCCCTTGTCACATTGGAAACCAGATTTCAGATCGGCTGCTATCTGCTTTAGTATTTGCCTGTCACTGCAGCAAAATGACACCTTCTCAACAGCAATGAACAATATTGGGAGTGCTCTACCCTTGAGCAAGTGGGACCGGGTCTCAGGGGTTACCCAGTGGCATATGCAGGAGCACAAGAAGCAGCAGCAGCTTAAGGACTACACTGATGCATGCCAATACAGTAACCTAGACAGATGGAGGAAGAGAATCCATTGAATACAGGTGGTTTAGAACAGCCTGCAGGTGTGCATGACAGGCGTAAAAGCATGATCAAGAGCAGGTAACAAAACATTCTGCAAACTCTACCTGGGATACAAAAAGGTAGTGACTCATAATTCTGCCTTTTATTTTTTAAACAGTGGAATGCATTTCTCAGACCACAGGGCTAGAGCCTTGCCAAGTTTCAAGTTCCTATGTCAAATCCCTGAGGAACAGAGCTGCTCAGAAAGAGAGATAATACAGCTTTCACATTGAGATTGCCTCCCTTCCTCTCCTTTCTTCCCTTCTCACTCTTGTCAATTTTGCTCTTGAACCAGCTGAATGTTCCCCAAAACTCAATGAACAGAGAACAAAAGCAGCCTCCAAATAGAAACAATGTGTGAGAAATTCTTGTTTCCATGAACATAAGAAGCTGAAAACAAGGGCTTACAATGGACTCAGCAGGTGACGCTAATACACACTGCTACATGCTCCACAGGTATACACAGACCTGCATACACCAGGATACAGACCCACAGTTTAAGTATGCATAAAGGATTCCCAAAATACTTGAAATAAATGTATAAAGTCAAGTGTTTTATGGGCCAGCATTTTGTGGATGAAGAAAAAGCAAGCACTTCAAAGTATCGCTTTAAAAGCAAAAAACCTCCAATATTACAGTTCTATTGCATGGGCCTAGGTTAGTGCATGTCAAGGAGAAGACTTTAAGGCGCATTATCAAGGCTGCAACTACTCTTTAGAACCTCCTCTAAAGATTCTAAAGCTACAATGGGCTTTTGCTCACACGTGCTTCCTCAGGACCTCTTCTGCATGCCCCGGATCTGCCTCCTTAAAGCCTCCTCCAGCCTCTTAGGTGTGCTACCACTTCGTGAGAAGGTCAAGGAGCACAGAGTGTGTAACAAATCCTTCATTTTCTCTGCCCCATCGTTTGCTTCTCCACTTAGGAAGTCAAACATGTGACTTCAGAGCTGGTATTTAAGAGGGATTTTTTAACATGGCTTCAGGACAGCTTCACAATTGTCAGCTCAATCTCATAAGGACAGACAAAACCAAGAATTCACCTAGAATCTACTGACAGATTCCTCCATACTGGAGAGATGTAGAACAGTTCTGTCCATTCTCACGAGCACAGCTGATCTTAGAGGAGTTCTTCAGGATGTTACCCTCTGACCTGATCCAACCAAGGCTGCTCACGCAGCAGCACTTTCACAGCACAGATACAACACTCAAGCTTCCCTTTCCATATTCAGGGTATTTGGCCACCACCATTAAGTGCACGTATTCCCAGAACGGGACTAAATTACTGCCAGGACCAGGGCAAGATTGTCAAGGTAGCTCAGGTTCACCTGCCTTTCACTGCAATGCCAACACGCTTTTGGTCTGCTACAGATGACGTGACTTTAGGGACATGGTGGTGGCAGAGTCAGCATCTCAGTGCTGGTGAAGAACTATAACCAGTTGTCTGGAGGGGTTGTGGAGATCTGTGGGTTTTTAAGGGATTGCCATCCTTGTAAATCCCCAAACAACCCCATCTGTCTTCTCAGTTAACTGAGTAGAAAGCTGGACAAGATGATCTCCAAAAGTCCCTTCTACTCAGTTTTTCTCCCCAGGATTCTGGGATGTTTCAGGTTACAGCTAAAGAGAAGGAGGGTAGCCCAAGCTGCCTGCATAAACACTCTCTGCAGGTCTCAACTATGTAGTGGAACACCACGGTGTACCAAGTTAACCTTTGTGAAAACCAAAGCATTTTTATTTGAAACAGTGACCTGACTGCACCCCCCCACTGAGTACTGTACTGCGCTCCTTAGATGCTCCCGCTGATTTCTGTGGGAGATAATGTCTTGTTCTGTGCGTGACAAAAGACTGATTCCCCCTTCCTCCTCCCCATCATGCATTCACAGAGCGGATAAACACTTTACTGCCATCAGCCCAGTGATAAAAAAGAGGTAAAAGATACGGGACTATCGAGCTTTCAAAGCAGCACATGTGGAATAAAAGCTGAGTCTCAAAGTACCCGCAGAAGTCAGAGGGATGACTGTGTACTCAAGTTACCATGGTGTAATAAAGGGTCTTGAAGAGTCAGCATCCCAGAACAAGTATCTCATCCCATGGCACAGGCAGCAGGAGGTTTGCAGTTACCGTGTTGTACTTCACAAGTGCTGCTGGACTAGGAGCCCAGCAGTAGCCTGATGCTGTCCCACACTGCTCCTGGCTCACCTAAATAAAGGCCTTTGATGCAGCAGTGAAGCAACCCAGCAAGAACCACCAAGTCTTTCACCAGCCTGGTTCCCTGCTCCACTGTTACCCAGGCTGATGCCCCAGACTTTTGATTGTGAACCTCAGCTCCATGATTTACCTTCCACTACACACAGGACTCTCCTGTCTGCCCAGAGCGCTGCTCAAGGGAACAACCCCAGTGCAGAGGCAGGTTGGAGGCTGCTCCTTCTGCCCTGTCGTGTGAGCAATTCTTGCAGGAGAAACACAGACCTCTGATGTTCAATGCTGCCACAGAGGCAATTACTGAAAACACACTACCCGGTTTCACTTTTTGTCTCTCATGTGCTGGTATAATAGTGGAAAATTAGCACAACAGGATTTAAATGGAAAGCATGTAGTTAACTAAACCACTGCGAATAGCTGTGGTGCTGCTTTCTTCTTTTTTGCATTAAAGACCACCAAAAAATTTGGATTAGTTCTGTTTTAAAATACATTGGTAGTTTAAAGCTGCATAAATATCCTAGGGTCAAAATTGTAGTTTCACTGACTTAAATGAGAATAGGCAGGAGAATTTTATTTAAAAATACCGTATGTGTTGCTAGAAACACATTTAAGCAGCAACAGAAAAGCCTTAAAAATTACACAGCACGAAATGGTAGCATCAATTGGGTGGGGGAAGGGGGAAGAGAATAATCAGTGTTCTGTTCAAACCTCCCATTATCTAAAGTAGGAAAATCAAAGTAAGTTTTAGTCAGAAACACTTTATTAATTTAATGTTTCAAGAATACCTGAACACAGATTTCCTCTTGTGAGTTACACCTATCAGATTTACCAACATTAAACCAGTTATCTTCAAAGAGCACCAGTGACTGCCTGAAGTGCTGTCCTAACTGTAAACTGGTAGGTTTTTATTCATGGGATAAAAGCACCAAGGAGAAAAAGGAAAAAATCAGTACTAAACCAGACAGTTTTAGTTCATATAATTGTTTTTTTTAGCAGCAAGTTATGTTAGTTGACTACGTTGGAAATTCTTAGTGAAAACATGGAATTAGTGGCAGTCAGTGACTAACCTTACAGACAGACATTCACTTTGCAGACATCTGCACTGAGTGAAGATACAAATTAGTTCATGAATGACAGAAGTGCCCTGCCTCAAAGGTGAAAAAGCAGGACACATTGTTTTCTGTGTAAGATCTCCAATTCAGGTTTAAGCATAAGCTCTGACAGGGCTAAAATCTTAACAGACATAAAACAATAAATTTAATCTCATACGTATAAAAAGTACCATATTTTGTCTCATAAATCCATAGCTTTGAAAACAAAAAAGTCATGCTTGAATAAATGTATTTTTATATATTGTACATATTTACAGTACTTTAATAATACAGACATGCTATGCTGTTTAGGGGAATTTTTCATTCAATTTTAATTTCCGAGCAAATAGTTTGATATAAATTGGGAAAACCAGGAACCAATCATTCTCTGAAAAGCAAGACATATATAATTCACTATTTTCTAAGAAAATGACAAAAAAGTAATAATACTCTGAGTGAGTGTATGTTGAGATAAAGGAGTGATAAAAGAAACACTCACTGATATAATTTATCACTTTAAAAGCCAAAGCTCTGCAAACTGCCATGGTATCAAACAATGAGAATTACTGGCCATTGATGAAAGTTATCAAAAGCACAAATGCAAATCGAGACTAGAAATCCCTTAAATCAAGGTTCCCTATGTGCAGATTTAGACAGTGATTAAATCACTTACTTAAAACCAATTTTATTTCTACCAGCTATCTCAGTTCCCATATATTAGGATTGGGTCTGAATTCCAGCATTAGGCAATTGATATCTGGAGGCGTGGGGAGAGATACAGGGGAATGCAAAGATTGGGAAGGAGAGCCAAGAGGAACCATCTCTCGTGTCATTATTAAATCAATCAAATCACAAGAGCCCAGGATACCACTGGGGTGTGGTACTCAAAGAGAATGTTTATGAGAGTGTCCAAGTTTAGCATAAGAGAATAGGCAGGCCTGGAACCCCCATGGGAATCAGATGCATCTGTTGTTGTAGGCAGCTCCAGCAAAACGTTACTGGTTCACTCGCCTGGGGCAAACTCTCCTTTTTTCCCCCCTCCTCTTTCCCTTTTTTGACAGCCAAGTACAATATTAGCTTGCCTTTTTATTTTCTTTTTCGGTTGTTGCCATCGTCAAGCTGAGGCCGGGTGAGAATATTTTGTGTCTAGACTAATAAATGTTTGTAAGGATTTTGCAAGACTGGTTTATGGGAACAGAATCCACTTTTTGTTTTTCTGCTGGAAAAAAAAAAAAAAAAAAAAAAGCAGCATTAAAAGCAAATGAGCACCATCGTGCATTTGTTTTAAATTGCATATTACAGCACTGCTATTTTGTGTGCAATCAATACATAATTTGGAAGAAAATGCTTTTAAAATTCAAAGCTATCCCTGAGAAGCTAAGGTTCTCTTGGAAACTGAAGGAGGAGTCTGAAATTATTGTTCTTTTGTTTGCATCCCCCAGTGGGAAAGGCAGCACACAACTAGAAACCACTGTGCTTTGAGGCAGCATGAATCATTAAGAATAAAGATCAACCCCCCTTTCATTTAAACCTTAGATAGTAAAACTGAATCTAGGACAAAGGTAAAGTAAACAGACTCCTTCCTTCCCAAGCAGCTATGGGGTTAAATAAAATATCAAAGGGACCATATAAATCTCCTAACTTCCTCTACTAGAATTAAAAATGTACTTATATTTTGCAAAACATGGCCTGTCTAGATCCCAGGTACGAGCATCAACTTAATCAGTGGGAATTGCTGGGATACGCATGGGCCAAAGCCTACATTTTCTTTTTAATACTTGTTTTGGAGGGCGGGGTATCTCAAGATGAAATGGCTGACTGAGCTTTTTATTTCATTGCTTTGGGTGGAAATGACCGAATCTTTCCACATAAAGTAGTGCAGAAGAAGCTGTTCTGGTGCAAAGCAATCTTCAGACCCAACCCTTCAGCCAGCTCTCACCCTCAGCCTGTTTCTCTCTCCTCATACAGCTCTCTGCAACATCCGGACTTAAAACGTTCCCTGGTAAGGAAGTGGGCTCCTGTTCAGTAATACACAGATAGTAACTTCATGAGGATCACATCCAGAAACAGGATCCTCACGCATACAAAGGAGCACGTATCCACAGATTCTGCCCTCAGAACTAGCTCGTGCCCCTCTGCATCTGGCCTAAACTGCTGTTAAAGTATTGTGTGCTCTTTGTCAGTAAGCACATGTGACTACAGGGCACAGTGTTCACACTCATCATCCACACAAACATTAATACACTGGAAAGCTTTGAAAGCAAAGCATTCTGAAGTAAAATGTCAGTGTACTGACAGTGCAGGAATGTAAAACTTCTCCCTCTCTGAACATTACACACAATGATTAGTATATATTTCTAAGGAGGTGCACATGCAACTGCTTCTTCACTTTGTGTAGAAAGAGTAAACTTACTTTGCTTCAGTATTGCTCTTTTTTCCTCACCTCTTCCCTCCTGTCCCCAAAAGAAACAAACAGCTGATATTAAGAAGGCCTTATTTTTCTGGTGGAGGAACCCAAGAACTAGAGAATAAAAACCAAAATTAAACCCAAGAAAGCTACTTATCAAGAAACAGATTTAAAGCGAATGTTCGTAGACTGCAAGGTGAAACATCCAAAGCTGCAATCATCTCACCACACACAAAGAAAGGCCCCTTCCATCTTAAATTATTTTAATAAAATAAAACCACTCATTCTCTACTCACACACAAACTCCTCCAACAAATTTCATAGAATCACAGAAGCACAGAATGGTTTGGGCTGGAAGGGGCCTTAAAGACCATCTAGTTCCAACCCCCCCGCCTTGTGCTGAGACAATTTAAGTAAACAATTTTCAATAGGCAAAATCTAAGTAAAACATATTAGGAAGTCAAATTTGAAAAGCACTTTTAAAATACAAGAAGCATAGTTGTGCGGGTCTGCATCATATTTAAACAGCTACCTAGAATGCCAGCAGGGGTGTTACAGGGGCACCACTTCCTCACACTGACCCATGCACAAGAAATTTAAACTCAAGGGACACTCCAGGTATGGGGAGCCTTTGGTTCAGACCAGACCCCCAGTGAGAAGTCTGGAGGACAGAGGGCTGTAAGTATTCAACACTAGAAACAAGGCTGGACATTGTGCAGTGTTGAATGCTCCAAAAATCCCACTGAAGCTACAAATGTGTTTCATCTTTCTGAGAATCCTGCTAAGAAACAGAAACCCCAGAGTCTTCACACTTGCTCCACCTAACTCACTTGGCAAGTGCTGCCAATGCCTAAATAATCTTGATACAGCTCTGATGCAGACCACCCTCAGCTCCAACTGATGTTGCTGAAGGCAACCTGTGTACAAAAAGCTGTGCGTAACAGCTGACCTGTGTATAACAAAGCACTATTTTTCTCATTTTAAAGTATTGTAAAGATTAACTATGAAGCTCAACTGAAGAAGCACACAGCTATAGCTAAGGTTTAACAATCAATCTGCTACAGCCCAGGCAGTAATAACTATTCTTTCCCGACTCCCTCCCCATTGTGTCCCCCTTACTCTTTTTAGGACATAAAACATTACTCCATCTCATTTTGACCTAATTACCAAAACAGCCTTACACCCATGCATAGAGCCAGTAGGACAGTTTTACAGTCAACAGCATTCTGACTAAGAAGTATCTTTCCATTATAACACAGACAGGAAGGCAATCGCATTACTACCATGCTTTGTTTAGGCTAATATACCTCAATTTTTAGGAAAGCCAAGCTTAGAGACCTCTGCCAAGATTGCCTCAGACTATACAAACATTCATTTCCACCTATGAAGTTCTTAGTACCTTTGTAAAGAAAGACTATGTTAAAATAACAGGAATGCAGCACACTCCTGTGCTACAAACAAGCATTCAAGCCTTGAAATCTAAATGACTGCCTAATTCACAGCATTAACTGTAACCTAACAGCTTATTTCCCATCCAGTATCTGTGGTTCATGCTTTTAAGATTCAGGGTGCTGAACAGGTGGAACTTTTACCATAACAATTAGAAAGTTCAAAAGCTCATTTCTGTCCTTCTGTCTGGTGGGGTGAATTTGGCACTCAGACCGATACCGGCTTTGCCAAACAGCGAGGGCTGGCGTTATGCATGCCTCATTACACAGTTCTGTCTGCCCACTGTGGAAACAAAATTGCCAGCTTTCAAGCTTGCTTGAGCAAGGACTTCATATTGTGAATCCCCCAGCAACACCTTATATTCCTTCAGCTCCCAGAGAGACAAGGAAGGTGAGCAGCAGGTGGCAAAAGGCCACTGGGGAAGGCAAAGTTGCACAGAGGGAACCTAAAAATACCACTTTCTTAAATGGCTCCAAACATAATCTGAGGCCTGCTCTTGAGAAACTGAATATACTGAGCTCCTTTAGACCTGACAGGAACAAGCAGAGGTCATGCTGCTAAAGGATGCTTGCAAAGTGAAGTTCTGGGTTATCTCTGACATCATCTAAGGACCGCAAAAAGGAGCATATTCAAAGTTCTTGACCATTTTTCCTAAAGGTTCTCCTATTAAGCCACATCTGCCCCTCTTTTACTCACTAGCAATTATCCTACTTCCTGTGCTTTAGTATAATATTGCTCTTTTTATCATTTTAGTGTTATGAATGAAAGTACTTTAATTCCAGTTCATGCCCCTTCAGATCATACTCCTTTTCATTGAGTTCTGTTAAATAACATTCACTATGATCTCAAAGCTCTCAAGGATAAAAGAGTGGTCCACATCTTCCCACAATGTGACAGGCTCATTTCTGAAGCTGGTAGTAGACACACTGTTTGATGAAATACGTTACAGTTCACTGAACTCTGAAGGACATGAAAAAGACTTGGGTGGGCCTTCTGAAGTTCCTTCCAGTTCCTCGAAGAAAGACAACAGAACTGGAAGGGAACCATCAGTTAAAGGGACGCAAGCACAGAATTATGAAATGCCATCTGGCTGGTACAGGATAAGGAAATGTATCCTTTTTGGTGGCTTCCACCTCCACAGAAGAAACAACTGTTTATGCAGCAAAATGGTTTGGATATTTTGGAAGGTCCTGAACTAGCCACCGAAAAGAATACTAATAAAAAATACAAAAAATATAAATATAAAATATAAAAAGAAAAAAGGAGAGATTAATCGGAAGACTATAAATCTGAAATACTACTACTACTAATGGTGAAAACACAAGTAATCACATCCCTTTCATAGCCTGAAGAAGCTGCATTAATGCCCAATTCGAATATATTAGAAACTTAAGCAACAGAAAACCTGTATTCTTATACGTGTATACTCAACAAAGGTGATACTACTGACATGAAATGGAGAGATACACAAATAGAACATTAAGATCAATATTGCTGCCTATTTAGGAAATAACAAATAAACCAAAGGGGAAATGGTTCTACAGTGAAAATTGCATCACTTGTTTACAAGCCACCAAAAACTGGGAGATGAACTATCTTGGACATTTATAGATCAATGACCCTGCATCTAAAGCACAAGGAGAGGGAATATTGACCCTTAACATGCAGAAGGGAACAGCATGTCCATGCACGCAGCTAAAAATGTTCAGAACCTCCCCCTACACCGTGACTCCAAAATGGTTTTCACACAGAATTTAATAAACACACACTGAAAATATCATTCTGTGCATTCTGCAACAAGATCAGGATTTCTAAAAAGCAGAAAACATAAAAACACTCGATTTGACAGCATGGAATTCTTGACCTCAGTTCGACAGGTAAAGAGAAACTGGTCACCAAAATAAAGATCAGCCATAGCTTAGCTACAGGTGACTGTGCTTTGGTTATTATGTGCAAACAGGATGGACCCCAGTTTCTAAGTACTCACTGCTTTAAAAGTTCCAGTTTCATAAAGCTGGAAAAAATCCTTAACTCGCTCTGGAGGAAAGACTCTGACTTCAAAGATGCATGACTCTATTTTAAAGCAAACTTCCTCTAAGGTCACATCTAAACAAAAGGGCCACGAATCATAACTAGATGAAAAAGTTACCAAAATTCAATCCTTTCCCTCAGAGCACATATAAACAAGGGGGGGGGGAATAAATAAAACAAGAGGGAAAGCTCAGGGA
Source organism: Pezoporus occidentalis (assembly GCF_034315485.1). Lineage (NCBI taxonomy): Eukaryota > Metazoa > Chordata > Aves > Psittaciformes > Psittacidae > Pezoporus > Pezoporus occidentalis. Next base: position 11,073,600 of record NW_026914940.1, on the reverse strand, counting down.
TAGCAATAAGATTGAGTGAAATGATATAAACTGTTCAGTGAAGCAAGAGATACAAGAACTGGTCTTTTTGGTACATTAGGAACAAAAGGAATGCTAGCAGTAGTACAAAATCCATTAGTTGATACAAATCCCTTAGTACTAGAATCTACACAAGGCAGGACTGCTCAGCACACAGCTAACAGTCTCCAGTGATGTACTGGTACCCACTGACAAATACCATCTATTCCAATAGTAACCAACAGCGATAAATTACAGCAATTAAGGCCAGACACCAGGACACTGGATCCAGCTAAAGCATGTGCAGGTCATCAAGGATGTTGCAAGAGCGAAAATAATCTAGAAGAGAGTCCTAAGAAACATGAAGAGAGAAGTCTTATGCCTCACAAAGAAAAGCCCTACCTCAAACTGCTACGTTTTACAAAGATGAGTTTGGGAACAGTCACAGCAGAGACACTCATTACCCAAATGTGAGAACAGACGGCTTCTCAGCCTAGCAAAGGTACAGGCAACATTAACCTTAAGTAAAAACCACAGCATATCAGTCATTAAAAATGGCACCTACTTCTAATCGGCTCAGGGGAATTCATTTACCACCACAAGTGAAACAGACCGCCTTGCTGGCAATGCTTAAAGACAGTGACAAAAAGGTTTTCTAACTGATGTCACGGCTCAAAGAGATCATGGCCTCTGGTTTTCATCATGCAGGTTGCTTTAAACAGCGGTTCTCCAAGTACTCACAAGCCTGCATTATTCTTGTGTGAAATCCTTCTCAGCAAACCCTAACAAAAAGCAAGAGTGCTGGTCAAAACCAGCAGCACAGCTTTGAAAATTCCTCTCTTGCTCCTGCGTTTCACGGAATATTTGTTCTCATGTAACGAGTTTCCTAACCAAATCCACTTTTGATTTACTCAGTGTTTAGACGCCCACTATACTCTCTGTACATCCCTACTTTAACATAAGTGGGTCCTATGCCAGCTTGCAGACCGAGACATCTCAGCCTTCACTACTTCACGTGATGCTTCGTGCAAAGTAAACTTCTCCATCCCTCCGGCAGCTCCTGAACCTACCACAAAGTCCACGCAGCTCAGAAATCCCGCACAGGTACCTACCAGACAACGCTCCCTACTGCAGATCCTCTGAGCCCTTTCAGAGATCCAGAACCGCCTCCATTACATGGTTTATTAAAGCCGGTGTTCATCTCCAGTGCTGCACATGCTGATCTACGGGAGAGCCGAGCATCAGAACGCGCCCCAGGACACAGACACCCCCACAAGAGTAAACCAGCCGTCTTCCCCAACTTTGCCTGCACAGACACCGTGCCGCTGCTCCACGCTCGACCCCGCTCTGCAACGCCACGGGATGCGACACAACTCGGGAGCCACAACTTCATGGCTCGCCCGCTGCCGTCAGCCTGCGGGGCCGTCAGTCCGTCCGTCAGCCCGAGCGCCAGCGCGGGTGCGCGCAGCCCGTGACCCCGGCCGGGAGCTCCAGCTCCTGCAGCCGCTCCGGGACGGAACTTCTTCACTTTCCTCCCCGAGCGACGACTCGAACCAATCTTCCTCCGTCCGCACCGTAGCAAGCAAAGCCACACACAGGCTCCGGCTCCGCGGCTGGCGCAGGGCGGAGGGAAGAACAGACCCGAACGGGATCAACCCCCTGCGAGCCGGGCCGGGGGCTGGCAGCAGCCCGCTCCGAACTTACGCCCTGGCTCTCCCCCCACCCCGGCGCCGCCTGCCGCAGCCAGCCCGGAGCCCGCCGGCCCCGGCAGCCGATGCCCCCCGGCTCCGGGGACAGCGCTGGCCCTTCGCCCGCCGCCGCCGACAGACAATAGCGAGCGAGGGAGGGAGCGAGCGAGGCGGGCGGGGCGCGGCCAGCCCACCGCGCACACCCCGCGGGCGGCAGCAGGGCGCCCGCCCCCGCCGGCCAGGAGCCGCCCTTGCCCCGGGGAGGCGGACGCGCTGGCGCTGCCCCGGCCCCCGCCAGGAGAGCACCCGGCCCCCGGGGCGCAGCGCAGCGGGGCGGGCAGGGACACGCCTCCCCGCGGGGGCCGCGCTCTCTTCCCGGCGCCGAGAGCCCCCTGTCCGCCCGCGCCACTGGCGACGGCCGCCGCGAGCCCCTACCTGCCGGCGCCGCTGCGCCTCGCCCCCGCCGCCCGCCTCCGCTCACGGCCGCGCCGCCATCTTGCGTTTCACAAACTACTGCACTTCTTTTGGGGCGGGGGGGCGGCGGCTGAGCCGGGAGCTCCCAACGCCGCCGGCCGCCCGAGCCCTCTCCTTGCCGCCGCCCGGGGCGCGCACTCGCATCCTCCCGGCGCCTCGCTGCCCCGGGGCGGGTGCGGCGCCGAGGCCGGGCAGCGGCGGCCGGTGCCTCAGCCTCCCTGGTAGGGAGCGGAGGCGGAGCCGGAGCCGCTCCGCCGCTGCCCCGCCCGTCAGGCGGCGGACACCAGGCGGGGGGCGGCCCGGCCCCGTTGAGGCAGCGGTCGGCAGCGGGGGGCCAGCGGCGGCCGCTCGCCCTCCGGTCAGGCCAGGGGACTGCGCGCTGCGACAGCGACAGCGGGCCGGGAGCTCCCGGGCGGCAGCGGCGCCCTCGCAGCCCGCTCCTCCCCTCCGGCGGCGAACTTGGGCCGCGCACCCCGCCGGGCGTTAAGGACGGCGGCGGCCGTAGTCCCGTGGCGGGTCCCTGAGCTGTCGCTAAGGGAGAACACGGCCGCAGGGTGCAGGACCAGGGTCGAGTGAGCACAGGAGGGGCGGCTTTGAGGGGATGAAACCAAAATCGCCGTGCTTATTGTTCAGTTACAGAACTTGGGGAAACGGGACTTCTTCCTTTAGTACATACCTACGTATTTTAGTCGCGTTTTAGTTTTTAACTCCCCTACGCAGAATCCTTTCGTCGTTGTTTGCCATTTTAGGTCAGACGCTAAAATACGACTGTTTCCCTGAGAAAGGAAAATGAAGTTGTGTCATGCGGGAATCCCCAGGAGTTAACTGCTAACAGTTGATCATGGGAGATCAAGATTTACACGGTTAACAGTTAAGGACATTAAAATGTGTAGATACGGTATCCAGTCAAGACTAGTGACAGGAAGGGGTTGGATTAAAGCTTTGAGAGAAGTTTGGGTACCAGGAAGTTTTCTGGTTCCTCGATTCCACTCTGTCACTCGTGCTGAGGTTTTCGGACAGGAGCCTCGGTGAGCAGCAGACTGGCCCTACTGTCCCACTGGAAACCGCTGGCAGCAGATGAGGTGGAGACTGAGTTAAGGAAGAATGACATTAATTCCTTTGTGACATTTCCAATGTCACACACTGCATTAAAATGTGAATTTTCACTATAGTTTTTCTCCCTGCTCTGCTTGCCGTTGCCTTATGACCAACACACCAAGAGCAGGGTAAGCTGCTTGCATACAGTTCTTATTTAAAAGAGCTGGCTTTGAAGTGTTGGCATGTTATTGGTCAAAATTATTCTGTGATAGAACAGACAAAAACATCCAAGAAGTTCATTGATTTTTTATGAATCTGCCTCCAAACAGTACAAAAGATGAAATTCTCGTAGTACACACGTTTGGGACAAACATACTAGAGAAAGAAACAAAGTAAAACTCACCTACAAAACCAGCACCCACAGAGGGATTGCAGAGTTGGGCATTCAGCATCACCAGATACATGTGCGAGGTGACATAACACAAGAGCCATGTATTTTGCCACATGTTTGATCCCAAAACACACTAAGATTTATTCTGTTTGTCTGTTTTATTGTAATTTTCTGACAAATCAATCGAGAGAAATTTTATCTGCTGGTGTAATGGGGCATACATCTCCAAAACAGGGTATTGCTTTACTTGCCCTTAAATATACTTACACCAACAATATATTTACTTTGATGCAATAAACAGATACAATTCTCTCCAGGTACCTAGAAGACTTTACAGTTTAATTCAGCTACAAGCCACTGGACCTGCCCTAACAGTGTCTGTTAAAATGCTAGGACCATGGGAGCCTCTGGAAGATTTTTCCTGAGTTCCGACAACTTGGAATTCGTCTCGGTCAGGGAATCTGACCACTAGAATTAAACGGTCACAGGCAGGAATCTCTCCATATGTCAAACGAAGGATGCTCAAGCCCTGCTAGTTAAAAAGAGATTATGGTGAGACGAGAGAAAAGCCTCGCGCTCCTGTTATGTCTCACACTTCCTGTCTTTTCAAGAACGGCATGACTACAAAGTATTGCCATGTTTGACTGCCTGCAAGGGGAGAAAGAGGGAGCCACAGACTGAGAAAAGCACCCTCCTTCCATAGCCCACAGCCCTAGAAAGCATCTGGAGAAGAGCTGTTGACAGACTGAGGTGAACTACTTTGCCAGGGTGGACCTTCAAGTTCAAGGCTTTCCCTACTAAAAGGGCCAATGATTATGCCAAATATAACATGACAGTGATAGGAAGTGCCAGAAGACACAAACCAATTCACCTTCACTAATTCAGTTTTGTCATAGTCTCCTCAATGCTGGTAAATGCACTGACTGATAACTGCGTAGAGTTTTTCCAGCTGCAGAATGGTGAACTTCTTAGTTATCACGTGTGATGTTCTGAAGATGTAGCTTACGAGAGCAGCCATACCAAATGAAAACGTTACTGCCTCACAACTGCCTCTCATCAAAGGCTGCTACAAAAAAAGCTCTCAGGTTTGTGAGAAGTGTTTCTCCCACGTGCTTTCTTTAGGTTAACTCTATGAAAGCAACTTGGGGTATGATGAGGTTACTAAAAACCCCCACAATGTTACCTTTGAAATGCATTAAGATGTTTCTAAAGAATTGACTTTTCAGATACCAAAAAAGAGATTGGGTTTAAAGCCTTTTTGTCATATACAACAGACTATACAGCACCTGACTGCTTCAGAAAAACACATTTCCAGAAGCTGGAAAATGATGAAAAAGGCTTATCAAAGAAATATCTTTGATTGTTTTCTTTTAAAGAGAGGTACTTAAGTTACGTAGAAGTTTGTATCTGTAGTGTTTCCAAAGGCAATCCCAGCAGTATGTCACATACAAATACACTGACAGGACAAAAAGATAAAAGCAATTAGAGGACTTTATTTGAGCTTTCTTTATCTTAAAGAAATATATCTTTATATAAATATATATGTGGAAGTTACCTTTAATGAATTTTGCAGTGAAAAGGAAACAGAGCAAGAAGTCATTTAGTCCAAAATCAAGAGTCACTTGGAGTATGTGAAGGCTGCAATCTCTTTTTTCATTTCCTAAAGAGAAAAGAAGAAAAACTAGCAGTTAGCATGAATAAAATCCGGGAGAACCCTGTTTATTTCTTTGTAAGAAAGAATAAATAATGTGCACATACAGTAGGAGTTTGTTATATTTAACAAATCCACATGCTACCACTATCCCAACACCTTGCTATTCCCACTAGCTTCAAATGCATCCTTTCACATCCAAAAATCACGTAGGCAAGAGGGGCTGTATGAGTCTGTATCCGAACATCCAGCTTATTCAAACTGAGTCAATACTGGGAATCCCTGGCTGGGACCATGGGAGCTTCTGGAAGATTTTTCCTGAGTTCTGACAACTCGGAAATTGTCTCAGTCAGGGAATCTGACCACTAGAATTAAACGGTCACAGGCAGGAATCTCTCCATATGTCAAACGAAGGATGCTCAAGCCCTGCTAGTTAAAAAGAGATTATGGTGAGACGAGAGAAAAGCCTCGCGCTCCTGTTATGTCTCACACTTCCTGTCTTTTCAAGAACGGCATGACTACAAAGTATTGCCACGTTTGACTGCCTGCAAGGGGAGAAAGAGGGAGCCACAGACTGAGAAAAGCACCCTCCTTCCATAGCCCACAGCCCTAGAAAGCATCTGGAGAAGAGCTGTTGACAGACTGAGGTGAACTACTTTGCCAGGGTGGACCTTCAAGTTCAAGGCTTTCCCTACTAAAAGGGCCAATGATTATGCCAAATATAACATGACAGTGATAGGAAGTGCCAGAAGACACAAACCAATTCACCTTCACTAATTCAGTTTTGTCATAGTCTTCTCGATGCTGGTAAATGCACTGACTGATAACTGCGTAGAGTTTTTCCAGCTGCAGAATGGTGAACTTCTTGGTTACCAAGGTGACAAAATGCAACAGTTGCTGAAGAAAAAAGAATGAGGGAAATACAAGTTTAGACTTCTAGTGCGAGATTCTTTGAACAGAGTTTTCCATGTTTTTGGAAGATAAACAGTAACTACAGAAGTGACATCCTACTTTTTCTACTGTAAAATAAAATACAAGTGACACTTCAGAGACGGGATTCAGTACCTCAGAAGCTTTAACTGGAGAAAATGAGTTAATTTTTCATACTTCACAGAAAAGGAAAGTTTAATTTTCAGACAGCATCTTATTACTAATCGATGATCTTCATTCCAAATCAACTGCTTCCAGAACAGCAGGGAATGACACAACCCACTTGGTTACAGAGCAGCAGCCACTGCTAAGCCACTATTGCTTTCCATCAGAGAGCTGTGGCTGCCATGCAAGGGTGCAGTAACTGGATATTTGGAAGCCAGGCTGCAGATCTTTTAGATACAGCTGTGCCATCCTGAATGTGGAGTTACTGCTGGTAGAGCTTTGAGTTGGAACAACAATTATCATTCAGCCTCAAAAATTAAAAGTCAGGAAGAGAACCCAGTCTCCTAAAACTTAGTTCACCAAAAGCAAGAAGAGCAGTCTACACCTGGCGTGGAAACTTGACAGTCATGGTCCATCACAGGCTGAATTATTTCACAAATTATGTATCCTTCCCATAAATTGTTTTAATGTGCATCAGTTAACAACTGACTTCAGTTACAACTGCACATGTAGCTACTTCAGTATTAATAAGTAAAATTAGACTTACTTTGAGTTCAAAGTAATCCACAACCACTGGCTGCGTGGGACTTTCCATCGCTTTCTCAACACCCATTGCCACTTGCTCTTCTCCCCCAGAGTGCCTCACACAAACTACATGGGGCACCCGCACATCTGCAACGACAGATTCCTTTAGTCAGGATTTCTGTTTATCTGGAATACAGTATTAGTGAAGTATCCTCTACCTGGAATACAGCCTCTCTCTGCAAGGACAGACACAGGACTGTTACCATTTTTTCCACTGAGAAATAATTGACTTTTACTTTCTTCCTGGCAGAAGTCACTGCTCCATCAAAATGGGAAACAGACACTCAAAAAAAAAGCACTGGAGAAAAAGGCAGGGTAAAAACAAGGCAAAAAAGATACCATCCTGTTTCCATCACAGTGCTGCGTGGTGTTAGGAAACACATCTCCCATTGTGATACTCATATAATAAAAGAAAGTCAGCAGCTGCTTGTCAAGTTTTTGAATAACAGACTTCAGAATCAAAACCCCAGCAGCTGCAGCAGAAGGGGAGCTTGGCTGGCAGAGCTAGAAGGGCAGCACCATTCTGCATGTTAACTTTAGAGATACAACAGAACTAACAGAATGGAACTGAAGTAGGCTGAAAGCTAAACAATTGTGTAATCCTCCTCAGGGAGAAAAAAAAGAGCTAAATTACCTGTTGGACCAGCTGTATTTTCATTCGCATTTTTGTGTCGTTCCTGCAGGACATTTTCATTCTCTTCCATTAAAGAATCCTGTGTGGACTCCCCTTCATTGTGATCTGTGGTAGAAACAGGTCTTCCTGTTTCTAACTCCTCATCACTCTCTACTTCATTTTGCTCTTCTGGAACTTTATTCTCTTTATTGAACTGAAAACTCATCCTCTTGTTTGCGATATTCGAATGCACTTTCTTCTTTTTGCGTTTTCTGTTTTCCATATCTACAAAAAGGGAACAGGAAACGTAACCCAAAACATGCCCAAAAGTTTTTTCCTTCTAAATCCAGCATCCTGATCATACACGACTTTCAAGGAAAATGACCAAAGGAACTCAAGTACCATTCTCTCTCTCCCACATCTGTTTAGAGACTAAAGAGCTGCACGTTTGCTGTTAGATTTTAAAAAGGCAGCTACAGTATTTCATTCACAAAACCATCAGCTTCAAGATCTTAAGAGCAGCAAATTCTTACTTTGGATAAAAAGTATTGCTGCAAAGCAAAGTTATTAGATCAAGTTGCCATCTTACGATGTGAACAGATATGGATGCACAGAAAAGCATTTGGAGACAAGCCCTTCAAATCTGTTCTAATGCAGTAAACTCCGTAAGTTAAAACACATAATGGGCAGAGTTAGAGACAATTTGAAGGGAGTATTTGCTGAAGAATAAATTGTGCATAAAGACAAACACCTCATCAGCTGATTCCAGTAAGCTCATGTAAAACAAACTTCCCATTTCTGTCTTCCAGAAAACCCACCATTCTTTGCATACACAGAGCTGATGGGTGAAGCTGCTGGCAAAATCCCCAGTCATGCCAGTGAGACCAGCAAACCTCACACCATGTCATGCACTTTAACTGAATGAGGCTCAAGCCACTTTGTTTCTTGGACAGAGCCTTGGGCGACATGGTCTAGTGTGGGGTATCCCTGCCCATGGCAGGGGGTTGGAACTAGATAATCTTAAGGCCCTTTCCAACCCAAACCATTCTATGATTCCATGTTCCTTTCACAGGAAAAGTGAGGAAATAATGATTCTTCCTTTGCAGAGCTAGTATTGCTCCCCTGGTTTTTCCCTTTTCCCACATCAATTGGGAATTACAGTAAGAGGTGGCATACAGTTTAGCAGCTGAGGGCAGGGAATGGAAAAATACTGTTTCGTATAACTGAAAAGTCATTGGGGATTCAGAAACTGCCACATACAACATTTCTGACTTCAAGAGACTTCAACATTTAAGAGCCATTAAACGTCAGTGGGCAACAAAGGCCACAGTCTTACAATGTAAACCAACCACTGCACTTGAACTTCATAACCGTATTGAATGAATGCATTTATCTCATACAGGGGAGCAAACTGAAAAATGCAATGCCTTTGGCATGAAGAACCAGGCATCACAGAAACCTGCTGAGCCCCAAGAATAGAGAAGATAGCAGTAGCATTAGCACCTTCTCTAAGGAAGCGTGAATAAAATACAACTTGCCTTTAGAGTAGGGTGTACTGAAGCCTACAGGCTCTGCTGGCACCTTCAGTTTATCACTATAATTCGGGTCCGTTCCCTTACTCTCAGCAACAGAGTTCTGCTTTGGCATTACATGGTAGTAAGATGGAGCATACTTTGAAGAGCTACAACCTTGCAAGAGAGAAGAGATGACAAAGAATTGTGTTGTGCACTGTTGGTTACAGAGACTAGTCTTAAAAACCCTTAGTGTCAAAACCCATACCTCTTTCCTTACGAGATTCTTGTATTTCTTCACAGCATCGTTCAAAATCTTTATCCATTTCTTCCCTCACTATGGAATATGCAGTGTCCCTCAGAATACAAGCCCTGTGCCTAATGAGACGATCTGAAATTTCAACAGTCAGAACTGAGCATTTTTTACCAGCCAAATACATCCTCCATTTCGATTACTAAGACAGAAAGATTTTGCTCTTCTCACAGGTAGCTTCTGAAGGGTTCTCTCAGAGAATATTTTCAGCATAGCAACATAAAAGTTCATTATTAAAGCAGAAGAGTTACTGATTAACTCTTCTGTGACAATTCCACATCCAAGTATTTTAACGCTACATTTACAACCTGGCAAGCAATGCTGCTCTGTGGATGTTTCAAATGATCTAATCCCATCTCTGCTGGCCACAGGTGACATTCATCAATTTATACGTTTTAACTTTTTCCAAATTAGGGATAAAAACACATCCTCACCTCCAGGCTCTTTATCTGGGTTGTATTCTAAGGCATTGCTACAGATTAGATCAATGTCTTTTAGAAAGTCTCTTGCAGTTAGGTACTGGTTTAAGTCAATCTTGGACAGAACTGTTGAAAGGTCCATGGGGTGTTTGATAACCGTGTTATAATCAGGTACCTACAAATGAAACATACATGCTCACATTTAACACAGTGTCTCCCCAGATTAATGATTTTAATGAAGCCGAATAGAGGACTTCTTAAAACCCCCAAATATTTACAACGCATACAAAGATGCATTTAACCAGATAGTTTCAGTTTACATTTAACAGTTAGTTCCTTGAAAATGGAAGGGTTATTTTGACTGGCTTCAAAGAGACAGACCAGTAGAGGGAAAAAATGAAGCAGGGAGGGAAGAAGCATGTGTGGGCAGAGAAAGGAACAGACACCCGGAGTAGGAATCACTTCCCCACAGGAAAGAAAACTCTCACAGAAGTCACCCAATATTCTCTTTGCTGTTGGCAGCAAGAAAAAGCTTGCAAGAATTGCACCTTTCAAGTATCTGTCTTAAGCATCTGCTTTAGAATGAGCTACCTGGACCCAGGGGTGCAGATTTCTTTACTCAGACCATAAAAGGAGCCTAACAACTAGTTCAGATGAGGACATCTGTTTCCACGATTTGAATAATACAAACCAAGTAGAAGTAAAGGGAAAGAGAAGTCAGTAGAACAGGAATTTGCTGAAACACAAAGCTCTATTAAGACTACAGCTGGCTTGGAAGTATATCTAATTTACCTCCTCTGGGTCAACAGGCTTTGAAAATACTCTGAAGCGTCTGTCAATGACAAGTCTATGAGTCACATCCCTTAGGAAAATCCTGAGTTCACACAATGTATCCTCCTCCTGCTCCTCCAGCTGCCTTCTTTCCTCCTCTGTCAATTGTCGAGGCTTAGGTGGTGGTGCTACAGGCAGTTCTTCCAATGGACGGCAAGCTTAAATGAATAGTAAAGTTTCAGTCAATTTATGGTACTCTGATACAAGCAGATGAAAAATTACTCAGAGAAAATTACCACCAAAGTAACTACTGTACAGCTATGAATTTAGGTAGCAAAGTTTGTACGCAGAATACTCTCACCTGCGCTGGGTTTGGGTGCAGGAGGTTTAGCAACTTGATTTACAATTAAGTCCTGAAAAAACATTCCTCTTTCTTCCCTATTAGGCAAGTGGATTTTGAAAACTTCTTCATGGCTGTCATTAAATAAGTCTTTGATCTAAAGCATATGAAGAAAAGATATTTTAGATATAAGGCCACACAAATGCACGTTCTACTCTAAAAAGATGAGTACCTGTTTAAATGAAGCTAGATAATCACCTAGATTAGATAATCACCTAGACCTAGCTAGATAAGGAAGAAAGGGTGGTGAGGCACTGGAATGGGTTGTCCAGGGAAGCTATGAATGTTCCATCTCTGGTGGTGTTCAAGGCCAGGTTGTACTGAGCCTTGAGTGACATGGTTTAATGTGAGGTGTCCCTGCCCATGGCAGAGGAGTTGGAACTAGATGATCTTAAGGTCCTTTCCCACCCTAACTGTTCTGTGATTCTATAAGGGAAACTGAAAAGTCAATCACTTGGCCCTGAAAGGCCAGATTTTCACAGGTTAGCACAGCAACTAAAAACATCTTCTTTGAGGAACACCTCTGGAGTTGCAGCTCAATGAAAACACCATCTGGTACACTGATGAAGTGGCGAGTTATCGGTCAGCTGGTGGTGAGGTGTTGTATTCTCTTCCCTTGTTATTTCCTTTATCATTATTATCACTGGTGGTATCAGTAGTGATTTGTGTTATACCTTAGTTACTAAACTGTTCTTATCTCAACCCGTTGGAGTTGCATTCTTTTCGATTCTCCTCTCTGTCCCTCCAGGAGTAGGGGGAGGGCAAGAAAGGGGGGGAAGTGAGCGAACGAATTACCTGACTGGGTTTAAACCACGACAAGAAATTGAACAAAAAACATTCAGAAAAGTATGGCCAGAAATACCTCTTTTGGGAGATCCGCGTGACACACATCAGATGTTGCAAGCAGCAGAACTGGAGCAAATGTTGGAATGTTCTCCAGTAGTGTTGTAAAAGTAGCTTTCAGTGTCGCTCCAACAGTCTCCCACCATGAATGGATATGTGGGATATAAATTATACTGGGTGCCGTTCTCTGAGCTTCTCGCATCAACTGGCAAAATGAAAGCTTGGATAAGAAAACTAAACCATGGGCCAATAAACAACAATGCATGAGACCAGATTACGTGTGTTGGAAGACCACAAGCCATTGCCTACGAATTGTACCTCAGTCACAGAAGACAACATGCATCTACCGTGTGAGGGAAGTGGGAACAGTCCTTTCACATGACAAATTCCTCCATGCACCCTTTCAGATTATCACTATTCAGATATCCAGATGATCAATATTCAGAATATCAATATTATCAGTATCTGCTTATATTTAATTTTCCTAGTGAAGAGATATACACCTGTGTACAAATGTCAGTGGATTTTAATACTTTGACTGCATACCTTGCAGCACTAGAAGCTGCCTATGAAAAAAAAGAGTAATGCTTCTTTTGCCCCCAAAACCTCCACTGCCCTTTAAGTCTAACAAAAAAAGCAGCTACAAGTGCTTGACACGCAGTCAGGCTGATGCAGAGCCATCTACTGGGAGCACAGGTTCTTGTGAGGCAATGGAAACAACTTCCTGGATCCCACTGAGACCAGCAGCATTTCTTGCCATAGAGAGGGGTTTATTTGCAGCACCTCCCATCTTCCTGAGCTGCTACAACATCCTCACTATTTAATTTGGAATGGAAAATACGACCACATATAATAAACTTATTTGATATCATCTGATCTGGAAGAAAAGTGCATTTTTCATATGGAAGTAAATGTAAGAGCACATTCAAACCAGGCTGCCTCCACCAACAGTGAATTTGGCTTACTTTACGAGTTTAGAAACAGTTCATGAATGCTATGAGATTAAAGAGGGGAAAAAAGAGATACCTGTGCACATGTTTCTTCTGGTGAGGTGCTGCTTGCCGACAACATACATAGGTCTAGTGTATAAGCTGGAAACTTCTCCAGGGCGTGTATTACTGCAGGTGCCAAATGAGAAGTTTGCCCGTATCCTGGCTCTCCCACTAGTAAGAACCGTGGCCTACAAGATGTTGGCTGGTAATAAACATTTCTAGAACAGTAAGGAAAAAAAAAAAAGAAGCGATGAATGTTAAGAAAGTGACAAAAATAACTGACCCAACAAGGATGAAATCAATCTATTTTGCAACTGTTGGCTTATAGGACTTTCACATTAAGCTATCAAAAGGTTCACAAAAGCTTAGCAGAGTAAAGGTACAAACTGCAGCCATTGTGTAAGTTCTCCTCATAGTGTTTTAACAAACCATTTCTCAGTTTCGTTCCTGCTACATAATTTGCTACGGGTTTAACAATCTTGGAAGGCAGAACGGCAAAAGATGGCTACACAAATCCATAGGTGGCTTTTATCTAGAGGGACAGACAGCCGAGTTCATCAGTCTTGAGTCTTTCAAGCAATACGATGGATTAAATTAACACACTCCCAGAGTCTGTGGACCATTTTTGACTTGGGAAAAGAGGGCAGGAACATTCACTGTGATGGGTTATGGCAGCAAAATGCTTCATCTACCACCCTCACACCAGAACTGTTTCCAGATCCAGCCATATTGACAACATAAACATAAAGGGGACAAACATCTACCTGCCAAACTTGAGGAATTTTTCCGGTTGACTACCAGGTGTTTTCTGAGTTGGATTATCTTCAAAGATCAGTGGTGATTCTTCATCACTGTCAATCACATCATTTCTTAAAGCGGGATTTAAACTGTCTGAAAGACAAGAGAGGTTTGTTAACTTTCCTGAATAGGCTGTACCTTGCTCTCACATTAATAGAGCTTCTAAATCAGCACTGGAAACCACTTATCTTGTATTTCTGCATTTAAGGGCACTCACTGCTATTTTCTGTAGAGCTCATTCTACCACAGATCTAAGGAGATTACACAGGTCTTGTACAAAGCTGTCCCATGTCCCATGATTTGCGTAAGATATTCTCTCTGCATTGGTGAAAACTTGGAGGCTTTTCCCTTAGAACAGAGAGGATTAGGAACAACCTCTGTAGTTCTTAAACACATGAAAACCTCAACAAGGCCGATTCTTTCTGGAGCTGGACATGGGGAAATGAAGTGAATGCCGTGGCCACAGACTTCCATTTGTCTAGGACTAGCAAGTCAGAACATACAGACCAACATCTTCTATATAAGGCTCCTCAAAGATTCCTAAAGAAGATAATGGAAGGTGGACAACAGAAACAGGATGCAACTACCCATCCCCTAGCCTCTCTGCTTTTGTTTTGATGGTGGGTTTCTGTCTCTGTTTTAACACTGCAAACGATCTACCAGCTCCACTGGGAGGATGGATATTCTGCATAGATTAGCATAATAAATTATTAATGGATCTCCATTAATCAGGATTGGAATGACTTCATCGATTTACTTGTTCTCACCAACAGACTAATCCTGATCAAGGACTGTAGCAATAGGACAAGGGGTAATGGGTTTAAACTGAAACAGGGGAAGTTTAGATTGGATATAATGATGAAGTTCTTTACTGTGAGGGTGGTGAGGCACTGGAATGGGTTGCCCAGGGAAGTTGTGAATGCTCCATCCCTGGCAGTGTTCAAGGCCAAGTTGGACAGAGCCTTGGGTGACATGGTTTAGTATGAGGTGTCCCTGCCCATGGCAGGGGGGTTGGAACTGGATGATCTTAAGGTCCTTTCCAACCCAAACCATTCTATGATTCTATGATCACAGCTGATGCAGTCAGGAGTGTGAACTTACGTATGTTATGCAAGCCAAACCCCAAGTACACACCACTAAAACATTCTGATCTCACATGCAAGTGAGCAGTGTGATCCATGGACATATCAATTAAAAGGTGATGGTTAAAAGTTATGACAGCGAAAGCAGTATTTAGCTTAAACCACTTGTATTGTGATACTGACATGCTTCAGACCAGAATTAGAAGCATTTCTGCAAAAAAGCCTTCTCCCCCCCACTGAAACATTTCTCTTGAAAGAGGTGCCTCATACATTAAACCTTAGATCCAACTCTACAAATGATAAACATGTTGGCTGCTGTCCGAAGTGGAGTGCTCTAGTAGAGAACATACAGTTCTCCACTGTGTACCGAGAGTTATTCACGGCTCCCACCCAGCACCATGCACGTGTCTGATCTAAAATTCTACTGCCATTACAGCCGAGAGGTTGATGGCACAAATCAGCAGTTTCTGCTTTGGCAGAATTTTACCAAAGTGGATGTTCTCTATATACCTTGCTGTTGGTCCTTTAGTGCAAGCTCTGCATGGGGAAATACTCTCTGCAAGGCTTGTAAAAGTCTTGCTAGTGTGTTTTCAAACAGTGGTTTTACAATAGGTGACAGTGCTCGCCCAGGTGAAGCCACAGCCCTCTGTGAAGCTGGAACAGTCTTCTGCATAGCCATGACAAAATCCTTTGCTGTTATCTTAATAGAAGCAATATCTAACTGCAGTTTCTCACTACTTTTGTATATCTGAGGATAGCGGCGGCGCAAAGCACAGAGCGCAGCTTCAGCACATAAGGATTTAATATCAGCACCACAGTATCCTAATGAACAAAAGAAGAATCAAATGTTATGTCAGTTTCAGGCAAAACAAAAGTCAAGGCAAAGGTTTCTAAAGTGCAACAACTGGAAGACTTTGTAGGCAGCCAAAAATTAACATGTTAGAGAATTTAAAGTTACTGCATTGCAGAGAAGATGTTACATGACTGATATCCTGTGCTTATGAAACAGCCACGACTTTGCTCCTGAGGAATATCTCCCAAACCCAGTCAATGTTCTGAGAGACACAAAAAACTTACAAAAAAGGCAGCATCCGCCTTTGCTTGCTCCCAAGGTGTGGAGCTGCCTCACTGCTTTGCTTAGCAGCAAGGCACAAGAGCTCAGGTACTGCCTGGTACAAGCTCAGATTTCTCAGGACTCAGTCACACGCAGTAACTCACTTGGTTTTCAAACCTACCAGTACATTTTTCAGCCAGCTGTTCAAGAAATATGTCCAGTGGCCTAGGAGTCCAGTCTCGTGTGTGAATCTTGAAAATCTCTTTTCTGGCCTGGAAACAAAAAGGGTTGCATTTTAGTTGCATCCTAAGTTTACTTGTATAAAAAACCCCACAAACAAAACAAAAGCCAAACCAACCACCACAAAACCCCAGAACCCCTTACATTAGTGCAGATACTTCTCTGCTGCTCTTCAGGTATTTTAAAGTTCAGTTCATGTGCTCTTTGCTTTTTCAAGCAGGACATTTAGTAATTCTTAACCTGTCACATTAAATTCTTGTTTCAGTGCAGGCCCCCCAAAAAAGACATTTGTAGCTTCCCTGAAAACGAGGTTTCCACAAGTATAAGATCTAATGATCCTGAGGAATAAAAAAGTAGTAAAAAACCCCAACCTTTATCTGCAAACAGAATGTTTCATCAAAGAGAATTCTCTCAAAACTCTGCACAATTTCATGCTGACAGTCTCATTAGTTCATCAGATTTGCTTTTCTGCCACTTTACTCAAGGAAAACAGTCCTAGCACTATGTTTCAAGTTGTCACAATTACTACAAAGAAGAACAGTATTTAGGACTCAAACTACTGTCACTGATCCAGAGAATGACAACCATTGCCCATCTTTATCTCTGATCTCAGCAGGACTTTCATTTAAGTATTTCCTCATACAGAGATTAGCAAAAATGCACTTTTTGTGCACATCATTTCTTACATTTTCAAGATGCAACAGCAGTGATCTATAATTAATTCATGCATTAATTCTTTGTTATCTTTCCAGCGAATAGCAGCATCCCATTGTCTTGACTGGCCAGAGCGAAACGAAAACTCATGATAGAAGTAACTACTTGAAATCACCTTATTCATAGATATCCAGTATCAAATCTGCCCTCCACAATACAAGGCAGTCTCTCCAAGCATCCCCCTCTTTTGTCTGAGTTGTACAACACTGATTTTGACTTTAACTCCATTGTTAGGAGGTGGTGTTAACAAAGATGGACTTTGCCACATTAGCAGTAAGGCTGAGTTGAAGTTCTGACCTCTTTATTTGGCAAGTTGAAGAGGAACTCCCGATCAAAGCGTCCGGGTCTTCGTAAAGCCGGATCTATAGAATCCAATCTGTTGGTGGCTCCAATCACCACAACCTCTCCTCTGCTGTCTAAGCCATCCATAAGTGCCAGAAGTGTCGACACAATAGAGCTAACAGAAAAATACAATTTTCATTCACTGGTTTAGTAACTTCTCTTATATTCCACATGACCTTATCCAACAAGCACTCAAAAAGGGCAAGCTTTAGCTGAAGAGATGCTGATTAGTGAAAGGCTCATTTTAAGACATAAACAGATAAGGTAACACAGACCTTGTGCTGATACCAAGCTTCACAAAGTGTTTTCTATTACTGTTTAAAAATGACCTGACATATTAGTGCTCTGAGTATCTAGTTTCTAGAATAAATCTATGTGTCACAAACTTAAATAGGTTGTGGTCTTCTCTGTAAAAAGTTCAAGCAACTTCTATGAAGGCACAAAAAATGCATTACCTATGAATTTGGTCTTGTTTGCTGGACCTCACAGGAGCAAGACCATCTATCTCATCAAAGAAAATAATTGAAGGACGCATCTGGTAGGCCTAGAATGCAAACACAGGAATACTGACATAAGTAAACCAGCACTCTTGTAAGGAGAAAAAGCATGAAAAACGTTATGGCTGGAAAAGTCACTGGAACTGGGCTTTTCAGACTAGCACCAGGGATCTTTAAAGATTAAGCTAATGGAGTAAGTGGCATGATTAACAGAAGACAGCGGCTTATGTCAGCCACAGAGATGGGTGACAGGAAACAAATCCCACCAGTAGTTTCTACAGCTCTTTGACAACTACCAAGAACAGTGCAGGGACTCAATTCAATTATAGGTTCTGGAAGCAAGCTTCCACTGTGAATTTAAATGGCCATACTTTTACCCTGCATCTGTTTCCCTCTGATCTAAAGCCACCATCTCTCGCCTTTTGAAACCTTTTTTTGGTGACTGTTTGCAGTTTGAGGGGGTTGCTGTGTGAGGTACTCTCATTTGTTTCATCTTTCCCAATAAATCTCAATATTTCAAACCCATAAAAAACCCCACAGAAATAATGGAACTCAGTCCCGTTTCAGTGGAAGGAGCTGACAAAACATGAGAAAGACCGAGTCCTTACAAGCATTGACAGCAGAAAATTACCATTACCACTTGGACAGAACACAGGGCATGTTTCAACCTCACCTGATCAAATAATAAGCGAAGCTGTCGTTCAGACTCCCCCACCCATTTACTCAGGCAGTCAGCACCTTTTCTCATAAAGAAGGCTATTCTCCTGTCACCTTGGCTACATTCATTAGCAAGTGCACGAGCAACCAGTGTCTTTCCAGTCCCTGGTGGACCATAGAACAGACAGCCTCTGCAATTAAAACAAACAAAACCCCATAAAAGATTCACAAAAAGAAGATTTTTGTAAGAAAACATCATTACAATAAAACGGTATTACAACCCCCATCCCTAAAACACACGACTCTTCTCTCCTAAACAAACCACAAAGATAGCAGTAACACTTGAAGTCTTGTGATCCTACACAATTCAACAAGGCAGCAAATGAAACAAAGAGGATAATGCATATGCACAAAACCTCAAGAAAAGATCCTAATATCCCAGAAGGACACTTCCAAAACTGGTGACAAACTAATAGGGGTGGTTACAGCACAACTGAGCCAAGCAAGAACAGACTTCACAGATTCTGAGACTGGGCTAATTTATGAATCACAGGTTCATTTTCCAGTGCTACATTGAATATCCATTCTCATTTTCACACAAGGCAAGGTCTGACAGTAAAGCATTTAACTCTCCCTTAAAAAGCTTTGAAGTTACTGGATTTGGTCTCCCATTGCTGATGATAAACAAGGAGGAGGTCCAAAGCTGGGTACCTATTCTGAATTCCCAGGTAGATACAGCCTCAACAATTTTTCAAGGCAAGACACTTCTAGATACATTCTCACCACAAAGTAAATCCCTGAACCTACAGACATTCTGGATTCTATCCATTGTTAAGAGATTACTTTTTACTACTGCTAATGAACCCCCATCATCACTGTTGAAAATTCTAAGCATGGAAGGTAGCGCAGTTGAATATTCTCCCCAAAATAGGTGAACTAGAATCTATTGTTTTGAACAATGTTTGTTACCTTGGAGGCTGGATCTTGAATCTCTCAAAGAATTCTGGGTACAGCAATGGAAAAACGACCATCTCTTTTAAAGATGAAATGTGGTCAGAAAGACCACCCACAGCATCAAATCGTACCTAAATTCAACACAACACATTTGATATGTTAAAAAAAGCTACAGCCCCCATAAGAGTCCATCATTGATTTTATGTCAGCAGAAAGGAAGTGTTTGGGGCAACTTTCAAATTGCTTGATAGAATACTGAAATCCAATCCAATTGTAGAGGGCCTGCTGGAAACCTCTCACTGACACCATGACCCAGCAATACTTACTGAACAATTGATTTGCATTGGATCAACGTCAGCCAAACTTGCTCCAATTTTCATTCGATCCTTGCGAATGCCCTTTAGCTCATCTGGCCGGAAGTTTAGTGGCAGACACCTTATTGGAATGAAGGAGGAAAAAAAAAGTGCTTTCTAACTTCAGATGCAGCCAGAAGATTTCTGCTTTTAGAATGATGGCAAGTGAACGCAGAAGACTTTGTAAATGAGCATAAACTTCCTAAATAGTTAAATATTTGTGTAAATTGTTTTACATTTCATGTACATGGATAACTAAAGGAAAATGATCACTCCAGAGATGAAACAGTTAATTATTTTACCAACTCTTAGTACTTAGGAATACCCATGCCAGCCAACATGGTAGGTGTATGAATGCAATCTTAGAGAATAACTTCTTCCATGTGGAGTATGTGAACTGACCTTGAATTGTGTGATGGAAGAACCTCCCCACAGAACACACTGACACCTTCCAAAGACTTTTTGCTACTACATTCAAAAAGTTACAGCCTATAGGGATACTTATTTCCATGTGGATTAACATTCTAAAGGCTTCCCACCATTACTGGTCCTTCCCAGGGATTTTGGGATGTGTGTGCCACAAGACACACGTCTGAAATAGGCTGAAAACCTATTTGTTAGATTCTTATTAAAACAGTTTTTCTAGAGCTTTTGTTAAGTAACAAAAGCTCCATTATTTTGTCTCCTTATTACATATTCTTATGGTGGTTTTCTTTCTGAACAAATTACTATGCAGCACAGGAGCAGTACAAGCTTCTATTTCAAAACGAACATCAAAGTGTTCCTCTCCCCATTCCCACATAGAAATCAAATCACTGATTAAAACCTAACAGACTCCTCCCACCCCTATTCTCCAATTTCATTAACCTTCTTAAATTTCTGTTACGGCTGTGCCTCCTACGCCTCTCAAAACGCTCTTCATCATCATCAGATGAGGAGGAAGAGGATGTGGAACCATTGCTGTGGACCGCGTGTTCCCGTCTGCAAACATTTAAACAAGTGAGAAAATTAAAGTACTAAGTAATATCAAAATTTAAGTGAATTCTATCTAAGTAACATCAAAAGTAATATCAAGTAATGTAAAAATTTAAGCGAATTCTATCTCAGAATTGACTTAGAGTTCTCTTAAGTTTCTAAAGCATTGTACTTCTTATAAATATGATTTCAAAGGACATCACATGATTTCCCTTGTCACAGAAAAATGTTAGGGAAAGGGAAAATGTTAAACTATTTTGCCAAGAAACTTCATAAACAAATTACTTGTTTCAGTCTCTCTCACACACACAAATGGAGTTTCACTTTGCATTATGTATCCACCCCGAAACATAGACCTTTTAAACTTACTTAAAAGTTTGGCTTCCTTCCCTAACAGTCTGCTAACAGATGCTAAATACCATGATCAAATCTAGCAAGAGATGGCATTCTCCATGCTCCAACTGCTTACAGGATCCAAAACTCCCTTGTCATGACTATTGCAATTTATAGTTTCATTTAGTATTTTTCTTGCTTAAGGGTGGTTTTGTACAGAAGTATCAACTGCTTCTGAAGAAAAAACAGAATCAGTATTCTAAGTGATTACAAAAAGATCTGTTAATACTTCCATACAGGCTCTCCCCTCTGACAATGTTATCTTCAGTTTTAAGAAAGTAAGTCGTATCCTTCAAGATTAAACAGTCTTGAGATTTTCAGAGGAAGATTCTGGCTTCAATTCCAGAATAAAAGAATTACAGTTACACAACCTCAGCCACAACCTTTGTCATCACCTTATCACTGACCACAAACCTGCATTTTAAACAAACCTAATAGCTAATAAAAAGTGTATCCTGTGCCCCAGTATTTTTCTTTATACCCTCAGACCCACAGCAATAATCATGCTATTCATCTGTAATTACTACCAATCCAAAGCCTCTTGAAAGCATTATTCAGGGATGTGACTGGCAGCACTACTGATAAATAAGAACTATCACTAACCATCACCAACCTGTTATTATTTTTGCAGCAAGAGCCTTGCGACTGAGCATTTGCAAATGAACATGTCTGTCTGACAGGTGAAGACTGGCCCGGAAAATACATCTTACGTTGTCTTGGTTCTGTTGAAAGCAAAGAATTTAGACTAATGCTTCAAAAAAGTTGAACAGGAAGCAGGACAGTGAAAGAAGCAGAAAATGTGACCTGTTCTACCCATGTCTAGCTTCAGGGGAAATCTTGAGTGATTTAGGGGTGTGGGTGGGTTAAATCAGTGCACAATAAAAGTGAACCACTCCTCCCACCCCGCCCCCTACAAACAGGAGAAATGAAAACCTCAAGAGTAAGATCATCCAGTCTGTTCAGTTACTATTCTTTCAAGCATACACAGGTCATTTTTTTGTCATTTAATAGCAAAGAAATACAATGAGCACAGGCTACATGCATTTAATAAAATTTACTTGTAGAATGAAGGTAAGAAATTGAAATACAAATTGAGTGTGTACAGATTTGCATTACAAACCAAAACCAAACTCACTTATATGCAGGAAAGCAGCTCATAAGAGAAACTGCATAACTTACTTTCCAGCGGCGCTTGGTAGCGCTCCACAGTCTTCCTCTGTCGAAAGAAATAACGCTTTCGAGTGTGTTCACCATCTTCATCTTTCTCTTCACTTTCATCTGATGAAGTTGCTGTACATCAACATTAAAACATTTAAATGCTGTTGCAAATTATATTTAAAACCGCACTACACAGATGCCTATCAGTTTTACTACTACCTTCATATTAATGACACAATAGATCTGAGAACATGCAAAACCTGAAGAGCAATTTACAAAGACACATTTCAGCAATTACAAAGCACAGAGGAGCACAGATACAGATACTGTTCTGTCCTTGCTCCAATTGCTGGTGACTGCTCATCAATCTCAGTAACAACAATTGTGTCATCTTGCCTAGCCAAGATGCAGCTGCTGTGAAAACCACTACTTCAAGAAGTAATTTCTGAGAAAGTGTTTCAGGGAAGTATATTTCATACTCCAGAATGGCAAGACTAACATGGTAATGTAGCTCCAAGTCCTAGCTCTGCCACAGATCTCCGGAGCAATAATGGGCAAGTTATAGGTTTGAACTTCCCCAATCAAAAAAGTAACGTCCAATGTATACAGTTTATGTCACTAGCTTCTGTAAAGTAATTTGAAGGGGGTTTTCATAAAAGACGATAAGAATGCAAAACACACTATCTTCTCCCCCGATGATCTTCATGCTAGGGAGCAGCTTTCCATACACACCTGGTAACCTACCTGAATTCCTGAGAATTCTCACTGTACCACTAAAACCCTGCACATGGTCATGCTCCCGCTGTAGCGGGGTCATTCTTTCTCATTCTGAGTAATACCACCCTTTTCTTTCGATTCCCACTTGTCCACAGCTACCTGTTGCACCCATTTTTTTTACCTCTGAATATCTGTTCTGAGCTCACTGCAGCACAGCCCTAGAATCCCTAACTATGGCTTGTCATGTCAAGAATAAGGACTTTTTAACTGATGAGAAATCGGGTCATCCAATTGCTTAAGACAAGGATTTGGCTAGAGCATAGCAGAGAAAATTTAAACCAGAACTAACCTGCAACAACCCTTTGCTTATCAGCTTTTTTTTTGTCAGATCTCGGGATTTTTTTCTTTCCTCGGGAGTATATACTGAGATTTTCCTAATTAAAAGAAACAAGAAAGATCAGTCACAAGTATGCAGAAAACCTGACATGGGCATATTTGGTTTCTCTTTATGGTATTAGGGTACTCCATATATACAAAAGATAAAATTAGGGTACTGGAGAAGAGAATAGGAACATCATTCTGGTACCCAGGATTAGGATCAAGAATTCCTCCTCCAAAATAGGGTTTGGTACACATGATAGTTAAATACTTTTCTACATATAAAATCCAATGTGTATTAATTAATCACAGTAATTAATCATTAATTATCAAAGAACCTGGCAGAAGCTAGGAAAAAGCAGTTTCTAGAAGACAAAAAAATTAACCATATGGGCATTTGAGAGATGATGTACAAAGTACTATGGACAATTCCAGTTTCATTAAACAAGGGAATTCGGATCTATAAAGGAAGGCTATGAAGAGGTTTTAAAATGAAGTGCCTGTCATTCAGATGGACTGCAGAAAAAACTTGATTTAATAGAGCAAAACCAACCAGAGAAAATAGGATTGCTGTATAGAATTTTAGCACAAGTTCCTCTAGGGACAGAGACTACTTAAGCTTACAGGCAAGGCTGGAAAAGAACAAACACACATCAAACATCAATGAATTCAGTGTTTCGTAAGATTTAAGATCCAAGCCCTGAAACAGCTGTTTGTAAACAGCATTCATTCAAAAATCGTAAAGCAATTCATAAAGCACAGTATAAGACATGCATTTCAG
This sequence comes from Pezoporus occidentalis, assembly GCF_034315485.1. Taxonomy (NCBI): domain Eukaryota; kingdom Metazoa; phylum Chordata; class Aves; order Psittaciformes; family Psittacidae; genus Pezoporus; species Pezoporus occidentalis. The sequence goes on along the minus strand of NW_026914940.1, from coordinate 11,049,726 downwards.
GGTATCACTGCTATTTCATGTCTTCTGAGGAAGATATTTCCTCCACCCTTAGAGTCCATTTGTGGCATGACCACTAACACCAAGATGTTAAATTATAATTACAGCAAAACCAAGTGTTATTTTGGACCACACTATTCTGTGGAAGAAGTTATTTCAGTTAAATTAAAATGACAAACTAAATGTTTTTTCTATGTGAAACACACTACTTAGACAAAAGAATAGTAAAATAAATCAGCATCTACATTTGTGTTGCTGAACACTCCCAGGTCTTCCATCATTCGCCGTCTACGCATCTCCATGTCATCCATCTTTTGCAAGACGGCTTCTGCAGTACTAACATAAAAAGTTGACATGTCAGAGCAAAGACAGGCAAGTATAAACCCCCAAATATATCCAAGAATACACATAATTGGTATGACATTCTAATACAGTACGCACAAAGCAGAAGCACAGACACTCAGCCAAGTTCTTAAACACTACTTGAAAATTAGTTCAAATGTTTACTGGTTTAGAGCAGATGTAAGAACAAGCGTTTGAGGATTTGCAAACAAGCTCTGTTTCCACATTTATTTTCCCCTCTCATTGATCACAGTAAAAATAAATCTTTAAAAAGTCTGTTTTAGTAAAAAAAGTAGAATTCTGAAGATCCTAGTAAGATAACAGAAATTACATCAGTATTCAATAGCTCTTCAGCTGCTCTGCTTCTGCATGATAGCATTAAGTCATTTTTAGTTCACAGCCTTCCTCAGACAACAGGTTGCTTATTCTTTTCTTAACTGTAATTTAAGTTTCCTGTCGATTTTCTGTGGCTATAGATATTGGAAAAAAACACCCTGCTGCTGTTACACTTTGCAAACCTTTCCGAGCTGTGCCAACATATCACATACACAGGGGCATGTAGGGAGGTCTCAGCCTAACCACTGAATCCACTGAGCTCTTGCTGCCAGGACTAGCAATACCTTTTTCTGTTGTCAAAAGGAGAAAGCCCCTAGCCAGTGTATGCCATAGCACAAAGGCTGCTAAAAAGTTTCATGTCAGTGGCTTTGTGAGATGATGGAAAAAAAAACCACTTACTTTGTTATAAGTTTGTCAAACAATACAGACTGATTTGTAGTGGTGTAATGACTTTGTTGAAGCCTGCAGCTTCGGCGGACCTCTAAATCTCCATTTTGTTCATGGACATGTTCTGCAGCTTTTGCCTCAGCTCTGGTCCTCAGTGTCCTGGTGACTAAAATGCGGTAACATAGAAAGTATTTTGAGACATTTAGAAAATGCATCACTACCTTTATTTCACCGCTGCTCCAGTAAACATAAAATCTGCAGTGGAGTGATTTTTTCTTTAAATACTGAATTAAAAGTTAATGTCATGGTGACAACACCCAACTTCATTATGTTTAAACTTTACTGTTTGATCTACCTCTTTGCATAAAACTCATCAGAAATTCACTATCTTTGAGATATCCTCACAGCTTCGGCTGATTTTGGCTAAGAGTTCAGATGTTTCTAGGGCCAAGTTAAATAGGCAGAGTAATGAAGTGCGATCCTCCTCAGAAACTGGGCTAAAAAGGAACCCTATAGAATTCCTGCTACTTACCTTCTTTATAGTCTTCAGTTTTCTGTTTTGATTTCTGCTTTGCCAACTGCCTATATTAAGAAAGAGGACACTGTATCAGAATTACTGTACGGAAGTATTCCTAACATCCTACCATATCATACTGCATCAGAAAGTTCCCCCTCAAGACTGGGGAACTTCAGCTGGTTTATGATCTCATGCTCCCAGTCAGGCAGAGCAAAGCCTGTGGACCACAAGGATCCCAAGTCTGCTGTGTACACAGTTGCTATGCGCCGAGTTCTAAGCAACCGACACCCCAAAACATTCTAAGGCTGAAGTTCTAATGGGGCACATATACCTTGACAATCAAAGTAGGGAGAGCAACAAGGAGCTGGGAAAAGATGCAGAAGACTTGTACTACGAAGAGCAATTCTAGTTCTAAGATACAGGCACTCGTTTTAACATAACCATATTCCCCTGCAGGCTTCTGATTTATCATGATGTGACTCACTGTACATGCTTTCACTTTTCATTCTATCTATTCAACAGAGATTGAACACCCAAAAATACAGTACCTCGTTAAGTGTCTTCGATTGGTATTTTCACTTAATATCTCCATGCTTTTGTCAAAGCTAGAGTCCGAACAGGGTGGCATGCTTTTTCTCATTGATCTTAAACAGTGTCCACCGAAACATTTCATTTTGGTAGAGGAATACTCCTAGCAGAAGAAAGAAATAACATTTATATAAACCACGTATGTTGAGCTGAGAAGGCAATTTTATCTCATTTAGGCAAGTTTTTTCTGTAACTCTTCTGAGTTACAGTGCAACTAACAGTACCTAAGTCTTGGACCACTTCAAGGTCTAGGCCAGGGACACATCTGCACTTGAGGTAACTGGGAGGCCACACCATCTAGAACCAGTTACTGATTACATTGAGGGTCTGAGAACATTTACAGAGGGATACAGTAGTAACGCAGTAGGTATGTGTGCACACATGTGGGGTCTAAATACCAGCAACTGGAGCAGGACTCACCCAACCAGCCCCTGGGGACACCTAAGCATCGGGGACAGGTACAGACAGACTGAATGCCTGACACCATCTACCACAGGGGCCCATGTTACATATATAAACTTATGTATGTGTGTGTATTATCCCACTAATGGGTTTTCACCCTGATCAACCAGAGAGGGAAGAAGGATCATTTGCACTCTCCATAGAGCTTCTAGATTCAGCTACTCCAAACATACAACAGTTTCAAGTAAGAACAACTTTTTAAGTCAGAGGCTGTACTTCTACATACATGATCACTTGTGAAATTCGACTCCCAGGTTGGGAGTGACTCTGGAAAGTTTAGCTTGCTTTAAGTCTTAAACTCTAAGTCTTGGGCCTCCCTGCCCTCTAGGGCTGTATCCCATGAAACTTTACTAAGCAGGTTCCTGAAGAGGCCAAAGTCTGCTCTCTTGAAGTCCAGGGCAGTGAGCTTGCTACACACTCTTCTCACTGTCCTGAGGATCTCGAATTCAACCATCTCATGATTGCTGCAACCAAGGCTGCCCTGGAGCATCACATTTCTAACCAGCCCTTCCCTGTTGGTGAGAATATTCCTTGGGAGCAACTTTAAAGGTTTTAACATCAGTTAAAAGATGATTGCAGTAATACATTTCACAAATCTCTGAGCCAAAGGCCAGACTGAAGGAAGAACAAACACTTTGAGAATGTCAGCACAGACGTTAGGAAAAGCCCAGTATAGCGACCAGGGAAATCTTTCTATGTGCACTTACACACTTGCTCACTATTGTCATGTATTTTTAATGCAATGTTCACCATGTAATATCTGTGATATTTACTACCCTTTGTATGTATTTTTTACCTTAATCTTGGCTCAAATTAGGACACAGGCAAAGCAGTAACAGTGCATATTGCTAACTGCGATCGTCCTCCATTTGTAGGAAGGTATCCCAAGTCAGCAAGGTGGCAGACACCAAGAAGCAGCCAGCGAAGCAAGAGTAACTAACGCTTATCAACCCAACCAGGCTGAAAACACACACTTAAGAAGTAAACTCAGAAGCAGCAAATGGCTAAACAGCAAAGATAAGGCAGTTGGATTAAAGAGTTTTGTAAAGTATTTCAATTTTTGTAAGCATTTCATATTTTATTACTTTCCTCATCCTACAGACAGCAATTGGCAATTGTTTCTAAAAAGCCTCTGTACAAAAACTCTGTTCAGCTCTCTAATGTCTGAGGAAGTAACTCTGTGTTGAAGTACTACCAAAACAGATAAAGGTCCTTAGGCAATAAGGCTGTTAACTCTGATGCTGAGATCCCTACACAGATGGGTCATGAAGGCTTAGCCTGGAAAAACAGCAGTTTCCACTTTGCCCAGACAAAAAGGGCCTCAAATACAGGTCACACGACAGCAATCTTGTTCACCTTAGGGACTTACACCAGGGTTATACACCTATAGACACACAGCTTTCAATGGGACACTGATCACTTTGTACCTGCCATGGAACTGCTTGGGACTGAAAACTTGGAAGAGAATAAACCCACAGATGTTGGCTTACCTCAGACTTCCTGCTGTATGGCCCTTAGTATGAGTGAAAGAAGCTGACTAAAGATAAACCCCTTGCTGGTATTAGAAAACTTCAAGAGCTGCCACTGCCAAGTCCTTGCACATTAACAAGACAGGAAAGAGGCATTAGGACCTGAACATGCAATTAGCATCATCATCATTTTATCATCTAGGGCACTTCTGTCTGTCTCTGCACTCTAGCAGAGCCTGACCATCGTACAAATGAGGTAAGAATGTGCCTCGAAGAATGGGAAAGGTCTGCAAAACGGAAAAAAACACAACCAAAACAAACCAAAAGATAGAAGAAAATAAAGAAACAAAAGAACAACCTCACAAACAGTTTCACAATGAGGATTCTGCTTTGGTTTTCAGTGAAAAGTTTATAGCTAGCTTCCTCATTCTTCTTCTCCACACTGAGAACACAAGCCAGCCACTTTACCTGCCTGGCTCTGCACAGCCTTTGTGTGCCCACGTGCAAAAGGCAGCTGAATTCCCTGCAGCCTCTGACAGCCCTTTCTAGGGTGGACTGCAAAAGCAAAGTGGTGACCTTTAAGCAGATTCCATGTCAAAAAAAACAACCCAACAAACCAAACCAGGACCTAAGGATTTCTTCCTTATTAGCTCAGTATCACTGAAATTAAATAATGAGAATCCACACAACTGAAAATCCCAAGAGTTCTGCTGGAAGGAAAAAGACTCCATTACAAGCACCACTCCAAGGCAGGGCTTCAGTAAAGAGCAGACCTCTTCCAAGTTATATCTGGCCTGCCTTTATTTGTTATAGGAAGGCAGGACACCCTGAGGAGAAGAGCCCCATTTGGAAAGAGCAGAGAAGAGCTTTAGCTTTCAAATGCTAAATGCTTTCTTCAAACACACTTGCAGCCCAGAAAGCAAACCCCAACACTGGGCTCCATCAAAAGGAGATCCTGCCCCTCTATTCGGCTCTCATGAGACCCCACTTGGAGCACTGTGCAGTTCGGGTGTCCTCAACATAAACAGGCCATGGAGCTGTTGGAGCAAGTCCAGAGAAGGCTGCAAGGATGATCAGAGGACTGGAGCACCTCCCATAGAAAGACAGGCTGAGAAACTTGGGGCTGTTCAGACTGGAAAAGAAACCTCATAGCAGTCTTCCAGTATCTGCAGGGGGCCTACAAGGACGCTGGAGAGGGACTCCTCATCAGGGCCTATAGCAATAGGACAAGGAATAACGGGTTTAAACTTAAGCAGGGGAAGTTCAGGTTAGATATAAGGAAGAAGTTCTTTACTGTGAGGGCAGTGAGGCACTGGAATGGATTGCCCACGAAAGCTGTGAATGATCCATCCCTGGCAGTGTTCAAGGCCAGGCTGGACAGAGCCTTGGGTGGCATGGTTTGGTGTGAGATGTCCCTGCCCATGGCAGGGGGGTGGAACTGGATGATCTTAAGGTCCTTTCCAACCCTGACTATTCTGTGATTAAAACCAATGAACTTCTTAAAGTGAAATGGTTCAGTTACTAAAGTAGCAACATGGAGATGCAGACAGCATGGGCTACTTCACAACCCTCATAATCACATAATGTGTCTCTTCCACTGGGATAGATTAAAATTATCAAAAGCTCAAGTAACGTTTTCACCACTTCAGGTTACTCACATAAGTGCTTTAATTAAGTCTAAAGTAGTCCTGATCTCTAACCAAAGCTTTGTTTAGAAAGCTTCCAAAGTAGCACCGATAGAACCCTGACTAAAAAGCATTTCACGGGCACTTCAGGCCAGCTGGAACACGACTGTAGGTCCCGTGTATTCTGTGTTGAGCGCTGGTTTTGATGCATTTTTGTCACCAGAGCAGCGAGTTCTCCCTGTGAGCATTGCCACAACTACAGCACAGCCGTCTCGCGGGTTTTCCGAAGACAATTCTTTAGGTAACAAATTATATCCAAACACGCAGGCAGAGGCAACAGAGACACATGCCAAACCTCAATGCTATGGGCAGCTCACCCGGGCAGGGCCGCCCGGGGCGCTCTCCCTGCCCTGTCACCGCTCCCTGGAACAGCGGTCGTGCCAAGACCCCTGACACCTGTGGGGCAGAGGAACGGTGGGGACGGACCCGGCCGGCTGCGGAGAGCGGGTACGGAGACGACGACACCAGCTGTTTCCGCACACACGGCAACACAACCGGCCCCAGCCGCAGGTAACACAACCGGTGTGACACGATGAGCCATAGCTGTAGGGAACACAGTCAGCCGTAGCCGTAGGGAACACAATCAGCCGTAGCCGTAGGCGATACAAGCGGCCGCAGCTATGGGCTCTCACGCTAAATCCCCCTCCTCCTGTTTTTCCCTCCACATGACGCCGACCTCCGGTGCTTTCGCGAGGGGACGCGGCTTCCCCAGCTCCTCCCAACAGCTCCCAGAGGCTCATGGTCGGTACCGGCAAACACCTACCCGGGCCCACAGCCCACCAGGCGGAGCCTTACCCGGTTACTCACATCCTCGCCGGCCCTCCTGGTCCCCCTGGATCCCGCGGCCCTCGTGGTGACCGCGGAGGCCCCGGAGCGCGTCCAGATGCGGCGGCTGCTGAGGGAGGGGGGCTCCAAGGAGATGAACTCAGAGCTGGAGTCCAAGAGGTCGAAAGAGGCGCCGCGGCGCCGGCTATCGCGGGCCACTGGCCCTGGCGGACGGGCACTGCTGCTCCTGAGGACCACCATGGCCGAGCGGGCACCCTTCTGCCTCTACCGCTGCAGCCTGCCCGCGCGCGGCCTCGCCGGCCCCGCCTCCCTTCGGATCCCGCCGCCTCACCCTTCCCGCCGCTCTCTGCCTGCTGCTGCTTCTCCGCCCCAGCAGCTAGTCCCGGCGCGGCTGGCGGAAGGACACAGCGCAGCCGTACGCCAATTTAAGTTTTTTGGCGCGTAAAAGTTGATGCGAGTTGTTTTGCCCGCCCGGGATTGGCCCGGCGGCCGCTTCCCGCCGGTAGGGGGCGGGGCCTCTGCTTAAAGGGGCCGCTCTTCCCGCAAGCAGCGGCCGGCGGTCTCTTGTCTTTCTGCGGCCCGCTTGAGGGACCGCCGGGGAACAGGGGCCGCGGTGCCCGGGGAACGCCTGAGGTGGAGCTGCCGCGTCCCCTCAGTGAAGCCGTAGCTGGTGGCGCCCGTCGCTCCCCGCGCTTCCTTCGCCGCTTTTACACCCCGCCGAGGGCGGCCATGGCACGGCCCGCGGCTGCCTACGAACCGGCAGTGCCGGCCCGCCCCGCCTGCGCCTACACCAGTTGCTACTGGTAAGGGCGGCCAACGGCCGTGCGAGGGGCGGGTGGGAGCTGGGTGGTGGCGTCCGCACCCGCTGAGGCGGGACCCTGTCCGCGCCTTGATTGTTTAAACAGAAATAATCAATTCTTGTGTTTTGCAGTGAAGAAAACGTTTGGAAGCTTTGTGAGTACATCAGGAGTCAGGACCAGTACCCATTAGAAGAGTTCTATGCTGTTTTCATATCCAATGATAGGAGGATGGTGAGTCAATGGGGTGTGATGGGGATGCAGCTGTGGAGAGGGTCAGGTCTTCAGACTGCTGCCCTTGTAGGTGAGACGCAGTCCAGGGCTTTAGACTACAGCCTGGCATAGGTAAATGTGGTCTCAGGCATTTTAACCACAGCCTGGCATAGGTGAGAGATGCTCAAAGGTCTCTAGCCTGTAGCCCAACCTGTAAGACATAGTCCAAAACCCTTCTGTAGCTCACTTTGGCTCAGATACCTGAAATCATACCTTGTCAGATCTGTTATTGGCTGCACTCAGGACAGTGGAGAAGCCACAATGCCCCTATGAGCATTCTTCCCTGTGATCTGTCAATCTGGGAGGATGATGATGTTATCTGGAATGGTATCTCCAACTTCATGCTCCTGGGAGATAGAAATGAGAGAAATCTTTCTGACTGTGGAAGTGGATAGGTTAGCAAAGAAAAAACCAATTAACCCAAAGGGAATCCGTATTTAATTGAAAGGTTTTATTCACTTTAGATTTATTTACCTGCAACTTTCAGATTCCACTGTGGAAGCAGAAATCGGGACATGGAGATGAGCCTGTTGTCTGGGTAAGGCATTCTGTCCCCTCAGTGATTTTGAGTATGTGCTTCTGTAGTGGATAGCTGCAGGATCAGACATGGGCAATGTCTTTACTGCAGCAGACTGTTCCATCTGAACATAAAGAAACATGTTGTTCTACAGCGAGGGTGATGGAGCACTGGAGCAGGTTGCTCAGGGAGGTTGTGGTATCTCCATCCTTGGAGATATTTAGAAGCCATCTGGACACAGTCCTGGTCAGCTGGCTTTAGGTGTCCCTGCTTGAGCAGCAGCTTGGACCCAGGTGACCTCCAGAGGTCCCTTCTAACCTCAGCCGTTCTCTAACTTTGTATAATATGTATTCTTTTACAACAGATCTATAAAAAGCCTAAATCTGGTGCTGCTTTTTACCATTCATAACAAATCAACAGCAAGACAGTAAAATCTATAGGTGATAAACCTTAACATTGGTAAGATTATTATCTGAGTGTTGTTGAGGATACCAGCTTTTTAGGATTTGAAGTAGATGTTTGTACTTGTACAAAGTAGATGAATGACAATATCCATATAGGCCTGATAGAGGATAGAAAAATAAGCAATGCATGTATTCAGGTGTCAGCAACTAAATTGACCCGTTAATGGTGGCTTTGGAGTGTCATTTAATCAATTAATGTCATTCAGTAATTGCCACTACAGAATTCCTTTTAAATACATATGATCAGAGTCCTTTCAGTCACCTGGAACAAACTGTTTCTTGTGGCAATTTCCCCCCCTGAAATTGTGCAAAATAATCTGCAAACTGAAGTTCTGTGTTTTCTGAGTCACTTATTCTCTCCCAAGATACTGTGCTTCATAGCACAAAAAAGATTTCATTTAAGGAAATCAAAGTCTTACAGAGATGATCTCAAAAGGAGTAAGAGAGTCAGGAAAGGCCACTGCAGAAGGTGGATGTCTCATGGATTGAAAGGTGTTTTAACTTGGATGTTTCAGTGGATCATAGGATATGTAAAGTTAATTTTACTTATATTCTGTAACAGCTTCTTCTAAATATCATTGCATACATTACATATATATGTATATATATACACACATATATATATGTGTATATATATATGCACATATATATATGTATATACACATTACATATATATATATGTAATGTATAGACACACACATAGGAAGAAATTCTTTACCGTTAGGGTGGTGAGGCACTGGAATGGGTTGCCCAGGGAGGTTGTGAATGCGCCATCCCTGGCAGTGTTCAAGGCCAGGTTGGACAGAGCCTTGGGTGACATGGTTTAGTGTGAGGTGTCCCTGCCCATGGCAGGGGGGTTGGAACTTGATGATCTTAAGGTCCTTTCCAACCCTAACTATTCTATGATTTTATATATATATATATATATATATATATATACACACACACACATACATATAGTGGTCTGGCAAAGTAGCTTGCCCAAGATGTTTTTCTTCCCAGTCCCTTTGTGGTTCTGTTTAATCTTGAAAGTGCCAAAAGACAGTGCTTCAAACTCTTTTTGTGAGTGGCTTTAATGTAAGCTTTAGTAAGCTGTTAACGGCTACCTTCAGTTTAATTTTGGAACACAGCAGTGTATGTACATAACAGCTAACTAAGTAGCTGCAGTGTCTCCAAACCTCCACCACAACCTTGTATGTTTCTTATGACTTAAGGAATAAAACCGCATCTCACAACCTAAGTGACAAGACAAAATGGTTACCTTGAAAAATCAGGGTACAGGTGTTTCTGCCCAGCTACAAGAGCTGCTATGGGCATGTCTTTCTCGGCGGTCCTCTTCATGTGAGCCATCTGCTGCCTTTTCAGTTGCATGCTGGTTTTTCGGGTGCTTCTGGCAGCTGAGCACTGCACTCAAGTTCAAATTACAGGAACAGGTACAAGTCTCTTATTAGAAGAGATCACTAAATAATTTTAGTCTTAAACTGTCATCATATCATTGTGAGCATTTATTTAGGGCTGGGTCCAAGCTAAAAATACTTATCCCACTCAACTTTTGTGTTTTTTTGCAGGACATGGAAAAGATTTGCTGTTTCTTAGGAGTAATGTACATGTTAGATAAGCCCCAAAGGAGCCTGTAAAGGAGTGGATGGAATAGCAAGGCTTCTTGAAAGGCACAATGGGCCAGACAGGTGTTGGGAAAACGCCTGGTGCCAGAAATGTTACAGGCTTAATAGTTCAAGGGCAGTAAGCAGGATTTAAAGAAAGGGTCTGTAGCTTCTGCTTTTAGGAAGCATTTTTCTCCCCCCTCCCTTTGCCAGTTTCTCATTAAAGCTGTTTAACTCATGGCAATTACCCTTTTTCCCAGGACTACCATGTCATTCTACTTCATGTTTCCAGCGGGGAGCAGAACTTCATTTATGATCTCGACACACTGTTGCCATTCCCATGTCCCTTTGACATGTACAGTGTGGAGGCCTTTAGGTTGGATGATGGCCTTCGTCCAGAATTTCACAGGTGATGACATAAAACATAAAGACCATGAATGTTACTTCGTGAAATTAAAGCTGAAGTTCTCTTTGTGGATGTGTAGTGACAAAGGGCTTTGTGCTATACCCCAGTAGAACAAATGCAGTATGTTATTTTTCTAAAGCTCTTTACTTTAGTCATCAAACTCCCTTTTTTTTCTTTTCTGCTTGTTAACTTCTTGCCACAATATTTGTGATTTATGTGTTTCATGAAAGGAATGTTCCTTGGTGGGATGAAAGAGCTGTTGTGAGTGAGTGAGTGATGCAGTATTTTATCCATGCATCTTCTGATACGGTTTTGCATTATTATTTAGGAAAATCCGAATGATTCGAGCAGATTTGTACTTGAAGACTTTTGCTTCAGACAGATCTCATATGAAAGATGCAAATGGAAAATGGCACAAACCTCCTCCTTCATACCCTTGTATTGAAACGGCAGGTAAGCTGCCAGAGCTCATTTTTCCTGCTTACAGTGGTGAATGACATAGTCCAAGATGCACGCAAGAAATAGATACCCTTCCATAATGTGTGTCTGGAAGCACATCCAGATAGCTCAGTATTTCATATGTCTGTGAAGCATTTGACACTTCCTTTTCTGAACATGTACAGTCTAGCATGCCTCCTGGCAGCTACCATTATCAAACATTAATTACTCATTAATCTTCAAAAGCTGAGCAGAGAATAGGAGGTAAGTAGTGTTGTTAGAATCGTAGAACAGTTAGGGTTGGAAAGGACCTTAAGATCATCCAGTTCCAACCCCCTGCCATGGGCAGGGACACCTCACACTAAACCATGGCACCCGAGGCTCTGTGCTGTTCTCTTGTTACAGCAGGGAACTGAAGCAAAGAGGCCAAATAACTTGCCTAGGGGGTCACAAAGTGAATTTTTAACATGCTTATTATACCACACTTCAGCTGGCAAGTCCCATCGTGCCAGAGCAAGTCTCTATCAGGTGAATTGGACCTGGGGACACTTTAAAGCAAACTGGCAAATCAGCAAATTTTCCCCCAAGCCTTAAGCCTCTTTTAAGTGTTATTCTACATAATAGCCTCTGGGCCAAGCAGAGAAAGTAAAGGCTTGCTGTCTCCTCTGTAGAGCTGCATAAACCATTCTTATCACACAGCACTTCAGCTTATTCTAATCATGTGCTTGGCAACCTGGCTAACATCTGCCATGTGTTTGCTCTCTGGTTTTCCTCCCAGCTGAAGAAGGGCATGGTAAAGTAGTGCATTAAGGGAGTATTCATGTTACTGCTCTGCATGTTTGGTTTTGTTGCTTTATTAATAATGCAGCACTGCTGTGTGTTTATATTAGAGAAGGTAGGGTCAAAGAAACATCTTTTGTGTTTAAGTCCAAGTTTATTAAGGTTTTCAATCGCTGGGAAGTTAATTCTCAGTCTTTGGCTTCTATAGAAGCTTGGTGTTGTGCACTGGAGTAGAATGAATCATGAATGTGGGTAGGAGCACCACTCTAGTTTTCATTGTGAAGCTTTAGGTATTTCTAGACAATTCAGGTTATGAAGCACCTTAAATTCTGTGTCTTGGTCCTTACCTCCAACAAAGTTTTCAACAAAGGTACTGTAGCAGGTGGAGAATGCCTGAACTGCAGTTCACAGTTCCCTGTTGGCTGGAGCCTCCCAGGCACTGGCGGCTTTTTGCCTGTGGAAACCTTCTTGTTGTGACAGTTAAGAGCTAATGAAAGTGTGAGGAATATAGATCGGGCCAGACCAGGAAGGTGGAATAGTTCTATTAGAATGAAAAGAGTAGAAGGCACTACTCACAGATAGTAAGTTACAGAATGACCCAACCTATTGCAGTTGTGGGCATGTACCTCTAGCTCTAGTAAATGACTCCATAGCTGCAGACCCTGTAACTCTCCCCTTATCTGTCTTGTTTGGCTGAGCTTATCTCACTGGTGAGCAGCACCCTTAGCTGACAAGTGGCCTTAATCAACCTCCAGACTGCCTCTGTGATGTGGTAGATAGAGAAAGATACATAAGTCTTTGCTCCTCTAATGCTTTATTTCTTTGCTCTGTAACTTGCCATGCTGGAAGAAACATCCATAGGACATCCAGTCCAACACCTGCTCAAAACAGGGGTTCCTTAGGGCTCTGTCCCAAGTCTAGTTTTTAACACCTCCAGGGATGGAGATTCCACCACCTTCTTGGGCAATCTGTCCCAACATTTGACCACTGTCATGGTAAAATATATAAACAACATTTTCCTGTTTTCATGTAATCAGAATTTCCCATATTCCAACTTGCTTTTTTGCTTCTTGTCCTGTCACCAGGCTCCTCAAGGCAGCTCTGGCTCCATCGTCATGTCCTCTGATCAGGTAGATGTAGACAGCAGTAAGGTCTCCCCTTCATCTCTGTTTAAGACTGAACAGACCCAGTTTCTCACAGCTTTTCCTTGAATATCACGTTCTCCCACCCCGAACAACTTGATGTTCCTCTTCTGGCTCACTCCAGTATGTCACTGTTTTGGTTTTTTTTCCTGTACCGGAGAGCTCCAGACTGGATACAGTATTCCAGCTCTGTGCTGATGCACTCTGGTCTCCTGGTCAGTTACTTGGCTGAAAATGGTTACCCTTATACACACTGAAGGTGGAAGATCGTTCATTAGGTAACTTCAAGTTCTGGGCAAGAACAGGAATAGATCTAGGGTGCCTCAAGTTGTGTTTCATTCACTACCAGTTTCTCCAGCTTAATTTTGTCTTCCCAGTGTTAATGTAAGGTAGAACGATATGTGCTTCAGTGTGCCCAGTCAGTGAGGGATCTGGGTTTAATGGTTGTGGAACAAGCATTTACTTTACCCTTTACCTGAATCTAAGCCCTGGGTGTCTGTAGATGAGCCTGTGTCCTGTAGGCCAACATACAGGTTTTAAAGGCATTGCTCTCAACAAGTGGAACTGGTAATTTTTTCCCATTAGAGACTGGTAATATCTCAGCATGGTTTTATCAGGCATGAAAGTTACTTATTTTAACCTTGATGGAAGACTGGGTGCCAAACCTATTTTTTTATCATAAAAGAGCCTGGGGTATTAGTGTTCATGCCCATGCCAAATTCCATGGCAGATAACTGTTTTCTCTCTGCCGTCTCACTTAGATAGAGTACTCTGCTTTCCCTCATAATTTGTGTTTGCATAAGATTAAACTGCTTTCAATTACAGCAAATATTTGAAGACTGGGAAAATACAATAAAAATATATTAGTCCTTCTTTTAATGCATGAGCATTGTGCTGTTAAAAATAAACGTGCCCATGAGCTCTTGGTGTTTAAAGACAATCGGCACTCTGGTACTATTCTGTTGATGTACTTTGCTGTGTGCTAAAGCATATTAGTTACATTTATATCACTGCCACTCTTTTCCCACTGGGTTTTAAAGCTTTTAGTTAACTTAAAAGACAAGAATGTTGCTAAAATATTTCCTCTTGCAGAGCAGAGCAGCTGCTAAGCCTGAATATAGCACTTTGGAAAAGGAAATTCTGTAGTGTCAAAGTCAAGTGTAAATTATATAGGACCATTGGTAGGATAATGTAATTACCCAGTGTGGAGCTAGGACAGCATCTGGGGCCAGTGATCCTTTTTTATGGTGTATACCAGGAAATGTTTGACCATGAAATTCCTTTTGGAATTAAATCAAGGAATCTCTATCAGTCACCAATTCAGCTTTTTTTTTAAACTATGACTAACTCAAAAGGAATAATTCTTCAGCTTTGTGCTGCTCGTGATGTTGCAAAATGAACCTTCTAAAATAAGTCATCCATCCCAATCCATGCTTAAAAACATTGAAGCTGGAATTAGGTGGCTTTTTAAAGCATTATTTTTCAAAAAGCAAACAATCCCAAGCTACATAACTAAAAACTCCTCAGTGTGTCATCAGAACTCGCATGCTAAGCATTAGCCTTTTGGAACTGGCTCTGCTCTAGCTGGTTCCTAGTGCTAGGCCTCTGCGTTTCTTACCAACCTCTACTCTGCTGCTGCGAATGCCAGGAGAAGCTGGCCAATTTACCTGGGTGCATGGTGCTTTCTCACACAGCCCTATCCTCTGCTGGAATAAGCATACCTGAGCTGCAGCAGAATAGGTTGCCAGTGGTCTCCTATTTGAAGAAGAAAACCAGGTCCAATCTGATACTTTGTTCAAATACAAAACCAAAGAAGATGCAATTTGGTGCACAGATTCATTGTTCCAGGGCTGGCGAGCACAGTCTGGGGTTTTCTTTTAAGTCTTCTTTCCACACATTAATGAGGTCTGATTCTGCTTAGTTTTGAGTCCTGATGAGATCAGCCCTCCTTATTGCAAGCCTGTGTTGCAGGTGCGTTACAGCTTGCAAGGTGCGTTTCAGAATTACCTGGAACAGATGGTCTTATGGCTTAACTGTTAGCATCAGCTCTAGCACTGAAAAGCACTGGTTTGGATTTCAGATCTCCTCAGGTGTTTGGTAGCACACTGGCAGGATTGATTTGTAAAGGCTTTTTGTTCTTTTTATTCTTATTAAAATCCCTGGTGGCCATAAATGATGGGGTTTCACTTGTTTGGGGTTTGTTTTGAAGACCATGAGTAGTACAGCTGAGAAATTATGGAAGCACTGTGTATGACATCTATGGAACAGGCAAGCTGCTAGACAGAGGCCAGGCAGATGCTTTTCTGTCCTAGTGGAAGCAAAAAGCAGGCACCAGTACAGATGTAAGTAGCTCATATGTGTTTCATAGGAGCCCTTCTGTTCTTGTTTGAGAATAAAACACCAATCTGTCAGGTTAAGTTCTTATTTCATGAGCTTTTGTGGAAGAATCAAGTCAGGGTAAAGGCAATAAAGGTACAATTAAGGATAGAAGTATCTAAATTCTGTGACAGACTTACTGAAATTACAACAGTTTCTGTGAAAGATCATGACCTTTTGTTTTACACTGAGACAGACCAGGATGTTTTGCAGTCAGTTGTGTGTTGGTTGTGGGACCAGTGCCCTCCAGCTGAGTGTGGTAAAAGCCTGCAAAAAGATTCCTCTACCTATTCCTGCAAGGAAGGGGGATCTGAAGAGATCTAAAGATATCTGTACAAGTCTAAAGAACCCAATCGTAGTGACACAGTTTAGTAGTGGCCTTGGGAGTGCTGGGGAGCAGTTGGACTTTATGATCTTAAAGGTCTTTTCCAACCTGTTTGATTCTGTGTTTCTGTTTCAGGTGCCCCCAAGGTTAGGCAGCAGCAGAACTGATCTCGGAGGCTTTGTTTCAGACTTGCTCACTTCCAGCAGCCCTTCGGTACTGCCGTTATGCAGAGTTAGTCCAAGGTCTGTGAGCCAAGCTGAGGCTTGGCTGAACTGTTGCTCTCTAACTACTGCTGGCAGCAGGCACAAGTAGCCTGGCTAGTAATGCCATCTGCTAGTGTGCAGCCTTTTAGTTCATCCCTGCTCAGGGCAAAAGTGTCAGACTTGATTAAAAAAAAAGTGAAGTGATGCAAGAATCCCCAAATGCAGCAGCTAGAGCTCATAGGCAGCACATGTGTGTGTGACAAAGTGGGTTTGGTCCAAGAGGAAGAGCAGCTCTGAGCATGCACAAATGCAAGATCATAGGATAGCTGCAGCACCTCAGGAGGACTGAAAGTGTAGTGTAAATCTTAATGATTTCTTTCTTGTTTTAATTCTGCTCTTGACCATGTATGAATGTTCTATGAAGCATGCTTCTCCTTGCTTTTGGGGTGAAATCCTCTTGTTTGTTAGCTGTAGCATCCAGATGTCTCTTCTGTAAATTCTGTTGTTTGTCACTCATCTGCTTCAGGAAGAGCACTTCGTGCAGTGCATATATATTTTTGCCGAGCTGTTCCTTAAAGCCACAAGGTCTAACATAACACGCATGACAGATACAGCACGAGTAAAAAGAGCAGCACAGAGACTGTTATCCCTCGAATGAAACAGGAGAGGTCTCACTACGCTTTTTCCTATCGCTAGCTCTTGTACTGCTTCAGTGCCGTCTACCGACTGTTCTTAGGCCATCAGCTCTTCACAGGAATCTGACTCTGTGATGCTCTGCCATAATCCTGAATGTAAGAGAGTATTTCATTTCCTACAGGCGATGTGACAGCAACTTCCAAGTCGCTAACAGCAGTGGCTGTGTTTGTAACTCTACTGGAACAGTCCCCTTTGGGCTTCTTTACCATTCACAGAACAGTCTATGAAATTATTCTACTATGCTCAGTGCACATAAAGCACTGGGAGGAAAAGACAAGTTGGGAATTAGAAAACAGGCTGGCCAGGCCTACCAGCAAGAGCTGTTAACTGCTCCTCAATGGTCTCGGCCTGCAACAGCAAATCTGGGCTTGTGCTATTTCAAATTCCCACTCAGTCAGGCAGGTGCTAGCCTTGTTCTGCCAGACTCACTTCAGCAGCAGGACCATGCTTGGCTGGACATAAGGATTTTCCATGTGCAGAGCCCAAACAGGTTAACAAGAAAGGAGTTAGGGGCCTGACCTCAGAAATGATGAGAGCTGGGATTAGGCAAATCACAAAGCTGTACCTTAGTGTAGATGTGGTGCAAATAGAGGTTTCAGGGGCTGCATTAAAGGCTGGGACTCCTGGGTTTGAGATTCCTGAACATTGTCTTCCCTTCCTTACTTATGTTGTCCATATTACCAAGCATTTTGCAGCTGAAGCAAATTCCATTGTATAGGTTTTATAACAAATTCATTTAGAGCCTACATATGTTTAGTTCTTAATTCTTAAATGAATCACCCATGTTAAAATAAATATATAAATACAGTGGCAAAACTATAACAGTAAATCCAGTGGCTCTCCCACTCTATTCTTTAAGCTCATTCTCTTCCAGCTTTCTTTTAATGAGCATTTAAAAGGCATATGTGCACAGATTGTCAGTGTGAGCATAAAAGAAGGAAGTTCAAGGAAGTTTGTAGTCAGAGCTGACTAGGCCAAGGAATCGGAAATCTCTGCTCAGCGTGAGACGGCAAGGCTTTGTACCAGCCCAGCTCCAGAAAAAGAATGTATGGGGTACCTAAACCCATAACTGCACACCAGCACTCTCCACTGAGCTCTCTTGTAATCCATAGGAGTGACAGTATGATTTCTGCCTCTTCTGCAGGAGTTGGAGCAGATCAAACTCCTGGCAAAGAGCAGTCATGGCTACTGACTTTGTACTGTGGTTCAGGATTCAAACCAACCAGTGTCTGCCCCAGCCTAGGTTGATACCCTTCTTCACCTGAGCATCCCTCCAGGCTACAGGCTGGGTTAGTCACACATTTCCTCTTGTGTGTCTATTCTGGCCTTGCAGTGCACTGGTGTGCAGGTTCAGGGCTGCAGGGAAAGCAAATCTGGAGCAAATGCTGTAGTCTGGGAAGTCACAAATGTTAGGTTTGCCAAGGGGCAAATCAATTCTGAGAGGTACTAAGCAAGTTCCAGGTCTCACTGCTGCTCTGTCTCAGTTCCTCTGTAGTCAGTGCAAAAGCTGACTCAGTTGACTTTGATTCAGAATGTAATGGGGGAATAATACCTCCCCTGCTTTTGAGTAATGACACTGGTGTGAACGCAGGAAGACAGCAAGGACCTGTTGTATTGCAATTCCCTGTGTTGGTTGTTCCTTGCACTCCAGTTCTCTGACACTACTTGACCCTTCTAGGCTGCCTTTGCGGGGAAAAATCTTACTCTTTCTATGCACACTAGTTTCTAATGACTAAGGATACTGACTAATGCAGTAATGTAATTATTGCTGTGTGCAGAGAGAGGGATCAGGGGCAAAAGCAACATTTCAGAGGCTGGAAGTAGATGTTTTCAGAGCACTGTACAATTTTCAAAGCCTTGCTGGGCTGCTGCTCAGGCAACGTGCTGTGAACTGTTATGCTGTTTTGAACTGAACTGTTGAAGAGGAGTCTTGGGGCTTTCTCTGCATAGGTGTGTACCTGTGCTACAGAAGCTACAACAAGAACTTAAATATTGCCCATTTCTGGTCTTTTTTTTAGACTCCAAGATGAACTTGGATGATTTCATCAGTATGAATCCCAAAGTGGGATGGGGCTCAGTGTTTCTCCTTCCAGACTTCGTACATCGATTTGGCAGACAGACTGACTACAGCTATTCCTTGGAAGGACAGTGACGTGAACAAAGATTTCCCTGCTTCTGTTCTCAGTGTTTTGCTGCTTTTATGTTTTATTTATGGTTTACATTTCTGTACATGGAGTAAGTATTTGGGAAGGTAGGATACCTGATCAGAAATATCATGAACTGAATAAAACCTTTTATTTTGATTATGTAAGAAGGAGCTTGGTTTTTGCTGTCAAATCAAAAGCAGATATCCCACCATAAGCACATTACTTTTCCATCTACTGTGCCCAAACTGAAAAGAGCGTTTGCATGCTGTTAAGAAAAGCTTCTGGAAAAAGATATGCATGAAATACTGAACAGTGTAGCTCAACTTGCTACATGTCACCACATTTCAGAAGTGAGATGCAGTGTGTTTGCTTTGTGTTATGATTCCTATCACTTACATAACAGATGGTGCATCTCAGTTTAGTCACCAGCTTTATCAATTGAGCCTTATTTAGCAGAAGCCTAAAGGTCAGACCCACAAAAGGAAGACAGATTTAGTAGCACGAACTCCCAAGCACTACGTAAAACCAGACAAATATCTGTTTTTGTGCTGTACAAGGAGAGAATTAAATGTGCTGCCATTTCAGTTAAACTGTCCCAGTGCTGATGCTTGCTGGAAGATGCAGTTGCTTTTGCTTAACGCTTGTGTGTCCTCACCTTCCCCCATGTGTTTGCACTTGGCATTTGTCTGGCCCCATAGTAATCCAGGGTAGGAAGCTAAAACGACAGGAAGAAGGATGGGAGTTTTTTTCTGGGTCTTAGCTCCTTGAACTGGCTTGTCATGAGGTCAAACAGCTGCTGGTGTAAGGAAATCAGCTGGGACATATGGCTGGGGGGGAAGGGAATCAGCAAGCCTCCCCCATACAGGGCTGCTTGCTGCTGAATTTCCTTAGAGGTGATACCAAGCTTACAGGGGAACCCAGGAAAGACACTCTGTTGATTGAGAGCTTGGAACAGTCTCCCACGTCTTAGAAGAGTGCCCTAAAAACATGGGATTACAGAAATAGGCTGTGATGGGGTGTTTAATTATCTGGGTTTGGAGCTGTTCTACTTTACCTACTAACATGTCATAGAATTACAGGCTGGTAGAATAATTCATGTTCAAATTGGGTCAGACCAGGCTGCTCAGGTCTTTATCCAGTCAGGCCTTGGAAACCCATTGGGATTGAGACTGCTGACAAACATGTGATGGACTTTGGTCTTGGTGAGGAAAAGCATAGTAATGGTCATAAGTATTAAGGTATTATTTTATTTGTAAGTACAGAAAAGTATAAAAACTTCACAGATATTTATGTATATTACTGTTACGCAGGTATGCTGTTACATATATGTTGTGTGATTCTATCTCCCATTAGTTCCAGAGAATTTACATTAACAACAGTGACAGACCATTGAACAACAGTGGGACTGATTTGCTTCACCCACACCTCACTTTTTCTGTGTCATAAGGGCTGGCTGACTGTAGAAACTTGACTTTCTGTGGCCATACCAGCATGGCTGGTTGCTGTGCAGATAGGCTGCTACCACATGGATCCCTTGGGTGCCAGCATGAGCTATGGATAGGCACCACTCATCCACAGAGTGGGAAAGTTGCTCTGTAGTTTCTGGCTCTGTGAACCAGCTTTACCAGAAGAGATTGAAGTAATGGGACTTGGTGTTCCTGAGCTTGGAGCTCTCCAGAGGGGGGGCAGCTCTGGATTTAACCACATACACCTTGAAAGTTCTGATTTATTGTGTTTGGTTGAAACAGCAGCTCTTTCTGCATGACACTACTGTGGCACCCATGCTTTGAGTGAGTGAAGGTGATGTTACTTACTATTGTTGGGTGACGTCAGGATTGACTGTGAGCGTGCACAGCAGCAGCAGTTTGCTTGCTGAGCTCCGTATAGATGACAACCCAGCGCCCAGCACTGCCCATGTTAGGCAGTAGCAGAACTGGGAGTTTAAAGATGAACACTCTGGAAGAGCAGGTTATGCTAAGCACTTTTTATCCTTCAAGTAAGTGATTGAATCTCACATACACAGTATTCCTCTGCATTGATCAACAGACCCTTTAAGCTGTTGTAGAACATGAGGTTCTCATTCCTCCGTACTTGAGTATGTCATTTGATTTAAATACTGAGCTGCCAACCTCAGCTGGTTTCTAGTGCCTGAATTCCATGACACACTCCCTTCACTGAGGCTCAGAGGCAAGAATTTGCCTGGTTTAATGTAGTTTCAGGGTCAAGGCTGTTAGGGAGACCAGTCACAACCACTATTCAGAGCATACAAGTTAAAAAACCCCACCAATTCTGTCTAATCATGCTGAATAAATGCGTAATTTTGCATGTAGCAAGATAGGTGTCATGAGAGCTTTTCTAGAATTGACTGTCTTTTTGTAGCTCTTGCAGAAAGTTGTCATTCCACAGGGACAGGCAGAAGTCAGAGCATGATTTCACTCAGTGCTGAGCAGGTTGGTACTGTGGTGCTGTGTCTGTAGCCCTTCAGGCCTGGTGGCGTTTCATCACCATTTCGGAAGCTGTGCTGTCAGAAAGAATTCAGGAGTGCATCAAGTGCTCATTTACAGCCCAAACAGGAGGAGAAGCTGCTTGCTTCACTACAATTAGCAGAGACCAGCCTGTTTTATAGAGCTCATTAGCCATGGTGTCTCATTAGAGGGACTTAGTGAATTCCCTCCTCTCTTTGCTCCTTTCTCTCCCTAGCTACCCCTTGTTCTGACTGTTTTGGGGCACTTGCTGTGTTAACCTTTCTGCTGTACCTCATACTGGTGTGTGAGGTGGCCCCACTGGCACAGTTTACTCACTGAGCCCCACAAGTTGCAGGCAGAAAAGCAGAGTTAATTGAGAGTTGCTTTGCTAAGTGCCAGCAGAAGCAGCCCATGTCAGAAGTGCAAGAACTGCTGCTGTAAAGCTGATGGTGATGAGGCAACTTCGCTGCCACTAATTACCACTGGTTACCAGCTCTGAGATAACATGTATTTAAACACCTAACAGTTAAGTGACTTTATACCACGCGTGTGCATAGGCTAGGGGTACACCATACAGTAGAGTGTGACTTGGTGGTCCTCAGGTGCAGCTCCAAGCTGGCCAGCGCATTCACCCAGCCAAAGTGGTGCTCTCCCTAGAACCTTGAACCCTGCTGCAGGGAGCTGGGCTGTGAGATACAAAGTACTATGGAAGCTTTGGCATTACTGCTGGGATGCACTGGCACAGCAGAAACAACACCACATGCTCACCTGTACTCTATGTTATCGATAGACTGCAAGACTTTTAATCTCCCTGTGTCCAGATGATGTCCCACTCTGTCCAGCACAAAGATAATCTGCTTATTCGCTTTCACTACAGTGGTTTCTTAGTGCAGCTTAGTTTTCCATTGCCTTTCAGCCTTCATTACCTTGTCCTTTGCATTGTGAAATCTTTCTGTTGTCTGGTTATTACAGTAGCTGTGTTTTGAAATCCCCTAAGTGGTGGCTTTTTAGACTAGGTCACCCTTGAGTCGGGCACTGAACAAAGCCGGGAGAAACCCCCTTGCCCTCAGGTCAGTTACTCACAATCCCACGATCTCCCAGCATCTGTATTCTGTTTGTCACTGGAAATTCTCCATCACTTTTACTTCTAGACATCATAGGGCAAGTCCCTGATCGCCTTATAATGGGGGGACAACCTATCTTAGAATCATAGAATCGTTAGGGTTGGAAAGGACCTTAAGATCATCCAGTTGCAATCCCCCTGCCATGGGCAGGGACACCTCACACTAAACCATGTCACCCAAGGCTCTGTCCAACCTGGCCTCGAACACTGTCGGAGAAGGAGCATTCACATCTTCCCTGGGCAACCCATTCCAGTGCCTCACCACCCTCACAGCAAAAAACTTCTTCCTCATATCCAATCTAAACTTTCCCTGTTTAAGTTTGAACCCGTTACCCCTTGTCCTGTCACTACAGTCCCTAATGAAGAGTCCTCCACAGCACCTTTGTAGGCCCCCTTCAGATACTGGAAGGCTGCTATGAGGTCTCCACGCAGCCTTCTCTTCTCCAGGCTGAACATCCCCAACTTTCTCAGCCTGTCTTCATACGGGAGGTGCTCCAGTCCCCTGATCATCCTCGTGGCCCTTCTCTGGACTTGTTCCAACAGTTCCATGTCCTTCTATCTTAGGGTAGTTCTTGTGTCCATCAGGCTATTGATGCAGTAGCCTGCAACATGAGGTAGGACACCCACGTCTCTCCTGCCTCTTTCTCTTCTATGCTGCTGCTTTTTAGTTAATGATACAGTTTATTTGATAACTAAGAATTTCTGTTTGCCTGTTTGGGACTTCAGGAAAACAAAAAGCTTGTTTTTCCTGGCATGTATTTGCTTGGTCAGTGCATTTTCACCAATATGAGCAGCTGTCTTGAGAAAATACTATTTCTCAGCTGGCCAGCAGAGAGAGCAGTCAGCATTCGGTGGACGGGTTTGGGATGCTTGGCCAGAGCTTCTCTCCTGCCTGCTTTGCCCTGCCGGTACCTGCTACAGTTACAGAAAGATAACCCTGACAGCAGTGCAGAGGTGATCTGTATCTGCAAGGCTGTGGGCAACGTATTGCCCTTGACTGCCTGTGTCTCTAATGTGAGAGCCAGTCCATCCTGTGCATCAAGGGCTATATGGCAACGAAGTCAAAACACCTACCAATGTCTGGGGATCTGTTCAGCATTCACAATCCCTACTGAAATGGGAAATCCCTTAGAATATCAGACTAACCTTCACTGTCAATTTATGGACTTCAGAGGTTACATTTATGTATCAGGGATACTGCACTCTGATCTGTGCTGTGAAGGAGGCTTGGGTGACATGGTTTAGTGTGAGGGGTCCCTGCCCATGGCAGGGGGTTGGAATGGGATGATCTTAAGGTCCTTTCCAACCTTAACTATTCTATGAGTCTAAGGAGGCAGAGAAACACTGGGGTGCATCTGTATGAACCAGAGTCCAGTATGACAGCCCTGGTCGGGACATTTTGACCTGCATGGCCACTTCTCACCCCCTCATCATCCAGCCAGAGCCTCAGGCATGCCCTGAAGCACTGTTGCTCTCCAAATATCTACTGTGAAATCACCACCTCTGGGGTTCACTTCCCTTTTGTTAGAATGCCTTTGGTCCAAATTTTATCATATTGCCTCAAACACAGCTGTGGATAGAACAACCTGAGAAGTTGTACCAGGGAATAGTATTTCATCTCCTCTTGAGGTGAAACCTGTCTGGACATCTGGTAATTACCAACTCAGAAATGTGAGGGAGGGAATGTGGTGATTTTCCTCTCCCTTCTGGCTCCCTCCTTATGCAAGAGCTGGCCCAGTTGAGGCCAAGGTTAATGAAGCATACCCAGAGAGTGAGTGTCTGGAGACATTTGCTCAGGTTTGCTCAGCAGCTGCCTGCCCCCTTTCCATGGAGCTCAGCTCCAGGTGAAGGCTTTCATTTGTGACTGTGGAGTGAGAAGTGAAGCACTCCATACAAATGCAGCCTTTCAACAAGTTAAGTGCAGCTGCACCAGTGGTTCTGGAAAATCTCTCCAGTTTGACCTAAGATAAACAAATATGGTTCCTTAAGTATCCTCAGTGTTTCCTTATACTTACAGTAGGAAATACCTTGGATATTGAGGGCAGCTAGAACATATCTTACTTGGTTATCTAAGGCCTCTGGCAAGTCCCTGAGTTTCTGAGTGAGCTGAGCCACTTCTTAGGCATGAGGCATACCAAGCTTCATTTTATAGTGATAATAATAAGCATTCAAAGGACCTGAGCTGTGAACTGTCACTCACAAAGCCTGAGTTGAAGCAGCTTTATTCACCTGAAGCTCACTTTAAGTGTCTGGTGCTGGTGCAGAGGGCCATGAGCAGGGTATTTCCGATGAGCTGGATTCCTGACATCATATTACTTCAAAGCAGGAAATGCTCATTTGGCCTGGTTCAGTGTCATACTGGCCTTCCCATGCAGGGCTATATCTGGAACCCAAACACTGCAATAAGGCAGGAATCATTATATGTTATTCCTTTTTAAACAGCCTACACAGCAAGAAGATGGTAGTTATCTCAGCCTTCCCTTCTCCTTAGTATGCAATTGTGGTGGCGTGCTTCCCACCGTCTCAGCTTGGCTGCTGAAATGGCAGCGCACCAGCTCCGCGCTTGGAGCCATCCCGAGAAAACGTTCTGCTGCAGCTTTTAACCGTTTCGCTGTAAAGCTCTTCCACCGCCGGGGTGAAGCAAGGGTTTCCAGTCCCTGTTTATAGCCAGTGTAATCAGCTTGGCTATTTATACAGTGCTCATGACAGAGCACTTCGCTGTATGAAATGGTGACAGTTTTATTTATACCATCGCAAAAACAAAGTCATCGCGGACCGAGGAGGCGACGTTCAGAGTATTCTTTCCTCACTACGTGACGCTCTTCAGCAGCTCAGACTTTTGTCAGGCAAAGTCGTGCTCCTAGGGAAAAAAATACAGCCCTATGGAAGGCAGGGATCCCACCAGCCTTTGTCTGCACTGTGTCTGTGAAGGAAATGGGACTGTTTAGTCAAGTAGCTTCTACCAGCGGCTACCTCGATATGAACATGCAGCGCTGCCAGCAACGTCCATAGTGTTGTCTTAGTTCAGCTAAAAGCAGAGTTTGATCTGCTCTGCCAGAGGTACTAAAAATACCTTTTAATATGCTAAGGTATGTGTCTGGCCAGGGCTTGTTTTCAAATGCATCGTTCCATGGAGTTACTGCAAAATAAACGAAGCACAAGTAGCTCCCTCTGGAGATGCAAAATACCCAGTGCTGCAGGGATCCAGCCTTTCCCCCGCCTTGGTCCCAGCAGAAAGGTGGGAAGAAGGGACTTGAGGGGATTTGCAGTGCTGTATTTGTCAAAGGTGTTTTACTGGGAAATTTCCTTAATCCTTGCTCTCATTTAACTTGTTTGACAAGTCTTAAATAAACCTCCCCATGCTGGGTGTTCCTGAGATCTGAAGTGCTAAGTGAGGGGCTTCATTCCCAGCAGAGAAGACCCTCCCATGGTCCTGGCAGCCCCTCCAAGCTCACACCGTGCACAGGCTGGATCCATGCATGGAAGCAAAGCCCCAGCCTCCCCCTAAAGGCTGAGTGAGCCAGGGTGAAGCAGTCTCCCTCCCAGCAGCTGCAGAGCCCAAGTGGGACCTTCCTGCTGGTGCTCGCTGGGGTCTTGCTGCTTTGAACCACCACAGAAATCCAGGGCTGTGGAATGGCTCAGCCCAGCCCTGGCCACACGGGCGCATCCTCAGCCCTTGCCGGGATCATGGTGTCCCTGCTGCTGGTCCTGTGCAGGGGCAGTGCAGGCGGTGAAGGTGGCAGGACATTACCACTTGCTGGGTTTATGGAAATCCTCAGAAATTGGGATTATCTGTGCTCATTCAGTGGGCAAATGCCCTGGTTTAGGAGGTGGAGTCTATGACAAAAACCCATATGTGGAGGTTGCCCTGTACTGGGGACATCCGAGGCCCAACATGTGACAAAAGCACATGTATGGGGTCCAAAAGAGGCGTTATCATCTTCACTGTCACTTGGTCTCATCTGAAATGAGAGAGACATTGCTGTATCTTGCAGTAAGGTCCTCTGCCCTGCCTGCACAGTGCAATAGAGCCTACTCCCAGATGATTCAAATGATGTTATAACTACTTCTTGCTGTTGCTTAATGCGTTTGGGGAATGATCTATGGATCTCCAGCAGTACAGCCATTAGCACGGCTGGATTAGCAAGTGGAAGCTTTGTTTCGAGCTTTCTGTAATAAAATACTCCAGTGCTGAGGCATGCAGGCTCGCTAGGGTTTCACTGCCAACTGAAGAGAATGAGGGCAAAGGGTGATTAAATATTAAGTGAGATGCAAGATCCCACTGAAGCAGTTAATCTGGTAACCTGAGGATGGGCTGGAGGTAAAGGTGGCTTCCTGGGGGAGATACCTGAGAGGGTACGACAGCAACCAGCAAGAGGAGCTTTGGGGTTCCTCCATCAGTTTCCAGTGCCAAGAGACCTCAGGGGTAACGTGTGCTCATGGAGAAGGGACCCTTGGAATATGTGTATCCTTTTCTATTTGGATTTCCACCTCCTCCATAAATCAAACACCATTTCTGGCTGCGTTAGACTGTCAAGCAGGCTGTACTTACATCAGGCAGAAGACATTCTGCCTGAAAAAGAGAAATAGGTCCATGATTAATACAGAAACATTCCTTCCCCACCGCAGGATGAACTGTGTCCTAAAGCCTCTCCTTCAAGCAAAGCTGCTGCTGACAAGAAAACTGTTGACCTTCTTACACTACAGTGAGGCTTTTGAAAGACATCTTTATTGTGTGTCCGCATGCCTGCACACACGTGTCTGTGTGCCTCTCCACATGTACAGACACAGACGGCTTCCTTTGCAGTGGGTATTGGTTCCTGAGCTTGCTGAGCTCACCTCAGCATTAGAAATGAGTGATGTTAACTTATATCCTCACTGCTCCGTTAGCAGTTGGCCCTTCCTGAGGAGGACCCACGCCTTGGCTGCTGCTGCCTACCTGGGTGTAAGTGATGTGAAGGCTCCTGCTCTGCTCCCTCCTCACTGGCACAATCATGGGCAAGTAAATCTGGTTAAATCAAGGCCCCTTCCTTTCTGAGGCTCTCAGGCCAGTGTATTACTGCACTCCCATCATTTCCCCCATCCCATACCCCCTCGGAAACATTGAAAGATGTTATCTTTTCCTGATACAAGCTATGCTAAAGCTTGGTTCCTTCAGGAGACAAACTGGTAGCGGAAACATTGACAGCCATACAGGCAAATATTGTCCTGCTTAAAAAACTTTATTTAGATTGCTCCATTGCGAGGAGAGCTGTTTGTTTGTTGGGTTTTATTTCTCATTTTGGACGGTGCTAAAGACACCATAAAATTAACTACAGTATTATTCCAGTGGTTCATGCGCTTCATGGGCCTTCAAAATTAAAAGCAACCACGATAAAATGAAGCAAATAAACAGTCCTGAGGAGGCCCTAATCCCTCTCCCCCGTGCTCGCAGCAGCCACCAAAGCCAGCCGGGGTCCCTGGAGGGCAGGAGCGGCAGACCCTGGGCTGAGAGGGATCCTTGGGAGGGCTTTGTTGCTCTGCCATGGGGATGTTAAAGATTCTGGCCTGCTGACAGCCTATGCAGTAAGCGTAAACATTTGGCTCCAGCAAAGGGCTGCAGATGAGAGGCAAGTTGTGCATGAGATAAAGAGGGGCTTTGCAATAGTGCCTAGCTGAGCAAGGGCTGCAGGGGGAACCCGAGGCGGGCACAGGCAGATGCAGCCATCAGTGGAGGATGGAGCTGGGCACCTGCTGGGTGCCTCTGCAGGCTCCTGGGGCTCCCAGCTGATGGCTCGTGCTGGGGGCAGGGGAAGAGCTTGAGAAAGGGTTGAAAATACATCACTGGGGGCATTGGGGGTCTGAGGAAAGAGCTTGAAGCAGAACTGAGGATGTTCAGCCTGGAGAAGAGAAGGCTGCGTGGAGACCTCATAGCAGCCTTCCAGTATCTGAAGGGGGCCTATAGGGATGCTGGGGATGGACTCTTCATTAGGGACTGTAGTGATAGGACAAGGGGTAACGGGTTCAAACTTCAACAGGGGAAGTTTAGATTGGATATAAGGAAGAAGTTCTTTACTGTTTGGGTGGTGAGGCACTGGAATGGGTTGCCCAAGGAAGTTGTGAATGCTCCATCCCTGTTGGTGTTCAAGACCAGGTTGGACATGTTGGGAGACATGGTTTGGGGTGAGGCATCCTTGCCCATGGCAGGGGGTTGGAACTGAATGATGTTAACGTCCTTTCCCACTCAAACCATTCTGTGATTCTCTGATTCTGTGCTTGTAGCATTGCTTTTGATCATGGTGTGTTACACATCCCAACAGCAGCCATTTTGCAGGGGTAAGGGGTATAAGTAAGTAAAGAGCACCCAGGCCTCCACTTCCCAGCTCTTCCCAAGCAGACCAGCTGCCCACAATAGTTCAGGCTTAATTTGTGCCCTGGGTTCTTTGCAACACTCCTTTAAAACTCGGGTCTTGCCCTGCTGACAGCAGAGCAGCATTGCTGTGCTGCAGCCTGGGGTCAGCCAGCCCTCAGGCTCCTGCTTTCCAGAAGGGCCAAGTGGAGGGAATGTTGCATTTTTGCAGTCTCTTAACTCAAAGAATAAAGAACTTTGTAAATACCAAAGAAATGACCTTGGGGCCTTTGACAGCCTGAGCAGAAGGGGTGTGAGGTGCTGCTGTTCCACCCAGGGGTGTTCCAGACCAGCTCTGCCTGGCTCCGTGTGCGAGGATGGGTGCTGCATGGCGGCCGCTCCCTCACAGCTACACGTGTATGAGGTGGTTCACTTGGCTCGTTGCTCCTGTGCATTCAGCATAAGCAGGGAATAATAAAATACAACTTTTCCTCAGGGACTGGAGGAAACAAATTCCTGCCTGGGTGTAGCTGGGGGCAGAGCCTGGCTCATTATTTTCTATGAAACAATTCCCACGTGG
This sequence comes from Pezoporus occidentalis, assembly GCF_034315485.1. NCBI lineage: Eukaryota > Metazoa > Chordata > Aves > Psittaciformes > Psittacidae > Pezoporus > Pezoporus occidentalis. The sequence goes on along the minus strand of NW_026914940.1, from coordinate 11,020,493 downwards.
CCTTGTGGAAGCCCAGCTCTGTTTCTTTTTTTTCCCTTCTCATTTTTCTACTTCCTTAAACTTTCCAAAACACTCGGCACTAACATATTTTCCCCAGTCACATGTGTCTGCGAGGAGAGAAAAGGTTAAATTCTCCCTTCGTACTATAATGTAATTCATTTCCTGTTTTTCACAACTGTCTAGACACAGATCTAACGAGCATTAACCCTCAATCCCACCATTGGGTTAAAAATAGAGGCTTTATATATAAAAGTGTGTGGTAAGAGAAAGATTGTAGGTTTCTACCTACAACCAGGAGCCAGCTCTTTTCAAGGAGAACCATTTAATTGTCTATAAGCAAGAAAAAAAAAAACAAATAAAATAACTTCAGTTTCAGACGTTTAAAAAGGCTCCTGGTTGCTTTATATACACAAGCAGCAGGGACACATTGATCCCCCTTCATGAGTTATATTTGTCTGGATTTACACCTCCGGCTATATCCAAAAAAGAAAGAATAAATTCCACTTCACTAGGAAAGCTATAATAAGGTTGGGAGAAAGTCATTTGGAAGAGAACCCACGTTGAAAACCATGGCCAGGGTCTGATGGGAGACCCGTGGACAGAATGTCCCCCAGCCGAGGAGGGTGCCCCATACTCCAAGGGTTAAAGCAGTACCAAGAGGCACCTCACGTTGGCTGCAGTGTGTTAGGGCCCAAACTCCACAGCATTTAAGTACTTCTTCAGGCATGACCAGACCCAATGGGCTCAAGCTGGATGGTGGTTGGGATGGATGCTGGCCCTAGGCTGAGCCTGGCAATGGCCCTGTGGGTGCACAGCCTCCTCTGACACTCTTCCTGTGGGCAGGGATGCTGCACCAGGGCAGGAGGAAGGAGAGGTTCCTGGCCTGTAGCATGAGCTGAACCCCTCACAAAGTACAGGCTTTGGGGAAAAGCAAGGAGAAAACAGAACTGCAGCTACCTTGGCCCTGGGAGCAGGCAGAGACGGAGATGGCTTCTAGGCTGTCACCTGTCACACACACCATTCCCATCACTGATTACCCACAGAGACACCCTTTTAGGTACTTCACAAATAATATGCCTGTAAGAACAAGCTTATCTCAGTGCTCAAAAGCCCTGTAAAAGTCAGTTGAAATCCATGCTGTGAAGAGGAGGGACTTGCATTTCCTGCATTGACTGCATTTCTCTTCCACAGACACAACCCCCCCAGGGGTGGTTTTTACCCTGTGTGTGGAGAGGGCAGTGGGCTCCTTCCCTCCAGCAGCTGCAGGAGGACCACAGCACCCCACATCGTCTCTGGCACCTCAACCCCAAAACCTGCTGGGGCTGCCTCCTGCATCCAAGGCCTGTTCTAAGCAGGACCAAAACAATCCAAGGAAAACGCATTAAAAAGACATTAGTTTGTTTGTTTTCTACTAAAAAGCACAGCATATTGCACATCGAGAATGGCAAGGGCTGAACTCGTTTCTTTCCAGCTTCGGGAAGGCCTTTGAACCCACACGAGCTATTTATAGAGCCTTTTAGAAAACAGCTCTCCCATTCCTGCAATTCTGATGACAGAAGCAGCTCAGGTTTTGTTAAAAATAAAGCAAACCCCTACACGATTGACAGGGGCTCACCCCACGCCCCTTGTGAAGCAGAGAAGTAGAACTGAGAACTGGGGAAAGCTGGAGCAAAGCAGAGTTGTGATCTTAATATTTGATGTGTGCTTTTCAAAATGCCTTTTGCCCAAACTCTGCTCCTTTGTTAGGCTCCAACCATTGAGGATGCTTCAAGGAATTAACAGGGTGACTGGTTACTGATCCAAGTGGAACAGGTTGTCCAGAGAAGCTGTGGCTGCCCCACCCCTGGCAGTGTTCAAGGCCAGGCTGGACAGGCCTTGGAGCAACCTGGTCTAGTGGAAGATGTCCCTGACCATGGCAGAGGTTGGAACTGGATGAGCTTTAAGGTCCCTTTCAACCCAAACCATCCGGTGACCTCATCCATGCTTCTGGCTGCCTCAGCAGCTACCCTGAGTGCTCTTAAAAGGTAGAGATATTAATGGCAACAACACAGAAGTAAGAACAATCATAGAATAGTTAGGGTTGGAAAGGACCTTAAGATCATCCAGTTCTAACCCCCCTGCCATGGGCAGGGACACCTCACACTAAACCATGTCATCCAAGGCTCTGTCCAACCTGGTCTTGAACACTGCCAGGGATGGAGCATTCACAACCTCCCTGGGCAACCTATTCCAGTGCCTCACCACCTTTACAGTAAAGAATTTCTTCCTTATATCCAATCTAAACTTCCCTTGTTTAAGTTTTAACCCGTTACCCCTTGCCCTGTCACTACAGTCCCTAATGAAGAGTCCCTCCCCAGCATCCTTATAGGCCCCCTTCGGATACTGGAAGGTTTCTGTGAGGTCTCCATGCAGCCTTCTCTTCTCAGGGGAAGAATATAGAGAATTATATATAATTAGCATATTCACAGAGAATATGAGAACTGTAGACAGACCTCACCCACCATATTCCTAAAAAGTATTCCCCTTTAACGACTGAGCCTATTAAAATACATGGGATTGGACATTTTCAAGGAAGTTTGTGTAATAAACATGTCTTAACAGCTCTCTCATCCCCTTGTTTAAAAGGCTCTGGTCATCTTGCAGACTGTCCCTTGTTTCCAGAGCCTTGTGTCTTGGGGGTGCAACCCTCTAACTCTAAACCTGAGGCATAGCATAACTACAGAAAGACCTGTGAAACCACTCAAGCATACCTTGACAGTGCAAATGAGATTAAACCCCAAGCATCTGCATTTCATGCTTATTTTCATAGCTGCCATAGCTTTTATCAGGCAAGCAATCCTGTTTTACCATGGTAACTTCTCCTCTTCCAACCTGAAGGGTTTCATTTGCCTTTTCAACTGCTGTTCCCCCTATTTACTGGGAGTCCTTATAGTAGGTTCCTGTTTGCATTCCCTCCGAGCAGGAGCCTGGGTCAGCCTGTTGCAGTCCTGACCAACCAGATGCAATTGTAACTGAAAAAAAGATAAAAATCAGTAATTTGGATAACATGTCCATGAAAAACAACATTTCCATAAGCCACGGGTTAGAGTTGAAGCTATCAGACCAGAGTGAGCAGTAGTGATCTCTTTTGGGACAATAATCACTCCTGTGCTGTGTCCAGAGAACACAAGCTCCACATCAGCAATGTTTTTGCTAGAAGTAAGGGCTCCATTCACCTCAATCTCCTTCAAGGTCCAATGAAGCAACAGCTCTATCCAGGATACTCTTCAACTGCCACAACAACCCAAGTTCTGGATGTTCCTCCATCTGGATGTTCCTCTGTTGCTTATAGTTACCAGAAACGTGAAGTCTGAAAGGTCAGCTTCGAAGCAATGAGACGACCAGCTCTGTGGTTCACATTGTTTGAACATTTATTGCAATTCAGTGTCAAAAATGTTTTACAAAAATACATTACTGTCTGCACAGAACAGATGTAAAAATCAGAGCTGAACATGCAAGAGAAGACTCAAAAAAAGTGCAAATTTATAATGGAAGGATTTTAACCACACAATAATATTAAACAGAAGTCTTATATAAGGGATGCCTTTCACTTCATATCATCTCTAGTTACAGCTTTAAGGAAAAACAAAGCAGTACACACGCTCCCTTCCATATATAAGTAGGTATTTATAATTACTGCAGATTAGTTCCTAAAGATGAGCGTATTTGCTGTTTCAAATTAAAATGTTCTCTTGGTAGCGGGCCCGTTAGCATTCTGTGCAGCACACAATGGCTAAAACAAATATGCAAGTTCCACCCTCAGCTGGCCTCCCAGGAGGGGAAGCAGCAGTGCTTGGTCAGTGGAGGAGAATCTCTGTCATGTTCAAGGTATTAATATACTAGAGACTGCATGCGTCAAGGACAAGATGGATTTGTTCTCCCTAGGGCCAGATCCTGCAAAGCTGATTACCAGCACCTGATGTCTATCACCTAAAGGTAGGTAAAGACACACAGCTCAGCAGCCACAGGCTGACAGCTTGTGTGACAGTCTTCAGAACCTTTAACAAGTATCATAAGCCATGAGCTGAGAAAAGCAGCACAAGCAGAACACAAGAGACCAAAACCTTCTAACAGCAAGTCTTTATCAATCTAACCAGCCATCAGCTCCACAGGGTGTGTGTTTTTGCAAGCAGGCCAGCTAGGAAGAGTGCCATTTTAATTTAAAGCTATGTCTTTTTGGCAAAGTGCTGATCTATGGGGAAACTGTGCAATGGGTTTGTAAGAGCAACTGCAGAGGACAATGCTGGTTTGCTATCCTGAGCAGGAGAGAAGTGTGAAACAGCACATCTGATTTATGAGCTACATAAGAGAATTTGAAATGTTCCTGCTCTACATCACATTTTAGCTACTAAGGGCCAAGGGATTTTCAGGGCAGGAAAAGCTGATTTAGTACCTGAATATGTTGTAGAAGGTGACAGCTTAGCAAAGGTAATTGAAGTCAAACAGAAATGGGAACACAAACAGTTCAAAACCTGGGGGCAAAGAAAAAGAATACAAAAGATATTCCCATATACAGAAAGTGGCAGGGTGCAAATAAATGTTTACATACAAAGCAGTATCTTCAGAGCAATACAAGCCTTCCTAAGCACTTTACAAAATAAAAGGATCTAGAAACTCCCACAATTAAAAAACAGAAACCCAAACAATACAAGAGGAGGTACACATTTTATGATCAACCTTTACCATACCATAGTTAGTATAAAGGGCTTAAGGTATGTACAGCTAAAATTACGCCTCTTGAAGTGGCTATCACATTAAAATGAACTCCAAATGCCTGCCTATTGTAGAAAGCTGAACTGCAATCTCTGGGATCTCTCCCTTCCTAAGCCGCCTCCTTTCCCTGCATAGATCTATTTTTCCTCTTCACAACACCATGTTCTACACTGCTGCACTGGTTAACACATCCTCTAAAGATAATGAGATTTCTTTGGATATGCTGGCAGGAAAAAAATAAAAGAGAGGAAAAAAAATCCTCCTTCCACTGACTGGAAGGTGAAATGTCATTTGAAAAGAACATTCTATTTCCAAAATACAAGTAAAAGTCTGTTTTCCCTTCACAACAGCTTTGCCACCATTGTCTTAAAATAAAGAGGTCCTTTTTGCACGAGAGCAGCCTCAAACCACCCAGCCTGGAAGCCCCTGTTATCGCTGTCAGTTCTGTTACTCTGCCATCCGCAGCCAAGCAGATGCCTGTGCACTGCTAAAATACTGATCGCTTTGTTTGTAAGTTGTTGGACTAAGGTATCTGGATGCAACAGCATTTCATCTGAAATACAAGAGTATTGAATTCACCACAACATCTTCCTGTACCAGCCTTTCAAGAAACAATGGGTCTCCCAAAGAGATCAAGGTCTCATGTGACTCTTGCTGTAGCAAAGGGTAATGACTGAGGCAATAACTGAGTGAGGCTTATTCTGTTTCCTTTAGTCCATTTTGTTCTCCAGCACAGTAGTTGCTTGGTTTTCTGCTGCTTTGGACACAGAGAGCAATATCTCAGGACCTCACAAGAGCAACACACAAGCGTTTGTATGTATTAACAAATAATCTTCACCTCTTTGACCCTTTAAGTTTATATAGTGCTAATAAATAAAACTCTCACCTCTAACTGAAGTTTTATACATAGGAGCCTCAGTTGCACATTATGTTGTGAGCACAACCTGTGGTCTCTGGGCAGAGGACACAGAGTAAACGCTTTGCTCAAGAGCGGCGAAGGGCTGATAGAGACAATGAGTAATGCTCAGACATTCCTGAATCACAGCTAAATGCTGAGATTTTGTCTTGCTGTCCAGGGAATGGACTAGGCTGGATTCAAACCTGAGCTTGAAATTCACCCAGTGTCACAATCTCACAGTGGATAAGTGTTATCTGCCAAGCATGGACTCAGACTAGGCAGAACCCCCCCAGCATTTCATAGTGAAGTAGTACTGCCTTCCCATCAACCATAGTGAAGTTGGCTCACTATGGGTGGCAAGACAATGGAACAAAGCCACCCTAGGTCAGAGCTGGAAACAGATGCTGCCAAGGGGCACAGATCCTCTCACTTCTAGAAAAAGGAGCTACAACAATCTCCAAATACAGTGGCGGTGCTTCACTCACTTCACTTGCATGTTTCTGTCCTTAATATCCTCATTCACAAAGCCAGATTTCAGCCTCATCTACCCACTGTGGGTATGAATATGAACACACAGTGTGAGAATGAAAACAAACCGGCCTCCTTCACTCAAACGTCCCTCCAAACAAGCACAAGTTAATTTTTCCAAGGTAACAGCTTTTAAATCACTTTCAGTTGACATGAGTATGATCAGCAGGCTTACGCTTTCCACCAGCAAACTGATGGATGGGGCATCAACACCAAGACAAAGCTCTCTATGCTGCACGTGTTTTCTCCTCATCTCTGGAGAGTGCCAAGCTCTGGGCTATGGCTAAGGGTGCACAGGCTCACAGAGCAAAAGCTTGGGTTTGCTGTTGGAAGGCAGAAGGGCAGCTCCTGTCAGCATTTTCCTGGTTTTCCTCCCCCATTTCCCCAGTGCTCCATCTAGAGGCAGCTTTTTTCCCTTTTTGCATCTCTTCCAAGAAAATGCAAAGCGATTTAGTTTGCAAAAATGCAAATACTGTCAATTTTTAATATAAACAGCTCCAGAAAAGTGTGGAAAGTCAGTTATAAAAATGTAAAAAAAGGAACAGAATAGTTAACAATAATTAACTCAAGTAGTTCTTCCTGAATTGTCCTGAGTACTCCACTTCCTCACAGTTCTTTGTACATAGTCACATAAATGTTTACCCTTCCAAGGTATTCTGCTTACATCAGCACAGAGAAAGTGCTATACAGGAAATCTACTGGCAAACAGCAAAACCCTTCCATACCTTGTTAGATATGAGCTGGATGCTTCGAGATCCACTCTACGGAAGAGTGAATCATTGCGTGCAACAGAGGAGATGTTGAGCCAGATCATGGCCACAGTGAAGTCAGTTTGGCCACTTACTCCATAGGATTGAAAGTTTAGCTCTAGGCTGGTGTTAGATGATCCCATAAAGCAGCTCAGCACTGGAAGTGGAAGGGATTAGGCTGGGTCTTTGGTTATTTCTCTGTGTGAGTAGCAAAGATGCCAAGTGCCATGCTGGAAATCCCTTGATTACCCCAGTCTTGACTGCTGTTTTTAGGAAAATGCTGACCAGTTTCTTCATGGGGGTTGGACCAGATGACTTCTGAAGGTCCCTTCCAACCCAAACTATTCTATGATTCTATGCTGTCTCGCTCATCACCCTAAACTCCAGTAGTCTTAAATGATGCTGTCAGTTCTCAAGTGACTAAAAACCGCGTAATTTCACTAGATTGGATGGTCCAGTTCTCCCTGTATTTTACCTGCCCCAAGATGACTGAATTCACTTGACAGCAGTGGGAATACAGAGCAGTGTTGGAAAACATGGGCTTGAAGAACCAGATTCTAACCCCACTTGGGATTTCAACCAGTGTAATTAACCTAGTGGAGTTGATAAGTCTTTACATGATGAGATTAAATCCAGTCCTTTGTTTCTCTATAATAGAACTTCCTCCCTTTTAGATAATCTTCATCCTTATGGCTTCACTTTCCCCTTTTGCTTAGTCTTTCATAAACCCAACAAATTAAAAGAGGATGGAGTAAAGTCTTAGGTATTTATATGGTGCCTATCATCTAGGCATTCAAGCACAGAGCAAGATAACTAATGTAAAGAGGTAAGCATTAATACAAGAAAAGATGCTTACTATCACAAACATTTCCCTTTAAATCATTGTACAAAATACAAAAGTTCACATTGTACACTGGATTCTTGTCTGAAAGGTACTCAATCTATTAGAGGTAGAAAGTAGTATGTTGCCATTCTCTCTCACAAGTAGGCTAGAGTTCCATGCATTTCAGAATGTGTCCTTTAAAAACGAAAGTTAAAGTTGTCACAGGGATATTTTTCATAGTTTTAAAACATCATATTTATAAATATGTATGCTAAATAAAACCAGATGGAGGAACAGTTCAACAGTCCTAGCCTCGTATTGCTTTCTCTCTATAAGAAACAAACCAAAAGAGTTCTCAAATGGTTGAGGGGCAATTTCATTTTTAACTTCTAAAAACAAGAACATGAATTTTTTTTTGCCCTGTATCTTGTACTCTGATCATAAAAAAAGGGACTCTGTACAACATACACCAGTCCTATGGAAGTCTGTATTCCTTAAGTGCTGTGCGTCAGTGAGCAACTTCACCTTTCATCTCCGAGATCCTCTTGTTCCTTGACTCAGGAGCTTCAAAACAGACATGAATATTTACACTATTTACAAATGGAGTGTCCAAGCTCAGTGGCATAAAGTGTCCTGTAAGAATCGCATAAGCTGCGGTGACCCAAGTTCAAAACCTGAACAAGTTGATAAAGTCTTGCGGCGAAAGTGAGGTGGAGCAAGTCTCCGGGTTGTTGGCTGTGCAGGGGTGATCAGTGCCCTGGGAAAGGAGAAAACAACTCCATTTAGAGAGATTGTGGAAAGGGTGCCAGAGCATCAGCCAACTTAGCACTGCCCCCTGCCAGATATCCTGCTTGCAAGCAGAGCAGAGCCCAGAATAATATTTCTACTCTCCAAAGCAGTCAGAACTGAGCTTTGTGTATTAGGGGCTACTGGCAAGTCACAGGAAATAAAACCAGCAAAGATCCAGTTCATTCTTTTCCCTTTTTCTGAGGGATGAGAGGCTGGAGCCTACCATCAGCAGCACAAGTCTAACTAGAGACCTGCCCTACCACAGCAGCCAGCAGATTTTTGTCTAGGCTGTTCTGTAGCCAGCTAATTGTGTTGCCAAGATCTCCACCTCCATGTAATGGGTGGGAGGAGTTTCTGGCAATGCTAAGGTGATTTACTGCAGGCAGCCCTAAAGTATGCCCATTTCCCTCCCCTCTGGCCTTGAAGGCCACTACTTTTGTTCAACATAAAAATCGGATCTCAAGCATAGGGGAGAAAGGACCTTAACAGCTGAGGGAGGATTAAGATGTAGGAAAACACCAGGTTATGGAGGCAAAGGAACAACAGCACCCCAAACCAGCTGCAATCAGACAAAGCACTGGGTGCCCCAGTGCTCCCACCCCAATCGAGTTTGCCCCACCAGCACCTCATACCTTCCAGGAGAGGATGTGGCAGTGCCTGCAGAGCTGCAGCGTGTCACCATACTGCTCCTTCCGTGGGTAACACCTTATGAGCTTGAAGTACATCTTTTTCCAATCCAGCTGCCCTTTGTCAGATAAGATTAGCCGTTTGCGAATCTGAAGAGAAAATAACAACAACTGTAGCAGGTCAAAAAAATAATGCTTTGTTCTTCCCAATTCATGTTCTCTCCCTAGCAACCTTGTGAGGTCCCACAACAGTTCCTGAGAAAGCTCCTGCTCTGAATATCCAGCTACAACCAGCTTCCTGATGGCAACACCCTCACCCAATACTGTTATCAGGGTCTATTCCTATTTCATTAACATTACCATATGAATCCTGAAACACTGGGAGCTATTTTGTCACTACTCTAGCCACTGTTTCTGGCTGGCAGGACAGTGAGTACAGTTGCATTTAAGTTTTGGAAGTTATTTTGCTCCTTCACTGACTTGCAGAGTCAATGATTTGTCACATGAGCCTGGGCAACACCCATCTTCAAGGGTTCATTACTTGCAGAGACTGAACTTGAATTAACTTCCGCAGAGTCACTTCCAAAGTCAGATTCAGAGTAAGCAAATAAAGCCAAGTAATCAGAGAGATGTGGCACACGGTCCCTGAAGTGCTGAGGTCTGGCATAAACATCCCAGACATTCACCTATAAATACAGAGAGGGACTTTGGTTTTAAGTTTAGAAGACCCCAGATCTGGAGCCCACAACATAAGGACGTGGACCTGCTGGAATGAGTCCAGGAGGCCATGAAGATGATCAGAGGGCTGGAGCTCCTCTGCTATGGTGAGAGAATTGGGCTTGTTCAGCCTGGAGAAGAGAAGGCTCCAGGGACACCTTAGAGCAGCTTCCAGCGCCTAAAGGGGGCCTATGAGAAATCTGAAGAGGGATCTTTTTTATAGCGGCAAGTAGTGACAGGACAAGAGGTAATGGCTTTAAACTGAAAGAGAGTAGACTTGGATATGAGGAAGAAGTTCTTTACTGTGAGGATGGTGAAGACACTGGTACAGGTTGCTCAGAGAAGCTGTGGCTGCCCCATCCCTGGCAGTGTTCAAGGCCAGTTTGGACAGCCTGGAGCAACCAGGTCTGGTGGAAGGTGTCCCAGTCAGTGGCAGGGGGTTGGACACTTCCCAGCCATGCAATTATATGATTACCAGCTTGTAAAGGGCTAAAGATGTTTGCCTTATGTAAACTTGGGTACTGGTAGGGCTGTTTTCCACAGGACTGTTTTCTGCATAGTCCTGTCACTCACAGAACAGCTCAGAGGGGATTTCCTGCTCTAAAGCATAAGACAGTACAACTCATTGCTCATGGACCACATCCACAGAGGGTGTCTGTTCTTGTGACATCAGGGTCCAGGCTGGAGCTTGCCTGCACGTTTTCCCCACACACATGGTGAGAGGAGCATGACTTGCAGTTGTTACTACCTGGATTAGGGTTGAAGTTCACCATATGACTAATTCCTCAGGCTCCTGTTTCAGGAATCATTTCTGTGGCATGCAAAACCCTCTACATAAATCATCTTCACAGCCATCCTCATGCCAGTCTGTATTATCAGCTTGTGGCACAGCACTTAGATCCAAGGCGAGTCAATTAAAAGTGTCCTACCCATGTATTCACTTGCAAGTGGGGTACAACAACCAAAGCGGTGGTAGTACCTGTCTGTCTGTGAAGTGGTACTGGCAGAGCTTCTTCCACAGCAGCCGGTCTTCGCTGAGCACTTGCAGGTCAGGAGCCACCTGACCAAGGCTAACCAGGTCTCTCCCATCACTCAGTCGCTGCATGATGTTCAATTGTAAACACAATGGTAGGTCTGTGAAAGTGGTTCCTTTAAAGGCAGGCTGGAAGAGACAGACAAAAATAAGAGTTCACAGGAAGCTGAAAACCCAAGCAATTCTATGCTGCAGCAGAGTTACTGCTTTCTTAGCACTGTTCTTCACATAGAGGATAATGCTGTAGTTGCCTCTTTGAATAAGGAGACATTTTACATAGAGATATTTAACCTTCTGCCCCACAACAGTTTGAGATACCTTCAAGGATGAGGCCATGTACATGTAATATAGTAGTTAGAAGCAGAGTTGCAGTTCAAGCCTCCTCCTTCCCTTTTTGTGCATCCCACATCCATACTGCTCCCAGAAGCACCACCACCAGCTTTTACTACAGCACGACATTGGCTGCATCATGGTATCAACTATAAACCACCCAGGTCTCTCCACCATGAGGGAGATCAGTTCTACTTCTCAAGTTCAGCCTCATGTTATGCATCTTGCTGGGAATCTCATGCTCTTCTGACATGTGTTTTAGCTTATGTTGTCACAGGACCCTGCTGTAACCACAGCAGCGACTGATGAGCACCCACAGCAGGGTTTTTCCCTGCATGTCTTCCCAGGTCACTGCTGGCAAGACTAACTTTGCGAACACTTGAAGGACCTGCCCCTTTCCCATCAGCTGCAGCCATGGCTTTCTAGGCTGTTCAGCCACACCAGAGCACATCCTAGCCCACAGAGACAAAAGCCACCTTCACACCCCATCCACCTTTGCTTGGTCTACATGGGGTGCAGGACTGTTTTGTAGGTCATCATGGTGGCACAGCTCCAGGACAAACTGACCACAACAGATTCGCAGGCCCTGCACTTGGGAGAAATTCAAGGCACACATGGGAGCAAAGCATCAGCAAGGACCACAACCCGGACTCCAACTGCTCCAAAACCAGCCCCAGCCTTATTAAGGCAAACAGCAGCTTTTAGGATTAGGTCCCAATGAAGAAACAATGTTAGACAGATGTGCCAAGTTTATCATTTACCCTGCACAGAGATGCTGCTATTTTAAGTCACAGAGTCACAGCACCCATCTCACAATTGGCAGAGCTATTAACTGTTTCAAACAAGAAGCACGAGGCCCGCCATCAGCAGGGGAACACTGCACGAAGCTGCTTTTAATCATGTGGTTCCACCTCCGGTCATCCCATGTGAAACTCCACAGGCACAACAAGTATGTGTGTACACAAATAGCTCCCCCCTTCCCTTCAGTGCCCTCATCGCCAGCCTGTCCAAACCATGCAGCACTACCCAGTACCTGCAAGTGCCACAGTTTTTCAAACGCATCATTTCTGGCTACCTCCACCAGCAACAGGCCTGAAAGAAACGCTCCAGGAGTGAACTGTCTCTGCCATCTCCAGAAGACATTTCTTCCCATGACAGCCTAGGTCGTATCTTGAGGCAGGAAGAATGCACTGAAGCCTGGATCACCTCCCATTGATCTCCCTTCCATTCTCCTGCACTCTCTACATATAAGCTTTGCTATGGCACAACATGAAAAGACTAAGCTCAGAGGCTCAAAAAAGCCCCAAAGCTCATGCTTATGTCTTATTTCTGAAGAAACCAGAGTGACTCAAGCAAATCCTTACAAGTTTCCCGAGTCAGGGCCAAAGACTTATCTGCTACTTCTTTTCCCTCAGTACTCCTTTCCAGGACTTTCAAACATTACTTATTTTGGAGAAGGAACACAGATGAGATCAGAGCAGTTCGCTGTCACTTTCTGGACAGAGCTTGCTTTTTGTTTTAAAGCAACTCTTAACACACAATATTTTGCAAGTTTCTTTATTTTAAAGGTTTAGGTCTTGGCTGTTGCAAGACATTTCCCCCCCTCCAGAAACCCCAGAAGCACTCAGGGCACTGTAAGCAACTGGCTGCACAGAGCTGAGCTTGTTCTTCCTTCCTCTAAACTCAGCTGGTTTTGTTCTAATTTGACCTGAAGTCATCTTCACAGGGGTGAAATTTGTTTTGCAAGCTCAACATCTATTTTATTTTAGAAAAGTGCCTTTAAATACACATGTAAGTACACAGAAATGAGTTCTGTTCACAAGCAACATTTTGATGCACTTTAGTCTGGATAGACAGAGTTCTTTGAAATGCTTGTCTGCCCTTTATGAGTTCCTAAAGCAGAGGGAAGCAGCACTCAGGGCAGCAGATGGCCAGGTGAGCTGAGCCTGACAGTGCCCAGGCACAGGGCAGCTCCCCAGCACATGGACCTGCTATGCCCCAGAGCCACCTCACAGCTGGGTCAGTGCTTCCCTTGCAAGGCCCATCCCAAAAGCTGCACACTGGGAGGGACAGCAGGTGGGGACTCCCTGACCACCACCAGATAAGGCACTGCTGCTTTTGCAGCTCTTCAAACTCCCCAGAGTTCATCTCCCGTGCCCTGTTGCCTGCATCACTTCAGGGAACAACTGGAAATTGTTTCCGGGTGTTCCAGGAAAAGTGATGAATACAGGCCCTTTGCTTAATCCTTTGTAAATGACTCTCTGGTTAACCCCCCAGAGAAAAAGGTGCTCTTTATATTCTCTTGAGCCATGCCTTGGTCTGCCCTACCAATTTCACAGTCCAGGTCGCCACAGTTAAGTCCTACAAGGGGCACACCAGAGATCAGCCTTGGGGGAAAGCTTGATCATTCCTGTGAGTAGGTATCCGTTCCAAGTGGAAAAAATGTTTAGACATGGTCCTGGGCAACTGGCTGTAGATGTCCTTGCTTGAGCAAGGGTGTTGGACCAGACTACCTCCAGAGGTCCTTTCCAACCTCAACCCTTCCGTGACTCTGTGAAATGGAGCAAATTCAGACTATTCCCATGCAAAGCCAGGTTAGGAATTTCTCAATACATCTTTCCCATCCACAGAGACACTGCTGAAAACACACATTGTAAAAGCAGGACTCATCTGGCTAGAACAGGCAGCTCCAGACTATTGGAAGAATCACTGACATTTTCAGCCAGGAAGCACGAAGTTGCACAGCTCTTTGGAAATTTGCATTTAATTTACAGATTGAGCAAATCTAAAAACCTCAACTATCTGATAAACAGGTTTTGATGACAACATCTCAGTTTCAGAAAGACTGAGCTGACTTTTTAAACTGAGGCTTAGTCTCTGAGGACTCTCAAGTGAGCGAGGTGGTTTCCTGCCCAGCTTTGTCTGCACAACATTTCACAGCCATTAAGGAGTCAAACCATGGGGTTTGTGACCAGCAACAGCGAGCATGATCCTGGGTCATGTACATTGAGTTTGATTTAAGGGACACAAGTAATGTTAGGAATGCATCCAGTTATTTTGGCAGCTCCAGGTCCTTCCCCAGCACTCTGTGCTTGCACTTGGGAGTACAGTGAGATGCAGTCACCTAAGTGAGAGCTGCTACATGAGAAGGTTTCACAAAGGAGCCACGTTATTTTTAGCTTTCATGATTTGTGCTTACCCTGGTGATCTGAATGTTGTTCAGTTGCTGCTGCCAGTGGAGAATACTCTCCATCCTGTGCACCCACATGTTGATGTTTCCAACCAGGACAGACTTCCCAACCCGTTGAACTAACGTGCAGAGAGATGTATAGAGGGTCTGCAGCAATTCCCGTATTAGCCTGATGTTCTGCTGATCTTCAAGGACTTTGGAAGAACAGGAAAGGTTAAAACTGGAAACTGCCCAAATCCTTTTCTAAATCTATACATTCCTCAGGCAGGTCAATTTATCTGCTATAACCCCACAGGCCAGAAGAGCCAGCCTGTGCTTTTCTTTTTAGAGGAAAGCACTTAAAACATTAGCCAGGCACAGTAGGTTAGACAACAGATGGAAAGAGATCCTCCAGGATAAGCAGATGAAGTATCTGCCCTTTCTGCATCACTTCCCATTTCCCACCACTGGCAAGCAGCCAGTTTTCCCCTCTGATATCCATGTGTACCTCTTCCACATCTACCCCAGCTGACGCGCAGGGAGACAGCTCAGGATCTCCTTTCTCATTATGTATACACATACTAAGAGGCTGCTCTCAAATCCCAGCCTTCAGACAGAGCTACAGCATCAGGGAGGGAAGTGCCACATGTCAACCATTCAGCCCCCCTAGCAGGTGAAGACAGCTCTGGAGCTTTCCTTCCCTCTGGAGCAGTAGGAGCACTTGATACAGCAAACTGGCAACAAGGCGGCAGCAGAGGCTGCAGATAGGCTGGGGGCAGGAGCAGCCCATCTCTTCTGCAGTCAGAAATAGGACTCAGTAGGATGCAGAAGGGGTGGTAGCAAGGAAAAGGAGGAATCACCTCAGATACCTACTGTAATACAGCGTTTCCCACTGGCCCCCTTCTCCTGTCCTTCCCCAAGGGAAAACAGAACTGCCCTACAGAAATAAGCAGTGGTGCCCCTCTTCACCCACACCAGGTGTGTTGCCTGGCTGTTCTCAAGGATGTGGTCCCCACAGGACTGCAGGTTAGATCGGATCCGCCTCCTCCTCCCCCTCCCCACTCCTGTCTCTTACCTTTCTGCACCACTTTCTCCAAAATGTTCATGTAGTTCTTCTGGGCAATGCCGCTCAGTGACGTCAGCTGAGACTTCGCTATCAGCTCCAGCAGCTGGGGATAAAAATAGAGGTTGCAAGCCTTAGAGCACAGAGATACCTTTCTAATCTTGACTGCTGGTCACATGACACAGCAAAACAGTCCACGCACTTGTTTGCTGCTGGAAAATAAAAGGGAGAGAGAACGACAGAGCAAGCTAATGCAAAGGGGGAGGAGAGCAGAGGGCAAATAATTAAACCCACATTGAAGGGGGGAATAAGAGCATTCTAATGATGGGGGGGGGGGGGGGTTGAAAACTTGATTCCATGGTTCAGAGACACAGAGAAACCACAGAGCAGCGCTGAGGCTGGCAGCCTCTATTCACACCAAGAGAACAACGAACAGCCAACGTCATTGTCCTTCACTGGGGCATAAACAAGCCCTGTCATGAGGGAACACGAGCGAATGCCTGTTTGGATGGGGATATTACTGACGAAGCACTAATGAGAATCAGACTCCGCGATTTACGTCAAGCTCCTGGGTTGCATGGGTTTTGTCAGAGGGCTGTCACCATGGCAGAAAGGTTGAGCACTGTATTAAAAACTGCCTCCCCCCTTCAACAAACTCCTGTTCCCCCAAGGTTTCCTCCTCTGTTCAGCTCTTACAGCTGAAACGCCAAGCCACCTTTCCCCATTTGTTTTGTTTACTTGTTAACCTCCCCTAATGGAGGTCTTGCTTTTACTTTCCATTAGGATTTGGTTCCCATCACTGATCTGACTTGTGTACAAGCTGAACACTGAATTTAGGCTGCAGATGCTAAAGGAAGCACTTCCCATAGGGAAGATGCCCTCTCCTCCCCAGCTCTACCACCACAAGAACAGCTGTGGAAGTTCCCTATGGACAGTGCACTGCAGAACATGTGTCCTGTGATTTTCCAAGCCTTCCTCCCTTCCCCCAGCATTATATAAATACACAGGCTGTCCACGTGTCAGTCCATTTGGTTTGGATGTACATAGCCTTCTGTTTTAATTTAGAAAGGAAAGGGAAAACCTTTTATGCTACAAGTCAATCAACACTTTACCACATGACTAGCTTATTAATCCTTTATCATCTGCAGCTACAGTATCCAGTTGCTGGCACTGCAGAGCCCAGCGAAGGTGCAACTACTTGTGTCAAGTAACTAAGATGGCTTTTGACAAGACTTGATAAGTCATGAGCTGAACTGTTTGCCCCGCTGTAAGAATGCGTCCAAAAAGTCACTGGCAGCTTGCCATGAAGCAGGGAGCTGGGGAGAGGTGTCACTGCAGTCATTTGCCTGCTCTGCACACATGTGACTACCACTTAGGAACAGTGAAGTTGCCTTGAGTGACTGATCTTCCGTCTGATTTCCAGGCCAACACCACCATCAGATTGATTTTAGTTTACATTCTATTAATATCGTGTACCTCTCATGACTCAAAGAAAACATGATGAAAAAAGACCTGTGCTAGCTCCTGTGAAGGGCAGGCTGCCTGTTTTCTTGGCTCATTTGGAGGGAAACAAGAGATGCAGGAGTTTGGTAATACTTGGTACACAGGTATCAGTGCATCTTCTTGCTATATCAGCTAAACTGAGACAACAATAACTAGATACTCTTAAAAACAAGGCAGTTTGCAAGACTCTCAAGATGTTTTATAAGAGGTCTTTTATTCATTTTTTTGAAAAAAACGGAGAAGTAGAAAAAATATCAGTGCCCCAAAGTGGTCTGTAATACCCTGCTTACACTGAACTGTTCAGCCTTAAGACCTTGATTATAGTGATCAATTCACCAGACTCCATCTGTACATTAGCCACACATGCACCCAGATCAGCTCTTCTGTGCATGAACAACTGCTGTCTCCAGATTGCACCATTCTGGAACTGGCACAGAGACAGCTTCCTCCAGGCTGGGTGTTAGCAATGTTGTGCCCCTTACAGAAAACACCAAAATGCACCCAGTGATAAGCATCACATAATGCAATACTGTAGGAGTGAGATGCCAAGACCATTCTTTAAGAACAAGGATAAAAATCTCAGTTCCTTGAAGAATAGCTAAATTAATTTTGTCCCAATTTAGCAAATGATGAACAGATTCAAATTTGCCCTGTCTGTGTTTATCAAGGTTCAATTTATGTTCAGTGAACCAGCTCAGATATCACGTGTCACCTCCCTTCCCCTGCAGCAATAAACACAGGATGAAATTCCATATGAAAACTATGTTGTGAATACTTCTAGGACCGCTCCACAGGGACTGCTGGCTGAAGCAACCAGCTTAGCCCTCCAAACCAAGACATTTTTTTATTCTTCTGTGCTCATGTAATACACAAAAACCAAGTAAGCAATACAGTTTTATCCATGCCCCACATGCTCCAGTGTATTGGAGGGTCTCAGCCTTGGCACAGACCCAGAGTATGCTCTCTTAATGGACCGCCAAATGGGGGTCTACAGCATTATAAAAGGTAAATCAATGTTGCCACTTGCATAATTCAGACCAAGAGCAGACTGATGAATTCAGATTAATGCTGAGTAGGGTAAAAGGGCTGGAGAGTTGCAAGCATGTGTTATGATGCAGTTGCATTAAGTCCAACCCACGCTCAACTGAGAGGGACAGATGGTTGGAGAGAGTGCACAGGGAAAGGTTAAGAGCAATTTTAAAAGGCCTGCTTTCAAAACCACTAAGTGATTGCATTCCAGCTGATTGTAACTAGGCCTCAGAAGCCTGCAAGACCTTCAGAAAACACGGCATTAGAGCCCAATTCACTCTTTCACCTCCTCAGAAGTTGATAAAGGTGATCTGGTAGCTTCCACAGAAAATCCTTCCTACCATCTCACCCACATTTTGTGTGCTCAGAGGTCTGCCAGGGCCACAGAGGAAGGGCAAGAGGTGCAGTGGGCTATTCCAGAGCCTCTGCAAAGCTGGCAGGAGAAAGCATCTTCAGCAGCAGGGCAATAACCTGCTCAGCTCCCCACAATTGATAGGCTTCTGCCCAAACCCCACTAGCAGTCAGCCTAAAGCAGCTGGTACAATGAGCCACTCAGCTCCACAAGCAGAGCAGGTCCTCCTACCATAACAAGGGAAAAACCCAGCAAACACAACACTGCCATGTGGCAGCGAATAAAATTCCCTGCTTCAGGACCATGAGAACACATGACATTAGTCACATACAGCAACTACTGCACGCAGCATTGCTTAGACCTGCTACAGCCAGATGGCCCTTGTGCCACTGTCTCCCTTCAACACCGGGGTGTGTGGGCAAGCCATACCCCAAACTACGCACAGCTACCAGCTTATAGCACAGAGAGCCAAACCCCCCCCAGCAGGCCTGCTGCACCCAGCAGATGGGTGCAACCTCGACTCAAAAAGAGAAATGATTTGTAATTATTAAAATCACAAGTCTCAAACTACTTGAGTGTAAACCCACTTTAAATACCTCAAAGCAGCTATGGGGAACCTGGACTGCACCCTGGGGGTATCCATAAGCTCCTGCTGGTTGGGGATTATGGTTCCTCACATCTGTACAGCTTAAGAAAAACGTATTGCAGTGAAAGATTCCTCCTCCAGCCCCACCTTGCTCTCACAGCCCTTCAGTTTGTGGCTGAAATGTCACACTGGCTTTCAGCTTGGATGCAGAGCAAGAGCAGGGCGAGTTATAATGATTTACAGCACAGGTGCTGACAGATCTCCATGAGACAGCATCAAGCAGATTCTTTCAGCACAGCATAAATCCAGGGCTCCTGGAGCTAACTGCTGTAAAAACATAATATAAAAGACTACTTTAGCAGGCTGCCCATTATCTAGATCATGTTATTCCAGAAGTGTGCCCATGCAGCTTAACCTAACCTAAGCTTTTATGATCAGACACAGCACCTTCCCTTGAGATATTACTGCACAACCATCATACAAAAAACCTTTCTGAAGGAAGCAACCTGTAAAACCTGTCATCTGAACAGTGATCCCAAAGGAGAACAAACAACTGCTGGGCTGTAGGTACTCGTTGACTTTGCTGATATTACTTTTGCTTACAGAATACTTTCAGTCTTTAAAGCCAGAGAAACCAGGGCTGCTTCAAGACCAAGAACAGTTTAGGTCCTCTGTATCAATCACACACTTCATTACTAGCTCTAAAACTTTGTCCTGTACCACACAGGCAGATGGTATAGTTTAAAAGATCAACAAGAATCAACTCCTAGCACCAATGCCTAGACTTAGCACTTCCAGCACTGTATCATCAGACTGTCAAGATGAGATTGATGTTGGAAGAGAATTTCTTCAGTTATATGTACTCACTGGCTCCATGAATACCTGCCAAGCTTCTTGCAGCTCACACCACCTCAGAGGTGCCTGTTTGATCAGTGCACTGTCAGTATTACTTTGGGAATATCTTAAGCAGCAGACATGTATGACAAAAATCAGCACCAAAACCACTGTAGCACTTAAGTTCAAAGAAATTCAGAAAGGAATGCTTTGAAAAAGACAAGCTGATGCTCAGCCTGAAAGCCCATTTTTATGTCAGCAGTGATGTAGCTTATTTCTCTATAGGGCAAGTCTGTGTGTAGCTAGCAGAATCCCAAGCCTGCAGCTGCTTCTCTCCCCCTTTCCCCTACAGACAACCTCATATTCTTCCCCAGCCTCCAACTCTAAACTTCCCTCCTTGGAAAGCATTTGGTTGATGAACTAAGTAGCATGACATTAATCAGATACCCCAAGCAACGGGCAGAACTAGAGAGAACAAGGGAGGGAAAGGAAAAATGTTATGCCTGCCAATATTCAAAGGCATTTTCCATGTGACAGTCTGCTCATCTGTGTGCTCTAGCAGGCCTGTGATTTGCAAAGGACCATAAGCAAGATCCACATCTAGGCAGAGCTTTACATGAGTGAATCTGGCCCCTAAGGCACTTTTTATGAGCTACTATCCACTGGAGACTTGGCTGATACAAGTCTTTCATTTTAAGAAGCCAGTTTTCTATTTGATCCATGGTACCAGGTTTAATACCTTCTTTAATCTGCCAAACCACAAGTCAGCCTCAATTAGGAAGCTTCATACTTCTCAGTAGTGCTGTATCCTTAAAACTACCGAGGGAAAACTATTCTTAAAAGCTCAAAAGAGAGCCAATCTGTAGAAACAAGGACACATGCCGACTTCCATACAGAAAACTGCTGTTTTGGACACAGCAGATTCAGGATGCTTTACGGAAAAAAGGGGGAAGCAGGTCAGCCAGAGCCTCCCCACCAGACCACACCAGCCTCACTGAAATTTCAGTTCACTATTCAAAATGTTAAATAGGAATTCTGCTCGATCACTGCAGTCCTATGCAAGATACCTTCCCAGGCTGACAGAGGGTTCCACAGGCTACTTGTCACCTAGACAAACCATGGTGAACCTGCTCAGATCACTTCTTCCTTAGACACTTCATGACATTTGACTCAAAGGGAAAGCAATACCAATGCTGCTTGCTCCAGAACCTAAAACCTGAACAGCTGGTGCCTCATCAGTGATCAGCTGCTGATGAGACGTGAAAAGGAGCTGTTTATAAACAGCCTCAAGTTAATAACAGATTTTTTTTAAGCTTGTTGAATTCCAAACCTTGATAAACATCTGAAGTTCAAGATCAATTTGCAGATCACATGCGCATAATATACAAGCATCCACAGTCCTTGAGACAGTAGCTCCCCAGCCACTACCACGCCCCTCAGCCACACAGAGCCAAAAGACCTGTTACACAAAGCCAGAGTATGGGGAACTGGGGGTTGATGCCTTCCTCCTACCAACTAACGGTGTCAGGAGTAACCAAATGTTTCACCCACTGAAACCACTGTTACTCACACAGTATTTAGAGCAACCATGATCCTTACAGAAGTTGAGCAGTGCCTCCAAGAGGTTTAGCCCAACCTCTCATTCCCAAAATGCTCAGCTCCTCAGTGTTTCTCCTTTATCACTTCAAGCAAGATAAAGCTTCACAGCCCTCATGGAGCTGAAGCCTTCTGCACAGAGATTTCTGCTGCTCTATGGCCTCTGCAGAGAGGCCATGCTCCCTTTGGGAGCTACAGAAGTTACACTTAAGCTGAACTGAGAAGTCAGGGATGAAAAACTAAGTTCTCTGGGTTTCAGAAGTGAATTTAACAATTGAAAAGTAGTAGGAATGCTAGGCTAAGGACAGCCCATCACCTATGTTACCACCACCTATGTGCTTCTCCATTTCAACAGATCAAAGAGGAAGTTTTGGGCATCTATCAACACAGTTACCATCAACTACTTCATGTAGCAAAGCACAACACCCCCTCCTTTCACACCTGGGCCTCTCTTAGCAAGTGCTTCCTATCACCCAATTGCAGCTCAGTTCAGAGCCTCTACCACCATCACAGCAAAATAAACCCTGGCCTTTCACTCACCCTCACAACATAGTTGAATCTCCTGGAGTCCAGGATAGCACTGGAGAAGTCAAGTCGGTTGAAGGCTTCCCCCAAGGTGCAGTAACCATGGCGCTGAGGAAAAAACAACACCACAGTCTGGGTCATGTTTTGGCCAACATGAGTCCAGACAGTACCAGGTAGATGTGACCCAGGGCAAACTCAACTGAGCAAGCTCATGGTTACAAACCATGGGAGCAGCTTGCAGCTGGAGGAGGCCTCCCACAGAGCCACACTTACTGACATCAGGAGTGGGCATGGCCAGATGTAGATTTAAGGTATTTTCCTCAACAGGGACCCAAGATCTGCTCATGACCCATGAATTTACTGGTGAGAATGAGCCACACATTCCCATGGTTCAATATGTAGGGCAAGTTCAGAGCAGTCTCATACAGCTGCTTCTCTCCATGAGCACAAGCAAGGCCTTGTGATGAATTCCAACGGTTTTCCATGTTAGGATTGTTCTGGATGAAAGCCAAGAACAGTATTATGGCTTGGTCTGCAAATGGCTGTTTTTTTTGGTTTTGTTTTTTGTTTTTAACTGAGGGAAGCAAGCAAGTCATATTTTAAACACATGTACAGCAAGCCCTGGCTCCCTGACTGGGGCTTAAAATCATTACTGAAATTTCAACCACAAGCCAGATCTTCTACTTATCTCTGAAGAGCTTCCGGTGATTTATATCAATACAGTATCTCCCACTGTGTGGAAAACACAGTAGAAAATGGAACAAAGAACCTGTGGAGGCACTCACCTCTTTTGTGCTCCCCTTGTGAACATAGATCCACTTCTCCTGGTGGAAATCTGTTTGGATAAAGACATTTTGCTCAGTTAATCTCCCACCTCAGAGGGCTGGATCTCTGTTCTGCTCATAACACTCACTGCCCTTTTAGTGCAAATGAAGTTATTTCGTGTTTAAACCATCTCACTTGAAACCAAATCTAGCAACTTGCTAAGCTGCTTTGTTTCCATACTCCTTCATTTGAGACTGCAGCCCTGAGCCTTAGAGAGGGCTTCTGTTTCAGTGACACAGCTCAAGACTCTAAATGTTTAATCTGCCAGCCACAGATATACCATAGCACCTCCTCTTCTTTGGTCCCAGACAGTAAGTGTGGCTGACAGCCAGGTTCTGTTGTTATTGATTTTATTAACTATTCATTACCTTGGTTACAGGCTTGGGATTGAATGTCAAATTTGAAGTTGAGCAAAAATGTCATGATACACCAGGCATGTGGGAGAGAGCTTTTAGCAGTGAGGTCAGGCTCAGAGGAGCATGCTTGTGCTTGCAGCTAACTTGCTAAAAAAGAAAAACCTATTTGGGACCAAAATTTTCCTATTTCTAATTGCCCCTCCCTTCCCTCAGAAATGGGAGTTGTCCCATCCACTCCCCAAAATAGCTTTCCTGTACCTACCACACACTGACTTGGTTTGCAGTAAAGCCCTTATTGTAAGCAGTTTTGCTGCTCAATCCTCCTCCCACAGGCTTTTGACACTACTTCCACCACACACTGTCAATCAACAGCTAGTGTAAGGAAAATTATTCTCCCTGTCCTGCTAGACTTCTTTCCTTAAAGAAAATATCAGACTTCTGGAGTCCTTCCACCTAAGGATGCAGTGATGTCACTGCTGCCTGGTACTGTGAGCCCAAGGCCAGCCCATCTCAATTACAGATGTGCAGACCCTTCACCAGGCCCTTTTAAATAGTAGGTCACAGCAGAATCCAGCCAAAAACTGTCATGGTAACATTTGTTTGTTCAGAGAACCAAATACACTGAGGGGCCAACTTCTGGCACCAGTTTCTGAAATCCTGGGGGATGCACAATGAGCTAATAGTAGTGTGGGAATTGTAACTCATTTCCTCTGTGTGTGTTTACATTTGTAGCCCTCACATTGAACTCTAGTACCTATCTTCCAATCAGATCAACACAGACCCTGCTGCCCCTGCAGGCTCCCCCGAGTCCTCCACAGTGCACCATCCAGAACCCTGCTGCTCACTGAGCTCACAGAGATTTCAAACCTTCCATTGTTTTGAGTGAGCTGAAATCTTATTTCATTTTTCACGCACTCCGCGCACAGAGATAGGATCAAAGCTCGCATTCAGGCTTATAGCCTCCAGTAATGTAGATTAGTGCTCAACATGCATATGGAAGGAAGAATAAATTTAGCTTATTGTGCACAAGGAAGTCTATGGGGTAGGGGGGAGGGGGGGAACCAAACCCTGGAACTGGTTCATTTGAATGTACCATAGGAAAAAATTACCCTCCTTCTGACAAGCACAAATGACAAATTTGAACAGAACAAGCACAACTCCTCAGAGCAAGGATTAGAACAGGGGCATAAATCTTCACATTAAACCGTATCCAAGTTCTCTACTTAGGTCAAACATGGGCGCAAAGCCCTTCAAGACACTCTGGAAGGCTTCATAAACTGCAAAAAACAAGAGATATGAAGCATTTTCCATCATATTGCAGCAACTCCTCTTAAAAAAGAAAGCCCAAATAGATATCTTACATTGAATCTTGGCTTTGTTATTCAGCAGGTCTTTTTTTCTCTTCTTGGCAGCAACATCATAGTTCAGGCTGTTGAAGAGATTCTCTTTGTTGTGATCATCCTTCTTGCAAAAGCTGTGAATGACACAAAGCAAGGTTTCTGTTTATTTCTGCAGTCTGCTGAACACTATGTTTCCTGCAAGGAGAGAAAATACACAGGTTTTCTCTGGGAGCTCCAAAGCTGTCTCCTTGCAGGCTGCTCTCAAGAGGTCTACATGCAGATTTTGCACCCAGCAATGGTATTCTTAAATGGGCCTCTGGTGTCTCCTTTCTGTGCTACGATACCCATAACAAACAGAAACAAGTAAAACAGATTGCACAGTTAGTGCTGGGACACTACTGGGCAGTATTTTCCTTTCTTTAACCTGTTTCTATCTTTATGTAGCACCGTATCTTCCTGCTGCAAGTGGTAAATTCCTCTGAGCCATTCAGACTTCCACAGACAGACATATTTAGATATCTGAGGACATATATATACACTCAAAATATTTATTAACAAGAGTCCCCACAAAACATTGTTTCAAGCTCAGCTGAGGTCCAGACTCTGCTGATGGCTTTCCAAACACCACATAGTAGTGACTATACAAATTAACAGCTAGGATCTCTAGTTCAAGACTGCCCATCTGCTTTTGTTGGAGCTCTCTGCTGTAACTATATGATTACTGCAGAGAGCTATAACCCCTTATTTCCTCCAAGGCCAACGAAAGACTATCTATAAAGAAGATTTGCATCAACATCTCCACATTCTTCAGACCTGCAAATGAGCAGATCCATGTAGCAATGTGAAACTGGGAAGCCCTCAGACAGTCACATCACTGTAGCACAGATCCATGGGGGTGGCAGCACCCACCAGGAGCTTTCACACCAGAGGACCCCGCACCCACCATGCTGCCCAGAGCCGTGGGAATGATATCTACATGTGGAGATGCTGTGAAGACAGGAAATGCATGCAAGAGAATGAAACCGACAGCTCCCCCATTGCCCCAGCAGCTCACAGGGGATGGGAGGTGGCACTTTGTAGCTCTGAGTTCAAAGAAGGGTCCCAGGCACATCACTGCACCTCTCAGCTGCTGTGGCTGGGTCACCCCTGGAGCTCTGGCAGGCCCTTGAGAGTTGCTGCTTACAGCCCTGGGCAAGCTTCCTCCACAACAGCCATGAGGACCTTCACATAGACTGCTTCCTCTACAGACCTCATGTTTATGTTGCCTCCAAAAGACTACAGAAGCACCATACCAGCTCACACCTCTGACAGCTACCCAGCCCAGGCTCCTGCAAGGGAATGAAACCTGAGGGACAAGGTTCCTCATCTCTCCTGTTTGACATCTGTCAGCACAGCCACGCCAGCAGCATACATGGGAACCAAGTGACCAAGTCATTTTCAGCCCCATGAGGGACCCAGACCTCTTCCAGATGGGTGTTCTGGTTTGGCATCTCACATGGCTCCCAGTGCAGAAGAAACTTCCCTGGCTTCAGGACATCAAGAGCATCAGCTCCCCCTTCCTGCTCCATGTCCTCCTCACAGAGGACAACTGCAGCAACTCCTGGAGGTTCCACCACCACACTGCACGAGGGGAACAGCAGCAGTGCAGGTGCACAGTATCCACAGTAACAGCTCAGGGAGCCTGACACTTTCACCAGGATTACCTAAACCTAAGAGCTCAGCTGCACATCTCCCCCATCCATGCTGCTTTCTGGTAGGGGACCAAAGCCCAAGAACAGAGCATGGCAGTAAGGAAGAAGCAGGTTTGAGATGTTTGAGCTCGCATCTTATCAATAATGGGTCAACACACCCCATGCAGTGGCAGAATCCAGGCCCAAGAGCACAAGATGGATCTGCTTTAAATCTTATGTGCCAACAGCACACCGCTGACTGTTGACTTCCTACTGAATGACTCTGTAATCTGAAACCTTCATAACAGCAATGGATGAATTCCAGCATGGGAGGCAGATTATCCCCTGTTTATGTACTGCCAGGTTTCCACACGCTTCTCCAAGACATCTTGACAGGTTGAACAGTTGGACACCAGCACCTGGCACTGGAAGGACCCCAGACTGGGGCCAGTATGTCACCTGCTCGCTTTTTAATGCGAAAAAGGATGCATAAACCCATGGCAAAGCCAGTATTCCCAACACAATCACATTATTAACAGCCATTTTCCTACCTACTTACAAGTGAGATGCTTTCCATTCTGAACTTCATTTTAACTTAGCGCTTGCACAAAAGGGAGACCTGCTACATAAACCTCCCTGCACAACAACATTTCAGCAACGGCTCACAGCAAATCCCTGTTTGCTCCACGTCCCTTTGCCATGGACATTCCTGACCCATCCCTCAGCCCAAACCTAACTGAAAACAAGATGCAGCTCTGAGAAACGCTTGGTTCTGACAGGAGCAGCCTGGCCGGAGACCACGAACACCCACACTGCTGCACAGGCTTCCTGCGCGCCGTAGCTCGGGGCTTGTTGATGTTGTGCAGGCAGATTAGTCAAGCAGCACGGAAGGTAC
Source organism: Pezoporus occidentalis (assembly GCF_034315485.1). NCBI lineage: Eukaryota > Metazoa > Chordata > Aves > Psittaciformes > Psittacidae > Pezoporus > Pezoporus occidentalis. The sequence continues at coordinate 10,993,505 of NW_026914940.1, read as the reverse complement.
ATTACTCATGGCTTCAAACACATCATCCCGCTCCAGCCCAAGAGCCGGGAAGCCCCAGCCAGGGCTGTTTCAGCAGGGGGATATCACTAGATTCCCACAGGAGAGGCTCAGCGATGCTCCCCGTGGGCACACCGCCCAAGCCGTGCGGCTGCGACTGTTTTCACCCCCTTCTTTCCCGTCGCACAACCGAGAGGGACAACGGCCTCTGTGCATCGACAGCCCGGACCGCCGCCGGGGCTGAGGGAGACGGGCTCTGGGTCCGTCACATGCGCGGGGGAAAGACACCGAGCCCCCTCGCCTCAGCGCTACCGGCAGCTCCGCACAGGAGCCTCCCCCAGCCGGCCCCAGCCCGGGAGAGAGGAGACGCCGCCGTCCATCTTACCGCCCCCCCCCCCCAGCGCCGTGCAGCCGCACCGCGGCGCCCCCTGGCGGCACCGCCTTGAGGGGGGGCAGGAGCGGGGACCAGCCCGAGCCGCCGCGGGTACCTGCTGATGTCGCCGACGAAGCCGCCGCTCTTCTCGTCGAGGAAGCGCGTCCATCCGTCAGCCGTCTTCACCCAGCTCTGCCCGGGGGACCGCCAGTCCTGCCCCAGGAACGGCATGGCGGCGAGACGGACCGACACCGAGAGCAGGAGCGGCAACGGGACCGGGACCGGGACTGGGACCGGAGCCGGAGCGCAGCACGGGAGCGCCGAGGGTGCCGCAGGGCTGCGGGCGCCGCGCAGCGCCGCGCTATTTATGCAGCGCAGTGTTGCCGGAAGCGCGGGGCTGACCCCGCCCCCGCCGCGCCGCACGTGGCGGTGTTTATCGGCACCGCCCCGCCCTCCGCGAGAGGCCCTGGGCGGGGCGAGGGGCGGGGCTTTGCTGTAAGGGGGCGTGGTTTTGTCAGAGGGGGCGTGGTCACAGGGGCTGAGCAGGGGCAAGACGTGAGTGAGTGCATGTCCTGCGCAGGAGTGCGGGTGCTCGCGTTCCGTTGGTAAAACATCAACTATCGGTTACAGATACATATAAACGTAACATCTTATGCATATTGCAATTCCAGATATAATGTGTATTCCAGATACATTCCTATATTCGATTTATTGATACAAATAACGCAAGCATTTACACAGGCATGTTTGTTAATACTTATGAATGTGGTTTACATTTTCATGTATTACAAAATTGTGTTCTATTTATAGAAATATACAGAATCTGAACATACAGACAAATTTAGAACCTTGTGAAAACATGCAGGCTATATATACAATGTAGTATGTGGTTCTATATAGAGAACACAGAAATTTTTCTGTATAGAATGGGTTCTAAATATATGCTTCATATGTATATATTTTATACTTGCATAAAGTTTTATGTATGTACACATACATAAAACATCTATAACGTGTATATAACATGGTTTATGTATAACATGTATATAATGTTTTATGTACCTATTTTTTATATATTCATGTGGGTTTATATTTCATTTTTATATATAATACTAATTATTTTTTTATTTTATAGATAAATATGATGAAAGATACATAAATATATATAGCAATATTGCATGTGGAAGTATGTATGATATATATATACATAGTTTATTGTGTGCATGCACTGGCATTTGGTAGCAGAAGTGTTAGGTACTGAACATTAAAAACACAGGGGTCTTGCACTCAAGCCCAGGCTGAGGGAGCATGTTCACAGCCGGAGATGCACTATGGGACATTCTGTAAATACAGGACATTTTGAATTAGGATTACAATGTATTTACCCTGTGCTGTAGTGTATGGATCTCAACACACTGATTTTCATATTGCTGGTTGGCATTACCTGGGGGCATTGTACGTGGGGCGTTCCTGGGTTCCCAGGAGCAGCTCCAATCCCATGGGAAGGGATGGGCAGCCATTGGGACGAGGCGGCCATTGGGATGGAGCAACCATCGGCCTTACCTGATCAGTGCTTGGGGCTGAGAGCTGAAGAAAACAGACATGGTGAGCAGCTTCCTGCAGGGCCTCAGGGATAAACTGCCCTAATCCAGGTCACGTTGCCAACAGTTCCCTGGCTGCGCTACTGGCGGCTATCAGGCGTTCAGCAACATCTGGCGCTTGCAAGTGACGGTGTTACGTATTCACCCTCAAAAAAACCACAAATCCCTAAGAAAAACAAGCACTGGAGGACTGCATGTGCAGATGCAGTGGTGCCAGGGCTGAAGGCAGGCAGCAGAGCTGTGGGGTGTGTGTCTGCTGATGCTGGAAGCTCCACACCAGGAGCGTTGGCCATCCCCTGCCTATCCCACCTCCATCTCCTGCTGTGGCTCGCCAGTGGGAGGAAGAGTGAAAACCCCTCAGTTAGATGCTGTTGTGTCTGAAGGGTGGCTGCAGTCCCTGGGGACAGAAAATGCTTTAGAGCAGCACTGAGCCACAGCACATGCATAAAATAAAATGCAAATACAAGGGCACCAGTGCCAAGCTCTCCTTCTGCTCATCCAATCTACCCTTTCAGGGCAGTGGTCCACCCTTCTTTACAGCAGTGCCACCTATTATTTGCATGTCAGGGAATACTGTTTAAGCTGTGAGAGTGTTTTGAGTAGCAAAATCACCTTTGTTGGGTTTCTTCGGCATTTTAAGTGCCCCATGCCTTCCAGCAAGCATCTTCCAACAGAATCACTGCAGATGATGCAACCAGCAGACCCTGGAGGGGACCAGGTCTGCAGCAATGGAGCTGCTTGGCATGAGGCAACCTGTTAACAGCATCATTGAGCTGAGTGCAACCCTGAAAGGCTGTGGCCTGTCATCCACATCCTGCCCTGGATAGTGGGTTAAGCCAGGTAGATCCATGTCACTGAAAATATCTTCATCCTTTCCATGAGGATTGCTTGGCAGGTCTAAAGTCCAGGTTCAGCCTGCAGAAGGGGATGCGGAGGGAAATGAGTGTGAGGGAAGGCAGATGCAGGCATTGAGTTGTCCCATCTCTTAAAAGCTGCCATGATCTGGGGTTATAACCCAAAAGCACCATCAAACCCTTGTGAGTGGCCAGGGAGCCACTGATGATGATTGTTGTGAATGTTCCATCTCTGGCAGTGTTCAAGGCCAGGTTGGACAGAGCCTTGGGTGACATGGTTTAGTGGGATGTGTCCCTGCCCATTGCAGGGAGTTGGAACTGGATGATCTTAAGGTCCTTTCCAACCCAAACCATTCTGTGGTTCTTTGATCTGCAGCAGGTGGTCGGCTGCTGACCTAAAGCACTGTATCAGACCTTGAGCTGGTGAGAGCTCTGGATTCAACCAAGCAGGGGGAGTGTTAAACCCGTCAGAGGTTTTAACACAGTGTGGCAGGAGACCTGCCACCATCAGCCCTGTAGGACAGCTTGAACACAAGCCGAAAAATCATAGAATCATAGAATAGTTAGGGTTGGAAAGGACCTTAAGCTCATCCAGTTCCAAATGATATGATTGAAAGCACAACACAGAACTGAGAGCTGAGCTCGCTGTGCAGACACACAGGCACAGGGCTGGTGTTCACTGGCCTGGACCTGCCACAGGCACTGACACTTCAGAAACGGTGGCATAGGCAGAAATCAGAGCTGCTGCTCCGGAGCATGGACCCTTTCCCTGGAGACCAAAATAGAACTGCTCGTGGCTGAGCTGCGCTGCTCCCACTGGCCAGGTGCAGTAGCTGTGATCCGCATGGGAGCGGGTCACAGTGGGGAGGCTTTTTGGGGGGCTTCTCCCACACACGCGCTTCCACACCAAGGTGTTGCAGGGCAGCAGCTTCCTTAATAGTATTATTAAAGTACCTTTACTTAGCAGGTACCCCAGACCCTGCCTTCGGGCTGTTGGTATGCAGGAGTTATGTAGCAGGGACAAACCTATGCACTGCCTAGGAAGGTGCGGAGATTTTGCAAATGCGGGGATGGTTTTGTCCAAAGGCAGTACATCTGTAACTGATTGTGGCTCCTTGTTTACGGATCCGGGAATTGGCAGCAGAGGGATTAAAAGTGGTGTGTTTAGCTGTGAAGGGAGAACGTTCCCATCCCTACTCCAGCACGATGGCTCTTGAAGAGGCCTCCCTGCAGCACATCCACCACAGCCAGCATTATTGGCCCTGTAGAAACCAATTCAGGCAGCCAGCCTGGTGTGCACATGTGTTTGCATGTTGCACAGACATCAAAGCAGCCTCTGTTGCCTCCTATTTGAGCTCCCTAACCTTGAACCCCTCCAGGGCTGGGCTCTTCATGTGAAGAATGAGTTTTACCTCAGAGCATGCAGGAATGGCTCTGCCATTGCCCACAGCTGGTTGGAGCCATAGGGGATTCACCATAGCAGTTTCAGAGGGAAAAATTGAACTTTTGGGATGAGCTGGGTACAGGGTGATATTGCCAAGCTTCCACAGGGTGCAGCTGGGAGTGGGCATAGTCCTGGTGCAGCAGTGCAGCCGCTCTGCATGCAGGGTGGTCAGGACTTCAGTCCAGCGGTGTCTCCACTTCAACCTCTATAGGCTCATGGTCAGGATATATGGATTATAGACACCACAGGGCAAAGCTAACACTGGAAATCAGCTCTGTCAGTGAAAATGGGCACTGAGGCTGTGGGTGAGGGGTACTGAACTGGGCAGGGTGTAACAAAACCCAGCAGTGTTGGCTTACAGAAGGGCAGCGGGTGCTTGGCTGTTGGTTGTGACTCACTTGGGCTCCCACAGGGAAGTAGACTTCAGGAAAGATATTGATGTAGTCATTGTATCATCAATATCTGCATTAACGAGTGCATTTCCTGCATGGGGGTAAAGCCAGGAACCCTCCTTCAGAGCAAACTCCAGGCAACAAACCCTCATGTAGTGCATCTTAGAGGATCCTCAAGCCATCACAGGTGAGCTCCCACCATCTGATGGGGAGAGGTGAGGAGCCATGTTTGGCTGTGGCAGCTGTGCTCTCAAACCTTAAAAGCAAAAGTGTCCCTCTTTTACCCCCCAAATGAACCAGCTGATGGATACTTCCTTAGGGAGACAGGCCTGGTAGCCTCCGTGCCCCCATCATCTCAGGCTGGGCACGATGTGGCTCACACTGCTGTGGGAGGGTTTGCTGTCTGGCAAAGACACACAGTGATGATAAAGAGCATCGAACTTTGGGAACAGTGAGCCATAGTGTGGCCCAAGCTTTATTTTACTACACCTCTGTTCCCTGAAAGCAGCAAGTCACTGAGTGAGAGTAAATGCCAGAATAAGCTTGGCTCTCTGGTGTGTGTGTTATAGGGATGCTTTAGGAGAGCTGGTTTGTGCCTGGGATTCTATTTCTCCTGTCTGGATGCTCACAGGTGTCCTGTGGAGCCTTATCTTTGAAAACATTCAGTAGCTCTACCCTGGATCAGGCCTCCCTTTGGCCCTGGGCATGGGAGGGGACCTTTCTGTCCCTGCCTAGAAGCTTTTTTGTGGCAACCTGGTGGACGTGGGTCCGTGAAGGCACCCAAGAGTGAATTCCTTTGGGATCCTCCCAGGACAGGGATATCATGCAAACATGTATGACCAAATGCCTCTCACCAGGGACTACTGCCTGTCCATTATCAGACCCTGGTTCTCAGGTTGGCAGAGCACAGGTCTAACAGCAATAACAGTGGCACCCAGTGTGCTTCTCATCTTCAAAGCATTAGTGGTGGGAATTAGTGCTCATACCAGATAGACGAGTTTCCTGACCCTCGCTCCACAGAGAGACAGAGTAAATGGTGTGATGAAGGGTGAATCAGGTCACGGCTGCAATGAAATCACAGCAGTTCCTGCCTGCCCGTCCCGTGACCATTGAATCTGATGTAGTCATCAAGGAGGTAGCTGGCATGCAAGGAAGTGCGGGAGCCAGACTCCTCTGGCGCAAGTCACGCAGCCCGTGGGGAGGTGCTGGGCCATGACTCACCTTTAGAGGCATGTTCCAGTGCTGGACGTGGCTGGGGAGTTGCAGGGTGCATCCTCCAACAACTCGGTCCTGGGTCTGGGAGTGACACCACTCAGTTAAGGATACAGAAAGGGAGTAAAGGGAAAATAAAGGGAAGCAGTTCCTGGCTGGATCAGGAGGCTTAACTTTTTGTCACCTTTGAAAGCCCAAGCGTAAGATTTTAACCCTGTGGATGGGGTCTTGCTGCTGATGTTGGGGTGAGAGGGCTGTTTGTGTAAAGTGAGGACTCAAGCCAGGACACTGGCCCCAAGGGCGGATTTGGTCTCACCAGCTGCTGGTTGACCTTGGGTGAGTTACTTGATCTCCCTGGGGAGAAGCCTGCTCTGCAGTGAAATGGGATCAGTGCAGAGCTGCAGCTTCTGTAAGAACCACAGGGAGAGGAGCAGCACGGCTTCCTGGGCAAATACCTGCAAGGGGGTTTGGTGTGAAACAGAAAATACTTAGCAAAAGTAAAATGATGACTTGGCTTTACCTTCATTAACAGAAATGTGCCTCTAAACACGGGTGATGTGGTTAGGGCAGATAGCAGGGAGGAGGAAGCCGCAATAGTACTGGCAGTTCCCCATGCACAAAAGACTAACAGTGGGGTGTTGCCTGTGAGCCAGCTTCCACGTATGTTGCACATGATGGGCCAGTGCTCCCTCCTCCCTGTACCATAGGTAGAGCTAAAGGAGGAAAGAGGCTGGCAGCAAATTAATATCAGCAAACTGAAACGAGGAGCAGCCCAAGGGACTTGGGTCTTGTCAAACTGGAAGTGTATCTGGGAATTATTTCTTGGTTACAGTAAATAGTACATGATGTAGCTGACAGCAGGACTGGGATTTGATTTCATAGAAAATATATGTTTTCCATGTCAAAGGGTGTCTCCACCTCCCACCCACTGGGCGACGCCTAGGGTTTTGCAGCCAGGAGTTGTTAGTACTTGACATACAGTTCCACCATGGAGAAGAGCAGGAGTTCAGAGCTGTAGTGGGCAATCAGCCAGCTGCACCTGAACTGGCTGCAGCGACAGCCCTGCAGCACACAGGTTTCTCTGTGGGACAGCAATGCACCAAGCCAAGAGCTGGATCAGCTTCAGTGCCTTGCTGGTGGTGTGCGTGCTGCCCAGCCAGTGCTGGGGAAACCAAAAGGCACCAAACGCACTAAGCTCTGAGGGCATCGCACCTGAGAAGCTCAAATGAGCAGTGGGGATGGCTTGGCCTGGCTTTGTAGTGCAGGTCATGGCTGAGCTCCTAGAATAATCAGTGGGCTCCTGTAATTACCCCAGGGACATCACATAGTGGCCATGCCTTTCATCTCTCCCATCCTCCTTGTGGCACATCAGGGCTGTGGCTCTTACAATGGGTGTGAAGTTTGTTATTGGCACTGCAGTGTTTTCTGTGGCTTTCAGGCTCCCCTGCGCAACAAGCATCACTGCCTGGTTGCCTGCAGTCTCAAGGGACCCAGTCTAGTGACTCAAATTCTCCCTGTTTTTGCCCACTGCTCTTCTTTGGATGCCTGTTAACAGGGAGGTGGTTAATGCTGGGGTACTCGTTTTTGCAGCCTTCTTGTGTCTTTATCTGCTGTAGGGATTTGGAGCCTTCAGAGTTGGAAGGATGGTGCAGTCCAAGGGCAGAGCCTGCTGCAGAGGATGGATGTCCCTGGAAGGGAAGGTAAGAACACAGATGGAGTGAACAGAGTGTGAAATTCCCACCCTTCTGTCCCTCCTGCAGCCTCAGAAAGCAGCTGTTTCCATTGTGTGAAGAGCCACCCCTGGGCAGGGCACTTTCCTAAGGTGAGAGGTGGCCCCAGGTGAGGTGTGGGAAGGTGCCAGGGGGTTGCAGCTCTGCCCATTGGGCATGCTGCCCGCTTCAGGCCTTCATTCAACACGGTGGGGGAGAAAATCCAATAGGTAACTCCTTGCAGCTGGACCACCCAGCACATCTACCCTCTCTCCCAGCTTTTCTTACTGGCCATTAATCACAGAATCATAGAAGCATTAAGCAAATGCAGATTTCATGGTCATGCTATAGAAAGCACTGCAGGGGAAGCAGCCTGGGTAGTTGTTCCTGACTGGATTTGAAGGTGCCCCTTAGCTGACCCTCTTGTCCCTTACACGTTTCTAGCCCAGAACTACCCGTTTGACAGAACAGCTCATTCTTCCACATGCAAGAAGCCCTCTCCTACACCAGCAGCTGATTCTATGGAAGCTAGAGCTTTTCCTGCTTGGTCTCAGTGAAGAACCCACAGGAGTTTATCAGGATGCTTGCCTCCATGTCTGCAGCAACCCCACCTCAACACCACCCTGGCAGCATCAGCGGGAGGCAGGGAGCATCCCTGCCTGACAGGGAGGGCCATACAAAGCTGCTCCAGGGTGGCTGGGTCTTGTGGGTGGCCAGTGCCTAGTGCAGTGATGGGAGCAAAGGGCAGCAGGGCAATTGGCCGTGCAAAACCCCCCGCGGAGGGAGGAGTGTGGTTATTAGAGAGTTCCGATCCTCCTCCCTGTTGGTAGGATACACAACTTTTCCTAAACACAGCCTGTCCAGCTGCATTCCTGAAGCACGCATTCCAGGCCGGCGTAGCTCACCCGGAGTGTGGCCAGGAATAGTGCTGCGGCTTCGTGTGGGACCTCTCCCAACTACATTTTCAGTTGAACAGGGACATTTGGCCCATGTGCTTGTACTTGTACCAGTATTGTAATTACTGGTCTTTTTTGTTGTTTTCTACTCAACGCCATCTATTCTTTATTCTTCACCCCTCACATCTATGACTTGTAAGCACCACCACCTTTTCAGCTTTATCTTCTGCTCCTTGAGCATCCAACAGATGCTGTGCATGTACCACTGTCCTCTGTTGAGCTGTGCATCAGGCCAGTGTGGGTGCCAGTGAACAGGGACACTGGTGGAGCTGCCTTCTTGAGTTGATATAGTTAAGGCTTGTTGTCATGCAGCTGCAGGAACTAACTTGTGTGTCTAAAACCACATAGCTGAGATTCAGCTGGCTACACGTAGCCACAGAGAATGCTTTGCTGGAAGGGCAGTCACTGTCTTTCTGATTTTTATCGTTGTTTTGTGATAACTGGCTTTGAAAGCACTGGTATCTGGAGCATAGTTTTGGGGTGAGAAGCTCAGCTTTCATTTAAATGCACATTTGCAGCCTTGACAGTTGCAGAGACAAGCTTTGAGGTGACTTCTGAGCATGCTCCCATGGTTCAAAAGATGCAAAATATCCTGTGCTTTGGTTAATAAAACAATCAGAAAGGAATATGAGTTTTTTTAAGGCTAAGTTGTGGTCCTTAAGCACTTGGCACTGGCAATGTCAGGGAAAGAAGCCAGTGTACCAAGCCTTTTTGTTATGAAGCTACCTATAATGTTGAGATCCAGGACTGCAGGGATTTAGGTGTCCTGAAATAGATGACGGATTCTTCCCTTCACTCCTATGAAGTGCTGAGAAGGACAGTGGTGAGCTCAGTGGGCCACCTCTCATACCCAGGACCTTTTAGAGGAGCAGGAAGGAGGCATCAGATCAGGTTGGCTCCTTTCCCTTGTGTCGTGGTTTAAACCCAAACCATCTTGCCCTGCCTTTTACTGCCCACATGCAACTGTAATGCCAACACTGTTAACCTAAATACATACAAGTAAGATATTTTTATAACCTTTTTTTTTTTTGTATGAATAGCTGCATGAAAGAACATTTTCTCCTGCTGAAGATCACTGCACATCAGAGCTTTTCCCTTCCAATAGATAATACAAAGATGTATTTGAGGGGCTTCATGTCCCTCAGGCTTGGTATTGCTCCAGTAGAGGCAAAGACTTTGTGGCTCAGCAATCACAGTTTTTAATCTGCTTTTTTGTGCTTCCCTGTGCTGTTTGCAGACGTAATCACAGAGGTCAGTCCTTGCTTTCAACTCCCCCCTTGCTGCCTTGTGATGTTTACATGGTGTGTAGTGTTCTGCAAGCTTCAGATAAACAGATATAAAAATCAGTGTTGGTTTGCTTCAGGAGAGTAACCCCTGGAGTCAGCAGCCATTCAGTCATAACCTTTAACTCTCACACCAAGAAGTGACTTTACAGAAGAAATAAATAGAGTATCAGCTTAGGGTTCTCATGTGTCACACTGTTTTCACATAAAAGCATTAACAAACTCAGCGCAGCACGGGGATGCAGCAATAAAGCATCTGGACTTTCTTGGCCAGGCATGGAGTAAGGCATGCCTGATTTTTTCCAGGAAGCAAGTGGATTTGCAGAGAAAGTGCCAAGAAGTCACGGCAGCATCGCTGTTATTACAAGGAGGGGATTTTCAGCACACACTGATGATGGGTGGCTACTTCATCTTTAGGATCGTTTAGTCTTTCTGCAGACAGTTGGAGCCCAAGTCCTAGAAGATGCCAGAAACAGGGAGCGGTACTCTCCAAGAGGTTTTTCATCAGCCTGGAGCTGGCCTGATGGAGGTGCAAGGAGAAGGCACAACACTGGTGCTTGCAACAGCAGGAATGAATTCAGAGTTTAAGTGCATATTTCTGTGGCAGCAGTTCTCTCTTTTCCAAGTTTTAGCTGGGAAAGATGCAATCTTCTTGTAAAATAGAAAGAAGACCTAAGTAATACCAAAATATCTATTTTCTAAAGGATATATTCTAAATACATCTTGATTTTAAAATATAATTAAAACTGCAGGAAATAAAGCAACTTGCTGCTTTGAGCATCTTCCCATTTAAAAAAGACGAGTCCCGTCTCCTAACTGTGGCTAATACTGCAGCTACACAGCCTCTTGATGAGCTGCTCATCTCAGCATTTGGCTGGTGGGCAGGAGCATTTTTTGGCTCCTTTCCCAAAGGCTGAGGTACAAGCCATGACAATCCCTCAAAATCACACAAAAAAATCCCCTTTACACGTTGGCAGCGGATCAGGTGTTTGGGGTTGATGGAATAAATAATCCCTACTATAGTAAAAGTGGGATATGGGGCTGCAGGACTGTGAATAACTCAGCAAGTTCAGCAGGCTCATAATTCAGAAGAAGCCCACACAGGCCACCTGCAAGGCTGGAGCATCGATTTTGGGTTTTTTTTTTCTGTTGGCAAGAGCTGGTGTGCATTAAGAGCCTCTGAGCTCTGCAGAAGCAGTTAGGTGCTGTACCCAGCCACTGCAACTCAATCCTAAAGGACAAAAAAGTTACCTTCTATCCTTCCTTGGCTCATGGAAGGCTGTGTGAGCTGCCACCTTACAATTATAGGCCAGCTTGGGAGAAAATTTTGTCACTCTGATCCAAAATGCATCACCCAGCCCAGGACAGGACCTTTCTTCTGGATTTTGGCAGCTGCAATGCACAGTCGCCTGGGTTTAACAAGTCCCCGTGCACAAGGAGAGCTGCAGGCATGCGGTGGCTCCGTGCTCATGGTGGTGATGAAATCTGCCTCCCTGCTCATCAAATGAGTCAGATTACCTTGTGTTTCACTGGGGTCAGAAGTGTGCTCAGGATGGTTACTGCAGCTTAGCTCACAGGCAGAATACTGTTAAATCTCAGTATTTAACTGCAAGGAGGAGTCTTGTTTGAGTCTATCCCAGCCTGTTCTTTAGGTTGCAGGTCCCTAAGAGCAGATGTTGCTTTTATTCAGTGCTTTATTATGCAATGTGATTTACCACCCCTATTGCATTAAAAAAGGTGGGTCCTTCTAAGTTTGCATTTAATTTTAAGGTTCTTCTGCTCTAACTCACGTGGGTTTCGCCCAGGCTAGGAGGGACACAGTACCTCTATCAATCTGAGAGTGCAAAGTAAGTCTCCTTTTCTGCTGCCAGAACATCTATCTTCGTGCCTGCAGCTGCTGTTGGCAACTTTCCTACTGATATTAGTGGAGCAGGTTTTGTTCTTAAATTTGCAGTCCGTGTCCCTAAGGCATACTCTAGCTGGAAACTCTGTGGTGGTGCAAATGAGGCTTTTTGCTGACAGCTGCAGTGGACCAGTAGTCTGGAGGCAAAGCTGGTGGCCAAGAAATAGCATTTCCCAGCAGATACTGTGCTATTTATTGGAAGGTATTAAGCACTGTGCGCAGGATGCCGACTTTAAGAGTGTGACCACTGTAAATACATCAGCTTGAGCATGAGGAAGGAAAACTCTTCCAGATCCAAGTTTAATGATCAGCTATTCCAGTGAGCGTAAAACTTGCATAAGTGCTTATATCTTTCTGTTGAACATCCAATTACTGCAGCAAAATTAATTCCAGATAATACAATTGAGGTTAACTTAATGGAGAAAAAGCATGGAAAGCTTTTTTTGAAGGGGACATGTTGTGTTCATCTGTTTATCTACATGCATTACGGGAAGGACATAAGCTCTGGTGTGGGAGGGTAACGAGACATGGGGCCTAATGGAGGTCTTATCATGTGTCTGTGGAAAATACGTATCATCTAAGGCTGTGTGTGTAGCATAGGAGAATTAGGAAACCTTGAACAGGTGACAGCTGATTAAACAGCTGAGTTTTTAGATCTCAGATCTGTTTGAAATGCAGAGATACATTATGGGACAGCTACCTACCTTAAATTGCTTGACCACAGTCTTTTCCACCCATTCCCAGGCACTGTTGTACAAAGCTGTTATTGTTTAGCCTGTGCAGAAACAGCCTTTGTCATCATATTGGAGCCTAACTCCTCCAGCCAAATTAGATCATTGTGGCAGTGTAGGCAATATACAACCCTTCAAGCCAAAATGTAAATTTGTTACTTTTCCCATAAAACTCATTTCAGACTTTTTGGAGCAAGCCTTCCTGCTGTCTTTCAAATAGAGTGTTTAAGGAAGAAAGAGAAGGTAAATTCAACTTAAAATCTTTAGACCCAAGATCAGCCCCAAAGTGTTCATGTCATTACAGTCAGAACCCACCTTATCTTCTGGTGTGGTTTCACTGCAGCTGAGTGCTTACAAGAATGGCTGATGCCATGAGAACAGTTGATCCCTTTTTCACCCATCCCTGGTGCTGGGATTTGTGCAAGTTTACACTGAAATGTATTTCTCAAGGAAAATCAACTGGGGATACCGCTCAACTCCCTAATCTTGATGGATCTTCAAAGTCTTTCCCCATCACAGTATCCAGCCTTATCTGGACATAAACAGAGAGATGCTCAGTGCATCTCTGGGCCATCTTCCTCACATGGTCAGGCTGTACAATCATCAGCTGCTTCAACAGCGGAAGTTGGAGTAAAACCGTAATGGATGAAAGATTTGTAGGCTGTAAAGAGGGACAAAACACAAAGCACAGATGGATGCTATTCCCAGATAGAAGAGGAGTGTGTGTGGGAGTCAGTTGTGCTCCCTGTTAATCCTTCTTCCCTAGGGTGCATGGGGTCTGGATGGATCTTCCTGGGGGGGTCTTGGGTAAAGACCTGAGACCTTGGATGATGTCAGCTATCCATGTATTCGTGCACTATCACACATTGCCAGAAAAGCCTCAGTTCCCTCTAGAAAGGGGAACCTATTTCTTCTCCTGCCGGGGGCTGAAGCACAGAGAGCAGAGCATTACCGTGCTGATCTGACTAAGCTGACATAATAGGCTTCAAATAAATAAGTCTGAGGCAGACAGTAATTGCAGTAACATGGGCTTAGTGGTGAAAATGCAGGTGGCCACAGGTATGCCCCAGCTGCGAAGGAGGGCATTGTCTTCTCCTTTGCTTCTCACCACATAGGGCTCCATTCTATGATTTACAATTGTAGCTTGATTGGCACTGCAGACCTGAACCAACAGATGAAATGGAACCTGATAGCCCCTCTCTGCTCTATAAAATAATATTCCAAAAATATACCCCTGTTCCCCAGGCATGGAGAGCACAAAGGGCAGGAGAGGACATCACCTCCCAAATTCTGATTCTGTCTCTCTCCCCTAGCTGTCCTGACTGTCCATACAATATGCCTAAATATTTCTGTTGTTAACAAAAGAAAGGAAAAAGGGAAAGGGGTATCCTCTATCAGCAGGCAAAATGCCTGGTTGCAATGCTTGACACAGCAAAAGGTTAAATTCAACTTCATCATGTTTTCATGAAGTGTCTGCTTTCCAGGGAAACTCTGGGTTTAGAAATGTGAGGGGTTTGCTGCCATCATGTTACCTCAGTGTACCCCAGAAGGCAGGATCTTTGTTTCTTTGGTTTTCAATCCTTTTCTATGGGCTGTCATCAGCCACAGAAGGTCTTCTGTGGTGCACCAGCACCAATGAGTCTTGTAAAATACCATTTTCCTTCTCTGGGAGGACAGAATTCAGTGCTTCCTGGGGTTTTGGTCTTTGCCAATGAAATGACCCATACAGATAGCAGCATAACGTGTGTTAAGTACAGGTCCTGTAATGTTTAGCAGGGTTACAAAAAAGTCATCACTGGAGTTAAGCCTCTTCACATATAAAACTCATTTTCTGACCAACCACATGCATGAGTTTAATTTACTTTATCCTGTACAGACTATCAGCACCAGTGAGTCTGGGAGCAAGCTGTTGTTTTTTTACCCTAGAAAAGCAACATAGAGATGATGCACAGGGTCAGGGCTGGGACAAACCAACCTGGTGTGGAGGACATCTAAAACGACACAGAAACGAGCCTGCATGTAGAAGCTTTAAGTGGTGCAACACGATTCCTGCAATTAAACTGACACAGTATCAGTCAGATCATTGATCTGATTTGCTGGGCTAACAGAGGAGGGTGAAAACTCAAGCTGGCAGATACCAGAGTTTTGGCCCAGGATTTAGTTCTTGGACTGAATTCCTAGACTAAAGTACAGCTCTGAAGGCTCATCCATTAACTGGTTGATTCCTTCTGCTGGGAAGTGATACAAGACATCACTTTTACCAGTGAACTGGATGGATGTCTCTTCTCAGAACTCACTGTTGTGAACTTCAGAGGCATTGTGTTATGCACAATATTCATCTCCCTGGCGTGCTGGATGAAAATATCTGTAATAATAAGGTAATTGGCTGCAATTTAACATATTAAGCAATATGACCTCAGAAGTCATCAGAGAGTACAATGGAGGATTTAGCCCCTAGTATAGGCAATCATGGCATGTGTTTCAATGGTGCAGGTAGTACTAGAACTGCCCCCTCTTGGAACAAAATGCATTATTATCCCAAGCATGCAGTTGGCATGGATCCACCAAGACCAGTATTTGGAGCACAGAAGAATCCTGCAGGCCCTCCGTTACATCTTCCAGCCAACTCTCTTCTTCCCCTCCCAGATAAAATGCCCTGCAGAAGCACTGTAGAATTTGGCTCTCAAAGCTAGAAAGCTCCAACTGTAGCCAAAGTAATATCCTAAAATAGAAAGAAAAATGAGACACCAGAAATGTTGTTTTCCTCTTTCAAAAGTTTCATCAGGAAGTTAGCAGCAAGAAACCACTAAAATAGCTCTTTCCCAATTACCTCTCCTGATCTGGTCATCACCTGAAATGCTCAAAAGATCCCTCATCCTAAGGTCCAAAGGGACCTTGATTTCATGCCTGTAGCTTCGGTATCACTGGAAACTACCTTAAGGTAACTGAGCTCGGGATTTGGGTTTTCTGTATGAATCAGTTTTAGGAAAGCTGACAGCTACAAATCCCTGTGTTTTTGTTCTGATGAAAACAGCCTGAAGATCTAAATTTAACAGTTGATTTCACAATGCTCATTTTTGCTTGTAGGTAAAATCACCCTTGAAAAATAGCTTATAATAGGAAGAGATACAGTCTCCAGATGCTGAAAAAGCAAACCAGAAAAGCAAACAGGACACATTTATCCTCATTCACAATTTCAATTGCTGCTGATAGAAGCTTTCTCCTCCCTGCTTGGGATCTTTGGATGAATACTGTGAATAAAAATAATGTGAGTTACCGAAGAGATTCATAATTCCTGACCCCATTTCAGAGGAAGACATAGCACATATCTGTGGTGTTCGGGTCAAGTGAAACAGCGCCTGTAGATCAAATCTGTGATGCAAATGTTTTTTTCACATGAGGAAACCAGACAGAATGCTTTTCCAAGATGAAAAAGGCTTCTCTTCATGCACACAGTTATCCTGATGTATTTCTCTTTGTAGACAAGTTATCACTATCGCTTACCCCTCAGTCACATTACTACACTTTAACAATGTAAAAAGACCATGGAGTAGATGTAAATACAATTCATAGTTGAAGAATGGCATAAATCACCTACACATTATGAGGCAACTTACTGTAAATGAGAGTGGCCTCTACAGTGAAAATCTGCTCCCAAGAGTGACAAATGGCATCTTCTACTCAGTGCTTTGTATTTGAAACAAGGTCTGCTTTCAAGTAAGCCAGGATGGATACCAGAGAATGACCTGCGTCCTGCTCCTCCTCATGCCTTGTCAGCACTGGGTTCCAGTCATGCAAATTCATGGAAGAAAGGAAGATGTGCATGTGTCCTTGGAAACACAGTTTTTATTTGGGAACATCCTGAACCGCAGAGGCCAGCGGCATTCATCATTCCAGCACTTAGGAAAAGAGTCACTGCATTTATAAATTGAACATGGCAGAGACCAGCCACTGCGAGAAACCACACAGAGGCTTCTATAATATAGAGTAGCATGTTTAATAATATAGAGTAGCATTGCCCCTCCCTGAAAATAGCACACTCACTATGGCTTAGTACCTGCTTTTGGCTATGTCCTACTGATTCAGGGGTGACAGAGGTTTCCCCTCTGCCAGTGCAAGTGAACATCTGCATGGAGACCCCTAAAGAGTCAGTTGGGAAATGGGTACCAAGAGCACCAGTATGGCCCAGGCTGCCCTCCTGGGCCATGTCCTGGACCTCCTCCGTTCTGGGTTCCTTGGGGTGTCTCCCAGGCTGGTAGGATGCTCGAGCATCCTCATCTTGCACTTCCTTGGAGGTGGTTGTCCCCAAAGACATGTGTGCCCTGCAGTCCACCCCCTCTGTGAGCATGGAAAGGCTCCTGCTGCATTCCCCAGGGGAGCTGTGGCAGGAGGGCTGGTGCTGCAGTGTGGATGTGGCAGGCTGGGTGCGGCCAGACGAGCCACACTCATGGCAGAGGAATGTGACGTGCTGCCCGGGGCTGCAGGGTGTCCTGCGGGCAGCTCAGCGCTGCATTGCTGTGCGCCCTGTGACACGTGAGCAGGCAGTGTGGGATGCGTCTGCCTGCAGCTATCCGTGAGGCACATCCAGGGAAGCGGTGAGCTGGTGTCAAGCATGACGTGTGCTCAGGTGTGCAGCTGCATGGACCGTGGGGCTCTACCCAGGCTACCATCTCTGTCCCTGGCTCCCTGGGAGAGGCAGGGCTTGATAAGCTTCACTAGGAGGAGATGAAGCAGGGCTGAGGCTTGCTCTATGGTTAGGTCTATGTAGCAGTCCCACCCCCTGTTGCTGTGCTCTGTCCTGCCCCCTTATATCCCACTTCTGCTTCAGGTCCTCAAGATATAAACAGCAATAACAATAACTCTTTTTATATCATTCCTTAACCTCGATCATGCCGGTCTCTTTGGTTCAGAGTAGACTGCAGCTTCTGTAGTCTGCCTTGTGGCTCCCTTGACTGGAGTACTTCCTAATCCTCCCTGGGCTCAAACCTGGCCCTACTCTTTGGGCTTGACCCTGCCTTGCCCTGTTCATGCTTACCTAAGAGGAGAAGCTCTTTCTCTGTTGGGCCCTTACTCTTTCCTTGGGGGACAAATTCTTCCCACTCTGATGGACTTTGTGTCTGCCTTGGAGGACCCACAGGCTCAGGTCTGAGCTCCAGCCTCAGGCAGCTCCAGGCTGCCATTGACTGCCTCTTTAGGGTCTCGGTGTCTGGAGACACTTGACAGAGGAGCTGTAGTTTCACCTATTCCTTGTGCTAAAGCTACAGTTTCATTCCCATACACAGCCTGAGGTGAGGCTGTTAATGACAGTTTAAAACCATGAGCCCCCTCATGGTACAAGAACTGGTTTTGTTTAGAAAGGCCTGCTCATCAGCTGGAGTTAATCAGTTCAGCATCAGTTTAGCACCAGTGAGGCTTTGTTGATTTGCACATGCAGAGGATTTGGCCTCAGTGACAGGTCCATATTATTTTACAGCAGATAATGAATGCAGCATGTTGTGATGTTGTGCTTGCTTTTCCTGTCCTCCTCTGAAGCTCCAGTGTTACTGACCTGAAAGCATTTTCCCACTATTAAACTTTCAGTCAGGACATAAGTCCGTTTTAAGATGCTGAACACCACATGATGCCTTCTCTTTGTGTGGGAACAGCTCTGCTGTACCAAGAGGAGGTGTGATCTTGACTTATGGGATAGAGATTCCTTGTGGTACTGACTCATAGGCTGTACGTTTGCGCTCATTTTCACATCTTCCTCCTGATCCTGTTTTAGGCTGCGTTTCCATTACTCCTCCACCCTGGGGGAGGAATCCTCAGCCAACACTGCTCTAACCCGGAAACCACAGAGGATGAAAAGACCTTTCATAGCAGTAATGATGCCATGTTCCTCTCCTCTGCAGCTGCATTCTGAAAACAATAGATCAGGAGGCAAAGTCACCACCCACAAGCAGAACTTGCAGCTCTGCAGCCATCGGGGACTGGTGCAAATGGGCCTAATGCAGATGCCAGAGAACATACTTCCTATTGACACCAGGGAACAACAAGAACTATAACCTAATCAGGGGTGAGAACAATGTCTGGTTTTGCATATTTAGCAAGAATAGGCTCAGTCCATGAGCTGAGAAATAGCTTTGCCCACACCCTGAATCTTCACATGTGTGTAATCAGCTGTTTGGGTCAATCTGTTGTAAAGACTATGGAATGTCTGCAAAAAAGGTGGTGAATGCACTTTTACTTCTAATACCTTGATAGATACCCATGCCTATGCATGTATTACAGCTCCAGTGTCCATGCAAGGTTCCCTATAAAACAGGGAGGAAAACATGTGCAAGCACATCCAGCAGTTGGTGAGTGTGTTGTTTAACACAAAGTGTAGAAGAGCAAGTTGAAGCCTATGCACTGATGACCTCTTTTTACTACAGTGTATTGCTAGGCCAGGTTTAGCTGTGCACTTCTGGGCTAAAGTGTTCCTTGGGTCTTGCTTTCCAGCACGGACAGCACTTTTGAACTGGCAAAGGTTACGTGATTGACATCAGACAGAAGGCTTGATTTTATCAAGGCTTTGGCATGCCGCTTGCTGGAAAATCTATTCCAATAAGTGCAATCCAGTGTTATTAAATGTGGCATGGAAAGGTAAACTAAGTACCTGCCAAGGAACTGCCGCTCTGGACTTGTTTGCTCTCTGTTCGTATAGGCAGGCCTGATGTTAGTCATCAATGGGAAAAGGTCAGTGGGCCTCGGAGAGGTCTGGCTCCATCTGGCTTTAACATCTAAAAGCCCCAGTCACGTAGCAGCAATGTAATCCTGTAAGCTTAGTATGTAAAAATCTAGCTCTTCCTTCTCTTGGACAGGCTCAAAAGCATGAATTGGAGGTAAACTATGACATAAAGTTGAATGGTATTTCATGCATTCTTTATATGCTCGTGCCAACACGAGGGGTAGGATGGGGGGGAAAAAACTCAGTGTCCGAGTGAGACACTGAAACAACTATGGAAAGTCTTCCTGAGCTTCCCCAGAGACTGTATTTCATACCCTGTGCTAATTGTTTTCTTCTTGACATGCTATGAGTTCACTCTCATAGCTGCCTGTGGCTTCATAATCTCCCCTGGATTGCAGCGCTCTGCTTGGATTTCTGTCACTGCCTCTGTATGACCTCTCCTTTGCCAGGAAGAAACCTGCAGGGTCACACAAGGTACCTGTGCTGAGCTGGAGACATAGGCATGGGTTATTTCTTCTGAGCTGAGTGGGCCCCTAAAATAAGGACCTAATTTCAAACAACATTTGGCGCAGCAGAACGCGTTTGTCTTCTCCAATGTGCGAGGTAGGGAAGAGCTATTTTTTCCCCTGACATGGAAAGGAAACAGGAGAACTGAGACACCAACGCCCACGACTGTGAAGGTATTTAAGCATTTGTTGGGATCTGCACATCGTGGCCAAGCGGTTTGTTGATCATCCCACACAGCCTGGGACAGCAGGTGCCTAAACCCCGTGTTTCCAATGTCCTGAGGTACAGCCCTTATCACAGGGTCAGGTTTCTCCAGAGCTCCTTGGGGGACCAATCCTAGGAAAAGGATGTGCTGTGTGTGCCAGTTTCCCTGCTGATTTCCATGGGTTAAATCCCTGCAGACAGTTTTCCACCCCATGCCGTGCGGTTGCCTCAGCAGAGGCTGCTCTCAGCACCACTCGTCCCTCGTGGGTCCCACCTGTTACTCCAAATCTGGCTGCATTTCCTCATCTCCCCTGCATCCCCATTTCATCTTCTGTAACATCGCTGTGCCCTGTTCCCTCCTGCTATGTAGAAACTTGGGCAGTCACATGGGGACGTAGGGGGTCACTTGTACTCTCCTGACCCTGTAATTGTAGAAGGGTCAGTTTATTTCCAGAAAGTATGGTTTACATATTGTTTTCCTTTCATTATTTCATATGTCAGCTGGAAGGGCTCTGTTCGCTGTCTTCAGCAACAACAAGTAAATACTCAACCTGTTTAGAAAAACTGAACTGTACAGACCTAGAGAAATCTTTGGATGCTGATGAACTGTGTGTGACCCTCTGAAGAGAAACATTAGCTTAAAATATTAGTAAATGTTTCTTAGTGAAGATAAAAGAATATTAGAGAAAATATACAAGGCTTTCAGTCAGAGGTCCCTGTGCAGCCCATTTCCCATTGAAATCAAATGGCCAATATGAAGAGGTCAGCAGAAGTTTGCTTGAATTCGCATTGAGGAAAACAAGGAAAGCTCTTTGCTCACTCCAAGCAGTGCTGTTATCAAGAGAATTTTGGCATAACAGGCCAAGGCCAGGATTCTCAAACATAGTTAACTGGTTTACTTACTTGCTTGAAGCATGCTGAGCAGAGCGGCTTTGGGGAAGGTGTGAGAAATAGTGGAGCACCAAGGAACCCCCATGCTAGTCCTGGGGGACTTAACCAACACCCCAAGGCTGCTTTGAAGCATTTGATCCATTTACTGTCAGACCAAACTCCAGGGGATAAATCAGGGAATTTTCACTTGGACAAGCACAGATGAACTGTGTGCTGTTTCACAGAGTCATAGAATGGTTTGGGTTGGAAAGGACCTTAAGATCATTCAGTTCCAACCTCCCTGCCATGGACAGGGACAACTCACACTAAACCATGTCACCCAAGGCTCTGTCCAACCTGGCCTTGAACACCGTCAGAAAGTCTTCTAAGTCTTCTGGCTTGTCAGGTTGAGCACCTCCATTGCTCTGTCTGCGTTTGTGCTGAGACAGGCACGTGGATGCCGAAGAATGGAGATGCCTCATGTTAGTTTAGGATTTCAGGATGAGCTGAGCTTACCAAGAGTGGTGGTGAGTGCAGGAACCTAAGGAGTTGTGCTTAGAAGAAAAGGTTGAAGGACTCCTGTGGTTTGCAGTGGTACTTGGGAAATGGATAGTCAAGTACTGCCAGTTCCTAGATCTGCTTAAAGTTAATAGAGTGATGGCGGGTGTCCAAACATCCTTGTAATCCTGCATTTGCAGGCAGTTTTCAGCACAGAACAGACAAAATAAAACGTTTTTTTTTTAGAAACAACACACCCTGCAGGTCTCTGTCCTTGCCACTGGGTGTATGAAATTTAAAATACAGAAAAAAACCCCATATAAATAACATAGTTGGAGAACCTTGAAAGTAGCAAGAATGTGTGAGACTTTGATGCATTTTTATCCTTTCAAAATAAAACAGATGCTGAGGGGAGGCTATAAGAAGGCGTCTCAGAAAGACTAGTGCAAAAACATTGGAAGAACTGAAAAACTTGCTGTTTTCCAAGAGAATAAGCAAGGAAGTGGTCCTACAGACTGTAGGTGTAGAAATGCATGTTATGGAAATGCCATGTTTTGGCATGATCTGAAATTGCAGACCCGGGAACGAAATGAGTGCATGGAATGCTCCATACATCACTATTCTGAGTCTGAAAAGAAGTTTCAGCTGAACCCAAAGGGACGATTTTAATATCTTCAAGCTTACTTGGGAGATTGCCTCCAAGCTGAGGAGCCCTTGCTTGAGTAAAATCATTACTAGTCCATGGGCACGATCAATCTGCAAACACTACAAGTGCCTGTGTCCTTTTCATAAGGCCTGTTTTCCCAGTGGGTCTTTAACTCCATATTCAATCCATTCTTGGTTTCTGTGGAAAGCAGTGTACAAAAACATACTGTAGGAAAATGAGGTGGTCATTAACTTCGGCCCTGTTCTTTACAAAAGGCTTTTCTTAGCGCTGATAGTCTTTAAGGGAACATGAATTAAGGCAAGAGATGATGGACAGAAAGTCCCCTGTAAAGAAGAGACTTGTTTCCCCAAGGGTGCACATCCGATTTGTACCTCTGAGTTTCCCCCATTAAATGCAGTTCTGTGGGTGCCAGGGAAGTCCACCCATGTGCAATGCAGGGAGACCAAGGTCTGGCTCTACAGACATGCTTTGTACTGTCCCGAATGCATAACTTAATCCTGCGAGTAGTTAAAATGCAAAGCACTGAGGATAATGCAGTCTTGAGTTTCTGTCTCTTTGACTCCATCCCCGTTTTGGACAAAATTCCTCTTGTTTCCAAGGAGTTAACTGAGAGCAGATCTCAGTATTCTCCTCCCTAGAGTTTATTATGAATTTATAAAAAAGTAATAAAATCCAGTCCCTTCAGCTATGAAAATTACCCTCATTTGTATATAAATAGGCTTAACCTCTTAAACTGTGTCAGATGCTGCTGATTCACCGATCTGATCTAGATCTTCACATGGTCTCTGCTCCTACAGCTCCAGGGCAAATGAGTCACACTGTTCGCAAGTGCCGTATCCCACCGAGCCTGGCAGTACCAGGATTCTGCTAGCAGTGCGTCTGCTGATGCCTACTAAACCCTGGGCAGGGATTTTCTCCTGATCAAGCTGAGCTCACCAACACCCTGCAGCCACAAAGCGCTATGTGGCATTTATGTGAAAATCCATGTGTTTTCATTAGTCCAGCCTCAAGTCAGCAGAGGAGAATGTATTCCAGACCCAAATGTGATAAAGGCAAAACCCCACTGATCCATGTAATTGCTTCCCCAGCTGCATTTCCCTTCCCTGGTGACAGTGCTAGGAAGATCGGCCTGCACTACTTTTGAAATTGCTCTGGAAATGTGAAAGGCAAATGCCAAAGTATTTTCAATTACCTAAATGGCTTTTTTTAGTTTATTCCTGGAAATCAGGGAGCCCTGAGCTGTCTGAATGTTCTCTCACTCTGTAATGCATTTGTGTTTAAAAGCAGGAGGGATCCACTTTCCCAGGTGCATGCCCATTCCTAGAGTTGTCCCAAACCTTCTGCTACCTTTCCTGGGGGACTGGAAAATCTAGATGCTGAAAACCAGGCTAAAACCTGTTCTCCTAGGTATGTTTTAGGGTAATGATGCCCTTCTGGCTACGGGGCACCTGGGAACAGAAGAGGTTGGTGTAGCCACGTGTTGCCTGAGTTTCCAGGAACCCTGGGCCTTGGCTCTTGCTTGATGGCATTTGTGTGCTGATCTGTGGGAATGGCTGTGGACCAGGAAGCCACAGGGAAGAGCTGATTTTTCTCTTTTGGTCCAGGTTATGGCATAAGGTGTTGCTCTCGCCTAACGAATGAGCTGTATGCTTTGAAACTCCAGCTGATGATGCTCTGAGTGTCATCTGTGTCCTCTGCTCTGAATCTCTTGTAAGCTCTTTGGAGTAAGGAAGGACTCATGTATTTTATGCTGCCATCACAAATAACAAACTCTCGGCTTTAAATCTGTGATTGACTGTGCATGTCACATTTCATGCCATTAAAAACATAAGCTCAAGCTTGGAAGGGTGAACGTGCTTTTGGCTTCTCTGCCATTTGTATTTCAGTCTGCAGACACCACTTCTCTCACAGTGTGTTGCTGTTTTTCTCTTGAGAAAATATCCAGGGCCCTCTATTCCTGGAGGAGAAGCAGACTCCATTTACCAACATTTGTTCCAAGTTATAATGAGCAGAAAGACAACTCTTGCAGGCTTTAAACAGAGTCTCTCAGCTCAAAGCCTTCAGGGATTCAGCCAGCACCTCTCAAGCCCAAAGACTGCCCTCTTTTAAAAAGGTCTGAGTTAGCCATTAAGTATCACAGTGTCATGAAGAATGTCCACAGGACCTCTCTGCTTTCCTCCTCAGTCAAGGCTTGAGCTAGTGCCCACTTAAGCTGCTGGGAGTCTTCTCCTCAGGATGCCATGGCTATGTGTGCTTTGCTTGAACAAGCATGGGTTAGTTCGTGCTGTGGGTAGGGGGAATTTGCAATCCCATTAATGGCTAATTCGGGTGCAAGCTCCACTGCAAGGGAGTCCCAGGTCCAAAACATGGCCTGAAGCACATGGAGACACCGCTGACACAGCCTGGGTGATGAGGAGCCTTTCCATGCTTTTACACAGGATGAACCCCACATCAACACCTTGGAGAGGAATTATTCTCTGCCATCAGCTTCCTATTTGTGAGCTTCAGTGCATGGCAGGGGAGTCTCTTCTGGTGGCTCATCCCTTTGCATGCCACAAAGGGA
Organism: Pezoporus occidentalis; assembly: GCF_034315485.1. NCBI lineage: Eukaryota > Metazoa > Chordata > Aves > Psittaciformes > Psittacidae > Pezoporus > Pezoporus occidentalis. The sequence goes on along the minus strand of NW_026914940.1, from coordinate 10,969,032 downwards.
TGCTGTCCTGCCAGGTAGCAGCGGGCAACAGCTATACGAGCCCTTGACCCCCTGGGCTGGCTCCCCATGTCACACTTGCCATGGTCCTCAAGCCAGAGGCAAAGTTTTCTGAACAGCGGCCATATTCTGCAGGGCTCAGGCTGTCTCCAAGAATAAGAGCCCTACCCAGGGAACCGATAAACACAACAGTGTTTGAGCCTCTGGTACTCTTTAATGTCATCTTCACGGAAATATATGTGTCATAACAACATAAAGCAGGCGTAGTTCCCTTGCTTTCGATCTGCTTGGTGCCAGGGTCCACGTCATTTCAGCATCAAAACAGATCCAGCAAGTTCATGGTCACTTTGTTCTCCCAAGAACTGCCTTTTTTTGCCCCCTTGGTTTGTACTTGTCTCTAGTCTTCTTCACTCCTGTCAGGGGATGTCACGTACTGTTGTGGTTAACATCTAATTTTCACTGGAAGCCCTTGGGAATTGGGCCCTTATCTCCACATACCATGCACATCAAAACGGTTTAATCAACCCTATTAATTCCAGGGCTTGCTGCTGCTCTGGATAAAACACTGCACTTTCCCAGCACTGAAGCTTTGTAGCCAAGTTTCACATTGCAGCACTCTCCATGCAGTTTGTTCTCTGCTCCTCTGGACTGGCCCTGTTCCCCTGCAGTGACCTGGCTCTCGTGGAGAGGTGTCAGGGCTCTGCTCTAAGGCTCAGCCTGGTTTTGACTGGTTTACCACAGCAGGAGTATCCCATCAGCTTGAAAATTTGAACTTGAGAGCCCTTGGTGTTATTTCCTGGCCACCTCCTAACATGGGTGCAGGGCACCTGCAGAGCACATCTGCCCAGTTGTGTGGCCGGAGAAGGTGTCCAAGAGCAGGGAGAAACCTTGGAAGATCAGGGCAAAACTCATGGGGTGCCATTACAGCTGTGGCACTGGAGGACCTGAGGAAGGGGCCAGGCCTTTGTCCTTGTCCCAGCATGCCTGCTTTAGGGAGGGGTGGTGGGACATGGCTTATTCATCAGAAGACACAGCCTGATCAAGAAACAACCTTCAGAGGACTAGAAATGGGAGGATTAGATATAGGAGGGTGGTCTATAGACATCTTCCTGGCCATATGAAGAAGTGGACCAGATTCTGCCAGCTTTTTCCACCTGCACCAGTGTTTTACCCCCTGATTCACCCGCAGTCTGAAGCCACACATCTCCAACAGCTGTGGGATGCCTGGTGTTTAAAGCATCCACCAAACAGCCCAGGGCTGCAGGAAACACGCTGCTCCTTGCTCTTCTCAGAATGGGGTTCTTGCAACACGAAAGAAGCGCAGGCAAAGCAAGAGCCCCAGGGAGAGAAGTGACAAGTGGCAGCTGACACTGCTGTGTGACTGCCGAGTGACAGAGCAGTTGGGCTCCTCACTATGCTGCTATTTTGGAAACTTCAATAAACACAAGAGGCCAGATCAATGTCTCAGTGCTCTAGCACAAGCCTTGAGGAGCCCTTTTCACTCCATTGCAGCCTGAGACACCCATTTGCTCTGTGCTCTGCTTGGACCCTGGGCAAGCTCATCAAAATAGCCACTGAAATCACTGTTAGCACTTCACTAATGAGCAGGTTTTAGCTCCTTTAGATTGCACCAAGGAATTCATGCTCATTTGTGCCATGGAGAATATGACTGTTTGCGTCCTGTGTGGGAGCTTTCAAGCAGCTGGAAAAAGAGTATAGATGTTTATATTTGTAAAAAGGGATTGTTTTTGCTGCTGTCAATTATTAACGGCTCTCAGGTCAGGCTAAGGAACAATGCCAGGGATAAATTACCCTGTATGCTATTCATATATGCTCTCCCCATTGTTTCCTTCTCAAGTAGAGGATTCACCCCGCAGTGAACTCCTCGGCGTTAGGAAAAAAAAGGGACTGACAAAGCGATGAACTCCGAGTGCCCGTTTATTTATGCATCGACATCGTCCCTGCTCTGTCAGGTGTGTTTAATCAAGAGGAACCAGGAAATGCGTTGTAATTATAAACACGTTACTGCGCAAGGAGGAGGCTGCCCTCGGAGAGGATTGGATTGTTTGATAAATGGTTACAGTGAGAAAACACAGGCTTAACCTACCAAGCTCTTTGCTAAGATCAAAGCAAGGCTGCCTGCCACCACAGCCCGCCCGTGCAGCAGGATTCAGCTCTGAGTTTGAACTGGGGGAAGTGGAAGAAAGTTAAAAAGAAAAAGCAATTTTTCCCTTTTTTTTCCCTTTTTTTTCCTGAAACTTTGTCCCCATTATAAAAAAATGACTCAAACATTAAATATTTGCTGTTAAAAATTAATAGAATTAGTGAAGAACCCAGCTGAGAACACAATAATTAGGACCCGCTCCAAAGCCCCTTGCTGAAGCCCGTGGAGAGACTTATTGTTTTCAGCAGGATTTGGTTCAGGATCCTGGTGAGCTGAAGCAAAGATGGAGTTATGGAATAACCCTGGGAGATCCTGGATCTTCTGCAGCCTTTCCATGTGACCTTGCCCAAACTTGCAAGCATTTATTAGTCGCGAGCACAATGGAACCTAAGGCAGTAATCTGCTGCTGCTGTGGAAAGCAGAAGACCAGGAGTGCTGTAGGTAAGATGCAGAAGGGGTTTATTGCCCTTCTCAGCACTGTGAGGCTGAGTCACGGCCCTGCACTTAAATAAACTAAAACCAAAACAGACAAACTGGAAATTGTCCAGAGGAAAGCAACAGAAATGATCAGAGGTCTAGAGAACATGACTTATGAGGAAATACTGAAAGGGCTGGGTTTGTTTAGTCTACCGAATTTGAAACATCCTAATAAACGTTAAAGATGTAAAAAAATATATGGTATCAAAAAGTGTAACTGATTGCCCTTTATCTGTGTGGGCATGGCGGAAGGTACAGCAAAGATATAGGACAGACAGTATTGTGTGCTGTTAATAAGGCACTCATGTGAGTTACTGAGGGAGGGAGCAATGTGAAAATCTCATGGGAGATTTTCAGTGTGTCAGACAAGTACCTGCTGTGAGGGACTGGGTAACATGCTGTCCCACGGGGCAGGCTGCTTGCAGCCATGTGGTCCTGTGGTTTCCATGATGCAGTGGCTGTCTCAGGACACTCAAGAATGAGACCTTAGAGGTGATGATCCTTCACAGCACTCCCTGATATGAAAAAAAACAGCAGGTGCTCAGCCCTTCTAAAAGGTGACCCCCAGAATCCTTTCTTAAACCTCTCTTTTCCCTGGTGTCCAGGGTTATTAAAGTGCAGCAAATTCCCACTCCTTCATGGGGCTGTCACTGTATTCAATAAATACCTTTGCTGCTCTCCCTTCTAAGTGAGTGCTCAGATGCTTGAATATTAGGATGATGAGGCATCTGGAAAAGCATGTGGTGACTCAGAAAGTGCTCCAGGTAGTGGTGGCCTTGTGGATCCTGGTCAGGAAAGTCCCCGCCTGACAGTGGAGAAAGGGGTACCTTGGTCATCCTTTCATAGAAGTGCTTTCACCCGTAACACCAATGGATATGACAACTGCAAAACACTTGGGATGGCAATAGGTATTGCTTTAGGTGGGTTGGGTGGTGGCCAGCACCTGATTTGAAATGCAGCATCCCTTCTCCCCATAGCATCTGCCCCAGGCCTGTGTATCTCCTGCCCTGAAGCTGCATCTGCATCTTCATCCTTGTGACCAACTGACTCTGCCAGCCCTCATCTGCCTCGGTAAGGCTCAACACTGTTCTCTGATTTCAACCCATTTTGCAAAGGGGCCCAAAAGCATTGGTTATAGTTTGCATCAAATTGACCAAGAGACAGAAGTCTATCAGAAACCATGTTTTGTATTTACTGCTCAGTGAACTCGGATTCCTTGAATTACAGGCACGAGATGAGGAGTTTGTAAAGGGAAGGAGCAAAGGGTTTCAGCCAGAGCAGAGCTGGCCATAGCCCTTGGCATCTCCAATGACTTGGGGGTGATATTAGGGTTTCCCAAGGGCCAGGGGAAGAATGGTGTGCTCAATGCCATTGCAACTGTGCCTCTTCTTTCCACTCCTCATTTCCTGCCCAGTTACAGCTGTGCAAGGTACTATTTGGTTGCAGCATAAATGCTGGGAAAATCACTAGTTACATGATATGGGAATTAAGAAAATCTGTTTGCTTCCAAGTGTAAACCAATGACTATGGCAGTAGTTTGCAAACATGATGTTATGGACCCAAGTCAGCTCTTTTCCCTCAGTTCTGGGTACAGTCACGAGCCTGGCAGGAATCTGTGTCAGCTAAAATGTGTGGCAGCAACTGGCGTCTCCTGGAGTTTTGGAGCTGAGTGGGGTCACAACAGGAAGGAGTTTGGGAAGGCAGCACTGCAGGGTTAGGAATAAACATTTCCCCAGGGCAGACTTTCCATAATTGGCCATGGCAAGGCTTCTTTCCCCAGAGAGCTGGAGCTGGTCTGTGAGGAAGCAGAATGAATCACTGCTCCATCCAATTTGGCAAGTGCCATGATTTAGCCTTGCTTTGCACAGGGAGATGATGATAGAGACTGAAAGACAGAGGAGAAACGTAGCCAAAGGCTTCCGAGCTGGGAGATGAGTTTGGGTTTACACTCATTTTTTGCAGGTTTACTCAGATCCTTAGAAGGAAACCCTGGCAAAACCCACGGGTACAAAACCAATTCCCTTTATCAACGATGCAGAGGGAACAATGAAGACTCCTGAACGCAAACCTCATGTAAACAATAATAACCATTTTATTTTGCATTGTTAAACCAGCAGTTGATATGCAATACTGCCTTCCAGCCCCCCACTTCGTTAACTATTTCTGTCACCCTTCTGCTCCCAGATACCCATTTTGGGGGGGATCTTAGTGGTTGGAGTTGGTGTCCTGCAACATGGTGGTGACCACATGGCTGTGCAGCCTTCGGTGAAGAGGAAGGTTGAGCATGGTTTCCTCATGCCAACCGGTACCCTTTGAAAAGTCCCACTGTCATTCACATACGAGGTACAAAAGAGTGTTGTTTCTGCCATCTCTTCTCTGGATGGTGCTCATGAGTGCAATCTTTAGAGCTCCTTGCTATCTCAGCAATCTCACCAAGCCTGGTGACCAGGCAGCACTTCACAGCCTGCTCAGGATCTGATGATCAATCCCCTCCCTTGAAAAATATGCACTTAGTGGCAGAACCCCATGAAAATATTGGTGGAGCCAGAGCTGCTTTGCCAAGTGGCAGACTTAGACTTGCTCTTCTTGGAAAGCTGGTTTCCTGTCACTGGCTTTCTCTCATCGTTGTTTTCCAGTGGTTTGGAGAGAGGAGAAAGGGAAAATGTTCCTCTCCAATACCTCTTCTCTTTTACATCCCCTTTCCTCTGTATGTCCTCTCTGCTATTCCAGATTTCAGGAACTCCATCAGCCAAAGGGCTTCCTAGCTACCCCCCTTTTATCCTGGATGCAAAAAGAGAAGCAAGCTTCCTGCAAAACAAAATCCCTTGAAAAAGAAGATGCAGCACATCTTCCTTTCCATCCCACCTTCTCCCGCTCCTTCAGAGATGGAGCAAAAGTCTTCCTTGCCTGTTGAAAGAGCAGTAGCTCAGAAAAGTCAAACCTGCATCTTGTCACAACGCGAGAATTCACATCAAAGCATCAGCCTTTTGCTGATTTCTAATTTGATGTTAGGAACATATTTTATTTCTGATGAGATGACTGCCATAGCCAATGCAGGCAGCTGCTGCTGGGCTGGATACAAGACCAGAGCTTGGGGCTGCCTATTCTAAATGCCCCCACCACTGGAAACTGAAGGCTTGGTTAGCACCGAGCAGCAAAGGGTGGCAGCATGCAGCTGAGTTTGCATGCTAACAAATGCAGGTTACCCAGATCTTACTTTCCCTGGAGATACCAGCATTCCCATTCACCTTTCACTTTAAAGCCTGCGCGAGGCCAAACCCTGTGCCAGGTTGTTACCCAGTATCTTTTCCCTGTTTTCTGCTGAGATTCTAGGTGAGGTGGCGGGGCTGGATTTAGCAGCACCACATGCAACACCAGTCAGGTGAACACAGCATGAGCACAATTCTCATGACCTTTCTGGCAGAGCGTTTAGGGAATGACAAATGCCACCGGCGCCTTCAAGGTCAGGAGTTTGTGGGACCCCATGAGGATTCCCCATGTGCTCTCTGCAGAGCAAAGCGGGTCCTTTCTGTGCAGGAAAGCACAAAATGTCCTGGGAAGAGTCAAAGATCGCTTAGAGAAGGTTAGAACAGGGAACACACTGGAGCGTAAGGCACCCATGGTCAAAGAGTTTGTGTGGCAGTTTTCCCTTTGGTGTCCATGTGTCAGTCTCTGGATCATAGCAGTCCAAGGAATCCAAGTCCTCGATGACATTGTCTGCAGTGAGACATCGTCCTCCCGTGACATACAGCTTGTTCTTGATGACAGTGGCCCCATGATGCATTCGTCTGTCCTTCATGTCTGCACATTTAACAAACTTGTTGCCTTTTGTGTCATAAGCAATTATTCTCCGGGTGTACCCTAAATGCAAAGCCAGAGGTAGAAGAGACAGATGTGAATTAGAGCTTATAGCCAGAAGATATATATTTCCTGCTAGTCTTCAATAAAACCTTTTATACTAGTACATAATCTGGCAGAATTAAGATATCTAAGGTGGGAAGTGATGATGTGTCACAAGAATTCCTGTCTGTCTGGCTTCCCTTCCTGTTTGTCCTCATCCTGTCTTATAGCACCTTGGCAGCCAAGGGTCAAGGAGCACCATAAAACCCATCAGATCAAGCAATCAACCCATCAAACACAGTTGGAGCTTGCAGTTTTCTGCAGGTGAACATCCCAAAGTTTTTGTTTTCACTCAACAGACTCCTAAAGCATAGAGAAACCAATGGCATATGGGAAGGGAGCAATGATGCCATGTTGGGTTGCTAAACTTGCCATGTTGTCTACTGAATGGAGCTGCTACTCAACAGCGCAGCGCCACTCCCAAAGCCCTCAGTGCCACATCCATGCTAGTCACCATGGCAGTGACCCAACAGGCAGCTCTTCCACTGAGGGGTGATGTAACCTTGCATCTGGTGACAGGGAAGGGCTGGAATCATGGGTTTTGCCCTGGAGCAATGGGGGTGTGGAAGCTTGGTATCCACCAGCATCTTGCACATGTATTCCTGTGCCCATGGCAAAGAATCTGCTTTGATCCATGTTTTGTGGGACTTGTAGGCATGTCCCATAACAAAAATCAAGGCCTCTTTTGCTTAGTCCAACCCACTCCCTTTTGTTATGATGTGACCAGTTATGCAAAGAGAACATGAAACGTGATGAAAGCAGTTTTTAAGACAAAATGTTATTTCTATGGGATTTACTGTTGATAAACCAAGAGTGTTTGGCCAATGTTTTGGCATGGAGCTTGGTAAATAAAAATTGACCATAGTGAATCTCTCTACTTTCAAGCAAAATGAAAGATATTTAAAATTAACATGATTTTCTGTGGCTTTTATTAGATAAATACAAACTAAATCGAGATCTTAAGCTTAGCAGCAGCAGGCTTGTGTCAATACATACTCTTCATATTAACGCATTTGAAAATAAGAGAGTTGAAAATACTGTATTTTGGGCACTGTAGTCTGAGGTCAGGGTAATTTGCCACACAAGATCTTGCTAGTCTTGGACCTTTTGACCCAGCTCTCCCCTGTTCTGCAAAGGGTAGCAGTGACCTCCCACTGATTTATGACATCCCATTTGAGTCCTGTGTCATTTGGGTTCAGTCTGCTACTCTGCTAAAGCTTCTCTATGTTTAATTTTCCCTTGAATAATCTAACACATGGTTCCTCCTGCCAGCCTGTGGTCAGGGAGCTGCCTTTAGGACTACCAATGACATGCGATTCATCAAAGCGCTGTGGGTAGAAGCTGATGCTCAGATTGAAAAGGACACCGAGACCTTTCCCGTCTTTGAGTGTTTCATGCCCTTCTCAGGATATTTCACAGTTACCCCCAGGAGGCAGCTACAGGACCAACTGACCCCTCATAGCCCTGCATCACACTCATCCCAGCAAGCTGTCCCAGGCCTTGTGGTAACTGTGCTCTCCACCTTTCCAAGAAGAGCAGTAAGGCAGGGCCAGGCTGTGAGGCAGTAGGGAAGGAGCAGAACCCGCATGCCCTTGGCTTCCTCCATTCTTCTGCAGAGCAGTAACTTGCATTGGCTTTTCCTCAGTTTCTCCCCACCACTTGGAACAAGAATGTGCCTCATGGAGAACTTGTCCCCACTTCCATGGCCATGAGACTCCACGGGAGATGTATATGGAGGGTGGACACACTTCTCCTTTCCCTCCCAAGCTCCAAATGCTTTTTGAGGGAACACCCCAAGCAGGAAAGCTGCGAAATCCAGCAGGAGCTGGGCAGGGGGAGAGAGGAAGGAGGGTGAAACAGAGCCCTTACCACCTACGATGATAATCTGGTCTCCAATCACAACAGCTGGTGCACAGACGTTCTTCACCACTCTGGTCTCCATCCGAAACCACATGTTCCTGGAGACATGATAAACCTGACAAATAAATGAAGATACACACAGCTGTTTGTGTTGCATTTTATCTGGCAGTTGTAATTACAGAGGAACTTATGGGTTTTATTTTGTCCTAATTAACACAATCCTCTGGCTTAAGCTGAGAATTTATCCACTTTCTTTCCTAATATGTCCTCTTGGAAAGTGCTCTTGTTTTCCAGGCTTGTCTGCTCAGGAGATGCTAGCCCATGCCCTAAGGCAGAGTGTATCTGCAATATGCAAGCTTCTTGCCTGTAAATCTTTGCATGGCCATTAAATCACTTGATATCGCTTTTCCAGTGTGCAAGCTACCTAATTTAACTTCCCAGTTATTCTGTGTATTGCTGCTTTAGCCTTAGCAATCTACTGGGCAAGCAAACTTCAACTTCATCTAGCTCAGCTGGCAGCCACAGTGTTTGCCCAGTTGCTATATTTGTGCTGGTGGCTGGTATGCACTGAGATTGGCAAAGGGACTTGTTAATGAGACTTAGAGTGGTATCTAAGTCATCAATTTATGTGAGAAAAAGAGCTGCTGCCAGATGATGATCATTCAGTCATCCATATCTGGGAGACACAAACTTTTATGTCACGTCGACCTCTTCTTAATATAGCAAATACCTCCAGGACATCTCCCCACTAACTGATACATATTTCCTTCCCCCTGATAATCAAGAAGCACTATCACCATCAAAAAGTGATGCTCATGTGCTGTCTGCCATTTTAGCCTTTAATGATCTTCCTAGTTAAAACACCTAAGCCAGCGAAAAACACACATGGGGAAAGTAACTCTGCAATGTCGCTAAAGCATCAGATCAGATAAGAAAGGATTTCATGTATTTTTTCCTTCTAATAGAGTGTAACCACCGAAAGCAGGCAGCGAGCCAGCGACATGTGGCAGGAGCCACATTTTTAACACAACTGTTTATATGAAATAACTGTCAGTTTAAGTTCTGGCCTTTTGATAAGTGAGAATCTAATCGCTGTAATGATCATGGATCTTTGTTTTGCTGTGAGTGAGCAGATGTGTGGCTAAGACCCCATCTCGGCTGCCAAGTGGAAAGCGCTGATTTAGGTGAGATTGGCTGCAGGCATGAAGCCAGGCAGTGGGACTGGCTGCTGCCTGTCATAGCATCACCTGCAGCAGCCCTGGCCCCAGTGCCTACCAGCATCAGAGATGACACCCAAAGAAGTACCCTGAGGCTTGTGCCTGGAAAACACTCACAGGGTTGCAATGCTCCTTGCAGACAAGACTTCCCTGACGCCATATTTCAACTCATCCTGCCTCTGGCTGCAACTCACAATAAAGTGGTTTTGGGGGGTTGATTTACTCAGGAGGATAATGAGCTGCTGCATACCTTGGCTGACACTGCTTATGACAAGCAGGACTGGCCATTACCTGGATCAGCCGGACAGGGTTTTGCATAATGTCTTCTCCCCCAAAGAGGTAGACCCTCTGATCTTTGGCAGCAACAGCAGGGTGAAGGACGGCAACAGGCATGTTTGCCATGCTCTCACTGGCATTGTAGACACTGTCGTATCTTTCCACAGAATTCAGGATTTCCTGATTTTCACCAATTCCACCGAATGATAAAATGTAATTTTTATAAGCCAAGCTTCTGTGGGAGTAACGTGGGACTAACATGTGCTCAATCAACCTCCACTGATTGAGTTTGAGGGAGTAAATGTAAATATTACCACTGACCGGGCTTTTCTTATTGTTAACAGGCATCCCTCCAAGCACATAAATATTGCTGTGCAAGCTCACTGCAGAGGCTTTGTAGAGGCGCATGGGAAGTTTGGCCAAGCTTAGCCATTGGTTTGTCTTGTCATCATAGAGCAGGACTTCCCTTGTTGTCTGCTGGCTGTCCTTTCTACCACCAATGATGATGAGGAACTCCTGGTTGGAGTACCTGCGAGGAACATGCAGCATGGGCTTGATGTCCGGTGCATTGGTGCTGTACAAGGAAAACATATGTCTCCAAGCTGACTCAAGGATGCTCCTGCAAGTGGGTGAGGACTGAACAAGGGAGTCATTGGCAATGAAGTGAAAGAAAAAGGTTGGATGGACATACTGAAGCCGGACCTTCTTGAACAACTCTTGGATGTAGCCTTGTCTTGCCTGGAGGTCATGCCGGATCCAGACCATCAGGGTCTCAAAGACTTGTTCCTCCTCCCCACAGAGCTCATCGTCCCCAAGGTAATCAATGAGCTCCAAGGGACAAAGGTCCTTCAGGTCCTCGGAAGAGGCCACCTCAGGAAAGCATTTCAAGGCCATAGCCTTGGCTTTCTTAGTCAGGCTTTGGCAGTTCAAGACTTTTGCTAGTCTGAACATGCTCAGACAGTTGTCAGGAGTCAGCTTGTCCTGGAGGTAGGCAGAGCAGGCCTCAAACAGCTTCGCATACTGCAGCATGGAGGCTGTCTCCAACAGGCACAGGACATTCTCAGCGGATATAAGAATCTCCCCTGTGTAAACATAAAGGATGAGCTGGTCCAAAGTCTCGGCATTGATGCCCTTCAGGATGACTTTAGCCTGGCGACTCTCCCTGAAGTTGTTACAGAACATCGCCTTGAAGTATGGACTGCTGGAAGCCAGCACGTTTCGGTGGCAAGGGATTTCAAAGCCCCCGGAGCAGAGGGTAACATCAGTCAGCATCCTGCTCTGCCGCAGAGCATTCAGCTGCCTCAACAGTTCGGAGGAGAAGTCCTGGTCTTTGAAGAGAAACTCCTCAGTGGATCCTTCCTCCATAGCAAAATAGGAGAGAGATGAATTCTGGACTTGGCAGAAAAAAACCTCAAAATTTTTAGCAACTTTTATTGAAATATCCAGCTTCAAGGGAACAAATTGGGACTTTGATGTTGCTCTAAATATCCATTCGCTGTTATGCATAAAAATGGAACATGGGTTAAGCACAGTGGGAAAATCATAAAGAAGCTAAAAGGTCACTAAGACCCTTTAAAATTCACATAAAGTTATCAGCTAGGTTGCAGCTCTGAGGTCAGCACTGCCTATGTCCCTGGCAAGAAGCAAAAGCACTGAAGTTATCTCACTGATTTGGGATTAAAGCTGGATGCCTGAAGCAATTGTTGTGTTCGTTGAATAAATGTGCTTAGACATTTATTCACTGTTTTTAAGTATTAGCAGTTTAGTAGCTTGCGCCTCTTTCCCCTAGAGTTAGTCACTCCCAAAGAATGTAAATCTGGCAGAGCTGAACTCTGCAGCAGGGAAAACGAAACCCTGGAGACGGGAATCTTCATTAAAACAGTTATTTATTAACCCTGCTTAGCTGTGGGTTTTTTATGTTAATCAAGACACGCAATGACTAAATTAAGTGCCAGGCAGAACAATAGGATGAGTATTGTCATGGCTAACTGCTCAACCTGCAGTGCAACGGTAAGGTAGAAACGTTTACCTTCTGTTGTCCTTCCCTGCATGCACTTACTCTCTGCCGTTTATTCTCTGCTGAGATTTTCCATAGCTAGAGCCTGGATAAAAACCTATAAACCCCCAGGACGTTTCTTTCGGTAGGTAAGTGATTCATAGAGGGTGCTTTCTGCCCGTGTTTACTCTGCAGTCACTTTTGCCGCTCTCGGGGGCTGCGCGCAGGAGCGGCGCGGCGCTGGGGCATTGTATACATTCCAGCGCTAAGAATAGGGACACGGGCTTCTCGCTGTTATCACATGTGACGCCGCGTTCCCTTTTGCAATGACCTGGCCGGGACTGAGCATGCCCGAGTGGTGTTTTTCTGGCAAATGTTTACATCTAATAAATAGACACAGAGAGGAAAGTTCACTTATAAAAGTCCTGGCTGGCCGCTTGGAAACAGGACCCTGTCCTAAAGCGCCTGGGAACTCTAGAAGCCTGTAAACAGTCTGCAAAGCCTCGTGCTAGGTAATGCTCTGTCACCGTAGCTTCATGGAAAAAGAGGGAGAGAGGAGGGCTCCCAGGAATCCCGGCAGTATGGATCATGTCTCCACCTTATGGAGAGATCTGGGGAGCGTCACCCCCTTGCAGTCTGGTGGGAGATGCTGATGCACTGTGCCCATGGCTGACTCAAGGTGGGCAGCGAGAGCCCAGCTACCCCTGCCAAGCAGAGTGAAGTTCGCTTTTGGAGCAGTTTATCTTTATGGTGATGCTTAATATTTCATATAGAAAACACCAGGTTGTGGCCTTTTTTGTAAGGACCTCATCTCTCTGAAACCTTTAGTAAAGAACTTCTCAAGCAGTTGGCTCAAGGAAGCTTAGCATCACAGGCGGGAGGACAGCAGTGGGTTGCTGAAGTGAGTGCAGCAAGCAGGAAACCAGTCCCTGGGTGGCACTTAGCTCCCCAGGGCAGACACCTCAGCGGGGTCTCTGACTCTGTGTGCCTGCACGTGAGCAAGGTGTCCGAGCTCCTTTTGCAGCCAGTGAGGTCTAGTCAATAGAACCAAGTCTGCTGAGTTATTCAGGTCACCAGTAAGTACCACCTATATTTAGGCAGGTGAACAATCCTCCAGACGCTGCTGGGCCTCCTCAGGTACTCAGCTGCCTCAGTCACATGTAGGTGTCCATATTTAACACTCACATGTAGGTATCTGTGATGATGAGCCTGAATCCATCCCTAGGGTGGGATCAGTGGAGCACCTTGTGCCACTGGAAGATCCTCCACAAGCCCAGCTGGCTCCTGTCTGGGGTTTCCAGCAGGTCCAGGTCCAATGTGATGTGTCCCAGCTCTGTGCCAATATCCTGTGTGTTTCAAGAGAAATGCATTGGCTGCCTGTGTCCGGGTAACTGTTTTGGGCCACTCCTCTATGCTGAAATTCCTCTTTTTGGATTGAATCCAAAGTGCCATTTCTAAGCATTGCTGCCACAGGGAAACACAAGGTTAAAGCACAAGTCCTTCTCATATTTTCAAAGCCAAAGCTCACGGTGAGTCATGTCTGCCCCTCGTCACAGCAGGGCAGATGAGCAAAAATCCTTGGGAGCCACAGTGCCCTTATGTCAACTCCCGTGCTGCGCTGGTGTTTGCGGTCCTCCATATGTTCCTGCCCCCACATCCGCGGCCCAGCAGACTGCAGGGCTGGGGGCAATCTGCTCCTCTAAAAACAGCAGCTTTGCATCACAGGTCATGCCATAGGTGGCCTTTCCCAGAGACTTTTGTGCTGGACAAAACCCTGAAGGCCCTGTGTTAAGGGCAGGGTGGAATTGGGCTGGAGTAGCTTTTTGGAGCTTGTGGCATCTTCCTTTCCCGCACATGCATGCGATAATGGCCAAAGGAGGTGAGGGAGAGGAAGGGCAGAAGCCACTGGGCTTGACTCCTGCAGATGAGTTACTTAGAGGGTAAACCTGGCAGTGTGCAGCCTTTTCCCCCTCTTTGAGTAAAGAGACAACCTGGAGGGTGATGTTGGGGTGCTGGGGAAAATGTGCCCTCCCATCCCTGCTCCCCACTGCCACTGCCCCACCAGCTGGCTTTGATCTTGCTATAAATATTTAGAGTGGCATTAAAAACCCAAAGGAACAGTTCTCTCTCCTTGTCCAGAGAACATGAGCTACCCAAACAAAGCGCCTCTCGCTTTCTTTCTTGCTCTCTGTGTATATGCTCTCGCTGCGGTCCGTTTTGATGATTGATTTAGCTTTGTATCTCTGTCCTGGCTCTAACTCTTTGCTGCCTGTTTAGTCCTGCCTCTTCCTGGCAGCAGCTGTAGATTATTTTTTTAACCCTTAAAGAAACAAATGACGCTATGCCTTCATTAATGACAGTTTTATGGGGTCGGGGAAGGGTAGGTGGGATGTTCTCCCGCTTTAGATACTGATAAATGTGGCATTTATTTAGAAGATCCCAGGCTCGAGGGCTTTGCACGGTTATGCAAACCCTTGCTAACCCAGAGTACATCGTGTGCTGTTTAAATAGCTTATTGCTCTCGGGGGGGTTGCTGCTCCCTGCTGAGTCCCCATACAGGTCCCTGCCAATTTGGGGCCAAGGCTCCCAAGCAATGAAGCTCCTGCCGCCTGCTTCACAACTCTCTTCTTTCTTTCCCAGAGATTATGGTTTCAGATACATCTCCAACCAAGTGGGCACATCAGCAGTGCTCAGTTAGGATTTCCTCTATAAATAAACTAGAAATCATTTTTCATGGCATATCCTAGGACAGTATGTATTGTATGGCCCCTACTGCTGCAGCACGATCCTTGGTGAGAGGATAGAGCCGTTTCCTCTGTAGGACAGTGTACCCTGTGTGAGAAAGTCTCTTTCTGAATGAGTTCTGAATGTATGCTCCAGTCCCGAGCCACTGTCCTGGTGCAGATGTTTTTCTGTATGTCCGATAGGAAACAGTTTCTCTAGGTTGACATGCTATTGACCAAAACAGGACTGAGCATCCTTTTTGGGAGGACAGGATATGGCATTAACCATGGCAGTGGGATGTTACATGGATAAAGGGCTGGTCTGAACACCATGTAGAGTGGGAAAGTGGGCTCCTTCACAGGGTAGGTGACCCACCAGCACTGTGGGACGTGATGCTGCAAGTCCTACATAGCCCTTTGGGGAGGCTGGACCCACCGCGGGCTATTAAAAACAGTGACCCGCTGTAACTGCTGCTGTATGAACTCCATCAACAGCTGGTTCTATACAGCAGCAATGTCTACCAAAGGACAACATCTGCTGCAATGCTGTATACTCATCCTGCTCATTCTGCTCTCTGTCCTTAAGTGTTAGGATTGCTCAGTGTTGGAATTAGGATGGTTGAACCTTTTATCTGGCCCAGAGCAAGCTCTTCTTATGTTTCAATGAGACGGGATGATGAAATGTCTATTCTCATGCACTAAGCAACAGAGCGGAAAAAAGCTGTGGTCTTATTGTCCAGCAGACAGGTGCACAGGGGAGACTGGTGATGTCAGACAACTGCTAGAACTCACACACTGATCCTATAACAATTCAGGTGAAAATGAACAAATATGGATAAGGGAAAAGGACTGTTCAAGGCACAGACTTCACTGATCTCACTCAGTATTATGTGCTCTGCCCCAGTGACTACCAGCCCCCCCCAGCTGTTGAGAGAGATAGAATCATAGAATCATAGAATAGTTAGGGTTGGAAAGGACCTTAAGATCATCTAGTTCCAACCCCCTGCCATGGGCAGGGACATCTCACACTAAACCATGTCACCCAAGGCCTCGTCCAGCCTGGTCTTGAACACTGCCAGGGACAGAGCATTCACAACCTCCCTGGGCAGCCCATTCCAATGCCTCACCACCCTAACAGGAAAGAATTTCCTCCTTATAGCCAATCTAAACTTCCCCTGTTTAAGCTTGAACCTGTTACCCCTTGTCCTGTCACTACAGTTCCTGATGAAGAGTCCCTCCACAGCATCCTTACAGGCCCCCTTCAGATACTGGAAGGCTGCTATGAGGTCTCCACGCAGCCTTCTCTTCTCCAGGCTGAACAGCCCCAACTTTCTCAGCCTGTCTTCAAACGGGAGGTGCTCCAGTCCCCTGATCATCCTCGTGGCCCTTCTCTGGACTTGTTCCAACAGTTCCATGTCCTTTTTATGTTGAGGACACCAGAACTGCACATCCTTTTCCCCAGATTTGCAGTCTAAATAGATAGGAGGACAAGTAAAAATATTCCTTATTACGGTCTTTACAAAACCGGGAGAGGGAACAGAATCCGGGATTAACATTCCTCATTGTAAAAAGAGACAATTACAGGGATCATAATGAATCAGATGCCATAAGCTGGAAAGGATGGGTAGATGCCCCAAGCACCAGTGGTGGCTGCCTGGGTCACAGCCTTCAGCCCAGGTTGGGAAAGCAGCCAGCACTGCTTGGGATGCTGCATGCCCTGGCAATGGGGAGCTTGGTTGGTGGGCCTTGACCAGGGTCAGATGGGCACCTGACACCATTTTGCTTATTATAAGCTGAAGGCAAGGATACAGGAGCAGAAAGGAAGACTAATTTGTTGGGGAATTATTAGATTTATGTGTCACATATTTACACATACAGGTAAATGTATATCATAATTACGTGCATTGAAAGAGCAAGGGTATGTCTATATTAGCAAATTGCTGTCAAGAGATGGCACGCATAGGGACCTTTCTACTCAACATATGTGTGTCTCACCCAGCTGATGACACTGCCAGGAGACCTAACTCCACATGTAGTGTCTGGGCCAGATTCCCATGAAAGGAATGGTTTCCCACTCCCAGCACCTGGTTTTGGACTCATCCTGATACTCCTCACTGAAGCAGCCTCCCCAAGTCCTGTCTATGCTCAGTGTGGATTTACTATCGGCTTAATTGGACTGGGAGAAAAGCCCTTAGGCTCTGTCCTGCTCCCTGGTTGACATCTTAGGTTCACTGAAGCAGTGAAACTGTAACTATTGCATTACTCATTTTCTGTCTAGCTGCTCAGCAAACATGAGTTCCCTGAGTGCCCTGTCACCACAGCTGTTGGTCATACTGGTGTGAGACTTAATTCTGAACTAAGGCTTAGCTGAAGACTTGATTGAATCTGGGTTTGGTTCTGATTTTGCAGGTGAGGTAACAGATTACATCTATAGACACTGGTCATGAAACCTGAACTCGAATTTTGAACCCCTAACCTAAACTTCTGTAACACAAGGACAAGTTTTAACCTTACAGCACTGGAGACACGCAGCAACCCCACAAGTGTCACTGCCATCACTGTGTGTATTGTGCACAGATAGCGAGATACAGCATGTAATTCAATAATGACTTTGGCCCAGTATGTGTGGGTGTGAAGATGTGTGGGCTCCTGGCTTGGTTTCAGGCCAATCTCTAATTAAAGAGTGAAAGATTAAGATGAAAGCAGTTGTGCTCTTCCTTCTTCAGTCAGAATGACCTACTAGTGTTAATTAAAACAGTCTTCAGGCAAGAATAAATTTGGCTGCCAAAGTTACGTGCTTGGCATTAAATAAGGACATAGCTGGGTTTAAAGTGTGCTGAGCTTCTAGAGGTTTCACAGAACCCCCTCACGTACCTTTGGGCACTCTGGTTAGAATATCCTAAAACAAATCTTTTGCCTAAATCATCTCCTTCATGTGCATTCCAGACACCTGCTGGCTTTTACTCCAAACTGCATCAATTGAGAACAGGTACCTGACAGATTACCTTGCACTGAACACACGGTGTGACCTCTGGAGGATAAAATATCACCAGGAACACTGGACACCTAAGTAGATTATTCGTCTATCCTTTCTATAGTCTCTGGTTACATGAGCGCCACGGCAACAGCAACAGCAACAAGAAGATCCTGCACTGCTCTGCTCTTTCTGGGTCTGAACATTAAAGTGCCTTTGATAGAGGCAAATCCCAAATCAGGTGGCTCATTTCAGGTCCAGGATCTGCCCCTGGTATCTTTATTTCTTTATGTTTAGAAATAGTGCCAAAGGAGGGTCAGGCATCTAAAATGCCAGAACATCCTGTTATACCTGCGTGGCACACTTCATTATCCTTAAAAGCCGTCCATCTTTCACATCTCCCATTTGTTCTTCCCCATATCTATGGATTATACCTAAATGGCCGGGGACTGCTGCTGTGACATTGATACAAGCAGGGAGAAACAGGTCCAGTGCTTCAGAAATACTATTTTCAATGTGAATTAGATGTCATCAACCATCATATCTCTGGGGGTCTAAGCTTGAAAGACCCTTACCCGTGCAGAGTGGTACGTTCAAAAGGGGGAAGAGGCCAGACACACAGAAATCCTCACAAGCCCATCTCCTTGACGGACTCTTCTATTTCTTTTATTTGTCAGGCTGGGTCATATTATTTTTCACCTACATTATAGGATTTTAGGGTAACTCAGTGAGGAAAGGACCTCCGATTCAAAGCGAGGTGAGCCATGAGGTGTGACCAGGTTGCTCAGGCTTTTATCCAGCCAGATCCTGGAAACCATGAAGCGGTCCTGAGGCCCATGTCAGCCTCTCTGGGAACAGCATTTCCTTGCCTGACAGATCCACTTCATGAAGCCCCATCTCTTCCTCAGCTGTGCTCCTGCACCATATCCCAGGGGGTGGTGTCAAGGGGTACTGCAAGTCCTTATCTCCTTCATGGAATAATTTAGGAGGTGACATGCTGAGAGGGCAACTCACAGGGAAATCACTCTGACCTTCCCCACTGATAGCAGGACTTTAATCAGGGCCTGAATAAAATCATTAATTCACAGCCCTCAGGTTGTTTAAAGAACTGTGATAATGGGCTGAGAAGAAATTGCTATCCATTTTCCCTTGGCAGGATTGTAAGGGCATGACATGGCACCCATCAGATTGGAGACAGAACGGGGATAATCTCCAGAATGAGAGAAAGAAAGAAAAATCCACCCAGAAGGAACAATGACAGAGGATTCTTCCACATATGCAAACACAAAGAGGTCAATTTACATTGGGTTTTTTTAACAGGTCTTTATTGCTTAAGTACATTTGGCGAGATAGCCATAACATAAACCTCATTACTCCAGCATTACTTGGCAACACATTTCCCAGCTGGAAAGAAAATAAATTGGATTTTTTTCCTTTGTGCTAATGCCACATTTTTTGAATGCTATTTTGGAAGCTAATCAAGAGGTGGCTGCTCAGCATGCCTCTTCATTCCTGATGGCTTTTCAGTGCAAAATAGCCAGCAGCAGCTTCCTGAAGTCCCCAGAGGTATCAGATCGGACAGCTTCAGCTAAGGACTTCTTGTACATTTGCTGGAACTTCTCCTGTACTGCTGGCAGGTCGCTCTGAGAAGACATCAAGAGCCCCTTTAGAAGAGTGGGATGTGCTTTGAGCAATACGTGTTGCTCCTATCAGGACCCTTGGGGTCTGATCCCCAGACCTGGGGGTCTGGACCCTTGGGGTCCACCGCACCCAATGGAAGGAGGAGAGGACAAAGCAGGATGTCTAAATATCTCGAAGGTCTTTCAGCTTACCATTCATGTTTGAGGTAAGCCTGTGTGGTGAGGGGGCACTAGCACCTCACATGTGTGGTGAGGGGGCACTAGCTATGAGGAGGGGTACGGGTCCGTTTGGAGACCCATGGCCAGGAGCACCTCTGCCCTGTGCTCAGCAATGCCGTGCAGGCACAGCCTTAGTGCAATTCCATTGTGGCAAGCAGGGAAAGAGGCACTTCCAAGAGTGTGGCTAAAAGACAGTTTTGTTCCACCCACAGCAGTAATTTTCTGGTTACTATGGGGAGGGAATTAAATGCCTTGTCTTGAGCTTTGCTGTGAAAAGGCACCCACAGCACAGGCCTGATCTTTATCTCTGTGGGGTATTAAATGTTATCATGATTGGACCGTGCCTCAGCAGAAAGCCTACCCTGGAGCCTACTTTCTCACACTATCATCATTGAGAAATATGCTCTCCTCATCCGTGTGAACAACTCCTCCTCTATGTCAAGACTGACACAGCCCTGGGGTGACAACCTACACAAGTTATGAGGAAGGAAGACTTAAAGACTGTTTTTGAGCTCTCAAATGTCTTGTGCAGTTTTGTGCTTTTTCAAATGACAATTATCTCCTTTGGCTCTTTATTTTTCTTCCCTGCTCCCCATCTGTGTTTTACCAGCTGGAATCAGAGAAAATTGGCAACATATGTTCATAGGCAATTCTCAATTTGAGAACTGCTACTTTATCATTACTTAACTAGGAATTTGCTTTTTCACATCCTATTGGGGCCAGATCTCCCCATGGGTTAGTTTTAACCAGGTACAGTTGACTCCACTTGAAATTGCCTGCATGCTTTCTGCTTCAGTTCTTTTGAGAACAGAAATATATGTAACATCAAAATTAGAGTTGCCTGGGTACAAAAGCGTGAGCATTGATGTCACTGGGCTGAGATGGCTTGACTGAACACATGATCTACAGGACCCACTCCATACCCTCTACATTTGTATTTCTTCCAGAGCTGATGTGAGGTATGACAGGTCTCAGGGTACCCTACCTCAGCCCTGGTCACAAGGATGCGAATCAAGGTGTCTTCATCAGTCCCAACTCCTTTCATTGACTTGTGCAGAAGCGTAGCAAAGTAACCTGGGCAGTCTTTGGCACAGCTGACTATAGAAAACAGACAGAGGCTTCATTATACTTATGTATTTACACTTTGTAATCTATCTTCAACAAGAAGGAAATAAATAAGGAATAAATACAGGAAACTATCTAGAGTTTATGCTCAGACATATAAGCTGGTAGGGCTTTCATCCTGACTGGTCCCCTATCAGCATGCAAGGAGAAGTCTTGGAATCTGAACAGGACATATATTTCTCCATGGGGAAAGTTTGTTACACAGTGAAAATGAAATGAATGAGAATGAGCATCTTCCCTCCTGGAGTTTCTCTTGCCCATCTATTCTTGTGGTAGCTGCTCACTCCACAGCTCACAGGAGCAAGATTTGGGAGAGCCCAGATCCAGATGGATAACAGCAATACCAGTAAGATAACCAGAGCCAGGACACAAGCTTAAATGCCTGTCACAGTCATTCCCAGTGCTAAATTGCTGTTGAAGACCCTGTACATTTCTGTGGTGGCTGGCTAGCATTCTTCTGATGATGCCCAGGCATCTACTGGAAGTTATCAACAGCCATGGCCTCGGGCAGCTTGGAGATGGCCTCCATGTGTTAGAGTGCAAATAATTCAGCTGCATGGAGAGTTGTGCCTAGCAGTTTTATTTCTAAAACCAAGAGGTCCAAATCACTACTGGAAACTGGCTCTTCTTTTCCTGGCAGATATGACAGCTCAGTTTAGGTCTATCTCGATGGCTGTCACCAGGCTGCACACAGATCCCCCACAACCAATGTCAGATGATGGCAAGAACTAGAAAAGAAAGCTCTTGACACTTTTTTTCTTACCAAGAGTGAGATAAGCCTTCTCAAGATCTCCAGAAGTTTCACTTTTAATGGATTCTTCTATGTCCTTCCCACACACCTACAAGGACAACATAAAGGAGCCTTGAGAGCTGCTGTCTGTACACGCCATCCTATTGCCATAAAACCAGTATCCAACTTAGGATCCAATGGCAAAAAGCCAATTCAGATCCTTTAGAGGCTTTCCAAGGGAGTAATTCAAGGGCAAAGGAAGTTCTCCTCTGTTATAAGCACTCACAGATTCAGTGGCACCAAGGTCTATGCATCCAAGTAAAGCACAGCAGTTAAGAGATGGATAACCTACATCAATCAGTCACATTGTATCTGGGGGCTTCTAGGACAAAGAAGCTGCAGCTTCTTCCTGAGTGAACCCCCCCCCTCCCCCCAGTTATCAAGCTTCCTCTAAGTCCTCTATCAAAGGCTCTGGATGGCTCCCACACAAAGAAGATAATTTTTGGAGCTTTACCAGCTCTATGAAGTTTTGTTGCTTATTGTCTTTGGCTTCCCAGGGAAAGTTTGCAAACACTGCAGTTGTCCCCCAGCTTTTGTGTTATTCTGTAGGAAAGGGGAAAAACAGACTTCAAAACAGAGTTTATCCTGAAATTCATGAGCCTCAGAGGCTTTTACTTTGCTCTGGTTTGCCTACCAGGTTGGCCCTGCATGGTTTTAGGTCAAAGCTGGGAAGTACACATTCAAGGTACCTTCTGAGGATTAAGGCTTAAGTTCTG
The DNA here is from genome assembly GCF_034315485.1 of Pezoporus occidentalis. Classification (NCBI taxonomy): domain Eukaryota; kingdom Metazoa; phylum Chordata; class Aves; order Psittaciformes; family Psittacidae; genus Pezoporus; species Pezoporus occidentalis. The sequence continues at coordinate 10,946,958 of NW_026914940.1, read as the reverse complement.
CGAGTCCCCAACCTGGTTTACATCTTCCCTATTTATCTTTCTGCTGCAGAGGAGGACTGATGTTTGCATGGCTCTAATCTTGGCCCACTTCAAGTACAGCCAGGCAGGATGTGGTGGATCAGTTTGGGCAACCTGATCTGCTTGGTTTTAGGAATCAAAAAGCCAAGGTAGTTTGGCTATCAGAGCATTTAGCTGAACCCCCATGGTTTGGGCCACTCCAAGGGAGTATCAGTTAGTGACTGGGTTTGTTCTCCTGCCAAAAACAAACCAAAACTTGGATTAAGCTACAAACATTTTTCCAGCTATGGGTTCCTTATTATGCTGACACTTAAATATGGCCTTGACTGGAGATTTTTCATGTTTGGTGCCAAGGGTTACAGTTTTCTGATGAATCTCCAAGTCATCATTGGGAAGTTCAGGACTATGAGCCAGAAGCTGGAGGGGTACACTCTCCTGGGAATAAATGTCACTGCTGAGCTTCCATCTCACTGCAGGAGAAGTCATTGGATCTCCCATTGCTTTGACTTTCTTGGGTCATTTCCATGCGAGAGGTCTCAGTGAAGGTCTCACTGGAGGCCCAGGCAAGAGTAAGATGCCCCTGGTGTGTAACACAGGGAAAAGAACCAAACAGGATCCTGCTGCCTGCTTTGCCTTTTGTTTGAAGACAGCAAAATACCTGCACAGGTTGTCTGTCCAGCATGGGCAGAGAGAAAGAGGCAGATGTGCCTCTGCCCAGCCAATACAAGCGTGTGAAGCAGGGGGATCAGGAGGAGAGACCTTGACAGGCTCTGATTTGGAGTTGGAGAGGAAAAGACCAGAAAAGCAAACCCCTGCTTCAGGGCAGGAGTTTGTGAACCTGACCTTTGCTGGTCCTCCTGCAGGAGTGGGGACAACCAGCATCAAGCTGCTGTGGGAAGGGAACAACATGGTAACATTTCTTTGGCTGGATGTTGTATAGGTTATGAAGGCTCTTCACTGGCAGAAAACACAGCTTTTATCCCCTACTTCCATAAGATCAAGATCCACTTGTATAAAAATGTCTTCCAAGATCCTTAAAGCATTCAGGAAGTTTTAAAATGGCAAAGGAAGGATCATCTGCTCTACACAGAATCATTTAGGCTGGAAAAGACCCTTAAGATCATTACATCTCATTGTAGGGTCTGCAAACTACATGTCAGGCTCTGTGCAACCCACATCGTGGAAGAGAATAACTCACCTTCTCATAGGCTTGAAAAGTAGCTCTCAGCTGACTATAGCTTCTCTTTGCTAAGACCACATTGAAAGCCAGCTCATCTGTTCCCCAGCGGCCTTCTCCTGCCTTAAAGATTCCACATTATTTCTTTGAAGCACTTGTTTATTCACAGTAGAGACAAAAAGTCAGCCAGAACCCTTGATTCACCAAGCTCCAGCCCGTGCCCCCCTTGCCCATTTCTTACACTGCCATCACCCCTGTGCATGGTGCATATAGTCACCCCAAGGTTGCCTTTGCTGCACAGCATGGGGCAAACAGGGACTTTTCCACAATTGCACTTACTTTATAGAGATCTGTGGCATCTTGCATGGCGAGCTCTTCATTGACATCTTGGGTCTCATCTCGGGTTGCCTACAGGAAAGGACACGACCGTAAAAACCAGATCAATCCCCGGTTATGTTTCGCAGTGGAAAAGAAGATTGTCAGTTTATGGCCTCACGAGTACTCTCGTTATAGCTCTGCTGCCATCTGCTGACAATTGCCTTGTACTGGGGCTCAGTGGGGCTTGGTACAGCTCTGAATGGTGTGCTCGTGTTTACCGCAGCTCGTGGCTTTGCTGGCTTTAGAGATGGATGGAGCCTGTATGGTAAGGTTTCTCTCCAGCTTCATCTGCTGTGTGCTGGGGTGCTAATGAGGTTGCAACTCTGATGCCTCTGGTGCAGGAAGGGACTGTCGGGGTGGCATGGTCCATACCCTGTGGATGCTCCCCTGTGGCAGCATGGCCTACTGGTCCATTCCCCTTATGCCAAGGCTCCTTGCCATCCCATGGGTGTTCCTGCTTCCCCCTCAGCCACCATGTGTCCAGAGCAGAAGACAAAGTCAGAGGAAAACCTGATCTGAGTTCAGCGTTAGGCTTGCTTTGAGGAGGGATGGACTAGAGGAGCTCTAGAGGTCCCTTCTCACCCAGCTTGTTCTTTGGTTCTGCTTTCTGCCATTTGTTTCAGTTATTTCTACACTGGTGGGAAGTGGTAGCATATGCAGCCAGATGCTGGGGTGGGAATGGGGCTGAGATGTACAAACAGAGCTGGGCAGGATGTTCCAACACAGCCCCAAAAGAGCTGAGCTACTGGGTATGTCCAGCACCCTGGGCTCAAACCATGATGTTTCTCAGGAAAGCAGCTGCTGCACCACATCCAGCTACTGCAGAAGGTTCCCAGTACCTGCAGTGAAGTGCTGATGGTTTTCATGGTGCTGGGTATACCCTGATAACTACAAAATATTTTTCTGACTGACCTGTATACTCTGAGAATTCACTTACACTGGGATTCCTGGTAGAAAATATGAAGGACTAATCTATGAAAACCATCTATGAATAATATGTATTTATTTTATGAATTTATTGTATGAATAACGCTCTGGAAAGTATACCCCAAGAGGCTGAAGAAAGCTGTATCAATGCTTTCCAGAATGGGAATCTAACTCTGATGTATTCAGTGATGTGTCTGTTAGATCTTTAAAGCTTCTGCTTATTGAATCTTTCAATTTCTCGTGGCCGTCTGATCAGACTGACCACCATGCTGCATTTCTAGGTGTGATCCTACCCCTATCCCACACACCCTGCCACTCATGGCTGTCCAGCCTCGGCGAAAATCTCTTGGTCCTATACTGTGTCTTTAAGAACCTATTTGTTTGTTTCAGGTAGGTGGATAAAGTGTGTTCTAATGGTAAATCTGCTTTTTTTTTGGTGAATAGAAAACTACACAACAGCAAGCTTTCTTACTTGTTCTGTATCTTTCAGAACTGTAAAATCCTCAGCTGAGACGGAAATCAGATTTTACAGGACTTGGACAGACTTCAGCATAATGAAGCCATGAACTTGAATGGGTATTCTAGCCATTACCATGCTATAAGTAATAATTAAATAATGCTGTTGTCTACAAAGTATCAGAATTTATATAATTACTTCTGATTTTGTAAATTAAAATTTTATATATTAAAAGCTATAGAGATAGAAGGCTCTTAAGAATGCAGTTTGCTTACTATGATTACCTCATTATTATATTGCATACCACACATTATTACAAATACCAGCTAATACTTATTATAATTACTCAGGGTAGGCAGGATAAAGGAAACATCTCTGTCAGGCAGCAGCATAAGAGGAAAGCCTCCAGCCTTACCTCTAGCACAGTGATTAATATCTTCCGTAGGGAGCCACTTGTGTCACTTTTAACATCAGACTCTAGATCCCTGTCAAAGACTGTGGAGAATAAAAGATTTTGTGAGTGTTCACCCAGTGATAAAGGCTTTAAATGAAGGTGTTTGAAAGACAAGTCTACTTACGCCGTTTGTATGCCTCCTTTACGTTTACAATCTCCTAGGCAAATAAGGGAAAACCATAAATAACTAAATGAATAAATTTAATAAAGACATACATAAATAAATAAATAAACACCCCCTCTCTTTAAAGAAGTCAGTACCATTCCCAAGTTGCGTGAGGCAGGCATGGAGGCAAGAGAAGCCAAAGTACCATTCCCTTCTCATGGTGGGACTCACTGCAGTGCAAAGACACCGAGCCTGGTTCAGGACAGCATTTCAAGGGATGCCTGACTCATGCAGGTGTCCCCCTGGTTTCATTTGTGTTTAGGCATAAGCTAAAGGGCTTTTTGAAGAGAATCCCATTCCCATATCTGGCAGGAGCCCCCTGAATGGTTAGAACAGTGTTAAAGCACCCTTTTACAGGCACCTGTGGATTTCTCTATCAGCAGTGTTGCCTCTGTGTCATCCACGGGAGATATAATTAGGACCAAGGAAGGAATTAGAATTATAAGGATGCTGGGGAGGGACTCTTCATTAGGGACTGTAGTTATAGGACAAGGGGTAATGGGTTAAAACTTAAACAGGGGAAGTTTAGTTTGGATATGAGGAGGAAGTTTTTTACTGTAAGGGTGGTGAGGCACTGGAATGGGTTGCCCAAAGAAGCTGTGAATGCTCCATCCCTGGCCAGGTTGGGCAGAGCCTTGGGTGATATGGTTTAGTGTGAGGTGTCCCTGCCCATGGAAAGGGAGCTGGAACTTGATGATCTTAAGGTCCTTTCCAACCCTAACTATTCTATGATTCTACTATTCTATATTGCTGTTAACTCCTGGTATGGCAACCTTACTGCTGCTACTGACAACAACAGTTTCAGCCACAGGAGCTGGTCTGATTCCTTCCTCCTCCTCCTGGGGGGATACTCTTGGTGAACTCTTTGCCCTGCTACCTAAGGAAGGTCATATGTGGTGTCCCAACCTTATTGCTTCGTGTGCAGAGAATCTCAATCAGCAGCGACTCATCCGTCCCAGCACCCTTCATTGCCTTCCGAAGCTCCCGGGCCTCGTACTCGCAGGGCAGGTCCAGCAGAGCCAGCACAGCCTTCTCGAAACTCCCACTCAGCTCTCCCTTCAGGACCTCTTCCAAATCCTGTGGGGACAGTCAGAAGGGTTAGTGAAAAAGCTGAGGTGGGATTATAGGTTTTCTTATTTTTTTTTTTGGAGGGGGGGGGGGGGCGGAATTTAATGATTTCAAAGCTGCATCTGTATTAAAAAGGGACAAAACCATAAAAAATCTTTTCAATACATAGACTTTTTTATAATAAATTCCCTATTTTTTTTTTTTTTTGGTTTGGATTAAATGATTGCCCTGTCTTTAAATACCAGCTGATATCAGTCCAGTTTCCTCTTACTTGTTTAAATAAGTGCAACCCAGTGTGTTTAAAAGCTTAACAGTCTGAAACACAACACAGCAAGTTCCTGCTTTGAAAGAGCTGCAGCAGAATGGATCAAACCTACCAAACTTCCAGTTTTGGTTAAAACTGATTTATTGGAAAAAACATCAGATTCTAGAAGTGCTTTGGTGCCACGTGATCAGCATTTTTTCCACCAAAATAGATAGATAGATAGATAGATAGATAGATAGATAGATAGATAGATAGATAGATAGATAGATAGATAGATAGGTAAATCAACCTTCCTATGATCTACTTAATTCAAAATTTAGTAAGACCCAGAGAAGAGCTCGATGGTGCATGTACGCTGAGAAGGATGCCTACCTATGATTTATTTGAAGCCCTGTCTGCAGCTAACATTTCCTGTAGTATGGGAAGTACTTGACAAGTTCAGAACAACAAACGAGAAGCCCAGCTCTAAATCTATTGTTCTCAAATACCCTCTTACACAATTGTGAGTGAACACTCAGTCTGCTCAAGTCAGAGGCTGACATTGGTGTTGGAGTAGTTTCAACAGCCACCATGAATCTTGCTGCATGAGGCAGAAGGAAAGTGAAATGGTACAACCTGCAGCTCCTTCCCAAGAGAGTCAGGCTGCCCAGGCAAGCAAGAAGGGATGCTACATGCTGGTGTAACTGAGAAGTCTCATGGCATTTACTCATTTCTAATGCCTATTTTTATTAATCCTCATTACTGAACTACCATTTATGTAGTCAACATCTTTTATCATGCTTGCTGTTTTATATATAGAAGGCTTTCAGGTTCAGTGCTGCCTGTCTTATTAACTATTAATGACTAGTGACATTAATGACTAATGAGCAAGCAGACCTTAAGAAAATACCAATTTAATAAACTCTGCAGGATTCAGATGTTTTTCTAAATGATACATTGGAAGCTTTATTTTTCTTCCATGCAAAATCATTAAGGCAGTCTACATTTCCTCCTCCAGAAATCAAGCGCCCAATGAGACTTCTTAGTTTTACAATGTGTATTCTATTTCATCACTGGAAGAAATCAATTCCGCATCTATTAAACTCAACAAAAATACAATGATGTGAGATCAAACAGTTCCTCTGAATTTGCATCTGGTCTGACTTAAAATTTCCCTTTTACATTAATTTTTTCATCTGAATGTGCTGAAGATGAACACAAACTGAAATATATTTCATTTTAGTTATGAATTATTTTATAGCTCTGTCAGCTTTGATTAAAATGCTCTTGCTCTGGTTAAAGCTGATTTCAAGAAGACCATAAGGCTTAAGATTAGAAATACAATTGGTATTTTAGGAGATAAAATACACTGCCGAATCAGACAGTAACTGGTGTCCTTCTTAAATCTACTGTGCCTTTGATATTTTCCAAAGCAGAGGCCTGGAGGCTGTATTTCTAGCAGGTACACAGTTTGAAACAGAGAGGCCATTTATTCCACAATACCTTGCTATAGAGAGACTTGTATTTCTGTTTTATTTGTTGTCTCTGCCCTGATGTTCGACTCAACAAGATTTCAATGATTTTCTTTTCGTCAGTTCCTGAAAAAGAAGTTGTGCACAGGACTCATTCAATCAGGAGGAAGAGAAAACATGACCTCTATAGAGAAAAAATTGCTATACATGTATCCCCACTGGTGTCAATGTCAGGGTTTGCAGCACCTAAGATTCTTTTGAGGATATATTTAACTGTAGTCAGCTACAATGTTCAGACCATAAAATAAAATTCACCATCTCATGCCGCTTATATTTTATCAGAGGAATTGAGCCTTCTGTTTGAGAAGGTCAGAACCTGCTCCTAAAATCAGTGTCCATGGGCTGACATATACATTTTTGGTGGCAAAGCTTGTTTGAGTAGTCCCGAGGGATCAGCCACCAGATCCAGTTCATTAAGCATGCAAACACCTATGCCGGCACAGCAGAATGAACAGTGTGGGGTGAGAGTCTGGGGTAGGTTTAAATCAGCTTCATTAACCCACAGCCTGGCTGCAGAGCCTGTACAAAACGGGGTGTGCTTTGTGCTAAACCGAGTCAGGAAGAGGAGCAGGAACCAGCCTTCATGGTCTGAGACTCTGCTGCTGCTGTTCTGCTTGGCAAAAGTAAGTGAGAGGGAAGTAGTATTGGGTGCCCTAGTCATGGGCACCACAGCAGCTACATCTCCTGGGAACGCACAGGGGAGCTGAACTCTCCAGGAGAAAGCCCTCAGGCAGCGCTGAGATGTAACTTAAGCAATGGATGGAAACAGCTTACTAAAGGCAATGACCTTGCTGTTGCACTTTTCTTGCCCTCAGATGTTTGCACTGAACAAAGCTGCCTGAAGGCATTCGTTATGTTTGTGGCTAAAGAGACAGGATGGCAGCGATGTTACCTGGATGCCTGAAACACACAGTACAGTAGCTATTGCACTAACACGTATCCTGGTGCACTTGTGTCTAACGGCCAGAAGCTTGTCTCACACATTATTTCTTCAAGACAAGTATTGAAATGTGTATGTGACGGGGACCGCCAAAGTGCCCATAGCATATAAAGGATTTAGATAGCAGATGAAAGGCATCAAGCCTTATACCAGGTCTGCTGATCCATGTGTGTCACACTGGTGGACACTGCCCAGTGCTCTCCATGTGCTCTTCCATCTATACTGTGCATCCACTTAGTGGGCTTTATGCCATGCCTCGCCTCAGGCTCTCAGGAGCAGGGACTAACAGGAGTTTCCAAGGAACTAGAGATGATAAAAATACAAATGATATTGGCATTCAGCAACAGCCGATATGTTTCCATCCCTGCATGTCACCACCAGGTACTTACAGGACAAGTTTAGGGTATCTTGCCCAGTTCTTCCTGCTTAGAACCAAGGGAGAAGGAATGGTTCAATTTGAGAAGGAAAAGCACTTGTACCTGACAATGTGGGGTGAAACCCTCAGTAGGACAGTCCCCTGGGGAACTGTCTAGAGGGGGCTCAGTTGGTAGGACAGGAACAGTTCAGCACTTAACTAGCTGTTATGTTATGAATGTCAGTGCTATGCCAGGAAGAAAGGCTTAAATACATGTTTACTGTGCAAATGCCTGAAGTGAATTAATTCTGGTCTCGTGTGCTGCCTGGCTGTTCTTCCTCTTCTGGACATGGTCATCCCTGTGCACCTGAGCATCCCATGAACCCTGTGCATTCCTCATTCACATCAGTGCACTGTCAGCCAACTTACTTCAAACTACCTTAGAAGATGGTGGAAGCCAGTATTCTTGGTTAAAAATCATTGGTGCAGATTCTCACACCATATGTTCCTTTCAGATGATGGAGTTGCACTAAGCTCTGACAAACATACAGAGGTGGTGGTATTTCTATGGGTCCTTGAAGGCCTGGGAAAGGACATATAGCCATGACCTTAATCTGATCTGACTGGCTAGACTCCATGACTGTCATAAGAGTCTTAGCTTGATGTTCCTATTGCAGGGAGCAAATATCATGTTTACCCCAATCCCCTGCAGCCAAGCAATTAACAAACTAGATCCTACCAGTATTTGAGGAACAAACTGGCTTCCCTTCCCATATATCTTAATCATATAAAACCTCATGGGTGTGCATGTTCTTTGAGTCACTAGGTGACAGAAAGCATAAAGAAACTGGAACAGTTGGTTTGCCCTAAGATTATGTATATGCTTTTTATAATTTTGAATTGACCTTTGTATACAGAACAAGAGCTTTCTTACCTGCTCCTTTGCAGGCACTATGTATTTTCTTGGCATCTCGGTCTGCATCAAAACCATGGTGATGGTGTTTATTGGCTGACTAGGAAAACAGAGGCAAAACAGACACATGGGAAACAATTTTGCATTAGTCTGAATGACAGCAGTTTGGGCCTGGTTCTTGCTTGATCTTTGTTCACATCGTCTAAACCATGAAGTTCACACTGGGCTTTGATGAAATACTGTATCATCTATCACTAGGGCTCCTAAAATGGGTCCACAAATAGTTGTCACCACATGACATACGGTGCTGACCCTATATAACTTTGTTCTGCCAGTTCAGGCTTGTTCAAACAATTTAAAGGTAATATCTTCATACTAAGCATCTTAATGCCAAATCAAATATTATTTGTTTGTACCACTTTAACAATAGGCCAATATAAATGCCTTATCAGATGTGTACAGAACCAGGCCCAGTCTCTGAAGTACATTTCTAAGTATTACGAGCTTACAGTCCCAATCACCTGAATAAAATCTGGTCCTGCAAGCCTTTCTTGCATCGATGCATTCATGCAAACAAGATAATTGGAGATATATAAGGTGATAAAGTTGTTGGGGTTTTATTTTGGCAAAATATGTGGTTACCCGGTGCTAAACCTATCCAGGACAATAACTCAGAGTCCACAGGGCAGTGGCAGTTTACAGCCTGACATATCAATGTAAACAGAAAACCATGCCTGCTCCTACTAATCTGACAAGCTGTGAATCACAAGAGCCGAAATGCTGTCATACTCTATTCTGCTGTTTCTCAGACAAGGGTAGAAATATCTGAGACCACGTCAGCAGCATTCTCAATACCTGTAATGATGAATCAGATCTTTTAAATGCCTAAACTCTAAAATAATACTGAAAATAGGTCCTAGCCTCTTAAATCAAGTAGAACTAACTATATGCACACCACGGACTTGTGGGGTCTAAGTAGGCACTGCAAGTGCTTTGGCATTTCCACTCAAATAGCAGCATGTGGATCAGGCTACGTGCTTTGCAGGGCTTCCAGGCACTGACACCACCACTGTTAATTAAGGATTATGATACCCTAGGGCATGGCAGTCCTTGTGACGTCCTCCTTCAAAACAGCTTAAATGCCCTTCTGAAAATGCCACCAGCCTTCTGAAGAGCAGAAAAGGTTAAATGGCTGATTAACCTCCTTGTCTTTGGGGACCCGACAGGGCAGAGGCAATTCCTGAGAGACATTAGGCATAAGATCATTCTGCTTGTGGGATAAAGAGAATTTCATCATATGGCTGTGGGCCAACCTCTGCCATGTACCCATCTGGCCAGAGAACAACCTGTTTTATTTACAAGTATAGCTATAGCCTGGAAGTCTGCTGTTGGTCTTCATCAAAAGTTTCATGCTGATCTACTAGCTCTGGTGGAAGAACTACAGCTCTGGTTAAAGGAATCCTCTGTCAAAAGACAAAGTATCTTTTCTGAAGGAGAAGACCCAAATCTAGTCCCTACACTGCTTTACCAATGTACCTTTGTGATAAAGACCATTTAGGTACCTGGCTTTTCTAATGCAGTTAGCAGCTAGGATACAACTTACTACTAGTGGCAGCTGCTGTACTGCAGCCATCCACTGAAATCAGAAGTTACTTTTACAGCAATAACAATTAGTAAGGTACAGCAACAATGCAATAATTCCTCTTCATCTCTAGCACACAAGGTAACACTTTCATTGCCACATCATTACCACAAATGTTGCTTATAAGCGTGCATCCTACTGTATGCTCAACACACACACTTCTCCAAACCTTTCAAACAAGGTGGAAATAGATGCATATAAATAACTAATATTTTATAGTGGAAGATTTTATTTAATAGTCTTCAAATTTCTCAGAATTTTGTCAAATGGGAAGGGGAAAAGCACAAAGTTAGAAAATGGATGCACTGATCACTGCCTTTATCCAGAATGAATTGCATTCCCATTTTTCTATTATGACAGGGTGTACATGCTTCTCCTTTGATGGAATCATGTACAAAAGATCAATTTTTTTTGCACAACATACTTGAAAATTAAGCAGCTCTAATTTCCTCCTTCTTTTCTGATTGCTACACCCTCATTATCATTCTAGTGAGAATAAACCTCACCTTTGTTCTCTGTAATGCCAAAACAAACAATGACAGCTGATCAGACTCAGTGGGTGATGAATCTGGCGGAAGACAATAATGGGATCCCACAACACAACAGAAGTTTACTCTGGATATACACCCCTAGGATGCAAAGACTGAATGCACAATGGGCCTCTGCTCTGGAGAGCTGCACAGGCTGGTGTTGACACAAGAAGTGTGGTCCAGGTGCTCCTCAGCATGTGGTGGACTCAATGAGCATCATGGAGTCGCATTCAGGAGGATGCTCTACTGTCTGTTCAATTGAGTGTGTCCTGCAGACAGCACTGGTGCCAGCATGGTTTTCCCCTCTCTGTAATACTAAGTTTAACATGCAAATTGTTTTGCAACACTTCAGTCCATACTTTAACATATACTTGGCAGTACTGTTGGAGTTACCACTATGTTGGCTAATGTGTTCCTAATTACTTGCATCTGTGTCATGCCCTCTGGAGCAATCCCAAAGGACACTGTAAGCTGGAGAGACAGTATTCCTGCATTTCCCTGCGCAAAGTAGAAAGCTATTTGCAGGAACAGGGTACAATACCTGAATAAAGTAAATGATGGTGACATTGAAATATTGTTATTTATACTGTTAGCATGCTTTTAGATAATGTTCACGCCACTCACACAGTTGATGCTGCTGTCTTTGTTAGGCAGCCAGTACTGAAATTATTCTAGAGTCATTTGCAAGGAATTTCTTTGTGAGGGTAAGGACCAGGGAAACAGCTGGAAAATCTGTTCTGGAGCATATAATACAGAGAAAAGCACTAACATATCAAATACATAGATTTGACTACTTTGTAGCATCCAAGTACTATTCTGATTTATAGATCCCCAACAGTATGTTTCTAGATCACTCCAATAATATGAATTGAGAACTGTTGCTCCACAATCACTTTCTACTGACCAGGGAAGGTGATGCACTGGTGAGAAATGAGAGGAAAAAGGCTTCATCCCACTTTTCAGTCATTCAGCCTGGACAGAAACACCCATGCAAACACCCAAAAGCAAGGAGCTGGTCTGTGCTTTATTCACTAGCTAGTGCCTTATTCACTAGCAGTGCTGGGCTGTGGCACCTTCTCATACGAATGCTGCTAATGCAGCTCCTGCTGTCCCAGGCCTGCACAGACACACCTCATTCTTGTAATGTCATTATAGGACTTTGAAAGAGTGGTTTGCTCTCTTACACCTTGATGGCTGATCGGTTATGCTCAGGTTTTAGTGAATCTCTAACTCCTAGGTGTAGCTGTTGTGTTTGTCTATAACACAGCTGCAAAAGGCAGGAAGATGGTAGCATCAGCAACTGAAATAACATTGTGGATTTATGAGGATTCATAAAGACATAAATAACAAAAGACAATTCACGGGAAAATCACATGGAAGGGAAGGAACACCTGATTCTTAATGATTTTCAGGGCATGTTTGTTTTAAAGCACCAAAGGAATCTATTGGGTCAGCTCTGCTGAAGCCTCTATCTTCAAATAAATAACTGTAAAACATTAAATGATGTGCCTGGGGGATATCATAGTACTAGCAATACTAGCATCAGCTTTAAGATAGGAAAGCTGATACGCTGGGTGACTGTCAAGGCCAACTCCTGAGTCATCTGGAAAGCCCTGGTTAAAATTCACCACCTGCTGGGTCCCAACCTTGATCTTTCCCACTGATACAGCTTTCCCATGCAGGAGAGGGAGAGCTGTCTCAGAACTGACTTGCTTCCTGCCTTGTGCGTTTTGACAAGTTGGTGTTCCTGCAAGGGATAAATGACAAAAGAATTTGATGCTCAATGCCATTTCTAACTTGTAAGCCTTTTTCTTTCAAAATTATGGCAGAATCACTTCACTATAGTTCTTGGTGTAGAGTTAGGATCTTCGATTTGAGTGGTTAATGACTTGCAAGTGTTGTAGCAATTTTGGTGATAGCATGGTGTGGAGTCTGAAATATCAGGTGGACAGACTGAATACAAATATTGCAGGTGAATATAGGATGTAAGGGAACTTCCTTTCATAAACTGGTCCAGCTCCCTCTACTCAGTCACTTTGTTTTCTTCTACATTTCTCTCCAATACTTCTGTATTAATCAGTGCAACCAGAGTTCAGGTGTTAAGAAATCTCACTTCCAGCCTAGCTGCATTCATGGCCTGTGTCCATGTGTTTTTAATGCCAACAGTATTCCTTAGCTTGAACAGTTTTTGCCTCACTCAAGCATATTCTATACAGCAATCATTTTCCCTTGCAGCTTTGCCTAGAACTGCCAAGGACTTATTTCTGTTAAACTGGATAGAGTGTAACTAATCTAAAATTAACACTTCCACCTTGTTGTAAAGTAGTTTTTCCTATTGTAAATTACATTTGCCTTTAAGGAGATGTAGGATGAGTTTATAGTTGAAGATGGTCTGCAATGCTTAGAGGAGCATTTGGAGACTGTTCTTTGATGATCAGGGGAATGGAGCACCTCCCACATGAAGACATGCTGAGACAGTTGGGGCTGTTCAGCCTGGAGATGAGAAGGGAAACCTTAGAGCAGCCTTTCGGTAGCTGAAGGGGGCCTATGAGAAATCTGGAGAGGGACTTTTTACAAGGGCAGGTAGGGACAGGACAAGGGGGAAAGGCTTTAAATTGAGAGAGGGGAGGTATAGATTAGAAATGAGGAAGAAGTTCTTCCCTGTGAGGGTGGTGCGGCCCTGGCACAAGCTGCCCAGAGAAGTTGTGTGCCCCATCCCTGGCAGTGTTCAAGGCGAGGTTGGACAGGGCTTCATTTTCCACCTGGTCTAGTGGAAGGTGTCCCTTCAAGGGGTTTGGAACCAGATGATCTGTAAGGGCCCTTCCAATCCAAACCGTTCTGTGACCCTGTGATTCTATGAAAACAAGAGAAAGGGCAGCTTCTCGGGATGATGCTTCCAGTGCTCACCCACTGCAGTTCTAACACAGATCGATGCTGATAATGCACATGGATAAATGCAGACAGATCCTTACAAGCAAATCACTAGGAAGAGTCAGCAGGAGTGTAGCTGCTGACCAGAGCACTTGAGATGCAAGTCTGATAGCTATGGGCAGAGCTCAAAAAGGGCTGGATTGATCCAAGGATGTTAAGTGCCTACCCCAGTCTTCACTTTTGACAGGTCCATTTTATATGCTTTGCTTAGTGTATGACTAATTTCAAGCTTCTCTTTGGTTGCTGTTTTCATTTTTCTTCAGCTTAAGAGAAATAAAAATTCAATGTCAAAACAGCAGCACACAGAAGGTGCAGACTGACACAGCCGTGCTCTTCACAGCACAGACTCCTGCATGAATGGGGTCTGGAATGAAAGGCAGGGTAGTATTCAGTTGTCCAGAGATAGGCATCTGGTCCTATTAGATAGCCCCTGGGTTAGAGATGCCCCTGGGTAAGCTGCCTGCTGCTGGTCAGAAATGAGTGGTCTCTTGCTGGACTCTCATCTGTCAACTTGGTGTGGATGTCTCACATACCTGAGAGTGGGTGGTTGCTGATGGCGGGCAACAGAATCATGCCACAGCTATTTCACCAGTTTTCTTATTCTTCACACATGTTTAATTAAGTTAGCAAAAATGCATTGGAGGAAACTGAGGTTTTCAAAAGAATGACATAAACCAGTTCTATGTGGCAGCAACCTGCGCTGTCCTTTCTACCAAGCAGGTGAGCACCAGAAACCCCTTTGCCTGGTCTCCCACAGGTTTACATCTCCTGCCTGGCTGACTTTGTTGCCTCTACTGCCTACGGCAGCTGAAGATAGAATTCCTGTTACGTGTGCAGTCATAATGGCCCAGTACTGTGTGGATTCTCTAGTGTCTAATAAGGGTTGAGCTCATGCCTCAGTCTTCTGTTTAGGGATTTCTAATACAGTCTCTTCTCAAGATTTTCAAGGAACGTAACAGACACTAATACTTTCATGTATTGTAACATCCTGCTGATAAATTGACTTAAAAATTGCCTAATGGGTTCAAATATTTTTAGCCAAGGTAACATATATACATACTGCAGTGTCATGCATCCTGTTTCTTTAAGAAGCCAAGCCCCAAACGATCCATAATGTCCCAAAGGTGAGCACAGGAGTGCCAGAAAAACAAACTGAAAACCCATCACAGAGAGGAAGCTGTGGAGCCTGTGGAGATTTCTCAGTTCTCATCACACACAGTCACTGAGTCACCAGCTCAAAGACCTTCGGGGAACCTCCTCTCCAAGTAATGAACCAGTTCTCCTCCCTCTCAGCACTGCTAGCACTGTCAGGACTGGTTGGGGCAGAGCTGATCTGGCTGTAGGCAATAAATAAGTGAGCTGACATCTCAAGGTGCCTTCCAGTTCTAGGATTTTCTCTATTTCTCGTTTTGTGTGAAGAAGATTTATTCTCTCTGTCTACCAAGAAAGGTACCAAACCAGGTACTCACCTTGTTAGCATAATAAACTATGGGACTGGAGCGCTCATCTTGTTAGTTAAATTGTATCTAATATACTAGGATCACAGAAGACAGCTTTCGGCAAATGAGCACCCACATGATGAATTTTTTATCAGTACACTCAGAATGAATTGTTTATCTTGGCAGGAGCCTTTAATGAAGCACAATGCAACTGGAATTCAAGGTTAACTAGGCTAACAGTACCGGGCAGGAAAAGAAAAGGGGTGAATATTGTCTTCGATCTTGTGGTCTTAGTCTTCTGGTGTATCGCACATTGGCAGGGTAACATCCTGTTAGCAGAACAAACTCTGAACTTTCACCCAAAGGGATAGTCCTAATCACAGCCCAAATCTCATCACTCATTTTTAAGCATTTCCGTGTGTTAAGAATAAAACATAAGAACAAACATGGGAGTAGGCTGCTGTATTTTGATTCTGATCTGCTTTCAAAGATGGACTGAAAGCATGGTGCTAGCTTTGTACCTCAATAGTCTGATTTACTAATCAGACATTGCCAGTCCCAAAGATTTTTTTATACCTTAGGCCCCTTTGAACTGGGTAAATTTTTGGATCACAGCAGAAAGTATGAGTTTAACAAGAACTGTCACAGTCTCCAACCCCTACATAAGATATATTATTCTTAGATAATAACGTCACCCTATTCTAAACCTATGCATTCCTAATAGAAAATACATCTTCCTGCTTGTGTCAGTAAAAAATGCAGTTGAGACTGGAATGAACATCAACAGAGAGGAGGAAAAACATCTTCAGCTGTAAGACCCAACCTGCCTGACAAGCAGCATACCTCCCTCACCCATGGCAAAGAGCCTGGAGAAATGTCTCACACACCTCAGAGCTGAGGGTGGAAGAACTCTTGGAGGCAGAGGATTGCCCCTCAACTGGAAGCTTCTGGCTTTGCCATGGGATGGACAAGGGCCCGAAGACAATGGGCCCTGTGACTTGTGGCTGCTTTCCACACAGCAAGGCCCTGTTCTTGGCTCTGTTAGCCAGCCTGGCACAGGGCTGCAAATATTCCTTGGAGACACGAGGGTGACTTGCTCAGAAAGCTCCAGACCATCAATCAGAAAGGGCAGAAAAGCAGACAAAAGCAGACAAAAGCCATTTCATTTTGGTGTATAGGTAATTTCATGAGAAAGGCTTCCAAGTATCAGAGCTCTTTAATACAGTGGAGAACTAAAAGAAAAAAAGAACAATTACTACTACACAAGGTCAGGTGTCACCTAACTGGGAACGGCTGCTCAGGGGTGAGGATATCTGCCATTAGATAATGGTGGGTTCACTGTCTCCTATCATCCTTGCATCAGAGAAAGATGTTCTACAAGTTCTTCAGTGAAATTCAAACAGTTGGGTGCAATTATTCTGGTAGGAATTTATGTGAAATGTAAAGGCTTTTAGCACACAGGTCAGGGTAGATGGGCACTAAGATTTAAAATCAAACAGAAGCAAACAGCTGTGGCATGTTGGCAACGGGGCAGTATCAGCAAGCACCAGGGTTTGTTCCATGGTAATAAAAAGGTGGGGCTGCTAAACACCTATTTGACTTATGTCAATTGGCAAATGCTACCTTAAGGACTGTGTGTGTCCTTTCGACCACAAGGTTCCTTCCTTTGTTGTTTTGTAGAACATACCTGTCATTTTTGTCTGCTCGAGTAATTTTCCCAGTCAAACACAATATGTACCTGGAAAATTGCCATCTGCCTCTTTGACTGCTCAGAGAATGGTATCAGTGTCTCTGAATGCCACCCGCCATCTGCCAGGCAGGCTGCCACTCTCCCAGATCCTCACTGCTGTTTTAGGTCTAACAGCTGTACAACAGCAACATGTACTGTTGGGTGAGTTTGTTGCTATGAGGAATAAACCAATTTCTATATGAAGCCAATACTGGATAATAGAATATATGCAAGTCATGTAGATCAGACTTTATTATTCAACAGCCTTTGCAATGACTCAGTGACTCTTTCCAAACGGAGGTGTGCAACTAACCTTATGTTCTACATCTGAGATTAAACTACAGTGACAAGAAGATCCTAATAGAATTAGTAGCATTTACTTTTTCCTATTACAAACAATTGGCAACAATGAAGGTAATTGCTCTGACAGTTACTCAAATGGCAAAATTAAACCCACCTCTCTCCTACAACTCCTGTTTCCAAGTACCTGGTAAAATATCATTTCATAATACCTTATGGCTAATTTTTTATGCATTCCATTTATTCACACTAATCAACATGATAGAGAAGTCCACAATTAAGAGAAAAAAATAAGCTGGGGGGGGCAGTTCTCTCATGGCTGAGTTTGACACTGGCCAGTTTTAACGTGTTCAAACCTTCCTGTGGCTGGTGGAACTCCTTAACACAGATTACTTTTAAAACCAGAGTTAGCTACCAAGGTACCATGCACTGGGAATGCTGAAGTTGCAAAACTGCAGCTTTTATTTCCAGGGGGCTCAATCCGGATGGTTAAATACAGACACCTTTGATATGTGCCAGAGCACCTGGCATCTGCATGGCAACACAGGGCTGACAGGGACCTGACTCCCCTGATGTGGCAGCTGAAGCTGAGGCAGAAAAGGACACCAGAGATCTCCAGAGATACCATGCCTGTGTTTAAACATGAGTCAAGTCCTTTTAGTACTTGTCTTGCAAATAGAAGCAGAAAAACAAAAGTGGTAAAAAATGGCTTTATTCACCTAGGACAAATCTAGAATTTCAAGTCTGGAATAATTCTCTGTTACACTGGGGGTTGACTTGTCTACTTTTATTTTATTGACTATAATGCCTGATTGGAAAACAGTTTGTATCCTGGGCCATTAGGAATAATGATAACTAAAATGGTTGGAAACTGGCATATTCTGACTTGTTCAGCTCTTCCCCAGTGCTTTGAACAAGAAGGTGTTTCTGTCTTCTGCAGACTGTGGGCTTATGGCCAGGGACTTGAACAAGGATCCACTGTCACTGAATAATTGGTTTGCCCAGTGAAGTAACAAATAGCAATTGCCCAGTGAAGTAACAAATAGCAAATGAGCTTTGAGATGAGATAATAAAATCACACTGTGGTAAGTAATACTTGTACTAAGGAAACATTTCTACAAAGATAGAAATGTCCATAGGCAACACAGAGGTCCTTGTGGTGTTTGTGAGCCTATGCCTAAGAGGCAGGTACATTCTTCAGGTTGTATCTCATAGCAACCTTCCAATATGTGAAGGAGGCCTACAAGGATGGTGGAGAGAGACATCACCAGGGACTGCAGCAACAGAACAAGGGGTAATGGGTTTAAACTTAAAGAGGGGAGATTTAGGTTAGATATAAGGAAGAAGTTCTTTACTGTGAGAGTGGTGAGACACTGGCAGAGGTTGCCCAAGGAAGCTGTGGCTGCCCCATCCCTGGCAGTGTTCAAGGCCAGGCTGGACAGGGCTTGGAGCAACCTGCTCTAGTGGAAGGTGTCCCTGCCCACAGCAGAGTGGGTGGGTGGAACTAGATGATCCTTAAGCTCATTTCCAACCCAAACCATTCTGTGATTCTATGATTCCATGTTATACTTACTTTTTCACCTTCAAGTTCTCAAACTCTGGCTCACAACAAGCTGCCACCTGACTCTACATTATCGAGTCCTCCCTGGCAGAAGGTTTGGGCTGCTTTACAATGAGAAGATATAACTTAAGGGAATCCCAGAGAATCTGAAATAGTGGTTTAAATTAAAAACAGAACTCGCCCACCCCCAGCTTCATTCAAGTCACAGACATCACAGAGGACAACAGAATAATGCATGAAGAGTCTTCTTGGATTCTTCAGAGACAGAAGATTAAAAAACAATTACACAAATCCACAAAAAGTCAAAATCCATCAAACTTTTCAAACCATCATATCATCAAAATCACTGTTGCTATTGCCAAAAAGTCCCCAAAGCACCTCAGTTACAGCAGAGCAGCTACCCAGATTTTCAGGTGGATTGATTCTGCTTGTGGTAATTTGAAGACAGCAGAAGTACAGGTAAGCTTGATGCAAGACTGCAAACAGAGAGGGTAACTACAGACTTTAAATCTCTAAGGATGTGCAGTCAAAAACGCTGATTGTGGAAAAAAGCCACCGGCTCAAGTTCAGAGAGCAAAAAGCATGTGGAAATACGCAGGAGTGGTAATGTCGCATCAGTTACACCTCTTAATTGAGAGCTCAGTTTCTAAGAGAAAGGTACATTTTGGAGCTGGTTGGAAATCTTTTGTTGAAAGCATTTTTTTTTCAGTAAAATTTTATACTTTGGTTCAAATTACCATGTTCACAGAGATATTAATTTTGGTGAAAGCTCCATTTTAAAATGAGACATTTTGATATGTCTCAATGACATATCAAATGACATATCAAAAAGTGAAAAGTTCCATTTAAACATCCCCGTAATGGAAACTTTTCTTTGAACAATGCTTAGCTTTCAGTGAAAACCTCATTTAACAATGACGTTTTGAAATAAAAGAAAGTTTAAAGCCTAAATCCATTTAACCAAATAAAATACTTGTTTGCTTCATTTTATATTTCTCGCAGCGAATTTGGGCTATCAAAAAAAATCTCATTTCTGAAATTTGAAAGCAGACAAAATTTTGGAAAAGATGCAATATTCAACCAAATGAAACCATCCAGTTTTCCCCAGCTTTCTAGTGCCAGTATTGACCATGCAAGAGGAGCTGCCTATGCGCACTGCAGTGTCCCCCAAAGCCACCATCAACCACAGCAACAGATGCTGCAACACCACTGTGCCCCGTTCATCCTTCATGAGAGAAGTGCTTACTGGCTCATCTGCTGACAAACTGGTAGTCCCTACGGCTGTTTTCCGTATATCCTCTGAGAGATTGTAAGACTTGCTCTGGAGGTTTAAAAAACACAATACACAAGACACTCGTGAACATGTGGTTGCAAAACACGCCACTAGGAGAAAGAAAAAACTTCAGCTGAAAAGCTCTGTTAAGAACTTAGTATCTTCAGGGTGTTCCAGAAGCAGTTCTCTGATACAGATGCAGGCATTTCTCCAAGGTTACCTGGAATTTCCTAGGGACAAATGCAGAATGATGCAATTGCCAGATGAGTCATGGGCTGAATCATGGCATTTTCATCAACATGGGCTCACACCTCTTTGCACTGAAGCCTATGGCACAACTCTGGTGTACTGCGCCTATATCTAAGCCACCAAGTCCAGCTTGGAGCTCATACAACTGCTAAACCTGCCTGAGATGCAGTGTTGTGATTTCTTTTCACTAGTGGCTAGTTTAAAACTGAACTGAGTATGCTTGCTCTACACTGCATTCAGTGTACTATCCTATACTCCAGGGTCAGAGGAGATGCCGGCTGGCAACCCTACAATGTATGCTTATGTCGACACACAGGGCTGAGCAGCAGAAGCCGCCTTGGCCTTGTTTCCTATGCAAAGATAGGTTGACTGAACTGCTCACTTCTCTCCCCTTATGCAAGCAAACAGTCTACAAAAGGATAGAACCACCCACCCTTTCACAGGGAGACAGAAAGCTCCTTGGCTTAATAGCTGGAGCTTTATGCAAATGGCATAGGGTCTCTTGCTCAGTGTGCCCAAGAAAATGTCTTGGAGAGCTGGTCCAAAAGCAGCAGATGCTTGGCATCTCTCAAGGCCTTGCTGAATTTGAATTAAAAAAAAAACAGTCATGTAATAAAATAATACAAATCTTAGAGAAACTAATGTAACATTAGCTTGTATCAGCAAACAGGCTGCCTTCTATTGACACATGCTGTAAAACTGCAGGTTGTCAGCATTCAAGGAGAAAATGTGCTGCTGAATAAATACTGCCTTTAATTAGTTTTAAAATTGGAGCTAAACCCTCTGAACTTCTTCAGCACAAGCTCCTTAACTTTCAGAAGGACTGATCATTCACAGCTACCACACACAAACTTTTGATCATCAGGTTGTTTTGAGGTTAAATATCTTTATGAAGATTTAGATAGCTATTATTAAACACCCAAACGTTAGCCAAAATTGACTCAGTTGAAACTCAAGTTAATTTGATGTAGTAAATCCTGACATATAGATTTTAATCAGGCCCTTCTGTGAGCACTGCACTTTGAGATTAATCCTGTCCCTGGGATAAACAGCCACATTTTGAAAGTGCTTGCCTTTGGGACAGGAAGTTTTTCCTACATCTTTAGGGAATTATTTTAGTGTTCAGAATGTTCCAACATAAATTTGCTAAACTAAGATTAGTCTTCCCATGACATCATACACATCGTCTCTCTACCTCAAAATTAAAGTGCTGGCCTTTTTAACTAAGCCACAATAAGCATTAAAGCACTCATTACAATAACAGTTTCATTATGCATGTACTGCAACTAAGCAATGCTACCGGCTGCATACAAGTTTCCAACCCACACTTAAAAGTAGATTTTGATCTTAAATATTCATTTGCAGCTGTATTAATGTCATTTAAAATGAAAATTAATAAAAATAAAACCAGCAAATTGTTGCATCCTTGACAATTTAAATTAAATAACTACTTACATGTGAACTGCCCATTTTTGCTTAGCCTGAGTGTGGAAGATGCAATTCTTCTGCTCTTCAATAAAGGAAGCATACAGATGGGGCAGTCAACTTTTACTAGAGCAGCTAAGTCCTACCCAACCCCACGTTAATCAATAACTTCTGACATTATTTAAATTCTAGTCATTTCAAGGTGGGGTGTATTCATGGTGGCTTTATTATCTAACACCACATCCTGTTGGGTCATGGAGCTGGCTGCTTTCTCCAAGAAAATCAGGATTTCACAATGTAAGCCTCCAGATTATATATACTCACTTATCTAATTGTTATTACAATGATTTACAACAGATAGTTATGGTAGTGCCCAACACGAGCTTTCAAACATTGCAGAAGGAAGGATGCCTCCACTGAAGAGTTTATATCAGATCTTATAGAATCTAGTAGTATATAATGTGTAATTGGGGACCCTCAGCTCCTACAGAATATTTCAAACATAATCTCACTGCTTTTATTGGGTTTAGGTAGCAAGGTTTTGGTAGTGGGGGCATTGCACAAGTGGTCTCTCTGAGAAGAGACTGGGGTTGCTGTCATGCCAGTGCCAGCTGACTCCAAGATGCACTCACTGCTGGGCAAAGGTGAGCCCCATCAGCTATGTTCATGGGGACTCTATGATAATATATTGATAAAAGGGTAAAAAATACTGCCCAGCAGCTGTGAGAGAGAAATGAGAAAAACATGAGAGGAAGTGCCCTGCAGATACCAAGGTCAGTGAAGAAGGAGGCAGGAGATGCTCCAGGCACTACAGCAAAGATTCTCCTGCAGCCTGTAGAGAAGACCATGGTGAGGCAGGCTGTGCTCCTGCAGCCCATGAAGATCCATGGTGGAGCAGATACCTACATGAAGCATGGAAAGGACCCCACACTGGGGCATTGGGATGTGCCCTGTGGGAAGCTGCAGCCTGTGGAGAGCCTGTGCTGGAGCAGGCTCCCGGCAGGAGCAATGGCCTGTGGAGAGGAGCACACATGCAAGAGCAGGTTTTCTGACAGGACCTGTGACCCCGTGGGGGACCCACACTAGAGCAGGGGAAGAACACGAAAAGGAAGTTGTTGCAGAGGCAAAAATTATGGACTGACTGCAACCACCATTCCCTGTCCCCCTGCACTGCTTAGGGGAAGGAGGTGGAAAAGCTGTGAAGGAGTGAAGTTGCACCTGGGAAGAAGGTGGGGAAGAAGGTGGTTTTAGTTTTATCTTTATTTCTCTCTATCCTACTCTATCTTTAACTGGCAATAAAGTAAATTAATTTCCTTAAGTCAAGCCTGGTTTACCCATGACAGTAATTGGTGAACAGTTTCCCTGTCTTTATCTCAACCCGTGACCTTTTTCATCTTATTTTCATCTTATTTATCAGGGGGAGACCACTGCCCATTTCAGGAGGGGGAGTAAGAAAGCAGCTTAGTGGGCATCTGGCAGTCAGAAAAGGTCCTGCTTTAGATCTCAGGTAGAACAGCCAGAGAAAACATAAGAGAAAATGTAAGTACACTTGAATTTGTAGCAGCTCAGGAGGAAAACTGAAGTCTGTGAAATTATCCAAACAATAAGCAAAAGAAAATCACTGTGTTACTGAAAGTGTAGTTGTAATTCTAGGTTTTAAATGCTTTGATAGACAGTACTTCCCTGCAAAGACTTTGCTCCCATTCAAACACACTTAAATGATCAGATTTGGTATGTTACAGACTGTTAATCCTACTGCTTTTACTGGTTGTGAATGAAGGCACAAGTAATTAAGGATTTAAACCAAACAGCAGATTGAGTCGTACTATATTGTGCTGTGCGTGCAAACAGTCTACCTAAATGTGCAAACAGGTTATCAGCAGGAAAACTATGTACTACTCCCACTGAACAATTTGGTTGACTTAGCTTATGTCTTGGGTATTTCAAAGTTTGTACAATTAACCAAAATTAAGGATTGTATGGTACTTTCCAGCTTTGTAAATAACAGGACTGAGTCCTTGCAGGAGACCCGAAGACTGTACTTCTGTGGGTGACATACCCCAGGCAACAAGATAGCGGCATCGCTTGGTATCTAGTGAATGGAGTTCACCTCCACCTATTTCTCCTTTTTTTTGCCAGCAGGATGGAAAACTGAGGGACAGGTATTATGCCATGACAAGATCAAGTAGGCTAGATACAGAAGACAAGAAGGCACCAATGGCTGTCAAAAAGGTCCCTATAAACATTCTCCTCTGAAAGGTGGAGTGGGGAGAATTCAAATGGTGAAAAGGAGATAAAGTATTATCCTAGGAAAGAAACACCCACACTACAATGCATAACTGCTGACTGATAACACTGCTGGAGATTATTGCTGGTAATCACCCGGCAAGTCTTTGCTCTATAGGTAACCATAGAATTGGTTACAGCTGATGGGCCTTAGCTGAGGTTAAATGGAAAAGGCAATGAAAATCTTCAGCCTAGTGAAGTAAGTGAAATAAAGGACCAAGGTGGTAACAGGTCAGGACTACATGAAGCTGAGCTTTGCACTTTTTGCAGACAATATTTGTGGTAGCAGCAGGCCCACACAGCTGGGCAGCGGGATGATGCTTTGTCTGTCTGCAAGAAGAGTCAGAACTTTCCCTGGAGAGGCAGGCACCTGGATTTCTCTGTGACAGAGGAAATGCGGTTTGTGGAGTCCACAGAATTAATGCCTTCAACCTCCACTGCAGCCTCGGTATGAGCTGTGAAACAGCTCTTACAGTGGCAGCGGTGCCTGGCATTTCTGTTCAGCTCTACTGACCCCTGGTGAACCTGTGTGAGACTGAGAGGTTGCAGAAGGTAAAGACAACCACAGGAATTCTGAACAGTGTTTGGAGATTTATCCAGGGCAGCCAAAAAGGGCAGCAGGTTGACCAGAGACTGAGCAGGGACTCTCAGGGACCAAAAGATTTTCAGACAGGGTTACCAAGATACTCACTGACAGAGATGAGCTGTGGGAAGGACAGAAGGTTTCAAACGTTCACTTTGGAGAGGAATTTAAGGGGCTAAAAAGTGGAGTGGAAGTCCTAAATAAATGACTCAGCCTGTCAACAAACATTGCTAAACCCATGCATTTACAATGAATTTGCTTCCAGTTGGAAGTCAGTGTCCTTGAAGGAAGTTACTGTCCCATTCCTGGATATGCAAAAAGCCCATTATTTCAGAGGAAAGAGTTCCCTAGGAACTATTTGGTCTTAAGATCTAATCAGCAGTTGTCAATTGAATAAGCAGCTGCACAAATCAATCTCAAGAAAGAGACAAGAGTCACCCTGGAGAGCAGATATTCTTTACATGCTGGTGAAGGTGGCATGCAGCTGATAAGGCCAGCCAGGAGTAGAGGGAATGTGAACAAGAGATTTCATTGCAACTTCTCTGTGATCAGTTCAGAGGTCAGCTGCATTGATTGAGCTCAGCTTGCTCTTTCAGAACACTGTATTTTACTGTGCAGATACACCTCAGCTACCTGTCAGTAGGAAAAGCAAACTGGTAGGCTCCCACCAGTCCATCAAGCTTGCTGAGCACAATGAAATCACCTTCTGTCTCAGGAAATAGAGGAAGTCACTAGAGGAAGACAGGCTGCTATTTTTGATTTTAAACAAGGATGAACTGGCTGAAAATCCAGAACGGGAAGGTAGTTTCTTTGAAAGTGGTAATGACAAATGGAGTTAACTTGTTGCTAAAGCACAGAAGCACAAAAGACGTGTAACAAGGAAGAAAGCAGACTTTTGAAAGGTCAGTGAACCAAAATGTCTCTTGTGAATGTCTCTCAAGAATGAAGGCTGCTGAGAGTAACTGAAAGCAAATACATTAAAACCATTAGAACCCAAGAAGCAAATTTTCTCTACAGGAAGGAAGAACAGTAAGAAAACTGTGTAGCACTAAATCTGCAACAAGTTCTCTTTAAGAAAATGAAACTCCACAAGTTGATTAACCATAACTGAGTCTGCAAGTAGATACAGAGAACAAGAACACAGGAATCAATTTAGAAAAGCAAATGGACAGAATGAGTTATGAACAGCAAGAGACATGAAAGGCAAAAAAGAAGTTGGTCTAAAAATATCTCAGAAAAAAAGGGATAAACAAAGGTGATTTATTACAGGAGAGCAGCTAATGGACGATACACACCAGGTTAAAGTGTTCAATCTTTGCTTTGCTTGTCTCACAGAGAAAGATTACTCATGCCAGAAATGAATGCATTTAAGTATGTAGTTGTGTACTAACCAGGAAAAAAAAAAATATTAATGAATATACATTACATATAGTCAGTGGCACAGGTCTACTGAGCATCAAACTAGGGGGAAGCAATCTTTGAAGCAGGGTTGATTAACTGTGAGCACTAATGTAGATCAGGGAAAGTCATAAAAGACTGGAGAATGTTACATGTAGTGCCTGTGTTCTAGGATAAATCTGTTCATTACTGCAATTGCCTGAAGAGTCAGCTGGAGAAACTGTAAACTGTGCAACATCCTACACATACACACATATCCATTCTGAGAATGTTGGAGGGAATGAATGAGGTTTTAATGATATCCAAAGGTTTGGAAAAAATGATCAGTAGCCAAATCCTCTCTGTTCTCTGCATTTTACATAGATTATTTAAACCAATGTGATTATAACTTCAGAGTTCAGTGACCTCAGTTAAAGGTGCAGGAGTTTGGAGCACTTTATGTGTGACCTTCACAAAAACAGAATCATAGAATCAGAGACTGGTTAGAGTTGGAAAGGACCTTAAGATCATCAAGTTCCAACCCCTCTGCCACGGGCAGGGACAACTCACACTAGACCGTGTCACCCAAGGCCCTGTCCAACCTGGCCTTGAACACTGCCAGGGATGGAGCATTCACCGCTTCTTTGGGCAACCTCTTCTAGTGCCTCACCACCTTGACAGTGAAGAACTTTTTCCTTGTATCTAATCTGAACTTCCCCTGGTTTTCAGTTTAAATCCATTACCCCTTGTCCTGTTGCTCCAGTCCCTGATGAGGAATCCCTCTCTGGTGTCCTTGTAGGCCCCCTTCAGATACTGGAAGACTGCTATGAAGTCTCTACATAGCCTCCTCTTCTCCAGGCTTCTCCTTCAACCTGCTAGTCACACTCCTTTTGATGCAGCCCAGGATACGGGTGGCTTTCTGGGCTGTGAGTGCACACTGAAGCCAGCTCATGTTTATTTTCTCATCAACCAACACCCCCAAGTCCTTCTCCGCAGGGCTGCTCTGAATCTCTTCTCTGCCCAACCTGTAGCTGTGCCTGGGATTGCTCCGACCCAGCTGTAGGACCTTGCACTTGGCATGGTTAAACTTCATGAGGTTGGCATCAGCCCACCTCACGAGCGTGTCAAGGTCCCTCTGGATGGCATTCCTTCCCTCCAGGGTATCAACCGAACCACACAGCTTGGTGTCATCGGCAAACTTGCTGAGGGTGCACTCAATCCCACTGTCCATGTCAGCGACAAAGATGTTGAACAAGACCGGTCCCAACACTGATCCCTGAGAGACCCCACTCGTTACTGGTCTCCAGCTGGACATTGAGCCATTGACCACAGCTCTTTGTGTGCAGCCATCCAGACAGTTCTTTATCCACCGAGTGGTCCATCCATCAAATTGATGTCTCTCCAATTTAGAGACAAGGATGTCATGCGGGACAGTGTCGAACGCTTTGCACAAGTCCAGGTAGATGACATCAACTGCTCTACCCCTGTCCATCAGTTCTGTAGCCCCATCATAGAAGGCCACCAAATTGGTCAGGCAGGATTTCCCCTTAGTGAAGCCATGCTGGCTGTCACCAAGCACCTTGTTGTTTTTCATGTGCCTTAGCATGCCTTCCAGGAGAATGTGCTCCAAGATTTTGGCAGGCACAGAGGTGAGACTGACTCGTCTGTAATTCTCCAGGTCATCCATTTTTCCTTCTTGAAAATGGGGTTTATATTTCCCTTTTTCCAGTCGTTGGGAATGTCACCTGACTGCCAGGATTTCTCAAATATGACAGACAGTGGCTTACAAAGTGAATTTGAATCAGTTGTCTGCAAATTCTCAAACTCATAAATACACACAGCACAATTCTGTTGTATGGTACCCTTCCTGGTAATAAATGAAAATCCTGTTCAAAATCAAGTACTTCCACTCTTGTCTTCTAATCACAGCTCTGCTCAATTATCCTGCCTTTCTTAAGATCTACCCCATATCAGTATTCCTTTCTAACTGTTTTGGCTTTTCTTCCCTTTTGCCAGTGCTATCACTGAGAAGTCTGAGGCAGCCGATAAGAACATAATGGAACACAAATACTGCATACATTACAGTTACTCTGAGCATCTAATGTTTTAGCTTGTGGATTCTCATATCTATGTCTTATTAAAAGTATTATTCATGTGCAGGTGCCATTAATAAGATGATTTGCCTGAGAACCATACAAGAAAATAATTGCCTGGCCCTACAGAGAGGCGTGTCTAATTACTGATACCAAAAGCAAACAGGCAGTACTACCCAACGACAGGTACCATCTGGTTTATGTGGCAATGGGCAAGGTAAAAGGGTTTCTTATTAATGTCTTTTCAAAGTTTATTTATAGACCATTGTAGGGTGTGACAAAGGAAGGCTCCTGAGAAACCTGACAACTGGAGTTAAAAGAATTGAGGGATGACATCAGATTTACAGGCTGTGACTGGTTTTGGACTGAATCCTGACAGCGAGTCCTTATCTGAGACCCTGGAGGTCCTGTGAGCTGCTCACCATCTCCTCAGCTGCATGTCAGCATCATGGGGTACATTCACCAGCTGAGACTTTTGTGTCTCTGCAGTTACTCATAAATGGGATCCTGAAGATACTGTTGATGCCAAAGCAGAACTGGGTCTGTAGGTCTTTGGGGACCTACTCAAAGATAACAGTGCACTGAGTTGTTTTTATTGCTTGGGTCCCTTTCAGCTCTGTCTCCACTGCTGCAAGGTTATTACCGAGCATGCAAGAAATGGCCTTAAAAAACAAACAGCACAAGTGATCAGGGCCTCACTTTGTTTGTTTTTATACATCAAATCATGGACTAAATGTGTAATGTTAAAAAAACACAGCCCTTCCTGTGTCTGTAATCCCCACACATTTAAACAAAAGGAAAATGCTTCTACACAGGAAGTTGGCACTGATTTTGACACAGGCAAGACTAAATGACTCACAACAACCTAGATCCTAAGATAAGCAGGGGCATCTGCTCCTCTTTTACTTGAAGCAGCTTTCTTAACGATATGAACCACTTGCTCAAAACCCCATGCGAACAGGGTGGGCTGCTGGTGGCGTTCAGGGCTGCAAGCTTTCCATCCCCACACTGTGCGGACCGCACGTGGGGAGCACGCTGCCGACATAGCCCAGGGCCATCACTGGGTGAGCGATCTCGTTCTTCCCTTCGCTCGCTGATGTTCCTTGCAGTCACCAGTTTGCCCAGGCCTACCGTGAAGTGCATGATGAGATTGTGTTCACATCAAGCGTTCACAAACCGTGTAAATCAGGCCCTCAGTGACGTGTTCAGTGGTGGTCCTGGCAGCCCTGAGGTAATGGTTGCCCTTGATGAACCCAAAGGTCTTTTCCAACCCAGCAGATCCTATGATGTCAGAACAGCCGCCTGTTACAGGCACCGCGCGAAGCGGGGCGAACAGCCGTGAGACACCACAGCACCCTCCAGCCCGCAGCAGAGAGCATGCGCAGCTCCCGCCACCGGCCGGGCCCCGCCACGACCGCCCCGCCGGTCCCCGCCCCCCCGGAACTGATGTGTGCAGGCGGTTCCGGGGGGCGTAACGCGGAAGCGGCGGGCGGGCGGCGGGCAGTACGGCCCTGGGCCGGAGCGCCTCCCGGCGGCGGGGCCGCGGCTGCTCGCCATGAACATCGACGTGGAGTTCCACATTCGGCACAACTACCCCTGGGGCCGGCTGCCGGCCAGCGTCAAGCAGGTGCGGGCCGGCAGGGTCCGGGCTGCCGAGTGCCCCGCACGGGGAAGGGGAGGGCGGGAGGGTGCCGGGCGCCGTGCCGGGCGAGGTGTGGACTCAGCCCTGAGTGCCCCGGGGTGCCGGCGTGGCGGGGACGTGTGTGGCTGTGGGGAGAGCGAGAACATGGGGCGGGAGTGGGGAGCGGGGAGCGTGAGGAGGGTGCGGGAAGTACGGGTGGAGGGGGGGCACGGGGGTGCGCGGCCCTTTAGGGAGAGCATCTGTGTATGTGTGGTGTATGTAGGGAGAACGGGGTATGGGAGAGGTGTCGGGTGTGTATGTGGGGATAAACGCGTGTGTTTGGGGGCTCTGTGAGGAGAGGGGTCGTAGGGGTGCTTCGGAGGTTCTGTGGGCAGAGGGACATGGGGGGTGGGTTCTCTCTCACCCTGTGAAGACCCAAGACCCGCTGAGGCGGGTGCCCCTCAGCAACCCCAGTGGTGAAAGCTGGCCCAGGACAGGTGTCGGCGTTGGCCTGTGCAGCCTTTACTGTGTTTCGTAGCTTGGGAACTGTTGCAGTGAGTGGCTTGCGAAAGAGGAAACCTCATGAAATGTTGATTTGCTGGGATTAATGGGCCTCTGATAGCAGAAGGGAGGTATTGTGTCAAGTTGAGAGGAGGTGCTCATCTCCAAAGTCTTACGCTGCTTGAAAGCAGATGTTGTTAAACAGCTCCTGCGTGTGCACAAAGGATGAGTAGTGGCTGCAGGCCCAGAGTAGCTGAATTCCTTGAGTTTCAGATTCCAGGTGCTGTAAGAGGTGCGTGAATGATGATTTCTCTCTACCTGCTCAGCTGAGTGCCGTACTGTTGGCTGTGTGATTCAGGATAGCAAATATACCAGTATTTAATGTGTTATCTACTTTAATGTAAGCTCTGGAATGCTGCTTAATTTTGTGTTAGAATGGTCTATATTATATTTGCACTTCAGGTAAATATTTGGATCCCTCTTTGAATATTTAATCGATTGGACCCTGCCTGTGATATTGGCTGTTTCTTTTCAAATACCCGATCCTTCAGTATGCGTGCAACTTGTTTATCACATATATACAGTAAAGTACCTTTTTATACAAGGCTCTTTTTTAACATGAGCATCATGAGGGAGCCAGGAAAGGGGACCCCCCCACCCGAACCCAGATCACTTGCTGCAGATGCAGAGTAGAAGAGTAATATGAAGAATTTTAAGGGAGCAGTTTTTTAAATAAGGCATTCAAAGCATGGGCCAAAGTTCTCTTTTTTATCTTCTGTCATGGTAGTCAAGTAATGTGCTGTGCTTACGCCTTGATCTTGTGACTTAAGATCACTTGATGGCCCTACTTGGGTTAAGCTATAACTTGTGCTGTTTCATTATTTGGTTTTTACATTATAGGCTGCTTAGGTACAGCAGTTGAAGCTTTACCTGTCATTCACCATGCTTGGTTTATTCTACACCACTGGGTAATTCTTCAAGGCTGCAAGATGCTGAATGCTTGATGAAATGCTTGATGCTTCATGTTTTCTAAACCATTTTATTTGAGAATTAGGTGCTTCCTTTTTCTCTTAGAGTGGTACTAGTAAAAAAAAAAAAATCTAAAGGTTGTTGCTTAAGTCTGCATCCTGTGCAGAGAGAGCATTTTAAAGATACTTTTGACCTCATACAGTGACTAAAGATACTGTAACTGCTGAACTGGGGGACTGCCTTGAGTAATGACAGCTGCCTGCTTATGTTTGCTCACAAGCCACTCTGCAGTGGTTTGACTAAAAGAGATTTTGTGTGTGTCAGCTAAAATGCCTTTATGTTTTCAAGGGTCTTGGAAACTCTCAGAGGGAATATGAAAGGCAGGTCGTACTCTACAGCATCCGCAATCAGTTACGATACAGGAATAACTTAGGTGAGTAAAGAAGCTAAGTAACTTCTAATTGCTACTCAGTTCTTCTGTGTGGAAGCCTCTTTATTGTCAACCTGCAAGAACTATCTCTAAACAAAGTTCCTTCCTTCCTTCCGTGAAAATAAATACTTTTAAATGATAAAACATCAAGAAGAGTCTTGACTTTTGAGTACATTTGGCAGCTTTTCTAGCAATGCAGTCTGTAAGTTTGCTGAGTTGACGGATGAACTGAAGTCCTTCTGTAGTTATGCTGCCCTTTTCCAAGGAATTAAGAGATGTTATGAGAGGATTTAACTAATAAAATAAAGCCTATCACTAGATGAGATGCACACACTGGCCCTGACTCGCATGAGCTATTGGCTATGAGTTGTTTGCAGACTTTCAGTTCAGGTTTTATTGACTGTATTCTTTTGTCTTCCCAAAGATAGATAATAGTTTCACTAATTAAAAGGTAATTTTCTACAGCCTGCATGATTTGTGTCTCAATGGGCTGCTTCGTGATAACCTGTAAGATAAATCTGCTCTCTTCTAATGTCGTCCTAAAAGGCTCTGGGAGTACTTATGTGTAGAAGTCCTTGGATAATGAATGCCCTCCACCAGTCCTTTATTTTGTTCTTAACTTTCTGTCAATTGCCATTATACTAGTTGGAATCTTTTCATTGTAACACTGGTTTTGTTTGGGTATTTTTTTCATTTAACATTATAGAACAGTATAACTCTTTTTTTTGCGTCCCCTTGTAGTTAAGCATGTCAAGAAAGATGAACGCAAATATTATGAGGATCTGTTAAAATACAGTCGAGATCATCTCATGTTGTACCCTTATCATTTGTCTGACATCATGGTAAAAGGTCTGAGGGTAACACCATTTTCCTATTACACAGGCATAATGGAGGTGAGTACAGAACTATGTTCTTTTCTTTCTCAGAGATGTTGGTAATGGCCCAGTAATGCATATGAGGCAGTGTCATGTAGTTTGGTTGGTTTTAGGTGGGGTCTGCTAATAAATAAGGAAAGAGTAAGGAAGGCTTCTAGAGAACTGCTTATGACTGTGGTTTTATTTCCCCTTCTGCCCCCATGAGCCTTTCAAGAGCTGGACTTTGTCATGTGGAGCTGGGGTGGGACTTACTCTGGCATCTGTCTTTCTCTTTCGGTGTTTGAGATTTGTGACTCTTCACTTCAAACTGTAAAAGAAATATTTCATTCTATTAGATTAATGAAACAAAGAGAATTACCATTTTTAAAACCCACCACATTTGAATGGTTATTTTCTTTTGTGTCCTTTTTCAAAAAGACACTTAACCATATTAGAAGCTTTTTCAAAAACTGGAAGCACATCCTTTTGTTAAGAGAACAAAGATGGTTCTGTTTTCTGCCAGCGCTCTGGCAACCTTCTTCTATTGTCATTGGATATCAGAAGTGTTTTTTTGTATCTTGTGTACAGTGATTGCAGGCATAATGGCTTACTTGTTAGTTTGCTCTGTTACTACTTTTAGCGATTCCACATGCTGTATTTTGTGTAAAGACAGATGCAGTATTATGTTTATTCTTTCAGTCAGTATTTTTTTAAAAGCTTGAACAGAAGTCTCATTTTTTTTTATGAGACATTTACACAATAAGTTAATGATTACTCAAGTAATTGGCAAGTTTGATAAGGTAACTGACTTTAATAGATTTGGTGTAATTTCATTTTGTTCTTAAAAGGCAGGCAGACTGCTGGACCTGCTTTTCTGAAATGATAACTTTCTTGATGCTGCAGCTAATTTTTTTTGGATTTTTTTTTTAGGATATAATGAACAGTGAAAAAAGCTATGATTCATTACCCAACTTCACTGCTGCTGACTGTAAGTATTCTCTAGTTGCATTACTAGTTGCATCCACTGAGTTGGAAATAAGGAGCTTCTGAAAACAGATTTGTTGGCATCTGTTTGCTTGAACACAAGCATGTGAACAAAGGTGCAAAAGCATTTAACTAAGGATATTAAGGAGCGTGTGCTCTCCATACTGAGTTCCGTCCATATGGTCAGTGCTGGAACTGGGCTACTGTGAGTGCAGGCAGGCAAAACCTTGTGCAGCTTCTGGCCTTGCTTGTATTGCATTCATGTTTGCTTGTACTTCTTGGATGAAAGTCTTACTTGCTCTTGTGTGTCAGCAAGCTGAGCTGCTGGTCGTTCCCTAGTGTGTTTTCTGGCATATGTTGGGCAGAAAGCTTTAGCAAGCCGCTGAAAGGCTGTTGATGCTGCTGTGAATTAGGGTCAGTGAGGATTGAAGGATTATGTACCAGGAAAGAGAGAGAAGAGAATTTGGTATTTTATGACACTTCTGGATGTCCCAGATGTTTTATTGTGTTTTGTGGGTATGGGGTAGGGAGATTAGGAAAGAAAAAAACATTGAACCTGGTGGAGCAGAACACAGTAAGAGCAGTAGCCTACTGCTAAATCTTAGCAAAATGCAAACTGCTGGCTTAGGAAAGGTGTTAATCAAATCTGTCTCTTAGAAGTTATTTATAGCTAAAGACTTAATTCCTCACCTTTGGTATGAATTTATAAAGTTCTCTTTAAGGACAGTGTACAGTCAGATGAGGAGTAGTCTGCAGCTCCTGAAAACAGTTTTGTGTGTGGTTTTGTTGGGTTTTTTGTTTGTTTTTATTTTTAAAGGATCTTGTCAGTTAACTGTTCCTCGTTTGCCTCTATGTAATGTTCATACTGGAGAAACAGATAAGGGAAAACTTTACATCAGTGCAACGTAAGTTGTTGGAAATCTAGCGTTACTCAGGAGTATGGAGAAGGGAAAGGCTTCCCTGGTTTTTGTTTGTGGTTGTCCCCACCCTCCTCCTGCTCACAATGCTGTTATTTTAGCAGCAGCTGTATGTTAGTAACTATGGTGTAATAAAGTTAATCATCTTTATTAACATTTCATCATAAAAACTAGTGTCAAACTAGAAGGTTGGAGTTAAAACTGAGAATATGGGTTTAAACTAAGAAGTAGCTTACTAGTATCTGTTCATAGTTCCTTAATGGTTGAAAGCTAGAGATTATGGAATTAAATTTTGATTGAATTTAACTCAACTGTATTTTAATCATTTTCCTTAGAAGCTTATGTGGCCTTTTATGCTCTAATTCTTAGTTTAGAGTTCTGATCCAGTGTATGGTATGAGCTTTGTAAGGGGGAATTAAAAATTACTGACCAAAATCTGGTGCAACTTTAGTCCTGTTAATTTGAAGCATAGTGTAGGAGAGAAAAGGGTTGGATTATGCCCTGCTACCCTGTCGCTTGAGTGATACAGGATTGTTTTCTTTAATCTGTACAGAGTAAATGAATGGGGAGGGATTCTTGTTTTAGATGCATATGGTTCTCTGTCAAATTCAGTTAGAACTGAATTGAGCTACTATAACTATCCTTTTAGTTTGTGAAGAAAAAGTAATTAAAAATATTATTACAGAAGTAGTCTGATTCTTTGAAGAATGTTTTATGTACCTTAAACCTGTCTTAAAAGAAATAAAATCTTATTTTTCAGGTCTAAGACTTCTTGGTATAGGAAGAAATCAGTATATAGATCTAATGAACCAATGTAGGTCTTCAAAAGTAAGTTTAATTTCCCCTCCATTTCCTTCACCCTTTTCCCCCTCCCATGTTATTTCATAGGAAGTGAAGAATGGAATAATTTCATGGGCCTGGTTAGTTTAGTAATGTGGCATATTGTGTTGTTAATTATATTATGTTTCCTGAAGTTAAAAAAGAGCTTTTTAATTTAAAGTCAAAGTATACTAAAGAAAAAGATGCTCACTGCTAAGTGTGTGTTTGTTTGGGGGTTTGTTTATTTGATTTTTTTAAGCTTATACTTTTAGAGCTATATTTACTCTATGGCACCAGATAACTAATATCTCCTGGCCAGTATAAACATGGTAAATGATACTAGTTGTGGAAGAAATACTCCTTGTTTCTATGGGTACGGTTGAGATCAGAGTTTATTCTGGGATAGTCCTCTGTAAATTTCTATAGCATGTATGTTTTTCTCTAAGACAACAGTAAGGAGTCTGAACAGGCATTGCTGCATGTGAACAGCACATGTGGAAACCATTGCAATGACTGTTGATAGAAATAGACGCTTCAGTTCACAACAGTTTCCTCCTTCAGGAAGCTCTTGCTCTTTCAGTAACTTCACGGTGCTCCTTCAAACAAAAGTATGAAAAATATGAAGTTGATAGAGTGAACCAAAAAGTAATGGCTGTACAATGGAAAAGAAGTTGTTCAGGTCTATAAATAATATTCACCATTTTTGTCTTTCTTGGAGTGACATTTACTCTATCTTTTTTTTAGCACTATGCTTATTGAGAATGTGTGGTACTTTGTCCTTAGAAGTAAATAAAATATGTTCCTAAAATTCTTGGGTGTGTAAGATCCTTGAATGTCTTTAAGATCCCTCATTTGTATAATTTGTTTGCTGTGCTCTCTAACCTGTTCACATTAAAAAATATCATGAACATTAAATTAATTAAATTAAATTTGGACTTGATCCTAATGTGTTTGGATATCGGGGCTTTTAAATAGTGACATATACAATATGGATGAAAATATGGGTTTATGGGAAGACTTAACAGTATCAGATGTAGGTGATTTTTTTCCTTCCCACTTTCATGTGATTTGAGAGAGGAGGGAAATTTTGACTAAATGACAAAGCTAATAGTGTTTGTATGAGTCCAGGCTGTGAATATAAGGTACTTAAAATAGGATGTTTATAAAAATAAACTTATATAAAGGTGAATGTCTGTCTGCACACGTGAAGTGCTCTTTATTACTATCTCAAATGGACTGTACCACTGCAGAAATTTTTCAGAAGGAAAACTGCTCATGATCTGTTACCTGTGAAACCTGTGGAGATCACTATAGAAGCATGGTGGGTCGTGCAGTCTGGCTACATCACTGAGGATGACATCAAGGTATTTCAGTATGGATAGCATCTCTAATTTCGATTCAATACTGATAGCCCCTGAAAACAGGGGCTTCCTTTTGTGTAGAATACACAAAGATTATGTTGCAGGTTTATAACAACTCTTAGGGAAACAGAGATTAGAGCTCATGGAAATTGTGATATTTTCTTTGTTGATGTATTCTGCCTTTCCCTCCTTTGTACTTTCTGTGCTGTGTACCATGCTTTGGTGGTTTTGTGTCAACCAATCTGTGGTAACTAATATGTGTGGTAATGTGCTTTGTAGGGAACAAGCAACAAAATGTGTTTTCTTAAATTAATATTTAAGTCCCAGTAGCTCAGTTTTGACTGAATCTTATATAATTAGAATCTGAATTAGTGCACTTTATATGTTTTCATTGTTTCTACTCCTTGTGTCTCTTTTCATTGTTTGCCCATGAAAAACTTGTGAGCTGACTTAATGTTTCAACCGCACTCAACTTCCATTTTCATAGCTTCTTTTTATGGTTAGCTAGTCATCTGATCTGGATTTAATTCCTTTTCTGCAAGTCTTTTGTTTAGATTGGAACATTTAAAGCAGTAATGAAAGTTTTTTTTGGCTACTATTTGGAATATCTTAGGCAGTGGCTACTTACTTTCTGGCATCTGGTCAACCCAGAGTAGTTAACGTGAAGCACATTACTTAGATAGTGTAATGGACCTTTTCCTGGAATGGTTCCGGTTGTGGGACTGAAGAATCAGTTTGGAAGTTTTAAAGAGCAAACCTATTATACTGTGGACTTCACTTGCCAAATACCTGTTCAATTAAGTACAGTTCCTTGAACACACATAATTGTGTGTGGGGACAAGAATAAAATATGTCAAGACTTTAACAGGAGCCACAGTGAATTCTTCAGTGCAAATATTTTTATTAACAATATAGGTTACTTGCTATATTCTTATATTACTTATGACTGATTTGAGGCTGACATGTTTGAGGTTTTTTATGAGCTGTATTAAGTAAGTTGCATAGACTCATTTCTACTAAAGACTGACATGCTTTCTTTTACTTAGATTTGTACTACGTCAGAGAAGTCTGCTATTGATAAGATAATTGATTCAGGTCCTCAGCTTGCTGGTGCATTAGACTTCAATGTAGTTCACAGTAAGTTTTTAATGAACATTCCTTTTCTGTTCGGAGATCTTGCTTGCTTAGTAAATTCTGAGAGAAGTGTCTGAAAACTAGGAATAAGAGGAAGTTTAACCATGCCAAGTGCAAGGTCTTACACCTGGGTCAGAGCAATCCCAGGCACAGCTACAGGTTGGGCAAAGAAGAGATTCAGAGCAGCTCTGCGGAGAAAGACTTGGGGGTGTTGGTTGATGAGAAAATGAACATGAGCAGGCAGTGTGCGCTTGCAGCCCAGAAAGCCAACCGTATCCTGGGCTGCATCAAAAGGAGTGTGACCAGCAGGTCGAAGGAGGTGATCCTGCCCCTCTACTCTGCTCTTGTGAGACCTCACTTGGAGTATTGTGTGCAGTTCTGGTATCCTCAACATAAAAAGGACATGGAACTGTTGCAACAAGTCCAGAGAAGGGCCACGAGGATGATCAGGGGACTGGAGCACCTCCCGTATGAAGACAGGCTGAGAAAGTTGGGGCTGTTCAGCCTGGGGAAGAGAAGGCTGCATGGAGACCTCATAGCAGCCTTCCAGCATCTGAAGGGGGCCTATAGGGATGCTGGGGAGGGACTCTTCATTATGGACTGTAGTGATAGGACAAGGGGTAACGGGTTAAAACTTAAATAGGGGAAGTTTAGATTGGATATGAGGAGGAAATTCTTTCCTGTTAGGGTGGTGAGGCACTGGAATAGGTTGCCCAGGGAGGTTGTGAATGCTTCATCCCTGGCAGTGTTCAAGACCAGGTTGGACGAGGCTTTGGGTGATACGGTTTAGCGTGAGGTGTCCCTGCCCACGGCAGGGGTGTTGGAACTGTATGATCTTAAGGTCCTTTCCAACCCTAACTATTCTATGATTCTATGAAGTGTAGACAGGTGAAGCATAAGAGGAGGTAGAGGAAAATAAAAGCTTGCGTGGACTTCAGTCTAGATCTTGTGAATGATTTAACAGTGAGCCATTAGCAGCTGTTGCTCTGTTATTGTTTGATTCAACAAATTCTTTCATTATAAACTGTCAGTAAAGACTGTGGGGGAGAAGGATGCAGATGAGGACAAGAGAAACTAAATTAAAAATGTCAAGAGTTGGTAATTCGGGGTGGTAAAACTTCACTCCTTTCTTTTTGAAGGAGAGTTTTTGTGACTTTTGTACTGTTTGAACACCATAAAAGTGGGGTTTAAATCTGAGAGACTGTCTTGTTTCTCAGACTGCAGCTGCTACTGAAGAATGATGTGCATACGTCTGCTCGTTTCAGTGTAATTCAGGTATTAGATACAGGCAAATCATTAGGCAAGGGGGTACAGATTCGCTGACAGACTTCTTGAGGAGCCTGTCAGTAAATTTGGCTTGCTGTAAGTAATCAAACCTGTGCACTGAAGTTTGCCTATGAAATTGAGGGACAGTTCCACTCCCTGTTACTGAAGTAGGACAGAACAAAACAAAAATCCCAAACCAAAGAGAAGGTATGTGAAATTATAGCTCTGGGGTGCATCTGAAATAGTATAGGGCTTCAGAAAATTTGGATTCTGAAAGATCATGAAGTGTTTTCTCTCTGCATGGCCTGGTGTTACTTGTGGAGAGGGTTACAGCTTTTATTTAGTAGGTTTGGAAGGATCTAACATACCTGTTTACCTTAACTCTTGGGTAGAAAAGCAATGTATATAATATTAATGTAAAGGACTGCCAGTAGGGTGGGATTCGATGGGGAAAGAGGACTGCTTAGTGCAAACTATGATGCCATCAGTACATTTCATGTGCAGTGAGTAAGGATTTATGAGCTATGAGAGCTGAACCTGAAGGAGAGGCAGTGAAAAGCACCCTCAGCATGCTGATGGCTAATAATGTCATCCTGATCCATTATTGCAGCTGGTATGTTGGTACACATCAGTTTGCATAGCTGATACATGTCACTGCCTGTGCTGAACAGCAGCTATATCAAAATCCAAGTTAGTGTAGGTTTAATGTAGGTATTTTATTTAAGATTTGATTTGGGGTAGTAATTTTATTAGAGAAATTGTAGATATATACACACATGCTATAGCTGGGGTGAGCTGTGTGTATATTAACCACCCTGGCAATGCTACTTCAGGTATTTAGTAACACTTCACCTGAGGATAGTTGGTGCACTTTGTTCCTTCTGTGATGTACGTGTCATAAATGGAGTGATCTTGGGTAACGCCAAATAAACCACTGATGACAAGTTCAGCTTATTTTATACTGTGTAATTTAGCTTTCTGGTTTATTATTAAAGCTTTTACAGACCTTAGGCTCTAAAGAAAACCATGCTGAAATGTTTTGTGCTTTCTTAAAAGCTTCTTCCTGGCTTACCTACACAGCATAACTCAGTTGTGATGCTTTGCGCTCAAATCAATGTCATGGGGAAAGTGTAATCTTAAAATCTGCCATATTATTGTACTTTTTCTATGCAAAGTTCATCTCTATCTGCTGCAGCTTTTCTGATGCCTTGTGCTGAAGTGCACCAGAGGTAATTTTGGAATAACATAAAAAAGCCTTCTGGTGAAGATGTGAGGGAAGCACGTGTGAGGACCATCAGTACTGATGTGATTTAGTTTGTATCCATGCAACGAAGTATCCGAGTTCCAGCCTAAGTTAGGGAAGAACCAAAACATATCCGGCATCCTCAGCTGACAAAACTAATTGAGGATAAAAAAACCCCACTTGCCAGTACAGTGGTGGTGATGGAAATTTAAGATTTGGTCAGTGCTGCATTCATCTTTGTCAAATGTTTGCTGCTTTGATCATTCTACTGTGCTGACCTTAAGTACTTGTAGAGGTCCAAGTGTACTGCATCAGACTGCAAGTAAAGAACTGTGGTTTAGGGTGACACCTGATTAATATTAGATGTGGTTTATTGATCCATGCCTTGCAAGGTAATGTTCCACTGTGGAGGAAATTAGGAAAAGTTTCTTCAAATTGTGAATTGGCTGATGGGAAAGTCTCCTTTGTATCATTGGTACTCTGGAAAATGTTGTTTTCTAAAATGTTGTGCTTTTTTTTTTTTTTTTATAAAGGTTTGTATAACAAAGGATTTATTTACCTTGATGTACCAATATCTGATGACAGCTGTATAGCAGGTAAGTAAATATTTAATGGTATTATACCAATGTTTTCTTGGTTTCATGTTGGTTATCCTGTAGTTCTCTTGTGTGTGGATAAGTTTGCTTAAACAAAACATAAGAGCTATGACATTTTTTTCCTGACTAAATGTTTTCAACCCTATTAAAACATTGCTTTTATTGTATATAGGATTTTTTTCAACTTGAATTCTTAGGTTATTTGGTATACATGTTTAGGTAAGATGAGATTGTTTTAAAGAGTTATGGCATGAATTAGGAAGTACCCTCCTATGTGTCTGTAATGAAAAGGAAAAATGGCATAGAAAAAATAGTTGCCTTATCAAAAGGATGTGGGGTCTTGACTCCTATTTTCTAGACAGTTGCAATGTTTTTACAGGAATCAGTTCCATCCTTCATGGTCTTGTGACCTCAGCTATAGTCATGGGCTGTGTCTGTGGACTATGTAGGAGCTTAAACTAGCACAGCATGTGGCTGCCCATTAAACTACTCATTATGCTATGCTAGGTCTCAGGGGCTTCTGAATTCAGTATAATCTGCAAAGGCATAAATCATTTAGAACCCGGTCATGCAGAAGCACCTGTCATTGCTGTAGTGGGGATCAGTTAAGTGAAAGTCATCAAAATACAAGAGACTTACTGCTTAGATAATAGCTTTGGGAGTCTCAGCTCAGGAGTGTGTGGTAAAGGTGGGTTATTTTGTGTCCAGCTTCAGTCAGAGCCATGATTTAATCTCCATTCACATTACAAAATCATTTCACTGACTGATGACTGGAAATGATCTGTAGTGGATGAGCTGGAGACTGCAAGACTATGATGTGAGGTAGAGTGGCTCTTTAGGAAAGCATATTGAAATTATTACTCAAGGACTGGGAGAACTTTAAACACCATGTATACTATCTTTAGGCTTTTATTCTTTATGACTGGTAAATCCTCAAAATTATGGGTACTGTGAAAACCAAATAAGCATAAACTTATTTTCTGGTTTCATGTGGTTTCAGTTTAATAAGGAAAGTTACCAGATCGTAATTTTGCAAGTAATTCTTTCTAGTGCCACCACTTGAAGGTTTTGTGATGAACAGAGTGCAAGGTGACTACTTTGAAACGCTCCTGTACAAGATATTTGTTTCAATAGATGAACACACTAATGTGGCAGAGGTAAGTAAAAACCTGTGTCGGGGAGATAGGAGTATTTGAAAGGGCTCAAAGCATATTGCTGCAAATACTTAAGGCAGAGAGGTGGATCAGTATCAAGTGATTTTATCTAGAGGTATTGCCAGGCTTAAGATCCTACCTGTTTATTTTGAATGTAACTAACTGTGCTTCAGGCTCAAAGTGCTGCCTTCAATTCAATGAATCAATTCATCAGCTGGAATGAATTCATACAGTGGTCACCAATGTAGAGTATTTTATATAACCTACAACTGGAACAGAATCTGCTTTAATAGTATGCAGTAAAGGAGATAACTAATTTTTTTCCTTAGCAGTGAAAACATGCAGGGTGATGGCTTAAAGTAGGAATGTAACTTTTGCATAAGTACTTCTGAAAACATTTCTCATACTAAAATCATATAAGTACGTATTTTCAAAACTTGGTGAATACGCACCTGAAAAATACCTATTGAATATATCCCTGATTTTTTTCTTCTTTAACTATCTTCTGATGTACATAGTTCACCCAGAAATCATACAGTGGAAGATAACCTCATATTTCTTTTGCATGCTTTCAAGTGGCACAATCATAGTATAGAATAGCATCATAGAATCATTGGAAAAGACCTTCAAGGTAATCA
Source organism: Pezoporus occidentalis (assembly GCF_034315485.1). Lineage (NCBI taxonomy): Eukaryota > Metazoa > Chordata > Aves > Psittaciformes > Psittacidae > Pezoporus > Pezoporus occidentalis. Next base: position 10,904,424 of record NW_026914940.1, on the reverse strand, counting down.
AGTTATACCATTACCCCAGGACTGTCTTTATCCCCTTTTTTCACTGCTTTCAATGAAGACAAAATTGCTCCTACCAGTATAGGCTGGGTTTAAAAATAAAGAAGACCAACAAACAGATGCCAAAGCCCCCAAGCGGTAAATTGCCATGCATTGTTAATACTCTGTTGTTAATTCATCTTTCTATTTTGTTTCTTTTGTAGCTTGCAAACGTCTTGGAGATTGACTTATCTTTAGTAAAGGTATGTGTGTATAATGTATTTGTTGAACTCAGTATGGAAAGTTCAGTATTATGCAACCTGGTTTCATCTTGCAGATCCTGATTACATGTATGTGTGTTTCTGCAGAATGCTGTCTCCATGTATTGTCGGTTGGGCTTTGCTCATAAAAAAGGCCAAGTAATAAATCTGGATAATCTTCATCCATCATGGAAGAATGTTCCTTCAGTAAACAGACTGAAGTAAGTGAACAATTACAAGAATACTTGATCCTCTTTTTATTAATCTGATGATAAGGGATAATAATTTAGCCTGTATATTCAATGGGCTATTTTTGTGGCTGTCACTTAGTGCTGCCTTGTTGATTGTTTGTTTTTTTTTTTTTTTTAATGCCTAATTCCTTACTTTTCAAGCAAACAAGTGTATGTTTGCTTTAAACTTCTGGGGCCAGAAATAGCAGCTGTTACTACAGAAACAGTGTCTCTTGGCACTGCTGTCAGTGAATATGTACCTGAAGTTTGCTTGCTTGCTGTCAAGTACCATTACAGTTCTGTTATAGACACTCATATATATATATATATATATGTTTATCTATATTAAATCTTGGGAAAGTGATGTTAATACCAATCAACAAAGGGTTCTCCAAGTTGAAGTGCCAAGCTGCATTAATTAAGAATTGTCAGGAACTTCTAGTTTTATACCTATTAAGCCATTTAAAATGACATCTATGCCCGAGTTTTCTTTAATGTTAATTCAGACTGTGAGACTGAAGTGAATTAGTTGTTTGTTTTTGTTGTTTTTTTTTCCCCATTGGATTTTTCTTCACCTGTGGTGTTCTGATTTTCTCAGATCTCTCTTTTTCAAAATCTGGTATTTTCAAACCCCCAAATAAAGTTTTCTGCTAAAGCTAAAGCAGGCCTCTGAGGGACATTGAGCTTGACTGATTTAGGGCTTAGAAGTATTGAAAGGCATGGATGAGGTATGCCTATGCATGGACTACTAGCACGGAAGGCAGAGGTACTTCTCCAGTGCTACAGTGACCGATAGATGTGGATTTTAATTCACATTAATAGGAGTACTTTGGACCCTCAAAAGATGCTGCTTTCATGGGACAGTGGGGAAAACAGAAGTCCTATACAGGAAGCTGGGTCATCAGCCACAGATACAGATACCAACAGTCAAGATGATCCAGGTTAGCACTATCAGTAAATTTTAATACATTAGGATCAATTATTTTGAGACTTTTAGAGTGCCATAGGCTGTAAAGCGGTCTAGAAATGAGTAAAACAGATTGTGTAGATCCTTTTTTCATATGGAATATACAGTGGGGGCGGTGGTGTCTACAACGTGTTTAAAATCCTTAAGCCAGATAGCTTTTTTTTTTTTTGTGAAGATGAGGCTGATCTATATTATAGATATCAATTGATGCAAAGATACCAACTTCTGAACTAAGTAAATCAGTGGCTTAGCAGTGATAAGGGAATTCTGTTCTACTCAGTATGGCAATAACTTTTCCCCCTTGTTTCTTTAAGTTAATTAAACTTGATGATTGTATTTAAAATAGAACAAATGTGATCATGTATTTTCTTTTTGTTCTCTATTAGCTGAAACAGCCAGCGTGAGCAGCCTGAATCTGTCTATTGGACACACAAAGCGTATTGCCTTCCTGTTTGATTCTACTCTCACTGCCTTTTTAATGATGGGAAATCTTTCACCAGTATGTCAAAGTTCTTCAATGTTTTATGCCAAGAGTAAATATGTAAAGCTCTAAAATACTTTGACTTCAATATAATACAGCTGTAATTATTTAAAAAAACCTTCTGGGTTTTTTGTTGTTAAGAAATGTTTTTTGCTTAATAAAACTTCTACTTGCTCATTCTATTCTCAAAGAAGTGAGACAGTTTTGTTGTTCCAGAACTTGAAAAGTCATGCAGTCACGATGTTTGAAGTTGGGAAACTGTCAGATGAGAGTCTTGACAGCTTCTTGGTGGAGTTGGAAAAGGTAATCTGTTACATGTTTGACAAAATGCTTTTTCAGCAGTTGAGGTGTTAAATGGCCCTCAAAACCCCAGTGTCTTCATGGTTTAAACCTGCTTATTTAGCAATACAATGGTAAGAGCAAGCACCTTATCATATCGAGCCTAAGTGGTTCAGTTAAAGTGTTTCTGATTCACAGCATTTATATGTCTATGGACTATACCGGGACACTTCATGCATCTGCGTAAATATGGTGATTCTGATGGGCAAAGTTGAGTTCACGATCTACATTTGTCCAATGTATCTATACATACCTGCATTAGGGCTTGCTAAGTGTAAATCACTTTTTTTTCTAGTAAGGTGTTAATATTTCCAAAAGCCTGCACATCATTTTTGTAGGAAAATTTGGCCATTATGTCCTGGAATGTTTAACCTATCTACCTTTTAAAGATAGTTCCAGAAGGACAACTAGAGAATTATGTAGGAGGACTGCTATTAATTGCTGTATCATTTTATACCAGTCAGGATGACTGGACATTTAAGTCCTTTTACCTAAACTCTTGAGTTGTGGTTCTGATTTATAGATACTGTCTTAGTGTACTTTTTGACTGCCATGGTCAAGACTCATTTTTGATTTAATAGTTGCTGTAGATCACCATTGCATTTAAGCTTCAGGGTTTTTACTCAATTACAAAGCTTTACAATTATCATTTGTTATTGTCATTAGTCTTTCCTGTTGTGTAATTGATGCTTGTGGAAACAACCTGCCATTTTTGTGCATTTGTTTTCATTTCTTGTTTAGGTTCAAAGCACAGGTGAAGGAGAAGCACAGCGGTACTTCGATCATGCACTAACACTGAGAAACACAATCCTGTTTTTGAGGCATAATAAAGACCTAGTGTCACAAGCTATGCAGCCTGATCAGCCCAGTAACGGTACAGTGAATGCCTGAGGAAATCCTTTTAAGTTTGCTTGCTTATCTGCTGTGGACTCAGCTTTGTGATTAAGCTGCTATTTCAGAAAGCAATCTGTATCCTACAAGTTTAAGAATATTTTAGAGCCAAAACGTCACTTTTTCATCATCCTTTGAACCTGCATTCTTGGGGTTTGCCTATTGAATGACAGATGTGGTTGGCAAAGCTTGGACTTAAGATCTAATGCAACAGATTAAAGCATAATGATGGCAAGAGAAGCTGAACTTGGGGAAGAGATTGGTTTCAAATCGTGCTTCTGAAAGCCATATAAAGGAATCATTGTTTATTCAGGATTGTTCTGTCACAGTAACATTTTTCAAGTCATGAAAGAGAGGGTAGTCTTCTAATGAGCATTGATTTCTTTTGTTTTTCAAATCTTACCTTGCTTCCTCAGTATCTCTGTGCTTATTTCTTGGCATCAGTTCATTCCTGAGGAGCAAACTGCAGTTCTGTGCCAGACAATCCAGTATGACTTAAATTGCTAAAATGATGTACAGATTTATTAAAATTCATTCCAATCATTTAAAACTTGTAGAAAATATTGTATTCATGGCTTAGAGGAGAATGGAAAATCTGAAATCATAGGTTGTGTTGTATGTTCCACTTTAAGTGATGATTTAATAATCTTACATTTTCGCATAGGTTTTCCCTTGGACCTCTTACGATGTGAGAGTTTGCTTGGCTTGGATCCAGCTACCTGCAGCAGGGTTCTCAACAAAAACTATACTCTGCTGGTTTCCATGGCACCACTCACCAATGAAATTCGACCTATCAGCAGTTGTACACCTCAGGTGAAAAAATACTGGGGTTTTCCCCTCCTGGTGTCTAGAAATACACTGTCTTCATAGCTTTGTTTTGGATACATGTAACTGATATTCCTTTTAAAGTGATGCAGTTATTGACAAGTAGAATAGTATTGCAGTTCACAAAAAAAAATAAGTGTTTAGTGAGGGAAAATTGGACTATTTAGTAAATTAAATGTAATTTATTGACTTTACTTGATAAATTGTTAAGGACAGGTATTTTGTTCTTGAATTTACATTCGTCAAAATACCTTACTTGCACCTTTCTGTAGAGTCTTGCAGTACTGAGCTAACCACCTAGAGTATCATCGATAGCATGGATTTGAACTCCTATGCTGACAAGCTAGATTTATATTTATTTAAAACTGTTGATTCTGAAATTATATCTGTGCATATAACAGTTGCAGTATTAAGTTCTTTCTAATTTCTTGAATAATCTCTTTAGCATATTGGACCTGCAATACCAGAAGTTAGTTCAGTTTGGTTCAAACTGTATATTTACCACATAACTGGACAAGGACCACCCTCTCTGTTGCTCTCTAAAGGAACACGTCTTCGAAAGCTTCCAGACATCTTTCAGGTAGTGTATGTGTGGATTTATTCTCCCTCCCTTCTCCAGACACTTCAAAGATAGGTTGTATACTATTTAGGGGTAAAGAATGAAGTCAGGTGTAAAGCAAATATTGTGTAGTATTTTGGTTTGTTTTCTTTTCTACGTTTTGAAAAAAGAATGCTTCCTTGTCACAATGTGAGTCCAGTGTATTTGGTGCTACCCCCTTCAATTTTAGTGTAAAATGTGGTACTGCAGTCACTGTGAATTTAATCAGTGCAAGTGATTGACTCATGCCTGAAAGACTTCAGATGCTACCTTGTCTCATTCTCTCTCTAAGATGCTAATAAAGGCAAATTTGCCACAGAGAAGTACTGCTGGGTATTGTGTATGCTAGTTAAATCTATGTGGAAGTGGCGGTGGCAACTTACAAACTTGCCTGAACCAAAAATCATTGCATCTATTGACTTTGATTTGAAAGGCTGGAGACACTTGGCAGTGTTGGGGTTTGGTTTGGAATTGGTAAAATAATATTGTTCAAATATACAGTTGCAGAGAGGCCTCCACAGTTTTCACCTTATGATTCTGAGTAAAGACTTGAGGAGCTAAATACATTAAAATGGTTTGGAGACCTTCAGCAGTCATCTCTGGCTCTAGGATTTGTAGATTATTTTCCATTCCTCATACCTTTCACGTGGCCATTCCCTTTCCAATTTCAAACATTTTATAGTTACCTCTAAGATTCACTTTAAGATAACATAGGATTAAATGGATCAAGGCTTCTAAGCAGTAAGGCCATTTGTGATGAGCTTGATTCAAACCTTAGTCTGTCATTAGCTTAAACTACCAGTAGATGTATGGAGGGTGCAGTTTTATTCATAAAAATCATTGTGTGGTAGCCTTGGAAAACTTCAGTACTGCTTGAATCTGTGTCCTAATAGCTGAGATTTTCTTGTACTAGATGATCTCACATTCTGCACTATCACAAACTTACTGGAGCTTTTTTCCTCTGTGTGCATATGTGAATGCTTCTCTCTTATTGCTGTTTTGCAGTGTCCTCTTAAGGAACTGTCAAGACATTTCTAGAAATCTTATGGAGATGCAGGGGAATTGAAAACTGAGAAACGAGGGTTTCCAGTCCTTCCCCCTTGGATAGGTATTTTGGGGATCGATACATCATTGTTCTTCGTAGACACTGTTACTTTATCTAGTTTATATTTTGCTTTTGAATTTGTGGGATGTTTTTCATCTCCTATCTGCTAGGAGGCTGCCATAATGGCCATACAGCTCTACAGGAATGGGTGGGAGATGTCTCCTGTTCAAAATAGCATCTTAACTTTGAGGTTGGCAAACTTCTGTCTTTACCAGGAATATGCACATGAGTGATCCTTGGTACAAAGTATTACGCTATGGAGTTGTAGTTACTTGTGGTAACGAATTACAACAGTAGGATAATGCCTAACTTCTCAGTGTTTTACTTTATGTGCTTGGATAGTCCGTTACTGGTGTAAATACTCTTAATTTCTCTCTTCTAGGCTTATGATCGCTTACTAATAACATCTTGGGGTCATGACCCAGGAGTAGTTCCTACTTCAAATGTGCTCACAATGTTGAATGATGCTTTAACGCATTCAGCTGTTCTTATTCAGGTACAGTGTGCTCTGTGTAAGTGATGAAAACATGCATGATTTTTTCAGTTAACCTGTTATGTGGTATAAGAGACGTAGGACAATGTAGGAGAGGTGCACTTTTGCCAAGAGCTGAAAAATATGTTCAACTTCTGTAGCCAGTACTGCTATGATTCAGTGGTGGTGAAGATATGGGGTTTGAACTGAATGAGTATTATGTGTGCAGTATATAGGCAAACAGAATGGAGTTTTGCTACCTAAAAATGAGGTGTGGATTTATAAGAGTAGGAATATAGGAAACTGGAATAAAAGTGTAGAGCTCACAAGCTTTTTAGACAGCAGTGGCGTAAGGTAACTGGGAGTATGAACTGTTTATTCAGGAAACACACTTTTTCAGAGTGCTTAGTATTTAGCTCTTATGGTAAAGTATGAATAAAACATGCCCCATAGATTGTGTTTGTCTGTTTGAAAGAAGCTTTAAAATAGCTTTGTCTTCTGTTTCTTCTATTCAGCTCAAGTCTCAGAATTAATCATACAAGTAAATAGGTGTTTAATATTGTAAGAAACATAAAATTACACATTCTCAAAGGCCCACTTGTAACTGGAGCAAAGAAGTTGCTCCTCTTTACTGAAGTTTAGCTTCATTGTGTTTACTCCCATGTATTTTATTTAATTACATATTTCAGCTAACTGAAATGCATAAACTGCTCAGAACTTTAATGTATAAATATCTCTATCTGTCCATTTGCTTCAAGGTCACTGTTAGTCCTTTAAAGGGAGCATAAGTAGGGGTAAGCTAAGCTGATGAGTATATCTTTCTGCTTCTAATTTAATTTCTTTATGTTCAGGGGCATGGCATGCATGGAATGGGAGAAACAGTGCACATACCTTTCCCATTTGATGAAGCCGAGCAGCAGGGAGGTAATTGACTGTCTTTAATGTGATCCCTATGCCACCATATTTAACTTTCTTGCACATTTAATACAGATTTTAATACAGATTTTCTTGTACTTGCAAGTCAAGTTAGATAAGAAAATTGAAAGACTATTTAAATTGTTAAGTCTGCTCTGAGCTTACACGTAGTCTTTTCCTTTGTATCTTACCTGTCCTAATTAGAATGTGTTTTCTGGCCTGTCTTCTTTCTTAGCACAGATGTAAAGAAGTAAGTCCCACAAACACCTCTGGATCTTTCTTTGGGCACACTTGCTTATTAACTACCATATTTACTAACTGAATAAATAATAGAATGTATGGAAGATTTTAGCATCTCTTTAACTGTAAGACTGATGAGACCAAAATTGAACAAACAATCTTGATTAGCAGCACTGGGAACTATTACAGAAAGGTTTTCCCTGGGAAGATCTTAGCTAGCAAAATCTATTTCTCTGCTTGGCTCGAATGATTTTGAAAGGCAGGAATTAACATACTCTGAAATACTATTGATGAGTAGGATACAAGATTTGCATAGTTGAGGCCGTAGCCTTCCCAACTGAGGACTATCATAAAAGTATGCATTGCCAGATATGAAATCTAGTAATTTAAGCTGTCACATAGAAGAACCTGGGCCAAATAGAAATAAAGTTAACTTCCTAATCTAGTTTTTATTAGGTTCAAAATGAGTTACTTTTATATTCACTCTCTCTGGGATGTTTGTTTTCTTGCAACTTGATGCTAAGTGAAAAATCTTGAAGGCAGAATCTAAGTTCTAGCATGAACAACTCAATGTTGAAGCTCCTTGTTAACCTCTAACACTGTATCCTGATTCTAGGAATTTCAGATACATGGAACATGTATCTTGTATTGAATTGTCCAGCTGTTTCAGTGCCAGTATTTTATGCCAATCTGATTCCTAGCTGAAGCTTGCCATCTCTGCTGTCTGTATGTGTTTGTGTGTGAGAGAGAGATAGTCTTTTGTTTGCATTTTTTTGTTCTCCTTTGCACTTTTACTGTACTGTAAAATACTGACTATTGTTTGGTGTGGGAAGACTGTTATTATCTGTTATCCCAGACCTCCCAGTGTGATCGCTAAAATGGAATACAACAAGGGAGAAGAGTTCAGATAAGAAACTTAGTCTGGCCTAGAGATGAACTGTAAGGTTATGGAAGAGGCTTCTCATAAAGTAAGCTGGAATATGTGTTGTTTTCTGCTAGACTTCTCTCGTGTGAACATGGGCATTCATACAGCTTTAAAAATGCTGAGAAACAAAGTAGACCTGCAGCACTTTTGTGGCTATGTCACTATGCTGAATCCTTCAAGTCGGCATGCTAACAGGAAGCTGAGCGATGCTTCTGACGGAAGAGGTTGGTAACCAATAATGGTCATTTCTGACTGTGTTCCCTTAATTTTGCTTACAGTCACTTTTGCAAAGGATTAAATTCCTTGATTTGGAACTCTACAAAATACTATCCAACACAGGAAATCATTTCGCATGCAAATCTATTGGCAGTAGGTTTATTATTCTTTGTGACTAGCTAAGAAATAGCAGATACTGACAAATCCTTGGATTAGAACAGTCAAAAGAAGAAAAAAAGAATAATTTCAGAGTTGTGTCATTGTTACAGGCGAGAACTTAATCTTCATAAGTGTGTTTGGGATCCCTAGTGACTAAGCCCTAAAATGAGTCAGGCCATATGTATCTGTATATCCCCTCCTCCAGTTTTATAGCTGTCTGGTCATTAGGCAAAGTTTTTGTCATGTTCCTTACATCCACTGGTGACTAAATTTATGTTAATGTAAGAATTACTTCACCTTTAGGAGAGGCTGACCTAGCATCAGGATCTGATGTAAATGGGAGTACAGAATCATTTGAGATGGTAATAGAAGAAATGGATTCTGCAGTCAAGCAAAGCATTGAAGGTAATAAGATGGCGGATGGTTTGTACTAAACATTTTCAGTCCATTTAGATATATTGGTTTAAGGATCTGAACACATGATTTTTGATTATTGTCTGGGACAAGTGCCACGCTTCCTCCTCGAATTCATTTTCCTTAAATCTGTGAGCAGTTGTAAATGTACTGTCTTAAAAAGAATGAACCATCCAGTGGATTCTGATCTAACTGATTCTGGGGTCAATATTCTTCCTTTGTCTTTTCTTCAAATTTGGTTGTCTCTTGGTTTACTTCCTGTAGTACCCACAACAGAACTGGAATGGGTTCCCCTGGAATTATGCTTTGGCATTCCGCTCTTCAGTTCCGAGTTGAATCAGAAGGTCTGCAGAAAAATTGCCACTCATGGATTATGTAGAAAGGAGAGGTGAGCTGTGATTTATCAGCTATTGGTTTAACAGGTTGTATGTGTTATGTCCAGAGGTTGTGCAAAAAATAATACCTACAGCTCAATGGCTGTAATAGAACTGAGCCAAGATCAGGAAATGAAAGTAAGTTTGGGTATCTTCCTGCTCATTTCCCCTTCCTAGCACCGGCTTGCTTTCTTCTTCCTCAGTGTTCAGGGGTGGGGATAAGAGGGAAGCTTACTTGTAATGCTTTGATGTAAAATGCATTTAGCTCTTGTAGGAATTTTCTTTACTATTGGCATCCTATTTGCCCAGTTTAGTCATGGCTTATGGTCATGCTATCTTATACTTTTTACTGTAGCTTTTCTGTATGAAGGATTACTTTTTCAACAATGGGATTTTGTGGTTTATTTGTTGTTTGGGTTGTTGTTTTTCTTTCCTTTCCCTAGGGCATAGCTCTAGGGAACAAAAATAAGGTTGCTTGAAAACATGGCTTAAGCATTTTATTATAGTAGTTGACCTGCTTTTTAGGTGTGTCACTGATCTGTTGCTCATGCCATGTTACCATACTTTCCTAGATAAGCATGAGACATGATGAATTCTAATATATTAATGTCTTATGTAAAATAGCATTTTTCAATTGCAATAGTTTTACTTTAGTGTGGTGCTAATGGTAGGGAAAATAGCATTTAGCTGACTAGACTCAAGAACAGATAAGTTAAGCACCTTTTCAGTGATGATGATATTATCAAGCTTTCTGTGTGAAGCTTTTAGCTTTGTCACGTGATATTGGGTACTATTAGAGTTACTTGTAAGCCAAGTTACTGTAGTGCTACTAATAAAAATTTGCGCACCGTAGACATAACTTCTTTTTTGTTTTTGACAGCCTTCAGAAACTCTTACATTCCAGTAGAAAACTGTCTCTTCAGGTCCTTAATTTTGTTCATTCATTCCAGGTAAGGAACAATAATCCAGATGTAAATCATTCTATATAGTCTGTCATCCCTTTTTGCCCTCCTACTTGCCATTCTTGTTTGTACGGAAACATGCATGGTTTGGTTTTACTTTTTCTTTACATGGTAATTCTGTAACAGCACTATCAATGTCAAATGCTACTGGTAGTGAAAAGTGAGTACTTCCCTGTCATTTTTCTAGCCTTATTTAATACTTCTCTCTTCTGTGGTTGCTTCTTATGTGTAGTTACTTTCACTGCACAGCACAATTGTTCTTCACTCCTCCTGTTGTAACACAGCCTCCTCTGCTGGTTACTTGGTTGCTTCTTAGATATGTTAGGGAGACTTACTGCAAACCATGGATATTCTGATCTTTTGAGATTTTTACCTGCATCTCAAGTCAATGCTGGTCCTGTAGGAAAAAATAATATCCATTAATGTGTATTTCATTTAAGTTACTTTTTGCACTTACTCTAAGATCCTCTAGAGCTTGGTGTTGAATGAGCATAAATATGAAAAGTTGCATATTCTGAGAGGACAGTTCTAAGAGCAGGGAATAGTGATTTTGTGTAGCAAGTAAGTAGAAATGCCTGGTCTGTAGCCTGCTACAGTTAGCATGGAAGTTTAAGCTAGCAAAGCATGTCCACATGTAGCATGGAATCTGCTTAGCTGCTTATGTCTTATAGTACTTTTCTCTGAAACTGTCTTTACAGAAAGGAAAGGAACTTGCAAGTTACTTAACCAGGTAGTGTTATGGATGGGGTCATCCTGAAACTGCCTCCTTATGAGAATGTTGGAGATTTCCAGTAGGTTTGAAGCCTTGAAACCATCTGTCAGTCTCAAGTGGCTCCTGTTCTAATCTCTCAGATCTTTTCTCTGAGATGCACTTTTATTGCTGATGATCATAGGAAGAAATAAAAGGTGTTGAAGTGATTTTTAAATGGAGAAAACCAAACTTCTGGGAAATAAAACTACTCTAAATATGGTCAAGTCAGTGCCTCCAAATACATGTATACCTCTTGTCACAGTATGGGATAAACAGCAGTACGATAGTTGTCCTGAAGATTTTATCTTTGCATTCATTTTGCTAGGTCTTTCCTGCACTTTTAAGCTTCAGGCTTCCCTGAAGGTTTCTTGGAAGCCAAATAATGTATGCAGAGATGCAGGTGAGGCAGCTGTATGCTTATTTCATACTTCCCTTTGTTTATTCTCTTTTTTACTTCCATAATGATTTGGTATTTATTGGATTAAAGTAACACACTTCAGAAACAGTAAGTGTATTTGTGGATTAGATCAGCCTGTTATATTCGACCTGTTAAATCCTTCATTGTTTGTCTTGCTTTTAAGACACTATTTTTTTTTTTATTCCTTTTTCTTTTAGGAAGGTATTTCAGCACTGGATCAGCTCCATGATGCTGGTTCTTCAAGCTCTCTTTTGCAGCCTATTTCTGCAGATATGGGTGTTCCACTTCCTGCCAAGAATCTCGTGTTCAAAGAAGGCGTATTATCCGAATGGAATGGATGGTCCCCTTCCTCAGTCTTTTTCAACCACACCTAAGGAACAGGTCAAGTAGGGGTTCTCATGCATTGATCACTAAATGCCTTTTTTCTATTAAGATTAATTCCTAGTGCCAACCACTAAGAAGTGTACTGCTGCTGCAGCATAACCCGTGTAAAAGTAGTGTTACAAAAATGTGTTGTGTTGCAGTACTGGGGAAGTGCTTAAAACTGTCTAGAACTTGTTACTCATTACTGCATATCTTGCTGCAACAGAGAGCTTTTTAGCTGTCAGCACTATTTTTATCTTGAGACAATCTTTCTTTTATAACTAAACATGCCCTTTCTAGGCTTTCTGATGATTGTTAAATTTCTATGCTGTCACCACAAAATTGCAATAGTAGTTTTCTATGTTCATTACTCAGACATAAATTCTGTTTAGTTTTGTACTGTATTACTGAAGATCTTTCTGTATAAAGGTAAGAGATTCAGCTCTTCCTCTGAAAGCTCAGTGATACCAACTGTTTAAAACAAAATATCATGGTGATATGGGGCATTAAGAATTGTTGAATTCTGTAGTTCAGCTTAACACTGGGGCCTTGGCAGATCAGTACAATGCAAAAATTGGATGCTTGCAGGAGGCTGAGTTAGTGCAGACTCAAAGGCCTGCTGATGATTTAAGGCCACTTTAAAGACGAGTGGTGCACTTTCACCTCTGGCAGAATTTGGAGGTACAGAAGTATGGAAGGGCTGAAGTGGCTGGCTGTGCTCATGAGGTACTTCATGATAAGGGATTCATCTTGTTCTTTGTATAAAACCAGGAGTGACTGAGATTTGATCCCACTGGGAGTTAGTCCCTTATTGTTTGAAGCTGGTGATGATTGCTGTGGGAAACTGATATTGTAAGTTGGGTTTAAGGTAGATAACTAGATCTGTCCTGTTGATTAATGTTCATAAGAACAGAGCTCTTGATTTTTCATGATAGTCATTAGTAAAGGAAGATGACAGCAGAGAATGTGTAGGCAGAGACTTCTCTGAATCTGTTTTCCTTGAACCATGAGCTGCTGCTGCTGACAAACATTAACAGTGGGCTGTTTCATTTAAAATCACACTCTGGCTCTATTTGTATGGGGTGATTTTATGTAGCATGATTTCACTTTGTTTATGTTAGGCATTAAAAACTTTCTGCCTGCTTAAAAAGAATCTCCCATTTAGCACACAAAGAGAAGAGATGTAAAATGTTAAGACCCAGCTGTCTAAAGAACTCTGCCAGCTCTTCTTTACTGGAACTGCCTTGTTTTAAATAGTCATCATTAAAAATGAGACTTAACTATCTTGTCGTCACAAGCCTACAGTATGTGATGGACCAAGAATCTGTGGCATAGATGATGGTGGACGTCAGCAAGGAGAAAAATGGCAACATTTTGATGTGTATCTTTTTCTGCGTGGCTGTAAGAAAAAACATGACAGAAGTTTGCAAAGGACAAACATACCACCGCAGGATAATGCAATGACTTCAGTTACAACTGTGAAAATCCCATTCTTCCTTTTTACCTATGCTTTATATACATTCCTAAAGTGTAAGTGTAGGACTTGGGCTTTAAGAAACTGGATCTGTAGTACTTAAGTTTGCTCAGTGCTGCTTTCTTACATCTGTTGTGTTTTTGTATTTTACCAACAGCAGCTGAACTTGGTATTTTGCATATATAATGGAGCTAGATTATCTATATAAAGTCGATCATTTACACTACAGTGACTTTTGTACTGGATGTGCATATTCTCCATAGCATTTTTTCTAAGTTGCCTTATTTCCTTCAAGAGAAATTTAAAGAGGAATAGGATGTCAATCTGCTAGAAATGCCAGAGGAAACATTTACTATGAGAATTGTTATGTGGAGGTTAAGCTAATATCTAAGCACAGTAGAGGAACTAAGCAGTAGGTGATGTCTTACACTTTAAGTACTGTAGATATTACTTTAAGTGCTACAGTGAGCTGCAGTAGATGAGCTAGTTTGCTGTATAGTATCAAATTTTGCTACACACTGTCTGTACTGGTATGTAAAGTGATGACAGTGCAACTTGTATGGAAGTTTGAAAATAGATGAAAATTTCTCATTCTCACTGCATATTCTTCAGTGTTACTAAGTGAAGGATACCCTTTGTTATTAGGTTGTCTAAAGTCAAGTTTCTAAATAAAAATAGCCTGCTCTTCAGAGTTGTTAAATACCCATCATTTTACAGTTACTGGTGAGAATGCCAGATACATTACAGTTTCTTAGAACTGAAGCCACTCTAATTTCAGTATCAACACTAGCTTAGGATCTTGTTCAAGTCTGTATATCTGAAGTTTACTGAACAGATTGCAACCAAAGAAGCCCATGAAATACCTGAAACTCAACTACAGCACCAGTGCTTGGGATGGTCCAGAGGCTTTACTCCAAGTATGTGACTTTTGTTTTAAATATGGTGTAAAAAATAAGATCTCAAAGATCTTCATACCAAAAGAATCTATTTTATATTGTATTGCAAATAAAGAGAAATTAAATCAGTTTCTTTTCTTCAGGTAGTTTTATTGACAGTCATGAAAATCACATGCATTGCGCACTGTAAAGCTGTTTGAAGTTTGTCTTCAGTGAGGTTTTTAACTTGCATAAGAGATGTTGGCTTTGTGCTCTGGCACAACCCAAGTAGTGTTCAGTCTAGATGCATATACCTAAAGATATTCAGAAGCCAACTAGAAAGTGTTATGTTTGTTTTCAGGTTTTTTGATCATGACATTACTTCACAGTTCTTTTTTCTTTTGTTGTTCTCAAATCTTTCTTTGCTTCCTTGTTCAGTGTTCCAGATGGTTTGTATTTGTATGATGATTTTAAAGTACAGCTGTAACTGAACACAGTTGTGCTCTTCCAGTGTGACATTGTTAATATTATACATTGAACTGTACAAAGTCAGTGTTCAATTAAATTATTGGCACATGTAACAAATGTTTACAAATAAACTGTGGTGTAGGTTAAACCATGTGCAGAATCCTTCACATGCAGCAGTTTTCTTCTTGGGCATGGTTTTAAAATGCCACTCTCTCACTGTAGTGCTCAAGACTACTAAATGTCATCAAAGGATCTTTCCTGAGTACATGCAATTCTGCAGAAATGCAGTCTTATCAATGGAAATCTCTTATGCTTTAACCTCTGAGGAGGAGGGAGTACAAGAGGATGGTGTATGCTGTATCTCCTTCAGCTGCAGTCTCAACCTGTGTTGCTACTGGATATTTAAAGGTACTTGCATGTGTGGTTTCTTACCTATTTTCTTTGACTAAAGACATTTTTGACTAGGAACTTGGAAGAAATGAGACAAAAATTGTTATTTGTTGGTTTCTTTAAAGCAATCCAGGCTGAGGAGTCATCATGGCAAAATAACTGTGGAGAGTCTGAGTGTCTTGATTACAGTGTAAAAAAGAAATACAGACCTAGATGGTGAAAGAAACCTCATCACTTACTACTGGTGTTTAAACCTTCCTTTATTCTAGCTTGCAGTTCTCTAGCTTTCTTGAGAATACTTACTGTAACTTATGTTAATGCTCTCTAGCTTTGTCATTGTGATGGAACACAAGGCTCCTTTTGGACCACAGAGGAGATGTATCTGATTTTACTGTTAAGCACTTAAAGCTAATATTCCCTCTCATCTCCTGGAGCAAAGTCAAGTTTGTTTTAATGATTCTTAAAGAGGGCTTTGGGTGGCTTTGATAGTCAAGTTCACTTGCTTAGGGACTACTTGGTACAAGATGCCTTTTGGAAATGGGCATTCTGATGAGCTGGGACTGGCCATGCTTTAGGAATTGAGCTGAGCTCACAAACATAAAGTACATCCAGGGCTGTGCTGAGGTACTCAGCTCAGGGTTCCATCTTGCACATGGAGTTGAATGATGTTGCGTGACGTGCTCAGGTGGTGCAAACTTGAATTGCTGTCTTCTGGAGCCCCAAAGCATGTGCTACTGGTAACTCCTCATATCCTTGACTGTTTTGTTAGATGATTCAGCACAGCTTCACTCAAGTGAATTGACAGTATCACTATGCAAATAGGATGGTGGAGGCATTAGTTTATGACAGCTTTAATGAATACTGATGTTGGATTCCTACAAACTAATGGAGACCTAATTTGTTTAATTGTTCTTTTTACATTCTGAATCTATGTCCTGTATCTCTAGGCTCCTGCTCTCCACTCCTTGCTTTCCCCTCCAAACTCCCAGCCACTCAAAGAAAACTTGTTCCAAGTCCAAGCAGAGCTGTGGGAGAACCTGTACAGCCTCCATCCACTGGGGTTTTAAAAACCAGACTGGATAAAGCCCTCAGCAATTTGATCTCATGGCTGATCTTGCTCTGAGCAGGAGGTTGGATTACAGGCCACCTGAGGTCCTTTTCAACCTCAATTACTCTGGTTATGTAAAATACATGAAGTGATTCTATGCACTTGTTTTTAAGTAGGGCAGGGTCAAATGCTTGACAAAACTCAGGTTGTGAGATTGGAGAACACTGGTACAGAAGAACATCTAGCCAGTACATGCTTTTGTAAAACTAGTTCATCGCTACCAAACTACTGGCATTAGACCAGCTTTATGAATATGGTGTTTGTGTGCTTCCAGCTGCAGGGAAGCAAATGAACCAGTAACAAGAGAACTTGACGGCAACAAGAAGAGTGGGGCGAGAGCCATTACGATAGGTGTATGTTCACCTGCAGAACAGAAGTGAAGCTAATGATGATAAATGGAAAGGAATAATAGTGTAGAAAAGTGGTGGGAGAAGGAGGGAAGTGTCGGTCTGACCTGTTACATCCTAGAGCTCCCTCATACAAAATAGAGAAATGGAAACACACCCCTTAGTTGCAAATCCTTAGGGACCTTTCCTACAGGAAAAAAAAAAGGGAAAGAGGTTAGAGGTGCCAAGGATGTGAGCAAGGAATAGAAATAGGACTGGTGAGTACTCTCATGGCTTGTTTTTCCAGCTCTCTGAACTCTACAATCAATGTGAATTGGGCTGGGTTGTATTTTCACCCCATGTATGAAAACAAAATGCGTTTTGAAAATGACTGTGAGGTATTACTGCAATAATTTTTTAAATCAAATCAGATGAAGTAGCTGTCATACTCTGAAATCATACCCTTGTTTGACTCGACTGTACAGTGTGAGTCAGGTAAGATTTACCAGATTGAGGTTTCTTAACAAGCAAGTATCTTGCCCTGTAGGTGTCAGCACTTCTCTTATCTTGACTTCGAGTCGCAGGCTGCATCAGGAAAAAACAGTGGATTCAATTTGTTGTTTTTTTTAAGTTGGAAGTATTACTGAAGTGGATGTGCTTTGCTAGTGAACACTAATGTAATTAGAGAGGCAGAGCTCTCCTTACTGGATAAAGATGCTTCATCAAATAGACTTGATTAAAATGTTACTTGGAGAATATCATGGCTGTTTATAAAGCTCAATAATAGGACTAAGCCTTTGGCAAATACTGGTAAGACAAATGGCATTCATCAGTTGTAATGAGCTTATTGATTCCATAAGCATTGCCATGTATGACAGTATCTCTTAGGTTAGGCACTGGTTGCAGGTTGGCCAAGTTTGGGCTTTTGAAGCAGAGCCAGGAACCTCTGAGAGAAGGACAGGGCATAGGATCTTGTTACTCTTTCTGTGCAAGTGGTTCACGTTCATGTTTGTTTTCCTGCTGTAAACCCGATGAGGATCAGGTGGCAAATTTAACCTCATCTACACTGGTGTGGAAGGGCAGACCAGTGAAGTTCCTGAATGACAGCTGAGATGTCTGTGTTTTAGTGAGAGTGAAGGAAGAAACAAGTGAAGAGCTGCAAAGATGTGTGTTTGATCTTAAAATGGCAGGTCAGGGAGATAACTGAGGTTTTGAATAGATTTGGCTGAAAGCGCTCAGGAAGGCAGCAAGGAAGGTACAAAACTGGGTTTCTTCAGGCTGAGCAGCAGTTGGGGTGCTCAAAGAATGAAGTGGATCTGAAACACTCATCTGGATATAGGACTGAGGATGCTAGGTTCATGAACAGTATTTTGTCATTGTAATTTGGAAGTTTACCATAGTCCCTGCAGCTGAGCTCCATGGCATATTGCTGTCATATTTAATATTTGTTTGGTTTTTTACTGTAGGTATTTAACTTCCCAGTGTGATTTTGTGAGCTGGCTGCCCTGGACTCGAGCTGATACTTTCATCAGACTACTCTGGTGGCAAACTATTGGGAATAAAAGCCCGAACTAAATATATGATGCATAGTCATATTATAACCGTAGTCATTTCCAACCCTGACTATTCTATGATTCTATAACATTTGATACCTATAAAACATTTTAGACTGTTGTAGACAGAGGGATTTAGTATGACTTGTATGTTCATTTACTTACAGGAACGTTAACTGGTACTGTGTTAGCAGCTTCTGGATAGTGTTGCACTTCTGAGAATGTGATGCAGAAAGGATTGGAGGGTTTAGTGTTTGCCTGCAAAGACAGCGATATTTAAGTGACTGTCTTCCCCACAGTATTTAAACCCTGCCTACTGCCTTTGGCTCTGATGCTGGTGCCACAGTTCTTTACAAAGTATTCAAGAGCTGTACAGGGTGCTGAAATTTCTGAAGAGGTTGAAAAGTCACTGAATTAGATCCTGGAAGAGCTGTTCTTGGTTTTCAGCTCATTTGAGCGTGACACTTGCTTTTTCCAAGAAGGCAACTACCCAAGCTGAAAACTTCAAGAGTAATGAAGGGGTTGTTGCTGTATTTTGAACAATTGAAAGAATCCAAATATTGTTTTTAACTTGGACACAAAACTTTTAAACTTTCAGAAATTTATTGAGTTACAAGTTGTGTCGTCAGCTTTCTTATGTGGTTAAAGCAGGTATTAATTGCTGAAAACTAGAAATGTGTTTGGGAACTTGAGTTGCTGTTGAAGGTCTGTTTGCAGTAGTGATGCTATTCTATTTGGTTGCATTGAGGGCTGATGTGAGGCTGTTTTCTGCGTGGACATTTTCAGAACTACACCATGGCTTGAGCAGTGATGTGAGAAAGACAAGCCAGGGTGACAGCTCTGTTAAGCCCAGCTCACAGCATGGGCTGAGCTATGGGGCCTATAGGGATGCTGGGGAGGGACTCTTCATTAGGGACTGTAGTGATAGGACAAGGGGTAACGGGTTAAAACTTAGACAGGGGAAGTTTAGATTGGATATAAGAAGGAAGTTCTTTCCTGTTAGGGTGGTGAGGCACTGGAATGGGTTGCCCAGGGAGGTTGTGAATGCTCCATCCCTGGCAGTGTTCAAGGCCGGGTTGGACAGAGCCTTGGGTGACATGGTTTAGTGTGAGGTGTCCCTGCCCATGGCAGGGGGGTTGGAACTAGATGATCTTAAGGTCCTTTCCAACCCTGACTCTTCTGTGATTCTATGGCATTGCTGGGCTCTCACCCACTGGGATGTGAGCCCTGGGAAATCATGATTAAAACATCCCTACGCATGGCCGGGTGTCTGACGTAAGATATTTCAGGTCCAATGTTGTTGTGGCCATAGAGGAAAGCACACAGCTTTCTTAATTCCACATGCAGTCTGAAGGGAGGTGTGGGGATGAAGGGTGTCTGTCAGGGGATGGAGATGGCAGCTGGCAGGGCTTCCAGTGGGGATGGGGCTGTTCTTCCATTTGCTCTGTACAGGCAATGACTGCAAGTGCTCCTCTAGGAAACAACAGTGGTTTGCATCCTTCCCAGGGGGATGCTGTGCACTGTTCCTTGGCTCTTGCTTTGAGCTCAGTTCCAGCCTGCGTGTGCCATAAACCACAGCATATCCTGCAGTGAGCCTAGGCTGCTGACTGCCTTGAGTAAAGCCAAGGAGAAACCAACTTCTCTGGTGGGTTTTGGAGCAAAAACCCCAAATGCTTTATTGGCCAAGTTGAGTGTGACCTCTTGCTAGATGCCCTTTTAGTGTCCCCACATAAGGAAGCTGTGGATCAGACAGCATTAGGTATGTGTGTTCTCTAGTCTGTGTTTGAATTGTTCTTCCTCCCTTCATAATTCCTTGCTGTGGGAATTACAGCTGAAAAGGTTTTGTAAGAGAAATACAGTGCCTTGGAGTGTCAGATGCTTCATCTCAGAGTACTGCGAGACTTTCTGTGGAAACAAAAATCACTTAAAGGTCTTCCTCTGTTCATATTTAATTTATTCTAAAGCAGGCAAAATTTCATCTGCCCATCATCTCCAACTCCAAAAACCTGGAAAAGTTTATACCTGCATAGCCAGCTATGGAGGAGGAAATTTGGTGGCCAAATTCTCTGCTGTGCTGCGTGCCTCTCGCAGGTGTGCACGGTTGCTCTGCATTTGTTAGCTCTGCCTTGGGACAAGCTGCAGACAGACAGAAAATGAATTGCCCATGTTCTGCTGCTCAGATTTATCTAGAGATTTCACCCTCACTTGATTAAAACATTTGCACGTGGCTCTGCAGTCCTGCGCAAGGAGTGGGATGGCAGCAAGATTCATGCCTGCACCAAGCTCTGATTTGTTTTTATCACTCCAAAGAATACAGATAAATGATTTTTTTCCTAGGGAAATGTAGTTAACCTTTATCAACACAAGGCATAAAACAAAGTTAAAGAGAACTGTTGAGGCAATTTTATATAAGAAAGGAAAAAAAGCTCGCTACCAGCCAAGTAGTTATTTACAGGGTGTGTGATGGTTTATGATCATCCCTGAAAGAATCATCATAATGTTTTTAAATAAGTCAGGCTGAAGTGCCACCCCATTTCCTTCCTGATGCAGACAAGCCAGTTAAAGCTGAAGAACAGCTTTACATGAACTTTTTGGGTGACAAGGTTTAGTGTGAGGTGTCCCTGCCCATGGCAGGGAGGGTTGGAACTGGATGATCTTAAGGTCCTTTCCAACCCTGACTATTCTATGATTCTAACAGAGTTGAGACCCTGTTTGAATGACACGTTTTTGACAAATAGTTCACCTGTTGTAAAAATGCAAATGAAACAGGTTTTTTTCACTGAACTTTTTGCTGGTTTTATCTACATGTATTGCATCGGGAGAGATTTTGCCTGCGTTTAAATTTGAAAAGTAAAAGTAAATAAAAATAAAGTCAGGCTTACATAAGCATTGAATCAAACCCCAAACTGATCAAGTTTATATTCTTTACCAGCAGAACTGAACATAGAATCATAGAATAGATAGGGTTGGAAAGGACCTTAAGATCATCCCATTCCACCCCCCCTGCCAGGGGAAGGAACGCCTCCCATTAAACTATGTCACCATATAGGTCCACCATGGGGCCATCCTTGCAAGGAGGGATGCCCGGCTGGGCCTGCTGCTGTGCCCCATCCCACTGGCATCCCTGTGGTGCCCGTGCCTGACAGAGCAGCAGCCACAACCCTTGATCAGCCGGTGGGAGCTGATCAGGGGGAGGAGTGCTCAACTGAGTTTGTAACCATCAATGTCAATAGGCTTTTTCTGTTGTAAAGGGCAAAAAGGTTTTGCCCTCAATTTTCCTGACTTGCTGAGCAGCAGTGCTGTGTCTTTGTGTCATCAGGCTGATAACCTGGAACTATGATAGTTCATATTAAGGAGTGAAGACCTGGATGAAAATAGAAGGACAGAAGTGATGTCCTAATTACAGCGGGCCCTACCAGCCTCCTAGGACTGATTCATCAACTTTACCATCACATCAGTTTTGTGTAGGGCATTGTGGCAGTCAAATTATCCTTTTATTTTAGAGGAAAAGAGCAGAGTTCTGTATCATCCCACTGTAGTGAAGAAATGTCTATTTCCTAGCTGTGCTGAATGCATGATTGCTGAAATACTCCAAAGCCAGTATGGGGAACTATAACAGCAAGTTCACCACGAGCAATCCAGTAATGTGATGTGTAACAATAAAAGAGGCAAGATGTCTTTCAGTGCACCAGATTACTCCCAAAAATACCTTGCTAATTCCTGTGTCTGGTAGTTTCAAACACAGCTGTATTTGCACAGCGTAGTTTGAAATGACTCTTTGGCAGAGAGTAAGTGTATTTCTAAATAGAAACACAGAATGCACCGTGACCTGCCTTTCTGGCAAGTATTTGGTTACATGGCTGTTGTTGGGAATGTGCCCTGCTCTGCTGTTGGCACTAAGGATTTGTCATCACAAGTTACAGGACAAAATGGTTTGCTCTTTCCAAAGACGATGTTGGATCAGGTTTGATCATCGGTGACCAGTACTGTCCCTAGTACTGGTTGCAGTGCAATTTTATCCCACTGTCAGCCAAAATGGGGATTTTATTCCTGCTGTGTACTTGAATCTGGGTATAAAACCTATGGATGTTATTGAACTTGATGCTGCAGTCATTGCAGTATAACAGGACAGTTAACATAAATACAAGGTCTAGCTTCAGCTGCTCTGACCTTTGTCTACAGGGACCCTTGCAGTCCTGAGTTATTCAGGCAATTGCTGGCAAGATTCAAAGCTGAATTTATCTCAGTATCATAAATCCTTTGGAGCCTTTAAAACACACAAGAGACGAGGTAGCACCAGTCTTCAAACAGATACTTCATGTCTGCTCTGCCAAGGAACCTAGGACTGGGTTTTGGAGATAGAGAGGCTGCAGTCAGTCTGCAGAAAGAGACACGGGCTGGTGGGTCAAGGTTTCTCAAGCCATGGATCTGCTTTATGGGAACAGCCTGCAGTTAAATCAATGTGGAGAACTGCACTAGTGAAGGTGCCCTTAGAAACCATACCACGAGGGAATAAAGTGCAAAGGGAAAGCTCCAGCAACCTGGGAATTGCCATCAGGAAAAAATAACGATGGTTGTACCTTTCTTGCAAGAAAACTGGTTTTGAAGTAGCTGACCTACAAGTAAACCAGTGAACACTGACATCAGCCATCCAAGTCTTCTGGGGTGCATTTGCTTCGCATTTTGCACCTCGCTACCTCTTCACGTGCTCTGCTGGTGTACCACTTCCAGGGCTGGATGATCCCCTGCCATGGTAGCCTAGCACCTGAGGGATGCGGTTGGCAGAGATCTGAGATCTTGCTATGTTCTATTTTGTTCTGTTGGGATAGCATGTTTGTCTGCTGGTGCCCAGACCCAGCCCAGCTGAGGGCAGTGAGCCTGCGGGTGCAGTGGTTCAAGGAACCCTTTCCTGGTTGCCCCCTGAATAGGCTATTATTTATATAAAGCAGAAGAACACATTTATATATTTATATAAATATAAATAGTATAAACAATATACTATTATTTATATAAAGCAGAACAAGTTCAGGAGAGATTCATGTTTCCTTTCTCTTTTCATTTTCCCCTGAACTCATAGTGTCCCGGTTAGTGCACTCAGGCAGGTTGCAAAGAGTCACCTCCCCACTGGGTTTCTATGAGACAATTGACCTGGCATTTCCCATGTTTTCATGGAAATACCTTGGTGGGTGCTGAGTGTCACAGCTTTACCATGGAAAACGTCAATTGCTGTACAGGCAGTTTAGGAGAAATGCCTAGAGTTTTTGGAAATAAAACGTCATTTCAGATGAGTAACTGCCTTTATCCAGCCTCTGCTAAGTGGATATTTGACTCCTGGATATGTATGTTATGCTCCCAGGTACAGCATTGTTTGCAGCAAAGGTCAGAGCTTTGTGTGTGTTCCTGATGCTGCAGCTGAGCTTCCAGCTGTGCTGGAAAAGGATCTCTAAGAAAGGGAATGGGGGCTCTGCTGCTGCAGCTTTGAGGAGGAAAGGAAGAGAGCAGGCCGGCTTCAGGCTTTGCTTGCAAGCCGTTCTTTACTCAGAATGGAAGCGATTAAGTGACAAAGGATGTCAGTTATCCTTTGCTAAGCAGCATCAAGCTTTCTTCCCTTCCATTCTGTTCTGTGTTTGCATGAAAACACAATGACAGTTAAATGAGCTTTGTTAAATCTTTCATAAAACACATTACCTGCGGAGAAGGCAGAGGAGTTCAGACAAAGCCTCCCTCTTTCCCTGCAGACTTCATTGCAGAGACTCCTACAACCACCCAGGTCTGCAAGTCTATGATTCCTGCGTGCAGTTGCTCATTTTTGCACACAAATCCCTGCCAGCGGCTCTTTCAGTGGGAATCTTGCAGATTCTGAATTTTCTTCTCTTCCATCTGAAGTTGTTTTCCTCAATCCAGTTCAATTCCAGGAAAAGCCAAGGCTGTAGGTGCTCAAATGCTGACATGAACGGGTTATATCACAGGTGACTGACAGTTGCATTTCCAGTTTCAGTGGTTATCATAGTGCTGCTTGGATTTGGTTTGTACTAATGAAGTTTTAGCATGTCTCAAATTGTGTTGGCATCTTTTTATTATATCAACATCTAAATTGAAATTAGAAAGTGTGGCTACAGCCTCCGTGGTCCCTTCAATGTCTTGAAATACGTATTTAAAGACACATTTATTTAGAAAACTGACAGAAAACTTCTGTCCTTTCTCTCTGTTTTTCTTATTTATGTTCCAGGATGCCCATTTCATCTGGCTTTCCAGTCTCCAGTGCAGTGGAATTTTGTCGCTTAAAATAAAGCGATTCCTTCGGAGGCCAACAAATGCGCTTCCAAACCAAGAAGACAAGTGTTTGGCTTCTGTGCTTCACTATCCTGGGCTGATGCAGTGAGGAGGTGGGTTGTTTCTGTGTGGATCCTGGCAGTGTTGGTGTGTTCAATAACCAGGCATCTCCACTGTGACTTATGGCAGTTCAGAATAGCAGGTATTAACACAAACTTCATTTTGTGCCAAATAACTGATGTGAAGCAATGCAGCTTTTTCTGCTCCTCCTTGTTTAACAAGGGCTATAATTTGTGCAGCATGTGTTTGGTGTGGAAAGACAGGTTAATGGAGGCATATTTCCTCCCATTTATAAATCAAATCCTCCTAATAAACAATGAGTCAAACCACAGGGAGCTTAGGGTGATGCTTCATCTCTCATATGCTTTTTCTTTGGCTGGATAGTGGGTGCTTTGAGGAAGCAGCTACGTTATCCTGCCTCTCTCTGGTAGTCCACAGTGCTCAGTGGAGTGTTGTACTTGCGCCCACTGTAGGAGAGGAACTGGTTTGAGACCATCTTAAACATCTGAATGTGCACAAGTCCGTGGGTCCTGATGGGATCCATCCATGGGTCCTGAAGGAGCTGGCAAATGAAGTTGTGAAGCTGCTGGCCATCATATTTGAGAAATCATGGCAGTCAGGTGAAGTTCCCGATGACTGGAAAAAGGGAAATATAACCCCCATTTTCAAGAAGGGGAAAGTGGATGACCCGGGGAATTACAGACCAGTCAGTGTCACCTCTGTGCCTGGCAAAATCTTGGAGCAGATTCTCCTGGAAGGCATGCTAAGGCACATGAAAAACAACAAGGTGCTTGGTGACAGCCAGCATGGCTTCACTAAGGGGAAATCCAGCCTGACCAATTTGGTGGCCTTCTATGATGGGGCTACAGAACTGATGGACAGGGGTAGAGCAATCGATGTCATCTACCTGGACTTGTGTAAAGCGTTCAACACTGTCCCACACGACATCCTTGTCTCTAAATTGCAGAGACATCGATTTGATGGATGGACCACTCGGTGGATAAAGAACTGGCTGGATGGCCGCATGCAAAGAGCTGTGGTCAATGGCTCAATGTCCTGCTGGAGGCCAGTAACGAGTGGTGTCCCGCAGGGATCGGTGTTGGGACCGGTCTTGTTCAACATCTTTGTTGCTGACATGGACAGTGGGATTGAGTGCGCCCTCAGTGAGTTTGCCGATGACACCAAGCTGTGTGGTTCGGTTGATACCCTGGAGGGAAGGAATGCCATCCAGAGGGACCTTGACACACTTGTGAGGTGGGCCGATGCCAACCTCATGAAGTTTAACCATGCCAAGTGCAAGGTCCTACACCTGGGTCGGAGCAATCCCAGGCACAGCTGCAGGTTGGGCAGAGAAGAGATTCAGAGCAGCCCTGCAGAGAAGGACTTGGGGGTGTTGGTTGATGAGAAAATGAACATGAGCCGGCTGCAGTGTGTGCTCACAGCCCAGAAAGCCAACCACATCCTGGGCTGCATCAAAAGGAGCGTGACCAGCAGGTTGAAGGAGGTGATCCTGCCCCTTTACTCTGCTCTTGTGAGACCTCACTTGGAGTATTGTGTGCAGTTGTAGTGTCCTCAGCGTAAAAAGGACATGGAACTGTTGGAACAAGTCCAGAGAAGGGCCACGAGGATGATCAGGGGACTGGAGCACCTCCTGTATGAAGACAGGCTGAGAAAGTTGGGGCTGTTCAGCCTGGAGAAGAAGAGGCTGCGTGGAGACCTCATAGCAGCCTTCCAGTATCTGAAGGGGGCCTATAGGGATGCTGGGGAGGGACTCTTCATTAGAGACTGTAGTGATAGGACAAGGGGTAACGGGTTCAAACTTAAACAGGGGAAGTTTAGACTGGATATAAGGAGGAAATTCTTTCCTGTTAGGGTGGTGATGCACTGGAATGGGTTGCCCAGGGAGGTTGTGAATGCTCCATCCCTGGCAGTGTTCAAGACCAGGTTGGACGAGGCCTTGGGTGATATGGTTTAGTGTGAGGTGTCCCTGCCCACGGCAGGGGTGTTGGAACCAAATGATCTTAAGGTCCTTTCCAACCCTAACTATTCTATGATTCTATGATTCTAATGTTTTACAGAGTATTATAAAAGAAGCATAGAAGTGGCTTGTAAAAAAGTAATATCTCCTTTTACCTTTGCCTTTCATGGTTACTGTATTTTTAGTGTAGTTTGAGGCAGTGATCAGAATGCAGATG
The DNA here is from genome assembly GCF_034315485.1 of Pezoporus occidentalis. Classification (NCBI taxonomy): domain Eukaryota; kingdom Metazoa; phylum Chordata; class Aves; order Psittaciformes; family Psittacidae; genus Pezoporus; species Pezoporus occidentalis. Next base: position 10,877,821 of record NW_026914940.1, on the reverse strand, counting down.
TCAAACTTGCACTGTGAAGCCATTTCATCCTGCAACCAGACTGCACGCTTGGTGTGTGGAGAGGAACTGAGTAATGTATGCCATATACCTCCCGTCAGCCCTTGGTTTGGGTTTAAAACTCAGAATTAAAGCCCTGAGGCCAAAATGCTCTTGTCCATTCAGTGAACTCTCAGTAAGGAAAAGCTGCCTCCACAAAGAGAGCCTGGACCAGTATTTCAGCCAGCTCTATATGAGTGATTAATGATCCCCATCACAAAATGGGACAACAAAATGGTGCAGGGTATGAATTAACAGGATTCTGGTTATTATAATTATCCCTATCAAGGGTTGGGTTGTTGGGCGTCAGGTTTTGGGTACTGCAAAGCAAAGGGGCAGCCTGTGTTCCACCTTTGTTCCACCATTCATGAAGCACAGCCTGGGTTGCCTGTCCCTTGCTGGCATCAACAAGGGCTTCAGTGATGACCTGACATGGGGGCACACTGATGCTTCTGGCGTTTCCCTTTTCACTGCTACCTTATCTTCTATGACCCAGTATGGAGCTGTGGGTTGCCTCGTCCGTTCTCTGATGTGGGAGTTGGGTGGCCTGGGCCCAGTCTGTGTGACCATTCCCACCTCCTGCTTTCTTGAGATCACTTTTTTAGTTAAAATAGAGTTCTTGCTTCCACCTTGTCATTTTGTGAATCAGTTTTATACATGAGTGATATGAAAAGTGAAGCCAGTGATGAGAAGACAATGCCACAGGGTCTATTTATAGGACATTGTACTCTTACTGAAACATTCCCTGGTTTCCTGATTGGGTTTCTTTCAAGTTTTTAAGCTTTAGGGGCAGTAGCTATCCCTCTGCATGGGTATGAATGAGACCTAAGACAGTGGCACCCAGATCTTAGTGGGATCCTTAAGGAGCCATCACCCTTGCTAAAACAGAGACACTCACCAGCACTTAGTAGTTGCTGTGGGTGTTCAGAGAGATGTAAAATATTTGTGTTTGGGCAACAGCATCAGCATCTTTCTGAAGAAAAGGCTTGAGTGACCAGGAAAAAAGATGTGAAGTGCAAGCAGGGAGCCCGGGGGCAAGGCTGGTCACATCCACACAGGTGACCCTGTTGGGTGATGTTTGCTATCTTCCCATTGCGTCCTGAAAAGAGAAGTGAGTCCAGAGCCAGAGAAACCACCGTCCTGGCTTTGCATTTTCCAATCTGAAGTAATAATGACTGAAATACTGACTGCTTTCAATACACACTTGCCAAAAGCACAAGGAAAATTCTCATGGCTGCGGCACTGAAATAACAAGCTACTTCCTCGAGTCTAGCTGCATGTTTGATATTGACTCAAACCAGCGTGGGCACACAGTGTACAGGGGTGTTGACACAGCAGCCTACTTGGCAGAAACTCCCAATATCATATTTGGACCTGGCTACTTTTGTATTTGATCCATGCTACAGAAGCTGCAGCACATTGTCTCAGTGACCTGACAATCAAAAGGAAGCCAAGAACTGAAAAATAGCCACTGCAAGGGGCTGAGTGCCATTAGCAGACTGTAGATGGGAGTTTGCATTGCATCTCCTTCCCCCTCTCCATGCTATGCCTGAGTAATTTGCAATAAATGTGTCAAATTGATTTCTCAGCCCGTGGGTGGTTTTGCTGCACATGTGGATGGGGTTTTCTCTGCAGGCAAACCATGCTAGAAATGGAGGATTTCAGAAAAGGCTGAGATTATCAGTTGATATTGTTGTAACAGCTCAGCCAATTGAAAAACACAACAAAACACTGGCAACAAACATGCAAAAGGAGACTCTGATACCTTGCAAAACCTTTAGTGATAGAATCATGATAAAATAAAGATAAACCTGGTCCTGGAAATACTTGTGAAAAACATTTGGCATTGATCCTGTCAAAGCAATGACCCTGTGCCCTACCCACTAGGAGAAATCCCTTCTGACTTGCTGCTCTGAGAAAGTGCGACATTTACCTGTTGTTTTCTTCAACTGAATTAAACTAGTACTGTCTGAGTAGTTTGCAAGAGCTAGTGAGAGCTGAACACCATCTGGGATGCCTAAATCTGGGCCAAGTTATCAGATGTTCAGAAGTGCCAGTGTGGCTATTTGCGAAGATGCTTGCGCTGTCCCAGAGTTGTTGCGATCATTGGGAAAGCTTGTTTGGTTACTAATCCAATCCTGAATCAGCTGAATCACAATTTACCAGTTCAGAGGCAGTGTTGGTGTTTTCTAGACAAGGTGACTCATGCAGTCAGTATGAGGAGCAGAGAGCTGTTCAAGGGGGGGAGCCTTTGCCTCTCTATAAAATCAAATGAGGGGGAGAGTAACAGCTGATATTGGTAAATGGGACCATACCTGAAAAGTCTCTATCAGCTGTATTGAGAGTTGTTTTAAAGGCTGTGAATTACTGGGTATTTTAGGGACTGTAGTACCTATACTGGAGGCTGAAGAGGCTGTCTGTATCTGGCCCTCTGCTGTATTTTGATTTCTGGAGCTGGTCTGCAATGATGTTGGGGCATCAGAAAGGGAGCCTGCTACCTATTACTGCTGTAATCTCCTGTTTAACACCTGCATGAAGCTTTGAAGCTGAGCCATATGAAGACATCACCATTCTGGTCTCATTCTGGTTTGAGACATCACAGAAGAACATTAAATAAGGAGACAATATAAAAACTGCTCTACAAATTATCCCACAGGTATTATGAAGGCAATGTGGTGCAGATAAAATGCACGGAGCTATTCCAAATCCATTAGCAGTGGATATGCTTAGGAAGCCCCATGGAGATTTGTGGGCAGGTGTCCATAAATTGATAAAAATGCATATTCCGAGCAATGCTCACAAAGCTGAGCCTGGAACAGTAATGGAGGAGCTGTGGAAGGCACTGACACTAAGTATTCTCCTTAACTACACGTACAGAGAAACAAGGATGAGGCTGGGAAATCAGAATGAACGGCAATCTAACTTAGCAAGGAGAAGTGATTGTTTCACAGGGGCTTAGAGAATGAATTAAGTCTGTTTAATGCAGAAATTAGAAAGAAACAAAAGTATCACTGGGTGTAATCAGGGGCTCAGTTTGACTCACAGCAAAATCAAAAGCGTTTCAGAAGTATAGTGTCTGCCTTATCAAGCCTGTACTAAGGAATAAGGTCTAAACTAATGAAGAAGCATATGGTGTTAGAGAGGCAGTAACTACTTGGTCAGCTTCTTGGGGAGAAGGTGTACAAATGATCCTATGAGCAATGTTAACTTCAAAGGAATGTGTTTGTAGACAATTAGTTTCAAGGGCAATAAAGGAGGGTAGATGATTTTTGGAAAGGAGAATGAAAGATTACTGTGGGCAATGCTGTGTGAGGTTTTAATGCAGAAAACACTCCTTCATCCATATGATCAAGCAGCTGAGGCTTGGAAGCTTGCCTAGAGGTGGGATTTGTATCACGGACACTGCTCAGAAAATTCTGGATAAGCTTGTTTCTGTTTGAGTGAAAAAAAAAGCAAAATAGGCATCTGCTGACATATGAGCATGAAAATATCACCCACAGGATTTCAGATTCAATTTAAATGAATAAACCTGTTGTGGATTAAATAAACCAGCAGAGCATATCTATATGGGATACCAAGAAGTGCAGTTGCTAAAAAAGCTTCCTTTCCCTTTCCTAACACAGCACAGCCATGTTTTTAACACACAGTTATGTTTTTAACACATGACTTTGTCATGGTTTTAACTACAGTTCTGCAAACACAGCTGTTTGAATGGTTTATGCAGGATTTTGTCACAGAAGGAAACAAAAACATCTGTGTCTGAGCTGCATGGGAAGCTGTAAGAATGCAAATAAGGAGAAGAAATTTAATTGATTCACGTGGGAGGAATATGGCCATGTAAACTCCAGTCTCTGTACTGTGAGAGTGAGAAAGGGATGCACGTGAAGCAGAGACATCTCTTTGTATAATGCCTTCAAACCATTGGGAAGGGCTCATGTAACAGCAGTGTGGGCTCAAGGTACAAGGCTTTGTAAGCTACATTGAGGCTATTAGGTGAAGGATGTGGTTGAAGCTTTGCCTGTGAGGCAGACAGATAAGGTATCAGTGATCACCCTGCAGGGCAGGTCAGTTTGGTGCATATTTGCGTGATGTCCTTTCTGCTTGATGTCATCTGCAATCACTGCAGAGCTCTTACATAGTGTCAGCTAATGCAGTATGGGGAGACTGCATTTGTAGCAAGACTATGGTGGTCTTGCTGATGGAGTATGTGAGCAGGAGTTACTCCAATCACAGTGTTAGTTACTAGATGCATCTTGTTGTTATGCCAGTAAGTGTAATCTTACTACTATAAGACTGGGAAGCACTATTGGGTCTTTTACTCCACCCTCTGTCCTGGGCCATGGCTACAGATATTGAACCCAAACCTGCTGGGTTAGCTCAGGGAAGATGTTCATACCCACATAAGTTCTCTAGAAGTGTGTCCGGTCAGCAAAGCACTCAAAATGCTTCTTCACCTGCACTGACCAAGAGGCTCCAGACCACTCATTCACATGTGAACATTTGGGCTGTGGACATCTGGAGTTAGGAGAGGTGCTGCGATGAAGTGCTTTGCTCTTCCTTCTCTCGCCTCCCAGTTCAGCTGTTACAGACCAGGAAAAACAAAATAAATCCAACTTTTGGAGGGCTTGTCCCTCTGGCAGGGTTTCTCAGGAGTGTGCCTTGCCATCAAACCTGCAGACATTCCTCTTGTATATCTGCTGCTGCTATCTCTACTAATTCAGAGAAGAGAAACAAGTCTGCTCATTACTCCCTTTCTCTGAAAGACTTGGACCCCCAAGAGAACTCATGTCCAGGCTTGTGCTTTATCCAGGCTGTGGCAGGGCAGAGATGGGCTTCAGCCTCTCTGGTATGCTTTAGACTGCACAACAGCTTCGGTTAGGCATCATGTCATCTCTGTGCTTTGGAGGGTTCCTGCTCAGAAAGCAGAGAGAAAGGGGCCATCAAATTTTTATGGTGGGTCATAGTTAATTTACATGAGAAGTCTTCTTCTATTTCAGTGCATGGAAAATGTTTTTTATGGTCTCTGTGCATGATGTCTATTCCAATCCTTTTACATAAATAACCATCTTCTCAGGACCGAATATATTCATGAAAACCCAATGACTTCTTAGAGACGTCTGAACTGCTTGAGAAGCCAAAGATGGTGCCTATTAATGGTGAATTTATAAACCTTTACTTTAAAAACCTACCGTATTTGAGAACCTTGTACTCTGCTCTGAAGGGAGTAGCTTTACCCTGAACTTGTTCTGGTATATCAACATTACACGGTCCTGCGCTAATAGCAGCAGCTGAACTGCTTCATCTGTCCAACACTGTAGTTACGTGTCTTGTGCAAAATGCTTCTACAGACAGAAACAGTGAAAAGTGTTTCCTGCTCATCTTTGCCATTCCCCTGATGATTTCAAAGGCCCTAATGTGTCCCACCCATTTGTTCTTTCCAAGCATCACTGTGCTAATTGTTGTAGCTAATTGTCTGGAAGCTGCATCATGCCCTTGGTCACCTCAGTCATTCTCCTGTGTCCCCTGCCAGTTTCTGCTGTCTTCTGGGACTGCACAGAATATTTAAACTGGGTCTATGGAGCGGCATAATACTTTTTATCACAACAGGAAGAAATTAGGGATACTTTGTTCACAAAAGGGACTCTTGACATGACCAATGCATAAATAAAATGTCCTTGTAATGAAATCCCCAAGTGAATTTTCACACAAAACCTCCCCATTTGTGTTTCTTTGCCCTTCTGAAGCACATTAGAACCTCTGAGCCTCTTCCTGGGTGCAGCCCTTTTCCTCATTGCCTTTTCTCCCATTTCTCTCCAGCAATGTGCTTCACCCAGACTGTGCTTCTCCTTGGCATTTCAACGCACTACAGTACATTACTCAAAGCCCATCTTGCAAGCATAATGACACTGTTCAAACTAATAATGCATATATAATAAAAGCTAGGCACACCTTTTGGCTATTCTTATCTAAACTTTCCAGTCAACTTGCCTTGTCAGGAGTGGAGGATGTACTAGTGAGTAAACACTTCTGAGTCACAGTGGTTTCTGAAATCACCTGCCTGGGGAGCAGGAAAGTGCTCAGCCAGGGAGCTCTCTCCTATCAGCATTGCATGGCTGGAGATGGGTCCAGACAGACCTGCTTTTGCTTTTTATCTCCCACTGTTCAAACACAACAAAAGTTTTCCACGTTTAATCATTGGGTAGCTGTTTGAGTTATGAATGTCAATTAATACCAGTCCAAACCCTACTGTTGAAGGATAGCAGAAGTCCACTGTGGGTTTCTAACTGAGACAATCATTCTCTCTCTCTGCAAAGTCTGTTTGTGTTACAAAAAGACCCTGCTATTTTTAGGAGCATTTATTAACCCTAAGATATTGGCAGAGTGAAAGCTTGGCATTGGCACATTTTTCCTCTTCCTTTCTTCCCCGCAGACAAGAGACCGTCACCTCCAGGGCACCGGAGTGTCCCTCATTTCAATTTAATTTGTTTCACTTGCGAACTTCAGAAAACCAAATCAAATTACTGTCATGGCATTTCTCTGCACAGGGATTAATGCAGCTGAATTTGTCCACTGAAAAAGTTAATTCAGATTAACACCCCTGTGCAGTAGAGCCATCAATGGTCTCTCACAGAGCCGAGAGACTGGCGTCTTCGTGGAAATTAGGGAAATAAAAATACCTAGGGTGAGATCAACTTCACTTAATCTCATTTCAGGCTGGATGTGAGGAAGAAATCTTCTACAATGCGGGAGGTGAATTGCCCAGAGAGGTGGTGGATGTACCATCCCGGAGACATTTAAGGCCAGGCTGGATGTGGTTTTGGGCAACCTGATTGCATTCAAATGTCCCTGCTAATTGCAGGGTGGTTGGGCTTGATGATCTTTAAAAGCTCCCTCCAACTCAAGCTGTTTTATGATCCTATGATAAAGCCCCTTTCTGGTGCATGCAGCAAAGTGAGGCAAAGCTCTGCTGGACTCCTCTGGACAGGAACATTAGCAAGCACTGTGGAGCAGACATGAGGGCAGCTGGTTCCTGATTTGTGTGTGGCATCACATGAGATGCTTCTGCCTTCTTAAGATGGGTCAATATCCTAAATGTGAAGAAATTCATTATGTCAATTCTGTAATGTAATGATCAGTGGCAGCTATATGCTGATCTAACTGTGCTCCAGAAAAGTGCCCCAAATAATTATGAAGTGATGGGATATGGAATAGATTTAATTTTCCTGCTAGTAGCTGGTACAGTGCTGTGTTTTGACTTCAGTCTGAGCCACAGAGCAAGTGGCTGTGTGGTACTTAGTTGCCAGGTAAGCTTAGACCATGACAGGAAGTCAGCACTGTGAAAGGCACACTCTCTGGAATGCAGGAGCTGGTTGAGGTTCACCCACAATAATTTGGAATGACTTCCAGGAAACTGAGTTTCCATCTTTTGTATTATTTGAGTCAGTTTTCAGAACTCAGCTTTGCAGCATCACCTGCTGAAAGCTGGTGGGTCACACTCAGCTCCCCTAACGTGCTGTATCACAAGCAAAATTGAAACTGTATTAACACAGGCATGTAGAGCCATTAGAGATATCAGGGAGCTCAGCCACCCACAAGGTTTGGCAAGTATAGCACAGGATCCACATGACACCCAGAGAGCAGTGAAGGGAGACCAACCCCGATGTCCTGAAGCACTGATTGCCCCTGTTGAGGCAGAATTGCTGCCTTTGTATCCTTATTTCTGAACCTGGGTCAGAGCACTATTGCTATAGCTGGTATAACATAAACATCAGGAACACGGCTGAGAGCAGAAGAGGACATTGGTAAAGGGGAGTGATGCCCCTATCCCTTTAACAGCATTAAGCTGTTGAATTGATTCAGATTGCTGTGTGAAATCCCTCCAATGATAAATGCCTAAAAACTAGGTGGTATGAATACGTCTCTGTATGTTTTCCTTAGCACCTAGAGCATCTGAGCTGACTGGCCAAGTGCTAAAACAGCCGTAAACCCTAAAAAAATTCAAATAAGAAAATTCTAACAAGTATTGGTGACCTTTATTGTGTCCGTCTGACATAGCCTGTTTTTAACTGAGATGAAAGCAGTTTCTGTTTGGAAAGACCCGAATTAACCTTCATGATGTAAGATATTTATCTTGCCAAGAGATCTGGCTTTTCTTCCCTTCCCCATTTGCTCCTCAACACAACTCCTTGGCAACTCTTGAACATAAAGTGCAAAGCTACTGAACTGAGTGGCAAAATGCATATGCAATATACTGCACAGTGAGCCAGGTCTCCTCTTTTTGTGCTAATTGTATTAATTGCAGCATTTTGCTTGCCCTTTTGTGTGAATGACAGTTTTTAATACATGAAAGAGGTTTACTTTTGCAGAACTGAAGAGCACAGTGAAGCGCATATATATATTTTATAAGAGAGATCAAATGATCAGCTAGTTAACACCCTCTGTATTTGGTCAGCAGGTTGATGTTTGGGTAGTTTAATTAGGTTAAGCAAGACATTGCCTAAAATATGCCCGTGCTTTCTCCCAAAGTTTATATCGGTGTTGCTGCAGTGACTAATGGAAACGTTGCATTTGCTGTATTGCTGTGACGCTGTACAACATCATTTGATGTGCGAATAATTTAAAAACATTATGGTTGCAAATGCCCCAGTGAAACAAGAAAATAGAATAATTCCCATATTGCAGGTGTATCAGCTGTAGTTCAGAGCGGATGTGTGACCTGTGCAGTCACAGTAACATCAACATTGCTGCAGGGAGCAGATTTCATCCTCAACCCATGCTGTAAATTGAGGTATACTTGCACACACCTTTACCAGTAGCAGAATATAGGATCATAGGGCAGGATCCCAGGAGAACTGAGCTTGGAAGGGCCCTCGGGTGGTCTCTAGTATACCCTCCTGCTCAGAGGAGTTGAGCCATGAATGCAGACCAGGTTGGTCAAGGCTTGGACCAGCCAGGGTCTGGAAACATGCCATGGACAGAGACTGTACAACCTCACTGAGCACGTGTTCCAATGATGGACTCTCCTTGTCATGAAAACACTTTTTTGTATATCCAGGACATATCTGGAGCAATATCCCTAAATGGAACTAAAATCCTGAGCTTTTTCTTGTGCCTATCCACTCCACTAGTCTTTAATATCTTGTATAAACTCCCATTGATTTCACTGGGATATTTGCACAGAGGGGACAGTAGTCTGGACTGGAAAGCTTGGAGAGACAGTCTATGCATGTGGAGAAGGAGCACAAATTGTATCAGTGCAGCAAATACTTGCCCTGTGAAAGGAAATGCATACCCCATTTTTGCATCATTGCACCCAAGAACATCAGGCTATTGTGTTTCTGGAGCTGTTTTATGAGCCAAAATGCTGTCTCAATCATAAGATGGTTATACCTGACCACAGCAGTGGGGAGAACCCACTCATGGCAGGAAGAAGGAGGAAAAAATATCTCTGTGAAGGAGCATAATGAGCTAAACCCACAGTGTTTTGTAAGGCTTCACTAAGCAGCTAACTACACTTGTACATCTTACTGCTGCAGGAAACCTTATCCAGAATAAGAGTCATGAACATAATCAAGTGTTTAAACAGCCTCACCCTACTCTGGCGGATATCACAGTGGGTTAATCATAGACACAGACAGAATCTCTATGGCAGCCAAGGGAAGAAGAGTGATGTGCCTTGCAGGTGCTGGATGAGTTGGTGAAAGCTGGCTTGGCACCAGACAACAGAAAAGTATAGGAGATGGAGGAAAAAAAGCCAAGGTAATGTCTCTGATATTTTTCCTTTTTTTTTGGGGGGGGTTGGGGACAGTGAGTACAATGTAAGACATTCTGCAGTGAGAAAACTGAGGTTTAGAAATACATAAAGATTTAAAATTTTAACACCAAAGTGCTTGTGTGAGGGTTTCATTTGTGACATCAAGTTTTGTATTTACCTTTATACTTTAAAAGTCTTTAAGGGAAGATCATTAATTCTATTAAACTGAAAATGGGATCAGATGGATGTCTCTGGCAAGAATATTTCCTGGTGTCCACTGTTTCTGGATGTTTAGTGTCTTCAGGATTACTCTGGTTCACACTTGTTGGGCATCAACCCAGCAGTAAGAGAACTGAAATGACCTGCATGCTCTGGTCCAGGGCTTTTTGGCTCAAACGTATGAGTGGTTTTTGTGACCACATCAGCTGGTCTAACACAACTCGTATCTCTCCCTGTAGTTTTGTGATTCTGCCTTGAAAAATACATAGAAGCAGCATGCCACATTTCTTAGGTAGATGCAGGTATGCTTCACTTTACCCAATAAGAACTGTTTTTGATTTCAATAAGATGCACCTAAGGGCAAAATTTGACACTTAAACCTTTTAATGTTCAGGTGCAGCTGGAAATAATCTTATTTTCCTGAAATCAATCCAAATCATGAGCCGAGGATCAATCATCTGTGAAGTGCTTATTTTCCATAATGGAAGGAAACTGGCTTTTTTGCTGAAACAGAACAGATGATTGTATGGGTGTTCGTGCCTATGAGTGTAGTATACATGGATATGCGCATATCCATGTTTATTTGCATGTTTCTGTATTTCTGTTTATAGTAAGATTATTTAAATAGGATATCTTGCTTATGGTGTATTTTCTTTTTCCTGCCCTCTTTTGCAGCAGAGCTGAGTGTGATGTTAGAAAACAAATTTTGCCCTGGCTGTTAAAGACCAAACCCAGAACTTTTTCATGGATTTTGTAGTGTCTCTACAGCCTCAGAGATGTGGAACTGGGACCAAAGGTTGGCCAAAGGGCTTACAGGATTTGCCTGAGAATTTACCATAAATTAGTTTATATAAATAGTAAATAAATGGTAGTGGTCAAATAAATTTAACACAGTGACAAAGTTTAATTTGTGTCTGACCTAAATTCAAGGACAACTGCACAAGGTTTTGTGTGTGAGGAGAAAGCCAAGTTTTGTTTCAATAGTTTGCTTCCTCCGTTGAAACAGGTTAACAAAATGTACCTAACTCTGGTAAGATTTAGATCAACTTTCCCATTCCTTCTGCTGAAATGGATTTGTTCTGCTGACAGAATTGCATGGTTTTGGAGTCTGTGGGTCTAATCCTGCAGACAACAGAAATCTCCTCCATCAGACGCTTGGAGTATTGGGTTTGTCTCTGCACCAGAGAGTTCCCAGGCTCAGGGCTTTTTAAATTCACTCTGAACTATTCCTTAGCTCTGGAAAGTGGTAATAGTTTGTTTTTCATGGATTAGATACATCTCATTTCAGTTGATGTGGCTGAATTTTTAGAAACCATGGTCATAACAATGCAAAGCATTGTAAACAAGCGGTGCCAAAGCACTCAGGAATTTGAATTGTCCACAGAAAAAAGGTGGAATAGCACAATGAGAGGAATCCAGTCTAAGAATTAGTAATAACAGTTCTTTGTGGCTCCTTTGTTTAGGTTGCTTTCTGACATCAATAGATTTTTACTTTGAGGATGCTGAAGTACTCAGTATTTCGTTCAGTCCATGGTCTCATTTTCTTATGTCCTGCTATTGTAACTTCAGAAGTGACCCGGGTTTCTGTGGGCAGTAAGGAAATACGGGTACTATTAGAACTGACATTCTACTTACTGATTCTGATTTTCTTGCAGATGCAGGTCTGGGATAGCTCTAGAGAAATGACCAATGGCACAAGCTAGTCCTTGTGTGTGAGCATGGAGTTTCTTCCAAACTTGTCCTGAGTTGGATTTTGTGTAGCACTGTGGTTAGATGGGGTGCATTGCTCAGATTAGCCCTTGGTTGATGTGTTGCTATGTCTCCACCACAACAAATGGCTCTGTGGTGTTAGGCTGTCTATGGGTTAAACCACAACACACGCATAGCTGTGTCTGGCCCTTGCTATTTCCCTGATCAGCACCTCCAGTAGGTAGCTTGGGACTGAGGGGCAGCAGCCCTGCATCCCACTTGCAGCCCTTGGAAGCCCCCTGGGATTTAGCTTGAGCAGTAACCTAATGCTCTGCAAGTAATCGTTTAAGGTGATACTATTTTTTTTCTCTCTCTCATGACTAGTTCAGAGCCAAAGAAGGAAGGAGTTTATTTGGCCTGATGGGCTGCAGGCTATCTGCAGTGAAAATCAGATCACCCTGCAATGACTGCTGTCTGAAGTTGGACACAATTTCTCTACCAGCTATTTCATATACTGTTCAGTTTAAACCTGGTATCTGTAAAGAGGCTGAAGATAACATCTGCTCTTCCAGCTTTCAAAATACATAATGTGCTATGAAGATAATCCCCTAAAGCAAGATTAATTTGAAAGCTTTGCAGAACAGGAGGTTGTTCTGGAATATATGACTGTTAAGCTAAGCACTTTGAGCCAGAAATGCAGGAATTCTTAGCACTTAAGAGAAATGGTATGTTCATCCTCTTTCAAGAAACGTTAGAAACACCTGGTACTAACCTCTACATCTGAGAGCATTTTTTACGTTGGTCAGTGACTGCCTTGTTACTTGTTCAGACTGGGACTGATGTAGGACAATAAAAACAGATTTATGATGGAATGATAGATATAAGAAGGAAAGAGATCCAATGTTGGTGATGTGAGATCACAGGGACATAGAAAGTGAAAAAGTGTTGTCAGCACACAGGCAAGGCAAAAATCATTACTTCAATCTCATGTTATGAGCTCAAGAATTGGCAGTAGCATTTGGTAAAGCTCTGGGAGGGCAACCTCTAGCCATTGTCTTCAACAACTGCCCATCAATTCCCACAGCAAACAGTTCGGATTTGTTCCTATCCCAGAAAGGATTCCTTTGGGATTATCATTTCCCTGCTGAACAGCTAGCTGTTACGTTCCAGTGCAAACAAAATGGTGATAGAACAGAAACATCTTTTCAAATATCACTGCTTAATTGGTATTCACAGAATATTTTGTTATTACTGAAGAGTGATGACCAGCCAGCAATTTGGAGATCATATTGGTGGGCTGTAGTTTTGGGCTATCAGTCCTAATAGCTGTACTGAGCAGTAGGCAGAGCCTTATTTCCCCATCAAAGTAGGGGAAAGCTCATGGCTCTGCTTTTGGGACTGACAGGGTTTGGTACAAAATACAGCATCCCTAAGGATGTTTCGTATCCATGGCACAGGCAGCCTTTGATGACTGGAAACACACGGGTGTGGAAAGGAAGGAGAAGAATTAAACCACTGTGGCTTAATTCATGCCTTGACAAGAGACTAATCTGTGACTTGGAGCTGATCCTATGGCCATCTCCAGCCTTACATATTACTGTGTGCTAAATCCACTCAGATGGGACTTGTTATTGCTCTCCTCTTCTGGCTCTGCAGTAATTTGCTGACAAATCTTGCCAGTGGTCTTTGTAAAGTTGAAGATTAGAAGTACTGCAAAATAACAAGCCCCATGGGGAGAAGAGGGATGCACAGCTAAGCTGTGAAACATGGGGTTGAATGCTGTGACCTAGCACTGACTGTGAAGGTTTGAACCACTGCCTGTGAGAAACGGCTCCGTAAGGGATACTTGTCTGCCTGACTTCATGGGAACAAAGCTTGGCCAGGAGCAACTCCTGTCCAGGATGGAGATCCAGGCTTGATTTTAAACCCACAGGGCACTAACTGAGGCATCAGCACTGACTGTGGGCTGAGAATAGACCCCTCCTGGATGATCTGGCAATGAGGCTTCTCTCTGCCTTGTTGCCTTGCTGCTGAGTGCATTTCTTTTGCAGACCAGCACAGACCCAAGCCTGTCACTGATGCTTCATTACTTTGTGAATACAATAGCTTTTCATGACATTACAATGCTGCAGCACCAAGCAGGTAGGTGGAAGGGGAAGCAGGGGTGCAGAGACCTGCCAGTAGTTGCTCGGCTGCTTTGAGACAAAGTTGGGATTACAGTTCAGGACTCCAAGTACCACTGCTTCTGCATTTCAGTGTGGTTTTCTCTTCCTAAAATAACATTTAGAGTAAAGCAAATGCAAAATGTTTGTGCTAGAGATGATGCCACAAAACCGAGGTCCCTTGAGTAGGGCACTGAATGTGGTACTTCGCTGCCACAAACAATTTTCTTCAATTTTTCAGGTTTGAAATCTTTTCCTTTACATCAAAGCATTCACCAGTTCAATAGTCAGGAAGAAAGGCACTCGCAGAGGGTAACCCAACCGCATTGCTCCACAGCAGCCAGGTCTTGCAGCAGTCAACAGGTTCTGGCTCTCCAACCCTGGCTGACTGCCCAGCAACATGCTCCCTGAAGCTGTGGGAAGCATTGGGAAAATGATCCTGCTATGGTCCTAAAGAGATGCTTCCATATCTGCACTTCTCTTGGCCCATGGTCAGCTCTGAAGCATCACCTAAATAAGTCAAATCCTGTTTTTTATACTTGGCTTTATCAGACCTCTTATTTTTAGATGGATTATTAGCTAGATGCTCCTGCGTAGTTCTTGACACATGGATTCCTCCCTTAAAAATTATAGTAATCCCATTTCCAGGGCGTCCCATTCATTGGGATAACACACCAATTTATACCTGCTGAGGAGATGGCCTGTTTGAGCTTCTCAGTTTTTCTAACCAAATATCGCTTCCTCTCAAATAAGGCATGCCATTTCTTTGAGGACTCCCCAGCAGCAGATATGTGTTTCCTGTTCTCTGACATACCATGAAATGAATTCACTACTGTTTATAGCTGTTTGCATTGGGACCATTTAGAACCATAGAATGGTTTGGGTTGGAAAGGACCACTATAGGTCACCTAGTCCAACCTCCCTGCCATAAGCAGGGACATTTTCAGCTGGATCGGGTTGCTCAGAGCCCTGTCCAACCTGACCTCCAATGGTTCCAGGGATGGGGCATCCACAGCCTCTCTGGGCAACCTGTTCTGTGGATGAGTGAAGCAAAAGGCACTGGGTCCCTCAGGGTTTCCAAGGTGATTGAGAACAATATTCTGCAACTATTAGAAAAACTGAGAACAAAACATGTGGATCACCAAGTGCCTATGGTAGTTTCAAGGAACCATATTGCTCAAGCCTTAGGTGCACAGTCCCATCTCTGTAAACACAGTGGTTTTCGTCAGAGCACTTCTCAAACTTCTCTAAAGTCTCCTAATGATCCTTCCATGGGACAGGTAAATTAACTGAATCCATTAACTGAACAGGACACTGAAAGCTACGTAACTTTATGGATGTGTCAGGAATGAGGCTGGAAATTGACCTTCTCCTTATCCCTTCCCTTCCACTGAAGGCCTGGCTTAGCCCAGTGCTGGTCTACCTTTTATGAGAGAAGAGGAGCTGAGTCACTTTTTAACTTACTATTGAAAACCTCCCCTTATGTAATCTCTCTATTTCTTTACACTCCCAAACATCCTGTAACTTGGGCACTTGGTTTATCAGGCAGCTCAGAGCAACACCCCCTTTGTAAATACAAGGGAGTTTCTGTTCGACATGAAATCCATAAAATGAAAACCCCAGCACTTTCTGTTCACCCATTCCTGTGGCACAGAGCAATTCCCCAGGCGGAGGGATTACTGCCCACTGCCACCTTGCACAGCAGGCGATGTTCTGGTGACATTTTTTACTGCCTTTTATCCAATGGCCGGTAAAGGCCAGGACCTGGCTGTGTTTGGGCTAGGAAAGGAAGGAAAGGAAAGAGAAGTCCCAATTAAGTCAAAACAGCTGCCAAAAGGTCACTTCAGCTTTTGCTACTCAAGCGCTAATCGGGTGCTCAGCTTCTCTCTGAATGGGGCACATGTTTCCTGGCTTGTGTTGGGTCTTATGGGAAGGTTTGTCCACTTAGGAAAGAAGCTGTTTGGGATTTGAGTGGTGTAGGTGTCTTGCAGTCTGGTAGGGAGTCTATTCAAGGAGAGTTTGGTTACCTGCCAGGATGCTGGTGAGCAAAACTGATCAGCCATGAGTGGCTATTCGGAGTGAGTGTCTCTCCTGGACAGCTTTTTCCTGCAGAGCTGCCTGTTCAGCTTATTCAGTTGCAAACACTAGGGCAAGGTAATGAAACTCTTCCGTGTTGGTAACGACTCGTTTCTGAATTCAGCCTTGCAAGAGAGATGGGGGTTGGAAGTCTAGATAAAAAGTTTGATGTTTTCTTTTTGTTTTGGGTGTTACAAAACTGCAACTCTCCCATTGAGAGGGCTCGCTGGCTGTTCACGGTGTTAGGGTCTCATCTAGAAGCAGAGTGCTTTAAAACCTGGCTTGGGTGAATGCGCTTTGTATGGCATGTTGCAAAGGGCCACGCTATTCTGCCATCAGCCAAGTCTGCCTGCACTAGATGTGCTATTAAATGTTGCTATGCCCTTTCTTAATGTAGTTGATGCTTTCCCCTGAAAAAGTTATTAAGCCTTTGAAGAGAATCAGATAGCTAAAGCAATAGTAACTGCCTGGGGCAGAGGCACATGGTCACCCAAACGTGATTCACCAGCATGTGTTGCTGGTGAATTCTGTTATCATTGTGTTTTTTTTTTATGGTGGCTTGTTTGTGTTAGAAAGAGGAGGAAGATGAGAGAAAATATGAAAAGAAACTGAAGAAAAGTATGCCCAGAAAAAGCTCAAATCAGAACCTGAGGCTGTGAGCTTCAGAAGGGTGAATGTAAAAAAAAACATTTAATTTTCTGCTCCAGTGGAGAAAACAGCATTTTGCACATGCTTTTTAAAGATACAGGATTCAGGAGGTATCTGATTTAATTACCATTTCTCCTGCTCAAGACAAATAAGAGTATGATTGGTGCTGGTAAAGGGCAGGGCTGCTTCTAGACAGCAAGGCTGGAAGCTTGTACCTTGTAGAACTGAGTCAGAGCAAATAAGACTGACCTGCAGAGGCAGCCATCTCCTAAAAGTCACCCAGAGGGAACTGGAGGATGCAGAATTTTGAACCTGGTTGATCACTTGGATTAAGCTGCCAAACGTGGATTTACTTCTGTGCTGCATTTCTCACTCCAGTAAAACTACTGATTGATGCCTCACGTGCTATGGGTACTTCACCACAGCAGGGCACTTTGTTACATATCTTGGAAAGAATGAATCCCCCTACTCTGCTGGGGTTTGAATACTTAATTCCAAGGGCATCCTTAAAGAGACGTTCAGCCTTGTGGTAAATAGACTATCCTCTCTATAGGTCAGTTCGCATCAGACAAGGTTAAGAACAGTGTGAAAATGGTCTTGTGGGAAGTCCAGAACAAAAGAGCTCTTAAGCTTCTGTAACCTGTTCTCAGCAAGGACTGGAGTATGTCCAAGGGGAAATGTCAAGGAAGTAGTTGCACATACAAGACTGGAGGCAAGAGCTGTGAATAAAGTGAAAGTTTACTAACCAAAAATAACACATACTAAGCTTTTAACTGGTGAGATGGGAGGAATAGAAGGGGGAACCACAATGAAGAGCCTGGTATAGATGGAAGTCAGGCAAGTTATGGGTGGAAAAAAGTGAGAAAATAGAGAAAAGGAAATTGTGTTCTTGTTAAATAATAAATGGGTAGAAATACATGAATACTTAAAATAAACCATTTTACCAGACACTGGTTGCTCAGTCTGTCTGAAATTAAACCTTTTCAAGGTGTCTTGTGCATGTAAAAATCTTGTCCTTTTGGCTTGGACCTCAAAGGCAGTATGTGGTTTGACGTGGGTGTCTGCAGAGCAAGAGGAGTTGATGTTTGCACAAGGAGAAGTCTTTGTTCTTATTCAGAGTTTACCAACTTGACTAACCAAGCACTGTATTTGCTATGAGCAAGCAGCAACCTTAAATGAAGTCTTAAATGCAAGCTGGGCTTGGAGAGCCTGTTCAAGGATAATGACTGGAAGATAATGAATAGGATGGAGCTCTCAGCAGTGGCATCTCAGAATAACAGGAATGTCTAACACCTTCAGGAAATTCTTCCTAAGTTTGAGTTAAATTCAGCTAATTGTATTTAAAGGACTTCTTCCTGAAGGAAAAGAAAATGAACCAGTCATTTAATGCTTTCTTACCTGCTCCTGGCAGATTTGATTATTATTGTTGGTATATTGTGTGTGCACTATCTATCGATGAGGAAATGAACATGAGCCGGCTTCAGTGTGCGCTCACAGCCCAGAAAGCCAACCGTATCCTGGGCTGCATCAAAAGGAGCGTGACCAGCAGGTCGAAGGAGGTGATCCTGCCCCTCTACTCTGCTCTTGTGAGACCTCACCTGGAGTATTGTGTGCAGTTCTGGTGTCCTCAACATAAAAAGGACATGGAACTGTTGGAACAAGTCCAGAGGAGGGCCATGAGGATGATCAGGGGACTGGAGCACCTCCTGTATGAAGAGAGGCTGAGAAAGTTGGGGCTGTTCAGCCTGGAGAAGAGAAGGCTGCTTGGAGACCTCATAGCAGCCTTCCAGTATCTGAAGGGGGCCTATGGGAATGCTGGGAAGGGACTCTTCATTAGGGACTGTAGTGATAGGACAAGGGGGAATGGGTTAAAACTTAAACAGGAAAAGTTTAGATTGGATATAAGGAAGAAGTTCTTTCCTGTTAGGGTGGTGAGGCACTGGAATAGGTTGCCCAAGGAAGTTGTGAATGCTCCATCCCTGGCGGTGTTCAAGACCAGGTTTGACAGAGCCTTGGGTGACATGGTTTAGTGTGAGGTGTCCCTGCTCATGGCAGGGGGGTTGGAACTAGATGATCTTAAGGTCCTTTCCAACCCTAACTATTCTATGATTCTATGATTCTATTTATCTATCCCATACTGCCACATTCTTTCTTTAATCATTTGTACCTGCTCATATTCAAGGGGAGACTTTCTAAGCCCACCAAGTGATGGCTCAAGCTCCCCGCGGACAGGTCCAAAAGGTGCAGGAGCAGGAGAAATGAATCTTCTGTGCGTAATTACTGCATTCTTTGTCTTGTGGGCATATATTAGTATTTAGTAGATCTGTTAGCCAGCTCTTGTGCACTGACATAAGAAAAGTTGTGGAATATGACCACTAATTTGCATCTTTCAGGGTGTGACCTCTTTGTTGTCATGACTCATGATATATAAGAATGCTAAATGTGTCAATAAAAAGTCATTGCTTTTCTGCAGAAGGGACTTGAAATAACCAAGGCTGTGTGTGCTTGAGTAAAAGGCCACTGTCTGCAGAAACCCTGTGCTGTAGTGCTGCTGCCTCTGGAGCCTGCTCAGAGCTTTGGAGTTTGAGATCATTTGTTGCAGAGTTCCAAATTCAAAAGTTCCAATTCCAGGTTGTTTGGAGTGTTTGAACATATGTGGGTATTTCTGCTTCTAGATAATCTTGTAGTCATTCTGCAAAGAACAGCATCTTGGGGAAATAGTATTCTTTAAATTAAACTACTAAAACCATGGAATAAACTAGGTTAAACCACAGGGTCTCCTTCACTGCAGTTTCTGCCTCCCACAAAGGGCCAAGGGCAATACCTGGGAAAACAGTCTGTAAAACAGGTATGAGCAAGTGATCCTGCCCTTAGCAATTTCATGCACTTAGGAAGACTATGAGCTGGATGGATAATGGACCCTCTGGCCACAAACTCTATAAATTTACCTGAAATTTCTTTGAATTCTTTAGTCTTAGCAACGTGCCTGCAACAGGTCTTATGATTTATGTGTCTCACTGTAGAACAGTTCTGCTTATTTGTTTTAAACTTGTTGCCTGACAAAGTCATTGAGTGCTTGTGTTTTGTGATCTGTGAATTGAAACTGAGAAACTCCTGCTCTATGCATCTCTCCATGTCATTTGTTATTTGACAGCTTACTTCCAAACACCACTTTAGCTGCAATTAGATAATACGGTGAATCCAGGTACCCCTCAAGAGCACGGTGATTGTTTGAGGCTGTGCTAATGGGGGATGAACTTGCTTTTCTTTTCAAGTATGTTCCAAGAATAGATTCTCTTTTCACTGTCAGACCTTATGCTGGATTAAGCATCATTCTGGCAAAAGCTTGTGTTTGTGATTTGATCATTCTGACAGAAATGTGGTAATAAGCCAATGTGTGATTTGAATCTAGTGTGACTGCCAGGTAACCCAGCCATGCACAGGTCTGGTATTTGTGATCAGGGAACTACCAGAACAGAAGAATTACTAGATGGTGAGATCCAGTATCCATCTGGCGTGGTTCTCTGCCTGCAGCAGCGGTAGCAAAAGGAAACGATATTCAGGGAGAGCACATGAGCCTGGCTACTTCCTGTGGTCTGTTCCCCCCAGCACCCAGAACATTTTTATCATGTCTGTTAGTGAATACATCTCGATCTGGACCTTTTTAGCACTTTTAAACCTGTTTCATCAAGTGTTGTGGGTTTTGCTGGGCAGCAAGTAGCTCTGCTTTCCCCTATTCATTGGCTTAAATTTATAAACTTTGATCCCATTCCCACTTAGTTATCCCTCCTCCAGATGAAGAACCCCAGCTATTTCAGTCTCTCATAAGGTGGCTTCTTCCATTCTTTTTTGTGCCTTCTCTAATCCTGTTATCTTCCTTGAGATGTGGAGGCTGAAGCTGCACACAGTATGTGAGATGTCAACCTGATTTATTCTGTGATCCCATCTTATGATCTTGTGGGGG
This sequence comes from Pezoporus occidentalis, assembly GCF_034315485.1. NCBI lineage: Eukaryota > Metazoa > Chordata > Aves > Psittaciformes > Psittacidae > Pezoporus > Pezoporus occidentalis. Next base: position 10,857,273 of record NW_026914940.1, on the reverse strand, counting down.
TTCACTGATGCTTTAAGGCAAAATGATGCTGGCTGCCTTCTTCCTAATACCCATCCTGGCAATACCTAGTACTGTGTTGGTTTTTCTACTGATGCTACACACTGAGCTGCTCACTCCAGAGACCAGCGGTGATGACTCCAGGAGCACCTCCTTCAGTTTGATTGCCAGGTCAGAGCTTCTCAGGCTGATTATTTTTACTCCACTGCACCACCTTACAAACACAGGCTATCATCTCTTTTCCAGGCTGAGCACTCAGGCAGGAGCCATTACCCTCCTTTGATAACACTTACTGGGATTTTCTGCACATTGCAGAATTCCGAGTTCTTTCTGAGAGGGGCAATCAGAGCAGCAAGCAGTAGCCAAAATGCAGTAATTTAGTGGCATATAATGTTCCCTGTCATATTTTTGTCTCATTTCTTACACTTACTAACAACTTATTTCAGTTTTGACGGATGCGGTGCAATGAACTCAGTTTTACAGAGAGTTGTCTACAAAACCAGCAGAATGAGTTGCAATAGCTAATGCTCTTGTATGGGCACTTAGTGTGTAGCTGCTGCTGACACCATATTATCACCAGGCAATCATGTTTTCTTATCGATGAGGTATTAACAGTTGAGACTAGAGACACAATGTCATAGTGTCACATGTGAAAACCACAAGCTTTAGAACTGATAACTGCGTGTGTGCCACAGCTGGCTTTTAAATAGAAGCTTGTCATACAGGATTGTGTATTCACCTTCCTAAGGAGATGAAGCTTTTCCATTGCAAATCCTTGGACCTATCAAAACAGCAAATCCAGTGGGAAATCAGGAAACACAGAAACAAGTTAAGACAGCTTGTGAGAGCTCTGAGCTGTAAAAGAACCACAGCACAAATAATGGACTTGGGGATAAAGGGAGTTTCATTGCTGAATCAAGATAAAGTATCTGACAATATACTGTGCAAAAAAGCCTGCACTGGCAAAGGAGATGAATTAAAAGAATAAAGAGGTAAAATATTCTCTTAACTTCTGTAATCCCATGAAAAGAAAGCATGAGATGAGCATATGATTAACCATTTATTAAGTTATTTTTTGCTTTCCATGTGTCCAAGAGCACAGAAGTTATTTTATTCAGCTGCCTTTGACAACGAAATGCAATGCAAGAAATTTCTTCCCCGGGACTTCATTTGTTATCACAAATGACATATTAGCTTAATAAAAAACGTTTCTGAATTAAGTAATTATGTTTGCATTACAGTTTTAGATTGCTTAGGCTCTTTATTTTGAATCCCTATCTTTTATTGTAACTATGTTTTCCTGTTTGAAATGAGTGGTTTAAACTATGAGATAATTTACTTTTCCTTACAGTTTCCTTGACTAATACATAGTGTGGAAATGATAACATGAGCTAAGTCTTTCTTACGTTTTTCCATTTAAAATTAAAGGTAAAACATTTTTATACACCTGAGAATTAGGTTTTTTTCTGGTTGTGCATATTTGATCAAACTTAGAACTAATCATGTGGAGATAGGTATTCACCCAGCGCAATATTGTTTGATTTACTGCAAAACTCTCTGGAAAATGAGGGTATGTTGAAAGAAGCAGAATTTTTAAGGAGTTGCAAAAAAAACAACCCAAACCCCCAAACAAACAACCTTACAAAATGCAAGGACACAGACCCACCTCACAAGTTTTACATTCACGTGCAAGAAAGCTGAAGGCTGTTTTTCTGCTTTCTTCAGTTTCAAATACTTTCCCAGTCAAGACACTCGCTATACCCGTACCCATAGCCTGACAGTCCTTAGGCACTGGAGCTGCTCAGATCTGAGCTGCACAAACCTTTGATCATCCCTGAACTAAATCATTTTGATGGTGCCAAGAAGTTTGCTGAGACTCCTGCTTCCAGGGAGGAAGGAACTTGGTGGGAAAAGCAGGGCAGCTGCTCCAATAAGGATCTTCTGCTGCCAGGAGCATACTGCAGCTCACTCACCCTGTCCACAGGAGGACTGCTGGATGGTCTCAGGAGGTGTCTTGGATAAAACAGGGCTTGTTTCTGTGCCCTCTGTTTCCAAATCTCACTCCCTGGTTTCATTCCTCTGTGTCCAACAGGCTCATATGCCAACACTAGGGAATGGCATCCCAAGGCTCATGGCTACAAAAATGGACCTTGATAAGCATCTTTGATTAATGCAGGTTAAACCCAAGACTGGTTTTTGCTTGAGCAAGAGGTAGAAAACTGCACTGAGAGGGGCCCTTGTGAAGGGGACAAAAAGACCCTCCTCAAGCTACATATGCCTGTGTATACATGGATCAAGTTATTCTGACTTTATAACCAAAGGAGAAGTGATTTCTACCATCCTAGTGTCTTGAGTTAGATGACTTGAACCATAGAAGTGCCTGTTTGTCTCTGGATGATACATGGCCATTCCTAAAGTAAGAAGCTATTTTACTCATGCATCATTTCTCTGAGCACGCAGACTTCTGGAAGGATTTTGCTGGATGAAGTAACTAAATTTAAAGTATGTGGAGAAATTCCAAGGAGATTCAGTATTTAGTAAGATCATTTGTACTCTTTTGCTGACAACTCTGAAGTGTCTTTTATTTTTTGCCAGCTCTCGTTTAAATTAGACTGCAAATTGCAATTATTGGATATCTGAGAGAACATTATGCAGTGCAAGAAGTGATCATGAAGACTCCTTCATGACAGGACCACTTAAGTGAAAAAGAAAGGGCATGAAAGGACATTTTTGAAAGCTAACAAGCTAGAAATCGGAAGCATCTATGGCTATATATTTATATGTATTTATAGGTTTCTGGTGCAAATCCAACATGGTCTGAGTATAGTCGAATACTGTGGTATGGTTGGTGTCCTGCTCTTCCTATTTATATCAGGGAAACCTCAGTGAATCACAGTCATAGGGCCCACATTGTCACTGTACATATGCAGAAGAGAAGTTGTCCTTATTCCAGATTTTTTTACAATCCCCATCTGGAAGGAGCTGGGAGATTCAGTCCGCTGATTTCTAATTGTTTCTAATCAAGGCACTTACAAAGGTAAACCTCTTGGTAGCTTATAGGACCTGTTTGTTCTACCTTCTCTTTGGACATGAATTAGTTTTGCTGTGTCTTAAATTAGCTTGTTAGATTTAGGAAGGAGCAAAATCCTTATCTCTATTTGGGCATCATGTAAGCATATAGGGGCTAAATCTGTTAAGGCAGATGAAAGCCTTTTTCTTCACCCAAAGTCTCTTCATTTCCCAGGTTCTTGCAGTGCCATGTTTGTGCCTTGCTGGCAGCCAGAGGGTCCTGTTAGGACATGGGAGACACTTCCACATGACATCTTTGAGGTCTACTAGAGGTGGTGCACGATTTTATACCTGGTTTAGGGATTACAGATGGCTATGAATAACTTTGGGGACATTATTCAATCTGATGAAACTGCATGGAAGCCTGAAGCCTTCCCTCCTTGGCAACATTCTCCTGTGAAAACGTTCACTATCTTGGGAGAGGGGAAAGAGTGATTTTCAAGATTTCAGCAGCTGATTGAATTTATGTCAAAGCAGCAGTGAAAGGAAGCGTTCTTTGTGGAAACTTGAAGAAAGGTTTTACTCTTGTTTTATTCTTACAAGAGAACAAACTTTCTATCACTAAAAAAGTACCCACAGAACATTTTTGAGAAACCTAAATGATTTTATTAAGCTTTGTGGATTTTACCTCTATGCGCTATATGTGGAGCACTTACGCTGTCACTGGATGATAAGCAGAGTACAAATCAAAGTGATGGAGTCTCTCGGTTGTGAGGGATTGGTACCTTTAGTTCCCCGAAAACTTAATTTACTTCTCTTATACCCTTATGGAAGGTTTTTCTCTGATAAATCCCTTGTGTAATGGATGCTACCCTGTCATCTTGTCGAACAGCCCCATGCTCTTCTCCTTTCCCATAGCTGAGCATTGCAAGTGGCTTGTGCTTGCTGCAACTCTAATGCTTTTGAGGGATGCTTTTCTGCATGGTCACAGCAGCCCTCAGCCAAAGTAACTGCTGGGGCCAGGGCTACAGGAGCGCTCAGGTGCACCCTGATGCATTTCTGTGGTGAACCTCTGGCAGACTGAAAAGCTGAGGTTGAAATCCAATTTGCTTCAGAGATAGATTTTGCTGTTGGCACTTGGTGACACCTTCTGCAGCTCTGCCTTTAAACAGTTTTGGTGTTTGTTTGGTTGGTGATATAAAAAACCTACAAATCATGGAAGATGGCCCAGTTTTCACATCAATGGCCATTCCTTCAGTTGCCCTCAGACTCCTGCTTTGCTTGAGACATATTTTATCTTGATACTACATTTCCACTTGTACTTGTCAGGTTTTAGTGTTCTTTGGCACATGGAAGTTGTACATTTTCTGTGATTGCACCCAGCAATATTCCTTTTGGGCCTGGCCAGTAAGCTTAAGCTCCTTGTTCTGAATAGAACTTTTAAATGCTGTCAACTTCCCTTTCCAGTTTGCAGTAACTTTTCATCCATAGCTAAATGCACCTCAAATTTGCAGGTGATTTCAGATGTTTGAGCACTGATTGCTGTCTGGTTTGCTCAGTGCTTAGGGGCCTGCTTGATTAACCTAGTTGGGCTGTGCACTTCCCCAGGTAAGTTTTTATTCCTGCAGCAATTTAGGCAAACAAATGCTTTGATGGTAAGGGAACAAAATATGTGCTGAATGTTTGTCACTGCAACTTGGGGCCAACAAAGAACCTGGAAAATGTTGCCATTATTCTAAATCCTTTGTGTTTCCACTCTCACCCCCTGGTTTGCTCCTCATTAGAGTTAATAGCACAGAATTCTTGAGCAGCAGAGGTTGAGTCTCCCTCTGAAATATGCGGCATCTTTGTTTCCTTGGAAAAACTGTGGTATGAAATCGTGCCCGCAGAGAGCTCCTCTTGAATCAATGTGACCAATAATTAGGAAAATAGCACAAAGCAACATACTAACAAAAGTGAAAATTTGTGTGGGATTTAGTGAATATTTCACCTCCCAAAATAGCGTGAAAGTATATCTTCAAAATATAAAAAGAGGTAATTGCAACATTTAAAAATGAAATGTTTCAGATACTCTGAAATGTTCAAAATGAAAGGGACCAATTAGTCTGCAAACAGAACCCCTTATTTCACTACTATATAATACAAAATCTGAACTACGTTGATTTCAGCAAGCAGGTGACAATGGAATTTACATTTTCACCCTCAAATAAAGCTAAGTGATTCATCTGCAATGACTCTGGGCTTCTGATATAAATCAGGTTGGGCTCATTAGTTCAAATGAAAAGTCCACAGGCTTTTATTTAATGAAATTTCATTCCTCTCAAGCTCAGTTTGGTTCTACTGATTTCTTGTCTTTTTTATTTAGCTAGTTAGTTAACTTTGGTTTTGTTTTAGGCTTAGGCACTCAAAGCCATTATCTCCCACTGCCATTCCAAGCACTGTCCAGTTTACCATTAAGGAAGAACTTTTGTGTATGTTTCCTCTGTTACTGTGGCTGTTTCACCAGACCTTGATTGACAGCAAGAAAAGACGTGCTGACTCCAAGGGTCATTATTAAACATTGGTTCAAGCCTTTAAAACCTTCAGGAACCTGGAAAAATTAAACTGCACACTCCAGTGCTCAGAGATTTTATTTACACTCCCCAAGCCCTTTTGGAATGATGAATCATGCGGCTTAAAAACACACACTTTGTAAAGGGATGAAAGATAAGAAAACTGTGAAGATAAACAAAAAGCAGTCAGTCCTTTCCCCAAAAGTAAGGGTACAACTGTGCTTAACTGCCCACTTCAATCTCTCAGGAGGGCAATTGCAGGACAGCTGGCTGCTTCCCACCCCTTCTCCAAAATCTTGGGTGGAAAGGGGCCTTCCATGCGCAGCTCTGGTGCAGAAAATGGTGTTTCTGTTCCACATTGCTAAGAATGGAGGCTGTGCTGAGCCCTGCTTAGGGGCAAAGGAGAGAAGTTTCATCTTATTTCCACAGCCTTCCTCTCTGCAGTGTATCAGCTCCTGCCTCGACTCCGGAGTATGGCAAAGCAGAAGTTGGAGCAGTAAGTCAGGTGTGAATTGGAGACTGTTAAAATTAGTGTTGTAATCAGATTTGTTTTCCGCTTGCAAAACTCAGAACAGTGTTGGTGTCCTAGTGCAGGACTGGTGTTTGCGGCCCCTGACGTGGAGTCTAACAGAGTTTGGTGGGTTGAGGCAACTGGCAACTAAGGAAAGTCTGTTGGCTATGGGTGGAAATAGGAGACACTTTGTGGAGGGGAAAATGCTGAATGATGTTTGTAGAGATATTTCCTTTTGCCCCCCTCTATAAAACCAGCTCCACAAAGCACAACAGCTCTTTTTCCCTGCTTGCTGAAGAGCTGAAGTACCAGTAAAAGAGTAAATTGGGAAAGGGACAACCAGCACAGACCTGAACAGCCAACATTGGCACTGCTGTTATAAGCACTGCGAGAAGTACTTATCTTAGTTCAGCAGCTGTGCTGCCTCCTGCCTTGGAGCCATGGGGAGTTTTGCCATCTGTTTGCTAAGAAGCAAGAGTGCACCCTGAGTCCTTGCTGAGTGTCTTGACATGTTTTATCTGTGATGGCAACCAGAAAGGGGCCATGCTTCTCTTGCCTGCATCTTGCCCTACAAACACACTTCATTCCTGGATGACTATGGGAGGTTCCTGGCAAGAAGTTGTGGTTAAAACTGAGTGGAACTGGAGGAGTAAGGGAGCCCTAATGAAGCTATAGAGCATCTTCAGCCAGGCATGATCTGAAAAATGAACTCACCAAGCTTTAGCTAGATTGGCTAGTTTTAAGTTGGATCAATTCCCTAATCCAGTATAGGAAGAATTGTGAGGCAGAAAAGCCCCACACTAGCTGGGGTTGATGCTGGGTTTAAGCATCTCTATAACACAGCTTGAGCACAGCTTGAGGAGAAACCCATGTTCAGGCCTGCTCATGGATTTGTTGTTGGAAAGGGCTGAGAACTAACTAAACAAATGGCAAAAGCTGTTGTAATGTATGTGCCACTGGTACAGTGGGTATCCTCACCAAGTAAGTTTATGCAAACACTTTCATGTTTATCTTAATTCACCAGAAAACTACTTTTCATCTGGAACCTGTAATTTATGAGAAGCTTTATCTTTAGTCTTCTCACAGGCAGAAGAATTAGGTGTAGGAAGTCATTAGGTTAAAAACTTATCTCGAATTTCCTTTTTTTTTGCCTCTTGTCTTGGTTTGAAACAAAATGGCCAAATGTTCAGAATAAACAAAATTAGATGAAACATAAAATCAACGTTTTCTCTTGTTTGCTTTCAATAGAAGGGAAGTCAAAATATAACGATTTTTGTTGGAAATCAAAGCTCCCTCAAACAGCTCCTTGAGTTAAATTAGAGTTCAGCACAGAAAAAGGTTTGAAGATACACTGATTGCTTTGCTTTACTTTTTCAGAAAGGGGCTCTTTGCTGGCATGAAGCTGAAAAAGAAGAAGAAAAAAGGCGAGAAAGGGTTGACTATTGCAAACAAAGATGCGCTGGGTAAGGCCTCATAAATCAATATTGGAACTGGGAAGAGCAGGTGAGGGATTATATTATATCTAATTTCACGTGAACTCATTTGAATTATGTCTTAGGGCTTAGTATTGATAAAAAGGGTGGTAAACTCTTTGACACTCCTGAGTAAACAGAGAGCTAGTTCTTTTTGCATTACCTGTTTCCTTAAGTACACCTTCAGATTCTGTGAGTTCAGAGCGCTGTATTTGGTAAAGTAAAGCAGAAATGTCGGTCTGACTCTTACCATAGAGAGATTACATGCTTTTGAAAGTTTTTTTGTGCTCTAGAGATAGATAATTCATTAATTAAACAGGGGAAGTTTAGGTTAGACTTAAAGAACAAGTTCTTTACTGTGAGGGTGGTGAGGCAGTGGAATGGGCTGCCCAAAGAAGTAGTGAATGCTCCATCCCTGTCAGTGTTCAAGGCCAGGTTGCACAGAGCCTTGGGTGACATGGTCTGGTGTGAGGTGTCCCTGCCCATGGCTGGGGTGGGGGTGGAACCTGATAATCTTAAGGTCCTTTCCAACCCAAACCCTTCTGTGATTCTATGATTACAGGTGTATAATTTCTCCAAAAGATCTGCTTCTTCTAGAAAACGTAAGAACACAAGCTGAGTATGCTCTGATGGCTGGATGGGCTGTCTCAGTAAAGCTGTGACCTTCACTTAGTAGCAATTCTCCTCTTAAATGTAGAGCAGATATTTTATTTTCATTTTTAACTTTAATAATTATATTTTATTTTTAATTAATGTGGGCACATCCATAAGACATGCAGAGTCTCCTATTTCTTTTCCTAACAGACCATTACTTTTCAAGCTAAGGACACATCTGCACATCCTACCTCTACCATTCTCCTGTCACCACAGTCTTGCCATTCACCAAAACTGGTAGTTCAGCCACAACAAAGTCTTTACCTTCTGTAGTTTTACTTTGCAGCCAGTGATGGATTTTAAAAACATGGACTATTGTGTGTTTAATGCAGCCTGTGAATTACAGAGTTGTAATAAACCAGCCATGTGTGTCTTGACTCATTCTTGGGCAGAAACAGGAATACATATTTGTGCCATGAACATTATTTAGCTAAGAGCAATGGTCCTTACAGCAAAGGGTTTGGGCTTTTGGAACAGAGGAAACTAAAGTCCATTGAACTTCTTACTAATTATAGATATGTTGGAGTTTATTTATCTTCTGCTCCATGAAATATACCATGTTCTACAAGACAGACTATACTATAATTTTCTTCAAGTTTTCCATGTAAGCATTCAGATTTCTCTTTATTTCATATGATTCTGTTTGAATCAATGGATAAATTGGAGTCCTTCTGCTGCACCTTCATCTATTTTATTAGGGTCTTTGCTGCTGATGTTTGTAACTAGCAAAAATACAGCAAACACCAGTTGTCTCTTGTCTTCACTGGGATTGGGTTTAGGAGATCTATTGTGGGAATATGTATCAGGGGAGTGTTGTCACTGAACCATTTGCATTTTCTGTTCCTGGATTCGTACAAGGGGAATAATTCCTACTGGTTAGTTATGCACAAACATATATATGGTTATTGAGGGAACAAAAGGATAGCAATTCAGATAGCAAAATGTCAGGGAAATAGAGATGTAGTAAAGGGAAAAAAGCATGGCAGAGTTTACATCTCAACAGAAACAACATGGAACTCACATGGTGATGCCTGTCCCCCAGCTGGTGGGAAGTTTCATCTGATTTATCCTCAAAGCAAACAAAACAGACTACTACAAGCCTATAATCAAACAGCATGCACTAGAGTAAACAGGATATGGAGGGTAGTCATAGGAACTTGATGCTACACATGCAAAACTATAGGCAGATGCCTTTGCCTCAAGGGCTGAAAATTATGGGATGCCTACATGGATACAGAGACAAATTCACCTTTCCTGTGTTCCATGGAGGTTGGAGAAGAGCCAGTGGGGCAGTTGAGGACCGTATATGTTGCGTGAGATTGCTAGTGGAGTAACTTTGATGGAGCTGGTTCATGCCTGGCTGCCTTGAAGCACAAGCAAAGTTTGTGTCTGTCTGTGCCTGTCTGGTGGTTTTCCTCCCTGCTACTCAGGGGCTTGTGGAAGCCAGCTGAAAAGGAATGTTCAGACCTGGTAAGAACTGTCCAATGAATTTTACTGTACATGGATAGTCCATCACCAGTTTCTAAGCACCTCTCAAGTGACCATACCTTTGTAAAGAGACAAGGAAACATCACAACCCTTAGTTTAGTTTTGTAGTGGGAGCACAGTGCCATAAAATGCTTGTAGAAAATGCACTCATGTTTCCTTTCATTTGATGCAAGGTTACCATAGGGTATTGTTAGGCAATTTATCTTTACTGTTGCAGGTACAACTTGGCAGCTTCTAGGCCAGAAATAACTGATGCACAATACAAACCACTACTGTATCACTATTTGTGATACCCAAATAATTAAATCTTCAGTTCATGCTGATGAATTCACTGCTGTGTTTCAAGTTAGGTTTTTCCTAGTAAAAATCAGAGGTGGTTTTGATTTCTTGATTGTTTTCTTCATCAGGTGATCATGATGAAAGTGCAAATCTTCAACATGGCACTCTTAGAAGACAAGAAGAGGGAGAGGAAGACCTAATGAACAGTGATGCGTTGTCCAATGTTTTTGGATCCCTAAGCCCAAAGAGGAAAAGGTGATCCCTTGTGTACCTTACCTAACATCCTCCTAAACACCATTTTCATCCTTCTTAGGGATGATGTTGCCCTAGGATAATACATCTGCTGACAGAAAATCCATTTGCTGACAGCACTCTTCCCTTCACTCCTGCTCTCACATGACAGAGTGGGATGTACTTGTCAGCAGAATAGAATCGGTTCAAGACAGATTATTACTGTATGCTATCCAGTGCAGGGAGAGATTGAAATGGATGCTGAGAGTGCCTCAACTGTGCTCATGAACTCTGCTAATGAAAATGATCCAAAGGGGACAGCAATCTCCATACCCAAGAGCTTGTATAATTGTTCTTTTCATACAGAGAAGGAATGGAGTCAAGTTTAATAGGATCAGCAAGAGAAATCCTTCCCATGTATGGCAGGTAGCTGTACTGGTCTGCAGATGTAGAACATTTTCCTATTAGCAAGTATACAAGAAAGACAGAGATGATCTCTGCTGATAAAATCAAGCATAACATTTCCCAGCAAAGCTACCTGCCATAAACAATGCTTGCTTAGTGATGAAAAGTCCTACCAACACATGTCCAAGTACCAGCTCTTGCCTAGAAGTGCCTAATGACTTGTTCTGTCATTTAAACAGGGCAAAGCTGATGGCCAGAATTCATGAAGAGGAGATGAAATCCCAGAGCTACCAGGTGAGCAGGATGTGCTCACCCTTATGTGCCTGTGACATCCCCAGGCAGGCTGGACCTGAGCCCTGGAGTTTGTGTGGTGTCCTTGTGCCCCACAGATTGCCATCACCATCATCGAGGCCAGGCAGCTGGTGGGTGAGAACATTGACCCTGTGGTGATCATCGAGATAGGTGATGAGAAGAAGCAAACAACAGTAAAGGAAGGCACAAATGCCCCTTTCTACAATGAGGTAAGTGTTTTCTTTTGGAGAAGGCACTTTCTTCAATGGCTCTGGGTGGCCTCCACCACTGGTAGCTCAAAATGCAATGAACTAAGTTTGTGGCACCCTAGTGTCTGAGCAGGGAGGTCCATCCAGGAGCTCTTTGAATTTCAAGCTCAGCCAAGAACCAGCAATAGCTCCCTTGGGTTTAGCTTTGTTTGCTCTTTCTCTTCTCAAGCACTGTCCATCCCCTTCCCAGCACTGTCCACTGCATCCTGTCCTACTGCCACTGCCTCTGCATTTTTTCAATTGATCCATTTGGGAGCTTTGTCTAAACTTCCCCCTCCCCCTACAAACCTCTTTTTTTCTACCATTTCACTGTTTCAGTCTTTCCTCGACATATGTTGGTCCCAGCTGGTGATAAATGAGACCAATACAGTTGCCCAAACCAATCTTTGTGCTTTCTTCTGCCTCCGGTGCCTTTTGGCAATACTCTCTGATGCAGGATGAGGGCCACAGACATTTGTGAAGGGCAGTGCTGTGCAGCCGTGCAAGGAGGAAAGTAGAAAACAGATCTGGGCCACAGCAGACATGATCCAGGGAGCAAGGAAAGGGTTTTGCAGTGTCCATCACTGCCTCCCCAGTACACCGAATGTCTCATGGGGGCTTTGTGCAGTAACCCCAAAAGCTAAACCATGGTGCTGACTGCATGGCTACCAGCGCAAGGACAATGCTGATCTGCTGTCCCCTTTCCCCGCAGTACTTTGTGTTTGATTTCGTTGGACCGCAGGTGTTCCTGTTTGACAAAATAATCAACATCTCTGTAAGTACCTCAGAAAGCTTAGCACAGTAAGTAAAGGTCATTGTTGTCAGCGTGAGAAAGAGGAGGAAAAGCAGCTGGGAGTGATTTGTAGAAACATTACCCTAAAGGAATATTAAGTCCATTTTCGGGGCATTCATTGCTGGGTTGGCAATCTGCAGGGTAGAATGTGAAAATTCAGTGGGCATCGTCTCACTGTTATGACTTATATCACAGAGTATGGCCCTGTATGTGTTTCTGACATAGTTTGTATCAGCACAGTACTGAGGAGCCAGCTCTTGTGAGATACTGCTGCCTGGGGAATGTATAGTTATATTTCTCCGAGATATGGCCAGTCTTTCCAGTCTCAAATTCATTTGATAAGGATTCCAAATATCTGCTGGTGGCGGGAGGAGTGCCAGCTTCCTGAGCGTGATGGGGGTGTGGGGAAATGTGTTAGAATTACCTGCTGTAAATCTGCACAGCTTCATCAGGCTCAGCAAATGTAATTGATTTATAGATAATGGAGGTGTAACACTGACAAATAAAAAGTCATCTAGCCAAAAGCTACTTTAAAAACCCCAACAAAGTACCTGGTGCAATGCTTATGTATGCTACTTTAAACAGAGATTCATTACTTTGCAACTTAGTTTTGGAGAATGCAGTATATCAGGGGAATAGAAAGAATAGAGGAAATATTTGTGTGTTTGGAGTGGAGAAAACCCTGAGGGGTGGAAAGTCTCCCAGCACTTGCTTAACCATTTCACCTAAGGAGAAACAAAGATTGGCAGCCTCCATTGCCAGCAATTGCTCATGCACCAAATTTGCTTAATCTGTGAAAATGAACTCACCTGCATGTGGAAGCTCAAGGAAAATGAAATAGATTTGTGCTGTTGTCCATTAGGGCAGCAGTTAGTCGAGCTGCATCCAAACCCTGCATTTGAGGGGAAAATGAGATTTTCAGTTTCTCAGCACCTGGTAATTAATCAATTTTTTTTCCTTCGTTTATATCTTCCACTTCATTCCAGCAGTCATATAGTAATGCCGTATTAAAACTGAGATGATGCCCTTTTCATGCTAAACCTGTATCTCCAGTACTGAAATACTCCCCAGTTTCACACTGTGCCAGCTTGTCCTCATTAAGAAAAGCTGAAGAAAATACTCTGGTCATCTATAGAGTCAGTCAGGTGTGAAAAGACACAAACCTTTAATTAGATACAATGTAGATGTGATGCTCCCTCTCTAAGAAGACAAGAGGTTTTTGCTATAAGCTTCATGCTCACCTGCTTTGTTAAATTAGAGAAAATATGATTAAAAAAAATTACTAGGAAAGATGCAGAGCATTTAATAGAAGCTGTGAGTTATTTCCTCTGTGGTTAGAAGCAATGTGTACTACAGGGAATGGAAACCCTCACTATTTCAGTGGGAACAGTGAGCATTTACCCAAGGGCGCCACATTCTAGTCCAGCCTCATAGGAGCGAGGATCTGGCGCTATGATGGGACCTGGCATCATTAAGGATTGAGGAAAAGGAGCACCAGTGCATGAAGCATTGGCTTCACACTGACTGCTCTCCCATGTGCATGTTGCTTAACTTTTAAGCTTTAATAGTAAAGACTGCTCCTTTGCCCACTCTTGATTTTTAAGCCCTAGAAACTCTTCCCTTTTGAAGTGAGGAATCACCAAGGGCAACTGAGTGTGTTCCCTAAATCACAGGGGCACAGTGGCCCCAGGCTTTAGATGGGGAATGACGTTCTGTTGCAATGAGAAACCTGAGTTTTCTAGTAGAGCTTGATGAAGGTGTCAGTGATCTTTATGAGCCAGTGATCTTAAAGGTCTTTCCAACCTATCTGATTCTATGATTCTGTGTATGTCTCCTCCTCTTGAAAAATGCACACAATGAAGTCACATGAAAAATCCAGTGCAAAACCATGGAAATCTTGTATCCCTAGAAAAGATGCACAGGTCCAAAGCCAGGGTATGATGTCTTCCAGACTCCTGAAATGCCCTCAGAAGTTTGGTTGTTCAGCTCCAGCATTTAGATGGACCTTCTGTGGATGTGAATCCCATGGGCTTAGTTTCTTTTTGCAGTTTAGCCAAGGTGTTAGAGACAATTCAGCATGCTTTCAGGAGCTTTTCCACAGTCAAGAAACAGGTTTCAACCTTTTAAGCTATTCTGAAACCAGATCAGATGTATTTATTGATTTATTGAGAAATTCAGTTTCAGAGCCAGTCTTTCCTTAGAAGGTGTTTCTAGACTCTGCCTTGTCTGTAAAGTGAAGCACATGCATGTATTTGAAAACCAAGCACAGAAGTAATTAGATCCAGGAATCATGACATAGGAAAATTATTAATTAAATTTGAATTAAATTAAATTAAATTAATTACTTGGCAGGAAGGATAAGGAGACAGGCTCGCTGGGGTCTGCTTTCTTTCTCATTTACATCTATATGACTTCTTTGGTTTCAGTAATATTGTGGGGGATAAATCAAAATGAAGTCTTTCATGTGCACACTGACATTGCAAAGAAACACTCAGTTCGTTCTCCTCTGGGTGTGCTCTGTTCTTATGGCAATTCAGCTATTGCACAGAAAGTGATAAGATTTCTGCAGCCCAGTGTGAAACCATTTATGCCCCATGTGCTTATATTAATTATGACTTATTTATAACCGCCAGGATAAGTAATATAACTGCATCTGCTCTGAAGACACATCCATCAGATTCCTGCTGTGTATAATCCTGGGACCTGGAATGAACCTGTCTGGTTCCACCTGGATGCAACTATGTTGGTTTCTAAATTAGTATAATATTGGGTAAAGGATAGATTTCAAATGCTTGCTATATCTTCTGTGGCTATGTACACCTAGTTTTGGATGGTGCTGGAAGTTGCTGCTTATTACCTCTGAACCCAATGGGATCTTCGGATTGCTCTTTCTTATGCTGACTGAGAAGAAAGAGCATCTTTAACCAGCCTTTTTCTGACAGGTTATGCACAATAAACTGATCGGGAGCATGCTGATAGGCTCCTTCAAAGTAGATGTGGGGACGGTGTATGGTCAGCCAGGTAAGTGGTGCATTTTTGCCCTTTTTGTCATTAAATGAGAGGTGAGGCAGGGAAGAAGAGGAGAGGGAGGTGTGCTGCTTTTCCACTTAGATGATTGTGGTTTATGCCAATGAATAACTGCAAGGTTTTTGGAAGGGTTGTTTTCCTGTTCGAGTACCAGAGTATCAGGCAGATTTTTGGCAAAAAGTTCAACACTGAAAACACCTTGACAAGTGGGAAGCACTTATGAAGGATGGCTTTTCTTTAGGGGGTCAGAGTAGGCAGCTGAGTGATCTACAAAACCTAATTCCATTCATTCATCACAGAGCATCCAAAGTTCTGCTACATGTGTTGGAGTGGGAGGGGTGGAGGGAATGAGAGCTGGATTGAGTGTGGAAGGAACGGTTAGGAGAGCATGAGACGAGAAGAGGAGCAATGAGAGAGAGAAGATGCCAAAAAGGTGATCATGATCCATTTTCAGAACTGTCCGGTGCCTGAAATTTGATGCTAAGAAAAGATCACCTACCCTGGTTTTGGCCTTTTTTTTACAACCATCCAAAACCCATTCATCTTTCTCTCTTTCACGATTGCTCAGGGACCTTGTATCTTCTCAGTCTTGGGGAATGAACATATTTAGGCCACTTGTTATAGATGTCACACAGTTATGCAAAAGGTAGAGTCATTCAGGCCATCCTCTCTTCAGGGCTCCTGCAAGAGTCGATAGAGAGAAATGGCTTGACTAAAGTGAGCAGTCTGCTTCTTCCTTTGATGGCTGTCCACCCTCCTTTCTCCCTTTCTCAGCTGGCTGCCAATGTTATGCCTGGCCACAGGTCCCAGCAAGGGTTTTGCTGACAGAGGTCTGAGACCTTCAATCAGTTCTCATCAAAAAGTTGGCTTCTACTCATAAAGCCTTAATTCAGCTGCTGATATCTCACCCAGCCTTCCACTGGTCTTTAGTCACTGATGTCAATAACCATTGATGAAAGTGAGCTTGTTCCTGATGAGCTCTAGATCAATCCTTTGTTTGCCTTTTTGGTCACACAACAGTTTGAACCCTCTAGATGTGCCTGGTAAACAAGTGTGTTTCTGCATTATCCTTCTGAAAGCACCGATGTTTGCAGTGCCCTTTCTGGGAGTGGAGAGGAGAAGTATTTGCAATTTTAGCATCCTCTATTTGAGTGTTTAAGTTTGTTCATCTTACAGGTCATCAGTTTTGTGACAAGTGGGCACTTCTCACAGACCCTGCTGACATTAGGACAGGAGCCAAGGGGTACCTGAAGTGTGACATCAGTGTGACTGGGAAAGGTGATGCAATACAAGCTATGCAGAAAACAGCTGACAGTGAGGAGCAGATTGAAAAGTATGGCAATGTTTTCTTTTTTACTGCTTTCTTCTTTACTAAGTGTTCATTGCTCGTTGCAGGGGGATTGGACTAGATGACCTTTGAAAGTCTCTTCCAACCCAAACTATTCTGATTCAGTAGGAGTCCTCTACCCTCCTTTTAGTCCTTTCTTCACTAACTTAGGGTAAATAGCAGGATAGCAACGTATACCTGGATGTTCTGATGTGCTCAGGGAGAGTTTCTGTAATCATCTCAACTAAAATGAAGGACATGTTAGGGTCACATCTCTGCAGCTGATAAGGCTGACCGTGCTCAGTGGATAAGTGCCAGGTTATCCCTGACAGAAAGTTCCTTTATCTGAAACCAGTCAAATATTTCTGAAATATTTCTGAAGAGCAGTGAAGTAAGAAAAAAAAAAAAATAGAGGAAAAGCTATTCCTTCTCCTCTGTCAGATGTGTGTGCATGGATTCTTTCCATATCCTTAGATACACTCAAGGGTATTAGCATTCTCCTTGTAAAATAGAGACGTTTACAGTTGTAAAGTATGCTGCCAGCATACTTTAGATTTTACAGGAGCAATGTTTCTGGTCAGTACTGACTTACTGGACCATGCTCATGGAGTGTCACCAAGAGGATGGAGGGCTGCAGCATGTGGTCTACAAGGAAAGGTGTGAATGGGGTCATGGTGGTGGTTTCTCAAGCCCTAAGGAGAGGAGGTTCTGGGGTATTCTGTATGAAGAGGGCAGAGCCAGACCCTATTCAGAGGAACAAAGCAGAAAGATGAGAGGCATTGGATGCAGGTTAGAACAAGGGAATTTCAGAACAGAACTTTATTTATATTTACCATGAATGTGGTCAAATGTGACAGGGACCCAGAGAGAGTGGGGAATCTCCATCCTTGGAGATATTCAGAATTTATTGGACAAGTTGCTGAGGAACTGGGTCTAACTGGGCCTGGTTCTGTATCACAGACAGGTTTGCTGAGTGATGCTGTATCATTTTCTCATGGTAACCAGAAAGTGTTTAGTGTAGATGCAGAAACAGATTCATGCACATTTTTGTATCTTCTCGGGATGCAAGCTAACTTGAGATAACAATTTTATTAGAAAAAAACATCACTTCACTGTCTTAGTTTTCAATGTTCAGGAAATGGCTTCTTTATTCTTTCAGGAACCTCTTGATCCCCAAAGGTTTTCCATCTGAAAGACCGTGGGCCAGATTTTATGTGAGAATCTACAAAGCAGAAGGACTTCCAAAGATGAACTCTAGCATCATGGCCAATGTCACCAAAGCATTCATAGGAGACAGTAAGGACCTTGTGGATCCCTATGTGGTGGTCATGTTTGCAGGTCAAATGGTAATTGGGATCTTCTTGATCACAATGCAGAGTTTCTTTCCCATTAGCTGTGCTACAGCAGGTGATTATGCTGATATCCTTTAACTTGTAGTTTCATAAATTAAGTAATACACACATTTCTGGCATCAGAAAGAAATTTGTCAGTTCTTAAATTATACAGGAACAAAGTGATAGAAACTCTTAATGCCAGTTCATCTAATATCAGCCTCACAGCAGGAGGTTAGATTAAGGCAGTGGGAGGGGAAAGAGAATTTTATAGATCTGTTGCTTAAACATCAGGTTACAAGACAGCAGATTACCTAGTGTGGTATTAGGTAAGTGGTTCTGGTCTACCTAGAATGAAAAAAGGAAGCAGTGAAAGAAGAAAGTATAGTTCAGTCTGGATTTTAGGGTGGTGTATTGATTTCTGAATTATTCTGCTGTAATTCAGGACTCTTGCAGATTTTCTGTGGGTAACAGAAGAGGAAGCATTTGATTGATTAGACTCTGTCTCAGTGTTGCCTGGCTTCTTTGCTCCCTGAGGTCCTTCAATATCAAACATGGTGCTACAGAGAGCTGCTGAGAGGGGCCTTCTGACTTTGGTGGAAAAGGAACATGGAGAGCTCCAGAGGCCTGGTTCCTCTGGGCTACATCCATTAAACACCATGCCAGGGAGCTTGTCTTGATTCTTGGTGTAAAGAAGAAATAATAAACTGGAAACAATTTTAAGCCAGCAACACTTTCTGTGTGCAAGGAAGTCTAAAGAAGAACTCCAGTTAGTCCTTTACAGATGTTTCAGACATGAGAACAAGGCACTTGGTGCTGAAAATGTGGTTTGTTGTAAATCCAAATTGGAGAATATTACATCTCCAACTAGTATGTATTAAAACAGTCAGACACATGCAGCTATCTTAGGTTTAAGAGAGGGCTGAAGAAGACACAAAAATAGGTCACTAATGTGGGTTTGCACCCTGGTGTGTAAAATATTGGTTTAGAGTTTTTAGTTCTCCCCACCAAATGTGGAGGTAAAAGATGGTGATATGGGTCTGCCATCTCCTTCAGGCTACAAGAAATAACGCTGGTTTCTACCTCCCTGGGACACAGGCATATGCCCAGAATGTGAGCCACAGTAATCATATTTTATACTAGATAAATTGCCTCATTAAGGTATTTCCATTGGAACATGCAGCCTGGCAGCTGTAATGAATTTAATCTTTTATGAGATGAACTGTGCTACATTACCATTACCCAGGTGTTTCAAAAGCCATTTGAAGATGTGCAGTTTGCAGCAGAAATGCCAAAGTCTGGCTTCACAGATGTGCTTTGTGCACAAGGGCCCTATTCCCGCCTCTGCTGTGTGCAAGTGAGAATTCTTCAGACATAATGTGGTCTTTTACTAGCAATGGATGGGAAAGTAAACAAGCTGATAGAAAAGCTGAAGTACTTTCAAGATAGGGTATTTGTGCTTTAAAAATGACTGGAGAGATATTGCTAAGTGCAGTTTGTGCTATACTCGTTGCCATTCTCCAGAATCTGATCCCTCTGGTGTTAAGTTTGTTGGACTTCATTTCAGGGTCGGACAACAGTGCAAAAGAACTGTGCAGATCCAGTATGGCACGAACAGATTATCTTTAAGGAAATGTTTCCTCCACTCTGCCGAAGAGTCAAAATCCAGGTCTGGGATGAAGGCAGCATGAATGATGTGGCCTTAGCCACCCACTTCATTGACCTGAAGAAAATATCAAATGAACAAGATGGTGACAAAGGTAAAGGGGAAAATGTTCCAGAATATGCCCCAAAGAAAAATCTACTTGCCTGGAATCTGGGCATGGCTAATCCCATTTTAGAAATGCCCAGAGCTCAAGCAAACATCCATAGTTTTTGTTGGTTCTGAAAAACCTTCTCTTGCTTAATTTGGAGTTATATTACATTGTGCTCTACCACTGGTCTACCACTGACTTTCTTGTTACAGGGCTGCTGCATAATTTGGTACTTTCTTTGTGACTGTGGCAATAGTCTAGTCTGTTATGGATGACTCATGTACATTTATAGATTGTGCAGGTTTCTGTCAGTCAGTGAAAGCCCAAAGTGCAAATAACGGGTAGAGCAGGCCTGTGTTTTTGACCTACCCAGTAAGAGCAAAGTGTTTAGGTAAGGCTCAGCTGGGTGTTATCACAGCCCAAGGAGGAACATGGTCAGTTATCACAGCTCAACAAAGTAACTCCATAATTTGGCAATTTGAATGTGTATCTGAGTATTTAATCAGAAAATAAAAGATAAAACATATAAACTGGGTAGTGACATGGGCTTGGAAAGAGATTTGACAGGGTGACAAAGTCTCCATTCTGCTTTCGTCATGTTTCAACCCTCAGTTTATGGGAGCAAGCTCTTTTTACAAGAGATGCAAATGCCCAGCACTTTTGGTATGAACACCTTCTGAGAAAGAGCTCCATACTGGCAGAGTCCCTGGGACTCTGGGACAAGGCTCCTTGAGGCCTAAGAATTGTCCTCCAAAAGAGTGCTCTATATAAGGTGGTCCCCACCTGCATAGAAATGGGTCTATGTTTGGCTTTTGGTGTGCAAGAGGCAAGATTTCTTGGAGCACACAGTAAGGAGTGCATGTAACACCTAACAGAAATGCCATAAAAGGTACTTTGTCTCCAGGGTTTTTGCCTACTTTTGGGCCTGCCTGGATCAATCTGTATGGCTCACCCAGGAACCACAGCCTCATGGATGACCACCAGGAGCTTAACGAAGGTTTTGGAGAAGGGGTCTCCTTTAGGGGACGTCTCTACATTCAGATTGCCGTGGAGATACTTTCAGGAGGAGCCCATGAGTCGAAGTTTTCAAGTATTATCAAGGATATCAAATCGCCATCTAAAGATAAAGATTTCAAAGCACCCAAAGGAAAGGACAAAACTGAGAAAGCAGGAGAGGATCGCAAGTCAGCTTCTCCTTCAGATAAGGTGAACTCAACCGAAGTGGAAGTCGAGCCATTTGATGTGCTTTCAGAGGTCGGTATGAGAGAAGAGGTTGATTGACATGTGGCTGTAAACCTTCAAGGGTGGCACTGATGTATTTGGATTCAGGTCATGCAATACTGCTTTTACATTCTTCCTACAGCTTCTGCATGCCTCCATAGTCTTGGGATCTTCCCATAATAATGCAGAACAAATGGCGCATTAATGTATACCTGTAAGGCATAAAAATATTTCAAGCAGGACTTGGTTTCCATAAAACTTTGTCTCCTGTCCTATTGTCCCATATGCATCCATGTGTTCCTACTAGAAACTCATATGATCTATCTGCTAAATGACAATATGATTTATCTGCTAAATGACAGAGGGCCAATGGGGGCAGATGGCAATTATGAAGTCTAATTTCCTACATCCGAGAAAATCAGTAGTTTTCAATTGGAGTCAGTAGGGAATCACTCACATAGGATTTGTACAAATGAAGAGAGATACAGCCTAATCTGTTTTATCTCCTCCTTTAACCCTGCATTGTCAATGTTTTAGATTGCTACTCCCTTTAGGAGAGGGGCTGCAAATCACTTGCTCAGTCTCCACTGGAGTTTAGTGATGTTACTTTCCTAACTCCACCTGTTGTACTGAGTTACATTGTGGGAAGGTCTGTGCTACGGTGCTTTGAGAAAGTTGTGCGGTTGAGGCAGAATATGTGGGCTCAGGTCCTGAGCCAGTCGTGAGCTTTGATTCCCTGCTCCATCACATCACTTTCTGGAAGCAACAGCACATTGGTGCATATGAAAGCTCCATTTTTTTTTTACCCAATAAATAGGAAGGAAAATATTCTCATAACCAATTTTCTTTCTACTTCAGTATATCATTGGTCAAAATTTTGGCTTTTATAGCGGGAGTCCCACTTCAGTGCTTAAGGCACTCATATCCTTTATTAGATCTAATTCGTGGTCTTCTGACACCAACTCTACATGTAAGTAGGAGGACTAATTATTTTTTGGTCTTGATGCCTAGCCTTGATAAGTGCTTTTCCTTGACCTGTGCTCTGGCATTGCTGGTATGAGTGCTAGCTGAAACAGGTCAAGGAGTGTGTTAGTAGAGAAATAACAAGGGTATTTGCAAGCTAATTGTGTGAACCTGTGCCCTGGTCTTGCTTTATATACTCATAAAGCTGTCTCTCAGTTCTTCTCTGAAGAACGTGATGGAGGTGACATGAAAATAAATGTATTTCCATATAGATTTTCCTTAAAATGGAAGAAAACCATTATTGTGAGTGTCTCAAACATTATGGTCTTAGGTGCTAGCTAAATACTCCAGGTAGAGGAACAAACCCTGCTGTAACACCAACAAATATTAAAAGTGGCAAAAAGGATTTGTCTCTGGCTACTGTGCCTCACTTTCAAATACAGGGTGAATAAAAGGCAACAACATAATACAGTGATGCTTGATATTCTTTTGGTTTTAACATTCAATGATGTTTCATGCTACAGTAGACACAGTAATTGTATTACAACTCTCTGAAAAGAAAAGCAGGAACTGAAGGCATTACAAATAAGGTGAAAAATGTCTCATAGAGCCTCTGAGACAACAGAGGCAAATTACCCAGCCCCACAGCACAACTTTATTGACCCATTCTGGCAGCAAGAAGATATTAGACATTTGCAATTTCCTTTCTTTATAAAGGGAGATAGATATGTGTGTCGTAGTCTCTGATCCTCAGCATTATTAGGCATCCTATACTTTGGGTTTATGTTGAAAACCATTATGGTGCAGGGAAGCTAAAGTTACTCTGGTGCTGCAATCTGTTTGTGGTGGTAGCTTTGATATGTGACACTGCTAATCCATTCACCGAAGACCTATGCCATTTTACAGTGTGTAGCAGAGGTTTTTCAAAATTAGGAGATCATGGGCTCTGTCAAAAGCTGTTTCTGATTTGCAGAAGTAAGGGAAACAAATATTAATACACAGCTATGTTTTATTCATTGCCTCACTCAAGCAAAAGTAGCTAGTACTTATCTTGCCTAATGGGCTTCAGTACGCTGATGTCCATGAAGTGAAACAAGTAGGGTTTGCTTTGGAGAGACTGTGGCAGTCACGGTATAAATGTGAAGAGAACTCAGACCATAAAATGTATCTCCTTTGAGCTTAGTCTTTGTTTGGGGCTAATAACTTGTTTTGTTGATGACTCAGGAGCACTAGAGGTGTTAGCTGGCTTCCTTGAGTGAGAGTGTGTGCCAGGGACCAGGAGATGCTGGGTCTCCAATAGATTTAAACAGTGTCTAGCAGACCCATGAAACTCCACAAAAAGCCTTTTCACTTCTCAGCATTTGCTAGTGCTGAGACCGTTTTGTTCCTGTGCTTACAAATTCTGTCAAAAGCTAGAAACGAGGTTACTGGGCTATTGGTTTCTGTGCTGTGATGCCAGGGAAGGCAAAGAGAAGAGGACGGCACCCCACCCCACTTTTGGGCCTGTGTTTTAAAACACAGTGGGATAAACAACTTGGCTTCAGTAGGCTTTTGCGCAGGGCTACCATCTAAAATGTGGATACCAGAAATCTTTGTGTCTTACTGGTGTCACTGGAGGCTGAGTGTCAAAGTCTTGACTTTGAGCATGGACAAAGCCTTGATAGTACAAACACATGGGCAGTAGGTTCAAGTCATCCTGGGGAAAGCAGAGCTGGGCAAGCACCCCCTCCCTGGATGCATTACAACGGCAGCAGTTACTATTGCAATGCGAAGAAAGACTACTGCTACACTCACTGATAAATGACTTATACCAGGATGGTGATGTTTTGTTGCTGTTGCACTAAAAGAGTGCCCTTGAATTGCCATAGGCGTATAGTTTGGATGATGGTATAAGAGTATGTGAAGATGGTGAAGCCATTTAATAGTGAGGCAAAGTATGAAGTGAGGGGTAGTGACTTTTATGTAATTGGTTATGATCTAACTGGACAATATTGCAAAAGCAAAGTCACACAGGCTTATCTCTTTTTCCAATCATATCACTTTCTCAGAGAAGAGATATTACTTCTTCCTGCAAATTGTGCCTCCATGGAGTGATGTATCTATGACAGTAGCACAGCTGCTAGAGACTTACAGAGCCTCCTCTGTGCTGTAAAAAAGAGTAGAAGGTGAAATAAATGCTTTTTTTTTCTGACCCCTTCTTATCCAATAGATCTATGAAGAGAAATTTGAGGAATTCCTTCTCTTTGGGACATTTTTTGAAGCCACGATGATTGATAGGAAGCTTGGGGACAAGCCAATAACCTTTGAGGTTTCTGTTGGTAAGTGTAGGTTGGTAAGCTCTTCTCCAAAGCAGAGAGGGACTGTCAAGAGCAAGGGAATGCTATGTGTTATTGGCAACTGTGTCTCAGTGTTCAGGAGTCAGCTTCAGAATAGGACTTACATTTGAATAAACCCTTGATCTTCATTTCTCTGGACAGCAGTCAAGCTGGGCATACTGATACCTGGCTGTCTCTACTCTGAGATGCCCTGTATTAATGCAAATCCTCTCTCCCACTATGTACAGCAGCTCACTCAGCATTTAGCCTCCTAATCTCTTGGCAGACAAAACTCAAGTAATTAACTTCAGGGCAGAGTTCATTCTGTGGTGCCCATTAAAGTTAGTCACTAGCTGTGAAGGAGCCCCTTTGGAGGGAGGATCCATGTGGACAGTCTTAGCCAACCCTGTTTAGCTACATGTGGGTCTGCGAGTCTAGCACAGAGGTCATGTACAGCCAAGCCTCAACATGCATGCACCAGATTGTGCTCTAAGATCCTCCTGGTAAGTCCTGTTGTCTTTCCAAGTAAAGCAGGTCTGTAGAGTTTGAGGGGCCTCCTCATGGTGAAGCTGAATTGTCCCCAGGAGCAGACTGAAGAGAAAATGAAGGCATTTTCATGAATGTTGAGTGGATAGATTCAAAGATATTCAAAGCTATTCAAAGTTTCAACTGTAAGGCTATGTGCGGAGGGGGAGATGCCTGTAACAAAAAGGGCAATCAATGAGCGATACTGATTCCTGCTGCAACTTAGGAAGCAGAGCTGAGAATGTCACTAAACTAATTCGTATAGTTGGGCAAGAAATTCTACTGAGTCTTGTCAGAATTAGTACTAAAGATGAATCTGGCTTTCAGTTCTGAAAGGTAGATATTCAGACCTGAATATGTACCAGCTACCTGTGCAGTTGAAATTTGGATCCAAATTTGGCAAATGACCATTATTACATGAAAGGCTGAACCAAAAGTTCAGATCAAGATGTCGTATGGGGTGATTTAGTCCATCCTTTTTCTACAGGGGATGTTTTCTGCCTGTCTTCCATAAAGGCTGTAATTACCAGTCTGATGGATGCACCTCATTCCTAGTGCTAATAATTGCCCTTTAAGGCAAAATCCTATCAGAGAAGGTGGTTGTGTCATTAGCAGAGCTGTCTGGCATTAGTCTTGAAGCTGAGGCCTCAAAGCATTGTTATTACTAACTCTGCAACTCTGGTATGCAATTTGCTTGTCTGAAAATGAGGTTTAGCACTTCTGAGACCAGACTTTGAAATGATCATCCATATGTTGCAAAGAAGACATACATTTACTGTGTAAATCAAACATGCACTGGGGCTCCCGGGTCTAGAAATTTCACCAGCAGTATTGGTTTTGCTTCTGAATTTCTTTAGCAAAATCAGAAGGTCCTGGGGTATAACCAACTGGGATTGCATCACTTAGTGATGTGGGGTAGTATACTAGGTACATACCTATATTTCACATATGGCAAATAAGGAAGCACTGTCCTGGAGTCTGAAAAGTCACTGGGACAGACATACCTTGTCAGGACCTTTATAAACTGTGGTATGGCCAGAACAGTTAATGAACAGGAAGAAACAAGTACTTTCCACTGCTATGACTGGTCATTCTGGGTGTTCTTAAACCTCATTTAGTTTTATCCCTTCCAAACTAGTAATCTATTCACTTGTAACCCGGTGTCTCTAGGTAACTTTGGGAATATCACTGATGGGGTATCAGCAGGAGCTGGAGGGAAAAAGAAGATACATGACGGAGAAGCAGAAGAAAGTTTGCTACATGAGGGGGAGGATGAAATTTCTCATGACCTGGGAGTACCCCTGATATCAATCACACCCCCCGAGAAGCCACTGATCACAACTGGGAACAGGTAGGATCTGTGTTTCAAAAACTCACCATGCAGGACTCTGGTTCCTATTTTATAATCCTGTGGGACTCATTAATGAACCCTGTCAGCACTAAGCAAGTTGTGTGAAACAGAGGCTTTAAAATCCTTAATTACATCTTGCACAACGGTAAATTTTCTAAGCTTCAGTGAGGTGAATGAGCTCTGAGCCATTTTACACTCATCTTCAGATCTTGGCATCATGGGCTTTTGAACTTCTGGTGTTTGTAAAAGGGGTGTGTTTACCAGCTGTGCATTGGAAGGTTTTAGGAAAGTGTGACTCCTTCAGTGCTGCCCCTGGTTTAGAGTCCTAGACTGTGATCACAAGTAACATCTACCCAGTGACCAGCTGTGCATTGGAAAGCTGATGAGATTTTAAGCCTTGCTTCTTTCCCATAGAACCACAGACTGGCTTGGGTTGGAAGGGAGCTTAAAGACCATCTAGTTACAACCCCCCTGTCATGGGCAGGGACACCTTCCACTAGACCAGCTTCCTCAAAACCTCATCCAACCTTGCCTTGAACACTTCCAGGGATGTGAAATCATCTGGATTCCCTTGTTGCTTCCCAACATTAACAGTATTTCAGGGCTTCTCTGCATGCCTTTTTTTGCCTGGTTTTTCTCCCACCCTGGAAAGCGCTGAAATTAGATCCACTGACTTTCAGGGATCCTACAGAGAGCATAAGTGATCTTTGTGTTTGTTCTTCCCCATATTTACTGGGAAGAACCATGGCTGGTTAGCACATGTGAACATGTCCTGTTGTGTCTTCAGTTTCTGTCCTGTGAAAGAGCCCAAACAGTTTTACTTTCCTATGACCCACCCCCCCCAAATTCTGCTCTCACCTTTACAATCTGTTTCATACTTTGTTCTCGCAGGAACTACCAGTACCTGCCATACAATGAGAGGAAGCCCTGTATCTGTGTCAAGAGCTACTGGGGCAACCAGACCTTTCGTCTGTACTCTTCCAACACCCTCGAGAAAATGGCAGATCACTTGGTATGTGGCAGCCACCCTCCCTGGCTCAGCAGAGTATGGCAGTGAGAGGTCAAGTTCCCAAAACAGGCCTTTAAAGTATTCTCTGACTGCTCTCTTTGCTGTTCATTTTGTGAAAGAGTAACTGATATCAACCCCTTCTCTTTCTCTTTCTTTCCCCCTCCCCCCCCCAAATTGCTTTGATCTGTTAGAGTGAGTTGAGTATTCCTGGCCACAATTTGTTAATTTCTTTTTAGCTGTAAGGCTGTTTCCTTTTCTCATAAACATTTCATTCTTTGCAAGAACAGTCAATTAAAATATGAGATATAGAGTAAATCTATTTCCTACGGCTCTTCCTCTGATGTCTTCTTACCCAGATCACGTGGTTTAACCTGTGTTTATGCTGGAGACAATTTAAAGGACATTTTTTAGTTTCCTTAAAAACACTGTTAGAGACAAAATGTCATATCATCTCATGGGCCGTCGATGTGATGCCTTAGTCATAGTGTTTTCCCATAATGAAGTTTCCTTCTACCCTTGTTTGATGACTATGAACAGTCTCAACAAAGTAGTAATCTCTCGGGTTTTCTTAAGTGACTTCTAGTGTTGAATATTTTAAATTGAGGCACTCAGATTAAGAGTCCAATACATCTTTCCTTTATCCTTATACACCTCATGAGCAATGATACTGAAGACACACGCAGTTGTATCATGAGAAGGCTTATAGGTCAGCATTTCAAACCCAGGTAATTGAAAATTAAATATCTAAATATCTGTGTGGATAGATATGCTTGTCAGTGTACCTGAACACCCACAGATCTCGCTGGAAACCCAGCCACTTGTTTTGGTGTGTAAAAACAGACTCCATTTCTCAATAACGGTAGGCTTTGCGGTAGACCTTGCATATGGATTCAAGTGCCTACTAAAGTTTAAGAAGTTAACTCCAGCAGCTTGCTAAATTTAAGCAGCAGGGCTGGAAACAGAGCCAAGAAGTACAGTTTTAACTCCTGTCTAGTGGGGAATGTTTCCCACTGATGGGTCTTGGTTGAAGAATCTAGAAAACAAAGCTGTTCCAAGCAGTGGTAGCTTTGGCTAGTAGCTGGAGAGGTTGGGGAAAGGTCAAACTAAAGCTATACTGCTGGAGTCTTCTCTCTGTGCACTTCAAACAGAGTGATATGTCAAAGGTCTTGTTCTGTCAGATTACAAAGTTACAGATGCCTCCCTTATTCTTGCTAGTTATATAGTGAATAATGGTGTTATAACACTGGCAGAATGGTAAAGTGCCCTCCTTTATATAACGTCTTCTTCATGTGCTTTTCACAGGAAGAATCATTAGAGCAAGTGAAGGAGTTGATCAAGGTTTCAGAGATTGCATCTGAGGAGAAAATGAGGACAGCCCTAAACAATTTTGTCAGTCAAAGCAGGTAACCACATTTACTAAAGGCATACAGAAAATGAACTTTTTTTATGTTTACTGTAAATCTGGAGCTAGACAAGGAACCTGATGATAACAACAAAAGCTACAGTAAACTTACTGAGACACATATTTTATTTATTATGCTATAAGAGCAAAGGTCTTCCAAAGTGTGGTTTCTATTTATACAGCTAAAATAATTTATTGCTATTTTCAGTATTCAGTATTGACAGTTGACTGCTGACAATCGCTGTCATATTATTTTGGCTTTCTGGATTCTAAGCAGAGAACGTATATGGGATAAGTAGAATTTAATAAAGTGTGTGATAGATAAGCTGGACACAGTTAAGATAAAAACAAAGGATTCCACATGCTGGTATAAATCACCCGACGAGCTCTGTGTCAGATTTGATTTGGCTCAGGACAGATATAAACCCTAATTTCTAGATATTAACCCTGTTTCTGTGAAATGTGGTGCAGAATTTTTGGACTCCATTCTTTGACTTGTAGAGGTGCTCAGTATTTATTTTGGAGAATATCAGCATCTGTGTCTTGAGGTTGAGGTACTGCAGCAGACAGAAAACATTTCATTCCCATGTATTTTAGTAGCTATGTTAAAAAAATAGCACATGTAAGGCCCTGTTATTCTTGTGTCTTAGGGCCTTCATTACCACTGCTGAAAAGAAGCGAAAAGGGTTGAACTACACTGCTTTGGACAAAAAGAGACTCATGCTCTTCAAGCAAGAGCTGGTATGCGTATTTTTCATTGATATTATGATGTTAACTGAAACCACACTGGTTGTATACATTTTAATTTCTATTTGATTTCACCATACTGTAATGCTTTGTAGTTAATATGAATATAATATCCAAGAGCATTTTGTTTATTAATGAACCCTACTGTGCTTACTAAAGAGTTGTAAAATACCCCAAAATAATTCAGAACCTGATGTTTTAAAATACAAATAAGCCAGTATAATAATGAGCTGATTTTTCTTTTCCATGCATCTTACACGGGGATGATGCTGATTTCAGTGGAAAACCACCAAATTAACACTGCTGTTAGGCATTTAATTACTGCAGTGTGCTGAACTTTAAGACTAGTAAAATCTGGCATTTGGACCTAATCACTTCCAATACAGACCCAGTGAGAAGAAACCAAACTGGGTGGAGGTTGTCTGAATGTTTATTAGCTTTATTTACTGTTTGTAGCACTGCATTTGTCTATCAGTTCTTCCAGGACCAAGGCCAGATAATTCTAGGTGGTAATCACATGTCTCTTGGAACTTCCGTACACACAGTACACATACAAAGAGAAAATGGGGGACATTCGTGGTTTATGTTATTCAGCTCCAAAGAGTTGATCGCTTTCTGTTGTGATAAAGAAGGTAGTTGTTACCTTGAACCAACTGTCTCTATCTTCACTTTTAAACTGGAATCAAAGACTGTTCTCTCCTTCTGTGTCCAGTTCAAACTACTCGATAATGTGTAAACAAAATACATGTGTCTTTCCTGACTGCAGGAAGCAATGTCTGGTGATGCCAAGGGAATTGTTCAGCAGCAGAAAAAGAAGATGCCACTGGATGAAATGATGCGTGAGACTCAGAGCTTCATAGATAAAATTCGATTCTTGGCTGATGAGGTAATCCACACAGAAATTTTAATTTAAATAAGTTCATCCCATATGTATACTGGTGTTTTGGGCAGAGCCCACTTTCTGACCTGAATTCCTGTCTGCATTTGTGTGGACGTAGTAATTTGGGCTGGTATGAGATATGAGGTCTCTATATTATTCTTCGCTGCATGGTCACTGCTTAGACATGCTATTAAGCCTGAGAACAGACATATTTGGTCAGGCAAAATCCAGCCAGTGCAGTGTTGTCCCTCTGAGAGCTGTCTATGCTAGAAAACTAAACAGGGCCATGGCTATTCCCTGGGTCAGAGAGCAAGTGGCACAGCCTGGCATGGTTTGTAGCCTTTGTCCAGATTCTCTTCTCTCCCAGAAGAGAGTGACCTTGACATCATGTCTCCTGGGAACAGCCCCTGAGCTGTTTACTGCTTTACTGCCCGGGCTTTGCTTGAGGAAATGTTATTTGGGACAGGGCAAAGCGATGCCATGGAGCATCCTCACAAGCAGAAGGGATGATTGTATGCCAGTGCTGAAGTCTGCTCCTGCTCCTTTTTGGTTTCCTGGTAGAGATGAAGTTGATGGTATTTCCATGGTAGGTACTTTTAGCTTATGCAGTCTGTGGGTAAGTTATTTTCTGAGATGGTACCAAAGTTTTTAGTTTCAGTTTCTCCTGAAATGATTTATGGAGTGGGTGCTCCTTAATCCCTCTATAAAGCTCGTTACCTTCAGCTGTGCTTAGGAGTAGAGGTTAGGGCTATAAAGCCTGAAGTGACAGCCTCTTTTAGTCCAGGTGTACATCTGCCAATCCACAGAAGCCATGAAGGAATCAGCTCTTGGTAGAGAGTGTTTTAACAAAAACAATGGTGTGGCTTATAGAAACAATTCAGTCTGAGTTCAATATTCCTCATCTTTTAACAGCCGCAGAATACGGTGCCTGATGTGTTCATCTGGATGCTCAGCAACCACAAGAGAGTTGCATATGCAAGAGTCCCAGCAAAAAACATACTCTATTCCCCAGCGAAAGAGCAGAAAGGCAAGGATTGTGGGAAGATTAAAACCCATTTCCTGAAAGTAAGTCTGGGGTGCTCTGCAAACACAGGTGATGCCAGGGGACATTTGGTATTCAGATTTCTCCCAGGGATTAGATTTTACAGGCTCATCTTTGTAATGTACTAAAAACGTGTACACGTTTATGTCTCCTATCTATCTATTGTTGTTTGCTTCTTACACTTATGCTTGTCCTTATTTAAGCACTGTATCACTGCTAGGCTTTTGGTGTACGAGTAATTAATTCTCTCACTACTTGTTATGGCAAGAATATAGCATTATTTATCTATAGCTGTACACATAAACAGACAGAAGAGGCACAGCCTCTTTATTGGAAAAGATGCCAGAATGCAGCACACTGGGAGGAGATCAGCACACAGCAACTCAGATAGCAAGGAAACCTAGATATTCAGAGGCAAAACAGCAATAATTTATGCTTGCTATTGAGAATGTGCCTAGGCTTGTGCAATATATGTCCAAAATATTGTTAAGGTTTTATTCATCTTGAAAGAAAGTCTTAGTGGACGTACTCCTATGAATGGAGTGTGACCGGGAGTACCTGGCAGAGGAATATTATACAATGTACTTGTTACTATTGCCATCAGGAAAAGCCCAAGCACACAAGACAGTAGTAACTTCATATGATGACTTTTCAGGCCTTTTTTCACCTGAAGCTGCTGGGAGCACTCCCATAAAGCACAGCTAAAGAGCAGCTAGAAATATGTAAGCTCTTGATAGGTGCCATAGGTACTTGGTAAGCACAGTGCTATCTGCCTGCATGAACAAAAAATACCACAATTAACTCTCCAGCCCCTTCAATGTCAAGAGTTACCTTAGAAACAGATAATACTAAACACTGAGCTTAGCAGAGCTAAATGAAGTTGAAAGGGAGAGGAAGGAAATAACAATATTGTTTGTCAAGATTAATACTGGAATGTTTTCTGACCTGCCCAATAGAGCAGTATTTTTAGTAAAACATGGGACTAACTATTGGAGACAGCAGAACTTCATGAAATGGAAGCTGGGCTGATGTCTGGGAAAAATAGAGTATCAGCTAGCACTGACATGCTTGCAGCTCTTAGGCAGCCAGCACAAACCCCTGCGTAACAGGCAGTATGCCATTTACATAGGCTTTCAAAAGAGCATTTCTTCCCTAAGAATCACAGAAGTTCCTTGCACTAAATGAGTCTTAGGGCCACTCACTAGGGAGAAATGCCATTTATCAGTGTATCAGTTCAGGGAATTCTCCTTTATTTTACTCTGGGTTGGTAGTATTCAGCATCCAGCCACCTCTTTCTTGTGAATTTGTTGGTGATGGGTGGATTTATTTTTTCAGTTACCAGGCAAGCGCCCACTGGGCTGGACTGTGCAGGCAAAGGTGGACATCTACCTATGGCTTGGACCTGCCAGCTATGCCCACAGTGTCATGGAGAATTTGCCTGTAGGATATGAGACTGAATTATCATCGAGCACCAATGCAGGGCACAGTGCGATATCCTCACCTGCCTGCCTTCTGTATAAAAGTAAGGCTCTGTTTTTTCTCCATCTTGGCAATTAAGAGACATGGCCCCTAATGCTCTAATTCAGAGGGCAGCAATGTCTATAATTTAAAGTAACTGTTCCAAAATGATAATGGCTTAGCACCTTTTCATTAGAAAAAGCTGTTTTTTTTTTGCCAAGTCATCAGTCCTGGTGCTTTATGGATGTCTGGGAGAGAAAGGATCTGTCCACTTACAGTTTCTGTTCTCCGTCCCATTAGTCTGTCTTCTTGTAATGAGGAAACATCCTTCACTTTTCCTGAAGCTACTGTGCTGAATGCCTAGTAGATAAGCCAGTGATGGGATTAAAACTCAGAGTTAATAACCTTGCAGTTACATTGGACATTGATTTTAAGTGAATACAGAAGTCTTACACAACTTCTGAGTGTCCCAGGTATCTCTTCAGCAAGACTGCTAGCAAGAGTTGCTGTTGTCAGATCCTGGTTGGACTGCAGGTGATGAATCTTCCCTTCCTACCTATGTGCTGCATCAGTTCCATGAAGCTGACATTAGTTTTCTTTGCAACCCAGCCCTGCATCTCTTCCAGCTGAGAGCCCACATGTACCAGGCAAGGGGGCTCATTGCAGCTGACAGCACTGGACTTTCAGATCCTTTTGCAAAAGTTACTTTCACATCACACTGCCAGACCACAAAGGTAAGTTCCAAAGCCCCTTTCAGTAAATGAAAACATGTCTTTTTTCAGTAAAGCCATGAAAAGGAAAAGTCTTCATTTGGCAAGGAGGCACCTAGCAGGAGAAGTCAGCTGCCTGCTGTTTAAGGGCAACTCCTGAGGGCTGACTACAAGCTAGACTAAAGTGTAGGTGTAACCAGCTACCCTAACATGAGGTTCAGTAGCATTAGTTTATTTTAACTCAGATTCTGTGAGGCTACTGGAACATTGCAGCAAGTGAACTACCTTTTTCTACATCTTTTTCTATGTTTGAAGCTTGTGCTGTTGTCATTGCATGGTATGAGGATGAACCATCATGGTTTTCTTTTCCCATAGTCTATGTGTGCAATGATCGAGCAAAGAATGAAGACCTTTATATGGCTTCTGTAGCCATATGAGCCTCTGTGATGGAATTTGTCAAAGCACACTGGTGGCTTTAGAGTGGCAAAGTTGAAATGAGCTGAAACCAGAAAGATATGAGACTTTCTGGACCACTTAAATGATGCAAAAATGCAGCCATAGGGAGTGGTCTCACTTCTCCCTCAGACATCTCCAGGGGGTAAATAGGCAAAGTAGAATTTGGCTCAGGAAACAATAGGCTTTTATAGGTACAGAAGTCTTAAGTTTATTCACTGCCTGAATAAAATATTGCAGCCAATAAATTTCATGTTTTTAGAAGGCTGTCAGCCGAGTGCCAATAAACTGTAGTCAGGAGCCTTATTTCCATTTGAAAGAACAATAGCAGATTATGAGTCATTTTGCAGTTGTCATTTTTTTCCTCTTTAAATGTTACCTCTGTTAAATAAGTTTCCTCCCAAGACAGCTAAAACATTGTCTATGATGAAATGCCACAAGCATCCATATAAGCTGAATTACAGCAAATTAAAAACTATTGATTTATTAGGAGTGGTTCATTAATTACTTTTTTTTCATAGTGTTATGTGTCATTACACTGAAGAAAAAACCAAGTTTGAATAAACAGACCCTGGACAAGTGAAAATTGGACTCAGTTTAGGACAAAGGCTTTATTTTAATAGCGTTGGACATATGCCTGCTCTCCTAAACCAACAGCTTTCCTCTAAATTTCATACTGAGCTTTGTCTATACAGTCTAGTGGTCATGGACTGATATGCTTGTGAGGGGTGTGTGGGGCAAACAGGGAAGTGGAGAAACTGGAGATAACAGCCTGAGGGTGAAAGAATCCTATTCTGGCTGGGAATAGCTGCTGAAAAACGTGGTGTCTCAGGCAGGAATAGTTCAGTCCGTGGGAAAAGATGTCATCAGCAGATCAGCACATCCTGCTGAAGGACTCCTAACCAACCAGTTCATAGCTCGTTGACCATTTCCTCTCTTTCATTAGATCATTTCTCAGACGTTATCCCCCACCTGGAACCAGATGCTGCTCTTCAACAGCATTGTGCTTCATGGCGACAGAGAGGAGATTGCTCAGTTCCCACCAGAGATCGTCATCGAGCTGTATGACGATGATGCTGTGGTAAACTCAAAATCATTCTCAGTAAAAACACAGGCTTTTACATCATTGCCAGTGTGAAAGCAAAATTGTGTTATTGATTAGGCATTAAATGGATGATCCTGCTGAACTGAGCTCAGTGTTACAGCCGTTTGCAGTTTACTATCTGAAAATAGCCTTGAAAAGCTCTGGCCATTTTTTTCCCAAGTGAACCTTTCTCCCAAAGACAGGCTTTGGGAAATCAGAAACATCTTGCCCCCATCTCCCTGGTACACAATTGCAAATATTTCATCTAAGTCTGAGAAGACACAGATTTATCTCTGACCATGCAAACTCTGTCACCGTCTCACTGACTGAATATTGAGGTCCGAACCTTTGGATGCTCTGAAGAGGTGATAAACACCCAGCGCTTCCATTTTCATAGTTGTCTAGCATTCCACCTGATCATTCCTTCAGCAGAAGTTGTTTTCTTTCACAAATACTAAACTTCGTGTCATCTTGGCTCCTGTGATAGCTGTGAAATTCAAATGATTTTGATGCCTGTATTCTCCTTCATTTAGGGTAAGGCAGAATATATTGGTTCTACAGTGGCTGCCCCTGTGGTGAGACTTGCTGATCAAAACTATGAACCACCTAAACTTTCTTACCACCCAGTGTATTGTGGGAATCTTTCAGGAGGAGACCTTCTTGCTACATTTGAGCTTCTGGAGGTAAACCAGCCTTTCTTGAACATTACACTTTCACACCCTGGCATCAAAAAAGCAGCCCATCAAGGCCCATCACCCTGTTGAATTAATGGGGATTGCAACTGGATCAAGATCATTCTGCTATTCGACCTCATAGTCCCCATACAACCTCTGTCACTCCCTCCACCCTGCCAGTGGCCATTGGCCATGCACACACCACCACGAGCCCCTCAGAGGCTTTGAGCCTCATTTGCCCATCACTTGCCAGTAAATTGGACCCTGGTGTGAGAAACAACTGACAATCCACCACCTCTGCAATGACCTGCTCTTTGGAGTAAAACATGGCCCTGATTTTAGCAACCTCAAAGCTCCCAATACTTCCATTACTCTTAGGAAAAGGGAGTGGTGAATAATAAGGATTGGATCAGAGAGACTGAGTTTTCAGATAATGAGTTTTCAGTTTAGAGTGGGGTGTATTGTGCCTGGGATTTCAGGGAATTTTCAGTGGAATTTGCAGAGCCACCAGTTAGAGGACACATCTCCCTGATGAAAGCCTAGAACAGTTTATTCTGAAATCTGAAATGGGAAAAATGTGGAACTTGGTGACATTTTTCACAGATATTCCCAAGATAAAACAGGCTTTTAAGCATGATGGGCTAATTATGTTATTTTCTGAAACTTGAAATATCCTGCCACATGGAACATTTCCTCATTATGGTGCATACCTAGGGGATAGAGTCTAGCACCTTACCATAATTTCCCCTCTTTTGAAATTGAAATCCACTTTTTAGTGGATTGTATTGAGAGCATTGTATTTTCTTTTGCCATCTTTTGGGACAAGGGAGGCAACACTGCTTCTGGGATGTATGCAAATATACCCCTGAGACTCCTCTGTAGAGCTGACAAGAAAGTGTGTGGTTTAGCTGATGTTTCTGTCTGTTCACCAGCCTTTTAAAAGTAGAATCAGATCTGGAATGTTCCTGTGTGAAACTCTTCTAAGCAGTTCTGCTCAGGATTTTTTTTAAACAGAGTTACCAAGCTTTCCATTTTTAGTAAGTGGAATTACCATGCTTCAGTACATGCATGTCTTTAGGGCAGACTGTGTCCTGTCAGGACAAAGGAGCCTTCCTGCCAAATACTTCAGCATCACCGCAAGACAGATAGCAATCCAGGTCACATTCTTCTCATGGCACAACCTGTGTCCTCTGCAATGTGTCCTGTAAAACTGCATTAAACTGATTGCTCTATGCGCTATTCACAGATACTTCTGATACTGTTTTGTTCTTCAAAAGAAAAAAACAGCCTAAGTTTAAGACTGTTTAATTTTTCAGATTCCTATGTCAGATCCAGACAAACTTCCCCCCCTGGATCCACCAGATGCTGGCCAGTTTTACCCAGTCCCAGATAACATCAGACCTGTTTTAAGCAAGTATAGAGTGGAGGTAAGTTACTTAGAGTGTTTCCATTTCCAAATCTCAGCTTTGATTTATTATCTTATCAAACTGTAACAGTAAGGGATGACGATTTAAAAATCCCATTTGATAGGAATCATGTAAAAAATAGCATCAGGATCCCAAAATAAATGTGGAAAGCTCAGATCAAATTGATTCTCCAAGGCTGGGTATGCAAGGCAGTGCTTGCACCTGAGGCTAGAAAGGGGGCATCACAGTTCTGACCTGCTGGGAAGGGATTGCTCCCATGGCAGAGTGTAGCTGATCGATGTGTGCCTTGTGCAGCACAGGGAAGTGTCTGAAGGAGGTGGAGAGCTTCCCCTTGCAACTCATCAGAAGTGAAGTTCAGCATCAGCCACCTCTCAGGCTTTTCCTCAGTCCCAGACTTCAGCCAAGCCATGTTCCCTGCCTACGTACAAATGCTTGCACCTTCTCTGCCCTCCTTTCTTAAACTGTTCGGGTCCAAAGTCCCCTTATGCTCTTATGTTAGAAAGCAGGGAAATGCAGTAGCTTTTTATGTCAGTGTAATGCCTGGATGCTCCCCAGCCTCACCACTCACTGTTACTCATCACTCAGCTTTCACACCATCTGCTTATTTGCCCCTCTTCCTGTCAGACCCTGTTTGTGTTACCTGGTGGCGCTTCCCCAGAAGCAGTTCCAGCTTTGCCATCAACAATCAAGAAATTGAGCTGAAAAGGAGAGAACAGTTATTAGCTCTGCTATATAATTTAGTTAAGCTACTGTTTTCTGTACATAGGAAAGAGTTTTTGTATGCAATATTCGCCTTTTACACCTGACATTGTGAGGTAGATAAACCCATGAATACTCTGCTGATGCTAAAGGGACAACTTTAAGCTTAGGTGTTCCTCTGAGTATTGTGCCTTCTTGCTGCCCCTGCAGCATGACTGCTTTGTGCTGCTCATACATTTTCTATTTTACACTGCTGTGACATTCATTCCAACCAGCTCTGAGGCACCCAGCTTATAGGCATCCTCACTGCAGGCTTCTTGTTTGGACAGCTGATTAGAGCAGACAACTTCCCAAAATGATTCAGACCTTAAATGGATTTTATCTCTGTTTCCTTTGGTTCTGGAGGGAGACCAGGACAACTCCACTGCTCAGTCTGATACCTCAGGCACCTTAAAATGAGGGAAACTGCATTCCAATTCAGGGAGTTTAACTAATATGAGAACAGCCTTATAGTTGAAATGCATGTGTATGTAGGGAAATACGAACTCTGGAGGGTACCCAGCAAAGAAATAACACAGAATGCGTATCACACAACTGTTCTTTTACGATGTTATAAACTATATCTCACACTGGTGGAAAAGGCCATGGAGCCATTGTATCTATAAAAGTGTGCCCCAATTTTAACTGGGGACCTCTGGCAATAGAGCAGAATCTCACTGATCCTCATGCACCCCTAGTGCCCCTTGCCATTCCCTGACTCACACAAATTCCAGTCCTGACCAGCGTTCAAGTTGTCGATGAAGATCCCCAAGCTCCTTTTTGGTCCCAGTCTTCATTTCAGGTTCATAAATCTCACAGCTTCCGTCACCAGCTGTAGGTAACCATCCCTTGGTGCCCCAACCTCTCCTTCAGGGCCTTCCAGGGTGAGTCCCATAAAGTCCCATTTTTTCTGCAGATCCCTATTTTACACACACAGTCTCCTTTTTGTCCTTCAGACTAGGCGCATGGTCCTTTAAAGGAAAGCTGCTTGGAGACCTCCCACCATCCATTGCAGACCTGAGGGCTAGCTCAGCTGGCAAACCTCTGTCAATCACCTCTGCTCCTATGGGATTTGTTAGCTCTGTCAACAGCTCTGACACTTAGAACAAACTGAGCCCCTGCTGTTCAGATGAACAATCCGTTTGCCCTGCTGAAAAGACAGCTTTTGCAAATGTGATAGTTATGGCTTGCTGTTGGCAATAACTCCTTGGTAATAGTTAAATGTGATTAAATGTTTTAACTTCTACCATTAATCCTGGTGGTTACTGGATATCAGATTCAAGTCGTTTGCTTTTTCCTGGTAGTCCTGCATTCCCAAATGGACATGAGGTGGTGGGATCCCAGGAGTGGCTTCTCCTAGACTGAGGGGCCCTTGCAGACTACTGATGTTTCTCTTTGCAGGTCTTGTTCTGGGGTGTTCGAGAGCTGAAGAAAGTCCAGCTCCTCTCTGTAGATCGCCCCCAGGTCCTCATTGAGTGTGCAGGAAAAGGAGTGAAATCCTCTGTCATCCAGAGCTACAAGAAAAATCCCAATTTCAGTGGCCTTGCAGACTGGTTTGAAGTGGTGGGTACAGCATGCTGCTCCTTGCCTGCCCATTCTCTGGTTAGGCAAGTTGTTAATTACTAATTTCCTTCCTTTCTTGACAAATACTTTCCTCTGTGTCTTGATTAAACACTAAGGGACATCACTTCTTATGCAAAAGCAAGTGATTTGAAGATGCTTTAAAAGACTTCTGCTATAACCACATGATAAAAGAAGATGATGTTGCTCATGTTATGTCCCAAGTAGGCAAGGCAATATGTTGCCATCAGATTTATACTGATATGTTGGAACTTCTTGGCAGATAACAGGCCTATTTTAAATACTTTTTCCTCCTCCTTTCCCATTTTAATGGGTAGTGCTCAGTTTCCTCTATTTTCTTTCAATTCTTCTACTTTTCATCCGTGCATTACTAAGCTATTAAGGGGATTGATCATTTCTGGCTCATGAACTCTGGACTTTTTCATATTGCTGTTACAGTCTGGAAATTTGTCAGCTGGGTCATAAGAGTTGGTACTTTCAGTGGACAAAGATCAGCATCAGAAAAAAGTAATCTGTTCAATTTGGCCTAGTTGCTAGCATCGAAAAGGAAGAAGTTTATTTATAATACAAAAGGATATCAGACCACTAAACTGGATACCAAAGTGTGGTTGCTGCAGTATTTTTGGCTTCCATTGTACAACACATGTCCAAAGAGCTGTTTTGCCTTTTGTAATTCATCCCGACCACCCAGTGTCCACACCTCATGGTTGGCCAACTGAGGCAGATAGGGTTAATAGCCTCCAAGAAAGCATCAGTGGCATTAAGACTCACAACTTCCAACAGTGTTCATTCCTTCTGAACATTCCTGATTGCCCCAGTTTATTCTAACAAGAGATGCTTGTACATGGCAGCATGGGACTCAACTCAGTAGCACGATCTATACAGTCCATTCTGTATTCCTAAGGACAAGGCTTTCTCCAGACTTCACAGAAAACTGTGGACAGAACTGTATTGCCTATGCTGTATGTAGTTTGCATTTTGAGTATGTCAACAGATGAGAAGTAGAAGGGAGGGAAGAGTAAAGCTTCACTGTTGTGCATAACAAATATTCTACACATGTTCTATATTTACAATTTTCATGCTGCTCTCTGTCCTTCTCCACTAGGAGCTGCCAGAAAATGAACTCTTGCATCCACCACTAAGCATCTGTGTGGTCGACTGGAGAGCATTTGGGAGGAGTACTCTTGTTGGGACACATACCATCAATTGCCTTAAGCAATTCCTATATAAAACCCAGCTGAGTTCTCAAGCCACATCAAACAGACTACACATTGTAGAAATTGACAAAGGTAAATGTCCAATCCTGACCCCAAATAAAAAGACAAAGGACCTACTGGGAGGCTTAATACTAGACACGTATGTAGAAGATATGCTTAATTGTGTAGCGTCAAACTCTTAACTCAGATAGGATCATTTGACGATTAACAAACATGATGATAGCATCTCTGGCAAAAATCTTACCTAACTTGCAAAGTTTCAGTTTCAGCTTCACCTGAGACATCCCAGGCTGCTGAGTTATCCCAAGAAGAAACATTTTTAGCTGATCACACTTATGCCGAGGTGGAGCAGGGTCAATGTACAGTGCTAGAGCCAGACCCATATCTTGCAACAGTTCCTGCCACTGACCCAGAGCACTCTGCCTCTGAACCAGGGAAAGAGAGAAAACAGAAGGTGGGTGTACTTGAAGCTGCAGTTTTACAGACTTCAGCCCTTCCTTTTAAAATAATAATCTCTTACTTTACT
Organism: Pezoporus occidentalis; assembly: GCF_034315485.1. NCBI lineage: Eukaryota > Metazoa > Chordata > Aves > Psittaciformes > Psittacidae > Pezoporus > Pezoporus occidentalis. The sequence goes on along the minus strand of NW_026914940.1, from coordinate 10,816,581 downwards.
AAGGATTAGAGATTCTGGGTACTCATGTTAATTGCTACTCTATCTTGCTGGCCCTTGAGAGAATTAGTTAGCAATGCAGCTTTGACCCCATATAATTTCTTTATTTCTATTGATAGATACTTCCTTTTAGTCCTTTCGTGCTAACATTGTCATCTCATGGGCAAGTACTACTAGAGTAGTAGGATTTTTTTTCTTTTCCTGGCCTTGAATGATCTAGTTAACTGTGAAAGTCTCACTGTGAATGACTGTTTCTGTGTCCATGGCATTTAGGCAGGGATGAAATCTCCCTTGTGTTAGATGCTGTACAAATGTGGAGCAGAAACTCTGTTTCCAAAAGATATTATGGTCAAAGTATAAAACTGGTGTCAGTCTGTGGATAGAAGATAAGAAACCACAGGAAAACAAAGCAATTCTGGTCAGCATGGTGTTTACAAAGCAGTATGTGCTCTGGACCGCACATTATTTTTTGTTCAGATGCACACACTCCTCCTTTGTAGTTTCACTCATCACACTCTTTTAGTAGCAACAATAAAAGAAAAGGCTACAGGGCTGAGTTGTGTTTCAGAAGCTGTTTCTGTAGCTGCATAAAGCATACCTCTATAAACTTTGATGTTTCAGTGGTCAGATGTTCCCTGCATCCTTCATAATCAGGTTGTCAAAGAAACCGCAGGGCTGTCTGGATCCTTAGATGTACACACCAGACTGGATCTTTCATTTGGTACAGAACAATTTTAATGTACAACAGCAAACTATAGTAAGAAAAGAGTCCTCAAGTGAACCTGTAATTTAACCATCTGTGTTATATTAATTACCATTCCCACTTATCTAGGTATCATCCCAATGATCTGCCTTTGCTCTGACCTCCCCAGCCCAACTGACAACTCTCTGCAAGGGCATAGGATAAAACACTCTTTAAAAAGGGCCAATCTTTATACAAGAGTGAAGTTAGTAAGATTTGCCACATGATGATCTTCAGGATCAGATTTTAGCTTTTTATAAGAAAAGAACAGCTAAACTGCACAACTTTTGGAACTTTGTTCTTCCAAAAGGCAATAAAGTACTAATAGGAGTTCTTAAAATACTTGCAGACTTAAGTGGGAGAAACCAATTTGTATCTGAATGTTCACATCCCTTAAAACAGCCTTACCTATTTCTCTGTGTAGATTTGCCTGTTTTAGTGGCTCATCCTGTAGCAATATCTTAAATGTTTAAAGTTCTGGCATCATCAGTAGGTAATACAGAGATAGCTTTAATAATATGATGATCATCTAATTGAAGATGTCCTTCCTCATTGCAGGGGGGTTGGACTAGATGACCTTTGAAGGTCCCTTCCAATCCAAACTATTCTATGATTCTAAGATTCTATGATGAACTGTTTAGCAATAAAAGGCAGAGACATATAATTCATAATTCATTTTATTTAGCTCTTAGAAGTTGAAATTTTCTTCATATACATCTATTCATGCTTGTCATGATTCAGGTGATTAGTTTTAATCAATTCTAAAGTTCAATAGTATTTTCCCCATGCTTTGATAGGATATGAAAAAATCCATCCGACGGTCAACGAAGAGGAGAAAAAGAACGATTGCAGATGAATCAGCTGAAAATGTTATTGACTGGTGGTCAAAATACTATGCTTCTGTGCTCAAAATGCAAAAGGTAAGTCACAGAGAATGGCCAAAACTCTCATGGGTGAAAAATGTTGTAAAAGTAGATTTACTGCTGAATGATTCCTTTTTGGCATTACATGCATAATGAGGAGTTTGTCCATCATCTTTTTCTTTTGAAAGGCTAAAGGAATATTTTCCAATGAGGGAAAACCTGAAGAGAGTGAGTAAATTATTTGCATTTTTCTGTTATTTTGTAATACCAATACTTTGCTTCTCTGCTATTTTACTGTCAGCACTCAATGTCTGGTAACAGTACTACCAGATACTGGGTTCTTTCCTTCACAGCTCATCAGAATTATAGTATGTTCCCATGCCAGAGCTGACTGCGCTTCACCAATGATTGAGGTGATTTCTGTTTTAAAGGAGGAAGCAAGGAAGGAGTGATAACGGGTCACCATCACTAGTGGTGGTCCACCAAGCTTATCATTGAAGACAGTTAGCCACAGAGAGGATAATATGACATGTCTGCCTGGGACGAGTGGTGGGAAAAGAGAAGACTTATGCTTGGCAGTAATAAAATGAATAGAGAAGGAGTGAGGGGGACTCTTTAAAATGTATATTGTATCCTTATCTGAAGCACTTCATGTGCTTTGCTCACTAAAACCTTCATGATGTCATGAAATCTTTACAGATAATCAAACTTCTGACCACATTGCATTGATCATAGAAGAGGAGCCGGACAAAAAGAAGAAGGAAAAGACACTGAAAAGGAAACAGAAAGAAACTCCAAACTTAGCAACACTGCAGGTAAGGTAGAAGTAAGGCTGAGAAGTAAGACTATTATTAGTGTCTTCCCAAAGCTTGACATCAGCAGCTGAATTTAGCAAACCCTCCTTACATTTATTTCAGAGACTTTAAAATGAATACAAAATGATAGTGATAATGCACTTCAGCACATGGGGCCCAGAGGAAGCCAGGGTCTCATACAGCAGATGCGGCCAGCTTGGCCTCAGACCTTCAATTTACCACTATAAGCATACCTGGGGAGACTTTAGTGAAAATTCAGTTTTGTTGTTTGCCTGTAAACCACTGAATTTGGAAATGCCAAAATTCATGTTGGAAATATTTCAGGCTATTACTTCAAAAAGAGTATGGACGGCAACACTGCCATTGCTTGCGCATCCTCCTCTTGGGGAGGTAACATTCAGCTTGCATTAGAATTTGATTGGGTAACGATAGGAAGAATCCAAAGAAAACTACAGGTCATGCAAAATGACGGGAGAGATGAAGAGGTTTGAAAGGCTTAGGACTGCTTGGATTAGACTGTAGCTGAATAAATGGGAATTTGAAACTGCCGTTTCCCTTTTTAAGAGATGGCAGTAGTCCACGGGATAACTCTTGATAAATTACTGGAAGGAAGTATTGAAAAAAAAAACATTCTTTTAAAAATTATTTGGTCTTTTTGCCTATGCTAAAGCTCTGTCCCCACAGCACTTTATTACTGTCTGCTTTGCTTTTATGTTGTGACACATTAACTTAACAGAATGGATCAGTAGAATCATAGAACCATAGAACAGTTAGGGTTGGAAAGGACCTTAAGATCATCCAGTTCCAACCCCCCTGCCATGGGCAGGGACACCTAACACTAAACCATGTCATCCAAGGCTCTGTCCAACCTGGCCTTGAGCACTGCCAGGAATGGAGCATTCACAACCTCCCTGGGCAACCCATTCCAGTGCCTCACCACCCTAACAGGAAAGAACTCCTTCCTTATATCCAATCTAAACTTCCCCTGTTTAAGTTTGGACCTGTTACCCCTTGTCCTATCACTACAGTCCCTAATGAAGAGTCCCTCTCCAGCATTCATATAGGTCCCCTTCAGATACTGGAAGGCTGCTATGAGGTCTCCAAGCAGCCTTCTCTTCTCCAGGCTGAACAGCCCCAACTTTCTCAGCCTGTCTTCATACGTGAGGTGCTCCAGTCCCCTGATCATCCTCGTGGCCCTCCTCTGGACTTGCTCCAACAGTTCCATGTCCTTTTTATGTTGAGGACACCAGAACTGCACACAATACTCCAGGTGAGGTCTCACAAGAGCAGAATAGAGGGGCAGGATCACTTCCTTCGACCTGCTGGTCACACTCCTTTTGATGCAGGCCAGGATACGGTTGGCTTTCTGGGCTGCAAGCGCGCACTGCTGGCTCATGTTCATTTTCTCATCAACAACAGTACATCAAAGGCACATTGCAGAGAGGAAACAGAAGCAAAGAGTAACACATTCAGTTTTTTGCCCACACCAGTGCTTACAAATGTTCATTCCAGCCCTTCCAGAGCCACTTCTACCTACTGATTTAATGTGCTATTCCAGTAGTTGGGAAGGACTTTGGTTAAGGACAGAACTGTTCCCGTTTTAGGTGGGGAATTAACTTTTTTTTTTTCCTGAAGGACTTTGCAAAACCTTGGTTTTATTAAAATCTGTGTTTTGAGTCAAAATGGATTTCTAGGCACCCTGTAATAAAAAAGTTGCTATAAATATATTCACTGCATCACAAAAATAAGCATTCTTCTATTTTCAAAGATTTATGAAGGAGACTTGGAGAGTGAATTTAATAACTTTGAGGACTGGGTGAAAACTTTCCAGCTCTTAAGAGGAAAATCTAATGATGAAGTTCATGCTGACTCTGAAGACAGAATAATAGGAAAATTTAAGGTGAGCTTTAACGTTGATTAAATGGGTAATAATTTGGAGACCTTATGTTTTCATGCATATTTTGGATAAACCAAAGATGAAAGAAAAAAACATTGAGAGCCTATTGTAAGTAGAATTATTTCTTTTATGGGATCTAGAGTCATATTTTTCCTTTCCCATTATCTGATAGATGAAAGCAGCATTCAGCATCACGTGTTCACTGCTGGTTTGAAACAACGAATTACAAAAGAGTTTTAAATCACAGAAGAGGAAGAAGAGAGATGTTATGTAATCAAAACTGCTTTAATGCAACTTAGTTAGTGCAGTATCAGCTACAGCATCTTATATGTAATGTTCAGTAGTCCAAATGGAGGCCCTTACAGCTACTCCAGTTGGAAACAATTGCACAGCCTGATCCAGGGCACCATCAGGCAATCTGAAAACAGTTCAAAGCACGAATAATGTTAATAGGATTTCAAGAACTTTGTAGTTTAGAGGAACTGGTTGAACTCATTGATACCTCAATTAGTTGCAATGCAAATTTCTGTTCAAATGACTTGCTAGCTGCTTTCAGGCATTATGAGCTACTCAGCAGTGTGGGTTAATACTGATTTATGAGTTGTAGAGTGGCTGCGAAAATACAGTTGGATTCCATTTGCACTGCTGTGAAACTGACTCAGTGGAGTTACCAATTTGCAAATATACAGTTAAGGGCAAAATAACATTTTTTAGAATATAAATATTAAGAAAACTAGATTTAGAACACCTGCAGGTGTGAGTGCCTTTAAATAATAAACCAGAGAGCTAAGGGCATGCAAGTACTCCTTGCAATCACGGTGATTGTACCATGATTTGATTATAGAACAGAAGCATTTAAAAAGATGATGTTTATCACACTGAAGCTTGTGGTCTCTTTGAGTGGTACCTAAAAGGTTTTGTGTATACATTTATACTGCAGTGCAGGCTGCTTGAATGATGTTTTGTTTGTGTTCAGAGAGTTGGCTTTATATCGATCTGTTTTCGAGGGAGATAAAAGACAATGTCTTTTACAATATATTACCAGGGCTCCTTCTGCATATACCCAAGTCCTAAGGATGGCAGCTTGCTGGACAGAGGGCAGCCTCGCATCCTGCAAGGGATACCACCAAATCACTCTGTCAAAGTCCTCATCAGAGTTTATATTGTGGCAGTAAGTAGGCAGATGTTCTTTTAACCTTGGAATAACTTGGGTGTTTCTTTTCAACTCAGTTTACCTCCAGTGTCTTTGCAGTGAAGCTTCTAAAATCCTTACCTATGTGGTAGAAACTTTTTGGGTCATATTTCAGACAATGTTTTGTGTTTTAGAAATGGGTGTCCAGAGTTGACAAGCTTCTCGAGGACACAGTCTTTCTCCCTAACAGGCATTTAACCTCAGCCCAGCTGATCCAGATGGCAAGTCAGATCCCTACATTGTGCTGAGACTGGGCAACACAGAAATTAAAGACAGGGAAAACTACATCCCCAAGCAGCTAAACCCAGTATTTGGAAGGTCAGTGATCTCTTATTTTCTTATTCAGGGATGATTCCTGCTTTATCACTTGCCACCACTATTGATGTTACTATTGCAAAGTGGTTTTTATATACTGATTTTTGCCTGTTTGGATGTTTTGTAATTCTGTTGGTTAAAATGTTGAGAATTGTATCATCCTGTGTGGTAATAAATGTTTTAATTTTCACACCAGTCATAACACATCACAGAATGCAAGCTGTGAGAGGTTTTGCAGAGTGATACATGAGAGGAAATGAGGCAACAAATGATCTTGCCTGTGTTAATTAATGCAGTTGTTAAGCTTCAAGGGAAATAAATATCATAGAATCATAGAATAGTTAGGGTTGGAAAGGCCCTTAAGATCATCTAGTTCCAACCCCCCTGCCGTCGGCAGGGACACCTTAGCCCATTGAAGTGTGATTTCACAGTCTTTGTTGCTGTTTCAGGTTGAATAAATGCCGAATAAATGCCAAATAGATTTCATGATTTTAGAACTAGGACAAAACCCCTAGTTTTTTGAACCTGCAGAGCCTTCTGAATGGGTGAGCCAGGGGCAAGCTGTCAGTAAACACCAACTTTGTGTTTTCAATATTTTATACTTATTTATATTGTTAATGTCAACAGCTGTGTTTTTGCCAGCAAGTTCTCTGTTTTAAGAAGGTTGAAAATGTTTTGAATTGGGATGGAGTTATTCTTTTAGAACACTAAGACAGAGAAACTATACTGGGTTGGACTGAAAGTTCCCTTGGCCAGGGTCCTCTCTGCAAAAGCAGAGACTTAAGAAACAGCATAAGGAGAAAAGACAAGAGTAGAGCAGTCCCTTCATAGCATGCCATCTCAGTTTCTATGATTTAATCTCCTTAGCAGAGGTTGATGAGCCATCATCATGATAAAACACAGGCAGTATAGACGCGTATACATGGAATGGGAAATCACCATTATGTTTGCTTTAGAAAATGTTAGGAATGAGCTGTTCATTCGCATAGTCCTTGCTGCTGCCAGTGACAACACCAGGGTGACTGGACCAGCAACTTCTTCGCAGCATGCTGTAGCATCAGTCACAGTAACTACTGCTTGTCATCCTAGAAACCCTGGTCAGCATGGCACCGCTGACCTCCAGCAATCCCAGACTGTTCTCAAACATCTCTCTTCTCCAAAAACTACTCTCCTCTTGCTAAAAAAATGACTTTGGCTGCTTGGAGAATAAGGAAAGAACTCATCCTTCAGGAAACAAAGCTCTTTTTTGCTCTGGAGAAATCCAGAGCCAGTGTTATGCTGGTGAGGATGTCCCATCTTCCACTAATTTTTCAAGTCTCTTTTAAATCACTTTTATATTTGCAGCATCTCTAAACATCTCAGCAATGATTTCTATACCTGGAAAATGCACTGAGTGAAAAGGGAGTTCTGATCCTTGCTTTTTTGACACTTGTTTAGAACTTTTGCCTGATCATTTTAGTGGGTGACCTGACATTCCATTATTCAATATTTAACCTGGGGATTTTGATAGGGAAGCAGGAGAAAGACAATACTTTTGTACTGTGTGTTTCCAGTATGTTCAGATAATTAATTGGAACAAAAAAACCCACTATCAAACTCCCCCTCCCTACTGATTATTCAAAGTGACACTATCCACACGTTGTTTACTCAGTATTTTTAACTTAACCTTTTAAGCTTCAAAACTGATTTGACTGCACATAGGTCTCATTTTTTTTCTGTAGATCATTTGAAATCCAAGCTGCATTCCCCAAGGATTCCTTGCTCACAGTCCTGATCTATGACCATGACTTCGTGGGAACAGATGATCTCATTGGAGAGACTAAAATCGATTTGGAAAACCGTTTCTACAGCAGGCATCGAGCTACCTGTGGCTTACAAAGTCAATATGAAATGTAAGTACCTCTTCAGACAGCAACAGGCCGCACAGCAAGTGACTTCACTGGAGGAGAAATTCCAGATGTGCCTATGTATTATACTTTCTTCAGCACTAAAGCATCACAGGAGGTATTTTAATTAAAATTCACCCAAGCGGTTAACAGTGGCTTTGGGCAGCTGCCAGCCTCAGTAGGAAGTGGGGATTTTAAAATTAACAGCACTGTTTGTTCACCAGGTATTTTAGATAGTAACCAGCCTTTGTGTAACATATACCTGCTTAATAAATTGCCTTTGGACGGGCAAAAAAGGGGAAGTGATAAAAAACCTGTCAGAGAAGTTATGACAGGGCTGTACTCTGCTCTCCATTATTCAGCTGCAATTGGAGTGATTGGTGGGGGCTGCTGTGGCCCTGGGGGAAGCAGGAGCAGAGAGGGGATGCTGGCATGGCCTTTGTAGCAGACATGAGCCACAGGGCAGTGGTTCTGAGCTCCTAGTCACTGCCATATGGCTGCATTCTCAAAGGTATTGCGGACAAAGATGAATTAATGCAAAGAAAGCAAAACTAAAATAGCTCCATTGGTCTAGGGCAGAGCACTGACCTGGGACATGTGGGTTTGGGGTTCTTCTCCTATGGTTGTTTCTTTATTTTACCAACAAACAAAAGGCAGACAATGCAGAAAAGAAATCCAGGAGCACAGACCAAACCCCAAGGCTTCCTTTGCCAGGTCAGTCTCCAGTGTGACGTATTTCTTCATGAACTTGCTCCCCGTCCCAAATATCAGATTCTCCTCTGCAAGTGGGAGCCACAGAACACTTCTCCTTAACTGCAGGTGGAACATGTAGCTTAAATCCTTTAGGTAAAATAGGGAATGAGCTCTGATCCTTTTCTTCTTAGGGGAGCATGCCAATGCCTGGGCTACTTCATCTAAGCTGTGGGTAAGGCTGCTTCAACCTGAGCAGGCAGAGGGGGTGTCTCAAATAAGAACTAGTGCTGGACAATTCAAGGGGAAAGTTTGGCCATTGATCATAAAGCAAACCTCCTCATGGGGAGTCCTGATTTGTCAGTGCACTTTGCCGAAGGAAAACTCACCCATTTCTTTTCACTCTCTGTTCCCTCCTTGCAGAGAAGGGTACAATGCGTGGCGAGATACAACCAAACCAAGCGAGATCCTCACTAAGCTGTGTAAGGACTACAGAATCAGCGGACCGTTCATGCGGCCAGGGGAGATACAAGTAGGAACAAAAGTCTTCAAGGGACAAACAGTCTTCACAGAAGATGAGAATGGTAATGAAGTACTTCATCATTCTTCAACTGCATTGTAGCAGTACCAACAGCCTGCAAAGGCTGTAGCTGTGGCCATTAGGAAGGGTTTAATACCAACTCTTTAAACCCCAAACAAACCTTTTGTCAACTACCAGGACCTCAGTGATAGCACCCACAGGAAAACTCATAACAGTTTCCTGACACAGAGAAGTCTTAATTTGCTTCTCCCCTGTGTATTTCTCTCCTAATCTAGAAGATATCCCCCTTCAGTAGTCTGTGTTCTTTTGCTTAGAGCCCACACAAAAAAAGGAGGAAAGAGAAGCTCAAGAGCTCAAAAGGCTTTCTCTGCTTTCTCTGCTTTCCAGTATCCTCCCTGCTTTCAATATTAGCACTGATCCTTCCTAGAGGTGCCATTCTCTGGGGTCTCACTTCCTTCAGTAGCCAAGCTGAGCACATTAGAAGGTGACGTGTTCTTGCCCATGGACTTCAACCCTCTTCCCTTGAAGTGCAATTTGGTTCTCCAGGGGGGTCTTTGCTGTTGCCATCACAAGGCAAAATGAGGTGTAGATATAACTACTAGTGCATATTTACTGCCAGCTCCATCAAAATCTAAATTTCCTTGTCTTTTGTGAGCTGTAAAAAAACAGATTTGCAGTTTTCTGTAGGAGTAGTTTCTCCCACCTTCCTGTGAAAAACCGCTGGTTGTAATAGTGAAATTATTTGCTGTGTTTTACAGATAAACTGTTGCCTAAGTGCTAATATTCCAGTTACCTTGTGGGTACCCTTATTTACAAGAATTAAATGTATTTCAAGACCTCTCTTTACTTAGCTGGGATAATTCGTAAAACCTTTACTTTAACTAAAGCAAATTTTTAGTGACCATCTTTAATAATCAATGGAACATTTTACCAAGGGGTTCAACATTATAATTCAGCTGCCTTTGTTCTTTTTGTTTTACTTTTTGCTATAGAGGAGCCAACTGAATCGTATGAACACCTCTCCTTAAAGGTTTTACATGCTTGGGAAGAAATTCCTGGAGCTGGGTACAAACTGGTCCCAGAGCACATTGAGACTCGGCCTCTGTACCATAAGGATAAGCCAGGCATAGAACAGGTAGAGCAGCTCAGAGGTGGTGGTGATGGTAGACCCAGGAGCAGTTTTCTTTTCCTCCAGTTACTGTGTTTTTTACTCGCATCTGCAAACTCACAGAGACAGCATCCAAGTGTTGTACTATACATGCAATTTTGTGCAGTATCAACCTGGAAACTGTCACACATGTATGTATAGAGCCAGTTACTTAAATACATGGTAATCACACAAGGTGCAATTGCATATTTTCATGCTTTTAAATGCTTTAGTTTATTAAGTTAACAAAAACTGTGCTAGTATTTAGACTTACAAGGTTCTTTTCTGTTCATCACTTACTATTTTTATATGGAATTTACCTTGAAGTTGCCAGTGTTTGAGCTCAATTTCAATTTCATCAAATTCCTGAGAGATTGATAGAATGATAGTATGGGAAAAAAATATAGTAAGTTTATAGATTAGATCATAGTTACAGGATAGTGAGCTGGTTGGTGCTTATAGAGGAAGCAGTGGTTTTGGATGTCAAAACTACATTTAAATCCTTTTAAAGTCTCTCTAAAACAGGGTTTACAGATATGTTTACCTCTTTGCTTTCAAGGGTCGTGTACAGATGTGGGTTGACATGTTTCCTAAAGATATGCCTCTGCCAGGACCCCCAGTGGACATTTCACCAAGAAAACCTAAAGGGTAATACTCTGTACTTTCCTCCCAGCATAGTGGCATAAGTCTTCAAAGACTGCATCTTCCTCAAGTGTCTAGAAAGAACTATGGAAAGAACTATAAAAGAACTACCACAACAAACTGCCGTAATCCTGAGAAAAGTTTTCCTAGGTTCACATGACTTCAAGTCAAACGAGAGCATCTAGCTCATCTCCTCCATTAGACAACTCAAAGAACTGTTGGTGATTTTTTCATCAAGGACTATCACAAATCTCTTTTAGAAAGATATCCCTTTTTTTCATATAGAGATTACAGGTGGCTGGAGGCAGGAGTCCCTTAATAATTCTGATGTTATCATCCACTTGTTCAGCTGAAATAAGTCATTCCAATTTCACTACCTCTTTCAGACAGATAATTTACTTGACCCCAGTTGATACCTTTAATTTGATGCAATAGTTGCAATGGAAATGCAACCTATTGCATTTCCATCACTTTGTGCAAAGACAAGATCAAGAAATGTATAAAGCAGCAGCAGATAGAAGAGATACTTTTAGAATAACCTCTCAGATTTCACACAGATACTTATGCTACTTTATATACAACACTACACATGGTCCTTCATGCTAACTGGATGCAAATAAAACACAGAAATGAGTGACAGAGTTCTCAGCCTATCTGTATCAGCTTTATTCCAATACTTCAGCAAGGCCTTTCCTGAGAATTTTATGTCTGAAGCAGCACCAGGTACTATTCCTGTATTTATGTTTGGACAAGAAACAATGTCATAAAAACTTTTTTCTTTTCCTTTCCTTTGACATAAGCCAAGGTTTGACAAAAGTAGGAGTCCCTGTAACACTTATTTTCTTCAGATCAGAAATGTCTACAAAGCTCCTTAAGAAGAATTGTGCAATCCAAATAGCTTTAAAACTAACCATACCCACTAAAACAAATTATTGCTGCCATTTATGTAGTCTACAAAAGCAGGGAAAAATTTTGTCAAACCATTTGTTATAAGAAAGTAAACGTGCAAGCATGAGTTACACGTTTTGCTGCAAAATGCTTATTTGCTGCAGTGAAACAGGTTCCAGGCTCCAGAAGACTTTAAACACTGTGAAAACATTTCTGGTTGATGACTGAACAAGGCTCTGATGGAGCACTGCAGGTGAAAGTTTATTTGCCTAGTGTGGAGGCTTGGTTTTCATGGTCAACATGTTCTTAAGAGCTGGTCTTAGCAGTCCTGGGGTAACGGTTGGACTTAATGGTCTCAAATGTCTTTTCCAACCTAACTGATTCTATGATTCTATGACATAGGGTACTTGGTAACTTCTAAGGCAAACTGTTTCACACCTGAGATTGAGGCTATTATGAAGACAACACATGTCTTATCAGAAAAATCATACACTGGTGTTCTCAAACATAGGTTTGGGGATCTTTTAATTTTGCAATTCATACAATGACTCAATGCACACCTAAATTTTTAAGTATGATTTTTTATGTCACTTGCAACATCTGTATTTCAGCTCAAGCTTCTAAAGCTTTGTGTGGCCACTATAAATGTCTGTATAGAAGGAGTGAAAAATATGGGGAAATGTCAGTTCCTTTTACCGTGGCCTCTAAAGATGATTGTACTTGTTTAAACGAAAATATACTAAAGAGTGCTTCTCTTCTCTTTTAATGCACTGGATTGCACCAAACACAATGTTTTTAGGCATTTGTATTGAAAAGCACCTCACAGGTTGCTCTAGGTTTTATTAGCAAGATGCTCACTGTTTTGGAGACTTCTCTGATGTTGTTGTTCCGACCAATTTTGCTTTGTTTCACTGCAGCATTTCTGTGAAAAGAACTGAAAAGGAACAGGCACATAAAAACCAAGGAATTTTCCATCCCTCCAAAACTGGCAGTGACCCTGCTGTAATCCAGCACACTCCAAGAGCTGAAAGGAGCCACATCCTCACTCTGTCACTAGACTTTTGTAAACAGAAGACATTTGAGGCTGATACTATTTTAAGAGTTTTGCAAAAATACAACATTTCTCACTTTTTAAAAGTATGATTTGATAGAGGTTTACGTTAGTGTCTGACCAGAGCTTGAGTATATATAGGCCTACTTTCTTTTCTTTTTCAGCTATGAACTGAGGGTAATAATCTGGAATACAGAGGATGTAATTCTAGAAGATGAAAATATCTTCACGGGGCAAAAATCAAGTGATATCTATGTAAAAGGGTAAGTTTTTCAGAACTGAAGAGAACATGTAATGTTTCATTCAAAAATCAGGCCAAAAAAAAATGTTATGAGAACATAGGATAAGCTGTTTCTGTAACCTTGGTACTTTGCTCTAAATGGCTGCTCAAATTACTCATTTATATTTGATACTGCTGTTTTGGCATCCTAAAATCCAGTAACTGAAATGACACTGGTCGTTACTTACTGTTCAAGCAGAGATGGCACAAGATGAGAACCAGCCCAAGAGCTGAGCAGAGATCAAACACTTAAAGGACCTGCACTGTAAGAGCTCACACAGATACGGAGGGGTTTGACATAATCAGGGAAAGGGGAATGATGACCACATTAAAAACTAAAAGCAGGTATTTGCAGGCTACCTCTGCTGGAAATGTTTCCTGGCCTCCTGTGGGGAATGTGTGGGTGAATGACCATGGCCATGCTGGGAAGAACATCACATGGGGACTTTCTGCTCTTCAACTCCTTACTGCTGCAGACTAAATGTCTATCGCAGCTTCACAGATGTTACTGGGATAGCCAGTGAAAGATACCACATCACATGAAAGAAAAATGAAAAGAGAGAAAGAAAGGGGAGTTTGACACTCAAACCAGCTCTTTCCTGAGACTGCAGCAGGTTATTTCTTCAAATTGCTTTCCTGTTTTAGAGTACTGCTCTGCACTTTCTGCTTCTGAGCAGTATTTGAATAAAGGTAGCAGACAGACTGGGGGGAAATTATGGCACAAGTAGGAAGTATTGCGAATCTCAGGTCCGAGACTGGTGTTAGATTTCTTGCTGTGTTTCCACTACTAGAGAGTGGGATTATATGTTAATACGAATTGCATCATTGGGGAGTCCTGGAAAAATCTGAGTTTGTAGGATGCTAGGAATATGGCAAAATGATTTTCTCTAAAAACCTGTTGCTGTATTGCCACTGACCACTGAGGGAAGCACTGGGACTGATGGGGCAGAGAAAAGAGGGTATTTTCCATTTTGCAGGTTCTGGAAATCATAATAGCAAATCCAAAGTAAGCATAAAGGCAGGGCAGACTAGTAGCAGCTCTTACTCCTCTGTAGGGTATATCTACATGCATTTTAACAGGAAAACTTGAGTTATCTCTGACCAAGTTGCGTGGGGCACCAGGAATGGTACAACTCCTTTGGAGCAGGTGAAATTAGCCCAAGTGAAGCACACACTAATACAACCACGTAGTCCTCAGCATGCTGCATCTGCAGTTATTGCACACGCTGACTGAGCAAACTTCCCCTTGCAGTTCCCTGAGAGGAGCTACCAGGACATCACTGGAGTTCACAGAGGTATATCCAACTTAGCAATGAACTAAGGTGTCCAGAGCAGTAGCAGAGTAGCTCTGAGTTTGAAAAATTGAGGAAATAAATAAGGAGCCAGCCTTTGTGCTGAGGCTGTGTGACAACATGAGGACATCACTATCAGTGTCAGAGCAGTCTGACAGGGAAAGGCAGGAGTGGAAAACTAACTGCTTCTGTTTGTTAATGCTGAGGACACAAATCTCATCATGTTCAGACAGTGTACATGGCACTGAACCTGTCATGAAGCATGGACTTTCACCGGTGCAGTGCTGTGCTTGGTATATTGTTACTGGTTTTCCCAATTCCCTTTTGAAATTATGGGGCTTGCAGGGGAAAAGCCACTCTTTGGATGCAGCACAAAATGTTGATCTTTACTCAAGCTGTGATAAATCATCTTCAGAACTAAAACATACCTAGCTGGATCATAACCTCAGTGGAGCTCTTCAGAAGAGAGGATTATGTTGAGGAAAGCACTGTCCTTTTGTACCATAGCATTGCACATCAGATGTTGTTCATACTGTAGCAGAAATCAAGAGAAAATCACAGGGAAAACCAGAGACTTTTCCAACCATACTTATGCCATGTTTATACTCCCAAACAGGAACTGCAAACAATTTAGAGTCTAATACTGAGCACTGACATCAGTTTTGGAACACTGTCACAGGATTTATTAAAGTGGCACAACATGAATACAGGGTGATTACTAGTGAGTAAGTGACTGATGCTGTCTTGCCTGTCCCAAGGAAGACAAACATCTTGGCCAATAGCAAGTGGCCAACTGGTTGTTGCTGTGTGTAACAGTCCTGGATGGTGTGTTGCCTCCTACTGATTAGGTAGGAATTAGTAAATGATCATGCCTGTAATCAATGATAACCACAGTTCAAGCTCCCCTGGTGACAGCAGTGCTTGCCATAGGTGGATAAAGGGCCTGGAAGAGGACAAACAGGAGACAGACGTACATTACAACTCCTTGACAGGAGAGGGTAACTTCAACTGGCGCTTTGTGTTCCCGTTCCACTACCTCCCAGCAGAGAAACAAATGGTGGTTAGTAAAAGAGAAAACATATTTTCCTTGGAAAAGACAGAGCGCAAAATACCTGCTGAGCTGGTGCTTCAGGTGTGGGACTTTGAAAGACTCTCTTCAGATGATTTCTTGGGTAAGTATGTAATGGAACTGCCTGAACTTCACCTGAGGTCTCACCAGACCTGTGTATTGTAGAGGTACATACAAAGCAGTGTATGACCCAACTTTTACTTGCCTTTCTCTGAAGCACCACACTGCAAACTTACACATTTCTTGGAGGGGGAATAATTAGGAACTTAGATGACATCATGCTAGGGCAATACAAATGAATGACTGGCAGTAAGAGAGATCCCCAGCTCTGGAGCTTGGGCCCAAGCTGCTGCTCCATGTATCCCATCTGGGAGCTGCTGTTTGAACGCCTCCATGTCTGCCTGGTCTCTGAGAGTTGTCCCATTATTTCTCCAGGCACTCTTGAGCTGAACCTGAATGGATTCCCTCGAGCAGCAAAGACAGCCAAGAGCTGTGACCTGGGCATGGTTGTGGCAGCAAGTGAGGAAAACAAGATCTCCATATTTCAGCAGAAGCGTGTCAGAGGCTGGTGGCCTTTCATCAAGGCTGGGGAGCTCACGGTATGCAGCTCGCTACAGATGAGTAGCTTTTCTCTGGGTCTGATATGCTCTGCTGAGATCCTGAGACAGACACATGCTGATTTTGGATATGGCATCTGCAGAACAACCACCATTGATAATCCATGGGACTCCTCCAAAGTCCAAACCATCTTTACTGGTTCTCCTTAGAACCCATTCAGATAATCCCAGAGCACTCTGCACTTTTTCTTTGCTGTCTTTCACTGTTCATAACCCAGCACACTGGATGGGTAGAGTGAAAATTAGGTGGTTCCAGCCAACTTTCTGTCAGCTGAGGAAGTCCTGGGAGGAATTTCACCTGCTTCTTTATTTCTTTACTGTTTATTTCTCACTTCAGCCAGGGCAGAGGAACTGATATTGGAGTCTACCGTTATTCTCCTTGCTAGTGACATGTCTGAAATAGAAAGAGCACAGTCTTCTCTTTTTGTTGAAGAGTGCTCAATAATCCAATATATTTTGGTTTAGTGACAGGATACAATTGATATACAGGAAAGCAAATTAAAATGACAGCTTCCCTCAAACTCTACAGGACTTGTTACATTAGAACTATCTTCCTAAGAAGAATATAAATGTTGCCACACAAATTTTCACCTGCCTAAAGCCTGTAGTGTAACAAGGCTTGCATCAGGGTGTAAATCTCACTCAGCATGTACATAGCCATTTATCTCAGGGTTTGCTGCTGCAACTTCTCTTTGTAATGTTGTGGTGCTCTCTGTGTATAACATGGAGCTATGCTGAAATTTTCAGTGTATAACAGAACGTCTCCATTTTCCCTGTCTTTAATAGTCCTTTGTACTGTTACAGCAATTTAGGGACAAGCAGGGCAAATGAACGACAGCTCTGATCCTCTGTTTCCTAGGTGGAAGGCATGTATCTAGGCATGAAGTACTTACTGACAGGTAATTCTGAATATGGTCTTGGGGGCATGTCTACATGAAACAGAGCGTGGAACAGAGCTGTGTGAGCTAGTGAAGACAAACCCAAGTTGACGTGCTCACATGGCCACAGAGAACTTCAGGAGCTTGTATTCAAGCCTGGGCATTGCTGCAGCCCAGTTCTGGGATTAATGTAGTTGGAGCCCTTAGGTGCATTTAGGTCCCTCTGGGGACACAGACCAAGAGCTGCAAGCTCCCTTCCCGTAGTATAGCCCTCTACAAATTCACCTGCTTTGACCTTTTTCAGGGGATCTCCCTCTCTCTCTCTCGACTTCCATTGATTCTCCAAGGGTTTTCATAAATCTCACCCTTCCTTCATATTTCTGTCCATTCCAGCAGGAAAAATGTTTTAACAAGTGTCAGATTTAAGTTCATTGCCTTCTTCAGACTGAAGGTGATTGTGTACTTCCTATGGATTTAGTGAACAGGCTCCACTCTCAAATCTTACTTTAGTTCCAATTTCTCAGCTCTCATACAATTGATTCTCTTTCTCCCAGTCCACTTCCATTTCTTGATGCCCTTGTCTTCCACAGGGACGCCTCATGTTCCTTGAGCATAAATCAGGAATTTGGTGTCTGGGTTTTCCTTTGTGATTTCTCTTTAACTGCAAAGGCTTGGTCTTATTTTCTTTAATCAATTTCCTTTTATTTTCTCAGCTGGTTTCATAAGTTTTCCACAAGCCAAATCCCACTGGGGTTTGATGAAAATAATCCATCTGTGGGTGCTTACGCATGATCTCTCCGATCCAGGGCAAGGTGGAAGCTGAGTTTCACTTAGTCACAGCAGAAGAAGCTGAGAAGAATCCGGTAGGCAAAGCTCGCAAGGAGCCCGAGCCTTTGGAAAAACCCAAGTGAGTAGGAGCATATTCATTGAACAAGCTGGGATAGGGGCATTCCGCAGGAGACAGTCTCCTTATTCCTTATCCTCCTTTTATCCTAAAATGTATGTATTGAACCGACAAAATTAAACACACAGAGAAGCAGAGACATTTTTAATTAAGAAACAAAACAATTTCAAACCCAAAGTTATCTTCTAGGAGCTACTAGACAGTGGCAGACTCTTTAATGTACTAGAGCAAAGGTAGCAAAGGTTAAACATCCAGGAAGTAAAGAAAAATATGCAAATGAGAAATAAAGTGCTGTGAGTCTAATTTTGTGCTGGCTAAAGTTATCCATGCAGTGATCCATCTCTTCATCTCTGCCGATCAAGAGAGGATGCTTTTCCAGACACACTCTATTATAAGAAATGTTCTGCTCTTACCGGTACCAAATTCTCTTGCCTACGTTGCAAAGAAAAATTAAATGAGCAACAGTCTGCCTTTTTTTTTCCCCCATCTTTAAAGATTATGAAAAGCCCTTAAGCAGTTGGAATGTCAGACCAATGCTTTTGTTACTCAAGTCTGTGATTCAGTAAATTTTAGAGTATGCAACTTTTAATAATTCCTTTTAACCTGGAGGGTTTATTTGCTGATTTATTTCTGAGCCATTTCCATCTCAGTATAAAACACAGCCTGCAATTAAAATACATTCAGTTGGCCTTTTAGCTTTACAGACCTTATCTCACATTGGCATTCACTTCCACATGCTGAATACTGAATTCTGAAGAGACTAAGGCATTGCTTAAACTCCTTAAACAGCTCTCTGGAGTGAGACATGGACATTGCTTTTTGTGACCCCCAGTTAATTTTATTCTCTTTACTACTGCTCCATCTGCACAATTACAGTGATATTGGATAAGAAAGACAACCTGCACCCGATTTTGCAGGTGTTAATATTGCTTCACACCACTGTACATGTTACATCATCCATCATACAAAGCTGACAGATGTTGCCTCAGCTCACTGCAGGCTGTTGAAGTCAGAAACATAGAAACCTCCAGAGCTGGGTGCCATGCCACAGGAGAGAGTATGCCAACATTTTTCCTAAGGAGAGCATTGTTTCCCTCCCTGAATGCAGCCAGTTTTGCCGTACAGTGTGAACAAACTCCTGGTTATGGAGGAGAATATGACACAGGGCCACATTTAGGAAAAAAAAAGGATTGTGAAATGCAGATCTTCTCCACCAGAAGGGGGCTCTTCCTTTTTCCCAGTCAAACTCCTTAGATTTCCTCTCTTCTGTTTTCAGGAGGCCTGTTTTAAATTTCCTTCTGAAAATATGCCATTTTGGGCTATATGCCAGGCTTGAGCTGCTCTGACTGTTATGACACCAAGACGATCATTGAGCAATAAGATTTTTTTGTAGTAGCTTTTTACTGCTTTGTTGTGGTTTAGACACAGCTGGTAACTCAGCACCATGGAGCCATTCACTTACACCCCCATCTCCCTCTCCAGGCAGGATGCAGAAGAGAAGTGAAAGACTGTAAACCCCACAGTTTGAGATAAGAACAGTTTAATAACTCAACTACTACTACTACTAATAATAATAATACTAATGATAAGGCAAATAGCAAGGGGAGAGAATATAGAACTAAAAGGGGAAAGAAAAAAAACACTCAATGAACACAAGTGATGCACAGTACAATTGCTCACCGCTCACCACCCACCAAATGATACCCAGCCTGACGTGAGCAGCAGTTGGTCCCTTCCAGGTGACTCCCTCAGTTCTACATCCTGAGCATGATGTGCTGTGGTATGGAATACCCCTTTGGCTAGTTTGGGTCAGGTGTTCTGCCTCTGTTTCCTCCCAGCTTCCTGTGCCACTCCTCACTGGCAGAGCATGAGACTGAAAAATTCTTGGTCAGGGAAAGCGCTGCTCAGCAACAACTAAAATATAGCTGTGTTCTCAGCTTTGTTCTCAGACTAAATCCAAAACACAGACCTGTCCCTGCTATGAGGAAGAAAATTAACTCTATCCCAGCTGAAACCGGGGGATTCTTTTGCATAGCTAAATTCTTTGCAATGATTAGAAATCTTTGTACTGAAATTCAAGATGTCTGCATTTCTCATTAGGGATTTATCATGATATTGTCTGTAATTTTGAACCCCATATCTTGCCTTAAATTGCAGTAGTTATGAAGTGTGAACTGGAATTTCATTCCTAATGGTGTGTGGAGATTGTGCTCAGTGACGGAAGAAGAGAGACCTGATAAAATGTGAAACTTTTGAAAGTTCTCTCTAAACTATATAGTGGGTTGTCAGGAGTTACAGGTCCTTCCTAGACTCAAATATGTATTTTGCAGTGGGGTAGCTTTGGAAATAGCTGGATCTGCTTTTATGTTTTTCTTCCTCTTTTTCTTTCTTCCCCTTTAGCCGACCGGACACATCCTTCTCTTGGTTTGTAAACCCTTTCAAGTGTCTGTATCACCTGATCTGGAGAAATTACAAGAAGTACATCATCATCGGCATAATTTTGCTCATTCTCATCGTCTTCCTGGTGCTCTTCATCTACACGCTGCCAAGTGCAATCAGTCACAGGATAGTTGCAGGATGAGAACAGGCTACCGCTCTCATTGTAACCAATCATATGCAGACACTTCAGTTAAAAGTCAGGCATACAGAATTAATCAACCTGAAACACACCTCATTCCTTGTAAAAAGAAATCATAACTATTTGTATTAGAAACTGGAGGCCTAGAATATTTTAACATCGTCTTTGGTTTCTTATTCAGATCCAGCTTATTATTAATTCACTGGTGCAGCTTTATTGACAATTAAAGTTTGATTCTGCACCTAAAACTGAGTTAAATGTAAATTCCTCAGTGCTATACAGAAACTGATTCGTCAGTCATGTATTTATTATTACAGGCAAATTGTTAAATACTAAGAGCAAAATGTGCACCAATTTAAATGAATAGTTCAGTCTTTGCATAGTTTTTAATTAATTATTTAAACTGTTATTCAATGAACTTATAACAATATGATTATTTTGAGCTAAAAGGTATATTAAAAAAGACCTAAGGTAAAATTGTCTCATCTGGTTTCATGTGCAGAATTCATCTTGAACCTCTCAGTAGGAGCTCTATGCTCTATGAAGACATCTTACATACATTGATCCAGGACCAAGCCTTGGCTCTGGACAACAGCAGCAAGCAGTAGCAGCAGCCCTGTTAGGACAAGATGGCTGAAATGACATCCCACTCATAACACCCCAGCCCATCACAAAACCCTCAGGAAAACTCAAGCATAGGCTTCCCTCCACAGCCACCACAACTGCAGAGCTTAAACTACCACAAGCTAAACAGGGACTGGGGAAAAAATTATAATTTCTAATTCCCTTTCCATGTCCATAGAATGAGACAGGCAAAAGCAGCACTTGATTTCCCTGCAAGGCAAAGTTCCTACCAAGCTGAACCACCCAGCAGAGGCAGGACAACAGCAGCATCCCAGATAGCCCTGGCTCCGGCAAGGTACAGCCCTGAGGCTGTGGTGGAGGATGAGCTTTCAAGCCCAGGCTTGTGCTGTGCCAGCCAGGACACACTCAGCATCATCTGCAAAGTCATTTCTGCAAAACTCACCAGGCCCATGCCATTTTTTGTGTGTTGTGCAGTTAGTCTGCATTTCATATGGCAAGGTAGCACCCCAGCAGTGTGCAGGACTGGGCTGGTACATGCGTTGTCCAGATGTGCTACACTCACATCTGCAACGTAGCATCCTTTCCAAAGATCATCTCTGGAGGTCTCTTTTCCTTTCTTTGCCATGTACCCCTTGGCCCTGACATGGACCCATTGGCAGCAGGAACATCCCTCTCCTGTCTCGGTGTGACCTTGGCAAAGGGCTGATTTGCTTCTGCTGTGAATGAAGCAGCACATCTGCCTCCCTCCCAAAATACATGTGCATCAGTCAGCAGCGTGATTGTACAGCTGTGGCTGCATTGTAGCAGCACCAAAATGCTAGAAATGTCACAAAACAGACAGATCAGCAGGTCAGTCCAGGGGAACTGTGATTAACTGAAAGCAAATTAATCTGTCAATCAGCTTGTATCCCTGAAATGCTTCAAGGAGAATAAAGCTTTCGGGATAAACCAGGCTTAGCTTAAGAGGCAGACCAGTCCTTTCTTACACAAGGGACATAACCACATGTCAGCCCAGGTGCTGGCATTTGAATTCTCTTGTAGAAAAGCACCACAAATAGAGAGCTCTGACACCATTTCCTGGCTCTGCCATGGACGGTGCCTTTTGAGAGGGCCCGGAGAGGTTTTCATGCAAACCATGAGAAGCATCAACAAGAGGTTAAATCTGTAAAAATTCCCATGTAGGGACACCTAACTAACAACCATTGTGATAAAGATGAAAGCACAGCTTTCAAAATGTGTCCTCCAATTTTCAGGCTATAAGGAAAAGATACCTTTATTTTTATTTTTTTTTTATGAAAGCCCTGTCTTTAC
Source organism: Pezoporus occidentalis (assembly GCF_034315485.1). Lineage (NCBI taxonomy): Eukaryota > Metazoa > Chordata > Aves > Psittaciformes > Psittacidae > Pezoporus > Pezoporus occidentalis. Next base: position 10,794,401 of record NW_026914940.1, on the reverse strand, counting down.
TTTTCTAGCTTCTTGTAAACATTTTTAAAGGTGAAGATAGCAATGTGACTGGTAAAAATTGTGTGTAGCTTACTCAATTAGTTTTGGTGAAGTTACCGTACTGAGAGTGGTCATTCGTAGCTAGACTGCATTAATATTCTACTGAATATTGAATTTGTGGATTGGCAGAACAATTTATGCTACAAAGCAAAGGAAGAGGGGAAAGCTAAGCTCCAAAACACAGTGTATACATGCTTGTCCTGAAGCTATCATTCTTCTGAGGCAACAAATTCAACAGCTCTGTGCCCCTTGGAAGACTTAATTCTTTGTGTTTTAACGTCCAATAAGAAACAGCCTCTCCTGGATTTGGGGAGTTGGGTATTTTTTGTTTAGTTTCGGGGTTTGCTTTGGTTTGGTTCGGTTTTTCCCCAAATTTTGCAAGTTAGGATTCTGGACAAAGAATCTCTTTACAGACTTTACCTGTAAAGAGAATTTTTTTCCTACTCAGGAAAGGTTGAAGGCACTATGGTTGATGTTCACGTGATCATAGCTTCAGACATCAGTTACAGAAATGGCTTTTGATTGCCAGAAGCAGCTCCTCATGTTCTGTATGCCAGCTGTGAAGTCCAAAAGGTATTTATGGATTTAAGAGCCCATTTGCCTTCAGCTCCAAAGTACAGAGTGCTGTCTCTTTCCAGACTAATTTATACATTTTTTATCAGCTATTTGTGACTGGGGAAAAGCTCAACCCAAGATCTGGTTCCAGGCTCCCAGACATTTGGTGTATGACAACCACCTCTCCCTCCCACTTCCCAGTGAAGTCTCAAAAGCAGAGAACAACTTTTCATGGATTTCCAATGGAGAAAGGATAATTTACAAAAATCTTCCAGGCTGTGTCTCTTTTAATCACTTCTGCAAGCAGCTATGGAGACTCATCAGGGCTACATTAATTAGCAGGAACTATGCATCTGCTTCCTGGATGCCTCTGCCAGGGCCCCAGTACTCCATGGGAGTGACAGGGGCCATCTTCATTAAGAGCAATCTGGAAAGATCTGTAGTAGTTCCCTGTCTCCTGCCGACTGAGGAGTGGCTCTGGCTGAACTCTCTCTGATGACACTGACAGCTAACTAATGAACTAATTCCAGCACCATGCTCTTTCAGAGTTACCTGCTCATCACAGCACAGAACTTGTTGCCGTATTTCAGCTCCTCAGAAGGGCTGTGTTAGACCTGCCAGCACAGGAGGACACTGTTACCAGCAGCGCCTCCCCCTTTTACTGCACTGGTGCCTAGTACTCCTTCTGCAAGCAGCTGGCTCCTGCCAATGTGCAAGGTGGAAAGCAGCAATTCCATTGCAAGCAAAATCTGATCCAGAAGATGCAATAAAAGGGAGGCCAGCGAAGGGAAGGGAAACCATATCCAGTTTTCCATATCCAGCCCCATCCTGCATTTTCCCTAGCTGTTCATGGCAGACCTGCAGGTGGTATCTGCAGGTGTTATAAGACTACTTCTCCAAATGTCTTTTAAGAAAGGCAAGTACAGAAATCTGGCATCCATTGATAGGCAAAACTGAGAGTCATTTGAGACTGGGAAATAATGTAATATGTATAATAATATATTAAAAATGCAGACCAAGAACTCTTCAGGTATCTACATTGCTAGGTGGCAAGCTTGAACAGTATATATATACTGCCATCATCTTTCTCCAGTGGTTTCCTTTTACTCTAGTTCTTTGTTACTCTCTGCAGTTCTCAACCAGAAGCATCTCTGTACGTGCTCAGTCCCTGAACCAGGGCAGTTGGACACCCTGTAGTACCATACCTCAGACTGATTCCTTAACCCACTTCTGCTACCTGCAGCCAATGTGACGACAGCTGGTCCAGCTACCTTGCTCAGAAGCCCTGCCTCTCAAACCTCCATCCTCCATCAAAGCACCATGCACCCATGAGCAGTGGTTACAGCTGCAAGCCCCCGCTGGGCTAAGGGACAGATTTCAGGCACAAGGAAATCCAGATAGGTTTGTCGTGCCCAGAGCATGCTGAGGCTTGCAGATCTGCCCTGCAACTTACGTGCCAGATATCAGGAAAACATAAGAAAAAGAGCCAAGTGCAAAAGCAACTCCAAAGGCTGTTGGCATGAGAGATGCTGTCAGAAGAGGCAAGGATTTATTTTTTGTTTACTTATTTTTCAGTGATGTTTCTTTTCCCTGACAGATAAGCCGTAGTGAATCCACTCCAGAAGCAAGCACATAATCCTGATATACTGACAAAGCATTGGCCTGTCTATATGGATGTACAGCGAATAAACCTTGGCTGTGTTTGGTTCATGTGATGAACTTTTAATTAGCCATTGCAATAAAACCTCACTGAAACACTAAGCAAAGCACTGCTCAAACACCTGTGGCCTTTTGACACCACCTTTATGTTCTTGGCTCTTGGTGTGTGCATAGCTTCACCGAAGAGAGCAGCTCTGCCTTCCACCGATGGCTGTCCAGAGCTGGTACCCAACAGCACAGATGGATGCACACAGCTTGTGTAAAAGTGCAACACAATAGCAGCTTCAAAGGCTGTTTTAGAGCCTTGGAACACAACTGGATTGAATACCATACAGGAAAGTCAACCTATTAAGCAAAGAATAATAATAAGAGAAACCTGTTAATCAGAGGATTAGCAGGAGCCATGCTGTTCTGCTTCTTCAATATATTAAATTTGAAATGGTTTTCATTTCCAGGCTCTGTTTTGACTGATTCCTGGTGGAGTGCAGCTCATGCAGATGTCTCATTAGCAGCTGTGATCAGAAAGAGAGCTTGCTTATGGCTCTGAGAGTATGGGTGGATTTTGAGGACCAGGACTTCCTGTTCTTGGCACAAGGAGCTGGAGTATCCATTTGTGAGGGGCACTAATGGCCTGGATGTGTAAAGAATGGCAATATGGAGAACGGGTTTCAAAGCCAGGTACTGTGATTTTTCCTCCCGGGAGCATGGTATACCCTTGACAGAGTGGAATATCTGCCTTCTCCAGTGCTGTTCATGTGATCCTGGGTCAACATCTCTCACTAATAATGTTCACTGCCCACCAGGACAGACCTTTTCAGTGAGGGGCCAACACATGTGCTCAAGAAATAGCAACTTATTAGGTCATCCAGTTGTTGGAGTTTTGGACATGAAAGGTTTTTCATCCTGAAAAGTTTAGCTGGAATGCTTTGTCAGCATTTCATCCCCCCATAACATCTGTGATGTGGGAGGAAAGATGTAAAGGCTGAACCCTTTTTACTGACTCCACACGTTTTGGTCAGGGCCTTTTGGTTCGTAAAACCAAAGATTGTGCAGGCAGCTGAAAAAGTTTGGGAACAACTACATTTGTAGCACAAATCTCATTACAGCCATCAAAGATTCCTGTGGCTGTAGAGCCCTTTCCGCACCATGGGTTAAGAGCCAAACCATCTTTATTTCCAAGACTTCACTTTCCCCAAATCACCTCTAATTTGGGGCCTGAAATTTTATAGATTGGCTTTGGTGCTTCCATTCACATTCAGTGGTTTGAGAAGTTAGACGGACTTATGGACAGGGAAACACGGGATGATGAAAATTTGGGGTTGCTGTATGAAGTTGGACCACGAGCCATGGAAACCAGCTGGCAGGGACAGTGGCAGAGCTGTGCACAGGGCTGTATGAGGGGCATGGTCCAGGCTGAGTTCTTGCATCAATCCTTGGGGGCTTGCATCACGAATACGCTCCAGACTGCGAGACCTTGAGCAGCTGAACATGCCCTTGCCAAAGCCATTTTTTACTACATCAGGCAAATTACTTCCCAGCAGGTGTTAGGTTATCCAAAGTGTTCTTCCCATTGGACCCAAAAAGGGAAGCTGCACCTGTAAATCACTTGCATCTGTAGTCACTGGGGTGCTGACCGAATTCCCTGTGGGATTTGAGCATGTGTCAGCCCCCAGAAACTCCACTGCTTATGCCAGGCACAAGACCTATTTTTAGGAACACAATAAAAAAAGGTCTGGCTTCTGCCTGAAAGGTTGTTTCACTTGGTTAGTATTCAAATATGATAATTTATTCATGGCAAAACAATTATCTTGCGGCACACAAAACTAAACACTGACACCTTTCAGTCTCAAAAGGTGATGGGTTTGACTGAATTTATTCCCATCCATTTTGCTCCTCCTGTGAGGAAGGTGAGGCACTGAGAACATGCCAAGGACCTCCCAGACAGTCTGCATGGGAGAGAAATATCAGTTCATTAGCTGAGTCTGGTCTTGGAAAAGCTGTAATTTAAGAAGCCCTGTGGATCATGCCTTGCTTTGTTAATTGATCCCATCCAATAGGGCTGAAGGTCGAACAGGGTGTGCAATAGAAATCCTACCTGTAAAGTACCTTTGGGCCACTCTCTTTCAGACCTCTCTTCTGCATGCTTCATGGGCACAAGGCTTTCCCTGCAGTCCCTAATCACGAGACAACAAGATTTCCCAATCAGCTTTCATTCACTGCTAAAATTAAACATTCCCTATTGCCAAGTGCTCAGCTAAACCCCCTGTTCTTTTTCCCACCATGCCACCAGTTGCCAGTACTGCAAGAGCAGACAAGTAATCCTCTCTTTGGAAGAAAGCAACCTCACAGGTTCTTTCATTCTGAATACCAGTGAAGCAAGCTTATCTTCCAGCAGCAATGAAAAGTAGATGCACAGCTGGTTTAACTGAGCTCATCCTTGTGTGTTGTTTACTGAGCCTGTATTACTGACTTTCTTAGGTAACTGGCTGTAAATTAAAGGATAAAAACATCTCTGCAGTCCTTGGGACTGGGAAACATGCAGCCTGCCTGGAAATGAGTGAAAATGAGCTACAGAAAGTGCATTCTAGAAGAGGGTTTGGCAGCACAGATCAGACACAGTGCTGGAACCCAGCTCCTGTGCATCCCAACCTACAGCAGGAGCACCAAGAAAGAACCAGTTCCAAATTTCACAGCTGGTCCTGCTACCTCCAGGTTTCAGAGCAGCTTGAGCATGGCAGGAGCAGGCTTACCAGCTGGTAAGGCACCTTACCAAGGTGCCCTGTGGGATGTGGGCAGGCTCAAACACTGCTGAGGCTCCTCGGTGCTGGTCAGGATCAGTGTCTGACAGCAGCAGCCCACCCCTACATGACCTGATCTCACCTCAGCTCTCTGGGTCTGATGGCATTTCAGTACTTTTGGAGGTCTTTGCTCACATTTCTTACAGCCTGCAGTTCAAAACCAGTGGCAGTTTCTCTTGGAGTTAAGCAAATGAGGATCCCTGTCTCAGAAGCACAGGCAGTATTGTTTTGTCAGTGCTTTTGAGGGGGCAAAGCAAATTTGTCAGTGAAAAACATTATTTTAACCTTGAGGCAGCTTGCAAGTACTTCGTACGTGACAGCATTTTGGTTGCACTGCTTATGATTACATTAACTCTGAGCTTTCAGCAGGCTCTTGACTTATGAATATGTATGATCATGATCTCCATTTTCAATCCCAAAAAACCCATCTGAGGGTCATAAGGTCTTTTTTACACAGTAAGCCTTGCGGGTTGGTTTTAGTCATTACCACATACCTCACTGAAAGGAAGGCAAACTCACTGTGGCTCCAAATGGTGTGCGTGTGAGTTGTGAGTCACCCACTGAGTTGTGAGCAGCTGGTGTGCATCCTGCTCACATCTTGCAAAGCTCTCATGGTGAGACTCACCACCAGAGCAGAGCTCCTGAAACACTGGTATGCCAGAGCATTCATGCTCAGCTCATTACCAATCAGACAATATGGTTTGTGTGGTCAACCATCCCCAGCATAGTTTAAACATTAAACTGAAATGGCTCTGCCAGTGTTCAACCCCTGGTGTAGCAAAGCATCAAATGGGAAGCAGTTCTGCTCTCACCAAATACGGTGGGAGTTTCGTTTCTGATGTGTGCAGGGCTTAAGATTGCTAAACTTCATACAGTCAACAAATTGTGAGTAAGTGATTTTGCTGCTGAAGGCTTTGGAAAAGAGGCCCATTGCTTCTCATCAAATTCGTGCTTCTGATGATTTTGCATTTTAGAGGAAATTAAGCACACAGTAAAGAATTAACCACTGTGATGAAATACTCCATTATAAAAAAGTGCTAGTAGCTTCAGGATTTCATGTGTTCAGTCTTCTGTTGTGCAGGACTCAAGATGAGGACTGGGGAAAAAAAACCATAAACAACAAATGTCTCTGCAAAAAAAGCTTCTCTAAACTCTTGCAGTCTGACTGCAGCTCTGGAGATCCATTTTCCCAATCAAGGATCACTGGATGCAGTTCTGAAGCAGCGGGTGGCATGTAGGAACATCACACAGAGACATCGAGACAGGATCAGCATCAGATGCCACATACACATGGGTATGGTGGCACAGGCACTGAGGCAGAGCAGAAGCAGACCAGTCAGCTGCTTGCACTCACCCCACCACCCCTCACTGAATCACCTGATGTGAGGACCTCACCAGCCTGGATATGAGCTATTGCTGCAAGTAACACCTTAAGGGTCATACTGAGATGGGACACAAGCATTTTTAGCAGTCAGTGGCTTCAGAATTGAATCTTCCTAGTCAAGAGCATTATAATCCAGGAGAAAAGGAACACACAGCACACATAGGACACTTTGGAGTGAAGGTGGAGAGAGATCTGAATTCAGATTGCTTTGCACCAGGAACCTAGAACAAGCTGTTTCAAACAGACCTAGCAACCAACCAACCATGAGACGGTGCTGGGGTAGCAACCAAAGAGTACCGTAGAGCAACGCTGGGCCAATAGACCGAACTTCTGCCTTTCCTATTTTGCTTGTTTCAGTCCTTTTATTGCAAAAGGTGGAAAGGAGTCCGATTAAATAATTTCTCAGCTGCGGCAAAAGAAGGGGTAACAATTTGAAGATGAGTAGAATAGAGAGTATGAATAAAATGAATGAGGTGGAGAAGATTCTAGCAAGTCATTTGTGATTTTCAACTACATCTACCTTTTTCACTATACTTTTATTGGGATGACAATTTTCATCCAAAATCTGTGCTGTGCTTTCACTGTTCACCTCTTACAGTTGACCAAAATGTAGCAGACTCATGCCAGAAGTCACTCATCTAATCGTGAACCCCTGGAAGTTTATATATTGGCTTGCCATTGCCCAACTGGTAAAGCATTGAAGGGCAAAATTTGAGACACCTACCTGGAGTATTGCCATCTGTTCCTTTTTCCTCATTTCCTGTTTGTACAATTCACACTTATATGAAGTTACATTTTTTAAGTCCTTAAGCAGAAAGGCTGTTATGCCAATGCAGAAAATCTGTTACGCCAGTGCAGTTACCATGCTGCAGAGACTCTAAATTCACTTGGCCTAATGAGGATGTTGGTGATGCAAGTGCATCACTCCCTACTCTGCGAACTGCAGCACTGAGCTCAGTCTTTTTGACATCCTAAAGTAAATCCCCATGTAAGTATTTCTTTAAAGAATATAAAAATTATCAAGTCAAGACAAGGTATCTAAGACCATTCAGCCAGTTCCTTATCCACTGAGTGGTTCATCTGCCAAATCCATGCCCCTCTGGGTTAAAGACAAGGATATTGTGCAGGACAGTATCAAATGCATTGTACAAGTCCAGGTAGCAGGAAGCTTCACAAGCACATAACAGCAAAGTTGTTGTAGTTTGAAGAACTTTGTATCAGACCATCACTGAAGGAAATGTGGTTGTTACCTCTCAAGTGGAAAGATAATAATAGGATGGAGAGAAAGGTGCTGAGGTAAATATTGCCTGAGGAAAGAGAAGGCAAGATAGTTTAGAAAATGTGGAGACGTTATCAGGGAGAAGGAAATCATGTACTGTAAAAGCAATAATGCTACAGAGCCACTCATTTTTGGTATACAATAAGGCATGAATTTTAATTAGCAGGTTCATGTTTGCCAGAAGTTTTGTAAGTTTCTAAGGAAACTTACAAAAGTTTCATTTTTTGAGAGAACAACTAGGAAGAGTTTGGATTTTAGGAAGATGTTTTGAAGTCTTTATATAACAGTATACCTTAACAGGAATATCCACAGTATACTTTGCTACTGCTTGAATGTCACATCTATTCAAATAACGTCTTCCCATAACCCACCATATTGTCTTCAGACAAGACTCATATCCACTCTGAAGAAGACATAGCTGGGATGGTGGGTTGTGCTGAGTGTCCCTGTTTGGCTACTGGGAATGGAAGTGGCTGCTTTAACCTTGGTGGAATCAGACTGAATAACAAATCAAGCCTATATGGTTACCTTTGTGCCTGTGAGATTGTTTAAGGGTTGAGAGATTGTAAAGCTGGGAAAGGGTATTCCCACTGAGTTGCCCGCCTGATGTGGGCAAAAGGGATGGAGACAGGATTTCAGGGAACATAGATCACTGTGTGGAAATCCACTTTTTGTGAGCTATTTGTTGAAGAAAATGAGAAATTTGCCGGTGGGACAGAGTTTTCTAGAGAAGGAGCCTTCCATAATTGCTGCAGAGGGATGGGTTGCTCCCAGGCAAAAGAAGAATGACCAAGTGTGGAGGAACCTCAATGTCCTGCCTGCTCACATCTCTCGCTGTGTTCACAGTAGGCTCTATGTACCCTCATTAAGCAGCTGTTTGTGGTCCCTTTGAAGCAGAATTTAAACTGTGATTAACATCTCCCTTCTTAGGACCTCTTATGGTCACACTGAGGCTTTTCCTCACCTTGTGTTTTCTCAGCAGGTACTTGGCCCTTGATTTGAGATGTCTATTTTAGCATATTTATTCTTATGGGGATGCAGAAGCAAATAGTCCCTGTGCTGTTCATGGAACTGGGAGACCTTGTAAAACGAAGAAATGATTCTTGTATGTCCTTTGTGTCTTGTCCTGTTACTGGGTGCCACTGAAAGATCCTGGCTCTGTCTTGTTTATTCTGTCTCCATCAAGTTTTTATACATATCAATAAGATCCCCAAAGCCTTGTCTTCTCTAAGCTGGACAGTTCCATTTCCAGAGAGATGCTTCAGTCCCTTAATCATCTTCATGGCACTTTAGTGGATATGCTTCAGTATGTCCCTGTCTGTCTTGTACTGGGAGCCTGTCTCTGGGCACAGCACCCAGAAGAGTCACCCATGCTGAGGGAGGATCACCTCTTTCTACCTGTTGGCAAAGCTCTTCCAATGCAGCTCAGGTTGCTGCTGGCCTCCTTATAACTTATCCTCACAACTTCTGTCTCTATCTGTAAAAGGGACATTTTGTCAGAGAGGTGATAAAACTCTTTAAACAATTTGAGGCACTCAGAATGTGCCAATGGAGCCCTTCATAGCTACTTAAATAAAGGAAAAGGTTTTGCTCCCTGGTAATGGTAAAAAACCCTTCAGCTGCTTCCCCCATACCCCATGGCACAGTAAATAAATAAATACTGACTTCCCAGCGAGCCCTCTGTGAGAGGAATGTGGGCAGTTTGGACAACTCCATCCTCTGCATTACTGATGTATCTCCTGGCCACCGTGGACAGATGAAGCTCAGTAGTACCATGAGCTGCCTACAGTGTATGTACAATAAATGCATCTTACAATGTGTCATTACACCAGAAGAAAAGTCCCAGCCAAAGAAGACTCTAGAACTGAGGGAACACCTGGGAAGACAAGGTAACTCCTATTACATTTGCATGTTACAGCTCTAAGCCTGTCTCCAGAAGACATCCCAGAGGAAGGCACTAGAGCAGAGGGTCTCACGCAACAACAGTCCAAACCACCAAGGCTGCCATCCTGTTAACAGGAGAGAACAAATAGGTGGAATTCAATTACACCTGGCAAAGGAGGCACATCACAGGTAAAGGGAGCAAGAGAAAGCTCAGCCACAGCTGCCCTGGGAGGGATGGGGAAGGTGTTTGGTCAGGGCTAAGGTCTCAGTGGTCGAACTCCTCTAGGGTTCTGAATAGCACTGAATAGCAACATGCAGGGCTTCGAGTGGTGGTGCTTGAACTCCTTTCTGCTCTCCTGCCTGAAACAAGCTTTAGGGCATCTCAGAGACTACCAGGGATGGATGTTTCTGAACAGGTAGGATCTGAGTTTGGATTCCTTTATTCTGCCTCTCTCTTCAGTAATCTTTTTATTCTGCCTTCTCTTTCTGCAATCTTTGTTTGAAATGCAGCTACCTATCCTTTGGTTTGGCTGAAATAAACCTGTCACGTTGCCATCCCTGGCTTGCCTGGTGTTAGGAGTCTTGGAGGAGTAAGAGGACTGTTCAGCAGCAGCAAAGTGAATCAGAGATGTGCACAGGCAGCACTGCTGCTGATCTTGAAAAGAGGTTCATTAGGCAGTTTTCCCACCTCGCAGTGAGAAGTCCCTCTCCAGCAGCTTCCAGCCCCAGGCACCTTTCTCTCTCTGTCTGTTCTTGTCACATACCTCACTTGTCTGTCTGACGGAATGGAAAGTTTTATGCAAAGCAGTCACCAAAACCACTTGGATCTTTTCTGCCTCAGCAAGGCTGCCCCAGCAGGTATGTTTGTCTCCTCACATGGACTGCATTGCCTCATCTCAGCCAGTGCTGGGGCATGACCATATCTGAGACAATCATGAAGAAAGGAGGAACTACCTCACCTCCATATTTGACCAAGTGAAAATACCATTATCCTGCTATTGTATCATATCATATCAATCATATCATATCATATCATATCATATCATATCATATCATATCATATCATAGTTAGGGTTGGAAAGAACCTTAAGATCATCTAGTTCCAACTCCCTGCCATCATGGCATTTATCCATCAACCTCTTTAAGAAAATATATGATATCTGTTTATTTTTCTTCAAATGATGATATCCTTGCTGCCTTTTCAAAACTGTTCTGATACAGACATTGCTTGTACTCCTGCCTAGAGCTCAAGACATCATTGCTGTTCTTAAGTAATCAGCAGGAAAATCATGCAGAGACTTCAGAAATCAAGTATGCTCTTCCTATTGACTAATTACTATTGTTAAAGCTAACCAGCTGAAGAATTAAACTGTGCTGCAAATAGGTGTTTGATTGAAAATAAAAAACCAAAACCCTCATTGCACTATGAAACCAGCCAAGAAGTTGGATGCTGGTTCCATGAATGGCATGGTCAGAAAGGGTAGTAGGATCTGAATGGCCCTTTTCCTCTGAAAGCATCGTCAGGATGCAGTTGAAGGTGCAGGAGCTTTGTGCAGCACTGCAGCAACAAAAGCAGCTGATCTAGTGACCCTGGCAAACTGACGTCAAATAGATGGGAAAGGCTTGTGCTTCATCTCAGTTTCCAAATTCAAGGACAGCATTTAAAGTTAGCAGAGATAAGGGGTTGAGATAGGTCCTGTACCAATTCCTGGAGTGGCAGCCACACTTGCATTACTTTTTCATTTACCTTACACAGGTAAAAAAGCTGCATGTGAAACATTAAAGGCATCTTGTGAAGTTTCCACATACTGTGAAAAGCAGCAATAGAAGGAACTTCTCCATCAAACATCACTTATTTCAAGAGCTATTAGGGGCTGAGCTCAGTTCCCTGAATGTAGAACGTAGCCTTTCTGATTGATAACTACAAAATAAAATGTCTCTATTGGATATGTACATATGTGCAAAAACAGGTTTGGATTGAGAACAGCAAAGACTGCAGTTTTCCCAAATGAAATCCTTCTAGTCCAAGTCAGCAATGGAAACTGAAACTTTATCGCTGCTTGGGCTGAAAGCTTCACTAAGCCTCGGGTCTAAGGAGATTTCCTGCACTGGGAAATATCAGCTCAAACAGTTATAACTGAGCAAAATTACAAGTGATGGGAGACATGATTGTAAGGCAAATTATAGGACTAGAAGGATCCTGCCTTCAAGACAGGCAAGTAGGTCATTCCTCATCTACTGATCTCATAGAAAGTATTTTCTGCTCCCTAATCTGTACCTTCTTCCAAGTTTCTTTGATTACTTCTGTCATGGGATGGAAATGAGGATTACTCTTTTATCCCTCCTAGGAACTCCATGTGAATTTCAAGACCTTTTTAATGTTTCTGCATCACAGCCTCTGAATTGACCTAAGTGTCCTAGCTGAGACATCATCCATGGTGAACAAGGCAGCAAAGAAACCTTGGGCCTTGTGGGCTAATTGCAAAAGTCACCTTAACAATTAGCCTGGTGTGATATGCCGAGCCGATATGCTTGGCTGAAAGGTAGTGAAGTCAGGGAGGTTCAGTCACTTACTCTGTTGTCTGTGTTTTGTAGGCATATACTGCAGCCAGCCTGGGAGAAAGAAGGAAATGGTCAAAGAAAACTCTTCATTTTCTCCATCGTTAATCTCAGTGGATTTATAAAGCTGTTCTTAAAATTTTCCATTGAAAGGTACATGGGAAGCTTAGGAGAATAAGAGCAGATGTGGAAAATAACTGAATTGTAGAAGATGCCTTACTGTATGAGGGCACTTTTCAATCTTTTTTATTTCAAGGTATCATTATATGCAGAATGACCTTATGGAGTATTAGATGCAGAATCTGAGCACAAAATATAGCAAGAAGTAAGCTCCTGTAAGGATTCAGAGAGACCATGGACACCACAAAAAAAAAAAAAAGAGCAGATATGTAGCTTATTTACATGTCATCTAAATTCTGTGTCTTATCCTGACTTCAGAATTATTAAATTAAGTTATTAATTGACTTTGTGGAACAGACACCAAATGTACACAAAATTGTCTCCAACACAAACTCAGCCTCACGCTTCTGTTGGATTATTTGTGACAGCCTAGGCAGAAAATTGATTATTATTATAAATCATTTCATGAACCCTCTTCTGGTGCAGTAAAAGGCAATGATTCAGCCAACCAAAAAATGGTGAATAAAAAGAAATTAAGGACTCAGTTAAGAGTAATTCTAGATCAGAAATTGGTTAATTGAAGATTGTTGAATCCATTAAAAGTTCCACTTGGTTATTTTTCGTTCTGTAACATAACTCAACCCAAAGTAAATCAGTTATAAAGCCGGTAGAACTACCCCAGCACTCCAGAGTGTGAGGCTGTGCCTTGACTAACCACAGACAGTAAAGCTTTTTCGAACCACTTATTTCTATTTGAATGCATTCTTTTGTTTAATAACATTAATATTTTCCCATGTTTTCTAGAGAGCACTGCAGTTTCTTTATCTGTGTCAATGCAGCATGAAAATATTCCAGAGGCTGGAAGAGGGGAAATTTGTAAGATAAACTGCTTTCTACTAGTGGAAGATATTAATGTACTGTTTGTAAAATGGATGCTATGTTTTCTAGAAGGAAACTTGAAGTGGATATTAAAAGGCTATAGCTACATATCAATTCAGGTTTAGAGGGTTAGACACAAAGTATTTTTGAGGAAAAAATGGAACACTACATCAACAACACCTGGGAGTGACCCACGATGGAAGAGTCTTAAAGATGAGTGAGCAAGGTCCATGAAGGAAACTGGCATCATGCAGCACCCCAGCACCAGGACTCAAGCCACTTAACCCCATCTCTGAAGCTCTAGTCCTGAACTCAACACCTAAACTCTCAGTGTGATGCATAAATCGCATTACACAAATGCCAGAGAAGTAAATAAGAATGACGCAGTCCCTAAGCCACAGCAGGGCAAGTAACAGGGAGGAGGAGACAGGTTAAATACACCTTTTTCTATAGAACTTTCCCTGGAGCTAATGCTTCAGTCAGGACTATCCTTTTTCATAGAAAATGGTGGAAGAAGTTGTTTGTGTACCATCACTCACTAAATGGAGCAATAACCCTGTGATGACAGCACTTCAGTTGGGGAAGGCTGAGGTATAAATCCCGTTTCTTTCTCTTTTGTAGCTGAAAATAAAATCTGAGTTTTTCCTTTTGCCTGATTGCTCAGTCATAAAACAATCTCTTGTTTGGTTCATAAAAAACACCACTTCTATGGGCTTGAATATAGCTAAAATAATGCATTTTGTGCATGCAGACTCCATGTAGTTTAAGTGAGCAGGTGACATATTACTTTGCATTACTGTCGGTTTTGATCTCCCCATACATATAGAAAATGATGTAAATTCAGTCAGACCCCTGATTGCTGTTGCTGGGATACCATAAGAAAATACATGTGAGACAAAGTAAGATAATAGATGTGATACCGCAAATAACAATGGACAAATCATCACAGATGTAAAATTTCTCAGTAAAGGACCTAAATGCTAGATAGAAATCACTTCATTTGACTTCATTTAGGATTCATTCATATCAAGGCATTTAAATCAACCAACTGGATGTTAATAATATTTTAAATTGAAAGGCAAACACAATAAAGAGAGAGACTGGGATCTGAAGATTGAGGGACCATCAAGCATGTTATAGGGATTACCCTCATCCTGTGGTCAGAGGCTTGACCAGTGAAGTCCTGAGTGAGAAGGGATGTACCCCACATAGATACATTTTTTGTTATTGTGCTTTACCTAATCTGGCAATAAATTAATGTGACTTGTATGACAAGGTCCTAGGGTTCTCTTTGTTATCTTTGCCTGTTCAGTGGTGTAACAGAGTAAGTAATTATTTACATATGTGAAAGACAAATGCATTCAACTGAGAATTGGGAGATATCACAGTATCTAGGATAAGAACATTTTTCTGGGAATCAGAGTGCTTTTGTCAGATGAAAAGGACATTTGAGTAATGATTGTCCTATTTACAGGGATTATGGTATTAAGTAATGCTTCAGGTGGATTTGTAATGTCACTTGATGTTACAGAACCTGATGTTAATGGGTTTGCCTTTACTGAATATGAAAGCCAAAATCTGAAAGCATTTCCATGAAGTGCTGTTCTTCAGACAGAGAGGATGTACAACAACTTGCCAGCAACACTGACTTTGAAGGCTCATTCCTAGGGTGAAGAACCCATCACACCACTTACTGGGCTGTTCACTTCCCAGAGCAGCATTGGGAACCCTTGTCAACCAGCAAAAGGACTAGGACTGCTATTTGGTGTTCACTGCTGGAGAAGAATCAGACCCCACAGCTGGAGTTGCCTGTAGGTCTCATGTACCCAGGAAACATGGCATTGGAGTTATTCTCAGATGCAGAGGACAAAGATAATACACTTAGAAAGAGAATGCATTGAAAAGTCTCCCAGACCACAGCATTTTCTCACCAATTTCTTCACCATCATGAACCTGCAAAGCTGTAAAGGTAGACTTGGAAATAATTTGTTCAACAGCATGGAAATATGCCAAGGAATCTCGGCAACTTCCCCAAGTCATCCCAAGCACAGCATTTTTCCAGGTCTTGTTTAGATTCTATTTCAGAGCATGTAAAAGTGATTTCTCTCTCAGTAAAACTCCACTAAATACCGACAATATGCTCACCCCTGTTTTTCACCTTCATACTTTTTCATCCAGTCCTGTGCGGAACAAGCCCAATGACCAAGGCAGACTTCCTCTAAATCATAGGCTCTGAGAACAAGCACATCAGGATTCACATTGCAATATGTTCCCATGGACCTAAGAGACAAGGAGAGTTCCCAGTATAAACCTTCCTCACTGACTTGCAAATGCTTCTGGTACTTCAGGGAGTCTCATCCTGACATCACTTGTATTTCCCTGGCAGCTTGTCACCTCTGAATCTTTCACTTCACTTTAAAATCTTCCCCCCCCCGCCAACTCCTTAGCTTGAAGTACTTAATTAATGTCTGAAGCTCCGTTAAAGCATTTAAGTGATCTGACATCTGCAACCCACAGGGAAAAAAAAGGCTTCCTCCGCTAATTGGTACATGGAAAATTGCAGAGTCAGATACTATGAAAAACCATTTTGAGTTTTAGTAAGTTTGTGGGTCCAAAGTCCTTGTCCCTCGGGACCTGCTTTGAGGTCCCTGGTTGTGATTCCAAGGCAGACTCTTCTCTGAACCCTAAGCAGGCAAGGAAGGATCACCCCCTGCTCCAGAGGGGATCCAGGCTCAGAACACTTCCTCCTGTTCCCAGTCAGAGGCTTCTTTCATGTAGTCCTCCAAGAGAAATATCTGCCTCCAGACTGGCCAAGCAAATAGATAAATACTGCTAGCCCCTTCCATGTCAAACACTGCTCTGTGCTGAGAGCATCCCATAAAGCACAGACAACTTCAGCACCAAAAATTCTGCTCTTGGGATAAGGGCAACAGTGCAGCTTCCATATGTTGACATAAAGCACTTGGACACCAAGACCTTCACTACTACTCAGTGATACTGTGTTGGGTCTTGCTATATTTCTCTTTTCTAGAGCATCCTGTAGAAGCATCTCCAGACGTTGCCTACTTGGGTTGATAGGTCCCCTAAGTCAAAGACTTAAGACAGAGTTCGGGTGACTGAATATAAATGTACAGGGTACAGATTTCTACTTCTGAGCTGGTCAACCCAGATTTCTCTTGCAGCAGATGTAATCCACAATTTCATGGGTGTAATTTAATCTGATCCTATGGCAGCTGGCTGAAACAGCTCACATTAATTGCACCTAGCTTTTTATCTTTTCATTAAAAAAAATTCTCCAAGATATACGTTCATGTGCCTAGAAATGGTTTCCAGGATTAGCTGCTCCATCACCTCCCAGGGGTCAAGGGGAGGTTGACCAACTTGTAGCTCCTTGGATCCTCCTTCTTGCCCTTCTTGAATGTAGTAGTGATGTTTGCTTTCCTCCAGTTGTCATTGCAGGGTGACCAGTACTCCAGATTACTCAGGGAAGGACTTCATCCTTTAAGCATGGATTTCTGTAGCTGGGGAACACGGCTTCTTGCCACATATATGACAATAGCATGCAGAGGAAAGCTTGTCTTCATGGTATTCCAAGGCCATCTGTGTGGTTGGTGCCTGACTGATTGATCTGTCTGCTTCCAGGTCTCTCTCCACCTCAGAGACCATGCCTCTGAGATGGGTAATTGCATGAATCTCAGAGTCCATATCTCAACAAAACTGTGTACTTCAATCTGTGCCATCTAACATCCACTGCACACAACATTATTAAGTAGCAAGAAAGACTAAATTAATCCCTCATGTATCGCCATGGACACAAGAGATCATCATTTTCCAGCACTGAGAATTTGGTGGGGACAGAATGCCAATAAAACCTCCTTCACAGCACTGAGTTTCTTACATCTTAATTCCTTTCAGTCAGCAGCAGCTGGCATTTGTTGAGATACTAAAATCTGTGAAATTTACTTTTCCCTCTGAGTTTGCAGCCTTGTGTTCACCAGCAAGAAAATTCAGCTAGTAAAAAAGTCTACCTCTTTCTTTGCTTGGTTTTGAGAGTAAAAGGAAGAAAATCAGTAAAAGTTTAGGTGAAAGGCAATGAATGAAACGCTCAAGAAATAAGCAGAAGAGAGGGGTCATCCTAGGAGAAAGGAAAATGGTTGGAAAATGTAGATTGTGAAAGCAAGACTGCACAAGAAGCTCTCCTTCCTGGTAGGAGGCACAATGTACATATTCTCTCATTTCTAACTCTAGGAACTAATAACCAGACATATTGTTTTGATCCATGGAGGAGAACTGCTGAATGAGAGGTGCATGAGAGGCAGAATGGGTGGATATGGCAGGCCCATAGTCCAGTCCCAGCTGTGTCACTGGTGATTTGCTTTAGCTGCCTCCCTCTACCCCAGCAAAGATTGGTTCCACTTGGAGGTTTCTGACTTGCCCTTCCCTGCTTCTGACTTTCCTCCATGGAAAATAAAATTAAATATTATGGGTTTTGACTTGAAAATCCAACATGTTCCTGATTTTTCTTTCCTAGAAAATTTTTCTTCCCTCTCTAGCCAGGTTTGCACTCTTTCCCACCTTCACAGAATCATAGAATGGTTTGGGTTGGAAAGGACCTTCAGGTCATCCAGTTCCAACGCCCCTGCCACTGGCAGTGACACCTTCCTCTAGACCTGGTTGCTCCAAGCCCTGTCCAGCCTGGCCTTGAACACTGCTGAGGATGGGGCAGCCACAGCTTCTCTGGACACCCTGTGCCAGCGCCTCAGCACCCTCACAGTAAAGAATTTCTTCCTAATGTCTAATCTAAATCTTTCCTCTTTCAGTTTAAAGCCATTCCCCCTTGTTCTATCGCTACCTGCCCTTGTAAAAAAGTCTGTCTCCAACAGAAGTCTGTCTCCTTTCTACATTGGACTAAAGCAGGAAATACATTCTTAATACAGCTTCCATCTCTTTCCATCTCTTGTACACTGAAGTCTTGGAATCTCTCAGAAATTACCAGATTCATGCCCCCACCTGAATTTGTTTTTCATTTTTTCCCCTTACTATCCTGCCTGCAATAATGTCTTTATTCTCAGGCTATGAAATTAAATATATCTCTATATCCATCTAGAAAAACAGTGTGACATGAAACCTTCTTTCTGGATGTGTTTTGAGGGCGACTCATCGGAAGTGCTGCGCAGAAAAAAACACAGGGCACAAACTTCTGTCCAGCCTCGGCCACCCTGGGACTCCTCTGTGTGTTCCCGAGTGCCATCTGCTGGCACCTCTACCGTGGAGTTCTGGTACACAGAGATCAGACAATGCTCCTAAATCCTGAGCAATTCCCTAAGGGTTTGCCCAGCGCTGCTCTTATAGCCAGCCAGCCCACAGTGAGCCTGGTAGCTCCCTCAACAGGTCAGAGCAGTCCAGCTGGAGGGTATACAAATCACAGAAGGCCAAATCTTAAAAGCAATTTAAATGCTTCCTTTGCCCTTCTGATCATCTGCTAGAAAGTTTCAGTCTTGAATCTGTATGTTTCCTTACAGGGATGGGGACTTATGGCCATGGCTGGCTGGTGAGCCACAGACAGGTACCAGCCAGGATGTTATCCTCTTATTTTCCTCCAGGTCACCTACATAGGTGTTTTGTCTCCCTTCTCTGAAACACACTCAGGGTCCCCTCCTACCCTTCTTTTCTGCTTATATTCCTCCATCCCACTACATTTATATAACAAAGGACCTGATATTTTCTGGAGAGAGCTTTCTTGCCTCTTTTCTTGTTTGGTGGTTCAAGAGGAAGCAGAAGGTGCCAGCAGGACTTTCTAAAGCTCTCTGTTCAAGGCAAACACATGATGTGAGGCTCTTAGCTGTGTCTTTGTGAGCCTTTAACCCTAGGTAGGTTGCTGTAGGGCACTTCAGTGGATTTGGAAAGCTCAGTGGTTAGAGAAACATAATCATAGAATCATAGAATAATTAGGGTTGGAAAGGACCTTAACATCATCCAGTTCCAACCCCCTGCCGTGGGCAGGGACACCTCACACTAAACCGTGTCTCTCAAAGCCTCATCCAACCTGGTCTTGAACACTGCCAGGGATGGAGCATTCACAACCTCCCTGGGCAACCCATTCCAGTGCCTTACCACCCTAACAGGAAAGAGCTTCCTCCTTATATCCAATCTAAACTTCCCCTGTTTAAGTTTGAGCTCGTTACCCCTTGTCCTATCACTATAGTCCCTAATGAAGAGTCCCTCTCCAGCATCCCTATAGTCCCCCTTCAGATACTGAAAGGCTGCTATGAGGTCTCCACTCAGTTTGGCAGGGTGAACTGTGGAAGAGCTGGCAACACCTACCAGCCTGCCTTGCCTAAAGGGGCACATGGGTACCAAACATCATCAAGAATCTGGGTTTGGGTATACAGGAAGGTGTCATCCATGGAAGTGCTGCACTAAGGAGTCAAATTCATGTCATTCAACGACTGGAAAGTGTGGTGAGAGATGAAGCTTCTTGCAGTGTGTTTTCTTTTGGTAGTGAACAGATGCTACAGAAATGTAGAAGAGTGAGACACAAATCAGGAGGGAAAAAAGGGAAACTGTAAAACTGCAAGAAGAAAATCTTGTTTTCTTGCTACTACTGTAGCAGTAGGACACAGTATGAGAATAAAAGACACCTGATTTCAGTTATTATTATGGACAATTAAATAATTTGGAAAAAAGGAAGATGTTAGGTTTGGGGTAAAGGGGTTTGTTTGTTTGTTTTTAACTTTCCTCTCTCTCTTCTCAGACCACCAAGCAGAAGGTTTCTTCTATTCTTGCTTCATACACCATAACTTTATATAATCTCTTGATTCAGGTACTTTTAAGTTGGCAGGGACCTCTGGAAATCACCTAGTTCCGCTTCCTGCTCAAAGCGTGGCTAACTTCAGGACTGATCAGGATGCCCAGGACCTGCTGCAGCTGAGTGTTTGAAATTTCCAAGGGCAGAGATTCTTCCACCCCTGTGGGCACCTGCTCTTATCCTAAAGCAACCAACATGCCCAGTCCCACTGCTTTGTCTAGGCAGTCTCCCCTTATGGCAGCACAAGAGGTCCCTGTTTTTCCTCATATTCTCATCACGTTGACTTTTAAATGGTTGCAGGCCTGAATTAAGAAACAAAGTCACATGGGTAAGCATATGAGCACCATAAGGAAATCTTGAACTGTTGTTGTTTGCAGCACTGGCTATTTCTAGGTATATTAAAAGCAAGTACAGCGTAATGCTTCATATCTAAGGAAGTTCAAGGAGTATTTCAAAGTCACTGTCAAAGAGGCAGCTAGAGGAACAAATACCATTTCCACCTATAGATTACCCTAGTAAATCATTTAGTGCATTAGAGGACCTTACTTAGGAATATTTATATTGCTAATGGCCTGTGCCTGCATGCAGAAACCCAGCATCTACAATGCAGATGGTAGACAGTATATATAAAATCCATCACTAGTCAGTTTGGATCCTCCATCATAATTCCGTGGGGAAATGAAGCATAATACAGTTGCTGCTGAAGTCAACACACGTCTCTCCAAGGACTCCTCAGTGGGACTGGACTGAGCACCAGGGCCTTGAAGGTATGTCTATCTTGTCAGAAACCTGTTTCTGAAAATGGACAGTATAAGCATTTCAGCTACTTCCAGACTCAAGGCCCATCTTCCCTTACACTTGTGGGCAGATAGTAAGGTCTAGAGTAGTCGTCCCTCTGGCTAACAAAGGAATCCATTCAATCGACCAGCTAGATGATATTCAGACAACAAGCATAGCTTGAAGTCTGAAATGCTTGTTCTGCTTGTGCTTGTATGTAGAGCAAACATGATCCTCTGCTAAGACAGCTATGTCAGTTAATGAGCACTGTGAGATAGCAGCCTTCCAGTATCTGAAGGGGGCCTATAGGGATGCTGGGGAGGGACTCTTCATTAGGGACTGTAGTGATAGGACAAGGGGTAATGGGTTAAAACTTAAACAGGGGAAGTTTAGATTGGATATGAGGAGGAAATTCTTTCCTGTTAGGGTGGTGAGGCACTGGAATGGGTTGCCCAGGGAGGTTGTGAATGCTCCATCCCTGGCAGTGTTCAAGATCAGGTTGGATGAGGCCTTGGGTGATATGATTTAGCATGAGGTGTCCCTGCCCATGGCAGGGGGGTTGGAACTGGATGATCTTAAGGTCCTTTCCAACCCTAACTATTCTATGATTCTATGAGAGATCAGGCAGAAAGTCCCTTTTGAGCTACTCCTGCTAAACAAGGTACATGTGACTTGGAAGAAAATATTGGTCCACTGGGACTCTCAGCGCATGACTTTCAGACTTGCCTTCTGAGCTTTTTACTCCCTCTCACAATTTGTTTGCTTGTTTTCTTGTTCAGCAATGAATTCAATCAGCTCAACTTAAGAATATGATGATGACGACATTGGAATAAGCAGAAATTGTGCTTATACAAAAATTCTCAAAATGGACATGATTTCAAGTCCAGCATGGTTCAGAACAGTCAGTCACAGGAATGCGGTAAAAACCAAACATATTCCTTCTTTACATTTCAATTTACTGTTTTATTTCTGCTGGCTGGCCTGGCCTGCAAAGCCGATGTCTGTGTAAGACTTAACGCAGAGACTTAAGTGTGTGAAATCATTTGAAAGACACAGATGAAAACTGAAATCATGGGCCGAAAGTAGATGTTTTTTTCCAGCCTAAGGGTCCTTTCCAACCCTAACCTTTCTATGATTCTATGATGAACATATAGACTTCCAGATGTCTAAAGACTGGCACAGATACTGCCCTACAGTCCTTATTTCCCCCTTCTGCCTCAGAGATCTCTGCCTCAGAAGAATGAGATGCCAATTTACAGACACCGTTGAAGTGTTTCAATAAACACAAAAGATATGAGCTGTATGAGCTGTAAGGTTTTACAATCATTCATTTCACTTGCAGATGTAACACTGTCAGTTTTCTGCCCTGAGGACTGAATGTATAGGGAGCAGACTGGGAAAGAAAGGGAAGGAAGAAGTGGAGAGGCCGAAGGTGTTTTGCCAGTGAGATCCCTCTACAGGGTGGCATGGGAGGAGGATGCCAGTCGAGCCTTGGCCTGAGCAGAGCCTACCCTGATGCACAGCTGCTGCTCACAGAGGAAACATTAGAAGGCCAGGATAGAGGTGAAGTGAGGTGATGGCTGCACAGTCCCAATGGGACTGGCTTGCTCAACAGTGCTCCACTTGTTTTAGGTAGGACCCAGGAAGTACTGAAGTTCATCTTCAAGTGTCAGCAATACAAAATACCCCCCCCCCCCCTTTTTTGTATCCACAGCCTGCCTATATATGTAATTATATTGTTTTCTCTAACATACGCACGGAGCAAACTCCCTTTATATCCCACTGGGCTCTTTCTGATTCTCCATATCCATATTTTCTACCAGCTGGAGAAAAGCTCCTCAAATTCACTTAATTAAATCTGTCCCATTATTAGGTGCATTGCTTTACACTAGAGATTCACCCAGCATTTCCTACCTTCGCCTCATAAAAAGGCAATAACAAGAACAAAGACACTTCATTAGGATAAGAAGAAATACAGGGAAAATGCTTATCACTTGAGCGTGCAGAGAAGGTCATTATTGGCATTAGAACACGACTATTTAAGACTGACCACTTATTTTTGATTGCACAAACACAGAAGGTGATTCCATCTTTCACATTATAGCTTATGACCAGAAGCCATTTGCCAAACAGGCATGACAGTAGCAAATAAAGTTGCTTTGAAACTGGAAAGGTAGTCACAATGTATGTGCTACTGTTTGTACCAGCTCCCCATGGGCTACCTGGGGAAAAGCTATTTGAGTAGAATTAGCAATGTTACAGAACAGCACACTGGCAAAATAATGCCTCTTAAGACAGGATCCTGTCAAGTGAACTTAGTGAAGAAAGTCAGAACTGAATAAGGAGATAGACTTTATTAAGTTGTGGCTGAAAATATCCTAACTAACAACTTTCCTTTGAAAAAATATTTGTTTAGTGGAATTCAGACTTTCCTCCTTAATTCCCTGGGCCACAGCTCCAGCTGAAACTGTCTGTATTGGTATAAAATTTCATATTTCCTTCTGTTTTTAACTCTCCAGTTTGGAATGAAAGGTCAGAAATGTTTTCCATTTTCCACCACTGGGAAACTCTTCCCAGTGGTGGAAACTGCCATTGCTGAAGAGCTCAAAGGATGTAAATGAATCAGGAAAACCCTCCTCAGACTCTGATTTCAAAATAGCAAGAAGCTTCAGGAGAAAGACTGGGAAAGCAGGATAGCAGCATACATCAGACTGTGCTACTGAAGGCCAAAGGATCTGGGGGACCTTATCTACACATCAGATCTTTACAGCCTGATTGATATACTACTGTCAGCACCTGTTTCAGTAGAGTGAGAGAAGACTAGGCTGCCGAGTGTCCTAGCAATATGCTATAATGCACTCTGCAAAGTACAGCTCTTGCAGTCCTTATCCCTGTTGGGAAGTGAAATGGGTAGTGCTCAGGTATCCCTGAAGATAGAAAGATGCTGGAACAAAGTCCAGGAAAGAGACCTGCTTCAGATGATGCTGCCCTAAAGGCATAGGTCTCTTGCTAGACATAATCCTCCCAGTTGTGTTGCTCTGCCTGTGACAGCACAGACAAAGATCATCTCTAGCAGATCTCTATCTCTAGCAGCGAGGTTGTCCCAGATACCTGTCAAACACTGGAGGTTATGATAAATCAGCATCCTCACATGGGGCAGAGGGTTACAGTTACTAGGCAATACCGGGAGTCCACATAGGCCAAAGTCTATTACGGTGAACTACTCCTTTGGTGAGATTCATGTGATCAAATGTAGAATATGGCAGAGACATTCGTCTTGGCTTTCCTTAATAGTGGTTACAACTAGGCGTATCAGTGTCCATTATCTCACTCTAACTCAATATTTAAGCACGCTATATAAATCATGTTTAAAATTGCCTTTTTTCTTTCCATTGACAGTGGCAGGAGCTTAGGATGAACTGCTCAGGTAAAGAAACATGCACTATAGCCATCCAAACAGAGCTATGCTGTATCTAACCACAGCAGAGGTATTTTTGAAGCAAAAGTCTATGCTCAGTCTCTTTAAAGTGAATTATCTGCAGAAGCATGTACTTTAATGACCTGTTTATTGGTTTGCATGCAGCACATAATCAATGAAAATGCTTTGTTCTTCTTGCAATGCGTTGAGCTTTATTTGGTTACACTGCCAGTAATTCCTGTCCTGAGAGTGTGTCAAGGCTGTTTGCTAAGAACCCCTTGGCAATGACTGACAGGTTGCTCTGGCTGCTGTTTGCCTGATTCTGCCTATTCCCACTTCTGACATAATCTGGCTACTTTAGGAACAGATCCCTTCCTTCCTTGCCAGAGGCAACAGTCTGCAAGCATTAGTAGGGATACAGATGAGTGCTTCAGAGCCCTTGAGAAACTTGAAAAAGAAACCAAAAGATCTGCTTTGACATAGGCAGTAAATTACGTTTGTAACAGTATCTGACCTCTGAGTAACCTCTCAAACTGGGGGAGCACTGAGAACAAGAGAACATCAGTACACTAACTGGGGAAGAGGCAATAGTTCATGATGCACATTATCTTCATTTTCCCATTAAAAGGGATGCTCAGTGGGAGGACAAGAGATTTCCATGTGCTTTCCTGGCTTCTTCCAAATCTCAGGAAACAGAAAGGCTGGATGAAGGTGCCGATTTTCCTCCACCTTAGCATTTCAAACAAAAATCTGCTGCAGCCACCTGCTTGTCTCCAGGACTTTCTGTCTTGCCTGATAATTTCTATTTTTAAACTGGCTCAATTCCTCTCTGTAAGGAATTATCACAGCTATCGTTACCCCCTTCCCATTTCTACCCTGCTCCGGGCTCTGGATTATGTTTACTCACGCGTTGTGGTCTTGTTGCTGTTTTATGACTTCTGATGGGGTGTTCCTCCAGTTCCTTCACAACACATGCTGCGTGGAAGTGACTGGCACAAGGAAACAAAGTCAGAAATGCATCTGTCCTTCCTGCATGTCTCCAGGCTGCAGAGCGCATTGAATTGTGATGTTTGGTTGGGGTTTCTTTACTTCTTTTCTTCTTTTTTTTACCTCTGTCCTTATTTATATATGCCCTTCATATTTGATTAGTGTGGTTTGCAATTGCCCTTGACTTAATAGTGGAAAAAACCAGCTGTTACAGTGTATTAACTTACAAATTTTGGTAGCTTTTGCAATGATATATACCTCAAGCAATACTCCCCTAATACACTGGAAAAAGGCCATTTGAGTATTACTGCTCATTCATTTACGTGAACCTAGGCCGTGTGCACCACATGCGTGACCCAGATCTCCTGGTCCTATATGTAAATCATGGATAAATGCAAGTATTTTTAGCAGAAGTCAATAGCTGATTTGTTTCTCCTCTGAAATTTTTTAGTCATTTGCTTTTTCTCTAATTGCTATGCAGAAGAACTTATTTTTCCTGTGAATGACTGAGGGGAGCATGCAGGAGCATAAGCAGGTCACAGGACAGAGGACCGTACTCTGTTATAGATCTCCTCAGTCACGTTCTGTGGCACACGAAACAGCTCGTGGAGATTAATGAGATCTGAGAGTGCTGTGTACAGTTTCCCATCACAAGTGTATATATGTCTCAGGAAAACACCACCTCCTTTGTATGCTCAAGACATTGAAAACCTGGTTTTAATTCCTGTCTAACGCATCCCCCGCAACCACACATTTGTGTCCCAGTTTTCAGAATTGGGCCCCCTGCCAGTAAATGTTTATGATTCTATGAAAGTATAAATGCAGTGAGAGCCAATAGTTTTGGAAATCCAGGTCAAAACCTGAGTGTAGATAGGTCAAGACCAAAACCTCAGCTTTGAACATAGGCATGAGAGAGCCTGCATACAGCATGAGCTCAGTCTCGTTTTCCTCCAGGTGGTAAATTCATTCAGGCAGGGATTTTGTTTCAGGGCTTTTTTTGTCCAGTGCTTAGCACAGCCTAATCCCAGTGTTTAAGACAAGTAATAAATCTTGAAAGGAAGTTTTTCACATGAGTTCAGGTCAAGCCAAGCCGTAATCCTCCATTTCCCCACTCTGTGGTTTCTTTATCCTTTATCCTTAGGTTTGACAACATGCCTACCTATAATCTATAACAAAGAACAGAAGGAAATCAGTGTTCACTGCAGCATTCAAATCCTTTTCAGGCCCTCGTTACTGCTGAGTCCCTGCTTAAAGGAAAATTTCCTCCATCATCCTGATAGCTTACTCTTTTAAACAGGCATTAAAGAGGGGGAAAAAGAGATCCTTTATTACAAAACCTGTCCTGTACAATTCCATGCCATTAGATTTAAAAGCCCACCAGCCTATGAAAAAGCAAGAATCCACCTGCAGATAGGAATTTAATTGGTAAAAGTACCTTCTGTTCTGATGCAACACTGAGATCTTGGAATCACAGAATCATTCAGGATGGAAAAAAAACATTAAGATCGAGTCCAATTATTAAACAGTGCCAGATCCACCATTAAACCATGTCCCTAAGTGCCATATCTACACATCTTTTAAATAGTTCCAGGAATGGTGACCACCTTTGCTTGTTACTTAGGAAAAGAAATTGACTTGCACCTGGCTACAACCTTCTTTCAGGTAGTTGTAGAGAGCAGTAAGGTCTCCCCTGAGCATCCTTTTCTCCAGGCTAAACAACCCCATTTCCCTCAGTTGCTTTTCCTAAGACTTGTGCCCTTCTCTAGACACTTCTTCTCCAGCACCTCAATGTCTTTCTCATAGTGAGGGGCCCAGAACTGAACACAGTATTTGAGGTGCAGCCTCACCAGTGCCCAGTACAGGGGGATGATCACTGCCCTGGCCCTGCTGGCCACACTATTGCTGATACAGGCCAGGAGGCTGGTGGCTTCTTTGCTGACTGGGCACAAGCTGGCTCATCCTCTGCTGGCTGTTGACCAACATCCCTGGAATCCACATGGCCTAGTCCCAGTCTCCTGCAGGGTCCAGCTGTGGGTGTGAGTCCACAATCTCCTTGCAGCACCAGCAACTTCAGCACCAAATCACTCAGACTTTGCAACAGTAAAATGAGGCACCAATGTCCCAGTGTTCAGTGTGTGGCAGTGATCTGTGTCCAAGACCAGACCACTGGGCTCAGAGACCCAACAGTTGTAGCAGAATTAGGCAGCAGTGGAACAGGGGATGGTAAAGAACCTGGATCTCATACAGCTTTTTTGGCTCCAGCCATGAGCTTTTGTTGGCCTTTACTCAAAGGCCTTTATGCTGTTTAAATGCTATGGCTATAACGGTCCTTGAGAGAGAGCTTCCTTACCAGCTGTTCAACTCATCCCATCATCTGAGACATGGTTTATGTTTTGCACATTAAAGACTTAATGTATCTTGGACAAAGATAAAATGCAGCCAATTTACATACAAATGTCTTGGCTTCACAAAGGCATTGGGCATTCTTGTTTTCACAGCAGGCCAAACCCAGCTTCAGAGCCAATACAGCTCCAATGGGGGCAGAGTAGATGACATGAATTTACTGTAAAATTGGCTGATTTGGGGTTTGTTAGCCCAAAGAGGCTAATGAATGAGAAGAATGGGCTAGCCTGTGCGATTGGACTTATCCGTCCTCAGAGGCTTTTCTGGAGGCTGCCACATGTCAGCTGCATAGCTCCCTTGGGTCTGCACCAAGGCAGGTGCAGAAGGACATCCCCCTTGGCACTTTACCTCACAGCACTGCTCTCAGGTAGAGATCTCAAAGTGCTCTTTGAGTGCAAATCAGCAGCACTAACCTTGCCAAGGAGGGCATGTGGGGAGTATCAAATGTTCTCCCAAAATGCATAGAGGTCACGTATTTCCTGGCTCACAGTAATACAAGGATTGTGCAACGTGGTCGGAGATGGTTCAAGGACACTTGGACACATGCTGCTTTCTGCTTGCACAGCACAGAGGAGAACGGATGGGCACAACTAGAGCCTGGCAAGGTCTGTGTTACTCTGTCCTGCACTGATGTGGGGTGCTTAGGTCCTTTTCTCCGTGGCAGGTGGAACCTCCTGAAAGCTGTGAACACCAGGACCCCTTCCAAAACACGCTGCCCAGGGTGAGGAAGGGGTTAGTGTTTGCCAGCTCTCACAGTCCTGGTGCCAGGCAGAGAGGCGTACCTTACCCTCCAGGTAAGGAGGGGCAATCCATTCTATCATATTATTTGATGATAACAATTTCCCCAAAATCCTTTAAATAGCTGTCTTCTGTACAGAGGTTGTGAGGGGAAGGCAATGGTAATTTATTACTGTGTGTCCAGACCAAGTGAATTCTTCTGACATAATTTAAAAACCTAAATCCCAGTGTGTCGTCTGCTTGCTTGCCATTTTATTCCTTTAATGAATGTTGGGGTCAAATGAAGCAGTTGTTTTAAATAATATAGGTGAAATAGCTCTACCTCTTATAGGAAGAGGAGGACATGACAAGACACAGCAAGAAAGAGAGCAAAGGCAACGTTTGATCCACATGTCGAGGAAGATTTTTTGTTAAATACCACATCTTTCAAGTAGTTTCTCCAGAGAAAACTCTGGAGATTCAAACACGAGATGAAGGGGAGAAGATGGTCTTGTGGTAAATTAGAAACAGAGTGACACTTTATTCAGGAGCTGGAGAGATTGGGGCAGCACAATATTGATTGTGTTTGGCAGTGAGTGATACCAAATACCCGGGGGTTAGCAATACACGGGAGGACAGACCCGAAGGACAACTGTTGTGAGCTATAAGGTGAAACTTGACACTAGTTGGTTGGAACTCCTACAATGGAAAAATGCAGTGTAGATATATCCTGCAAGTCTTAGACACTTGTTGATAGTAGGGGAAAGTGCAGAAATGACAAGCTACACCTAGGGGTACCCACCAGCATGATCCTGCACCACCAGAGGTAATAGGTCACATTCAGTGGTTGCAAGATCAGGCCTCACTTGCACAGGAAACTATGTGGCCTGTGCATGTGACTGCATTGGCTGTCAGTTAAATCAGGGCTATGCTGTGCACGCATTTCCAAAAGTAAAACTAACGTGGAAGAAGGAGCCAACTTCAAGAAAAACTCTTGCAGTCCCAGAGGAATTGAATTCCGTTTCAGAGCACGATTGCTACTAAATTACTTTTGTTCTCTAGGTTCTTTTCAACCTAATCAACAGCAGTGCTGAGAATCAACATGAATTTACGGTAATAGGTTTACAGACTCAGCTCTAGCAGTTTGAAGGTTGTAGGAGTTGTGGTGTGCAGCTGTGTTCAATCATCCACATCCAGCCTTTGGACAGGTCTGCAAGCTCAGATGAGCCAAAATGAGGAGGATACTCGTAAGCAACTGAATATTCAGATATTCAGGCATGTTAAGGAACCTTAACCAAGTAGTACAGCCAGGATTACGCTGAGTAAATACTGGCTTCTATGTTCTCCATGTCTCCCCTGAACTGCATCTAGACACTGGAGTCAGCAGAGTAGACTAGACAGATTTAATATGCAGTTTGTCTCTTTTTACAATGGTGTTTAAATAGGCAGGATGACTCACGGCCTACAGGTCCCTGTCTTCATTGACTGTCAAGAGAGACTGAGATGTGAGGATGTTCTGTCAATGATTTTGACAAACATTAGTAAACTTGTATATTAATAACTGCCTATGGGCAAGCTACTAGCTCTTACCAGTCAGATAGCAATGTGACAAGCTTTTTTATCTGGTGCTTACAGTTGGTCTCTATTGTCTTTCACTGAATTTTGACCTACTACCTCCTCTTTGGGGCATTGCCTCAAACTGGTAGCTTGGACAGTTCAGCAGACCAGAGGTGACTTGTTCCATCTCCACTGTTTGGTTATAGTCTGAGCCAGACAGTCATTCTGAGAAGCCCAACCTTCATCTGCAAGAGCCATTTGAACATGCAATTTTTTTCCGTATTTATGGACAGAAAGCATGCATTCAGAAAATTAGCCAAAGTCTACCTACAAAGAACATAGATTACTAAGGAGGCTTACATTAATCTTTCCTTTTTCCCCTGCCTCATTATTGCAAGCTTATTATCAGTCATATAACTTAATATAAAAGACCCATTTAAAAATCCAGTTCTAGCTCAGGTTTTGATTGATTACACTGCCACATGGAGCCATTCCTGCCCTTGCAACATGTGGAGGAGGCACAGAACTGTGAGCTTGAAAATCTACTTGAATAATGAGATGAGAATTCATTTCCCGATGAGAATATGCCTTCAGTTTGTTCTTCCACACTATAGATCAGCAGAAAGAGTTTAGGGAGAGATTTTGTGGCATTGGTAAACCAAAGATCAATCAATCAGCAGCAAGAGCCATGTGGCATAAATCACTTCGTAATCTGTGTGTGGTCTAAGCCAGGCCACTAATTACAAAGATGGCAAATAAATGTGGTTTCAGCAGTGGCTGAAGTGAGTTCCTCACATAAACACATTGTCTGCAGCATTGACCTACCGAGATCAAAATAAGACAGTATTCACAATGCACTCTCCATACAGCGCTGTATTTTCATTCTATTTGCACAGGACCTGACATCTGTCACATACCATACTGGTCCACCACAGAACTGGGCACCACAGTCATGCATTCAGCCAGTCCAGAGGGGGAAAATGTTCTTGCCTTCTCCACTACCAACTGCTGAAGCAGGGCCAACCATACACTAGCTCAAGATGTCCTGCTCACACAGCTATGTCCAACCAGCTGGAGCAAACAACAAAAAGGTGCTTTGTAGCATTCAGAAAAATAGACCAGAGTTGAGAATTAGAAGCAGGAGGCATGACCTTGCCTCCAAATCAGGAGACCTCTGATTTGAAGGGAGTCTTTCTGTGGCAAAGCACTTGTTGCACGCTAGATGTTCCCAGTGCCCTTACGCTGCAGCTGAACCAGAGGTGGGGATGAGGCAGAAGGGTCATGAATGGCCTGTTATCTTCTCTGTCTGCACCAGCATTGCACTGGGCAAGTTAGAAAATTTACAGATACACTTTTCACTTCTGTTAGGATATTGCGTGAATTTGTGTTCCCAAACCCTTTTTTACTCCTCTCTAATACACATCCAATGTTGAGGATAGGGGCTATTTTCATAAAACGGGGGCAAAGTAAAACCAAACTGCTTTTAAACAGGGCTATGTGGTGAGGGATGAGTTATTGGTGTTGCTCCAAGCACGTTACCTAGGTTGTACACTCTCTGTCAGAGAGAGCATTTTTTGTGAAGAGTCAGGAGCAAAACTGGAAAGCCTTCATGAAATTAGAGGTGCAAACATCTGCTTAATGGGTCACAAGCAACCTAGAAACGAGCATCAGTCATTTAAAATGCCTGCAGCCGCCAACTCCTGTGGCTTTACAATGCATTTTTCTGGAAGTCCCTGATGCTGAGGTAGGTCATATTTGGCAGTGAAAAAAACCTCAATTTTTCTTTAAGCTGTTTCTATTCTAAACCTTAACGTGGAGCTGAGACTCTTCTGCCTCTCTGGAAATCTTAACAGGAGTAGATGTGTTTCTGGAAGGCTTTTTTTTACTCAAACACATGTTGTTAAATTTTGTCCAGGAATCCCAAGGTGGAAGTCTAAGCTCCTTCCATTCAGATTGTCACAACAAATTATTTAACAGTCTTTGTTGGCTTTAATATTTATGCATTTGAATAATAAAAAACAGATGGCAAATGAAAATTATTCCATTGGCTTTTGTTGTTGCTTTTTAAAATAATCTTTTGAGGGTTGATCACTTTCCCTGTTATGGAATATTTGGCATTGTTGATACTGGCTTCAGTCTTCAGCCTAAAACTGGTTTCCATTTGTTTTATATCTAACATGTACAGTGCAAAAACATCAGATGAGTCAGTGGGATGGATCCAGTGGTGATTATGAGCATAGCTTCATCAAAGGCAGTGGCCCTAAATGATATCTGTGATGAGAGCCAGACCTCAGAAGTTCATTTAGCCTCACATCTGCCATTAGGTTCACTTTTGCTGTTTTGGGTTTACAGATGGGAAAAGAAGGTAGCAAGAGGTTATGCAACATCATTGTGATAATTCAGTCTTTCATACAGCTGCCAATGGATGTGGTTTTAAAAATAAAGACGTTTGCAGCCATTTCATGGCCCATATTAGCAATACCTGCACTAGCAAGCAATTTGGTAGATCAGATTCTTTGGTGCCCAGGCCTTTTCCTTATGCTGCATGTGTCTGGGGGAGTGCAATATTGATGAGTTCTCCTGGACTACATGTCTCTATTGCTTGTGTTGCCCCCAGCTGCCCTGGGAAAGTTCTTCCACAAAATTCTTCAGGTTATAAATTCAGGTTAGATATATCTATAGGTTAGATATAAAGAATAAGTTCTTTACTATGAGACTGGTGAGGCACTGGAACAGGCTGCCTAAAGAAGTGGTAAATGCTCCATCCCTGGCAGTGTTCAAGGCCAGGTTGGAGAGAGCCTTGAGCAACATGGTCTAGTGTGAGGTGTCCCTGCCCATGGCAGGGGGGCTTGAACTGGATGACCTTAAGGTCCTTTCCAACCCA
Organism: Pezoporus occidentalis; assembly: GCF_034315485.1. Taxonomy (NCBI): domain Eukaryota; kingdom Metazoa; phylum Chordata; class Aves; order Psittaciformes; family Psittacidae; genus Pezoporus; species Pezoporus occidentalis. The sequence continues at coordinate 10,761,694 of NW_026914940.1, read as the reverse complement.
AACCATTCTATGATTCTGTTAAACCTTTGCCCTTCCACAGGCTGCCCTAAGAAGGGCTGCACTGAGCTCACGTGTGCCATGCCGGTGTTGGGAGCACATCACCTCCTGTCCATGTAGAGCATCATACATGGAAACAAGCCCTGCTATTGCTGTTGTCCTGCCTTATTTCATTAAGAAACTACCATTTATACAGAAATATCCCACAGAGGCTCTGCGCAAACAGCTGGTTTCATCACTTTGTAGTGGTTTAGATTTCACTGTGGAAACGAGCCAAGCTGTAAGCTGACACAAAGGTCTTCCTTGGCCAAAAATGTAGTTAAAAAAATAGAGCGTCTCCCCAGGCCCTGATGTGTCTCCGCTATCTCCCTGTTTACAAGTCCTGCTCAAGTGGAATGCTGCAGGACACAGGATCATGGACAGGACTGCAGAGCAGCTTCAGTAACTCAGCCTTACCCAATGGGCTGTCTGTAGGAGTGCCCCAGAGCTTCCCCGAGGCTGGGAGTGCAGAAGAGGGTTATGCACTACCAGCAGAGCTGTGCGGCTGAGATCTGCAGTTCTGATACTTTCAAGACAGTGAGACAAATTCTCCACAGAATGAGGAATTTGTTAGAAATGAGCACTGCAGACACTAGTCTCTGGGTAAAGAGCTCCAAGCTGAACCATTTACATATTAACTGTCTGGGAGCATCTTTCTGAATGCAAATTCCAATAAATAGAATAAAATATATCCCAGGAATGAGATGCACAAACTGTGCTTTTAAAGCTGTCAGATCTAGGGGAAAAAAAAATTTGCTTTCTGTCTGGTATTTGAGTAATGATATTTATTTTTTAAGTTTTCTGCAATCATAGAATCACAGAACAGTTTGGGTTGGAAGGGACCTTAAAGCTCATCCAGTTCCAACCCCCCTGCCATGGGCAGGGACACCTTCCACTAGACCAGGTTAACCAAAGCCCCATCCAACCTGGCCTTGAACACTGCCAGGGATGGGGCAGTCACAGCTTCTCTGGGCACCCTGTGCCAGTGCCTCACATGAGGAATGAGGAGCTAAACCTGTGTCAAATTTGACCATCCGAGTCAGGAACTAGGGGTATGTGAAAATAGCCATCAGAAGATGGGAGGTAGAAACAGACAATCTTTTCAGCCATCTTTCTGAACAACAAGTGAAAGCAAACAGAAAATTCTGCAGTTACTGTAGATACACAGTTCCCCTTTGAATTCTCATAATGTCTTCAACCTCTTTGTCATTATTTAACTGTTCAGGACTCATATCAATAGGGTGAGAATGTTTGGAGCTATTAGATACCATTTATCAGAGATAAAAATATGAGTGGAAACAAAAGGTAAAGGAATTCAAATATGCTAGTATTAAGCTCCCTTTTGCCTGCATTTTACCCATATTACATAAATCATGGCAGCATCCAATTGTAAACGATCCGCAAATGAAAGGTTTTATAGCAACCCACAACCCACCAAGAACAAGGATTAAAGTTTTACCTATCCTAGGAGGTGGTGATTTACATTTCTCAAGAAATGTGAAGTTCTAACAGTTCTAAGTTATCAGATCCTTAAACTTTAGCTTTATGTTTTATAGCTGCCATGAAATAGCATATTTATGCAAACAGAAAGTACTGGGTTCTGTTCAGGAGTAATTTATGAATCAATGTCCTTTGATGGGTACACTATGTTCCCAGCTATCCTGTGCTAGCAAAAGTGAAAAACTTACAGGCATTAAAGTTCCAAACAACCTTTATTGACACAGAGAAAACTGTCCCAGGAGCCTTCATAGTTAATCCCGGTAGTGTCTCTAAAAGCTGCATTTCAGAATCAGATATATAGAAAGGTTTCTCAGAGCTCAAAGTATGCCTGTGCTTCAGACTAGAGGTGTCGGGCTGGAGAATGTTTCACTGGCAGAGGCACTAAGCGTGGTTTTACATGCATGAATCACACACATTAGGTGTGGATTTTGAATATTGAATGAGGTTGCATCCTTTTTGCTGTTTTCTTACAGTCACTTTTGGCCATAGAAAAAGCAAATTCCGTTTCATATAGTTTTACTATGGATCTTCAAAAAACTTTGAATTAGTCAACAGCTATTAAGTCTTTGCAGTCTGACTAGTCTTAATATAACAGCCATTCACATCCTCCTTTCAGACATATATGCCAGCTGAGGACATGCTGCTCCTCTTACTGTTTTCTTTCAGCTATCTGTCTTGTGAAGGTGTCAGTTATCAGGTTGGTTGATTCTTTAGTAATTAATAGTTTAAAGTTCCTTATACATCTCAGCAGACATCATGAGTCAGAAAACAACCCACACTTCCGAACAGATCATTTAGTCAAAGCAGTTCCATCAATCATTTGATGAGCCTTAGAAACATCCTAGTTTTCCTGACTGTTCTTCTCATTTGGACTTTTGAGCATGATTGCATGATAAGAAAGGACAGTGGATTAGCAGCCAAGGGGCAGTACAGAAGCCAGATAGGTCATGTTTGGTGCATCCCTCCAGTGATGGAATCACCCTGTTTTAGACATAGAACTTCACCATCTAAAAGCATTAAAAGGTTTTTATGTGTCTCGTGCAGATGGGGAACAGACATAGAAAGGGCAGGATACAATTAGGTGTGTTTTTTAAATTGAATTTAACTGAAACTACAGATTCTTGCTGCTGTAAAAGGTCCTACTCTTTCAAAGATTTGAGGCATGCAGCTTTCACCAATGGCTAGAGGAGGCCTCCAAGAACAGTGAAACTCCTCCAAGGCTGAGCTGTCACCCCTGAGCTTTCACAGCCAGCATTACTACCAAAAGATGCAGAAAAGGGCATGTAAAATACTTGGTGGTGTTTCATCAATCACCTACCAGGCAGACCAGACAGGACCATTACTGTCATGGGCACATGTGCCCTGACACCCCACATGGACCGGGGCTGGTTCTTAGTGACTGGTAACTTGGTGCACTGGAAGTACCATTTCCATCTCCAGTTTCTGCCCAGTTGTTTTAGCTAAGCCAATTGTGAATTCAACTGAAGAATTTTCTCAGCATTATTTCACTGCCTTAGTTTCATTATGTATAAGGATGTATTTTTGCAAGATGGTTATTCTGGGGAAACAGCTCAAACCAGGTTAGCATCTGAGTTAGGATCAAATAAAATTGAACTGTATCACATTTGCCATAGGCTCTGAAGTATGAACAAAGGACCGTGGATCTGCTGAAACAAAACCTTCATTGTGCGGCTAAGTAAGTCCTTCACCTGCCTGTGCCATAGCTACCCACTTGCAATGATAATGGTTCTTTTCCTGACAGCGGTTTGTAAAAACAAATCCATAAGAACCTCAAGCAGTACTTGATGCTTTGAAGGAGTTTTTACAGAATTCAGTCAGGATATGTGCTAAGCTTAGTATTGGTCTGTCTCTGGGAAAGAGCTGGAAAAACTAAATAAAATCATTGTTGGCTCCAGAGACTGAAGTGAACTGGCATGACCTGTGGATCAGAACATCTCTGTCCCCATGAAATTAATGCTGATGTTCTCCTTCCTTCCTGACTGCAGTAAGATCTGTGATTAGTTTTGACCAAAGTACAAAACTGAAATTTTTGCAAACCAGGTTTTCTTTTGAATACTGCATCTCATCAACAAGCTTTAATATGCTTTATTTGTTGCTGCCTAAGAAGCAGATTGGAGTCTTGCAAATCTGCCTTGTGGTCTGTTTCTCATTTCCTTTTATTTACCTTTTTATTACCCCAAACTCGGTGTTTAAATCATAGCTCTGTATCTTACCAGATTTTTTCATTATTTTAAATTTGCTTTCCATACAATGTACCCACTTCCTAACATTTCTCTAGGAACAAAATCAACGTAATGTAAAATTGTGTGTAGTAATCAACCGAACAATACCAGAATGCTTAGCATAGGATTTTCACGTTAAGTGATCAGTGGATTAAGACGAAATTCAAAGAGAGTTCATGTTTCTTTGAAATGTTTAGTGTGAGGTGTCCCTGCCCATGGCAGGGGGGGTTGGAACTTGATGACCTTAAGGTCCTTTTCCAACCCTAACTATGCTATCCTTCTATGAGATGTATGATGCCAAAAACATTCCCAGGTGAGGAGGAAGTGAACGGCTGCCTTCTTTGCTCCGGCCGAAAAACCTCAGCCACTGATGTAATTAATCCTTTCAAGACTTAATATCTTTTTATTTGCTTTCTGCTACTCGAGTCTCTATATTTTTTTCTGGCTATGTTTTTAATTTGCCATCATGGTAGAGAAATACTTCTAAAAACACAAAGAAGGGTGAAATAATAGTAAATACACAAGAAATAAAATTTCACCCCATGAGAATCAAGAGATTTTTATCTCGAGCCATGAGATTTACCCTTTCCAGAGAAGAGGGTGATAGCCAAAGAGAAATAAATGTTTATCAGTTAACATTGCAGCCCTCAAGACCACACAGAAAAGCAGAACACACAAGGCAGGAAAAATGTCTAGCTTTGGTACTACACCGTCACTGTGGCATTAGGTTCCAAATATTCTGAAACTCAAACCATTTTTTTACACCCTCCTGGGGCACGAGGGATAAAACAACTGTGAGCAGTGGCAATATCTTCACAGCAAACATTCTGTTCTGGAGAAGCCGACAAGCAGTAAATCTGCCACTCAGCCATCCTGAAGTGCTTTACAAGATGCTGCAGCAGCAAAAATATCATGGAACTGACCAGACCAGAGAAATGATCTTTTCCAAATCAGTGTATTGTCATAAAGTGCATGATTGTGCCCCTTTAAGGTAAAGAGGGTCTTTGTCATTACATTCAAGACATGCAAGTTACAAAAAGTCTCTCAGGAACATTTTCAAATCCTAATTCTTACAGAATAGAAGTTTATAATGCAGCCATAAGAAATGGTTAAAATGCATTTCTATGTTTTCTCCTTTTCTGGCACAAGTAGCGAATCCTTTCTGCTTTGCAATGGAGACAAATTTATTTTCAAGTACTACCAAGAACACCCTGAAGCTGCTTCAAAAGTTATTATATGAGGCTGACTATAAACAAATGTCTATGTGCATCTCTTCATACCCCACAATAAAATTCAAATTACAGCCATTACAGCTCTAATTCTGAAGTGTCATTTCACACCTAAGAATAATAATTGTTCATCACAACATTCTGAGGGGTTATTAACTGCTTGCTGAATATTCCCCAGGTCCTGCAAACTTTCCAAACTCCTTAAATGAGCCTCTTTTCAAATTCGCACCTCCATTTGCAGTTCTTATGTGGCCTGTCTATGAAAAGCTGGATATGGATGATAATGTCAAAGGGGATAACAATAAAAGTAAGGACAATAGTTAGTTAAAGATGAACCTGTGCTTGGGGATCATTTACTGTGTCCAGTTCTGGTTCCCACAGTTCAAAAAAGACATGGACAGACTGGGTAGGGTCCAAAGGAGGGACAGAAAGATGATCAAAGGGCTGGAGAGCCTGCCCTAAGACGGAAGACAGAGTTAGGTCTTTTCACCCCAGAAGAAGAGAAAGGAATCTCATCACAATATTCAAGTACTTAAAGGGAAGCTGCAAAGACAATAGAGGCTTTCTCTTCATCAGGGAACCACATGAAGAGGACAAGGGTCAATGGGGACAAGTTGCATCAGAATAGGCTTCATCTCAATAAAAAAAAGACATTTTTTACAAGGAGAATGATCATACCCTGGAACAACCTCTCTAAGGACATGGTGGAGTCACCGTCACTAGAGGTTTTCAAGATGTGATTGGGTAGGCTGCTAGATGATCTCATTGAGGCTCCCTTTTCCTCAAAAGGTTGGACCAGATGACCTTTTGAGGTCTTTGTCAACTTGGGCCGTTCTGTGGTTCTGTGATCATTAGCCAGGACTTGCTGTGTGACTAGAGCAAGACCAGGAGCTGGGGTGTCCCTACCTGTGTTCAATATCATCATCAGATGACAGGAGAGTTCAGAGCTCCAAAATGGGGCCACTCGAGGCTGACCAGGGCTCCTTGTACTGGGATGTGCGATAGTTACAAATACCTGTTGCTTTCACTATGGTGTCTCTGGGAGGAGAGAGGGAGTAAAAGGGAACACTATAAAAATACATTTTCTCTTCAAGGCTGGCTGAAATTTTTCTGTTAATTGCTTGTACAAGTGGATACTGAGTTTTTGAGATAACTCATTAAACCTGCTTTCTCCAGCTGTGTGCTCATCACTAACTCAACATGGAAACCATTTGTTCTTTCACTTCCATGCTGCAGCCCCAGGAGAAGTCTGCTCTCCAGGCTGAGACCCACATCAAGCTGTGAGCGAGTGACTGAAATCTGTCATGCCACAGCTCAGTCCCAAAAGCCCTCAGGCTTCTTTCACTCCTCCAGCTGCTTTCTTGTGTAAGTGGCTGAATAACCAACTACCAGCTGAAAATCCAAAATTTTCATGAAGCTTCAAACATGGAAATACTGCACTGGTGAAGGGTATCACAAATTAGGAAGGGTCATAGTGGGAAGCAAACCTACAGAGTCACAGAAGCCTGATGACCTCCAGTACAGAGAAAGGGAGCTGGAGCCTCTCTTCTGCAGTTCAGCTTCTGATAATTTTATACACATTAAAATGCAATTAAAGTCATCTATTTTGTGTAACTGTCTTACGAAGGATACAGCCAAGTCTAACTTTCAGGCTGAACATCGGTAATGAACCACTATGTTATTCCAATGGTTGACTCCCGGTGATCCAACAGCACCATATTTATTATTATATCTAGCTGCTCACTTTGGTTTGTCAGCTTGTTATTTCTACCTTGAAAGTAATATAATGTAATGTGCTGTCATGTTCTCCTTCTGCAAAAGTTTGTTTGAAAGGACTGCTGCGGTGCAAGAAACACAATCTACTTTCATATTCTGCCACTGTGATTTGATAAGGAACGGCAACAAATGTGTTTTCCTCACCGGTCCATCTAGTTGGGTAGAATTATAGAATTCTAATACAGCTTAAATGAATGAAAATCCTTAATGGACAACAAAAGAAGCAGAAACGTGAATTGAAGAAATGTATGTTCATTTGCCATGTTAACAACCTGAAAACACATCAGGACTTATTTTCTGCTATTTTCATTGTAGAAATCTGAACACAATGCGAGCACACACATACACACACATGCAGGCACACTACTTAAAACCATGTCCCCAATAATCATGCTACTTGAAACCATGTCCCTGGTAATTTCACCCTCATATTTTTCAATCCTAGACACTTAAAAGTACTGTGACTGTCAGTAACAAGTCTATTCTGATGTGCTCCATTTTTTCTGCTTTTAACACTTGAAAATGTAGACCGGTGTCTTACACTGCTTTTTAGCTGTCATTTTTCATCACTTCAGTATTAAGGACAGTTTCAATCTGACTGGGATTACAGGGCAGAAGGAAAGGACAACCCTGTGCCACAGGAGATGATGCTGGGGTTTGTATAGGTGTGCTGCTGAAGTTTGACCCACATCCCAGTGCACCCAGGAGCCCTTGCGTGGAGGTACGTTGAGTTGGAGACAACAGCTGCAGAGCTGCAAATCAGTTCTGAGCTGGATAAGGCCCTGCAGGCTGTTGCCAGCCAGTACACACCAAAGCACTCTGTTGGCTGGTCCAGTTTGCAGCCTTGACAGATGTGGACTTGCAGATGCAGAGACTGAAGAAGCTGTAAGCGGCTTCCAAACAGTTTCCCTTGTGAGGCCGATAGTGACCTTCACACCTCCATGGCACTCCATAATGTTCTGAAAACTTCTGTACTGCACAGGATAATATACTTGCATGCATCTCTATCTTCATAGACACAGACTTCCAGCAAATTCTTTGGTTCCTATTTTTAGAAGACTGGAATTGTCTTTTCTGCATGGATAATTCCCCCATTTCTGTGGGGATAATTCCCCTCATTCTGATCATTTTGTGGAAAATCATATCCTAGGCACAGAGAAAGACTGAACACTCTCTTATCCACTGCATCTCAGATGTATATAATCTGGTTTGGGAAACTAGGGAAAGGAGATGTTTATGTGGGCATATTAATCATAGAATGATAGAATAGTTAGGGTTGGAAAGGACCTTAAGATCATCAAGTTCCAACCCCCCTGCCATGGGCAGGGACACCTCACTCTAAACCATGTCACCCAAGGCTTCATCCAACCTGGCCTTAAACACTGCCAGGGATGGAGCATTCACGCCTCCCTGGGCAACCCATTCCAGTGCTTCATCACCCTTACAGTAAAGAATTTCTTCCTTATTTCCAATCTAAACTTCCCCTGTTTAAGTTTTAACCCGTTACCCCTTGCTATTCCTGCAGCTGTAACTGCTATTGGAGGATGTTCAGAGCATGATAAGGGCAGATGTAACTCCTAATGAGTGGACAAAGTGCAGGAATGAGACAGCTCTGAGAGTCTCCAAGCTGCTCAATCCCTTTTATATAGGGATCTGCATAACTATCCACCAGTCTCCATATGCCCTGTGGGTGAAAGGAACGGGTAGCCTGGGTTGGCTAGACTCTCTCCTCCTTGCCTTCCAGCCTGAGTAACTATGCAGTCAGAGACAGCCACTGAGCTGATGCGGCTCTGCATTAAAAATTGTCTCAGTACAGCATCCAAGTGCTTGCTTGTCAAGCATCTGGCTGCCATGAAGCCTCCAGAGATGGCCCCCAGCAGGCAGCTTTAGGCATGGCAATATCTCAAGAGAAATGAATATCTCCAGAGAAATCCTGTTCTGTTGGTGCCTGAGCTGTGCATCATATTCTTACCAACTTTATCATTATATCTTACTATAACCTGATAAAGTGAAATGAGCTCTCTCCCAGGTTTGTGGCCTGGATGAATATGGGTAATATTCAGAGTAATAATAACAGCTATCTTTTATATTGACCTAATGCTGAAATATTAGATGATTTAAATGAGGGTACTCAACCTCCTACCATCAATAAAAGCTTTAAATGGCAACTTTTGACACTAATTTAATAACTCTTCTTCTATAGAAATGGAAAATAGGAGGTATTATCAGCTCACTTTTTTTCCCCTGCAGCACAGTCTCAAACCAGCAGCTCTCTCACAAGGCTGCACAGAAGGTGGGATAAATGGAAGAGCAACTGCAGCCACAGTGCAAATGCAACCTCACCCCCAGCTGAGAAGACATGGGTTTGATGGTGATGCTGATGCTGTCAGGGATCTCTGATCATTTCACCTTTCCTTTGTTTCATCTTTCACCACCTCAATGTGAGAGGTCAGGAGCTGTCTGTGTCTTGCATCACAATTTTCCTAATCTAAGCAAGTCAAGACCAGACTTGGAAGAAACAAACCCGGGGACATTAATTTTCAAAGTACCCTCCCTCCAATAATGCAGTGATGATGGTTTCCTATATAAAGACTTGTGCAGATTCATTTTCTGAAAGTATGGAGTCTGGGACACTGTGTGAATAACAGAAATTATTCTTATTGTCTTTTCAAATTCAGTGCAATCCCAAGACAGTCCCTCCTCCACCAGCACAGATAATTCCCAATATCCTCATTTAGTGAGCTTTGGGAGAAAGAAAGTAAAAATCCTTAGCAAGATATAAGGGGGAGAAGATGGGAGAGTACAGAAGAAGCTCCAGCCAAGCAGCTAAGAATAGCAGCAATCCAGCTCAGGCTAAAACTATCTCCATTTCTGGTGACAGGATCCAGACGTGGAGCAAATGCCAGTTCGTATCGCCCAGCTCCAACCCAAGCACATGTGGTGAGACTGTCAGCAAAGAAATGATGATTAAACAGAGTTATAAACCTGTGACTCATGGGATCAGAAAGCAGCAGCATTCCAGTGCCCACGATGAAGAAACCCAGCTAGCTGTGCTCACCCCTAACATAATAAAACAGGCCAGTGCTTTTTATATTCCATAGCTTTAATAACTTGGGAATGTCAAATACGCCTTTGCCAGAGATTAATCCCTGCTTTCCAAGCTCCTTTCAGCTCTTCATGTCATCTCTGAGCTCCTGAACTCACTGCAGGTTTCCTGCTCTGCTTTCAGTAGAGAGCAGAGCCATAGAGCTGACAGAGATCCTGGCTGGCTGCCTCAGTGCTCCAGCAGCCCGGCCAGGCTGCAGAGGATGGTTGGACAGGGCAGAAGAGCAAAGGGAAATTACTTTTCCTGAATATATCTTTGCTGACTTGCAGCTGCCCTGTGCTGGTGTTATAATTTCCAGCACAGCCATGGGCCTGTTGAAGGTGAGCCAGAAGCAGTTATGGTGGGTCCTAATTGCAGAGTGCACATTGTTAGGTAACACTGAAAAAGAAGGGCAAGGAAGGAATATAGCCTTGCTGAACTCACCCTTGGAAAGATGTATAAGTGATAGCAAAAGGTTTCAGCTGCATAACACGCTTGTGTACACTCATGGGGACACCCTGCTTGGGCAATGTGCCCTGGCAAGACCTAACACCACTATTTTAATAGAGCTGTGCGCTAGCAACTGTGCCATGATACTGGGACAGAAAGATTGGAAGTGCAGCTGACATGGAATGCAGCAAAGGAGAGATAGAGCCCAGCGGCACAGAAGAGCTCTGCTTGCTCCTTTTCCCCCACTCACCTAGGGGAAAAGGATGAGCAGCACCCAGTTCTGCATTGCCTCTGAACCCATAAACCAGAGAATAAACAGGGAGAAAGAGGCTGCTCTACTGATGCAGATCTGGGAAACAGAAAGGATCTTCTTGTGACTCCCCTAAGTCCTTGGAGAACTTCTGGGGCTGGAAGATGATCAAAGCAGCAAGGGAACACAGAGCTGCTTTGCTGCAAGGAGCCATACTGGGAGGTGACCCCTGAGAACTGCAGCTGTGGAACCCAAACTATCCTGAAGACCTGCAGCACTGCAAACATCTCAGCCTGCAAACACTAGGGAACAAAAGATGCATGAAAGAGATAATTAAGTACTGCTTTGGGGACACTTATACAGCACTTCATGGTATTTTGGTGTCTTATTTGTTGCTTGTCAGCTTTTGGGGGCTTACAAACAGGACTCTGAGGCAAAGGGAGGTCCTGCTTATGGAAGCAAGACCTAGAAAGGTGAGTAGGGAGCAGGCAGGGCGCTCAGTGTAATTCAGCATCAAACAGACCAAGGAAGATAACTGCAAATGGAGGTAGGGCTGTCACAGATATGTCACAGATGGTATGTCAGAGATATGACACAGATTGAGTCCAGCTCAATCATGCTGCTGCTCAGATTATACCAAGTCGTCAATCTGTGAGCAGAATGATGCCAATAAAAGCTTGAGAGAGCCAATAAAAGCAACATGTATTGCAGGGAATTAATCTGACACATCACTTCTTGCTTGGAAAAGAAGTTACCTTTTAAGTGGGTGCTTTTACAGCACCTTAAAAGCACAAGGAACTACTTCTCTGACCCTGGCCATGCCTGTTCAGAACACAAATCATAAACATCATTTTTTGGTTTAAGGCAGAAAGGAAACCAGGCCTACCAGAACAGACGAAGGCCCAGGCAGTACATTCATGCTGCCCACTGCCCTCACTCTTGCAGGGAAGCTGCTATGTCAAACCAAGCAGGTGACCAAGGAGCTTGCACTGACATCTTTATTGCAGTGGTGAGACTGACTGATATCTCTGCTCCTTACCTCTCTGAAACTTACTGGCACTTACTAAGTTCCCGTCTTTGTCCAGACTGGTCAGAAAGCTGGATTTGAGATATAGTGGGAGGCAATGACTGACAGGCAGACAGATGAAATGCAGTTGCATAGGCTTTGTCCTATTGGCAAAAGATTTAAAAAACCCTGTCTACTTCCTTTCTTGCTATTATCAAGATCACTTCAAAACAAGATGACAAAGACAAAGCAAAAGCGGTTGCTGCTTAGAAGAAATTACGTTGGGTGTTTCCCTCTGTATTTCAAGGGACCAAAAGTCTGTTCAGTTTACAGGAAAATGTTATTAGGAGGTTTAGGCTGCACCCAAAGAGCAGGGAAAGTGTGATTCTGTCTGGTGATAAACACTGTAAGTAACATCAGAAAGTGCATCTGTTCTCCTTGTCACAATTTAGCTGTTCTAAACTGTAGCATTCAGCTGTGCATTTTGATGATGGTAATTCATTCACAGAACTGTATCAGAGCTCCTGGTAGGCCTTTTGACCATGTGGCAAATCGTCTTCCCATTTACAGACACCTATAGAGTTAATCTGGTGCCAGAACCGTCATGAATTATGTACTTCAACCTGCTTTCAGGGTATCTGAACAACATCATCCAAATTGCCATGCCTAGGTCACTCTGCCTGCCTTTTAAAAGCTTGTAAGGGGTGGCAGATGCTTTGTTGCCTATCACGCTAAAAGGGTTTAGAGGAGAAAGGCATCAATCTCTGTGTTCAACCCAGGCACCTTTGTTCCCTTTCTGAAGTGTGATGGCTCAGCCTGTGATCCAGCTGCCTGTCTGCAAATTAAAAGCATCAGAAAGTATCTTTCATCAGGCTAGAACTGAAGAAGATAGTTTTATAAGACATATATATATATATATACAAGTAAGCACGAATGTAGGCCAAGAGTATTAATAATTACTGACTAACGGTATTTGATGCAGTATTAGGGCGGGAGGAGGCAAAGGCTCAGTGTAGTCCATTAATCCACCCAAGCAGAGCACCCAAGGCTGCAGCACCGAATTAGCTTTTCCCATGACCCAGATAAACTGGGAAAGGAAAATTTCAGTTGTCAATAGGATTTTGCAATGCCAATTCATCCAACAACTACTTAATTTTCATCTTAATCAGAAATTTCTGCATTGCTCCCCAAGCAGCAGTTTTCACCCTTTTGGATCCAAAGCATTTTGCGAAGTCGACAGCTGCTGGGATAACTTTGGCTCAGGGAACATTTGGTTCATCACTGAAATCAGGTGACATTTTGTACAGAGATGTAAAACCAAGATCCCATAAATGAGATTCTCTCTCTCTTTTCCTACCAGAAGCACAGAGGACTGCTACATAGCTAGGATGTAGCCATTCAAGCTAGATACCAACCACAACACATTCTCATGACAAGCACACCACAATTTTTAATGTTTTTTTTTTTGTTGTTTTCATCAGACTTCTTATTAGGTAGGAATTAAAGCAAGCAAAGGACTGCCAAGGTCAGCTACATCCACCCCATACAGCAACCAAGGACCAGTCCTCCATCTCTGAGAAAGACCATGTCTGGAGGATTCAGAAAGCTGAAGAACCTGTCTCTCAAGGTAGTTACGCAATGATTTGCCCAGAAGAATGGTTTCCTTCAATCCCCATTCAGGTATTGATTAGCTTGTTCATTGCACAAATGCTTCTACACCGTCTATTCTGACTGCAGGTACTGCTCTTCTTCAGACAATTACCTTGTATTTTCCTAGCTTCTATTCACTTGTCCCTGAAAATCAGTTGTTTAAAATACCTGAACCCTGTTCTTCCAGGATATCTGCTCCATTCCTCTACAGGAAGCTCAATGCAGGGACAAATATAATTTGGATTTCTACATATTTCCTCAACATACGCTCTCAGTACTTTTTTCTTATAAGGGGAACAAGAAGCCCGATCTACATAAAGTTTGGGGAAGCATTTCTATGCATAAGATTAAGGATTTTGGTCTTCAGGCTGTATACTTTATGTCCCTTGAGTCTGTTTGCTTTGGCATCTGTAATGCATGTTGACTTAGAGCACTACAGAATGTGCTACAGTTGTGCAATAATTTACTGTTCATTTCATTCCAAGCATCTGCTCAGACCTTACTTTGCTCCCATGTGTAGCCTGGTTGAAATCAGAATTGACAGAATCAATAAGTTTGGAAAACCCAGAGAATTTAATAAAAGAGATAAAAGGGCAGGGATTTTGAAGGCAGCACAGAGTTGCTCTGTTTTCCTGCCAGTTACCTTAAGTTTCCACAGCATTTGAGTTTTACTCCTCAAAACTGTTTCTACAAAACCATCCAAGCACATTTTGTTTGCAATTGGCTGTGCAGTGAAAAGTGACCAACTGGCTTTAAAATAATAGCTCTCTATATCTTTTTGAGGCAAATGAAGCAGAAAGCAAATCTCTGAGTATTGACTGAAAAGTCATTAAATTGCATCTGCTTTAGAAATAATGCTAAAACTGTAACTTGTAGTGGGAGGTTGCCTGAAGCCTCTGTTCCATCACTCTCAAGACAAATTCCCATTATCTTTTGAGCCAGGGGTGAATCGTAGGTAAAGACCTGCTGACCAAGGTGGCTACTTCTCGGGTGCTCCTGCCAACTCCTTGTGCCTCCCATGGCCAACACCTCTCCAAGGTATAGAGAGAGCGAAATACATCAGGACTTTACCATGCAGCTAGTGGATTTTCATGCCAGAACACAAGTGTGTGCTGGGAGGAGCATTTCAAGAAATGGATGCAACTTGGCCCTAAAGTCAGAATCTAACATGCAGTGCAGGGCACTGGGATTGTCTCTTGTGCTGGTATCTAACCATCCTGTGTCCTCAGCTGTTCCTGTATAGCTGGCTACCTGGATTTTCATTTACGGGTAATTGGTTCAGCCAGCCTTTACAAACAGGAATGCTGTGGTTGGGTTTGTGCATTTCTATATGAACAATACAAATATTTCAGAGCTGAATCAAGTTTTTGCTACCTCTCTATGAAAAGGAGAAGGCTGTATTTGTCCATATCTCTGCCACCCCAGCACCATGAAAATACATCACAGAGTTTCATGGGAAGAGGGAACAGAGGCTTCTTCTCATGAATGGTATATGTTTGGAGATGCCACCCCACATAGATATTAGGGATTCCTAATAATATTGAATGTTTTCCTGCAGGTTTAAACAGTTCATTTCATCAGTTAGCTCTATGGTCAGTGCTGCACGCCTCACTGCCATGGCCTAGATGCGGTGCTTGCAAAGACCGCATGCACAAGTCTTGTCCCAGCAAAACACTCAGGAATTATATCACGTGCACAGGCAGCACAAATAATTTCAGTGAGTCTGGGTTCCATCATCTGCAATGATGAGTAATGTCTTACCAAAGAATGGGCAGTAAAGTGCACATGCTCCAAGATAGCTATCTATACACACAAAATAGGGAAGTGCTAAGTACTGAGGGGAGTATATTTGTTTTGTCAAGTTGCAAAGGAAGAAAAATGTTCCCAACTGAACAGAAAGAAGAAAATAAAATAGCAGGCACCAGTCTCCAGTTTTTTAAGCTGTCTGCTGCTGTTGAATTGGGAGACAGAAGGAAACTTTCATCATTTTGAAACTCATTCCTTGATCCTTCCACTGTGTAAAAGGGAAGGCACAAGGGTAGTATAATTAGACCAAACCATAACAATATATTGAACTTGGATACGAAAAGCCCTTGGCTAGCTAGAAACCTCAAGGACTTCTATGGGTGGAAGGGCCACAGTTTGCATTTAGCAAATTCCAAATCAAACTATACCCTTCCCTGAGCGGGTAAAAAACCTACTGCTGTATATGGGGACAGTATCTAACTAATTATATACCAAATCCATTAACAGGAATAGTAGCTATTTCTAATTTAGATGGAAATTGCATGTTTGATCGGTTGTCATTAGCTGAATTTGTGCTGAATCCACCAAATACTGAGCTGTAGTTACTTGCATCTGACTAAACTCCTGAAGGCTGCCATGTGATTACTAAAAGCACTTAAGAATTCTTTTCCACCAGAGTTTCACACTCCTTCCTACTTTACTAACAAATACTCACAAAAGCATCACAGAATCATAGAATAGTCAGGACTGGAAAGGACCTTAAGATCACCAAGTTTCAACCCCCCTGCCATGGGCAGGGACACCTCTCACTAAACCATGTCACTCAAGGCTCTGTTGTCCAACCTGGCCTTGAACACTGCCAGGGATGGAGCATTCACAACCTCCCTGGGCAAACCATTCCAGTACCTCACCACCCTAAGAGGAAAGAATTTCCTCCTTATATCCAATCTAAACTTCCCCTGATTTAAGTTTGAACCCGTTACCCCTTGTCCTATCACTACAGTCCCTAATGAAGAGTCCAGCCCCAGCATCATTATAGTCCCCCTTCAGATACTGGAAGGCTGCTATGAGGTCTCCACGCAGCCTTCTCTTCTCCAGGCTCAACAGCCCCAACTTTCGCAGCCTGTTTTCATACGGGAGGTGCTCCAGCCCTTGCTCATCCACGTGGCCCTTCTCTGGACTTGTTCCAACAGTTCCATGTCCTTTTTATGTTGAGGACATCAGAACTGCACACAATACTCCATGAGAGCAGAGTAGAGGGGCAGGATCACCTCCTTTGACCTGCTGGTCACGCTCCTTTTGATGCAGCCCAGGATACGGTTGGCTTTCTGGGCTGCAAGCACACACTGCAGCCGGCTCATGTTCATTTTCTCATCAACCAACACCCCCAAGTCCTTCTCCTCAGGGCTGCTCTGAATCTCTTCTCTGCCCAACCTGTAGCTGTGCCTGGGATTGCTCCAACTCAGGTGTAGGACCTTGCACTTGGCATGGTTAAACTTCATGAGGTTGGCATCAGCCCACCTCACAAGGGTGTCGAGGTCCCTCTGGATGGCATTCCTTCCCTCCAGGGTATCAACCGAACCACACAGCTTGGTGTCATCAGCAAACTTGCTGAGGGCGCACTCAATCCCACTGTCCATGTCAGCGACAAAGATGTTGAACAAGACCGGTCCCAACACCGATCCCTGAGGGACACCACTCATTACTGGTCTCCAGCCGGACATTGAGCCATTGATCACAACTCTTTGTGTGCGGCCATCCAGCCAGTTCTTTATCCACCGAGTGGTCCATCCATCAAATTGATGTCTCTCCGATTTAGAGACAAGGAAATTGTGTGGGACAGTGTCAAATGCTTTACACAAGTCCAGGTAGATGACATCAATTGCTCTACCCCTGTCCATCAGTTCTGTAGCCCCATCATAGAAGGCCACCAAATTGGTCAGGCAGGATTTCCCCTTAGTGAAGCCATGCTGGCTGTCACCAAGCACCTTGTTGATTTTCATGTGCCTTAGCATGCCTTCCAGGAGAATCTGCTCCAAGATTTTGCCA
The DNA here is from genome assembly GCF_034315485.1 of Pezoporus occidentalis. Classification (NCBI taxonomy): domain Eukaryota; kingdom Metazoa; phylum Chordata; class Aves; order Psittaciformes; family Psittacidae; genus Pezoporus; species Pezoporus occidentalis. The sequence goes on along the minus strand of NW_026914940.1, from coordinate 10,744,674 downwards.
GGCACAGAGGTGACACTGACTGGTCTGTAATTCCCCAAGTCATCCACTTTCCCCTTCTTGAAAATGGGGGTTATATTTCCCTTTTTCCAGGTGTCGGGAACTTCACCTGACTGCCATGATTTCTCAAATATGATGGCCAGTGGCTTAGCAACTTCAGTTGCCAGCTCCTTCAGGACCTGCAGATGGATTTCATCAAGTCCCATGGACTTGTGCACGTTCAGGTTCTCAAGATGGTCTCAAACCAGATCCTCTCCTACAGTGGACCTAAGGTCTTCATTCTCACAGTCTCTGTGTCTGCCTTCCAAGACTTGGGTGGTTTGGTCAGAGCCTTTGCCAGTGAAGATCAAGGCAAAGAATTCATTCAGAACCTCAGCCTTCTCCAAATCCTGTGTAGCCAGTTCTCCCGAGAGCTTCTGGAGAGGGCCTACGTTGTCCCTAGTCTGTCTTTTATTTGCAATGTAATTATAGAATCCCTTCCTGTTATCTTTCACATCCCTAGCCAAGTTTAATTCTAACTGGGCCTTAGCTTTCCTAACCTGGTCCCTAGCTTCCCAGACAATATCTGTGTATTCTTCCCAGGCCGCCTGTCCTTGCTTCTGCCTTTTATAAGCCTCTTTTTTCCTCTAAGTTTCCTCAGCAACTCCTTATCCACCCATGGAGGTCTCCTGGCCCTCCTGCTGCACTTCCTTCTAGTCAGGACATCATTTTTAGTTGTTGAAGTTCAATGCCACTGGGATGGGATATTTATAGCAATTTGAGAAATACTAAAGCCTTGCTTACAGTGAGACTAGAAATGCAAAATTTCCTTGAAACTTATTCATGACACTTTTGCTCTTTACAACAGTGTCACATCCCATTAAGAAATCTGAAATATCTTACGGTTTCGTATTTTCTATGTAAGACTTTAGCATCACCTTTATTACCCCTCTGCTAAAGCTGTTTTATATTAATTCATATCTCTTTAGAATCTTTAGAAAATACTGAATGGGGTTTACTTTAGGTTCAATAAATATTTTTTTCTCCTATTTTTTTGCTATCACTCATCATTTTATTTAAAGCTCTTAATATCTGCTGTTTTACCTAAAACCAGAGCTTCTGAAATCATATCATGATGTGATTGCTTCTGCTTTAAAAAAAAAGACTTCTCCTAGATGGCCGCAGAATGAAACCAATGAAACATTCGTATGATGGGTTTTGGAACTTGATTTACAGTTGAAATTTCAAGAAGAGCATCCTTTCCCAGCTAGGTAAATTAATATTTATATTAATAGAAATAAAGCAAACATCTCTTTTTCCTCAGAGGCATTTTGAAAAGAAACTATTGCTGTCATCTTTGTAAACCACAATTTCTACTTTGACCTTAATATTTAACTACCCATCCTGTTCATAATATTTCAGCTCCTGTTAATAGTGACCCTAGGGATGTCTACAATAGAAGCTCGTTAGCATGCTCAAGACTATTTTCAGCTCCACGTGGAGTAGGATGTCTCAGTACTCATTACAGTAACACCCTGCTGGGTTTGAGTCTTAATTAGTAGTTGATAAAGCACTTTTAAATCTTGAGGTGAAAGATGATATACCCTTTCTAAATGTTATTACTTTTCCATTCCTGGATGATCATCTTTTACATCATCATTTCCCATCTTAAGAAGGAAAATCATGAAAAGGCTGTTTAATGAGCAAGCTGAGCTTACACTTTACAGATACTGATTGGCTCATTCCTCATGGCATTTCATGATAACACCAGGTGCACACATCTCTGTAAAAGCTATGTTGAAATACTGACCACTCACCAGTTTATTAAAGCAGGTGTAGGGGCAAAAACGTAAAAAAAATCAATTGGATGACTGCATACTTCTCATGCAAATGATCACTGAATGAGCCAAAGGAAATTGATTTACCTAGAAAATGTTTAACGGGGTCAAAAGAAGAACTGCAACTACTGTGCTAAATAAAGTCTAAGTCAGTTTTGATTCATTTCCCTGCACCCAAAATACACTCAGGTTGTAAATAGAACAAGGGAGGGAAGAAAAGTCTAAGGTACTTTCTGTATCTATGAACTCATGCCCATACCCTGGCACAAACAAAAGGTCACATTAACCGATGTCCTTTCATGTGCTACTGCGTGTGTCGTATTGCTGCTAGGAGCTTGAATGCATGCTAATAATAACCACACAAGCTAACCTTTCTTAGCGAGGCATGAAGTAAAAGTGTTAAGTACCATTTGATAAGGCCCAGCATACTCAGAGGTGAAACAGTCTTAGCCAGCCAAACTCAGGCATGGGCACTCCAGTGATTTCAACAGCACAAGTCAAACCAGAGTGCTCATCTGCAGTAAACTGGTGATACACTCCCAACTGATAGCTTTCAGCATCCTTTTCCTGATGGAGTGCTTCCCGTTTGATTTGGTTACATGGGCAACCCATTCTCCTGGGATGTGGCTGCAGTGGGAATCCCAGGGTGAGGGATTTCCTGGGATGCTGGAGAAAATGTGTAATTCCTCAGGTCCCCAGGGTGGGGAAGCCACATTGCTCCAGCAGAGTGCCCAGATCACCCCACTAGACTCCAGGTAAAGAAATGACTGGTGCTTCTGCTCCAGAAGTTAGTACAGCAGTTTGTTGTAGGAGTGCACTTGGCTCAGTGTTGGACAACTCTCCAGTGAGTGCAGCAACCAACAGACATGCAGAGCCATGGAGTGTGTCTGGTTGCACTGCATCAGGATTTTGGGCAGCACACAGGAGATAACAGATTAGGGCCATGAAGTGGGTTTCTCTTTCTATTGCTGAGCAATAGATGAAATATCTCCTGGCTCTACCTGCGCACCTTTCCTCCACCCTGGGCTCTCAGTGCACATCCCCATGGCAGCGCAGCAAGACGAGCAAGAATGGGCACAGTGTGTGAATGTAAAGCCAGAGAAACCTTGTTATTCCATCTGACAATGGCCAACAGCAGATGCTTTAGGAAGAAGGACAGGTAACCAGAATGTAATGCTGTCCTGGAGAACTCCAGCAAATTGCTGCTCAGGGACTTTAGGAGCTGAGGGTAAAGTTTTGGGGTTTAATAGTCTTTGATTCATTTTTCTCCCATCTTCAAGGAAACACTTGTCCAGTCCCACATAAAATCTTAGTAATATTCTGCAGTGAGAGTCCCACTATTTAGCTGTATGCTGCAGGAAGTAACATACTGTTGTGTTTCTTTTGAACCTGCTGTTAGTGCTCCTCATTCCTGCTGTGAAGGCACACTCACCTTTTATTATTTGCTTCCTGTGTTTGACTCATGGTGTCAGACTCCTGTTGGACAACTCAGCAGGTGTACAGACAACCAGGGATGCACCACTGACACCAGTGATGGCTATTCCCTGATCATTGTGATCACAGGGATACCAAATGGTTTTGGTAGCTTCAGGCAAGTTTTTCCTCCAAACTGATACACTCATACTGGTAGTGCAGCTGTGCAGATTGTGTTTCCTAAGGCCTTCCGTACTCTTGCTTCCTTGAGAAATGAAGAACTATGTCAAACATAATAACTGTCCTACAGCAAGGAAAGAATATGTTATTAAAGGAGCAGATGCTGGGTGATCACAGTGTGAGCCTCTGGCAATTTAAATGACCCATGAAAGGTTGTATGAACAGGCTGGAAGCTACCCAGCAAACATCTCTGTTACCAATGCACACTGTGTTTACCACGCTGTTCGGGAGGCCAAGAGAGACATGCAATAGCTGGGGACATGGGAATGAGCCACCTGTTGATTCCCAGCAGCCAGCTGTGGGGTAGGCACAAGAACCAGCTGAGGCGCTGGGAGGGTGAGGAGAGGCTGAACCACACAGTCTGACATAGCTGCTTACAACATATATCACGGTGTGATACTTTGTGCCTATAGGCAGGAGCTGCTTTTTCTTTCCTTGGAGAGCCCTCCAGATCAGAAAGATTTATACTCTGCACCTGCACCAGAAGAGAGAACTTGGCTTTCGACACAACGGGGATCCAAACTCAGTAAACATTACACAGACTGCTCAGAAAACAAAGTGCTTCCTGGGCCCCTGTGAAAGCCTGGATGCATTCATTAGTCCTGCTCTCCACTGCAGAAACGATCTCCCCAAGAGCTTCCTGACGCATCACTCCGGGGAAGGCATATGGAGGAGGACACAGCTGTACCCAGTACAACACCTCCTGAGACGGCCCTTCGGCTCTTTGCTTTCTGTCTCTTTGAAGTACTCTGGTTTGCTCTGCAGGGATCCTGAGGACAGCTCTGCATACCTCTTACCGCTTTTCTCTCTCTTTCAGACCTACTTTCAGACTCTGAAGTTTCGTGCTATTCTGTGAATGTCACCTGTTACATATATTCTCACTTTACCAAGTCTCAGAGGGTTTAGCAAGAGCAGCTCTTTATAAGGTACTGTGAGCTCCACGGTAAGGTAAACAGCTTGTGTGTTGTTGCTAAATTCAAAGAGGTTAACATCAAAATATGAATAGACAAACAAATAGACAAATAAATTCATATAAGTATAAATATTTATGTATTCGTGGCTGTTGAACAGCAGCAGAGCACAGTGAGACCATGGGCACACTTCTGGATCTCCTAAATGAGGTGGGTGTGGATGAGCTGTGTGACCTAAGGGAAAACACAGTGCAAGCTATGAATTTTCTGATATGCAATGGAAAGCATGATGGATATATGCTGTGGGGGGATACTACACGGCAGAGAGGTGTGTGAGACATCCTGTGGCTGCCCACCACCACCATATTGTAATTACTGCCCTTTAATAACCCATCCTCTCCAAGATCTCTTGGAGACTTGCATCGGAAAGGTCCCTGCAGTGGAGAGAGGAACAGGGCAGCTCTGCCGGTGAATATTCAGGCTAAGAGCAAACACCAGCTGGGTGAAAAGTTTGGCAGTTGTTCCAAAGGAGCTGAAAACTGTGCAAGCAGAGATAAACCACAGCCTTTACAAACGACAGGGCTGTGATCCTGGCCAAGTTACACCCCTTCAGCAATCCAGGCATGTACTGGTTTGGCTGTTTTCAGTGCCTAACTGCAACATCCAAATAGCGTGTTATGAAAACTTGTGTTCAAGAACTATGCTGCTCTTTTTTTCTACACACTCCTGTGGTCTGGGTGCATGGTTACTGCTTGTTCACAAATCCTTTCCTAATTCCAGTGCATTTCTTTGTTAGCAGGAAGATATTGTCACCATAGCTACCCTGAGTGCTTCGGTAATGCTCTGCACACAGCTTACCATCAGTGAAAGCAGATTTATTAATTCGAAATGTGTTTTGCTGGATTACATTCCCACAAAAGCCCGAGATTTTTATGCAACAAAGGTGATTACAAAGTACTGATGTGGGAAGACATTTTGGCTGCTGACTCTTGTTTTTAAATTATCAGTCCTCCATTGTGCTGCCAGGTCATGCTCTTAAAATTAGTGAGTTATTTCAACAGCAGAATTCCTTTTGTCCCTCCCAATGTACTCTCATCTGCCATCCAAGTGAGGAAAGAAAGTCACTTTTGGAGGCTTTGAAAAACACATGAAAATGAATGGATTCAGTGAACCCTGACCCCGCCTCAGAAGGTAATTTGTCATTCTGTTCATCTGAGTATCAGCGAGGTCTTGGCCCTCCAATGGTCCCTATCGCCTCCTCCCAGACAATTCTGATGGCTCTGCCTGGTCTTCCTGCAATATCATAGTGCCACTGAAATACAACTTTGTTCCTGAGTGCATGCAAAAGTGAGCTACCCACCATGTGCAAAGAGAGGAGGAGCTGTGAGCGATCAAAACACGTCCAGACACCACAGCTTCTGGGCAGGAGGGTTCAAGTATGAACAAAAATGTGGGGGGTCAGGGACTGCAGGACTTTTGCTGGAGGAAGGCAAACATGAGTGCTTCAGCAAAAGCCATGCCTGTGGCTAGTAGGAGGCACATTTCACGCAGCAGATGAGTTTAACATCCCTTGGCAGCACTTCAGTGTGTTGTCAGCATGACTCAAGCTGTGTCTGCCAGCCCATGAGGACACCAGTGATGCTGGTGCGACCTGGTAAGGCAGGGAAAACCCAGGTAGGGCTGTAAAGAACATGCCACCTAGTACCTCTGGTACATCAATATCACACACCTTGTAACAGAGCACTGTAGACTGCAGGCATAATTCTGCAGGTTTTATGTGGGAGCAAAGCAAACGTCTGCTTAAGTGGATATTCAGTTCACAGATTGAACCATGGCAGATATTCAATCAAATACAAGCCAGCAGCTGAGCTGGTGTGATGTACATCATGTACATTAGCATCACTGAGATCAGCGTTCTTGACTTTCTGACTGTACTGGCACTGCTGCAAGTGTGACGAATAGTCTAACAGGGACAGAGTGCTAAAGAAAGACAAACATACACATAAAGTATTTCTAAACAGGCTTCCAAGAAACCACAAAAAAGAAGATGGGTAAAATTACCCCTCATAGTTAGGTTTCCTCTCTCTGCAGATGATACCCATTTTCCCTAAAAACCTAGGTGTGGGAGATAATCCATGCTATCCTAAAAACAGTGCTTAAGTCATCTGGGATAATGGTCCTTCCAGATGTGCTTGCTGCCTCCCTCAGCTACCTCTAAAACTTTAGAAGGCTGAAGGCAGATGAGATGATTCCCATGCTATGAGTGAAACTGTTTGCAGCACCTTACTGGAGTTGGGAGGAAGATGAGCATGCAGCTTGTAAATAACCTGTAAATTAAAGAAAGGAAAAGCAAGAGTTTTCACATCAGAAACTAATGTGTTATCACCAGCCAGTCCCATAATGATAAGAACTCTCTCCTTCCAAAGCCTCCAAAGCGGAAAGCTTTCATTTCCCATCAGTCTCATCAGTTCCCTGAAATGTCCCAAGCTATGGCTGCCCTCTCAGTGCTGTTGTAAGAAGAACAGAGCAGCCCAGGTCAATGGGGTTTGTTTGTAGTTGAGAACATTCAGAAGCTGTGTCCCCTGCCACTCCTATAAGCTTGCTCTCAGACACCCCAAATACACACACCAGTCACAACAGCAAGCATGGACAGCAAGAGACCAACAGTGCTGCCTCATTCCTGCGCGAAGCTCCAATAGCTTTCAGCTGCTTTAGTCACAGTGGAGGCAGGGAGGCTCCGTTTCCATCCTCTCAGCTCTTCCTGGAGGAAATTCCTTCCAGACCCTGGCCAGAGGGATGTGGTCTGACTTGGTCACTCCAGTTCTGTGCGACAGATCTGTACAGCACAAAGGTCTGGGAGACACGGAGGTTGTGAAGATTTATCAGCATCAGCCTGAAGTCACACTCAAAATCTGTCATTGCAGCACCCTTCCAAGAGTCAATATAACCAAAACCTGGATCTACCTTGCTGGAATCACAGCTCCACCTGATGCTCCAGCCAGTCCCTTTTATTGTAAATTCTAAAGTTAATTACAATGGCTAAGCCTGCACTTAAAAATGGGCAGAAGCAACAGTCTAATCAATCCTATTCATGCTTGTAGGGTTTTATAACCTGAAGGCTCTTGGCTAAGGGAATTACCCTGTACAAGCATGTGAACAGCATTTGGGGGTCTCTGAAACAACTCATGAGCTGAATTACCTGGCTAAAAATTAATGCGTTGGTGCTCCCCTTGGAGGTGATTACCTTCCACTGCCCATTAAGACAACACCTGACCACCTCATTACACTGCGTTGTCTAATTCAGCTGCTCTGTTTTCCACATTAAACACTATTAAAAAACATGTACTTCATGGCATCAGCTGGTAAACGATATCCACGGGCTTTCATAACAGTGTTGGAAGGATAAAATACTGAACAACCCCAAATCACACACAGCTGTCAAGGTGCCAAGATCACATTTTGGCCAACCAGCACAGTCACTACTGTGACTACTGTTATGAATGTCCTCAGGGCCTCTGGGGATATTCATAACAAATTTAACTGTCCCCAAAAGGAATTAGTCTTGCAAGCTTGAAGGGAGATGGGCTCCCCAAGACACTGCTTTTCTGAGCAATGAAAATCTTATCCAGTTGCTTTTCTGTCTTAGGGATAAAAAAGTGATTTTTAGATTGAGAAAAGAAGTCAGAATCTTGGAATTTTGAAACTACATGGCAAAAAAAAAAAGCTCAATGTCAGTGAAAAATATTTTGGTTTGATGTCATACTGCATTTGCCAAAAATATTAACTGAGAAAATTAAAAGCCATTTTAAGCCATAAACTTTTGGGGTTGAAAATATCACCAGTTCTTTTAAAACTGAAACACCTGTCAAGGCCAATGTTCTCCTGGTAAGAGCTTTAGTTTTGACAAACATGACTTCTTTAATGTATTTACGCACTATATACAAGTTCTAAATCTATACATCTTCTGTAAATCAATAATGACCTTCACCAAAGAATTGCTCACAGGTCCTTCATACACAGGAAAAAAGCACCCACAGAAGTTATCTGGGGAACATTTCACAACAAAATCTGCCTTTCTCTGTTTGCAACACGTTCTTGTAGGTATCTAACGTGCACAAACAGCACAGGCATTTTTCTTCACGCTGTGGTTTGATCAACCACAACTTGTTTAAAGCTTATAAAAAAATAATTCTATGCTTTTCCTGAAAACCCAGCAGCCAATATTTACATTTCTATCCAACCCACATTCGTTTCGCAGCGACTAATCAGTCTCCACTCAAGGATGTAGCCTGTTCATAAGTGTATATACACCACATGGTAGCATACTGATCCCTGGTTTTGCCCAGTAGCTTTGGGTAAAGCCACTGCCTTAAACAAATGCCAATCTGATTTTATTTTTAAGAATAAGACAATTGATACTTGTGTAGTCAGAGTCACTAAGTTTCACTGTGGCTCAGCAGGTATTTCTTTCCAGATCTTGGTTGACTTCCACATTTATATTGGGACTGCAAGGCAAGTACATGACACTGCAGCTGATGCAGTTATTTCATGGCATGGGGAGTAAATTTGTTTGGCATCTTAAGTTGCATAATTGTATTAGGGCAGTGCTTCATTTATGCTTTGGGTAGTTATTGCACACCTACAGTAACTGAAATATCAAGAGTCTTCTGCTTCCACCGAACTCCCTGCCAAAATCCTGCAGCCAGTCCTGGAAATGGAGTTCAGAGAGATCAGCTCCGAGTGCCATGGAATTTTACATTTGTTCCAAGAAAATGTTTATGGCCAGATATTTGACCAAAAAAAAACCCAACCCAAAATTGCTAGAAGAAAGAATTGCAGAAAAATTAATTACTCCCTTTGTAGCTGAATACTGTTGTCAGGGGTTAAGCATAGAAAATAGAGGTGGAGTTTGGGCTCTATAACTGCTATATAACATAAGGTAAATCAGCACAGCTCAGTTTTCCCCTTATGTCAGACCAGCAAGTAGTCATCCACTTTCTCAGATGTGCTGTGAAAAGAAATTACTTAAATTGGGTTTTTTTTAGTCCTAAGAAGCCCTAAGTGTTAATGATTATTCCCACAGTAGCATCAATCACTATAAATCTCTTCTAAGTCATGGTCTAGCAAAGGCAGCCTAAGGCAGGATTCCAGGTATTTCTGAATTCAGAACCTAGTCTTTAGAGTAACTCATCCTATATCCTTCACCAAACCAATTAGATCCAGATTGCAAGAGATATTTCAGCACTGCACGATGTAAATGACTGAAGCCAATATTGAAAACGGGGCTGTGAAGTTACTTTGCTCATTGCAAGCCTAAATAAAGAGACATTGAGGCATCCCAATTCTATCCTTTGCCAAGTAGGGCAAACGCAATCTATCCACAGTGGGGGGTGGAAGGAGGAAGAGAAACTATGCATGCAAAGTACTTTGAGAGTTTAAAGCAGATAAAACATGTATCATCTCTTATGGTCATCACAGTGTTAAGTGTAATACTTAAATAGAATAGGTATTTCTTTGGCTGAGGGCACTTCTCTGAGCTGCTTGAGGCAATGTCTGAGAGAGAATGCAGGGTGCAGACAGTAAAACCACGAGGGTTCCACATGAGCTTTTCCTATTGATAAACTTATGAAGCAGACTTATTTTCTACCAGATAGGGCGATTGTAGCAGCTGGAAACTTCCATAATGGCCATAGGCCCACATTGTGGCTTCTGACAGTTTCAATACCCAAGTTATACTGCTTAGTAAAGAAAATAACTTCTTTTATTCCAAAACCAATGAGAGTTAGAACCAACTTTTCATGTTCCTTGGCCCATGGAAATGCCATATGTATTACAAAACATAACCTGACTTCATTAAGGAGGACATCATGAGTTACTCTGTTTGCCTGAGGCAAGGTTAGATTGTTTAATGAGACTATTTTGTGTGCTAGAGCCTCTCTAATAGTTCTTGCACTGTTCAGAATGTAATTTACAGACTTCATGCAAAGGGGTAGTAAGCATAATTGAAGATACATAAAATGAGACAAATCAATAGAAATGAGCAAACTAATTGCCTGTATTGGCATCAGTAAACTGCTTAATTTCCTTGGCTTTGTTTTAATGAGATTATCTAATGAACAACCTTTTTCTTTAATTGTCTCCTAAATAGCCAGTGATTATGAACTGATGGTTTTTGTTGTTTTTTTTTAACTGGTTATTTCAAACTAAATATTCCCTTTCTTTGTTTTAAAAACATTGTGCTGTTTTGCACTGATGTCTGCATGATCAGCAATGGGACCAGCTTTGGGCCATGGCGACACATGTTTACAGCCAGTCCTCTGTTTGAACCGTTCTCAGAAGAGAATGAAACTCAATAGAAGTTGCTATAAAACTTTAGTGTAGTTTCAGGGAAAACATTGCCCATGATTTCACACATTCGTGCCTGGATTAACTCAGTTCATTTCACAAGTATAGATACTAACCTCTATCGTCTTCCCATTGCCCTTTAAATCAGTTACACACAGTGCCACATACACATGGATGCATTATCATCTTACTTCCCAAATAGCAGAAAGCACGGCAGATGGGTCTTGCCTCCCTGTACACCGGACCAGTCCTTGCTGCAGAAGCCCACAAGCTCTGAACACATTTGGTCATAACACACTGCATTATCCCCTATGGGATGCAGCACAAGCCTTTGACTCATTGAAGATGCACTAGCTGGAAGTGGCCCAGTGTAGAGCACGCAGGGGAGAGACTGGAGCGTGCTGCACTCATGCAACCACCCCCTCAGCTAGTTCAGACACTGGTGTTGTGTAGGGAAGGCCAGCAGGGTGCTGGGGCCAGCCCCATTGGCTCTGCAGCACTGCAGTTCCTCCTTCCCCTTCCAGCATGGGCCCTCCATGGGGCGAGAGTTGCTGTTTTCTGTGGTTCTGCTCTGCAGCAGATAAAACAAATTACCCCATTTGCAGTAAAACCTTTGGCCTTCTGAAGCAGCTGCCCATGCTCCATGAAAGGCAGCGCTTGGTAGCTGAAGCTGTCACCAATTCTAAAGGGAGCTTTTGACCCCTTGAGAACTAATCTGATGACCTGAGATCTGTAATTGCTACTCCCTGAAGCTCCAGTAGATAACCCTATGCATAAATCACCATAGCATTCCAAACATCAGAAAAGCACGGCTTTTTTTTTTCACCTGCCCTCTAACAGCTCTCCCAGCTTTTAAGCATGACGTTCAGAGAGGAGAAAGAGGAAAGTCAGGGCAGGCTGGCAGAAAGAGTGTTTTTGCAGGGATTTTGACCAGAAAGGTCTACGTTAGGAAGGTGTACAACACACAGAGAGTTGCACTTGTACTTTTAAAGTGTTAAATATTACAGCTGGTGTCTCACTGAGAGGTGTAAGGACTGCTACGATTTCCCTGTTATTGTTTAAAATGATGCATTCCTTCACAAAAAGCCTGCGAGTCTATTTGACTGATGAAGGGAAGGTCTTATCTCCCGTAAGAAAGAGGCAGGAATCACTGTAATGCTGCAATGGGAGTTGTGCCACCACGGCAGCAGCTGCAGAGTTAAAGCAGCAGTAGCAGGTCTGGCTGATCACTGCACAGATTTAAGTATCTTATTAGGAAAATCCCTCCTCAGTCACTCCTAAAAGCATCAGAAAGCCCTTTCTCCAGCACCTCATGGTGCTCAGTTGCTGCTCCAGCCTCTGGGAAGCAACGGTGTTGGCATCTGTTACCATCACGCTCTTTCACTCAGTGTCAGTTTACTGAGTTCAAGCAGTCCAAATGAACATCGATTCACAGCTCCAAAATCACTCCTGTCAGGCACACACATGTTGGATGCTCTGAAGTTTCAGTGTGCTGTAGATTATATTTGACTGAAGCTACCACAGGCTGATAAGGACCTCAACAGTTGAACAAATGTTCATGCAAAACAACTGATTCCCTTTTAAGCAATAATTTCCAGAATAGTTCTGTGTTTTCTGAGTGGCCAATAACACTGGAAGATTTCAGTGTTTTAAAGCTTGTTTAAGGCAAATTGCCAGTTTCCTAAATATAAACCATCTAGATTAATTTTTAACCACATTCATTCCAAGAATGTGGAGCTAAATCACTTTTTACAAGTGCAATTCACAAACAAGTGGTGACAAGTGTCGCTAGCTGCTTTGATGAGGATGGAGGAGAAAAATAGAGGCAAAACTGCCACTTTTTGATTTCTGGCCCTAAGGGCTAGTGTTTCGCATGGGAAGCACATACTTACTCTGTATACAAAGCTAGTTTGCTCAGCATCGCAGACTTATTCCAGGTAACCCCTGTTGTTAGCCTGAACAGACACATTCAATCTCATTCAGTGTATGGAGAAAACTCAAAGAACACAGTCAAAACAGTAAGAGGAATACAGACAACCTTTCCACATCAGGACATCACTTCTTGGGCTGCAAGGCAAGTGTAAAGTACAACCCATATTGACAAACCAGCTGGCCAGCACTGACCTTGGAAAGCCACCCTGACTTCACCCCATGAGCTTACCTCCTCTGCTGTTGGGCTGTAGACCTCATTGTCTTTAAGCCAAACCAATGCAAAGCCCAACTGTAGCAGGTCCCACTGCCTTCCTTGAAGGGTGAACTTACTTCTGGGCAAACTGGGAAGGCAGGGAAAAATAGAACCCTTGCTCTGTGCTCCTCCATGCTCTGGTACTGTTGATGCTCCTGCATTGCAGAGCTATTTGGTTGCACACAGCCTGAGACTCAGCATACTTTGTTCAATTCCCTGCTCTTCCACAGACTTCACATGTGATCCCAGACAAATCCATTTGAAAGATGTTTAGGCACCAAAATTCCATTTATATCAACAAAACATCAAAATAATTTTCAGTCATTACTGGGCTTCAGTTCCCATTATAGATACAATTATGCATCCTATCATTTCAGAGTGCCCACAGCAATGTGAGGGGCATGGCAGATCCAAATGATAACCTTTGGAGGTCCCTCCCAAGCACCATTTTGAACCTATGACACAGTGAACTGGTCAGCTCTTTCCAAATTCTGACTCAAGAGTGAGCTAACATCCTTTTTATATGTGATACACATACAACTGTCCTCATAGTTTCATTCAAGCTTTTCCGTTACCTTTTACACTTACCTTCTTTCTGTGCTTTCATCTCTTCATTGTAAATAAATCTATCCTTAACTACCAGCTGAGCTTTTCTCCCCTTTCAGTTTCTACTCTATTAGACCTGCAATACTCTGTGACCACCTGGAATACAAGCTGGGGATTTTCAGACACTGAGCAGCTATAAACTCACAAATTAAATAGATGATATAATTATAAAGGTAGCTACAGTTGTGTTGGTCACCCATAACTCCTTTTCTAGTCAATGCAGGTGTCTGTTTTAAGGATCCTGTATAGGAACCACTGTTTCTCTTGGCTGACTCTAAGGGAAGGTAGCTATCTCCTTTTGCCCATACCAGAGATACTGTTCAAATGAATCCTGCTCAACATGCCTGCGGACAATCCCCAACTCTGTTGGATACAAAATCTATCGTCTACCTCTTGCAGTCTGCTGCTGGAAGAAATCACTTTTCTCTCCCCTCTTGTTACAGCTCATTTGCTCTGTAGCTCCAGATGCATGGCATGTATGGCCTGGGCTATTTACATTACTGTCTCTGAGTCAACAAAGAAAACAGACAGTCAGGATGCTATTTCTCCCAGTCAAGCCAGGAAAACATTCTCTCTTGTCAGGCAGTGTTTGAGAATATACACACAAAAGTCTACAGCTCTACTCTGAATGTCTGAATTTACTGCAGTTCCCAGTTGTGCTCAGTGGGATTGCAATTCAGATGACCAAAACAGTAGCTCATAACTCTCTTCTTCCATCCCAGACTGATAGCCCAGCCTGTACCTCTGCACCATGCAGACTATGTCTTTATTCATTTTTAGTATGATTAGATATTTAATCTGCAGAAGAAATACCAAGTCAGAAAACGCAGAGGCCGCTCTGAATTATGATGATGCTGTTATCACTAGCAGCTCTTTGGTAACAGAAAACAACACAGTGTGCTGGGTAACAGACAGATACAAAATGAAAAAACCTTAAAGAAAGACCTTAAAGAAATAGTTGTCACACCCTGTAAATGATCACATATGGGCCTGGGCAAACCAAAACGTAGGATTTTGCCCTTTGCTAAGCTGTTTCAAGCTGTGCTAATCAGGAAGCCCGAGTTGTTTCTGCTTCTTCCACTAAATGACCAAGTCACCTGTGAGTTACCAACCCGTGCTTATTCACTGTGTGTGGACTCTGAGATATGCTGCAATCTCACACCAGAGGTCATTTTGAAGGTTAGCATCATCAATTGAACGCAAGGCTTCAGAAAATATGAAAAGAGCACAGTATTTGAGCAAGGCTACTGGCAACATCAAACCAGCTTTTTAAGTCTAACACAAAGCAGCAGAGGGGATCCAGCTCTGCTCATTGCTCTCTGACCCCAGTTCCTGCAGGCAGCTCTCCCCTTGGATAAGACTGAAACCCTCCTAGCTGAAAGCCATGTCAGGAAGGACTCGGTGAAATGAGACTGCTGCCAAAATGACAAGGGGATGGAGTTTCAACCTTTGGCAGCAGACGGGATGACTGGCTTGGTGACTGAAGGTCTCTAGAGCAAGAGCAGGGAAGAGAAGGTTCACTCCAAGGGAGTCTCTGGGCAATTTTATCAGACAACCAAAAAGCCTAAGTTTGCACAAGGAGGTTTTACATATTTATGCATTTAAAGAAGTTTTCTACCTTTCAGGATAAAGGGCCTAGAGGCTTTTACAAAAGCAGAGGGCATTGAGTGGATGTTTATAAACAAGATTCTTGGCATACCCTGCTCACAGTACTTTGGAAATCACCAAGATGAGCATCCAGCATTGTATGGCTGCTCTGCTGCTCCTGCTCCTGGAAAATAAGGGAGTGTGAAATGAGATAACCTTTCTGGGAAAACAGAAGGATAATCAAATGACTCTCAAATACATATGAAAAAGACCTCAAATATGGGTCCATGAATCACCATTCCTGGCAAATACCTTTCAAGTAAGTCACTGTTTGGATGCTTTGGTTCCAGTGAGTCAGTAGCTAAGCTTTGGTACATATCTGAGCTGCTGCCATCAGCAGAATGGAGACAGTGCATAAGGCACAAGGGATTTTGTGTGACAGAGGGTGCCCTTTTCCAAAAATGCCAATCTGGATGGCATTGATGACCTCACATCCTCTCCCTTAAAGAACATATACATGGGCAACACCACTCACTTCCCTACTATTACTCCTGAAAAGACTTGCACAGTAAAGCTTGTGCTTTCATAGCAGCTGTAAAATGTCCATAAGTATAATACACATTTTCCTTTGCTCCTTCCAGCCTGAGTGCACTTTGGCCCAGTTATTGCTCTGTGTCGGATGGCAATTTATCATCAGCAGTAAGCATAAGACACAAAGGAGAAGTGCATGAGGTCAATCACTCATGGGTGCCCAGAGAGACAAACCCAAAGCTTCCAGTAAAAGCTATAGGACTGCTGTTATATCGTACTGCTCTTTCTGTGTGGGGCTGCCTACCTCCATACCTGCCACTGTGTGCCAGTGCTTACGGGTTTATTCTGCAGTGTGAGCCACAGAGCTGCTACAGCAAACACAATGCATGTCCCTGACTTTGTTTCCATGCCCTGCTCTAGGAAAAGCATTATTTTATTATATTGCATAAAAAATGGCACTCAGTTTATTGTGAAAACAGAAAGGAACCAAAATATCTTATACACAGGTGCGCTCTGTCTGCTGCAGGGAGATCCTGTTCCTAGTACAGACCGCAAAGCAGGATGGTGGTTCAAACAATTAATGATGATGATGAGGGAGATAAGACAGTACTCTCAGAAAGAAGTCCTTAGAAGAGTCCTTGGAAGGTGGCTACTACTGGGACACGGCTGGGTCCATCTAGCTTTTATTCTGACCTTCCACACATGTGCTCAAGAGCCTAATTACCTATTTTGCCACCTAAAATGGAAAATGAGCCTGGAATACCAATGATGCTTAGTGCTAACAAATCTGTAGTATAAAAGTCATAAGGGTCTCAAAGCTGGACTGACCTGTAGGGAAGATGCTAGCGCTGCTCACAGGGCAGAAACAAAGCACGCACCAACAGGATGCTTTTCTTTTCCAGTAGTTCCCTGGGAAGACAGCTGCCCTTCAGAGCTCAGAGCAGCTTTGTTCTAGAACACCGTTACCTTAGAAAACATTACTGACTTGTTTGCTGGGGATACTGAGGAGGTCAGAGCAGCTACAGAGCGAGTTCATCTATAACATCTTACGAAGGGTTTCTATTTTTATACATCTTTTAACCTCTAGTCTAAAGGAAACATCAATCCACTGTATGTGAGGTCCAGTGAATGCAGACATGTCAAACATTTCCATATGAGCTGCAAGACCTTCAGAACTGCGCACAGCCTCGCAGGGCCCTCTCTAGCGCAGTGTGTGTTGAAGATAAGCAACGGACAGATTGCTTGTCAGCAACAGTGGAGACAAATTCTTTCCAGCAACATTTTTCTTTCATCTGCCCGGGGGTGAGAGATGAAGCATGAGTGTGCAGATGCCTGAAGGAGGGGGAACCTGGGGAAGGGCA
Organism: Pezoporus occidentalis; assembly: GCF_034315485.1. NCBI lineage: Eukaryota > Metazoa > Chordata > Aves > Psittaciformes > Psittacidae > Pezoporus > Pezoporus occidentalis. The sequence goes on along the minus strand of NW_026914940.1, from coordinate 10,727,681 downwards.
TGGACTGGCGTCAGAAGGAGGGACTTCTTAGCTTTGCTGTGTGAGCTTAGAGAAAGCAGCACCTGTTTCAGTTCTCCCAGTTCTCTTTGATGTCTCATTTGTTTAGATAACTCCCTTCTCCTGAAGGAAGCTTTTGGGGCAATGACCTACAGCTTTCCACTGCTGCCAGGCTTCCTCTCACTGTGGCAGTATTCATAAGCTTGCTGGAAATAGATTTAGTCAGCCCCTGAAAAGAAATCAGATTCTACCAAAAGTCTCTGTCTTTCACCCAAATGCTTTTATACCCCTATATAATTGATTTATATAGCTTTCTCCTGGCACAGCAGGTGCCCCATGGCCTGACCTTGTAGCATTCAGCTCTTCTTCAGATGTAAAACCAAGCCTCACACTGCTACATCCCTGCACAGTAAGAACATCAAGAGTTGGGCTGTATCCTGTACAGAAAACAAGTTAGCTGGGTTTCTTTGGTACTTTTCAAAGGATGTTTTGTATTGAGCATCCTGAAGTCCCTGTTCCTTCTCAGTGCAGCGTTATCCTCTGATCTACTGATCTGCTTGCTGCTCTCACAAAATTAAGAGACCATTAAATTTACCCAATTTATCATATTCTAAGCCTTATTTAACAAAGAGATGGTTTAATTGGTAAACATGCCAGAAGGTGGTTGCTTACATGGTCACATCTCTTTCTATTTGTGCATAGTGATGCCTATGTAGACTTTTCCTCTGTTTTTCAACAGTCCTGCAACCCAAACTTGCCTTACATAATCCTGCTTCTTTGGCAGATGGCTGCTGAAATTTATTAGTAACTTTTTTTTTTTAATTTAATTGAGATATTAAGAGTTTTGCACTTTCAAATCTAATTGACAACTGGAAACTGATTACAGAGTCATTAAAGTAAATTATTGTGCTAGTAGATTTCATGTAAGGAGAAAAGCTACAATGGAAATATCAGATTTGGGTCTTTGATGTACATTCCTCATGTATAAGATTGTTCTGACCTCTAATCTTTCATCTCTTTGAAGCCATCGAAGGGCTACACTTTGACCACTTGATTGAAAACCTGCCATGAGTGAGGTCTCTGGTACAGAACAAGACCTAGGTGAGGACAGGATTGAGTCTGGACATGGGAACTCAGCTCACTTCTGCAAAGTGCTGCTTTACAGCTTTTTCCTTCTAGTGTGAGAAAGGACTTTGCTTTGCTTTTGAAAGGGACAGAGAAAGCTGGGTCTGAGCAGCCCTTCCTCTCTCCTGGGAGTCTGTAAAAAACATACTTGTACAAGTGTGCATCAGGATTGATGATCATTTGATTGTTCTCCCTTTCTCCCAGTCCTAACCAGCCTTTACACCTCACTTCTTCTTTGCCTGCTTTGTCTTCCTCTTCTTCTTCACCCAATTCCACTGCTCTCTTGTCACCTTTATAGCAGAGGTTTGTCTGTATTGCAGCCCTGTCTGGCCCCGCAGCTATCAAGACTTCCATTTAAAGTCCTGATTTCATGGTTAATGGAGATTTGCTCCCACATCACATTTGCCATTAGGCTCTCACTACTTTTCTTACCTTTCACTCTTCCCCACTACCAACCATGCCCCCACTGCTTGCTGCAGAGTCCAGTGTGCTGCCTTTAATGGAGATTTCATCCCTTATGGCCAGCCTTGGACCGCTCACCCCATCTTAAACAATTGTAGCCCATCCAAGCAGCCCATCTCATTTTTCAACTCATAAATAACAAGAGCTTCAACATAAAGCTTTCTCCGGGTACCTGCCATTTACAGTGCAGACACATGGGTCACTGGACAATGACCCAGTATGGGACATCTTAATTCCAGGGTGGAAGAGCAACTGCCAATGGATTGGCCCCACGCGGTTTACCTCAATTCACAAGTCTTCTGTAAATAGTTACGAGGCAATAGGTAAGAGCAACAGACTAACACTCACTTCCATACCTGTGCAGTCTCACCCATTTGTTATCCAGCCTCCCCAGCTACGTCTTCCCAGCTGAAGACAAAGCCCTAGAACAGAAATGATGCTTTATGAAGCTGACCTAGTTACACATCAGCAAGCCAGTGAAATCTGCAACAGGGTAAAGAAAAGGCATGAGCGCAGTGCACAGCTTTATCCAAACCCCAGCCTAAAGGGCCTCAAGAGATCGCATTAAGATGGCAATTTAAGTAAGATTTACAGCCTTCAGGTCTGTTCCTGGGGCATTGAGGGTTGTGGAGGCCAGTCAGCATGCTCAAAACCACTGTAAGTACCTCTGAGCTTCCTCTGTGTGGTCTGGCATAAAAGCAGCATGGGGGGGAAGTGATTGGCAGTGGGGAGCTAGTTTATCACATGAAGATAATGCCAGCCAGGGGAAGGATCAAAGGAAAATGCACATCATCATTTTTGCTGGTCCTTCATTTCTGCTAGCAGAGAAGTATCTAGAGGGACCACAAACCCTCTGGGACAGGAACTGTGGCCTTGATCTGCAAATACACAGAGATACTGAATTCCCACTGGCATTTCTTTGAGCATTAGGGGCCCCCCAAATACTTTTGCTATAAATCCAAGCACCCACAACGTTTTCCCTATGTTTAATCTCATAAGCACACCTTTGTATATAACTTATGCATATACATGTTTGTGCACGTTGCAATTTTACCTCTGGTGATGTAAAGACATACCTCTGTCTGGAGATCCCAAAGGAGGCATTCCCTGGAACAGGAGCTCAGTTTTCCATACTGTTAAATTGCTGCCATGGCCCTGGCACATTTTTGGCCCTCAGACCAGCAAGGACTGACCCAGACAATCACCAGGCACAGCTCAGGGGTGCGCGTGGTGCAGACACCATTGCCAGCAGGCAGCCTGGATGTGGCCATGATGCACGTTCCGAATGTTTCCCTGGAAAAGATGGGCCACTCCACACCAGCTCAGCTCAGCAGCAGGGAACAAGTACAGGCACATGCCTTTAGTCAGGCATTAAGCAAACTGGCCAGGGTCACAGCAAGAATCTGTGGTGGGAGAGCAAATGTTGGTGTCCAGGGCTCTTGCTACAGCGGATCCTTCCCATCACAGAGGCAGGGTGACCTGTGGGGTGTCCCAGCATCTCCAGCCCCCTACTCACCTGGAGCTTTGGTGAAAGGCTTGGACTGTTTTGTTTTCAAGGATGAAAATCTTTCCTTCCCTCTAAAGCTTTGCTGCTGTTCCAAATACATCAGAAGCTGAAGCAGCCCCAGTCAAGCACAAATGAAAAGGCTCAGACTCCTCTGCCTTATCTAGAACCTCTTTATTAGGAGTCAAATGCACCCTCTCCCCTCAGAAGGAAACACAAGACACATGTGGGAACCCCATGCCCCAAGGGAGGCACGACAATGCAGGGGTTTAATCTGAGAGGTTGCAGGGATTACTGCCGATGTGCTGCCTTGCAGAGGTGCCCCAGTGTGCAGGGTTTGCTGGCTTGTGTTTGACACCAGGCCAGCCACAACGGGGCTGGGGCTGGGTCCTTTGGAGCATGGCAGAGGGCTGTTGCAAGTAGAGGTAAAGCACCCAAGTTTCGACTCCAGACCTGATGCTTGAACCACAGAATAGTATTTCTCCTTGTGGTTTACCTAGAGAAATGAGGTTGAGTTGTTCTGTTCACACAGATTGGATTCAGGATGTCTTTGGACAGCTGAAATACAAAGTACTGCTTGAACTGACTGTATTACTTTGAGCTTAGCTGCCTCTTCACAGCCCTGTATGGCTCACATATAAATGACCTGTCTGACCTTTGTATAACCACTCCTCTGCAACTTTCACCTTCTGTTTTCCTGTTTGCCCTTAGTGAGATTTCATTTCCCCGTTTTCCTGGCACCACACTGTGGGCTGGAAGAACAAGCCTGAATTAACACTGAGAAGGTGAAGCAGGACCAAGTTACAGTGATTACTGCAAGAACTGCTGTAAACCAGAGCTCAGATAAGAAATCTTCATCTATTTCTTTTATGCCTTGTGTCACTCAGGACTCCAGACTCAAATGTGAGGAGCAAGCAGACCAGCACTGCTGAAGCCAGAGGAACAGAACTCTCAGCTCCGGCCAATCTTTTTCCCTAGTCCACTCTAGAGGTGTTATAATACATAGACTTCGTCTAGTAGAGCTTCCTTCCAAGTTGATATTCCTGCTATGCTATTTTGTAAATTCATTTAAGAGCACCCCTGCTCCCAAAAGCCCATAGAAATTATCTGACTTTACAATATTTATACACCCACAGTTCTATACAAAATGGCAGAATTAGCAACAATTTGGGTCTCTTGACTTGCCTGCAGTGCTCCTACCCAGAAGACAGTGCTGCCAAGCGGCATGGAACATGATGACTCCTCTCCAATTCAAGTGATGTCCACGCACCCTTTGACTTTGGCGGTGCAAATGGATAAAGATGCACTCTGCACAGCATTCTCAGGCTGTTGCATGTCCCACCCATGCTGGTGGGTCAGGACTGTGTCTGCAGCTCTTACCTAACACACATCAATAATAGCGTCCCTGGGAAATACTTCCTCCCAGCCACCCGACTCCCCACTATATATAGCTCCATCGTTATCTGTGAAGTCTAGAGGAGGCAGAGTGAAAAACCAATCAACAGAAATATCTTCACTGAATGCAAAAATACCTTTCAAAAAATCACTTTTGAGGCTGGGGGAGCACAATTTGTTTATATAACATCTTATTTTTAGATTAACAGATGGTTAATAATAATCAGAGCTGACTGTAAGAGCAATCGTTTTAAAAGCGGACTAGCTTTAAGCTTGATAAAAAAAAAACTGTTCAGGTTTTGTCTTCAAGGTGATCCCACATGTTTTACCAAAGGAAAACTCGGGAGAAACAACAAGGCTCAGTGAAAAGTGTAGAAATTGATGCCATAAGAGCAGTAGACAGGCACAAGCTGTTGCAGTCTTTTGTCATCTTGCAGGTACACATACACAGAGCAAGATTCTGGGGACACTGACTCCACAGACACCTCAGGAAAGAAGACAGGATGGAGATGCATAGATGCAGCTGCATTCCCATCAGTACTTTCTGCTTGTGATAATGGCAGAAGACTGGCGAGGCACTTTGCAAAACTCTTTGCATTCACTCTGCAGCACAAACTGAGCTACTGAGCAAGCTTTGCTGCAAAGCTCTCACTGTGCATGGCTTTATATTGGAAAGTACATTTATTCTTTGGGGGCAGATGGCTGATTTGAGGCTTTTCTTTAACTGAGTGCTGGAGTAACAACCAGTCCTTTGCAATAAATGACACCTGGGGTGGCAATAAAGCCAGTCTGGTTTTCATTTCCTGATAAAGCTCAGCCTGTTTTCTCTCCCTCCACTGCAAAAACTTTGCAGGATCAGTCTCCATATGGCTAATTTTAATTTCCTAGTAATGAAATGTGAGATTATGAATGTGAAATTATACTGGGAATTGTGCATAGGATGTGATGTCAGATTAGAGAAATGCACTGCAGCTTTCTATCGTCTGTCTGAGGTGATGTGTGTTTACCCACCCCTACACACCACTTTCTGTATTTTATGGGCTGAGTGCTTACAGCTCCCATTAAACTGGTGAGAGTTATTGGTGTCCTTCACACCTGAAATGTCAGCTCATTAAAGGAAACTCATTCCAGTATACACAGATTTTACAGCAGCACTCATGAGCTCCTTTTCCAGGGACCTTTTTCCAGTAGCGACCTAAAGCACAGAGGAAGTTTTACATGACGGAGCTAGACTCTGCACTCAGGCACAGGCAGTACCTCGTGGTGCAGCTCAAACCATACAGATGATTCTGAGATGGAGCTGCTCAAAAGGAAGTTTCTAGGCAAGGTACCAGGAAGACAGCATCTTGAAATCTCCCCTAAAATATTTGCTTTTATTTCCCTGAACTCATGGCCGTTGCCTGAAGTTCCTCCTTTATATAAAGTAGATCTACAATAAAGAGCTTGCTGTACTGCTAAGGAGACCCAAATCTGACCCCCATCTTCACTGTCTCCCTTGGTTCTGCTAAATCTGCAAGGTGCCTTAGTTTTCTGAGATATTTACCTACTAGAAAAGGAATGAGTGGACAAAACCTCACTATAACTTTCTTTGCAAGTGTATCAAAATCTTGACAAAACATTTCCAAAGAGGCACTTTGTAAAATTCATGCTTTCTTATTGCCTTTTCCCATGTGTTTCCCTGACAGAAGCAAGAGACAAAAGCAGTAAAGGAAAACCTTGAATGCTACCCTCTCCCATCTTGTTGCCTTTGATTTCTGAGGCAATCCACAGCGGACCAGATGACTGATCTCTTCATACAGCGAGATCACTTTCATACAGTGAAATCTGGATGAAACCGTTTTGGAATGAGAAGGTGCTGCACGATCTACCTCATTCCTTCTGTAGTTTTATGCCTATAAGAAGATCTTTCCACTTGCAAAGCTTCCCCTGAGCCCCCCTCCAGCATCACGGTCTGAGGACGGTGGTTATTTCACTTGCCTATAAGCATCCAGCAGGCAGCAAGCCTCTATAAAACATAATACTGAGACTGACTCATCTCCCACCAAAATTATCCTGCTACAGTGCTGGGTCACAGGGAATCAACACCTTTAGTCAGCTCAACCTAGGAGAAGGTGGTGTGTTCCTGCATGGAGAGAGGGAACTACAGATGGAAGAGAACTGCAGGAGAAAAACAGTAAGAAATGCATAGGAACTTACAGGCCAAGATACTACTTACCAAGCCAAGAAAAAACAACCTTTTCTTTAATTTACAAGTGATTTCAGTGGTACCATAACCAGAGACTGAGCCATTTTAAGCAAAATGGGTTTTGCAAACAAGCCCATAATAAACCCATTTACTTTTGGCTGGCTATTCCCCAGTAATAAGCCACAAGGACTGTTTAACACCTTTATTTGTTTAATGTTTCCTGCTCGTTTCATATTCCTCCTCAACAGCAGTTTAGGAGCCCTGAAGGAAGCACTGGGGCTGCATATGAGCCCTGCTGCCTGTCTGGAACATTATTCTGCTGGCATTTTAATCTGGTTCAGCTGTGGTGTGGAGAGATCACTGCTTTGACTGGAGATACGCCGAGCTATTTCAGTTAAAGGTCTTTATGGAGCACACACTCGGGGCAGCATGGTGACCGCCTGGAAAGTCAAACTGAATTCATAGCTTCTTCACCTCACCACAAGCTGCTTTGGACTGTGCCTACAGCCAGAGTCATGCAGTTACAGAAACAATCCTAGGTGCAACCAAACTGCAGCTTTTTGCACGAAAACGTGGTCATTTTGGCAACACTTTGACATGAAAATCTTCAAATCAGCTCTCACCAGGTTTAGTTGTGTAGGTTTAGCCAGACAGTTGCCAGGGTTGTTGTGTAACTGTTCAGCTTTTCAATTCGCAGAGGACTGTGAAATATGTAGTACATGTTAGTGCTATTTTATACCACAAAGATACAGACTGTACCATGCTGGTCCTGCACGCTGCCCTGCTGGAGGCCATGGCAGAGAAAGGCCTGGCTGTAGCAGAGAAAGGGCTGAGAGCTGTGGTCCAGGCACCATCAATGCTTGACTAAGTGCCCCTGAGCCCACTCTGGGCTTCAGCTTGCCCATACCAAAATGGGAGCGAAGGAAGAGGACAGATATATTTAACCCATATGATGTTGGTGAATGCAGAGTTCAACCCACAGGAGGAACAGAGGAGGAGGTGAGGTACCATCTGCTAAAATTTGCAGCCAAGAGCCTCAGAGGGAGAAACCACCATGGGGCTGAAAAGTTGCTGAAGATGCCAAAGAAGAACATGGTATTGTACACAGGCATTGTACATTGTCAGAAAGATTCCCCACGTGACTGAAATAACCATTTAATTTAGGGTCTAGATCAGCAAATCCGAGGGGCCACGCTGTAACACAGCATAGGCTTGGGAAAGGAAGGTTTGGGCATTTTCCCAACAAGATTACAAATCTATACACTACAGAGCTATTCTTGGGTCGTCCTGAGACACTTGACTGTTTCGTGGCATGTTGATCAAGCAACATGCACAAAGGAGCTGTTGGCATAAGAAGAGGCATGAGATGCATCAGAGGCTGGCCCCCAGGTGCTCTCAGGTGCAGACAGTACCAGAGGGCTCCTGCAGAGCCAGCATTAAATAAATGCTTTGACTGTGGTACAGGTTTTTCGCTTGTAAAATATGCAGGAGATAACAAGATCAGGAAAGTAGCAAGCAAGCAGGAGAATGGCTTGCCTTTGCAAAGTGATCTGGACTACTTGGAGGGATAGCTACAACCCAAAAGGATGTATTTGCATGCAGGAAATTGTCATAAATGACCAGTTTCTTTACACAGGATAAAGAAAGCATATCACTATGCATGGCATTGTGCTGTCAATGGTTCTTTTGATAGCAAAGCATTAAAATGGGCTGACACCTGTTGGGTGTCACAGAACACACCATCAGAGTTACAGCTATTAGAAATACTCCTCAGCATGTTGTAAACTGTAGTCTGTGGGGTGAGATTTGCAGAGGTGCCCCTTCAGAGAGTGCTCCTTGACATTCCAGAGACAGCAGGAAGGAGTGGAGAGCAGCTGCCTGTTCTATTCTCATCACTGCAATTGCCCCATCATTACTAAAGAAATACACGGCTTTGAACACACAACATACCAAAAGATTTGTGATGAGTGCTTGATTGACACAATTATTAATGTAGAGAATTAAGAGAAGGAGATGTTAGAAGAGCAATCATGTACATGCCAGTCAGAAAGGATATTCTGACTAATAAGAAAAAGCAGTTTGGAGCATGATATCAATATTCTGATTTGCAAAAGCCCCAAAGGAATGACATTAAACTGATGGGAAAGGTCTTAATCAGCAACATTTATAACTCAGCAGTGATCTACTTACTCTGTCTTTTCCTAATGGAAAATGAGACGTTTCCCAAGATTGATAACGTAGCCCACAGGAGCAAATGCTCTATACTCAATGGAATCATCACGCATATTCATCTTGTAGATAAATATTCAGGAAAGAAAAGACTATTCCAGGCATCTTATAAACTAAAACATATGTATAAAATACGTGTTTCAGAAAAGCCAATGCCCTTTCTGAAAAACATCTTGGCAGTGGACTTCACAACTTCCTGTCTTTGCTAACTACTGCATCCCCCATCCAGGAATCCAGGTGAGACCAGAGGGCAAGTCTTTAAGATACAACTTTCTTTCATCTGAGTTTATCAAACACACACTGCACTCAGAGGTGTCAGCCTGCACAGGAACATCATCTCTTACCACCTCCAGGAGATGGGGAGAGGGTGCAGGAGGGTCCCACCACAGCCTGGGCAGTCCTTTGGCAGGACTGTACGGAGTGTCCACTTCAGCAAGTAGTTACTAGTCCTGTGCACCATCACAGGGTGTACTCACAAGTGAGGACACAACATGGAGAGTCCTCACACCCTGCAAACACCTATGGCTATCCAAGCTCCCCAGTCAGGCTCCCTCAGCAAACATTCCTTTAATGCTTCCTCACAGAGATCAAATGAGATGTTATCCCCAAGCAAATCAACCTCAGTGTTTCCTTCCTCCCAGTTTTCTGGTTTTTTTTGCCTCAGTTTGGTGTTACACTCAACCTCCTACACAATGAGACCAGAACTGATGCCAGCCTATTTGGGGATAGCAGCACTTCCCAAACATTTTCCATGATACATCCAAAGGCATAAAAATTGATTCCTGTGATAATACATTATAAATAACCATATTCTGACATTTTACATACTTAAAAGGCAACTTTTATGTTGCCTCTGTTTTAACATGTTCCTGAGACATTCATAGGCATGCAACATCTCCTCCCAGCTCTTCAAGACTCAGTCCCTGGGATTAGGTTCCTTTAACCACCATATGCATAGCAGTTAGCTTCCTCATGCACTCTTTATAGTCCATGGAGAGAAATGGGTACGTCAGGTGATGCTAAAGGAGATCTAACAGACCACAGTGTAAGAACTGCCTGAGCCTCTCCACAGCCTACAGAGCAGCCAGGAGCCACCATCTCACATGCAGCTATCTGTAGGCAGAAGAGATGGACTCCACCTTGAGTTCTGGACAACACTTGTGCTTTGTGCATGCCAGACTCCTGGCTGCACCTGCAGTGATTCAGTGGCCTAGGTCTGGCTCAGACACCCAAGCTCTTCATGGCCATGTTGTCTGCCACAGATGAAACGCATCCTGAGCTGAGCCTGTTCTTCAGTGTAACTTTGTGGTCCTTCTTGCCCTTGTGCTCTGACACTGTCTCCCCTGGAACCTAGTGGTGGCAAACTCTCAACCATGTAAACGTGTGCACAGCTAATGAATTTTGCCTTCAGCCTGGCTCCAGTCTATGCCTGAGCAGCAACAACAAAATAGAACACCTATCGCCTACCCACACCATGACCATCACTACTCTGATTGATCTCAGAGGCAACAAACCACTCTCACCATGGCACCACTGTTAGTTATAAATGTTTATCTATCATTAACACACAGAAATACAAAAACCTGCTGCACGCCCCTTGTGCTAGGGGCTGTACAAGCTTAGGGCAGAAGAGACATTTGCCCTCTTAATAAGAAATGCCCCATGAAAATGAAACACACAACTCATCCCACCTGTTAATTTTTTAACAGAGAACACAGGCTTTTGACCTTTATTACTCAGCATTTGAACCGAGCACAATTTGAACAAGAAAGTCTGCATCTTTGCTTAGCAGCAGAGATGCTGCTTACCTCTTCCTCTGTTTCCTGCAGTGATTCCTGCCACTCATGACTGTCCAGCCTCAGGAGAGATCTCCTGGTGGTATTCTTAGATAATTGTTTAACCTTAAACAAGACCAGAACCATATTCAACAAAATGCTTGCTCCCAGCAGAGGAGCAGGCTGGTTTCAAGGGTATTCAAAGGATATTTGAAATCTTTAGACTTTTCAAATGCGACTGTAAATAGCGTGGTGGGAGAGCAGAAGGTGCAGGAGGATGTCTCCTGCATAAATTGGCTCTTCGAGGAGGGGGGGGAAAGAGGTGTAATTACTAATAATTCCCATTATGTGCCTCCAAAAGTATAGAGGTGATGGCAGTGCTGAGAACACATACCAGAGCAGTTTCATGATCAATAATTCTATCGTATCACAAGCCATCTACATAAAGTACAACAAAATGAGAACCCCAGTCCAGGTCCCAAAGCCAATAAACACTAAACCAGCAAATGCTGGCTGCATGTAAGGCGTGAGATAACACAACTCTGAGACCACATGCAACAACTCCAAGAGCAAATAAAACAACATTGTGACAAGTGATTATTAATCCAAAACAATGAGTGCTTATAACACATTCTTTTTGACACACTGGTCAGATCTGTCGCCCCACGTTGGGCACCACAACGAACTATCATGGTTTAAGCCCAGCCGGTAACTCAGAACCACGCAGCCACTCGCTCACTCTCCCTCTTTTCCCCCCCTGCTCCTGCTGGGATGGGGAGGAGAATCAAAAGAATGTAACTCCCATGGGTTGAGATAAGAACAGTCCAGTAACTAAGGTATAACACAGATCACTGCTGCTACCACCAGTGATAACAATGATAAGGGAAATAACAAGGGGAGAAAATATAAAACTAAAGGGGAAAGGGAAAAAAACAATAAACACAAGAGATGCACAATACAACTGCTCACCACTCACTGACCAACACTCAGCCCGACCCGAGCAGTGATCTGGGCCTTTCAGATGACTCCCCGCAGTTTATATACTGGGCATGATGTGCTGTGGTCATGCCTTTGGCTAGTTTGGGTCAGGTGTCCTGTGTCTGAGTGCCCCTCCTCACTGGCAGAACATGAGAGACTGAAAAGTCCTTGATCAGAGTAAGTATTACTATTACTTAGCAACAACTAAAACCATCAGTGTGTTATCAACATTGATCTCAGACTAAGGCCAAAAACAGAGCACTGCACTGGCTCCTAGGAAGGAGAAAAATAACTGCTATAGCTGAAACTAGGACACTCTCACATTCTAAAAACATCTTCCTTATCTGCATTTTTCAATCTGAATCCTTCTGCCCACATGCTAATCCCATCTTATTGACAAAGTCACAGAAACCTGTGCTTGCATTCTCTCTCCCTGCCCTGGGGGAATAAGAAAAGAATAGCTCAGGTTTATGTCTCAGTTCAAGAAAATGAGGCGAGTGGAAATGAATGAAAATTTTGCTGCTGAGGTGAACTGCTGAAAAAATGAAACCTGAAGTCAAAATTTAGGGCTCATCTTCATTTAACAGAAGAAACACTTTCTGCTCAGATTTCAGACTGTTTCTGCAGATATTAATGCTTAAAACAGGCCCACTGGGCAAGAACTTTTAAATTGTGCTTTACAGTTGAATAAACAGAAGAATAGCAGGACAGAAAGACGATTGCTGCTTTACTGTAAATATTGGCCACATTTTTCCCCCTTTAGCAGATGCAGACAATGTATTCATATTTAAGAGATCCCTAGCAGACCTGCTGTAAATTAGCATTTATACGCAAGTGGCCTTTGAGGAATCTGGCTGCTTTACTCTATAAAGACAACAAGTAATAGGTCAGATGCAAAACTCTTTCCTGAAACTGGTGACGTTCATTGCTGACTTGAAGCAAATCCCATGCAACTGAGCAGAAGCAAAAAAACGACAAGAAATCCTATTCTTCTTAACACCCTGACTTTGTATCTTATCTCCCACTTGCCTACCGCCCAAATCAAAACACTGCAGTCAGTGAGGGTGTTTCCACTGATGTGTTGGGCAAATACATAGAAAAAAAAGTGGTACCTTTTGGGATCCTATAGAGCTTTTTTTAGGGAGAAGAAAATAGAGGATGGAGCTATACATACAAGTGAAATGTAGGCAGCAAAACACGGGGATAGTTTTATATAAGTATAGTATTTATAGAACCAAGGTGCAAACAGATCTTTTAATTTAGTTGCATTTTCTTTGCCATAAGAAGAGCCTGGGCCATATTAAGCAAAATCAGCTTTGCCAGCAAGCATGTAAGTGTGCGTGTGCATTTCTGTGGTGCTGATTGATGGGTGTGTGAGTCATAGAATAGTTTGGGTCAGAAGGGACCTTAAAGCTCATACAGTTCTGAACCCCTGCCACGGGCAGGGACACCTTCCACTAGACCAGGTTGCTCCAAGCCCCATCCAACCCGGCCTTGAACACTGCCAGGGATGAGGCTGTCAGAGCTTCTCGGGAAGTCTGCTCCCTTCTCTCACCAGCCTCATGCCATAGGACATTTAAGAACTCTGAAATGCATTTGTTTGCTTAATATTTTCTGCTGATGGCAACTTTTCCCATGCCTGTCTGCTAGGTTATGGGTGAACTGCTCCCTACCCCAGCACCTCTGGCACAATAGTCTGCAAAGAAATGGCATCCTCCAACTCACACCTCACCTCCCAGAAGGCAATGTCAGACACATTGCCTTGATTCACATAAATGCATTGAGAAAACATTAATTCAGGCCAGAGGTGTCTGACTATATCAGTATTCTTAGGATAGGTACAAAAATATAATCAATGAGATTCTCAAAAGCACCGAGCACAGGTTTTTGAACTCCTATTGAGTTCAAACAAATCAGAGTTAGCTCAATACAGGCTGAAGTTCTGCTTCAGAAAGTCTCATTTCAACTTGGCAAAGTTCAATTACTTTTCCAATCTCTATCTGACAAATTTTGTTCATCCTCTTCCAGATTTAGGAACTGGTATTTGTACAGCATTCAGTAAATCAGAGCCCAAGAGTCAAGGCACATGCTACCACCATAAAATACAGCAAGGAGGACAAGTAACCATTACGTGCCTCATCTGAGACAGAATCAGTGCAAATCAAAATAAATATCCAGTTATAAAATCACTGTTGCCTTAGAGATTATGACAAAGAAGCCTGCTGTGTCTCTGACCTTTTCACACCCAGACATTTGCTGCTTTTCAAACATCCAAGTCCATTTGTTCTCTTAATAGTGTTGATTGATTAGATGCTGGAGATAGTGGGTTTGTAAAGAGCATTTTCTTTGTACCTCTTCCTTACATACACCAGCCCGTTATGGTAAAAGATTACACAGTATTATTTTCTACTCCTCTCCTGGCTGCTGCACAAACAAGAATCACTTTTACTATTTCTAGGTAAGCTGATAATTTTTCTGTTCTACTATTTGCTGGTTTTATTCATATTTCCAGTCAATCCTGGAACACTGCTCCATTTATGCAGATAATGAGTTTTGGCGTAGAACTAAGCATTTAATCTATGGTGTTTGCTGTTTAAGTCTAAACTCTTCATGGCGCTCTTGTAATACTAACACATTTTAGGAGCTGAAGTCAATATCGGAAGGCTGAAATCCTGCTTGGTACAGGGAAGGCAGAGGAGGATTTCACTGAAAGCATCTACAAATTAAGTTTTTCAGGCAGGCTCCTCCTTAGGGAAACCACTTATGTGCCTAAGTTTATATTGTTTCTCATACAAACCCAAAGGAGAATTTCATATTGTTAAAATGCTCTTCAACTGCACAGCACATTTACTTCTAACAACAGGTTTTAGGCTTCCCAGCACTGGACACGTGTTACATAGACCCTCCTCCAGCAACAGCCTCACAGGATCCCCACGGGCTACACAAGCTAACGAGTTTCACCCGTTAACCACTGCCTGTAACTCCTTAGCTGCAGCACGTCCCATGGACAGCCTGCAGTCCTGACTGGTGCATTTCTAGTGATGGGGAGCAGATCTTTTAAAATAAGAAATTCACAAAGCAAACATAAAGAAGGGGAGTCGGGGTGCCAGCTGCTATACTCACAATTCACCACTTCATCCTGCTACTGCAATGATTTGTTTACTGCAATTAGTTTTCTGCAGCTCTTTATTCATAAGAAAAAAAACCAAACAAACAAAACCCCACTACTTTTGGTCATGACAATGTGTTGAAATGCCCATATTAAATAAAGGATAAAAAGAGGACTTCCCCTGATGTCAGAGTGAGCCAGATGCAGCAAGTTGAGAGACATGACCCATGTGAGGCACTGGCTTTGGGGTGCAGGGGGGCTGGGTGCTTCAGTGCTACCACCTTCTTGCATGACATTAAGCAAAACAGTTTTATCCCTTTTCACTTTTCATCTGTAGCCTGGTGACATCAGCAGCTTCCCATCCCTCCTGCTCCTCCTATCCCATCCCTCCTGCTCCTCCTATCCCATCCCTCCTGCTCCTCCTATCCCACTTATTCCCACTATGAACTCTTTGGAGCAGTGCCTCTATTTCAGTATGTGTTTATACAGTGCCAACATCAGCTGTATGCACAGAGCTGCATCAGTACCAAATCCCGGATGCAAACCAGGGAGGAAACATCATTCCTGAGGGCTGCCAGCTCACCTTCCCGCCCCACGCCACTCTCTTCCTGCCTCTGCAATACAGGTAGCATCTAGAAAAACGCTCTCAGTCTCAAGTACACATCCTTGAGCAAGCCTGAGACTTCTCCTCCTGCAAAGCCTCTGCAGGGGACTGAAGGCTTTCCCAGGCATTTAATTGACTTCAGATTTTATCTGAGCATCTCAAAATAATAGTGAGAAGGAAAAATACTTGTGCTATAATTAAATATACCAGAAATAACCTTACATTTTCCTGATGCTGCTTAAATTAGTATTCATTGGGCATAAATCACTGTGAATACACTAATGAAATGATTCATTTGGTCATTTGCCAATGCATGTTGATAACTATATGCCGAGAACTCAACAGTTTATCAACAGCCTCATTTATTTTAAGGAAGCTGCTGTCATTCACAAAGCATTGGCCAGCTGCCATGCATCCCTTCACCTTTCCCTGCTGCCTTCATAAATCTCCCATTAACCTCCTGAGCATCAGGCATTTTCTCAAGGAAAACAGCAGCATCTGCTTGGAGACAATTGCTGCCCATCTGCTCACTCACCTTGCAGACGTTTCTTGGCCTCTGCCCCTTCCCCCATCCGTTGCATCTTTCTGATGCAACTCATTGCTTCCAGCCTGCACAGTCATTTCTCATCATGATTTGTTGCTTTGCCCCTGCTCCGTATAAGAGAGGAGGAGCTGTAGCTCTTCTCCTCTCTTAACCAAGCAGCTAAGATCAGTCATAAACCAGATCATTTGCTCATGGAGTGATTTTGAGCAAAGCTGTTAAAAGTTGCCGTTTTTCTCCATTATGCACAAGGTGCACACAAAAGCCATCCCTCTGCTCCTGAATTTGGCAAGGAGGCCACCAGAAACTGGCAACTTTCCCATCCACGGGGACTGTCGATGCTTATCCAGCCTCTTTGGATATTTCTGAGCATCTACGTGAGACAAGTGAGTTGGTGCAATTATGTCATTTTATAAGTGGGCACTTAAGGTACAGAGCTGAAATAACTGTTCAAGGTCATGCATGAAGCCTAACCAAGAAATGAAGCATTGGTTTTTCCCTCCCATTATATTAGATCAAATCCTTCCATTCTGGGAGAAAGTGACATTTCCAGCCCAGCCTGCTCCTGGAGTTGCAGAAGGTTTCATCAGGATAAAAAGGTCTGCTTTGAGAAACCTTCCTTGCTTCCAAAACAAGTTATCTCCAGTATTGGTAGTGGAGCACAGCGCTGGGGTCACAAGGACATACTATTTCAGTTTCAAAGGAGGCAACCACACAGCCCCAGGACACACAGAGAAGAAGCACTTCTACTTTCCGTCCAGTACCTAAAGCAGCCTACAAGAAATCTGGAGAGGGACTTTTTACAAGGGCAGGTAGTGACAGGACAAGGGGGAATGGCTTTAAGCTGAAAGACAGGGGATTTAGATTAGATATTAGGGTTAAATTCTTCACTATGAAGGTGCTGAGGGGCTGGCACGGGGTGACCAGAGACCTTTGAGTAACCTGGTCTAGTGAAGGTGTCCCCAACTGGGGCAGTGGGGATAGTACTACCTGATCTTTAAGGTCCCTTCCAACCTAAACCATTCTATGATTCTGTGATTCTATGATACATCAGTTGCATAGGCAAGTCCTTTTTCTATTGCGTAGGTCCTCTCACAGCCAACCTGCAACAGGACAGTACTGATGAATATGGTAGGCTCCATTTCTGCCACTGCTAAACAACATCATCACCATTTGCCAAACAGCATCACACAATTACAGTAGTTTCAAGCTATGGCCCATGTACCCTTGAGGTCTGTTTAGCAGTCTGTACCTGGCAGACTTTATGTATTTGACATCAGTTAGAAGCTGGATGCTACAGATACCTGGCGGTCCACCAAGTGCTGCAAGGGTAACAAATGGGTCAGCCACAAAGCGGTTTGAGATTGTCTGGATCCTTATTATTAACAAGAAAAATACCCACATGCAATCTTGTGTTCCAGGCCCATATGGCATGTTTCATTGAAATATTAATAAAGTAGAAGAAAGATACTGGGCTACTGAGCGGAGCTGAATGCATTGCAAGGAATGGAAAATAAACAGCAAGGGTAAGAAGGAACCATAATGGAAAATCATGAGACACTTACAGGGTGCACCTTCGACACGAGATGAAGAGTTGGTTGAATCCTGTATTAGCGTTTATAGGAAGGAGGAAACCCTGGGCCTGGATGTGCTCAGAAACATCCCTTGGTCTGGGTGACCTCATGGAGTCACTCTGCTCTGCAGGTTTCCAGGATGAACTCCAGGGATGCTCCTGGCCCTTTCCCTGCAGTACCTTGGTGCTGCAGATGATCCATGCTTACAATGGCTGCTATGAGTCCAGCCATAGGAGGGCTAAGCCATGACAAGCACCCTCTGATGACAACCCCCTGGGACCTATTAAAAAGTCTTTCCTGCTATTTTCCAGTTTCCTATCGAGTGAAGAGATACATGGTCCATGACACTGGTGCACTAAATGGGACTGGAGTTTTTCCTGGTGATTGCAGTTTGACTATCTTGCAAATACAAGACAGATGAATAGCACTGAGATTATCTTCACCCTGAACACCTCTCCTTCACGCTGTACTATTCCCCATGTGGAAGACATCATTAGGACATGTTTGGAATGAGAATCAGAAACCTGCACAGTGCTTTAGCTGTTTGTATACTCAGAATGGGATATAAACCCCATTTGTTTCTTCTTATGCCACCTCCCAACTTATCAATGTATAAGGCTTCAGAGGGAACAAATGCTTCTGGTTTCATTATGTGTTAACCTGGTGGTCTGAAGCAACTGAAGGAAAATTGAACTGTCTGGCCCTTAGTGTGCAAAATGATGGAAGCAGGCAAGATTTGTGCTGCTTGACTTTCTATCAAAGAATACTGAAATTACTCCTCCGCAGGAGCAACAGCAATGTATTTAGTCCTTAACTTCCCTTATACTGCCCAAGCAAACCCTGGTATGGGCAATCGAAGGCTGCAGGCAGAATTTCTCTTTCTAACATCTTCCAGCAGCAACTGTGACCTAAGAAAGTGCAGTGCCAAGTCTGCAGAGTTTTATCAGCCTAATACATAGATAATCCCAAGAACAAATCCAGGGCTCTCACATACCCACATTCAAGCCCATGTCACCTAAGGTTATCACTTACAGAATCATAGACCAGCTCACGTTGCAAAGGACCTCAAAAGATCATCTGGTCCAACCTTTTCTGGAAAGAGTAGCCTAGGTGAGATGACCACCATGTCCAACCACATCTTGAAAACCTCCAGTGATGGGGACTTTACCACATCCCTGAGGAGTTTGTTCTAGCGATTGATTGTTCTCATTGTAAAAAATTTCCTTCTTCTATCAAGAAGAAACGCTGCCCCATGAAACTTGCTGACTGCCCCTCAGAAGCCCATTGCTCTATTCATTTCTCCAGGGTGCTGTTCCTTCCAACCTACTTCCACCCCAGTATGTCAGAATACTCAACAGGCTATTGGGATGTTGAAAGATACCTATACTTGCTGCTCCTGCAGCAAATCACTGCTTCCCTCTCCCACTGCTCCTACTGCAGCTGGTTCCAGGACACATAGTGAAAACAACTTTCCAGTGCTACACACCACTGTGAGATTTCTATGGTAACTTTAGCAAGTTTTCTGTCGTTTCGTTTTCAGATATAAATGATTTTGTTTACCAAAGAACCTCTGCCTGTCACCTCTTAGCTGCAGCACATCCCAACCACAGACACATTTAGGGTACAGGCATTAGTTGTAGCAATCAAGTTAATATGTCTAAATGATGATCTTCCAGCAAGTGAGCAATCAGGTGAGCCATACATTAATTAGTCTTCTCCACCTGCCACAGCTCTGCTCATGGCTGGTTCCTGATGCTGAACTGACGCCTAACTCACTGCACCCTGGCAGCCTACGTCCACGGAAAGGCACAGGCTGTATCCTCCACCCAGTGTGTTTCTGATTTACACAGAGGGATGAAGGTTTTACATCTGTGCCTACTAAATCACGACACACCAGATCCTAAAGCAGGTCATTAGGAAGTTCATTATTAGTTTTAATATTTTTAGATCAATGAGGAGGATTCACTTCAGTGCATTTCCCAGTCGCAGCAGCTAAACTTATGTTACTCGGCAAACTAACTTCACAGCAAAAAGAAATAAGAAGTGCTCGTAAGGAGTTACAAAGGCAACCCATTTTCCTGTGAAAATTTGATGGGAATACAATTGAGACTTTCCTTTAGGGAACGCGTATAATTCATGCCAATAAAATATTTATATGAACTACCTATCTGAAAGAGAGAAACTAAACATCTACAGTTGTGTTAAATTGAACAGAATTCTAACAATAACTGAATTCATTTGACGTGGCTATCAGTAAAATGCTTTTAGATGCGATTCTAAATGAAATTTTGTTTCACTTTGATGGCTAGGTTTGCCTACAGGCAGGATTTATCCCACTGAAATTTGGCTGCTGCAGAAGACAAGCACAAATCTAGCAGTTGTCTGAGCTCCTCTCCGCAGAAGAGAAAACAGGCTCCGCCAAAAGGAGACGCTGCCCATCCTAACACAGGGACTCAAGTGGGTGCAACAGCTCACCCCAGAGAGGTCTACCTACCTCCACTAAATATCGGGAGGGTGATGTGCCCAGACACCATGAGTCTAATTCTACCTTAATTTAAACAAAAGCAATGACAGAAGGATAGAAAAACCAAACATTTTTAGTAACAACAAAATGAGCTTGATAACAATTAATGAGCACCTTCCTTGAAAAAGCACAAACCATTGATCAAATGTCTACTGGCTCATTTATTGCTCTGCCTGCTCTGACTGTCCTGCAGCTTTCTGTTTGACAAATTTAAAAACTCAGTGTGGTTTCCAGTGTAAAATGGTGGAAATTGTAATGGAAAGGTGTTCTCGGGTTTTAAATTATAGGGAGTATTACTTTGCTGTCACTACTACTGATTTAATGATGATTCACACCCAAAAGAGATTCTGACTCACTATAGTTAGCCTCAACCAACCAGATGACTTTTAAACAGTTTACAGAATTAAAAGATTACTTTTAAGGAAATAATTTATAACAGATGTAGATCAAGCTTAAAATCAGTTGATAGATCACCAACAAGAAGGATGATTTCTACTTACAGAAGTTATGCAGACTGAACTACCAAAAGCCCAAAGTTAAACCAAACCAAGTATGACCATTCAGGATGACCCTTTCCATAAAAGTACCTGCCACTTTCATGGGGTTAATAGGGAAGGAGACTCTTCAGGACACGGTCACTGGGTTTGTGCAGAAGCTGTCAGCAGCAGAAGAAACATCTCAGATAGTAAAAGCCAATGCTACAGATTTGCATACATATTATGTCAAGAGCTTCCTTTCCTCATGATGACACCAAAGACCCCCAGGTTTCTACACAGGACATCCTACTTCAGAACCCAGGTGCAAAAGGCCAGATCAGTCAAACTCTGAAATACAGCAGAAGAAAATACCAAAGTCCTCAAAGGATGTTAACCCCCCAAAACTGCTTTTAAATGGTAAGAAACACTCTCACCACTGCTTCATTTCACAGTCTCTCTCCCTTCATCCCACTACTGTTGATAAGAGCAGGAGAAGGTCCTATTGCCCTTGCAGGGTTCGTGGAGGAGAGCACAGCAGTGGGGCTAGGAGGTGGGTTAGGATTAGCATGTGTGCATTGACCCATAAAAGAAAGCATCCAGCCAAAAAACCCCTAGATCTAATAACATTGAGAAGTGAAATGCTGGAGGGCCAGACTCAAATCCATCCAACTTGAAGCTAAAAAGTTCAAGAGTTGTGGTTTTTTCTCCAAATCACTGCTTTCTGCCTAATAAAAAAAGTGTCGTGACAATATGTTGTCTTAGGATAGATGAAGAACTTTGTATTTTGGGAAGCTGTCTCAGGAATCCATCAATCAAACTTTGCCTCTGAAACACTGATTAAATCTAATGCTTGCTCATAATTTTTCATGGCATAATAATAAGCCATAATAGAAAAAATAATTATTATTTAACCTGAAATGAGTTGGAAAGAGACATAAATCAGACTCCTTAATTAGAATTCTTATCTGTATGGATAACCACAGGAAGGCCAGATCAGAATGGATTAGCCATATGTATGTTTAACTTGAAAATGACATTTATGAGACGTGTACTTAACCTACAGACATAAAAGCATTTTTTCCTTTGTTATTTAACAATAAGTGTAGGGCCCAAGTGACAGAGCTAGCCAGGAAAAGAATGGGTTTAGGGTGTAATGCATTTACCTAAGCTCAGAGTAGATTTGAATCAAGGTATGTAAGGGCATTAAGGTTACCTTCACCAGGGAGAAAATAAAATAGCTGGTCTTTTAGACAAGGTCTTCCCAAAATGGCCAAGGTCCTGCTGAGCAAGACGCTGTTGGAAAGAGCAATGAGATTTTTGCCCTAGGTGGATGTGCAAGAGCTGTCAAGAGGAGCTGAGCAATATGCTGAGGTGTCTTGAATGATGGCTCCTGACAGAGCAATTTGAAATTCAGTCAAAAAGCATAGATAAGGCATTGTTTTAGACCATGGCAGAGATAACTGCAGCACATTATCTGTGTGAAAAAAGCCAATTACCTGTGCTGGCCTCAGCCGCACTGCATGCACTACAGAAACCTCCAGGGGCTTCTGCAAGCTCAGCCTTCCTGTGTGAGGTCCATCATCAATTAGGAACATGACAGCGCAGGTCTGGAAAGGTCTTGACTAAAATCCCCAATCAACTGAATTCAATCAGCGTTTTGCTGTGCCTTTTCAAAGCGTGCCCTGAATGGCACCCATTAACATCAGGGAGGCCTTCACCCTGGGAAACACAACCAGTAGGTCTAGAGGTCTGGAAAGGAAAGGAAAATCAATAACCAAGAGGGTGGGTTTTATTCTGTTCAACTGAATTATCATACATGCAATGTTCTGTCTTGTTCTACAAATTCTGTTTTCTCACCCAGCAGTGATTTTCCTGAAGATGCCATTTACCCCTGAGCACCTCACCAGCACTTCCCACTAGCTCCATTTCCAGTTTCAACAACTTGCACACCGATGACACTGAATACTGGGGAAGGGGTTACCTCTTACATTAACCATCACTTCAGACAACTACAGCCTGACCCAAAGCTGTGTATTTACACAGTCAGAGAACACGCCAAGGCTTCTGAGAAAGCAGAGAGACATTTTAACCTGTTTTCATTATTTATGTTGTCTTTCAGTCAATGCTTTGCATGTAATCGGCCAGTTATCTTTTCCCTGTACAAGAAAATCCTTACAATTACATAGGGAGAAACAAGAACACCCTTTCACAATGGATTTTAGGAAGTTACATATGAAGTCAGATGTTCACCTGACAGAAGGCCACATATGCTTCACACTAATTGAACTACATTTATGCCAAATGAAGATGTGGCCCACTCTCTAAGGAAAGCTTAAAAACTTCAGTAACCCTGAAAAAGGGTTCAGTAACAGGTAAAATATTCCTTTTTTCCCCTCAAGACATGGAATTTCTCTTTAAAAGTCCATAAATCTCATTTGCAGGATAAGTAACTTTCAGTCTTTAACAGTCTCTGGAAGTGAGATCTTCTTACTGCTAGTTAAATTACACCTCCAGCACAACTCACACTGCTGTCAGGAATTCCCAGTTTCCTAACAACGGTTAGTGGTGATGCACAAACCATGTGCACTATCCCCTGAACCAGAAACCAAACCATGCCCCCGGCAATGCTCTTCAAGTTACCTGCTTGCTGGTGATGCTCTGCAGCAACACCTACATCCGCTTGCAGCACCCACCAGGCCCACTGGTGCAAAGAACGAGGAGGGAGCACTGAGTGTGTGAGAAGGGAGATGGTCCTGGTGCCTTAAATCTTCTCAGGAGGAAAGGATTGAGACATTTTCTTCTCCATGAGCACAAAGAACAGCCAGAGCAGGGTGGTCCTGCTGTCACCTCAGCTGCCATCCCCTGACAGACAACTTCCAGACACCCTCCCCTGAGCTGCTGGGAATGGGGAAACAAGCTGCAATACGCGATTGCGCAGTCATTTATCAAGAACTGTTATTGATATCTCATTTTATATATATATATCATCTATATTTATGAATCAACTATTTGTTTTCCCCTACCGAGCCTGTAGAGAAAGAGGTGCAACAGCGAGAGAGCCCTGGCTTTGCGGGCTGTGGTATAATAAAACCCCAAATTAAGTTAGTGTGGTGATTTAGTGGAATTGGGTTTTCAACTGCTGTTCAGCAAGCCCTGAATAATTCAGCAGCAGCT
Source organism: Pezoporus occidentalis (assembly GCF_034315485.1). NCBI lineage: Eukaryota > Metazoa > Chordata > Aves > Psittaciformes > Psittacidae > Pezoporus > Pezoporus occidentalis. The sequence goes on along the minus strand of NW_026914940.1, from coordinate 10,704,029 downwards.
TTGCCTCCTGTGAATAATGTACTCAGTCTTGAACTTGTGCCAGTAAAAACTTACACTGCATCGTTGTGAATTTCTTGCTGTACACACCACTGGCAGTGATGCTGACAAATAAACGTCTGATGGGGTTTGAGTATGGATTTGCTTTGTGTGTGCTCCCACAGATACATCCTTATGCATAACACCTGCTTACCATTACTTAAGTGTTCACATGACACATTTGACTGCAGTTTTCCATACCTCCAGTTGGTTGATAACTTGACAGCCTGAGGTGGCTCAGCTGCTCCATCCTCTTCCTACTAATTCCTGGGCATCCTGATTTGTTTTCCTTGACCACCATGGAACAACTGAGCCAATGTCTTCATAACACAAGCTAATCATAGGCCAGGTACATTATTCCTGCATAGTAATGGTCAGCTCAAAGCCAAGCATTTTGTCCATGAACTTAGAAACAGTTTTCACCATGTGTATCCCTGTACACTTGCGCGTGCTGAATCTCATGGTTTTCTTCACTGTTCTGCAGAAGATCCTTCTGGAATTCTTCATATTTGGTCTGTTTTTTTTACTGCCCTCAAAAGTTTAGCGCCATTATTATTCATTCCCTTTTCAGTCTGCTATGAATATACTGAACAAAGCATCCAGCTGCCTTAGCCATAAAATCATTCCCTCCTTCCTCAGGTTATTCATTCCGTGACCCCCCCATGCAAGAAGAAAAAACTGAATTTTGGAGAAGAATGAAAGATACAAATTGCAAAGTCAAGGTGCAGAAAATATGGGAGCAGAAAGAAGATTACATGGAAATATATACAGCTGGGAAAGGAGACAGCTTTCCTCCCAGCCTTGCATTGTCTTTGTGGGACACAAATGGGGTGGATGTGTACCACGTACACACCTTCTTCTGCTGTGGTGGGACAGCACAAGGCCAGCCCCCTGTGACCCGGCTCTACACACATGTTCACGTGTGTCTGCAGAGGGGACAGCAGCATTTCAGTGTCCTCCTGAAGCAGGGGCTTGGTTTGCCTTAGTGCTGAGCAGGGGCACCATGGTCGGTGCCTGCAGCAGCGCCTGGAAAGGGGATTATCCTGCTTGCCAGCAACTGAATTATTTAAATCCACCTCCCAAGTGCATGCAGAGCCTGGCACCTCTACAAACCAACAGCATCTCTCCAAAACTAATTGCTGGAGGCTGATTGCTGAACATTGCCCCTTTGGCACATCAGACTCCAAGTACCCAGGTATTGCTTCCCAGTGGACCACAGAAATGCTGTGTGGCCTCTGAGAGCAGTTACCTGCAGGAGTGCAGCCATCAGCAATAGCATTTCTGCACCACACTTCATGGGGGGCCCTCCAGGCAGCCCCTCCATGCTATGGAAGGGAAGATGGAAGTACATTCATCCTCTGTGCCATAGAGAAGCACCAGCCTTCAAACACATCACCTTTCCCACCTCTTATAATCATTCACAGTCTCATCCTCTGCGCCCGCAGTTTACCTGCCATTATAGTTCACCTCAATCTATTCAAGCTCCAACACCCAAGCAGTGCATCAAGTGTCAATTTAAGGGAATAAAATACAGCATTTGGAAGAGAATAAGAAAATGAAATTCCAGGAGTCCATGAGATCAGACTGTGTAATCACAGAGCTGCTCCAGATCTGTAATCCCTAAATATTACACCACATTTTAAGATGAGACATCATCACAGCCAAGGTATATTGTATTTGTAATAAATAGTCCTTTAAAATGTATTATTAATCAGCACAAATATTGTGGTAGTGCTGACAAGGAGCCTTCTACATTTTAACTTTCCTTTTAAATGTGTATTTCTTACAGAACAAACTCTGCCTCTGCTCCTTCTGGCACTTTTCATTTGCATCTTTTCCAGTCACTCAGATTAAGACTATTGTATTACACAGAAGGGATTACATCAATCTCTTTGCACACCTAAGTCTAAACGAAACACTTTGGCACTTACATGGAAGAGAAGAGTGTTCCAGTTAGAGGCCCATAAAAATCAGCAGGTATCAGGCAAACGTTTCCATTTTGATGAGACTACACCCTTCACCAGAAAACTATTCCACCTGCAGATTGGATTTATTCTGCTTAATAGTCAGAGATACCTGTGAATCACTGCAAAATACAAACCCATCAAAAATGCCCATGTGCGAGTGATGACTACCACCTGGTTCTGGTCATTCACCTGGATGGATGGCTGGCTTGCAGCACAAATATAGGAAACTCCTGGATCACATCAATGAAACCAGTCCATCATTCTCAAAACCATGGAAGAGACTCCCCACATCTGACAGGCACTGCAGCACTGAGTGCAGCCGTAGGGCTTGGTTGGTGAGCAGCCCTGGTGCACTGCAGGAGAGCCTGCTAGTGAGAGCCAGGAGACTGCTCTTTCTTCCAAAGGTTCGCCTATTTTCACTTTGCCCTCCTGTTTGCTGTTCATTTATTCAGGTTAATACCAAAATATCAAAAAATGATGCCCAAGATTTTACAGCAGCCCTTCCAGAGATTACAAAACCAGGAATAACATTTAATTGCTCGCCAAGCTGCACATTCCTCATTCTGCTTCTAAACCACATTTAGTTCCCAACTCTACCTTGTCTAAAAGGCAATAGACATCATCAGCATCTCTGTCAGGTTCAAATGACTTACAGACGAACTGTAAGCTTGTGTTTGGTCTTACAGTGCACCAAAGACATCCTCTCTGCCAAAGACCTGATGCTCTGAAACAACCTCTCAAAGTCTCCCTTCACCTGGCTCATTTTCCTTCTCCTGGCTTTCAGGACCAGGCTGTCACCAAGCTACCAGCAGACAGGTGACAGCACACTTCTCTGCCATGGCTGGGTGGCTCTCTCAAATGGCAACCAAGTCTCACCAGTGTCTTTTCTAATTACTGCAGGCATCTAAACACATTTTCTTTCTATCAGCATCCTTATTAGAGTGAGAGGGTCCAAATGGGTGACTCCTGCTCATGGTTTCTCTGTACTTGCTGCTGGTCTCATGGACTTTCATGTCTGGTGGTGGGTTTAAGCACCCTCATCCTTACCACGATTTCCTCCTGTATCAGTGACGTTTGTTGCCTTTTAGACAAGGTGGATTTGGGAACAAATGTGATTTAGAAGCAGAATGAGGAATGTGCAGCTTGGTGAGCAATTAAATGTTACTCCTGCTTTTTGTAACCTCTGCTCCTCTGTGGGTTTTGTGTTTCCTCAGTCCTGACCAGCACTGAGGACAGCTCCAATGACAACCCAAAATGCCTCTGTACAAATGCACAGCCGATTATTACCCTAACTGGGAAAGCCTTCATGAAATGGTAGGCACCAACAGCCTGAAGAACAGATTGCAACACAATTTGGATTCTCTCTTAAGCCTAATATTTACTTTCACTTTTAAAAACACAGACATGTACCTTAGTCCCTGTGATCTCATTTGTTTACAAATTGTCACACACTTGTCTGCAACAATTTCCCAGCGTTTACCAAGACCAGCCTTATTTCATGCTGAATTTTAAGTGTTCAGAGTTCCAAGGCATCCTCAGACCCTAATGGGAAGGAGCTCTCTCCAGCAATTTAGCTCCCATAAGACAGGATTGAACCTGCCAACAGCAAATCTCAGCTCCTGCCCTGGCTGCTGAAGGAGTCTCTCACTGAACGAGTAGAGCACTGGGAGACCTCAAGGACACGCACACAAGCATTTGTTAGAAGCAAGGAAAGTCTTTGTAAAACTGAGACACTTCCTGGGTGAATCTTTAATTCCTAGGGTTCAGACACTAACAAAGCACTTTGACACTTTACTGCAGTTTGCATACGAAGCACCCTTTCTCTGACAGGGTCACATTTGTAAGCACCAGTGTTCAGGGGGCATTTTGCCTTGTAGCTGCAGTCCCTCTGAGTTTTAAGATTTCTGGAAATCTTTTGTTTTACTCTAATTTTCAGGGTTTGGTCATTCCAGATATCCAGAAGGATTCAGGATCCAATCCTGACCCACCCTTAGCGAACCTCCCACCAAGTCAGCTGTTACAGAGACTGACTGTCTCAACATCCTCCATTCTTAGAATCATAGAACAGTTAGGGCTGGAAAGGACCTTAAGATCATTCAGTTCCAACCCCCCTGCCACGGGCAGGGACACCTCACACTAAACCATGTCACCCAAAACATCTCAAACTCTGATTCTGCTACACTGTCCACGTCAGGAAGGTACAAGGAAAAAGCACAGAACTTGGATGGATGCAGATCATGGCTACTTTTAAGACACTGAGTACTCCATATTCTCCTCTGTGATTAGTTTTCAAATTACCAAGTGCTTCTCCAACATTATGTAACTTTCCAGGTTAAGGTTTTATTCTTAACACAATTCATGTGTGGTGGAAAGTGCCACCATCGTCTTTGTGTCCCATAACTGAAAAGGAAACAGATAACGAGGTAGCTCTCGCTGTAGGAGACACCAGGGCAACCTTAGAGCAATTGAAACTTGCCCAAATTAGGAAACCTGAAATGCTCTGACCAACCTGTAGGTTACCTATATATGCAAGCAGCCATGTTACAACACAGCAAATGTGCTTCCCTATTCTAAACTAAATTTGGTCCAGAAGTGAAATATTTCACTGGCACGCTACAAGAAAAACTATTTTCCAGTTAGATGCCTACCTTGTACCGTTTTATGGCATGTTACTCAAACTACCTATTTTTTTCTCCTGTGGACTGGCTGACCAAAAAACCCCATCAACAAGCAACATTATTTAGGATTATTCTTCCATATTTGGACCATTTTTCCATTTCAGACCGCTCTTCCATTTTGCCATCTTCAGTGCTTTGTGAAAGCCTCCCGCAGTGCCCAGAGACAACAGCTCTTACCAGCTGTGTGTCAGCCTGAATGTTCTCTGGGTACTGAGATGGTGGCATAGGGTTGAGCATCAGCACAGTCTGACAAAACATGAGGAAAGGTGCCCATCCTGAACCTACCCACTGGAAATGTCGCTTCACCACCCATCCCAGGACCTGCTGGGCAGGGAAATGCCAAGGGCCTGCCTTTGCTGTGAGTGCTATGAAAGTCAGGGAGGAAAGGGTAAAGAAAGAAGGGTCTACCTCCTTCTTGTCCATAAACAAGGCAGCAGGATTTCTTTCTTGATGGAGTAATCCAGCCCTACATCTCCATGGGTAGGATCAGCACAAAGTTTCTAGCACTCACCTGGAACATCCTGCAGAATAAGTATCACTTTCAATACTCCCTAGGCACAGGTTAACCGCAGGATCTCAGCTTGGATCCAGGCTCTGGAACAGATAATTCACACCACTTCCAGAGGGGACCAAAAGACTTGACTGTGAAAAAGCCCTGAGATCCAGGCACCTAATACTAACTGCTTTAAACAATAGAAGTGTTTTCATTGTGTCAGGCTCATGGGTTGCACAAGGTCACTGCAACTCTGGGTATGAGAGTTTAACCAGAGAGTTAACTTGTCAGCACAGCTGCCTGATGGCCTTCCCCCACCGCACAGAGGAAAGCAGCAGAGGAATGAAAAGCAGAGTTATTCAGGAAAATCAGTGTTGATCTGCAATTAAATAACAGCCTTTATGTTTTCCAAGAGTTTCATTCCAGCAGCTCACTGTGTGCAGACCTGTCTCTTACCTACTATTTGCATAAAGCTGATGATGTGCAGCAGCTCTTACAGAAAAACCCACCTCCCCTCCAGTTCTTTGATTTATAATGATAAATGCATTTAGGAGAAAATTCTCTTCTCCAGCTGCAATCCCACAGCCCACTCACGCACTAATTACACTGGGAGTGCCTGGTACCCAGTATTACTGCTTAGCAGATGGCATTTCAGAAGCTCCTGCTGCTCACAACTTTTTCACCTACATTACAACCAGTCTTTTCCCTATGCCCACCACCAGTCAGCCGCAGATTACAGCCCCTCCCCAGCCACCCCTGAAACTATAAATTAATACTGAAGACTGCTTAGAATAAAATCCTTCCATTTTCCTCTCTCCCCTCCAGACAAGAAGAAATGTCCGCTCCCACTGCTGTCACCTCCAGTGCAGGCAGGGCCAAATTATTCTCTTCCAGTGATCAATATTCTCCAGCAGTGATTAGAAAATAACAGCTTTCAGAAGGAGAATGGCCCAGAGCACAGGGACAACGTTCAGTTGTTGCAATGAGATAAACGTGGTCTGTAGGAGAAGAGCTATTTAGTGCCAAGCCCTACAAGCTACAGGATCAGGCACGTTCCTCACGTGCATTCCAAGAACTCGATCCAGAAAGATCAGAGCCTGCAGCTGTTGTATCCTCAGCCTGCTCAGAAACAAGTGACCTGGAAAGCCAGCGCCTTTGGGGGTACACACAGAAAGCAGGAAGAGAGAAATAAGCAATAAATCACAGCTGCATTTGAAAAGCCATAGAGATGCTGTCCTGCTTACTGCTGGCATGGAGGGGCAGAAATGGACAAGCTCTCCTAGGAACCTCCCGGCCATGGCACGTCGCACACAAAGGTAACACCGTATAGGTGGTATGCTATTTACAGGAGCTTCTTCCCACTAGGAAATTCAAAAGCACTTTTTCCAAACCAGGCTTCAATCACCAAACCCCTCCTAGTGCAATTCAGAACACACAACCTTCCTTCGCTGACAAGAACTGGGAATCCCGTAAGAGATGAAACTGACAACCGTAATGACGTTTCCAAGTTCTACCTACCAATGAACTCGTAACTACTTACTGCTTGGTCTCTTATTTTCCACTGAAACACTCTGAACAATAATTCCAATTTCATTCCAGCGAATGATTTACTACAGTATAACAAAAATATATCCTACCCACAGAGCCGCATCATGGTTGAGGTGGGAAGGGACCTGATGGCCCAGCTCAACCCCTGCTCAAAGCAGGTCACCTACAGCATGCTGCTCACGGCTGCATCCAGTCAGGTTTTCAGTATCTCATGCTAAGGGCAAGATAAACAACATCCATCACTCTCCAGTTGTCCACTGAGCCCATCACCTCTGTGGAGGCTATCCACATTCACTTAGAACTATTGAGAAATGACACACATGCACCACAACATAAGTGCTATTTTAAATTCAAATTAATAAGATCCTTTAGCTGTGATTCAGTTGGTAAGCTCATCGAAACCAACACACATTCACACATTGCTTAGTAAGAACTAACATAACATCAGAGTGAGGACTGCACTATGAAGTCAGGCAAGTAGCTATTCCTTCCCTCTCCTCCCATGGAAAAGTACATTTGCTGGAGTTCCAGCAGAGATACCATCAAGATTAATGTGCTCTTTGCTGAAAGGACTATACCACAGCTATCCATATGCTGATTAACCTTGTTGCCTTTGGACTTAAATCCATCATCTATGTTAAGATTAATGATGAAGATTAAGTATGTATTCTGAAATATGCGTATTAATGAAGATTGGCTTTGTTTGAAGCCAGCTGAAAGGGAAATGTTTTGACATCTGCTATTGAGCTATACAGACTTCTTCACCCCCCCCCCCCCCAATTTATCCAATTTCCATTTTGAAATGCAAAAAAAAAAATGCACCTTTCTGCCCCACCCCAGAAATCGTACAACATTTGCACAAAACCCCCAGGACTGTAAGGCAAGCCATGCAGAATCCAAATCTTTCAAGTGCGTTCATTACAGCAACAGAATACAGCCGCTCGGACCAAAGCACCTCGGATTTTCACAGCAACTCCCACCATCAGAACTCAGAATACTGGCAAGGTACGTCCCTGTACTCCTGCTGCCTGCCGTGACATCCATAAAGGACCACACACCTCCACAAGGTTTTAACACAGTTGGTTCATTTGGTAAGATTTTAAAACATCTTACTTATTTCTATCATTTTCTTAGGCATTAACCTCTCAGTCCTCCTTCATTTCCCTCCCCTCTATCCTGCTGTCTCATCACTCCCCCCCCCCAACAATCCAGTTTTTAACACCCAAATACTGTTTTCTCTCACACTGTTTGGCCCATCCATCCCCTGCACTCTAAGTACAGCTCCACAGCAGCAGATGTCCCTCACATACACATAACATCCCTGTTCAAAGAAGCCTACATCCTGTTTCAACCACCATGACTTCCAGTGCTTCTTTTCATCCTGCTTCCCCTTCCCTGCTGGCTCCACTTCCCTTTCTCTTTTTACCAGATGTAGGTTTCTGATGATGTTCTAGGCCTCCCTCCCGAGGCACTGAGTGTTCAGTGTGGGCAGCCGGACTGTGCTGTGAGGACACCTACTTCTGCATCCAGGGCCAAACTGGCTTTTAAAAGCATCACAGCTCCCCATTGCTGCGGTGAACCCAAACTTTCCTGGTGCCAGACTTGGTGCCAACCCTTTGCTATCAGTGACACTTGTCTGCCAGCAGCTCCCTCAGTGAATGAGTTTTCTTCACCCACATGACTAGAGACTACGCATCAGTCAGCAAGGGGGTCTGCAGCTATGAGAGGACAACTGAGTGTACACACAGAGACAAGAGGGGTGGAAGCTTTCCATGGTCTCAATGTCACGCCAGAATCTGTCATGTCTGTGACAGAAAAGCCTTTCCACATCATAAGGAGAAAGGTATCATACTTTGGTCAAAATGACCCTGTGTCCACAAAAAGTTCTCATCTAGGTTAAAGGAACATTCACACCTTACCGAGTGTTGGTGCTGGACCTCATGTACTATGAACCCTCTATCCAAAATATTTCTACAAGGAGACACCGAACAGTATCCTCCCACACCTCAGTGGTTCCAGCTTCATCAGACTGGGCTCATAGTACTTACATATGCATTTTGATAGTAAAAGTCCAAGTGAATTGACAAATGACATGCCTACAGCACTGCAGAGGACAGGAATGACCTGTATCTATGGTTAGATGCTCTTTACCTATATACAGATCATATAGGACCTATCAACCTTAAGCTAAAGGGCTAGTCTCAAGAAATAAATTGGTGTGGCCTCAGCACAGCACAAGTTTACCCCACGCAGACACATCTTGTGCACACAACGGGTGCTCATCTTGTGGCAGCTGCATCTTTGTCTCAAGTCTAACCAGGGCTTACGCTCCAGGAAAAGGGGCTTTCTACTTCCTCATCACTCATCCGGTACAGATACTGCCCGTTGCTAATAAATCTGTGCATCTCGTATGGTGGAGAACCAGACCAGCAGCCACCAGACTCAGGTACCGTCATCTGCACAATGAATTTCACAGAAGCCTTAGCACATTTTCCATTTACTAGTCTTTTCTGGACACAGCCCTGCCAAAGAAGCTTCGAACTGCCCAGAAGACCCAATATACTATCACCAGTATCTGTTCCGGCCCAGTTTCTTAAGCTGTACAGAGATCTAGAGACTGCAAAAGCAGCTTAGCAAAGAATCCCAGCTGCTTTTCCAAAAGTCATTTGATTTAAGACCTCGAGGAAAGTCTCCAGTATGGATGAGGCACTGTATTTCTTTCAGGCTATGAACAGCCTCCTTCTTTTTCCAGTGAAGGACAGCAGCTTTTCATTGCTTGCCAACAGAAACGTCAGCCTGCCAATCCCGCACCAGAACCAGCAATAATGCCTTTATTTTCAATCTAGTAGTGTCTAGCCCTGAAGGTGAAAGACTTTATTATAGCTTTGAGTTTGCTCCAAGTTTGGAGCACGGTTGTGTTAAAATAAATTGTTTCATCCACCACTATTATTCATCTCTGATTGCAAAAATCACTCATCTTGTAGGCCCTACAAGCCATGCATCAAAATCATCATACAGCCAAGAGTCACAGGAGTCAGGGAAATGAATATGGATCAGCCCTAAAGAGTTATTCGATGCATCTGCAAAAGCAGATTGATTTCACTGGGCTGGTCCTGCAGCAACTCAGATGTACAACAGCCATTGCCTGCTCATCTTGCCCCAGCATTCAGATGGCTGGGCAGCAAGCCCCCAAACCCAGCCCCACGGCACAGTGCATGTGCCATGAGCACAGGACCCAGCCCTGAGGAGCCTGAAAGCTGCACACAGTTCAAAAGCCATGAGCGCCAGCACTGGATTTACCTCACCTCCCTCCACAAGTCTAAAGGCTGGGGCATAACTGACAGTCAAGTCAGCTAAGCTTCCTCTTTGGGAGCTGAGAGCTACAGGCATCCTCTGCAGATGGCAGCCTGACTCGTGGCTCAGAGGTATGTAACTTCTAGACAGCCACAGTTAAAGTGAGACAAATTCTATCCTCCAAAGAGAATGACAAGCTGATGTGCCGCAGGTTGCTCCGGCAATGTTATTGACAAAACTGCCAGTTTCTATGAACTGATTCTATGTTTTAAAGATCAGCAAAACCAGAGTTTGCTCGTGGCCTGAACATCTAATAGTTATTGACAATGACCAGAGAAGAAAAAATGACAGAAAGGAAAGAGTGACACAAACATTGTGGAGAAAACCAGCAAAAATATTACAGAATCACAGAATAGTTAGTGTTGGAAAAGACCTTAAGATCATCCAGTTCCAACCCCCTGCAATGCGCAGGGACACCTCACACTAAACCATGTCACTCAAGGCTCTGTCCAACCTCACCTTGAACACTGCCAGCGATGGAGCATTCACAACTTCCTTGGGCAACCCATTCCAGTGCCTCACCACCCTTACAGTAAAGAATTTCTTCCTTATATCCAACCTAAACTTCCCCTCTTTAAGTTTGAACCCATTACCCCTTGTCCTGTCACTACAGTCCCTGATGAAGAGTCTCTCTTTGGTACACAGTTGCTTTCTGAACTGCGAGCACACACTGAAGCTGGCTCACATTTATTTTCTCATTGACCAACACCCCCAAGTCCTTCTCTGCAGGGCTGCTCTGAATCTCTTCTCTGCCTGGGATTGCTCCAACCCAGGTGTAGGACCTTGCACTTGGTTTGGTTGAACTTCTTGAGGTTGGCACTGGCCACCTCACAAGTGTGTCAAGGTCCCTGTGGATGGCATCCATCCTGTTTATAAGCACAGGGAAATAAAGCTTATTGGCTTGCAGAAAAGATAGTGCTACATGGGATTAATTGGATATACAGAAAAGAACAGTATTTTTCAACTGTACTAACAGTGGTTAACAGAAGGGATATCTTTTCAAGATATGAATATTTTTCAGTGTGCATACACACCAACCACGGGGAGGAATCACTTAGCATGACACACTGCGGAGTAACTAACTCAAAACAGCAAACGGGAGAGCAGTTAAAAAAGGAGAAGAAAAAAAACCCCACTATCGTAAGCAAAATATATCAAAGCTGTAGAGCAGAGTTTGCAAAAGACCATGCCTGCAACATCTCAGACATGATACTGCCAAGTGTAGCCAAAATGGTGGTTCAAGGGCAGCAGCATCAACAGCTATGGGTGGTTTTTACCTTTTTCTAATGTTTACACAGCCCCACAGCACCCATGCAAAGAAAAAAACATGTTGAAAAATGTAGAAACTCCCCTGCCTTTCGTTCTAACCCTCTGTCCCACCACTCTTCCTTCTACATTCTCCTACAACCCAGAGGAAGTAAGAGCAGTCACCCCACCACCAACACACCAAAAGGATGTTAATGGTAAACTTTACCCAGAATAAGATTAGATGAGGTTGTGAGATAAAATACACAAAACCCACAGTGCATACTGAGTCAAAGACAGCTCCAGATACAGGCAAGATCACAGAACACAGACTCTGGTTCATCAGAAGACACCGACCTGCCACTTGTCCTGCAGGAGACTGCTCCCTTAAACAGCCGTTCCACGACAGCAAGAGCCTTCCAGGCTCTGAGTCCCTGCACTTGCTCTCTGGTCTCTGCTTTTACAAGCAGAAAGCATGGGTGCTGCTCCACGAGGGTCTCTGGCTCAACACAGGAATTGCTGTTGGCTACACAATCAGGATCATCGGAGCTGTCAGTGTAGCAAAACCCAGGGCACGTGGTGGCACCAGTGCAATGTGGACACTGTCTCTCCCATGCTGCAATGGGCAGGGTTACAGACTGCATGTGGGCATCCAAGTCCCCATCCATCCACTCACAGAGACAGGTCAGATGAGTTCCTAAATCCTTCCTAAAAGCACTACAGGAACTGAAACAGAGATTCATGACTCTACTAGACCAGATCACAAGTGTGTGTGTGTGTCTGTGAGTCACAGCACATCGCAGAGATTTATATTTAAAGGGCTTCATCAGAAACTTGATTTGCATGAATTGATGACTCAAGACAGATTATTTTGGTGGAGGAATTATGCTGAAAAAGTCTCTTCCACAACATTCATGGCCACCTCACCAGGAGGCATGCAAGATCAATGCTGGAATTGGAAGCAACAGAAGGCTGCCTATTTAGTTTGGAGAGCAAGAAACAAACAGAATTTATGCAATCAATGTGGTAACCACAGAGTGAACAGGTAGCTACCACTGCATCTTCCATCACATCTGGAAAGGTCTTTTAAAGGAAATAAATCATAAATACATGAAGTGCACTAATAATTGCCATCACCCAACTGAAGTGAAACACAGACTACCATTACAGAAGAAAGTACATCCTAATAACTTCTGCCACTTTAGATTATGAGTGAGAGATATGTTTACATGTGATCCTATCTTAACAGTTTTTATCCAGCTAAGAACCATATGATAACAGTTTTAAAATGCATTATTTTATTGTCATAGAGGAAAAAACCCACACTATTGTTCTCAATAATAATTTACAAGCATAAACCTAAATAAAGCAACTCTTGCTCTTTTACAGGCTGACTGCACATATGGGGAGCACCCTGATTTACTAAATTGAAAAATAAAAGGTTTAAGAAATAAACCATGCAAAACTCATCATTTCTGTTCCCTATGACTCAGTTTAAATCAGAATCAAGTCAACAGAGGACCTGCACCAAAGGGTTTTTTCTCAGCTGGAATTCAGACACCTTCCAGCTTTACAACCATCAGCAGAATTGCCAGAATGAAAGATGCTGGTTTAGACTGAAACACGGCTATGGTAGTTTGTCAGATGTTTTAATGAAACTTGCAATTTGTTGGTATTTCTTTAAAGGGAGGGTTTATTTCCCTTCTGTGTTCTCTTCTTTTGCAATTATACCGTTCGGTGTTTCATTATGTGCCCCCCACACTGGCACCAGAACCCCATGTGGCTCAGGGAGGCACAAACCAACCCAGCACTGAGAGGGAGAAGCTGCAGGCCACAATTCTCTTAATGATTATTCACAGAATCACAGAATGGTTTGGGTTGGAAGGGACCCTAAAGATCATGCCTGGTTCCACAGGCATAGACACCTCCTGCTAGACCAGGTTGCTCCAAGCCCCATCCAACCTGGCTTTGAACACTGCCAGGGATGCGGCAGCCACAGCTTCTTTGGGCAACCTGTGCCAGTGCCTCAGCACCTTCACAATAAAGAATTTCTTCCTAATGTCTACCCTAGATCTACCCTCTTCCAGTTTAAAGCCATTCCCCTCATCCTGTCACTACATGCCCTTCTGGAAAGTCTCTCTCCAGACTTGTTACATCACACCACCGGCCCACCTTGTGCTGTATCAACCTTCAGCAGCATCAAGCTGACAGCACTTTAGCAGCACATTAGTTACATATATGCTGTTCAATTTCCTTTTGTTGGCCAACCTGTTTAACAGATTCATTTTTCTAGTAAAGTGATTTACATTGTGCAGCTGCTGTGCCACACATGACACCTGCACTGTTTGTCACAGCAGCAGAAAACAAGTCACAATTTGCTACCCACATGGAGCATCACAGAGAACAATCATCCAGAAAGCAGGCGCTCTTCGCTGCTGGCAACCTTCTACTTAAGTCACTTGTTTCCCTGTCACCTTTTCACTACCAAGCTGCTCCACCTGCAATTGAAGTAGGTTTGGTTTACAGCAGCAAACAGTTGAAATAAACTCTTCCATTCCACGGACAAGCTAACTTGCACTATTAATAATTTCACTTACCAAAAGCAATGTGGCATAGGCCACGTTGATCAAAACCCGGGCAAACTCAGCACTGGAACTCCAGTACACTCCAAACACTCAGCACAGCTTAGAGAATATTAAAAGTAAGAATTACTGTTAACATTGTATTCTCAGTGCAGAGGCTGTATAACCTCCTGCCTGCAGAGCATGACCAATCCCACCCTGGACACCTTCATTAGCAAAACATACTCCATAGTGGTTTCTACCATATATAAAGGGGTCAGTGGGTATGTAAAACCCAGGTGAAGTTACAATATGGAAATAGGGAAATGCGATAGGGAAATGTAGCCTTTCCATATATGATATGGAAAGGCAGAGAAAAGCCATTTCAGGAATCCCTCAAATGTGTAGGAAAACTGAGCCTTGAAGCCTGCAGGGTATTGGTAAGTGACTGAGCTCACTGATACCTGAACCATTCACATCACCTGGGTAATCCATAGAAACAGGGCATGCAACTGGGCTTTCCCAGGACTTCATAACCAGCTGAAACATTCAGCCAGGTCATTCATCTACTGCAGAGTTAAAGAGATGACTGCCCTAAGAGATGTTAAGGTTTCCAATCCAGGTCAGAAGGAGCTGCCTCTTTTTTTAGCATCGCCATGAAGGATGCCCCTGTTCCTCAGCAGTTCAATATAAATTAACAAAATCCAATAAAATAATTTCTTTTCCCAGAGGAACCATCCCACTGCCTTCACAAGGCAACTAAGGACTATAAATGAAGATCATACTGCCTCTCACAGCATGACCTCCTCTTGTGATGCTTGCTTACCAGCAATGGCTCTAGTCACAGCCTCTCTCCCAGTCCTGCCATGGTGTTCTCATACAGGAAAGCAGGTAGAAGGACAGTAACATCTTTCAGTGCTCCTACACAAAATGGGGCAAGTAACTAATCAGGGGAAACCACATAAGAAAGAGTCGCTTGCAGATGTGCATTTCAAACTTCACCAAAAATGGCTGTTTTAAGATCTAACTCAGTTTTGATGTGGTCTTTGGTAATCAGGCAGCTGTACTGCAAAGGTAGATCACCTGTAATCATTCTCCTCTTCCCATTCAAGGATTCCTGTGCTCAAAAGGGGGTATTTAAGTATCATCTTTCCTTTGACAAGTACTTCTATGCAGGGATTACTGGCAGCTCAATAGCTGAGATGTGCAGAAAAACCACTCAGAGGGAGGGAAGCCTCATCAGCTCTTTCTTCCTATCTCCCAGCACGTTAGGAGCACTCTGAGGCACAGAGAACAGCAGGAAAGTAGCATGAATGCAAATCATTGTAGTTTTTTTCTCTTTTAATAGATCCTATGTGCATCCCCATGTGGGGAAAATGATCCCCCAGAATCCCATTCTCCTTCCTTTCCTCCTTGGTCCTAGCTGGAAGCAACAGATAAGCCATTTTCAGCTAGAATAGGTAGCATCACCAGGGTGCAAATCACTCAGACAAATGCAAGCAGCAATGCTGTACAAAGACAAGGAAGCACTCTGTGTTACTGCACTACCACCCTCCTTGGTGGCAACCTCTTCCCAACAAGAATGGCAGCTCTAGATCCAACAAATCTCAGTATTCGGATAGATGTTTACTAACCAGTGGATGGTCCCATTCGGTACAGTTCATAATAATCTATTTACTGATGGCTAATATCAACAATTACAGTTTAATTAAATGCTCTAGGCAAAAGCATAAGGCCCTTTTCACAATTACAGATATATAAATGAGACATTGATAAACAGAAGAACAGAACACAGAAGCGACACAAAAATGTATCAGGTTTGAAGACTCAACTAATTTTGGTATTTCACAACTTAGTCTTTGCACACATACAAAAAGGAGCAACTCGTGACACCGTGGAGTAGCATTCATAGCAGCAGCATTATTTAAGCCAGGTGCTTAGATAGCCATGGACTACTGAAGTAAAGACTGCTAAACCAAAACGGTTTCCTGTCAGTTGCCTACACTCTGCTACAAGAGGCCTTATCTTGGCATCATTTCCTTACAGGAGAGATTAGCAATCCACACTCCCTGTTGCTACACAAGGTCACTATTCTGATTTCCACACCTGAGGCTCAAAGAATGCACTGCTCAAACCCTAGTGATGACAATCTCTTGGGGGAGCAGGGACAGGGAAACTCACAGGTCTCTAGAAGGTGGGTTCTGATTAGGGGAGGTAGTCTTCCAAACCAAAGCAAAGTCAAACCCTTTTGCACTTACGTTGGCTGCCTTTTAAGATTGCCCCAAAAAAGTTTGCCCCCAAAAATACTACTATTCTGAAGCAATAGTCTGCATGCCCATGGTCCTGAACACTGAGACAAGGGTAAAAGCCAAAGCAAACTTTAAATGAAGGTTTTAAAACAGGAGCTTGACTTTGTGTTAGGAGAGTATTAACTGCAACCTGGGGTAGCTCTAGCTATTTTCTTAGCATTTTAGGTCAAAAAATTCCAGAGGCGTAAGACTCTCAGAGCAGGATGACAATTCCTCGATGCTTTATTAAGACCTTTAGTTTATATATCACTGCTCTGTCAGCTTGTCACTAGACCATGTAAAACACCAGAGAAGAGGGAAACATGTCGGACAGAAGTGTGACAGACTCTGTACAACATTAATGTAGAGATTTACACAATGCAGCTATACAGGTTGTCAAAATGAGATAAGACCATCCTTTCAGTACAGATATTCCACTCACAGCACTTCTTTATGCACAGACATGCGCAGAAGGGAAGTGACCAAGGAGTGAAACAAAGTGAAGAGCTCCAAAGTCTGGGAAAATTCATGAAGGTTTAGTTTCCATATAAACCCCAAGTGGGCTTCTGGCTCATATTAATCACAAACACCACTGATTTACCATGCAAACATTTTAATTGTTTAAATCACGCTCTTCCAAGCATGAAGAGACAAAAGTACCACTCCACCATGGTGGTATCTCCTATGACAGTAACAAAGGACCACCTGCTTGTAACTCAAATCATCTGTTCCTGGTTTGTATAGCTGAGGCTGAATACCCACAGGATATTATTAACATTTCCCCTCCAGCATCTGGTCTAATAAAGAAACACAGAACACCTTTGCTGTAGTACAAAAGTTTACAGAAAGTTTGACAATTTAATTAAAGACAATACAAAAGATGTTGTCTGAATTCAAATAATTTATGTAAAAGTACATGCATGAGAAAATACTGACAAGAAGATCTAGTTAACCATATTATCAGATGCATGTTCTTTGTCCCTAGAGATAACATACGGTCAAAAATACATTATATTTTAGGTTACAATAAAAGACAGCATTTTAAAATAAACACAATTTCAGGTCTACCAGCCCTTTAACTCAAAAAGTTCCTATTAACACAGGACCAACCGACAGAATAAAAAGATGGAGCAATACTGAAGTGTCTGAACAAGCCTGCAGTGTTTGGTTTTCCTTTAATTGAGAAGAGAGAAGACAACAGGAAATGAAGAAGAGTATTTTGTTAGTGCTCTGTCTTCAGTCTTAAGCGTTTTAAAAGTCATGATCAGAGCCATCAGGGATTACCTTTATCCACGCACCCCAGAAAAACCCACCCTCCCTGTGAGGAGACAGGATACAGATCTGGCACAGATCTTCCACATGAAGCAGCACCACCTCCACACAAGAGCAGACCCTGTAGGCAAAGCAAGCTACCCCTACTGTACTCAGGGTGGCAGCTTGGCCCCAACAAGCACTTTCTCTCAGCCTCCAGCAGAGCCACTGTTCCTCTCAAATCATGAGTTATTTCTTCACATTTGTCAAATACTGAAACCCCAGAAATCACCTTCTTGATTGACGGTATCAGACAACAGCCTGAAACATTCAAGATTTCTTACCATGTGTCACTTGCCCCCCACATTTTTGTGGCCAGCTCCATAGTTTAACAAGACGACACATGATTAATTTCTTTGAAGATATTTTAGTTCATTAATTCCCAATAAAAGTATTGGTTGCAGTACAATAGTTTGACATACAGCAACAAAACATACTCGATTTACATACACAAGCTACTTAACAATAATACACGGTCTTTCCTATTGCCATTATAAAATGAAAACTACTATGACAGCTGACACAGCCTTCCCATTGTTCTCATGAGCTCTAAAAAAGTGATGAAAACAGTGTTTCAGGTGGTACGATGACAAAGAACAGAGGTCTGGCCACTGCTGAAGATTCCAACGAAGATGCCAGTATCATAACGGGAAAGACTGTTGGTATTACTGTACAAACAGCTACAAGCAAATTGTTCTGATGTGTACTTCAGTTAAAAAAGAACATGTGGGAACTATAGCTTTGTATAGAAACATACCAGAAACAAAAGTACATGCAGAGGAAGAAAAGGTAAAGCCAAGGCAAATGTTTGGATGACTAAAACACTGATCACTGAAGTACTGTAAACTAGCAGCAATCTGTGGGGGAAGAGCACATAATTTTCTAAGGAGGATGTTTTTTGTGGTGTTTGTGATTGGTGGCTTCTTTTGTTGTTTATTTGGGGTTTTTTCAATAAAGCTTCCAACTTGGAAAATGAGAGCCAAAACTCCTCTGCATTTGTGTTCCGTGCCTGGCTAAACTCTCTTTCAGATTGACAGTTTGGTCCAGATTCTCATTGTTTAATGTACAAAGTACTGTACATGCTACAAGGACTACTCACTGCAAGTTTTCAAAGTCTGCTTTTCAAAGAACAGATATGACACTGTCTCCCTCATTAAAGGTTGATGCCAAAGTTTCAGTACTGCTGTTTAAAGGGCTTCTAGAAATGAGAACAGAGAAGTCAGATTTATGACCAAGAGAAAAGCAATGAGCTCTGTGAAACATAACACATTACAACAAGACTTTTCCTACAGCAAATTAAAGTCAACAGGGGACATCATTTTTATTCTTTTAACGTTTCTTTCTACAGGTTTCAGAAGTGCCAACAATTCCAGCAATAAAACAGAGCGCCCCGGCTGTGCCTCTCTTTTTAGTGTCTTTCCCAAATTTTATTCAACCAGGTAAGAAACCCTCTCCCCTAATCAACAGTTATCAGTTTAGCATTATGCTATTGGCAAGTCAGATCCTGAAATATTATGGATATTTGATAGTCATAATCAACTTATTCATGACCACATTAAAAAAACACAGTTACATGTGTCTGCGCTGTCAGATCTATAATACACCAAGTAAGACTGCAAAAATAAAAGGCAAAAAAAGGAAAAAGGCCTCAAGTCTCCCTTTTTTGTTGTTTGGGGTCTTTTTTACTAATTGTCCCACAGCAGAAAAAAATAAGTAGCAAAGGCTTAATCTTAAATACAAAATTCTAATCTGCAGATCAGGTCCTCTAATCCAGACTGATGGTACACTATTGTTTCAACTGAACCACCCATTACAGACTTGCAATACCAGCACTCATTCATACCCTGAAGCGTTTCCCAGCCTCATCCACCCACCCAACTATTCACACCTCGTTTTAAGCTGAACAGTGAAAAAAAAATTGTTTGGATTTTTGAAACAGTTGCTCTGAATTCTTTAATACCATGCTCAAAAGGCAGGAAGATAAATTTAAGATGTCTAAATTCTCAAAATACTGTTTACAAAGGAAAAAAAGAGGCAAATATGGAAATATAGAAGGTGCTAAACCACCACCAAAAAATGGACTTGGTAAAGAGCCTATACTGGAAACACTTACCTTGTGAAATCCTTAAAATGATCATCTCAGAAGTCGATTCAGACACACTTAATCAGTGTTGTGAAAAATGCAAACTAGGCTGTCACAGATTACCGAAATATCTAATCTAAAGGCAGTGCAAACTGATGGCTGGTCAGGGGAGCAACCAGACATCTTGCAAGTGAGGGACTTCAAATTACTCATCACTGACCTCCTTAATAATCTGCATTGAAGGACCTGATGAACAGCAGTAAGATTTTTGTCATGCATTTGTTAAGCAACCAATATGCAACTCAAGAGTTATACTGTCACCCATGGTGGATTATCAGAGTCATAATCCATGAAAGAATAAAGTCAAAGGGGAACGTGGTAAACATTTTGCCATAAGTGAAAACACTTCAAAAATTTACAATTAAATAAAAAGTTAGATGATATCTTATAAAAAGAAGTACTGAACACAACAAAGCCACAATAAATTAGTGTTTCCATAAAACGACATGCTGAAGGTTTTGTTCCCAAGTCTATACATTTCTTACTGTCTGTTAATTCCTAAATATTGACAGCGTAATCGAGTAATTGAGGTACAGTAGTTTACATTTGTATATGTCTTGTAAAAAGGTTATTTTTTTTCTTCCAGTTTTTCTTCCTCATCGCCAAAGAACAACAACGGAAACATTCCTAAAATGCAGCCAATGGTTACTCCAATAGCTTTACCCTAGAGAAAGGGGGAAAAAAGTAAGTTTCTCACTGATCAGTTGTTACTCCTTTGCTGTGTAGTACCAACACAACCAGGAAAACAGACCCTTTGTTCTAGTTTTCAGTTGGGAGCCATATTTTTCTTAGCATGCAGACTAGAAACACAATCTATGAGAGAGAGACAGATATGACAAGGTTAGAAACAGCGTGTGCTGTGATAAAAGGCACATTTCTGAATAAAGAGGAGGGGAATGACCCATGAAGAGCTGCATAGGTGGTAAGGGAGGAGACAGACTCAAAGGACTGGCTAGGAAGACAGAGAAGGGGGATGAAACAAACAAAACCACATGCACATTTTATGTGCAATTATAAATGTATCTGTTTGAATGTGGCAATGCAAAGTCAAGAATGAGGAATTCCTTGTGAACACTATGGCTTGCAAAGGCACAAGGGGAAGACAATAATAATAAATAAAAAAGATTGTAAAACATTTCACAGTTTTTCACAATTGCCTCAGAGGTAGAATTCAAAAGGAGACGAAAGTAAAACAAACAACATCCAAACCACATCGCCAGCAGCAGGTGGACAGCGTTGAGAAACTTGAGACAATGGTTATAAAAGAAAAACTGCTCGCATTCAGGCAAAGATGCTCAGAAGTCTCCTCACAGAAAAGCGCTGTGAATGCGCTGCAGTGCAGTGACAGGCTTTTCCCAATTCAGCTTTCAGCAAGATGACTCTTAGGTTGGGCAGACTAGAGAGCAGCCCACAAACATGCCAATTCTTCCCTGCTCAATGCTTTGATCTATCACTGCTAAAAGCAGACTTTTCCCCTTAGTTTTCAGTAGCCAGTGTTATTTCTCTTCCTTTAAATCTGCAATGATATTTTCTCCCATGAAGGTTCATTCTGGCAAAGTGAAAGGAATATGATTCTTTACTCAGTTTCTTATAATCTGATTCTTTCATCAAAATACACTAAATGTTCTCATTTCCGAAGTGGGATCACTTCAAATATTTAAATATTAATTAAGTAATAATCCTGCAAATGAATCTGCAAGTTAAGTGTCCCACAAGTGTAAACCCAGACACTGAATATTACTCAAATGCTGAAAATTTACCCAGGGGAAAGCTAATTTCATATCCAAGCTAATTATAGAATATTAGAAATGAACACATACTAGCACAGGTATATAAATAGCAAGCACTTGACAAAGAATGTATGGGAGTGAACTACTAAGGAGTTATAACTGTCTTATCACAGTAGACAGAGCTCAGTCCAGGTATCTCCATGGCATATATGAAGTCACTGCAGAGACTGCCCATGGTACTAGTCACTCATGGCTTGTTGCATATGGAAAATCACCCCAAGCCCAAAATGATCCAGTCTCATGATGCTCCCTGGCACAGGCTCACGACTAAACCTTCCAGGAAAGGTGTAAAATGTTGGTGATCCTTAAGTATTTAATGGCAAAAGTGACAAAAAGGATCTATCACATATTAGTTTAAACCAAACAAGCTCCACACAAACAGTGCCTAACTACAGGATACTCACCAAGTGTGCACTGAGACGCGTTTGCCACATATCAGCTTGCTTGGGTGTCAGATCAGGGATTGACAGACCCAGTCGTGAAGCTAAAGCTTCTACATAACCTGCAAGACTGGAAGAACAAGAAAACAAGAACAAACGATTTTAGATCTGACATTACTTCTAGTGAGGACTCTGAAGTATCTGAAGCACTGAACTTAAAATGAATAGCTTTTCCTTCAGCTAAAGTCATCAAGAGGTAAATATGGCAAAGTGCGATCATCAGACTTCTGATTGGAATACTTTGCACTGCAAGTTCACTCATTTTCTTACTAATTTGATACACAGTATTTCCAGAAAAAACTTCATGCAGCAAGACAAAGCTGGTGTGAATATTACTGTATTTTTGCAGAGCTTGTTAACCTTCACTGGCGGAAAGGTTACATACACACACTAGGAATAAGCCTCGTTATTTGCAGGGAAAAAAAGAGGAAAAGTGGGCACAAGAGTCACAACTGAAGCTTTACTTTCAGCAATTATTCCTTTAAAAAATAAAGTCAGCTGCATCTGACTGCACCATACAGTAGGTATGCCGAGATCTAAAGGCATTTGAGATACGTAACTTTTGTCTGAGGAGAAGGAAATACCTCTTGATCTAGTTATAACAACCGGAGCAGGTATATGAGGGATATTCTACCATAGCAACATACTGTGTCACAAAAAATGTATTTTTCCATTTTGTTTTTTAACGAAAGCACTTCTTGCAGAAGAAGTTCTCATTAAAACTTCCTTAAAAGCAAGCATTGCCTACAGACTACACTGAGTCGGACTAAATGCCAATCCCAATTTTATCCCTTAAAATATGTAATACTGCAGTAACAGGACAGTTAGTCTGTTTCAGAACTATGACACTGCAGTTTTAACCTTGGCAAGAAAACACAACAGTCCAACTTTTCCTTAGAATACACTTCTACAGGCATGTAGTTTACTGAAGCAAAACTCAAGATCTAGAAGAAACAAAACAATTGTATTTCAGCAGTTTATAATGTTGGAGTTCAGTAACACCAACAGTGTTTGCAAGAGAGGAAAACAATACATATATTCTCAACACAAGTTCAGACATACCCCAGTCCAGCTAAATCCGAAACAAGGTTTCCCAGAGCTGCAGCTGGAGGGAGGAAAAGGGAAGAGAAGGGGGTAAGAAGGGAAAGGATTATTTTCATTACAAATAAACCCAATCAGTTACCATCCCTCCCTGCCCCAGTGTCTGTCACTCTTCTCAGTAGATACAGCATAAAAGACTAGAAGTAAGTCTCTTTAAGAGTTTTTTTCCTCTGACCTTACTACAGTTTGCAGCAGCAGCAGACTAACAATAATAGGGAAGTGTAACTATTTTTCTCAGCTCACACGAAGAACACCTGACAAATACAAACAGAGGTCACAGACACCTGGAAACCAATGTAAGAATTCTTCAGATCAGAGTTAAAAACAGCCATGGGTGGTTGCAGTTTCATACAGCTAATGCTGGACACCAACAAGGCCTTCCAGTGCCTGAAGAGGTGCAGGAGCACGGGAAACAGAAGGAGCTGTTACTCGTATGTGTAGCTTTGATAAACATTTTAGCACACCCACAAACTGTGTCAGATTAGGAATACTGCAGATACGACTGAATGAAGTTATACACTGAATATACATGATTTCACAGCAGATCTGAGTGAGATAAGCTCGCTTGTGATTGCCTTGCATTGCAACAGAAAAATGCCGCACATCTGTTCGGCATTTAAGCTGTCTGTGTGACTTCAAGCCACACTGCACCTGATGGATCCAGCAGTATTTTCTCTCCTCTGACACTGCAGAGGCACCAAAGCTGTTGAGCAGAACTTATCAGTTTTGGTCCAGTGCAGGAGCAGGGTGGCTGCTGGGCCTTCCCGTGGTATCACAGGGAGGCAGAAAAGCCACCAAGAACATGGGCCAGCACAGTAAAAGGACACCAACACCGATCTTCACTCTGCACTGCAAGCAAACAGCAACTTACAAATACATAAACACGCATACCTAAGGATCAGACCCTAGGGAATATAGAGCAGTCCCATTACAGAAATGCAAATACACTTTCCTAAGCAACCCAGGATCTGAGCTTTTAGATTAAAATGGACAACAAGCATTGCCAAAGCTATGTGAACTGAAATTCCATTTCTGCAAATGGAATATGTCCTTGTTTCAACCATAGGTTGTTTCTTTATTAGGAAATGCAGCTGCAAGACCAACAAAGAGCCATTTCCAGCCCTGTGGCCCACTGTCAGCCTAAAATATAGGAGTGTGCTTATCAGTCGACACATACTGCATTTTATTACTTGCCTGCCATAGTCGAAATTCCTAGGATAACTCCAATTGACAATTCTATTTGGGTTCCCTGAAAAATAAGAATTTTCTCATTACTTGAGATATTTGGAGTTAAAATAGATTACACTGAGTGAACCAGCAAAAGTATTGCTTATTGCTTGCTTATGTTGACACTGGAAGGACAAATGGACATTACTTTTACTAGATCTGCACAGCTCCCATCCTCCTGGCATACATATTTCCCCCCAGGACAAGAGCTTACTTCTGATACTCTTTTAATAGATTATATTTTTCCATAATGGCCAGCTAATGGACAGAACTAACCCCTATCTCTGCATATCATTTCCCCCACTGTAATTCTTAGCTGTGTAGCTCTGAATACAAACTTCTACAAATACTGAACAAACAAAACACAGTATTCTAGCTCCTTACTTCTTTAGGTGAAGAAACAAAATTGCAGTGAACTGCATGATGAAACAGCATTACATGGTCCAAAGACGAGACACAACATGCATGAATTAAAACAAGACATGTTCCAGTTGGATACAGGAGACTATTTTCCGCTGTGAAGAAAGCTGAGCATTGGAACAGGTTACCCAGAAAGACTCTGCAGTCTCTGCCCTTGCATCTTCTCAAGTACCACTGGATGAAACCATGAATAACCTAGACTGACCTTACAGGTGATCCTGCTCTGAGCAGGAAGTTACAGATTAGAGACCCTGAGCAAGCGAAAGGCTAGAAACCTGATAGGTCTTGTGGTCCTTTCCCACCTCAATTTTTCCACTATTAATATCACACTGTCAGTGAATCACAGAATCACAGAATAGTTTGGGTTGCAAAAGACCTTAAGATCATCCAGTTCCAACCCCCTTGCCATGGGCAGGGACACCTCACACTAAACCATGTCACCCAAGGCTCTGTCCAACCTCGCCTTGAACACTGCCAGGGATGGAGCATTCACAACTTCCTTGGGCAACCCATTCCAGTGCCTCACCACCCTTACAGGAAAGAACTTCTTCCTTATATCCAATCTAAACTTCCCCTGTTTAAGTTTTAACC
This sequence comes from Pezoporus occidentalis, assembly GCF_034315485.1. NCBI lineage: Eukaryota > Metazoa > Chordata > Aves > Psittaciformes > Psittacidae > Pezoporus > Pezoporus occidentalis. The sequence goes on along the minus strand of NW_026914940.1, from coordinate 10,678,836 downwards.
CATTCCCCCTTGTCCTGTCACTACAGTCTCTAATGAAGAGTCCCTCCCCAGCATCCTTACAGGCCCCCTTCAGATACTGGAAGGCTGCTATGAGGTCTCCACGCAGCCTTCTCTTCTCCAGGCTGAACAGCCCCAACTTTCTCAGCCTATCTTCATACAGGAGGTGTTCCAGTCCCCTGACCATCCTCATGGAATAAGGTGGAATTTATCCTCAGTAATAGATCTACAGGAAGAACAATTTATTTGGCCTTTATAAATCTTCCTGTTCCACTAGCCCATTTAATCTTCCAAACAAAGAAAATACGTCAAGAGTGTTAGTCAGAAGTGCCAGGCTGCATCAGTACAAATCAACATCAGCACTAACAGTGCCTGCGTCACTCAGAACAAAGGAACACATGAGTAAAAGCCCTGAAGATGCATTCATCAAGGCGTTATAATCACTTTATAATCAGTCAGTACAAAAACATATCAACTACAAGATCATAAATGTGTCTTACAGCACAGATTAAGAGAGGAAAAAAAGCAAGTTTTTTTCTCAGTTCAGTAAACTTTGTTGCAATACTGGCCTTCAGAAGGAACAATGCTCCTTTGCACTGGGCAAAGGCTGAAGACCGCATGGTCTTTCTCTTTAAAGAAGAAAGATTAAAAGGGTGAGTTGATACAGTGTCTTACTGAAGCTCTCAATCTAGTCTGTTTTATTCTACTTGAACGATATGAAGCTTACTGACTTGATTGAGGAAAAAAACAGTGAACTTACCGCAGCAATCATAATTGCGTTATCCAAAAATCCAAACCCTACAAAAGGTACTGCATTGTGGAAGAACACTAAAAGAAAGAAGTAACAAAGAGAAAGTAAATATTTGTAAGAGTTCACTAGTTCACAACAACTGCAATATCAGTCTAATACCGCCTATAAGAGAAACAAAGAGAACATAAACAAAATCCCTTTCCCACTGCTTCTACTGATGACTTTGTTTCTGGCAGGTTTAGTAAAAGCCTTTGGTACACCTGAGTGTTACTAGCAGCTTTTGAAGAATCAGTTAAAGCAACTTACTCTGCAAATACTTGTACAATTTTGGATGTAAGCCACTTATGCCTACTAGAGCACAAAAGAAACACTGAAACTACACAAACTTTGGTACTATTTAGTCCTTCCAACCAGTCACAGTATCACTAAGGATTACCAGACTGCCTCACTAGACTCTCTACACTCTTCTCCTGCTTGAAATAAAGCCCCTTTCTCTGCAAATCCCTCTCTATTCCTGTGCAAAAGCTCTTTTTCATGCACTCCTAACAATTCATATTTTAAGAGTATTGCCTGGAGCCAGGCAATTCTCATCAAAACTCATTCAACTAAACCTACAGATGTTTGGATGGTTTTCACTGGTGTCACACAACGTTAATTATCTCACTATTCAAACAAAGATTTGATTTTAGTTGGGACCTATTCTGAGAGCAAGTCAGACTTGAAGCTGCTCCTCAATCCACTGTTTAAGAATTCAAGTTCCACCTTCTGTTTCATGTGTTTTTTTCTTCCTTTTACTCCTGAAACTCCAAGTAAACCCTGTGTGAAAATATTTTATATTGTAGGGACTTGGAGCATGCTGGTCTGAATAATAATTCCTAACGAGTACAGTGTTAGCGTGTCATTCCTTTTTGTCCTGCTTCATTTTCTCTCTCAAATTTTAGCTTGTAAGCTTCTGATAGAGATGGGATTGAATTTGTATAGCACAGCCTCCAGCTGAGTTTCTTTCAGGTGCTGGCTTCATAAGACTCAATACAACACTGAGGACAGACTACATGACTAAAATACAGCTTAAAGTTAGAACTTCTTTTTAACATTTAAAATGCATCAGCTCTTTAGTTGTTTGGGTTTGAGGTTTAATTCACTTCAGATGGGACCAACAACTCCTGTATTTCATAAACTTACAGAGATGCAAGCATAGGAAGAGGGAAGAAAGAAAAGTGTACAAACCTCACAGTCGTGTGAAAAGCAACTGGAATGAGTCCCTTTTGCATTTACCTCTCACAGACAGCATCAACCCATGACCATACAAGAAAACAAAGCCACACTCAAGAGAGCTTTCATGCTTAGGTACTAGAACAAACCTGGACTTCCAGAGCTGCTTTGTAAAAACACATAACGCACCAGTGAAAGACTAAAGCACAGACTGTATATGAAAGTTTCCAACTGTTTTAAACCATTGCAAGACAAAACCTCCCAAAATAAAAACATAAAAAAAAATCACACAGGTATGACAGATGTGCCCAGTATTTTCAAAATGTGTGCACCAAACTCTGGAGCTACAGAGGGAACTCAAATTCCTACCAAAATTGTTATAATTTTGGAATCCAAGGGGTAAACAGAATCCCAGGGACCAAGAGAAAAAAAAAAACAAAGAGAAGTAAGTGCAGATATGTGGAACAGTAAAAGGTCCAACTACATATATTTGCTAACTGAGAGTATAAAACCACATAAATACACTGATTTGGAAACTAATCCAGAATTTGAATGAGCGTGGTATTACAAAAAATACCAAATCTATCTCCAATCTATCTGCAATTTTATCCCACTTCTCAGTCCATTTAAAATGCAGGCGACTAGAAGCAAGTCAATAGCTTTAAATACAAAACCCCCACAAGGTTATGCAGCATCAACACTGCTTGGCTTAGAAAACCAGTGCTTCCTGCTGGCTTTGAACAACGCACTCTCATTTAGGCTTTCTGTCCTACTTTTACTAAATGGTGCACATTCTCCAGCTGAGGTGTTATGAAATCAAGGTAGCAGAGTGGCTGTTGGTGCTTGCTTTGGTTTTCTGTTACTCCAGACGACAGCAATGAGGGCAGACCAGCATTTGCAGGAGAAAGATGAAGCAATTCAAAACACAGTCTGCACAAGTACTGAACCACATTCAACAAACATTCTTCTTTTACCATGTTTCAGTTGTCCTGGAGATGGTGGGGCAATCTCCAACTTCTCTAGAGAAGTCAAAAGGAAATGAGAAAGTTAGCTCCTTCATCACAAACTCAGCTTATTATAATTTATCAAATTACTAGCAGGCAAAAAAGCAGTTATGTTATTTAACAGCTTTCAAATTTGAAGATAAATGTTTCACATCTACATTATTATTATTTTTACAAAAAAAAAAACCACATATTAAAAGCCAAAAAGTCTTAGAGAAATATTACAAGATTACACTAATATAAGTAATTACGCAAAGTAACAGCATACATTAGACGCAGCTCAACAGCCATCTTTAATTACTGAGAATTAGGAAAACACACTAAAATTAGACAAACCAGGACATCTAAAAAGAACTGTACTTAATTATTTGGTTTAGACCTCCAGGCATGCAGCAGACAACCTTTCCTCCAGAGGCAGTCTGCAAAAGACCTCCTACCTCTGTTCTGACAGAAGGCATCTTTTAATAGCTAGTATAAGAATAAAAGAAAAATACTACAATGACATTAGAGAGCACTGATCCCAGTAATAGCAGAACAAGTCTGGCCATTTGGTGCATGTTTCATTTTGGCTTCAAACCATTAAGTGCTTCGAAGCACCAGGACGTCACTGACAGAGCACTCTACAGGAAGCTAACACAGACTATTAGAGGTGATGCACAGAATGCAGCAGCAACGGGTACCCATTCCACAGGGCAAGGGAAAGAAAACCTACTTTTTTAGGCTTGTGGTGCATTTGTAGGTTTTTTGAAATGTGGATGTTGAGCAAAAGACCCCATTTTAAAGCAGAAAACAAAGCTGCCCCGATATCTTCCAGTATTATGAACCTTGAGCTTCTGACAAGTTGCTCCCATACTTTTTATTAGGTACTTCTATAGGCAAACGTAAAAAATGGTGTAACATGAGAGAAACCTACAACACGACCTCAAGTATTCTAATTTTACTTGAGGCAGCCAAGTACATGAAGAGACAAAGCTGCAAACACAGGCTGTGAACAATTTGAGCATATGTCTGAACAGTGCAGACTAGAGTAAGTATTTGTGTACCCAAGTCACTGTATATGCAAACCTACTGTAAAGGAGAAACTAAAACAGCATGATAGAAAGCTGTAACATAAACGAACTTCCAGGAAACACTCCTATCTACCTCTGAATAAGGCATCTTTTCATAGTTTGCCCTGACTATGATAACCAGTTAGTTTAGGTAATTCCCAAGTGAAGTATTGTGGGTATGAACACAAAGAAGACTACTCAAGTTTGTCACAAAGTATTACGAGCCTCTAGTGGATTTAACATCAGTCTTGTGCATTTAACTACAACAGATTCCTGAGTTTGACAGCACATGGCAGTCTACGTAATTACTCTCCACTCAGTGTAGAGAGAAAGCTATTAAACAAAGCTAAAACCCAGTGCATAATTGATTCTAGGAACTTATTACAAAAGGAGGAATTGAGGGCAAGCTTTTGGTAGAAAAAAAAAAACAAACTTTCACATCTATGAATAATGGAAGCTTCAAATCACATTAATTAAAAAACATAAACCTGCTCCTCCAGAACATAAATAAAGAGCTATCTTGGGATGGTTTCAGAAGAAGGGTGTTTGGGGGACACTACTTTGGGGCTAGAGGAATGATGAGTTACTGCAAGGTAGGGGGAAACAGCAAAGGATCAAATATAAGCAAAAATTGCTTCATCATTGACATAACCTTTTTCAGTAGGGTGGGATATCTGCTAAATAACCATTTCATGAAGCAGGGCACCTAAGGCACTTCAATATTAAACAAAGGGTCACTAAGCACTACAGTGGCACTGTGCTCTGGAGACCACACTGCTCTTGTCTGGCCATAGGAAATTCTTGCATAGGTGACAGCATCTTCCTGCCACATCCATAAGAACTTTCTTTCGTAAGAGAGAGTCTTGCCAAACTCATCTGGCAATCTGCCTGACGTACAGCTTCTATCATAAAGATTAATCTGGGGAAAAAAACTGGGCTTACATGTACTAACTAATGAGAGAGAGATAGGAGAAGTGAGACAGACAAAGCTCAGATAACTAGTGCAGATCAAACCTGCTCATGCTCCAGAGAGGGAAGCTCCAATCCCAACACTCTCTCTGCCTCTGCCAAGCCAAGTCTTTAGCCTGAAGAGACACCCAGTCCCAGCCCTGCACAAAGCAGAGCCAAACCAGATCAGGCTGCTGAGGACCCTTTCATTCAGTACCTGCAGGACCAGACTCAAGGAAAAACCTGCCTCCTGTGGAGCACCAAAACAACCCTTTAAGCACAAAGATGACTTCACTGACAGATGAAGTAAGCTCTGCCACTGCGAGGTACAGATCACTGCCCGACGGGGAAGGACCAGCTCAGCAAGACTTGCAGAGGCCGAGGTTTAGTTTAAAGCTGGAATATTGGGAGGGGAAAAAAAAGGAATGAAAGTTGAAAGAATTAAATAACTACTGTGGCATGAAAGCCAGTAACCTTTTTACAGAATCACTTCCAATACCACCCCTTTAAACCATAACATACTTTGAAAGATAGGAAGGCACCTGGGGAACATATCCCACAGAGACAAAAGAATTCTTTAAAGCAATCTTCTAAAACTCTGGATAACAAAATGTGTTTCAGAATCAGGTATGTATTGTTAGGAAACTGTTCTGACTATTCGAGTTTCCAAGGCTCAGCAAAAAAATACAAAACACCCCATGAAAAGAAACCTTCAGAGTACAGCAAAGGAAACATGCCCTTCACTTGTTTTACTGGAGGGAAAACAAGGTCCAAACTGCAGAATCTCCTTTCAATAAATTAATTCAGTCACAATCCAACAGTTTCAAGAGTTTAGATGTCCGGGAAAAGAGGCAGTACTGGACTCCAGTATTGCATTTCATGACAGCCATTCACCAGCTCATCCTGTGCCACAGGCACCAGAATTCATCTTTATAGAATCACAGAATGGTTTGGATTGGAAAGGAACTTAAAGCTCATCCAGTTCCAACCTCCTGCTATGGGCAGGGACACCTTCCACTGGAGCAGGTTGCTCAAAGCCTCATCCAATCTTATTGCAGAAGGAATAAAATGAAATGGCAGAGTAAGGAATACTGCTAACTGACATTCATTACCATAAGGGAAGTTATAATCCAAGGTTCAAGTGCAACACGGGTCATGAGCCCTGAATTAGCAAGGGGGAGGGGGGGGCAGAGAGAAAAAATTAAGTGCCTCTTAAACCTGTCCTTGATCTTTTTTGAATTTACACCTTTTTTTGCTAATTACTTTTTTTTTAATAGACAGAGCCCAGGGGAGCACAGAACTGTCAACATGAGTTCACGATTACCCCCAGCTTGCCTCAAATCAAGTGAGTTAAATTAACTCTGCCAGTTGTAGCCAATTTAAACCAAGTACTTGAATTTAGTTTTAAGATTATTCTCCTTAGCTGATAAACCCCCCCAGTGGACTAACGGGTAATGGGAGTTCATTTATTCAGGCAGTTGGTGAAAAAATAAAGCAACCAAAACCCAGAAAGCTGTCATCACCAGTTCCTGAGGTATCGATTTTTAAGACCTGGCATACAAAAGAACCTGCAAGCCTAAAGGCACATATTATGTTTTATTCAAATTGCAGCTAATACTCCCATAAAATTTCATAGCTCAATCTTTTACTCTCACCCAGGGGCATGAAACTCGTGACAGTGATAAGAGGTACTGTGGCCAGGGCTGCCCTAGGAAGACACATGCTACAGCTGAGTAGCAAGTCCAAGACAAAAATATGAGCAGTGTTTTATAAGGTTTTAAACGTGAGCAGTGTTTTATAAGGTTTTAAACGGTGACCCAAATCTTATGAGATTGATGTTTTAACAATTAATATCAAGAAGGAAGAGGAATCTGAAGGTTAGGGTCTCATTTGGAAATTAGGAAGAGTTTTGCCTCAAATTCAAACGCCTGTCCACATCATTTCAGTAAATCATTCAGATACACATCATAGAATCGTAGAATAGTCAGGGTTGGAAAGGATGTTAAGATCATCAAGTTCCAACCCCCCTGCCATGGGCAGGAACACCTCACACTAAACCATGTCACCCAAGGCTTCGTCCAACCTGGTCTTGAACGCTGCCAGGGATGGAGCATTCACAACCTCCCTGGGCAACCCATTCCAGTGCCTCACCACCCTAGCAGGAAAGAACTTCCTCCTTATATCCAACCTAAACTTCCCCTGTTTAAGTTTGGACCCATTACCCCTTGTCCTGTCACTGCAGTCTCTAACGAAGAGTCCCTCCCCAGCATCCCTATAGGCCCCCTTCAGATACTGGAAGGCTGCTATGAGGTCTCCACGCAGCCTTCTCTTCTCCAGGCTCAACAGCCCCAGCTTTCTCAGCCTATCTTCATATAGGAGGTGCTGCAGTCCCCTGATCATCCTCGTGTCCCTCCTCTGGACTTGTTCCAACAGTTCCATGTCCTTTTTATGTTGAGGACACCAGAACTGCACACAATGCTCCAGGTGAGGTCTCACAAGAGCAAAGGGGCAGGGAATGGCAAGGGCTTCACTTGCATACAACAAGAAATCAAAGCAACTGGTGTGTCTACTAAAAAGAGATATTCCATAAGAGGATCCTTGTCCCCAGAACTCTGGATTGAATCCTAGAAGTGAGATGTGTGTTATACTGCTTCATCCAGTATCTACAGGTAGATCCTTAAGAGTAAATTCTGACCATGATGCATGAGTTCATTCATGGAATAAGATCATATTCATCCCAACCGTCCTCTGTTCCTCCTTTGTTTTTCTCAGCATTTTAACAAACTGCCAAAATCTCAGCACTTACAGCAAAACACAAATTTGAAAAACCATGTCCATTGATCTTCAATTGCATTCCCTTAAGATTCTGATGGGAAAAAAACAATCCACAGGTTGACAGCAAATAAAAAATTCTGCATCATTTGTTATAACTCCCAAATGGTTTCCTGTTACTACAGTGATTAAGGCATGAAAGGATGCTGACTTGTGCAGTGCTAAATATAAACTTGGCTGTTGGTCTGTTCAGTCACATGCACACTAGAAAGCTGAGCAAAGCACTAGTAAGAGATGAATAGACAGAGGACATAGAATCATAGAATGATTAGGGTTGGAAAGGACCTTAAGATCACCCAGTTCCAATCCCCCTGCCATGGGCATGACAGAATAATTTCTCAGCTATAATTATGTCCGAACAAATATTCTGCATAAAATAAATAGGACATTAAACATTTTTTTAATACTCTGTGTAACACTGTGAGAAATCACACAGTGATTTCATGTTCCATCTCCATCCCTGAACAACCCTGAAGTAGCATAAGAGATTCTCATCTTTATTTGAAACGACTGTTGTATCTACTGGACCAAGCGCTGAACAAGCTTTGCAGGACTGCTATTTGCTCCCTGGCATCAGCCAAACAATTCCCTTGAGAACAAAACTGGGAGTGATTTTGGGCACAGTGCATTCCTGCAAACCCCTGTGAGCAGGCAGGGGAGGTATGGGCCCCCCAAGAGTCTCAGGGCTAAATGCCACTTACATTGGACGCAGCCAGCCTGCTTCCAAAGGAAATAAACAAACCTGTGACTGGCAATACAGCTACTCTGCATCACCTCCTCTAGCGGTCAGTAGTTACTCCATAGAATGGATGCTTTTAGCAACAGAAATGTACATAATAACTCACCACATGCAGGTTTAGATATCATAGAACTTCATTTCAAATTTATCTGCAGTCCTTATTGGATGTTTATTATCAAATATTATGAGTATAGAATGCATTTATCCTGTTATCCTTTCTGAAAACATGATGCACCATTCATATCCTTTCAAACAAGTTTAACAAAACACAAAGACCCCAGGTGAAAACCCTGATGGGGAATCTAGGAGAAAACATAAAATGCAAACAAGTAGCCAGAGACTCAAATCACTGCTTTCATCATTAACGGGTTGGGTCCCCTGTCCCCTGTCCCATCCCCATCCCCCCCCCCCCAATCAAGTCCAATTCCCTATCAGTACTTTATAAACTTAAAAGTCAGCCTTTCATTTCCATTCAAGCAGGTTCACACCAAAATAGCATTTGCAGTAGTTTGCCTATCAAGGTCTCAAAACACAGCTGAAAAGAATTAGAAATAAGATGCTTGACTCAAGATTTGAGGGGTTAATCAGCTAAAATGATGCTAATGCAGAAAAGGCTTGCATTTTGTAATAAAAATGCAGGGTAAAGACAGAAATACAGCATTTGAGCTGTCTTTTTCAGCGAGAAATGGAAAATGTGAGGAAAAACAGCCAAAGTGTTTGAATAAAAATGCCAGAAGCACAGTAACAATAATAGGAGAGCAAAGAGGAAAAATAACATGGTATTCTTATCTGTGCATTTCAGAAGCAAATGGTTATACACTACTTAACATAATAAAAAAATAAGAAGGTACTTGAGTGCTGCCAAGAAATAAACTGGCTGCAGCAACTCCCAGACTGGAGTGAGCCATCCACAGAGTCATAAGCCTGTGCCTCAAAAAAGCAAATGTCCGTAAGTTCAAATGGAGGTTGGCTCTTCTTCCCCTCCTCACCCTCTCCTTAGGGAATGCAATGAGTTCCCAGGAACTAGAGGAGGGACACTTCCCAATGGCACTGCAACTCTCTATCTTCAGAGGAACAAATCTTCCCCTAGGATTAACAATACCCTTTCCACCAGCTGTGGAAAAAGACTGGGTAAGTACTTCAGACCAATATTAGAATGGAATTAGTTTCATCCAAATATACTCATCTAACTGTGTTTCAGTAAGATGAGGTTTTGGCATTTCTCTGTCAGCACTGATTTTTCTCAGGCATCTCTGGGTCAAAGTAAGTATCTATCAATCACTTCACCCGTTTGCAGTTGAGCAGAGAAGCAGCTCAGCAACAGTGATGGAACTAGAAACAAGTAAAACCTTAGTATCTACATATTATCAGGGTGTCAGATTAGGTTTTCAGCTGTCCTCCACAACAGGTTCATTCATGTAAGAGAATAAGCAAAGCAATTCTGTGGGAAGCCACAAAAGATTTGTTAACAAGAATTATCAGAGCTCTGTGCACAACCAAAGAGATCTGATCTAGAAGAAGTCTTTCATCGCCTTTAAATACAGCTGCGTTAGGCATCACTGATGCCTACGTACGAATGCTCATGAAATATCTAGGGAGTTCTATACATAATTATAATCTCCTTTGTTTAATGATGTTCCCCCCAGGCCCTGTTTTCAAAAAGAAATCTAAGGAAGTGGAAAGAGATGAGTTAGTTTATTCTTATCCTTCCTCTCCCAGCTGCCGTTCTCCTACCTGCCCAGAACCACACTGTTTCCACAGGGAAAAATGAGGGAGAAAAGGTAATTTGTGAAGAACAGGGAACAGCAGTCTTGAAAGCCCAGGCACATGATCCTGTGCTTGCAGCCAGCAGCAGACCCTGCTGGAGCAGGATGAAGGTTACTGGGGTACTAACAACAGCCTGTGCAGCTACTGGGGGAACCAGGACACTCCTTCCTCCCCTGCCCTAGCACAGCTCTGAGTGTATTAATAACATGGGGGCAGGTGCTTATGCCTCCTAGCAGATGCAGTGGACCAGGTCTACACTATGCTTACTGGCTTTTTCCATCACACTTGCTCTTTATACTGTCATTCCTGGGCACAGAATGTGAGATTTTGCCTTTTGCAGGACCCAAGGGTCTTGTAATGATAAAAAGTGATCTGGCTAACATCAAAAGAGATGCTTACTGTATGAGCAAATCCAAAACTGGCAACAGCAGCGCTTCCCACAGTCCCTGCTACCAGCAGCACCTGTACTCAGCCAGACAGCAACACCCTTTCCAATACCCGACATCACCTGCAGGCAGCTACAGCAGTGCAGTTACACCAGGAGGGCAACTGGTAAATTTGATGTGTTCGGTAGAATTTGGTTTTTTTCCCTTTAAAAGAACTACACTATGTTTTTTACAGAAAGCCAAAGACCATCTGATATTAAATCACATACCAGTTAAGTAACAGCCTTTTCTTAAGCAGAAAGTTTCATTCCCTTCCTGAAGACAACCTTGAAAGCGAGTAAGACAGCAGAAATAAGCTTCTGTCTGAAGTAACTTTAAATGCACATACAGTTTATTGCTTTTCACCTGTCTCGGAATTAAGACAGCTCCTCAGAGTGAGTGAGACAGAGAGAACACATAAACTGAATGATGTTCAAGCATTATTTTTTTGCACAGTCACATTAAGTGTAATTACAATCCTAATTTTTCACTGCATTGGAGCAATAAAGACAAAAGTATGAGCTTCCCTGAAGTCCTTAAGAAACTATTCATACCCGTCAGCAAAAGGAACACAGTAAGAAACCACTGACAATGTAAGTTCTGGACACATATTGCGCTCCGATAATTTGCACCTCTCTATATTAATGCTTAATGAATACAGAACACAGCAGCAATTAAGCTATTCTTAACTCTTAACCTACTGCTAGAGGTAGCACAGTGGATTCATCACATGGGTTCCTTTCTTCTTCCCTTCCCATGTAACTTGACGCAGCTTCTGGCTGCATTCATGAAACAAGTCAGACTTCAACATCTGAATCTGCATGGTCAAAGCCAAGCTGCAATGTCAGCTATCTCTGGCGAACAGCTGAAGGAATCAATGTTGTATAATGTAAAATGCAAAACCAGATAAAACACACTTCACACGGAACATTACCTAAAGATGATTTCTTTTGGCTTTTATTTCATAAGAATACAGACTATATGCTGGGTTGTTATGCAGCTGCATTATTTCTCAATTTATTCTGCACATGAATTTTAAGCTCTACTAGAAAAACTGTTCCTGAAAATGATCTGAAATTACTAAGATTGATAATTTTGTAAATCAAGCCCTATAAATAAGGAGAAGCACATGACAACAAAACTACCATGTTCTACTCTTCCTACAAGTGAACGGTTCTGACCAAGTTCACTTTTCATTCTTTCAACTAATTGTCTTTATTCTGCGAGACAAAGAAGGAAGGTTCTTCCCCCAGCCTGTGTTTCTGCAGCTTTTCATGAGCACACGCCCTATCTCAAGAGGTTAAACCAGCTCAGTGCATCTCTGTGGCTTCCAACTACAGCACTAACACAGGCTCCAGCCCACTGCAAGTCACAGCTGTGCACACACTCCCTCTAAATCTGCTTCCGGACCTCTGCTCCATGAAGCACTACAAATCTGGTCTGCTTATTTAAGTCCTGTGTTTCTTAATCCTCCCAGAAAACCACCCAGTGGCATTTCACAAAAGCCAGGGTTCCACCACTTAGAACAGTCTTTGTTTTTCAACTCCTCACGTTTCCGCTCTCCCACTGCCAGTTGTTTTTACCTGTTCTTCCGTCACAATTGCCCTGTGAGCACACCCTGAGTGCTGAAATCACAGCCTCCACCTCCAGTTCTGCTAAGCAGCTTGAGAATTAATAAATTACAAACACAAACCCACAGCTAAATCCAAGGTTTTCTGCACACAGAAGCCCGTCTCATTTTCTACATGGGGGAAGCATGGACTCTATTTTACACCCTTCCCCTTGGCAGTGAAAGTATGCTGTGGCACTACTGTAGTGCCTACATTGGTGACATACCTGTAACATTAGTATTTACTGGAGACCTTAATGAAATCTGCACTCCTACATTTTTTGCCATGCTGTGTGATCTCAGTGTGCCTCCAGCATCCTTCCCCTCCCTCATTCTCATCTGCTACTCCAAAATCTGAGCAATGTTTACACAGCCTCTTCTCCAGCAGCAAGGAAGGGGGCTTATTCAGGCTGAGGATGCTTTCCGCAGTGCTGAAGCAAAGTACTATGTGATTCAGGGGGCAGCCACTGATCCCAGGAGGAATAATCCTGGATAGAGAGCCAGAGAAAGGGAGGAGACAGCTCTCTACCTAGTCACACAAGATGAATTTTGACGTCAAAAATGCTCCTAAATATAGAATCACATTACAGTTTGGCTCAGAAAGGACCTTAAAGATCACGTAGTTCCAACCCCCCTGCCATGGGCAGAGACACCTTCCACTAGAGCAGATATAACTGCACGCACTTGACAACGCTAGAAAAAGTAACCTGGGAGACTTGCTGCTCACCAGTGTAAGTCACTGTATGTGCTGTTAGTGGCACAAATCCCAGAACAGACTCCCACCTGAGGCACAAGAACCCTCAGGGCGCTTCCCGGAAGACAGAACGTTAGATCAAACACAAAACTGCACCCTGAAGTGAGCATGTTGCTGCTGCAAGGGGTGATTCTATATTTGTCCTCCCATTCCTAAATTCCCTCCTGATCACCTGTTTGGGACTCTTCCTTTATTCCAGCACTTGTGCTCACCCAGGTGTTCAGCCAGGCCCAGGGAAGAACTGAAGCGCTTGTACGGAAAGTGGAAAAAGGGGCTCTCACACCCAGAGGTTTTGGGGATGCGTGAAGAATAGGACACTCCCTTTGCAACAACGCAAGTGAAACCAACAGCAAATCCACACCCCTAGCACATCTCCCACACATCAGCTCATTCACAGCTCCTCTGTGCATGCTCATACCCACAGTGGGGAAGCCATCTGAGTAATTCTTTTTCCCTGGCCATAGAAGGAAAAGTGAGCTTTTCTTTTAACTGAGGTTTTAACACAAAGCCATAAATTACTGTAAAACTCAGCCACATTACTGCAAAAACGAATCCAAGCATGGAAATGAGGCTGATATAATAGGTTCCTAGCATCCAACCCAGAGAAGCAAACCAACAGTGAAAACATTACAAAACCTAAGGCTTTTTTCTGGCTGACAAACCAGATCCAATAAATGAGTAAACCCGAAGCCGTATGTATTTCACACTGGAACCAGTCAGAAGCACAGACACACCTTTGTCACGTTCCTTCTGTTCAGGGAGAGGCACAGGGAGAGGCACACAGAATCAAAAGGAGTCTGCCTGATATTCTCAAGACAAAAAGGTCACCAGGCTGATTATTTATAGCAGCACTGTCACTTTTACAGCTACTTACTTACTTTATTTACTTTGCTGCATGAAATAATATAAATAGGCAATAGGAAAACTGGGAAGGGGTTCAAGCATCTTCCATCTCTTCTCTCTGGCAAAAATCTTTGTTAGGCAAGATGGCTGTGGATCCAGCTGGCAATTCTTACATCTCTCATCCTGAACAAACCAGTTAATTTTACATTTGTAACATCACATCTTTACTTGTGCTTTGTAAAAATCAGCCCATTGCCAGGACTAATGAAGCAAAGAAACAGCTGGGTTGAAAGGCTATTTGCAATCTGAAAATACAAGCTGATGGTATTTAAAAGATACCATCTTTCGGTATCTTTGGATAAAGAAATCTGTTTCATGCGCATTTCTCTCCAGTGCTCCACGAATCCCAAGAAAGCAAACAAAATACAATTTCTTCCCATTCAGACTGCTGTGAAAGATGGGATAACATCCCAATGGAGACTGGTGATTTATAGTCCTGCTGTAAGATGTTACAGTGAGCTGGCCAGCAGGAAGAGATGGATCACTGCAGAGTCCAAAGCTATTGAGCAAAAAATTGAAAGTCACAAGAAAAAAAGTTACTTTAACAGTCCAGTAACTAGAAACTGATGATGTCTAAAAGTGAAATGCAGCAGGTCAAAATGCAACAATTGCCTGTTGGCTCACAGTAAGCCTTCTGACCTGGAAAAAACACTAGAGCTTCGTGGCAATACAACTTTCCACACATCAACACACCCCAAAGCAGACAGACCCCTGTCTGCGGCATGGGCAAGAATCACCTATCTTATCCCAAACCCTAACCCTACCTGAAGCCTTTTTCTCTCAAATGTTTCCATTCTTTTTGAAATGAAAAACATTTTCCAAGGCTTCATCATTCCCCCAGGTCATGTAGGAGCCTTTCACCAGGATCACTGCTGAACTGTGGCAAGTGAAGGCACCTGAAGGCAAGTTTTGACTCTGGAAATGCGTTATCTGACATTGTAAAAGCTACGTAGCATTTAGCAAGCATGATAAGGAAAGGTTTCATCCCTGGGTACAAGCAGTAGGAGAGCATAAACAAGCCACTGCTCTGTATGTGTGCTTTAAGGCAATAGGAGAGTTGATACAGAATATACCCTATCTCCAAGCACATAATATTGCAGCCTTAAATATGCTCCTATTTACTCTTTTTACTATGTAGAGAGGAGCATACAAGTTAAAATAATGACCTGTTGGAATTTACTAAAAGCTGAAGCATCTCAGTTTGTCAAAAATAAACTTTAAAACCACCTCATCCATGAGAAATACTTCAAAAAGCAATAGATATGATGAGCCCATCACATACAAGTGGAAACTGGCAAATGCTGCAGAAAAAGACGTACAACAAGCATCAGTATGTATTACAGCTGCAAGGGGTATATTTTATTAATAATTAATATACAAATATCTAAGAACCCAAAGTAAATGAACACTGGGAAAAACACCTGATTTTATAGCCCATAATTTTGCATGGAATATGCACTTTGCTGAGTTAAAAATGGTATTTTGTGGGCTTTGCCTTACCACACACTCCCAGTGTTTCAGAGGAAGCAACGGTTTTGCTTCAGGCAAGGGTCAGTCACATCCCAAAAAATCCAAGGGGCTTTACCGATGTTAAAGGAAGATCTCACAAACAGCAAGAAAACAGAAACAAGAACGCACGCTTTCAGGTTTCTGAAATAACGCTGTGCTAATTTAAGGGGAAAGAAACAGGAAAGGGAGCACAGGACAGCTCACTGACAGGTTCAGTTTTGCCCAATGAGAGCAACTTCTTGTAGAAACAATAAACACCGCCAGAGAGATCCAAGGCAGTTTCCTTAAGCCCTCTGTTTGCATGATCTGCTTATCTCATTTTTCCATTTATTTTTCTTTTTAGAGAAGATTTTCTCCCAGAGATACCATGGCTCTGTAGTTCCATATTTGGATTAAATAATAAATAAGGCTGACTAAAGCTATGAGTTTTCAGTTGAATGAGTAAGCTTTAAATAATCTCCTTCTTAAAGAAACAGGTAGACTTTTAACTTCTAATACACCCTGAAACAGTGTCTCTGTGTTCACAGAACAAACATCATTCATTGCATTCATGCCTATCCCAGGGAGATCTAAGTGTTTCAAATATATCAACGTGAAAGGTTTCTGTTACATTGTAAGTACAAGTTGCATTTCAAGTGATCTTTCCTAAAAAGACCTAAATCAAAAGCACCCCTTACGCCTCAGATAAGGCAGTTATCAGCAGATTTTCCTATACATATCAAATGTGTTATTTGACACAAGACACACGCAGTTGAAGAGTAAAGGCTCAAAGTTTAGATTTTCTTATTTTTTAAATCATGATTTAAAAGCTCTTCGTGCATGACACCATTCTGTACACATCACATGCTTAAACCACATGCAAAAGCTGAACACCAAATTTTAACTGGAGCTATCTTCTACTTTACTTTTTCTAAAGCATTAATTCTGGGGAAGGGCAGAGGCAACAAACTAAATAAAGATGTTTTATAACAGTAATATTTCTGCATTATGTTTGGACCACGTAATATAATGTACAGCACTTTCCTAGGAAAAGGCATAAGGTAGATGACACTGAGCTGCTTCCAAGCTGTTCCACAGTCTGAAGTCTTCAGCTCAGTACTATCTAGAAACCATGGTATAGCTCAATTTCCACAAAACCTGGACTTGAAACACTTCTTTAGCCACAGTAACACTAAGCACTATGGGGATCCTTAAAATTCTTGAGATCAAAAGCTTTATATTACTGTAAATAAATAAAACCTGTTTACTTCTTGCAGCAATACATGCCAACTGCATCAAACCAAGCAAGCAAGTCTGTCAAACCAGCAGCCCACTGGCCTTATGCAATGCTATGTCTTAGCAAACACACTTTATTTTTACTGTACCAAGAGTACTGGTCGTCTCTGGTGATACTACCTCCTTCGCTGGCTTCTCAAGTGGTATCAGTGGTTTAGGGTATCTGGATGCTACAATGAGTTTATAAAGCAAGACAGCAATAAGTCATTATTTAAAATCTTCCAATCAATACTGGAGTATCTGTCAGTACAGAAACAGCCTTTATAGGTCTAGATCTTACAGTCACTGCACTTGAATGTTAGCAGGCTCTCCTCTGCAAAAACATACAGTGAAGTTTCTGAATTTAAGCAAAGAATTCAGACTAGAACCTGCTTTAAGTTACACAAACAAGTCAAATTTCAGAATATGGCAGAAAACTAAACTACAATGGCAAAACCAACATGCATTTCAGAAAAAAGTACCTTGCTGAATGTAGCTCAAAAGTGGACAGCTACAGGGACACTTGACATTTTCTGAGAACAGCTTCAGGATAGTTTTACCATTACTACCAAGCATCAATTTTCTTCATTATGACATTAAACCTCAGCCCTTTATTCACAGAGTGCTTTGGAAGAGACCTTCAAACCTCATCTAGTTCCAATCTCCCTTCCACTGGCTGGGACACCTTCCTCCAGATCCAGTTGCTCAAAGCCCCGTCATGACCTGGCCTTGAACGCTTCCAGGGATGGGGCAGCCACAACTTTTCTGAGCAAACTGTGCCAGTGTCTCACCAACCTCATAAGCAAAAAACTTCTTACTAATATCTAACCTAAATCTTCCCTCTTTCAGTTTAAAACCATCCCCCTAATACTGCATGCCCTTGTAAAGTCCCTCTTCAGATTTCTTGCAGGCCCCCTTTAAGCACCGGAAGTTGCTCTAAGGTCTCCCCAGAGCTTTCTCCTCTCCAGGCTGACCAAGCCCATCTCCCTCAGCCTCTTTTCACAGGAGAGCTGGTCCAGCCCTCTGATCATCTTTGTGGCTTCCTCTGGACTCCCTCCAGTAAGCCCACGTTCCTCTTGCGTCTGAGGTCCCAGAGCTGGATGCAGTACTCCAGGTAGGGCCTCACGAGAGCAGAGCAAAAGGCAGGATCACTTCCCTCAACCTTCCAGTCACGCTCCTTTTGATGCAGCCCAGGATATGGGTGGTTTCTGGGCTACAAGTGCACACTGTCAGGTCATGTTAAGTTTCTTGTCAGTCAACACCCCAAGTCCTTCTCCTCACGGCTGCTCTCAATCCAGCCTCCCCCAGCCTGTGTTTGTGCTTGGGATTGCCCCAACCCAGGTGCAGGACATTGTACTTGGCCTTGTTGATCTTCATTAGTTTCAGACCAGCCCACATCTCCAGCCCATCCACATCCCTCTGTGTGGCATCCCTTCCCTCCAGTGTGCTGTTGGCAAACTCACTGAGGGTGTACTCAATCCCCCTTCTAATACTTAATATGCTATTAATACTTAATATGCACAAAGTACTATCTATATTAGCATGAACAGTATAAACCTCACAAACAGAGCTTAAAGCAGAAAGAGGGAATTACCAAATTTATTCAAAGTTAAAATTTGATGAAAATTTTTCCATACAGTTAACATTTCCATCAGGTACTTTGTGTATCAAGATGACAACATGATGAAATATTCAACAACCCAAGCTACCTAGATTTGAGTTTTATTGTTACTTAAAAAAGGAAGTCCAAATGAATCATATGCATCCAGTTGAGACAAAGGTTTAATAGGAAGGAGACACAAGTGTCTGACTAACATGACACAGTAACTGCTGGAATGTACAATGGAAATAGACGGTTTATTACTGCCCAAGAGTACACGTTGCAGGCAAGGTCCTGTTCATTCATTTTTTGCTTTGGAGTTTTGGGATGTGGTTGTGCTTGGTTTGGTTGGTTGGTTGGTTTGTTGGGATTTCACTTTTGAAAGGTTTCTTGGGGGATACTGGGGTCCCTTGATAGGACTTCAGATGTATTAAATCTCTTAACTAAGGCATCCTCATGCAGTGTCCAGACCTTCCCAAGCACTCTGCCTCTCCTGATAAACAGGCATCCATTTTTTTGAGACAGGATGTAATTTCATAACAAGGTAGGACTTTTACCCCAATCTAGGGAGAAAAAGGAGGTAGAACTCCCATCTCTACCTGTTCCTCATCAGAGCAGCTGCAGGGTTCGCTTGATCAAACAGCCTTATCCCTGTTCACAACATCCAGGTAACCAGGGTGAGCTGTCAGCTGCGGGGACACAGCTTCCCCCCGCCGGGCCCCATCCCAGCTCCCTGGAAGGCACAGAAGTCAGAGAGCCCTGCTCTTAAGCATCGATGCCTGCAGAGGCCACAGCAGCTTTATGCATCGAGCATTCCAGATATAGAAGCACATGACAGCTAAGTGGCCAAATACAGTTCATGATTTCTCTCTCTTCTCACTCAGGCTGAACAAAAATAATGTCAGAGCCACTAGAAAAAAGATTTTTCTCACACATATCCCAGCAAAATGGCATCAATTTCAAGTCAATAGCTGGGATCTAACATTATCATTAACTGACATTTAAGATGAGAAGTCTTTTATAATTCTTTATCCTGTGTAATAAAATACTTTTCAATTGGTGGTCATCTGTCTAACGCAAACAGAACAGTTCCATCCGTAGATGTTAAAGTGATCATCAGTCTGTGCAGCACCCTTCCTTCTACATCAGTTTGCTGTCATATTAGAGCTCCATGATGGGGGAAGGGAGGAAGATAAATTAAAACATACAGAATTTAAGGTTTCAGAAGCAAAAAGAGAAGTACCATGTTTCCATGTGAAACATGATCTTCCTTTGACCACTGAGTATTTCTGACTCTATAGCAGTCGTGGTCTATGTTGCGAAGGTCCGAGAACAAACACTAAGGGACCGCACTCCGGCAGGCTGGCAAGAGTTTCCCATCTTACCAGTCTGGCAGGGCACTCCAAACTTGTGAATTACACGCTGGCCAGCAGTCTGCCAGAAGGCCTTCTCCTAGAACAGCAATCAGATGCTGCAGTTAAAAACATTTTCCTAGGTCACAGCAAGGGAGAGGCAGACTGTTCTCCATTTACAGTTCAGTTCATCTGCATACACTGGGCCTGTAGAGGACAGAGGGAGGGAGAACTGACCCTACCAGGTGCCACCATACCTGTCAAAGCATACCAGCAAGGCTGCTCCCTCTTCTCCCAGCTCAGCAGGCTGGGCAGTTCTTGCAAGAAATCTCACACTTGCACTGTGAAATCACACTTCCAACAAGACAAGTACTTCCAGAAGGATCAAATCATGCTTTGTGTGTTACCACAGATCAAGTTCTTACAAAAGGAGGTACTAGAATTTGAGTGGTTCTAAACCACCATGGCAGATTACCTGGTTTGCTCCAAAATGTGTCTGACTCATGCAACAAAAGGAACCTTTTTCATAGGAGATGTTGTTTGGAGTGTCTAAAAACCCCAGTGAAATCCGTTTGTCTTTGATGACATTTGAAGTCTTCTGTATTAACTTCTTAAAGCTGTGGAAGTAGAGGCACCTAGGATCAAACACTCCCTAAACTATTCCAGTAAACCAGTGAGTTCATAAATTAAGCACCAGTTCACACATCAGAGATGTTTCTTCAGACATCAAAGTAAGATCTCACCTAACAATGGCTAAAAGCTTGCAAATTCCCACAGAGAAATCTTGCCCCAGCCACCAACTCTACTGAATGACTTGCTTTGGTACCCTTTACCCACATACTATTTTTTTAAGAACAAAGATTCAGTAACCTAAAATTACAACCATTTTTCTATCAGAACACACCAGTTTGGTCAGATTATTTCCTAAACCATGACAAACCGGTGCCTTCAAAAGAATCTAGCTAGAGACTGCATTTTCCAAGACCTGTGAATTAAACCAACAAAACTAGCTGTTGAGACTGCACTGCTACTGGGTTTTGCATGTTTGCTGGTTAATATACAACCTTGACAGGCAGAGAAACAAGCAAGTACACTTCAGAAAGGCTTTTATTTAATGACCACATCATGAAAGCCTTCTTTTAAAATACAAAATGCAACTTGTTTTTTTTCCAAGGAAATTGTGTTCAATGTTCATTATATATTAAAATATATTTTTATATATTATATATACAAAGTTATATATTGTACATACACATTATGTATATGTACACAAAGATGAGAAAACAGGAATCATTTTCCATCTTCACAACAAAACACAGGGAAATAGGAATTGTTTTCCCACCTTTGCAACAAAGACAGGAAAATAACAGATCCTCTCACTATCAAGACCTGAGATTTCTTAGAGAACCTAGACAGCCATCGTGTTAGTATTATTAATGGAGAATGGTTACATCTGGGCTCAAGAATATTTTAACCTAGCACAGACAAGAACAACAGTACCCTCAGAAGAAATAAAGATGCAGCAGATACGCTAAGTAGTACTTCTTACCTAAGCAAGGTCAAACCCTTTAGTATTTTTCCTCCTTGCTGCTGGGCTTGCTGCACTGCTTACAGGTGCTTTCATGAATCATTTCATATCATTCACTGAAAACTAAAGGTAGAAAACCTGAATACAAGCCCCTTAAGAAGGGAGTTACATCTTCTTTCTAATACCACTCTTTTATAATGGAAAACTGCTATAGAAGGTCAGAGGCATTAAATCATTATCTCCATTGCCAGTAAGATTTTTTTACACTTTTGTTTTCTCAATGCAAGAAACAAGCACCAGGAAAGAGGATTTGACTGCCTGCTGCCAACAAAACTAAGCTTTGATTAAGGCTTCCGCAAGCAGGGAAGCAGAACTATTACATTTACAACAAATTGGCCTACTTGCTACTTCAGTGATCCCTTAACTATGAGAAAGAAGCATACAAACTATTTGCATTCAAGTCCACATGTATCACCTCCATCTGTGTGGCTGACATGCTTACAAGAAGCACACACTGAAACTGAAAAACTTTGTTTCAAACCTCTTCCTGGGAAAAGGTGAGATGTTATTCACCTTTCCGAGATTGGAAAGGGGTAAAAAATAAAGAAAAAGACATTAATGAAGGACGAAAACGAAATCCAGGTGAGGAGGTCTGTGATGTTTTGACTATATTTCAAGATACGGTTTACAGCCTTAACCAGTGTAGCTCTCAAAGCATCATCTGAGAACAACTGCACCAAGATTCAGTTTCACAGCCCTCCCCCCAGCTTCTAGCAAAGCCCATCTATTAATTACAAGCCAGGCTCCCAGCTTCACAGCCATCCTTTTATGACAAGCTCACAGATCGGGCTCGGTCTTCTGACTGATGCGCTAAAACAAACAGAAGAATCTCAGTGTTTATTAATAAGCTAAACTGTTGAAACCGACTGCTGGTGCTCAGCATCGGAAAGGTCTAAGAGCCCAGACATAAACATCCAGGTAAGATAGGTGACAAGGCGATGGCAGGAAGACATTCATAAACCTCTCCCCACCTACAACTACAGCGCAAACAGATGGGTTAAGTTTCAAAACAGCTTCAGAGACTCACCTAACTTACAGGTCAGCAGCTACGACTCACCTACCTGAGGACCGTCCTTCAGCGTAGCAGCCGCAGCAAAGGATGGGTTTCCCTGTAGCCTCTGCCATTAGCGGAGGCCACATATAGTGTGTCCTGTCATATTTCGCGCTAGGGCAATTAGTTGATGGCACTGCATCCTTCTCGTGGTAGGCCTGGGAATGGGCTGAGGAACAGGCCCCATTTGGTTCTTGATGTGCCCAGGTCTCCCCATATTGCTGACAGCTTCCCCTAGCTGATATGGGGTCTGTTAGGGCACAGAAGAGGTAGTGAAGGAAGAAGGTCAAAACTTAACCCAATAAGGACCGTGTTAAGAAGGGTTTGGACTAAGACCTCTCTTTCCATATACAAGTAGTATGAAAAGATCACAGGCACAAAGCAAGCTTAAGTACAGTTGCACAACTGCATAGGTATTTAATGATTGAGGACAGGCTGATTTTCCAGACTCAAACAGGACATAGGAATTTACTCAGTAGGTAGACAAAAGGTTGAATTTGGATCATTCATTGAAAATAAGCATAAAAGTAACTAGCAACCTTATCTAAAGAGTCAGCTACTGGAAGGTACAGCATACTGCCACTGAATGAGAAGATCAAGAGAAACCAAACACCTCTAAAGCCATTTTATCTTGATTGAACTCATCAGTTTAAATACCAAAAGTGACACTAGTAGATTGCAGAAAGTACTTGGAAAGCAGGGCACAAATAATTCTCAGACCCCATCTGCTACTCACAACCTGTATACGTAGGCAGATCATTCCTACACAGTCACCATTTCAACAGCAGGAAAAAGCAAACATATAAAATATTATCTAACCATAACAAAGCATGTTAAGTATATAACATCAGCATCTAACCCAGGAACCATATCATTCTCTTTCAAGTGCAGCCCTTCTCTCCCCTTTATCTTCTTCTGGCACTCCTTGGTGTTGAGAGGGACAACGCATATCCAATACTCCTCAAGAGCCTGGCGCTATGTTCACTGCCTTTCATCATGTAAAATCTGATCTGCCATTACCAGTCTCCTACAGGTAACAGCTATGGGTAATCCATTCCCGCTAGGGAATTCTGGCATTACCGTTCCCTACCCCCTGGGCCAGAGCAGCTCACACATGTGCACACCAAAGAGGATTCAGTGCTAAGGTGTGCGCATCTAATGAAAGCAGAGCATCTGTTTTGCCAGCACTGAATGATTTCTGTGCCACATTTCCTCTCTTGTTCGTGTGATTTTAGTTCTTCAAAGTATCAGGGAACATACACAAGGTATGTGCTATAGTTTTAGGATTACTGTTTTCCCCTCTGATTTGTATTAAGACTTACTAGAAGCCCTTCTTGGTTATGATTTTCCTTTCTCCACAACACATGAAGAAACATCTTTTCTTAGATTTAAAAGCTGACAGCTGTTACCATGCTGCAGTCTGGAAAAACAAAACAACATGAACAGAGGCTAGCTAAAGTAAAAGGTTCTTTCCAAAACATCTTATCAAGCTACTACATGGGCAGATGAAGACTCTCACTCCAAAGACTGAAGTCTGATGCATTACACCACTGTGCAGCCCTCACCTGAGGCTTTGTTGAAACCATCTCTCCAGTGAGATTAATGCCCACCATTTCAGGCATAAGTGAATTATAATTTCCACTAGTTGAATAATTTTGCCCTTTACTACATCTTTACTAAGATCTCATGCAGTAAGGTCTCTAAACTCTAATGCTTTTATTACTCTGTCTTCTAAATCCTCACTCCTCAGAAAGTCACCGTATTACATAGACTTTCATATTATAGCTGACAGCAACTGAGCAACAAGATATTAAATAGGACCATCTGCTGAATTATCTCTGTATCAACATTGAGACATTACACTAAATGCATTTTAAAGTCTCATTTTGATCTCCACCACGATCCTCCAGATACACAGAAGCATTGCAAGCAGCCCGGGTTCACCCAAACAGCAACTGCCAAGACTGAAACTCTCTCAAAAACCTCATGGCAAGAATCCCTCAGAAGCTGAGGAGGATTTATTTAGGAAGAGTATTAGTTGTTAGTACTCAAAAGTTAGTGTCAACATACAGCTCAAAGCATACTTCCCACTATGTTGGAAAACAAACACAAGAGGATTCACGCTCTGCAAAACAGAAGCACTGCTCCAAAAATGAACCACTTAAGTGAGTTACTGGCACTCTGTCTACAAACACTAGTGTTTATATGCAAGTGTGCTATAAATGAAACCAAACAGGCACCTGGAAAAGGTTCTTTCCCTTAGCAAAAGCAGCATTCCTATGGCTGACCCCTGGTCCTGATCTCTGCCCACCACAAGATTTCATCCAGACATGTAGAGAAGAGCCACAAGGCAGAGAAATGCCCTTTCCAAGGGCACGCTACTATCAAAGTCACAAGGAGGCCTAGATCAAATGCACCCTGATCTCTTAAGTACCCGCTATCATCTTTGTTGCAATAGGGGCCATAAATTACAGTTAAGCATCAAAACCAGATGTACCGAGGCTGTAATTATAAGAGGATTTGGTTTTGTCAGGTTTTGATTGTAGGAAAAGTGTCGAGTTGGCAAGAACGGTTGGATCAGATGGAAACAATCACTATGAATTACTGTAATCGGCGCTGCATAGCGCTGTATTGAGACACATCGCTAACCCTCCCCAGCACTCACACACCTTCCCGCGTAACACCCAGCACTTCCAAGAAGCAAAGCCAGCAAGCAGGCAGCTCTCGGTAACTCATGAATGAGCTCGCGGAGCACCAGCAGCCCAGCGCCTCTTAAGAGGTCTGAAATCACTGCTGCACTAGTGTGGAGAGTGGCTCATGAGACACACACTTTCCCACACCCTTCCCCAAAAATGGCCACCCGCACCTCTATAAACTCCTCGGGAGATGAGAAACACCCCCAGCACTCGGCACGGCAGCTCCGTTTAAGTTCAGAAGGAGCTGCAGATGCTTCTGGAAAGTAAGTTTCAGGTCTTGCGCCTCATTTACACCCAGCACGGCGCTCACACACACACCGGCGTGCGCCGCTCGCTGCCCTGCCCCGCTGGAGTGCCCCGCTCACCGCGCCGCCCGAAGACTCGCTTGGGCGACGGGCGGACTGGCCACAGCCAAACTTCGGGGGCTCAGTCCCGCACTGGCCCAGCCCCGGCACCCCAAAACCTCAGCGTGGCCCCGGGCGAGGCGGCGGTGCCGGCCTCAGGCCGCCGGCCGGGGTTGCGGGAGCTGCCGCTCACCTTGCGCGATGGCGATGGACTCGAAGCGGTGCAGCTCCCGCAGCAGGCAGCTCCGCTCGGTGGAGTGCAGGCTGTAGATGAAGTCACGGGCCCCCTGCACCGTGTTCAAAGCCTCCATCGGTTCCTTCCTGGGGTGGGTGCCCAGCGCCCGCCCCGGCGGCGGCGACGACCCCCGCGGGAGGAGCAGCCCCTCGGCGCCGCCCCGCAGGCTGCTCAGGCGGCGGCGGCAGCAGCAGCGCGGCGGGCCCCGCAGCGAGCCCAGGCAGGAGGGAGCGGCAGCGGCGGGGCCCCCCGGCCGCCCCAGCAGCAGCGCCGCCCGGCCGAGCCACGCCGACATGGGGCAGGGAAGGGCGCGGCGCTCGGGCCGCCAGAAACGCCCGCCGCGGAGTCCCTGGGCCGCGCTGCCGCGGCTGCTTCCCCGGGCCGGGCAGTCCGAGCCCAGGCACCGCCCCGCAGCCGCTCCCGCCAGCGGCGGCGCCACCGCGCCCCGCCCCGCTCTGCTCCGCTCCGCGCCGCCCGGGCCAGCTCAGCCGCCGCCACCCATGGCCCCGCGCCGGCGGCAGGGCGGGGCGGAGGGCGGCCGGCGGAGGCGGTTCCGCGCAGGCGCGGAGCGGTGGCGGGCGGTGGCGCGGCCTCCGTCGCCCCCTCAGGGCGTCCTGACGGGGCGCGGCAGCGGGGTCCGTTCGTCGCCGCTGAGGGGAGGCTGCGGGTGGGAAGGGCCCGGCCGGTGTGAGGGGCGTAGCGAGGGCGGCAGGTGGGGTTAAACGCCTGCTGTTCTCCGGACCCTGGTGCTTGGCAAGGCTCCCTCCAGGCTCTTTCCATTGTATCTATTATTAAGGTGCCTGTAAGATCACAGGACTTACTCGCAGCAGCAAAAGGTGTCACCGGCTCGTGTTAATTGTCCCAGAGCGATGGAAACAAGGTTTTGCTTTTCTGTCCTATTTTCCAGGTCTTTGCATTAGAGTATTGCAGCATTGCAACCTCCAGGTTTTGGTTTAGTGTAGTTTAGGTGCTTATTTAGCAGCTCTTCATCAGGGACTGTAGCGATAGGACAAGGGGAAATGGGTTGAAACTTAAATGGGAGAGATTCAGCTTAAAGATAAGAGGCAGAAGTTCTTCCCTGTGAGGGTGGTGAGGCGCTGGCACAGGTTGCCCAGAGAAGCTGTGGCTGCCCCATCCCAGGCGGTGTTGAAGGCCAGGCTGGATGGGGTTTGAAGAAACCTGGTCTAGTGAAAGGTCCAACACTTCGCAGGAATGTTGTACTAGGTGATCTAAAGGTCCTTTCCAACCCAAACCATTCTGTGATTCTATACAGCATCTGTGTTCTTTTAAATTAATTGGCAGATACCGAGTTTGATCCACGCTGAATGGTTATTAAAAAGAAAACAAACTTTTAAGAGACAGTTTATGTCTTGAATGAACAGAGGACGTTGTAGAAACAGATTTGAAGTGTTCTGCTGCTCGGTCTGGATGTTTCCCAGGTATTTATGCCATGCTAGGGATTAATCCGGGTTCTGTATTTTCAAAACACTGTATGCCAAAAGTATTAGGTTTTGTAATTAGACTGCAAAGGACCTAAAGGACCACGGGGACTCACTCATATGCCTAACTCATTTAACACTAAGGTAAGTGACTTAAGGGCGCGCTCAAAATTTATTGCTGTGTGTTCAGCTCTTTTAATACCAAAGGCAGCACACTTTTGGAGTGGGGATGTCCATCCAGGTGGTTTCAGGTCTGCTGC
Organism: Pezoporus occidentalis; assembly: GCF_034315485.1. Classification (NCBI taxonomy): domain Eukaryota; kingdom Metazoa; phylum Chordata; class Aves; order Psittaciformes; family Psittacidae; genus Pezoporus; species Pezoporus occidentalis. The sequence goes on along the minus strand of NW_026914940.1, from coordinate 10,651,518 downwards.
CTTCCTGGGGGGAGGCAGACAGAGAGTTTTAAGTTCTCCCTGCTGGATTCTCTGCAACAAGAAGTTAAAATGTTACATGAAAAAGCAGCATCTTCTCTCCAGTTCCACTGCTGCAGATTTCATGCGTGGTATAAAGACCTAGATCTCATGATAAACAGAGGTGTCTTACCTCGAGTATGCATCAATATTATGTTGTTTACTGTAAGGGTGCTGAGGCACTGGAACAGGTTGCCCAAAGAAGTGGTAAATGCTCCATCCCTGGCAGTGTTCAAGGCCAGGCTGGACAGAGACTTGGGTGACATGGTTTAGTGTGAGATGTCCCTGCCCATGGCAGGGGGTTGGAACTGGATGATCTTAAGGTCCTTTCCAGCCCTATATATTATTTGTTTCTATGTGGTATGTGTATTGTAGAGAGGGAGCAGAAAGCATGAAGATACAGAAAATAGTCATAAATGCTTGAATATATGATGTTGTAATTTCTATCCTGTTAGAGGAATAGTGGAGATAGATGGGTTCAGCTGCTATTTCCAGTTAAATGACTTTTTGCCATACAGCAAATAGAGCAGCCTCTGAGAAAGATTTTTACAGCTCTGTAACTCTTTCTTTTAATGCTTACTCCTGATCCAGAGCCTCTTTGCCATTGATGATGCTGAGAACAGTCCTTATTTTTGCAGGCATTTATTAAAAAAAGGTATCTTCTGCTACTCTTCAGGTGCAATGTGGCAGTCAGTAATCATTTTCCATTCCAGAGGACTGTAGCAAGAGAGTTCATAAAAGTGTTCAAAGATGCCCTTAAAATTTTCTTAATCAGATAGCTTTTTCAATAAAAATGGATGCTTCCATGTGTAAACACAGGACATGCAATGGGATTGCCAAACACCTGGAAAACTGGCATCCAAAAAATAAGGAAAAAACAAGCTTTCCAGATGCCAAACCTTTAATACTTTGATTCTACATGTGTCTGATTGTTTATATCTTGCTACATATAGTATTTGATTTTATATTCACACAGCTTGATTGCACCAGACTACAATGAAGGAGCAAAGAAGGGACACTAGAACCTGGCAAGAAAGGTGCCACCAGTGCAGCCCATGCCAGCCACATGGTACCTCTGTTGCAAATGGTGATTGGATTTGAGTTATTCTTGGGGTGTTCTGACGGTACTCACAAGGTTTCAGGTGTTTTCAGAGGTTGAAGGGAAGGGTTCCTTTGGCTGGTGATGCTGGCAGTCCACTGTGCCAGTCTCTAAAGGATTTCCTTATATATGGGACACTGTCCCATGTGGATCCCTGATGAAATAAAGATGAAATCAATGATAAGTATGGAGTTTGTAACCTAGCCTTCAGGAATTTGCTATATAGATATATCAACCACATAGAGATGTTCAAAGTCATTATTTAAGTAGACATGATCCAATACTATTGCAAAGATAAAGTCATTTCAATACGGCAAGGTAGAAATCAGGGTTTAGCAGACTACAGGCAGCAGCTGTGGCTTATGCCTTTCCGAGCCTTTAAAACTGCATTGGACAAATTGGAATAAAAATGTCTTCAGAGGGACTATCCTATGACGACAGGGAATGAACAGGATAATCTAATAGTTCTTTTTCCATAATTCCTTCCTGGAACTTTAATTTTGTGAAAAAGTGGCATTGAAGCCATTGGTTACACTGACACTTCAATTGATCAGACTATTTAACTCTGTTCAGCAGGTGGTGTAGAGGAACTTCCATTAGTCCCTGACTTACTCCAGCAGAGCTTGTGAACCTGCTGCAATGCGTATTTCTCACAGCATTCTGGAGGCTGAAGTTTCCCTATATTTTCTTGGTTTTTTCTTGCTAATAGATTAATTTTCTCCTAACATGCTTTATTTTAAAAGCAACCAAACTAATAAAGCTGGTTTATATACACCAGAAGTAGGAGGAAATAATTTAAAATACTACATGGAAAAAAATGGTGGTGTTCAGCCCTAAAAGCTAAAGAAACGCTTATGCAGAAATTAGCAGCCATCCTTAACAGAATTGCTGGAAGGCCTTCTAAGGACTGCAAAGCTGAGAGACAAGTCTCTGTGGAGATTGGCAGGAAATAGAAGGCACCCCTCTTCCTATTTAAATAATGAGTGCACATTTAGTAATTTCATTTTGATGTGGTGAAGTAAGAGCACATTAGTTATGAAGGAGTTTTTTATGGAGGGAGTAACATGGTTTCTCCACCCAGTGTAAAGGTAAGTATTGTTAGTTAAGGTGAGACAAAGATTTAAAGGTTGGTAAATATTTGATACCATAAATTATAACTATGCATTGTTTGTGGTTTTCCAGTTAAGTACTGTATTAAGGCAGGTCAAAGTTTCTAGGAAGCTTGCAGATAAGTAGCTCCAGAGAGGCATGGACAAGATATGTTTGTGCTGCCTCACATTTCAAAAGAAGACATGGCTGTTCTGGTCTTGCTGGCCCAGCGAGGCTCTGATCCTGCACATGTTTGTGTGCTGGCAGATAGAGGAAGATAAGAGAACACAACATGATGCTTACTTAAAAAAAGGAGCTTTGAAATACATTGACTGCTTGCTAAAATTTGAAATCCTATCTACAGTCTGAAATAGGAATGTGTGAAAAGATTGGGAGCTTAATGTATCATTAGCTATTGAAATAATAGTGCAAAAATGAGTAAGATCTTGTCATTTAGCAAGAAAAGGAGTTAAAATAATCTTGGGAAGTTGTAGATGATCAAGCGCAAGCATAGGATCTTCCTGATCCTCACTGTTTCCCTCCATACACAGCTTTATACAATCATATGCATTATTGTACTAATAAGCATTTAGAAATGACTGAAGATCATTTGGGGGTTAGGACTGTGCTGGTTTTGGCTGGGATAGAGTTAATTTTTTTATAGTAGCTGGAAAGGGACTGTGTTTTGGATTTGTGCTGGAAACTGTTGATGACACAGGGATGTTTTAGTTATTGTGAGCTTACACAGAGTCAAGGCCTTTTCTGGTCTTCATCTTGTTCATGTAAATTATTCCCTGGTTTTAACATTCAGGGAGCAGTCAGGCCCACTGTGTGGTTTAAACAAAGCTGAGAATCATGGGAGACAATGACTGAAGTAAACTCCTTCTGGAACTGTATACCTGAAAGGGATAGTATGGGTTTGAATATATAAACATGGGGTTATCAAATACAAGAGAAGTTAACACTTTTTCTGTCTTTCAGGGTAAACGCTTTTAGAATAGTGTAATTCAGCTACAGTGTCCTTAGGATACACTGTCCTCAGTCCAAGATAAATTGCACATAGCTCAAGAAACTGTTGGGGGAATTGCTAAAGGTTTGGAAAAATGCTTCTTGGCAAGAGGCTTCAAATATCAATTTATTCACTTTATTAAGTGGGAGTTTGTGGGTTTAAGATAAACATAGTCTCTGAGTAACTTGCTTGATAAAAGAACAATCATAGAATCATAGAATCGTTAGGGTTGGAAAGGACCTTAAGATCATCTAGTTCCAACCGCCTGCCGTGGGCAGGGACACCTTACGCTAAATCATATCACCCAAGGCCTCGTCCAACCTGGTCTTGAACACTGCCAGGGATGGAGCATTCACAACCTCCCTGGGCAACCCATTCCAGTGCCTCACCACTCTAACAGGAAAGAATTTCCTTCTTATATCCAACCTAAACTTCCCCTGTTTAAGTTTTAACCCGTTACCCCTTGTCCTGTCACTACAGTCTCTAATGAAGAGTCCCTCTCCAGCGTCCCTATAGGCCCCCTTCAGATACTGGAAAACTGCTATGAGGTCTCCACGCATCAAATTGATGTCTCTCCAATTTAGAGACAAGGATGTCATGTGGGACAGTGTCAAAGGCTTTACACAAGTCCAGGTAGATGACATCAACTGCTCTACCCCTGTCCATCAGTTCTGTAGCCCCATCATAGAAGGCCACCAAATTGGTCAGGCAGGATTTCCCCTTAGTGAAGCCATGCTGGCTGTCACCAAGCACCTTGTTGTTTTTCATGTGCCTTAGCATGCCTTCCAGGAGAATCTGCTCCAAGATTTTGCCAGGCACAGAGGTGACACTGACTGGTCTGTAATTCCCCGGGTCATCCATTTTCCCCTTCTTGAAAATGGGGGTTATATTTCCCTTTTTCCAGTCATCGGGAACTTCATCTGACTGCCATGATTTCTCAAATATGATGGCCAGTGGCTTCACAACTTCATTTGCCAGCTCCTTCAGGACCCGTGGATGGATCTCATGAGGTCCCATGGACTCGTGCACGTTCAGATTTTTAAGATGGTCTCGAACCAGTTCCTCTCCTACAGTGGGCGCAAGGTCTTCATTCTCACAGTCCCTGTGTCTGCCTTCCAAGACTTGGGTGGTTTGGTCAGAGCCTTTGGCAGTGAAGACTGAAGCAAAGAAGTCATTCAGAACCTCAGCCTTTTCCACATCCTGTGTAGCCAGTTCTCCCAAGAGCTTCCTGAGGGGGCCTACATTCTCCCTAGTCTGTTTTTTATTTGCTATGTACCTGTAGAATCCCTTCCTGTTATCTTTAATACCTCTAGCTAAGTTTAATTCTAACTGGGCCTTAGCTTTCCTAACCTGGTCCCTAGCTTCTTGGACAATATCCCTGTACTCTTCCCAGGCCACCTGTCCTTGCTTCCACTTATTGTAAGCCTCTTTTTTCATCTGAATTTTCCTCAGCAGCTCCTTATCCATCCAAGGAGGTCTCCTGGCCCTCCTGCTGCACTTCCTTCTAGTTGGGATGCAACACTCCTGAGCTTGCAGCAGGTGATCCTTGAATATCAACCAACAGTCTTGGGCCCCTCTGCCTTCTAGGGCTGTATCCCATGGAACCTTCCAAAGCAGGTTCTTGAAGAGGCCAAAGTCTGCTCTTTTGAAGTCCAGGGCAGTGAGCTTGCTGCACGCTCTTCTCACTGTCCTGAGGATCTCAAATTCGAGCATCTCATGATCGCTGCATCCAAGGCTGCCCTGGAGCGTCACATTTCCAACGAGCCCTTCCCTGTTGGTGAGCACGAGGTCAAGCATGGCACCTCTCCTTGTCGGCTCCTCTGTTACTTGCAGAAGGAAGTTGTCTTCTACACAATCAAGGAACCTCCTGGATTGCTTGTGCCGAGCTGTACCATCCTTCCAACAGATGTCAGGGTGGTTGAAGTCACCCATGAGAACAAGGGCCTAGAGCATGAGGCTGTTCCTATCTGTCTATAGAGTGCTTCATCCGCAGGTTCTCCTTGATCAGGCGGTCTGTAACAGATCCCCACAGTAATGTCTCCCATAGCTATATTCCCTTTAACCCTGACCCACAAACTCTCTGTTAACTGCTCACCTGTCCCCAGACAGTACCATACTCTCCAGCCTATCCCTAACATAAAGGGCAACTCCCCCTCCCTGCCTGCCAGGCCTGTCCTTCCTAAAGAGCCTGTAACCTTCCATTCCAACACTCCAGTCGTAGGAGCCATCCCACCATGTTTCTGTGATGCCTATTATATCATACCCCTGTAGACGTGCACACATCTCTAATTCCTCTTGTTTGTTCCCCATGCTACGGGCATTTGTATAGAGGCATCTGAGCCGAGCTCCAACTGAAGCCAGCTCATTGCCTGGAGCGGCTGGGATATCTCTACATTGCTCCAAGCATTTATTATAGGTTCTGGCAACTGACTGGGTGTGTTGGGATGGAATGATGCTCCCCTCACCCAACACATCTAGTTTAAAGCCTCCTTGACCAGTCTGGCAAGCCTCCTACCAAAACTGCTCTTTATCAGACCAGCTCCACCAGCCCCCACTAGACCTGGCCTACAAGCTTGGGTCCCGTGTTCAAGACACCCAAACCCCTGACTATGACACCACCCTTTTAACCAGTTATTAACCTGGCTAATCCTCCTAGCTTTTTTTAGGTCCTCCCCTGTACCCTGGAGAATTGATGAAAAGACCACCTGAGCTCCAGAGCCCCTAACCACCTCCCCCAGGGCTCTGTAGTCCTTCTTTATGTTCCCCAGGCTACTACTATCTATATCCCTAGCACCCACATGTATCACCAGGAGTGGGTAATAGTCCGTGGGACTTACTAGAGCAGGCAGCCTCTCTGCCACATCCCTGATCCGTGCCCCCAGTAGGCAACACACCTCCCTTGAGACAGGGTCTGGCCGGCAGACGAGTGCTTCTGTCCCTTTCAGTGTAGAGTCCCCTACTACTACGACCCGCCGCTTTTTCCTAGCAGCACCAGTAGAGATCTTCTTTACCAAGGCATCAGCCGGCTGTTTCTGGCTCGAGTGCGCTTCCTTATTAGCCCCCTGCAGGACAGCAAAGCGGTTCTGCGTGGGGACAGGGGATTTAGGGGGAAGCCCCTTGCTTTTGTTCAGCACACAATAAAATTATATATAATGGGTCAATGGGTATCAATGTATGGCAAGTTGTGAAGCTGAAACTGGGCAGAATCTGACTATTGCCCAACATTTTAGCAGTGAAAATAATTAACAACTGCACCAACTTTCTAGAGGTTAATTTTCTGCTTCATATAACAGCTAAGTGAAACCTGTGCTTAGACAAGCTTTCTCTTAACTCAGAAGATACGAAAGGAGGTGTTTACTATAATTCCTCACACATTTTTCATATATGGATGCACAGCATTTTTTCAAATGAGGCCTGGAGTTTTTCACACTAAATACGATGGAAGACTTGTCCTTTTTTCTCTTATACAAGTGGAACACAAATATTGGAGGACAGATCAGTACATCCTTCAAGTCCCAATAAATTATTTTGTTAATAAATTGAGTAAGGTGAGAGGGCTGAACTGTTGCAGTTAGTGAACTGCATTAAAATGTATCAGGGAAAAGGTGTGAAAGAAGAGAAATGTTCCAAAAGAGAATAGGGAATATCAAAGGAAAGCAGTAGAGCTTGCATTTAGTGGGACCACTTAGCTGTTTTCTACCATATATTTCTCAGGAAAAGGACTAGGGAGTCTAAATTTGCCTTTGGGAATGTCCACTGTGCAGAGCATCTCCTGCATCAATGTAAAGCTGAGACTGTCATCAAGGGGTACTTGAACATACTGTAAGATCTATAACATTCATTTTGGGGTATCTAAAAATGCTGATCATGAACCAGAGTGGCTGGCTTTCTGTGAGGACTGAGAAGCTCCTGCACAGCTCTGGAGTCAGATGAACACACAGATGCTGTAAAGCACCTTTGCCCAGCACCTCCATCTGGCCCCTGAGTGCTGGGGTAGTCATGCGAAGGAAATTGTACCTTTCCTTTGATGCAAGGGAACAAGATAAAGCTCTCAAAGCATTACAAAGCAGCTGGATTAGGATCTTGAAGACCTTCACCACTTTGCAGTGTAAAATGGATGAGATGAACTGTATTGAACCCATCTTGATAATTTTCTGAAGCAGCTGTTCCCTTATGCTATAGAAAATACTTCCATCAGCATTGACCATGTTGCCCCTTGGTCCTTTCTATCTCTATTGGACAAAAGTAATTAGTGACAGAAGATAAGAGTTAAAACAGTACTGAAAGGGCAGCCCAGGCAGTTGTTCAGCCTCTTAACACAAACTGCTTATGATGGGAAAGGTATGCACAAGCCTCCTTGTACCCACAATTGAACTTGTTCCTTGACCACTGAGTCTTGGAAAAACCACCAACTGTTCATGTGTTACCAGTGTTCCAGGCTCATGTGCATTGGTGCTCACTGGGTCACTCTGCCCCTTTGTGAGATTCCTGGAGGAGTTCTTGGCTGTGCTGAGGAGGAAGGAGGCTCTTTGCCTCCTTCACAGCTAGTTTGGTTAAGAGGGTCGAGTGCATCTGTCACGCCATCAAAATCATAGCGGATATGACAACTAACTTTCTTCTCTTGGGATGAGCAGGTATTTGAAAATCCTTCTCCTCTATTGCTTGTGGTTTGTTAGGAAAGCATGTTGTGATTTCATCTTCCCATTGTTTCCTTTAGTAACTAATGCAGGTTAAACACCTTTTATTGAGGTCCCCAGTGTAAGATTTTCAGTCTCTGTTTACTCAGTCATTGATAACTAAGTTGCTGTTTGAAGCTGCCTTGTTATACAAAAGCAAATATGATTATATGCCATGATAATTTGATGCGCCCTGTCTGTAACTGTAAAATCTCATAGCTTCCACTCATTTTTAAAATTGCAGTATAAAAGTCATACTAAGTTCTTAAAAGATATGTCAAGTTCTGTGAATACAAATTAAGATGCCAATCAGCTGAGTCTATCACATAGATAGTTTTCAAGAAGGAAATAAGCAGGTATGAACTGCCAAAAAAGTCCAACATCTTTCTGTAAACTTATTTGTATCCTCATTGTCTGGAAGCTTGGGAGCCTTCTAAAACAGTAAATGGACTCTTTCCTGAACAGGATCCCAAGCGTATGTCCCCTCAAATGAAAAATCAAACCAGTAGCAGAACAGATTGGAATCCATGTTCAGAACTTTCCCAATGAATAGCTGTTGTGCAGATTTAACTGCTGGATTAATTCATTAGGAGAGTGGTGGTGAATTTTTAATTGCCATCTCTTTAAATTTCAGAATACTTGCACTGTTCCAGTGAGATCTTCTAAAGTTCTATTGCATGCAAGGTGCTCCATTTATTTCATTGTTTATAGATGAGTAACTCCAGCCAAATGTTTTCAGTATTGTATTCAGCCTACTATTGAACTGAACAACAAGAAGAGAGCACAGGGGTTGTTTGTAAAGGGAAACTCCTTCACTTCTGGAAAACCAGATGCAAATGTGATATAAATCAGTAATGACCCGAAGTCCCTGCTTTGTAGTGGCTGGACCAGTGCCACAGTCTGAATATCATCATTTTGTGTCAAATTAGAAACAGTTGTCAGACATAGCTGTACGCTATCAGAGCCTGATGCACTACTTCACTGTTCCTTAGGGTTCACTCTTGGCATCCCTGAGAGTGCTCTCACTGTACCAGGTGTATGTACAGCAGTGTTCCCAGGAGCAAGGTGTGAAGTCTCTCCTTGGCACTGAATTCAAAGTGACCCCATGAAGCTGATACCCAGCAGTTACAGGAAAGGTATGACTGTTGTCCTTATTTTATAATATTAGCATGTAACCTCCAAAAGTTTGTTTTGTTTTAGTATTTAAAATTATAATTGTAATAATTATCTGTATATTTTCTAAGCAAACAAAAGAAAGAACCTTGTTTCCTTCCCAAAATTTGGATACATTTGCCATATCCAGAAGACCTGGACAAGCAGCCGACAGATGGAATTTTCCTCCTAATCTCACAGGCAGGGGCAGAAAACTGTCAATATTAATTGCAGCAAAATAGGACGGTTTGGGCAGTCTGTCTTGGCTTTGTTCCCTATGTTCTCTTGAGGTCCACCCTCTCCCTTTTTTACACTATGCTGTTGCTGAGAGCGCTGGTATAAAACAAGATGCAGGGTATGAAATATCCTCTGCAAGCTTGTTAAGAAAATGCTTTGAGCTAGAAAGGAGTCAGAACAAGGTAAGACACTTGGCAGAATGTTTATCAAAATTAAATGTGAAAAAGTTAGAAGAACGAACGCTATGAGTCAGGACTGAAGCCAAACCTTAGTCACAAGCCACTTACATGGAAAGCAGGTTGTTCCATGTGTACCTGTTGTGGAGTTTCTTATGACTCATGCAAAGGTCAGATATCAAACACTGTCAAAGAGATTTGTGAACTAGAGATAACAGGCTGCATGAGCAATGTCAAAACTAGTGCTTCTGCTCTGTTTGTTTAGAAAATATCAGAGTGGATGCACAAGCAGATAGTCCTGTGTAATAAAGGAGGATGGATGCTTGCTGTCAGTCATTGGTATCTCACTTGTGAAATCCAAGGATTTACCTTGCTTTTCAACTGATTATATTTCTTTTGTTTTTTTTTTCCAGCACCTTGATAACCTGTGGAAGAATGTAGTGCTGAATAAAATGCCCCGATTCTCTCAGACAGAGAATTGCCACTATTGTAGGTGGCTGGATTGTTTGTGGCTTCAGTTTCTTTAAAGAAAAAAAAATGACAGATCAGCCTTGAGTCTATTTATTACCAGTGCAATAGGCCATTATCGTACTATTGTTTTTCTCTTTTGCTCTCAGTCTATGGCAAAGAATCTTTGAATTCGTTTATTTTCAAATAGGGGTTGAATAAATATATACAATATGCATGTGGGCATAAAAACTGCAACAGATGAAAACATGTTTATTGATTTATTGACCTGTTTTCCTCAGATACTTCAATGCCATGCAGGAATTCTTTTCAAGAAGATTTTTCTGTTAAAAGAAATAACAGATGGGGGTGGAATAAATTGGGGATTTGTGCTACAAATATACAGATATATTTGTGCTACAAATATACAGATACAGATATTTGTATCTGGTAAAGAAACAGCTGGTTTGAGCCAAACTTTTAGATGCCTGAAGGCAAATAAGCTCGGTGGAGCTATGACACTTCTACCCTCCAAAGTCATTATTCCATAGCCATTCAGTTTATACTGTTGCTTTAACAGGATAATGAAATACAAGATTATATTTCTATTGTTTGTTTATTGTATTCCATTGTCTTTTTATATGCTTGCACAACTACAAGAGATAAAGATCTTATGTTAAGAAACTTTGATCCCAACAATGCTCCTCAGCATTTAAGACTGTTTGCAAACAGCAAGGACAGCAGAGTCTGTCCTGCCTGATTTCTTTATGACAATGTAATACAGGAAGCTATTGATTTTATTACTCTGATTTAGTATTGCCCAGACCTCAAGTATCTCTGCCAGGCATCTGTTTCTTGCATTTCAGCTTTGTGCTGCCTCTTAAAAGTTCACCTCTTACTCCCTGAAGCCTACATGATTTGGATCAGCAACATAAACTTCTACAGTTGTGATTCTGTGTCACCCTTGTGTATCTTCTATCAGTCTCCTTAAGTCTGTCTGATCTGTAGTTTCCCTCCCAGGCTTTACTGCCTGAACTTCAGATTTCCATGGACTATAAAGAGAGACTAAAGCAATCAGTTCTGCTTAGACATCAAACTTTTTGGGCATCTGTGCTGGTAACTATGGTGTAGGTGTCTGTGTGTAGTAGGTGTCTGGACTCCCAGCATAGACAGGAGGGAATGTAGGCACCTCTGTAAGGCAATTCACTTGACTTACCTTAGAGGCCTGTCTGATGAGCTTAACTACCCTCGACTGGCTATCAATATGTACTGTAAAGGGAGCTAGCTGAGAGTGGTTATGACTTAAACGTTTAACTTACAGATGCATGAGCTTTAGCAGATGAGTATTACTCAAAACCACCTTTTAAGTATGCATACTGTACCGTGTCCTCAGATGCTACTTTACTTCTACTTTGCTTTTCCTACTGCAGTCTCCAGGTAGGATTTTAAACCCAGTCATCAGAGTGCTTGCTCTCCAGCAGGAAATAAACCCACAGCATAACAGGACATGGGCTCAGGGCATGGAGTTTCAGTGAGTCTACTGATTTGTGCAGAACAAGGGATCATTCATCTTGTACCAGGTGTGTGGCAGAAGGTAAATCCAGACTAATTTAATCCATGTTTATCCTGTTGTTTCATACTTTCACTCTCAGTTTAGTCCAGAATATAAACTTGTTTTGTCAATATTTGTTTTGTCAATATGTTTATCTGAAGAACAACTGACATGTTTCTCAAAACCATGTATTTTGGCCAGAAAAACAAAATACACCTGTGTGCATGAACTGCAACTAATGGAGAAACGACTCCTTTTCCAGAAGTTACTGGTCATGATGCACCACAGGAGCTGTTTGTTAATACCAAGTGTTTTTATTTTCTGCTGTATTGCCATTAACAAATGTGATTTTTAAGTGGTTTACAAAATTATTCTTGTGGAGGGTTTGAAAGCACATTGTGCTTGACGAAAATAGGTGGTAGTGCAGACATGGTGTTACGGACCCAAGACAAATATTCATGTGTAGACAGGCAATAGACATGGTGTTCTCCAGAGAAGCAGCTTCCGAACTGGAGATTGCAATGCCACTTAGAAGTACAAGTGCAATCCTGAGCAGGAGTTTTGCTCTTGGTGTTGCTACAAGCAAATTAAATGATCGGTAACGGAGCAGTGGTAATACCAATCATTGCAGCACAAGTTTCCCAGATGTCTGTCTCTGCTGTATGGCAGCTGATTATGTTATTATGTAGGGAGAAAGAACCAACTCTTCAATATGTATGCCAGCAAACATGTACTGTATGTTCACTTATGTTCATTGTGTGCATCACCTCTTCTTTTTGCTATCCTATAAGCTTATTGTGCTGCCTTTTAAAAAATATGAAGCACAGATTCAAATGAGCCTGAGAGTTGAGACTGTGGTGTTCAACATGGCACATAACCCATGAAACCAGGATCTGAGCTCAACAAGGACCTTTTTCAGTAAATTGACAGTGTATATCAGGCACCACAAAATGTTTGTGAAGAGTTTCAGAGCAGGAAAATATTGGATTCCCAGCAGCAGAAATTGCTTTTGGTTTTCCGCAGCACAGAAAGTTGCAGCTTTCACTTCTGGGGCTGGATAAATTCATTACCAAAGAGATCTATAAACACACATACAGGATTTTGAGGATAGAGTAAAAGAAGAGCAATTTGTTAACACAACTATAAACTGGGAATTGCTTCAGAGAATTAACATCAAAATACAACCATAGGTTTTTTATTCTCATCCAGTCTCTGTGATCCATTTTCTACTTACCTATAATTCTTGCTTGGGTTCAATATATGGAAGACACTGGACACTTTAAAATGAGCCTACAGCCTGGACCTAAATCTCAGATTTACTTAGAAAGTTGTACTGCTTCCTCTTTACAAAACACCTTTTAGGTTAGGTTCCTTTTTTATTATTCTTTGGCACTTTGGGGCTTATGAACTACATTCTGATAATGTTTTCAAGGCTTTTATGGTAAACACAATGACTAGAAACTTACATAAAGAGACAAAAAAATTACTGCTGTGTAACCTTTAGACTTAAGCTCTCAAAATCCTCACTGTTTTGTATCATGAGAATCATTCAAACTAATGGTGATTGCCCAGACTGGAGTTTTACTGTATGGCAAGAAGACCTCGAGACTGCTTGCATGCAGCTTTTAGGTTTGCTTAATGTTACAGTGCTCATCAACCTCCAATGATACTGGGGGGATCCTCAGCATATCTAAAGATCAGATAGTGATGAGACACAAGGAAATCAGGTGTATGTGTACTGTAATTTGAAGCTCAGAGGTACTTAACAGAGTAACCTGTGCCAGTTTTGACTTTACAACTGTTTATTTTTACTATTGTTTGGAAACAATAGAGCAAATGTTTTGAACAGTGTTTTGAAAATGTTTTGAAAAAGTGTTTTGAACAGACTATGCCAAATTTTCCAACTGTCTAGAGAATGAAACTTTCCATCTTAATGGATTTCTGAGTGCATTTGGTCTGAAATACAGATCTAAGGCTTAAACGCTGACATTAACTTTCTACCACACGTACTGCTGGTGTTTGGCAAAAACAAGCTCAAAGGCTTATTTTTAGTATGCTAAGGCCCCCTGACAATGTAAGACATCTGTACAATTCAGGGAAATGAGGTCTACCCCTTTTAGAAGCCCTGTTACTCTGCTATTGTGCCATAAAAGCATCTTACTGTAAAAGGAAATTGAAGAGCCAAGAATCTGAGAAAAAATCAAATCTTCATGAGCCCTTAAGAGTGCTCTAAGCCACTGTACTGCAATCAGCCAGGATCATCTAGAAATTTGCATTTCTCATATAGAAGAAATGCTGTATAAAATGTGTTCCAGAACTTGTTTTCAGTTCTACTTGTGTGTGCACTTTACCTCTGGGCAACTTCTCTCTTGTTTCAGAAGATCTGACTAAAACTTCTCTTTTTTTTCCACTGCACTCTCAGCAAATCATCAGGAAGGGAATTGCTCAATGGCGGATGTAACAGCCAAAGAAAAATTGCAGCCTGTCTAGGATTCCTTTATAAGCGTAAAATGGAAGAAAAAAATCTGTATCTTTCAATATACAGAAAGATATTGTATAAGAATCCAATTACACAGAGGTATAGAATTAATACCAGATAGGTAAAATTCCTTGGGTAGATGTATGGGAGAACATATATGAGAATATAATATGTAATTATCTGTAAGGATTAAATTACAAGCACTACTTTTTTATTTGTCTTAACTGGCTCAAAAGCTCCACAGAAGTGTGACTGCTGCAGCTGCTGCAAACATTGTGAGGGAATAAGGCCCTGTCTCAGAGAGCTTTGTGCCAGGGAAGTCTGGCATTGACTATCCTATCAATAACCTTTCAATATCAACCTGACATTGAAACCGTTCTGAAATGCTGCTGGTAAGAATACACAGCAATCAAGGATTCACAAGTAAATTGTCTTCTTGCCATTCTGATAACATATTTATGTAGCACTTGATATTTCTAAAGATGTGGATAAATATCACTGAATTAATTCTCACTAGAAGGAGGCGATTCTACTTTATTTTACAAGCAGTGGAAACACTTAACAGTGAATCACTGATTTGAGACCTGGCCAGTCTCATGCACTGCATATGAGACTTACTCATTTGATTCCCTTTTCATCATCCTCTGCTGTGGCACTTCTAGGTCAGTGCTTGCTGTATAGTCGCATTGACTCTCCTGCTTTCTGATCCCATATATCAGGTGCTGTGATCTGTTTGCCAGCCACATCTTAGATCTCTTTACAAGCTGCAGCTTCTGTGTCGGGACAGGTGAGCCAATCTGCTCTGCAGCTCTGGGTCCTCACCCAGCAGTGCCAAGTGCCAGGGAGCCCTTACAGAACCCAAAGCCCTCAGCTGTAGATTTGCATCATGATTGATGATGCAGGCTGACCTTGCTGTGTGATCTGATACATGGGCATACAGCACAGACTTGGACCAACTGGACAGACGAACAGCCCTGCCATGGGCATGCAAAGTCACACATCCCATTACATGATTAAACATAGGGGACTCCCATAAAGGATCAGAAGAAATGTCAGGCCTTACTTGGGTAATCTACTAAAATATGAAAAACTCAAGCCAGTTTGAAAGTATTTCAGCTAATCCCTGCTTCTGAAGCCATTGAAGTCCCGTGCTAGGTGATGTTCCAAGCAGCCTGAATTGGCTTCTAAATATGGCTTTAAAAATATCAGTAAAAAGAGTCCAGGGCACCTAAAGCTTTTCTACAAATGCCTCCAACCAAGTTTAAAATTGAGAAAGCACCTCCCCAGTGTGCAGTAGGTTTTTAAAACTGATCATAGCAATTACATCTACCCTGAAGTCTCAGCTTTGCCATAGTCCTATACAGAGTCCACTAGAGGCCACCACCCCTCTGTAGAAACAAATAGAGATAAGAACAAACATACTGTACCATGTTTTGGGTAGATTTCGAATAGTCCCATTTATTTAAGTGTGCTTGAAGCTACATATCAGTATAAACTCTTTTGGTTAGTAGAGAATATTGGTACACTATGAACATCATCTTTATTTATATAAACCATATATATATATATATATATATATATATATATATATAAAAACGTATCCTGGGCTGCATCAAAAGGAGCATGACCAGCAGGTTGAAGGAGGTGATCCTGCCCCTCTACTCTGCTCTTGTGAGACCTCACCTGGAGTATTGTGTGCAGTTCTGGTGTCCTCAACATAAAAAGGACATGGAACTGTTGGAACAAGTCCAGAGGAGGGCCATGAGGATGATCAGGGGATTGGAGCACCTCCTGTATGAAGACAGGCTGAGAAAGTTGGGGCTGCTCAGTCTGGAGAAGAGAAGGCTGCAGGGAGACCTCATAGCAGCCTTCCAGTATCTGAAGGGGGCCTATAGGGATGATGGGGAGGGACTCTTCATTAGAGACTGTAGTGACAGGACAAGGGGGAATGGGTTAAAACTTAAACAGGGGAAGTTTAGGTTGGATATAAGAAGGAAATTCTTTCCTGTTAGGGTGGTGAGGCACTGGAATGGGTTGCCCAGGGAGGTTGTGAATGCTCCATCCCTGGCAGTGTTCAAGGCCAGGTTGGACAGAGCCTTGGGTGATATGGTTTAGTGTGAGGTGTCCCTGCCCACGGCAGGGGGGTTGGAACTGGATGATCTTAAGCTCCTTTCCAACCCTAACGATTCTATGATTCTATGATTCTATATTTACCAGTTAAAATACTTCCTAAGACAATGATCAAATAATAGAAAAGTCTTCTCTAGCATCCTTAGAGAGGGCCAGATTTATTCCCCCCCATGCAGGAGTTCTCTGTGCATACTCAGTATGGTCTTGTTAGCAGTGGGAACTCTACCTCTTTACTGATATAGCCCCTCTCAGCTGGTTACTCCAATTCCTGTAGCAAATTTAGACCTAAAGCCCAATTCCAGGCAGTGATCCAACTGAACTCAGTAGGGCTTTCCTCAAAACTTGTGGCAAGGTTAAAGCATGGATCCTCCCGGGGTAGCTCACACAAGCAGAGCCCAGAAGGAGACAGAGTGACAAGGAGAAATCTGTCTTACTAACTTCATTTTCAGGCTTGTTACGGTTTTCATTGTAGAGTGTACAAAATCAGTGCCATGTGAGCTTGGGACAGATACTAGCAAAGGAGGAGCAGCTTATCTAGGTGCTCTTCAATAGAGGAAAATCATGATCTTGAAAACTGTCAGCCCTCTCTGGAGAAAATACTTATTTACAAACTCAGATACAGCCATACAGCGATGCTCACAGCCAGGCTTTTTCCTGGAAGTCTGGAAATTCTCCTTTTCTTCTTTTCCCCATTTACTTTAAAAGTCTCTTCTTAATTTTACATTTGTTATTCCTATGATAAAAATGAGGGAGATACTGGAGAGAAAGAACATATGCTCTTAGCTCTTAGTAGAGATTTTCCACTGGATTATTTTTGTATAGTCATGTGATGGTGATTTGTAGACCATAAAGCTCATTTCCTCCACAGATGTTGGAGAAATCTACATTGCTTTAGAGGGAGCAAATGCTTCTCTATACTGATACTGGCATTTCACTACAGCTAAAGAATGACAAGTTCAGCTACAATGACCTGTCTGTAAAATTCCATTTCCAAAGTGGCTGGTCTCTGTTCCTCCTTAGTTTCAAACTGAAGCTACATTTGACCACTAAACCACCTAACTCTTCATGTGATCATTCAAAACAGCAAACTTGAAAGTTTGCATTACTGGATAAACTTCCGATAATAAATGTAATTTGAATGAAAAATCAGTTACATGGATTTAAAACACTTGTCTCTAGATTCCTAGAGAATTATCATACAAATTATGCTATACCAGATAATTGATTATCTTGTCCAGTGTCTGATGGTCATCAGTGAGAAAGATACTAGGCAGTAACATGAAAAAGAGAAATGTCTTTTTAACCCTGATTTACTCATCTCCTGAAACATAAAGGTTCATAGTCATTTTCCATGTTCATATTCATGTCCAAATCCTCATCCACATAAATATTTAGCTCTTTTAAGCTGAGCTGTTTCATTTGAGTTGAACTAGATGACCTTTGAAGGTCCCTTCCAACCCAAACTATTCTATGTACATTTTGGTTTAAAATAAGAGTAAGAACAAATATCAAATAGTGTTAATTTATGTCAGTGAATTAGCTTCTTATATGGTGGAAGGTGTCCCTGCCAATGGCAGGGAGTTGGAATTAGATGACCTGTAAGGTCCCTTACAAATCATTCTATGATTCTATGATTCAACAGCAAAAATGTGTAAGTATAAAATAATATACTATCATATCATATGTAATACCATATTTACTGATACTTGCTTTTCTTTGACCTTATCCCAAATTCATCTGCTCCTGTTATATAACTCTACTGTGCATTGTATACAAAGGGGAAATTTTTTCTTCTGAAGTCCATGAATGAAGACAATTTCCTCTCCTTGACATAGAAAGAGATTCTTTCACTGACTGGCTTTGTGCAACTGCATAGGCACAGGGCAGTAGTGATTGAACTCAGCATCTTTCTTAACATACCTGTCTCCTCACTTCTTTTATGTGTGACTAGTGGTGCCACTGTTCTTCCTGCCACCCACTCTTTCCAAACTGGGTGTTATTTGTTCATTCCTTTTTTGGAGCACTTCCTTTTCACCATCACCTTCATTAATATCAAATTTCTCATTCTCAGCTTCACAGCCCTGCAGGATGCCCCATTAGCTTCCTTTTTCCTGCATTCACTATCCCAATTCTTTTGTGTCTTTTCATTCTCACAATTCAAGTCACAGCATTGAATCTTAAAGGACGAACTCCACCAGCACAGCAGGGCCTTCTTCTGATGACCCACTCTACTCATGCTTCTGGCCCACAGCATCAAGAGAAGCAGCTGGATTTGGAAATAGCTTTTGGCTTACATTCATCATCAGCTAGACACATGTGCAGGCAAAAAAAAAAAGAAAGATGTTTTATGTGGCTACAAATATTTTAGGAACAACAAATCACCCTTGCATTATTTTGATGTTGTGCTTGACATTTTGTGTTATTTTTGCTAGTTGTGGAGGAGGAAGGGTGGTGAGGAGGAGTGAAACCTACTGTCAATATTTTTCCTGTGAAGGTTTGTGGCATCATTGCCATTAACTGTCTTCAAACATTCTTAATTTTGAGATAATCACTTCCCTGTGCACAGTGGGCTGAAGGAGCAGTGTGCCTTGGTGCAAACTTGATTCATTATTATGAAACTCAGAAACTTGGGGGTTTTTGTACTGCGTGGTACATTCAAATTTTCTGTTCTCTGAATTTCCTTGCCCTGGAATATTTTCTAATGTTGGACTGTCACTGCCAAACTTTTTTGTTGATTCTCATCAGATTCACAAAGATCCCATTAAAATGCAGTTGTTCAGGCTTAGTTTTTGTGTTACTGAAGGATTCATTACTGCCTCAGCTGAATTCAAACCGGAAGAGGAATTTCAGTTATATGTGAAAATGATCTTAAGTTTTACCCTTAGTTCCTGTTTGGTTTCAGGACACCCCTGTGAGGAAAGATGGAAGCAGTTTTCTCAGCCCTTGCTGTGGACTTTCAGTTTTACAGGTTCTAAACTGGTGGTGTGTGCTCCTAGTTGTTTATTGTCAGAAAGATCCCATACTGAATTAGTCCACTCCAAATGTCTTCTACTATTATCGGCTGTGAAGCTCCAGTGTCCAAGTCAGTGGTACTGTGTCAGCAACACAAATGGTTTAAAAGCAGTGTGAAAATGTCGGATTTTATATTCATTTATTTTTTCTATGTAAAGTGGTTTTCTACTTATTTCTGATACAGCAACAGAGGAGCTTGACTATATTATATTAGAGAGGATGACATCTGTGGCACAGGTAAAGGTGCCTGGTGACACTCCTCAATAATTTTATCCATGGTAAGTTGAGGTTAGCCACATGTTTTGATGGAGAAAGACGGGGCTACTCCATCCAGTCACCTCAGAAGGCTGAGGCTGTTACAGGCAGCTACTTCTGTTCTGATCCTGGGTGGGCAGCAGAGAAACAGGCACCAGGAGGATTACATACTGAGGTCTTTGAGGCCCCAGTCCAAGCCTTCAGTAGCTGAGACAAAGAGGCTAGGCAAGGACTAATAAAATGCAGAAGCTTATGTGGGGCATATCTAAAGGTGATCAGTGCAGGCAGATCACTCCACCCTTGAGAAGCCATCTAAGTGTCACACAGCTAATGGCACACCTCTCAGATGTGTTTCTATCCCCAGCCTGCAAAGACCAAACAGCCTGTGCAGCTGCAGAGCACTGCCCACCTGTGCTGGAGACATCAGCTTGCAGCCTCAGAGCCCTGCCACTTAGGAGCCATTGAGCATGTTCCTCAGTAGGACTTCGGTTTTCTCTCATGTCAGTAATCCACAGCCATCACAGTTTTTGCAACACATGATCAGTTAGCAAAGACAATGGGTGAGATAGGCATTATTCAGATGCTGGCCTGGAGAAGGGGAGGGGGGCTCTGAAGGCTCCTATCTATCAATTGATGTTGAACCACACCAGGATTCACAGTGTTGCAGCTGCAACCCTCTCACCCTCCCCTAGGAGGACCACCTTGCCAGGAAATACATGCCAGCCTGGAACTGGCTCCAGCAGAGAAAACAAGGATTAGAAATGGAAGGAGACATTAACACAAAATCCTAGCTCAGTGAATTCAGTAGCAAAATTCTCATTACTTCAAGGGACCAAGATGTTACACCTTGAAGTCAGCTATGGAAGTGTGTCTTCTTAAAATGATTAGGAGAGCCTCAGCAATGACTTTCAACAGGCCATTATAAAATAAATTAATCCTAAAAATCTGCTGGCTCCCACCTCTTCCTGTAACTGCTTAAACTAATCTTCCTGCTTCGCATAAGTGAAGATTAAAGAGGATGGTAAAAAGCAGCTAATAGCTAAAGAAGGAGGTTTTCTTTCTCCTACTGGTCACAGCTCAGCTTACTTTATTACTTTATTTATCATCTATAATGATGCACATGGAAATGGGGGACATTTAGGAAACAGCAATTTGGTCCTTGCTCACACACCCCTCAGGGTGTACAGGGCAGTAGAGGTGATAATGTGTCCCAGAATGGGAACTTAATGGACTTATGTGGTGGAATATTACTTTTCAGGGAAAAAGAAGTGAGAACAAGAGGTTTCATATGGCTAATTGCTTAAATGATGTGAAAACTGGAGGAGTTTGAAAAGAGCCTGAACGACAAATTGTGCAGAGGCAAGGAGAGTAACTGACTCACTTTGCTTCTCCAACATAACAGTCAAAAGCTGCCAGCTATTTGGAGCTAGAAAGTAAGAGTGTATTGAACTTTGTAGCAGGGGTTGGTTAGTACAAAAAGCAGGTCTGTGTAACACAACATTCACTGTTGTATTCTGAATTCTTAGACACGGAGTGGCTGAACAGAGAACAAATTCATACTTACAATGCGCAGATACTCACTGTACTTGCCATATAGAGCAGACATCTTTCTGGGAAATGAAAGGTGAAATATCTCTCCACATAAATCACTCTGAATTTTTCTTTCACCTTCAAAGAAGCAATCCAAAGACATCAAGAGATGAAGAACATTAGCATAATCAGCTCATGGTGTTTAATTCCCCCTAGTCCAACCCAGGAACATTCTCTATGTGTTATTGGTTAACACTTTTATCCTGGCCAGGTTTATATGACCTGTAAATTCCCTGGTCCACTGCTGTAACTGTCAAATAGCTCACAATGTGCATCCTGGATTTGACAGAAAGATGAACTCTACACAATTTTAAAAGTATAGTTATATTGAGTAAATGGAAAAAGGAGAGCACAGAGAAACATGGGAGCTACAGAAGAAAATGTTTTCAAATATGGTTATTTTATACAGGTATAATATACATATATTTTTTATTCCTTCCTTTAAAAATGCTGCTAAGATTTGATAGTGACTGGAGTGATGACCAGAATGGAGGCCGCTGTTGGATAACAAATAGAAGAACATAATGAAAGGAGGGCTTGTGGAGATTTATCAAAAAAACTAAGGAATCTGGTGAAAGCTGTGAGGTTTCCATCACACAGCATGAGCACTGAAGGTTCAGAACTACCACAGGTAAGAATATAAGCTTCTCTTAAGCAAGTATTTATGCCTCACTTAAGTAATGCTTGTCACCTGTCACTTAATGTTTATGTCAGAGATACAGACTTCTCTCAGGCTTTATTTCATATCAAAGAGGTGCAAATCTCCATCCCTGCAAATGCCTCATCCCTGGCAGTGTTCAAGGCCAGTTTGGATGGGGCTTGAAGCTGCCTGGTCTAGTGGAGGGTGTCCCTGCCCATGGCAGGGGTGTTGGAAATGGGTGAGCTTTAAAGTTCCTTCCAACCCAAACCATTCTATGATTCTATGAAATTCTATTCCTCGGTGCAGTCAATTTCCACTAAGGTGAAATCACTCTCAAGTAGCTTCCATCTGCAATGAACTGAGTATGCACTGTTTGCAGACCACACAGTACATGCCACAGTGTTACCAGAACAGCAGTTTGATCCACATTACTGTTATTAATGGAACGCTAACTGTTACAGTAGAGGAGAGCAAGTTAAATGGCAGCTGTTCTTATTTTCTCTTGAGAGCTGAAGAAAAACATTTAGATGCACATACCTCTGCTTGATTTTGTCATTAAACAGAAATCATGCCAGTTCTGTAGAAACCTTCCCCATTTGTCATGGACTCAGCTGATTTCCTTAATTCCACTAAACTGAACTATATGACAACAGCTGATAATTTGGCCTTATGGCTAAATGTAATTCCATGATATAAAATCTGGGTGTTATTCCAAAACACAAAATCTGGAAGAGGAAAAGGTCAAAGCAGTGTATTACACTGGCTGCTGAGAAAGAAATCTTGACAGAATATAAGGAAGATATAAGGATATAAGGAGGAAGTTCTTTACTGTAAGGGTAGTGAGGCACTGGAATGGGTTGTCCAGAGAAGTTGTGAATGCTCCATCCCTAGCAGTGTTCAAGGTTAGGCTGGACAGAGCCTTGAGTGACATGGTTTAGTGTGAGGTGTCCCTTCCCACGGCAGGGGGGTTGGAACTAGATGATCTTAAGGTCCTTCCCAACCCTAACTATTCCATGATTCTAGACGTGGAATATTGATTGAATTTGGCAACGTAACTTGGCAGTGACAGGAATGTGTGGTTCAAAATGGCTCTAAGAACACTGAACAAACCTGAAACAATACCAACACTACACGTGGTCCCTGTATAACAGACTGTGGGCAGTGGCTGCAATTATTTTGTATTTTCTGGAGATCGGTTTATCTGAGGAATATGCAAAGTTCACACACGCATCCCTGTGAATCGTTTTGCAATGGCACATTTAGAATTCTTACAGATGTTCTCTTCCAGCACAAGCAGCAAAACATTCCAGTCATGACAGTTTCTATTTTTAAACTGGCTTCTGGGAAGAAAAAAAAGCAAACAGAGTGCTACAAAAAATCTGCAGCAAAGACAGAGAATAATAATGGGATGAGCCACTCGGTCCTTGATATTCAGATGCATTACTCTGAGGCCTGATGTGGCCAAACTCTTCCCATGGCTTTCCTCCCCTCCTCCCACAGTCACCAGCAGCCAGTCACACCATATGGCTTCACCAAAAGGGATTACAGGGGGGTCAGGACTGGTTTTTTTTTATTTCAATATTTTTTTTTGTTAGTAGTCCAGTTCTGACACCCAAGAGGTATCCCTTCCAGTTCAAGAAAGATCATGGAAGAGTTCTGAAGCTGTTAGCTTCTGCAGTTACAATCTTTTCCATATGTGAACTGCAAGTTTTTGGGATATAGGTGATGAGAAACAGTGTAGTCAAGTTTTCAAAGGATGTGAGGTGGATCTGTCCTTACCCTGCTTCTTGTGCATGATCCCATCCTCTTCCTCAGGCCAGCAGATGCAACTGTGTGTTCAAGTGATAATCCAAATCAGGGAACTACCCTGGGTCAGGGATGTGAACAAAATGTTCAGTCCATAGGCTGGTTCAGTGTATAGCCACATGAACTGCATGCTGGGATAAAGGGAGGCCACTGAACCGTTCTTCCAGGAGCCACAGCACAGAAGTTCATCAGTTCAAACAGATCAGGAAAGTGTACCCAGATGACCTGATCTAAATCCTGCCAAAGCCAGTGTGAGCACTCCACCTCATCTCCTGTCTGGAAGGATTTCAGAGATGGTTGATCAGAGAGGGCATGACTCAAACAGCAGCAATAGAGACAACCTGCTCAAGCACCTGGGAATCAGAGGAGGGAACATTCAGGAGCCAGACCTGCTCCTGGAATCATCCATTTCAACTTAGAAAAGCTGTGAGCAGCAGCACTGAGCAGTAGGAAGTGAATCCTGTTTGATGAAAGTCTGGGTAGGGACCATGAATTTGGCATTCAGAAAAGAAAATATGGTGTTTTTTGTTTTTTTTTTGCTGAAGGTGCATATAATGATCCTTTTGTAAGAACTATCAAGAGTGGGGAAATTCCAGGTGTGATTCCAGGAACATTTCTTCGAAAGCAGCACAATGGCTTGTGTGGAAACACTGAGCTGGACTGAGGAACTGCCCAGCCAGTAGAAGGGAAACATTTTTTCCTTCCAGTTTTGCAGTTGTGGTCCAAAACTACGAAATGACCTCCTGTAAGTTCAGAGACATTATGAGTATCACGGCATTTTGCTCTAAGTGGTGTATGTATTTCTTCAACCTAGTCCTTTCTGTGAACAGAGTATTTCCATACTGGGGAATGCCAGGTCAGGAGACGGGAGCTATGTAGAAACTGAATGTTCAGCCACTGCTGGGAAGCAAGCACTTTGCTTTCCTACATTTGCACTTCTAGCCAACTCAGAAATGAGCTGGTAAAATAAGAGCTTTATCCAATTACCAATATCTGGAGTATGAGGCAGTATTATTCAATGTCTAAGAAAGCAAAAGGATTGCTTGCAGTTCTGGAGAGGATTCAGAAATTGATAGTCTTTGATGGCTGAGAGGGGAAAGTGCTAGACTGTAAAGAGTTTCTAAAGTCACTGCGTGCAAATCCCTGACCCTCACCACGTTAAAGCTGTGGAAGGAAAGAAGAAAATAGTAACAGACCAAAGCAAAAACTTTACAGCAGATTACAATGCACTGTAATTCCACAAGGCAGAAAAAGATACCTGCCAATTGTGAGAGTGCTGCTGGATCAGAAAGCCCACAGCTGGGAGGAGATGTGTCATATTTGGAACTTAATTGTGTGGGATTCTTCCATGGCTTTTTCAGAACTGTGCTCTTACAGAGCCAGACACTAAATGCAGATCAGGACATGCAAGACTGGCACTGTTGCGTCACTCGGAGCATGTACCACATCAGGGAAGCCAGTGGGGTCAGAGGGACTTGCTTCCCTGAGCACTTCTTCCCTCCCCCTGGCCACAAATTACCACAGGTTCTGTTATTTGATGTTACCTTACAGCTCAACCATTATAAGGAGAATGAAACTAACGCTAACGTTTCTAGTGCTGACAGAATTCTTTCGTTCTTACAGCCGCCTGGGTGTCGAGCACGCTTTCTTTGCTCCCACAAAACAAGCCTGCCATCTTCTGGCCAGGCCACCAAGCGTCATGGGGCTGGCTGGAAATACACTTTGAAGTGTCTGTACTGAATGGGCTTTTTCAGTTCTTAACGCAACTCACCAAACAAGTGGGTTAAAATCAGATATTCCTTTGGGATGTGAAGTTCCCCTGTCTCAGAAGAATTCAGCTAACTCCTTTCTCTTGATTCATAAGGATTTGCATGAGTTTTTCCTTTTCTCTTCATACCTGAGAGTATCCTGAGAGTTTCATTTATTCCAAGTCCAAAGGAGACATTCAGCAAAAGGAGTCATTATTATGCTGCTTGTATATTTAAATCACAAGTTTCAGTGTCTTTTATAGGAAACCAGCGTTGATAAAATCTGGAATTATGCCTTTCATTAACATTTATAAAACACCAACATTGCACTGGAACCTGAGGCTGAGCAAAGTTCATGTGATGTCAGATTCCAATGCAGGTATTTGATGTTGCTCTAATCAAAGCTAATGCTGGAGTTTGACATCACTTTAGGAAGCTTCAAGGAATTTGCTAACTAGGAATAAAGTCTTCTTTAGAAGTTAACCATTAAGTTCTAAAAACAATTCTTTGCTCCTCCCAACCTTCAAAACAAATCTGAATCTCTGAAGAATGGGAGTTATTTTAGGTGTAAAAGCCTGGAATGCAGCACTTCAGATTGCACACTCATAACTACTCCCTTTAACTAACTCACAAGAGCAAAGCTGTGAGAGGTTTTTTCCAGGTTAAAGCCATCCTGTAGGAAAATGAAATATCAAAACACTCCCCAAAGTGCACTGCACTAATGAACTTGAAGGGAAAGTGGGAAAAGGCTATGATGATGTTTTCAAAACAGGACACTGATCAAAGGTAGCACACAATATACCTTTATGATATATGCATATCATGTATATCTTATGCATATTATACATATACATATTGCACATCTTGATGCAAATAATATTGAATCTTAAAAATATTTTGCTCAGCATTTTTATATTTTCAGTGCCTCAATATTAAATTCAAAACTGGTTCATAAAAAAGATATTCTGTGCTCCACATCACTTACAGTTAAGAGGGAAAGGGTGGGAACTGGAGCCACCTATGTGAGCATGTAAAACATCAGTCACGCTATTTTCAGCACCTTCCCAAAATTCACAAGTCCATTTCTCACATTGTTGAAGGAGATGTTGCTATTCAGCCATCAGTGGTACATTTTCCTCACCCAGTTTAAGTCAAATGAAGGGCTGAGAACCATCCAGCTCCCCTGGACAGGCAATGAGAAGATTTTCTTCTCTAGCATTGCTGGAGGAGGATTCCACCTCTTCAAAGATGAGTGTCTTAAGACAGTGATGGTGTGGTGAGTTGACCTTGGCTGGCCCCATGGTGCCCACCCAGCTGCTCTTGCGCTCCCCTCCTCAGAAGAGCAAGGTGGGGAGAAAATACAAAAGAAAGAAGTTGTGGGTTAAGATAAAGGCAGTTTAATAAAGCGAAAGCAAAGACTGCATATGGAAGGAAAGGAAAATGACTGGTATCTTCTCTGCTTGCCATCAGAAGGGATGTCCAGCTTCTTCCTGAGAAATGGGGCTTCAGTACACGTAGCAGTTGCTCCAGAAGACACATGTAATGATGAGCACCCCTCCTTGTCCTGTCACTAAGTGCCATTGTAAACAGTCCCTCTCCAGATTTCTTCTTGGCCTCTTTAGGTACTGGAAGCTGCTCTAAGGTCTCCTGGAGCTTTCTCTTCTCCAGGCTGAACAAACCCAGCTCTCTCAGCCTGTCTTCATAGAAGAAGTGCTCCGGCCCTCAGATCATATTTGTGGCCTCCTCTGAACCTGCTCAAGCAGGTCCATGAACTTCTTATGTTGTTGGCCCCAGAGCGTGATGCAGTATTCCGGGTGGGATCTCATGAGAGCAGAGTAGAGGGGCAAGATCACCTCCCTCGACCTCCTGGTCACACTCCTTTTGATGCAGGCCAGGATACAGTTGGCTTTCTGGGTTACAATTGCACACTGCCAGGTCATGTTGAGCTTCTTGTCAAACAAAACTCACAAGTCTTTCTCCTTGGCTATAAAACACAACCTATGGAGCAAGGTTCTGTATGTACAGCTGCTATTTTATTTGTGGTTTTCATTAATGAAGCTCAAAATTAACACTGGATCTGCACTTTATTTTTTACGCTAACAGCTGTATAAAACCAAGTGTGGCTGAGGTCAGAGAAACTCTTGTGATGGCAGCATTTGCTTTTCCATGTGCTTCACACAAAGTATCACAATCATTTTTGTTTCCTGCTCAGTCAGGCACAGCATCTCTGAACTGCTGTCTGGTGTTTGAAAATGAGCTGCACTGCCAGTCATGATTTTCCAGCTTCCCACCTCTTCTAACAAAGACACAGTTTTCTTTGAACAAATAGATATTGGGCTCACAAGAAGTAATACTCAAGAACAGTTACAGAACTGAAACTAATATTAAAATCTGGGAAAATATTGATTATTTCTACACCTGGGTTGCAGCAATCCCAGGCACAGCTACAGGTTGGGCAGAGAAGAGATTCAGAGCAGCCCTGCGGAGGACTTGGGGGTGTTGGTTGATGAGAAAATGAACATGAGCCAGCAGTGTGTGCTCACAGCCCAGAAAGCCAACTGTATCCTGGGCTGCATCAAAAGGAGTGTGACCAGCAGGTTGAACGAGGTGATCCTGCCCCTCTACTCTGCTCTTGTGAGACCTCACCTGGAGTATTGTGTGCAGTTCTGGTGTCCTCAACATAAAAAGGACATGGAACTGTTGGAACAAGTCCAGAGAAGGGCCACGAGGATGAGCAGGGGCTGGAGCACCTCCTATATGAAGACAGGCTGAGAAAGTTGGGGCTGTTCAGCCTGGAGAAGAAAAGCTGTGTGGAGCCCTCATAGCAGCCTTCCAGTATCTGAACAGGGCCTATAAGGATGCTGAGGAGGGAGCCTTCATTAGGGACTGTAGTGATAGGACAAGGGTTAATGGGTTAAAACTTACACAGGGGAAGTTTAGATTGGATATAAGGAAGAAATTCTTTACTGTAAGGGTGGCGAGGCACTGGAATGGGCTGCCCAAGGAAGCTGTGAATGCTCCATCCCTGGCAGTATTCAAGGCGAGGTTGGACAGAGCCTTTGGCATGGTTTACTGTGAGGTGTCCCTGCCCATGACAGGGGGTTGGAACTGGATGATCTTAAGGTCCTTTCCAACCCTAACTATTCTATGATTTTATGAATATCAATTGCTAGGACAAATTTCTAGCATCTGCTCTGATACTTTAAATGTATTTTACTACTTTAGCATTGTAGTTATTTTGACTGTGTGATTTGTAGTAAAGCATGCTGTCTTTTCTACTGTAGATTAATAACAGGATTGAGTGGAGAAACAGGCAAGCACATACATAAATATTGCCTGTCTCAAGCAAGATGATAAAAAAAATCATGGCAAGAGAAAATACATACTTGGCAGTAATAAAGGAAAGGATTGTTACCCATTCTTTCTTTTTGCTTGCTCAGTTAACTCTTTAAATCAGGTCAGGAACACTTACTTGGCAGCTCTGGAAAGGAAGGTAAACCTCTGTGGCAGAAGCCACAATGTGTGTATGGCACTTCAGACAGACAGACATTGCTTCATGTATGTTCTTGGAAAACAAAACACCACCAGTGTCAGTGACGGATCAGGGAGGAGTGATCTGAAGTGGCCCATTTCCCTATGGCCCCAGCACAAAGGAGAGCCAGAGCCAAGACAGCCAGAAGTAAGTGCTGCCCTCAGCATGGCTCCTCGGGCAGCTGGATGGTGTTGCCATGTCTGCTGTCCTCACCATAGAGATGCCTGCAGCACATCTCCCTGTAGCCAGAGGGATGCCAGGAAGGGGCTGCAGTGCCTACATGTACCCTATGTCTCTTTCTTTTCTTGTCTCCTTGCTAAGTATGATGGTCATAGTTAGGAAGTAAGAGAAATATGCCAGTGAGCAACTGTTAATATAATTCATAACCTTATCACACTTTTTTCTCAGCAGAGAAAAACCCATAAGGCTCTTTCTCTGCACAGTTTTATGGAAGACTGTAAACCATGAACAACAAGGCCTAATGCATTTCTTTGCAATCATCTCTTTAAAGAGAATGAGAAAGTTTGTCATTAAAGGAATATGGTGAGAATTATAGAATTGGGAGATTTTCCTCATGCACCTGGATGTCAGTCATCTCCTGTCAGGATGATCCAAGACTCATCCCTGTGCTTTGACTCTCTAGTGTCTGCCTTGCTTTGCCAAGGCAGAAAACTCTTGAGGCATTTTGAACTTCCCAAGTGAGCATCCTCTTCAACAACAACATAAACCTGCCACCCTCCCACTGAAGGGAACGCAGTGAGTGCTCTTGGGTTACAGACATGTCACACAGATGTGAAATCAAAATCCATCTTTCACACAACCTAGTTGTTATGATCTGTTTTGTCAAACACTCACTATGAGTAAATTGCCTTCTGCTTTCTTAGCTTCTTCTGAGATATGCTATCTAAGCCCATGGCATTCAGCAGCAAAGAAGGAACAAACCCCAAACGTAAAACAATAATTAATCTTAAACACACTGATTTTTATAAGGAAATTCTCAATATATTGAAAAGGTCCCATGACAATAACAATATTTACAGGTTTTACCTTCACTTTTCAAATCTTACCTTGATTTGATTACTTTCTCTTCAGAAGACATAAACTATTCTTGGATAAAGACTAACGGTGTCTTTTAATTGTAGAATTGTAGAATACCAGGTTGGAAGGGACCTCAAGGATCATCTCGTTCAACTGTTCTAGGCAAAGCACCCTGTCCAGCTGAGCTTACAAGTGTTCAATGCTGGAGAATCCACCACTCCCCTGGGGAGATTATTCCAATGGCTGATTGTTCTCACTGTAAAAAATTTTCCTCTTGTGTCCAGTTGAAATCTCCCCAGGAGTAACTTGTACCCAACACCCCCTGTCTTTTCCATGTGACTCCTTGTAAAAAAGGAGTCTCTATCTTCTTTTTAGCCACCCTTCAGTTACTGGAACATGGGATAAGGTTTCCCCTGAGCCTTCTTTTCTCAAGTCGGAACAAACCCAGCTCTCTCAGCCTTAAAGTGCATAGATATCAAACTGCAGAACAGCAAGTTAGATGTATGAAAGTCTGTGCCTCTATATGCGCTAATTGCCAGGTCATTCTCATTAGCAGCACATGCTGACAACGCCTGAATGCAGCATTTCAGTGTGCAGAATTATGATGCAATGGGCAGCTTCCAAGAGCACAGCTGAGTGTCACCCACTGCTGAACCCCCCCAAAGCCTACACTAATAAACCACCAGTATTTGTCTGTTTAAAAATACAGACTGGTCTTTTTCATGCTAGAAAATCATCCTGGGAGAAGAAAACATACTTAAGATTCCTTCAGTGACTCTTGGGTTTTGTTTCAGTGCAAAATATAGACATCCTGATGGATTGTAATTAAAAGCTGTTGTGACAAAATTAAAGACATACTGTACAGAGCTTTATTCTTACATAAGGAATGCAAAATGGTATTGGGTAATTCACTGCTAAAGGTATCTGGGAAGGAGATATTAAATGTGGAAATAGTTAATGGATTGCTACATTCATTGCAAACTAAAACACATCTTTGACATGCGTATTTTGCACTGTTTTTCTCAGCAGCCAGCTGTTTTCATGCTTACAAAATGCACTGTTGTTGCATTAGGCAAAATTGACACGTGGTATTTCAAGGCAAAGGTATCATGTCTATTTAAAGCTTTTTAAGACCTTGTAGTTAGAAGAAAAACAGTACTCTAAAACCTCCCCTGCATATTTAGTCTTCTTACTTACAAAAAGTGGCTTTTGCGAGACCATGTGATTTTGTAATACTGATGTGAACACTGGCATTAATCCAATAAAGCCTTTGTCTTGAAAGGCTTGTGACAGCACTTACGCAAAAGGAGGAGTTTGAAAAACTCAAAAATTGTTTTGTCAAAAAGTAGGTATAGATGTGGCCATCATATATGGGTACAGACCCTAAATGCGGCATGGCAGACTTGAAAGTCTTATAGAATCACAGAATGGTTTGGACTTGAAGGGACCTTAAAGGCCATCTAGTTCCAACCCCCTGCCATGGGCAGGGACACCTTCCATGACATGGTCCTACCATTCCATAAGCTAACAAAGATTGCTCCATGTCCACTGATTTCAGCACATGCTACTTATACAGCTGTAGCTCACAGAAAGCACCAAAGGCTGCACTGACAATGTGTAGTTATGCAATTCCTTTTGTTCTAAACATCTCGATTTGAAAAATGTAAATAATTTTTTTTTTAATATGAATTTT
The DNA here is from genome assembly GCF_034315485.1 of Pezoporus occidentalis. Classification (NCBI taxonomy): domain Eukaryota; kingdom Metazoa; phylum Chordata; class Aves; order Psittaciformes; family Psittacidae; genus Pezoporus; species Pezoporus occidentalis. The sequence continues at coordinate 10,620,122 of NW_026914940.1, read as the reverse complement.
GACCACTCTGAGCTGTCAAAAAACCCACCAAAGTTGTTTTTACACAACTAAGAGTAAACCCCCAAATTTCTGCCACATACCACATAGAACGTCAATGGATTGTAGTGACTTGTATTTGTCACTGAAATGATCTGCACCTTTCTGACTCAGAGCCTGATATCGGATGTGTACTAAATTATTTGGAAAGCATTTTTGAGTGTTAAGTTCTTATTTATTATGAAACTGCTCCCCAGGGCATGTTCTTTTGTACTGCCTTGTCACGGGGTGTGGGCTTGACACTTGACACGCTTACCAAGTCAGGTACACACCGCCACAGTGATACGTGGAACAACCTTCACCTTGGAGTTCAGGACTGTTTGCCCTTAACAGTTAATCTATATAGATAAATAAAGAAACTTTCTGCTTAATTTGTTCATTTGTTTATGAACAAGAACTTGCAGAAGTCCCCAGCTAAGAGAATGTTTTTTATATCGTATTAATATAAATGCACTTAGGATTTAATGCCCAAATTTATGAAGATGTTGAGCCTATATTAAACCCCAGAAATAGAATCATAGAATAGAATCATAGAATAGTTAGGGTTGGAAAGGACCTTAAGATCATTCAGTTCCAACCACCCTGCCATGGGCAGGGACACCTCACACTAAATCATGTCACCCAAGGCTCTGTCCAACCTGTCCTTGAACACCACCAGGGATGGAGCATTCACAACTTCCCTGGGCAACCCATTCTAGTGCCTCACCACCCTAACAGTAAAGAATAGGGGTTTTCTTCGATTTATATATATATAACTGAAGTGAATTCAGTAGAGGTGAGCTTGTGTTACAAAGTTGAATCGGGTTTATTATTCCTCACTTGAAACTCTGTAGTGCAAACTGCCAAATTAGAAACCTCCAGTAGGTGTCATCTTCCTACATCTTGTACACAGGAGAGTTTTGATTCTTTTTATTAAATTTAAATGAAATGAAGGACTCTTAAACACTGCCACAAGTTTTCTGAAGAACAAGTGTAAAGAAATATATTCGATTGAGCTGATATGCTCCACTAGCACTAGAATTTCTGGTATGTTTGCAACCTGGAACTGCTTATGCCCAAAATAATTTGCAGATACCCATGACTGTACTTACATGCCTAAATAACATCTGTAAAATATGCTTGTAAATGCACGTATTTAGACCTGAAAAGCCCTTTAATGGATTCCATTTACTCCACATGTCCTTGAAGCGATATAAATATGTATTACAGCATCACCTCTGATCCTGAAGCTTACCAAAACAGATGTAAGATCCCCTTTACTGACAAGGATATTAAATGAAGTTGAACGGGGCTCGGGAGGACAGGGAATTAAAGTACCCAGATCTGCTTGATTTACAGCTCCTTTAATTTCAAACCAAATACTTTTATTTATATCCAGCATCTTATACTTGATTGAGGAGTAAAATTATTCAGGCAAGTCTGAATCACTGTGATTCAGGTATCTTCAAATCTAAGTCAAACAAGCACTTTTGACATTTTAAACCCTAACCTCTGTTATTTAGCATGGGGATACTTACTAGGTCAGAGTTATGCCTTTCAGCATGTGATTACACTTTGTCCATGGGTTTTGTAATACAATCCTTTAGCAATCCGGCAACATTTCTGGCTTTGTTAGAGCAGGACATTGCTGAGGACAGTTCCTGTGCAATGCTGCTGTTGGCGATCCAAAATCCTCTGAGCACAATAGGACTCCCAAGGGCTTAAGCCATGGACTACCGAGGCTGATGAGAGGGCTGAGCTGCGGCAGGTGGAGCTGGTGCGGACACTGGCACAGGCCAGCAGGGCAGATGCCAACAGGCACACGACAGGGGTGGCCTGAAGCGGGGTTTGATCTGCCCAAGTGATGGGGTGCAAAATGCCCTTTTGGGATGGACTAACGTTGCTTACACGTGTGCATTTAATTTGTTTTTTAATATACTTTTTATATCAAGTCAGCCTTAAGTTTCTGATAGTCCCTGTGTCTTCTGTGAAGATGCATGAGGGAGGAAACAGGTTTTAGAGGAAAATACCTTTCTTCCCCACACGATACCGGCCTATGGCCATGCGCTTAGCAAGAGCACTTTTGCCTCACACCCGCCAGGACAGGACGCTCCACTCACCCCTCCCTCATTAACCGCTCATTACTGTCCCAGGCGAACGCCTCACTGCGCGGCGGGGCAGGATTTACCTCAGCGCTCCCGCAGGCCTCGGGGCGGGATCCCTGAGGTGAACGGGCGGGGGGAACCCGCGGCGGGACAAACAACGCCCCGGAATGAGGAGGAAAGGGTTCTTTGTGCTGGAGAAGTCGTAGGAACGTGATGGAGGGGCCGGTGGGTGTGTTTTATGTGGTGGCAGATGGTGCCTGCTCTTCCCCTCCGCTCCCGCAGACACGCCCGAGGGCAAGCGCGGAACTCCCAGGCAGCACCCGCCGCCACCGGGCAGGCCACGGGGCCGCCGCACGTCTGGGCCCAGGGGCGGAGCCGCGCATGCGACGCCCGCGCGGCCCTGCCCCGCCCCCGGGGCCCGGCTGGGGCCGGCGCTGCCGAGGGAGCGCAGAGGAACATGGAGGCGGCGGCGGCGCGGCGGGGGGCCCGGGCAGTGGGCGCGGGGCGGTAGCGAGCGCTGCAGCCTCCCCTCCCCACGCAGCCACCTCTCCGCTCCCTACGAGGCGGGAGAAAGGGGGCTGCGTGCCCCCTTCGCAGGGGATGGCGGCCTCGGGCCCTCCGCAGCTTCCGTGGCTGCGGCTGGGCCCGCGGCTGCGGGCCGGGCTGGAGGTCGCGCTGCGGGTGCCCAGCCTGTTCCTCATCGACGCCATCTTCAACTCGTCCCCGCTGCCGGGGGGTTCCCTGTGCGCCGCGCTCCTGGGCGTGCTGCTGCGGCTCCTGGGTGAGACACCTTCCCCTCCCGCCCCGCCGCCCTTCGCCGCCGGCCGGGCGCTGGGGGTGGGCACCCCGCCGGGCCTGGGCCCGGGCCCTCCTCGCTGCCCGCATTATTTACGGCCGCAGGCGGGGCGCGACGCCGCTTCCCTCCCCCGTCCCCTCAGCCCACCGCCCTGTAGCGGGCTGCTCTCACGGCCTGCCTTCCCCCCACCCCAGCCCGGCTCCGTTCCCCTGCCCTGGGCTCCCCCAAGTCCCCGCTCGCGTGGATCCTGTCCCTGAGCCCCGCTCGGTGTCCGTTTGCCCACCCCGCCTCCGTCCCCCGAGTCCCGGCGCGGGGCCGGCTCCTCCTGCCTGCTGCTCCCCCCCTGCCCCACCCCCCGGTGGCGTTGTCGCTGTCGGGAGGCGCAGGGAGCCGGCGGAGCAGAGCCGCGGGCTGCGGCCGTTGACGGGAGGGCTCCGCTCGCCATGTGCGCGAGGAGTGGGGGCCGTGAGTCCCCCCTGCGGGCTTCCGCGGCGGAAAACGTGGGGCGCCGGGGCTGTAGGGTTTTGTTTGTTTGTTTGTTTTCGAGCACGTTGTGGTATCTCCTGCAATCACGCTGTTAAACACTTACGGTGGGAGCAGCAGTTCAGAAATGCCGGGTATTTGTTTACCGAATGAAAACGAAGTCTTTTAAACTTGCTCATGGTTATCTTTAATAGCATGGGATGAAGGTTGAAAATCACTGGTGTAACTAGGTGGTACTCTTTCGGTATTGTTATCTTGGGCTCTTGCATAGATTCGGTTCTGTGAACTGCTGTAGAGGTGATGCTGCGTTGGATTATCACGTCTGGAGCTGGGAATGCTGAAGCAGAAAGGAAAGGAGAATAGAAAACACAGCAAGAGCTTTTTGCAGGCCTGTGGCATGATGATTCTGTGTTTTGTTTGGTGTTTAATAATCGGAAAGGAAATAGGTGGTATGGCTGTTGGGATAGGCAGTGGAGAAGAGTGGTTGAAAGGGAGGGTGCACAGTGAGAAGGCAGCGGTGATGGCATTGTAGAACCTGAGGCGTAGAAGGCAAGAAGTAAAGGATAACCTGCCCCAAGACAGCATTGAGAGTGGAGGGAGAAGAAAGCAGCAAAGCAGATGCTTAATTTGGGCAGCTTCCCCTTTGGCAGTGGGAGCCTGGGAAATGGCTGCTTGGTGAGACGTGAGGTTAAGCAGGTCTTGCCTCACCTTTGCCTGGCCTGGCAGCTGATACCCACAGCCCTGTGACCACAGGGAGGAGGAGGAGGTGCTGTCTCCCAGCTTCCCATTTTCTTGACCCTTTGTTCCAAAGGTTGGGAATTGTGAAGAGTGCTTCCCATTGATAATTCCGTTTAAAAACCTGACACTGCAGTGCCTCACCAACTTAATTTAGGAGTTCCTTATTGTATTGAGATGCTTTTTTTTTTTTAATTTCAAGGAAGTGCCTTGAAATTAATCCCATGTAAATAAGAATGGTGGATATATTACCTGATGGTCTCAAATGTGTGATACTGGGATCAACAGGTTAAGGTGCTTTTCAGGATTGCAGTGGAAGGGTTTGGGAGAAGTGGGTAATCCCTGCCTCCTGCAAAAGATCTTTGGGAACAGTTTATGCCAAGGGGCTTATCTTGTACTTTGAGACAAGTGGTCTGTGGTTCTTGGCTTTCTGAAATTAAAGAGAAATTAAGCGTAACTGCTTAAAGATGGTGTTCCTTCCATGTGGTTCAGACAACAGGGTGCTTTTGCATCTATTTTTTCCTCATTTGAATTCAAGGATTACAGGGTTGGGGTTTTGCTGCTGTTGGGATAAACGGAAATATTTATTTTGGATCACTCTGTATTTAAATAGTGAGGAAGTTGCCCTTTTAGTTACCATTTGTAGGCTTTGAAAGACTGATTCCCTATCTTCCCTGTAGCACAGTATTAGGATGAACACAGTTTGCTCTCTAGATAGAAAGATTGTAGCTCCGTAGATATCAATAGCTTTCAGGGGTGATACTGAACAAGTGCTGAAACACTCTGGGAGTAGAGCTCTCCAGGAGTGGGAACAGAGATTGGGATGGTTCTGAAGAAGTTTTACTGCAGGATTCCTCAGTCTCGTTCTTCCCTCACTTATTTTCTACACAAATACATGGAGTTACACGTGGCACAGAACCAACATCTCCAACTGGAGCACAGTTCTTTAATCTCATTAACCTTGCTTTGTCTCCAACACAATGTTTACCTTTCATATCTTGGCATGGGTGTTTTAACTCCCATTCCAGCAGAACTGTGACCCCCAGGAGGTGAAACTGGCATTCAGGCAGGAGTCCCTCCTCAGCAGGGACGCAGAAAGGGTTACTGTAAATACTGGAGTCTGTAGAAAGATGTGGGAGCAAGTGGAATGGCTGGGGCTAGGGGAAACGTAATTTGGCAGTTCCACACCCTTAAAATACTGGTGTGTAAAGGTAGTTGAACCCTGCAACTGACTGAAAGTTGCATCCTCAGCAGTGTGTTACTATAAAGACACTGATGAGTGGCAGGAATTAAAGGGGAAAAAAATGATGGGCAAGAATTCATTGTAACACTGGAAATGGGTTAAAAGGAATTGCTCATGGTTTGATTAACTGCTGTGTTAGAGGCCATACCAGAGACAATTGGTGATGGGGTCGCACAGTGAAGGTGAGCAGCAGTATATACAGAAACATGAGACAACTCTTACCAAGGGAGGAACTGCAGCATTTTCCATCAGAGGGAAAGTGGGAAAAGATGGGCTGCTTGGTGAGCACTTTGCAGGGCAGGGGGAAGCCTTCTCATGGCAAGATGGACTGAATGACATGGAGACAAGGGAGAGGAGAGCTCACCTCTTTCTGAGATTTCAGTTACCTCCTGTGGTCTTCTGAGGTTCCTTTGGGTTGTCTTGACTTTTCCACGCAAGTGTTGGCAGCAAAATGCTCCACCTTGTTAGTTCCTCTTCAGAGGAACCAGTAGGCCTAACTCTGCTGTTGACTTGTAGTACTGTGTTTAGGGCTGTCTTGCAAGTGAAATGGTTGTTTTGAGATGACCTGTAGTGCCTAAACACAGGCCTGCCTGCTACTGAAACTGCAGGGAAGATAACTAGGATTTGTTAACAGGCGTGTTTGAGAGCAGCCTGCTCAGTGCAAAATGCATCTCCTTTCCCTCAAATGAGCAGAACTGGGTAAATAAGGAGCTAGTTTCTGTGCCTGCCAGGAAAGGACAGAGGGCACTGACATATCTGGAGTGTTCATTTCCCAAAGGTGTGTGTGTGGCGTGCAGAAGGCAGTGAAACTGTCCAGCTGATGTTAAAACAAGTGCTGTATGTAAGGCATGAATATTCAGGGGGTTTTGTGGCAGAGCTGAACTACAATACAAGGTACTTTCTGGAAACTGACTGTGGCTTTTCCTCAGTTCACTGCACAGGGTTACCAGGTTAATGATTAGTTAAGGAGAGTATTTTTGTATCGACCAGTGCTGCTGGCAGGGAATACTGTAAAAGTGCATTCATAACTTCTTCTGTAGTCTGCCTTTTGCATTGACCCTCTCCCGTCTCATTCAGTCCTCCAGGGTGTTGGTTGTATTATTGTTTTTATGCAAGCAGCTGGCAACACTACTGGTGGAATCAAATGCTGGGTCTGAGCAGAGTTTTTCATTCCCATGATCTTAAAATCCCATGGCTTACAATATATTTTTAAACACTTGATTATGAAGGATTTGGAACAATCTAAAATACAGTCATCAGAAAAGACTGATGATGGCCTCCAGTAGAATTACTTGTGATTTCATTTGTTTCCATGTGGAAATTGAAAGAAACTTAGCAAGTTGTAGAGGTCAAAATCTCCCCAAACTGATTTGGATGAGAAAGCAGTTGCAGTGACTGGAAGCTGACTGAGAAGCCAAAACCAAAAGCAATGTGTTTTCTGAAGGTGATGTTTAAGGAAGTGAATGTAGCGGAGTTCCATTTAATGTAACACCTGATAGGGCAGAGCCTTTACGGATGTGGTACATAGTGATGATGTTCATAAGGAGTTTGCTGCAAGGACATAAATAGAACACAAAAGTACTATAGATGCTATGATAGGATTTCTCATAGGAAGGCACAGACTTCCCAGTCATGGCCAAGATGTGCTCATGGTCAGTGTGAGGGAAAGGTGAGCAAACAGGAATTTCAGGCTCTGAACCTGATGTCTGACAAGGAGGATGCAAGTTCACACTGGCAGGGGCAGCAGGGGCAGGTTTGGATTCTGTGTACAAAAACTTGTACTACAGAAGGTCTTCTCTCTGAAGACTCTGTTTCATGATATCTCATCAGGACTGAAAGCAAACTGAAGGGAACTGGAAGAGCAACGTCTTCCCCCAGTAAACTACAGCGAGTTTTGACTATTTTCCCATTAGGGTTAAGCTAAGCTGGTGACTTACCTTTAGTACTCCAGCTTGGATATCTATAGTTGAGCGCTTTGCTCAAGTGAATTGGAGGATTTACTATTTTATTCATTCCTTATTAATTTTGCCTCTAATGTGGTAATTCTTTTCTGCTTTTAGAACTTAACTACCCTTAGACTTCAAGGCTGAGGCTGAAGGGGTGGGAGCTGTTGCTGCTCTGGTCCGAGACTGCAGATGACCTTAATAAGTGATTGTGATTTACTGCTTGCATTGCTTTGCACTGCAGCTGCAGGGAACAGGCATATTAAATGCAGAGCTGAAGTCATCTTCTGGAAAGGATGTCTGTTCTGAAAGGATGAAAGTTGTTCTGGAAAGGGCCCCATTGGTAATGCAAAGTTATGAGTGACTAATGGGGAAGTGATACATGAAATTAATGTAGCTCCAAAGCTCATAGGTTACAATCTGGTGTTGAATTTCTGCTGAGAACTAAATGACTTCAATGTGTTTTTAGGTGTCTTTGTCTCCAGTGTTGTTCTGGTCTTACAACAGCGAGCACTTTTCAAGTTTTATATGATCGCCTCGGCATTCCTGCTGGCTGCAACTTCAGTGTTGGTGAATTACTATGCTGCTTTGCACATAAACTTCTACAGTGCCTACTACACAGCTGCATTTGGAATCCAGATCTTCCCTCATAAAGGACCTTCGCTATGGATGGCGCTTTCCATCCTTCAGCTGACCTTTGGAATTGGGTATGTTACACTGCTGAACGTGCAGTCCATATACTCTCAACTCATCATCCTGGATATACTGATTCCTGTCATTGGCTTGATTGTTGAATTACCTTTAAATGTCCGGCAGATACTAGTTTTTATTTCAGGCCTGGTTCTGACACTAAACACCACAGCCATTTTGGTGATGAAAATTAAATGGTTCTATTACTCGGTGCGCTACGTTTATCTGCTGGTGAGACACATGTATCGCATTTACGGATTACAGCTCTTGATGGAGGATACATGGAAAAGGATTCGGTTTCCAGCTGTACTGCGTGTCTTCTGGCTAACGAGACTTACAGCCCAGGCTGTGGTATTAACATATGTTGTAAAGATGGCTGAAACTAATACAGAAGAGAAATTCTTCTTGATATCGTGGGATAACTGCTGGGAACTGCTCTGCAGCCTGATCATAAGTGGGTGTGACTCCACTTTAACTGTGTTAGGCATGAGCGCCGTCATCTCCTCCATCGCGCATTACCTGGGGCTCGGCATCTTGGCCTTCATCGGCTCCACTGACGAGGATGACAAAAGGCTGGGGTTTGTAGCGCCCGTCCTGTTTTTCATCTTGGCTCTGCAGACCGGTTTGAGTGGACTGAAACCAGAAGAACGGTTGGTGCGCCTGAGTAGAAACATGTGCCTTTTGTTGACCGCAGTCCTGCATTTTATCCATGGGATGACAGACCCTGTGCTGATGTCTCTCAGTGCCTCCCACGTGTCGTCGTTTCGCAGACACTTCCCTGTCCTGTTGGTTTCCGCTTGCCTTTTCATCCTCCCAGTTCTGCTCAGTTACATCCTCTGGCACCACTATGCACTAAACACATGGCTTTTTGCCGTGACGGCATTCTGTGTCGAGCTCTGCCTCAAAGTAATAGTTTCTATTACTGTTTATATATTGTTTATGATTGATGGCTACTATAATGTGCTATGGGAAAAACTTGATGATTATGTCTATTACGTTCGGTCAACTGGCAATATTATTGAGTTTATCTTTGGAGTGGTCATGTTTGGGAATGGAGCTTACACAATGGTATTTGAGTCAGGCAGCAAGATCCGCGCTTGCATGATGTGTCTACACGCGTACTTCAACATCTACCTGCAAGCAAAGAATGGCTGGAAGACGTTTATAAACCGCCGGACTGCTGTGAAGAAAATAAACTCGCTTCCAGAGGTAAAAGGAAGTCGGTTACATGAAATAGATGATGTCTGTGCAATCTGCTACCATGAGTTCACCACCTCTGCTCGCATTACTCCATGCAACCATTACTTTCATGCACTTTGTCTTCGGAAGTGGCTGTACATCCAGGACACTTGCCCCATGTGCCATCAGAAAGTGTACATTGAGGACAAGGAAAACACCAGTGTTTCCAACAACAATGGGTTTGTGGCACCCAATGAAAACCCTGTAGAAGCTGCAGAAGAAGCTGCTGATGCTGAAAATGAAGTAAATGAAGATAACGACAGTTCTGACAGTGAAGAGGAAGACAGTGACTGTGTGGCACAGCAGTCGACTGAGACTCTGAATGCTGACTCAGACTCTCTTGGTGAATAATGCCCTTTACAAAGCCGTAAGGTATTTGTTTAAAGCTGACTTCCAACAATAAAAGTATCACTTTGTAGTTATTGTACTTAAGCACAACAGCAGTATCTCAGTGTTGAGTCTGTGAACAGTGGTGGTTTACTGTGGTGTGTGCTACTGTAAATATACCTCTGATTTTTGCTGGTCTCTTTCATGGCCACCTGAAAATTATGTACATTATTGTACATGGAATAAAACATTTTCACATGTTTTTAAGATGGTTGGAAAACTACTCTTTAATTGATGTAGTGACAATGCTGTGCCAAAGACTGTATCCCAGTAATCCCCCATCAATGAGTTCTGGATGCAAATCAGAAATACTGGTGAAAACAGACTTGAGCAGGTCAAATCAGTAATGAAAAGCCTGAGCCAAAGCAGCTTTACTTACAGACTCAGTATTAGCAGAGCTTTAGTGCTAAAAACTAGTGAGTTGTATTTAAAATAAGTAAAAATTTAGGTTGGTAAGTGTAATGTTATAGCACCTGTGTGTGTGGTGGAACAACAGGTGAAACTGCAATAAGCTTTCTGGTGAAGTAGCACAGCATGCCAGCCATGTGTTAAACACTGCTGAATTTACTACCAGTAACAGCTTGAAGTGCTCTACATGTGAATGCAGCAGCCTGGTATTCATCTTTCAGTGTCTACAGGTGTTAGCAGGGGTTGCTTGTTTGGGCTGTCCTTGAAATCAATCCTCAATCTTGCTGAAAAGGAAACAGGGCTGAGAAACTGCACCAATGCAGAGACCACCTTTTCAAAAGCAGCTTTAATCTTGTACCATAGGGAAAAAAATAAAGCTACATACTGGCTTCCATTGATAAGAATTTGCAGGTAGGATAATTTTTAAGGTTTTGCAATATACTTAGTAAAGTTATACTGAATAAATGTAAGAAAAACAACTTTATATATTTGGAAAGAAGACTTTAATAGTGTTGTTATATAGAGTATTGGCCAACTCAAGCGGGTCATCTTCTCTTACTGCCGCCATTATTTCCAGTATTTGACTAAAAAAGAAAAGATTGGTATTAGAAGACTGACACTCAGACCTGAACATACTGGAGAGTGCTGCATGTGTATGTACAAGTCACTTAGATTAACCTGGAATACAAACCTATGCTGAGAGAAACAGGGCAGGGGCTCAGCTATGCAAACAGCTTCACTTCCAAGTCACTAACTGCCCTTTCCTTCACACTGAACACTGTTTGCGCACTGGTACAGACTCAACTTTGGTCTTTTGACTTGTTTGGAGGTAATTAAACGGCTTTCTGGTTCAAAGAGAGTGTCATTTTGTGGGTGTCTTTATCAATGGTCTTCATTTTTCAGACTGAAACCCAGAAGCCTTTCAAGGCTATGGCTGTGCTATGAATTAACTGGTCTGTGGCAAAGCTTAAACTCCAACTACAGCCCTACCTGAGAGCAGAGCTGCCAAAGGGACTTATTTGCTACTTCCCCCTTCTCCAGCTTAACTGTGATTAACACATTCAGATACTTGCAGTCAATGTTAAATGAGCAAATTTAGAAGGCCTGTAGCCTTGAAACAAGCTAGGGAAAGGAGGCAAGAAAAATGGGATGAATAATATTAATACCAGGCAACAGAAAACCAAGCCACGCTTCTTCCTCTGTGCTTATTTTCTTGATTTTGTATCACTCTGAAGAAAATGAATATTCTGAACAGTTCCTAAGATGTGTTGAACTTTATTATGCTTTCTAGTAGTGGTGAAGAGAGTAAGCAGCTCAAGCTTGGTAGTAGGGCTTGGTACTTTGGGATCTTGCCGATCCTTTTGAGGAAGACTAATGGAAAAAGTTGCTCTTAGCAATTACTATATGCAAGTACTTTCTTCTGTGCAGACTTAGCCCATTTCATTGACCCCTCCCATGCTTTGCAACCAAACAGCTTCTTGATTTATGGGGATGCTCCATATGATACAGGGTGATATCTGGCCTACACAGAAATAAGCAACAGAGACCAAAGAATTTGCCCTTGAAGAGCTTTCATAGAGCTTTCATAATTAGCCCCACTAGGATGCACGAGGATGCTGTACGTTACTGTATCACTGTAGATGAAATCACTAAAGCTAAAAAGCATCTTGAAAGCTTTTGTTTGTTTGTTTGCTTAATTTTAGCTGCAAGGGGAGTAGTGCAGTTCTAAAAATATATTAAAGATCAGAAATGAAAGGTGTCCAGCACCACCCAAAAAAGACAAGTGCAAAATTCCCCCCTGCCAGCTGAGCTATATCAAACAGCCTGTACACCCTAAACGTGAAATACCCTTTGTGGCCTGGGTCTGACTTTCCCTTCACGCCACATCTTCCTACTTGAGAAGCCACAAAACAGCAGTTCTCAGTTGCCATGCGTGATGTTTCCTAAGGTTGAAGAGTTTCTCAAGTCATTTAGTACAGGTTACAACTGACGTTAAAGGGGCAATCCTTTTTAAATCAGGGTGAACTAAAGATTTTGTTTTATAAAAGGCAGCAGAAGCCAATGCACAGCAGTTAGGTACTGCTGCAGGACAGCCTCCCTGCATTTCCAGCTCAGGGTTTCTGAAACACCCCGTTAGCTACAGCTGAGGCAGCAGACAAAGCCACAGAGTGGTGTTAGCACATACAGGCTCGACAAAACTCAACAGCAGCAGAGGCCCTCCCTCCACTTGTGGTCAGAAAAATGTTCTCAGCTGAATCTCTTCCCTGCTCCAAAATCATGGCCTGACCCTAGAAAGTCATAAAGCCCTTCTATGCAAATATGTATAAAACAACAATAAAGTCAGTTTTAAAGTTATTACAATCCAGGTAACTGCCTAAAGTGTATCTAAACACTAGGAGATGTCACTGTGTAAACTGTGCTTTTAGCATGATCAGTCGTCATCTGAGTTTCTTCAGGTCTCCCAAAAAAGCCACAGAATTCCCTTCAGTTCTGAACTAAACTTGTTTTGGAGACACCTTACTGAATACCTGGATTCTTTAGCACTATCCTAAGCAGTATTTCAGAAGCTAGTTCCAAATAGGCAACTTACACAGCTTTTTATAGAAAGACAATGAGACTTCACAGCAGTAAATCCCATTTCTGATCAAGTACATGGGCTTTGTTCCTGGGCAGGTGGAGCTGTGAGCTTCATCTGCTGCAAGTATATTCACGTACCACACCACAAGAAACTGTCCCGAGCTCCTTGTTGCAAGGAGCTGATGACTGAGCACATTGATACCATTCACTGACCTTAGAAACAGTTGTAAAATTCAGGCATTTCATCTACGGGTGCTATTTAGTGGAGAAAACTGACTGGTTTTGTTTTTCACACCTCAGTGAAGCAGCACATGAAAAGGCAGCAGCAGATGGTTTCTGTGCTTTGCAACTGCCCAAAACCCCTGGAGTTTTCTGCCGCTGTTCTGCACACTGACTGCTGTTACTCAGATCTGACCTTCGTGGGAGCAGTTCTTTTTAAGCACAGCGGCAGAATGAAGAGACAATCCTAACCACAAACCACGTTACAGCAATTCATGGCACGGCCACTGATGCCAGCACAGGCATCTGCACCGCTCACTGCCTCAGTACTGCCCCACTGCTCCAGTGCTGCTGGACTGGAACAATCACCAAGTGCAATGTTACTTCACAGGGTTTAACCCCTTCTCCGGTGTAGCAGTGAAAAGACAAAACCTCTGCTGGTTCCACTTTCAGGGAGCTTTTTACATCCAGAATTGCGGAAGTGGGAAAATTAAACACTTACAAATTTGTCCACAGCCCACAAAGCAACACTGGCCACAAGTTTCAGTACCTTTGGAATTCATTTCTCTTTACTACATTTCCAATGAGCTTGATTGACAGGACAAGGGGTAATGGGTTCAAGCTTAAACAGGGGAGATTTAGGTTGGATGTAAGGAAGAGATTCTTTTCTGTGAGGGTGGTGAGGGCCTGGCACAGGTTGCCCAGAGAAACTACAGCTGCTCCAACCCTGGCAAGAATGTTCAAGGCCAGGCTGGACAGGGCTTGGAGCAACCTGGTCTAGTGTGAGGTGTCCCTGCCCATGGCAGGGGGTTGGAACTGGATGATCTTAAGGTCCTTTCCAACCCAAATCATTCCATGATTCTGTGATTTTTTTCTACCCCCCCCCCCCTCCGAGATTTGATGTATTTTAAACACCAGTGCAGCAGTACACTTACATTATATGGCAGGGTTCATTTCTGTCCTTCAAGCAGTGCCCTACTTCCCATTTCTTTTTTGTAGGAAATGTAGTTTTAATGTATTTTGCTCCAGCATGAGTGTTCTTCACTCCACACCAAGGTGCATCTAGGTTCATGTGAGAAAAAATGATTAGAGTATGCAATCATTTGATAACAGCATGAGGCAGTTCAACCAACTACCAGTCTTCTTCTAGCAGTGACTTTCACTTCAAAATGGAACTGCAGAGATTTGAGCAGCTTAATTTCTCCACAATCTTTGGAACTGGTTTTGATTTTACATTTTACAAAATGACACTGATTTCCTCTGACATGATAAGGACAGCTCCATACACTACATGTGTTCCACACAAACTTCCTATATAACAGGTCTGTACTGCAGTAAGGATTTAGGCAGTTTGTGGTTTTCCTTTCTCAGCTACAGAAAACAAACACTGTATTTATAACTGCCAGTTACTGGTAACTGAAATGAACATGCCATGAAAGCCCCAAACACATCCCTAGTCAGTCAACTGAAATCACTGCTCATGAGGGCCAGAGGGGAATTCAAGTGTTCCTCCACCTTAACCCATTAAAAAGCAGTTGTTTCCACATGCCATTACTGCTACGTGTAGCGAGCTCGTAGCCACTGCCCTGTGCCTGGCACATCTCCAGCAAGCCAAATTTTCAGCTATCCAAGCAGGATTCTGGTCCCTGGGTTCATTAAAAACTCTGGGCTTGATGATTTGTCCTTTTCATCTTCCCCTGCAATGTCAGAACTGACACTGCAGCTCCTTCCTTCCAGCAGATGGCTGAAAAGGAATATTTCTGGAGCCTGTAAACTGCTTTCCCAAGTGGAGAAACAGCCAGTCCTGTTTCTGCTCCAAACTCCCTGGGTCTGGATTCTGCTTTATCATTGCTATACAAGCAAATCTCATTACCCAGCAGCGCTTAAGTCACAAACTGACCAAGATACAAAATCTTACCCGTCTCTATCATTAACCGCTCACTCGGAATTGATTTCAGTGTTTCCAAGTTGGCTTCTGTTTTCAGAGAACTAGGAAAGCAGAGTTTGGTTAATAAAATCAAACACAAAAAGCGTGCAAAAGTCCTTTGCCTGTTACAATGTTTTGCAGCAAAGGCAGCTCCCTAAATAATTCTGTTAGTGAATAAAATCTGATTTAAAGCGCTTCCTGTAAACTGAAACTTCCCAGGAAAAGGCAGATTTGGAGAGCTACAGACTGGGTGAAGCCGTCCCGCCGCAGGGAGCACACGCAGCCCCTGCCGGCACCGCCGGTACTTGGCACTCACTTCCAGCTAGCTGAGTGCTGAGAATGCAGATGAGGCTGTTCAGGTTACAGCCGCATTACTCCCAGGTTTGACAGGCAGCTTCAAATGACGCTGTTTTCTAAACACCTCTCGGAAGGACTATTTACAGGTTCGACAACCTTATTTATTTACAAACAAGAATTGACCCGAGGGCAGCAGAATGGACCCATGGCTAGATTAACTCGCTGAGCTGAGAGCATTTTATGGCTAACAGACTAATGAGTGGGATTCTAAATCTGTCAGATGATTAAAAGTCCAGCCAGCTCTGAAACCCTGACCTCATTGTCTAAAAGAAAGCAATGAGTTCACTGCTGCTGACATTTCAAAATGGCTTTATTTCTTGTGAAGAACTTACCAGCCATTTATTCCAATATAAAGATCCAAATCTATTATAGCTGCTGCTTCTTCCTTTGTGCCATCAAAGGAATGTACCTGGAATGGATATACACATATATACAATGTTTGTACTTCATTTAAACTCCAATCATTTAAAAGTACATGTTTGTTAGTTTTTATTTGTGTCATAAATACCTTTGATAGTATGTATGACACATAACACAAAGATGGGACATGGCTCAGCTGATTCTGAACTAGGCCTAAGTTCAGGCTGAAGGCACTTGAACACTACAGCAGCAGTGGCTACCAGAGTTTGTTAGTGATAAATAGGTGTAGAAAGGGCCTGTCCAGTGTTACCACTACTGGCCCAGAACTCCCATACCTGGGAGACCATACACAGGAAGTAGTCCCGTGCACACTGAATGTTTACGGTCTTCCCTCAGTATTCCCTACAGGGCACTGTAAGAGCAGTGTAACATTCTCCCCAGATTTGAGTCCACTGGAACTAGAGAGACAGTGTATTGGGGTATTCCAGGCACTGCAGAGCCAAGTGGTCAGTCACAAGGCACAAACAGCGTAACACAGCTGGGAACTGCAGCTTCGCAGCCTGAGTAGACGCTGTCAGCTCCCCCACGCTGACAAAGGGCAGTTCAGAGGCTCCTGCTCTTCACTTCTCCACTCATACAGGATTTGCAGGAGAAAAGGAAGGACAGACTGCACAGTGTTACCCAAAAGGATACACAGTACTTGGCAAGGGGATGGAAGTGGCTTGTGGTGACAAAGGGGAAACCTGAGATACTGCTGTGGGAGGCATGATGGCAGTAGATTAGATACAATAATCCAAGCATTTACTGCTTTTAGAAAACCCTGCCATAAGGGAAAGCTGAAAGAACATTGCTGGCCTTTCCTAACCATTTAATCCAAAGTTTTTCCTGTTATGCTTTTGAATTAAAACACACTGTCTGAATATCTAAAGACATAAAGTAATCAAAAGTTACATCTGGATCCAATTTGAAAACAATGTCTAATGTCAGAAGCAAATGTTTGAGGTTATGGCTTCCACAGGGAACATGCAACTAAATTATCTGTGGTCTGAATGCACTGCAATTGCAGATGCTGAGGAGTTGGGACAAGGCCAATGTCAATTATAAGGTGCTTAAACTGTCCTTCTGACAGGCCAAGAAAAACTCATGTCAGCTGCAGGGCTTTTTCTCAGCCTATCTTCTTACCTTGCAAAAAGAGCTGTTGAATAAGCCATGACAATAAAATTACTAGAAGGGACTGGAAAATACTTATTAACTAATAATAACTTAAACCATGTAACAGGAAGCCTGCCCAGATTCCATGACAAACAAGAATCTGCATATTAAGCAACAATATTCACACACATGCATGTAAAAATGGATGCTCTGGTGAAGGCCGTACTTACCACCCCTCCCACAAATCTATCTCTGTTTCTTCTCATTATGTCTATGAAATGAAATAAATACAAACATAAGACAGCTTTAACACAGACAAAGGTGAAAAATTCAGGTTTCCCAGCTCTTCAGAATTTGTTCTGAATATAAAATTCTCAAGGAAAACTCACCTAAGAATTCAGTGTGTGAGTTTCTACAGTGGAGAAACATGGGCAGTTGTGTCTGCTCTGACAGGTCAAACTGCTTTTCAAAATACCTGTAAAATAAAAATCACCTTTAAGAGCAAATAACAATAGTGGAAGAGTTTTCTCCAGCTTTTGCCCTCCAGAACTAAAGACAGAATGAATGGATTTGCCGTGCCAAAGCTCTAATTTGTGCAGGGACTTGAAAGGAGCTCTTTCTCATGGTGCAGTCACATATCAGTGCTGGAAGACAGATAAGGTGGCTGAGAGCATCAATACCGAAGGATGCACATGTGTGCTGAGCATGTACTCTTGCAGTCTGGGTGCTGGAGTCTGGGCTTACTTATTTTTAATGAACAAGGAACTGACTGTTCTGTCCACAAAGTTTGGAAATGTCAGGATTGGGAGAGCATGGATCACACAGAGAACAGTATTTCAACAAGCATTTGTAAATGGGGCGAGGGTGCGTGAGGGAGAACCACACAGACTTCTATAGCCTCAGACAGCTCACACTGCATCGAGGCTGGCTGGGCTGTACAGTAGCAGGCTGCAGTTTCTGTCTGCCCTTCCATGGGGACAAACAGATGAAGTCTGTGCTCTCTTGGGGTAAAACAAATACCAGTATTAGCCATCTTACTTCTGCCCCATTCTGCCTGTCTTCACTCTTGCACTCTTCCTGTTTTCCCTCCTCTGTGTATCTGCATCCTTTCCTTTCCACTCCATTCTGTTTCTCTCCTACTTTCTATTCCTATTTGAATATTGCCTTTGAAGGAGTGGTAGCAGCGAGGCAGCCATCCTATGAGGAGACATTAAAATGTGGGCAGAGGAAAGTAACTTGGTGGCCAGCTTCCTCAGGCAGTTTCCAAAGGAAGCCAGCTAGCACTGAACTAAACCGTCATTTGTCATTTGCAGGTAGCTCTGCTTGAAGCACATTATCATTGACAGAGCCTGTCTGCCCTGGCATGCAAATTACCAACGCTCAGAAACACAGCAGAGGAACTTGTGTGTGGCACAAGGCCACAGTGCACAGGTGACTCAAACCATACTTAATTTGAGAGATGACATTATGTGGGCAGAACAACACTGCCTGTCCCAACAGGCCAGGACACTATGCACCTATGGGTGTTGCTGTTAAAAGCAGTCCAGGACACGGGGATCAGTCACATTCCACTGACAAACTCAAACATCTACAACACTGCAGTGTACAATTCACATGTCAGTCAGGAGGGAGCGGCAGCAAAACATCAGTTTGATTCAAATTTTCCTTAAGGAAAAGGACAATGTGGTTTGTTCTGTGGAAATTTCATTAATTTGTGTATTGCAGGTTCCAGTTTCTCTGCGTTGTTACCTGCCCTGTTCACCAGTGCAGATCTTTGTGATAAAACAGATAGAACAAATTGGCTGTAACCTTCAAAACTGACATGAGAATTCAGAAGAATAAATCACACCTACTTTGAATCTTCTTTGTCTAGACACTGTGCTTAGTTCAGCTTCTTTGACTAAATATAAATGTAATTTGCAACCCATGATTGCTCTTGCGGTTAAATAGCTACAATTGCCCGATTATTGGTGGGGTTTTTAAACAGAAGACATTTTTCATATGGAAATTAGGTTTCAGAAACTGAGCTGCAAATAAAACCCCCATGTAACCTATTTGCTATACGGCAGTGGTCTTGAAAGTACAAAGTTTAGTGCCCTACAAACGCAAAGGCAAATCGGGCTTCTTCCATTCCTAGCAAAAATGAAACTATAAGAGAAAAAGAGGGGGGGAACCCAAGAGAAACCCTATAAAAGCATAAAACCCCCAGACATAGGGTGATCAGAATGGTAACAGAGTAACAAAAGAAACCAAAGAAACTACTTACAAAAGTAACTAAAAGAAACTTGGAAACTAAACCTTAGTAGTTCCAGTGCTTGAGGAGCAACCTTTTCTCTTTGGATGAGCAAGTGTTATTCAGTGCCTGCTGGTTCTGTATTGGTTCTCAATAAGGAAGCTTGAAACATTTCTGTATGGCTTTTTGCAGGTTTAGTGTTGACCATCATGTTCCAATGGTGTGGTATTTTCAGATTTGGGATCAAGGCACTGAAGGAGCTGAAGCAAACTGGCCTTGCTGAGGTAGATCTCCATACAAACCATCCTGGATTCATGGATGAAGAGCAGTGCACGTGACATTGCTCACGCCCTCCAATTTGGTTAAGAAAACTCCCATTTCTGTGCTGCTACGCCCCACAAAGCCCTCCTGGGAGTACAGCAGATGTGAAACTTCTCTATACTTACCAGTCCATTTATAATGTGACCTTCACCATAACATAAAGGCAGTAACTTCCTCTAACTACCATTCAAATCACTATTGTTTGTTGGAAAAGTTATGAGAACGGAGAAGAATTCTGAGAAAGAAAAGTTCTTTGGGCTGCTTCAACAAAGGAATTTCATCTTTATTTGCTTCTCATCTTTATTAATTTTAAATCCAAGAAAAAGGAAAAAAAAATCTTCACAGGTGAAAATTATCAGAAGAAAATACAGAGTAACTAGAAAATAATGATTAACCATTAAACAGATATCCTGGGTTCAGCATCTGGGCCATGCCCAGATACCACTCACAGGGAAACTGCCATACCTCTCTCCTAGATAGCTGCCTGCTGCCTACCTCAGCAACTGCTACCCCTGAATGATGGACCAGCTGGAAACAGTGAACTGCCTCCATGCACTGCATACTTCACCTTCCTTATTTTAGCTGATTTATCAAGCCTATATTGAATCTCAATTTGAAGAACTCACCATGAGTCATGAAAGCCAAATTGCCTCCAACTCCACAGCATTCAACTAGCAGAAATAAAACCAACCCCAAACCTTCACCATGTTTCAAACACACATGGAGAGTGAAGAGCAGGGGAAGCTGTCCACTCAGAAAAGAGGAAATTCACAAGTATTTGCAAGCATCTGGCCTCATATTTCTTCACTTCCTCATATTTCTTGCTTTCTGGGTTTTTTCAGTCAATGACTTCCTTCCAGCTCAATATCCAACAAGGGCCCGCAATAAGATATCTTAGAAACTAAATTAATTGATTTCATATGATTTACTGAAATAGCTCAGGTAAAGACTTTCTGTCATTATCAATCTTAATTAGAAAGGACTCACCTACCCCTTTACAAGTGACTTCTATTCTACCCTGTCACCTCTTTCCTGACAACCCAATTCCAGTGTGCCTGATTTGAAGTTTTTCACTACAGGTCTTCAGCTGCAGCCCTTCGGATAAGGAAAATCAGTTCTTGGTTTTTCTTTCCATAACATCAAGGCAGTAAGGATCTTAGAAAACAATACTCCACCAGAGTTTCAGTTTGCCACAGAAACAGGTTATGCTCCAAGATGTGCTTTGCTGAACTTTGTGTACACTGATTTCTGCCAGGAACAGAAGTTCTGGCCACTTTACTGGATATTTTACTGTACGACTGTAACATTATGCAGAAATTAACTCTACCTACTGCTAACATGTGGCAATTAGAGAAAAACATACAACCAAGCACTGCCCCCCAGTGACTGACTCACTTAGAGCAGTATAATTAATCTTACTTGAATTTATCACTCGTATCTTTCAGACAGTTCCCTCTGTAGAGAGAGGTTCTCAGTGCAAGAACAGAAGCTGACCTGGAGGGCTGTTCTTGCTTCATTTCATTCAGTATCTACATTGCATGTATTACTTGACAGATCTCTCCAGCTCCCCAAATCACCTTTATCACCACCTCTCAATGATATGCTCCCAGCTAAGACCACCCCTACCTGATTTTTTTTCACTGCTGATTTATCCTTTTGGCAGTGCTGTTCCCTTCCCTGTACCTTTCACTCAAATACCCAGTTCTTCTCTCACACACTACACTTAGGTTATTTTTACAGAAACACAGAATGGTTGAGTTTGGAAGGAACCACCACGGCTCATCTGGTCCCACCTCAAACAGAAAGTCATGGGGAAAATCTCCCTAAGTATTCTTGATTATTAGCAAGAATTAACCTCTGTCACATACAGAAATCTACAAATTCTGATTAATTTAACAGAAAAAGACATGTTCAATCAGCACCAGACAGGTAACAACATCTAGCACACAACACTACTGGAATGTAGGCACCCTTCTTTCAAAGTCCCAGTTCTGCCATAAAAACCCATCACCAACCCTGCCAATTGCAGGTGTGCACCTGCCAAAATGTTACGTGGTGGAATACAAGAGAGAAAGCACTCCTGAAAATCGATACAAGTCAATGTATAGTCATCAAAAGTTTCTTACTTGAGTTGGACGTCCTTTGGGCAAAATTCTAATCTATCAAAATCTACAAACAGAAAGAACACAAAACCCCAGTTAGTGTTTTAGGATTGTTTTAATACCTATCTAGAAAAATAAATACTTTAATTACTGAGCTAACACTTACCTAAGCCACATTCTCCAACTGCTATCACCTTTGTCTTGTTTTCTTCAATCAGATCTTTTAATTCAGATAAATACTGTTCAGAACCACTCTGCTCAAATTCTCCACAGCGGGTTGGATGACAGCCAACTGTACTGTAAAACACATCTACAGCAACACAGTATTAGGTTTTAAGGAGGAATAAATAACTATATAAGGTATAGACAGTATCTGTGTCTGGACTGCTCATCATTTTAAAAAAAACCTCCCTTTGAACATCTTTATCTTGGTGATGATTTTATTAGACAGTATCTCTAGTGGGGCTGTGTGGATTTTTGATACACATTATTTAGTATACTCCCAATAGGGCAACTCAAAGCTGAATTATTCTGGTGGAGCAGCCCTCCATAAATCATACAATTGTTAAGGTTGGAAGAGACCTCTTAAGAGCTAGAAATACGTCTCATTCATAATGCTTCAGGTTATCCTCAGCTGGAAGATTTGCAGCTATCATGCCATTTCCCTTGTGTGCCCTACATTAGCTGTTACAGAATTCCACAAACATCCAGCCTGATTTACCAAAGTATCTAATCTCAATTTCTTAGTGCCAAAAGGAACATTTCTGCTAAGTACCTTTATGGAGAATGTAAAAGAACAGGGTGAGGAAATGATTGGATTAAGGCCCCAGCAACTTGACCTAATACTAAAGCTAGCCTTGCTTTGATGGAAGTGGGGAAGTGGATTGGATACAACCAAATTACTTCCTCAGGTTCATACCAACCAACATTATTCTATGGTTCTGTTCATAAATAGCACCTTAACATGTGTTTTAGTTCAAATACATATTTTAAGTAGTTGGTGGAATGGTATTTGCCCAAGGCAAAAAGGAGAGATGCATTCCTTTCCACACCAAGAAAAGAAGAGGCAAGAGAAGCATGAAGACACCTCTCTTGTTCAAGCTGGTCATGACAGACTGGCAAGTAAAAACAAAAAAAAAACCACCAAAACCATACATTCCACACAGCTTATTTCTAGAAGACAGCCTTGGAACAAAATTTTTATTCCAGAAATTCCCTGCAATTTCTTTTTTTATCTAGAAATAGAAATAGCATCAATGAAGGATTCCTTCCAAAAGCCAGGGATCTAAAGAGCAACATACAGCCACTCCCACACAAGGCATTCAGCCCATTCTGAAATAGAGTTTCCCATTTTACTCTGAGATTCTGTAAACACCTCCACGGATGGGTCCTTTTGAACTCTTAATTCTGAGTGAAGAAAGTTCTATTTTTGACTGACAAGGCAAGTTTAAAGTGAAAATACCATTTCTCTGTGCCAGCTGCAATGCATCTTTACTGTCTTGTAGACTCCCACCTGTAATCAAAAACTTGGAAGAAGAAAAGTACTGTCAGTGAGTATGTTCTTCTGTGAACATCAAACAGACTGCTTAAGATAACACTCAGATGTAAGTAAGAATCTAGACAGAGAACATCAGAAGACAATTACTAATGTATACATAACAATTGCATAAATCAGTAACAAACCCCAGTGGTCCTCAGGAGCTAATAAATACACTAGCTATCAAAACATCTTTTTTTTCTTTATCAAATATCTTCTACACTAAGTATTTAAAACATTAAAGGAGTAAAATACTTTTATTTGCAGCAACAGCTTCAGTAGATAACAATTCAATAAACTTTATTTGCATTCAAGAAATGACACTCAGAAACATTCCCTCTTACAGGCGGAGAAACTAAAAACTCCCAAACTCCCATACCAAGACATGAGCAAGTAGATAAACCAACAAAGGACTTTGTATCAGAGTCAGGCTTACAAATTTAAGAGTTTCTGGCTCTGATCTTTTATTTTTACCTTAAGATCAAATGTTATTACACCAGAAATGCCGCTTACAGTGATTTTTGAACCACCACTTGCAGAATCTTGCACCCTAAGTCCTAACAAATCGTGACTACACTGCTTCTGGACACTCTTATTCCTACACCTACTATGCACCAGGCAGGTCTGCACTACTGACAAACACATTCCAGCAGTATCACCAGTAAAATAAGTTAAGCTGAAACTGGCTCAGTGTACATGCACAGGGCAAAACTTTACAAAACATTACCATAAAACAGCACCTATATGGAAGAATAGAAGGATTTTCAAATGAACAGATTAAGTTTCTAAGCAAGTAGAAACAATGTGGGACAGAATAGGCCAGTAGCAAGACTGAAACCAGCTAAGTACAGGGAACTCCAGAATTCCATTTCTGAATCTCATGTGCATCTTGAAAAAGTTATGCAGCCAATCTATTTTTGATGGTGGTGTTGAGATTAAACAGTACTTAACACACACAAACACAGTAAAAGTGTATCTGTACCTGCTGCAGTGTGGGAACTTCTTTTTTGTCTTCCTGTTTATTTCCTACCTGAAATTTCTGGTTTTCCTATCTGAAAGACTTATCTTTACAGAGGAGTCTTTCAGCATCTTCCAAGACCTCTGTTCCTCTTCTAGAGGAGGGTTTATTTCTAACTCACCAGCCTTATTAGTGTCATAGAACACTTTGTGACATTATATGTTGCATTCTGCTGTAATTCATACTTTTGTCTTTACATTTCATTCAGTTCAGAATGAGATATGGGAACGCTGGACTACTGTGACTGCAGGAGTGAGGTGCACTGCTGAAAACACTAATTTCCAGCTAAGAGTAACCAAACTGCTCATAAGAGTAACCAAACTGCCCATAATGCTGCTGGTTTAATATACTTAGGACAGTATTTACTAGCAGACATTCACATCTCAATTATTTAGAATTTATGGGCACTCCCAGCTCTTCTGCAGTTACCCATTTCCATTACATATAGAAACATGTGAAGGATCTCAATCAGAAGACTTTTTCAGGTTTGATCTATAGCAGTAACTGCTGAGTAAGAGTTCACACAGGATACAAGGAGAAAGAAATGGTTGTCTATAATACAACTATCACAGAAAATTACATTGGTCGATTGCAAACGGTCAGAGAACACCTATGTTGAAGCTGTACAAAAGGAATTCTACATACATGTCATATATGATACCACTGAGCTTAAATAATCAGCATATAATGATCTGTGCAGATGAAAGACAACGCTCTGCACAGAACACTTTTGCTTCATGCTATCAAAGAAATTTACTGCATTTTCCACTGCAAGGTCTAGAAACATTTGGTTGAATAGGGGAGCACTAAAGACCCAAAGTATTATAAAGCAGTTTAAAATATTAAAGAAAGTTTATTATAAGAAATCACCTTTTTCACACCAACTTTGACTGCTCTCTCCACCACATCCAAAAAGTCATCTGTGAAAGTTCACAAAAATGTCATCAATTGACCTGTAGGTTTAACAGCATAATTAACTACTTTTCAACTAAAAATCACTTTCATGCACCCAAAATGCCGATCATGAGGAATCTTTAAACCACATTTGATTGGTCTTGAGAAAATAATAACAAAATGCCATAACTGAAGCTCCAATTTAAATCCAGGAAGTCAATGAAAGTTTTTCCATATACTTTAGGAAACTGTCTGGCTTTACATCTGTATCTACAGGCCATGAGAGCAAAAAAGAGGATGTTATAAGTAGTAACTATGATTCAGCAATCCTTTGATAGTTTATTGCTCACAGTTCTCAAGATTTTTCCATGCAACCCTAATATAAACAGACTAGAATTGTCCACTTTGCTCTAAAATCCATGTTACCTCTGTAACAGCTTAACAGCAATTAAGAGAATGTGTTTTGCTCAGATCATCTAACTTATTTTGTCTTGCTTTCTTGTTCAAGCCTAGAGTAAACAAGCATCTAGTTTTTGAGGAGAAAAAACCCCCACCCCTCTAACCTCACATTCTGACATTGAAAGGTTCTATTTTAATGAGAGGGATCCTGCGTTTGATCAGGTACAAAGAAACATTTACCTTGATGTTTTTGTGTTCCCCTGTAGATTCCTCTGAACATAGGATCTGTCAGATTAATACCAATATCTATGAAAAAACAAAGATAGCAATTTGATGTTATGGTCACTCTACACTTAGACAAGTTTGATACTAGAGGAAAATTTCCTCAAGAACAACCAGCTACTGGAATAATCCCCACAGGGAAGTGGTGGATTCCCCAACACTGAACGCTTAACATTTGGCTAGACAGGCTGCTAGGACATCTAGTCTAGGTCATGCTTTGCCCAGAAAGATTCATAGAAATCATAGGATCAACTAGATTGAAAAGGACCTTTAAGATCATCAAATGAGATTGGACCAGATGATCCTTGAGGTCCCTTACAGCCTGGTACTGTATGATTTCATTCTGAGCACCAGCCAACTAGGGAAGACAATGGAAAGTGTATCTTAACAACCCCAACTATCACAGACTGTATAAAGCTAAGCGACTTCGCATACATCCAACCTTCACTCAGCAGGAGCAGCAGCAGAGTGCCTCACAAAAACTGCCTGTTCTCCCCTCTTCTGCCCAGGACGCCCAGTGTGAGCAGCACCACGGACACCTGCAATGCAGTCACCGGCCTGAGCTGCTCCAGCCCCTTCTCTCTGGGCCTCCAAGGCTTTCCCCGGGCTGCAGCCTCCCCGCTCGGGGTTGTAGCCGGGAATCAGGCGCACCCACCTCTGCCGCTGCCCAAGCCACCTTTGTAGGGCGGTTTCTAGTGGGAAGGGAAACGCTCCAGTATTAGGCTTTTCAGCCACACGTAAAGCTTCAACCTGAACCGACCTTCTGAAGTTATTTACGTATTTCCTGCCTCATTTATAAAGCACATTTTCACCCAACTCCATGCAACTAGAAATAACCACAACTAACGCGACAATGCGAAAAGGGGGCGAGGGGTACCCAGAAACCCGAGTTCACGGATAACAGAGGAGCCACAGAGCAGCCCCTCAGCGCCCTGCCCTCAAGCACCTCTTGTAAGCTCAAAGCCAGCCCGGAGACACCGAGAGGGACTGCAGGCGGTGACAAGCCCTGCATGACGGGCAGCCAGGTCACCAGAGCGGGCCCCTCACGGAGCGGAGCAGAGCGGCGGGCACAGGCGGTGGCTAACTCAGCCCAATACCGGGCAAGGTACGGAGGGACCCGGGGCGAAGCGACCAGCCCGGCTGGGGACACAGATCCCGGACACAGCCCCTTTATTCCCGGCCCGCAGTCCCCTCACCGATGAACTTGGCCCGGCTCATGGCGGAAGCTCTGCCCGCGGCGGCGGCTGTAGCGCGGCGTCCTCCACGTTCCCGTCACACCCCGCGCGGCGGCGGCGTCCTCCGGCTTCCCGCCGTGCCCCGCGCGCGAAGGTGAGCGGAGTCAACATGGCGGCGTACCTGACGCACCAGCAGAAGGTGCTGCGGCTGTACAAGAAATCCCTGCGGCACCTCGAGTCCTGGTGCATCCACCGGTGCGTGAGGCCACAAGGGAGCCGGGACGAGGGAGGGGGGCTTGGGGCTGTCCTTCCTAGGAGTGGCCTCTCAGGCCTGGGGGGGGGGAGGGGGCGGAGCGGCTGGGGTTCCCTGCCGGAACGGGGTTTTGGGTTTGGCAGGAGTTTGTTCTCTTCCCTTGCCCCAGGGGTGAGGAAAAAGCCTTTAGGGTCACTACAGGAAAGGGTTATGTGGGAACAGGAGCTCCTCAGGGGCTCCTGGTGATGCCGAATCAAGTTAGTACTTCATTGTATATAGAGACTTAGACATGGACAAGGCTACAGGGATAAGGGAGGCACTCAATAAGAGGACCAGATGTCTTCTCTCAAATCAGTGTTGGCCTTCCTCCTGTTGGTAAGGCTTGAGAAAGCTGCAAAAGAAAACAGCTAGAGGAGCCTCTCAGGGTTGGAAGTTAGCCCAAGCAAGAACATGCAGTTAATTGCAAGACTGAATGCGTTCCAATGTCTTTAGCTAACGGATTTCCATAAAAGGGTAAACTGAGCAGGGGTATTTCTCCCCAAATGACCATGATGACCCCCAGAGACCACTCCTCAAATTCACAGTGCCACAGCCTTATCTACCCAAAGTAGCATATGCAGTGAGGAACTGGGTGGGCATTTTGTGGAGTTACAATGACTATGTATATAACAAAGCTATATAAGCTGTGAGCTGCCTGTTCTCACTGTGTGTGACGGGCAGAGCAATCCCTCATGCACTCGGTACCATAATAAAGTCATGTCAGTTTCTAACCTGTCCCTCTGGTTGGAGAGTTTATTTCCTGTATTGGTGACACTGCTGAAACCCTGTCTTTGCACAGGGGTGATGGGTGATGATGCTAGGCTTTGGTTTTGCATGTGGTCCGTGTTCTCCTCCAGTGTACCTCATTGTGCTTAATCTCTGTCCATAGAGACAAGTACCGCTACTTTGCTGTGCTCCTGAGGGACCGGTTTGATAAGAACAAGGATGTGAAGGATATGGTGAAAGCCACGGAGCTGCTGATGGCAGGCGAGGAGGAGTTCTGGGCAAACCAGCATCCGCAGCCATACATCTTCCCTGACTCCCCTGGGGGCACTTCCTATGAGAGATACGAGTGCTACAAGGTGAGGTGACCGTGACCTGTGAGATGGGGTGTTACTGTGCTTCCATTGTGCTTGTGGTGAATGTAAAGTGAGGGCTTGGGCTGCCATAGGGTTGCAGCTTGACTTGGCAGAATCATTTCTGTCATAGCTCACAGCTGCTGAACATCTTGCTGCTGCCATGGTGGAGGCTGTCCTGCTTGTCTCATGCTTGCAAATGGTGGTCTGTCTGAACACTGCTAGCTTCTGTTTGACCTGTACTTATAGAATCATAGAATAGTTAGGGTTGGAAAGGACCTTAAGATCATCAAGTTCCAGCCCCCCTGTCATGGGCAGGGACACCTCAGACTAAACCGTATCACCCAAGGCCTCGTCCAACCTGGTCTTGAACACTGCCAGGGATGGAGCATTCACAACCTCCCTGGGCAACGCATTCCAGCGCCTCACCACCCTAACAGGAAAGAACTTCTTCCTTCTAACCAATCTAAACTTCCCCTGTTTAAGTTTGAACTTGTTACCCCTTGTCCCATCACTACAGTCCCTAATGAAGAGTCCCTCTTCAGCAACCCTATAGGCCCCCTTCAGATACTGGAAGGCTGCTATGAGGTCTCCACACAGCCTTCTCTTCTCCAGGCTGAACAGCCCCAACTTTCTCAGCCTATCTTCATACAGGAGGTGCTCCAGTCCCCTGATCATCCTCATGGCCCTCCTCTGGACTTGTTCCAACAGTTCCATGTCCTTTTTATGTTGAGGACACCAGAACTGCACACAATACTCCAGGTGAGGTCTCACAAGAGCAGAGTAGAGGGGCAGGATCACCTCCTTCGACCTGCTGGTCACGCTCCTTTTGATGCAGCCCAGGATACAGTTGGCTTTCTGGGCTGCGAGCACACACTGAAGCCGGCTCATGTTCATTTTCTCATCAACCAACACCCCCAAGTCCTTCTCCGCAGGGCTGCTCTGAATCTCTTCTCTGCCCAACCTGTAGCTGTGCCTGGGATTGCTCTGACCCAGGTGTAGGACCTTGCACTTGGCATGGTTAAACTTGACACTGTGAGGCCACACCTTAAACTCTGTGTTCAGTTTTGGGCCCCTCACTACAAGACAGACATTGAGGTGCTGGAGCGGGTCCAGAGAAGGGCAGTGAAGCTAGTGGAGGGCCTGGAGAATAAGTCTTACGAAGAATGGCTGAGGGACCTGTTTTTTTTTAGCCTGGAGAAGAGAAGGCTCAAGGGGGACCTTATTGCTGTCTACAACTACCTGAAAGGAGGATGGAGTGAGGTGAGGGTTGGTCTGTTCTCCCAGTAACAAGCGACAGGACAAGAGGAAATGGCCTCAAGCCTCACCAGGGGAGACTGAGATTGGATATTAGGAAAACTTCACAGCGAGTGTGCTCAGGCATTGGAACGGGCTGCCCAGGGCAGTAGTGGAATCACCAACCCTGGAAGTGTTCAGAAACCACGTAGATGAGGCCCTCAGTGATATGGGTTAATGGTGGCCTTCGCAGCCCTGAGGTAAAGGCTGGACTTCAGGATCTTAAATGTCTTTTCCAACTTAGTTGATTCTATGATTCTGTAATCATCTGCTCTTTTTGCCATTGCTCTGCAGTGGGTCAGGCAGGCATGGTGAAATAGTTGGAGCTGAGCTGTGAGAGGAAGGTGTGCTACCCATTGTGGGGCCATCTGATCACAGCCCTGGTTTCTCTCTGGTCATGTCAGATGTCAGCTTGACTGTTGGGGGCTTCTATTCACTCAGCCTTATCTTTCTTCCAGCATTTTGAGTAATTGTACCAATTACCACTCCCCTTCACGTGTTGTAGAGCCAGAGGAGTATTTGTGCGTCACTATGTGATAGGTGGTATGTCTAAAAATAGGAGCCATATTTTTGGAATCCAGGGCACTTCTAGGGGCTTGCTTTCCCCCCTAGACTGTTTTATTTAGGAAGAAAGAAACAAGTTTCGTAGAAGACCACAGGGTTTTTGCTTTGTTTGCATTGTGTCTCTTAATGCATTGCAAAAAGTTAATAGTATTTTCTGTCTAATTTGAATTATATGCTGACACAAGACTAGATCTGAGCAGATCTTTATGCATAAGAAGCCACGTGAAAGGAAGGATCTGATGCAGATTGATCAGAGGCAGAGAAAAGAACGATGAGTGAAAAGGGAAGAGAAGGACTTAAGCTTATGCCAAGGTCATGGGCTTTAGTAGATGTAATAGTCTCTATTCTATTTTCTGTATCAGAAAAAAGGCCAGTTGAGCAATAAATGGTTAGGATTGGTCTTCATATAGAAATACAAAGTGGTTTATGTTCTCTTTTCTTTGCCCTGTGTGATATGCTAACATTGTCCTTTAGCAAAATGGCTGTCACAAGGATTTGGCTTGTTGATACATCAGTGAATGTCCGTTGTGAAGCTGCTGTAAAATGTGATTTTCACATCTTGGGCTCTTTGGTTTTAAGTTGTTTGGTGTGTGTGGATTTTCTGTTTATTAGCAGCAGCTCTGCTATTTGTGTTCAGTCAGAAGGTTTACTCAGTGGTGAGAATCACAACAGGAAACTGGAAGTGTAAATGTCAGTACATGAATGATGGTATAGGGGTAATGTCTTATTTTTTTTTAAGAATTGGGGTTTTTGGTGGGGTTTCATTTTGTTTTTTAATCCAACTTCTGTCTTTAAAATGTTCGCATTTGGTGATACACTGCTGCAGAGTCTTAAGCTTTGCTTTCATTCTTGACTGACATTTTAGAGGTCAGACCATTACCAAGCTCTTAAAGGCCACTCATTTCTTAGGAGGTGTAGACAAGCAGAAATGAGCTGTAAGGTTTTGTCTCTCTCAAATAAATTAGTAGCTGGAGAAAAGGCTCTCTTCAACCTGCTGCCTTTGGGAGAAGGGAGGCAGAAAGGAAGATCTTCTCTTCCACCAGATGGAATTATTGTGAGAGCTTTATAGTTAACAGAGATGGCCTGGGACTTGTCTTAAGGATGCTGTGATTTAAGCAAGTCATTGTGATGTCTTCCTATTACTTGGAATAATATGTGAAACAAAGATTTTAAGTACTCACCTCTGTCATATTGTGCCTTGAGACCAACAACAGGTGGCTCTAAATGGTTTTATGTAGTACTGTATTTCCTTTATATTTTGTTTAATACTGCTTCAGTAATGGTGTTTAGTTCTTGTGTGTGTGTGTACTATACATGATTTTATATATAAAAGTAATATATATAAATTATATTGTTCTTTAACAGCTTCCTGAATGGGTCTTGGATTACTGGCATCCATCTGAGAAGGCAATGTATCCTGACTACTTTGCCAAGCGAGAGCAATGGAAGAAGCTGCAGCGGGAGAGCTGGGATAAAGAGGTCAGTGCTCGCTCAGTGCAGAGTAAAACCTCTTCAGCACCCAAGTATTTTGTGTGACACCCGATGTCTTCTTGGAAAAAATATCCCATGCCTACTGCAGTCTCACACTCTGCTTTGTTAGAACCCCTGCCAGTGGGAAACATGGACTCAACCTAAAATGCCTACACAGAGATCTCAAGAGTTACAGCTTCTTAAAGGCTGTGGAGGGAATTTGAAGTTGAAAGCTAAAGCTGCCACTGCATTTAACTTAGTGTGGGGCTGTTGTAGCAGTGATGCTAAAAGAAATTCCAAACTGGTATGAGAGGAGATTAATGACCAGAGAATTTCTCTCCTGCTGTGAAGCTCTGACACTTTCAGGTTGCACTTTGAAAGTGACCTACCACAGTGGGCATCAGATGGGAATGGAGACTGATTTCTGGCCACCCTAAACTGAGATTCAGTTGAAAAACATGATGTTCTTGGAGTAGTTCTTGAATTCAGCTGTAGAGAAACAGTTGGACTGTGTGTGATATGACAGAATTAACAGTGACAGCCAGTGCTTGCACTGCTTCAAGAAACATCTGTTGAAAACACCTGAAGGGCTGGCTGCTGGGGGCATACAGGAATAGAGGTCTCCTATGGACTGCAGTGGAAGTTGTTCAGGACTTGTGATTACCTGGCAGCTTTCGAAGAGAATTGAGTCTGATTAATGTAGCATAGCAATGGTAGGCAGGAATTACATGAAAGTAATGACCTTTCAAGTAAAATTTCTCTTGTAAATCACTTTTTACTCTTAAAAATTCCTTCCTACTTAGTTAATATGAGCCTGCAGTGATTAATGACTAAGGGAATGCTGGGAACCATGACACTTGAAGGTGTTACTGCTGGTTCTCGCTTTCTGAAGCAGGCCCCAGTTCTTGCTGCCTGGGCACTGAGCCCACGTCATGGAAATGTTCATTTGAATACTGAAGCACTTCTCTGTCTTGTCTCCTAGCTTAAGCAGCTCGAAGAAGAAACTCCACCTGATGGTCCAAGAACTGAAGCTCTGCCTCCAGCTCGTAAGGAAGGGCATCTGCCCCCGCTGTGGTGGCAGTATGTCACAAGACCCCGTGAGATGCCCATGTAAAAGCATGATCGCACATGAGCATTGAAGCAGTTTATCCTGTGTAGGCAGTTGACATGCCAGTGACTGCATGCTACTCGAATTAATACAAAATAAACCTGAATAATATAACAAGATAAAGCATTTTGCTGATATACTCTTCTTCTGTAGAATGCACACACTTTACTTGCAGTTGTGCAGTGTAGAAGAGATGGCTGTTCACATCTACACTATATACCTACGTACTGACGAGCCTGTGAAGGAGTCAGAGAGAGGTGGAGATTGACACTATAATCCAGCCAAACCACCTTGATTTTTCCTTTAAAGTCTTCATGATTGCACTGGATCTGGCTGGGATGGAGTTAACCTTCTCCACAGCAGCCCTCACAGTGCTGGGTATCAGGAGCCAGGAAGGTGTTGAGAACACACCAGGTTTTGGCTACTGCTGAGCAGTGCTCCCCAGCACCAAGGCTGCCTCTCCAACATCCTCCATCACCCATATGCGGGGGGTAGGGAAGGTCTTCAGAGGGGACAGAGCCAGGAGAGCTGACCTCAACTGACCAGAGGCCGTGGGCTCCTTTCTCCACAGGACACAGGTCCTGCCAGGAGCCTGCTCCAGTATGGGCTTCCCATGGGGTCACAGCCTCCTTCAGGCATCCCCTGCTCCAGTGTGGGGTCTTCCCTAGGCTGCAGGTGGAATCTGCTCCATCATGGACCTCCATGGGCTGCAGGGGCACAGCTGCCTCACCATGGGCTGCACCACAGGCTGCAGAGGAATCTGCTCTGGCACCTGGAGCATCTCCTGCCCTCTTCTGCACTGACCCTGGTGTCTGCAGGGCTGTTTCTCTCACATATTCTCTCTCTGGCTGCTGTTGCTCCTGCACAGGAACTCTTTCCCCTTGAATCTGTTATCTGAGAGGTGCTGTCACAATCTGCTTGGTCAGCAGCTGGTCTATCTTGGCACTGACTCTATGGGATATGGGGGAAGCTTCTGGCAACTTCTCACCAAAGCAGCCCCTGTAACAACCCTCTGCCAAAACCTTGCCTTGCAAACCAATACACGCACAAATGGAAACCCCTGGGCAAAAATGAATCTATGGCAGTGGCAAGGAAACAAATTAGGCCACTGTGTGGTAACTGAAAGTGGGAACAATGTCCTCCCTCTACCTTTGCTCCTGAGAAAGCTGAACAGAAGGAAGTCCTCAGTCACTCGAGCCTGTGGGAGATGGCAGATTCTGGCTGTAAGCATGGGCTGTGCTGACAATAGCAATTTTCCTCCTCTTGCAAAGGAACTGCGGTCCAGAAGTGATGCAGATGCACAAACGTGTAGAGCTACCTATGCTTCCTGGCCAGGGAATAACAGGCAAGGGTACAGAAATGTCACCAGTTATTTAATGGGAATTTCCACTGCTGGCACTGTGCCTTTTTTCTGCTGCCACCCTTCAGCACGCAGCAGTGAAACAGCCTCATGCACCTCATACTTACTAATTCTGTTAGACACAGATGGAACCTGCGTGACCTTCAGAAGCCTGAGCAAGGATCCCACTGATCCCCAAAGCTCCAGAAGCAGGAAGTCTTTCAAGAACCAAAATACAGAAGTTTTCCAGCAGTTCTTTATTTATAATGTAGGCTTAAGCAATCATTACAATGTAGAAGGGAGACACACTTACAGCAATTATTTATACCAGTTTAGAACAAAAACCTGCACAGGGAGAGCTCAACTCTCAGTACAAACTAGCAACTAAACCACAATAATTTACCATTAGAAACATTTTCTTTTTTAGCTGTGACACTGCTTTTACAATATGCAAAAACACAAACAATAGAACTATCCAAAGTGTTTTGTCACATTCTTTCTACATTGAATTTGGCAACATTTTATATTAAATTTTTACTGATTATACTAACGTTTAAGAACTAAACAAGTGAAAAGCTGTACTCGGGTACAGTTACATCCATTTATTCCAAAGGTTTAAATAACACTTTTAAACTATCGAGATTATCTCCTAGCAGTTTTTGTTTATGCAAAAACCATCTCTCGAAGCCTCATTTGCACAACGCATCAGCTACCGTCTCCAGGTTGGTGGGCTACACCACAGGCACTACTGTTCATTAGATTCTGTAGTAAGGAGCTTGTTTTTCAAAGGAAGGAAGGTTTAGTTCATAGTTTCTAAGAATCATGCCTTTTTTTTTTTTGCTTTTTTGCTTTTAAGCCATAACAAAAAAAAGGTTAGCAACCACAGCAGTGTAAAATGTTATATAGAACACAGTGACTACACAGTTACTACAAGTCTCACATCCAATGCAGTTATGTCTTAAAGCATAAGAGGGTATGTAGGCAAGTCTAGAGCCAACAGAAATCTGCAGAGCGGCTGGTGGAAACCAGCCCCTTGTGGGTGGTATTTGGTGCAGTTTTAAACCACCCTGGGTGCACCAGTGCCGTGTCCACCCTCCTGTGGGTCTGGTCCAAACACGTCCCGTGCCCCAAGGTCTGCACATTTCTATCAGCTTTAGGAGATGGGTATCGCGGCAAGAACTTACTTTTACTTGAAGGAAAAAAGCCAACTCTTAATAATTCTATCAACAGTGTTCCAAAAAACACGACTTAAAGTACAAAAAAAGAGGCTCTAGTGGTCAGGCTCCTGGTGTTATCAAAAGAAGAGTCTCTCTGCCCACCCCCCACCCCTCTCTCCCCTTTCTTTTCGGTAATTAAGAAAAGCCAATTGTCAACTGCCATTTAAAAGGAGTTAAGAAAAACAAGCCCCTGTATTGGAAAGGAACATCCGCAGTTTGTTAGCTCAAAGCTGGTTACACCTGCCAAATTTGTCAGTGTCTCCTCAAAATACTTGGGCTTTGGAGGCCCAGCCTGCTGGGCACGGTCACAAAAAGGCATTTGGATAACGTCTAAGAACTCCCTGCTCGCGGTTTAAAAAGGTTCTTTTGCACACATGTAACTGCCTTAAACCTGTCGTCCGTGTCTGTCTTCAGTGAGAGGATGAGCGGAACAAAAGGTGGAGGTGGAAGAACCAAGCCTACGCAGGTCAGGCTGCATGCATGTGACTGAGAGTTGCTGCTGTGCAGTCCCGAAAAGAAACGTGGCAAAAACCCCGGTCGTTAAAACACCCCACAGAAACAAAACACTGCAATCCAGTATGGCTTATTCTGATGCATTTACCATGAAGCTACTAGTAATTAACCCTACTAGGCTACTCTTGTGCAACAGCATCTGCTATTTTGATGGCATCTCCCCCCTTCCCCACTACCCACCCCCCCAAATACTCTACCAACTGCAGGTTTCTTCCTTGCATTATATATTGCTTTTATTGTCAATTTTCATTCCTGCTTTTCAGGCTTCATTTTCTTTAATACTTCAATGAGGATCTGTTTCTTACGGCTTAAACTTTAGAGTAAGTCCCCTTGGTTTGTTCTTTTTCAACCTCACTATCACAAGGTGCTCTACAAAAGCTTGCACAAAAGCCAAATTGTCATGAAATCCCTTTGCTGAAGTTTAACTACTCGACACTGTTTTTGTTTCTCCTATGATTTAAAACTTTACAAAGAGAGTTATAAAAAAGGTCAATGGGATTTGGCACCTTCAGAAAAAATCAAAAGTGTAACTTAGACCAAAAAAAAACAAAAGCAGAAACAAAATCATTGATATTTACAAATTAAAACACCAGTGAAGATTATGTCTTACTACGCTCTTTCACCTTGTTTTCTCCTCTAGAGTACTTGCAGACTGTCTCGTTACCGAGTATCTTAAAAAACTCATTGATTACACATTGGAATGGATAGAGACAAATTAACTTTCCTCACAGTTCCTTCTCGGTGGCTTTAGTACTCCAGCAGCTTCTCCGCTCCTAGGAGATACGAGGTGCCGAGCGATCGTTCGTGGTGGTCTTCTTCAGTTTGACGCCGCGCCGAATGGCATTCAGCATATCCTCCCCTTGCGGGACATCCCCGGGACTCAGCTCTCCGGGATCGAGCTCCGGCTGCCCCGTGGGCGCCAGGGCACTGGCACCATCCCGCTCGCTTTCCTCACCCTCTCCCTCGGGAACCGCTTGCCTCTGCTCGTCGGCACCGCTCAGTTTCTGGCTGGACGGTGGAGGGTTGACGGATGCTTGTCCGCTCCATGAGGATGAGGGCATGCCGGTGACTCCCTGCCCACTGTCTCCTGCTGCCGGAGACTCGGGGCTTTGCTCAGGACACTCTTCTGTCCCAGCGAGGGCGCCGGGCAGCCCCCCTGGGATATCGGGGACGGTCGGTGTTTTGACAGGAATCACTGGGGTCTTGATCGGGATGGGCCCTCCCCCGATGGTGCCACGTCTGACCGAAGGCTTGGTGGAAGGGGTCCGTCTGATGGTGGCGACGCCAGGGGTGACGATGACCGGTCCCAGCGTGGTGGGCAGACCTGCGGTGGAAGCAGGACGCTTGGTTTGAAACATTCTGCGATAGGACTGGCTAATGTCGCTGTTTCTTGGGATGGTGGAGGATTTGTCAAACTCTTGTTGTTCTGCCTCCTGGTCACCACTCACAGAGAAATAATCATAATCTGAAACTGATGCCAAAAGACACGGTTAGGAACAAGCTGCAGAAGACAGCTCAGTCATCACAGAACCAGAGAATGGTTTGGGTTGGAAGGGATCTTAAAGATCATCCAGTTCCAACCCCCTCTGCCATGGGCAGGGACACCTTCCACTAGACCAGGCTGTTCAAAGCCCTGTCCAACCTGGGCTTAAACACTGCCAGGGATGGGGTGTCAGTAAGTTTGAGGTGTGTATAACCAAAAAGGTATATACATCAAAAAAGCCTGGAGGCCAACAGCGATAAAGAGAGGTTTCACCTTTAGGAGGAAGGAAGCCTGAGATACTGCGACCAAGATTCTCTGACGGTGTCGCTGAAGGCAGGCACTGCAGCAGGGTGACCCTGAGGCTGCAGGGTGCCCACATCTCTTGTGACAGAGAACAAGAACTGCACCACTCAGTGCCACCTCTAGAACTAATTAAGTAGCAAAGACTCAATATTTATGATACCAAAACCAGCATTCTACAAGCCATATGCTACCAGTTGTAGATACAAATACTTAAACAAGTCAGTGACTAAGAAGTGTACTGTAGTCTGGGCACTGTGTGGCTCAGGGGACTGTGTACCAGTGATTTCAGCAGCAAATCTGCTTATTTTGCAAACAATTTTGCTGTCAGCTCTGAAAACTCAGCCTCAGCTTTGGTAACTGCATTGGGTTCCTTCCTTTCCATGCAACCGCTGAGCCAAGCTGGGCCCTCTACAAGCCCCACTGCCTCTTGTGGCTGCACAGCACCACTGACATCAGCTGAGCAAACAAGGTGGTTGCTGAACCCCAAACACCAAACTCGGTACCTCTCAGCCTGCTGCTGGTTCTGAACCAGGGTACAAACCCCAACACCTTACTGCAGCTCCCCAGGTATGCCCGAGTTAAGGTCTCCAATGGATTCCTTTTCCAAATACAATATTTCTGCTTAGGTAGGAAATAAAAGGTCACAAAGGGAAACTGAGAGCAGATTCAGAGCACTGATGGAAGAAGAAAGCAAAGCTCATGAGTGCGTATTTGCTAAGACAACAGCCAGAAAGGACACTACTACCACAAAAAGGATGCAATACCAGCGTCATTCCACTTAAACCATGAAATGTAATTCCAGCATCTTCTTTAAAATACTGGCATCCTTAAGCTAAAGCTCATTTTAGTAATGCACAAGAAAATAAGATCATTCAGTGCACTATGCAGCAATCCAGGTTTCTATTTAGTTAATAAATCCAGGCTGCATTCCAACATGGAAAAACTTCACAGCAGCAATATTTGCCCTTCTCCCCAAACAGTGACCCAGTGAGCACCAGCTGCTGGAATACAGCTCTTTGGCACCGCAGGGAGTGTATGATGGGCAGGGTGGGAATGCTCTGAAAGAGAACATCTCTTGGATAGATCCCATACCTTGGGATGGGATTGTGTCCTCTGAACAGCACGGAGTCGTTGTCTGGGTGCTGTAGCCGCTGGAGCACTGCAGGGAATCCCGGCTGCTCCTCTGCGTGTCCAGCTGCAGCCCTCTTGTCAGAGCGAGTGCCAGCTCCTCGCAGGCCTCCATCTCCTCACCCTGCTGGTTACACACAGGGAAGAGACTCGTTTTGTCTAGAAGGGTGAGTCAGTCTTCACAACTTTCAGCTGCCTCTCCTCCCCACGCAGAGTTTGTCACCAGCACAGCCCACCAGGACTGCGTCCAAACACTTACTAGGGCTTAGAAACATGAACTTCTTTGGATACTGTTGCTCTACAACTGCCAGTACCCAATGACACATTCTCTCATGCCTTTGTGACTTCCACTGACCACACCAAAACCTCACCAGTATCGCTGGCCGGATAAACACACAACATAGAATCACAGAATGGTTTGTGTTGGAAGGGACCTTCAAAATCATCCAGTTCCAACCCCCTGCCACGGGCAGGGACACCTTCCACTAGAGCAGGCTGCCCCAAGCCCCGTCCAGCCTGGCCTTGAACACTGCCAAGGATGGGACAGCCACTTCTCTGGGCAACCTGTGCCAGGTCCTCACCACCCTCACAGTAAAGAGTTTCTTCCTAGTACCTAATCTAAATGTACCCTCTTCTAGTTTAAAGCCATCCCCCTTGTGCTGTCATTCCACATCAAGAAGTATTAGGAGCCAGCACATCCACCTCCTCTGCACCAACAGTGTATCTGAAACCAGAGCGTCACCCTTGTGGCAGCCGACACCGTCATGCTCCGGGGTCTCTGGGCCTCCTCTGGGGGCACGGGGGGTCCACTCGGAGCTCCTCCATTGACATCTGGCTCCCGCTTCTCCTTGCGACGCTGCAACGTGTTCACCATTGGTTGATCGTATGGGCCTGGCTTGGCCCAGTCCTAAGGAAACGTGCTTGTTAGTGATAGCTTACATCAGCAACCCCTTTAATTACACACAAACTATGAACAAGGGCAGTTCTAGTGCAACAGGTTACGTATCAAACTGGATATGCCTTTCTGAATAAGGCCAGAAATAAATTAACTGTGAGGATATTCACTTAGCAAACCTATCCCCTTTGTTATCCCCTTTATTATTTCCTGTTCTAGGTGTTCTTACATGATGGTACTTAATGCTTTAGCACTTCAGTTTTCTCGAAATAAAATTCCATTGTGTTAAAGCCTGTATTTTCAGAAATTCAAATGCAAAAATCACTGGCATACAGCAGTAAATATACATCTGTGCCCAATCAGTGATGTAACTGTCCTAGATGGACACAAGTTCTATATCGCGTGCTGTTAGGCATGTCTTCAACTCTGAAAAATTAGGCTTGAACACATTTTTGATGCACATCAGAAGTGCAAGCTGCTCTGAGCAATCGCTGTTTACTTCCTAGCTGAAATCTAGTTTGTAATAGAGATCTGAACTGAAGAAAGACCTCACTGAACTACTGCTGCCAAATTTGAAACAGAAACTCCTCAGGCCACAAGGGCCGGGCTCGCTCAGGGCTCTATTAAGCAAAGACCTGAGGGTGTCCAGAAACCACACAAGAGCAGGACTCATCAGTGACCTGTGCTGGGGAGCAGAACCACTGCTAAGCAGCAGCTCTCACATACAGACTGCTGCAGGGGCAAGCCTGATCCCTAGAGTTTTCCTTCACCAAGACAAGGGGTGCTTTAAAAATAAAAGAACCTG
This sequence comes from Pezoporus occidentalis, assembly GCF_034315485.1. Lineage (NCBI taxonomy): Eukaryota > Metazoa > Chordata > Aves > Psittaciformes > Psittacidae > Pezoporus > Pezoporus occidentalis. The sequence continues at coordinate 10,580,036 of NW_026914940.1, read as the reverse complement.
TGTGTGAGAATGGGCCACACACCCAGCACTGGCAGCAGCTGGGCAGACCACACTGCAGATATGTACTGGCATGTGTCTCAGTCCAAGGTAAGGCAAGTCAAGGCAGCTGCACTGACAGAAGCCCCTGTGCAGACAGGCATTTTGGTTTTGTTAGCAGATATGAAGCCCTGCTTTGCCTTCACAGCTGTGTCTCTGCTCTAAGTGTTCTGCTGTGAAATACACTGGCAAAGTGCTTCTAGCATAGACACAACTGGTGACTCTGAAGCCCCAGGACCACTGTGGCCATGCTGTGTGTATGTCTCAACAGTCTGCAGCTGCTGGAGAGAAGATCAGGGGGATCCTTAGCAAGGTACCTCTATTTACACGTATACGGAAGGTCCTATGGTGCATGTGCAGTACCATAAAACCATCCACAGGCACCTAAGACCTGTGCAGATAGCATCGACTGCTCATCAGTCTTGTGAAGATTAAGGGCAACAGACTTACTCTGGGGCAGAGGGGAACTGACTGGCAGGGACAAGAGTCAAGGCTCTGGCAGACCAGAGACATTTTAAATGCCAAGGAAGATCCCTGCAGATCCAGTGGAGCAACTGGAATAAGTGCACTCTGTTTTGGTGGGAGCAGAACAAGCTGGGTGAGCACATTCAGTCTGTGCAGTGAAGCTGGGACAGCTTCAGTCACCACCTAGGTTCAGCTGGTGATGACCACCTTCTCGAATCACTCCAGTTAGGTCTGCAAGAGGATACCTGCCTATGGCTAGCACAGTGAGAAGAGCACATCCTTCCACACAGGGTTTCACTAAGCCAACTGGATGCTGAGTCTGCACTTCCCTGTTCAAGTGAGTGCTTTGACGATGCTAAGCAAGCTCTTTTCTTGCTGAATAGAGCCCAGAGTGCTTTCACCAATGTTCCAGAGTTAAACTATTCCTTCCTACCTATGTGTTGTCAGCTTTAACATGTTTCAGACAGTGCCAGAACAGACAAGGTCATTCAGAAACACCCCCTACCAGATATTAGCTCTCTGATTATCACCATGCAGTGCCCATTCAGAGTGACATTAAACAGAGCAAATCAACGAGTAATTACATGGATCGAAAGGGAGCAACTACTGCTGTGTGCACACTGTTGGGATGAGGAGGTGAGGACTGCCACAACAAAAGGAACACAAACCTTCCAGCTAGGGATCTTAGATGATGGTAACATGCCTGGCCCAATGGTGTAATAATGAGCGTAGTCTGGAAGGAGGGCTGAGGGAGCCCGAGTCCACGCGCGGGAGACAGGCGGGAAATGAGGGAAAGGACCTGCACCAACTGAAGCTACGGATGGGTCACTTGATAAACTACAGTGATAAAACCCATTAGACAACTGGAAACGAAACAAATACAAAAAAAACAAAATCAGAGAACTTAATATAAACAGAATGAATATGAAAATACACTGTGACTGATGGCTCAAGGGAGGAAACTTCTGCATCGTAAAACAAAAGAAAGGAAAAGCTTAGCTTTGCTGCACATAAACAACAGGAAATCGACACAATGCTTGGTACAGAAGTGAGATTGCTTGAAAATTGTCATGTGGTGTAACAAATTTCAGACATCAATCTTGCAGGCACTGTCTCCAGGCTGAGCAGCTTTGCCTTCTGTCCATGAAAGCAGTACACAGAAAAAACCTTTGCAATATAGGTACCCTGCAGACCACAGACATTGAAACAAAATATTCCCAATACTGGAGGCATTTGCATTGCTGGCATTTGTTCTACGTAGCTGGACAGAGAGGAAAAGCATAGAGCCTTCAAACACGATATGTGCTGGCTGTGTAATGACATGGAAGGAAAATAGAGGAAACCAACAGCAAGGATTTTCCAGATGAGAATGGAGACTGCTATCACTTCCTCCCCTCATTCAAAGTGTATCCCACGGAATTTATTCCAACCTATTCTTTTGTTTTCATTTTTGTTTTGGTCAAAACCAAACCTCAATGGCTCAAATGCTACCTAATGGGAGTGAGGGGAGAAGCCAAAACCAGTAAAACCTGGGCAGGATGCCCTTTGTTAGGCAGCCAGCTGGGTTTGGGCAGAGTTCCACAGTCTCTTTGAGTAGAAAAGGTGAAGAAATAAGCTTTTCTTAGAAAATTACCTCTGTAAAATGCCCAATTTGTAGCTTCCCCCCAGCAGCTGATTTAAAGGCAAGTGCCACTGTGGTTTATTCAATCAGATTTCATGTCTGTGGGAGTGTGCAACAGTTCCTATTCTCATCTTCACAGAGAGGAATCCTGGCTGCTCCCCATGCACTTTATTTGTCCACACATTGCTGGGTTTGGATAACGACCTGGTAGGTTTGTATGTCTTTGAGATGAAGTTTTTCACCTTATCTGTGGAGGCCCAAGCCCCCATGGTGGAGCCTGAGCTGACTGAGGTGGGGGAACTGCACTCGCTCACTGACTGGCAGGTTTCAGAGGCTTCTGAAGAGGCAGAGCTGGACGAATTCTGCAGCGTAAAACAGCACCGCAACGCAGGGGAGGGAGACACAAGCCACCAAAAAGGAAAAAAACCAACACAAACAAAACCAAAAAGACAAAAAGCACATACACAGAGACACACAGGAGAGAGGGAAGGATGAGAGAAGCAAAGGGTTAGGCTTTTGAAATCAATTAGAAACTGCTCAAAACCATTGCTAATGTTCAGGAAATCTATGAGAAACAAAACAAGCCATTTGCTTAATGCGAGAACTTGCCAAGCTGCTTGAGAATGAGGGAATTGAGGCAGTGATCTCAACTCCCCATTGCAATTTCAGCGTTTCGATTGTGTTAGCTGTCTCAGAGCAAGAAGCTGAGGGAGCTGAAGGCACCTACGGTCCAACCATGCGATATACTGAGACAACCGATTTATACAGAAAAGCAGATCATCAGTACCTCAAAGACACAAAGTTCAGATTTCCAACATGGAGCAGCAAACGGCACTTACATTCACAAGTTCTCGGATATTCTGATCTGCAAAAGTGCTTGTGAAAAACTCATCTGAGTTCAAATATTATGGAACAGAGAAAGAAGTGATACTTACCCAAACTGGAGGTTTCCATAGTGTGTTATCTGTATGCATGTCCCTCTGTGGGTAGTATGCATACACCAAAAGCACATTGACTCAAACTTGTCTGCCCAGCAGCCAATATGAAGGTTACAGGTACTCTGCTGAGCACCTAAGTGTTGGCATGTGCTTGCCACCTGCTTTCTCTTAACAGCAGTGAGAGCAAGGGCTTGGATGGAGAGGGAAGGGAAATGCAGGACAGTGTCCATCAAACACCTCAAACATCTAGCTCCTAGCTAGGAATTTCTCTTCCAGTTTTCAGTGCATGCCTTTAGGTACATTTGCTGCTGTAAGACCTCTATAACAGCATCTAATTCACCTACAGGCAGGCCGAGGCAAATAGCCACATGGACCATTTTACCAACTACAATGCTCTTACACATCTCCCCCTTGGAAGTGGCAGCCCCTCAGTTGGGGTGTGCGTGCAGGTCCCACCAAGTGCTCAAAATGGTCAAGTATATTGGCAAAGTTGTCAGGGCAGTACAGAGCTCTATTCACTGCCAGGAAATTCAACACTAGCAAGGCTAATTGATCCTTTGGAAGTCCAAGACCTGTGAAGCAAGTCTGTCTAAACATATCCCTGGCATTTTATTTTAGGACAGCAGAGAGAATGTGCTCTTGTATCAGGTTTCTGTTGCAAAGCCTCAGTTCTCAAGGAACAGCACTTGAAGAGGAAGGGAAACCTCATCTGAAATAAAATTCCATCAGTTAACCTTACATGAGATGTTGGGATGAGTCTGCAATAGAGAGCTGGATAAGAGGCACTGTAGAGAAGCAATTACTGCTAACACTCAGAAGCTGTCTCCCTGCTCACCGAAAGCCATGCATCAGGAGTGTATAGCTAATTGCCTAGGTAAAAAGAGCTGTAGGTATCCCAAGGCAGAACATCCTCACCATAAGGATTCTGGTGAAGACTCCCGGGGCTGTTGAGAAGGCAATACAGTACCAGCATCTTAAGATTATTAGCAAACTGTGGGCTTAAGTGAAACTTTGCAAAGGCTGCTAAAAAGATACAACATGATGGATTATTTTATAGAAATAACACGTATCCCATCTTACACTGATGTGAGCTCGGATCTGCAGGTGACCTGTCAAATGTGTTTAGGGTACAAGTAAGCTCAGCTAACAAGGCTTGTATTCCAAGTGCAGGAAGAGCTGAGGTGCATCAGAAGATCAGAAGAAACTAAATCAAATGACACAGAGCTGTTAAGGAGAGAAGTGACAAGCATGCAGTGGGGCACCCAATGATGTTTTGTGGAACTTGTCTCATTCTTGATTTAATGCAACTCCTTTTACAGGAGAAAACCTCTAAAAATAAGAATACTGATAAACATGAGCTGCAGCTGACACTGCCATCGGACACAATTACTGTACCCTAAATGGAAATGAGCCTATTTCTTCTATCCTTAGAGAAAAATACATTATAGAAAATTAGCTTTTGCACTGAAACTCCAGAGTTCTGCCTGACATTCCAGGTAGCTCAGCAAAAGAAACTGTTTGAGAAGCCCCATGAGAACACTCACACTAGTGTTACACTTGGGCCATGGAAAAAGGAAAAGGAGAGAAAAATGTAATTACAGAAAATGCTTTCTGAAACCTCCTATTTATGGCCTGAGAGGCCCTCCTGGATCTGCACACTCTGCAAGTAGCAGGGCACAGAGAGAAGGGTCCGAGTTCCACACATGGCATCATGTCACCTTGTGTTCTGCAGATGCCTCAGTGATGACAAGTGAGAATTTGGAGTTTACATCTGATAGACTATTCCTGTTTACAGGCTAGAAACTTCATGAGAATATGTCAAGTAATGGTAGAAATGGGCTATAAATGAGATTTATTAGCAATAAACCTGCATGTAGCAAACAGATGGGAAAAGGCCAAAAATGCACATTCTGAAGATGCAAAGAATTGCTCCATTTATTTGGTGTCTGGGGAAAAAGGCCTGGAAGTGGTGAACTTATTTTTGCAATAAAATGACTCCAAGGTGAAAAAAAAAGATGGAAGACAGGACTCTCCCATGAACTCAGCTTGGCCATTTTCAGCAGGCAAAGCTAGACCAAGGTGAATCAAGATGCCATGGAGAGAACACCTGGATAGCTGAAGGAAGTACAAGAAGTGGGGGTAGGGAAACAGGGTCTCCTTGTCTTGAGAAACTTGGATGGCACAAGGAAGGTCTTCCTAAAAAAGGATTACAACAGTGAGAAACGATGGAGAAGGAGGCAGAGAATGCTGAACTCCTGAAGGAAAGGTGTTAAGAAAACATGAGTGACAGCAGGTCAAAGTCTGCCTGGATCAGACGGCAGAAACAGTTTGGAATGGTTGGAACCGGGTGTGGGAAGCACAGACCACCCTTTGTTTCTTAGCAGAAAGTACATGAGGGGCTGAAAACAGACACCACACAGTCACTGCTTGGGCAAAAGGCCTCTAAACGTTTAAGTGCCTGTTCTAGGTGCACTGGCACAGGGACTCCTGGAGACACTCACAGGCAAACACCAGCCAGAGCAGCTTCTACTCCACGTCCCATAGAGTGAGAACTTTGACTACTGGATGTTTGCAACTTATTTTTGTCAATTCCTTTTTAAAATGATGGTTTTGTTTGAATAATTTTTAAAATTATTTCTTCCTTTTTAGCTGTTTTAACTCTGGGAGATAAGTTTTTGTCCCCACAGCTGTGGTAATGGTGGTTCTGCTCTGCACTCAAACCAGCTCTTCTGAGGAAAGCTTGAAGTTAACAGCATCAGCAGAAAGCCAAAACTGTGCTCTGCCCAGTAATAATCAGTTCCTCAAGTGCATATTGTACATGTGTAGCTTGACATCTGTCTCTCAGACATTGTGCCAAGGCCTGTTCTTGGGTACTGTCCCACTGCTTGATGTGGTACGTATGAATTCCAGTAAGGACAGGAAAAAAAAGCTGTATTTTGGGCTACTGGAATGTATGATTATATTTTCCATCTGTTGTCCTACTAACCTATATAAGGACTGCTGTTATCTTGGATTACTTGCATCCTTTGCTTGCTATGTTTTCCATTCAAATACAGTATTACTTAACCCCTTCCCTTCCTCAGCTACTGAACAGAGCTTCCTGGGCTCTCCCAAGAGACCAAATCTTAATGAAGAGCTTAGTCCAATGTCTCTCTACGGTCAGTGGAAGACATCTCAGTTACCTTTTAAAAACCTTTGGGTAGTGACTCAAAGTCACCACCTCAATTTATTTCACTTCCAGGAACATGTCTCTTTTCTAGTCAGGGACAAACTGCTGGGAAACTGAATTTAAAAAAGGAGGTTTAGGAGAAACAAATAGCAGGGATTATTTACAGATTCATTTCAGGGTTTGGTTTTGGTTTTGTTTTTAAGGTCTGATTTGGGAGCAGTTATTAATTTACATGGAAAACAGCTGTAACAACATATTTTCCCTATTCTAACCTCAAGCTACTGAAAAGCAATGGGTTTTTCTCAAAAGCAGCATCTTTCCAGCTTGCTAATCTGTACAGGCAGAAGCAAGTTCACATTTAGCTTCCTTCTACTTCACTGTTTAGAGAAAGCAATTTCCAGAATATTCTAACAATAAAGACTCAGTCCTCTGCTGTTCAACAGCACATCAACAGGTTTGCTCTCTTCATCTGCTTCTTTCTCTCCCCTTGCCTTCATCCCCATGAAGTCATAAGCAGCCTCTAAAATCCAGCTGTACAATTACTTCCCCCAGTGTGTCTGCACTCCAAGTCCACTGATCCTTGTATTATTATCCTCAAATATAACTGTGCTACTACCACATTACTTCATCACAGACACTCCTAGACCTCAGTTTGTCTCCTACATAGGGCAATGTGTGGGTTTAGCAGCACCAGCCATGTTCAGTGTTCAACCAGAGAGCTACTCTGTGCTCCCAGCAGCGGGTCTCTGGTGCCAGTACATGCCTTGGGCAATGCTGGCCATGGCTGACCTCACATCTGGCATTTGGAAGAGACCTGTGATGCTTTTCCAGCTGTTCCACTATACCCAAATGTACTTGCTTAATTAAGAATAAAGCACTTTACAGTGACCTTTTCACATGTACAGCTGTCTGTTACAGGCCAACACTTTTACTCCCAGTAATGTTAACAGCTACACTGAAGAAAAGCAATTGTTCCAAACAGTGTAAGGGCAGAATCTGGTTTTGAAACTGCTTTTTCCCTATCTTCTATGCAGAGTGTGGTAACTGTGAAGACCTACTGCTTAGCAGCTATGAGTTGAAAAGCAGTCTTCATTTCGCCAATCTTCTCTCCTCTAGTATAATCTTTATCTTGTTTAAATCTCTATTTTATCATTCTTTTATATAATACATAAATTATTACTTGTTTGAGACACCCCTTGCCCCAATCTGTGATTAATTTCCAGTGACACTTGTCTAAAATGTAGGTGAGAGCATAAAAGGCTTCACATAATTCCTATATTCTCATTCCCATAATATAGGAATTTTATGTAGCCCTCTTTACTTTTTAATTTAAATCCATTATTAAAAGAAAATCAGCTTTGTTGCCTCAGGAGATGCCACAGCACGTAGCTAGCAAACATCAGCAAAGTGTCCACCTGCGCAAGATAACACAGCTTTTAATTTCCTTTGTTGATTACAGAGCTTGCTTTTCTGCTTTCCCAGTGTCACTACTAGAAACAATGACATCAGTGTTTTTAACACAGTGGCTGAGATTGCTGCTCCTCCCCACCCAGCACCGAGCCTCAAAAGCACAGTACCACAAGGAAGATCTGTCAGTTGGTTAGAGACACACAACATGGAATAACGCTGTAAATTGAACAGCTTCTCGGTAAGCTCACAATCACAATTATCTGTCAGCACAACACACACAATTTACTTAGTGCTGAACATACAAAGCAAGACACTTAAGCAAAGATGAAGCGGCCAGGCAATGATCTGTTACCTTTTCCTCTGCGCAAAGGTAAACAGACCTAGAGACATACAGAGCACATACCTCTTTGTTATACCAACACACTACACTTGTCAAGTCAACGCCATACTGCTGCAGCCTCCTACAGCTCATTAATAGCTCAAGTGATGCTTGGATCAGTTTGCAACTTTATGGATGGTTTCTAAAGTGAAGTGAAAGCATATGAACTTAGCTGGCGCCAATCAGCATAGTTCCCACCAACTTACAGAATGTTCTGCCAACTGACACCAGCCTAAGTTCCCTCTCCTGTTTAACAGGGGAACTTGCAAAGAGAGAGGTATTGGGTTTTTTCCATGCTTAGGGCAATTGCAAAGTTACATCCTCATCTGCAAACACTGCATCATCATGGAGATCACCGCCCTTTTATGCAGGTGCAGTGGGTACTATGAAAACCAGAGATGATGCTAGCATGTATAACGGATGGATGTGTCTTAAAAGCCAACTTCCTTACCTTGTTACTATTGCAGTTTACTTTATTATTGCTCATTTACTTTTTTGCATTTCACTTAGGTTAGCCATAGCCAATCTAAACAAAACATTTGTTTTAGTAGTGTGCACAAAGTTCTTCAGGATGTCATCTATAAAAAATGGTGATGTCCAGACTGGGGACAGTGCAAAAGAGGCATTAATTTGAAAAGAAAGCATTTCTATTAAAATGAAAGAGGTAAATATATTAAATTGTTGAGCTTCCATTGAGAACATGTTCCATGCTTAAGTGAATCTGTGGTGTTTTGGATGATACCCTAAAAATGTCACTAAATGTCACTTACTAAACGTTCTGCAAAAGTAAGGGTCTATGTGCTGTTGAAGGCGGTGCAGAGCAGCTTCAGTGTACAGGTTACACTTGGTAACCACTGACACTGAAACTGTTGGCTCCTTGCTGACTGGAAGGATTAAAACCATCAACTCCCCTGCACAGGAAAAGGAGCAAACTACATTTATTAAACTAAAGGACAATCTTCTCCAGTGACCTCAGGGTGTACTGAGTGGTACTCAACAACAGGATATTAACTTTACCTCAGTTTTGCAACTGCGATTTATGATGGGATTTTTAATGTGAGATGGCAGCTCAGCCTTATTTAAAAAATACTGCAGTTGGAGTGTGATTTGATTAAAAAAAAAAAAAAAAAATAGAAAAGAGAATTCCTGTGCTGGAGGATATGTGCCATGGAGGCACATTGAGCCTCTGCCTGCAGGTGGCCACCTAGTTTGTATAGGAATGATGCCATGAATAAATAGAGCAGGAACTTCCTCCTGCAGGCAAAAAAATGCTTTGGAAAAGTTTTGCTTATATTTGTAGTGAAATCCTTTTAGTTCATCTGTGTTCAGGATCTTATCATATATGACTGTGCAAACACTTCTGATGAGTTCCATAAAGAATTAAAAATACCTCTAACACTCATGCAGAAACCTTATTTCCGCAAGGTGCTCGGTTGAGAATCAAAAAGAGCAGCCCCATCCACAGAAAGGGATGTAATAAAAAGCTGCAAAACCAATTTCATATGATACCATTAATGGCATTCTGATTATTCCAGGCTCTTTGCAGGGGAGGGTAAAAGTAGTCTGTCTGATGCCGAAGCCACTAGTATCAATACTAAGGCTGTCAGAAGGCTGTTCTGGCACTGATATTTGTCATTAAACAGCAAACAGCCATCAGGTATCAACAACCTGCAATCTGTGCAGGGTATTAACTGGTAACCTCAGTGGGTCAAGTGAATATTATTCCCTCGTGTAAGGTGGGACTTCTTGCTCTTTCTCATCTGTCTGTATCTGAAAGTTAGGCATCTAGGCTCCCTGCAGAGCCAGAATGAAAGCCAAATTCCTTGAGAGCAACTTATCCCTTTCTTCAGGGATGCTGCAAAAGCAGCATAAATCACTCCAGCTAGAGGCCCAACTTTTAGATGGATGAAGTGTAATGAGACCAACCTTACCCTCATTGTTTCACCTGACTCCAAGGTACCCCAAAACCACATCAGATCCTTCTGTGAAAGGTGAGCCAAGTTAGAGAGGCCAGCTCACGCTCAGGTTTTTGTTCTCATGCTTGCACGTACCTGGTTAGGTGCTTCTGGTGGCATGGGGGATGGCGATTTGGACTGGAAAGCATCCTGGGACATGAATCCAGAATCATGGGAGGACACACTGGACAGCCTCATGGGTGCCTGCTGAGGCAGATTGGAGCTGCGATAGCGATAGTGTGAACTAGGTGAGTGCGAGTGCGAGCCACTGGACCGGGAATCACTACTGTTAACGCTGTTCAGACTGCTGTGAGAGACAAAAGGAACAAAGAAAGGAAAGGGGAGAGGAAAAGACACAAGGGCGGGGTGGGGAGAGACCCATATACAGTACAATTAACATTCCACATGTCTCTAGCAACAGGCAGCATAAACCGGAAAAGAAAAAATGTTGACAAATTAAATTTAAATATATATATATGCACATATATATCAGTAAAGAACCATAAGCAGCTGCAGTATCCCTTGGGACTAGAGAGAAAATGGCATTTTACCTTCAATTTTATTCAAATTGAATTCTGTAACCACTCAAGAGTTCAAAGTCAGGTTAGGGATGAAGGGATGGATCACTATATGCCCTCTAGCATTTGCTCAGCACTTGCACAAAACCCTCTGCTGATGGCTCTCTCCTATTCCCAGCTTACACCTTGTTGCTCTTGCACCATGGCCCAACTTTTCAATGGGATCTCTAGCAAGGGGTCCAAAGGCATCACAGTTCATCCAGAAGTCTGCCTCTAGGCATGCCACTGCAGTCAGACTAGCCTAGTTAGTCTAGTCAGTCACCAAGCCAACCTGTGAGACTTTTGAAAGCAGCATCAAAACCTCATGCTTCAGAGTACCTGGAGTAAGTTATGCTCACATAAAGGCTTCCTACCAGATAAAAACCATGGGACGGGACACTTGAGTGAAGTCAAGACTTCTGGGTATGTAGTTTAAATTAGTGAGATAGTCAGAGAATTAAAACTCCAATGAATATCGATAAAAATACTTGAGTTTTCAAACAAAGAGATTGATTTTTAATCTCTAATATCCATGAATGACAGCCACGACATGCCGGCAACGTGGGAGCCTCTGAAGCTTCCTGCTGGGGTGGCTGAGCAGGACTAGCAGGATGCATCAATCTGAAGGCAGCTTCCTACTTTTGCTGACAGGAGCCCACTGACTAGCTGAAGGGATGGCTCTGAAGGATACATGGGTGAGGACTGCACCTCCTGTTCACAAATGCCATGTACACAGAAGACGTCCAACTCAGCTTGGAGCAGGGGAAGAGGAGATCTGCCTTATTCTACCCATACACAACAGTCTGTTGTCATACAGGTTTTACCACGCAAGAAGATGAGGTTGATTAGGAACAGATGATGGAGTTTTGGGTTTGCTTTTTCTTTTTGCCATTTTCTTTTACAGCTTCAGGATATTGCATCTTTAAGCCTGTGCTCATTGCTCTAAATATGCATGTTTTCACATATATATATAAAAGTACTGAAGTTTTTTTTATATATATTTGCATGCAGAGACAAGTAGGTACATAGGAGAAGTCATGTTCACTTGCTCTGACATGCTATAGGTAACTTTGCTCATACACAGGGAACCCGCAGTACATTATTTATAAAGCAAACTAAAAGGTAATCATTTGAGAGCAGCTAGAAAGGTGTTGAGCAGAATACACAATAGGGTATCTTCCTTTTCAGTAAAAGGAAAGAGTAAATGTAGACAGCAGGGTATGGGGGCAACATGCTAATAAACTGTTTTATGAGAGAAAACAGTTTTTTACAGAGAAAGCATAGACAGAATCCAGTGTTTCAACATATTCCAGGACAGCATTAGACAGCATTAAACAGTCAAAAAAACTTGTATCAAAAAAGCATTTCCATCTACCAGACTGTTAGGGCAATTGCCAAGGATGTTTTTCCCTTTTCAAACAGTCTAACTGACCAGTAACAGCTACTTAGAATAATCTAAAAGGTTATCAAATGAAAAACAGAAAAGGAAATTCTGAATGAACAATTTCAGAGCTTAGATCAGTACAGTCTGCTCTTTGATCTGAAATGGATTCAATAGAACTGAATCAAAAGCATCTTCAAGTTGCCTTGAGTTCAAAAGTTGTTCAGTCATGCCCACCTTTTTTAATACTCCCAGTCACACACTTAAATGGATAAAGACCATGAGGGGTTGATTTCATTAAGAGACAATATTTAAGATTTACGTATGCATATAAATCCGTATCACAGTCTGAACTTGCCTCTCTTTGTCCCCAAACAGGTTAACATTAAATATTACCAGTCTACTTACCTGCAAACACTAGATTTTCTGGACATCGTAGTACTGGGAGAAGATGGAGGAGTCTGATAAGACCAGCTGTAATCAGAACCTTTCAAATCTAAAATTACCTGATGAAAGATAATCAATAGCATCAAGGACGTGGAATTTCGCACCCCCCCTTGACAGAAAGCATCTGCTTGTCATACAACATTCATCACCACAACAACCTTTCAGTGCCAACTGACCCAGCCTCTGTTCTTCCAGAATTACAGTGTGTATGTTACTCAGGTGAGTCAGCTTCATCCTTAGCCTTTCAGGAGCTACCATACTTCAACACTAGGGCTGCTATCAGAGATGGAAAGCTCAGATTTGAGTGGAAATGTCTTTGAAGAGTAAACTGGAGATTTATTTTATGCATGCTCTTTTGTTTTGTTACAAAACATAACAGCCTTAGGGTTTAAAAACTGTTGCATTTTAAAAAATTAATCAAAGATCCAATATTCAACCACAGCAGAGTTTCCCTCCTTCACACGCCTTCAAGCTATCTAATCCCAGCAATCTTACAACCATGTAAAGACAAGGATGCTGAAATGTAAGGTGAGGAGATGACACTCCTTCCTCATTTACTCTCAGCAGAAACTGGGTATCTTCATATACGTCAAAGTGTCTCTGCTACCACTTCACAGTGGTCTCACCAAATACTTCAGGAGCACTCAGTCAGCATTTCAAAACCTATTTTGTTTAAAGCTGTTGTTAAAAATGACCTTGCTGCACTGAAGCATCTACAAAACATAACGTTAAGGCACTAAGTGCGAGTAGTCAATATTCCTCATAACACAGACAGAAAACTGGTACAGATAAAAATGTTTTCAGAAAACCAGGACTAACCTGTTCACTTGAAGATGGCAACTTGTGTGGATCCATGGTGAGACTTTTCAGGTCATCTGATATGGTTTGCAAATGGGTTATTTCTCCCAGCATTGATATTTCTTCTTCCTTGAAAGACATAAGAGCAAGGCTAATCACAGACTTGCTTTTAAACATCACACCCATAATACAATACAGGACCTTCTTCTTTTTGCTGATGACTGTAGGAATGCGCACCAGAGCTTTTTTCTTTGCCCATTAAGTAATTGTTTCTTATGAAAGATGACTGAAAATATTAAGAGTTTAATAACTACTTTGAGATTGCTGTCAGTTCTGAGGCCCAGAAATCATTTCTCTCATCAATGAGATAAATAAATCTCAGTCTTCTTTTTATGACATCTTCAGAAAAGAGAATGTCATTTCTGCTGCCTTTGGAAGATTTAACTCTTCCATGTGCACTCACTAATATGCCCTAAGGATTTTAACCTTGAACATAAACAGGGACTAAACTCATTTGCTAGTTTTTGGAAACTTTGAGATAAAGGAACTACACAGGTACAGAGCATTAATACATCTATGATTCATACTGGCTCAAGGTACATCAACAGCTAACTCAGATTATTCCTGCACTGTAAATTACCATGGTAATACCTTAGCTACCATGGTGATTTCATCCAGGTCCTCAGAGTCTGGAATTCACATCCTCCCGCTCAGCCATCACCTCCCTACTTCTCTAAGCATGGTTTTCTGTTGAGATTGGTGCTCTTTGTAAACAGGCATTGGGAACATTTTCCCGGTATGCTGGAGACCTTTCAGAATGCATCATGCTTGCACAAAGCCACAAACAATTCATCACTGGGCTTCAGACAACCTCAGATGATGACAATATACCCAAACCTTTTCAATGAACTGAAAAAGCTGACATGTAGGAGGAAAAGAGCTACCAGAAAACTGCAAGGAAGCAGCCTGCAATCTGTCAGCTAATGTCATCTTACATACACAGGGGAGGTCTTGAAACATTTATCAGTCCTAGGACTGGAGTAGGGGTAAGGAAGATTTATATTTAAGTGGGATGTTACGGAAAAAAGCAGTGGAAAAAGTGCATTAGCAATGTCTCAGGTTGGTATGCGTAAGGAACTCAAGTCCACTTAAGTCTTTGCGCCCGCTGCTCCCCCATTAGTCATCCTGAAAGAATTCAATGTCTTCCATCCCTGAATTACTCTAAATGCCTAAAAGAAAGGTCCTGACTCTTGCCACTTTCTAGGCAGAGATGCAGGTTGAATTTTGGCTCTAAAAATGTCCTCATAAGATGTAAAGAGATACTCTTTTTAGAGACTTTTGGCCATTTATCTAATTTGTGAATCATACTGACTTAAAATGGAGAGCTCTTACTATCACAGGGCGCAGCATGGAGATGAAAGCACAGAATCGACCGCGCTCCTCGATCAGAGCTTTTCTGACAGCTTGCTTCTCGGTTTCTTCAAGCAGCAGGTACTTATCATTGACATCTTGTAAAGCACTGTCCAACTGGGGCTGAATGTCACCCCGTCCTGTATGGAGGAAACAATCAAGAGTACATTTTGTCAAAACTGTGGATCTCCATAGTGGAAACTTCATTTTCAGCCAGCAATGCTGCTGGATTGCGCTTTTGCAATGCAAGTCTCAAACAGCATTTTCCCTTCTTTCAAATTAGTATGTGGGTTCTTCCTCGACTAAATCAGGAATTTCATGCCAGTTTTTTCCTCTCTTGCCCAGAATATAAATCCAGATCAATTCAAAAAGGCTCAACAAGCCAAAACCAGCATTTCACATGGGGGTTTTCTCAAAGTGTTCACTGTAGGAACCCTTCACACCATCCTTGCTGAAAATGAACATCTTGCTAACAGGGAAAGCATTAATCACTAACTGCAGGTAATAGTCCCTTTTCCTTCCTACTTTTAGGAAGTAAAACTATCTACTTTATTTGTCATTAGCAAGGTCCTAATGACCACTTTGCAGGGTCACTAAATGAGTGCATGGATCTCCTATATGAGATGGTATTAAGGACGTGTTACTGGTCAGTGGATCACTGGATTCAAGTACTCTACAGAAGCAACTGCTAAACCAGTTTTCTTCGTTCCAAAGTCCACAACAAAAACCACTTATCAGCATCACAAGCACACATTAATGTCCAGTATTTGTCTGTGGAAATAAAAAAAGAAAACAACGAAAAAACTTCCGATGTTTTGCAATCAAAAAGCTTCACTCTCCTAATTGAGCCAACTCATTAATACCAAAACCTTCCGTGATGGTTAAGTACCTTATTCTGCACCAACTGCTTATTCTGCATAGTGCCAAAAAGTTTACTTCTCTAGGAATGAAGAGCTACTGCTCAGCTTTAGTGCTAGTGAGCCAACAATGTCACAGTTGCAAGATGTTTTTGTGCACCCCTAAATATTTTAAAGCACCTCAGTTGTGTAAATCTGGCCCAAATCTCCCAGAAACACCATCACATGCAAATTGAGTATCTAGGTACATATCCATGACACTGTTACTGAACACTAGGAAGTTAATATTGGAAAATGATGGGTGAGTTACAAGCAGCTACCCAAAATCAATTTTTATGGACAATAACCTTTCTACATAGAGGATTTACAGCTGTGAGCAAGAGGAAGAAAAAGGTCTCTTGATGTGTGTAGTACACAACGCAGACGACTCAAGGTCAGGGTTATAAAACCTTTGCCTTATTACCATATGTACTTCTTCAATACTCCAGAGCAAGGTAAAGTCATCAGCTCCCCTGCACTGAAACACAGCCAGAGCCGCAGGAAAGAAAGCGGTGATAGAAGCAAAGAGAATCATATGAGTTTAGTGACATTACAGACTGGAGACACACAAATCTTCTGTGTACAGAGTTAGACAGAGGTCAGATAAAACTGCAGAGACACCCACAAGCAGAGCTCTGTGATGAATCACATGCAGTGCAACACAGGCACAGCCACTGCCAAATCTACCTGGGTACCAAACTGTCAGCAAAACACCCAGTGTCTGATCCTACAGGTCAGGATGACTGGTGTATTGTGGCCATGAAACTGCTGTGGAAGTAAACAGCTTTAACAGAAAAGGACTCCAAACTTGCAGTCACATGCTTCCTCTCTCAAAAGTAGCATTTGCCAGAAATAAGTTACAGAAGAGTCCTGGATAACTCCGTGAAGGTCCTGTACCTTCTCTTCTGTCATCCTTAGAAGACAAACTGGGCCCTTCTGCTTGAAGACTTTTCTGTACATTTCAGGCTCTTCCCTGTATTCTTTTTCCTATTAGATGCAGCAATTACACATTCTAATCTTCTCTGGGATTGTTCTTTTAAATTCCTTATGAAACCAAGACCTGTGTTATTGCTCAGACCCCTTATTTAGAGAGCTGCCTGGAAATTACAACAGGCAAAATAATCTGTTGTTCAAACTAGATACTGGCTCACTACCATGAGTGTACCAAATGCAGAACATATTAGTTGCTAACTAAATCACATACTCATTAGTTCAGCTCTAGAGAACTGCTGTAAACATTCAGCTGCTCCACCATATGATCATGCACATAACACAGTAAACCCTTGCTAAATGCATTCACCTACGCGGTGAGAAGGCACACACTTAGAAAGCAACGGGACCCCACTGATAAAGTGGCTTTAATTATAGTGAATTTTGATAATTTATGTGGACCTCAGAGCACCACATCTTGGACCAGAGCAAAAAGAGCACCCAAAACATGGGGCAAAAATGAACCTCATTTGTACCTGTGTTACTCAATCCAACAATTATCAGGATAACGTTTGCATATTTTAAACCTCTGGCAAAAGTGTGTGTAAAACTGCATTGCTCCAACACCCTCTGCAAAGGATGTGCAGACCTGGTTTTATGCTATAAAACCTATATAGTCCTACAGTCAGTGGAAACACGCAAGCTGTCTGGGGTGTCACTCAGAGCAGGAAACAAGCTTAGGTGAATCATTCAGATGAGGCTCTGAAGTCAGATGTTTACACAGCATGAATACAGCTGTCTCCTGATGTCTCCTTGCAACTCATCTTTCAGGAGCAGGAAAGCTTTATTAACATCCTTTAAAAGCTCCAAAATGAAGATGTCATTCTAGCAAGTCTTTTGAAATCAGGCATTAACTCTTCCCACCCCCTGAATCACCAGTTGCCTCCCATGGCACTCAGCTTGGGAATTTGAGGGACAAGACCTCTGCACAATTTCACCAGTTTCCTTTGCTAAGCAAAGAAGAGCATATCCCCTTGACAGCACTCCTGCACCCAGAGGACCGTGAGGATATGAGGGCCAACTGCTCCTCATCTACCTTGTGACTCTTCCAGTTTGAATCCACTGCTCATCTCAGAAGGGAACACTGACCACTAGAGAGCAATGTAATTCTTTTCCTCTTTCAATTATGAGGAGGTCATTTGTCTATGGCATCCCTGACAAATGACTGAAATGTTTTTGCTGTGGACATGAAGCACACTCTCATAAGGAACATCAGCAACTGATGATTCTCTCCAGCCCATCTTCTCTGCCCTTTATGTTACTTGTTCGGAAACATTTCCAAACCAACACAACTATCTAATGAAAGAAAATAGTTCCAGATCAGTCTTATCATGGGCCAGCTGCATAAGTACACCAGGAAGGACACCACTACCCCAGCTGCAGACAGGTCTGAATGACCCACCAAAGCAATCAGCATTAGCAATGGTCAACAGCATCAAAGGTAGTCACAGCCCTCTGGTCTGCAGCCAGCCAGACACAAATGTGATGGAGGGATGGTTCTGCAGAACATGCCCAGTTGTACTTGGAAGAACAAGTCAAGTATCTGAAAACCAAGGAGAAATCCAGACCCAGCCTTTCCCCAGCTGGACCTCTGGTGTTGCAGAGAGCAGCAGAAATGCAATACCAGAAGTTGTGGACTGACTCTTCCAACAGCCTGGGGACTTGTGGATTGACACAGGCAAGAAACAGCTAACTGAACTGCTTCTTATCAGTATTAACACGAATCAACTGCGACTCCAAGGACAGCCTTCACATGCTACCTTCAGAGGATGTGCTTCACATCATTACCATGATGTAGAAGTGCTTTAAGGGACCAGCATGCATTAGAGCCTCAGGTTTAGAGTGTTCTGTGTGACTCCTGGCTGAAAGCCTCACACAGCTTCTTAAATAACCACTGCTGAAAAAGAACTTTAGTAGATGAAATGTATTAGGGACAAAGGAAAAGGTAAACTTAATTTTAAACCCAGTTTCATGCCTATATTTTATAAGACAAACTATCAAAGCTATCAGCAACAGGAAAGGAGAACAGTGATTTTTAAATATTGTCAGTGCAAGTCTGACTGCTAAAGTTAATGCTGTTATTGACAAAGTAAAATATTGGTGATTCATTATTACTGCAGCAAATAATGGTGACATTTTCCACATACTCACTTAAAGAATGCTCCCTAGCACTTTTTCAGGTGTCTGCACAGAATCTGAATAATCAGTACTGGACATTTTACCCAGACTGGTGAAATTTACAATGTATGAGACAATGCTGAGTACACTTTTATTCATACAAACCAAAGCCATTCATCCCCAGATCAGCTTCTTTGTAAGAGCACACCTGCCAGGATGAACAATCACTCTAAGTCCTGCACAGTGAAGCCAATAAACTAATACAGATATAAGCTGAGAATGGAAGAATTTTGCCACCAATAGGTGGGAAAAAGTGGAAAACCTCATTGCTGGGCTTAAGTGCAGACCCCTTCAGCCACCAAATCTGAGTCTTTCTGGTGGCCACTGGAGATCTAAGTTGTCCCTTAAAAGAAAAGTTCCAAGTTACCAAAGGGAACTTCCAGATTGAATTACAAACCAGGAAAAACACAGAGGGGACAAACAGCAGGCACCAGGGTGCCCAGCTCCCGAAGCCTCACTGAGATGCCTCACAGCCAGGGTTACAAGCAATTTATCTCATCAATCCAGGCTTCTCCAAAGGGCAACACCTACATCATCACACTTACAAGGGGAGACACAGTTATTTCTCTCAAACTCAGAAACACTGCGTTTCACTCGCAAAAACCCTCAAGGCAGCTACTTTAAATCCGCAATACAACTTGAACAACATTCCAATTTAAACAGGTTTGAGATAGGATCAGGCAGGAGACAATTGTGATGCTGATTTCCATCCCTTTCCCAGCACGCAGTTAAATATAGTGATTTCTTACCTATTGATTAAGAAAGGCGCATGCGATTTTCAGAGAAAGGGGGACTCAGATCACAGGTTTACAAAGAACAACACTAAGGACTTTAAGCTCTAGACTTTAAAAGTCGTATTAATTATTAATAAGATACTCAGTTATTTGAACATCACCTTGATGACATGTCTATTCCATTTAACTTCTCTCCCAACTGTGACATGACTTATCAGTCCATGTTAATCCCTTTCTAAAATATACCAGAGGTTTATCTACAATACTGATTTTCTTTTTTTACAGCATTCCAATTAGGTGCCAAAAGAAAATAAATCAAAAAATGGTTTGTTCATGATTAAGTGGTATTTTAGTAGTTTCATTAGAAATTAAAGTCTAGGCAGTTAGTTGAGACCAGACACCATAGAGAGGCCACAGCAAGGGCTACAATGAACCAGCCACCAGGGTTACAGCATGGCACAGACTTACCCAGAGCCTCAGCTGTCAGGCAGGTGCGCATGGTGAGAAATTGCAGGACACAAAATTGACACAGAAAGGAAAATAAAAAAAGTCAAACTGATATTCCAGCATTCCTGGAGTGCAGACATTATCATCAGCGCCAAGACAAGAGACCAAGTGGTTCACACTAGACTATTTTGACTTCTTCCATTGCTGATAAAGACAAAGGCGTTAGCTTTGCTTCCTGAAGAGCTGCTGCCAGTTAAACTCCCGGTTATTTAGCATAAGGTTTTATTTTAAGAGTCTTAAAGCAGTTTAGGAACTTAGTTTAGCTTGCAGATCCCTAGGTGAGAACATGCTAACCCATGCTTCAGAGAAAGTGCACAACACAGCTAAGTGCCAAATTCTGGTGAAGCTGATGAAGTGGCACAAGGCTCATCCCCTCACAGGGAGAGGGAACTCCGACTTAAAAAACTCTAGGTGGGTGCTGCACTAGAAACCACAGTGCTTTTTGATGTTCTCTGCTGCAATTACATTAATAGATTGTTAATTAAATGAAAAGCTAATTGCTGAAGCAATGTGGAAGAACATCAAACAGATTAACCATGATATGTAGATTTTAATATAAAAACTTTATATAAAATGTTGTGCAATAAACCTGGCTTGCTGTCAAAAAGAGGGAACTATCAAGAGGCATTCAAAGCTCCAGGAATGAAAATAAACCAAAGAAATAACTCCAGCCATGGATTTTGCAATTTATTTTCACTGAATTCACTGAAGTGGAGCTTACATTACAAGCTTATGGAGGGAAATAAGAAAAAACATCAAAAAGCCCTCAGGCACCATGGCCTCATCCACACAGGATTTTCCCCCTGCAACAGATAAGGGTAATTTTCTCATTAGCTTCCCTCCTTCTGAGCTGTATCACACCAACTCTGCAGCGAGTCCTGGCTCTCACTTCAGTCATTATGCCACACTTGACCACTTTAGAAGAACAAGGGCATCTCCGGTGGAGAAAGGGTCTGGGCAGGGGTCTTCCCTCCCCAGCCTGCCACTCCAGATTGGATATATGTCAAGTACAGAAACAGTGCAAAGCGCTTGAATGAGAAGGTCAACATGTGCTTTAAGACCTGAGATGTTCTTTGGTTGTAATTACATCGAAGAACTTTGTTTTCCAGTTAAGAGTCAGGGTTTGTGCAAACATCATTGAGAGCACTGTAACAATATTACAGTTTCAAAGACCAGTGTAACACAAAACCAGTAAAGGCTCTAAAACACAAACAGGTCATCTTTGCTAACCAGAAAGAGGGGAAGAAAAGGCACTTTTAGCAGTATTACAATAAATGAATAATGATGATTCTCTCCCTCAACTTCATTAAAAGTGAGAGTACTTTCCAAAACTGCTGCATACACAAAATCAGAGGTTGTGAGTTTGGATACTCAGCGCTGCTGGAAGAGAAGAACAACTGTTGTACTGAATGTTAAGGGCATTCTGCAGAAACTTCTGGGAATGGCTTAAGAGATAAAAATCAGTTTTCACATTAACACGTGTATGTACTATTGAGAATGTTACATATAACTCCTTTTCACACATCTGCTTGGATTCAAACATTTCCACACACAGTGTCACATAAAGAACCTGAAAACGAAACCTGGCAGCCAAGTTACAGGCACAAGGGAAATCTGCTTAGTTAGTCATCAATAGCCAAGGTGAAATATAGAAAATAAAGCCAACGTGCACTCCAGATTTTACACAGACATTCACTTACATTTTAAGTTAGTCACTCAACCATTGTTATTAAAGTAAGCATCATGAATTTGATTAACCTTCCAAAACGGTCACATGCAGAGCCACAGCTGCTGTCTCTGCTCTGAATTCAGTATAGCATCAACAGCTTCCAGCAGCTCTGGATCCACTTATGAGGCCTTGACTCAGCAGAAACCTAAACATGGGATTTATTTTAAATATGTGCATAATTATTGTGCTGGCTCAGGTTTGCTGGGCTGCCTTCTGATGTGCCATGTTTGACTGAAAACAAAGAGCAATTTAGAAAAGGCATCCAGGTCCATGCATTACGTAGCTTCATCTGTTCAGACAAGAGCGAAGTTTCAGTGCTGGGGTGGGCAAAAAGTCCTAAGGGCCTGTTTTCACTGGGAACAAAGGCATGAGGAAAGGATGCACCTTGAAGACCACTGTGACATCCCCAGGGACTGCATAGATCTGGGAGGTGCACCAGGATCCTACTTAAGACTTTATATACTTAGACTACATATGGGCTTATTTTATTTAATAGTCAAAGACAACCTAAAGAATGAAAATTATCCCTGTAAGGTCTTTTGAAAAGCAAGACCTTCATTTACACAGAGACTTGTCATTTTATCACATATGTTCTTGCAAACTTCCAAAAAAGACCCCTACATTCTTTTTGTTTTATTGGGAAAGCCTGGTGTTTTCCCCATTACTTCAAGCTTTGGGAACACCTTCACTGCAACTAACACACCTGCCCTGCAAACATAATTTCTAAGAAATGATTTTAAATGCCCAGCCTGAACTTTCAACTTGGCCACACGGAACCAAAACAAACAGACCATGCATAAGACAAAGATCAGGTGAATCCCAATGTATCAGCTCTGCTAAGGTGGGGTGCCCAACCTTGTGGTGCTCCTGCCAGGACAAGCCATGCAGCCCATGGGCCTTTCTCCCAAACATCCTTGGGATGCAGGCAAGGAACTGCTGTGCATGCTGCAGACACCGGCTACAAGAGGGAGCCTCTGCAGCCCGATGTGGCAGGGAGAGAGAACACCACTGCCATGACACGAATGAGAAAAGTAGAGGGTTATATTTGAGTTCCCAGATCTGAAACTGCCCAAAGCAGAAGAAAACCATTTTCCCATCCAGTCAGAGCAGAAAAAGCTTGAAGTGTGGCTTTTAGTAGCATGCACAGTATTTAAGCGAATCCAGAATTCAGCAAACATCTCACTTGCCCACAGATGATCATAAGGTTAATTCAAAAATAGTCTTAAGGCACTAGGAAGGAAATGACTTGGTTGTTTTAGAGTTCCCACAGGTGAGTCAGTAAATTTACAGAGAAACGAAAGGGACAGGTCCAGCTTGAGGAAGAACAGAACAAAAAAATGTAAGTCTGAGCAACAGGGAAACGGGAGAGTTGAGGACACAGTAAGACATCCATGCACCCAGCCACATGCCTGCCACGACTGTTTCACTCAAGCTTCCCTGCCCACAATTCAAATCTCGTCTGTGACCTGAAGCAGAATCGCTACTGCAGCTTTATAATTTTAGAAATTAACCTCTACTAGGGATTTTTATCCCCCAGTGACAGGAAGAGCAACATAACTTCACCACAGAGCACGTTAAACAAATCTGTCAAGGTGGGTGCATACAGAAGTTATCACAACATTTGACATTGCACTCAGACCAATGCTTTAGTTCTTTAAGGTATGGATGAAAAAGGAAAAGAGGGGAAAAAGCATCTGCTACTTTTCTTTCTTCTATATTTAACCTCTGCAGGTAACTTGCAAGAAGACAGGGAGAATTTCCTCCTGCCTGTTCATGCTGGGAACCCATAGGGCCAGCAGCCTGGGGCTTTCATTCTCACAGCCACATAAGCCTCTACACCTCACTGCATCTCTCCTCCCCAGGGGTCAAGAGAACAACCCTAAACTCATCAAAAATATTGCAGCTCCTCCCTTCCCCTGTACTGGTGACTAGGGAGTCTTCATCAGTTCTACCTTCCCTGTGTACATCCTTCTGCAGTCAGCTTTAACCCCACTAGTCCCACTGGGCTTGTGCTCTGGACCCAAACGCCATGTGTGTGACAGCAGTTCCAAGGGAGGCAGCACAGAAATACAGCAGGTTCGTTAACAACTCCAAAAGCATGTCAGAACAGCAAAATTAAGCAAGGGAATGACATTAAAAAAGAGGAAAAAATATACTTTAATTGTAGCATGGCTGCTATAAAAATGGCAGCAAAATGAGGCCTGTTCCACTCCCTGAGCAAAGATGTTTAATCCTGAAGGAGGACAAGTCACCTGTGTGCTGACCCTCATTGCTACACATGGCACACATCTGGGGAGGGAAACAGAAACCCAGAAAATACAAGGAGGAAGGCCACTTGCTTTAACCACCGAGAGACAACCTACAGTGGCAACTGCAGTATGAGAACAGTAGGGGGTTATTTCCAGAAGGCTTTAAGAGCTTCTCTCTCCTTTTCCCACCTTACAGAAAATGCTGTCTCCTCCTCCAAGACTGCAGATTAGTTTACTCAGTACTCAGAAGCAGGATAAAAGGGAGATGGAGCCAAATAGGTGTCAATGCACAGAAACAGGTTCAAAAAATGGTTCCTTCTTTCCAGATCACAGACATGTTTTTCTCAGCTCTCACCTACCATGCATTGAGGGCTTGTCTGTACCACAAGGGGACAAGAAGCAATGAGCCTAGAAAAGGGGGTAGTGGGAAGGAGAAAGGAAAAGAAATGGAGGGAACATCACAGGCTCTCTAAAGCTGTTGGTCTGAAGTCAGACAATTTTGACACAAAATGAGAAACATACTTATGCATCACCTCAAAATAAAACCTTATCACAAACAACTGTGTCCCCCTAAAGGTGACCATTTTGATTTAAAACACTGAACTTTTCCATGGACAGACAGACACACTGAGCCTACTGAGCTAAGCTCCCTCTTGCTGGCTCCCACCTCTCCCTCCCTTATCCCTCATCTAAAGTCAGCTAAAATTCAAGAGCAGTTTTCCAGTCATGTGGCTTTCTACCAGTGCAATTATTGACTCACCTATTTAGGAAGGACAGAGATAGCTCACATGTTCTGGATAACACACCATTTAAAAGGTTCAAGAAACTCCCCACCCCAGCATTTATTTTGCTTGTCCCTGGGCTGACAGTTTTTAGGCAAGAGGAGAAGGGCAAGTTACAACCTGCAGGCTGAGAGCTGCTCACAGCATGTTTCCTACCCAGCTGGGAAGAGCCTAGTGCGGGAAAAGGAACCAGAAAGTCTGCTTCTGTACAAGCTTCACATCATTTTCCCAAAGCCTGGTGGGGTTTGCACTTGGTCAAGTAAATCCCTTAGTGATGGCAATGCTGCAGCTCTCAGTGATGCATGTTTCCATTAGTGTGACGATGAAACTCCTATGACAAGATGGTGGTGGGAGGGCAACAGGAGCCTGAGATTCAGCTGCTAAAGGAGACAGACTGCCTTTGTGGAGAGCTCCCTTTCTTTTCTGACTCATCTTTAGCTTTCTATGGTTGCCAAGTGCCCGCCTCCTGACAACAACCCATGCCACCTTCTCACACTGAGGAATAAGGTAAGGTTTAGGAGATTATAGGATGTTAAAAAAAAAATCAAGAAGAAAGGTGGTAGAAAGGGAGAACAGCGAGAAATGTTAAGAGTTACAGAACATTTACATAATGGCTTTCTTTATAGTACTCTAAAAGATTCTAGAAAATCTTACAGGTATCTGCACAAGCCATGTTACAGAGGCAACGTTCCTAAAAGGAATAAGTTAGCAGCAAATGCTCTATTTTAAAACATGATTGACTTTGTACAGTTTTAAGGCTTTTGTATAAGAACTTTAGACAGCAGCTTCAGAATATGATTGAAATGACACATAGTAATTGTACCCTGGTGTTCAAGTACATACCAGGGATACATTACAGGAGACCAAACTTACAATAGAAAGTCCTATCTCTGTTCAATCTTTGCCAACGAGCATAGCACAAAAGGGTTTTAGTAGTACAAGTATGAAGCAAGTTACCTTTTTTTGCTTTCTTCTGCAGCTTCAGTGTATCAGATGATTTCTTTTTTATCTCTTGGCGGGCCTTTTTGTACTCTAAAAAACCACATAGTCTCTATTACCAACATACTCAATGTCAAAATGAATGCTTTTCACAGAAAAGCCTCTGTTTAAAGACATTAGACTACAAATTTTAGGAGGACAGTTACTATTAATCAAAGCAACTCAGAATTTGCATTTCGTAGTGCCTATACATTTGGCTTAATATAACATTCTAGGGTGTGAGCACATTCACATACCAAAAACTTTCCCAAATAAACAAAGCCTTTACAGAAATAACAACTGAGAACACAGTACAAAATTAGAGTGCTTTTTGTTTGAGACTCATCGACTCTCAGGAATGGAAAACAGAGATGACAGGTTTCTCAAAACATCTGTGTTCAAAAACAAGTATCCAGAAATGGCAAAGCAGAGAATATCCTGTGATCCTTCTCCAGCATGAGAGTCAGGCAGAGGGTGCTAAAACTTTGCCCAAGGAAGGGTCACATTGCCAGCTCTTTCTGATGAAGTAGACCACACTGCAGTTGTCCCCATTTTCAGATAAGCTGCAAATCCCAGGAGAATTAAAATTCCGGAACCAAACATTACACCTCTAGTCCAGGCACACTAAAGGTACCAGGTATGAAAGCTGATACTTAAAAAAAATAAAATAAAAAAGGCATGTATGCATGTATATACACATACACATACACTCTAACAAAGGAGGGCAATGCTATACTCTTCTATATATGGAAAAACAGAAGCAGGCTGGTGGTGGGCACAGGAACTGTACTGGGGCCAACTACACCCATGCCTACCTACTAAACCCTAAATCTCACTGCCACTTTGGTCAGGGTCACCCCTACCTGCAGGAACTCAGGTGATGCCTCCCTCCTGCTTACTACCTGCTTAACACTCTGTAGTGCAAGACGGAGATCTTTTCAAGAGCTGCTGATTTAGCTGCTTCTGTTTGACCACGGTAATAGCTGGGCAAGAAGCAAATCCTGTTTTGGAGGCCAGGCTAACTTCTTCTCACCAGCTCTCACCCTCCCCAAAATAAATTATGGTGATGCTGCTTCTTTCAGACATAGCAGAAGTCTTCAGTTTTCAAAGGTTAGTGGTGAACTGCAATCTACTTTCAGCCTCTGTACTAGAGGGCCATCATCCCCAGTGCAAGTCTTGCAAAGCCAAAGGCATCTACCAACATGCTCTCGCTGCACAAGACTTTGCTGCCTCCTGCTCATTCCCCAGGAAAGCCTCTGGAGCCATCACCAGCACAGCAGTTTTCAGCATCCCATGTCCAACAGCACAGCTTTCCCATTCTCTGGGCGCACATTTCTGTACCACATCAGACATAAAATAACGACACTGAATGTTTTACAGGGCTGTGTATTCTCTGGAGGACACTGTCTGAGACATAACATGATATTACAGTTAGCTTTTAATGACACCCCAGGGCTTTGCTGGGACAGATGTGGCATCCCCAGTTCTCACCACTACTGGAGATAAGGTGAGAGTGGGCTAACAGAATTAAAATCAGTCATTGCTTCCCAGTCTAGGAAAAACAACCCATCCCTTGGGGTCCTGCAAACTAAAGCTTCAGAATGTATATGCAAGTGTTAAAAATGTGTTAGGCACTTTGGGAATGCTTTAGAAAAGTTGCTATACATATTTAAGTGAGTCACTCAGTTCCCCAGTACAAACATGAAAAGAGGAAGAAAAGCTGATATTACAATCTTACTCCTATTAAAGAATTCTTCCTCTGTTAACTACCTTTTGCATGGTCTTTATCCAGTTGATTGGCCACTTTCTTCCACTCTTCCATCTGTTCTTGAAGTGGGTTTATCAGACAGTCAATTAAAGCACTAATTTTGTTGAAAAAACACAAAGAGCAATCAAATCCTGCAGATGCCCCTATTCTTATATAGAGAGCCAAGGTCAATATTGGAGTATTTTTACTTTTTGCTGTGACAGCTACCAGTGTCACAATGTAAATACCAGAACATAAAAATGTTTACGCTGGAGAAAGGAAAAGAAAGGACTGGATCAAAAGGAAAAACCAAATCCACATCACAAGATTACTGCACAGAAATTGAGGACAGCGAGGAACAGAGCGTAAACCAGAGGAGTGACCCAAAACAAGCCCAAGATAAACAGTTAGATCTTACTCGTCTGTCACACAAAGAGCAGTTTAAATGGGTACTGTGGAGACTGGAAAGGTTCATGCAGCCATGAAGATTCTGAACATAAGTAACACATGTATACACACAAGGAGACAGAGCAGCTGTGCAAGCGAACAACATCCTGCCCACTGATGCGCCTCACCTCTCACCAGTGGAGTCCATGATACAGCACTAGCAATGCTCCACTGATTAATGAGATTGGGATGGAATCATTTAAACAGCTTACTCTGGGGCAACTAGAGACTAAGGTTGTCCCCTCTCAGCCAATGTCACAAATATCTTCATTTTAAAAAGGAATAAACATACCAGGTCATAAGGCAAATGGTGAAGCATCACTTTGCTTTGCCTCAGGTCAAGGATAACCTTAAAGTCTGGTTTAAAAAGGCACACATGCAAACTACTACTTACTGGTAAAGTAGGTTGTTTATGTATAGCCCAGCTTACATGTGAGTTAATCCTCTCCCATTACCTCTACAGTCTAACTGCAAAAAGGTGATGAGGGAATTTGCCTTTTTCATACTTATTTGCTGAAAGTTTCTCTCTTGGCTGCAAGTTATTTGGGCTCTTCAGTAAGCTGAGGAAGCAGCACAACACTTGCTTCTGCTTTAAAATTTAGTGACAAAGCTTAAAGTCCTGAAACAAAGACAGGTTGGTCACATTAGCAGCTGCCTGCTCAGCACTGAGCAACAGGAACCAACAGTGACTGAGGTGACAAGCTCAGTCCCCAGAACATGCATGAAATCCTGCATGTTCACAACACCTAGTGTGCTGCTGGGGAGAAAACAACTGCTGCTCTCAGTGGCATAGTCAGAAAGCAGCTGAAAAGCCAGTGCTGGTAAACAGCTTTAGGTGTCCCCCAGCAGCAAACGAAAGACAACCTTGAGCTCCAGGCCAGGCACAGAGCCACTCACCTTGAGAACTGCCGGAGTTTGGACTCTATACTTCTGTGCCTCATACACATCCTGGTGAGAGCAGAACCAATCTCTCTGGTACCACCTGAAAAACAAAACACAAGACAGGTGAGATCCCTGAGGAGACTGCAGCCTGTGGTGTAGAGCCATACCAACCAGAAGGCAGATGCCAAGTCTTCCAGAGCAACTGTAAAACAGATTCATAACCACTGTAGAACTGACCAGGCTATTAACTGGGCAGACCTCAGGGATATTTACCACCTCGGGAAGAGATTCATTTTTGTTCATCCAGACACCAGAACAAGCAAACAAACACAATTAAAACACAGTTCTTCCTAACAGCTTGTGCTGTGAGGCACAAGTCCATGGCAGGAGAGTTAAATGAGAAGGGCTTGAGACGTCAAAAGAAAAGAAGCGAAGCTGGAGAGTGAGCTGGCATCTACAGTTTATTTCCACATTTTGGATTTGATTCAATTTTTCCATCCCTAAATTCTTTAGACCCAATGCCTCAAAAGAATTTTGCTCCTCCAGAATATGCAACTAATCCTACACATTACCTCATACATCACTGACACATGCCATCAGTGCGTCACATGTACCTGACACCTCAAATCACGCATATATTTTCCATTATATTGCCAGGAGGTGGCACTATTTGCTCTATGCCCTCGCTCTTCTCTGCTCCTGACGACGGCATGACAGCAAGAATCATTTGCAAGTGTTCCTCCTCTTCGTTTCCCCTTGTAAAAGCACATATTCCTCCATTTCCCGCTTTAATCAGCATTACCAACTTTGATCAGCCCATTAAATTCCAATATAATTTTGTTTTGGTTAGCGTTAGTCTTGATAATTGCTTAGTTCCTATTTGCAAGCCAAATCTATATTCCCAGGGTACAAACATCAACCTTTTGCACAAAGCTTTTCCAAACTGTAGCATTCTCCACAATGGCAAAGATAGCAGCATCTATTTAAAAATCATTTGATTCTTAAAATAACCTCAGACTTGTAATATACAGTAAAGTATCTTCCCTATGCTTTATAAATGGTATTGCACAAGTAGAACACTATTTTCCTAGTAAAGAAACTTGAAGATTTTAATAGTTTTATTTAGGTTTTAAGCATGAAAGCAAGTCACCACCTTCCTGCATTCTTGCAGAATTAAATCCTGTGCCCACAAAACGGCTCTGGAACAAAGACACTAAATAACTGGAGCGAATTGTGGCTATTTGGTATTTTCCATTGTCCAAGAAGATAAACAGAAAGTCCTTTGTCACTTGCCCAATTACTCATGTTTTTATAAGGAGCTTTTGAAATAATATTTGGTAACACTGAAGAGCTGTGGTCTCACTGTGTGCGGGTGGCTGGGAAAAACATATGGATTTCAGCCTGGATCCAGACCCGTCTCTTCCGGCACTGCTGCACTTGCATAAGCTGCCACAGACTCTGGGAAGTTGAAAAGCAATAGATAAGATGGCAAATAGCATAACAGAGAAAAAGTAATTGGAGGAGGAGGGCAATGTCCACAGCAAAAAGCAGATCTCTGTCCAAAACATCACCATTTTTCTCTAGCGTCACTGCCAAATAAAAGTAAGTCTGAGCCCAACGAGGCACAACTCCAGCGAGATGAAGAAACTTCCATGGCCATTGGCAGAGCAATTCCCAATTGAGTTTAAGTGAAAGGCAGGTTTTTCAGGTTGAAAACTCACTGAAACACTGGAGTATTAAGGACTGTCAAGGGTTAAGTGACACTGCTTTCCTAAACCCATTATATGAAGGAAGAGTCGTTTCAGAACAATACATAGGAAATAAGACACTGTGTTTTGGAGACTAGGAAACAAGGGTCAGTTACTATTAATACTAAATTGTAAGATAACAAGATTTTAACTGAAACCCCAATACCCAAAGTATTAATACATCCCTTCAACATATAGCACAGACAAGGCAAGGTTAGCAAAACAGCTGTATAAAGGTAGGTCCATACATTGGTAGTTGTGCTTGTTTAGAAAAACCCAAACAACAAAGCACAACAAAATAAATAAGGAATAAAACAATAAAGGAATAAAAAGGTTATTCCATGGAAAAAGAACAAACCCAGCTGGCTGAGGATGAGGAGCTTTATGGTTCTTCCCACCTTGTGAAACTTCGTGTTATCCATAGTGTTTACAAGACTAGGGGGAAGTACAAGGTGTTAATTTCACCCTGCAAATAAAGACTACTCTAACAAACTACTAAAAAGCATAAATCTCTCCCAAACAGCACTTAAATTATAACCTCAACCTGCCTAACAACGAAGCACCGGGGAACTCATCACTCCAAATGGCTACAACAAAGAAGGATTCCTGTTCCTCTGCAAAAATCATACATTGCTACAATCAATAAACTGAGTTTATTGATAAATAAAGTGAGTTTACAATAAGCTGAATTCAGAACAACCCAAGCTTAACTACCTTGGCAATGAGATTTCTGCAGTACTTCAAATTATCAACATAACGCTTGAAGGGAATGTACATCCCTTACAGAGTCTTCCAA
The DNA here is from genome assembly GCF_034315485.1 of Pezoporus occidentalis. Taxonomy (NCBI): domain Eukaryota; kingdom Metazoa; phylum Chordata; class Aves; order Psittaciformes; family Psittacidae; genus Pezoporus; species Pezoporus occidentalis. The sequence continues at coordinate 10,548,807 of NW_026914940.1, read as the reverse complement.
GTGCCCTCTCTGGTCCTCTTGCTATTAGGACCATTTAAAGAACTCCCTACAGCCTCTTACTGCAAGGCACAGGAGTGAGCTTTGTTTTTATTCCTCAAAGCCTTCTCCTTTCCAGCCTGGCAGCTAATGGACACTCGGTGCATCAAGCACAGAAGGGGGCAGGCAGCAGGCACCTGCTGAGAAGCTGCTGTGTGCCAGCAGCTTCTGCCCCAGCAAAGGGAAGTAGTCTCCATTCAACACATGCTGCTACAATAAAGTCACTATGCATTTCCAATTCCTGTTTAAAAGATGTTACTGGTGTCTAATTAAGCGTGGGAGAGAGAACCTCTGCGAGAGACAAGGGGCTTTTTCATTTTGGCATTCACTCCATTAGCAGAGGCAGGAACCATGTCCAAGCGTCCCTATGTACCTACCCAGGTGAGACAGCCCATGATACACCTCCTGCAGAGTTTCTGGATGCTGAAACAGCAGCATTTCAGAAAGGATCACCTCCTCAGATATGCCTAAACAATGTGCATTTTGGGGCTGCTTCAGCAGTGCCTTGTTAAAACAGCTACCAGACTGAAGAATAGTACCCGCCTGTCTCCTCCCACACCTGAATCCCACTACTCCTCAATTTATTACATATGCCAACAGTACAGAGTTAAGCAGAGCTTCACCTCCCTGGTCCCAGCTGTATTATCTTGAATAATCAAAATGCTTCCTGAGAAGGTACCCCCAAAATAGGTCTCTCACCACCCCTTGATTTACTGAGCTGGAGTGCCATGGCCATTTCCAATGCATTCAGCAATCCTAATAATGTGTGGTGCAAAGGGTTTATCTCAACTGCCAGCAGCTTCCTGCGAAGGCTGGTTCCCACCAGCAGAACTGCACTGACGCTCTTGTTTCCAAAGGGCTGGGATCAGCTGGCTACACAAACTGGCAGAAGGGAATCATTTTATACCACTGCAGTGGTTTGAAAACATCCAAATGTAACAAGGATGGTAGTTTGGATTTTCTTCAGTTACCCAATCTCAGCCAGACAGCCTTAGTCAACATGAGTAACATATGCTTTCCATAAATTATCATTCAGTGTTACAGTAGTAGTTTACTCACTGCTTGGACCTTACAAGCAACATTCATGTATGCACAAGTCCGGATGTGGGCTATGCAGCTGAGTATTCAGAATAAGAAGTTTAGTGCACTGGCCTATGCTACAGCCATACAAAACCTACTTCAGCCTTCAAATTAATTATGGTTTACTTCTTAAAAAAGAGCTGCTGTGTGGGTGACCAAGTGCCTACTTACTCGAGGACAGAGCCATGAGCCAAACAGGCAGACGACCAAGTGGAGATAACTCCTTTGTCAGTGCTATCAACCCACAGACGTGGTGGCCAAAAGAGTATCTGAAACAGAAGTGCATCAGGAGCCTGCCAAAAGCACTGCCCATCTCCACTTCACTTACAAGCAGGTGCCTGGCAAAGAGTCATGGCGTTCTCCACAAGACGTAATTTCCTGAAGAGAAATACTGAGGCCACGCCAGCAAACTTTTCATCAGACCGAGTACATTGGGTGGGTGACCTGGGCTCCATTCACTGCTCTGCAGCCATGCGAGTTAAACTGCTGTGCCTTGGGCTCTCAGGTTATAAAATGAGGCTGTGAATTATCAGCTTCTCTGACATGCTACAGTAATTCATCCATTAAGGCAAACAATGCTTGGGAACGGTGTAAAGTAATACTTGGAAACCGGAGACAAGAGCAATATTCATCAGAATTCCCACTCAAAGTGGCTTAACAAAATGCTCCTGTCAAATTTGATTAGAAAGTGGGTGATAACATCAGTCTTATTTCTCATAAGTAAAAGGCAACTCTGCCAGGCAAAATGTGCTTTCGCTCTCACCTTCCCTGTTCTCCCTATTCCTGCCTAAGCCTGTAAAAGACCAAAAGCCTTTTTCATGTAAGATAATTAAATGAAAGTCTATGGACCACGACACTACAATGAGTCCACTATAAAGGCATAAATGATTTTCTTTCGATGCTTGCTTGTCATTCAACATTGCAGAGAGACAACAGGGAGAGACTGTAGCAAAGAGACTCAATTGTTTTATTGGAGTCATTATGTTCGTATTTAATAATGATCATATATCAAGGAAATGATTATTTGATGAAATGTGCAGCTGTACAACTGCATGGCCTCTGTATACTCCAAACAACCCATTACAATCAACCTCTTATCTTCCTTCTCTTGCTTCACTGTTGAGCAACCGCAGAAGGCTCAGGAGATGACTGCCTTTCAGGAAGTGCCTTTAAGGCTCCAACTTACTCGTCTTTATCTTCAAGGGCAGAGTCAGCTATTTCCCTCTTTCCCAAAAGGGAGAGAATGATGAAAAATGGGTGTAATACTTTAGTAATTTCAAAGTTATCAGAAGAGGCTTCCATTTTTGAGCAAAGATTAAAAGCAGGAGCTGAACAGAGGCTAGATTATTAAATGTAACTCTGAATACAGAGGCTACGAGGCGAGGACTAACAGTAGGACATTTTAAGTTAATGGTCATTACTCAACCCTTTCCCAAACTCACACTGTTAGAAGAGCAAGCAGTTTCCATCACTGATTACATAGGGCATGGACCTTGATCTTGCAAAACTGTTTATGTGGATCCCTCTGTGAAACTCAAGGATGATGGGATCAGTGCCAGGGTGCTACAGCAGACAGAGAAAAAAGGAGGGCTTTTGCCTAAAAGTGAACAGCACAGGGCTTGTAAACATTACCACTGGGATGGAAGCCTGGAAGTGGAGCTATGGTAGCACTTCATGATTCAGAGTGTCAATGGCCTCCAGGTAAGGCTTGTAAGGTGGAAAAAGAACTGCAGACATCAGCATCTAGCAACCAAGCAAAGAAAAAGGGACACCCTTATTCCTAGAGCTACCATGAGCCTTTCTGAGCAGCATCTGGCAAAGCCTCTGAAAGCTGCTGCTCAAAACCAGCAAAATAGAACATTTCTTGAGGGACTTTTACACAAGTTTTAACTGTCATCTTTCAGAGAAGACTGGATCAAGAAATGTATACTCAAGGTCAAGCTCACCTAAGGATTTCAGATTAACTGAATCTAATAAAGCAACTCTGGCAGGCCACAGTCACATACTGCATCTCTGCAGCTGTCATTTCAAAGGAACAGCCTGCTTGCCATGTTCAGCTGAGTGCCCTTTTGGGCAAATCACTTGGAAAACATACTTTCAGAGGCCTGATATAAAATTGTCACATTTGCTAGAGCCCCACACAGTCCAGATGATCCTGAAAAAAAAATGCAGTCGGTGGTTTGTTTTCTCCTTTGCAGAAGAAAAACAGCATTTGTTCATAGACTGAGCTAGCAGGATCTCCAATTTCATTTGCATTGATTTTAAAGGAGGAAGATGAGAAGAATGGCAGTGGCAGCTAGTTAAAACAGCGAAGGAACAGGAAACCTGGGCCATTGCTCACCCACAGCCTGCCCTGGCAACCACCAGCTTCAGGAAGTCCTTAAAACAGACTATGACCATGTTCCAGTCACTATGTTAGAGAACAAGCAAGAAACTCTCATGACTCGTTCTGTTTTAGCTTATTCCTCTGCTGAGCAGCATTTTTGCTTACCCTAGCTGTTCTCCTAGCAGAGCACTGGGCAAAACCCTTGCCCCATGGGAGTCAACACCAGCGTTGACATTAAACAAGCGGGGTCAGAAGTTCAGCCATGTACACGGAGGTCATTACAGTCTGTCTGACATATTCAATACGGTCATGAACCAGCTCTGCTATGATCTTTGGACAGTTTGAGTTTAATCAGCATCCAAGGCATGCTGGAAAGCTCACCTGGGGCCTTCTGTTTTTAAAGAGGAGGTCACACACAGAGAGGTGACTGGAAATGCTTTGGCAAGGTTTAAGTTAAGTTACCGTAGGATGCGTGAGTTCCATTCTGGAGAAACTAAAAAGCCTGTCATTGATTCACAAACTGCTAAGAGATACAAAATGCATCACTGAACCGTGACATCCTGTTAGAGAGCAGTAAAAGTCCAGGCAGAAGTGTTTCCCAGTAACAAAAGCCTCAAGTTCAAGCATGTCTGTGTCAGGAGTGCAAGCTGGCTTGGTCCCTCCTCTTCTCCCTTGCACAAACTGTGTTGTTGCCAGCACAGATAGCACGGGTTTGCTTCTGCTGACTTTTCTCAGAATTTATATCCATCCCTTCTTGCAGGTGCTTGTTGCTTGTTTTTATGAACCCAGAGTTCCACACCAAGATTTTAATGCCGCAAAAACAAAGCATCATTAGAAACAGATTTGCTTAGAAAGGCAAATAACCACACTTGTGTTTTCCAAGGGCCGTTATTTACTTTTTATTCTTTGGGAAGCAAATAACTTCATTACTGAAAACACAGAGGGTCTGCCAAACATCCGTACTCATAGTGAAGCTGGACCCACTGATACTGCCCATACCTATTCCCCATTTCTTTTCAAATGCATAGTTGAATGTATTTCCAAAATCATTCTATGACTAGCTATGTAAACCTAACGGTCTTAATCTGAGCAGATCCAACTGCTTTGCTCCACATGCTTCACTCACTAATGGTTTAAGGAGATGTGAGTCACCAAGCTCACTCTCCAAAACAAAAGGAGCATGCTAATAAACAGGACTCTGTAATGGAAAGGGAATTGCTGAAGTTGCTGAAGAACAGAAGGCCAAGCCTGTGTGCTGTTTTGGAGTTACCCCTCACCTGTGCTGCATCCCAGAGCTGAGCTGCCAGCCAACACATATCTAAAGGCTGGCTTCATCATCCAGGGATACTCACTGCACTGAGGACCATATAGTGAGAAGATGGATATTAGTTCAGGCCTATTTAGATAGCCAGACTTATTGATCGCCATACCTTGATGAGTCTGGCTCTTAATGTCAGCCCAATGTGTGAAGAAGGCAGTAATTCAAGATCCTTATGCTCTTCTGAAGCACAGCTCTTTATTTTGTCTGGACACAGCTAGGAACTGCAATGTAATCTAATTAGACACCAGCAATATTCAATGAAGGGAAGGGATAATACACTTACAGCAAACGGCTTGGAACACCAACTGCCATTCCACTGCATGCTCAGCAGAACATGCACTCCTTATTTTGAACTGGCAACTTCCACAGAGGCTGTGAAAAGTCTACGGCATCTCTCCTCTTCGTGTTTAGCTATCAGCCTTGCAAACACCTCTGGCCCCAAAAGTCAAAAGCGCCTTAACTCAGGTCTCCCAATCACCTGGGCTGCTGATCCCAATCCAGCAAGGATTTCTGCTACAACCAAATGGCTGCTGCCTCCGAAGCACAAAATCAAGCACGACCAGGACAAACAGGTGCAAAAAGCAGAAGAAAAGATTATTTTTAAATCCAAGTCAGCAGATCTGACTGAAACCCCACTGCCAGCAGATCTGCAGAATAAGGCAGTGCTATTTTTACATGCTGTCATTTCTTCCAAAGCACGCTTCCTTACTGAGCAGAGTGAAAGATCATGGAGGGATAAAGGGAGGTACAAAATCACTGAAACCACCTTAAGAAGTTACCAGTTCAGGAAATTTTAGAGAAAGTCCATTATGTTTCAGTTACTTATACAAAGATACAGCATCATCAACCCAGCAAAAGCCCCAAAGCACAGCATCTTCGTCCCTGGACATAGGGGGGAGCTCTGCCCCTGCCCTGGGTATTCAGGGACGTGGATACCCCTTGCTAGGGCAACCTCATGCCTTTGTTCAACGTTCGTGACTTCTAACTGCAGCGGGCATATATAGGGGGGTGACAGTGGTGAGGCTTCAAAAGGCAACACATCTTTTCTTGTACCCTCTCAAGGCAGCTGCTCTGTATGCTTCAAAAGCCACTTAAACAACTTCTCAAATATGTACTGAAATACCCATGGCTCAACTTCATCCCCCCTTGATTTATTTAGTGTGCCTCCAAACTCATTTCAGCATGGCTTGGTAGAAGCCTGGAGATTAAAACCACACTGACTTTGCAGACTCCCCTAAAGCTCAGGATACTCAGCAGCAGACATTGGGAAGCTGCAAACCTCTTTAATCCAGCAGCAGATAACAAGAATCTGGGGCACTAGTGTTTAGAGTTACTCAGACTGCCCCCCAAAGCTCATTTCGTGCTGTGCTATCTACGGTTAACACTCAGTTAACTAGTTTAGGTTGAGGTTATTTTTGGCAGCATTCCTCTTATTTTCAACTGCAGCTTCCTCAGTTCTATTACAATATAATGAATTTTCACAAAGCAAACGAGAACGTTACCACTCGGGTTTGACACCAGCTGGCTGCTTGCGCCTGCAGTACAAAGGAATTTGATACACAACACTGAGCTATGCTTACAAAACCAGCAAGACTCCACCTGTCACAAAGTGAAATGAGGACAGTCACCTCCACGTAGAGAAACCAGAAGTCTTCGTGCTTTTGGCCACAAACCCAATAAATACATAGCAAACTCAGAATTCATACTTCTGTACTTAGAAAAGGCCTGGTCATTTTCTTCACTACCTGTAAGCAGGAAGCAAAGTGAGCTTCACTCAAGAACAAGGCTGCATGCAAATCAGGTGAGACAGCTGACAAACACAGGGCTGTGCTCCCCAGATCTTTGGCTGCTTTGAATGCACAATTCACATGCTCCTCGGGCAAACTCCTGTTGATCCCACAAATCCTTCCGCTGTCAGGCTGCATCTAAAGTGTGCCTGCTGAAACCATGAAGAGTGCAGCAGGAGAAAAGCTTCAAGAGTTCTTTGATTCACAAAAAGAAAAGAGCTTAGCTTATAGAAAAGAACAAGTGAAGCTGCATTAGCAATGTGGCTTCCAACAAGACACTTAGCAGTGCAGACTGGCATGCAGACACCAAGGACCAGCTTATCTCTTTCTGCAAGGACAAAGCAACTGGATTTCTTCTTCAAAACAAGCTCTGTTGGACTGTAGCTAACATGACTCGACCACTGGAACAGCAGATGCACGTACTGCTGCTGTACTTGCCCTCTGTGATGCACACACATGCAACGAGCACCAGGTTTGGAAGATCAGTGCCAGAAGGCCAGGTTTTAAAACATCACTCAATCATCCTCAGTAAGAACAACTGCAAGAAGCTTCAGGAAACCAGGGTTTGAATCAATGAAAAATACTAGAACCAAAAGTTAGAAGGAAAACAAAGATTAATTAAGAACAGGGCTTTTCAAATCCTGAAATTCAAGCCTTGAAAGGGGAGCAGACGCTATCCTGTGCCCACAGAAACTGCTTTACAGCATTGCTTCCTCATCATTTTAGCCGTTCCTTCACTACAGTGTGGAACACCTTCGGTATCTCCTTGAAGAGAAGCAGGAGGGGATTCACCCCTTACACTACATGCAGGACAAACCTTCGGAGTACTATTACCATTCTAGCCAAGTCCTGCTCATCTTATGGTCCTTAAGCATCAAAACAGCTAGGGTTAGGCTGTTTTAAATAAGGCTGTGATACATATACAAAGTGTCTCTAAGGCTTTTGTCATAGTAGCATGCAGTACTATGTTAAGACCCTTCTTAGCGATGCTCCTCCTCCGTGGTAGAGAAGTCTATGTGCCTGTATTGCTCCCCTCCAAATGCTATGCTTCCCTCCACTGCTATAATGTGTTTGGTTACTGGTCTTCCCTTCCAGCATCTCATGCAAAAAAACAGGGAGACAAAACCGGAAGCAACCTTGGGAAGCTGTGTGGTCTGCTCCCCCACTAATAGCAGGGACAGCTCTGATGAGGTTCCTGGGGTCTGTCCAGTCCAGCTCAGCTTTGAGAGTCTCCAGGGGTGGAGACTCCCAGGCTCCTCTTCCCATTGCTGACTAGTGCCACTGTGAAAGTTGTTTTCCTTACCTAAAATCCAGAGTCCGTTGTCCCAGCAGTTCAAACCCACGGTGCTGACACTGCTTCATCAACACAACACAGTAAATACATATGGAAAGTGCTTATTGGTTTTAGGTAAGTAAAAGCTTTGACGAAAAGATCCACCTTACACACATATAAAACAGCACTGCCACAACCAAGTCTGGACAAAAATAACATCTGTGGTGTTTTCAAATGACACAAACCCAATTAAAGACCACCTACGAGAAGTGGCCAGCCCAAGTGCTAACTTGTTTAAATGTATCTATGTACATTTACTTTTGCTGTATTTCTTAGGGTTTCTCTAAAAATGAATTAATAGTACTTTTATGGTTAAGCTGATTTGAGCAGAGAAACATTCATCTGGTCATTTGACATCTCTGGTAATGCAGGAAATCCATCTAAAACTCACAGCTCCTCACACGCTCTGATGCTCCCTTGTTCTTCTAACAGACCTCATCAACCCGCACCTACAATGCACAGTTGGCTGTGACCTATTGCTATTAATTTATCTATTAAAGACAAAAGGAAGTGTCAAAGTTGGATGGAAGGTTTCTGACCTAGGCTTTAAGCATTGTAATGCACAAGATGAGCATATAAATTACAAGTTTAGAGGAAAAGGCTCAGAAAGGATCACCTCCTATTTAGGATTTATTAACTGCTCCCCCCAGAGACCACCTTGATTTAATACCATGTAACCCACATTCCCACATTTCACAGTGATACTGTTACACGAGAGGTTTCTCTTCCATCCTGCTCAACCATGTGAAGACAGAACTATCAATTCACCTAGCTCTTCTCCCAGAGATGGTCAACTCGAGAGACAGGTCACTCAGAACTTGAACACACAAACATGAACACAGTTACAGAGAGTCTGAGGAAGCCTATGTTTGTAACACTGCGCTGAGGAAGAAAAGCCTTGGATCACTCAACAGAAAGTCATCTTGCCATGCAGTCTCACAACCAGTTTGTAACACCCAGCGCCAACAGCGATAAGATTTTCTTTTGCTAACCGATGTGAGATCCCCCAGGTTTTGGAAGCTTGAAGACTTGGGCTCCAGTCCCAAATCCCCAAGTGCAAGCTTGACTCAAATCCATCTGCTGCTCACTACCATGTTCTGCTCTATCCTACACTGAAAGGCAGAAATCTTGCAAGCCAGTGAACAATACAATCTGCAGAGTAAGGATGGAGCCACTAAGAAAAGGTGTGTGGGGAAGAGGCAATTACTGAATTGCCCATCTTCCCCTGATGGGAAGTAACACTTTAAGGCACTGATTCATGAACTGTGCTTACTGAGATGGTGTGTGTCCTGCCACTATTCCACAGGCAGTGAGTGCAAAGCCCATGCTGCAATACAACTGTGTCGAGATTATGGCAACCAAACACCGAATGGAGTAAAGCACCTTCTCACCAGGTAAGCACTGAATGGACCCCCATGTGAGGGGGTCAACAGCACTCATGTGCCTATATTTAACATCTGCACTGAGAAGTAATTCATGGTTTTGTTTAAGGGGAGCTTCTTGGAAGAGAGCAAAGGTGCCTCAAAGTGTTAGCCCCAGGGTAAAGTGCATCTGCAGACAGCTCCTGAGGCACAGCTCACACATGGGAGTTTAGTAACAGGATACAGCTCTGGTTCTTTGACGTTCCCCTGGGCATTCCAGAGTCAACACAGGCCAAAAGTTTGGCAAATTTGAAGTTTCAGTTAAAAACACATACACACTTTTCACATTGTTCACAGACCAGACACAGCTTGTTCCAGAGTGAATCAATCCATTTCACCCACTTGTACAAATACCCACCAACCAACTTAACCACCCTAAGCAGCCAAACACTTGTACTGGTAACTAGTTTAGTTACCACAACTCAAAGTGAAAATGTGATACAAGCAAGAATTTAAAATTAACAATGTGATACAAGCAAGATTTTAAAATATATTTCTTTTTTAATGTGCTCATTTTTAATGTGGTCAACTCCTGCAGTTACACTCTGGTAAGCGTGACATATCATCAGTCTTAATAGACTTCCAATGCAACATCAGTTTCTGATTTATTTCCCCTCCACCCCACATCTTCTTCAGAGTTCATTTCTATTTCAAGCATCAGCAGCCAATGCTTGCAACATCTGCAGGTTGCCAAGCCAGTTTATCTATGGAAAAATGGATATGAACTACTTGCCAACAGAAGAAAATACACCCTGCGCTGAAAACTGGCTAGCTTGTGCTTATTCCATCTATCTATAAATACAGCAGTGCCAACTGCTAATTAAACTAGACATGTTCAAATGGTGTAAAAGCTGTAATCACAGTATGACATGCGTAAGTCTCTAAATATATATATTAAAAAATGAGGCTGAAAAGCCCTCCAACCAAAACCTTGTAAAGGGATAAGCACTCTCAGCTTTTTACACCACATTAAGGAGAATAGAGAGCTGCTGATCGAGGTTTCCCTGTGCAGAAAGTACAAGATACACAGTAAGAAGCACAGAAAACGCAGCCCATGAGATCTGTTATTATGTGGTTCTGAAGCCACTCTCCCCTTTGCCTCCTGAGGAGCCCTTCAGCTGCTGGAGTCTCTGCTCCCAACGTAAGCTGACAGTAACTGCAATGCAGCACTCGCACGGGTGCCTAGCATCTCTGGATTCCTCTTCCGAGGCAGCAGCACTGCCACTCAGCCTGAGCCAACTCAAGCGCATGCCTTCCACAGCAATACTTGCCACATTTAATGTGTCCAGCTGCAGTCCATTGCAGATACAAATGCCTGCGATAGGCTTTAGCCTAGATTTTTGTAACAGTTTAAAGTAGGTAAGATAAATGATTCATTTACAAAGATAGCCCCTAAAGAACTGGCTTTTGGTACGGCAGTAAGGACAGTATAATTGGGGCTTGATGTAAGCAGTATTTCTCCAGTTAAGAAAAAAAAAACTGCCCAAAGAAAGTAGTTAGTCTCATCATTTTGCCGTTCCCAACAGGATCAAAAGGCCATGAAAGGCATGGCTTGCAGGACAGACTATACATAAAACTAGAACAGGGTACCTCAGCTGGCAATTCAGGATAAACCAGTTATACATCTGGGACATATTCTGTATTGTGTATTAGTTTCCTATCTGGGTGATGTGGCAAAACGCTACAGCAGCAGAGGTGGGCAGCACTGAAACCTCCTGTGGGGACTGATGGGTTATAAACGTTAATGCAAACAGAATCACACTCAAGGAGCTCCAGTTTATCTACTAACAAAGCTTTACACCAGGTTTGTTAACATACAGGTGAGCCAGGGGCATATGCAGCATGAAATGATTAAAAAAATGTACTGAGCTCCAAAGACAGACACAATGAGTATCTGCTATGAAAACAAAATTAAACCTAACACTATATTAAAGCACTGGAGAAGGTGATTGAAGACAAAATAGGTACAAATCAGAATCAGCAATTACCCACCAGTGATCCACCCCCCTACGAGAGGCAGCTCTTGCAAGTTAAGTCAGCAGTTGCGATGGGCAGGAGGAGGGAGAGGATCTCCAGGGACATTGTTTCTTGCAAGAGCCAAGTGAAAGAAGCCTCGGCTTTAAACGTAAAGTGCATACAGAAGATGGTGCAATATGGCTTCCTTTGAAGTTTGACTGCCTTTTGTAAAAGGAAGAGAAAAAACAGTATCAAAAGAAATGAGCTTGCAAAGAAGATGAAGATATTATTTTAACAGAAGATGTTTTCCACAAGATCACCCCTTTCCCTCATCCTGACCCCGGCATGGGGCAGCCTCCAGGGAGTCACACAGGCAGGGCGCTCCTCATCCGAACGTTGCTGCTGAAAACGCACCTTTGCTTCAAGGTTGTATTAACTGAGTTGCACTGGACACGTTTCAAACAACTCCGATGCTGTTAAGCTTTGCCAGGCAATAGTGTGAAACACCAACCCGTTCTCTAACTGGAGAAGTGAAACTGAGGGTTCTACAAATGCCTGGGGCTGGATGAACACTTACCTCAGCAGGCATCTCCCTGCCAAGGCGCACTCCAAGCAGGAGTGTTCTGACAAGCAGGCAGTGACTAAATGCAAAGTTCTGTGCAATTTGCTCATTTAAAGATAAATTTATGATTTAGAAATCAATTTACTCTGCCAGCTGTTAGCAAGGTCAAAGGTCAACTCAAACTCCAGGCAAGCCACCAGCCCTGATGGGTGAGGTGCCCTTGCTTTCCGCAGCCAGTGTCTGATGGGCTCAGGATCTCAGCCAGCTTCCTCTGGCTCTCCAGCCAAAGTGACGTGATGAATTTGGAGCAAGGCTGACCAGGGACAGCCTCGGGCACAATGCAAACCCAGGCACAAATGTGGATCTCTGGATCTGCAGCAGGAAGCTGTTATCTACCCTATTCCTTCAGAAGTTTTGGATCTTTCTGTCTCTATGTGACTGGCATCAACATCTCCCAGCAGCAGTTCTGTAGCCCTGGAAAAGGCCACTAGGGCATCCAGGGATCCCTCCTAAAAATAAGCAGCAGCACTAGAGATGAGAACACCCAACAGAAAGATGGGCAAAAAGACATAAATCAAGATAGAGCTACTCCCAGCACCTCATTGGATGTCAGACCAAGGCGACCCTCCCTCAGATCACAAAACAGCTGTCTGCAGCCCAGACCTCTTCTCTAGATAGTGTTGGTCAGCTCCACACGCCTTTTGGCCCTCAAGTTATGAGAACTCAGCAGCCAACAGGAAACATGTTGTTCTGGCACTGTGCTCTCTTCGACCCACTCCAAATGTAAGGAAACAGTCAAGCTCAAAACATGACAGTGGTCTACCAATTTAGTACAGCCAACACTTCCGAAAGGAAAAACTTCCATTCATACACAGTCTTTAACCCAGCCTCTCAAACAGGCTAATTCATTTATAGCAGGATATGCTTCCTGCCATAAAACATCCATATGCAGAAAATATTACACACTTCCTTCAAAATCTATATTTAACTTGGAGTGATAATGCACTGATGATACTCATTGTCTTTTCATTTTGCTCTTTAAGCAAGGTAGAGATTTAGATACTTCAGCACAACCTTCTGCTGTTCTATTTGCAAGTTTTCCTCCACCACCACCCGAGTGCTCCTGCAGATGAGCTGCCAAGACAGGCATTACCTGCCTACTGAGAAGAGCTATCTAAACCAAGCATTTTGCTAAGGAAAGCATCACACCTTTGTCAACCCGGAAGGCTCTTTTACAGCAGAGAGCATGAGAGGATCCACCAGGCAAAGGGCCAAGCTGTCTCTCCACAAAACCTTCCCAACAATTGCTTCGGTGACTGCTGGGACAACCGCAGGGACAGGAATTATAGTTCCTGTCCAAGTGACACAGTTCCTTGCTCACCCGCATGGACAAGTTTACTCCAGGAAGAAAGAGTCTGTTCTCTTCTCAGCCAACACAGTAAAATTAGAGAGGTCTCTTTAGGCAGACCCTGTTTCCTGTAAGATGCTCCTGAACCAGTGAACAATAAAGTGCTATTAAACTGAAAATACTGAACCCACCTGGCTGTGGGAATAGGGACCTGAGCTCCAGTTTTATTCCTGTAATTCTCTGTGATGAATGAGAATGAACCCCCCAAATATCTGGGTTTCAAATTTTAGGATAATTTAATTCTCCACAGATCACCATTGCCATACTGGTGGTTTTGGGGAAAATCTGTGCGAAGCCAATGCAACATTTTTCAGCACGGACTTTCTCATAAATGAATGCACTGAGGTCCACAGTGTGAGATTGAAAGATAAGCGTGCTGAGCTTCATCTTCAGCATACACATCTCCAAAGAGCATCTTCTCCATTTCCCATAGTAACTTCAGACATAACAGAGGGGGCGAAAAAAAAAGGCAACGCTATTACAATTTCTATGACTGTGACCTTTAAATGTTTAACTAGCAATCTCTTCTTCACAGTCAAGATAAAGCAGCAGGTGATTAGCTTCACTATGAGTCACTATGCCCCTGTAGTGCAATAACTCAATTAGACACTTTAACAGCCTTCAGTTTTGTTTGGGATCTGCTTACTAGAGCCACAGTCCCTTAGCTACAGTTCTGTTTTGCCTTCGCAAGCTAAACAGGGTCACTCTAGGTCAGAGCTGGATTCAATGAGGGGTCTCGCAGAAAATCCTAGATGCTCCAGGAAATGGGGTTGATGTTTTTGGAGGAGGCACTGAGCACAAGAGCTCTGGGAGAAGGTCTGGAGCTTGTGCCTGGATACAAGCTGCAAACTTGCAGTGAGCTACAGGCAAGCCTCTGACCCCTCCTACTTGCTGATCTCAGGATACACATATTTTACTTGCTCAGGCTATCTGCTATCCTCCAGCTAAATCAGACACACTATTCTTTATCTTCTGTTGTAGCTGCTGCAAATATACTCTTAAGGGTCTGTCTCACATCAATCTCCAGAAATAGCTTCAAACCTTCACCTTCTGCCTGATCCATTCCTCAGCTGGTGTTATGGGATCAGGAAATTGCTGGAGCAGCTGAATAGAGTTTCCTGTGTAATATGTAACACACAACATCATTGTCATTCAATCACACCTGGATTTTGGAAGTTATACAGGAAAGTATCTGCAAGCCTGAATTGTGTTCTTGACAGCCAAGGCTCTTCCCCCCTCCTCCAGAGTAATTTTTTTCCCCCAACAGCTTCATAAGCAATTCTGAAAAGGAAAAACATATTTCCCTCTTCCCCACAGCTGAGTCAGCAATGGCAGCAGCAAACTCCCAGGGCCTGCATGTATCCTGGTGACCTCTGGACCTCTAAAACTGTTTCACTTTCCCCTCAGCACTGGAGTTCTCCAAGCCCAGGCACAGGCATGATGTACTCAAGTTGCACTCGTGCTCTCTCGCAGGACCAGCCCCCGATTTCTGCTCAAGAGTCCAGAGGGTTAATAAAACACAACAATAGATTAGTGGGAAGGGTAAATCCATCAACCCATAGCCAAATGTGCTTACCAAAAATCAAACTACTCACAGCATCTCCTGCTTTAAGCTTGTACCAGATGGCATACAGCTTAAGTTTAAAAATTACTTTTTGTAAGTTTTAGCTTAAAAATTACCTTTGGTCACCCTTTGCTGACCATTTCATAAAGGTCAGGAATCTGTCACTGGCTGCAAGCTAATGGGTAAGTGCTTTACCTCAGACAACATCTGCTCACTGGTTTTGCTCCAGAGATCCTGGGTTCAAACTCCACTGCCATGGTCTGGCTGCTAGGGCTGTACAGTCATTAACAGAAAGAGCAAATGATGAGCTTTCAGAGGGAGCAATGAAACATCTTTGATCTACTGCACATAGTTCAATCAAAGCCTTTTGATAAATATTCTTCCACTTCTTAAACCAAGTGTTTCGCACTATGGAAAGAGTTGTTTTTATCTCATACCAACCCTGGTTGTATTTATAAGGCCACATACAGTATGATCTGGGTTTTTTTTAAATCCAGGATTAGACTCACCAAGAGCCTTATCAACACATCAGGGGTTTGCAAGGAAAATACTAGTGCCGTAAGGTCCAGCGTGTGTGCACATAGCTTCATTAACAAACACATTCACCCCAATAAAAACTCCATTTTCATTAGGCCTCGTGCTGCTGTTCCTAGACGTGTCAAAGCAGGGTTATTGACTAATGGGTCTAATGTTGCCCTGACACAGGGAAGACCTAACGAGAGTTTTGCAACACCGTGTTACAAAAGGGCTCCAGGACCAGTCACAGCAGGAAGATTTATGCCAAAGACATCTGTACCTATATGAACAGGAGAATTTTACAAGGCTAAAGAAACTAAAACTGTGGCCTTGTAATAGAAAGTGAATCGAGACAAAAGACATTCCTCTTATGCTGCAAGAAGATAAGCTGGCAAAAAATAAAAGCAGGTAAAGAGTGAAGTCATGTATCAACCTCGTGACTCGACAGCAAGAAAGATGCAATCTATTTGGATTACACTTAAGTACAAAAATCTCATATTTCTTTCTAAGAAGGTCTTAAACCAAGACTCTTATCTGCCATTATAATCTTGTACTGTGGCTCGCACAATAAGAGTAAATGTGCAGCATGTAGGCACCACAATCTCTTTCTGTTTCCAGCTCTTCTAAAATCACTTTCAATTCTTCAACCTTTCAACACTCCTACCAGAAAAACCTGGTGAGTCACCACAAGCAACTGAAATACCCAAACACCTGTGACCTGTGCAGATTTTATCTTCCCAACACACACCAGATGATTCTGAGTTGGCATTAACACCTACAAAACCTGAACGTGACTTCTGGAGCTTTCTGCCAAAACAAGGGATGCCAAAGGCATCACAATTGGAGATTTATGGGGCAAAAACTCAGAATAAAGCATATGTTTAACAACAGGGCTAGGAGAGGCCATAAAGCTTTCCTTTTTAAGAGCAGTGCAATCTCCACACCACATCCCACGCCCTGAGAGCGCTGGAGCAGATAGGTCCCTGGCACAGCAGTCTGGACTCAATATGCTGCAGCTCAAGCAGCTCCTGCCTCTGCTGGGTAAGACATAAAAATCACTGTCAGCCTCAGAAAAGACAGGGGTTGTGCTCTTGTATGCTCAGCACATGGGAGATGTTCTTTCCTTCAAGGGCCACAAGTGACCGACATTAATTGTCTATTACCATGCAGCTGGGGACCTGATAATGAGAACATATTTTTTTCTTCCCGATTTGATAGAAGAGACACCGAAATATGTTTTAATCTGCAACACAGACGGGTAAAACCAGCTGCCCAACAGCCACGAAGGCTTAATTCTCCTCATAGAGCTTGAGAGCAGCTTTACTGCCTGCCAGATAAGTCATGTTTACAGCAGATCCTCAGAGCTGTTCAGTCTCCTGTATGCATTTAGGAACCAGACCACAGGGTAGATTTGCAGCACCATAATTAGCACAGGAGACAATGGAGGAGCAATGGAGAAGAATAATTTAGTCTGTGCCAACACCAGGTCAAGGTCCAGGGGGCTTGTCTCAACTTCTGGGCAGCTCATGGGGAGAAAGGCTGGGAAGGATGAAACAGGGGGATCCGCACTCTGGAAGCCCAACTGCTCCCCACAGACCAGCTTGAGCAGCCTTAATCAGCTTTGCAACTCTTCTTCCTTCCCATTTCAGGGCTTATTTTGTGTTAAACGAAAGGCAGGTAGTGGGCACCCCTCACAAGCAGCACTGCCATGTTGCCACAGTGACTGTAACTGTACACGGTGTGTTGGCAGGCAGAGCATTTCCCCACTCCTGCCTTTCTGCTAGTGAGTCAGCAAGTGCATTAACTTAAATAACACATCACCAGCTCATCAGGCTTGTTACTGTGCAACTGCACCCCAGAGCAGAGCAGATGGGAGAGCTCCTGTTGTACCAGCTGGATTCTACCCTGATCCCCTCTAAAGCCACGTCCAGAAAAAGCCAACATGGGTAACTCCAAACACCACTTACACACAGATCAGCATCACCATTCCCATCTGGGATGGACTGTGTCAGAACTGAAATGAAACAGAGAAATTGTTAGACAAAGTCAAAAATATGTAAATATGAGATACAGACATCTCAAAAACCCCCTCAGGTCAAGAGGAAGGCCAGGAAACATCAGGCAGTGCAGCTCCATTTGGGTTCTCCTGATCCAAAACAGAGCCATGGCACCAAAACTCATACACTGCCTCTCATGTGCAAAGAGACTAGAGAATTTGTCCAACTAGTTTATGAAGGACTGGTTTATTTGTGCTCCTCTCCATTCCCAGGAACTAAGCATCTTCTTTTTTAAGTCAGTAAGAATCTATCACTGACATTCCATCTAAAGACAAAAAGCAGTACCAATAGCATCGATACCAGCACATACTCCTTCCATACTCCTAATATGTTCCTACTCCTGGAATTAAGATTGTGAAAAGTCCCAGAGCACACACAATATTTGCATGCTCAAGAGCACAGAAGCAAGCAAAAAGATTCATTTATCTTATGTAAATAGTTAAACTATTCATATTCCTTAGACCCCAATGCATAAAGCAACACATGCAGATTTCCAGAAGAGCTAAATACAGGGTCACAGACACATCAACCAAGAAGTGCACACTATTTACTGGCTTTCTGAAGATTGAAAATGTGCATTAATTCAGGGAGCAAAAAGTGGTTCAGGAAGAGAAATAACACCAGATCCAGCCTTTTCCAACTTGCAACCTGCCCCTGGCCTCTCTCCCATTTTCCAAGGCATTTCCCACCCCATCTGTGCCTGGAAGAGACAAGCTACCCCAAATCTCACCCACAGGAGACAGTCTGTGTACTGCTCCTGTTTAATGGAGACACAGCAATTCCTGAAAAAAAAACCAGGGCTAAGAATAAATCCCAGTGGCCAGAATAAGCACATGAACTAAGTACAAGGAACACGTAAGAAGATTTATTAGGTCTCACACTGTAAATCATATTGATGCCCTATTTGCTATCCACATACACCTTGAAGTCAATGATAAAAAGTTCAGCTGGCACAGAAAGACACCATGCAGGGTTTCACCTGCAGTGTTTTACTTCCAGCCTTCCTCAATTCACTTGTGTTAATCCAAAAATTGACTACTTTGGTGGTAAAAGATGGAAAAGTCCTCAGGTGTCTCCAAGCTGGGGAGCACACAGAGCTGACAATTCTCCAGGCTGACATTGCCCCACTATGTCCAGTAAGTTCAGGATACATGAGATACACTGAGTGAGTCAGTGATCATGAGAATGCTAACAGCAGATGATCTTATCTTCAAGAATGCCCTTTATTAGGAACCTGTGATCTGAACCCTCAGAAATCAAGGGAAGTACTACAGGAACTGCTGTTGGCGTTGCTGTTAGAGCCACCCTGCAGCCACTGCCGGACAAGGTGTGTGGAGAGGAAGGTGGGCTGTTCCAGGGCATCCTGTTTGCAGCCTGAAACCACTCCTGAAGGCAACAAACATGACATGATCATTGTGACAGCTGTGACAAATTAGGTTTCATTTGCCTGAGAGCCACCCACGTTCATTTAACTGCAATTACTGGCACATCATGATCCCCAAGCCGAGAACCCACCAGGTCATCCAGAGAAACAGTGTCTTGTACAGATCAACCTGTTCAAAAGGTTCTTCTGTAACAGGAAAGGACTCCTTAGGGATCATGCCATGAAGGGCAGGACTGTTACTACCAGCGGTAAATGGCTAAAGGAAACTACAATGAGCAACAGGAGGAAGCGAGAGAAGAAAGAGTGCCTTCAAAACACAAAGCAACCAATGGTGGGTCTGTTTTTATCTCCTGTTTTCCACACAAAATTACTACACATCTGCCATCATGACCAGACTCCTCTGCGTGGCAGGTTTGACCATCTCTCCTCATAAGGCTATAAAAGATTTACTGATAGACGGCACATACAAGCCCTCTGGTGCTAGGCATATTCACAGTACTGGTGACAGGGGCCTTTCAGGAAGTCCCACCCCACATCCTTTTGTATAACCTGGCTTTCAAAACTAAACATAGGCAGTAGCACAACTTGTTTGCTGTGCTCCACAAGCCTGTCTTGCTCCCGTTGGAAGCAACGCCACCACATCATTTGATCTAAAGGGACAGCCATACCTTCAGCAGAGCCTTCCATTTGATGCTAACTTTGATGCTGGCTTCTTTGCTGGGAGCACGTCTCTGGTGCAGAAAGGATGGTAACCAAATTTACTTGTACAAGCCTTTGGAGAGCTTTGGAGATGGAGCAATATTGAGTCACTGTAAGAGTGTTCTAAATGAAACTTCAAAGTACAGCTACAGACACGCTGCAGCCACACTCCATCTCCTAAATCACTCATTTCCTGAAAAATTGTTAATGTGCATAAACCAAAGTAAATGATAGTGAAGCCACAGCTGTCCTTCTCATCTGAACACACCTTTTATTCATTGGTCCTACATCCCAACTCATCTGGGATCACTGGAAAAACAAACAGATGGAAATGTTAGTTCTGAGGTCTACAGATTTTTTTCTATGACAAAACAGGGCCCTCCAGGGCTGGTGCAGGAGATGAGGAACATCCTGACTAACGGCCAGGGATCTGTTCAATTCATTGCACATTCGTTAGTCCTACACTATCTCTTATTTCACAACAGGACCTCCTATTCGCACAAACCTCATTCAACCTTTGTTTGCCAAGGACAAGCAAAACTGAACAGAACACCACAGTTCTCCCAAAGCCACGGTACAGCTCTGCCTTTATTTCTCTTGTTGTAAAAGAGACACAAGGCAACCAGCACACATGAGCAGTTGGGGAAAACAGTCATCTCCTCTGGCATGCTCTAAGTCATGAAGGGGCCATTTCAGCTCAAAACCACCAAATGCTGAATGGGGAGACAGGCCTGAGAGCAAGTGGCTGGAAGAAGGCGAGGGGGGTTCAGAACAGCCCTGTGTGGCCCGAGAGCACCAGTGCTCACCACTGAGCATGGCTCTGCTCTGCGTTCAGGATTATTGATTATCCTCTGCTAATCCAGTGATTGACTGCCCAGGGCAAAGGGAAAACAAGTTTCATATTCTATACAGAAAGGTAGTTATTTAAAATCACTAACAGAGATCTGTATCTCTAAGGTTTCTCTGGGGAAACCAGACAGCTGCATAGCATGAGACTGAAAGCTACAATAAAATGAAGAAAGGAGCTTCAATAAATCATTAAGCAAGAGCTCATAATGTTTATCTGCAATGTCATGTCCCCACAATCTACAAAAGCAGATGTGTAACTTTTTGTTTTTCTTTTATCAACTATTAAACTGTCATGTAGCTATTACAGAAGATTGAAGCCTCTTTTAAAATGCACTGAGCATCAGGGATTGCAGTTTCTTGTCATGGAAGGGATACTTGTATGCCAATCCATATTGTGTAGGAGGAACTAGAGATAAAATACATGGAAATAAACCTTTGAAGGAGAGGCTGTTCACCACTTGCCGATGTTCTGGCAGCTAGATGTGCCCAAAACTTCATTAACAAGACGGCTCTGAGGGATCACTTTTACCAGTTTTATTCCACTGTCCCTCATTTATTCTTCTTCCGGTACACCCCATCCCTACATTTCCAGGTGTACTATATACACAGTGAGGCACAGGCAGCACCAGAGCTGGTCCAAGGCCCTCCAGCAATGCAGGCAAAGTCCTACGTGGCCATGGCACTTCTGCCCAGGGGAGGAGGAGGTACACAGAAAGGCTGTTAGAAGGCACTAGGAGGTTTCAAGGGTCAGCAGTCACTTTCCTACACCCTCCCTTATAAGCACTACTGCTTCTTCCCCAGCCAGCCTTGCTCTCTCCCCCCAGCCCTGGAATTGCTAGGGAGATTGGAAGCACCAGGGCTTGCGCCACAGGAGCAAGGGTGGAGAAAGGAAAGGATGGCCCTGGAGACACTTAGCAGGGCTAAACCGATGGGAGATGCAGATAGCTGTGCCCCAGTGTCACCATCCCCAAGAGACTGGGGCAGCTGCAGCCTGGGGAAACACTTCACCAAGATTCAGCAGTGACCAAGGAGCAGCCAGTGTTGGATCATGAGCAATGCGGTTGTACAACCTCTCTGTTGAAAGCTCAGAGCTCTTTCTGCTCCAGGTAGTGCCATAAACACCACTGACGTTTCCCAGCCTTGTACTGCAACACACTGACACAGACACTGCACCTCTTCCTCTGGAGCCTTACTGCAGCCACCAGCACAAAGGGAGGAGAAATCAGCCTCACAGGTATTGCAGAGATCCAAATGTTTCTTTAGAACCTTGTTTCCTTCCTTTAGAAGGAGAATAGAGCAGGAAAGTTCTCTGCTCCCTCAGGCTTGACATTCAGAAATTAGCATCTGTTTGTTTTACAGAACAGGACTTGTTCCATCCAATTTAGACCCCATCTGTTAATCTACAAACAAAAGCAAATAAACACTGAAATTATGACTAAGGGGAATTTCAAAAGGCCTACACCTCACTGTGCTTTCTTGAGGAATTATGAAGAGAGCCTTGCATTTATCCTGTTGTATTTCCTGCTGGCACTATTGCAAAACTTGAAGCTGCTGTGCTGCTTTTGTCTGCTGCTGATGTTGTGAAGAATAACTGTGTTCAATCCAGCCGAGAGGGCTGCTCTTTGAAAGCACGGTTGAAGCACAAGCACAAAATCCTGACCACACCTATCTGTGAGCAAATCCACTGCTCTATACAAGCCCTCAAATTACTGCTATGCTTCAGGTCCTTGAAGTCCACCAAATTAACAAGCTCTAGCCCACATGACTAAGGTTCACAGAAGTTCAACCCCAGCTTATATAAGAGACAGAATCGGTGTGTTTGCCTTTAAGAAACACCCCCCCAAGATAAACCTGAGGGTCAGCAAACATGCTGTGCAATATTTAACAGGAAAATACTGGGACCTTAACAGGATTTGCAGCCTGAAACCACTCCTGAAGGCAACAAACATGACATGATCATTGTGACAGCTGTGACAAATTAGGTTTCATTTGCCTGAGAGCCAGCCATGTTCATTTAACTGCAATTACTGGCACATCATGATCCCTATGCCAAGAACCCACCAGGTCATCCAGAGAAACAGTGTCTTGTACAGATCAACCTGTTCAAAAGGTTCTTCTGTAACACCAAGTCTTCAGCCATTTGTTAATATGTGCCAATAGCTTCTTTGGGTGTTTATTGTGGTCCCTCAGCTCTTTTTCACCCAGTGGAACAATAAAACCTGGTTAAGAGGGTTTAAATTCTGCACCCCTGGTCACCAACTGCAGTGCTCGCAGGAGAACATGCTCTTTAGAGACGTTTACTGTGTCTGGTCTAATCCAGGAGATCTGAAAATTGTTTCATCCAGCCTGAAATATTATCTTGGAACACTAAACATATCTGGACTCTGTGATCTTTACAGCACGATCCTACACATGTATCTTCAATTTCTAAGAACCCTTTCATTATCCCCTTTATACTTCAGCCCCACCAAAGAGGAACGCTTCAGTGGATTATACACGCACTGTATCAACATATTTAGTGGGTGAGCTAATTTAAAGGGGAAAAAAAACCCTCCCTCTGGGATGTGGCCATCGGCTTCCTTGAAAATTCCTAGATAACACATCCACAGCACGTCTAATCCATTTAGTCACACCACAAAACATCACTCATTTCTCTTCGAGACACACTGTATTTACTCCCAGGCAGGACTTCACAAGCCCACGCGTTCTGCAGGCAGGAATGCAGGAGCTCTGGCCCCTCTGTCCATCCGTCTGTCCGTTTGCTGCTGCGGCACCAGCTGCTGGCAGGAGCAGGTGTTTTCTGGTTTTCTTCTCAAGAGAAAGTCCCAGGCACTATCTTCAGTGGAATGCAAAACACCAGCTCGGCACGCTGGGCCCAACACAGAGCCACATTCCTTCTGAGCAAGCAGGCAAGGGGCCCTCCCTCATTGCTGCTTGCTCAGATGCCTTCCTGGGGAGGGAGCTGCATTTGGGTACATGTACGCAATAAAATTCAACCCTATCAGCCCTATCACCACCCAAAAGGCAGTTTCCCCCTCATTTCAAGCAAGAAAAAGCTGGTTTATCACCAGCTGCAGAGCATGGTACATTTGTGCAGTGCTGAAGACTCTGCCCTGGCAGTAGCTGACTTCTATTCAGTGTTTCCATGCAGGGAAAATCTTCAAAAGTTATTGTCAGTATTTTTCTTTTCCCTTTTCAAACTCTGCAATGAGCCAAAATAGCTCAAATTGCTGAGAATAAGATATGCCAGAATAAAAAATGAAAAATGGGAAAAACAAGTGGTGAAGACGAGGAAAAACATGGAAATGGATTTTTGATCAAAAAAACTTGCAAAATAACCCATGACCAAAGCAAACAGCCATGCAACATGCCACCTGCATCTTCTGAGGAATGTTTAGCAGCAAGGCATGACACCGCCAAGCACAGATTTCAAAATGAAATCAAGTTGTTTCTGATCTTCAAAGGCTTATAAATGCGTTAACCTCTACTCACTTGGTGTAGCCCCGCATATTTACAGTGAATTAAGCTAAACATGGGCTTAAATAACTGCAGGATTCCTGCTTAAATCACTCCTACACAGAGCCCTTCTCATACTCTTGTACATGAGGTGTTTTTAGACAGCAGCTTTCTCATAGTTCAGATGGACAGCATCACCTAACACACTCTGAATAGAATCATGTTGTCCAAACTCTAGTCATGTTGCCCATGTTTATGATGTAAAAAGTTACGTTTATCCTGATAAACACAGCTTCTGAAAAGGTTAAATCCCTCCCCCTCTGCAAAGAGAAAAGGTTAACTTCATCATCTGTGGCGTGCACGTCAAACTATCATGCAAAGGACAGAGCTGCAAAGAGCACAGCCCTGCATTCCTCTGCACCAGAGGACCTGTCAGAGCATCCCAACAAAACATACAGAACACCTTCCCAAAGTTATCCTACCCTGCCTCAAACTCCCCTGCCACAGCCTGCTTGCTTAGCAGACTTCATTTTAAAGCAAGCGTCTGGGGCATGGGTTGATAAACAAGTCCTCAGACCAGTAAATTCAGAGGCAAACCCCAGCTTTATTTAGTGCAGTCATTAAAAGCAAAGTGAGAGGAGAGTTCCTCCCTCTGCCTGCGTTCAGACTGACCCTTTCGATACAGCTAAATCACAGAAATTTACTTACTCAGTCCTAAGTGACCACTGCACTGCTGAGAGCTGACTCCAGCTCCTCTTTACCCTTATTTCTTCAATTATTTTTATTATTATTATTTTCAAGATAATGCAGGATGCCCAGAGAGACATCACTACTGTGACACTAAATACAGCAGCACTCCAACACTAAATTGCTCCCCAAGAGGTGTACCAGCAAAGTTCAGAACCACCATTTCATACACAGGCAGGCAAGATGCTCAAAATGCAAGAGGTCAGCTCATCAAAGCTCAGTGATGCAGGAGCTGGGGCTCCTTTGGTAGCTGCCTGGCAACACTCCATTATCTTAGATTCATTCATATTATTTTTAATGCACATAACCGCAGGTCTCACCCAGGGTTCTCCATTTTTCAGCATTTTCTGTCATCAGGGAGATGCTGGTTGCTTTCTGCAAGTCTTCTGGAAACAACTGAGTTCTACTGAAAAGAGCACAAAACCCAAGAGCTTTCTAAGGGCAGCTTATGGAACCCTGCTGCCCTCCAGCCTCTGGTCTGCTCCTTCCAGTCTCAGTTTTACATCACAACATGCATTCTGGCCGGCTGTTTAACAAATACCTCTCACTGATGCTTTCGTCAGCATCCAGCTGGACACTCAGCCCGTTTCATGAAGAGATGGGCTGCACAGGCTATTAGCTAAAAATACCAGTTGATGGGAAGCTACTGTAATATTTAAAAGCATTTTTATGCTTAAAAAGCATTCAAGTTTATTCCCTTGTCAATAAAAACAAGGCAAACTTCAAATTCAAGAGGACCTTGATTTGCCACTAGGTTTTCCAAATTAAAGAAGGAACCTGTTCAATTATTTATTTCTGGGGAGAGAAATCTCCCCCCGTCCCACTTCCCTACTTAAAAAGAAAACATAATCAGTGTCCACACAAAAAACACCCTCAAGCCCTTTGGGCATGTTTTGAAGAAGCTATTTAGAGTAAGGAACATGGGCATTCTCTATCCTTGTATTTATAATAAGGCTCCACCATCCCCAGGAGCTAAAGCGGAATGAAAATGGGTCACATACCTAATTAGCACTATTGAAGCGTGAAGCCCAAACATCCCTGAAATGTAATAGATTTTTTTTTTTTTAATAACTCCAGCTTCATTAGGGCTGTCCCACAGTCACCTATGTGAGATGCCAGAAGCTTAAAAAAGGGCACCATAAAGCAGGCACGTATCCCGCATCACACTGCTTTACTACTGGGGAAAGGGAGACAGTGCTTCTTACAAAATCCAACCTATTACTTAAGAAATGAAGCGATTAGTCAATGAGCCTAGCACACAGCCTGGTCTTTAATCACCTTTGAATATTAAAAAAACCAAAACCACAGAAAAAAATAACCCCTCTCAACACAACCCCCTTGACTACAAAAACAATATCCAGATTCAGAGACGTGGATGAAGCGTGTTAAAGAAGGGCGCTTCCTAAAGCAGACAGCCAACAGAAATTGGTGGGTTCCCATTCTCTCCCAGCAGAGATGCCCACACACTGCCCCACACTTTGCCCCCTTCCTCACATCTGTTAGCCACCTGGCAGGGGTTCTGCAGCAAGCCCTCAGCCAACTCTGCACTGGCGTTACACCATCCAAGTGTCAAGACACCAGCAGACACATCGGGCTGTCGCAGATGAATGTGTTTAAATTACACGTGTGTGCATTGGCAGAGAGCACTCATAAGCTTCTCCTCCTGCTTGCCAGAGAGGAGGCGTGGGGAGATTGCACGACGGGAAGGGAGGTGGCGGGTGACTTTTCTTGGGGTGTGTTAACAGTACACGAGGCTCCAAAGAAGGTGCATGAGCACCTGCACATCAGGCTGACACACTTTGCTTTCCACCCTGCTTCTATAGCCTGCTACTTGCTCTCACCTCCCAGGGCTTGGTTTTACTGAAGTCAGGACCACTGTCCTGTAACCAGTATCCAAAATACTGCTCTGTGTGAGACAAGTGCCAATGAAGCGATGGGAAAGCACCCAGCACTCAGTCCACCCACCCCAAAAGACATCCAGTAGAGATTTTCACATGCAAACTCATTGTGAGCAGGCCTCTGTGCTGCATTTCAATCAAAGTCAACAAGCCATGAAGGCCACTCACCCGTGAGGGGCTGGAAGTCACTGCAGCCTTCTGGAAACAAAGTACTATGAAAAAGTCAGGGATGGGAATTAACTGAGCCTGCAGCTGTCTGCTCCACATAGCAAACGTCATGAAGTCCACGTTGCTGCACGGGATGTTTTGTGTACACAGGATGAGCAGGCAAAAGTGGCACAAAAACCACAGAACAAACTGTTTAGTCTGCTCATCCATGACTACACTTTTATCCTGCAGGCAGCCGTGCCTTTTGCAGGACTTGGCATGTGAGCACTTTGATGCATTTCCTGCACTGACTTAGCATTTCTATTTATGACAGTGAGAAGGTTTTTTCTTTTTCTAAGTTCTTTTATCCCAGTGAAGAATGAGGCATACCACTGCATGTGTGTGAAACACACAGTGTTTTATTCGGTTTCATCTAGCAACTCCTCTACCTGCAAATGGAAACAAAAATGGACACTCATGCTTCCATTAGAAAAACATGCATAAAAACTTGTCTCTTCTTTTCATAGTGCAGCATGGCAGTTCCCAAAGCTCTCCCACACTGCTCCAGTGCAAAGGAAGGCAAAGCTAAAGCAGAGCAAACAACACTGAATGACCCATGCCAATGACGGAGACCAGCAAAGGCTGGAGACCGCTGGTCCAGCATCTCAAATCCAGACCTCACATTACCACTGCTGGGGTAATAGTCACCAGTTTTATTGCTTCTATCAGTAGAATTTCAATTAGATTTGTAAAAATACAGCTTATACCAAAAGTTATTCTTCACGATTTCTTCTCTAACCAAAACTCACTCTCTATTATTTCATTACAATACCAGTACTAGTGATATGTCTGCAAGGAGACTCAGCCACCAGCAGTGCTCCATCCCTGGCAGTGTTCAAGGCCAAGCTGGACGGAGCCTTGGGTGACACGGTCTATAGTGAGGCATCCCTGCTCACGGCAACGAGGTTGGAACTGAATGATCTTAAGGTCCTTTCCAACCTTAACTATTCTATGATTCTATGACTCTCTAAGTGGTTCAAACTGTATAATGCTTGATGTACTTACTCCTCCTTCCCAAAATCAAACTGCCTGGGAATTGGCTGAAGTGGCTCCAGAAGCTCCACTGAGGAGCTCACCAGCTCAGGAACGTACTCCACACAGTTCTCAAAAGATGGCCACTTGGTTGAACATCCAACTGGCAGACAACCTTCCCACTGTGTTTGATACTGGGACCTCCAGGCTGTGAAAAATGCCTTCCAGGGGGCTGATCCCATATGCCCAAACCAGTCTCCTTGCAGGCCGAATTGCATGTTTGAAGTTTCCCACCCATGGCAATGTACAAGAGCCCGTGAGGAGCCAGGGAGAGCGTCCAGAGCTTCTACCACCAGAAAGCCCCATTTACTATGGAACAGAAATAGCAGAGGGGAGGCTTTCAGTGGAAAATGTGATGAGAATAGAAAGCAAGAGAGTAAAAGCCCCTGTCAGCACATTTCATAGACAGTCTTCTTAATGAGGAGATAAACAGATAAAGCTTTCAATCCATGTATGGAGCTTTTTATTTCCTTTTTTTTAAGTTGAAAAGAAGCTAGCCAAGCACATGGGATTCAATAGAAAACAAAGGCTGAACAGAACATTTTCTGACAAGGCCCAACCAATTTGAAAGATGTTGATTCTAGTGCCCCAGAGAAACCAAAGGTTTCTCCCCACTGCCTACCCACCCTATTTATTTTCTTTAATTACCTCTTCCTTCCAGGTAGCTGCCTGGGCAATGAAGTTCACAAAGTACATACAAAGCCCAGCTCCCAGTTCTGCATGGGACCAAAGACTGGGAGCAAGCTAACCTTCCCTACTGGAGATGGTTAAAGCCACACAGTTTGAATCCAGACCTCCCCAGATGCCAGAGTTCCACCAGTGTGGCAAGACTTTGCTCCCATTACACAGTTGCTGGCTATAGCATCTGCCACCCTCTGCAACCGTTTGATGTGCAAAGAAGCTGTCCCACCAATAACGTGTTGTTTCTTAAATGTGATGCAACCCATTTAAATCAGGTGTGCAAATGGAAAAATCAACATTCAAAAGCCAGCCTGAAGCTATTAAGCAACAAGGGAGATTTCTTCACATGAAGATGATCTGAAACACAGAATTTAAAAAACATGAGATGGGACCAAGACAAGCAACACTGTGAAGGGAAGATCTCTCTTTAGACACCACACAGCAACAGCCAAGTGCTCTCCCACCAAGGTTTCTTCCATCCTAACACAGAGTGGTAACCTCAGATGGGGGTGGCAGCTTATCTTCAGTGCCCTTTGAATGTCCTCCCTTTCCTGTTGACACTCACCCTTTGGGGGGAGTCTTCAAATGAGTTATCTCCCATACACAGAGATTAAAAGCCAGCAGCCTCCAGTGAAAGGCTTTATATCCTCTATGCTATGCTCTTGTGGGTAGCTTGCAATACCTTCAGATTTCATATATGGCCTCTTCAAAGATAAAGGATTTAGGGGGGGGTTCAGCACAATCAGAATCTGCCCTTGAAGTACTACCATAGTATCATCTCTGTAAGAAGATCTCTTGTAAGAAACTGCGTGCATACATATAGGTATGGACCTTTCCCTAGGCAAGATGATATACATCTACATAAACCCTAAGCTTAAAAACGAAAACAAAGCCAGTTCAATATACAACATATATATATATATATGTATATTTACAGAAAATAAATCTTGGTTTGGGGGGTTTATGTTTCAGAGATTGCATTTCAGGTTAGCAGAAGAAAACCATATCCTAAAAAAGCCAGCCACAGAAACCTATTATAAACATACATACACTTAAATATGAGATATTGCTGCCAGACATTTTGAACAAATGGCAAGCTTACTGCATATTCAGCCATCCTGAATAGTCCCCAGGGACCATTTTCCGTGGTAATATTCAAGATGTGTGAGTGTCACCATGCAGGAAGCAGCACAACCCTGTAACCTGTTACCGAGTTGCGCACACCACGCAATTCAAAGCGTGTAGGTTGTTATTTTGGAGCAGTGAAGTAGGGCTAAAAACTGTCGCCTGCATATAAATATTAATGCAGAAAAGTAGAATTAAGTCATTGCCTACATGTCAGAATAAATGAAGCCTAATGTGGTTTCTAACAGCTGGGCCAGAATTATCTCTAGACATTAAGGGTCATGATCAGAGCAGCGACTGCACCATCACAGACCTCAGGAGTGGTGTCTCAGCCTGCACTGCGAGGCTGCAGACCCTGGCTCCCTGCGAAGCAGAGCCTGTTCTCAGCCCTGCTGGCACAATGGCCCAACTCAGACCCTGTGCTTGCCTCTGCCTGCAAAAGGCGCTGGCAGCCCTGTTCACCAGGAAGCCCATCCTGCTCCTTGTTCTCTTGAATGAAGATGCCGTGGTACGTGACTATATGCATCTTCATCGCTGTGTAATGCAGTCTGAACACAATCGCCTCAACTCTCCCCTTCTCATCTGGATTTGTTCAAATAGCTACTTAGAAGGGCATTCTTCCCAAATGACAGTGTAAGTGAACATTTGAGTTTGTTTTACAAATTCTTGCTTTCTCATTTCTATTTTCTGGAAGCAAGCAGGGCCAGATCAACCAGCCTACCAAGGGAAGCAATAAATTCAGCACCTCTCAGGCTTCTGAGTCTGCTGAGATTTGAACAGCCTACCCGAAAGTTTGGGGCACAAAAGCTTTCCCTTCACATCAGGGAGATCTCATTACAGGAATTCCTATGTGAAATTCTCAGGCTGAATTGAGTAAGAGATGAGATAACATAGCAAGGACACAGACTGCTTATGAAAACCTCCTCAAAATACGCATGCTCTCAGAACAGATGCAGCAGTTAATATATTTACCAAGGGACTAGAGATGGATCCATCAGCTGGACCAGTGATTGCTCCTCAGATCATGGAATAACCCCAGATAAATGGGAAACTGCATAATGAAGTGCTCACAGCAAGGCCAACTGTCTACAGCATCCCAATTTACTATAATAGTTGGCCAATCCAACATGAAGTATGATCTTTTTCTTGCATCTTCATCCTAACTTTTGAGATACACCCTGCGCTGCCTTCCTTCAACACATTTTTTTAATCTGAAAGCTGATTTTGGTATTGAGAAACCTGTGTATGCTATTGATTAATTTTGCTTGAAAAGGAATTCCAACAGTTAAGCACTTTCTTTAGCTGCGTATTTCATTTTGTCCAGAGCATTCATCTCTCACTCCCATCAATAAAGGAATTTGTTAATGGACTTTGCTTCAGTCCCACTCACTTTTATAGCATACATCTACAGCAAAGAAGTTTCTACATTGATGGCAAATTTCCAGCATTTGCTTTCAGGCTGCTCATCATGAAAAATACAGCTCTATTCCTTAAATATTCTATGAATCAGAGCCATAACTTAAAGCCAGAAATAATTACCTTCTCTGGACAACATTTAGCAATCAATTCCCTTCTTCCCTGGCCTGCCAGCTGCCTTCAGCACAAGCAGCCACGATTTCCCTTTTAATTGTCCTCTTGCTTGTTTCTTGTGGTTTAGTCTTTTCCCATTTTTCTCCTCATCTTTCCCACTCCAGCTTTTTACAGGGGTTATAGGGGGGTCCATCTCCAGGCTTTCTGCTCTCAGCACTCTGCTCGTCTTCCTCTTGGGGGACCAGACTCCTACTGAAATCATTTTATTGTGATCAGCAGCAGTACAGCATCCTCAACCCCTGAAAAAATGATGTTTTCAGTGATCTCAAACATCAACCTAAAACAAACAACTTGACATGGATGACTCAAATTAGCTCTCTTTTTCAGTCTTGTTCCCCATCTTAAACATCTTGGATTGTTTCCATTTTTTAACAAAGTTCAGGCACTGCTTTACAGGAAACACTGCAAAAAAAAAAAGGCAGACTCAAAGCATGCTCTAGCCCCACTTCCTGATGGCTGGAGACCTGACCATTCCACTGACAGACCCAGCTAAGGGGGGTTGCTTTCTGCTTCACTCTTTCTCCAGATCCTTACGTTCAGGCTCTGCTTGTGGATTTCCCCTAAAGAGCAGCAAAGATGTGATGCTCCCATCCATTCTAGAACTGAAGCCTGTGACTGGGTTTTGGTAAGGCTAATACCTCCTTTTTTGGTGTGTCCTGTTGCTCAGACTTGGCTTTCCCTCCGCTGATGTAGCATTATCAACACACTTTGTTTTCATTCTGGTTTTGGACTCTTCACTGCTTACAGTATTTCAACCTTTGGAGAATACACGGTGCTACTGAAGTGTCAAGCTCTGGTCTCAGGTTGGCCAACCCATCTAGATGTCACAGAATCATAGAACATTTGGGATGGAAAAGACCTTAAAGTTCATCCAGTTCCAATTCCCTGCCACAGGCAGAGACACCTTCCCCTAGACCAGGTTGCTCAAAGCCCTGCCCAACCTGGCCTTGAACAGTGCCAGAGCCACTGCTCATCTAGAAAGTTCTCAAGATACATCATGATGATTTTTCTCTAATGAACTCACTGTTCTTCCTGTCACCTACCACACACATCTGTCTGTCCTCACAGCTTTTGCTGTGCTCAGTCAGTCATCTTCAGTCATAGTTAAACATTGCAAGTATATGGCGGGGAAAAAAAACCCAGCTTTCACTGGGTTCAGCGCTGTACAATCTTGACTCGGTACAAGCCAAAGTAACCCTACACTTACTAAAACCTGGCCACAAAACAGCTCAAAAATATTCCCAAATATTATTATAACTGAAAATACTCCCAACTATTTCATAAAAAACATTCCCTGCCCCATCACTGCTTTTTACTTTGGAAGTCAGGCACACTAATAGCAGCACTGATACTAGCATATGGAGCAGACTGCAGCATTTTAAAGTTGCCAACAAGTTTAAACAAACAAATTGCAGAAATTAAAGTTTAAGCAAAACTTTGTTCCCAGAAACAAATACTGACATTGGATACAAAATATGAACAAGTCAAGCCAATACAAATACTGAAAGAGACAAAACAAAACCAGACGGGAATTCCATTTTGGCATCAGTGACACCAGTTTTGTGCCTGGATCAGAAAAGAGCGCTTTCACGTCTGAGAAATGAAGTGTCTGTACCCCCAGGTAGTAGTGAAGCACCCAGCAAGAGCGGGGAGGATGATGCAGACATCGCTGCACTCCCTCTGCCCAGTGACTCACTGGGCTAATGCTCGCCAGATCTCTGGTGGTAGTGGTTTAATTGTTTCACACAGGGCAGACTGGCAGCTCCCGGGGGCAGCTCTTCCTACTAAACACTTATGCTGGCAGATTACAGACTCCACGAGTGGACAAGCCTTGGAGGCAAAAACCTGGGTGTGCAACTTCAATGGCAGAGACTTGCTTTGATGTGACCTATAGCATTAACCATAGTCCTGGTGTGACTAAGTCTGTTATTTACGACCTTTACTGCCCATGAAGGAAAATGTAATGACAGTCCTACCTCTTTTTGCTCTTCCAGGCTAGCAGAAGATAATGCACAATACACTTTAGACCCTATTCCACACTAGCCAGCTACTTTTTCCTCTTGCTTGTATGGATGCTGAAGGAAAACTTAAGCTATCAAGACATTAATAAAAGAGCAATCCAACTATCAAGAAATTAATAAAAAGGCCATCCAGGCATCTTTGTTAGTATTTCCTCTGAACGAAAGGCATTCTGTAGTCAGCTTCATGTGAACTGCTGCCATGCTTTTAGAAGTGGCTCTATTTGCCTATGCAGACAGCGCACAGCCAGAACAGAGCTCTCTTCTGCACAGAGCCCTTTGAGTTACCTAACATGAGCTGTTCAAATTAAAACATGCATAACAAAAGCAACTCACTCTTGAAGCACTGTCATTACATTTCCAAACCAAAATGTCTATGCGTTTGAACAGAGGGTCCTGTCTGGAATAACTTGTTGCCCAGAAACACTGCTTTAAGAGCGTGCTGAACATAGCACCAAATCTTGGGAAGTTATTTTACTACAGGACACAATCACTTCAGACTAACATTAAATTTGGCCACTGCAAAAGCAGCAGCAAGCAAAAAGGCAGAAAACAAATAACTAAACCTTATTGCATGACCTTTTCAATCAGATGCTAAATAGCAACTTATCGCTGTGGCAGATCATTGGTATCATCAAGGTTGCTCCATCAGATTCTTCCTACAGTCCAGTACATCAGCAAGTCAAGTGAGGACACAGCCATTTAACTTTCTCTTTTAATTGAGACTTTGCACAAGAGGAGCAATTTCTTAGGGCCTTTTTTCCCTGCTCACAAGAGGCCATCGTATTCACACTTAACTATCTGTAGCACTTACAGTCCTAAGCTGCCCAGGACCAGGTTCTCTCACAGACATTCCCTATGGGCAGTTCTACACCACTACACCACTGCCTGTGCTAACTGTAGTCTAGGTACTCTGGTGGGACTAATAGCATCTCATCCAGGTGATGTCATTTTAACAGTCATTGCACAATGGACTCTGGTTTCTTTAAGTCCCTCCTGGCTGTATTTCCTAGAATGAATTTCCAAAACTCAAGACAGAAAGCCCCATCAATACATACCCTGGCTTTGCCTCGGCCTGAATGCCACAAGCTGAGAAGTTTTGGTTGTGCACAGTTAAGTAGTGGATGTGAAACCAATCACTTCAGGCAGCACTGCACCATCATTCAGAAGATATCCAGACAGCAGCAAAACTCAGGACCTAACACACAGGCTCCTGAGCCCAGGCAGATACTTTTCAACTCTAATTGCTTTTCCTGTTCTACAGATTACCCTGAAAGTAATTTGTCCCAGTCTGCATTCCTTCAACTGCTTGCTTATGGTAAGTACCTGCTTACTTAGCTGTCCTTGGTCACGTACACAGCTTGCACAGCTCCTTGCCCACGCTCTGCCTCGCCTGTAACTAAAGCAGCTCCTTCTCAAGCTGATCTGGCGTAACATCACCCTACCTCACGGGTGAAAGCAAACTCATACAGAAGGTCTGACAGGCCACAAGACCATTCAGTGGTGGGGAAAACAGCAGCCACGGTGAAAAGGCCAAACTGCCCTATGAAAACACTTTTCAAAAGCTCCCATGAGGAAACCTCTGTTAAGTGCTAGAAGCTTTAAGCAGTGAGAAATCACATGCCTAACTAACCCTGTGGAGTTGTACCCTCATGCTGAGGCTTGAAGGTTTTAGCCTTGCATTGCAGCAGAGCCACCTTCTTGCACAATGGCAAGCTGATCCGGGGAAGTAAAATCAGCTGTGCCTTACCATGTCTAATAAGAGGAAGTGCTTTGTTTAATCACCCAGGTTCAAGCAGCCTCACAGAAGTCTACCTATCAGAAGCTATAGGATGTCCTTGGTATACGTTAGTCTATTATCTCTCACAGTCAATAATGTGAAACCTGGCATGGTGTTTACTGGAAGGGCACTGACTGCAGCAGGCTGCTCTCTGGTGTTCCTAGCAGGCTGTGGTAGAAAATGCCAACAGCTACCCTGTTCTGTCCCTAATCAAACCCCAAGACAGGCAATCCCAGCATCCATACCTTTGCACTTGAGGAAAGCAGAGCAATGACGCATTCATACAAAAGCAATTATTTTGTTCCTAAATATCAGCCTCACATTGCCATTTTTTGCCACACAGCCCTGAATAACCTGGATGCAAGATTTCAGTTCAGTTTCACTTCTCACTTGCTGTTACTCAACATCAAATCCTGTCACTTGTCATATGTGCAAACCTCTTTTTATAGAAGAGCCTCGGTCTTCATTCCCATTCTTAGCACCCCAGTGGCCACAGCAGCTACATAAGGACCACCAAAGCAGAGAGGATATAACACTTGGATACTGCTAACATACAGCACATCAGACATTTTATCAAGACTAAACCACAATAGCTACAGCAAAACCCAATCTCATGCCCATTTATCACTGCCTGCATTTAAGTCTGTTGCAGCCTGTCAAGTGTCTGGAAGCTCTTCCTGCCATCTGTTTCCTTCCTCCAAGGGTGCTGCAGTTTTCCATCACTGCTCTCTCTCTCTCTCACACACACACACAAAGTCTTTATTTCTGTGAATCTTAAGAATTATTTTTAAAACGGACTATGTATTGTGAACCTGCCTGTGCAGATTGTAACAACTGTCATTTGCTTGGATTGACACAATTCACCCCGTTACCTGCCTCCACCCTCACAGAGTAACACCAAAATCTGTTTTGCCCACCCTTGCTTTGTGCGCTGGCACTATTCAACCCAGCCAGTTAAAACAGCAAGAACACACCAAGCTGTTTCCTGAATGCAGCGGCTTGCTGCTCCCATGAAAAGCTGTCACACCAACTACCAAATCAATTAGCAGCAGCTAAGCAGGGAGATAAGACTGGCAGAAAGACTTGCTTGAGTTGCCGTGCTGAGCGGTGGTTTATTGTTGCCCTTTGAACACCAAAGTTTACAATAGATTGTTAATGGTACCTTTTCTGCAGTGCTGAATTCCAGCAGATGAGTATCTGCCTACTATAGGTATGTAAATACTGCCCTTTTCCTCACTTCCTACAGAAGGCACCTAAGGATTTTACCATCTCAGGAAACAGGCTGCCCTAAATATTTAAGGAACCTTTTAGAGTTTTGAAGCAAACAGCCCTAAATGTACATACACATCTACTTGCAGCTATAACAAAGTTTATAGGCGGTGTGTTACACAGTAAACTGTAATTAAAACAACAAAAAAATAACCCCGTACCTTCAATTATAAGTAATTCCCTTGAAGAAACAGTGAAATAAAAGCAGGCAATTTAAATAATTTACTTTCTGCAGCTACTACTTTTGATAACCAAGAACTGGGATGGGCTGACTACTGAACATTCATTTCCCATTTTGTTTTACACTGCAGCCTTTTTTGCAGAAGGAGGAGTATGGGATTTCTCACAAGCAAACATTTTCATTTTAAACTTCAGGCTAAATGACTTGTAGCGGGACATCTGCATTAAGAATATCACTGCAAAAGAGTCAGCAGAAACACTGTGGTGTTAATACCACATTTGGAAGCAAACCCTAAAAATCTGTTTAGAGTATACTTTGCATTAGGACCTTCAGAAAGCCATGGGGAACAAGAAAATGTCCTGCACTGAGTGCATTTCCTGTACTCATGAGTTTTAATAATAATGTCTTTACATAATCTCACTGGAAAACACCAGGCCATTCTGACCTAGATGTTTTAAATAACCTGCTGCTTCTACTTTATGGAGAAGCTGGTATTAAACCATTAAGCTAATAGTCAGAGCTGGCTACTGTTTGGGTTTTAATAAGATCTGGCCCCAGCTGATAAAGTACAGTGAGAAAGAGCTTTGCAAATGGAAGCTTCACATGAAAACCTGGTCATGGTAACACCAACTCAATTTCTCCTCTTAAAAAAAATGGCCATAAAGCCAGCACACCAAGCTGATTTGCTCCATCTATTAAAAGATACCAATATCCACCAGTATTCCAGCAGGTTATGGGAGCAAAGGCATTTACAGCCTTGGGATGTTTCTCAGAAGCGTGTATGCTTTGCTATTCACATAAAGAAAGCCCCATGTTTTGAATACTGAGGAACTACTCAGCATGAAGAACTATGTTCCATGCATGCTACCTGCTAAAGCAAAAATAGCAATGAAATTCAGCAGAATTCAGCCTCCAGAAACTGCAGAAGCAGTTATAGAAGCCAGAGCTGAAATATTTACAATTGTGAAGTTGTGGAAGGAAACTGGGAGGAGGCTGTGCTGACAGAAAAAAGCCAAGCATTCTTCAGATTAACTCCAAACTGCCAGGCACTGCTTGCCTCCCTTCTTCCACCCTCACAAGTTCCCACTATGAAAGAGCAGCTTCAGTGCAGCCGTCCCTCTGTGCCTCCTGACACATTAGTACCAAGGGTGTTTGTATCCTCCAGGTCACCACTCCAGCAGCACTGCTTTCCCATGAACAGAAAAGAGCAGTAATTCACAGCATCACTAAGTAAGATACTGGGGTGTGCTGGACAAATGAGCACTGTGAGACTGGGAATGATACAGAGCGCAAGATGACCCCCACAATTCGATCTGTGACCATGGGTCTGGCTGAAGCTGCTGCCTCTGCTTATTAGATGAAAGGACTGTCTGCTGTGTCCTCAAATTCCCTTCCATGTTCTACCTGGTCTTCCTCCAAAGCCAACACAATTCTGCACAGCAATGCCTAATATCTTTCCCAAGGGCTTTGCTACATGGCAGCTCCTGAATGCCGCATCTGAACAGGCACAAAGAGGGAGCGCTGAGCCAAAGGCTCAACTTTGCTTAATTCCATTATTTTACAGCAAAGGCTTATCTGCTTCCCATGACTGCAGCACAGCCAGCACCAGTGGTAAAAAGGTACTTGAGTTTAAGAAATTGAGCTATCCCCTAGTTTTCTAGTGTTTACAGCACATTCAGTTCATGTTTTCAGGTTCTCCTGTACTCAAGAATGCTGGCATTCTTTTTAATCAAGTATTTCATAAGATTCACAAAAACATTTGAAAAATGTGGACTCCATGACATGAATACACGCCCAGGAACACTCTGCATTTGTAGCATCTCACAAAGAAGATCCTAAAAAAACCCTGAAGTCCTCTCTGAAGCAGCAAGTAGCACAGCACTTTAGACTTCTTAAAGGCAGATTTGCTTTAGGTTCAGATGTTTGGGGCAAGCTCTGCTGTCTGCACAACCCTAACCATTGCTTGCTGTCTGGATTTCCCTTGAGGAACATAATTAAAGGCAAGTTAAAACCCCACCTCCAGCATCAGGGAGCTAATTGAAATCCAGGCAGTCCCAAGACTCTTCTCAAATTGAGGAGTTGCTAAACCAAAATGTAAAGCTGCAGCGAGATGTTTATATTAATTACACTAACCAACCATCAAGGGGCTCCTATCTGAGGGCACTTTTCCATGGATAATTCATGGCAGCTTTTGAATGATGGTCCATAATACACTGCATTCCTCAACAACACGAACAAGCTGTTACAGCTACTTCAGGCTTCCAGTATGAAAGTGCAGTAGCTGCTTAACCCCCCAAAGGAACTAATCTCTCAAGTATTATCTTGCAGTGACTCCTCTGTCAAAACAGAGGGGCAATTCAAGATTGAGTTTCCAGCAAAGTACCACCTTGTAACACGCTCAAATTATCAGCAGCCAATGAAGATACTATGAGACAATAGCCTGAAATTTCAGGCAAAAGCATCCTTTAACTTGCTTTGTAAAAATACCTCGGTGTTCAGCTGCTTTCTGTAATGCTTTCCCTATTAGGTTTTGGCTGCTTTGGGTTTTCCCCTGGAGGCTGGAGGTTCTGCCAAGCAAAGGGTTTTACAATTCCTCTGTATAAAATTACACAGTTACACCAACACAGTGGCTAGATCCATCCCCCTTATACGACTAAATCAATATAATTGACTGGCTACAAAGTTAATCAATTAGAGTAATGGTTGACCTACTTAAAGATAGGGAAAAGTATCTGATACTTTCTAGAAAATGACATGCAATGTAGCATCACCGTATGAACAGTCGAGCGGTCCAGATAAAGCATGCTGAAGTCCAAGGGCATGCTCAGTGGCAGAACTACACCATGCTCAATGGGATGCCAAGGACTCCATTTTACACTGATGCATTTACATGAAGTTTGCAGTCTCAGGAGAAAAAGAAGCAGGACAAAGCCTCTCATATTCCAGAGAGCCCATCTGCTTAACACACTGAGCTTTGCCCAACGGGAGCAACTCAAATGATCAAG
This sequence comes from Pezoporus occidentalis, assembly GCF_034315485.1. Classification (NCBI taxonomy): domain Eukaryota; kingdom Metazoa; phylum Chordata; class Aves; order Psittaciformes; family Psittacidae; genus Pezoporus; species Pezoporus occidentalis. The sequence continues at coordinate 10,509,519 of NW_026914940.1, read as the reverse complement.
TTTCGCCTTCCAGATTTTCTCAAAGCTCTTCAGAATTTGTGGCTTGGGGTTCAATGAGTAGAAGGGAAAGGAAGCAAACGCTACAATGCCCTGATCCATGGTCAACCTTGCTCTGACAGACAATTGCGTGAACTCCTGTGAACCCACCTTTCACACTGTTGCCTCTATGCCTTTCTAAACCATCTATCCTGCAGCAAACTACAGCTGAAGAGGTTTATCTGCATTCAGCAGTTATCTCATTGCATGCACCACTAAGAGCCCCTACTTCCGTCCACGGGATCAATTTATTGGACATCTGATTTTCTAACCCACTTTTTCCTATTCAGTGGACAGCATTTTAGGGTCAAACTGTATTCACAGCTTATTCACAGTGCTTGTTACACTAGGGGAACGATGTGGGACTTTCAATGCTGCCTTTTTGGGTTTGGAATAAAAAGCTTCGTTGGGAGAAACTGTGCTTCAAACAAATGCTACAGGTTCAAGCCCTGCAACAGGGCAAGCAACAGCAGCTTAGCTAAACCAGTGCCCACCCAACACTCCAGTTCTCAGTCTGGTGGTGTGATTTCATACCTGCAGCACTGGATTAAGGCAGTGACTACAGAGCAGAAAGCCCATTCAACTCTTTTGATGAAAGGCTCTTGTGGCAGTGCCATGCTACTCAAAAACACCTATTTGTACTGGAAGCTGGAGCTACAGCAATCCTAGTTAAGTCCTTCAGCTATTTGTCAGTCAACAGCTCGGTACACTGACGAAGGCTGAACTGTCTACAAGTGAAATGTGCTTTCTTTCCATGCAGTCAATCTGAACATCGTAATTCTAGCTCATATCAGGCCATGTGTAACGTCACTTACAAAACAAACCTGAAAAGCAGCAAATAACTCTGATTGAGAGACAACTGAACAAATGATGTCAGGTTTTATGACAAGGAGGTTGTGCCAGAGGCAACGCATCAAACAGCTACGTGACATTAAACTTTCTTCTGAGGAAGCCCTCACCTGCTCCCTATTAATTTACTTATTTGATATTTAAGGACTGACAGAGCTGAAAAAATGTGTCATTCCACCAGACAGATAGCTGTCCTGCCTCCAGGGGGAATGCCATTGGTGTAATGGAAAGAAATTTAAGGCTCATGTGCTGAGAGTCCGGGTCTGCCCTAAGCAGCTGTTCAAAACCCCCATTCCTCAGGAAACCACAGACCTAACGGCTGGGCCAGAAGGTTCCAAAAAATGAAAAGCATCTCTCAGCACTTAAAAGAGCGTGGGTAAACAGAGAGAAGAGCAAACAAAGAGGGGAAGTGGAGGGAGCAGTTGGGAGTTAAGGGCAGCTTCTGCTTTATGTCTCTCGCATGAGGCAGTTCGAGGTGGGAGGATGTAACAAGAACGACTGCTTTGCAAGGTAAAGTAGGACCATTCACTCATGGTTCTTGCAAATAGGTACTTTGAAGGCAGTCTTAGATGGCTTCAGCTGCATACATCCCCTTCAGTCCTAGCTCCCTCAGTAAGTTTTAGGGTGTTTTCATGAGGTGTTGTCACACAATTAGTTCCCCGAGTCATCTAAACAGCACTGTGTAAGGACAGCAGCAGTCCTTGGGATGGATTAATTTCACCCTCCACCAACAGCAAATTTAACACCCACAATACAAGATGAAAGCTAAGAAGCAGAAAAACAAATGCTTGGGGGAACCTGATTACAAGAGAGTCCAGCTATTAGCGGAGTAAGAAGAGACTCCTGCCATTTCATTTTGTTGATGTATTGGGTGATGGCATCTCTTCTCCTTGTCCACACAGTGGGTGCTGCTACTTCCAGCTGAATGGGAACTATGTGAGATAAGAGATCCCGACTATTGGGTTGCAGATTGCACATTATTTCCTAATCCTTACAGACTGTGTTGTTACTTTTCCGATGCCTGGATTTGTTTCCTGGCACATACCTATTCCCTAGCTTCGAGGTGTGAAGAAAGCTGGGTTTGATATCTTGAAAGCAGCATGCCAGTGCTTCTCAGCCCTTCCTGACCCCTCTATCAGAAGCCAGAACATTGCTGGTCGAGTGCCATCCCGACCAGCTGGCCCTCTCACCAGTCTTCACAACTGCCTCATATCTTTGTGTGACCTTCACAGCACTAACCAGGCGCAAAGAGGACCAGGCAAACAACTCAAGGAAGAACACTAAAAATACCCCCAACTTGCATTAGTCACAGGACTACAGCCCTGCTGAGAGCATCAGCCACTGTTCACATTGCGTCGCAGCCCTGCTTTTCCAGCTAAAAGGGATTTGTGCATTGAGTAAGCTCAGACTCTTTCATTTCATTAGAATGGAAGTGAAGAAATACAGACCTCTACCACTGGGGTTTGTCCCATGACCAGATCAGGGTATTAGGAGGTGGCTCGCTGATCCCAATCAGCAGAGACATAATTCAGTGTTCAATGGCTTCATTGTGCCAGGCACAACCACATCAAAGCACTGCCATGGTGGGTCATCCTCCCGTGATTTACTGACACCAGGCTTCCACTCACCAGTTTGTCAGAAGATCCAGCAGAAGGGAAGTACTTGCTCAGCCCTTACCTTGTAAATATACTCCCTGCAGATATGGAAAACAGTCCATACAACCTAGGTACTGAGCTAGGGAATACCAGGAGCTACTGGGTGCAGCCCTTAAGTGGATTCAGCTTAATTCCCATCTGATCAAAATAAAATGCAACATCAAGGGTGGATGGGAGGTAAAAGGAAGTAAAAGAAAATAAATTATAAGTTCTTGGGCCAAAGAAGATTCCACGCATTAAAGGGTAAACAAAACAAGAAGGGACAAATGGATTCTAAAAACAGCACAAAACCCAACTTTTCTGCTAATGTGAATGCTTGCTTGCAAGTGAAGCCCTGTTGCCACTCACAGAAAAGCTGGGTTTAATAGAAAAGGCATTTACATTTTCCCCTCGCTTTTAAAGCAGCCACTCACAGAAATGCCTGTGGATTTCCCAAGCACACAGGGACCCTCATGCAGGCAGTGAGCAGTGTGTGGTGCACGGAGCATGAAACCCCCCTTTCCTCCCTGGCTTCCCCAGCAGCTGGGGCTGTGGACAGGAGGGCTGAGGGCAGCTGCTGTAGGACATGAACAGGCAGCAGCTGTTTGGCCATATGCTTGACTCCAAAGGGTTAAACTCTGTCACCACCCAAACCCCCTGCCCATAGGCCCAAAGCAATGCTCCTGCCTGCAGCATCACTGCTTCCACTTGCCAGGGTTCAGAGAGGGATGGAAGAACGAAAAAGGCTGTGTCTCGATTTCTCAAGATTTTGTTTTGAAGACAAAGGCAAGGAAAACCTCGAGGGAAGTGAAAATCCATTACAGAGTGTACTGAAATAGTCGGGGTGTGCTGATAGCCATTGCTCCCGCCCATTCGTCATGTGAAGGCACTAATGCAATGCTGCACATGTCAGCACTATTTCAGACCAACAAATTCAAGCACGTTCTGGTGCATGGTGACAGTCATCTTCAAGCACAAGATACTTTCTCCTCCTATCACTCACTGCATGGGTGGAAGCACCTCCAAGCCCTGGAGCACCTCGCTGCTGCAGTGCACGTCCACAGCACACCACTGAGCTGCCAGTTCTCTACTGCAGCCTCCTCCCTTCATACTCTCCTCTTTTTGTGGGGCTGCTCATGACCTTCCTCTGCCTGCAACCACCATCCACAGTGCTCCAGTTCCTGTGGAAAGTCTCCTGATGGGAGCACACAAAGGGCAGAGGCTCTTTTTGGAAACAAACTCCTGTAGAGGAGCCGAGAGTGACCACAAACAGCAGCTTCACAACAAAATACAGAACACAGCCTCAGCCTTGCCTTCCTGCCAGCCACAAGCATAAGAAAAGAAGCATATTGGGGGGAATCCTCTCAGACTGGGGTGAGACAGTCTGACCCACAGGGTACACAAACATAGCTGTGTACAGAGCGTTACAGGGCAGAACAGAGCCTAAAGTGGTTTTTAAGTTGTGAACTTTAAAACTCCTCAAATCTTCCTGGCCCTGTGGCAAGGACAGCTGATTTGCTGTTGTTTGTTCAACAGGGGGTTGGAACCAGATGATCTTTAAGGTCTCTTCCAACCCAAACCAGTCTGTCAATCTATGAACTGACACAGCCCTACCCAGCTTCACCCTTGCCATGGGGCTGGGACAGGATAGACAGCACTGCTGCCACAGCACACCACATCAAGCCACGGTCACTTACTGCCTCAAATAGTTCACATTCTCCGTGTAATGCCAGGAATGCATTCCTCTCATCACACAGCAGTCATGAAAGATTTAATGAAGACACACACCACACCTGAAAAAAAGCACTGAAAGAAAGGGATGAATTATTTAAACTAACAGTGTATCTCTTTTTCCCCATTCTCAGCAATCACATGAATGCTCTCCTCTGATACAAATCCTTATCAGATAACCAAGTACCAGCCTTCAGGAGCAGAGACCAGGACTGAACTCTGCTTCTCCCAAAACCAGCTTGGAAACAAGCATTAAAGCACACAGCCATCACAAAGCATGCAGCACAACCAGCCTCCTCCCAGAGCAGGGAGGAGCAGCAGCACGGACACAACAAACCACCATACATTAACAAGAGATGCCACTTCTGGTAGAAGCCTGGGCCCCGTGTTTCTTTTGACCCATTATGATAAGAGCATTTGGCAACAGAATCAGGGCTAGAACAAAAACAAGATAAAAATGTTTATATAGAGAATTTACAGTGCATCTTGGAACCTCTGCAATACTGATTTCCCCAAGCCAGCAGCAACCCCACCACCGCTAAGAAACACAGATCACAGAAGAGATATGGAAAAGGAGAGGCAGGGCCTGCAAGGGAAGTGGGCATCACACCATAGGTTTACACCCCAGTAAAGTAACTCCATCCTGCCGACCCCTTACATGCTAAGTTCAGTTGCAATCTTAAGGACAAAACACTGTGCTAAGAACCACCCTGTATTACCAGGAAGAAAGTCACTTTTCCCTGTATCATTCCCCTTAATGTGAACTGTGGCACATGGATGAAACCTTCAGTTGGAAAAGGGAGGGTGTACAGTACTGTGATGTTCCTGTAAGAGAGGCCACAAGAAAATGCCAAGTGCAACTGATAGGATTTGGCTATGATTCTCCCATTTGCTTCAATGATGTCACCCCCATGAAGAGATCCCATTTATCTCTTGGGACTATATTTAGAACACTGTATCTTATGACAAACTGTAATCATAATGTAGAAGACCACAGAAGCCAAAATGGTGACTCCCCAGGAAGAAGATAAGTAAGCTCATATTTTTCAGGTACTGTAAGGAAGACATTAAAGTGACTGGTACAGAGAAACATTTCCATTTGTTAAGTCTGGTCAAGACAACGTGCATCATTCATAAGTGTGGCTGCAGAGGACTGTTAGTCCCAAAATTAATGCCTGGATGCAATAAATAAATACAATCACATGCTATAGCATAAGGTGGGGTTCTCATGAAGCAAGTATAATAGCTGAGGAAGAACAAGGACAGCATTGTTGAAATCCCCTAATTACATACTCACTCCCTTGTCACTACTACATCACACTACCTGCTGTGTTAGCATGCCAAACAGAACACAGTTCTGCACTGAACACCCGTGCTGTTTATTCTGGTGCTTTATTTTGGCTGTAAATGCACCCAAGAACGCGACCGCACAACAACTATCCAGCTTTATACGCCCTTCTCTCTGACCTCTAGGAATGGTGTAGCCACAGCCTCTCCAGGCAACCAAAGCTTTACTTTTGCTAAAATACTGTAAGTTCATGCTCTTTACAGTTGCCCTGTTCATTGTGTTGCTATATTTAAAGGCATTGGGAACTGTTTAACCAGCAAGCCACCTCCCAAGAAACTACAAGGCAACTGCAGACAGCTGGTATCAGCCTTTTGGCAACTGCACACCCACGCATTTGGAGGAACCAAACTTGAACCGCTTGTGGATAAGCAAAGCTTTTCTTTCTCTGGATTCTGCATGAAGTCATCAGTCTCAGCAAGTCAAGTACGATACATCTTCGTGGAAGCCATACAGCCTATTTTAATCCTATTTTAGAATCACAGAATCATAGAATAGTTAGGGTTGGAAAGGACCTCAAGATCATCCAGTTCCAACCCCCCTGCCATGGGCAGGGACACCTCACACTAAACCATGTCATCCAAGGCTCTGTCCAACCTGGCCTTGAACACTGCCAGGAATGGAGCATTCACAACCTCCCTGGGCAACGTATTCCAGCGCCTCACCACCATCACACTAAAGAATTTCTTCCTTCTAACCAATCTAAACTTCCCCTGTTTAAGTCTGAACTCGTTACCCCTTGTCCTGTCACTACAGTCCCTAATGAAGAGTCCCTCCCCAGCATCCCTATAGGCCCCCTTCAGATACTGGAAGGCTGCTATGAGGTCTCCACGCAGCCTTCTCTTCTCCAGGCTCAACAGCCCCAACTTTCTCAGCCTGTCTTCATACAGGAGGTGCTCCGGTCCCCTGATCATCCTCATGGCCCTCCTCTGGACTTGTTCCAACAGTTCCATGTCCTTTTTATGTTGAGGACACCAGAACTGCACACAATACTCCAGGTGAGGTCTCACAAGAACAGAGTAGAGGGGCAGGATCACCTCCTTTGACCTGCTGGTCATGCTCCTTTCGATGCAGCCCAGGATACGGGTGGCTTTCTGGCCTGTGAGTGCACTCTGAAGCCAGCTCATGTTCATTTTCTCATCGACCAGCACCCCCAAGTCCTTCTCCACAGGGCTGCTCTGAATCTCTTCTCTGCCCAACCTGTAGCTGTGCCTGGGATTGCTCCGACCCAGCTGTAGGACCTTGCACTTGGCATGGTTAAACCTCATTAGGTTGGCATCAGCCCACCTCACAAGCGTGTCGAGGTCCCTCTGGATGGCATTCCTTCCCTTCAGTGTATCAACCGAACCACACAGCTTGGTGTCATCGGCAAACTTGCTGAGGGCGCACTCAATCCCACTGTCCATGTCAGTGACAAAGATGTTGAACAAGACCGGTCCCAACACCGATCCCTGAGGGACACCACTCGTTACTGGTCTCCAGCAGGACATTGAGCCATTGACCACAACTCTGTGTGTGGCCTTTTGTGTGCTTCTTTTAAGTAGAAGCCAACAGTATTTCCTTACTGTTGGTTGACATCAACAGGATGCAGCTTTCTGATAGCAAGCACAGGTTACTTCTATCCAAGGAATATCTTCCAGAACACGTTTCATGCCATTTAAGCACTCACATTTAGATTAATGCATTGTGTGTCCCATTGTTCAACTACTTCTCCACAGCTTCCTTCCAGCAGTTCATTTTCCTCTTGAAAACAGGCACAAGAAAATAAAATGCCCCCTCAGAACTAAATGGATATTCAGTACTTAATCAATAAAACAGGAGAGCTACCTGAACCCTTCTTTTCAGTTTCTGAAAACAGTTCTTTTCCTTTCACAAATTAACAAACATAGCAGTAAAAAATGTCTTTTTTTTGTAAACTACTATTAGAATACTTGCAAAGTGTATTAATGGTTATCAAGTGTACCTTTTTATGGTAGTGAAAAACCAGTTCCAAATTCCAGGATTAACGCTGTTATTAGAAACTTGTTTGGCTTGAGAACTGAATAAGAAAATGTAAGGTTCCAAGACGCTTTCCGTTTGGGGCTTGGGTGACTGATTATGTATTCAGATGCTGCTTGACTTAATATCTACACAATTCCCATTCTGTTTCTGTGGGAAAGGACTCAAAGGACTTTGAAAGAAAGTTTTCCTGACTGTGAACCACAACTTCATGATGCATTATTTTCTGAGGAAAATTAAAATTTCACAATTAGAGCAACATAAACTAAACTGCTTCTCGGCAGAGGAAGCCAAAATGCTTCTGCTAGCACAATGTGAAAATGCATAATGACAGCAAAAGCTGAACTACACCCTAACCGCCCCCCCCCTTCTGCTTAATACTAACAGTGCCACTGTGTTGCTTCAGTGTTTTTAGCTCTGAGAAGACATCTATGAAGAGCAGCAAGTGAAAATCAGATACCTCGAACCCCAAAGCCTCCCTTTATTCTACTGAAGTATCGAGGATTTCAGATCCAACAGGACACTGAGGGGGTGCTGGGGAAGAGCCCAAGCTCTACAGGAACTTGAAAGTTAACTTGAGTTTACATTAAACTAGAAGGACTGAACGTTCCTTTTACATGCCTGGGAAGCCTCCAAAGTAATCCTCCACGTTTTGCTTCTTTGTTATACAGTTTGATAACAAATACACTCTGTCCTGCATGACTGGTGTGAGCCTCGGCCTCCCATGCAAGCTCTGGTTTTCAAATGTGTCAGACCCCATAAAGTCATTTTTGGTTGTTCAACAAGTATCTGAAGCTAAAAGCAGACGCCTATTTTTCCTACGTGGGTGTACAAATACAGCAAATACACTTTTTTGTAGGGACTTGTCTCTGGAAAAAATATAACCTAAACATGTCTGTTACTGGTTACTTCACTAGAAATACGAAGTTTAACACAGTACTGTAATTAAATGAGTAAGGTAGAACAAACAAGCCATTTAACTCTTTAAAAGAGCTGTGACCACTAAATTCACCCATCTGTTTAACCCTTCATTCTTCCACCTCTATGTGATTCTGTAAGAAACCTTCCAATCTCCCTGTCTTCCTGTTTAAGAAGCTGATAGTTTTGAACTTTTACTGTTGGGTGGATGTAGGGAATGAGAGGTCAAAACGAGTCATGTAGACTTAATTATACGGTAAGAGATTTACATTTTGCTTCCACAAAGGCTAAATTACAGCATTTCCCCCAAGACTACAGTTACAGGATGTCAGATTCAGCATCCATGCTTCATTATGGACTGTCATTTGTCTCTAAAAATGGCAGCAGCAAACAGGGGTGTGGCACCAAGGCATGCTCTGCATGGGTGACTTATTAAGGCCACATCTCACGTGCAGCACACCACATCCACTGGCAACAGTTGGTGTTTACTGCAGGCAAAGACAGGTTTAGTCTTGAATTTTAAACCTTTACTCCCACTTACTAATTTTATTAAAACATACGTGAACTAATTGAGCAAGACTGGCTTTTAAAGGCACATCAATGTCAATGAATTTGAAGTTAGGAATTTACCGTTGAACACTCCTGTTTTGAGTGCAGATTGGACTGTGTGATGCCAAATACCCCAGACACTCTAAGTCATTGCCTATTCCAGCATAGAATCACAGAATAGTTAGGGCTGGAAAGGACCATCCTCTTTTGCAATTAAAAAACCCACCAAAAGCAATAGGGTAAAACCTTCCAATCCAACCAGAATGTTCTTCCTTCAGGCACCCAAGAGCAAGGCCATGCTCAAGGCAAGTCAATGCCAATGCAATGATTTTGCTGCCACCTCGAATTCTTCCACCAGAAAGTTCACTTGAATCTGGCTTCCCCATTCTTTTCAAACACAGGAAGTCCTGAAGTCCCCCTCCCAGCCTCACCCTACCCCTCAGACACTGTAAAGACCACTGCAACATTTGCTCGCATCCGAGACATTCATGTCATCTCTTGGCACACGTTCCTGGGTCAACTGTGTGATGCTGCTTCCTTTCAGAAGGATGAGGAAACACTGCCAATCTCTTTTCCTCCTCTCGTTTTTAGTTACTATTTCACAATTAAGAACAACCCTCATGACATTTAGAAATAAAAGTGCCCAACTATCAATTTTCTCTTCCTCCCACCCGCTGTGTGGTCGATGTGTTTACTCAACTATGTAAATCATGAGGTTTTTGCTGTGCCTGAAGTAATGGTATTTGGGGTGTTACTGGTATTTTTACAAGATGCAGGTGTACTCAAATTAGCAGTTAAACACAGATTCATCTTTTACCAGTTACTAACAAGCACTGAGCAGCACTATTTAAATAGATAACATCCTTCTACCAGGAAAATATGATTAAAAATGTATGCTGGTGAAAGGGATCTAATATGTTATTACAAAAAGGACACAATGGAAACAATAAGCTCTGTAAAATGCTCTTTTTTAAGCAGAGGCTGTGTTGAATATACTGCAGATTATCTGGGAGAAAACACGTATCAGAAGAGAAAGATGAGAGAGAAATTTTAACTGTGACAGAGAAGATTTAGCAAGAAGTTAATACATTCTTTGTTAATTGAAAGAAAATTGCTTGAACAACTCCAGCATCTGATACCAGTTCAAGGCTATTTGGATACTTCAGGATTCTCCTTTTTGTCCTAATTGGTCTGTGTTAAGAGACCACAGAAACATTCTTCTGCTAGAAGCATTTGGTTTTTAAAGTTATTATTAGCCATGCAGATCTAAAGCAGATCTGTTCTCAGCTACATTCATAACCCAGATGTGGACATTGTGAAGACTCTGCATGAAGAATCAAAGCCAAGATTCCAGAGTCTCATACAAGAGGACCCACAGGAGATGAAAGGAAGGCTGTCTTCAGCATTTCCATCCTACAAGCTATTTAGGGGACTATGACTTCATACTTGTTTGTTCTCAAGTAGCACAGATGTGCTCTATCAATTCATAGAGTTGGAGAAAGATGTGTAGAACCAGCATAAAGAAAAAAACACCACTTTTGCACCCAAAATTGCAGCAGTACAAACATGGAACTGAGACAGGATTTGCTGCATTATCATTGGGGCAGAATATTTATTTACATAAATAGACATTATATTTTATCTGACCATGTCTGAAGAGATTCTAAAGCCAACAACAACAACAAAAATCTATAGCTGGAAAACAGTTATTCTGTCCCGTTCTCAGCTTGTTTAAACTGCAGGAACAAATCCTGTCTGAATTAGCAGCAAGCCTTTCTTTTGACATGCACACTAGCTGCAGGATACCCGCTTTGCTGAGGGCTTGGTTTATTTTTAAATCAAGTACTGTCCCTTTTAAAAAATGCATCCTGTCTTCGTAAGTCAGAGAGAGAAAGATCTAAACAAAACGTAAGCATCCTCTGTAAGAGTGAAAACTGTAGTAGGTCCAGAAAATGCACTTGCTGTGTTGTAACAGCTTCCAAGTGTGCTGAAGAAAGTGTAGCACAATTCCTTTTTTTGTTGCTGTAAGTTTGCAATACTTTCTGCCAATAATGTTTATGGGAAAATACTTCATAAAGCAACCCATATATTTCCCCTATGATTTTTCCTTTACTAACCACACATCCACCTCCCTTGCACACATGAAAGTTACATTTGCCCCCAACAGGAAAACATAAAATATGCAAGCACAAAGATCAAAATGTGAGATGAACTCGAAAATTTGCACTGGGATGTCCCTGAATACCAAGATGCTGCCCCTGAAGCCATCCTGATTCGCTTGAGTCTTCTACAGAAGATCAGTGTCACGTACTCATGAATAGAGCTGCCAAAGTTTAAGGAATACATTCTCAGTGCACTATCCATATTCTAGTCGATGGTACAGATTAGAAAGAGAGATTCCTTAACTGCAAGTGCTAAATTTAGACTTGCAACTCATCTCAAAGGGTCATAGCCATGCTTATTCCAGCAGCCACAAAAATCCACCTTATACTTTAATGCCATATATACTAGTGTAATTTACAACACACAACACTTAGTTTAAAACAGTAATAATTGCCTCCACAAATGTGAACTCTCCCTCCCATTTCTTTTTCCTCCTCCACTCTCCCACTTCCATTCAAATGAGGATAGCTAAGAAAAACCCTATTCATGGGAATTAAAAGCTAAATATCCAACGCACTCTTGAAATGAACAAGCAGCCTCAGTCACTGTCCATGCCATAAACCTGGAGGTTTATGAACAGGCCCCTGTACTTTTTCATTTGAAGGAAACATGCCTGAGCTATAAGATGTCTGTACAGTAAGACCTACTCAAAACCTGCCAGACCTGTGTTCTGCATTACCTGAACTGAAATTAAACACTTGCTTTTAAAAAGGCAATTAAGATTCACAGATTAAAAGAAATAATGCTCCTGGACTAAATCCCTACATTTTCAGTTACTTCTGTGGTGTAAATGTCTCAGGACGTAGCACAGTTAGGGGTTCTCAAGCTGTTACTCCGATGGTACTACAAACAGAATCTCTCCCGCTGACACTCTCGTTCCAAGGCAAACCCAGCCACATTCACAGTGGTGAGCACGCACTAACTGTTTCAAAGGCCTTGCAATCAGAAAGTTCATTAGAAACACTGTTAACTATTAATCTCCAGTTTACTGACCTGCAATTGCGTTATCACTCAGATTCCATGCTCCTCACGCAGCAAGAAGTGCAGTTTAGCCTCATCTTGTTTTCAGAACATTTAGCAACTGGCAAGATCAGAGCCTTAACAAAGCTCAAAACACAGCAGAAGCACAGAACCAGCACTAACTCTTCCTGCAGAGAATACCATTTAAAATAAAGCACTGAAGCCAAGACATAAATCTCTGTAGATCTGTGCAATTTCATCATCAACCAGCCAGCAGGTAAGAAAAGCTCCTCTACCAGGATGGTCACTATTCACATTTGAAGAGGTCCTGCGTACCAGAAGAAGCCAATTTTGTAGGAGGACCACACTTTCTCCTTGTGTGCACAAAACCCTGCTCATGGAGAAAGACAATGGTTCAGCTGGGTAATGTGTATGTTAGGATCCTCCAACTTTTACATACTGTCTTCCTCCACAATTTTTTCCTGCCTATCACAATGTTCACAGATCTATGAAGGCACCACAGATTAAGGCACCCCAGCAGTCATTCCCATCAGTTAACTCACAAGTGCTATACATCCTTTCAGCAAAGCCTCAGAATAGCTCATTTCCAGGCCCTTTACAGCAGATGATGAAAGGTCATACCACCTGTGGTTTTATGACCATTGTGAACGTACAATGTAAGACACATGAAGGCCACAGCCTGTTGTACAGACTAACTTAACAGGTCACAGAACTGGATACAAACCAGCGATCTAGCCGTTCAATTATTACTGCTTTAACACCAAAAATACAGTATTTACCACTAAAAGACAGGCTCTAAAATCAGTAACTAACTGAGACTACTAAACATGCAGCATAAGATACTATTTCAAGCATCATATAATAATATTCCCTGCCAGTCTGGCAGCTGCATATAAGCACTGCAAATCTGCAAGGTCTAAGGCTGTTTTCTCCAGGTATAGTGGACGCATCAAATTGAAGTGGTCTGGAGTGCAAATCAAAAGCATGTTTCAAGCTGCTGGACATCTGTTGCCAAATGATCTGTTAATTCTTCTGAGTCTTCTTACAAAGACAATCTCCCACCCTCTATAAAAAGAAAAATCACCTAGCTTGATTGTAGTTGATATAATACAGTGTAATCCAATAAAAGAATTGCCCAAATTGTAAGACCACCCCATAAATATGTAAATTTCTCCATTATGAAAAGACCACTCAATCAGCTCCATGAACAGATACCAAGATATCAACTTGTTTACATTAAGTGCCCATCGCTTTTGTCTGGATAGTTGAAATTTCAATTTGCACACACAAAAAGCAGCATTTTCTTTTCATTTCTTTCCAAGCTGAATAGAGGCCAGCACCTCCTTTCTCTCCAATTAAAAAAGAAATTGCAGAACATAATTCACACACTCTCTAGATGAGAATGACAAATATTGCGTTGTGCTGCACTTATCTTACAGCTGCTTAAAGCCTCCACTTCCAAAAAGATATGTCTCAAAAGTAGACAGCAGTGAACGTAACTTGTCCTATGGAAATGTCTCCAACTTGGAAAAAAAAATTGGTTCCCTCACTGCCTAGCTCCTTCTTGTACTGCAAATAAAGAGGGAAATAGAGAAAAGACATCAATGCTAGAATTCCCACTCTGTTATTTCAGGTAGCTGTTTGGGAAAATAGCTGCTCAGAATGTGTATTACCCCAACCACCAGCAAAGGGCTTCCCTTCAGCCAAAGATCATGCTACATCCACAGCCCTTTCAAAGCTCCTTCTGCTGATCCTCATGACCATTCCTGGAAACTATTATTTGTGCAATCCAAAGCACGGTTCCAAGTACATCTCTCTAGTTAGAACAACACATGCCTAGCAGTGTTATAAACCACTACACACAGGATGAGAGAATCCAAGCAGCTCCAAGGCATTCTGTAAACAAGCAGACATGCTGCATACCAGACAGAAAAGATTTAACAGCATACGAGAGCTAGGAATTTCAAATGCATACAGGACATCACCCACTTAATTATGGCAACCATCACGCTTTTCTTTATTAAATACCTACAGTTACCCTACTTAGCTTTAAAATGTCAGAACACAGACACAAAAATGGGTACTAACCACATAAATAAGCAAAGCAAGAGGCTGGTGCTTTTCTTCTCTTGGTACAGTTCTATGCAAATAACACCTGCAACTTATCTTCTGTTTCTCCACATCTTCTAGACAGAAGAGGACAAACATGCTTGAAGCAACACAGGACGGAAGTATGTAAGAGACTGAACATACTGGCAGGGCACCACCTACATTCACCCCTTAAGCCTGATGCTATTTCAACTGTGACACTTTCACAGACTTCTGTCTAAATAACGAGGCAGCATAACCCGGAGGAAAGCTACCAGCAGATAACCCACTGCTATTTTATATTTTTGCTCCAATTTCTAGGCAAGGACATTGCGAAAAAATACCACAAAGCATCACCACAGATGGCAGGTTTGGCATCCTCCGGCCAACCTCACACCTGCACCTTCCACAACCCCTGCTGCAGCTGTGCTTTGTGTGTCCTCCCACCCCAGCACAGACAAGACAAAAGCTGCAAAACATGCAAGTGTTAGTGACCACCACCAGCAAATACTTCATTAATGAAATAAGGCTCTTGGCTCTGCTCGCACCAATACAGATATGCTTGTACCAGAGGAAGAGGTGACCTTCAGGGAGTTTGGTCAACACCATTTGTCATGGGGGTGGTGGGAAGGGAACGGCTATTTTTATATGTCAGAGAGTAAATAAAAAGAGAAAGCATACAAAACTGATAATTCTGAAAAGAACCTGATGGTCACCAACATGAACCACAGGAGCTCTGCGCTGAACAGGGCATCACAAGCCTGCAAGGACTCACTGCAGTTTTATTTAGACTCTTGCAACTAACCACAGCAAAATAGGAGTTACCAGCTCCTGCCACAACAAGTTACGTATTCCTGGCCGTGACATTTCATTCCAGGCCATGGCTTGGCACGGCTGGTTTCATGACCAGCATGAGACTCACATGTTACAGAAGGCATACGCAGTATGTTTTCCTTGTCTCAGAGACAAGACAATTTCTCCCCTCTCTGTAAATGCTATGCAAAATCCACCAATGATAGGCACCACCAAACCTAATGTCTGTATCTCCTTCAGGACTCAAGCCAAGGAAGGCAATCCAGACAAGACTTCTTGTGGGTACTAGTTTGGCTAAAGTTATTTTACATGTATTTTTATACAAAAAAGCTGCAGCCAGAGCATTTTCCAGTGCATCTACAAGTCCACAGATGCTGCCATTCCCACTTCTCTCTCTGCTGCAGGGCTGCAGACATGGCTGTGTCCAGCACAAGGCCTGTGGTAGACTAAGCCCTGAACAGTCCTCCAGAGATAATCACATTAGATGATCTAATGGTCCTTCTGTCCTTTCATCTTGCAGTGGCTGGTCTCAGTCTGTGGGAGGAACCATACCAAGGTTTCAAAGCATAGAAGTGATTCAGAGCTAATTTTCTTTTCAGAAAGAAACGCAAATCAAAGCCAAGTTTTACTTCTGTGGTCAGCAGCACATGGCTGCAGCCATACATATTTCAAAACCAAGGTGAAGCAGATGACCAGGGGAGTGAAGACAGACTGGCTGCTCTGTCTGTAGGACACAGAGGCATTCAGCCAGCTAAGAAACAAATATACAGAGAGACAAAGAGCCTGAGGGGCTTCCTGGCCTGATGCTTTCTGTATGTAAACCTTAAAATGGCAGTCACCAGTCCACCACCATTCATGCCTTCATCCCTACTTATCATCCAAGCACAGTTCTCTCATCAACTGGGCAGACCTTGCTATCTTCACCTCTTGGACGGGTAACTGGAATAACTTGCAATATAATTGTGTTTCACCTTCGAAGTATCTGAATTATGTACTAGATGGCTATTAATAAGGATAACCCAAGACGCTTTTCCTCCAAGATCTACCTGTCCAGTTGTCCATACTAAGGTTGCTCACCAGTGTTTCAATAGTACAAGGCCACCACTGGTTAGCACTCCCCCAGAAACCTTCCCAAGCAGATTTAATTAACTTCTAAGTTATATTGAGACTGTATCCAACAAACCTAGGGATGCTGTTCCTGCCAAAGCAACTGCTCCTCCTCCAGCATAACTGTTCTAAAAATAGCCTTATAAAAGTATTAAAATGGTTTACATCACAGCCTGAACTAGTGACATGGCTTTGACAACTATCCCTGAAAGCAAACTCTCTGGAGACCTTTTTCATATACCCTAAAAAGAGTTGCAGCTCTCCCTACACAACTGAAAGCTAAAACACGTTAACAGAAAACAAAAGAGGAGGTAAATTATTATTCATTGCTGCATGGAAAGATCTTTGCCCAGATATACTGCATTTAAGAAATCTTAATATCATGTAAGTAAAACCTGAACTACTCTGGCCAGGGAAATAGAGCTTTAAAAACAAGGCTTTCAGGATTGTCTAGTTTGACACCTTCTTTGCATGGCTGAAACAAGTTTGTCGGCCTTAATCCTTCCTATACAACCACTGAGAAAGTTTTGTATGTGTTAGAAGAAGAGCACCTGAACCCCTTTAGGGATCAAGAGAGAGTAACAAAGGTGTAGCTAGGCCTAACCCCATTCAAACCATCAAGAACACTGCATCTTGTTAATTTCATTATTACCAATCCTCTTGCAAAATCAGGCTATTCTTCAAGTTACAGATTTCTGACTCATCCTACTTAATGCAGATATGCTGAAAATGCTGCAGGAAACATGCAGTGCCACAGAAAGAATGGGAAAAGCATGGAAACCCACAGAAGCTGAAAACAAAAAACCACAGGTAAGCCTCTTTCCAATGAAAACAAGCACAGCTCACTGCAAAGCAGAAATAACTGAACCAGACAGGGAATCTAGAGAGACCCAAGGGAACAGTGGAAAACAACAGTTACCCAGACGTTTTATTAAGGAGAAAAGGGGGGGTGTGTAAAAATCTACTTGCCTCCAAGATCCTCTGAACAGAGATCATCCTATTCAGCCCCAGTAATGTCTTGGGATAGTATTGGGAATGCAAAGCAGCATAACTAGATTCCTAAATAACATTACTGAAGGGATTAAGTGGCAGGAATTCCAGACCCTACTTTTTTAATGCAATTATTTTCCAGGGGCTACATGGCATCTCACACTGGATCTCCAAATAGCTAAGTAACTTACATGAACTTCGCAGATATTATGACCAGAAGAAATTCTCCTTGCTATAAATAGATCATAAAAACCAGATGTGCCCGCCAATGTTTGACATCCAAGCCTTGTGGTCAAACTACCACTTCTCACCTCCATCCCAGGGGATGTTCAAACCTCTACAATCTAGGATTGTTCTTGGAAGTCTTCATTTTATTCTCCCTTTAGCTAGAACTAAATCTCCCTTTAACGAAATAACTGCAATTGTGTAAAATTGCTGTTACCACACTGCTTGCTTAAAAAGACACACAAAAATCTAAGTTACACTTGGATATGATAAATTCTGTGCATCTAACATATCTGAACTATTGTTTGGGGCAAAATACGCCACTACAAGAAAAAGCTAAAGTAAGAGACTCGTATTTGCCTTGTGTCCCTTCAACCTTTCCTCTAACTGTTGGAAGCAGTGAATCAAAGGTAAAACGAACTGACTCGCCCCAGTTTGTTTTCCCTGCAACTTAAAGCTGCATCATTAATGTTTCATGTTTAGTCCCACTGGTCTCAAGAAGCTTTTTACATGCTAAATGTGTTTCATCTAAGAGGCCTTTTCTCTTAAAGAAAGCAAGAGAAGAAAGCTATTCACATATCCTTTAGCTTCTGGATAGGCTTAGAGGGCACAAATGGGGGGGGGGGGGGGAGGATGGTGGGAATCACACATGAACCAAACTGGAACTAACTCTAAGTAAACAGAAATTGAACAAACCAAAACCATACACTGCTTTATCCAGGATGATCCCAAGCTCAAAAACACATCTGGAGAGGCTGAGATTCTGAATGTTTTCAGCAGATTAGGCAACAGGCAGAACAGTACATTAGAGACAGGGAGCTTTGGAAAGGATACCGAGTAGTTGTACTTTTTAATCTGACACACAGCTTTCATTAACCAACCCCTTCACAGAGGACAGGACAGACTTCTTCGCTCTGGTTCAAAAATCCCTTGGCAATACTCATGATGGGCAGATGGGCGGCTGTATGCACTTCCAAAGGCATTAGCTTTTCTCCTGTGAACAAACCCATTGACTCCAACTCCTTAACAAGAAAGCTTTATCCTAATGAGTACATCTATTTTAAAACACTCACACCTGAACTCTAACTTAAATTATGCTGCGCATAAAGTCACCCAACAGTAACATCTCAAACACCTTCTTTGCTATCTCTATAGATGCACACCAGAAGTTCAGCACTTCCACCCTAGTTGGGAACATACACCATGATTTTCTTTCACTCCCAATTCTGGAAGCCATGTTAACTTAGTAAGGTTGCCAACACAGAAAATACATTGTGAAGAACAAAGTGTCTCTGCAAACAGGCAGCCACTTCAGACAGAATAGCTAAACCCCTTGTTAAAATGCAGCTTGAGAAACATAGAGTTTGTAATTCTTACTGAGGCCAGCCTCAAGTTTACAATGAAAGATTAAAATCTCTTAGTCTAAATCAATTATCCATCCTGAATGTGCAAGGTGCATTTGAACCACACAGTCTGGAGAGGGCTTTGCATCACGGTACATAAGCAGTGACAGCACTCATTTCCCCACCAGCAAGCTGAATTTCAGCTTGATAGCTCAAACATTCCCTTGACTATATTCATAACCATGGCTCCTGCCTCTACAGTAGCTACAGAAGAGCTACATGTGAACTCTTTACCTTTGAACCAAAGTGACTAATGCTCACACTGAGCTGTTATTTTCCATGCAAGATAACCTAGATTTAAAATGAACACCCATTCACAACAGCATCAAAAGGAAATGTGCTCTACTGGACTCCAGTGATTTTGCAAACTAGCAGGAAATGAACAAGCACTCAAACAGGGATAATCCATCACAATATACACTTTAACTACTCACTAAATGTACTTTGGATTTAACTTACTACAACTCAGTGTTCCAGACCTGAACCACTATTTTGCAAATATAACCGGTTCTTGTTCCCAGACCTCATTTCAGGACTCTGTTCAGTACCTGCATGCAAGAAAGGGAGATTTTATTTCTACATAAGTACACAGATGAAAATGATGTCTCAACAACACCAGTCATTATGCTTTTGAATGACAGTTTCCAATCCTGCTTCTAAAACTGTTAATCTGGTCATGTATCAGCATCAAATAATCTCAGATTATTCAAATGCATTATATTACTCTCTTGATGTTTAAGCCACTATTGTGTTTTATTTTTAAATCAATAATATTTTTTACTATGGGCTTGCACACAAACACAGAATAGAAAAGATGATCTATCTGAAGAGATTAATATTTTTTAAATAAAAAGCCTCCTTCCTTCATGAATATGTACCTGATGTCCTGCGAATGTTCAGGGGACAACACATGCAGCAGCTCTTTATTCGCCATCCATTTCTTCCTCTCTACACATTCCTTCCTCAGCTCCCTCCAGGATCCCAAATGCCAAATGAGTAAGAGGTTGTTCTTGGGGTGGCCAAGTCAAGGCTCCCCTTGAGCTGGCTGAGCAAATGGCACTCTTTGTTTAACCAAGGGTCTGTGTGCATACACATCTGCATGTAGGTGCATAAGACATAAAGCTCACCCTCTCTTTGTAGATGCTTGGCTTTTGGGGGGAGCACATGCTCATACACACATTTTCTGTATGAAAACCAACTTTCAGTCACACACAAAGACATCTTCACATTGCAGACTATTTCATCAGTGCCATAAGCTTACCCTACAGCTCAAGCTTGGCCACAACACAATCCTGAGGAACTACTGCAGGAGGGGTACGTAAGAGACCAAAACTACTGCTTCCTGCCTAGGTCCAGTTTCTGTACTTAGAGGACTTCTTTGGATGGAGACCACTGTTCTCCATTCCTTCCCCACCTCCATCATATGATGGAGGTTTTACTTTGAAAGTGACCCTAAAGGGAAGGTTAAGTTTCCTTTTCATGCACCTGACCCCACCACGCCTTTCTGGACTACTTACAAACTCTGAAGACCAGGCCTTCCGTATTACCTGGCACCCTGAAAGCCTACAGTCTACAAGCCAGGTCCCAACCTTCTCCATGACATTCCCTGCTTAACCCTGTGAAACAAATATATTTGTTAGGTATGTCTGGGCCTAAGTGAGGGCAGAAGCTGGTCCTGCAGATGAAACTGCATTAACAACACACCAGCTCTGCCTCAAAACAGAACAGCAGCAACGGCAACTGGGACAAAATGGACCCAGCTCCTACAATTCACTCTGAGGTGGGCTGAAGTGACTCCAGAACAAACACTCATGGGTGTACTCTTTAGCATTTTCATTCAGCAGATCTCCCTCAGTGAGAGGGGAAAGAGTGTGTAAGGGGGAAGGCACCACACAAACCTCCACCTCCATTTTGCAAGATGCCTATTTTTAGACCTCAGTGTACATGCCGAGGCACACAGTGCTACTACTGTAGCAACGGCAGCCAAAACCCTCCGACTGCTTGTTTGTCATCAATCAAATACTCATACAGGATTGCATGGAACTGCGAAATACACTCACATAGCTCTGGAGCACAGCCCCAGCACGCTCCTTGGTATTAGTTACTATAGAAACCAGTCCCTGGGCACAGGCATCACAGCAGGGAATCATGCAGATTTCAATTTTACATAGTAATAAATGCTGCAGGAGAGGAGAATTTCACAATTGCAGAGGTTGATTGTATAAAGCCAGACCTCTTCCACCCCACGACATTGCCATGCTGCAGATGAAAACGTGCTCTCCTCCCCTCCTACACACACATACAATTGCCACCGCTGTTAGTTCTGAAGTGGTTTCCACAAAGCCTGTGTGCTGTGTGCTGGGATGGCTGCTGCAAAGGTTGCATCATTTTTCAATGGCTTCATTAGGTTAGAAAACATACTCATTTTCACATGCGACCAGGTGGAAACAACAACACAAGCAAATTCTGAGGGGAAAAAAGCAAATAGAAAGATTTAAGCATATCTAAGTACTCCGAGTCCAAACATTTCACAGGAAGCACTGTCAGGTCACAACCCAGAGCTCCTCTGGAAACAACCCATCTTCCTTTCCTTCTCCACCCTGTCCAAAAAAAGTAACCTGAATGGAGAGAAGGTCACAGATTAATTTGTAGGAAAAGCCACCGTAAAAAGCACAGAGACAAGAACAGGGCCTGTGGGCCTGAAGTGAAGCAGGGAGGTAATTATAACATCGTAACTTTTCAGAAGTAGTTCTACAGGTTGGACTTCATCTGGCATGGGAGTGGAAGGGGAAGACACACAGCACAATGAGCTTCTTGTCCTAGGGAGATGCTAATTTTCTATTTTAACTCCAGAACCAGTGTGGACTCTTCCCCACCTCTCTAAATGATCCCATAGCCTCAACACTGCAAGCTCTCCTACCTCAACCAGGGAAGAAGAGAGCAGGGAACTGCTTCACTGAAGACAACAAACACGTACGGGAGGAAGGAAGAGGTGAACAGCTTGCACAGCAACAGGGACAAACATTCGTGCTGGCAGCACCCGACAAGTCCTTGGGCAAACAGAAGGACAAGAAAATGAAGGAAGCTGGTCTATTTTTAAGCAAGACCTCATTATTACCATGAGCATGCACTGCTTCCCTGGAAGCAGCAGGTATGCAAACATGAGATGAATCATATCACCAAGTAAACCACCTGGCAGTAGAAACACTAGTTTGCATGGACACATACAGAGCAAACATACACGATCTACTGTCCTGACACCTCTGACAGCGCAGGGAGAAGCATCCTTCTGGGAGGCAGACTGCATCATGGAGCAACAAAACCTGTTAAGACAATGCAAATGTCACTGGTGCTTCTGTTAATGACTTTCATTAATGCTTTTGTTAATTATTAGACTGAGTTCCATTGTTTTGGATGCTCCAGTCAACATGGCTGCAGCTTGTACTTTCGCTTTTTATGTATCTCATCTGTCATTAGAAACAAATGACTTCTGTCCAGCCAGGGTATGAACAGACTTAGGGAGCTGGAGAAGACATCCCAAGTCAAAGTGTGCATCTTTGTACTAGAGCCTTTGCAAAAATTGTGGCAACTCTTTATATCAGCAAGCCAAATGGTTCAAGGTACCTACGGGCTGAGGTAACTGCCTGGATTCTGGTCAGGTATGTGCTCCCCTCCCTAGAAGTCTGGTGAATTTGCCTCAAGCCAGCTGACTGCACCAACCTGATCCTTCATCACGACATTATCTGTTATCTCTTCCTGGAAGCTACCTCTGAGGTGACCAAGAAGAAGACAACCTACATTGAGACATCTGTAATGCACACGGGCCCACAAGGAGGCTGGGGGAGGGCTTCTTCATTAGTGACTGTAGCAGTAGCACAAGGGGTAATGGGTTCAAACTTAACAGGGGAAGTTTAGGTTAGATATAAGGAAGGAGCTCTTTACTGCGAGGGTGGTGAGGCACTTGAATGGGTTGCCCAAGGAAGTTGTGAATGTTCCATCCCTGGCAGTGTTCAAGGCCAGGCTGGACAAAGCCTTGGGTGACATGGTTAATGTGAGGTGTCCCTGCCCATGGCAGGGGGGTTAGAATTGGATGATCTTAAGGTCCTTGCCAACCCTGACTATTCTATGGCTCTATGAGGGAGCAGAAGTACAGCAACTGCTCTGCCGACTCCACAGCACATTATGCCAAGGTTCACAAAGCAAGAAGCACTGCACTTCTTTACAGGAGCCTAGCTTAGTCTGAACTGAGTTTTTAATTCTCCTCCCACACCACACACTACCTTCCTTTCTGTCTCATGGCAGATAAAGATACTAAATAAAATGCAGTGGAAACAGATCTTCAGCTACCTTTGCCATCCTGGTGACAGATTAAAAACTGCAACAACTCCCTTATTGTGGTTCCTACAGAATTGTTGGTATGCACCAACTAGCAATCTATCACATCAAAAGGCTGACTGAATTAGCCCGAAAGGGGATCTCCCACCACAGGAACATGTGCTATACTGGGAAAACCAACCGCCAACCAAACCTCAGCCTCCATTTTCAAATCCACATCCCACTATCAAAAGGACGCTTCTGCATCTTTGTGTCTACCCTAATAAATTATACAAAGGAAATTCTCAGAGCCATTTATGATTTATCCTCATTATTCCCAAACTGGATGCCTAAGACATGATTCTATTGCTAAGACTGAGAAAACTCTTTGGAGCTACAAAACCAGTATTTCTTTACTGAAGTGTAGGTGCTACACATGAAGATGCCCACAGAGACACAAAGTCATCATGTAGCTGGGGACATACATCCATCCATCCCAAGCCTACAGGAAAACATGCCTTGATACTCTACCCTAAAAGCAACACCACCATGTAACAAACAGGAGAGGAAGATCTACAACTGAGTGTATGAAAAATTAACTCCATGCTAATCCCACTTCACATACTCCCAAAGATTTCTGATTCAGATGATAGGATGATAGTGAGTACATTTACATTCAGCCATGAAAAAAAAAGCCAGCCACTCCAGCCTTGACACACCTGCCCACTCCTTGGATGAAGTATTAAAGCAGCTTATTTCCCTCTTCCCCCTCTCATCCTTTTATTTTTTCTCCTTCACAGAAGGTAGTGTTGCATTCAAATGTTCTGTTTCTGTCAGCATACACAATCACCTGCAGCTCTACCCCTTCTCCTAACAACACTGCAGCCTCTTAGCAAAGCACCTTAAGCTTAAAAAGAATACTGGGTTGTAGGGCAAATACAAACTCCACTTGTGCATCACACTGTGCACTCTACCAAAGGGTAGTGACTATGTAAGTTATTATAGGAAGTATTTTTATCTGTTGCCCTGGAAATTTCTCCTTAGTAGGAGCATCAAAGCAGCGCAAATGTCACCAATGACCCTGAGCTAGATTTCATCTTGACCTCAAAGAAAAAGGAGGCCAAAATAAATAAATAAAATTTCTTCATGCTGCAATGCACACACCCAAAGAAAAGGCAATGGTGATGCTTTATGTGCAGAGCAGCCCTTTTAATCCCCTACATATAAAATCTAGTCATGAATAAGCAAACCACTTCACTTGTGCTTGGGCATCTAAGCTGTTCATCCCATTTTGGTTCCAGCCAAATGGGCTCACATCAGCAGCAGAGTTCTCAGGGTGCCACACTTGTTGGAAGACATGAACTGACATTTCCTACTTATCTAGAGAGGGACAGGAATATGGAAATAAGAGAATAATATAGCACCGCTCCTTTTATGTGTGTTTTATATGCATGTTTTATAGTTTTAGCACTTACAAGCAGCATTTCCAAGTCCCACTTTTCAAAATGCAACAGATGTGTAATATGCATCCAGCTAACGATTATGAATTGGTCCTGTGTTTTGCATCACTCCATGAAAGTATAATGGAAGACTGAATGGTTCATTTAAATAATTCTCTTCCTGATTATTTCATGTTTGAAAATGCACAAAGAAAGAGCCAGGACTGTGTTATTTTACTTCAAAGACTCCACAGGAGGAATGAGGGCTTATTACAAAGTCTTATCTTAACTGACAGGAAGCTCAAACAAAGGTTTTGTTATTTGAGTATGAGCATCTGAAATTAAAGAGGAGTCGGAAAGACAAAGGAATTGGACAATGAGAACCCCTTTCCTCTGTGCCCAGCT
This sequence comes from Pezoporus occidentalis, assembly GCF_034315485.1. Lineage (NCBI taxonomy): Eukaryota > Metazoa > Chordata > Aves > Psittaciformes > Psittacidae > Pezoporus > Pezoporus occidentalis. The sequence continues at coordinate 10,484,531 of NW_026914940.1, read as the reverse complement.
CTCTTTTCACTCTGAAATTATGCACAGATGCTCATCACAGCTCCCCAGTCCATAGCCAGGAGCACAGGACTTTATTTCCAAAATGTTAATACAGATTTTAAGTCTACTGCTATAGATTGTGGAGTCTTTTCCATCTCCAGGCTCCCTTTTTCATTTCTTCTGGGGTGGAGGGAAGCCACCTTTCAGTGCTGTCTGTAACATTTTGCTACGGCACCAAGGATTTCTCCCCAGGGTCACACTGTGGCTTATTTGCAGAGAGCAAGATACCAGTTCAGAAGGCCTAAGCACACTTACTTGGAAAGATAAGATGCTAATTCCAGCACTGCAACACTTTGTGCAGCTTGTCACCTTGGAAAACCACTTCAATACATACTATTTACATAGTATGGCTGGCTAAGAGAACAATGGAGTAAGGACTACCCGAAGATGCACTCACATAATACCTGGAGCAACATGGATGCAGGGTCTGCCCAGGAACACAGATCTGCAGCAAAGGTACTATTTTAAGCAGCTTTATTAAACACAAAGAGCAGTCACTGAACACTGCAGTACAAGAGCTACCCCAGGCAGACACAGATATTAATCAGATTTAATTTTGTAAGTAAAAGTGTTAAACCATATTTACATTTCTGCACACTGATAAAGTTTAATGGGGCCTGAAAGAAGTACAGACACTTCAGTGCAGCACTTCTAGGCTCATCTATCCTGCTCCTCAAAAGGGTAACATTAAAATGGCTATGCTGGCTTTTTGCTACCCTATCACTGCTACATGGCAGGCAGGCTCAGGCCGAGTTTTGCTTTCGGGTCTGTTTTCAGGTCCCTCTGTAGCTGGTTGACCATCAAACAGCTCTTTCCTGCCCAACCTCAGACCCCTTCTTCCCACCTAGCACCCTCAACTGGTATTTCCTGCAACTCCTGTAAGTGGCTCTGCAGTACCTTAAAGTCCTCTCAGAGATCTGTAAAATGAAAGGTAGAAAACGTAAATAGACCAACCAGCAATCAGAGACATCAAAATTACCAAAGGCAGGGAAAACATACCTTTAGTAGCGCTTGCCAAGTTGAAACAAGGCGACTTCAAACAGCATTTCAATATGTGGAATTCAACTTGCCAGAGAAAGCTCCGTGATACATTGAAATGTATCTTGAAGTGATTTAACTAAGCTGCTAATACCAAAACACACCTATGTATATGTAAAATCCTTCCATATGAAGGAAAAAACAAAAAACCCACAAGCCTGGGTATCACCTGCCTCATTAACCACCTCACTTTGAAGATCAATTTTAAGCTTCAGGGTAAATCAAAGCTCTTAGATCACCTTTCTCTAAGTTTTAATTTACACCTGTAAGATGCAGGTAGGCAATACAGGGGCAGGTTTTTTTCCAGAAGCCACTGATGGTGTATTAAGCAGATGTAGAAGAAGCATGCATGTCTTCACATTAATCTTCATCATTACACAAGCAGAATAGTTACTCTTCTCACCTACTTGTTTCAAGTTCCTGAATTCTAGCACTTATCTACAAAGGACATTCAAATGCAGTGGAGGCAGAAGAATATTAGCATACAAAAAGCAAAGCAATTTACATATGTCCTTTTACATACTGTTCAAACCCAACTTATAACATGCTTATATGTGATATATATTTCTATTTGGGATGCACAGTTCTTGTTTTCATAAGCAAATGAATTTTTAATGCACAGAATACTAGGTAAAGAGCTATCAAATGACTTAAATCTCTTTCATGCTTCAGTTAGAATTGATGAGGATAAAAACATTCAAAATTTCAGGTATTCAAAGACTTAAACCATATGAGGAAAATCTGAACTAAACCTCACAAACACATATCTCCCCTACAGGAAACTTCACTGGAGTTTAAAGGTATCCTGAAGTATCTAATTTAATATTTTGTGAGTATTCTCTTTAATAATCGTAGTGAGAAATAACATCAGATTCCACTGAAGACTATGGGGTCCTGCCAGGCTGTATGCCAAACAGACATAGCTTGAATAATACAAACTGCTAGATAGATGTATGTATCTTGTTAGAGCTCAAAAGTCAAAACATCTGAAGGAATTTTGTTTGTAAAGATCTCTGGTACCAGCAGAAACCAGCGCACACTGCTATACAGCTAGCAATATTAGAAGTTCACCAACATAACTTGACAGCCCTCCATTCAAATGATGCTTTTCAGGTGAGCAGACACACAGAAATAAAACCTTTTGGAGACAGATGCATCAGAACTTCACACACGCACCCCCTGCCACCATGTTTCTCCTTGTCAGGCTGAAATCAAAAAGCACTGAACTGAGGGAACTGAGCTCAGGGAGAAAGAGAGATTTAACTGTGGGTTGATACACATCTAAATGGAGAGACAATAAAGCAAAAGCTGAAATGAGCTGGCCATGAAATTAGTGTATTGAGTCACCACAAAACTCCAGGTACTTCACATTTAGAGCTTTTGCCACTTCAAAAGCTACAACATGAAGAAAATGCAGCAAAGTGCAAGTCATCAAATTCAATCAAATGCAAGTCATCAAAAACAAAGGCTTTACCATTGGCAGAGCTCAAGTTATGTCTTCTACCTGAGCTCCAAATGGGAATTTGGTCATAAACATCAGTACCATTTCAGAACTAGAAGGAAGTGAATGTCAAAAAGAAAGATGCACCAAAGGGAAAAGCCACTGTTTAGGAACAGCAGTAATGGCACAGGAGGCAGAGCAAGACATCAGCTGGAACAAGGACTGGAGTTGATGAAAATAAGCTCTCAAACTTGAACACATAGTGCCTGCGAAGGTAATGATCTCTTCTTGTGTGTGTGTGTGTGGACATGTATATCCATGTAAACACTTTTTCTTCTTTCAAAGCTAATGCTGATGCGAACAGATTAAAGAGTAGCCAGAAAGTGCTTCTGCTGACTGATAAAACACTGTCATCAGCTAGATCAGCGAGTCTTAAAATAACAATTCACTTTCTGGAAAACTATAAGCAATTACAAATAAAATGTAGCATCCAGCTTCTCCACACTCCAGCCATCCTATAGGGAACTAACACCGTCCCTCCGGAACAGGCATCTGCTTCAGCACTTTTATACACAGTTCCCAGAAGAAGCTTTTGGCTCATACAACGATAAATCGTCCTTTACAATTTAAAACACACTAACCCTCCCTGCCTTTGTCATGGAAGGTACTAAAAAAGTCTTGTATACCCCCAGAGGTTGAACATGAACTACTGAATTTGGTTAGTCTCTTCACTGAGAACCCTCTAAACAGTGAGAAGTGCAGCCAAGCATTTGACAATCCAATCCATGGTTTTATAAACTGGGTAAGTAACAGGCCAAGTTTAATAAATAATTGTTCCAAGTTAAGTAACTCCTCAAAGGAAGTACTGGAAGCCCATTAAAATCCCCACATCAGAGAAGAGCAACACTAGATTTGTTTGTGTTTTGTTTTCTGAATATAGCTGTTTATACAAACAGCAAAAAAGTTTATATGAAATTGTGCCCTAGAAACTCATGGGGAGTTTTGCCATCATCTTCCATGGGGTCAGTCCTTTATCCCTGTCCACAGCAAGCTAGGAGGACTTGTCTTTGTTAAAGGACCGCTGTGCAACCTCAGAGATGCTCCAAGGCAATAGACTACTTAGATGTAAATATCCAAATGGGCACAAGTGGAAGTTGGGAGGCAGAGCAGAACCACCAACTAGCTTGGAGTTTTGATTCTTTGCCTAGAACATCACTTCCTAAAAATAAAACCAAAATTCCCTTCTATTCTTTCAGCCAGGGAAGGCAGAAAGACGGAACAGAAGAGCTATACAAATTTGGCAGGCTTGGCTTTACAGAGCTGCTTTTGTAAAGGATGTGTTCGAAGAGATAAGAGACAAGACACGATGCCTGTTGGACTCGGTCCAAATAACACAGCAGAAAGTGCAAAATACCCTTCAAAAACCCGCACAAGTCATTTTTGTTTGAGAGTAGGAGAGTTTTAGTTGTTCTGGTATCTGAATGCAAGTTCTATAAGCCTGCCAGCACAGCCAGAAGACAAGTCTCAAGGATTTTCATAGGGTTTACTTTGTTTTCCCTTTGGGGATGGGAGAAGAAATAGAAGACAGCATGCTCGAAGGAAAGACACGTAAGAAACCCAAGCCGAGTTCTGCCTTGGGTCTCATCCTTAGCTTATTCCACTTTCTGGAGGGTTTATTATTTTATGTGAGTAGCCTACCCATAATATACAGAAGGTATGCGTATAATTAGGAAATTCTTAACAAAATGGAAATATTAGCTTTACAAAGAAATAAAACCTAAAACTCTTCCTTCTTGTCATTCTATGGCTAGATACTTGCTGCAGCAGCTGCTGCTACTCCCACCAGCCAGAAATGGAGGGAAACAGAAATCTGGCTGAGCTTGCATGCTGCTAATGGAAATGCACACTCTTCATATTAGCAATATTACTGCCTTACTCTCAAGTCAAGCAACAAGGACACTTTAGGACTTCAAAAAAATGTTACAAAACCTCTAAGATTAGAGGTGCCCAAAAGCCGCTCACTCAGCATTGATATATGCACTTTGGATTTACTCTTCAGTAACAGAGCCCAGAGATGCAATGACCATGGGGAATGCCCTATTGCGGCAGGGACATCTGCACGCAATGCCTTGGTCATTGCTCATCCAACATCAGAGAGAAGTAGCCTTTTGTTCCCTTCCAACTCAGCAGCCTGGAAAGATTGCCAGCTGCACTCTTTTGGCCTCCATACTCACCAACGAGCTTAGACTGTTACCCAGAGAAGCCCACAGCCCAGGAAAATTGATCTTGATCGGTAACGTCAGACTTAAGAGGAGGGATGAGCAAAGGCTTTCCTCAAAGATGGAAGCACAGGCTACTGTCATCATTATCTGCAGACCCCAAAGGCCACACCATCAGCTGTCTTCAGCAACCCCACACTTATCTATACCAGATGAATATCAAGCCTTTTACATTCACGTAAGGTACAGAAGCATCATTTCAGAAAATCTTGCTTTCAAAAATATTATTCATCAACACAGAATTCAAATGGTAATTAAGAAGTGTTCACATGATTAATGACACATTTAAATTACAGGTTTCCAGCATTTTTTTTCAGTAAAGACTACTTCCTTTTTCACGTGCTGCTTTTCCAAAGTGCAAGTCCATCTAACAGATGTCTCTCAGATCTGCTTGTCAATGTAGCAAGTTAGACTTTTTTTATGACAACAAATGGTATAAACCACACAGCATTCTGTTAAACTCAATATTGACACATCTGCTTACCACGTGTATTAGTAGCCATGTCAGCCACTTTCTGAAAGGCATCCAAAAAGGCCGCAGCTGCTACTACTGTAGTCCTGAAATGCATACAGATAACAAAACATTAGCAGTGTCTCATTGCTGCCTATTTAATTATTGCCAAAAACATTTAAGCTTATAAAGAATACCACTGTGAACTTGCAGAGGCCACAAAAAAATATCCTCTTTTATAGCTGAATTTAGCCTTTTTCCTCCTTCACTTCTTAATCCCTTCCTCGCTTTGTGTTAGCACTATGGACTTGGAGGCAGCCACGCTAATTCTGTACTTCGAATGGCATAGGACAGGTGCTGTTTCAAAAGAGCACATCCCCCTTCTAGCTGATTTCCTCTGATGAACTAATATTAAGCAGTCAAACATGAAAAACAAATATAACGTGCATTATACTGCAGCCATTAGTGTACAAATTACAGCCACTGCTATTTTCCACGGAGCATGTGTATTTTAAGAATAAGCATTCAGGACTTTCCTTTTGTCTAGGATGCTGGCCAAATACTTTCCTGAATTTCTCATCTGAGCAGCATGAAATAGAAATAGCAACTTTTTGGAAATCAGACTTTCCATTTGGAAATGGAAAAGAGGGAAAAGAACAAAGATCTCCACTTCAGGGGTAAAAGAACACCAAACACCACCACAAACAAACAAAACCCCTTTCCAATCCAGTGCTCCTCCAAGCAGGAGGAGCCTCCTCTCTTCCCAGGAAGTACACCAACTAGTACATCCACTAGTCCCATCTCCCTCCAGGTTAGGAAACCAAATTCAGACCGCACACAGAATCTGTTCAAGTGGACAGCAAACGTGAGGCACAGTTTTCCAAACACGTTTGTTCTACATAAGCAGGCCCTAGAGCCCTGAACACCTCAGGTCAGTACCAGATTTCTGATGGTTTAGAATATGCCTGACCCAGTTTAAAGAAAAGTAGGCCAGGGCTCTACAGGTAAAGTGCAACTCTGCCCTCTCCACAGTTGCACATCTTTTCTAACAGTAACTGATTTCCTCTCCTGACAGCATCAGTCAGCCTCTCCAAGCAAAATCCTGAAGGAGGACCATCAACCTCACTTTGTTTCAAAGAGCTCCTTGCTGCCCTCAAAAAACCCCAGGAGAGCTGCAGGAAGTCTGATCCTCAGCCAGGAAGACCACAGGACTGCTTAATTAGGTCAGATTTTATTCAAGCCTCACTCCAAGTATGCTCAAGATACAGACGACATAACTGGCAACGTAGTAAATGGCCTAGTGACAGCACAAAAGATTTGAACACAAAAAAACACAGGCTTGAGAGGACCAACCGAATGCATAAGGTCTCTCCACATGCCCAAGAGATTAAAGGGAGGGCAAAACCACCCCCAACAGCTAGCCAGAAATATTGAGCCTTGGAACCAGATAACCTTTCCTGGCATTTTGCTTAACAGTGTTTGTGTTCATCTTCCAAACTTGTGGGTCATGCTGTTATTTGTGTACCACATTGTTAATTATTAATTCTATTGCTAATAACAAAGTTCCATTTCACCAGTAACAAGATCCAGGAAGACCTGGCTCCAGCTCAGATGACATCTGCGCTGCTTTATCAGAGCACACAAAAGTGAAACGGAGGCAAAAGGCTAACATTTGCTAGAAATGAACAGCATATCCTCAAAGAGGCTTTCAGGCTGCCTGGTTGCACGTTCCTGTAGCTAGAAAAAGCACTACATTGATTGAATGCAACACCACAGGACTGGGAAATAAACAAAACTATCCCTCATGCCTTCCCAGAAGGCCTGTGTTTAAAGAGCACCCAGGGTTAGGAAAGTTCTCCATTTCTCTTCTTTCTCTACTTCCTCTGCTTCTTCCACAATGTGACATGACTGCTGGAAAAAACACACACTCAAGTGTGGTATTTGAGGCATGGTGTGGCAGAACAGCACATTCCAGCTGTTTAGGGCAAATAAGCCTAAATTCCAGCTTCTTCAGGAATGGCTCACAACACTGAGCCACAAAGCAGATTGCCAAGAACTGGTTGTACCTGCTACTACTGCTGCGAAAAACAACAATGATGCTCTGGAGAGCACAGCAGAGACTGTGGCTTCAGGGAGAGTTGTGAAGAAATGGAGCTTGGATTTGTATCAGCAAAGACAAATCTTACAAGTGAATGAATTCTAGAGATAGAATTGGTCTGAATGTGCTACTTCTGGCACTTAAGTAATGCACAATGCCATTTGCAAAGTATACCCCAATAACCTAAGTTTTAATAATCACCGATAAGTGATCCAGTACAGGAAGTCCCTTCATCTTTAAGGCAGAAAAAGCGCTGTTAAGGGTTAAGACACTTAACATTTTGAGCCCTCTTCTAATATACTGCATTCTACGGTAATAAAAAGGACAACATAAGGCTACCTCCAAATGTGTGTTTGCTAAACAACAACAAACTGTTGTTCCAATTTCCCCAAAGAAGCCATGAAATTTAACTTATTTTATGTTTATTACGTACAGCCTGTGGTAGACAATGTATTTTCCTAAATACATGAAAACAGCAGTAGTAGTATGTGAAAAATTACATGCATGGGTGTTGACTCTGAAATATGCAGTTTTACTAGGACATGCTTAGCAAATTATCCTGGCAGAAGCTGCATTTAATCTTACTGTTTGTACATAGAAGGAACTGTGGGGGATCTCGACTGTGTAACACAAAACTTACCGAAGCTGAGACTGCAGTTTCCCAGCTTTATTTATAAAATCTTCCCACACTGGGTAACTTCCCTGCAAGAAAAACAAAATACAATAATGAATACTTAATTTGAGCATTCTGGTTTTGATACTCCAGAACAAATGAAACTGGAAGTAAAGCAATAACCAAGACTTTAGTAACTCCTAATCCATTAACACCAAAATAGGTTTTCCCACCAAGTTCTCTCTCACATCCTTAGACACCAGTCCCTAGCAGATGGGATGTCAACTGGTTCTGAACCCAGATGAAACAGTAGGTCCTCTGAGGGAGTTTTATAGATTTTTCCTATTAGAAACTGGGTAAGAAGTGGGATTTCAACTGAAGCAGAGAAAAGAAACACTCGGGATGGATACAGCAAACCAAGGCTATTAGAAATGGGGTACTAGGATGCCACAACAACATGTACAGAGAAGCTCCCAAAACCAAAGGCAGGATCCCTTTGTAGAGAAGAGTTGTTCTCTACAACTGCATTATTTGTGTCATTACCAGGTTCCCATCCTCTTTCTAAAAAAAGTAAATAAAGTTATTTTAAAAGCCTTTACAATAAAGGGTTTGAGCTGACCAGAGACCACCTCAAACACTGGCCCAAGGTAACTCAGCATTTGGGCACAGAAAATGCACAGTGGTTGTAAGGCAAACTTTCCCAACAGGCACCCTGTAACTGCAAAACCTACTTCCAAAATAGTCTTGAACAACCTTGGAGTGGACTTCAGAACTGCAGCTGATAAAGCAGTGGGGCACTGAGTGCATGCAGGGTTTTTAAGAAGATTTAGTTCTTCTTGACTTCCATGTTTCCCGTAAACATTTTCCCCATTTTTAAAAATGGTGTTAAAAGCCCAGGTTTTTTATTTAGAATAGGGACACCAAGTGTTCCTGCAAGTTCTGATCCTTGTTTTCCAAAGTTAAAAAAAGAAGGGGTGAAAGAAAGATTTTTAAGGTGAAAAAGAAGAAAAAAAATCACCCTTTTTAGTCCAAAAGAAGGTAACTGCTCTGCAGAGCAAGTGTAAATTTTCTGTTAACAGCAAAAACTGTGGTAGAAAAAAACCCTCAAAACTTCCCTTTGATTGGAGTCTAGAGACTAAAATAAAATATCCCTGCTTCCTTTAATAAAGGTATAAGACTTGCTGTTACCAGAGCAACTACACAATAAAACCCAGTTAAGGCAAATCCTCAAGGCTAACATTACCCCAGCTCTGACTGGAAGAGGTTGCAAGCAAATGCAGTTGCTTGTGTAAAACTCAATCTCCCCCCTATAAGCTGGTCTGCTTTTCGTAAGTAAAACAAAATGCACTGCCCGCACTGCCATGAGAGGCGGTCTGGGGCAAAGAGAGACCCTATCCCAAAAGCTGACAGCTATATTCCAGCTCTGGAAAGCTGGAATATATCCACTGTGAAGCCTACTGGAACTCCATATATTTTTCAGGCTTGCAGGCTTTTTCTTAAAAGACAAGCAAAAATGAATAAAACCAATAAAGCCCCAATGTAAAACAGGTGTTCATAAAACCTCTATACCTACACATGACAAAGCCAGTGGGAAATACAGAAGGGGAAAGAGAAAACAGCAGTTACCTGGGCAGTGAGACCTACAGTATAAAGTGCACTGTGCTAGGCAAAAACTGACAGACATTGGGGGGAGGGAGGGGGAGGCTGAAAATGAAAGAAACATACCAATTATTTCAAAGAGAAAAAAAAAAATGCGATTTCTTTAAACCTATTAGTCTTACTGAAATCCCCTACTCTGAACCCGGTCTCCCAGTGTTTGCCTGCATGCCACGTATGCATTATGCATGCATATGCCAGGAGCCCTGAAAGCCCTGACAATTAACAGCAGGGCCTACGGCTTTACTGGATTCTCGAGCAAAACAAGCCGGCAAGTGGAGGATACCAAAGCAGCCCGATTATGTTTCCATCTTGATGGTGTATTATCCAGCTAAACATGCCTCGTGGCATGCAGGAGACTGACACCAGCCTTGCGTTTAGCTGCTTCACGGGGAAGCTTAAGACACTCCTATCAAAACACAGCTCAGGAAGAAAACACCTTTTTGTGTGTGTGGCCACAAAGCAAGCAATATTGTAACAGTCACCAAGCATTTCCACAACCATTTATTCTTTGTCTTTAAAAGTGGTGTTCTCTTCAAGCCAAGCCTACTTAAATAAGCTGTGACAGTGCACCTCATTAGTCTGCTAGATTTGTTGGGTTGAAATCAATGCAATCTCTTCACCTGGGCACTCCTACATTGGCCGAAAGCACCTCATCTTATTTTGAGCAATAGAGAAATGCAACATTTTGGTTTCAATGTCACTGAATTAATAAATTGGGAAGTAGGTATTCTTGGGGGGGGGGGGGGGGGGAGGAGGGGAATGAAGGTGGTAGGGGTGTTTTGTTTCTGAGGGGCTTTTTCACTTGTTAAAGGAAGCCTTTCAGCAGTTTTGCAGCAGTAATATGAACTCCTGCAACATCTGCTCAGCCCATGGGGTCTTCATCTGTTTTCTGCACTCTGAATTCTCTGTAATAAACTCGGATGAAAATTAGGAAGATTTTGTGTTATCTGTGTTCCAGTAGAACTTGCTTTCACTTTTCCCCACTGAAGCCATGTCCTCAAGCTCACCTCTCTCTTGGTAACACACAGCTTAAGTCTTGACATAAATTCTGTCTTTCAGCTCTTCCAAAAAATCTCCCATCACCAAATCCCCGCTGAAACCAAAACCCCCTCGATTCCCACCTACAGCAGAAGTAGGCACAACAGCCACCACTTCACAAGACCTAGGAACTGGGGTTTTATCCCATCTCAAGCACCTAGGAAGCAAGGAAGCAATTTACAGTCATGGCTCTGGGGACAAACCAAGGAGATGACACAGGAATCAAGCTAGAGCTGTAAATACTGCAAGGCTCCAGCACTCTATGGAGCAGCTCCTTTTCCAAGGCTTCTTCACATGCCACCTTGAGCATAGCAACCACCACTCCATGCCTCACCTCCGTGTCTGCAATAATAGCTCCTGCTTTGTCAAAGCAGCCGTCAGGAGAAGTACTAACGGCAGTGGAAAGCGCACACTAAAGAGCCATCAAACTTCCTCCCTAACTCAACATCTATTACTTTCTCAATTTAAGCACAAAGAAACAGCAGGTGGAGTTGGGCGTCTTTGTCCAAGCAGCGCTTTTGTGACAAAAAGCCACTTTCAAAGAGTAATAACACAGTATTTTTAAATCCCATCCTTCCCAGAGCTTCCTCTGCTCCTTCTGCAATTTCCGATTCCAAGCAGCTGATAAAGCAAATCAATTTTTCCCTTTTTAAATGTCAGGGCTACTCAGGCCCTGGTGTTATCTGTGAAAGCAGGAGGCCTCTGCTGCCTCCGCCACTGCTTGGAGAGGAGCTGCTACAGGAATCTGGGTCACAAATCCTCCTTTCAGCTCCTCATGGGTTAGAACAGAAATTGGTTATGGTGAGGGTTTGTTTAAATAGGTTCTTGAAATGGTTTAATCCGAGGACTATTTTGTGCCCAATTATTTCTTCACCATCGGATGAAGCAATTTGACATGTCTTCCATTAAATGAGTGTTTCACCATTCCATACAGCTCTCCTCAGCACCATGTCCCCTCAAGCTGCTCTGTGGGGCCCACCTGCCCATCAAGACACATCACCTGTAAGCCATAACATGCCATCATCCTACCTTATTGCTTAATTAATCAGTTTACAGGTGATTAATCACCTGATCCCAGGGCCCAGCTCCAGCTAACTTACACTGAACACAGGGCAAGGAACCACCCTTCCGCCTCAGGGCGGAGAAACGAGATGGCGCCTCATGCCTGTCACCAATGCAGCCAGTGCACAATTAAGGACATGAAACAGCTTTCCCTCAGCGACAGGCACCACCACAACGGTTTCGAGCAGCACCATGCTCAGCTGGTGAATGCCAGACACCAACACCCAGCCAGGCAGCGTCCTCCATAGCCACAGCTCCTGGGGATGGGTTGTCCCTGCCTGCCACTGGGGACCATCTTCATGCAAGGGAATCCCATCCAACATCCGGACCCATGGGCATGGGCAGATGCTTTCATTTCTGTCCATCTTCCTCATCATTCAAATCTATTTTAATTAGCAAGAAATTTCATCTTCTCACACTGAGTCTGGTTTGCTCATGACAGGGGCGTGGAACTAGATGACCTTACTGTCCTTTCCAACCCTAACTGTTCTATGACTCTGTGAAACTGGTAAGCAATTTCCTCATCTTTGTCTCAACCCATGAGCTTTCACATCCTATTTTCTCCACATCCCATTGAGGAGGAGGAAGAGAGAGCAGCTGCCTGAGGTTAGCCCACCACACCAGGCAGTATCAGGCAATGATCCCTGACAGGCAGCTCTGGAAGAAGATGAACTTACTTCTCTTTGTTTATCTTGTGAACCAGCACAGCCACCCCACACAAACACAACTCTACAAGAGATTTATTGAAGTTTGGGTTTCCCTTTCAGGCCAGCAATCCTGCAGTAGCAGTAAGAAGAGACCCAGATGAGAAACTCAATGATTTCTCAATAAAGGAAGGGTAGACTTGCAGCAAAGAATTGTATTTACTGAAATCTGTTATTGATTACATCTAACAGCAAGAATAGGAACCCAGATTGTTGTATTTATTTAAGATTACAACTTGAGAATCTGCAGCCTTGACAGTTTAAACTCTTCTGTCATTCCTTCTGCTAGGAAGTTACGATTCTTCCTTTTACATTAAGAGAAAAGGCACTTACTTTCTTTAATAATTTATTTCCGTGCACCCCAACTCCCACAGACAAGACACATCACAACTTCTAAAGAACACTGTCAAGAGTTTTTAAGTGCTTTCATTTATCAGAAAGGTTTTTCAGCCCTATTATCAGCTCTTGCTGGGACTTCAAGTCCAAAGGCAGCAGTTTGTTCCCATCAACATCCCATCTAAACTTCCAGGGCAGAGGGAAGGAGACAGAGCTGCTCTACAGTGAGGCAAATTCAGAATCTACTTTTGGCTGTTCTAGCTAAAGAAGCTGGAGAGAAAGGGCTCAGACGGGCAGTGCCCTAGTTTTATCTCACCGGCTATCAAAGCAAGAGCTGAATGCCTTCCAGAAGAGTACTGAACATCAGCCACCTGCAGACTCCAATAAAATGGAATAAAGCCTACACAGGCTACAGCAGTTAGGACTCCTTCAGCTCAGTGTAGTCCTTCAGCTATGCCAGCTAAAAAGCTGAATCCCAAACACACATCACTTACCAAGCTCCATGCCCACACATCAAAGCACCACATCTATCTTTGGGGAAAAAAAATGTAACTGCTCTTGTATGTGTCCTCCAACCCCTCCAAAGTTAAATATACTGAAAATAAAGTATTTCTTAATATAGTTTTCTCAGATCTCAGAATCAGAAGGATTATTACATCTCATTTCTGTGGCATTCAGTACATTGCCTCCAAGCAGCGAGGAGACTTCATTGTTCTAGACAAAGTCACAGATGCTACACAAAAAGAATGGCCTGGATAAGCAAGTATGGTTTGCACATAGAGAGTATCACTTCTCCAGGGGGCTTTCAACAGGCAAAACACAGGAAAAAGTGGAGGGAAAGGGACAGGAAAACAATGACAGCCTGAAAAAAAAATAGTTCCAGCCACAGATGTCTCAACATATGAAAGATGCAGTGGCTGACAGTTTCCCTTCCCGGCTAACATCTGGCACTGGAAGTTCTTCCTCTTTTCTAAAGAAATCAGTAGTCAACTGGGTGCAGCCACAGCCACTGCAAGGGTTACAAAGCACTACCAAACACTAATGTGTTCCTTTGTGCAATCTACACATTTAGCCAAGTCCATGACTCATGAATAGAGTTGTCTAGTCCTTTAATAAGCCACAAAAGCTCCTGCAACACACAGGTGAGCAGAGAACATACATCATCTCACCCAAAGTTCATAACTGCTCTTCTCCATCAAAAAAAATCTTCTTGTTGGCTTTGCCTCTCTCTAGGTTGAAAAATAAACAATTCAAGAGCATGTCTCCTGAAGCTCTTTCAGCTGTATCTGTTTCCCACTCATTCACCAGTCTTTCAACAGACTGAAACAAGCTTTGCTGGTAAGAGAGTCTTCACTCTTTCTGAAGACTTAGAAACACGTATTACATGACTTCTCTAGTTTCATTTACCTCATTTCAAATATACAGAGCCACAGAATGGCTTGGGTTGGAAGGGATCTTTAAAGATCACCTAATCCGACCCTTCTGCCACAGGCAGGGACACCTTCCACTAGATCAGGTTGTTCTAAGCCCTGTTCAAACTGAACATGAACATTTCCAGAGCATCCACAACTTCTTCACAACCTGTTTCACTACCTCACCACCCTCATTCCATAAAAAAAAAACTCTTATGTCCAACTAAATCTACCCTCTATACCTACCCTCTATTTCTTAAATTCATAACCAAACCTGAACCAGCAATGCCTCAATACTGACTTCAAAAGCATCCTATAGACTGATGTTGTCTATCAGCTGTTTCCTAGTGATAGAGGACAAAAAACTATTAGTTTTACTTGCAGCAGAGAAATTTCAGGTTGGAGAATCCATCCAACTGTGAGGCCAGTTTACAGCCAATTCTGAAAGGCCAGGAGCTTCCTTTCACTGGAGCTATTTATGGAAGAGCAACATATTTATACAGGGGTCTTCTAGGAAAGCACAATAATACCACAAAGCAAGAAAAGGGATTACCTGACTGCAAAGTCCCTTTGGTCTTTCTAAGCTAGAGGGCTAGAGGTACAGCCATGCACAGGGGAAGTTTAAGTTTAGCTCCAGCAGCAAAAGGTACTCTCAACTCATGCAGAACATGTGCTGGGCCAGGAATTAAGTCATCAATAGGAAAAGATAGGAACTTCACAGGATTTCACAGCAAGAGCTGTGGAGGAGGAGACAGGCACAAACTCAGGGGCTGAGATATTATAATCACACAGTGAAAGTAAAAGCATGTCAAAGATCAGATTAAGATGTCATTTAAGCTGTAACTACCCTTCAGGAAAGCAAGCAGGGGTAATTAAAATCAAAGCCTTGTAGCCATACATCTATTTCCATTATTTCTGCAATGACAGGGTTAGGAACAAGTTTCCCTTAGTATAAATAGGCATGCCAAGGTCTGCTTTCACAAAGGGATACATTATCACAACACTGCAAACTATGCAACAAAACACTACTGAAGACATCTCAGAGGCTATTAAAATAACTGTGAACTAGATAGCTCTTCTTTGCATCACAGAACCACTTGTTTAGTATTTCCAAAACTGTTTGGGTTTCAGTCTAAACAGAGCACTGGGACATGGAGAAAAACAGATAGTAGCATTCTATCTTGAGAAAGTCAAGGCTAAAATCCCATCAGGATTCAGAAAAGGGTAATCAACACTGCTAGGGGGTGTGGAAATTACCACAAGTTATTTCTACGTTCCCAGACCACCTGAAGACCTCTAAAGAATGCCCAGTACCCCAAGCACTGAAATGCAGTACTTGGTAAACCTCGCTAACCATTTAAAGGCAGGAAGAACCCAAGTCTGGTACCATTCTGTTGTTAGAGCTCTAGAGTCTCTAATTTCTATTATAATAAAGCCTGCACTGCACTAGCCCGTTTTTAAACATCCCCAATGGACAATTACCAGTCACTCCATGACTGTGACTTCAATTTGTAGTACAGCAAGGACCTGTGAAAACTCATCCCCCGTGGTTGCTGCATGCCATCCAAGCTCACAACCCAACTTGTGGGGCTCCCTGATACATCAATAGGGACCACTTCAAATCTGTATTGTCCACAGCCCAGTTTCATAGTTTGCAAGATGAAGAAACTCTGCTTCAAAGCAGCCACTTCATGATTTAAATCCAAGATTGGGTAATTAGCAAACAAAAGCTATACTGTGAGAAAATACATCATACATAAACATACAGTCTCTCACTCTGTAAACATAGGAAGTTATTCACAGGATGAAGGGGGGTGGAGGCAAACAACTAGCCACAGCTTCTAGAGACCTTTTATCCCAAGCTACATTAAAAAAGCTGGACATTAAGTAGTCTTCCAGTGGAAGCATTAAGTTCCACATTCTCCCCTGCAGGTCTAAACAAGTTTGCAAGCCTGAATAGCAAATTTCTCCTCAGAGACTCATCAATACCGCCTTTCATGCACTCAATCATTAAGTGGCCACCGTGCATACTCTGCAGCTATTTGCTAAACCCACAATATTTCAGCTGGATCAAAACGAAGATAATTAAAACATCAGGAGGCAGTCATTCAAGTTAATGCCTACACAGGACAGCCTCGAGCTAACAGCCCTGGTGCTGCTAATGCCAGCAACACCACTGGGGTCTCATCACTTCTTCCCAAGCAAGGAGAAGCCCTCATTTCTGGGTGTTCACTCAACACAACCTGCAGCACACAAGGAGTCGAAACAATCTTGAAGACTCAGTTAAGTGGCAGTGCCTGTTGCCAAAGTGCTGATACGCATCTGAGCTGACCACAGAAGAACATCAGTGTGCAAAAGGCAGAAGCAGGTACCAATGTTTTTAGCGCTTTGTGAAGTTTGGCTCTCACCAGACAGTGAAGTGCAACTGCACTTGTCACAGCCTCCTTTCTCTCATTTGAACTCATGAGAAACAATCACTTTCAGGCTTCAATTTAAACACTTGATTTGCCCATGGACAATTTTGTTAGGAGGCACCTCATCACAAATAAAGCTTTATTAACAAAAAAATATCCCAAATTAGGCCACTACCCTAAAGGCTTCAAAGAAACTGCAAAGCACAGATGTCACTTAAGTGCAAAATAAAATAAAATCTCATGCTTGGGTGAGAAGTATGGTGGCAATTTATATGAAAGATAAAAATAGGCACAAATCTGAACCTTTCTGGATCACAAACCAAATGTCTCTAGTTACTCACTCATCACTGGCACTACACATACTAACACAAGTGCTTTCCTACAAGCGTTCCCAAAAACATCCAAGGTGATTTGTTAAATGATGATTACACTCCAGCTAGTATCCTAGAATAAAAGTGAACTACACAATGCTTATGGTTGATGACCAGAAGAGTGAAAAGCTCACATACTGCCTTACAAAGACAAAGCCAAATTTTTCATGATTGACCAGCCAACGGTTAAGATGTTCCAGTCACACTTCACCACTAAAACCGAGATGTCCTGTAATTTCAGTTACAGAAGAGGAGTTCAAGACACTTGTGTTGAGAGTTGATCAGTCATTTGTAGATGTCACCTCTTCTGCCTGCAAACGCTGAGTTATCACAAGGGAGGAACAGCAATACATCTTAAGCAGTAACAACAAAGTGGTGATGTGTGGATAGACACATGTATTCTACTGGGAGCTGGGAAAACATCCCCTCATTTATTCCGTGCTCTAGATGTACTCAATTCCTTCTTGTCCTAGGGGAAAGAAGTCACTGAACCTGCAGGCATAGCTTGCCTTTCTGTAAAATGGAGCCATTCTTTGCAGCTAAGTCACACACAAAGCACTTGAAGATGAAAGCTGCTATGGTCTTAACCACAAAGCTACCAGACTTTTTGTCTCCAATCCTTCAAAACATCTCAGCATTCAAGCTATCTCACAGCCCAGCAGGAAGAAGTCAATCAACGTCCTTCAGGTCAGCACAGATGCCAGTGAACAGAACACTGCTTGCACCTTACAGTATCAAGGTAGACTTAATTATGAAACCAAAAACACTTGAAGAGGGAGATGTATGCCCATACCCAGCCTAAAGAGGCTACTCTACCCTAAAGAGTACCCTCTTTAGAGTACTAACTCAAACCTCCCTGTACATGCTCTGGAGCAGACCAAAACCACCCTTTTTAGATGCAGTTCCTATTCTGCTCTCTGCCATATACAGCTTCCTGCTTATCTTCAAGACCACATTGTCTCCAAGTAGACTATGAACCTTGAAAATGATTTTCAAAAGCTTGAAAACTCACAGGCTGTTGAGCAGAAGATGCTATTTGCAGATTCACAGATTCCATCGACTGCTATAACTTCTGTACTTTGAAAAGAAAAAAACGTGGCAAAAAAAAGAAAATTGGACATTTTTAGGTATTCTGTACCAAAGATTTTCGTCCAGCTTGTGCACACTCAGAACTGAGGAAGGAAGCAGCAAACTCTCCCAGATATCACCCTCTGTTAGGTATTAACCAGTGCCCAGCCTGTAATTACACAGACTTCTTGTCCTCCAACATTTGGTCAGTCAGTTGTGTTTCATGCAGCACTGCACAACTCCTTCCACACTTACAACCTCACAAATCCCATTATGCAGCTCCTGGCATCCTGCTGGATCCAAAAGGAGTACTCTTAGAAGACATGAGAAATCCCTGCGCTGTGTATGCTGCAGCGTAAGCCAGCCTCGTACGCACACAGCGAGTGCTCAGTTACATAAATTGTTAACACTCACATAAGAGTATCTGGATCAAGAATGTGTCCCTAAAAGAATAACTTACTTGTGAGTAAGTATGCTCTCATCTATCCCTGTTGCTTGAACCCCACTATTTACGCAGCGACTCCCTTCCTGCACCATCATTACCTGCACACCAATCCGTCCCCCTCAGAGATGTTTACACGAAGATACTGCAGCTGCTTAGAAAAGGCAAGGAATTTCACTGTACACAAACCAACCATTGGGTCAAGCAGGTTGTTGGGAGGGTGCAGGGGCAGGAAATCAGTGCAGGCAGCTAAGCTCAAAATGCCTCGGTGGTATAGTCTTTAAGGAAATTGAAAGAAATGGGAAGAAAAGCTGCAGAGAGGGGAAATGAGTTCATTTCACGCTTTTTGGGGAAGGGGAAGGAATGGCTATTTGCTAGGTTTGGAACAGATCAGTTGCCCTAGAGACTGTCACGCAAGGGACATACCAATGCAACACAGTATGCATGGGAAACGAAGGACAGAGATGCCCTTTCTTCTCCAAGATTGTACCTGTCTGTTGTACATGAAACATTTGTTTTCCCTTACAGTACTTAGCATCTTTAACAGCTGAATTGAAACTAGACCTTAAAAATCATTGAACTGAACATTCCTAACCTCCGCAGAGATCCCAAGCTTCAAATAAAGCACAGCTGCAGAAGAGCTGTCACATTACAGCATGTCAGGGTAAAACTAATTTGCCCAGATTCTCTGATATATGTGGGCTGTCCCTTGGATTAACATGGACGCAGAAGACCTGCAGCTGCACTTGCTGTAGTAACTGTCTCACCATTTCTATTTGTTCCATCAAATATTTCTTCCATTCAGTTTATATTATTTGTGTGAACAGCAAAAGGCCATCCCCTCCTCAGCAGATCAGGCCTCCTAAACAAATGTCTCTTAATCCTTGATGGGGCTACCCCCCCAGCTCCGTCTTCAACAAAAAACAAGATTAAAATGCTGCCTCTCACCCGGCACTTCTCCTAACAGGAGATAAGAGGCTGCAATAACATAAATACTTCTCATGCCCATGTGTTCATGGCCTTCTCCTCTAAGAGTTTTTTATGGCCGAAAGCATCACCACCTCATCCAAGTCACAGCAGCAGCCATGCAGTGAAGGGAAGGGTTCACCTCCTTTACAGCATTAGAGGTTACTTCCAAAACCAAAGGTTGACATTATTGAGTTTTTGCTGAATAAGGCACACATACTTGAAATAAAAGAATTTATAACATTTTACTCCTTTGGGAACCTTGTTGTTATTCACCAACATGACTTTCGTAGATTCCCTCATGTCTCTCACATGTGGGAGATGAGTGAGACTAATTGGTAATCCACACCAGGCCCATAAAAATGTAGTAAATCCTCCCACTTGGTATAAATGAAGTCACAGAAAACCTGTGTTCATCCAACTGCTCATTACTCATCTTCCCACCACACCCACCCCATAGGTGTCATGTGCCATACACATACAACAAGCCCCTGCTCTGCCAAAACACGTGCTGCAGAAGAGGTGTGAGAAATAAAGAACATGCAAAAAGCAAAAGAACCAGGCTCACGCAAGCGATGAACTACAAACACTGCCAATTTCAATGTTTTCAGAGGTGTCCCCCTGTTTTCCTTTCTCCTCCAAGACAGCAGAGAACAGTGTGATTTAAAGGAAGGTAAAAATCAAGGCTCAGAAGGAAAGCCAGCATTAAAAAGGATCTGCTCTGCGTGAGAAGACAAGATCTTTTGAAACCCATCTACAACAGGGCCTCCCCAAAATTATCTGCACCAATTTGATTTGCACTACAAGAAACATTGAAATTAGCAGCACATTGCAGCATCTCATTTCCCAATTGCCAGAAATGAGTTACAAACCATTCAGATCAAATACTCCCTTCCCACAGGGAGCCACAGAACGAATGCCACGTTCAAAGAGAGCCGCACGACGTTTGCATGCGGCACACAAAACTGCTGCTCCATGGGGACATGCACATTTTATTTTGCTTTTCGTGAACTCTGATTGCTTTGAAAAAGATCTTTCGTAACAGTATAACAAACTCTAAGTGCCACAGGCTCCGTGATGCACCATAGGAAACACCAGGGCTGTGACAATGAATCTAAACTTAGGATGGGATGGGCAGACTTTTTCCCACCTTTATAATTCTTTAATCTGATCCTGAAATCTCAAAGCACAGAAGCCCAATTATAGAGCACAAGGGCCAAGTACAATTCCCATTGTGGTCTTTCCATAAACAACCCTGTCACCATATACACCACCCATTACTCAACAAATGTGACCCTTGTTTTGCATGAAAGACATGAAATTCCCTTCTCAGGCAACTGAAGTTCCAGAAGTACATTAAGTGTGGTATAAATGGGACGGCTATTAACCGTTCTTATATTTAACTCAATTACCACAGAATGGATAAGGTTGGAAAGGACCTTAAGATCACCTAGTTCCAACCCCCCTGCCATAGGCAAGGATGCCTCATGCTAGTCCATGTTGCCCAAAACCGTGTCCATCCTGGCCTTGAACCCTGCCCTGGGCAACCCATTTCAGTGCCTCACCACCCTCACAGCAAAGAATTTCCTCCTTATAAGTGACCCAAACTTCCCCTGTTTAAGTTTAAACCCATTACCCCTTGTCCTGCTGCTACAGTCCCTGACGAAGAGTCCCTCTCTGGCATCCTTGTAGACCCCCTTCAGATACAGGAAGGCTGCTATGAGGTCTCTATGCAGCCTTCTTTTCTCCAGGCTGAACAGATCCAACTTTCTTCATACAGGAGGTGCTTGAGCCCCCTTATCATCTTTGTGGCCTCCTCTGGACTTGCTCCACCAGCTCCATGTCCTTCTTATGTTGAGGACATCAGAACTGCACACAGTACATCATTTCTCCAAATCACTTCAGGCTTTACAGCAAATTATTTTGGAGCTTGTTTTGTTGAGTATTAACCACAAAGCTATTTTTGGTGGAGGATGAAGAGAAATTTGGGGTTTCTGGAGAAAATATTAAAGCCAGTTCAAGAGACCTCAGACAGCAAGAGATAATCTTGCCATCAAAAAATGTGATGTGTTAAGTCACACTGGCATAAATTGCCCTCATTAAGTTTCAAAGTTAACACAGTCCAGAGACAAATTGAAACAACCACATTGCTCAGAATTATAATTCCAGTTTCTGTAACCTTGTAAAGATGAAGGAGAGCTCAAAATTAACACCTGAGCTAGTTCTGTGTTATTGTGAACAAAGAGAAAAATCATTCCACACAGACTGGATCTTCATCACCTTGGCTGCAGCACCCATCTGCTTCCACTGGCAAGACTTCAGAGTCATTTTAATACTCCGCTGATTAACCCTGCCATCTTTACAACCAGGTTTAAGGTGGAGCAATCTGTATGATAAAAAGATCCTGCAAATTATTTAGTTAAGGAAAAAAAAAAGGCAGATGCTGCAGCAAATCCCTCAGCACTGCAAGGCATGTGGGGACTTGATCACAGCGGTGATGAGAAATAGGCACAGATAGTGCACTTGGTATGTGTGGGCAGACCCCTACGCAACATCTCCAAGAGCCTGCCAGGAGCCTGCCCACGCAGACCCAGCTACATGAAACAGCACTTCAAATGCTAATTTTCACTTTACTACTAAAGGTATCATTAGTGGAAAGGTTCTAGTTAGCTATCAAAAATAGCTATTCTTTCTTAGAAGTTGACACAATCCTTTGTGCAGCAGTCACAAAGGATCCTAGAGCACCTCAGTGGCAGCATGGCCTTAGCTGCATCAAACTGAGCTACAGGTAAGAATTATTTCTTTTGCTCATGCTAAATAACAAGCAGATTTTTGTAAACCTTAACAACTACCACGCTGCTAAATATCTGCTGTGACTGCTTGCAAACCTGCCCCCTCAGTAACTGCCAGTCCACAGAACAGGTTCCACTACTATGGAGCATTCAGAGAAAAAATATTCACACCTGTGCCCATCTCCATAAGCTCACAACAGCCTGTGTCTGATGAGCAGCACTCCCATGCAAGTAACCATGTGTAAAGGAAATAAATAAATAAATCCACACAGCAAAGGCCTGTTTGCTTAAAAGCAAGATAAACCAAATGCATCACTTATGGAAAGAAGCAGAGAATAAACATACTTGGTGTCCCTCTGTGCCGAAGCCCAAAACCACACTTTATCTGGAACAGAACATCTCCTGCATGCTCCCTGCACAGCCCACTAAAACAACTTCAGGATTTGTGTTCGTTTCCTGCTTTTTTGGAGGGTGGGTTGTTGTTTTATTTTAAAATGTCGTCATTATCAAAAATACAAGGGACTAAGAGCCTGAGGAACACCACTGCCAGGACTGCAGCATTGTCTTGACAGATACACACATACACACTCCCCCTCCTCTCCACAATCTGCCTGCTCTTGACAAGCCATGCTTTTAATTAAATGTATCCTAAGATGTGCTGAGAGGAAACTGCATATGAACACTTGCCAGAAATTAACTTCTAGTGCAAACAGCTTCTCTACACTCCCCCCCCCCCCCCCCCCCAAAAAAAAAAAGATACACTAGAAGCCATTCACCTCTGCCAGGCTTCCTCCTAGAGCAGATCCCATCCTCCTCCTCCACCACTACTTGGCACCAATTTCTCCTGCAGCCTTCCCTGCTCCTAAGCCCTGGACCCTTTAAAACACCCACAGAAATCCCGTATCCCTGGCTGGGAGAAGCACAACACACATGGGCACTGCCTTTACATTACGCGGTCCCCCCATTATTTCACACATCCCCCAACATCTGCCAACAACTGCATCCTTCCCAGCCGGCCCTGGGAGGAATACAAGCTGCCCTTGTCCAGGGAACACTGCAGTATTCTGCAGTACGGCCACGCCAGAGGCAGGGCGCCCTGAGCCCTTCGGCTCGGCGGAGGAATGACTGGCACAACACAGCAAGGCTTTTGCGCTATTTATTTCCACGAGCGAAGGGCGGGAGGCACCCACTCACCCAAAGAAAACCCTGCACAAGTGCCCTTGGCTGCCAAGGGTAGACGGGGAGCACCACTTCCAGAGAGACTCTTTGGCAGAAGGGGTCAGTGGTGCCCGAGATTTTCGGTGCCTGGTAAAGAGAAGAGACCTGGCAACTTGAGACCTTTGCATTCATGCACAGAAAGCAGCAAATACCACCCCCATGAGCATACACAGCATGAAAATAATACCACATAACCGACTGAGCAGCAATTTTAATCCAGGCACGCATCAACTTTTGAGCATCTCCAGGCTGAGATTTACGTTCTTTCCACCGTGCCCATCAGGACAGACATCCATCCGTTCATCGCCCCTTCCAGCCCCACCCCACGGCTGACATGTACCATGCCCATCTCCTCCACACCACGCTCCCACCGCACTGCATTGATCCTGCTAGCAGTCCCACAGCCCAAAATAAAACACCGAAAGGGATTTAATAAAAGGAGACAGGTTTGGAAAACGCTGACCCTGGCGCAAGATAACAGCTTGCACGTTTGATCAGAGGAGAGGGAATACGGGGAAGGAGGGAGGGAGAGGTGGTGTCCTGCAAGCAACTCGAAAGCCCCAAACCATGGGGTTGAGGTATATACCAGGGGTCCCTTTACCCAGGGTACCTTCACCGGCAAGGGACACGCACCCAGCTTTGGGGCAGGGTCGCTGGCAGAAGCAGTCCAGGGACGGGTGGGGGGTCACGCTGCCCCCCAATGCTCCTGCATCGCATGGGGCAAAGTTTCATCGGGTCGGGAGAGGTTTCCTCTCACCTGCCCCCCCCTTCCCCAGAGCCTTGTCTCTTACCTTCATGTCGCTTATGATGGTCTGGAAGAGCCCTCCGAGAGCACTACATTCCTTCTCTATCACAGCCTCCATTTTCCTCGCTCGAGCACACTGGAGGAGGCACAAACTGCTGCAATTTCACTACCGAGCTGAAGAAAAATGAGACACCCCGGTCTCCACCTCACGTAAAAATGAAACAGAAAAGAGGGGAGGGGGCAAACAAGCCGACGGAGGCAATAAGGGAAAAAAAAAACACCCAACGCACCTGAACCCCTGCCTGCTACACTCTGAAAGCTGAGAGAATGGGGGGAAAACCAAACCCCCGTGCTGCCGCCGGCGGTCCCTACACACACCTCCCCGCCCGGGCACTCGGGGCCGAGCGGCCACTGTCCTCCCTCGCACGGGCAGCCGCGAAACCCATCTCTGCCCGGAACGGCCTGAGCCCCGGCGGCGGCGGGCTCCGGCACGGCAACGCGCTCAGCTCAGCTCAGCGCAGCGGCAGCCCGCAGCCCGCCAGCTCCGCGGCAGATGCGCACGCACACCCGAGAAACTACAGAGGAAACCCTGTATCCCTGTATACACGGATGTGTCTAGATAAAAAAAGAGGTGCGACCGCGCGTCCAGCCGGTGCCCGGGACGCAGCACAGCGGCTCCCTGCCCGCCTCAACCGACCCCACTGCCGCTGCCTCCGCTACACCCACCCGCCCTCCACAGGAAAGCCCCGGCCCGCCAGGGCACCGCCCGCCCCGCCCCGCCCCGCCCCGCGCGTCACCAACGAGGCCGCTGATTGGCCCCGAGCGGCCGATGGGCGCCGGGTTCGCGCCCCGCGGCCGCCGCTCTCGCTGCCCCCCCCCCGTCACCCCGGTGTTTGTCAGGGGGGTTCCGTCCCCCAGAGCACCCGGCGGAACTGGGGGTTTTAGTGGTGACATTCACCCAAATTG
This sequence comes from Pezoporus occidentalis, assembly GCF_034315485.1. NCBI lineage: Eukaryota > Metazoa > Chordata > Aves > Psittaciformes > Psittacidae > Pezoporus > Pezoporus occidentalis. Next base: position 10,459,379 of record NW_026914940.1, on the reverse strand, counting down.
CCCCAAATTCGGGTCTTTATGTGAAAACCAGCTGCCTCAGCGCACCGGCTGGGAACGGCTGAGCTGGAAGCAGCCGGCGGAGGTAGGAGCAACGGAAGATACAGCCCAGCGTAGTGCAGTGACAGCAGCTTCAGTTGCAGATACTGTGGGGCTGTTCATTCATCCTGGCCCAGGAACGCAAGGCGATGTGTAAGGATATTAGTCACAAAAACAAGGGGGTTTTAAGGCAATCCAGTTTTCACATGCACTGTGCCAAATTTTGCAGAACACCATAGTCATACTTACATATTGATACATGCACCCCGGCTACAGCTCACCCCCTGCAAACGCCTAGGTACATAGAATCATGGTTTGGGCTGAAGAGACCTTAAAGCTCATCCAGTTGCAACCCCCTGCCACGGGCAAGGACACCTTCCACTAGAGCAGGTTGCTCCAAGCCCTGTCCAACCTGGCCTTGAACACTGCCAGGGATGGGGCAGCCACAGCTTCTCTGGGCATCCTGTGCCAGTGCCTCGCCACCCTCACAGGGAAGAACTTCTGCCTTGTATCTAATCTAAATCTACCTTTTTCCAGTTTAAAGCCATGCATGTGACAGACTGCATTCTCCATGTTGATGTAGCACTGCAGGGAGAGGCTGGGCAGGTGCCCTGCCTGCAGTGGGGCCACGGCAGCACTGGCTGCTGCAGTGATTTCCCCTCTGCTTTTCCCCTCTTGACTGCAGGGAGAAAACACCTCAGCCCAGTCCGACCAAGCAGTTCATTCTGTGGCTCTGTAAGACCCTTGCTCCCAACGACGAGCCCAGTGAATGACCCCAACAGCCTGTGGTAGCAATACCTTCTCATCACATGCAGAGCTTAGGTGCTGTCACACAGCCAGTGTGACAGTGTTCCCCTGGGACAGAGTCACATCCAGCAGTTCAGCAGGGAATGCTGGTGGCCTACTTTGCTTTCTTCAGCCGTACCGTTTCTGGGATGATCCTTGGTTTAGTGCAAGCAGTATTTTGGCTAACCTCTGTGGGGAATGAGAATTCCCGTTGTGAAAGGTTGCAGAGTGCATGATGCACATGGGATAGGAGGGAGAAAAATCTCCTGCTATAAAGAAAAAGCTGTGGATTAAGGACTGCATTAATGCTTTAGTTAATAAATCAGGGCTGTAACAAGCAACAAGTCTTCATACAGTGACAAAACATTGTGCAGGTATACAGCAGGAAAATGAAGTAAGCATTTCAAGCCTCAATAAATTATAACAAGCAAATTAGGCATACAGTGTAAGAGAATGTTTTTTTACCTTGCAAATTCAAACGGTGAAGCTGTGCACACCACTGGTTATGATGGATAACTTGCTAAACTACCATAACTTGAGTGCATCAGGGCACAGCCTAGAGAGACCTTAACAATACTGCTTAGGTGGAGTATTTTTCTCTCAGAAGGTGCTAGTCATGAAAAATGGAGACATGATGATTTCAATAAACTTTATATTCACAGTGCGGAAAACGAAAATGTGAACAGAAACCTGTTTGTTCTTTCCAGTATTTGTCATTTCACCATCTATTTTGTTAAATTCGCATTGTACGTATCACTTGGAATAATGATTGTGTTAATTTTATATTTGACAATTTTTGTTTGTAGCATAACACAGCTAAAAATAAAGCAAGGGCACATAACCTAAAGGCATCAAAATAGAGTCTTGACAACTGATTTTTTTTTCCTTTGGCATTGAAGGAAATTTCATACTTTTAATTTTATTCTGCCTTTCAGTGACTTTTAATGACAGAATTTTCAATTCAGCTTCAACCAGCTGTAGAGTGACAGAGTGAACATTCTTCTTTAAAGACCTGAGTCCAAATGGTTGTTTAAAGTGTGAGTAAAAAGTAGTTTGGTGATGTTGCGGTAACGTCGGGTTACCATCTGTCACATTATTTCTGGGATCTGCTTGATTGATTCCTAGCAAATCACTTCCTGCAAGCATTATTTGCTAAACTTTCTGATGGGCAAAGGCTATTTCTGTGTTCATGAGGCATCGTTACTGGGGAACATTTCATTACCAAGTGATGACATTCTGTAAAATATCCTGGTGCATGGGCAAATGCCAGCACCACTTCTCAACAGTGGGGTGGCTGAGTGCACCTTACTTGGCAACCTCCAACAGATGACAACCTTAAAATTTGCCAAGGGCACAATAGTAGCCCATGTTCTGACATCCTTCAACACGTTGGGTGCTCTGCTGACAAAAAGCCTATTCCACTGAAACCACGAGAGGGCTGCTGGCTAAGAAGGAATTTCTCCAGAGAGAAGTGGGCAGCTTGAGCAATGACTTGGTCACTTTTCCTGGTCTGGATTGTTCCCGCTCCTCCTCCCACCCTGAGACCCTGAGCACCAAGGTACAGAGTACAAGGTACAGAGTGAACCAGGCACAAATCCATGAGGATCAAATGTCCACGCTGTGTTCCCAGATTTGCCAGTGGAGCAGAACGTATTTATTCACATTCCCATGCCTTGCTTTCCTCTTCTGTAAAATGAAAATCCCAGTTTTTAAAAGCATTCTGAGTGTTTTTGCACCAACCACAAGTGTGAAATGTCATTGCAATAAGAACAAATGTATACTTTGTTAATGTGCCGTAAAACATTTAACTGTGGTGCTTATTTAAGTCCTGATCTTACACAGATTTAAACCCACTTATGAATACGAGTAGCCCTGTGGAAGACTAGATTACACATGCACTTAAGTGTTATCAGATTGAAGTCATAGAACAACAATCACAAAAGGTACTTAATCACCTTTAAATTACAGTGTTCCTAATTTAGCTAATGTTATTCCCCAAGGAAAAATTGCCTCATCTAGCATATAATCAAGAGGGAATCAAGGGCTCTTCCTTCAAGTGGTTGACAGTTCGAAAAGAGATATGGCTTTTAAAAAGAAGTTGCTAAAGGCTGAACCATTTAATTGAATTATCTCTTTAAGAAATTGATGCAAATTAATATTATAATACTGCATTACATTGCCACAGAATCTTTCATCCTTAAGCCTTCTTAAAATGTATTAATAAACTTGAAAAACAAATGTACATTTGGTGATTTTTTTGTTATGAAACCAGTATCCTGTCCCTGTTTGAGGCTTTCTAATAATGATTTCTATTTTGAAGGATGACAGTGTTTTCCTCTTCATAGACTGAGAGAAAAGGAGCCCAAGAGCTTCCAAGAGGTGGAGTCCCTGACGTGATTTCATGCAGTCCTCAAGGTGCTTGCCAGGTACAACCCTGCTCAGTCCATAGAAGAAGATGAGCTCATTTTACAATGCCTGATTGGATGGAGAGGTAAGATAGCAGGCAACACAGCCAGAGAGATGACGAAAGGAACTGATGAAATATGGAGCAATCCCACCAGAACCCATGTGAGCCAGCTGTCCCAACAGCATTACAAATATTAGATAGTCACCCCTCCTTATCACTGGTGAAAACTTTGTCTTATATCTAAAGAGGATTAATTCACTGGTCATACATAGAGATGGGGACCTAGTGAGGGAGAATTCACTTTTTTTTCACTAGTCTCTGGTTTCAAAACATAAGAAATAACAATGTTGTGGTTCTCCATCTATATTCGGGTTATTTTTATGCCCCCAATTGTTTTTAAATTACTAAGCAGGACTGCTGTAGTGGGGGTTCTTCTGCAATCACTTCTGCTTGCTGCTTGCTGGCAAAATAACAGCTGCTATTGCTTTACCAGGATTGATTTCTATATAACAGCTCCATCTAAAGCCTACCTACAGGCAGCAACTCTGCAGCAAAATATCAATGCGGTTTCATTTTCAGCTGTAAGGTTTGCTCATAAGAAAAAACAATACATTTTCAGCAAAGTCCAACATGGAATGTCATTCATTCAGAGCACATAGAGGACAAGATGCTTACTTTTAGTGGGCTGTATTAGTTTTCCACTCCCCCCCTTCACTAACAAGTAGGAAAAAAAGGCTTTACCCAAGCTATCTCTGTGCACAAGGCACAAAGCTGAAAATGAGGGTTTGCATAGTGTACCAAGGGCTTTACAGATAGGCCATGATTTTCGGTCATGGGAATGTGAAATGCTGTTGCTCACATTTGCCATCTCAGGTTGGTAGATTCAGAAAAAGGCTCTCAGGTCTATCGCCTCCTTCCAAGCAATGCTCCTGTTACTGCTCTTAAAACTCCGACATGATGAACCCCAATAAGTGACCAGTGGGGTTGCCATAGCTGAGGTTATGTGGTCACTTTCATCCTGTGCAAGTCCACAGTAGCATCGACAGTGCATTTCCACGCTCACTGCTCAGCCATGGCCTCCTTCCTACACTGTCCCATGTCACCAGCACCAGAGCTCAGACAACCATATGTATGATGGGTCCCAAGGGGACCTGATCTGGCTGAAAACTAAGCCTGCAAAGAAAGACAATTTTAGTCCAGAGGAGGATCCTGCCTTTTTGTGTTTCATGGAGAAGGGGCAGCCTGCATAACTATTCCCATGCTTATTCCCTAGAAGATTCCTTCTTGTTTCTCACCTACAGCCAATACGGGTTTAAATATCCAGAACTGTCAGTGTGAGCCCTCTTGAAAACTGGCTTCATTACCTTATATTAGGTTCTGATATGGACACATTCACCTCATAAATACAGGGCTCACTTTCACATTTTAAAGCTATTTAGCTGATGCATTTTAAAGTCACACGCTAAACTGATTTGAATAAAATTTCCTGAATGCACCTATGTAGACAAGCAGTAAGTGAACAAAAAAATAATCAGGTTATACTTGGAGTTACAGACATGCTTAAACACTGACAAAATAAAGCCTATGATGATAGATGTCACTTTTGCAAATATCTCATGTTCTCTTCTTTAAAGCAACATCAACATTGACTTAATTGCACATCAGAGAATCAACAAGGTCAGAAAAGACCTTTTAGATCATCAAGTCCAACTGTTCCCCAGCACTGCCAAGACCACCATGTCACTAAGGGCCTCGTCTACATGGTTTTTGAACACTTCCAGGGACAGTGATTCCACCACAACTTTTATTCCTTCTTGTTTGTAGGTATTAGAGTTGCCTGTTGTGCTTTATCTCCAGCACATACTTTTGTCCAAACTGTTGTTGGCCATTTCCCCTTTAGGTGTGATGTAAAATGAAACTGAGTTCTTCTGTACCTCCCATCAAGCAATAATTTTTAGTAGGTCACTATTCCTGAAATCTGAGATTCGTATTTATTGGTACGCACAGAACTCCATGTGTTGAACCACCTCAGGACACAGTCACGTGAAACATAATGCAACACTTTCTCCTATAAAGGAAAACATTATTTTTTTGCCAGTCCATAAATCCAGCCTTTAAAACAAGCGTTGCATTCACAAAGAAATGGTTTAGTAAAAAAATAAAGCATGTTTCAATGGGCAGACTTCCAGCTCTGTGTGAGTAGGGAATACTCAAGCTTTTTCTTTTTCCTATCTCTTTACTTATGTTTCTGAAATACTAGTGAAAACAACTTGAATGCTAATCCTCTTCTCCAGAGCCAGACACCTGGGATGTCAGTGAGCAGAAATTGTTAGGTAGAGGTGTCTACTATGAGTCCAAGCTGCAAACTCCAGAAAGCACTTTGGGGAGATCAGATCATGCTGAGAGCCTGCTAGTGTACAGTTTCTTCTAAAAAAAGAAGTAACAGAAGAATTAGAAACAAGAGGAGACTTCCAGTGAAGCAAAGAAAATGAACAGAAAGAAAAATCTAGTCTACTGGTCCAAATAATACAGGCAGACTAGCACGTACTGGAATTTGGGACTAAACCCAAAGAGAGCTGACATGAGGACACACTGCAGGGAGGGACAAGCACAGGGATGAATGGTGCCATTGTGAGACTATTTTAATTAATTTTTGTAATGAAGCCAAAGCTCTAATTTACCACATCCCAAAAGTAAATAGAAAAGGGTATGACCTTAATTTCAGAGGTGGGGAAGGAAAACCTAATTGTTAAGTAGTCAGCTGTCACTCGTTATTGCAATTGGATAGATACACTTGGTGTGTTACTATGAATAGGCCAGATTCAACAGCCCAAATAGTGGGTAATGACAGTTTTGTTCTCTCTCTTCTTCATATTCTTTCCAAGTCTTTGATTAGTAACATTTTCTATCGGTTTTACCACGTGGATTGCAATACTCCAGACTCCACCAGACTCTGAGTAAGCCCGTCTGGGCCACAGAATAGATTTCTTTTTTTGTCTTAGCAGGCAGATGTGTGCAACACTGGCAGGATGCAAAACATACAGACACTACAGGAGGTCCCTCTTGCCTTCTTACTTTCTGCTAGCCCCAAGTGAGTATATTCCTATACAGGAGCTAGTGGTGGAAGACAGTTTTTCAATGTAGAATGTCTGCAATCTGAAAAAGTATAAAAGTTGTATCTGTTTCTAACCACGGTCACTAAATAAATACAGTTTGATGTGCATTATATGCTCTTGAAAACATGCCTTTGTTTGCATCACTCAGACTGCGCACAGCCATCCCTGCACTTAACTTTATGGGGTCATTTCAATGGAACAAGGGAGGGATGCATGCACAGATCTGAGATTGGTGTGAATTCCTTATGTCTTATCAAATGCTGTACCCACATAATTATGTGCCCATATAAAAAGAGTTTTCTACTCCAGATATTTCTGTTCTTTGCCCTATAATACCAGTTTGAAGAGGAAGTCATCCAGCATGAGAACATGAAGGATTTAGGCAGAAATGTTCATAATAAAAAATGCTGTTCTAGCAAGTTCTTCTATGGCATAAACAAAGGAGTCATCTGTGTTAGGCTGACTTGTTCAGACAAAGCATACTGGTATTAGGGTGAATATTATTAGATTAACACCTATAATGTGGGAGCTATCATCCCAAATACAAATAACAAATAGTTTGTGCCCCCAAATCCTTGTGTTAACAGCCACCTTCCTTTCTCAGTGCATGCAGAAGCAGCTGCCTTTATTCTGTAATAATGAACTGTGCTTTTTTCAATATTCCCACTCAAAATCCCGAGTGAAGGCACTTCTTCTGTAGTATGTCTTTAAATCTGCAGTGGCAGGGCAAGTTAGTTAGCTGGTTGGCATCAACATTTACTAGTTTAAGTCCTGAGCTCAAAATTCAATGTATTCTTCTGCCAGGAATCAAGATCATCAGGAAAATTCACCTGGTGCTTTCAACAACCAAGAATAAACCTCCTGAATGACTTTCTAAATTTCTGCCAGTACAGGGAAATGACAGATCTTCGCTTTTCTGTGCTGTCTCATCAAGAGTGGACTGTCTTTTATTGAAGGACACGTTTTAACAAAGCAGAAATTAGCACAAATCCTGATGGCCTGTGCTATCCGACAGAATGATCTAATGGTGTCTTTTGACTTTGAAGGCTATGGCTGCATCAGTCAACCTCTAAAGCAGACCCAGTGTTTAACACAAATGCTGAGAGACAGCTGCCAGTCTTAGTGATGCTCAGGGATGATATATGGAGAAAGCACTGATCCTTTCATGCTCTTGTCCCAGTGGGTTGAGGCACAGCAGCAGGAGGGAGAAAGATCCTGTAACATGATCTGTGCATGGCAGTGTGCTGGTCTCCAAAGCTGTGTCTCTCTTGACTCTAAGGTTGTTGGCAGAGGTAATACCTTTCATTAGGCCGAGTGGGATATTTGGCAGACAAGTGTTTAAGTGCACAAACTTTTCCTAAGACCTGTGTGAAATGCAGAACACTTCAAAGCTAAGTGAGGACATTTCAAATATGAAAATTATTCCTGGGTAACATTTGATGCTGCTCTCGTGTGAAAAAGCAAAGCATCATCTTTTAGAAGAGGGCTTCCACATCAGTTTTCAGATATAAAAATATCCTCCCTGGATATCTGGGTACTGGTTGACATCCACATCTTTTGGCCTTTTATATCCGAATCCCATGGCAATGCTGATACCCCAGCCTTGCTCGCCAGCAGGGATGGGTGAGCAAGACTGACGGGCATTAGTTCCTGCTGACAGAGGCTGCAGTGCAGGGTCCCCTCCTGCCTCTGCTTGAAAGGGGGAGCAGATTTTACGCCCTTCAGTTGCAAAAGGAGCGCTTGGCTCTGCTGTCAGCACTGGCCTTCGGCTCTGTAGATCTCACTCATCTGCAAAGAATTGCTACACACTGACCTAGATACTCTGTCAGCTCTGCTGCAGCGCTGGCTCGGTGACGGGGCTGCCATTCCCTGGTCGCTGCTCTGCCCTATATCCCTCCTTGGAGGTAAAAAATACAGAGGGGCAAATGAGTGTTAATCAGAATAGCACTCTCCTCTGATGTTTTTTCTGGAAAAGAGGGTTTCCCAGGGAAGTCTGTTGCCTTAATATTCCCTTCCCTGCCACCTCATTATGTTGCTCTGTTTGAGAAATCCTGCCACGTTTCAAACATAGACTGTCCTCAAGAGAAGAGAAAACGTGCAACTTTCATTCCCTCCTTTCCTTGCATCTCCACTGTGTGCTCCACAGTACATCAAAAGAGAGTGGGGAGGGCAATTTATTAGATAAAGAGAGGGCCCCAGAGCGAGGGTAGGCCTGGACCTCTGACAGCAGCCATCTGAGACGTCCACACTGTACTCCATTGGTGTATGATTAACAGGGCACTCATCCAGTTTGAGAAGCACAGCTGATAGTATGAAAGTGTCTTTGTAGCTGCTGATCTGTATTAGATAGGAAATGAAAAAAGCCAAAACCCAAACCCTTAATTGCCTCTAAAATTTCACTAGAGTCAAATTAGATTGGCAAATCTAATTCTTCCTCTAGAAAAATTAACAGCTGTAAAGGTACATCTGAGATTACCCATAAAGGGGAATGTTCATCTTTGCAATCTTGCTGTAGAGCACTACAGAGTCAAAACCAGCAGAGGATCCCGGAAGGCAAACTTTGTCCTGTGTGCTTGCTTCATGTGACAGTGTTAGGCATCAAGAAGAGAAAGCATCCTGCAGCATGGTGAAGTATGGTAGTGCACTGCCTTGCCTCCCTCAGTAGCTTAAGGAAAAAACCTGCCTGGACCTAGAGACTCCCCTGGTTGAACCTGGTGTACTACAGAGTGCCCTGGATAAACTCCTGCCCTCCTTTCTGCTCTGAACTATGGAGAGCCACAGGCTCTGTTCTCTGCTCCTGCACACTGCTTTCTGAAGGGAATTATTCAGACTAAAATGCTCCAACTTTGTCTCTTGTGTCTTTGTAACAAGGGTACTGCAGCCTCAGAGGGACCAGTCACCCCTGTGCGCTGCGTCAGAGCCATCCCAACGGGATGCAGGATGTGGTTTTGGCTTGGTGTTGGTGAGACAGGGCAAACAGTCCTACCAGTCATTCAGCCACGTATGACAGGTTTTCTTGCAGATTGTTCAGATAAGTGGGAAAATACTGCAAGGCAAAGCAATAAACATAGTAATTCACTCAGCAGGATTTGGAGGCCAAGGTGAAGAATGCAGTAGCAAGGGAAAACAATGTGACTTTACTCTGAGATATATGAAAATACAACATTGGCACTTGTTAATTTCTTAGAATTATGAAAAGAGTTCTCTATAGACCAGTGTCTAGAGGGAAGTGAGGGATTCCTTGAATTCAGGAGGCATCTTTCTCTAAGAAGGGGAAAGCAAACAGGAGGAGAGCTCTGACAGCCCTGCCCTGTGCTCTTTGGCTGATGCATTCCTTCACGAGGTAATAAAAATAATAGTGTTTTCAGAAGTGCTCTTGCTGACAGCATGACTGTGACAAGGGATGGTCTGGGGAGATGTCAGCCCCATTTTCACCTCTCACCACTGCTTTTTTCTCCCTCACTAAGCTCTGATTAAAAGCAATCTTTCTTTTACATCCACAGTCTTGCCAGGGCCAGATCCTCAGCCGCACAGTGAAGCCTGAGTGATGGCGCTGGGTGAGAGGAGGGAGTGATGGGAAAGCTGGGTGGCAACAGGGCTGTGTTTTGAGAAGAGCTGCCCAAGGAACAAGTGTGTACAAGATGTTTTCCCACTCCTTGAAGACTTCAGAGCATTTCTGTGGTTAGGGAGAGGGCCTGGACTCCATCAGAACAAGACCAGCAGCCTCAAAAGCCAGTGCCTGGCTGACTTCTGCTATATTGTCAGGTGACAAAGGACACAACACCCTAAACATTCGGTGCCTGTGTCACAGGGCTGCATTTCAGCTGAGCAGAACCAGCCTGAGCTGGAGCTTACCCTGGGACAAACCAGCCAGATCTTTTGTTTCCATCTTTCCCACCCAGGGCTCCTGAAGATGACAACTGACTTGCTTTCCCCACTTCTCAGTGCACACTGCAAAGCCCATCTTCCCCAGGCTGCAAAGGCAGGCAGAGCGATGTGATCAGATATGGGGGTCTGGAAGCTGTGGGATGTTTTAAGCAGGCATGGATCATTTGGCAGCATAGACAATATTTGTGATATTTTTTTGAAGGAGAGCCTATTATGAGAAGCTTTTGTATTCAAATTGTTTGAATTACAGTATCCCCCTGAAAAATGTTGGTGTTTTAATTTTGTATAAGAACTACAAAACATACTGCAGAGCACTGCAGTGGCACCAAGGGATTAAAAATAAGGTAATATGAGAAGCTGGTGAGCTGGTTTGTCTGTCACCTGCCAAGAGTTTAACTTCCAGTTGAATTCAGCAACTTTGCTCTTAAAGGTACTGAGCTTTCCAAGTAATAAAGTAAATGCAAAGATGGCAAGCAGTGCATTTAAAACATTTATCAGGGCCAGAGCAATAAATATATTCCATTCCCCCATTTCTATTTATGAATTTACTTAAATGCAGCTAGATGATGTAATTTTACAAAGAACATAATATTATTCCCTCACAGTAATCATGCATTGATTGCCAATGCAATCTGAGTGGTACAGAAAAAGAAATAGGAAATACACATCCAGATTTTGTTATTTCTCTCCCACTGTGATCACTCATTGGACTTCCTTTCCTTCTCTGTCCCATCTCTCCATTGCAGGCAAGAAGCTGAGTGTGCCAAGGAGAAATGGTGGTTTGCAATGCATCTGTGCCACGCATTGTATGAAAGCTGGTCCTCCTGCTCTTACGTGGACCGTACACACAGGGCACATTACATGCATGGCTGCTACAGCATAAGCTCTTAGGAGCACTATGTCAGCTTGTCTTCTGATATCCCAATAAAACAGAGCTTTTGGAGCATAATTTTTCAAGATGTGAGTGGATATTTCTACCATTGCAGTCCATGTAGTGGCTGAGCCTTTTCCTGCCAGGTGGCTATTTTATTTCTTCAGGATTCAGTGCATTTTCTCTTGATGCTAGTGACAGGTCTCCCACTTATGATGCTGGGAGGAGGAGCTGTCTATTGTCGTAACAGCATATTGTATGCAAAATCTGATAACGAGGATTTTGTAAATATGGCACTGCATTGATTTAGCTGATTTAATGCTTTTTCCATGCCTTGATCTGGAGCAACTTAGTCCTTGGAACTAAATTACATTTTGCAAGTGATCGAGACACAGAAGAAAAGAAAAAGAGGGATGGTTTGGATGCTGGGGGCTGCTACCTTTCACAAATGATAGGAAAATTTCTGTCTCGAGAGACACTGATGCTTTTATCTGCAGGTGGGAGCTGGGAGGCAGGAGCAGGTGCCTCTCACTTTGGCAAGCTCTGTGAAAGCCTGTACCACCTCTGAGTGGAAAGCTCTGCGGGCGCTCCTGCACTCCATGAATCGTTGCCAGCTGTCAAAGGGAAATGGTTCAGCACTGAGTCTCCCAGGCTGTGTTCTGGCCAACATTCAATCGGATTACAAACCAATTGCTCCAGCCGGTCCCAGAAGCAGGAAACCACCGTCAGCTGGCTGGTGGGATCTGGTCTCCGTGACAGACAGTGCTGCTTCTCGCCTGCTGCAGTCTGTTAGCAGCTGTCCCTTCTTCCCCAAGCTGTGGGAATGGTGAAATTCCCAAAACAAAAGTGACAAAAAAAACCTTACAAAGGGAGTAGGAGAGGACTGAAAGCTGTGCTACTGCAGGCAGCTTTTCCCCAGGCACTGATTTCTTGGCAAAACATCTTCTGAATCTCTAGGCACCACATCCTTCAAAAGCACTACTGCTCACGTGCAACTGAAATAGCAAATATCTGTCACCAAAGTAAGAAACTGCTTTTATTTCACATATATTTTGGCTGCGGACAGCCTGCGTGTAGATTATCATCGGTATCAAGTCAGAGACCTGGCCAGTTCTATAGGCAGCAAGACTAATGATAATTTGTAATCAAAACATTCTGGAAAAAAGAGAGAAGTTTCTTATTTGGGGACTAAATCAGGCTCTGGCGATTTGTGATTAACAGCAAGACACTCATGAGAAACTGATTGCCACACGTACACCTTGTTGTGTTTCTTCCTTCTCCCTCTTCAGCACTGACTGCTGCAACATGCTGAAGGACTTGGTGATGGATCTGAGTAGGATTCCTCAGCCAGAGCCCCACTTCAGCCCATTTGTAAGCTGGGCCTTCAGCAGGATTCACTTGGAAGAAGAAGTCATCATCTTCACTTCATTTGTGGGCCCAAAGCAGTGAAGCCATCACTTGTCAGTCTTGTCAACGTTTTAAGACTAAGTGTAAATGTGTGTAAGGCAGCAGAATGCTGTGGAGGCACTTGGTTGATCCCACTGAGTAAGAATCATAGAATAGTTAGGGTTGGAAAGGACCTTAAGATCATCCAGTTCCAACCCCCCTGCCATGGGCAGGGACACCTCACACTAAACCATGTCACCCAAGGCTCTGTCCAACCTGGCCTTGAATACCACCAGGGATGGAGCACTCACAACTTCCCTGGGCAACCCATTCCAGTGCCTCACCACCCTTACAGTAAAGAACTTCCTTCTTTTATCCAATCTAAACTTCCCCTGTTTAAGTTTTAACCCATTACCCCCTGTCCTGTCACTACAGACCCTAATGAAGAGTCCTTCTCCAGTATTCTTATAGGCCCCCTTTAGATACTGGAAGAAGAGCCAGTGGTGGAGTGTTACCAGGCCGAGGCAGTAGGCTGCCTCTGGGCTCCTTTGCTCTGAAGGGCTGAGACCTGGAAGAGTGAAAGGTAGAGAAAAACAGGGAGATATGGACACCTGAAGTATAATCAGGAGCCTCTTCCCATGAAAATGATGGGGGAGGGAAGCTTTGATTCCTCTCTCTCCCACGCACCCTCACTTCCCATTCTTTTCCTCTCTAGTCCCATGGGAAAAACATTGCTATTAAAGGAAAGCTCCAGGGAGCTAAGATATACATAAGGATTCTTTGGAGGAAAACTTGGCTCTGGTGAATTCAACAGGAGTTTTGGAATCAACTTCAATGGAGGCTGAATTTCACATTTCCAGGACTGTACAAAGCATTGCCTGCTCCATGCTGGCCTTTCTATCACAACCATATGGAGCCTGGTACTGTCCTGTGAAATTCACCATTCTTTTGTGATAAATCACATCCTTCTCTCAAGGGGTAACAACAAATAAATACCCCTAAATCATTCTGAGAATGGCATCAACAGTTTCATGTATCACTGGGCACCATGACCAGACCTTTGTATTTTCAGTGGGAAACTGCTGGAAATCAAATGTTTCTGCAGAGGTGGTTTATTTGAGGGACATCTGGAATATTCCAGTGATCCAGACTTGGTTATTTTTGGTGTCCCTTTCCATAGGGAGCTGGCAACCTATTTAAATCCAGGGGACCATGACTAGTTATTCAAGTTTTGCTGTGCTGGATTTGTGCTGTGTGTGTTTTGGAAACAAAGTCAGCTCTGAGCAGCAGATAGAGCAATGCCATAGCCCACATCAGTGAAAAGCTCTTGTGATTATGTTTTTTTCCCTCTTCCATTTTCAGTGAAGGCTGTGCTGTCTTCTCCCTCTTCCTATATTTTATTGCCAGCGTGGAATGCTTTAAAAATGCCGTTAAGGAATGTGTTACCCAGTAGGGTTTAACACTGCGTTTCACTCCCTATGCTCTTTCCAACAGCAGTGAAGTTCTGAAGCACCGTTCTGATGATTGAAAGAGCACAAGTATTTTCTCATTTGTTAATGTAACTCTGGGGCTATTGACAAGAGGCTTCTAATGTAACATGCAGAGCCCACGTTTCCTTAAATGCACAGTGACTTTGACATGAGTGCCCTGATTTTCCGAGGTACTTGAACATCTGAGAATCCCAAGCTGACAGCCTTCAACTTCTCAGCAAATGAGACCAGACACTGGAGATTCAAAAGCATGGTCCAAAGAATGAGCCACCCACATCTATGAAGTCCTCTCTCCTCATCCCCACTTTCCTTTCCCATTCCTGGGAGAATTCGGCTGATTTCTTCACTTCTGCCTTCCAAAAGCACTTCTGGAGCCATTATTTCACCACCCTGGAAGGGGCCTGCGATCAGGGAGTGCATCCAGGCAGGGGTGACTCAGCAGTGAGAAGCAGTTGTCGGTTACAAACCTGCCTCCCACAGGGGCTCTGGGCAGAGTCATCAGCGTGTGCGTGTGAACACCTTGGCTCAGTCGGCATGATGCAGTGCAACATCTGCCTCCACTGCCAGTCTCTCACATATGCCCACATGGCACCGTCCTCTCAGCAGCCAGGCACCCACAGTGCAGCTCCCTTGCGATCCTATCCCAGCCTGCAGCAAAGCAGCCCTCACCTGCCTTTCCCCCTTCTGGTCTATATCCCCCTGGAGACCTCTGCTGCTAGTAGGGTTGATCAGCTCTTTGGGAAACCCCTGGCAGAAGATAGGGCTGTAGTCCTCTGTACACTGTATACCTTTATACATTCTGATGATGTGATGACGTGAGGTGTCCCTCTTTGTCTCCCCCAAACTTTCCGTCATGCTGTTTTGGCTGTGTCCTTTGGGACAAGATAGTAGCTGCACAGGAGTGGGATGCTCAAGAGATATTTCCATTTCCACTGCGGACTCACCACATGAGGGTATAAAGGCAGGTAACTTCTCTGTTCTCTGTATTTAAAGACTAAAGAAGCAACTCTGACCTACTGGTATTAAAATAACTTAAGAGCCTGGGCAGTGCCTTATGAACTGATCATTGCCAGAAAAGGAAGACAAATATAAGCTGGAAAGAACATCCTTCCCTTGTCTTGTTCCATTGCCATCTAATTCCGATAACCTCTGCCTGCCTCACTGGGCCCTTGTATCTCACTTAGCACAAGCAAAACACTTGTTCATCCCACCAAGAGGCAGAATCCTGGTGCAATGCAGAGGAAATACTATCAGGTAGCTGTAGTTAAGAGCAAATTTCATTAGAAATATTGGTGAAAGACGGAGGAGGCAGATGATAAACCAAGGGCAAGCACAGTGTGTCCTGCAGAAGTCACTAGAGCTGCTTTGGTGTCTTCAGCAGGAGTCTGGGCCATTCTGTGGACCTCAGTCTTCTACTCCTGTGAGCAGTTCTGGAGGAGAATGGCTTTGAAATCCCTTTCAGACAGTTTTTGGCCAAAGTGCATCTGAGGTGCTACAGGTTATTAGAAATGTCCTTCGTGATACAGCTGCTCAGTTCTTTGTTCTGTGAGTTATAAGGGTCTGAAGCCTAAAGGCTGGTCTCCTCTCCTGGAAGAAGCACCAGTGGGATGCTGTATGCTTTAGCAGTCTGCTTCATTCCTTTCAGATGCTGTCTTGCTCCATGCAGAGGATGTCCTCAGTTCTGGAGTCTGTGTCGTTGACCAGATAAGCAGAGCATTTCCAGATTGCTGGGGGAAAAAGAGATCCTCATTCAGCAGTGCCACTTCATCTCAGCACCAATTTGAGCCCTCAGAGCTTGCTGATGCCAGCCAAAAGGAGGATAGACAACCATAGCTGTGTCCTACCTCGTTTCCAGTGGGTGTCATGGCTTTTTACTACAGACTTGCTGATTTCCATTGCCACCACTTCTCACGTGCTGCTGCTCCTTGACCATGCTATCCCTTTATTACAAAGACATCGACTGGTGGTGTAACATTTTCTGCTGTGAGAAACACAGGTCCTTGTCACTTGCATAAAGAAATTCCTACAGCAGAAGTCTATTTGCTTGTGCTTTCCTCTGTGTACATAACCTATAACTATTTTTATCCTGCCAGACACAGGCCTTTTATACTTATCTCTGCTTATTTTCAAAAACCTCAATATTTGGCACATATCGTATAGGTCTCGCTGATTCTGTGTTGCTTTTCTTCCCTATTCCCTTCATTCCTCGCCTCCTCTCCTCAGTGGATCCCAACCCATGGTCTCCTCCCACACAGGCACAGGCTGGTTTTAGTGTGATTTAACCTAGCCCATTCCCCAACCCCAAATTAACAGAACCGTCTCACAATAGTCAATCACAGTGCTGGTGGCTTATTTCCAGCTCTTAAACTTACAAACCTATTTATAGCTCAAAAGGCTTGAAAAGAGATCATTAGGGGAATACATTTGCAAATGCAGAACAAAGATCTGATTCTAGGGTTTTCTTTATGCAATTACTTCATGTAAATAACAACGCTTGACACCTGCTTTCCTCTCCCATATAAATCTCAGAGCAGTTTACATCCCTGCGTGCACTCAGCCCGAGTGCAGCAGAGAGGAGCTCTTCTAGAGGTTCTCAGACTGACATCATGCTCCAATCTACTGATGTTATTTTTGTTCTAAATCCACTGACTTGCTCTTGCTCTGTCTGCGACCCCACTCACGCTCTTCCTCCCTTCAGAGGCTGAAGCAGGAGTGAAATAGACCTTCACAGATTTGAATTATATCAAAAAGAGAGCTCTACAGTGCTCAGTGGTGACAGTCAATGGAGACCCTGAGCTCCTTGCTTTATTCTGAAGCCATTAAGCATTATCATTCATCTATAAAATATAGCACAGTTACACACTGATGCAGAGAGATGATTTTTCCCCCTATTCCTTCGTTTCCCTTCACTATTAATATAACATGAACATCACTGAGGCTCAGGAGCTCCATCCTAGTCCTGCTCTACAGTGACAACCTGGATATATTTATTGTGCAAACAATGCTTTGTCGTTTACCTTTGGTTCTGGTAAAACCTGCCAGCTTGCAGTTAGTGTTTGAAAACCAGTGCCAAGGTGGGAAGTTCATGCATTACTCATGGAAATGCACTTCAGAATTTCTCTTCTGGACCATGTCTTTACCCAGAGAAATCAGGACTCATTAAAACTGACAAACCCCAACAGGACTCAAGCTGAGAATTCAGCCACATGAGCTTATCATGAGCTTTTTATCCCCAAATTCGGATTGTTTCTGTTTCACTGTCACCCTTCAGCAATAAATGCCATTTTGCTGCTGGCCGTGAAATCTCAGCTGTGATGTGCACTGGTTTGCAGTTTCTTCTTGTGGATTTAGGCCAGTGTTACAAGGACGGTCATGTTGGCTTAACCAAGCAAAGCATCCACCTGCACCTGATGCAGCCCGACAGATATCTCAAACACTAGATATGTCCTTTCATAACTGTGTTTTCACAAGGCATTTTCTTTAAACGTGAAGCCCACGTTCTCCCAAGAAGTGCCTTTTGGTGAAGGACTGATTTTCTCTGAAACGTTTCTTCCTGCTGTGAATCAGTCTTTCCATTGAATCTTTACTGTGGGCCTTGATAAAGGTTTCAAAGTCCATTTTATTTTCCCTGAGCAATCACCAATATGCAGATCAGAGGGCTCATTCTGAAGAGTGCTGGCCGTGCTTGGGCAGCGCTGTGATTTGAGGACTCCTCTATTACCTAGATATAGCTTAGCAGAAACCTCACTGAGATTTCCCCTAGAAAATAAGGCAAAAATTAGCTTTGCCTGTGAAGCCCATTTTAGTCAAGATATTAGGTCTTGGCTCTGAGAATTCAAGTGTATCTTGTTGTCTTGGGTACCGTCTGGGTGAGGGAGTATAACATAGTGATAAAATGGGGACAAGGGTATATTAGATAGTAAGTGGGGTAACAAGTGGGGAGAGGAGCTAGAATCACAGTTCTTGAGGGCACCAGCAGCTATGACTTGGGGATGAGACCAGAAATGTGTCTGTAGCCATCAAGTGCACGTCTAACCTTGTCAGGTTCCACAAAGGTTTTCTTCTACTCCTGTGCAGAGTTTGACCTGGTTGTTGTTCTCACAGCTCCTGTAACGGGCTGGGTTAAAAACCCTCTTATCCTTGTAGTCCTTCAGTCTATTTGTGCAGGGCACAATCACTTTGAAACCATGATGGGCTTGGCACAAAGGTTCACTAAGATTCTTCCTTGTTGTGTTCACTGTGCTGTGTTTACATGTCCTTGTCCACAGCGTGTGCATCACCACTTTTATTCCAGCTCATCCTTTGGCCCAGCTACACCTCCTTTACACTGAGCAGAGACCTGCTGGCTCTGTGGAGGTGCCAGCTGCTCTTTAGGGCATAAAAAATTATGGCCCAGGATGGGGCCAAGCTGCTGATGAATTGCAGTCGTGGTGCCAAGTCACTGGTGACTCTCAAGCCTGTTGGCGACCCTCCTGGCTACACCTGTACTGGTGAGCTGGTGCCAGTGCCCACCCTTTGGTCCTGAGGCCAGCTGGCCGTGTTGCTAGTTTTAGCTTCCAAAACAAGTTTCCAGACTTCTCACTGTTAGTAGTCACAGGTCCAGGCTAAATCCTGAACCTTTGTTGAGGAGAGCACTGCTTACCCCAGGCTATAATCATACCACTCCAACAGCTTCACAGTGTTGATGTTATCACAGAATCCCAGACCGGTTTGGGTTGGAAGGGACCTTAAAGCTCATCCAATTCCAACACCCTGCTATGGGCAGGGACACCTTCCACTAGAGCAGGTTGCTCCAAGCCCCATCCAACCTGGCCTTGAGCACTGCCAGGGATGGGGCAGCCACAGCTTCTCTGGGCAATGTGTTTCAGTGTTTCATCATCCTTACAGGGAAGGATTTCTTCCTAATGGCTAATCTAAATCTCTCCTCTTTCAGTTTAAAGCCATTCCCTCTTTTCCTATCCCTACATGCCCTTCTAACAAGTCCTTCCCCAGATTTCTTGTAGGCCCTTTTTAGGTACTGGAAGGCTGTTATAGGATGTCCCTGGAACCTTTTCTTCTCCAGGCTGAACAACCCCAACTTTCTCAGCCTGTTTTCACAGGAGAGGTGCTCCATCCCTTGAATCATCTTCACTGCCCTCCTCTAGACTTCCTCGAGCAGGCCCATGTCCATCTTGCGCTGGGGGCCCCAGAGCTCAATGCCGTACTCTGGGTAGGTTCTCATGAGAGCAGGGTGGAGGGGGAAAAGGTCCCAGTGTCTGGTCTCTGGTACTGTTCGTGCCAAAAAAATGCCCACTTACTCTGTGGTTTAGCCATATCTTATTTCTAAACATGAAGGATTTTTTTCCCTGCTGGTTGTTGAGATTCCGTGAACCCCTCATTTTCTCCCAGTTTTCAGTGCACGTCCCCTTGGCAGATCTGCAGTGACATTATGTGTGTGTCTTCATCACAGGTAAAAAGGGGCAGCATTCTCGCAGTGGTATGACAGAAATCTCTTGTTTAAGGTCAGCACTTACCTTACTTATTCACAGCAAGATAATCCCAGGCTGGTATTTCTGCAAGGTGGACACATCCTATGCCCCAGGCCTTCTGAGGTTTGAAGATCCTGGAGGATCAGGTCCTAAATATCTCACTAAAGGTCATGAGGAAGGTCTGAACAGGATATGGAAACAGCTCTTCCCAGTCCCAAGCAAGCACTGCAGCCCCTGGAGCACATTTTTATCACATTTAACAGGTGGTGGGGCCTTTATGTCCTTTACATTTTCTTCCCTCTGTAATAACAGAGTGGTGGTTCAATCTGCCTGCACTAGCACAAGCAAAAAATGAGATGAGGCAATTGCCTCTTAATAACACAGGGTTCACCCCTCTCCCCACTTACTAAAACAGCAATATTTTAATGCAGCCTCTTCACTTCCTGCCATGCTTGGATCCTGGGGTCTTGTTTTTGCTGTCACATCCAGTCTGTGAAGAGAGGCAGGTTCTGTATCTTAGTCTGCAGGATGATTTTCTGTTTGTTTTTCTGAATGACTTTGCCCAAAGGAGTGATAATAAAAAAATGTGAAAGCTGGTGTCAAAATAATTTCTCTGAGCCTGGAACATACTCTTTTTTTTTTCATTATTCTTGACATTCTCTTTTATTTGTGGCTCTTCCCCTCTCCACTTACATTCAGCGACAAAGTAAAACGTGTAACACAGATAATTCTGCTTTCAGATTTCTTGGCTAGCACTGACCCACTCCCATGTAGATATGTTGGAGCTCTGCAAACCACATATGGTCTTTGTGCTCCTGTGATTTATGAAGACAGGATTTTCCATTCACAAGAGCATGGTTCGGTGGAAGATGCTTTGACTCTTGCTATTGGGAGTTCTCTTGCTATTTAAGCAGAGCTAAATGGTACAGAAGCATTCCAGAAGCAACCTCATCCAGCAGCAAAATAGAAGGAAATGCTCCATATTGTCATACAGATTATACAAAATCAATCTTGTTAGGTCCTTCCATTCTGCTGGCCAAGTGGGGTGATGCTTCCAAGAGGAGGGGAGCTAACCCGGTGCTTCATGGTTGTTAATCATTCAGATGGGAAGCTGAGATCTGGAAAGGAACAGACCCTCCCTCTGCAGCTTTCAGAAGGATGTCAGGGTGTCTGGTGGTGTTATATGGTGGTGAGGAACTGAGAGGAAGAGGGCCCATATTGCTGAAAGGCTGCTTATAGCGATGTTGGGTGTTACTTGTCCCTGGCAATGTGGTCTGTAACGATGCACCAGCGTTACTGCTCCCACTCTGTCTGTGTGGCTCTGGAGGCCCTTATTGTGTAGGCACCAGGAGCCAAACAGCAGCTGAGTGAGGCTGGAAGGGCTCAGGAGTAGATGACATTGTTTCAGTGCTAATCCCCAAATAAGGCTGTTTTAGGAAGAGAGCTCATCTCATGGTGACACCATATAGCATATAACCTTTGGCACACCAGGGGGATGGTTTCTGCCGCTCTCAGCTCTCTTCCTCTCTTCCTAAAGTGCTTTCTCCTTACCCGAGTTTTAAAGTGCCTTGTAAAGGACCTGGTCTGCTTCTAAACACATGCACGAGTGTTTCATAGGTTTAGCAAAGGCAGGAGCTGGTTTTTGAATGAGTGCCATCACTCTGGCGTTTGCATTTGGGAGACAGCATCTCTGAACCTGCATGTCAGGGGTGACATCTCAGGGTCAGACGTGGTTTTGCTGGCACCATGGCTCTATTCCTGGGTATGGCCAATTCTTCCAAAGGCAGTGCAGGGTAAGCATTTGTGCTCTCAGCCTGGATAAAATGTAGGCTGATGTGTTTCACCCTTCATATTGACGTTACAGCAGCTCTTTAAACAACGTATTAGATGAGATACTGACACGGAGGACTCGGTGGTCCAGCTCCTGTATCCCAAAGACAGTGAAGAAGGTGGACAAATGCCAGTTGTGCCATATGGGGTTGTTTTAATTCAGCTATGTCTTTAATATCCACAGCTGAAAAATGGTTAAAGTGAAAGCTATTGTTTGCTCTGGGATCCTTGGCAAACCATAGTGCCACAAAGACTGTAAAGATGGATTGGATGCTACAGTCAGTTGGTCTTAGTGAGCTCCTGAAGTCACTGCAAAAATAGGATTTGCCTTGTGTCTGAAAAGGGACTGGGAATCTCCTGTCATCTGTCCCAGTCTCCACCACGGATCTGAAATGGTGGCTTAGGGCAAGGCTTTTTCTGCCTCACTGTTCTGCTGCCTGAACTAAGCAGTATTTCCTGCCTTGCAGAAGTGCTCGTGCTGGGAGGTTAGCAAGGTGTTCCGAGAGCCTGGCATGCAGTGGCCACGGCTGGGAATTCCAAGGACCGTTCACTGCAAGGGCAAGCATTAAGTAACTGATTCTTTTTTTTCCCATTGTGGCTATTGCTGTCTGGCAGCAGCAGTGGGAACACAGCAGTGAATGCGTCATCCCGGTCCTGTGACATAAGGGAGGAGCTGAGCCACAGGTTGAGTGCAGGAGACTTATGCAGGTAGGATGCACAAATGGTTTTTAATGGAGATAAACATGTTTTCCTGGCACGGGTGATGCACACAGTGTGAACAGGTCACAGAACTGCTTTGGGCAGACACACTCTGCAATACTGTTTGTTTGGTTTCAAACCAAACAGGGAGTGATTGGGACACACAAAGGGATTGGCAGTGCCACCATGAGAAAATCATACAGGTGCTCACACGTGCTGTGCTCACTGAGTTCACACACCAGGACACCTCTGAAGCTTGGATCTGCGAAGAGAACTGGGGCTTCAGATCCTGAGACATTCAGTGGGGTTTGAGTGCCCAGCTCCTTTCAGCATTTAAAATAACATCAACTTGATAATGATGCTGGGGATGGACCCTTCATTAGGGACTGTAGTGATAGGACAAGGGGTAATGGGTTAAAACTTAAACAGGGGAAGTTTAGATTGGATATAAGGAAGAAGTTCTTTACTGTAGGGGTGGTGAGGCACTGGAATGGGTTGCCCAAGGAAGTTGTGAATGCTCCATCCCTGGCAGTGTTCAAGGTGAGGTTGGACAGAGCCTTGGGTGACATGGTTTAGTGTGAGGTGTCCCTGCCCATGGCAGGGGGGTTGGAACTTGATGATCTTAAGGTCCTTTCCAACCCTGTTCTATGAGTCTATGATAATAATGAATTTAATACAAAAATGGACACTAATGATGCACTTTCCTCAGTTCAGGCCAATGATTCCTGGCTTGGGCTGCAGGAGGTGTCGTCAGAGGAAGTTAAAGGTTGGTGTTGGTAGTGGCCAAAGGCCCAGCTCCAGTCTGGCTCCCACAGCAAAGGATCAGATGTGCTTCAGAGGAGGATAAATCAGGCACCTGTAATTACCTATGGGCAATCAGGCAAGGAGGGAAACTGTTTCCTGATTGCACAGCAAACCATTTATTTGTCACAGATTTGGGGCTGATTAGCTCCTTTCTCAATATACAGAATTCCCTTCTTATTTGTCCCCAAAGCCCAGCCCTGCAGTTCACCAGACGATTCCTCCCAGCAGGTAATTCTGATTAAATAGGAAGTGCTGTGAGGTCCCTTCAGGACACAGGGATGACTAACTCTGCAGCAAGTATCTCCTGTATGGATCAAGCAATGAGCTTCAGCCGAAAGCCCCAGAAGCAGGTTCTGACCTCCTTTACACCAACTGAAGTTTCAAGTAACTCCAGTAGCTTCAAAGGATCTATTTGTCCTTTTAAGTATAAATAGTCCAAACTCTGAAGTGACCTCCCTGCTGCATGCAGCAGCAGCTATTTTATAATAGGCAAGGGTGAATCCTACCACAGCTGGTTTCAGAATTATCTCCTTTTTAGACCCTGCTCTGGCAAACAAGGTGCAACCTGGGGTAACCTGGCCTACTTCAAGCTGTGTTTTATGTAAGATCACCTTCTTGAGCATTCCAAGTCTGAGGTGCTCCTAGGTGAGCTGCCATCCCACCTTTCTCTCAGTAGGGCGATTCATAAACAGTACCTGTTCCATCCCTTGCTGGCAGACAGTGGAGGGACCAGTAATTGAGATTGTTGAAACAAATGGCCTAAATTCTGCCCTTCATCACCTCTTAACCAAAGTGGTGAATGGGATGAAGGAGGAAAAAGAGAACAATTGAGGCAGAAGACTTAATGAGTAAATTTAGGTAATTTCAGTATATGAGTTAGGGTTTACTACTGTTGTTGTATGAAGATAGGCTGAGAAAGTTGGGGCTGTTCAGCCTGGAGAAGAGAAGGCTGCGTGGAGACCTCATAGCAGCCTTCCAGTATCTGAAGGGGGACTATAGGGATGCTGGGGAGGGACTCTTCATTAGGGACTGCAGTGACAGGACAAGAGGTAACGGGTTAAAACTTAAACAGGGGAAGTTTAGATTGAATATAAGGAAGAAGTTCTTTACTGTAAGGGTGGTGAGGCACTGGAATGGGTTGCTCAAGGAAGTTGTGAATGCTCCATCCCTGGCGCTGTTCAAGGCCAGGTTGGACAGAGCCTTGGATGACATGGTTTAGTGTGAGGTGTCCCTGCCCATGGCAGGGGGGTTGGAACTTGGTGATCTTAAGGTCCTTCCCAACCCTAACTATTCTGTGATTCTATATGTTGGACTGGACACACACTACCTGGATCCCTCACTACTGCAGTCAGTAAATGTCAGGAGCTATCTTGGTACATTAGAGAGGGACACAGCACATGGGACATTGCTGCATTATGCTTTAGAACAAGATTCACCTTTCCTCCTTCCCTTCAGTATTGCCTGCAGGAAGACTTTGGCCACCCCTGGGTTTTAGATTATAAGCAGAATGAGGCTCATTTTCCACCTGAAGCTTTCCATGGCAGGATGTAATTGTCAGACACTGCTCTACTCACTCCGTGCACACTCTCTGACAGCGCTGACATGTTTATTATGATTAATAAGCATTATTATTCATAGCACAGTGGCAGCTAGAGAATCTGATGATACATTAGGGCCCTGTTACCCTAGGCTTGGTAGAAACTCATAGGCAGGAGCATTAATTTAAACAGACAAAGAACGTTATTGCTGTTTTACAGGTGAGACCCAGGGAGGTTTGAGAGTTCGCCCCATGCCTCACAGGAAGCTTTGCAGAATCAGAAGCTGAACTCACATCCCAACCTCTCATTTTACCGAGATGGAAACGTAGGAGGGAAACCACTTGTGTGCAGCCTCGTGCATCGCAGGATACACACTCATTCCCCCAGCCCTGTAGAGCTGAAGCACTTCTGGGGCTCTTTTTGTTGTTTGGGGTTTTGTTTCCTTTCCCTGGTGATTATTTCATCATTTCTTCCTTGACTCGCAGCTCGTGAGTCACTGCTGTACAGAGAGAATTTCTACTCAAAGCACCCAGTTTTAATCAGAAAATCAAATGCTATTTCCTTTTTTGTCCTTCCCCTTTCTTCTTTTTACCAAAGCAGTTACAGATTGGGCCCAACAAAACAAAACCCAAGATCCATTTGGGCTAACATTTGATTGTCTTTTGCTGCACCCGATAACCAGTTCACCTTCACAGAAGCCTGTGCGAAGCGTTTTAACACCCTTTTACTGCTAGATTTCCTCGTCCTGCTGGCAGTGGGGTAAATCTTGCCCTCTACAGGGCATTTTGTATGGTCATAGAATAGAATCATCGAATCGTAGAATCATAGAATAGTTAGGGTTGGAAAGGACCTTAAGATCATCAAGTTCCAACCCCCCTGCCATGGGGAGGGACACCTCACACTAAACCATGTCACCCAGGGCTCTGTCCAGCTTGGCCTTGAACACTGTCAGGGATGGAGCATTCACAGCTTCCTTGGGCATCCCATTCCTGTACAAATATCTCAGGCATCTCTCTCTAGTTCACTTGAAACATGAAGTGAAGTCTCCTGGTCTCTACCTCAATGACTCAGCTGAGATTAAAATTCAGATTGAAAATTTAGCCCCATCCTGTTGTTCCTGACTTTGCTGACTGCTGTGTCCTGTGTGAGCAGCAGCTCGAGACCCACCTCTGTATCCTGAGCTATGTCTGACCATGACTATGCCATCCTGGTTTTCCTCATCTACCCCTGCTTCAGCTTGTATTTTCATCCCCCTCCATGCAGGTGGTTTGTGTTCTGGTGTTGGAGAGCTCCTGGCTCTCAGTACTGCTATGGCATGAGCAGAAATCATTTGCTGCTGTAATTTGGGTGAGAAATGAGGTGATGAAAGATTGTCTCTGCATCAGTGTTTGATTTTCTCTTAGCTGCCATGCTCCATTTCCTGGCATCCTCAGCCAAATGGATGTGATTATAACCCTGCCAGTCTACACCATGCTGTGGATCCTGTCCCAAATGAGACTGTGAGGTACACTCTCTTCAAAACCTTTGGCAGAGCCGTGGGCCATATGGGGACAGCCAGGCACTCAGCACATAACCTGGGACTGTTCCTGCTGTTGTCCCATGTGTAGGATTTCCACAGATGGAGAGAAGTCATCCCCTCTTCCTCCAGAGAGACAGCAGCTCTAGGATACCCAATACAAGTATCATCTCTCATGGCTGCTCGGAGTAACATGGCTTTCTCTGGAGTAACAACCTCAGTGGATAGCGAGTGCTGTGGATTGGTAAGACACACGGGCCTGCGATCACAGAGGCTTTACTTCAGCAGGGGAACAGGTTAACAGAGCCCACAAAGAGCATCTTCTGCTGCAAGGGCAGAGAATGGGTGGAATAGCAATGCCCATGCTGGAGCTGGCTGGGAAACAGAGGCTTACAACACTCATCTCCAGAAAGCTAAAACAGGAACGCGGTCTCCAGGCAGTGACTGGAGATAGAACAATGTACAGTTATTAATGTTCCCACACTAAAAAGCCTGTGGTACAGATTCCCTCCAGAAAGATGACCCTTCAGCACAGAGAGTGCTTTTCAGCACTGCTGCTCCAGCTCACACATCACTTGGCGTGGGTATCTTTTCCAGGCTATAAATACAGAGATGCCAGTTCCCTGGCAAATGTGGTCAAGGGCATGGACTTGGGGGTCCTTTTGCCTCAAGGTGTACTGCAAACCAGTGCACCAAAGCGCTTTCCTCGCTGTGATGTTACTTTTTGCAAGGGAGGTAAAATGAAACAGACTTGTCCTCAGAGGAAAGAGCAGATGGTAAAATCTCGAGGCGTGCTGTGCTTTGAGTAAAAAGAAGGCTTCATGAATGACTGGATCTGAAGGCAAAGACTAGATATGATTTAGTCTGTTCTCTCCTATTCCCTTTATTTAAGGACAACAGCTGACTGCTTTTCCACTGTATTTCAAAGGGCTGCTTCAAACGGCATGTTTCAACTGCAGGCATCTGCTCCTTCCAAAGTACTCAACAGCTTCGGTGCTTCATAGTGCCATTTACAGCTGTGAATTTCAGGGCACTAAGCACCCAAACCTGGGGCTTCCAGGTCAATACTCAAGTGTGGAGACACTTGAAAATACATGGTGTCTTGAAGACAATGGACTTCTTTTTTTGCTTTGGAGAAATGAGACTGTTTGACTCTTCCTGTTTCAGTGCTGAGCATATCAAACATCCACAGATTTAATCATAGATGCCAAGGAGTAAACCAGCATATAATGGCTATGAAGAAGCACATTCATTAACACTGTTGAAAGCCTTCAAGTCTGCTCATCTATACCCTGAGGACCCACTTCCTGGGGAGGTTAACATTCTTCCTACATCTCTCATCTCTCTTGGGCACAATAGACCCACGTCCTCCTGAGTGCAAGAGAGGTAGCTCTTTGTGGGCCATCCACTGAATACACACAAGGAAGGGATCTTTTGTGCCATTTTCCCCCCAGCATCCTCATGACTATAGGTCCTGATAGACCGGAAGTTAAAAATGAGGTGTTTCTAACTGTAGCCTCAGCTTACAAACCCCGTGGTGTTTGCATTTACCTTGACAACAGTTGCATCGCAGTTCCCTTATCTTTGTGGTTTTGCTTTCTCTGTGCTTTGGTATTTTAAACCAAGAGCTGATGTCGAAATACAGTTGGGTTTTCCCGAATTTCCCACTTTGATGGCAATCTTGTCAGCCCTCCCAAACCACAAAGACGTACGGGTGGTGAGGGAGGGAGTCCTCTGAATGGCCAGACACTGCAGGGAGCGGCGCTGACTGTTCGGCATGTCTCACTCTGAGTCACTGCTGAACCCATCAGTGGAGATGGGGAAACAGCCCTCACCAAGGTGCCACGTTCTGAATGAAACAGAAAAAACACACCTTGGGTTCACAGACATTACACTTCTGGGGAGAACATTTATTAATTAATATTGCTATTTAAAATGAAATAATAACAGAAGAAAGAGCTCCACTGGATCAAGAAGTCCTGTGTGGAGCAAGGCTGAAACATTACCTGGTGTCAGATCCCTTCAAACACTGAGTGAGGAGTTCACCAATTAGCAGCGTGTGTGAAGCGCTCTCTAACCTAAGCTCAATTTACTCAGTACACATTATCTGATGGCTTGGAAGGGAGAGAGAAGTTGTCTCCAGGAGGCAGAGGGTTACTGTGATCTAATGTCTGCATTTGCAAGGCCAAGGCTTCTTACTCATCTCTTAAATGTCTGCTTTAAGTTGTATTATTTTTAAAAGTAGCCACGAGACAGATCTGTAAAGCAATTCCTTGTAAAAACCCCTGGTTCAAAGGCTAGCATCCAAGATCTCGCTGTAAATACATTCTGTGCATTTCAGATTTCCCCTGCAGTAAATAATGGATTAAGTCATGAAAATCGCATTCTAATGAGAATGACATGAGGCTTTAATGAGAGCAGAGCTAGGACAATGAAGCCAATTTTCTGCTCTCCTCAGAAATCAGGCTAAGGTTTATCATTAACATATCATGACCAGCTGTAAGGAAGTGATTAATGACAGCAGCAAGATAATAGCAAGGTGCTTGTCGGTGTTACTGTGGTTGATGTATTGATGCATCACAAGAATCTGAGCTTTGTCAAGAGAAGTTTACATTTCAAGGGAGAAGACTAGAACAGAAAGTCCACAGCAGCCAACCTCAGGAGCACCCAAACTACAGGCTGATGACAAGGTGCACTCTTCCCTACCCTTTTTGTTTAAGCTGAACCCTATAGCATGGTAAGTGACTATAGTAAGTAGCTGCTGGCACTCCCCCCAGAGGAAGCAAGCTCAGAGCTCTGCTCCGCACTCCTAGTGCTATTTGTACATTTCATAGCATGAAGCAGGACCACAGAAGTCTCTGGTGCAAGGACCAACCATTACTGCTCATTCCCCACCCCAGAAGAGCCCAAACAACATGCCACAGAGGCAGGACCTTTTCTGCTTGCCTTCTCTTGCAGATGCAAAGCACAGCTGCTGAAGATGCTTATGTGGAAAGGAAAGCTGTGGCTTTGAATTCTCTTAGGTTGAGGGTGCAAAACCCAGGTCTTGCCATTTCTGGGGAAGTGAACAATCTAGTGGGGTTTTGTGCGAAAAGAAGGAATTCTCTGTTCCAGTTATGTTCCGGAAGAAAAAAAGCTAGCTGGTGACCTCTACCCATAAGGGAGGATTATGGTTATGTATGGAAATACTCTGCAAATTCCCTTCTGGATGATTGCCCTTGCCACTTCCTGAGTGTCCCCAGGGGACACCAAGGCATGCAGTAACCTTTCACTCTCTTCCAGTCTCTGGATTCCACAGGAAGAAGACATGGGTGCACAGGTTGGAAGTCATGGTCCATGCCAGCCAGATCCTGGCTTGGCTGTATGGAGGACTATAAGATGAATTGTGGCTCATCAGCATTCTGCAGCCAGACAGCCAGATGTACCAGGTACAAGCTGACACCTAATTTGGGCTTTCAGGTAAATACCAAAGTCCAAGAGAAAGGTGTCATTTTCAAGACTGACTTCCTCTTCACATCTCAGACTGCCTTAGCAGTGTCCTGCTCAGCACCATTAATGCTGCGGGCCCCTTTCTGGGATGCCAGCTCTCCTCATCATTGCAATGCCCTAGGTGCCTTAACCCATGTAATAATGCTAAGGACCTTCCAGCTGCCATTCTGCAGCCTGCCTTTCACTTGCAGCTTTGTACCCTTCCTCCTGAGCTGCCACAGGAGAGTTTTCAGACCTTCTGGGCAGTTGTTCTCCCCAGTTGTTCTCATACTGTTGTTCTCATGCTGTTATGATCAAAACACCTCCTGGATGAAGACAGGCTGAGAAAGTTGGGGCTGGTCAGCCTGGAGAAGAGAAGGCTGTGTGGAGACCTCATAGCAGCCTTCCAGTATCTGAAGGGGGCCTATAGGGATGCTGGGGAGGGACTCTTCATTAGGGACTGTAGTGACAGGACAAGGGGTAACGGGTTAAAACTTAAACAGGGGAAGTTTAGATTGGATATAAGGAAGAAGTTCTTTCCTGTTAGGGTGGTGAGGCACTGGAATGGGTTGCCCAGGGAGGTTGTGAATGCTCCATCCCTGGCGGTGTTCAAGGCCAGGCTGCATGGAGCCTTGGATGACATGGTTTAGTGTGAGGCGTCCCTGCCCATGGCAGGGGGGTTGGAACTGGATGATCTTAAGGTCCTTTCCAACCCTGACTCTTCTATGATTCTATGAAATTGTGCTCCCAATGGTGCTGAGAGCAGGAATAAAGCAGAAATTCCCTCCAAACAATTCCTAATGAAAACTGTGCAGTTAATATGGAGCATTATAACAGGGAGACCCTGCTACACTGGAGAGGACACCCAAGGGAGGGGGGGGGGGGGCATCACATGTCTTCCCAGCTGACTGCTGAGAGAATTTTCCCTTTCCATTATCTCTCTCTACTTCAACACTCATGCCTTGCTGCCACCGATACAGGCTGGTAACAGCAAGTGCTGTTTGATAAGATGATAGCAAACATGGCATCCTAACTCAGGATGTGGTTAGGACTTCCTCTGAGAAAGCTCATACATTGAGGCACTTGTCTTCACAGTTCATCATTGTTTCAACCATCTGATTCACAAATGTACTGAGCGCTTCTCAGGAAAGGACTCATGAGATGTGCAGCCCAAGTTAAGATCAGGTCTTTAAAAGAAGCTTTGCCCCCCTATGTGTTATAAAAGAAGACAACCCATGCTGCCAGTTCTACTGTGATGCTTGTGGTGAGATCCCATGATGTTACAGAAGTGCAGACCTACTTCCTTGATGCAAACAGTGATGTCAGGTCACGACTGATGAATGTTTTTAATCACCTTTATCTTTAGATGTACCCAGTGATTAAGACTGAGAAAGGGACTGTACATGTTTGCATGTGAGAGATGATGCTCTGTGTGGAGTATCTGAATATGTATATCAGCTTCAATTCTGTCTGAAGAGCTCCTTAGCCCTGCCAGAACTCACAAGTCAATCCAGCTAAGAAAGACACAATTTCTTTCTATCTTTTCCAACTGCTGTTGGAGATTCACTTTGGCCAGAGTCCCAGCCAGTGCGAACCCAGACATAGCACTGGGAGCACACAGAGATAGAGAGTGAAGAGTGTCCAACTTCCCAGCGCCCTGGAAGCCAGCTGCAGGATGTTTGTTAGCTGTGATGATACACGGGATAGAAGTGAAGATGACTAACAAGCCTTTCACTTGACGTTGTAGCTGAGTGTCTCATAACCAGTAACATTCAACTGCCTCTAGGCAAAACCCTCCGTCAGTCCCAAAGAGCAGGCAGTGCAGTGAATGAGTAGACTGAAGCTGGGACAGAACATTTCTCAAATCATTTGCCATTACAGATTTCCACCCCTGGTGCTCTGAGCTCTAGTACACAGCTAGCAATGCCTTTCCTCCACATCGTTATTGGCTCGACAACCTCTAACATAACTCACCCATTACACATTGTCTAGGGTTTGGCTGTCATGGCTATAAACATGTGAAATAAGGCAAGATAAGAGATTACCCAGATTATTGGCAGCAGTAGAAGCTGTAGAGCAACCTTGGCAAGGCTGCTTGTGCTATCTGGAAGAAAGCTGAGTGGAGAGGAAAACAAGGCACTGCCTGTACTGGGGGCACAGTCCTTGCCACCCTACTAGGATAGCTTGACATAGGCTGCCATCACCCAGGATTTATGACAAGCCACCCTTTCAGCACAACTCAACAAGGCTCTGTACAGGCTTAAAGCATCTCCCCATGTGCAACATTTGTCAATGGCAGGGCCCTGCTGAACATATAGATACGCAAGGGAGTTACTAAAGCCTAAGGAGGCACCACAAGGCATTGGGACCTTCTGCTTCATCATATGCTTACCCTGAGCTGGCAGCAAAAAGGGTTTATGCTAACACACTCCACAGCTCCTATTTGCAACAGGCTTGTTAGAAAGGGGTCAGGTCTTTTCAGAAAGGGAGCCCAGTGGGTGCTCAGAGAGCTGGAGGATGCTCACACGTTATCTGCGCTGTGGTAACTGATCACGTATGTGCTCTCACCCCTCTGCAAGGGAAGCACATTCATCTAACCCTCTTCCACTGAGGCTTAACATAATGTGTTTTACCTCATGGCTGCCCTAGGCAAAGTGCATGAATCAGTCAGCTATTGCAGCACAGCTGACATGCAGGGACTCAGCCATGTGTCTCAGCCCTCTGGGCTAACTATTGTCACAGTGTCCTTCTTCCTGCATTTATCTCGGCTAGTTTGTGACCCTGTGTGGTTGGGTCACAGCAGATTTACTTTGTACCTTCCCTTAGCAGGGGGAAGCTCCCATTTGTTTCTCCCTATGCAGTTTTCCCTTTTCTGGGCTTCTGTGGTTTAGACTCTCCTCTCTCCGTGCAGGTTTGCTGAGCTTCAGAAGTGTTTTGTATGGCTTTACTTAAAGTCCCCATTGCTGAGCCTTTCTATTCATACTCAGAAATGTTCCAGTATTTCTCTCCATACAAGTAATAAAGCTCTTTTCATAAGCAACCAAACAAAAAAAAATTAGCTTAGCACCAAAGCTGTTTAAAACAGATAAAGTTTAAAGCTTTACATAAAAAGTGGGGCTGTTTTTTGCAGTTCCCATTGTACTCAGCACAGCATTTTGTCATTATAACTTAGGACTAGAGCAAAAGAACCTTGCAATAAAAGGCTGCCATAAATTGACCTTTTGTTGCAAATTCTGCCATTCAAGCATAAAGCAGCACGACAGGCTACATAAGCTGTGTTAAAAGTAGGTCACTGTACATCCACTGTTACCATGGCTGGTCCTGGCTGTGTGTTACCGACTGGGTTTCTTGGTTTGAGAAGCAATATAGAATCATAGAATGGTTTGGGTTGGAAAGGACCTTATGATCATCCAGTTCCAACCCCCTGCCACAGCCCTCACACCTAACATTAGACCATGCTGCCCAAGGCTAGAGAGCAGAGATAAAGAACCTTCTACCTCCTCCACAGCTGTCTGAACTGTCACTGATTCTTCACTATTGGTCCCCTGAAACATTCAAACCGTATCAATCTGTGCATCTCCAGGAGAGTGCAAGTGAAGATGGGTGAGGTGGTCACCCTGTCCCCTTCAAGGACTACATACTGTGAGTGATGCCTGTGAGAGAATCCCTAATTTTTTCTCAGCATTGTCAACATTACTCAAGAGAAAGCGGAATCCAAGCCTCCAAGAGTCAACAGGATCTTTCTCCATTAACTGCAGTGGGATGGCTCCAGACATTACCTCAGAAAACCACCACGCTCCAGGAAAATGCTTAAGTGCAAAGCTCTGAAATGTCCAAGTAGGAGTGAACAAAGCTCAGGGTCAAATGTTTCCCTGACTCAGACCCCAGCCAGCATAATACAGATAATGCAAACCGAGGGAGTCACTGGAAAGCCTCAAGAAGACAATTATAACATCCATGTTTCCCTGACTGTCCAAGCTTATCTGACTCAGCTGCATTAACTGGCCCAAAACAAGACTGGATTCAAGATCCAAGCTCCTCCTGGATATTGACAGTGCAAGAGCACGTCCCAGAATGGGCAATCCCAATGCCAGCTCTGCCTTGTCCTCAGCTCAAAGGTTTCCTGTTAAATCTTTTTGCTCAGCAACAAGGAAGAGCCTTCATTTACTATCCTTGACATAAAATGACATGATAGACTGAAGAGGAGAAATCACTTCCCTTTGTGTCTCCATTGCAGACTTACACAGTGAAATAATACACAGCCTTTGATCCTGTTCTGCTTCTGTTCTGCACCATCTTTGCAGATGGCTGAAAAATAAAATACAGGATGTGTAGACTTAAAGACATTCAAAGTAACAGACTAGCTGGACTGCATGATTTATGTTGCATTATTCATTGCACAATGTGACTTACCTCTTTAAGTAGACAGTCTGTCCACCCATCCCCTTCCCTGAGCTCCTGTTCAAAAGGGCTTAAACACTGTCACAGAGAAGAAACAATGGAAGCATGCAAGATGCTGGTACCCAGTCACCAGGGCAAGGAACAAAAACTGCAAGTTGATGGGGTTTACTTACTTATAGCACTGGATAAACATTGAGCAGGAATGTTCTTCCCAATATTTCTCTGCCAGTTCTGAGTGTATGGAAGTATGGTTCCCTATATTGAATTAACACAGGCCAGGAAGAATGGGTGGTCTAAGGTCCCACAGAGCTAGAACACCACAACTTGGTGAGGGACAAGCAACCAAAATCTAGTCTGACAGGCTTATCTGACATACAAGGTAGTGCATTCAATGTGCATTTTCTACCAGTTCTGAATGATGTGCAGCAAAATACATTGAATAAACTTTGAGATATTATATGCTGAAAGGGCTGTGGCCTGTACTGCACAGAAGACCCAAACCCAAACTGAGATTGATTTAAAAATGCTTTGCACATGAACTCTAAACTTTTTAACTCTCCTTGAAACAAGCATCACAGAATTTCTGCTATCTCTGTAGACCTCATTTTCTGAAGTGTTCATGCAGTCAAACTGTGTGATCACACGTGTATGTATGTATAGATGTGCCCGCTCCACAGAATCACAGGCCAGCTGAGCTTGGAGGGCATCTTTGGGGACCATCTGGTCCAAGCCCTGGTCAAAGCAGGGGCAATGAGAACAGCTTGCTCAGGGCTGCATCTAGTCAGGTTTTCAATACCTCCAAGGATGGAGACTCCACAACCTCTCTGCGCAACCTGCTCCAGTGTTTGACCTCTGAGCAGTAAACAAGTTACTTATGTTCCCACAGAATTCCCTATATTTCTATTTATGTCCATTGCCTATCTGGCAGTGTCACTGGGCACCACCACTGAGAAGTGTCTGCCCCATCTTCCTTCTGCTCCCCCTCCCCTCCATTCATGTATTCACACACATTGATAAGGTCCCCTGCAGCCTTCTCTTCTCCAGGCTGAATAATCCCAGCTCTCAGCCTCTTGTATGACCCTGTGCAGCCTTTTGCATGTCCACGTATCCGTTGTAGTGGGAAGCCCAGCACAGGACCCAGCACCCCAGGGCCATCTCAGCAGGGTTGAGCAGAGTGGAAGCATCACCCCCCTTGACCTGCTAGCAGTGCTTTGCCTAAAGCAGCCCAGGAGGTTGTTGGCCACCTTTGCCACCAGGGCACATTGCTGGCTTATGTGTCACTGCTCTCAGGTTTATATCACCTGCAAACATGCTGAGGGTGCATTTGCCCTCAATATTCAGGTCACTAATGAAAAGATTAAACAGATATAGCCCTAGTATCAGCACCCTTGATAGTGTCTCGCCTCCAGCTGGACTTTGATCTGCTGATCACAACCCTCTGGGCCCAGCACTTCAGCCAGTTTTCAGTCCACCTCACTGTCCATTTATCTAGCCTGTACTTCAACATTTTCTCTTGAGGATGTTGTGGGAGACAATGTCAAGAGCCTCATTAAAGTCAAAATAAACAACATCCAATGCTCTCCCTTCATCCACTGAGCCAGTCATCTCATTGCAGGAAGCTATTGGGTTGATTAGACTTTTGTAAGCTCATGCTGACTACTCTCAACTACTTGGGACTATTTGCTCCATCACTTTCCTATGGATCATGGTGAGGCTGACCAGCCTGTAGGTCCTCACATTCTCCTTGCCCATGTTGAAGACATGGCAAATACATATTTTCTACCAGGTATTCCTTGCTTCAGACTTTCCCATTGGTTTCAGGAACCTGGATTCCTGCAGGCAAATCCTACCAGTAAAAAACAAGGGAAAGAAGACACTGATTACTTTGACCTTTTCCTTGTCCTTTGCCACCAGTTTCCCTGCTCCATCCTCATCTCATCATTGCAGCAACCAAGGCTACCCCTGGCCTTCACAATGCTGCCCAGTTCTTCCCTGTTGCTAAGGGTCAGGTAGAGCAGAGTTCTTCCTTCTACTGGCTCCTCCACCACCTGTGTCAGAAGTGGGTTGATCAATGCACACAGCCTTGATTGTTTGTGCCCTGCTGTGGTGTCCCTCCAGCAGATACCAGGGTGGTTCAAGAACCAGCACCTGCAAACAAGAGGCTTCTTCCAGTTGTCTGCTGCTTCTTCCCAATGAGGTTATCTGTAGGAGACACCCACCACAGCCACTTACATCCTGACCCATAAGCTGTCAGTTGGCTTATCAGCTCTCCCAAGGCGCAGCTACACACACTCTTTCACATTGCTCTCACACCGTTATAACTTCTGAATCTTCCAGTTGAGTTTACAGAAGTGTCTGTCTCAAGCATTTGAGGTTCCTACTACATTCTTCATGGAAGTGTGTCTCCATAGGTGTGGGTGACGGACAGACACCCAACAGGATGCAGGAGCTACTCAACCCACTTTAGATGCTGTAAATCCAGTTATAGGACCCACGTAAATGGGGACCCAAGTAAAGGACAAAATCAGACTACATTATTTCTACTGTGTACAAAGCAGTTCTGTGTTTTTCATAGAAGTAGTGTGAGGCTTTGAACCTTCTAAAATAGAAAATATCTGAATGTTGCTCTCAGAAGAAAGGGACCATTACATCACAGGACATCCCAAGGGAACTGAGGGAAGAAGTGAGACGTTCCTTACACAGCAGGAGTCCAGATCATGAAGTCATTAACCAGTCCTATCATTGCCTGTACTTCCCGCAAGAATTCTAACTGAGCTACAGCCCCTTCAAAGTAATGTCTGGGCTTAAGGATTTTGTACTATCAGACAACATGAAATACCATCTATTGGATCATATACATCAGGGCTCCCATTGCAGAGTATCTCATGAGCACTGGAAGCTCACACTAATATCAGTTATATAGTTTCAGCACCACACAAGCTATTACTGCTTATTTGTTCTTCACTGAGGGTCAGTGACACACTTATATCAAGCTTACAGAGAAAGATGAAATAAAAAGCCCCAAGACTCTAAAAGTAAAGACACAGCTTTCACTTGCTGTTTTAGAGTTCTTCTTCTCAGATATAAACAGGAGGGAGAGGGAATGAATCCAGGCACTGGAGGAAGTCACAAACTACCATTCAAATGCTCTGGTGGCTGTTGTTGTCAGTATGGCTGTTAGTTTCCTGGTGTAAACAACCTATGAAATACTATGAAAAAAATCTCCACCTGGATTTAAATCAGAGTTCCCACAGCTTGTTTGTGAATGTGAACTGCTTGGAATTGTTTTAAAGCTTACCACGATTTGCCTGCTTTCTAAATAAGCAGGAATGAGGAACAAAACCATCAGTGGTTACCTCAGGCAGGTATCTCCTTCAACGGGGCTACTCTAGTGCCAGTGTCTGACCTTGCCTCGAGGTTGCTGCAGGTCAGATGTAGAAGGAGCCTTCATCACCAGTGTCATGCAGAGCAGAGCTCAGTGCTGCTCTCAGCACAGCAAGAGCAGCCCTTCACCTCAGGGAAGGGTGACACAGCTGGCCCCGTGCCATTAGAACATGTCTAATTCCTTAGAATGAGAAGCTTCTCCTTGAAAGGGTCCTTTGTTTCCATAAATTATGGGTCAAATTCCTAAAAGTGCAAATCTTTCTCACAAGTGACAGGAAGCCCTTGAGCTGGAGTCTCCAACGCAGCTGCAGCCGTTACCTGATCACAAGGATGCATAAGATCCAACATGCCCAAATACTTTTGAGAATCTGGACCAAGAGCTTGAGTTTCACTCATAAGAAATGGAACAAGGACTCCAATGTGCTACTTTTCTAGAGTGCTTATCAGACCTAATCTGGCATTGTGAAACACACCAGCAGGACCAAAGCACCCCTTGTAAGTATACAGCAAAGAGTGGTCTTTGCTGCTTTTGAGTTTACCCCAAATCTACACCTACTGTCCAAAAGCCCAGACATTCTTGAGACAGATCTGCTGTCATTACACCCTGCAAAGTTTCTTGGTACCAACATACATGGTGGCTGGATGCCTCCATCAGGCCAGAACAGCGATTTGCTCGGAGTTTGTATGACAGGGGCCATCCTGCATAACTCTATAGGCCCTCCCCTCTCCGTTGCTCTGTGACCTGCATTAAACATCATTTCAGGCAGAAATAAGAGAGGCTGAAAACCAGCCTTCTAGGTCTGTCTTGTAAATGCAAGTTGGTGTCCCAAAGGGCTTTTACATTACCTTCAAGGGGACAACTGCAGGGTCAATGTCAGGAGATGTCTATCACCACAAATTCTCCTCCTTAGAAGATCTGCAGCTCTCAGTTGTTTGTAAAGGATTATTGCTACCACAGTCACAGGACATCTTATGCACAGATACCCTTTTTGTTCTTACTGCCAACATTCATGATGTCAGTTTTATCATGTGTTTCTATAAACCTGGTTTAGAGGAAGGCTTTTTTCCATACACAAACAAATATTTCAAGTATCAAACTTGTCTCCAGTAGAATATTGCATTTTGTCCTCCAAAGGATTCTTCTGATATGAGTCCCCAGAGTCAGCCAAAAGCAGTGAATAGAAGAAGTTTTTTTAGTTAATTATAAGTACAATGCCAGGTAATGTTAAAAAAAGATAGGAAAAACCTATGGAGCTGTTCTTTTCATTCACCCCCATTTTTCCACACTGCTTCCCTATCAAAATGACAAGATTGTAGGATGAAATTCTAAAATGATATAAAAGAAATTCCACCCAAATTGAACCATTTGTAGTAGACCTGAGGCTGACCTGGCCTTTCTGGTGCTTCTTGCTAACTCAGAGGTGATCTTTCTCTTGTTGTTGCATCTGTGGGCTAGAAGAAGCTGCCGGTGGCTGCAGGCATCCTTCCAGTGCCGTGCTGGAGATCACTCTGTGGGAATGACTTATGTTAGCATCACTGCAGACACACAGTGTGTGACTGTGACACAGATGTCAGGTGAGAACTGCACAGTTACGATAAGCATCAGTACAAAGCCTGTAGCTGGCCAGCGTACCAGGAAACCTCTGCAGACTTACACAACCCTGTTTGTTCCAGTCACGTCAATCAGAACTGCCCTGGCTCAGGAGAAATAAAGCAACTACAGGCAATTATTTTCAAATAATAAAACTCCTAAAATGTAATTGAAGAAACTCTGAAGTCTGCTTTATTCCTGTATAAAAACAACATTCCATACATATCAGGGATTCATCAGAATTCCCCTTCCTCCCTCTTGCCTCCTTGTGAAATTTACTTTTAATAACTGTCAGCTTCCTGAACCACAAAGCTTGCTCTTCTGTTTTGCTGTTATTCACTGGTGCAAAATAGAATGCTAAGGCAAGAAGAGAACACAGGTGTGTTTGTCCTGGGTCAGTGCAAAAGGAATTCGCATTCCAGCAGGAGTGGAAACACAGGCAAGGGTCTGATGGGTTCTTTCCAGCCTTTGCCTGCTGCAGTGGGAGGTCTCCTAGAGAGACTTGCCAAAGGTCACCAGCCAAAACTGCACCTTCACCTTCACCTCCTACTCCCATGTGCTGCCCACCATGATGGCTTATCTTGGACGGAATGGGATCATCTTCCTATTGTATGAAGTCATAGAATCCCAAACTTGCAGAGAACAGGGGAGTGGGAGGCATTAACCTCTGCAATTTCCCCTCAACAAACCATCTTGCTTCCCTTGCAACCAGAAACCTTATCACTGCAATCAGGGAGTAAGTGCCAGGGAGAGGTTTCAATGCCTTTCATCCCACCGATGTCTCCAAACTAGAAGCTTGGAAATAACACAATCCAGTGCAGATGTTGCAGTGCAGCTCCCTCTTACTGCATTGCTCTTCTGATGAGGCCAGCAACCTCCTTTGTGCCAGGAAGGGAAATACCCTTATGGAAAAGTATGATGGCACTGCACAGAGGTGATGGGCCAGGTTTTTAAGAAGCATTGAGCTCACTGCAAAGGGAGATAGATACTGGAAGATATTATTCAATTGTTTAAATCCTATCCATTTCCATGGCAATTTGGTGTCAGTTACCTTTCAAAAATCCCACTAAGCACCACTCCTTCATACCCTGGCTTTTAGCTAGCAATGGACAGTGCCTATAAAATCATGTTTTCTATGTGTGTTAGAAGAGGTTTGAGGCAATTACTTTGCTGAGAAAGTACAGAGAGAAATGAAGCTTGAGAAACTGAACCAAAAGAATTACACTTCGAACCATATAGAATTCTATCTAGAACACAGAAAAATACTGAGAATATAGCGGTCAGCTCAGGATACAGCTTTCCACCCCCTCTGTTATACTTTATAGACTTTGCTATAAAACTCTTGTACAATTTCATTTAATACCCAACAGAATTATTTCCCAGATCCAACTCTCTCAACTCACACAGTGTTCCAGTGCAGTAACAAGCTATTCCTGATGCAGGATGATGAGAAGATCCATCTTTGGTACTTACATAGTATCATGCTGACCTGGAGTATTGACTACAGACCCACATCCCATTATGTCAGGAGCTGCACAAAGAGTAGAAAGAACTGGAGAGCAACCAGGGAGGACCCTTACAAGAGCAGGGAGGCAAAGAGAGCACACAGTGCTTTTACAATCACATTGCAGTTGGGTAGAGAATGACCCCTTTCCAGTCCTGGGAGGAATAAGAAATGCAGTTGTGAGACGTGCTTCACCTCCCTCTCCACAAAACTGAGTACCCAGTGGTGACTGTCCTTCTCTAAAGGAAGTTTTCTAAGTCAAGCACATCTCCATAAGCCAGTCTAAGCACATAAAACACCTACCATGCATGCAAATCAGGTGTCCTCCTTGGTCTTTGAATGTGTGACCAGTGAAAGCATTCGTGCTAATTCCTGGTCACAAACCTAATCTGAGATTATGACAAAATACAGTGAAGGAATGCCTCCATAGGGAATAGACAAATATAAAAACACATAGGAAAGACCTCTGTTTTAACAAGTAAACCCAGCAGCTGGTATTCAACTACAAACATGGACCGATAGTTTATTATACTACTTATTATATAGTTTATTATACTCATTGCTTGACCTGACTACAGAGAACGACTACAGAGCTGTTTGAAACTGCCTCACTTAAACACTGGCATTTCTGACCACATCTTTAACACTCAGTCTCCACAACAAAAGATGTTTTTACTTGCTAAGGATATTCTTGCACACGGATCTGTTTGTCAGGAACATCCACAGAAAGTTCTCTCTATATATTGCAGAATACTACAAAACCAAAACCCAGCATCCTGCCAAAGCAAATGCTTGAAAACTGGCGTTCCCAGTGTATAGTTAAGATACTCTTCAAGGAAGTGGGAGCTCTGGGCTTGTACCCTTTCAGGTTGCCATTATGCTAAAGGGGAGAATCTTCCTCCTTTTCCCCAAATCACACTGCTGCCCAGGTACATTAGATAAAGATACGAGTGTATTTGACTCTGGGAATGAACAGGAGCACTGACCTGGGCTCCCAAACAACTTAATGCCACCATTTTCAATCATCAGTTGATTTTAAGGTTCACTTGACATTTGAAGGCACACGAACAGCCTGAATAAAGACTCAAATTTAAGTGTTTTAGGTCAGGATTGGGTGGAATTTAAGTCTGGTGTAGCTCTATATATTTGATAGGAACAACTCCAATGTTGATTGCTAAATGTTTGCACTCTCTTTTTCACACACATCAAGGAGAGATTTGGTAAAATAATTAATAAAAATGTAAGAAATCCCCCCCAAAATCCCAAAAAACAAAGTTCAGAAAAACGAAATCTGCTCATGAACAACTCGCAGGTTGTTAAGTCAGAGACAATAAGTAATTAATGGAGCTACTCTGTGAAAAATATGACAGGAGCCATAGCTTGAATTATACCACGGATGCCCTCAAATGCTTGATTTTTATCCAGCTAGAGCAAAACACTCCCTGGTCCTTTAGTACCAGAAGACAAGGGGCTGCTTGCAGATAGAAGTGAGCTGGACCATCGTGAGAAATCACAGCCTGCAGGGGCAAGCAGAGCAATTCAAAGGTTTCCTTTGGTTTTCTTCCTGTCCATGAGCAGGCTGATGGGCTCAAAGGAACATGCAGCAGCCACTGAACCACAGCCACACGAGTTGCCCTTCCCTGACAGCCAGGGTGCAGAGGGCTTCTGCCTTCTGGAGAAGGTCCAGACACTTCTTCCTGCTTCTCCCATGTCACTGGGAAGTCCCACACCTCCAATTTCCCCCCTTTGGGAAAGCCCTGAAGAAACCCAAGTCTCAACGTCCCAACTATAAAACAGAGTGTTGCAGCCAGTGTGCCTGAGTAGGTGTATGCATGACAGGAGAAGCTCAGAGATTGGGGAGGAGAGGACTGGGACAAAGGCAAGGTAAGTAGGCTGGCAGCAGCAAGACTGGGCAGGCCCAACTGCAGTGAGGGTATGGAGTTCAAGCAGGGTGATGCAGAGCAAGGTGCAGGTTCTGGCCTCCTATAGACACTATGTGGTGGCACCAGGGAAGAGTAAAGGTTCCTGAGATACATCAGGGAGAGAAGAGCCAAGTCAGGATCATGGTCTGAGAGCAAATACCTTCTAACAGTGCTTTGACAAGAAGAGGATGATCTGGCAGTGGTGCTGGTTGATGTGGAACACAGTGGACTCAAAATCTTTTAAATACCTTGCTATAAGGTATTTAAAGGCATCAGCAGTTAAACTTCAGACCATGTCTCAGATTCCCTTTTCCTGGCATTATCATTTATAGACATTTTTAAAACCCACCCTTAGGTCCGTCACATCATCTATTAGGGTATAGGGAAGCATAGAGGGAGGGATCCATCATTTCCCTGCCTGCACAAAGCTCATCGGGGATCAGAAGTATTAACCCAAACTATCTAAATGATCACTAACTCTCCAAGCAACATTTCTCCTTCCATGAAGAGAGTTAAAGTAGTCAAAGGGCAAAACCCCTAAATCCATTAATACAGAGGCAAGCTTTTCTGGGGGTGCCTTGCCCCTCAGAAGCTGTTTTGCTAAATCAGGCATTAAAAGGAGAGAGAAACCTGCTTAACCAAAACTGCCCAGGTGATGGTTATCTGACCATCTCTTTCTCTGCTTCACATCTGTACTGACCAGCAGCAAGTGGACAACACGGACTACTTCCACAGCCCTGCACAGAACACGTGCCACCCTGCAGCGTTCTGCTTCTAGTTCCCAAGCAGTAATTCAAAGTGGGCCTTTCCCACTTCATACCCCACGCATTAAGGCAACTGCTGGCCTGTGCTGGTTTTGCTCTTTATTTCCTGCATTTTCAGCAGTTTGCAGAGTTAAAATACACTCAATTGCTTAACCAGGGCCACCATCTGGAACACAACCAGGATTAAGAAATCTGCATTTTGTGTCTTTCTGAACAAAGTGCCTTTAGGTATCTTGAGATAACACATGCCTTTTCAGCTCTGTGTCAGCAACAGCTTTGTCTCACCCCCTTCATATTTTTGTTTTATTATGAAATACATTCAAACAGAACCCAAAATCTTTCCAAAGCCAACAAGGAAAGGATTTCTTCCTCCGATTGAAGTGGAGTTAACAAAGTTGTGATGAAGCGCTGCGTGCCGAGACCTGCACAGAGCCAGCAATGAGCACGTATTAAGATGAGAAGAGTCATTGTAAAACTCAGGGCAAAGGGGCTGGGCCCATCCTTCTGCATACTGATATGTACCTTATTATTTCAACAGCAGGCAAACATCAAGACCAGATTGTTTACAAGTATGTGGCAGTAAACCTTGACGGTATTTTGTTTCTTCTGTAGTTAGTGATGAGAGAGCAAATGATTATGAAAAGCAACTGAAGTACTTCTTCCCAGATCGGATGATTCATAACTCCTTGTTGATGCTGTTGTCTCCAAACCAAAGGTTGTTGAAGATGGTGAGAGGAGGAAGGAGGAAGAATACAAAAGACATAAAGAAGAAGTGATGCGGCGCACTTGTAGCAATCTCTCTGCAATCCTGAGCCACCCCTATGTGCATTCCTTAAGTTGCACATGAAATGAGCACACAGTCCGAGACACGGGTAGGAACAGGAGTAAAACAATAAAAAAAGTACAAAACAATGCCTACATGAAGAACAGAAGACTTAGTGCAAGCAGTAGTCTAGACACTGGGTCATGCATTTAAAGCCTATTCATAATTCCTCACTTTAAACCATGACTATGTATGCCCCAAAATGAATAAGCCCAAGTATAACTCAGAGAAATCCTTGTCAGAGCACAAAGACCAAGAAAGGCGCATGTTAACACGTGCTCCATCCTCACCTGCGTTAGTCAGAATAACTAGAACAAAGCCAGT
Source organism: Pezoporus occidentalis (assembly GCF_034315485.1). Classification (NCBI taxonomy): domain Eukaryota; kingdom Metazoa; phylum Chordata; class Aves; order Psittaciformes; family Psittacidae; genus Pezoporus; species Pezoporus occidentalis. Next base: position 10,415,363 of record NW_026914940.1, on the reverse strand, counting down.
GCAGCTGTGCCAGTTTACACCAGTTTAAGCTATGACCTGTTTAAACATTCTTGGATGGAGTCCAGTGATGGAGTCTAGACATTGTTATTCAGAAATAACTTGATCTTCATCTTTTGCTTTTGTACAGAAAGGAAGAGGAAATGTATGTCACAAAGCAACATTTCATGCAGAACAGCAGGGGAAGACAGGATGGTAACCCAATTAAAGGCAGAGCAGAAATTTTTCTAAGCCATTTATAAAGAAACATAAACTATCTCCATCCTCCGGTGACTGAATGAAAAGAGATGGCATGGAGCAAGGAATCAGGTGATCGGCCTTGCAAAATCTTCTTCGCCTCAGAGAACAAAATTCAAGGGCCCATTTCATCAGCATTGCCCCTTCGGTCACTGCTGCAGCCTTCTGCTTTATCTCCCTCAGTTCCTTATCTGGCAGACCCAGCACCCAAGAAAACAAGTCTTGCTACTGTCTGCTATCTCATGTTTGCAAGTTAAAATCTAAAGAGCTTGCAAGGTCTTCTGTGTTTAGAGGCTATGTCAAACAGCACTGGGGTATTTTGCCCCTAGTTGCTTACTAGAAATATTGAAGGAAGAAAATCCCTTCTCTAATATTTGATATCTTTCTGCTCTTCATTGCCTCTAGGTCTCCTGGTCATAAGGTTTTATTTTTAGCTCACTTCTCTTTATGTAACTTCAGCACGCTCCTTCCACACAAATATCTGCACTAAGAGCAGGCAGAGGAGGGGTTCTTTGAAAAGAACATCTGTGAAGTCTTTGTGCTACAGCTTCCCGAAGGCCCTGACATTCTGTCTCTTCCTTTCCTTCTACATCAGCTTCTTGTCTCCTCGCATGCAGCTTTTAAGTATATTTTTAGATAGCTGAACAATTCAAACAGCTTGCCCAGAGCCAGTATTTAAACTTAGACCTATATTTTCAGAAAAAAATAGATTTAAAGTTAGCATGGTTATTCAGAAGTGTCAAAAAGGTCCATTTCCTGCTGACATTTTTATATACCATATCCTTGCAACTGCTTACATTTCAGATGAAAAAATTTGTTATAAAGAAATACATCATTTATTTCAAGAGAAAGAAAGGAGGCCACTAAATGCTATCATAAAATAGCACTTTTATTTATTTACCTGTACTTCTGAGGTTAAGCTTAGAGCTTTAGTGCAACCCAGACTACAATTTGATGAGATGCTGAAGTCTGTACTGCATCTGGTATTACATCTCAAACATCATGCACATATCATGACATGCTCTGGTTCAATAGAACTCCTTCACTTTGACAGTTCTTTTTTATCAAACACATTTGCAGATGAATGTGGCAGGGATAACCAGCATGTTGCATTGCGTATGTTGCATTGTGCGCTGTCTCTTCTCCTGTAGCTGGCCAAAACCAGCCTAAACCTCTTCCAGGGAGCCTTTGCGAGGTGAACAGAAGCACGCTCAGAGCCCACACGCTAGTCTCATCCAACAGGGCACAGGTTCTACCTGCAAGTAGGGAGCCACAGCCTTAGAACATACAGGGAGATGAAAAACAAATGACCTCAGCAGCTATCAGATTGCTACAATGGTTGGACATTCAGGAGTGAAAATGAAAAACACAGCCACCTCCACCACAGCCTGTCTTCCATCCAGCTCCAGGGAACCCAAACTTCCTGATCTCACTCAGGTGTCTGTTGAGAAATTGTCTCCATCAGCGATATGAAGACACTACTGTAAGATGAAGGTTGGGGAACTCCAACAGATTTTGCTTGGAAAAGAAAACAGAGGTTCCAAGGACCTCACCCCTTCCTTGAGAGACCAACCTGTCATGTACCCAGGTCCCCCTGATGATTTGGTGATACCACCCTCAGGAGCTGAAGGCTTACTTCCTCCCACAGATGAGGTCAAAGAGGCTGTGCTGCCCCTAGCCACTGCGTAGCAGGAGTCACACAGGAGCTGCTGGAAAGCTGTGTGCGGTTCAAGGGTCACAACACAGTTACTGCCATATCTGCATACCACTGTGATTGCTGCTGTTATTACCTGCATACCCGCTCTCCTCTATTTCATTGAGCCTTAGACTAGGGGTACAAAAACAAATCAAACCAAACACTGCAGTTCTTGGCTTCTTCCAGCACCGCTCCTGGCCTGACTACACCACTAGTCACCTCTTCACTTTACACTTGCTATTTCTGCTGCTGCTTCATGTCTTTCTCATGCCTCCCATACAAATCATACCAGCTACCATGAAGTTTAGGTTGGATATAAGAAGGAAATTCTTTCCTGTTAGCGTGGTGAGGCGCTGGAATAGGTTGCCCAGGGAAGTTGTGAATGCTTCATCCCTGGCAGTGTTCAAGGCCAGGTTGGACAAGGCCTTGGGTGATATGGTTTAGTGTGAGGTGTCCCTGCCCACGGCAGGGGGGTTGGAACTAAATGATCTTAAGGTCCTTTCCAACCCTAACTATTCTATGATTCTATGATTCTATGATCTTCAGACTGCCACAACTGCAGTCTTGATATGGGGATACTGCCCTTCCCTACACTGTTAGCAGCATAGTTTTTCCTGGCAATTACTTCAGACATATCCTTAGATGTTGAATTAGAGGAGACTGAGCAGAAGGAAGTTCAGAACACCAGTGGGATGGCTTGGCCGTGTCAGTCAAGGAAAATAGTGTTTATGTGACTAGGATGGCAGATGGAAGGGTTCAGACAGAATGGGACTATGTAAAGAAAAGCAGCTGTGGTGGGGCCGTACTGGAAGGACAATTTACCACTTCTCAGCTCATCTCTAGTTTCTGTCCATGGTGATATGTTAGCTACAGCAGATGGAAAGTAATGCAAAGAAACTTATTTTTTTCATGGCCTCAGAGTGCAAATCCAAAACAACTGGAGATCTTTGATATTCATTTATCTGGGCTTCAGCTCTGCCTTAGTAAAGCAATGAATTACACATTTCCAGAAAGGTTTGAAAATTGATTCAATAATACTAGCAATAGTTTTGAGGACCACATAGGAGCCTGTGGGGAAATGAACATTTGTGACTTCAATGTAGTATTGAACAGAACACACTGGAACATGGTCTGAAGCTGCACAGTAAAACTGTTTAAGCTGATCATTCAGCAGACACCATCCCTCTTTTGCACTGAACAAAGCAAGCATCATGGGAAATACAGCATGTGGTCACGCAATGAAATCCTGCATCATGACTCACAGAAAGAGTATAAACTAAGGTAACATGGCAAGTGTTAATTCTTTCACTTAGCTTCAGTTACTGCATTTGTTACTCAATTTTCTTCTAATTCAGCTTCTTGGATGAAATACTGGTATATGCTAGCAAAAACCAAATTCAAACCAGACAGCTGGATGTCATTTTTTCCACTTTAAAGAATGTCATGTTAGGAATGGCCCAGTGGGCAAAGGCGAATACATAATGGTTATTCAGAAAGCAATTAGATTCTGACCGCAGGGAAATGTTTTCTGAATGCATTGAGCTTTAATAGAATAGACCCAATAGTCTTTTTTGTTCCTCTATTTCTTATATAAGGAATCTTTTTTCCTTAAAGTTAAGATCTGGGTTAATGATGAACACATAATTATACTCTTCACACAGTTCTTCACTATGAACTCGTACATATATCTTAATAGTTACAACAGCTGCATTCTAAGATAGATATAAATATAAAAGTGGCTAAAGATATTTTGAGGTAAATGACTTTATACATGCCCTTAACTACAAGCACAGTTACACTAGTGAATTTTTAGCCTTTTCATTCACAGAGACATGGTATCACAGGAGTAGTCAGTGTTTTGAGCTGATAGAAAAACCAAAAGCTAGTAGTAACCCAAGCCCAAATTAAAAGAAATTGATTTGCCTTTGAGCAAATCTGAATGATTTAGAAATCTCACATCTTCTTGCGCTGTTTCTTTCGGTTCCAAGACATGAGAAGCTACACTGTATTTAGAAAGCTAATAAATAATTGGCCTAATTCTGCTCTTAACAACACAGGCAAATCTCAAAGCAAAGGCAAGAGGATTCAGGTAGGTTGTGTAAGCCAGCACTGCTACCACATCTCATCAAAGGCTAATCAGCTGTGGAAAACAATAAGGCTGCTACAAATCAGTGTTTGATAGTGTAAGAGAAATTATGTCTTTATAATATCTAATCTCATACATCTGTAATGACAAACTGTAAATATCCACATTACCTGAATAACCAGCAGTAGACAAGATTACACAGTAACACTTCACAGGCAGGATGGACACTGAAGGAGGGTGGAAGGAACACAAAAGGTATTTCTTTGCTTTTCTAGAAGACATCCTCATACCAAAGGCAGGCTGACAATTTGTCCCAACCTACAAGGTGCAAGAAGAGAAATGGATTTGCTGAGTAGCTACAGAGCAAAACACTCTCTTGTAAGGACTGAAGTCTCATTGTCATGCTTTTTTCTGCATAAATTGCCGTTACTCTTTTTTTTATTGCTCCCAGTAACCGTCAGAGGCTCCCCTAAACCAGCACATTGCTGCACCAGCTCAAAAAGCACTCACACCTCAGGGACTCATTTTGCTATGGAGTGTGGCAGTTCTCAGTTGTGGCAGTTATGTACATGAGAGCTGCTTCATACAGGTTTGAATACACCAGCTGCTGTTGGCCTTCAGACTGAATCCAATTTCGAGTGTCTCTAATTAGCCAGTGAGATGAGGTGCTCTCATAAAAGACTGCAGCATTGGCTCAGCTTCCTGATGTATCAAAGCCAGTCTTCTGTGTTTGGTACTGATCAACAGCTGAGGTGTGAGTGAAAATGCCCGAGGTTACATCATCTGCTTTTTTTGATACCAGGTATAACATAAGGTGGATAACCTATTCACATTTTATTATATTATTTCTTCTTTGTAAGGGGGGAAGAAGCCTTTGTCATGCAGTACATTTCTATGTCTGAGCAGGCAGAATACCTATAGATCTGTAGTACAACTCAGTATTGACGTCTGTGATGATTTAAAAGACTTCCTTGATTTTATAGTAGTATCTGTATGAATATTAACTCCATAGGGTTTTTTTTTTATAATGAGTGACATGCAAATAGTGAATTAATTCTAATCATGAAGGTTGTTCATAAAACAGATAAAACACCTGCTTGGAGAGACACCAAAGTTAAAACACATGAATGATATCAGGAGTCATCAAGTGATAAGATCTTGCTCTTATGAAGTGTTTTCCACTGATACGCTCAGATCGTAAAGAACACTTAAATGGAAATCAATGCGACAAGACCATCTGTCAGAGAAGGGGAAGAGCATCTTTGCTCACAGGCTTGCAAGCTGCTGAAGAGGGCTTTCAACTTAAGTTGCCAGGAGAGGGGAACCTCAAAGCATCCCACTCCTACCAATTTGATGCCAGTGCCTGGAGAGGGATAGCAGATCAGCAGGAGAGCACCTGAAGAGCAAAACAAAGGAATTCCAGCCACTCCAGCCAGTAGGTCACCTCCATCTGCGGCTCAGCTTAAATGCTGCTATGCATCAAAGGGCTGTAAAGACAGGCTGGGAGAGCTGGGGTGGAGAAGGCTCTGGAGAAGAGAAGGTTCTGGGTACCTAAAGGGGGCCTGCAAGAAAGCTGGAGAAGGACTTTTTACAAGAGTGACAGGACAAGGGAAAATGGCTTAAAACTGAAAGAAGGGAGATTTTGATTAGATATAAGGAAGTTCTTTATCATAAGGGTGGTGAGGCACTGGCACAGCTTGTCCAGAGAAGCTGTGGCTGCTCCATCGCTGGCAGTGCTCCAAGGCCAGGTTGGATGGGGTTTTGAGCAACCTGGTCTAGTGGAAGGTGTCCCTGCCCATGGCTGGCGGTTGGAACTGGATGGTCTTTAAGGTCCCTTCTAAACCAAACCATTTTACAGTTCTATAAAACAACTGGGAAGCTCATAGACAGAGAAGTGAAGGACACACTCTGCCAGCCAAGAAGTCAGTGGGAGTAGTGGGAAGAAAATGCTTGTGTCTCAATTCCCTGATCAGGCTCAATTCCCTGCAGATTGCTGTTTAATGGTGTTTCCTTTTAAGATACAAAATTACAGAGAATGCAAAAAGACCAAGAGAATAATAATTCGTGTGGACTATTGCTGTGATTTAACTCCAGTTGGCAACTCAGCCCCACACAGCCACTCACTCACTGCCCCTCTTGTGGGATAAGAGAGAAAATCAGAAGAGTAAAAGAGTAAAAAAATTATAAAAGAGTAAAAAAATGACTAAAAGCATGGGCTGAGATAAAGGCAGTTTAATAGGTAAAGCAAAAGTCCTGCACACAAGCAAAGCAACACAAGGAATTCATTCTCTACTTGCCATCAGCAGTGAAGTGTTCAGCCATCTCCAGGCCAGCTGTGCTGCATCATGTGTAATGCTTACTTGGGAAGACAAATGCAGTCATTCCAAACATCCTCCCCTTCTTTCTTCTCTCCCCAGCTCTATATGCTGAGCATGATGCCACATGGTATGGAATATCCCTTGGGTCAGTTGGGGTCAGCTGTGCCAGTTGTGTCCCCTCCCAACTCCTTGTGTACCCCCATCCTGCTCACTGGATGCAGGATATGAGTCAACAATGACACTTAACTCACATCTGAAATGAAGACAAGGAAAATCTGCAACGACCATGTCTACTGTCTCATGATAACTTAGTCTATTAGCTGAGTAACTACACCATCATCCCTGGTATAAAACCTACTTACTGTTTCTGACTGTTCTTCATCTAGTCTTCTTGACTTTTACTGTACCTGTCTTCTTAGGTAAAATTGGAAATTTTAGTATCCTCACATTTCCAAAGCTAAAGCCAAGGTTTGCAAGCAGGTTCTTAGGAGATTATAAGGTACCTTTCATCATTTTACACACTGTTAAATATTAAATTAATTTATTAAAAGAACATATTGCTACAAGAGTTAGTCTTGAAATCATGGATCATCAACCAGAGGTCACAAAAGAGCCACCTAATGTACTCTGTGGGCTTTATCTTCTGTGATAATCCTGGAAAACATTTTGCAGTTAATTTTAATGCACTCTTTGGGTCAGTTTTGAGCTGCAATTTGTCATGCATCATTAATTTACAAATCTAAACAAGACCTGGTATTATTACTTCATAGCAGCCAAACATTTTATAAAGCTATAGTAATATTCCTGTTCTTCATCCCTACCTGCAAGCATCTGGCTGCTGAATATTTGGTACTTGGTTCTTATTTTGTCTCATGGTTTGAATTTGTTAGTCTGCAATAACCAGGAAAAATACTGCAATATAAAGCATGCAGTTATGATATTCATTCTTTAACCTTCTGTGTGGTATTTGACACCCACAGAGATTTTCCCAGCTCTGGGAATTGTTGAGTCAATGTTGTCTCAGCTACAGACCAGCAACCATAGCTAATGTTTTCAAAGCTGTCAGAAGCTGAGCTCTTAAATCCATTATTTATACCCTCAGATAAAAGTGATCTGATTTTTAGAAACATAAAAAAAACGATAAATTCCCAACTGAAATCAGTGAAGATTAATTACTAGCAGTCCTAATTAGCAAAGAGAAACAATATATTGACTCTCATGTATTTGTGCCTACTCATACCTCTTTAACCATGACCAGTCTGGCCCAGACACTCCCATTAAACAGCCTGTTACTTGAGAAAAGTGGTTCTTAAACTTGAGATTCATATTTCACAGCAGTAGCCAAAGGGAGACACCGTAATCCAGGTCATACCAATAAATGAATTGCAACCAGTGTCTCAGAGAACAGATGTCTCATAGTTTAGAAATGCATGTGAGGGGATAAAAATACCAAACTGTAACACTAACATGGTTCTAAGAAAATTTCTTTGAGAATGTTTTAATTCTAGAGCCAACCAATAGCTTTAAAGGCTGATAAATGGAAGAAGGAGGGGGAAGACTATTGTCAAAGAGTTTTCCCTTCAAGAATGTCTGGAGGACACAGTGGGAGAGGTGAAGACTCCTTTCTGCCAGGCAGCTCAGAGTTGAGGGGCTCTTCCTTCACTGCAGTGACTCCTTGGCCTTTCCTTGGCCACCCTGGGCCTCCTTCCTGTTGCTACAGGACACTGAGGTGAAGGCTGCAAGTACCACACTGATCTCCCAGGCCTGTGGGCACAGAGCTTTCAGCCACTGCTGATGTTGCAAGGGGAAGGGAGATCAGGAAGAAAGCACACCTCTACTGGTGAATCTCAGAATCATAGAATAGTTAGGGTTGGAAAGGACCTTAAGATCATTTAATTCCAACCCCCCTGCCATGGGCAGGGACACCTCACACTAAACCATGTCACCCAAGGCTCTGTCCAGCCTGGCCTTGAACACTGCCAGGGCTGGAGCATTCACAACTTCCTTGGGCAACCCATTCCAGTGAAGATATATCCTTCTTCACCCTGTATCCAAACAGCAGTTTGCAGGAGGTACCTTCATCCTGCCTTGGAATTTGGTCTCTGATTTAGCCCTCCCCACCTGTTCAAGCTGCCTGGGTTTATGTTTCCTCTGCAGCAGCAGTAGTGCAGCCTGGCCAGTCTGGCTGACCTCTCAACAGGCAAGCCTACAGCTGAGAGTCTCATGGTGATAGGCTGTACTTTTATATCAAGAGCTGAAATAACAAACTCGGTTCATGCAGGGGGCAGAGCTTTGGACTCATCTCTGCTTGAGAGGCCTGGTTATTTATTAATTATATTTAAAGTTTTATAACAGCTTAAAAGGAATGTGAGCCAGAGGCAACACTTCAATGAAGCTTCCCTTGTGCAATGCTTGTGTAATTCTCTTAGTTTAGTGCTGGTTTGTGCAGCTATGGAAAGCTCCAGTCTGTTCCCTCCTCTAATGCCTCCACTGGTCCTGGTGATTTCTTCACCCTTTGACAGGAGAGTTCTGGCAGACAGACCCCCCCAAAGCACTACTTTGTTGTGAAATCCCAGTGCACAGAGTCCAATGGGCACACCAATGCAAAATCTTGCCCAATCACTTTCTAAGGAAAATCTGCAAGAATCCTGACTTTTGACACCCACTCAGCAAGACTGGAAAGAATGCTTTGCAAGCTACTTCACTTCTCCTTGAAATCCCAATTGCCGTAACAAGGCAAGTGTGGTTGGTAGAGTGCAGGATCCACATTTCTGATCCAGAGCCTGCCAAGATTAGACTACTAAAGGGTGGTGTAAGTGAATGAGTTCAGGTTAGTTAGGAATTCATGTATACTGTCTCTTTGGGTTGGGAAAGACCTTTGTAAACATAAGTATTATTTGCCATGGCCTTTTACTTGGTGCGTAACAACCATTTACTTGGTAGTAGGCAATTCTGAAGTAGAAATTCCCTGGTGTGAGTGGGTTGGACTTCAAATCACTCAGGATGGAGAATGGAGTGAGGAAGCATCTGATCTCCCAAGTAACAAGCAACAGGACAAGCAGAAAAGGCCTCAAGCTGTGCCAGGGGATGTTTAGATTGGATAGTAGGAAAAATTTCTTTGCTGAAAGGGTGTTCAGGCATTGGAACAGGCTGCTCAGGGCAGTGCTGGAATCACCATCCCTGGAAATGTTCACAAATGTTCTGTGCAGATGAGGCCCTCAGTGACATGGTTTAGTGGTGGTTTTAGCAATCCTGGGGCAATGGTTGGACTTGATCTTAAAGGTCTTTTCCAACCTAGTTGATTCTATGATTCAAAACACTGCATGGAATGGGAATAGGGGAAATTGATTTTGGCTGATCCTATTTGGGGCATAGATAACTAAGGATCAGACTCTGACCCAAGGCTACTGGTAAAGGTACCTGGTGTTAACCACTTCAGTAAGCCTGCTCCGGGTCTCCTCTCGCAGGGTGAACGGCTGTCATGTCAGGGCAGCTGCTGGCATCTACAGCCACCTGCTGGCTTGTTCCTGAATCCTGGAGCTCCTGAATCCGCACGAGCTCCTGCGAGGCACAAAGAGAAGACTGGGTGTCAGTCTTTCATACCATCAATATCTTTGTAAACAAGCCTCACCCATTTAATTTGAGAGCAACTTCTCGTTCTGAAGAGATCTTCTGAGATCTTTATTGCCTTTGTGTTCTCTTTTTATATACGTTCTCTCCTTTTATGTGAGCCAAGAGTTACCTCCAAACACTTGAGGCTTATTAGCTAATGAAAACACTGCAGTTTTGCAAAGCAGATTAGTATAATTATGCCCATTTTGCAGCAGAGAGTACTGAGAATTAAGTCAGGTGAAGGTTCAAGGTCTCTCAGCAGTATTATTGGTATGGGCTCCTGTCTGAACTCTTCTTGCCTGAACGGTTTGGTACTTGCTGATGTTTCTTGAGATGCCGGCCCTAAGGAAGGAGACAAAAGCTGCGAGACAAAAATGCGCTGCACCCTGGTAGGAAATATATGAGAAGTTCCTAGAAATCATTTTGCCCTCTGTCCTTCCCTACTGCTGAATTTAGCTTTGCAGGAGTGCAAGCAGGGAAAGGCAGGGCTACGAAACCTGACTTAAATTCAGTGTATTGCAGATGATCTTCAGGTCGTACCTTGATTAAATGAATTTGCATAGCCAGTATTAGCTATACCCTAATATCTTTAGAAAGATGTTAATCAATTAAGAAGTGCTTAGAAAATGAGATGCAAACAAAATAAACTAAGGCATAGGAAGGCATGCTTAAGGGAGTGGCTCCTTTAGAGGTTTCTTCAGCTTGCTGTCTGTGGATAAGGTGCCATCCTGCTCCAGCAAGGCCTTATCAACATGAGCCAGTAAGTGACTGCTTTGATTTTAGCAATAAAAGATATTATCTGTGCTTCTTGATTTCTTTTAAATTAACATGCAGCTTTCTGTAGTAATGTTACAGGTTTCACAGACAAACCCAGCAAAGATAACAAATGTTAATTGGGCTCACTAACCTCAATATGATAATCAATGGCTTTTGTTTTCTCCATTTCCATGTTGCTGACTATGCCGTTTCTTCCCTCTTCCTCTGTTCAGTGACTTAACCCTTCAGTTACCCCACTGATTTATCTTTTCCTACGAAAAAAAAGCATCTTCCTGGCCCACTATGTGCCCCTTTACACCTCTGGCCTTTGGTGCTATTCAAACGAATAAAACAGGAACACCTTATCCTAGAGTTCTGGCTGCCTAAGATTACTACAAAAAAGACTGGGATGAAGAAACAGAGTGTGGTGGCAATAAGGAAATAAAAGAGGTGGATCTGTAATGTACGTTTCAGTCTCATCTATCCACAGATATCCTTCTAGTAATATCACTGAAAGTCTACTTCCTATCCAAGGGAGCCTGCACATCATCCTCATCCTGTGATGGATCTGTTGCCCTTGACACTGCTATTTAATGTTTGTCCTTTGATACCTTGTCACACTGGATGTTACAACTTTTCAATGCTCCTTTCTCTCAGTCTGGACTTTCAACCATCTCCTCCCAGAGCTTTGCCTCCCACCTCAAAGAGCAGCTCCCTCAAAATTTCCTGCTGCGCCTTCCCCTCCACCCTCAGTTCTCTGTCCTTGGGTGACCTCTTCTGCTGAGGTGGATGTAATGACCACCTCTGTGCCACCTACATTTAAAACACTTATCTACTGCTGATCTTCCACACATGGGTTTTGCATCTCACTGCCTCCATAGTGCTACATCCTGACAGACAGCTTGCTACCAAGCTCACTGAGATCCAAAAAAGGAACTCATTAAAAAACAAACCCAACAACACAGCTTTCGCTAGCTCTCTGGCCAGCAGCCAGTGTGTGTGTCAATTTTAATGGCTTTGATATTTAAATTTAGCTCTCTCTTACTGCCGATACCATTTGGCAGAAGTGTACTTACAATATTATTCCCAAAGCTATTCACCAGGCATCTCTTTGCTACGCTCCAACCTTCCCAGGAATTCATTCCTGTGAATAAAAACCTGTAGGGATGAGCAAACCATCAGTGCTGCCCTGGCTGGCTAAAGAGATGATTTTCTTCTTTTCACTCTCTTTCTGCTCTTTGTATGTTTGTGTGTCAACAAACATCTCCTAGCCAAGAACTGCCTTTGATTGTTCATGACTTATCTTCAGGTTTCTTGGATAATTAATGTGTGGTTTTGTGGTTCTTTCATGGAATTACAAGGGAGAAAAAAGGAATTTTAGTAACAGGACAGTATGACTACACAGCTGCACTGCTGTATAGTATATATAATTAGTACTACTGAAATGTGGTATCAGAGGCAGATGTGTTGTACTTCTAGCTCCCAGATTTGACACTAGTTATGCCAGGTAGTACAGACTGGACTACAGATTTCCACATGTTGAATGTGTTGGTTTAAGAAGAAAAAAAACCCTAAGTTACCTCAGGTACACTCAAAAAAGTTCTTTATTTAAGTTTGGGGTTGGGTTGTTTTTTTTTTTAGGAAGCTTCAATACTTCAGAGTTGTGCAAATGTGACCTTTGTGTGTTTCTTAACTTACGAATCCTTCTTTATTAAGGTTCCTAATTTCTCTTTTGAGAAGGATCTGAGAAATTATTACTATTAAATAATTAATCAATTTATTAGAACTCAATTCAACCTTTTAAGACATTACAGAATGTTGAAGTTGCACAACTGGGATTCAAGTGATTATATGTAAATTTAGGTGCTTTTCACCAAAATACAGATCCTATCAGTTGTAATAAACAAGTGACTTTTTAAAACAGAGAATATTAGTGGCAGCTACTGAGATGTTGCCAAAACCTGAAGATGTTTTGTCATGCCTTGATACCAACATCTTTGTCATTACAGCACCCATACACTTTGAATTTAGACAGAAACCCCACTGAGATTCAGGTGATGAATTTTTATGCTGACGTGATTCCCTACAGCTGTTGCTGAAAGAGTCTGCCTCTTTTCCATAGTAGCTCAGAAGTGAGGCATTCACCTACATCTAATTCTTCTCCAGTTATTATCCCAGGACACTGGAAATGGCTAGGAAAGGGCTGTAATCACCCAGCTATTCAGGGGAGAAGTTCTAAATTCTGTTTTCCATAAAATGCTTAAATACTAAGAAGAGTTGAGCACAACACCCACTTTTTGACTGCTCTAATGATCATAATGTAGTATCACACTCATTTGCTTTCCTTGCCCTGCTGAATATTCAGGTATACCATACAAAGCAGGACTTCCAGAGGGGACCAGAATATCCTGCAGCAGTTGGGCAAAGTGGCAGGACAGAGAAGGGAGCTCTGGACTTAAACCTTCTCCAGAATAATGGCACCTGGACTTTGGTGTCCTACATCCTGGGAGCCTTACCTGGGCCTGGGTAATTACCCTCGCCGCTTAGGGAAATCGTCACCTCCTGGCTGTCCTTTGAAAGTGCTGATGACTTTCATTCTATCTCACAGGAGTTCTGCCCAAGAGGAGAATTACACCTCAGTATGTGCAGAATCAGAAGTGTAAATGGTTAGAACACAGGAGATACAGTAAAGCTCCCATTAATAAAGTCCTGTAACTAGATAATTATAGATTATCTAGATAACCTTTTATGTATGACTGCAAAAATGTCTCCTTTTTCACTTGTTCCCTAGCCTTTTTTTGTTCATGAAAGCCTTATTATAAAGCTGCAGATAAGACCAGCTCCTTTTAGCTCCTTAGAGCTACCTAGCAAGAACTTTAGCAAGGGATAGTTAAAAATGCTAATTAAATTTTATGTAGTAAATTTGGCAGATACAAAAATTCATTGTTTCTTCCAGCAACAGCTCAAGATTGGTATTTAGCTGTGAAATTACCTATGACTTGTTCTGTATTGCATCATTTTCTTGCAGTTTTTGTTCACAATATAATCCAAAACCTGTTAAATTTAGCAGGCACTTTATTGTTGCTTCTGTTGCTTAACTGGAGAGTTTTTCTCATGGTCCTTTAAAAGCTCTGCAGAAATACAAGCAGGAAAGTTTCAATCTGAGAAGACTGCTTGATGTAAATTAATTATTGAACACATATTAATATTCATAAGGGACCCAATTATCTGTGAAAGTCATGATGATCTTATTTGCTGATTAGCAAAGAAAACACTACCATGGTATTTTTCTTAAGCTCACCTTGTTGACTGAAATTTGTGTCAATGAGCAAGTGCAAGGTTAAGATGGAATAAGAGGATAATTTCACTGGTGAGGTCATAACTGATGAAGTAAAAGTGACAGAAATGCAACTGAGTGATTTTTCAGCAGGTAAGAATCCTAGTCATAGGATAATTTAGTTTGGAAGGACCTCTGGAGGCAGGTTCCTTCAGTTCCCCCATCAAAGCTGGGCCAAATTCAAAGTCACATGCCTCAGGGCCTGCAGGGGACACTGCAGTTAACAAAACATGAGATGGGAAATGCTTGAGCGAATGGGGTAGATATAATTAGGTATAAAACACATACTTAAGGGTGGTTCTTTGGAGTTTCATCCAGGGGAAAATTGGCTTTGAAGTCACCAAGCTGTCCTGTTTGGCCAGGTAGTGTTAAATGTAAGCAAGATAAAAGGCTGAAAGCTTATCCAAAATGAGTGCTTTAATTCTGACGACAAGGTCTCCCAAATTTTGCTACAATAAACCTGACTTCCTAGGAAAACTACAGTGATTGAGAACAGCCATGACTGTAGTAAGTAGCAGCTGGGCCTTCTCTAACAATTTAATCAGATAGTCAGCATCCTTCAAAACTCTGGATCACTTACTGAAGGACCACTGCAGAAGTGGCTCACAGCAGACACCTGCCTCAGGTCTCCAGGAATGAGAAGAGAGCTTCACAGCACAAACATGTAAAGAGAGTGGCAAAGCTGCATTATTGTCTTCAGGAGAGCTGGCATGTGGTGAGCAGCAGCCCTACACACACAAACATCACCATGTAATGAAGCGCAGCTCTTCCTGCTCGCAAGCACATCTCTTGGCACATACTTACACTGCTCTCCATCACATATATTAAAGCCAGAGAGTATTGGTATATTCTACTCCTGAGAAGGGTCAGCACCTTGATATTTTATCCAGGATGTATTCAACCTTGTTACAGTTCTGCCCACTGCTGTTTATCTGACTCACACTGAGGGTGAGAATCAAAGGCAAGTGACGTGCTTGCGAGAGCTGGCCTTGTTCAGCAGGGCTCTGCCATCTTCAGGCAATTTTCAGGCTGCCTCTACACAGCAAGAAAAGGCTGAGTTGGTTTCTATGACGCAAAAAAAAAAGGTACTCATTATCTTCCAAGAACTTTAAAATTGGATTTTGGTTCCTACTCTTTCCACACTTAGGCTGTTGCCATTTTTGCAGCTGGGTTAATTTGACAGCTGGAAAAAAAAAATGATCATGATGTTTTTGGAACCACTTGGACTTTTTTTTCCCTATCTGCATTTTTTCTGTAAGCCCCAAAATTAGAAGATCAGTAATCTCAGAGATGTGACACTTTGTGAATGCCTAATTTCTCTTTATATTTGCTGCTTATTTTCCTCCCCATGGTTTGCTTTCTGCTTTGAACCACCCATGCCAGCACAGCCTTACTGACTGTGTGTGTTTCATTATTCTGATCTGATGAAATTTTTGGGATCTGCCAGCTATTCTATTGTCTCATGAAGTGCTCGAACACTTGCTTTAATTTTCCTGTGAAGGATTGAAAAGACTGCCAGTCATAAAAGCCTGTAAAAGCCTGATTAAAAGGTTGTCTTTCCAGTGGCAGCTTTTGGATTCACATATGAGCCATAGACTGCATTTTTTGTCCTTTCTGGAATGTTTATCAAAAGGTACATTGATTATTTTTGTAACTCGAACATAAGATTTGGAGGTCCCAACATAAGGCCTCTCCAACACAAGATTTATCAAAAGAACTGTGGGTACAAAGGGAGGATTCTGAATAATATTAATTTGTCATTATAAAATGACTAAGTTCATCTCAAATAGTGTCTTCTCCATGCTGTTTTGAATACAAAGCATCAGAAGATTTAGACTACCTCCTGGAGAAGATTAGCTGGAATAGCCCCTCAGTCAGGGTCTGTTTTCAGTTGAATAGGAATGTGCATAGCCAGAGCTAAGGAAGATAAATTCAGAAAGGTTTTAGAGGTTCAAAAGAAAGAGGATGGTGTATGGCCCATAAGCTATGAACACTAACAACAGGAAAGCTAAGGAAACACTTACGGGTGTGATCTTGAGAAGAAGGTGGTCCTTTCTGGGTCCAGGTCCTAGGGTCACACCCACCCACTTTTGCAGGTGATTAAATTTGCTACCAGTTTTGGTGCTTCTGCCTACACAGAAAGAGGATTTATGCAGGACTGTTTTAACAACACAAGCTTAGACTAAGAACTAAGAACACACCTAATCTGTATCAGCAATTTTTATTCTAGTAGAAAAAAAAATCTGTGCAAGGCCTTGCATTTGATGATCCACTTGAGCAACAAGGGCAGCACTAATTAATAACATCTCAAACGCAAAGTTATTCAATAACCTTGAAATGTTTTGAAGAGTTGACTTCCAGTTAGCGTTTTGCTCTGCAACAGTCACAGAGTAAACTAGAACATCAAAATATATTTCTGTTTTTCCTCAAGGACTGGAGAACAATGTGTGTAATTATGCACAATGACACAAGACTGAAAGGAGAATTGCTCAAACTGATCTTCAAAGCAGGCAAATCTGAGCACAACAGACAAGCAAAGAAAATGAAAAGGCCTAAGAAAGAAAGAAGTGAGGATCAGCAGAAAGTCTGAAAATGGACTAGAAGTCACAAACACATTTGGCACTGCTACAGCAAAGGCAGGATGCACACAAGGGAGATTTCTACAGAGCTAGTTGGAACAGGGTGCCCAGAGAAGCTGTGGTTGCCCCATTCCTGGCAGTTTTCAAGGCCAGGTTGGACAGGGCTTGAAGCAACCTGCTCTAGTGGAAGGTGTCTGGAACTGGATGGTCTTTAAGGTCCCTTGTAACCCAAACCATTCTATGGTTCTATAGGTGGAAAATTTCAAACTGCAGGAAGCTAAAAAAATTAAACATCCATTTACTTCAGGAAAAAAAAAGTTTTCACAGATGACAATTAAATCAAATTTAAACAGGATTTTCTTGCAGCTGCAGGTTCTCCTTTAGGTCTCTGACACATATGCAGTGACAGATTAAATCTGGTTGGCTGAAACTGTACTGTTGCTGATTGTCTGCCAAACCTCTGAGGCAGAGCTAATGGCACAGTGTTTTAAATCCAAAAGCACACTAACCCTAAACACAACTTGCCATATCACAGTAGCCTGAAAACTGTGGTGGTCCAAAAAATGCTTCACTTGCCATTTACACATCCCATGGCAGGGTGAGGCACATATGTGGGGTGGGCTGAATCTGCCATCAGTTGTAATCTGGCATCACATTGTGTTCAAGCATTAAGAATAGTTCTGCTTCTGCCAGAGAAGAGGAAACTTCAGCCAAGAAATTTCACTGGACAAGATAAAAGTGAGAAAAAATGTTCAGTTTGACCTGTGAGGAAAAGCATACTGAAAACATGAGCCAGCGAAGCTGGAGTTTGTGGATGAGATCAGTTCTGTAAAAGGTATTAATTTATCTTTAAATATTTAGCCCATCACCTGCATTTGAGAACAGGATGTGAAAGCGTCAAGAAATACCCTTATTCAAGTAACTAACTCTTCTTCTTTATAACACAGAAACCATTCCAACCTTAGCTAATTACTTCACTCACAGCACAACTTCCCACTAATTCAGACACTCCTTGCACAGTTTGCTTGTCATTACAATCCCTTACATGGTTTTGAATGTGAAATCGAGACTTCTCCAGGACCGCCTCTTTGGTTCTGCTTCCAAATAACAAGATGCCTGCTGGTGTCCTACGCTGGGGAAGTTAATGGACAGACCTCACTTGACTTGACCTTAATGACCATGTTTTGTCTTTGTTACTTTCTCAGTAAAGTCCCAGCACTGTTTTCTCAGATCGGATCTCCCAGGAATATTTGCATTGCTACAGCCCATTAGGTAATTATAGACCAAGATTCCTCAAATGCCACAACACGGTCTGTGCTCAGGCTGTGAGTAAATTAGCTTATTAAGGCCTAGCAGGAGTGAGGAACAACCAAGACCACAGGGAAAGCTTGGTCAGCAGTGCAGTAGGCACTCTGCATAGGAGGATTGGCTGCTTAGGCAGCAGGGAGCATCCTGTGTCCACTCCCCTGAGGGGCAGGCTCTGTGATCCCTCCTTATCCAATCCTACTGCTGCTGGCTCTCCTGCCAGAGCACCCTGAGCCCTTCTCTCAGTCCCTTTTCATACCTGTGTTTGGCCCTTTGGTAAATAGCAATGGATGAGGCTCATGCCACTGACACATACTGCTTTTAGTAGAAGCACTTCAGCTTTGGCACAGAGGCTGTTGTCCAGCAACACACTGCTGCTTTCTCTCTTGAAACATCCCAGCCAGCGGGACTAGAGGTGGTGTAGGTAACAAGATGTTAAAAAGAAAATAATAAAAGAATAGAATATTTCAGTTGGAAAGGACCTACAATGACCATCTAGTCCAACTGAGCTTCTTGACTTTGGCAGGTTTGAGAGTGAGCCCATGTGAACCGCATGAAGTTCAACAAGACCAAGTGCAAGATCCTGCACATGAGCTGGGGAAATCCCACATTGATATAGGCTGGGAGATGAAGTGATTGAGAGCAGCTCTGCAGTGAATGACTTAGGGATGCTGGCAGACCAGCAGATTGAGGGAGGTAATTCTTTCCCTCTACCCCAATCTGGTGAGACCCCACCTGAAGTAACTGTGTTCAGCTCTGGAGTCCTCAGTACAAGAAAGACATGGGCCTGTTAGATCAGCTCCAAAGGAGGGCCACAAACATGGTCAGAGGGCTGGAGCATCTCTCCTGTGAGGAAAGGCTGAGAGTTGGAGTTCAGCATGGAGAAGTCTCCAGGGAGAAATTATTCTAGCCTTTCAGTACTTGAAGGGGGATTATAAGAAAGATGGTGAAAGGCTTTTTATTAGATCTGTAGTGACAGGACAAAGGGCAATGGTTTTAAACTAAAAGAGGATAAATTCAGATTAGCCATGAGTCAGAAACTGTTTACTACGAGGGTGGTGAGATGCTGGAACAGGTTGCCCAGAAAAGTTGTGGATGCCCCATCACTGGAAGTGTTCAAAGCCAGGCTGGATGGGGCTTTTAGCAACCTGATCCAGGCAGGGAGGTTCAAACTAGATCTCTAAAGGTCTTTCCCAACCCAAATCATTCTATGATTTTTGATATTGAAGCTCAAAGTGTAACGATAGGGAGTAGATGGGGAAGACATGTTAGTAAAAGGAAAATGCTGTAGACAATAAAATGGAAGAGGTCCCCATTTTCTTGGTTTTTCTTTGTTCTTCTGATGTATTTGTTTAGTTTTTCTCATCTTGCAGTTACTGTATGTTTGGGAGCTCTCTTCACAAGCTAAGATATTTGTTCATGGAGGAAGCAGTCCCTCCCTTTTCCCAGCCATTCCACTGGTAGAGTCATACTCATCTTCATTATGTCAGCTATCAAGAAGGAACAAACTCATTTTTCTCTTTGAGAGTCAAAGCTGCATTTTGCTTAAAGGCCACCAGCTAGCATTTTCAAAGAGGATGTTGATACACTCGCCTGCTACTCTGCTTATACCATCAAATCTGACATTTACAGGTGTCTCTGCTGCAGCCAAGTACTTATGTTTTCCATTTGGGATTTTTCCTACTAATTCATTAATTAATACCCCTTGGCATTTTATAGATGCCTACAGGGTATCTCAGGAGCATGAGGAGAACTCCTTCATTAACTCTATTTCCCTGCCTGACTGGTAAACAGCTGGTTTTGAAACCACGAGAGAATACAGATTCATAAAATTAAGTTCCAGGAGGGGACACAGTCATTTACACTTTCACGTATAATACAAACCATTTTGTGTCGACTGGTTACCTCTGTATTTAACCCAATTACTTGTGTTGAATAAAAGCATAGCCTGTCATTGGCTAAAACACATACGTGACACCTCATTTACAGACATAAAGAGATGGCTTTATGATCTCTTTTGAGAGCTGGTGCCAGGCAATAATCACACTCAGCATGAAACATTTGGGCCTTATTCCTCATTTGGATGACTCTGGATCAGTTGGCAGCCACTGCTGCTTGATTAAAAAAAACATTGGCACACGGGATTTTTTACCCAAAGGTCTTTCTCTGCTATAATCTAGCCATTTCTCACTCATTTATTTGACAAATTCAGTGCAATGAATTTCTTAAACCTCCTAGTGAAATGCATTTTCTCCAGTGTAGAAAGTCAGCTATGGTGCTCTTTTGCTCATTTTTTTTTCCAATTTTTAAGGTTGATTTTTGCCCTTGAGAACACAGATTCCTACAGGCCATTCTGGTACCACTGTTGGTAATGCCATATGCAGCAGTCAAATCATTTTACTTTTCCTACTCACTCTGATGATTTATACATCCAATGATTACCACTTTAATACCTCTTGCTACAGCACTGTCAAGGATATGCAGGTTTAGTGATTTTCACAATTGCTTCTTTCCATGACACAGTCCCTCATTTTATATTGGCTAAAGTGTCAAGAGAGCTTCAAAGAACTGTGTCCCTAAAAATACATAAAGCATGAGATGAACCCATTAGTTCTTTTACAAAAATTATGCATCAAGTACTTAAAACTCAAAAGCAGAATAAAACGCTAAAGACTCAGACTGAGAAGTCGCAATAAACAGAAATTAGTGATTAAACTGAAAATAAGTTAAATTCCTTTACTGAATCATCTCCCGCCTGACAGCTTTGGCCCGTTTCGCAGTGCAGCTGCGCGTCAGACCCCATTGGGAGATGACATAGGGAGTACTGGCTTGTAATTTAGGAAATCCCCACAAGAGGGGGGTACGAGCCACAAGTAAAGCCTGCTCGGGAAAAGCCAGCGGGCTGGTCTGCAATGGGGCTTACAGGGAAGCTTCACTTACACGGTAGAGCTTCTGGAGGTGGAGATTCAGCCTCAGTGTGGTCGCTGCTTAGGCACCCCTACTTCACCTGTTGTAGGATTGAAAAGTAGTCGAAATACTTTCTGTATAAAATAGATGACAATTACATGTATGGAAGTAAACAGTGACAATATTCTATTGGTCACTTCAGCTTTTGAGACAATAGAAAACAGTCTGACTTTAGAAAGAAACACAGCAACACAGCAGTAGGATTTGTGCCCATGCCTTTCAAAGAAAAGAAGAAAACCCCCAAGATATTTCTTTTTCACAGGGAACTTTACCAAGTCAAAAACTACAGCTCTCATTTGAGCCAGCATTGTACACATGACTGCACCATACAGATCAGTCTTAAAACTTAATCTTATAAAATCATACTTAAATCCATATTTAACCCATTTCTTACCTTTTAGGACTTTGTGTGGGCTTTTTCCAAGCCTGAGAGTTTAAAACAAGAAAGTCTAAAGCCTGAGTCTTGTAAAATTCTGCTTTATGTGTTGATTTTCAAAGCAGCTCCATTCTCTTTTTCTCAGTACTGAGTGCTTAGCCCAGAAGTACTTCTGTAATCAGGACACTGTAATATCTCTGTATCTGCAGAACAAAAAGCTCAATATTAGGGCCCTGTTGAAATCCTTTCTGGACAATCTAGAACGTGTCTATCTCTCCAGCACTGATGGAAGCTGAAAACAAAAAGCATTCTTGAAAATCATCCTAACTAAAAACACCCTGTTAAAAAAAAAACCTGTACACCAGGTAACTGCCACATACTAATCACCCTGTTAAGAAACACCCTGAGATTTCACATTTAGGTTGTTGGAACTGGATGATCTTTGAGGTCCCTTCCAACCCAAACCATTCTATGATTCTACGATTCTACGATTCAGTGCTTCCTAAATGGGTTTCATGCAGGAGTATTCATCTACACTTTGACAATGGGGCTCTAGAACATGTAGACAATGACCATGCTCTACCACGGGTAGAGAGCTCATGGAGACACTACTTATCCAACCAGTCCTTGTAGTGTACCTGCTAACCACTGTGTTTTTTTCCTTGCTTTCAGTGAATGAGCAAAGAGAGATTACCCAGACAAAGTGTGAGTCCTCTTGGTCTTCCACCAGTCACCTATGCCCATGTTTATGTCTCGTTGCCCTGGGCAGTGAGGATACAGACAGCAGCTCTACAAAGCCTGCTCTCTGTGGCTGTACGGAGGATGTCCGTTGCCTGCCCCACACATCACTCACTCCCTCAAGGAAGAGGTAGGCCAGGAAGGACCACCTGTGAGCTTGATTCTGCTCATCAGCCTTGAGTGAGCTGAAAGAGGCTGGCATTCCTGAAAACCAGACTGGTCTTATATGCACAAGAGCAAAATCTGGGGGCAAGGACCTGCTCTAAGCTAGAAGAGTCAGGATGCATTGGATATGGACTTCGCATTGACAGAAATACACGGAAGAAGCTAGAGCAGAGATAGAGCTAGAGCAGGACATTCACAAGTCACTGTTTAGAGGTGCTGAGGCAGAGAAGGGTGGAGATAGGTGGCTGTCTTTGCAATTGTAGCAGTGCAGCAGGCTTGAGCCATGGGTGTCTCTCATCCAAGGGCAAGATTGCCGTAGAACAGCTGAGTAAATTTGAGTCACTTTGATAAAAAAAAATTGTTAAGATGTGAAAAAACCACATGAGCTAAAGCCTCACCAAGAGAGAAAAGTAACAAATAGAGGCGAAGCTGTTGAAGTTGTAAAGCATCATAAGGATTTGAGGATAGCTCTGATATAAAAAGTGTAAAATCCTAAAATCAAATCAGGAGGCCAGAATGTTGTCCAGGTGTGCAGCAGCCAATTCACACACAGAGACAAGGTGTCTGTTTATTCCAAGTTTGCACAAAAAAAGGTGTGCTATGTGGTATCCCGCAAAGCTAGCACATCACCCCATGCAAAAATTCACACTTATACACAGTTCAGTTCAGGTTGGTAATTCCCCATAACCCTTCCACCATTTACAACTGGTCAGCTCACTGAGTAAGTTTACATCATGGACTCCTTGCCATGCATGCTCAGGGAAGAGTTTTTTCACTCAAGCAGGAGTCTTTTGACCTGTAGACATGATTTTCAGCATTAGAATGAGACTATAATGAAAACACTCCCTAATAATGGGACTCCCTAAAGGACTCCCTAATCATGTGGTGCTGATGCATCAAAGTTATATCTTGCTGATTGATGTCCATGTGTTTTCAAGATGTACCAGTCTTCAAGGACAGTCTCTCCTGATTAGAGATTCATTGGGCCTGTTTCTTAATCTGCCTACACAAGCCCAAAGCCTCCTCCACGGGTACCAGTTCTCTTCATTAGTCAGTGTTGTTTTCAGATCATCCTGACCTTTTAGGAGGTCTTTGTATTTGTTCAGGCTTTTCCATAGTAATACAAGCTCCAACTTTTTCACTATATGCCTACAACAAGATGCAGCTCAGCAACACTGTGAATGTCTCTGCTCCACAGAGCAATGGAGATCAGCCTCTCCCCACCTGACTGATGCTCTTCTGAAAAGCAAAGAGCCGCAGGACATCTTACCCAGGGCAGTGAGCATGTGCTTAATCAAGCAGTTTACTAGTCCTAGCTCTGTATTTGTTATGTATTTTGGCTGAGAAATTCTTGGGCTTTGATTTTCAATTGTGCTTATCCTGCTTGAAGAGCTTTTGCTTAGACAGTAAAAGTTACCTAAACAAAGTGGCCTCTGGTACCCTCATCTGGTCAGGGTGAATCGCTGTAAAGATCAGTTTCATCAAGGAGGTGAAGTGAGAGCTGAGAAGTGCCACTAGATTAAGACTGGACTTGAGAGGAAAATATTCAGTTCTCCGACCCAAAAGAGTACTTGTCTGGGAGTACTTTTTCTGGTTTTTAAAGATTCAGAAGCCATTGCACCTTCTAATGAAAAATTAAGGGTAGATGCAGAAAAGACTGAAAAGAAACCTGGAAAGTGGATGACAGGGAAAATATATAGAACTGAGTGGAAAAACTTATCTGCACCTTGAGATGAATTTTCAGAAGTTTTTATCACATGCTCCTACAGTGTAAAGAGTCAACCTCTGGTTTACAAACCAACCAACTTGATAAACGGAACTTGCCAACTGGGTGGCTTCTCTCCACCCAGTTTTGCTGTAATCACAGATTCTCTCCATTTTTACTGCTATTTCCAACCCATAATTTTCAGTCATAAACTTTACCTATCCTTGACATTTATAGATGTCAAATGGCCTACATATAAAACTCTTCTATTGGCAAGCAATGTTTTTTGTTATGCAGTCATGTGGAATTTAGTATGTGGCAATTAACTCTTGGGTTTGCTCAGCAGTAGGAAAAGTTTGCTCATAGCAAAGCTGATGTGGAGTAATTAATGTCTAGTAAGTTGTTTTGGGGTTTTTGTTTGTATGTTGCCCAGGGAAGTTGTGAATGCTCCATCCTTGGCGGTGTTCAAGGCCAGGTTGGACAGAGCCCTGGATGACATGGTTTAGTGTGAGGTGTCCCTGCCCATGGCAGGGGGGCTGGAACTGGAGGATCTTAAGGTCCTTCCCCACTCTAACTATTCTATGATTCTACGATTTGCTGTCTCTGCTGTTCCCTTCTGGTTCCCTGGGTTGTCTTTTCCATCTATCCTTGAGAGCTCACTTGCTCTGAAATTCTAGTGCATGGACACAGTTGATGCGGAATTTGCAATTCCACCTCAAGGGAATTCATAAATATAAGCTGCTTTCCTGTTCATGGAGTTAGTGCACCTCTTGCTTCAGAATTGCTCCATACTGAACTTGAAGAGTTGGCTGCCTTCTGGATGAATCTAAGCTCCAGCTATGTAGAAACACACTGCTCACAGAGCAAACAAACAACAGAGAAATGGCCTCTGGGATCCATAGTAGGTCTGCTGTAAAGAGAAGAAACTGTTGGGGATAGACACTAGAGAGGCTGATTTCCTGTTCAATGCTGTGTAACTGTACAAAAAGAGTTTAATTTTTTTCATAAATGCCACTGAAATATCAACATGCTTCTCCCCCTACCTCTGCCTTCTGGTTCTTTAACTTCTGCTTCCCTTCCCAGTACCTGCAGCCTGCCTGCTGTCTATTAACTATACTCCTACGTCTCCACCTTCACACTGCAAGCGTGAGGACTATATATGCCTGTAGTTGCTTGGGTAAGCATTTGGCTGTCTTCAGTAAGGCATGGGTAGGAAATGTCTAGGAACAGATCTTCAAAATCAGAGAAAACCACAAAATTCCCTCACTGCTGGTGTGAGGATTGGGATTTTAAAAACATGAAGTTAGCCTTTCCCTTTCCTTCCTTCTGTCACAGTCAGCTGACTTGTGATTATGGGTATCACTGACTGAACATTTGCCCACTCTAGTAAGAAAAAGAGGCAAACTCATTGATAAAGCATTAAAAAAAATCAGTGTTCTATCTAAGAAACAAAATGGTAGGAAAACAGACAACATAGTTCCAACCTTGCAGTGAAAACAGAAAGGGGACAAAGTGCTTACAGATGTAGCTGTTGGGGCAGACTGTGTCCCCTGTATGCACTGTATTCCTGTATGTAATCCGGTATGTTGCCTGTATTCCTCAAGACCAAATAACTTTACACCCTGGACTTCTCAGGCATTACAGCTCTGACCCCAGAGAGGTGCCCTCTTAAACACTCTGTGCTATCAGACTGCAAAGAACATAATAGCTACTGCCTTTCATTCCCTAATTATGTATTAATGAAACAAATTATTTTACAATCTTCCTGCTGAGATAGAGAGAAAATATTGCTAAACATCCCTTTGAATGCTCTATAAATACAGGGTGTCATCAGCATGAACTTCCATGATGTGCTGCATAACATTTTAAAGTTCTTAAGCTTGTTCTTGGTCCTTGATCCTTAGAGAAATTCCAATTCATGGATTACATATTGTCCTGGGTTCAGCAGTATATTTGATATACTTTTCTGTTGCTCTGAAATTAGGCTATTTTTTTTAACATCTATTAAAAATACAGGGAAAACATCTGCAGAGTTCTTCATTGTGATCAGTCTTGAAAACATACAGCTGCACTGCACTACTTTGTCAGAAAAATGAATTAACCACCCAACTTCTCAATATAAAGAAATCCCCACATGAAGAACAGTTGTATTCCCTCACACACCCACTGACATATGCACAACAATTACAGCTTTTCATGCAAGTGGCCTCTTGCTTTAAAGCTCTAATTCTGAATAATTACAGTTTCATATAATCGTCCTTCTCAATTGCCCTGGTTTTGGCTGGGGTACAGCTAGTTTTCTTCCTGGTAGCTGGTGCAGTGCTGTGTTTTGGCCTTAGTCTGAGGACAATGCTGGTAACACACTGATGTTTCAGTTGGTGCTGTCCATGGACAGCAAGGGTCATTCATGCAGTACATGCTGGTTAATTATTTGGTATGTAACCAATAGGTCTGATACCTCAGATAGAATCACAGAATAGTTAGGGTTGGAAAGGACCTTAAGATCATCCAGTTCCAACCCCCCTGCCATGGGCAGGGACACCTCACACTAAACCGTATCACCCAAAGCCTTGTCCGACCTGGTCTTGAACACTGCCAGGGATGGAGCATTCACAACCTCCCTGGGCAACCTATTCCAGTGCCTCACCACCCTAACAGGAAAGAATTTCCTCCTTATATATACTGGTCCTGATGCACATGCTGCTAGGATAGTTGTTACTATGAACTAGGGGCATCTCTTGTGTTTTATGGGTCTGCCTCTTAAGGTGGCACACATGTGACACCTACTTCTGCACGATTGGCAGAGTCTTCACCAAATGATTTATTTTGTATACCCTGGAGCTCAGCCAACCATTTCTGGTTATTCCATCATCACATCACTGCCCTGCCAGCTGCTGCTTGTCAGCATTTTGCTGAGTGAAGCTGCTTCTGGAGAAGGGCTAAGATCAAAGTCCGCTCAACTCCAAACTCTTCTCTGGTGCCCTTCCTTGTTGTGCAGTTGTTATGGAATTTTAGAAATTCTTTCTTCAGCCTGTTCATATCTGCTACTGTCAGATTTAAATCATTAAAAGGGTTGGGGTTGTTCAGCCTGGAGAAGAGAAGGCTCCAGGGAGACCATAGAGTAGCTTCCAGTGCCTAATGAGGAACTGCAAGAAAGCTGTAGACGGACTTTTAACAAGGGCCTGTAGGAACAGGTCAAGGGGAACAGCTTTAAACTGAAAGAAGGGAGATTCAGATTAGATTATCAGGAAGAAATTCTTTACCACGATGGTGTTGAGACATTGGAACAGGCTGCCAAAGGAAGGTGAGGATGCCCCATCCCTGGCATTGTCCAAGGACAGGTTGGATGGGGCTTTAAGCAACATAAATGTGGTCTAGTGGAAGATGTCCCTGCCTGCAGCAGAGGGGCTGGAACTAAATGATCTTGAAGGTCCCTTCCAATCCAAACCACTCTATGATTCTATGAGAAGATGTTTCATAGTAGTCATCTTGACAGTGCTTTACAAGTGAAGCTGGATGTTTCTTATTCTGCAAAGAAAATCCTTAACAAAATTCAAGAACGCACATAAATGCAAACCAGAGAAAAACAGATTGTTTTGTAAAGCTGGAAAGTAAGGCCACAGCAAAAAAACCATTCTCTACAGCAATCCCTTCTCATTTACAGTAAAGTAAGCAACAAAAGATAGCTCCTATGCCAACAGAGAAATGCAAATACGTTGAGCTCTTCACTGTTGCCAGGACAGTGAGAGTAAATGAACAGGTAGTGGAGAGCCACTTTTGTTGTCTTGGCTGGAAATACAGAAATGTTCTGGTAACATCTGAGCTCGAACAGATGCATCTGTGAGTGCTGCTCTCAAACCCAGAATCCTGTAATTGCTTCAATTCCCAGTACTAACCACTCTCAATAGAACTACCAAGAAAAATGACTCACAAATCACATAATCCTGACAGACATTTTGCATGAGTATTTCATCAACAGAAGGTGATTTCTTGGGGTGGAAGGAGAACAAGCGTGCAGTTTTATTGGTCATCTAATAAGATCTAATTACAGCCTGCAGCTGTAATTAGAATCACCGACACTCAGTCCTTCCTGCAGCAGCCACGTATTACTGCCCTCTGCTCTGGATCAGGGTGACCTGCACAAGACAGAAAGTTGATGTTCTGTAGTGAGTTACACTTCTGTGCTGTCTCTGAGTCGACACAACCTTACAGCTGCATAAAGCAGGATCCACAGGGGGTGGAGATAGGGTTTGGGTAGTTTGCAGCAAAGTGGAAGGTGAACTTTTATCTTACAATCATCATACTATTATCTTTATTCACATAATTATGCTTCAGTCTGTTTTCTTAAAATACATTCTTCTTTCTGTTAGCCACTTCAGCTTGTTCTGGTCCTTGGTACAGTTCTGACTTTGCACTTGCATTGCTCTGGTATTAGTTGTTGATTCATACATGTCAACTGACATTTCTTAGTCTTCAGCAGGTTTGTGTTGGTTTCAGTAACTTGAAGACTATAGTTCTTCTTGTGCTTGGTCTCTAGCATGAAATGCCCAGAAAGGTTACACATGGTTTAATTTGGTCATACAACATACTGACTGTGGACTGTGTCCATATGGACTATGGAGCTCAGTCCATAAAAAAGGCATTTTTAGTAAGTACAAAGAACATTAGTTCACTGTACATAAGAAATCAAGTGCAGATGTATTTAAGATGTTCAGCCTCAAGTGGTTTGAATATAAAAGTTGCTGGCAGCTGTAATAACCCTAGTGCAAACTGGAGAAAAGCAGCTCCTGCTGTGAACGTGTTATTACAGGTAGATGCCAATAATTATGGATGTCTCTGCTACACCTGAATTCATTTCATCACTGAAAGAATAACCATCATTCTTGGATGAGACCCGTGTCTTTACCACATAGAAAAACCTGGGCTTAATCTCTTTTACATCACAGGATCTTTACTTCCAGCCTGAACTGACTCACTACAAGAGATATATTGAGTTGCTGGAGCAGGTCCAGAGAAGGGCAACAAAGCTGGTGAAGTGTCTGGAACAGAAGTCTGATGAGGAATGGATGAGGGAGCTGGGGTTGTTTAGTCTGGAGAAGGGAAGGCTCAGAGGAGACCTTACCGCTCTCTACAACTGCCTGAAAGGAGAATGGAGTGAGGTGGGGGTCAGTTTCTTCTCCCAGTAACAAGTGATAGGATAGGAGGAAATGGCCTCAAGCTGCACAAGGGGAGGTTTAGGCTGGATATAAGAAAAAAACTTCTTCACAGTGAGTGCGCTCAGGCGTTGGCACAGGCTGCCCAGGGCAGTAGTGGAATCACCATCCCTGGAAGCGTTCACAAACTATGTAGATGAGGCCCTCAGTGACATGGTTTAGTGGTGGTCTTGGCAGTCCTGGGGTAATGGTTGGACTTCAGGATCTTAAAGGTCTTTTCCAAACTATTTTTTTCTATGAGTCTATGATCTGATGAATAAACCAAAGCCCCTTTTCCCACTGTCTCCTGTTCTCACCTCACAGTCACTCCGGTCTACCAAAGTTTTCAGACTCCATTTTACTGCATGAGAAACCACCAAAAGTTTTTTCCCCTATTTGAAATCGAGTCCATTTTAATACTGCAAGTCTCATCTCCTTTTGCTCCACTGGCACGACAGGTTTTGCTCATTCTTTTACCAGTTCTGCCTCGAGTGAGGTTCTGACTTGTTTCACAGCTTCATCATTTTTAATCATGCTAATACTGCACTAGAGATCTGTTTTGTGCTTGCGACAAGTACATAGCCTGAGGAAGGTCCCTCTCTGGTGGATGTGTCCCCCTGAGGAGCTCAAAGCTGAAAACAGATTGCTCTGTTTGGTTCAGCCGTACGAATCACCCCAGGAGCAAACCTCCGAATTCTCCTTCCCACCCAGAAGGTCTTTATTTAACCTCTTCTTCCACAGCTTTTGCATTTCTGGGCCCATCCTGCCCCTCTGGCTGTCCTGCAGCCGCACCCTCACGCCTTTCTCTCGGAAAGCGGCCTAAACGCGCCTCAGGCTGCAGCAGGACGGTGCCATCCCTCAGGACTGACCAGCGCAGGCACCCACACTGCCGCCCCCTCGCCATCTGAGCCGCTCGCCCTCGGCCTCCCGTCCGCGGCGGGCCGAGCACGGGACACCCCGGTACGGCCCCCGGCGGTACGAGCCCCACAGCGTGGCCATGACAACCCCGGCCCCCCACCCCGCCCTCCCCATCGTCACATCGCCCTAGGAGCCCGGCGTGCGCAAGCCCCGCCTACCCCCCGCCCTGATTGGGAGCCTGGCCATAGCGCCATCTCGGCATAGCAGCGCTGATTGGCCACACGCCGCTGAGGCACGGGGCGCGCGGTACGTACAAGGAGGTGGAGGCTGCTGCTCATTAGCATAGCCCCGCCCCTGATGAGCCCCCCCACCCCTCCCGCGCTGTGAGGTGCTCGCTGTGGGGCGCTGCCGGGTGGGCGGGAGGAGGCGGCAGCGCAGCGCCGCATCCTTGCCCCGTGCGGCGGCCGTAAGGGGGACCCTGAGGCGAGCAGGTGGACCGCCAGCCGCGCCCCCTCCGGGCTGTGAGCCTGAGCCGCCCGCCTGGGCGTGTCACGGGCCGGGGCCGCCCCTCCTTCCCTCAGCGCCGCCGCATCTCTCCGCTCCCCAGCCGGGAAGGCTCGGGCTGCGTCGCCGCCAGCGGGGGAGCATCGGTCCCGGCGGGCTGCGCACGGCGGAGGGGTGATCGGGGAGGCGGTGTGGGCCGAGCTCCAGATCCGGGAGCATCGCGAGTGGTGTCGAGTGTTTCCTTAAGGCGCGGCGCGGAGCTCGGTGGTTCCTAAGAAGACGGTTTAAATCGATTTCTTT
This sequence comes from Pezoporus occidentalis, assembly GCF_034315485.1. NCBI lineage: Eukaryota > Metazoa > Chordata > Aves > Psittaciformes > Psittacidae > Pezoporus > Pezoporus occidentalis. The sequence continues at coordinate 10,384,635 of NW_026914940.1, read as the reverse complement.
ATCGCGGTTTCGGAAGCGTCGGAACCCTCCTTTCGGAAGCCCCAGAGGGGCTCCTGCTACAGCCCAGCGAGGTGCAGCTTGTTACTTGCTTCCTCGTTGGGATTTCCCTCCCTCCCTTCCATCGCAAAGGAAGTCTTTGCATTTATATGCATATTTTTTTTCGGTTCTTTGCACAAAACCCCGTTTTGGACAGTATCCATCAACAGGAAAGCTTTGGAAGAAGCGTCTAGGAGCAGCAAGTAGTCCCCTCACGATGTGGACCTTTCTGGGTATCGCCTCCTTCATCTATGTGTATAAAAAGTGTGGAGACCTCATGACTTACGCTAACAAGGAGGTGCTTCTCTCCGTGTTAGTGTTTTTCTCCCTGGGCTTGCTGCTGTCGTACAGGTACCGCTTCAGGGGGCCCAAGCAGCAGCAGCAGCAAAAGACCCACCTGGGGATGCTCTCTGATGTTCTTGCAACTTTACCACTTGTTGGCTTCTTCTGGGCCAAACCCACCCCAGGATCTCAACAGGTTGAACAACCCAAATCCAGAAAGGTAGGTTCAATGCATGTCACATATGTGGGGTGCAATATCTTCCTGCTGTTCCCTCTGGCCTCTAACTTTCTACCCTGGTGAGGGAAAGGAGCTGAGAAAGGATTGGAGAGGGTTTGTCTTTAGATGTTGGATGTCTTGATTTTTTGTGTTTTGTGTTCATTTTGGATGGCAGAAGAGTGAAATTATTTAAGTGGTATAGAGTTACAGAGTCAAATCAAATGTGTTTAAAGAAAGATTTGTAGTGAAGAGTTAATATGCTAGCAGAATATCTTCAGCTGCCAGTCTGTTGTAGAGATGAAGGATTGGAGGAAAAGGAAAGGCTCAGAGAGCTGCAATTGTTTAGCCTGGAGAAAAAAAGGCTCGGGGGGAATCTCATCGAAGTGTATAAATACCTGAAGAGTGGGTGCAAAGAAGATGGAACTGGGATCTCTGAAGATCCAGTGCTTGGTGATGGGACAAGAAGCAATGGGCACAGACTGAAACACAGGAGGATTGCTCTGAGCATCAGGGAGCACTTTTTTCTTCTTGTGAGGGTGGCTGAGCACATGAACAGATCGCCCAGAGGAGTGTTGGAGTCTCCATCCATGCAGGTGTTCAAAACCCAGCTGCAAACAGTCCAGGCCCATCTGCTCTGACCCTGCTTTGGACCAGATAACCTCCGGAGGTCCTTTCCAACATCAGCTATTCTGTGGCTTTCTGATCAGCTTCCTAATATTTATAGATAAACACATTTGTCCAGACAGCTGCAGGTAGAGTTATTTGGAAATTATATCTAAGCTATTGCTTGTACAATAGCTGCACAACCTGAGCTCAGATAGTTGGTCTGTTCCATGGAGCTCAGCATGAGACTTGCTGTGAGGCAGTGGAGCTTAGCTGGAGTCCTGCCGCTGAGGACTACCAACTGGATATGCATGTTCAGTACTTCTGTGGCTCAGCACTTTTCCCTATGCACTTCAGGCATTTCCAGCTGAGCACTGACCCCTTGCACAAAAGAGCTTGAAACCATTTTTGGCTGCAAGTCAGAGGTTCTGGATTTTTATGTTGTTTTTCTGTTAAAGCCTGACTTTACCCCAGTTTCTTGTATTATCTGAATTCAGTTTTTCACTCCCTTGTTGCTTTGTAGATACAAACATGACACTGTGTCACTATTAATTCTGTTGTTCTGGGCATTTGTTTCACTGATGCAATCATATTTTACCACTTTCAGCACTGCAGTGCTGAGGCATTTGTGAAAGAGTCAGTTGGACTCTATTCCCACAGCTGTAGAAATGACTTGCTGGTTTGCCCTGGAATTGCCCTTACAACTTTTTTTTTTTTCACATTGAAGTGTATTATTAGATGCTGTAGGAAGTTCCTGTAACACAGTTGATCTTTAGGTACCAGTTTATATGTTAACTGATACCTGATCTGATCTGTGTCAATTCTTAACAGCTTTAAATGTAGGAGAATGGTAATTTTCCCTGTACTTTTGGCTGATGAATTTTCATTTCAGGACCCCTTCTTCATAACATTTCCCAGGTATCTGCTTCTGCTAACAGTTTTCCATGCTGGGTATTATTATAAGCTGTTACTTCGGTAGGTAGGTTCACTTACAGTAAAATTAAAGAGAAATGCATTTTCCAGGGAATCTGTTTCCTTCCAAAGTCCTGAGGCACACTCCATGTGGTAGTGGCTCACTGGTATGAAGGCATTGGTGTATGTTACTTTATAGACCAAGAATACGGGACAGCTTTGGCTTACTGCTTTTCATAGAAACTTTACTTTCAGTGTCTCTGAGAGTTAGTGTCTTTGAGCAGCAAGGCAAGTTTAAGCAAGTATCTTGATTTTTTTTGGGGGGTTGGAAGGGTGTTGTTTTTTCTTCTCTCTGCTTGTTGTGGTTTTGTTGCATTGTCGAGTACAACTGAACTGGAAGATGCTCTCCAGCTACCACTGTGCTCTCAGTCCCCCAGGTCAAAATAAAACTAGACCAAAGTTATCTCTCTGGCAAGGTTATGGTACATGTAACTTTGTTGGCTTTGTTTTCTAAAGGCTAAAAGAGACATAAACTTCTCAGATGTGTATCTGACAGAGACAGCTACAAATACAACGTTATCACCCCAATACAACCCAGAAATTATCATTGTGGGATCAGGCGTCCTGGGTTCTTCCTTGGCCACGGTGCTCTCGAGGGATGGAAGAAAGGTGACTGTTATAGAGAGGGATCTGAAAGAACCTGACAGGATAGTTGGAGAATTGTTGCAACCTGGAGGTTTTAAAGCACTTAGAGACCTGGGTCTTGAAGGTGAGTGCATTTAAGACTTTGAGTATATCTGTAATGCAATAGTTCTAGAGGAAGCGTGCCTACTGGGAAAATGAACAAATATATGATCTGTGCCTAATATTTGGATTAAAGTTGCTTATATATTTCTAATGTGGCATTTTGAAAATATTAATTCTTCAGTGTGTGTTTTGATTAAGAAAATTGGACTGTAGATAAAGAAATACTTTTAATACATAATTAAGCTTTCTTAAAGACTTCTTTTGACTCATCTGTTGGTTTCTATTTTGCAGATGCAGTAGAAGGTATTGACGCACAAACTGTAAATGGTTACATAATTCATGACATAGAGAGCAAGTCGGAGGTTGAAATTCCGTATCCGACATCTGAGGATGGGCATGTAGCCAGTGGAAGAGCTTTTCATCATGGCCAGTTCATCATGGGTCTCCGAAGGGCAGCTATGGCAGAGCCCAAGTGAGTCACCTTCTGAACAGCTCAGTTGGGATCTAGAGGTTCAGAACCACTGGTCCCAGCATCTGTGAGATTCCTTAACCACTTCCCTCTATCCCAACATAGAGGGCTGCAATGAGCAAGACTGAGAGAATGGAGCAGCTATAGTTGTTTGTTCTATTTTCTGTAGATAACGTTCATGAGTTTCATATACATCGTACATTACCTTTTGGGACAAGTTAATCTACAGGAGTATAGGTTTTAAGTAGTAGGCAAGGTACTGGCCCATCCATGTGAGAGGACAGTTCAAGGCTAAAGGGTCAGTTCTCTTCTACTGATCCTTGGGTTTGGTACTTTACCAGGAGTAGAGACCTCTTATCAGTATGCCATGTGCAGAGCTTCCTTGGTCAAGAAACAAGTGGCAAATCTGTGGTATTCTTACAATTATAGAATGGTTTGGGTTAGAAAGGACCTTTAAAGGGTGGCCAGTCCAACCCTCCTGCAATGAGCAGGGACATATATTTCTTTCACTGGTGTTATCTATGATGCCAGAAATTGAACTTCTTAGACATTTGCATGTTGTTCTGCTTTTACTGATAACAGGATGTCAAGCTACTAACTAGACAGGAGCACTAAATGAAAGTAGCTCATTCTAGTTATTAACTTCTGTTTTTGAGAATCTTGAAGACACCTTCTCTTCCTAAGGAACTAAAAGTTAGTGTTTGGTATTTACTCTTTAACTGATTCATCTTTTATACAGGAGATAATAAGAAATCTTTTATTGAAACAATAGATTCTAGGTGCTATTTTCTGTGGGGTGTTTTTTTGTATTGTGTTTATTTCCCTGAATAACAGTTACAAGAGAAATGTAGCGTTATCTTTTTACCGTACATGTCTCTTCTGAATAGGAAATTGCTTTCTCCTGTCACAGCTATTGTATCATATGAATTATTAGAAGTAGCACTAAAATATAGCAGCCACAACCACGTTTCATAGAATGCTTTGAGTTGGAAGGGACCTTAAAGGTCATCTGGTTCCAACCCCCTGCCACGGGCAGGGACACCTTCCACTAGACCAGGTTGCTCAAAGGCCTGTCCAGCCTGGCCTTGAACACTGCCAGGGATGGGGCAGCCACAGCTTCTCTGGGCACCCTGTGCCAGTGCTTCAGCGCCCTCACAGAGAAGAACTTATTCGTAGTATCTAATCTAAATCTCTTTCAGTTTAAAGCCATTCTTGTTGTCCTGTCACTACGTGCCTTGTAAAAAGCCTCTCTCCAGATTTCTTCTAGGCCCCTTTAGGTACAGGAAGGCTGCTCCAAGGTCTCCCTGGAGCCTTCTCTTCTCCAGGCTGAACAACCCCAGTTCTCTCAGCCTGTCTCTATAGGAGAGGTGCTTCAGCTGTTCTGATCATCTTCATGGCCTCTTCTGGACTCGATCAGGTCTATGTCTTTCTTTTACTGGGGACCCTTCAGGTATCAAAGCTTCTTGTTGAGGCTTCCAGTTCAGTGGAATTTGGGCACTTTTTTTGCTCAGCCTACAGGGAGGGGAAACTCCTGTGGCTGTATGCAGTCTCTGAAGCAGAAACTCACAAAACCTAATGTTTGTGACTTGAATTCAATTCTGTCCCCTTTTCCCACACCATGTTATGTTCACTTTGTGTATGCCTGCTTTCAGTTTAATGTTAGCAAACTACTTCTCAATTAAGGTGTGGGAGAGATCAAGAACTCTTTAATAGTTCCAGGAAGCTTTGTTTTTCATCTCAAAGCTTGTGAAAATATAGGGGATAATTATATATTTATTATTACTTATCAATATATCCTCTTTATAAGTAGTAGGCAATATGAATTTATTTCAGCTGAGTAAAATGACTTTTGCAGAGGAAGGAGGAAGGGCCTCATCAGTTAATCACTTTTATAGTGGGTGAGAACCAGAAAAAGAAGTGAGTACTCACTTGGATATCTGAATTGACAACTATAAAAGGAATTTAAAGCCGATGGGATCCGCTGAACTCTGATTCACGTGCTATTAACGTGACATGTTGCTGCCCTCCCTTGCTGGTGAAGTTTCAGTCAGTGTGCTAACACATAACCATTCATGTTTTGATCCAGCCAACCTGCCTGTTGCCTCGCAAATTAAGCTCAGAAATTTCTGTGCTGGCTAACATGTAGAAAAGACTTGAATTCAATCGCTCATGTTCCCTCCAAGAGCCCAAAATACCAAGCTGTTGAATTCTCATGTAGACCTTTAGCTAATTTCTCCAAGTTGTGGAATTCATCTGGATATGCAAATATTTGTGAGGAAGAGAGTGTCTGTGTTGAGCTGCTAAGTTTGAACTTCTGGGATCAGGTTTAACAGCTCGGACCCAACAGGGGATGTAAGTGTACAGGGATTTAACTTGTTTACCCCAAATAGCTCTGTTTGGGAGGTGGAAGTAAGGGATACTCAGTTCAAACTGTGAACATAAGCATTAGCAGAACTGGAAAAGTATAAATAGCAAGAAAGTAGGGGAAAGAAAATACAGGAATATGCTGAGTTCCTGAAGTGAAAAATGAGATGACCGTGTCCTAAACAGGTTAGTTTATTTTGGACTACTCTGGAAATTAGGTACCATTATCTTTGTGTACATGTTAGTTTAGAATTGCTGTTTCAGATCTTGCTCCTGAATTCTGTTTTCAGTCAGGTCTCACCTGCACTGTCAGCATTTCCCATCTTGAGCAGGGATGTCTTGGTCAGCTGCCTGGTTTCTGACCATTAGTAGGTGTTAAACTCCTCTCTGCAGCTCTTACATGGCCATGGAGTACGTGAAGCACAACCGGGGATTCTGCTAAGTGATTTGGTGTTTAAGATAAGCACAACAGTTTTAGACTATTCTCAAGTCTCAAACCAAATGGTAGTGTTGAACTGAAATTAATGCCAAGCCCTTTTGGTTTTTAATGTGGCTTCTGAAAGTGGTCAAGAACACATCTTTGTAAAATTGAAGCAAGTGGTTTGTTTTGGCAGGGACAGGATTAGTGAAAATGCGTTTTCCTTCTTTGTCTAGTGCCTTGAAATGCTGGCAGCATTAATCTTCCATTCTGTTTTAAACCCTCTGTTCTGTTTCAGTGCAAAATTCATTGAGGGGACTGTGGTAGAATTGCTTGAGGAAGATGACTGTGTTGTGGGTGTTCAGTACAAGGACAAAGAAACTGGAGATACCAAGGTAGGACAGTTCTGTGTTACAATCTTTGTTAAACTGTTGAGAAAATCGAGGGTTGGTTCATACATATAAGCTTTATTTTGGAGCACTGGCACAGAAATAATGGCGTTATCAAGCAAGTGAAAGCATTAATAAAGAAAGATACAGTGCCAGCCTATGGGAATTCTTGTTATAACTTCGTGTGCAGCTTTTATATTTAGTGTGTCTGGAGAATTCAGTTCATTATTTCAATATTCATATATCTGGAGTTTACAATCATTTGAGAGTTACTAGTGGAAAACGCAATATATTAAGATTTGTGCTTTGCCTGTGTGTAATGATTTACACTTCCACATATACTTCCACCATCTGGATGTGGATGCAGATACCACAGCTGAGGTATCTGAAAATAAGATAGGTGCCTATTCAGAGAGAGAGCTTTGTCCAGTAATTTCTTGGATCACAGAATTCTGGCCTATTTTAATTGCATCACTGATTTGATGAATATTCTTTGCCTCAACCAGTGCTAAACTGCTATCAAACTGTGTCAACTCCTAATTAAAAGTTTAGGAAAGACAAGTCTGGGTAGAAACAATATGCTGAAGTGCTGGATATAATGCCTGTTCTCTAGAAGAGCCAAGTTTGTAATCTCCTTTGTTGACTTCAAAATTCCTTTGCTGCCTAAAGTCATGTAGCCAGGGTGTTGCCCTCCATACAAGATTGAGAAAGTTCCTGAGGAGTTGGAAGTTCCTGCTCTGAGCATCTTTAGGCCATTTAGAAATGGAAACAGTGGTATAAAATAGCATGTAAGAGAGCCTTTTAAAAGTACTTGCCCCGGATGTAAGAAAGCTGGTTGGTTTTAGAGCCTCCTCAGGCAAATGTCATTTCAGCCCACTTGATGGCAAAGTGCTGTAAGAAGTAAGTTGTAAGAGAGATGAGTGGAAGCACTATCCTTGACCTGCTTGAGGTAGCTGGAGAACGGAGGAGTTCCAAGTCCTGTTCCTTGGTCTGTCTTACAAGTTATGTAAAATGAGTAAAACATATAAAGACGTCCTCTCTAGTAGAATAAGCCATTGAATCACATGGGTACTAGAAAGAGGGAGTTTGAGAGGAGGAGATTTTGGAGGATGGAGTGGTTGGTTGTTTGGTTTTCCCCCAAATCCAGTCGGCTTTATCATCCAGCAGTGTAGAAGCGGGTTTGGTTTGGTTTTGTTTGGGGGTAAAGGGAGATAGTGCATATTTTGTTTTGAGATTGATATTTAAGCTTTACACATGTACAGATGTTGTTATTGTAATTTTAAGTGTGACTTACTTGACCAGCAGCAGGGTGATCAGTGTTTTAGCCTGCATCTGTCCTGAGAGCCTGGATGTTGCTAAGGCTCTGAGTTTCCTGTGTGTATAATGGGGATAAACAAATTCATGTTTATGCTGAGGTTCTGTGACTGGAAAGAGCTGTTTCGTTTGGTGGCCTCAATCTCCTTTGACTTTAGAGAAAGAAATTTCCACTAAACATTTATTCTTAACTGTATTTCTCTACTTGTGACTTTTTACAGCTGGGAAACAACTTGGGGAACTCAAACTGAAACCCAAAGCCTGTTTGCATTCCTTAGCTCCCTTTCATAAAGAAAGCAGTCTGATCTATACTGTTACTGTTTTTCTGTTCTCTTCATCCCTGTTGTCTACCACATTACCTGTGAGACTTTTACTCTCTTCAGTGAGGTTCAAATTAGCCAGTATGCTCCAAGTCAACTTTATCAAAACCAGGCAACTGAATAAAGTCTTAGTGTGTTGACTGTGGAAAAACTAGCATGAATGTTCAGATGATGAGACACCAGGGAACCCTTATGTGGAGGTGACTTTGCTTTAACTGCAGGAAGAATTAGAGCTTGCAGTATTCTGAGACAGGAATGTATAGGAAAGAGCATTTGTAAACTCTACTCAGGAGCTCACTTCGATAAGCTCAGAAACCATAAGCCTGTATTATTTTCCTCAGCTGTGCTCTCCTCTGATTTTGTCCAATGTCCCATAACACAGTAAAAGATGTAAGGACTGTGTGACGTAAAAGTGGCTGATCCATTCCTAAGGAGGAGAGAACTGCTTATAGAGGAACCATAGAGGAACCCACTCACATACTGTCCCACCAGATGCTTCCATCCAATAGTAAAATGTTTTCTGGGACTACTAAGGCTTTTTTGCCTTGCTACTTTCTGAAAGCTTTCCTGCTCATGCCAAATGTGTGGACTGTTGAAGGCCAAGGACCAATGCTCAATCTATCATTGTCTGCAGTTACATCACTGAATATACTGACATTGAGAAAGCTGTATGTAGAAGGAAACATCTACCTCTAAATTATTTCTAGAATAATGATAGTATAATGGTGTTGTTATGTTACCATACATAGATTGCTTAAAAAGGTATGTGAGTAATTGGAATAATTTGTATATGTTAGAGAAGAGTGTGTGGTAAATATTCGGAATGTGCCTACACTCAGGCTGAACCTCATCAGTTTACTCAAGTTCTATTTTGTATTTTGTCTCTGTGCACTATTTGTTCCTATAGTTCCCAAGTATGCCAGGAACTGCTGAGGGTTCACTGCTTGCTCTTGTAAAGATTTTGCTATGCTTACTGCCTTTCAGTTTGTAGCTCTTTGGTTTTGTTTAGTTGCTTTCACATAGCTCTTTAAAAGCTTGTCTTGGTTTTCTTTTTTCTTCTATATGCTGAAGGCAGCAATTACTTCCTTGTCTATTTTTGATCCAAGCTCCTACATAGTGCCGTGACTATGGGATCTGAAGACATGTCTGAAAAAGCCAAAGTATATTCTTAGATCAACTTTTAGAGGAAATAGGGTTAAGTATTGCTTTTGTGAGACCTCACCTGGAGTATTGTGTGCAGTTCTGGTGTCCTCAACATAAAAAGGGCATGGAACTGTGGGAACAAGTGCAGAGGAGGGCCACGAGGATGATCAGGGGACTGGAGCACCTCCCATATGAACGTAGGCTGAGAAAGTTGTAGAAGAGAAGGCTGCATGGAGACCTCATAGCAGCCTTCCAGTATCTGAAGGGGGCATGCAAGATTGCTGGAGAGGGACATTTCATCAGGGACTGCAGTGATAGGGCAAGGGGTGATGGGTTCAGACTTCAACAGGGGAAGTTTAGATTGGATATAAAGAAGAAATTCTTTACTGTAAGGGTGGTGAGGCACTGGAATGGGTTGCCCAAGGAAGTTGTGAATGCTCCATCCCTGGCAGTGTTCAAGGCCAGGTTGGACAGAGCCTGGGATGACATGGTTTAGTGTGAGGTGTCCCTGCCCATGGCAGGGGGGTTGGAACTTGATCATCTTAAGGTCCTTTCCAACCCTAACTATGCTATGATTCTGTGAGAAGCATGAATATGAGGAAGGCAGAAATACATAAATACCTTCTGTGATCCTCTTACCTGTTTATTGTTTGTAGAACATGTAATGCACAATTGCAAATGGGAGCTTGTGATTTGTTTCCCACTGTTCTGAAGCAAAATTGAAAATGTCCTATCTTTTTTTACCTCATGCTGCAGGAACTTCATGCACCACTCACTGTTGTTGCTGATGGACTTTTCTCCAAGTTTAGAAAACACTTGGTCTCCAACAAAGTTACTGTTTCATCCCATTTTGTTGGTTGCATTTTAAAGGTAACATTTATATGTAATATTACGTAAGCCAGTATACTACTGCTTCTTAATGTGGGTCTGAATTTCACCGAATATGTTGTTGTTCAGCATCTTTTCCGAAAGAATCAATTAGAACTATGCTTTTAGGTACTTAACCAGCTTTTCTATCAGTTTTTGTGTCCCTTTGAGGACTGCTTGGATATTTTAGTCCATGTTTTAACTCTTACGTTATTGATGCATACCCAGTTAACTTGTACAGTTACAGATCAGATTTTTGACTCTTAAAACACTTCTAAGAAACTTTAAAAGTTAGATTTCTGGTTTAAAGAGTAGAGCACAGTGTTAAGCATATAGTTGAATGAGAGAGGGTTTAAAAGAAACCGGTTAGGATTCAACACAGGAAGTTTTAACTGAGCACTGGGCATACTAAACCTGTTCACAGATATTCTTTTTCCTTGAAGAATAGTTTCAGCATCTTGTATAAGGTAGTGCTATATGTGCTATTAGCATAGAATTTCTGGATTAGAGGAGGACACCATTTTAAAGCTGGAACCCAATTTGTAAGATAATTTCTGTGGCTATAAGTGCTTTGACTGGTTTTTGTGTTGGCGTATTGGTAGCTGAGCTGGTGACACTTGTTTCTCACAGTGCTCATGACACTTGTTCAGGGAGCTGAGATCTGGAGTTTTAGATCATCCTGGCAGTTACGGGTCAAACCACTCATGTTTTATACTCCAGAAGAATCCCCAAACCATGCTTTTGCCTGAAGGTGGGGTGCCTTGTAAACAGGTACATACATACCTTCAGGATCTATATACTTCAAGAGAGAAAGTGGGAATCTAGGTTGGTAGCTGAGTGGTCGGAGAACCCAGGTAGAAATGCTGGCTGGGTCTTGCCTTTTGTGCTGGTGCATTGACTATAATATTAACAGCAAAAAGAATGAAGGGAGAAGAAAGCAAACCACAGCATTTTCACTGGGCTGGGAACACTGACTTGGAGGAACTTCAGCACTTTTTGGGTCCCGAAGCCAGTTGCCACTGCCCAAGTACCTCCTGTTTCTCTACTTTTGGAAACCTATTTAAGACCTGGTTAGATAAGACCCTGTGATTCTTCCTCAGTTGGTATCTCCATATAGTTGCATACAGAGACAATACATACAGAAAGAAATACAGTGCATTTCTTTCCCTCCCAGCACTTTCTTTATGAAAAGAGAACATCCTCTTGCCAAAACTCACTACAGTGATTACATTACAGGCTTTCAATGGCATGTCTTAAATATTAGTGAGGTGTTCAAGTGAAATGGATAACAACGTATTTTCGAGTAAAAATTAAAATGTGTTGTGAAAAGAATTGTAACTACACTGAAGTTAAGAACTTTCTTTTCTGAAAATACTTGTTCATAGAGGTAAATAACACACTGCGATATGGGATTTTATTTCAAAGTACTTAAAATGATTTTGAATTTCTAAAGTTGAATATCCTTTCATTAATCAGTCTCAAGGTCTCTTCCCCTTCTTTTCTCTTCAAGGATGCACCACAGTTTAAAGCCAATTATGCTGAACTTGTTCTAGCTAAAACCAGTCCAGTGCTTATCTATCAGATTTCTTCAACTGAGACTCGGGTCCTTGTTGATATTCGGGGGGAAATGCCAAAGAATTTAAAGGAATACATGATTGAGAACATTCATCCACAGCTACCTGGTAAGTGCAGGAAGATTTCCATCCAGAACTGTCACTGTTACATGTGCCAGAAGGGCCCATCTCACTGAATCCATTGAACTGTGTGGCCTTTTTCCATGTGCACAGTTACTGATTCAGTTCCCATTCACCCTTCTTTGATTCCACATCCCACAGCAGTTTGTTTAACTCACATCTGTGAGACTAGCAATTCAGAAGGATTATCTCTCTAGGAAGAGGTTAAAATGGGCTGTGTGAACATGATTTTACACCCTCAAGTTGTGTAACTGAAATATTTATTGCAGATCACTTAAAGGAGCCATTCTTAGTAGCAGTTCAGACTGATCGCTTAAGGACGATGCCGGCCAGCTTCCTGCCCCCGTCAGCTGTAAACAAAAAAGGTGTGTGTTGTGGAATAAAAGGAGGGGAAAAGGCATTATGGACTTCTCTGGGGACATTGGGCTTTGTTGCCATAGATGTATATTTGGTGTTCGATACAACTGTCAATTCTTCTGTGAGAGATAAGTTTGAAACTGTATACCCTGGGCAGAGTGCAAGTGGGACGTTTATATTGACACGACTTCAAATTGGGGCTTGCTTGATATTTAAGTTTAAATCACTCAGTTGCTCAAGCTGATACAAGCTTGGTCTTTTTAAGGAAAACTTGATTAAAAATGGAAAGAAATTACCTTAAAAAGTGTGTGTGTTCTTTGAATCGCACACATAACAACCTGTAGGGAAGAAATACTGAGCTTGTTCATCTTTAAGCCTTTTTAAGCCTGTTTAAATTAAATCCTTCCTTCCTTCCCTTCCTCCCTTTCCTCCCATTTTATAGATGGGAATGAATTCTTGGTAAGTTTGATTAGAAAAAAATAAAGGGTTTGGTCATGCAGTATCCCATGAATTTTTCTCTTCCACGCAGGTGTTCTGCTTTTAGGAGATGCATATAATATAAGACACCCTCTAACTGGTGGAGGAATGAGTGTTATTTTAAATGATATTAAAATATGGAAGAGTTTGCTCCAGGATATTCCAGACCTTTATGAAGACTCTGACATTCTTCAGGTGAAGCTTTATTTTGCAGCTTCTACTGCAGTTTGATGACTCTTTTCTAAGTTCTGTGCAGCTTGGGGACATGTGTAAGTTTTTAGCAAGGCACAGCAGTCTTTGAAGTTTTGGGTATTAAAACCTACATGAGGCGTTCACGAGGGAACAGAGTTGTGGTCTGGGAGTGCTGTGGCTGTGTGGCAAAAGGCAGAATCAACACTGCTTGCTGATCTGTCATGTTGTGCTGTCATGCGTGCTGTGTGTAGTGAGCCCACTTTGCTAGTATAACCTTATCTGCCCCTGTTAATAATGTGCTTGTAACATAGGTTGATGGTAAATGGGTGGGATTGGGCCATTACTGTTGCAGGAGTAGGGAGTAGTGAGCATGTGGACCAGGTTTTTTCCAGGCACATCTCCATGCTCCGCTGGCCTTTTGCCTGCTGCATTAATCTTGCAGTAGGAAGTTAGGAAACATCCTTCTTTCCCAGCAATCAGCACCATCAGTGTTGATGCCAGGTTTGTTTTTATTGTGAGATTTTGACCCAGAATTCTGCTAAGTAAATAATAAGATTTCTTGTTTATTTCTTCACTGCTTTTAATCAGGTTAGGCAGGGGGTTGGAACCGGAGGATAAGGTCCTTCCAGACCAAACCATTCTATGATTTTATGTTGTCTTGGCTAAATTACAGCTAGAATAGCTATAGATGACAAGTGAAGGATTTTGAAAGTGAGAATTGAGAAGCCCTTAAGAGGGACCCTGAATGTTAGGACAATACAGGACTTACCTGAACACCTGCACATACCTAGATCTCAGCATCACCTCGGACTTACAGTTATTTCCTACTTCCACTCCGTTAACAGCAAGAAGTAGGTAACACTTCCAAGTTTGTGACGTGCACCAGGCACTACAGGCTGAGATGAAGCACACCCTTCTGTGCTGCCTTTTCTATATTAGTAAAGAAAAGCCTGGTTCAACAAGTTTCCAGAATTCCTTACTGACGTAGATTCCGCACTGATCCACTCCACATTTTCATGAGTATGACTCTTACTGCCTGCTTGGGAGTGTTTTGAATACGCTTCTGTATCTACTGACAGAAAAACTTACATCTTTTGTTTTTCCTTTTTCAGGCCAAAAGGACATTTTACTGGTCAAGAAAAAAGTCTCATTCTTTTGTAGTGAATGTCCTTGCCCAGGCCCTGTATGAACTCTTTGCTGCCACAGATGGTAAATATAACATAAAGATAGCTCCTGACTAATTACAGCTTGGTAAATAAACTTGCCTGGGGAAAGGATGTGTGTGTGTGTGTGTGTGTGTGTGTGTGTGTGAACATATGTCCATGTGTTCTTGCATATCTATATGTATATTGATAAATATATATCCATGGAAGGAATTTAGTGAGTTAGTTTGCATTCTCTGCCTAATGGTTTAGTTTTAGCGGTACGTAAACTGAGTTTTGGCAATGTGAAGGCAAGCCTTGAGCTGGCATTCAAAAAGCAAAACCAAAGAAAAACCCCACAAAGAAACAAGCAGAAAACACTTGTTCTTTTGTCAGTTAATTCATGAATATTCTATAGATACTCTGTAAGAATATCCTTTACTTCACTAAAATTAGCTCAAAATCCAGTTAAATTTAACAGAACAGCTACCAAAGTACCAAAAGTCTTGGATTTGGTATCACCGTTGTGTATGTTGAGTTAGTTTTGAGTATGTGTTGAATATATTTGTTGAGTCATTGTAATTCATTTTGTAGATTCCTTGCATCAGCTGAAGAAAGCTTGTTTCCATTACTTCAGGCTTGGTGGAGAATGTGTCTCAGGCCCTGTTGGATTGCTGTCTGTGTAAGTACAGGGTGCTGGAAATGGCTAATGTGAACAGGAGAGTGTGGTGAGCCTCTGTGCTCTGCTCCCGGTCAGTCAGCTCTGCACAGGGGCAGTAGTCCAAGTCCACAGGAGCCTATGTTTTTAGGATTGTACTAAAGGTTGGAGCTTTATTAGAAGATGTGTTTAAAAGCTGACTCTGTTTTGTTTTTTTCTGTGTAAAAAATGCCACTAAAAGCTGCAGTGAGGTTAATGTGTGTGGCATGGGAGTCTGAATGAGGCAGAGGACCTGGTGGAGGTGTTTCATGCTTGATGAGTTGGGAATAGCAAAGGATGAGGTCTCCCATGAAAGAGCATAAAGAATGGTGGAACTGTCAAGGTGTTTTGATTGACCCCTCAGAAACCAGTGACTGTGCAATAACTCATACTGCTTTGAGCATGTTTCTCCATTTTTGGAACGGGAACTGACAGTGGTAGAGCTTGTTGAGAGTAATCCCCTGGGGGCTGATGGAGGCAGGCAGAGGCTGCCGGGAATGAGGATAGTGCAGCAGCATGTGTTGGCTGCACTGTGGGGAGAACAGAGAGCATGGAGCAGCTCCAAGACAACAAAGTGTGTAGTTTTCAGTTGAGATGCGAGCACCAGAGCTGCCTAAATCAGAAGGGGAGGGGAGGGTCATCCTGAGTGCAGATCTCTCCTTGTAAACTTAATTTCTGTCAGTGCTTTCCAGTACTGTTTATTGACATGTTCTGTCTCTTTATTCTCAATACAGGTTATCTCCTAAGCCAATGGTGCTGATCGGCCATTTCTTTGCTGTAGCATTATATGCTGTTTATTTTTGCTTCAAGTCAGAGTCCTGGATCATGAAGCCTCGAGCGTTTGTCAATAGTGGAGCCATTCTTTACCGGAGTTGCTCGATAATATTTCCACTTATTTACTCTGAAATGAAGTATTTAGTCTACTAAAGTCCAGGGGGAAATGACTGGAGGAAGAAAACATGAAAATCATGATGCCTTCAAAATCTTTGGAGCTCTACTATTTAATAGTGTGTTATGTTTTCTTCTCTGCAAAATGCGATTTCCTTGATAAGGATCTGACTTAATTTTGGTTTTGTGGGTATATACATATATATTATATGTAAATATTCTTTTCTTTGCAATTTCAGTCCAGAGAGGAGGTAGCTCTTTACAAGGACCATGATTATGTGTTGACATGTGGTAGAGAATTGCCAGTTTTGTCAGAATTTCATCCCTTGCTTTTGCCATTGCTGAGTGCACCACTAATATTAATAAACTGAGAAGTGAACATGGTAAACCATATGCTGCTATTATCCTTCTTTCTTCCATGCTTTATCCATGCTTCTCTTCAGTAGTGCTATAGACTGTTTCTTTACTGTGAGATAGTGTAACATTCTTGATTTGGGTTGTTTCATTAGGATTCGCTTCTCTTCCATTTGCAGCTGAGGTACTGGTCTGCAGACACTTAAAAGGACACTGGAAAGGATTTCAGATCTTGCAGTGTCATCATACCTTTAACTGCAGTCCCTGTTGCAAGTGCCATGTTGCTCTTCTGAAATCATTCATTACGCCAGAATTCATTTAAGCGAGTAGTAATCCAATCATAGTCATGTGGCTACTGCATTGCACTCAGGTACTGAAAATAACCTGGATAATTCCCTCCTATGTCCCTCCCATGTCCCTCCCTTGTAAAACCTGAGGGGTTTGGGTTGGTTTTGCTGGGGAGGGTGTGCAGCTGAAGCTTAACACTGCCACAGACTGAAGCACAGCAACAGATTGCATCCACTGAAACAAATTCAGGCCAGGCTGTTGTCAGAGACAGTAACCTTTAATATTACTTGTAAAAACTTACGAGAAGTAGCACAAAGTGTCCTTTTAATAGTATGTTTTGGGGATTTTTTCCTGTAGAAATTACTGAATGCTACTGGAGGGCTTATATCTTGTACTGTTGGTCACTCTTCCTCTCAATGTTATCACTATCAGTGCGCTTCCCTTTGTTCTTGTGTGTTGTCATTTTTCTTTACCTTTCTTACGCATTTTTCTTATGATTGCTTTGTGTATCCCTGTGTGGCTCTGTTGTTTTGGCTGGCTGAGCAGTCACGCAGCAGTGCTGGGAGAGCAGGAACATGCTTCTGTACTGGTGAAACATCTTGAAAACAACAGATTGCACCAACTGCATCAAAACATCCAGTTTGTGTTGGACTGTGGGAAAAAGTCTGGGGAGAGGCTTCTTTAGCATTTCATTCTGATTCTATCTATGTGGCAGTTAATTCCAAATGTCCTTTTCCAGAAGCAAAAGGATTGATATTTTTCTCACCATTAGCACTGTCGATACCCTCTTGAAATCACACACACCAAGAGTATGTCTGTGCTTTAACTTCAGGGTAAAGCTGCCCCTTGGAGGGTAACACAGAGTTTGCAGGGTTTATACGAGTGTGTTCAAAATTGGTGAAAATATTGATTAATTTTACATTTTCTAGTTTTTTTTATCTCATTTGCAGTCAGTCTCCTTAAAGTGAAGCACAAAAAGTCCTGAGCCAACTACCCATCCTCAGCTCGCTGTAATAAAAGGTGATATCTGTAGATTTTTTTGCTGTGTATCTCTGGTTAATGAAAGGTTTTCGGATCTGATTTTCAGGAAATACCTCTGCTTAAATGTATGTGTATGCTTAAGTGCTTTTTTTTTTTTCTTCTATTTTCCTAAATTCAGTTTCCTAAGTACCCGCTTAAGTGTTTTGATGTTGAAAATCACTGTGGGGGAGATAAACATTGTGTGTGTGTGTGTGAGGAAGAACAACCTGAAAATACAGCTCCTGGCACGGTTATGGGCCTTATCCTTGAGCCAGGACAGAGGACTGGCTTTGAACTACTAAACACACTGGGAGTGTTTGGACACAGGGCAGTGCAGGGGGTGAGCTTCACAGTGGGGTTACTGATGAGCTGGTGTTCAGTGGTGTTGGCAGCACTGGCTGGTCAGTGCCAGCAGCAGCAGTGAAGAAAAGGCACAGGGCAAGGCTCCTGACTGTGGTCTCTCATCCCTGGCTGCAGTGGTTTCGTCAGAGCTTGTGGGGTGGGGAGAAGTCATGAAAGAAGCAGCTCTTGAGCCAAATAAGAGTGAGAATCAGAATCACAGACTGGGTTAGGGTGGAAAGGACCTTAAAGCTCATCCAGTTCCAATCCCCTGCCATGGGCAGGGACACCTTCCACTAGAGCAAGTTGCTCTAAGCCCCATCCAACCTGGCCTTGAACACTGCCAGGGATGGGGCAGCCACAGCTTCTCTGGGCACCCTGTGCCAGTGCCTCAGCACCCTCACAGTAAAGAACTTCTTCCTAATGTCTAAACCTTTCTGTTTAAGCCATTCCTGTTGTCCTATCACTACAGGGCCTTCTAAAAAGCCCCTCTCCAGCTTTCTTGTAGCCCGCTTTAGGTACTGGAAGCTGCTCCAAGCTCTCTCTGGGGCCTTTTCCTGGATGCCCCCTCCACTGGTGTGTGGAGTGGAGGCTTGTTCATCACTGGGGTGTTGGTTTATGTGTGAAAGCATTGCAAGCCTTGGAGAGATTTGTACCATTTGTAGGTTGAGTGTTCTTGGTCCTCTTGTTTTCGGGGTTTGGTTTGGATAAGCTCTTTACTGGAAATCTATGGGGCAATAAGGGGTTTGGTTCTTCCATCATGGCTATAAAACCTGTGCTAGAGCAGGCCTGTGGTGTTGGGCGCTGTGTGAGGAGCAATGCCTGCTGGGGCTGTGCATGTGTTCCCTCAGCTCCAGTGCAAGCACAAGGCAGAGCAGTGGTGGTTTTCCTCCCACCTTCCCTTTAACCACCCGGAACAAAGAGGAAGTGCTCGGTTAGTCCTGGATCGGCTGCTGGATTTTGTCACTTAGGATGTGATTGTGCTGCTCAGGCAGCAGGAGTGCAATGTGAGGAGTCCTGGGCACGGTTATGGTGCCCTCTCTGGGGAGCCAATGTGAACAGGGGCTTACACAGCCTGCTCTGCAGTTTAAGGAAAGAGAAGCCTGTTGTTCTCTGTAGCTGTAAGCGGTTTGTTAATGATTCTGAACAGCACTTGGAAGGCTTCACTCTGAAATCTGTCTCACTGGATCTGCAGTACACTGCAGGGGAAAAACTCCTGTTTTTTTTTTTTTACCAGCCAGTAAAAGGGGCCCTGTGCTGGTCCTCATCGGCGTTCCCCAAGTTCTGTTTCAGCTGCACGATGATCTGGTTTTGAAGAGCCACACTTGAGCTGTAATCGAGCTGTTCCAGAGTATGTGTGACACCAGTGCTGTCACTGGGGTTTCCAAACATCTGTGGAAATAGGAAAAAAGGGGGCGATTAAAACACGTCGCTCCCTCCCTTGTAATTACAGGTTCTGTCTTGTCTTTCTCCCTCTTGCCATGCACTTGACCTCTGCCTCTTCCCACTCTGTTTTCTGGTCCTTGCTTCACACTTGCAGCCTGAAACGTGCTGCAGTACAGGACTCGGGTTATAGATGGGAAAGGTGCATGGAGCGTGTTTCCTGCACTGGGTTCCCATGTGGAAGCTGTGACCTGAGCTACTTCACAGGCTGCTCCTGTGTCCCCAGACCTGGTATTCACTGCAGCTGTACACTGCCTGCCTTGAGTCAGTGGGGCAGGAATCGATAGCTGGCTCACAGTGCTCACACCGCTCCTGGAACCAGCTTGTGTGTTCTGGACCAGATCAAACTCCAGAACAACTATGGGCAGTTGATAAATTATCCATCGAGCAACTCTGGCTTGCTCAGCACAACATTCCTACATGGACACTAGTGTCAGCAGGTCCTAAATTGTTCCCTATGGAGCTCCAAAGAGCTGTTGCAAGCTCCTGTGCTGTGCACTGAACAGCAGTGTGACAGAGTTTGCTGAGATAAAGTTATTCAAGGCACTGAAAACAAAAGCTGGCAGGATGGTGTTCCGGGTGGTGACTGGAATCCACCACCAGCATCAGCAAAGTAACATAAATGAGAAATACAAGCCCGATGGTGGAACCCATGGTCCTGGACTCGCTGTGACTGGTCCTCTGCCAGCTACCACCAGCTTGTAGCAGCAGTCGGAAAAGTGAACAGGCTGTTGGGAACTGTTAGGGAAGGGCTAGAGCAAAAAACTACAGCTCCACATGAAGTGAGCCTTTGAGTGACTGATGTCTGGCAGAGCAGAAGCTGGGAATGATTCAGGCAGGGTCAGGAGGAGCTGTGAAGTGTTGGCCTTTGCTGGTTCTCACATGGCAGAGGTAGTGGAGAGCCATGGAAGAAGCAGCTTGTGGCATCACAGCTGGATTTCACAGCTGGTCCACACATGGGTTGCCAGGCAGGACCGTAGGGCAAATCCTGAAGCTCTTGCTCATGTGAAGACACACATCCGTAGTGCCTTGCATCCGTAGTGAGCAATCCTGGAGAAGCACCCACATGACTTGGTGGGGTGTGTTGCATTCTTGTATATGATTTTAACCAGTTCCACCTCTGCTATTACAGTGGGTAATTTGTTTTTGCATGGGAACATTGGGTTTTCCTCAGCTCAGCACCTTGTTTCCTGTGGGCTGCTCTTGGAGAGCTGCTGCTTTGTCAGGTTTCTGCAATGCAGCGTTTGCTTTGGGTGCAGATTCACGTTTTTCAGGCTATAGCATCTTAACAGCATCTTCCCAGGTGTGGTTTTTGGTAGCTCCAATATAGGGGCTGATAGATAATATGGGCCTGAAAGTATACATTGGGTTGTGAAAGTATACATTGGGTTGTAAAAGCATATAGAATTGAATGCACAAGTATCCACTTCCTCTACCTGCTGTCTGTATGCTTCATAGACTCACAGAATGGTTCGGGTTGGAAGGGATCTCAAAGATCATCTGGTTCCACCCTCCATGCCACAGGCAGGGACACCTTGCACTAGGCCAGGTTAGTGTGATCTAGAACCTGCCTTAGACCTTACTTACTTTTGGCAGTACCGTTGGTGAGGGTTTGGCTTCATGGGTTCTTCCAGGATGCAGGAGTGGGTTCTCTTGGTGCAGGACAAAGGGGAAGCTTGCAGTGGGGTGAGGGTCTATAGTCGAGCAGTGGCTCGAGCACGAAGGCTTCATCTATGGTGGGAAACACACCAGGACCACAGGCACCTCCTGGGTGTGGTGTGGAAGGGAAGGGGATTAGCACGGAGCAGGGCCCATTTCCAGCATGGGTGGATCAGGCTGCTCTGGTTTAGGTGTGAGCCAGGCCAGGCGGTTCCTGTGTCACAGGATGGGTCCTGACATGTTTCATGGGGTTTGGAGTGAATACTGAGGTCCTGCACATGTCCATGTGGGGCTTCCTGAGCACCGTGCTGAGCCCAGCAACACCTGCTTCATGCACTGTGTGCGACACACAGCATAGACATAGCCCTCACCTGTATTTCAACATACAGAAAAACCTGCTGCTGAGGTTTAGGAGGTGAAGCTCCACCTTCCTTATGACTGGACGTATTTGCTGTCTCTGTTTTCCATGTGATCCTCGCTTGATCCAGATGCTGTGGGTACCCTGCTAGCTGCAAGATTACAAAGTCTCCTTGATCCACTGCTTTCCCTCTCACATTCATTAATCTTGTTCTGTTTATTCTTGTGGCAATGAGTGATTTCTATGAATTAGGGCTGCTCCTGCAGCAGCAGCCAGCAGAGCCCAAACCTGTTATTTACTATACTGGCTCCACTGTAGCGGGGATGGAAGGTGTGGGGCCAGATCCCTGCATCAGCTGTACTGGAGGGGAGCATGGTCCCTGCTCTTGTTTCCAGGGGGAAGGTTGGGGTACCTGTGTAGGTGAAGACAACACATCTTCATTGCAGCCAGAACGTGACACAGACAGGACCAGTGTCCTTGCTCTGCCCTTTCTTTGCTCTTCCTTTCTTCAACGAGTGATTTGCCATCTAGCCCCTCCAGCCTTAGCACCACGAACACTTCTTCGCAAGAAACCCTTCCCTTCATCTCTTGCATTTGCATCCTCCTTTCCAGTCTGGTAACCACCACGCTGTCCCAATGACAAAATAACATCCCACTGGCCTTCCCACAGCAGCCCCAAGCAAGATTACACCAGGTGTAAAACGTTCCATACCAAGACTGAAAGTTACCCGAATACTCACCCCCAACATTAGTTATGTTACTGTTGCACTAGAAGAAATATGTGTGCTTTTCAATAGCATAACAGGATGTTTCAGCCATGGATATTTAGTTCTTTCTGTCCTCTACAGAGGAAAATCAGCGTTGTGTAGTGCAGAGGCAGGTACCAAACCTCTTTTCACTGTATGCACATTCTCACTAACTGCTCTTTAAACAGGAAAATTGACACTTGGGAATCATCAGTCCTGGCAAATTATCCAACACCTTTATTTCCAATTTCATTGCTTCTTTGCTATATAAAAGTCAGACTTCCACAGATAGCTCTTCAGAACAAAACCTACATGATTTATACACAAACAGTTCCATACAGCATTTATAATGCACAATACAAAATGTACACTGCGTGGATGAGATACAAACTGTGTCTCATGTCACGATTTAAACAAGTGTTAGTTACATAGAGTAGGGCTGATGGTTACGGTCCATAGGGACAGTTGCAGGAACTGCCTTAAAGCACAGAAAAGACACAATTCTGAAAAGCTGCTCTTGTCTCATCCCCCATCCCTAACTTGTTGTTCAGGTTTGGGGGAAAGACTTGGTCCTTCTCCATATTCATAGAACAGTTCTGAATTCATCAAAAATGAAGCTAGGCACGTGGGCTTCAACAACCTGGAGTAAACAGGAAGGCACAGTTAGGTGTTTTCTTCATTATTCATTGTATGCTCGAGTCACCCATTAACAAGCACATCTGATCTATGAACCAAGCACCGGTTCTGACCTGAATCATCGAGGTACAGCCTATAGCCAATGGGATTATTCACATGGGGCATTAAAAATAAGTTATAGCAGTAGGCTGCCCAGGGAAGTGTTCACAACCACCCACCGTCCCTGGAAGTGTTCACAAACTGTGTGGATGAAGCCCTCAGTGACATGGTTTAGTGGTGGTCTTGGCAGTGCTGGGGTAAAGGTTGGACTTGATGATCTTAAAAGTCTTTTCCAACCTGGTTGATTCTGTGATCTTCAAATGCAGTCTCTACAAGACCAGACTTTCAGAACTTCCCTTGCACATGAAATAAAGAAGGTGCCTGGGAAGCCATTGGCAGGAAGGGAAGGGGATCAAGGACTGGAGATGGTGTTTCACCAAAATTTAAGCTGCTGTTTAGCTTTTTTGCCCTGCATTTATAATACTGCTGTTTATTATTACTTAATTCTGCAACATCTCTGAACTTCTGTTTTATTTCTTCCTTTCCCAAAAGCTCCCAGCAATGTACAGGCTCTCCGAGGACTGAATGGAACAGCCTCAAATGTGCACAAAATAGAAATCCTTTCTATATTTTGTATCCCCTCTAGAAAATAGTTTTTCCATAATGATATAATATAAGAATAGTTACACAAAGTACGTAAGTAACACAACTGTAGCTCATAGAAGGTAAAAGAGTTTGTTATGAGCCATTGCTATCAGGCCACAGATTTTTCACCTCTATTTCCTTTTGGCAGTCTTTTACAGAACACCTGAAAAGGGTCAGTACTGCTTGGGCAAAGTCAGCAAGTCCATTATTTTAGGTATGTGCTTACAGATGATGCAGGTTCCAGAGTAGATACATGTGATCAAACTGCTAGTACATAACCACAGCATAAACCAAAATGTAGCTCCCCTGAACAGGTCTCCTGCTCACTGCTACATACAGGAGGCACGGGTTTCTTACCTTCCTTGGTAGCTTTGTGTAGCGAATGTAATCCTCCAGGAACATGAGGGCACCCACTACATCAGCAGGCATCTCTGGTATCTTCTGGCTAAAATTCAACCACCGTGAAGAGCAAACACTTACTAGCTGATCAGTCGCTTGGATAAAATTACATGCAAATGCCAGCTTTCAAACACCACCATCTCCACCAGGTACCACGTGATTCCATTACAGAAAGAAACAGTATTTTAATCTTGTACTTAGTCAAATATATTGTTGTTGTTATGTAAAATATACTCTGCTAGAAAAACATACTAAAAAGGCAGTGATAATACTACTGAAGTCCTCTTCACAGAGGTGATCCTTAGGGAATGAGTAAAACATGGATACCTTGTGCACTGCTCCATTGTTGAACGAATAAACTGACCGATGAGAGCCAGAAATTGTTCTGTGTATCTTGAGTGAAACTGTTTCAGCAGGGTAAGGAGTCCCAGAACTAGAGGCAGCCAGTCAATCTGGTCAGCCGGCCGCTTGCACACCACTCCTGCGCCCAAAACCCACCCCAAAACAGCACATGTTTATAAAACAGAACATATTCTTTATAGCAGAGGCTAAATTAGCTAAAACCATTGAGGGTTTTTTTTCTGTACCTCCCCTTCTCCTTGCCCACACAGAAAACTTGAAAACTAATGTAACAACTGCATTTCTTCCACAGCAAATGGCTTAATGATATTAACTAAGGCATAGGATGAAAAAGTCAGGAGTTTGGAGTCCACTTCCTACTCCACTGTATTTGGCTACAATATTATAACAAATCTGCCTGGACATAGAATCATAGAATGGTTTGGGTTGGAAAGGGCCAGAAGATCATCCGGTTCCAACCCCCCTGACATGGACAAGGACACCTCATGCTAGACCATGTCACCCAAGGCTCTGTCCAACCTGGCCTTGAGCACCACCAGGGATGGGGCATTTACTACTTCTTTGGGCAACCCACTCCAGTGCTTCACCACCCTCACAGTAAAGCACTTCCTCCTTAGATCTAACCTGAATTTCCCCTGTTTTAGTTTGAACCCATTACCCCTTATCCTATCACTAGAATTTCTATGCAGATAATTTTACTATCTTCTCTACAGATGGTTTCACAACAGTTTTCACTAGATTTAGTCAAACAACAACTTAGACAATACCTAAATTTCTGTTGTACTGAAGTTTCGGGAACTGGGAAATTAGAAAGAGGAAGTTCACAGTGGGAAAATACGGCAGACGTTTTGTTGTTATGTAGATCTGAGGGGAAAAGACAAAAGAGGAACACAGTTCTTCCAGGTATGTTTTTTTTTTCCTCAGTTAATAATAAAACAGAAAAAGCAAACGGTACTGAGTACTGGAATGCAAGACTGACCTTATTTAATGGATTGTGAATGCCAGCTGCTTCCAGATAGGCTGTGATTTCATACAAAAGAGTGTTGTCTTCCTTAGGATAAGGTAGTGATGGGTTCTGATAATGTGCTTCAATGTCAGCCAGTATTGCTCTAAAAGGAAAGCCAATTGATTATATTAAATACTTATTTAAATTATCACCAATACACAAAGCCACATGTCATAGTAATGTAAAACCCTCAAGGACAAACTTGTACATGGTTATAAGCAGGAGTAAACCACCTTTTTTGGAGCATCTTTTTACAAACATCAGATTTGTTTCAAGATCAGCATCACACATCCTCACTGCTCATTCTTCTCACCCAAATCTGACCTCAAATCCAGGTAGAACCAGATTACTTGCAAAGTTACTTATCTTTACTGGTTTTGTTGGGTTCAAATTCAAATACTCATCAACAAAAACCTGAATGCATTCAGACTCTGCATTTTGCCATAATCTAGATTTTAAGGATTGCTGAGTTGATAACAATTACACCACAGTGATACATGCAGCTCTTCAGCACATTTGGCTTCTTACTTATTGAGATTCTCCAAAGCAGCAGCCAAATGCTTGGAGTCAAATCTGCAGGAGTAGTTTAATTCATTGGTAATCTGGCGTCTCAAAATCTGCATCTGACCAACCTGTTGAATCAAACAAACATAAAAAGGCTGAGGTGTTAGACTGAATGCAATGAAGGAAGAGTAAAATCAAACTAAGGAAAAGCTTACTAACAGTTTGCAGTTAAGTAGATTACTTTCTGCAGCTAACAGCCTTTGTAGGTCTGCCCAAAGCAGGGACATACATAGTGGTAGGAGTAACTTCCCTAGTTTGGTCACAGGGCCAGCAGTCAGAGCTGACAGACTCCAGTTGCAGAGTGTGGTCAAAGGAGAATAGTAGTCACAGTGCTCAAGATTTACACAGACTTCATGGTAGCAAATAGAGACAGTGTGAAGGCACTAAAAAGGTAACAGGTACAAAACCCCAGTTACTTGCTGGTTTTCCATTGGTAAGTGAAAATGCTTGTACTCTTTTCCCCATCTCTCCCCAGACCTTAGGTCAGCAATGGCAGGGATAAAAACATCAGAGAGGCTTGTTGCAGTCAACCTTTCCCTTCTTTCCCTTACCTTTCCTCTTCTCTTCAGTAACACACACAAACATTCACAGTGCTCTGAAAGAACTAGTCGCAAAATATCATTACAGAGAGATGATAAGAGACATGTTAATGGGATCAGGTAAAACCTACCTTCATTATGGAGTCTAAATATGCTGTCCAGATCTTCTGAGTTTTTGCAGTTGCTGTGGAATAAACCTTGTTTGAATTTGCTGAGAAAAGAAAAAAGGGTGAGGCATTAAAAAGAACGAGAAAAATAAACACAAGTGTACAAAGACAATGGCTTTCTTCTGTCTTAACCAGCAAGCACTTACCTATAATTCCTTTGAGAGGACTGACAGCATTCATAAGTGCTTTTAAGGTATCCTGTACTGTCCTGTCACGCAATATATTTCTCTGAAACATACTGAGGAAATTCTAAATAAAAGAAAGACAGAAGTAAAATCCTCACACACGTACAGTATCTCCATGGACAAAGAGTTGAGGAATTCCATAGTCAGACTCTGTGATTTTCTGAATTATGCTAATCACTGTTAGGACAATTCATGGATCCCCTTCGTCAATATGTTCACATAAAGGCATTGGGGAAAAGTCATTACAAAGAATTGACACCCTATTTAGATCATATAAATATTATATAAATATATATAATATTTGATATAATATGATTGATAATATAATATATGATATATAAATATTTATATCACCCAAATGATCTAATTCTTTTTTTGATATCTAGACAGAAAAATAGAAGTTGTGCATCCTTAAAAGTGGATCTCGGGTCAAAGTGTACACCTCCAAAAGGGATTCCTTGCAATCCAGTGCTTGATGTAACACACAACCTGGTGTTACACAGCAGCATTTATTCAAGAGTACTGACTTTCATGATTATATCTGAAACTGAATTCTTACCTTCAAGTATATTCTTACCTTCATGCTTGAACACACAGTTTTAAAATGCATTTGATTTCAACTTAGCATTTCAAAAATGAACAGATTTTTTTATTTCCCTAGAAGCTATTCAACAATGAAAGCATCATGACCTTGAGAAATCAGAGTTCAGAAATTACCTGCAGCTCCTTTACAATCATGAAACACAGCAGCCTGTCCAAGCCATTGAGGCCAAAGGTACCTAAAGTATCTTGGATCTCAGAGAAAAGACGACTACTGGTTACTTCCTGGTGGGTTTTGATATCATACCAAGTATTCATTTGGTCAATGTAACATGTGATTCTGAGGGAGATAAACAAACAACTACTTCAGAATAATATTCTGCAGATAGTTCCTGTGCTAATCTGAGTAATGTGTTATTCAGCCAGAGATTAGAAAGACTCTTTTCAGGTCAGATATAAGGAAAAAGATCTTTACTGTGAGGGTGGTGAGGTACTGGTACAGCTTGCCCAAAGAAGTGGTGAATGCTCCATTCCTGGCAGTGTTCAAGGCCAGGCTGGACAGAGCCTTGGGTGACATGGTTTAGTGTGAGGTGTCCCTGCCCATGGCAGGGGGGGTGGAACTTGACGGTCTTAAGGTCCTTTCCAACCCTAACTATTCTATGATTCTATGACTCTAAGCATCTCAGGTGAAGTTTAGTTACTCTTCTCTCCACAGGGATTCTGTCACCCCTGTTTTCTTTCTTCTCTATTCATGTAACACACTGTGTTCCTTCTTGGGCTAAAATCACAGCTTTTCTAGACTAATATTTAAAATGTACAGGACTGGGCAGATTTGGTTTTAGGTAAAAATTGTGATGTGATAGCTAAGCAAAAACTATTTGTTGCATATTTTCTTGTTTGTATATGGTGGAATTGGAGCAATCCAATGCATGGTGCTGTAACACAAGCTTGTGGACACACAGTACTTACTTTGGGTCAGTGATCCGCAGGATTTCTCTACAAAGCCGACCAATAAATGTTACAGATTCATCCACAGGTGTGAATTTTGGTATTGGAATATGAGTAGACTGGTATATACTTTGCCAGTCTTGAATCTGAAAAACAAGTTTTAATTTGCAGTGTTACCATTGCAGTTTTAATTTGATTAGAAACATTATTCCTTTTGTTTACACTGTAAAACAGTTATCTCAAATTATAGACAGCAAAACACTCTAAAAACCAAATAAATCAAAAGGAATGAGCCTAATGACAAAGAGCAAGCAGAAAGTAAGTGTGGAGTTTGAGAGAACTACCTACATGCCTGGTGAGAACTGCATCTCTTCCCTTCTGCAGTAAGACTAGCCAATGTTTTGTTAGCCAAATTTAAGATCTGTCAGTCCACCACTTGTGAAGCAGAGCCAGTAACTATTGCAGTTTCCCTCACCTACATTCTCATGGCTAACAACAGATTCAGAGATGACTACCGTGATTCAGTAATTATTTTTTACTCCTTTTTACAAGGAGTCACGTGGAAAAGATGAGGGGTAATGGGCACAAGTTACTCCTGGGGAGATTCTGACTCGACACAAGAGGAACATTTTTCACAACATAAGCAACCAGCCATTGGAATAATCTCCACAGGGAAGTGGTGGATTTCCCAACACTGGTTAGGATTCAGCTGGACAGGGTGCTGGGACACCCAGTCTAGGTCATGCTTTGCCTAGAAAGGTTGGATCAGATGATACCTGAGGTTCCTTCCAACCTGGTGTCCAATGATTCCAAGATATTATTCACTGGCAAGAGATACTAAAATATCCTGTTTAGGGTACTTTGTTCTTCTTATGTATGACTAATGCAGTGGGGATGCTGAAATCATTCAGAAAAAAGCTGGGGGCAGATGTTTTACACAGTAGTTAGCACATTTAGTTGAAGTCACACCAGTATAAACTGTGCACAATTAGGTATATATGCTTGATCAGCCACAAACTTTAACATCCAAATATAAAGACATTTGTCAGCTTTTTACTTGTTTTTGACTAGCACCTTTGTTCTTAAGAAGTTATTGCACTCCTGTTCCACATTGTAGTTAATAATACGAGACACTTCCTCTTGCCATATTTTCAAACCATATATGTTGACATAATCCTGGATATATTCAAATGAGCGATGGAACCCGTCCATTGTAGCTGCCATTTCTTTCAGCTTGGGCATCAGCTCACTTGGCTACAGATGGGAAAAACACCAAAAAAGAAAAAAACAAAACTGTGAACAGGCAGAATACAAAGAAAACGTAAAAGGCTTCTAAATGCCTTTACACAGCCACCTCTGGAGGATTTCACTATGCTCCAGCCAGAACTGAAAAGCACAGAAATTTGTCAAAGGTTGTTTGATATCTGAAATAATTCTTAGTATTTTTCCTTCCTGCTTTTAATGTTTATTTTAGGCTTCTGTGGTACTATTGATTCATCTATGAGACTCAAGTATTTGGACAGGATCAAAGCAAGGACTCGCACTCCTTATTCTACCATTGCCTTTCTGCATTTACCTGGCTTATACATACCATGTTTTATCATCAGTCGTTACAAAGACAGACCTGTGAACTCAGAATTGATAGGACATTTGGCAATGGAAAAAAAATAAGTGTTTTGAATTCTGTCTATTCTTAGCAGTTTAAAACCTCATTTCAATATTAAATAAGTCATTACAAGTAACCTTTAAAAAGTTCAAAAGTTGCAGGTTTTTTTCAAGTATGAATTTTCTAGAAACTAATAGAATAGAAGAGGTCCCACCAAAGCCAAGATACATAAAATATAAAATCAAATCAAGCTTTTACCCACCTTGGCTCTGGGATTAAAGATAAGTCCCCTGTGAAGAGCTAGGGCTACCCGTTTTACCAGCTCCTTCCTTATTCCATCCTCTAGTAACTGTTTTGGGTCCACCTAAGTTGAAGAAACATTTTTTTCTTAAAGTCAGAAAGGTATAAAAACACATACAAAGGGTTTAGTTTGTATGGAGCTATTAAGTGCTTACAGTGAACTGGAAAGCACTGCAAACAGAAGTACTTTCCCACCAGCACCTGTCCAAAGAATAAATATTTAAATACTTCTAATGGATAGTACATTTTGAACTTGAGCAGCAAATGTCTGCAGTTCCCATATTCACCCTTGTCTCATAATCCATGGGGAATGCTGTACAATTATAAGAAGCCAGTATGCATTAAGAAGTGTGTATTTTTTCAAGAATCCTTGCTCATGGTCCTGAAAGAGGTATCTTAATGTAGGAAATGCAGTCTTTGCCAATGGAAGAAACAGTTCTTCAGAAATGCCTTCCAGAAGGGAAAAAAAAGCAAAGATCATCCATCAAAGTTGATGAATCTATTTACAATGAGGACTGTGGGTTCTTAACTACCTTAATATGGTTCTTACCCAGATGCAAAGTTTGGCATCACTGAAAATTCATATGCAAACTGACTTTTTCTTGTCTTTTTAGCTTCCCTCGAGGTCTTAATGTGCTGAAATATCTGTGCTAAAGTGCTAACTGCCACCAAATGACTTTTTCCTACTTAAATAATGGAATATTACCTTGATGATACCAACTAAAGTAGTTTTCATCATGAGGATACCTTCAGTGAAGATGGAAATGGCATGGGTTAACTTGGCAACCTTTAAGAGAAAAAGCAAACACAAGTTATTGAAGTGAAGCAATAGATTCAAATATTTACTCTAAAAAGATGAAAGTTCTTTTCCAGTGGTAGCTTCCTATTTTAGATTAAATTTGCACTCATATAGTTTCAATTTTACATCGTGTTCTATACTTTTTTATAGTATAATTGACAGCACAGGAAAAAATGCACAGCCAAAAAGCTGATGAGCAATACAGCTTTAACTGATCAAATCAAAGTGCCTCCATCCTGTCTTCACATCTGAAGGCAGCAAAGAGCTTAACCCTGATGGCTTATTCAGTCTTAGGCCTTCTGGAACAAGCATTCCAGAAGCAGAGGGCTTCATTTCAGACTTGGGCTTTTAGGGTTCTCTCTCCTGCAAATAAGTCTCAACATCTTTATGCTTATTTATAATTGCATTTGGTTTTCTTTCCCTTTTCTGCAAGATCAACATTTTAAACTTTCACAAATAAAAGAGCAAAAGTGACTCATCTGTCCTCATGACACCTCAGTAACACTAGTCATTTTTAATTCTTACTCAGTCAACAAATCCAAGTTCACTGTGGGAGTATAAGTCTGCGGAGCTGTACCTATTTAAATTTACGCTGAAGCTGGCCACCTATAAGGTATGCTTTATTGGAATTCCCTGTTTTAACTGCACCTCGTATCGTGGTCCAAGCTGAGCATAATCTCGCAGCTTGTCCTTATCCAGGCGAGTAGGCACTTCAATAATATCATGAGTCTGAAGCTTTATAATTTTGAGAAGAGATGTAAACATGCTTTCTGGAATTATCTGGAGAACCTTTGTAAATGAGAGAAGAAACAGAGTCAGCACATTCTTAATAAAAAATTAAAAATCATTGAATGCTTTGGGTTGAAAGGGACCTTAAAGATCACCCAGTAACCTTCAATTAAGAAAATGTAATTAGAGAACAAGAGAATTCTGTTTCTTCCAACACGTACCTTTCTTACATAGGAAACCAACTCGCCAGAATAATACTGTGATACACTGAGAAGATCAGGGCTGTTTGCTTGATTGATGCGGAGAAGTGGCAAGTCAAGAGCAGAAGCAAGCTAGAAATAAAGGTAACATTTTAATTGCACATGTCTGTTTTTCTAATGTAAATTACATGCTTGAATTCTCTTGCTCAGGCTCTTAACTGACAATTCAAAGCACTGGATTCTTCCTACAGAGCAATGTTATATCAGGTTTGCCAATACATAAAAAAACAAAACCAGAAGAAAAAAAGTAAAAGTCAAAAGGTCCAATGGTCTATAAGGCTAAATTCCTCTTATTATTATTTTGCTACTGTATTTTTACACCTTCCCTCATACTGTTTCCCATTCTTTTTTCTACAGAAAACATTTCCAGATCTTCATCATGACAGACAAAGGGCATAGCCAACATAACTTCTGTAATTCCTTCAGCCTCCTCTGATACATATGCAGAGGATCCCATCCAATGTCCCTAGCAAATAACTGTAATAGGTAGAAGCTGGATGATGAGACTTACTTGTCCAACAACAGCAATATAACTGGTTACATTAAAAAACCATGTAACTTGGTTTAAGCTTCTTTAAAACTAACCTTGAGTTAATTTAATACAGTCTAAAAAATACGGATGTAGACAATGTTGGCAAAAGGAAGTTTTGACCCTTTTATGACTTCACAGACTTAAGGCCTATTTAACAAATGCTTTGGTTGACCTGCAGTGTTCAAGTACATTACATTAACTGCTGTTCACACTTACCTTTAGGAAAGTGGCTCTGAGTTTAGTTACCATAGATGGACTGACTCTTATGCTTTCCTGCATAATAGATGTAAAGCTGGGGTAGAAAACAAACAAAACAAATCAGTTTCTTCCCTTGAAACTCTTATTTTCAGCTGTTAAATCATATGTCATCAGCACCAGTGTAATCTAGAAATGGCACAGAAGACCACTGAAGAACTTCAGTAGTGGGGGATTTTGGTCTTTAGAGATACTGGTTAGAAAAACCTATATGATAAAGGAGTAGGTGGGGCAAAATGGAAGGGCATCTGGAAGCATTAATAGCCAAGCAGCTCAGCGTAATCACACCACGGAAAAGGTATTCTCTAACGTTTTACTTTCCTTGTTCATTTTTGGTTGAAAGGGGAATTCTAGCATTTTGGAGGACACTTAACTAGACTAAAAGCTGGAGATAGAAGCTTAGAAAATCATTATAGTTAGAACAGGACAGACAGTAAAAAGTTACAGTATCGCCTAACCTGCAGCTAACAACATGCCAAAGATGGCTGTTGGCATGTTCTCACTCAACTTGATGAGACTTATGCTCAACAACTCATAAAACAAGGCTTCAAGACCATTACTAAACTGGACAGTTTATAGTAATAATACTATTTATACAGGTTATTTCCCACAAGTTTCACAAATGATGACTGACTTGGAGGAAGAAGCTCCTGCTAAGATACCTGTCAATTAATTGCCAAGCATACGAAAGATCACCAACAATCTGCATGGTGATCAAGACCTCTTCTTTAATGTTGATAGTTCGGATCATCTGATGGAGAAACCTGCGGGTGTCAGCCAGAAACTGGCAAACCTGCAGGTTAGCTTCCAGCTGGTGAAACTCTTGGACCTGTATTTAAAAAACAAACCCCATCTTTAAGGGCATGAATACAAATGCAATCAGTAAACTGACATGTTTCTTCATGACATTATTACAGTAAGACACTTAACAAATCCTGGACTACTTTAGAGTGTGTTGAATAAGAACCGTCGCAAAGCTACTCGAGGAGGTGTACTGCGTAACACCATCTTGAGTATTCTTTTATACCCTGGAAGGAGAAGATCTGCACACAAAACAAATATGGATATTTTTATTTTGCTTTTCAAATTACCCTCTCTGGCTTCAAATGGATTTCTTTTCAGAATTTCTAAAAAAATGAGTAATGCTGCCGGATGTTTAATACTGAACTCATCACTTTGAAAACCCTCCTAAGCTGCAGCTCCAGGTGGCATGATTTTCATGATATCTCTTATTTTACAATCACAAGGTCTATAAGGAAGTGCTGCAAAGATCTAAAGACACAACTGTTAAACTGCAGATCTGTAACTCATCTACTGGAAGTCAGTGCATGGGTACCAAATGCTATTTTTCAAAAGGCTGAGGTCATTTATGTCAAAATTCCTTTGCCATACCTCCTCCAATGCCTGTATTAGCTGCACAGTTTTTCTGCCTGCTGCAGTTGAATCATCGTAGTTTAGAGACATTATTTGCTTGGAGATTTCTCTGAACCATGCCTGAAGATTTTCTGTGTGAGAACAAGTAAAACTGAATCAAATCTCTGCATGTGTGAAAAACCACAAAGACACAAAGGTTATTTTAAAAGTTTTCATTTTAATTTTACATTTCTGGTCTTTCAACATCCAGATTTGTAAAGTGACAAATGCTCAGGGAAGTTTCACATACAATGTTAAAAAGAAACAACTACCAACACAAATGTGCATTATAAAACCTATACAGAGAAAAAGCCCTTTAAATCACGAATTTGTGCTTTATGAACTGTATTACAACGTTAATTGCCTTGGCAGGTGTAATTTCTATGTTTTAGCTACAAGTTTGCTAACATCAAAAAGGTAAAGGGAAATACTTCAGTAAGGTAATTCTGGTTTTATGTGGCAGCAAGTGAGAAAACTGCCTGTATTCTAAGTTCCGTTGTTTGGGATCGATCGCAAATGTTGCCCTAAGGTGGACACCTTCAGCAGTATTCCTGGTCAAGTAAGAGTTATGTACAATTGTCATTCTTACACCAGGTCAAGGAAAGAAAAATAAAAGTTTCAAAAAACAAAGCAAGAAATTTGGAAAAAATACAGATTCAACACTTTTAAGTCACTGGAGAATACCACTCAGTGCAGTCAAGAAGTAAAAGAATGAGAGGAGAGATTCAACCATCCCTATATTTAATGGATATGACCTTCATGATCCTTTGTACATAGAACAGAGTAACGTGAACTCCATTAAACACAGGGAAGGGAACTGGCATTTCATAGTCTTAGATGGTATACCTAAAAAATGTAATAAAAACATTTTCAAAAATAGGGCCATCTAAAGATTAGGTACCTAAATAGGGCATACATATTGAATGTATGCAGAAAACCTAATCAAGATACATGTAAGACTCTTCTGGAGCAGCTGAGAAACATGAATTCTTTTTCTTATTATCAGTATTAGTGTCATGTATTTTCTTTGGGTATCAGCTTAGAAATAAACAAAGTTATTCCCCCCCCCTCCTCCAGTTTAGTTTTTAATAGTTACCATTTTTCTCCACTCTAGTAAGAGGTTTAACTCCTGAGAAGACATCAGCAAGCTCAGTCATCCTTTCAGATCCCTCTTTTTTATAGTTCTCCCATTTTGTTTGTTTTTCTGACAGCATCTGCTTGAACATCTATTGCAAAAGGAAGCATTTGGTTTACTGAACTGGAGAGCAGGCATACTACAATACATGAAATATAAGTTCTGAAAACAGGTGGAACAGACTTATGATGATTACTATGTAACTTCCAAGACCTTGCCAGAATATTAAATACCAAATTAAAACTATGAAGAAATGCAGCTGGTGTGATGGACAACCCGTCAGTGATGCCGGCTCTGCTTTACTGTGAGGATGGTGAGGCACTGGCACAGGTTGCCCTGAGAAGCTGTGGCTGCCCCATCCCTGGCAGTGTTCAAGACCAGGTTGGATGGGGCTTGGAGCAACCTGCTCTAGTGAAAGGTGCCTCTGCGTCCACGGCAGGGGGCTGGAAGTGAATGATCTTTTAAGCTCCCTTCCAACCCAAACCTTTCTATGATTCTATGATGACATACAGTGATGGAAATTATCTGAATTTTAAAAAACAGTATGATGCAGATACTGTTGATTTTTAGCCACTTACAAAAATACCTGTTAACGTTTTTAGCTTAGAGATCCTAGAAAACTTAGGTCTAAGGCTGACTTATACTTCACATAGTCATCTCAGCCTATCCAGAGAAACGTGAACTTAAGCACACTCTTAATTCTACCAGGTTAGCACCAGAGTATCAATGTGGAATCTTTTAGACATGGCAGAACTTCATACATAGATCTAAGAGTTTTCTTAGCAGCATATCCTTAACATACAGAGGCGTCTGTCTGTTTTCAGGCTTCTGCCTGAAAAAGAGAGGTATAAAAACCTCCGCAGGATAAAAACTTCCGCAGAGTCCTCTACAGATTTTATTACATCTGTTACCAGGATGTTCATACAGAATCCTGGATAAACATAAACATGCTGGGCAAGAATGAAAACTGCCAATTACTGAGGAGACTGCAAAAGTCACTTCCAAGCAACAGTCATTTGTAATCTTCTATAGAAAACTCACAATTAATGTAGGGAATTATCATTGTGATTTGCAAGTGGACTGCTTGGTAAATGTACAAGTACTATTGAAGTCTTCAGCTCTGTTCTGCCATCCAGGGGAAAATACTGAAGAAGACAGCAGCACATTACCTCTTTCAAAATGAATTCAAACTGAGCCGTATCCAGAAGAAGCTGGAAAAGGATCCTGGGATTGTACCTTGAGTCTGTTAGAATTTGATCCTTTATCTGGCGGAGACGTTTGTTATTTGGATCACAAGCTGAAAATGGAAAGACAGCATTTCCCCACTGTTACAGAATTTGGCCAAGCTTTTCAATCTTTGTAAATAGACTCTTTTTACCAAAACTTGAAAGCATTTTGCTCTGATATGTTAAGTCCCCACTTGTTCTTCATTTACATGGATCTTACGAACTTTCCTTGTATGAGCCTTCCTTAGAACAGGAAAGAATTAAGGTTTCTGGGGTGCTTCAGCCTTCTTAAAACTCTTCTTCAGGCTTCTGCGAACTAAATGAGAATTTGTTCCACCTGACACATGGAGGTGTAACAGAAGCCCTCTCATATACCAAGAAGCCTCAAAGATAGCATAGGCATTCAACCAACAGTGTCTAAATAGGTAAGTTTACAAATCCAAACTCATCTGAGAGACATTATTCAGTTTCAGTTGACTTTCAGTTCAACAGAATAAAACACTTGGTTTTAAACTATTAATCATTAAGACATTAAGAAATTGGCTACTGCTTTCATTCTGGTGCTATGTAAAACTTTCAGAATGATGCTTTAAGTGATAAGGTAGAGGAATATCTGATAAAGTTTCCATATTTTTCCTGTGGAGTATTATTTGACAGGATCATGACTTTTTATACCTGTGTCTGGCTCACAAGAATTCAGGCAATGAATATGTGCTGGTTCAGCCAAAGGAGTTAGAAGACTAAGCAAAGCAAAGGAACAGCTCAATAATTTCCTGAAAACACTAGATGAAACCCTTCTGACTTCTACGGCAGCACACAGTGAACTTCCCTCAGGATCAGCATGGAGCATCTCTAGAGCAGGATTTACAGCTCTGTAATGAAAGGTGTGCATGAAGTTTTACCTGTGTCTGCAGTGTGAAGCATAAGCCAGCG
The DNA here is from genome assembly GCF_034315485.1 of Pezoporus occidentalis. Taxonomy (NCBI): domain Eukaryota; kingdom Metazoa; phylum Chordata; class Aves; order Psittaciformes; family Psittacidae; genus Pezoporus; species Pezoporus occidentalis. Next base: position 10,347,684 of record NW_026914940.1, on the reverse strand, counting down.
GATGGTGACGTTGCAGTCCCGGAGGCAGTTCAGCAGCTTCGGAATATTGTCCAGCACCAGCTCTTCTCTTAGACAGCCCTCTTTCAGAAACTGCTGTATTTGGGTGTGCACTCGCTCAGTGACTGCAGCATATCTGCTTGCCTTCAAATATACAAAGCTTGCATTAATATAATCCTTGCCTTAATTGTGCAATGTGACTGTGGCTTCCCAGAGAACTTAAAGGGCACATAGATTGAGAAAGTGCTATGAAATTTATCATTACTACTAGTAGTAATAGGATGCAAGTTAATTTTAAAACAAAGAGCCTAGGCAAGAAGCATGTTTCAAAAAAGCAACTTGTAAACTTCCTGCGTTCCCTTATGTACTCTCTAGAAATTATTCCTAAAAAACGATACTAGTATTTTATTGCCTAATCAGGAAGAACAACAACAACAATCTGTTCCAGAATGGAAATACTTGTTACGAATTAAATGTCAGTTCCACTTAGTGAACTTCTCTCGTAAAGATGAAGGAAATATTTCTACTTGTATTCCCTAAGTTTGCTACATAACACATAGTACAGTTCTCCTAGTTAGACACTTCTGTGTGTTCTCCCCTGAGCACTGGGGTCAGATTATAAGGAGGCATTTAGCTCTCATCAGTCAACCAATCTGTTGATTGGGTATACAATATTATTCAGATTTTTAGGCATGGAAATAATTATTTCCCATCAAAAGAACTGACTGCATTGCATCACACAATATTCTGGTGTCACTCTTTTAAATCAGATCCTTTTTGCAGATTATTGTTGCATTTGGGATGCCCCATTTAAAACTGATGAGTTCCACGCTTGGTCAGCAGAAATCTGTAACTTCTAAAAACCGTTATCTATAAAAGACCAAACACTACAGTCAGCTTAAGACATCCCAGTACTGAACAACATGATGAGTGCTAACATCTATTTAGTCAAGTCAGAACACAGAAACATTTAGGAGAAACAAACACTGCAAGAGGAAATGAAACAAGCAGTGCTGCAAAAACTAGATTTTGAAACACTGAAGTATCTTTCACTCAAAGTTAAAAATTACATATTCAAAGCATTGTATGTGAATGTAATGCAAATAATCGTAGCCAAGAAACAAAGAGCCATGCATTATCAATGTCGTATTAATATACTTGAGATGACCACACAGCTTGAATCTTGCTAAAAATACTGAACTCTGGTTTATATACCTGCTCTTTGACATTTGAAAGATCCAGCGTGTAGTTGAGGGCAGTTTTAGCAGCTTTGTAGGGTTCCCATGCTTCTGCTAGATTTACAGTGATTCCCATGTAAATGCTTATCACCTAAGATTGGAAGCAGGAAACAAGAAGTTGCATTTATATTAAGGAAAAGACATACTTTTTATTTAGCAATATAAGCAGAAGGCAGCATGCTCTGGGTATAAATATGAGGTAGCTAAACTTTTTGGGTAGCTGTAGTTTCTGCTCCACCACCATTGGAAATCAAGGAGTAAGAAGGCTTTGAAGTAAAAGGTACACAGTTAATTAGAGGCTCGGCTTTGAAAACAAACTGATAGTTCTTTCAGTCACTATTTATGATCCTTGGCCTCTATTTTTCCTCCCCCTGAACTTAATGACTTCTTTTTCATTTCTATGATGCTATGCAGAAGATGGGGTGAAAGCAACTGGGGAAACAACTATGATGGGGGAAAATTATCTGAAAGAATCCTACTCTGAAAATGCCCAAAGGTCCAAATTGAGATGTAATTTAATGCTTCTTCTCTGGCGAACACAAAGAGAAGGAAATTATGTTTCCATGCTGTGACATTTCAGGATCAAAGAGCAATTGATTTCAGACAATGAGCCCAAGTATGAGTGTGATTAAAAATAAAGAATTGTGATTGATTTACATGTGTTTGTAAGACACTTGATTAAAAATGGAAGCCTTGGGTTTCTGAAAGATGAAGGATATACAGATCTGTGGCATTATGAACTTTGTCACGCTATTGCTCCAATATTCTTCCATTCAGGGATGCTCACATCTAGGAGAACAATGTCAGCTTTTGAGCTCTTCTGACAGTGTCAAAAAGGAAGCCAGTGAAGGCAAATGGGACACTGCTCTGCTGATAGGAGGTTCCCTCTCATATTGTTGAAGCTCATTATTTCCTGTAGATGACAGTTCCTCAAAAGGCTACACTTCAACTGCTAACAATCATTTGAAACCAGCCTAAGTGTCAAGTATTCTGTACAATACAACCAGCTCATCCATACCCCATCACAAGAAAATAAGTGCTGTATTAAAGTAACAGTTTGTACTATGAAGTCAAGTGAGTAAAAATGCTGGCATAATAAAACATTCACAATGTCAAGTTCTAAAATAAGCCTTCAGTATTTTGGAAACTAAGGGATTCTAATGTCTGTTAATACAGCCAGCTCTTACAGTGTCTTCCCTCCTTTCTTCACTGTTCCTCTTCTGGTCCAGAAGAATATAATTTGAAACCAACAGAGATTAAGAAACTATAAGTTGATTTGTGTAAGTCTGATTCCCCGTGATACAGACTACATAGGGACTCTATTGTTACATGCCAGCCTATTTCAGTAGCAGTTTTTGCAGACTAGGGCCTCTGGAAATCCTACATCTCAATACTGAGAAACACACAGTAATTCCATTTTGAACACTGCATCTGAAAAGGTCTACAGAATTGCAAGGAGTGACTGGTTTTGCTTCTAAAGTTATTTGGAGAATGGCACAGAATGAATCCTTGCACAAGTTTTCAATAACATCAATGTGGGGGGATTTGTTGGAGAGAAAGACTGCCATCCAGAGTGTCCTCTGATAAGCTGGTAGAATTCACCAGCAGAAACCACACGAAGTCCAAGAATAATAAATACAAAGTCCTGCACTTGGGACAAAACCAAACCCTTGCAACAGCACAATTCGGCAGGAGAGGACCTAGGCACCCTGGTGGACAAACTTAACATGAATCAGACATGCAGTCTTCATCACAAAAAGCAGTCAGACATTAGGCTACGTCAGCAAGACTGTACTCAGCAGATTGAGGGAAGTGATTATCTCCATCTAGTCAGCCCTCATAAGGTCCCATTTGGAGTCATGTGTCCATATTTGGGCTCTTCAGTATGAGACAGACAAGGACAAACTGGAATGAATCAAATACAAGTCCACTAAGACGCTTAATGGGACCCACTGTGTAAGCGGAGGCACAGGAGATCGGTTTGCTTAAGCTAGAAGAAAGATGACTATGGGACCTGACTGTTCTTCTACTACCTAGAGGGAAGTTATGAACAAGGCAGAGCCAGACCTATCTCAGAAGCGCAGAGTGAAAAGACAAGAGGGAACAGACACAATCTACAGCAAGGGAAATTCCAGTTGTAAAGAAGGAAGAAATTCTTCACCATGACAGGATTAAGCACAGCCACAGGTGCCCACAGAAGCTGTAGTTTCTTCATTTAGGTATTTTCAAAACCAACTGAGCAAGGTCTGAGCAACCTGATTTAACTTTGAAGTTAGCCCTGCTTGGAGGACAAAGATGGACTAGAAGATGCCTATAATACTTTCCAGCCTTCATTTTTCTATGATTCATTTTATCATGATGGTATCAGAGTGTATCTTATTTAAGCATTTGAGAGGATAATCAGTACTTTCAAAAGATAGCCTTCCATGCTTATCCAGAAGGTTTGTCTCAGACCACTTCACTCTGCACAAAGTACAATTTCCGCACTGAAGAATCTATTCTAGTTCCAGGACATGATTATTTTCTATAATGTATACTGTAAAAATAAGGTAAATTGTTCCTATAAAATTAAATCCAGTGAGCAGATTTAAAAGAGAATTAATATTTACCCAATTATCTGGAAAGTATTTATCCACTATCTCTCTCATTTTTGCTTGCTGAGTGTGAAGAATAGAAGGGTCAAAATATAGTATCACATAGAGCATTGCAGCCTGAGTTGCCAGAGCAGTGCTGCGGTGTTCTGGTAATGGGTATGCTGAAACCTAGAAAAAGGGAACAAAACAAAACAGAACATATTATAATGCAACATAAACCACTTGAAAACACTATGGGGTGCATTAAAAAGTATAGTGTATAGATACTAGGAGGCAAGGAGGATACTATGTAAGCTGAACAATTGTCATAGTTAAGAACTGCGATATTAGTGCTCCTTTTTAAACACATTGTCTACTGAGGGGTGATAAATCTCTTTGCAGTAACAAAAAGAATTGGAAACTCAGAAGGAATGAGTTATTAAGAGCAGCCAATCATTTATGATTTAAAGACATTAAACAAAAAAGGTTTTTTTTACTGCAAGGTTAGCCAAACACTGGAGCAGGCTGACCAGAGAGGTCATGCAGTCTGCACCTCTGGAGGTGCTCAAAACCCAACTGGATACAGTCAGCTCTAGCTGACCCTGCTTAAGGCAGGGGGTTGGATGAGGTGATCTCAAAGAAGTCCCTTCCAACCACTGTAATTCTCTGATTTTTATTTTTTTTGGATGCCACAGTTGAATAACTAACCTGAGAAACCGTTTTCCATTCATCTTTAGATCCTTCATTTATCTCACAGTAACTTACCTGGTTATAAATGTCATCTGACCGTAAGCGGCCAATAACCATGCTAATGAATGTTTCACTTATGGGCACCCTGCTGAAGTAACTCTCAGGGTAGTTTGGAGGTCTTTTAGCTCCAGGTTGGCTCGAGTATCCAGTGCTTCGGAGCAATTTACAGATATCGTCTAAATTGGAATCAGCAGAGGAACGGGCTGCACTGTTTCACAAAAGAAAGGAACAAAAATTGAGCTGTAGGACCTAACCATTTCCTCCTCTCCCTCTCCTTGTAACCATGTCTTTCTTCCAAGAACATGATGAGACACTAAGGTGTGGGAGATCTGTGGTTGTTTACTCCATGAATATAATGCTCATCATATTATAAGAGGACACTAATAGATGTCCATACTGGAATCCCAGATAAGCACAGAAAACACAAAAAAATGAACTTTACCCAAGGAACAGAAACAAGTAGCTTTATATTCAGAGTTTAGATACCAAGAGGCATAAACAGGCAAAGAAGCATAGGAACAGTATGTCCCCTTTTTTATATGTGTGAAAGGATTTGCACTGATACCTTTTGAGACCCTGTCATGCAATGATGCTGGCAACCTACCTTTGGTTTGACTAATCAAGCTGTGTAACTACAAGTGCGACCTGTGACACATTTATCATCTAGATAGGACTTTTCACCAAAATTTGCTTGCACGTTTGGAAACCTAAGATACTTTCATAGCTAATGCTTTAAAGCAAAGCATTAAAGGTTTAGCTGAATGTTTATTTGCCACTGGACTTCAAACTTCTGTTGTGACGGAAGGAAAAATCTGTTGCTCCAGTTTTTCAGCCAGACCTGCAAGCAGAGCTAAAGCAAACAGTTCTGTTGATATTCAGAGAGCTCTGCTCAGTTCTCAGTCTATCTGTATATAGTCAGTCGATCGAAAATGTGCCCATATTTCCATTCACCTCAATTCGATAACCCAGGTAACTGATTATATTGCATGTTACATTCTTTCAGCCTTGAGGGCTTCTGCATACCAATATACGTTACCTATATCTGTAGTAGGAAACCAACATTCTTTCTCTGACTTCTCCTTCAATCTTCTGGTCAATGACCAATAGCATGACTCCATATAAATAGAGTGCTTCACACTGGAAGAAGGAAGGAAGGATATCACAGAAACACGATTTTGTAGTAAAAACAAACATGTATTGGCAAACTAACCCAAAGTGAACTACATATGTCAATGCAATATGAAAAAATGGCTGTAGATTTTTAGTCTTTGTCCTCCTTAAAGTGAGTCATAGCATTTCCATGCATTTGGTAAGCCGAAATCTTTGTCTAATTTGGCACTAAACTAGTTGGTTCATTTTCTACTTTCAATACTTACTAGAAGTTGTTTGCCATCTTCATTAAGGAGGACTGTTTCTAATGTTTGCTGGATGTAAATTCCTTCATTGAGGTCATCTAAATATCTAGGAATTATAACAAACAGATGGTCATTGACTATTTTGCTCTCAATTCATGTGTCCTCACAGCTCAATCGGTCAATTTTCTCTGAAAGTCAGCAGAACATCAGACCATTTCCCTAGTCCAAGAAGCATGGAGTTTTTCAGACAGATACTCTAGTATAAAATGAGAGGCTGGAACACCCAGCTAGAGTCAACCAGTTGGCAAAAACCTCCTTCCATAACCTGACCATGTATGTGAAAGACACTAGAGTATACTTCGTAAATTACAGCTAGTATCTTCTTAATCTTCTTATGAGTATATAACAGCCCGAGAAGAGAGTACTGAAAAGGCTTCTACTCCAAAATTTAGCAAAACTGTCTATTTTTAAGTTACCTCAAAAATGCCTCCTGGACATACCATGCAATTTTGAAAGTAGAGCTAGAAACAAGAGTATGTTCATTGCGATTAACAGAAGATTTTTTCCTACTAAAGGATATTCCAGTACCACTACTTATTAATAAGTATTGCTAAGTATTTAAAATCAACCTTATCATATAAGTTCATTAACAAAGCCAATTCTTATGCTTAAGATTATTTGGAAATTTTTTCTTAAGAGTATTTAACATACCTTTCACATTGTTTTTTACAGGTAAGAGTAGCAAATTTGAGAATATGGCAACTCCAATGCAAAATTAGGCTCAGGAAAATAAGGCCAATGAAAACTAAATTAAAAAAAAACCCTATCTGATATTCTGTTTTTCAAGACCACAAAAACCCCTTAGTTCAATAATATGGAGTCTCCTTTTATTAAGAAATCTTCAAGACAATCTCCAATAAAGAAGGAAAAACAGCTCTTGCTTACAGTTGAGGAAATGAGGTAGAGAAGGTAAATGTTTACAAGTCATATTTTAAGCTGGTAAGCAGGAGTAAAAGTTAATGTTCACTCCAGCAATCCAGGTTTCCAGTTGCAAGTGTATTGAGTCTCTAAGGAAAAAGCTTATTATTAAGACGAAACAGTAATCTAGTCTGAGAAAAGACACATTTATTTAAGATACCATACCTGTTTAAATCTACAATGTATTTATGTATACTCTGGAAAGCTAGATAAAATCTTGTCAAAATTTCAATGTTGTTTTCACGAAATTCTTCATCTAAATCCAGTAACTCAGGTTTGGCTTCCAGTTTGCCTTCACATGTCTCAGGCCCCTAAGAAAAGAAATTCATCTTTAGACACAATATTTGATTTTGACCTCTATTTGATTTCTCTTCAGTAGAACTGAGAACATATACAACCACTGGGCACCCAACACCAGAATGAGCATTTCTTACCAAAACAAGGATCTGTAGTTTTCCAAGCTACTTTATGACTGAACATCAGTTCTGCTTTTTACAACCTGCTATGATTTTAAATGCAATTTATCCCATGTAACCAAATGGGAATGAATAGTTAACGTTTTTAGTAAAGTCCCAATATATCTGAAGCCACTGTGTGCTTTTTGCAGTGGGAAAAATCTCCCTGCTGGATTTTTTTTCCTTTACACATTTTATCTGATTGATTTCCAGATAGAAATTTTGGCTCACATTGAGGCCCACAAAGCTTAGTACCTTCACAGTATCACAGTATCACAGTATGCTGGAGATTGGAAGGGACCTCAAAAGATCATCTAGTCCAATCCCCCTGCCGGAGCAGGAACACCTAGATCCCATACATTTAACTGCTTAAAAGTATTAGGCCTGTTTTTAACAAACTCTGGATCTAGGTTAGTCTTCCAAATTAATGCAGAAACATGTTAATGTCATTAACAACTATGTGGGGGAAAAAGAGTTGGATGAAGAGCCTGACTTCCTTAAGGCAATGGCACAAATTTTTCTAACTATTTACCACTGTCAACATTTCTCCTACCCATCATTTGGTCTTACCATTGCCACTAAACTGAAAACACTGTTAATGTTTAATTGGAAATATTGTTGACATTTCATTGAAAATACTGTTAATGTCATTCCACAGACCACTTACGACAGTATGAGATCACTGCTTAAAGGGATTTGGTCAATAAAAACTCTGTAAAAATAGCTAAGAAGAGTTAAAATATCAAGGTTAACAACCAGCTGAAAATGTTTGTGTGGTTTTAAAAATGCTCTTCTGCTCTTCTTGTGCAAAATACCTACATAAAACAAAGGATAAAGCAGGCCCCACACTGCCTATTAAGTTCAAACGACAAAGTAAGCAGCCTGAATATTCAAAATCTCAAATCTCTCATTAGGTAAGTCTAAGAATCATGAATACCAAAATGAATCATTTGCAATGAAAATAGATGTAAATTCACTAATCTCTGCTTTAGAAGTACGTCATTTATGGCTTTTGGGGTGCTTACCCTGAAAAGCAGCAGCACTGTTGTGCTTCCTTAACATTTAAAAATCCTGCTATTTTAGGGATAATTGTATTTCTTATCAATTATACCTATCTGCTTTTAAGTTTTCAAGTAATTTGTGTAAGAAAAGAGAAGACTTCCGTCAAGCACTTCAATCTAATGTTATCTGGGAAATCTTTTGTGCTCAGAGTTTTCAGTGTCCAAGGCTCACAGTCAGTGCTTGAAATTTACAACTCTTAAAAATATCCCACAACCTCCTCCCACCACACACTTTACGACTGACACTTCTTGTATTGTACAATCCAGATAAAGTCAGCCTACATACTTCCTTAGTATTCATGCTGAAGAATGACAGAAGGAAATAGGTACTGCAAGAAGCTTAATTTTGTATGGGAAATAAGGGTTCCTCATGGACACTACTCTTTGATTTATTTCTTTATTCAGCACAAGTGACAAGTCCAGTGAAGGAACAATCACAGCACTGTCAAACAGGAAAGCAGTTTTCATGGCTGCAAAGAATAAGCTACAGATAACCAAATGAAGATGGCATCCTGCCCATGGTACTGCTCCAAAAGAAAACAACCAACTGTAAATGCTCAGAACTTGCTGGTGAAAGTATAATTTAATATTTCTGCAGGAAACACCAATAATCAAAATAATAATGCCACACCCCAGGACCCAATACTCAAGTTTTATACAATCAGTATCAACTTAAGTTCACAGGCTGGATGACTAATCAAACATCTTGAAAGGTGCAGCTGGGACCACTCTTGAATGCACTTACAACTACCACCCCCTTCTTGCCCTGATACTCTTAGCATAGGTCCAGTTATACTTTTATTCTGCCTAGGGCTCCACGCACAGAACCTTCCCTAAGCTGTTCTGCCTATTGAAATGAGCAAGATGAGGCTGAGTAGGATCAGAAGGATATAAAATACAAGACAGCCCAGAAGCAGAATGTTAAGATGCAAGCGTATCCCAATTGCTATCTTGCTTTGGTGAATTATTGGTAAATCTGAGCAAGTAAGAAGCTGTAACAGTCAGTTCTGAAGAATGCTTCTAATAAACACAATAGTCAGGAATGGCTGTTTCATAACCTGAAGCATCCTCATGCAGGACACCAACGCTTTAAGGTCAAGTTTAACAGTAAAAGGATTTACCTTAAAATAACTGAAATCAAATATGATATCCCCATACTTCTGTTGATCAGCTTTGTCCTTTAGCCTGAAAACACCAGGAATAAATTCAGAAAGTCTCAGAAGTTCTGCAATGATGGCATTTCCACAGGAGACAATTCGAAGAATTGCCTGACCACAGAGATTGTTTTCAGCTAGGAAATCAACCATGGTGGAGCTGGACGTGACAGAGCAGCAGGAGTCCTGCAGTTGGAGTCTGATTGTTAGCCTTTAGGTTATTTGATGAAGAAAGTCTGATGACAACACTAGCTGCGCCATTAATAACCTGTGAAAACAAACCCACACACATTCAGAGTGCTTATAGTAGCCACTTTGTGTCTACAACCAACAGTGATTGTAATAGGCTTTAGAAACAAAGAAAACTTCTATAACAAGTGGAAACCATACAGCTCCAGTCCTTTATTTATTGCTGAATAATATTGCTGGTCAGCTTCCATGCTGTGGTTGCATTTCTTTGTCAGTTTTATTTATTGACGTGTTTCCTGCAAGATAGAGAGCACCACATTGCTAAAAATAAGCTTTTGTGTTTACCATAGAATGGCTGGAAAAGATCTTAAAATAATCCAGTTCCAACCCCCCTGCCATGGGCAGGGATGCCTCACCCTAGAGCATGTTGCCCAAGGCTCTGTCCAACCTGGCCCTGAACACTGCCAGGGATGGAACATTCACAACTTCCTTGGGCAACCCATTCCAGTGCCTCACCACCCTTACAGGAAAGAACTTCTTCCTTATATCCAATCTAAACTTCCCCTGTTTAAGTTTGAACCCATTACCCCTTGTCCTATCACTACAGTCCCTAATGAAGAGTCCATCCTCAGCATCCCCATAGCCCCCCTTTAGATACTGGAAGGCTGCTATGAGGTCTCCACGCAGCCTTCTCTTCTCCAGGCTGAACAGCCCCAACTTTCTCAGCCTGTCTTCATACAGGAGGTGCTCCAACCTCTGATCATCCTCGTGGCCTACTCTGGATTTGCTCCAGCAGCTCCATAGGATCAGCTAGGTTGGAAAAGGCCTTTAAGATCAAGTCCAACCATTACCCCAGGACTGCCAAGACTACCACTAAGCCATGTCCCTGACAGTCTCATCTACACGGTTTTGAACACTTCCAGAACAGTGATTCTGCCAGTGCCCTGGGCAGCCTGTTCCAATGCCTGAACACCCCCTCTGGGAAGAAATTGTTCTAATATCCAATCTAAACCACCCCTGGTGCAGCTTGAGGCCATTTCTTCCTCTCCTATCACTTGGTACTGGGACAAGAGATTAACCCCCACCTCACTAAAACCTCCTCTCAGGCAGTTGTAGGGAGCGATAAGGTCCCCTCTGAGCCTTCTCTTCTCCAGACTGAACAACCCCAGGTCCCTCAGCCGTTCCCCATCACACTTGTGCTCCAGACCCTTCACCGGCTCCATTGCCCCAGCACTTCAATGTCTCTCTTGTAGCGAGGGGCCCAGAACTGAACACAGTATTTGAGGTGCAGCCTCACCAGTGCCCAGCACAAGCAGATGATCACTGCCCTGGCCCTGCTGGCTATGCTATTGCTGACACAGGCCAGGATGCTGTTGGCTTCTTGGCTGCCTGAGCACAAGCTGGCTCACGTTCAGCTCTGAGTCCACATCTCCAGATCCTTTTCCACCAAGCATCTTTCCAGCCACTCTTCCCCAAGCCTGTAGCATTGCACGGGGTTGCATGTCCTTATGCTGGGGACACCAGAACTACACACAGTACTCCAAGCGAGAACATTTATTGGCAGTTACGAGTTGGCTTGGTTTTTCACCAAACAACCGAGAGGACAGAGCTTCTCCCATCCCCAAACGGGAACCGGGAGTCGCGGTGCGGGTCATCGGTGCTGCCACCAGCTACCTCTGCAGGCCCACGGCTGGCTCCAGACCCCGCAGCACTCGGACGCGGCTCTGAGGTACTCCCTCCGTGTCCCCAGGCCGTTGGAACGCTCCCGCCTCCCTCCCGCCGGCGCCCTCCCTCCCGGTTTGAACCCCGCCTCGGGCAACCACCGGCAACCGTTCCCCCACCCGTCGCTCCCGCCGGCTCCCCTCACGCAGCGGCCTCTCGGCTCACCCTGCCCTGCCGTTGGTGCGGTAAGCAGCGGCATCGAGGGGGCGCTCAGCTCCGCGGGCACCGGCGGGGAGCTGCGGAACCGGGAAGCTGGGGGGGAGACGGCAGCGGCGGCTCTCGGCGCTGCACGGCCGAGCCCGCCCATCACATGACGGCGCCGTCATGTGGAGAGGCGCAGGGTGATGAGGCGGTTCCGCTGCCCGCCGGGCTCGCCTGCCCGGGCGCTGCTCCTGCCGCAGGGAGGGTCGGTGTGGGGCTGCCTGCGGGCCGCGGCGGCTGGGATTAGGTGAGCGGCAGCCGCTGCTGGTGCGCCGGGCTGCCTTCGCCCTCCCCGGCCCCTGTCCCGGCCGAGGGAGCGGGCTGAGGCGGGCGGGGAGGGGAAGCGGGGCCGGGGCCCTCCGTGCACGGCTGGCAAGGGGCAGGGCGGGCTGGGTTCGGTGCCCTGGTTTGCCATGGATGGGACAGGACGGTAAGGCGGAGCGCTGTGGGAGCGGGGCTTCCTGCTTGGTGGGCTCTTGTCCCACTTGGTAGCGTCTCCCCATAATGGATGGTCGCGGACTGTGTCTACCATTAATCCTGGTAGTCAGTGAGCACTTGTCACCTACAGGTCTTGTGTTATAAAAGTAACATTTCCTTCTTATCTCTGCGCTATAGTTTGGGATGTTGAAGCGTAGAGGAATCAGGACATTTGCACAAATACTTAAGTGGCAGAACGGGAACTGTAGTTTAAGTTTGCCGCTTTATAATCCTGCCTGCACCATTTGATCGCTTGTTGAAAGAAAGAAGCCTGCCTTGGTAGTTGCAAATTCTAAGTGCTTCGTTGATGCACCCGTTGAAGCCCTTCAAGGCAAAACATAGTGCCTTAAAAACACTGCTGTGGGGCCAAATCAATGAGGAGCGTGGCTGTTCCTCTGAAGGCAGAATAGGCAGTTGCAAGCTGAAGAATTCACTTAGAAAATTCAAGAGTGAAATCTCTTCTTGGGAACATGAACAGTTTCTAAGAAAAAAATAATCTTTTATTAAAAGAAAACGGAAATGTGTCCAAAAGTACTTAAATTAGTTTCCAGAAGACATCCAAAAGATGACACTACCCATGCAGTGTTACGATTTGATATTGTAAACATTAATTCCTGTTCCCGTGTAGTTTGCTCTGTGCTTCCACAAGCGCCAAGGCAGTGAAAAAACCTTTTTAACTTTTCACTGTTGGGTGTTTTTTTTTTTCAGATTCCTACCTTTCACAGTGTGTACCTATGAAATTTCCAAAAGAAAGCAGGCTTTCTCAGTGAGATTTACCAAGTTCAACAAGGGAGTTAGGTTCTCACTGTTAACTTTGATACACTAGATGAGCTCAGAAAGATAAAGCTCCTAACATGATTTTATATGGCTGTTTAATAGTGTACTTTTGGATCGCAGATGTTCTATACAAATAGTCTTGCTAAGGTGACAAATAAGTGCTTTAAAGTTAAAAAGAGTTAAGTAATGTATCAGCTGAAAGTGGTGGATTCCCCAACAATGGACACTGCCAAGATCATCTGGACAGGGTGCTGGGACATCTAGCCTACATCATGCCTTTCATCCTGGAAAGGTTGGACCAGATGATCCTTGAGGTCCCTTCCAACCTGGTATTCTATGATTGTATGAGAGGAAAGAGTGTGACAACAGGTATTCAGGTCTTAGTCTGCACAATATTCATGAGGAATGTGGCTACGTGGTTCAAATTAGGGTGAGTGTAAGATGCAGTTCTGATGTCCCAGGGAAAGTAACAGAGGGAGATACAGCCTTAGGTGTGCAAAGCTTGGACAAAGTCTTGTGCTGTTCTTTCTATTTAGATATTTTCCAGTTTTCGGTTGGATTATAGCCTGTCAAAGGCTGCTGTTGGTAGAACAGCTCTGTTATTTTGTGTAAGATTCAGATAAAACTTCTGATATACCCCAAAGATGGCTGTGGATTCCATTCTCAATATAGTCCTTGAACATATCAGTTATTCTCTATGTGGACTAATGCAGTATTTCTGTCTACCCAAGACTTATGGGTAGGTTTTCTGTTGTTATTCTGCACACCAGGTTCATGTTTCTTAGATTAGCTACAAGCTGTCTGAGCAAGTTATGGCAAAACGTGAAGAAGGAAGAGCAGACAAAAGTTGGAATTTTTGAGAACAAGCCAACTGATGTGAACAGTGCACATAGATACAGCATAAGCAAACACACTGGAAGGCTGTATTAGTGACAGAGGAGAAGCAGCTAGCCCTTGCTGTAGGTTGTGGGTCTGTGTTGAAAGGAAGGTGGTGGTAAAGAAGATAAACATGATTCCTGTGCGACTATTCTGTACTAATGGAACATTGGTAATTACAGTTTGTAGCATCTTTGGAGGAAGAAGGCAACATTTGTAATGTGGGCTTTTACTTAAATGTTGTTGTCCTAGATGTCTTACTGTTAAGCACATTCTTACGAGAATGGCTCTTTGTTAGATTATTTGTTCTAAGGGCCAACTGTTGAAACAGGCCTGTTTAGTTAGTGAGGCTGAGTTGGATGTGAGAAGTCATATTTCTTTCTAGCCTAATTGATAATATGCCTAGAAAACACAGGCAAATTTTTAGGCATGTGGGCTTTTTTGGATCTGAAATAGAGCAGTAATTTTCAAGTGAATGTAATCACTGCATTTGAACCTCATTGTGGTTTAGTAATAGACGAAATAGAACAGATGAAAACTGCAAGCTGTTTTTTTGTGGTGTAGCTCTGCTTAATATTGAATGGGAGGTGATTTGAAAACCTCTGGTGAATTGCAGTTCCACTGAAATTACTGACATCTCGGGAGCTAAGATGTCATCCATGCTCTCTGATGTTTCAGTGGTTCTGTTGACATTGTGTTATGGTTAGCTATCTCTACTTCCATTTTCTCTCCCAAATTCTTTGTTTGTAAGCTGCATTCAAAATGTATCTGTTATTTCTAGAGTAACGATTTCAAGATGCCAGGAGGTGCGAGAATCTCATTCAACAATGTGGATTCCTCTCTTTCATCTTTGAAAAACTGCCAGTCTTACATAAATACTGGAATGGACATTGCTACTCACGTTGCCCTTGATCTTGTGGAAAGTTTCAGTAAGTATATCCTCTCTTGTATTACATCCCGAATCTGACAGACGACTCATAGGCCTATGTATTTTGACTTAATTGCTGTCAATATTTGTGTTTATTATAGGAACTGTAGCTCTTCTGGCTAGACCAGGATGATTTCATTCCAGTCACTTTATTGTCTGAAATTATAAATTCAGTGAAAATGCAAATACTAGACAAACATTGTCCCAGCTTTATAACACCCAGGACTAATGGTGTTCCAGTGTTTGTTGCCCTTACAGCTTTGTAAAATCTTTTAACATTGCTGAAAGAGATGGAGAAGGCCTCTTAAGTGGGTAAATAGAGTGACTTTCCATTCTAATAGTGCTGCTTTGTGTTTTATTTGATGTTTAGGGCAAGATGTATTAAAGTCATGCTACTAGTTTTGAGTACAGAGCATGAGACATCTGTTAGGGTATAGAAGTTTTTTAAATGTTGTCTGTTTCACTGCTGAAAATCAGGCCCTTTTAGGGTGCTTCAGTTTGGACATTGCAAAGTGGGGTACCTTAAACCCATAATCACTAACACTCATCATTGCTTTTTCGCAGTAACAGGTACTTTAGAAAGCTACTTTTCAAAGGCAAAAATTAGGAGTCCCAGTTCTCTGTCTTCCTATATCTGCGATAACGTTTTCACTAAAACAATAAAAACTTTAAAGCACCCAAACTGCTCATTATGAGGAGAGAATGCGAAACAAAATGTTTGCTGTTTGTTATGAATCTTGCACTCAACTAAGCCGAGGTTTGTGTACAATGGAAGCTTTTCTCTCTGTCTAGTGTGATAGTTCTCTCTCCTTTGACCTTTTCATCCATAGTGGTGTTAGAGAGAAATGACATATCATTTCTAGTGAGGTAGAGGAATGGAAAGCTTGTCTGAATAGTCATCTGGGGATTCCCTCTGAGGTAGAACTGGTCTAACCAGTTCTGTTTCCTCTGCTTTTGCAGTCACCATCTCCTACTTTGCCATAGCAATACATGGAAATACACTGGATGTATGGAATTCTTTCAGTCCCAAGACTGCAGAATGATCCTCAGAAATGAGTTATTTGTACAAAAGTCCAAAGCTTTGATGAAATTCCACCTTTCAGTAGAAGCCTCTGTTGCATTCCCTTTTGGAGGGATGAAAAGCAGGTAAAGCTCCATTGTGCAGCTTTGCTGCTGGGATGTCTGTACATTATACTCCCAGGAAATGTTACCTTCCTCACCTACTTCTGACACATTAATCTTTAATTGCAATCTTGAAATTGTATTTTCCATTTTATTTAGTAACCAAAAGGACCGTGTCCTGAGAGGAAGAGAGTCCTCTTGATGAAATACCTATGGTCATTGTTACAGATAAGTTATATCATGTGGCTGCAAAACAACTCCTACACCAAAAGACTGATCTTACTTTAGCAGGGGCAACTTTCCTGTAGAATCATAGCATTACCAAGCATGACCTTTTAACACAGTCCATCCCACTGCTCTACAGAAAAGGTATTCCAGACCTGGGTTTGTAGTTTGTACCTCTTTGATCTGGTGTTCATGGTGAATTTTTTATTTACAATAGTTGTCTTCACTCCTGTGCTTTCCCTTGCAGGTGTAGGTACGTGTGTACAAGGAACAAATGAGTGAAGCTCCTTCCTTTGTTTCACTCCCCTGACTACCGGAACTTGAAGTTCTTATGCTCCTTCCACAGTGCCTTTAGGAAAGATACAGGGTTTCTGTGGCATAACATACGTTCAGTAAACAGATACTTTCCATGTTTTAGAATTAGCATTATCTCATCTGCCAGGCTTGACTGTTCAGCTTTTACCTCCAACTCGTATGTGGTGATTTCTATTTCTAGAATTGTTACTCATCTCTCCTACTTTGCCTTCATGTTCTGAGGAGAAATACTCATGTAAATTTGAGCCAGCATTAGATAATATGTTTCTGTATTCTTGTTCTTGTCCCATTTGCAGTTTGTTTTCATTTCCTTTACAAAATTTAACTGTCCAGCTTCTGACAGGTTTCATTGCCAGGCCTTGTAGAAGCAAAGGATTCTATTGTGACTGTTATTTTGTTTTACAAGCATTATTCCTGTGAAGGTATTTTGTTCCCTTGGTCTTTCATACTGGACAATGCTGTTTTTTGGGAATAGTACCAAAAATTTTCATAGCAAGTAGAGAGAAATTGAATTTACATCTGAAGATACATAACTGAAAAGGCAGGCAAAGTTAATGCAGTAAGTGATGTCTATTTCCTCTCTTCATTGCTATTCTCCACAAGCCCAATCCTGAAAACAATACTGGTAGGCATATTTGCTAACTAGCACAATAGTGTTTGCTGGACTGGCTACTGCTTAATGAAGTATCATGGAGGGGCTTCCTATAAATGTACCTAATGCTAAGTTAGATCAAAAGGTCTAACTGGATCACTTTTGCTTCCTTTCTTAGGTAGGGTAGTGGGTTTGCTCTCGTGCTGTGTTTGAGATGCTTTCTAGGCAGCAAACGCCATCGTTCTTTATTTTCTTTATATTTTTTGCACAATTAAACAGTGATTTGTGAAAGAACGTGTGTGTGATTTTTCTAGCTTCAGAGCTCTAGTAAAATAGGGAAATAGAAATTAACAAATTTAAATTTTCTTTGACAATGTGTAAAGGGATTTTATGATATCCCTGTTCAGTAAAAATCACTCCCTGCATATTAGTACTGTAGGCCTAGAAAAGGCTCTTTGCTTTCTGACTTAAGTGGAGTACGATATGAAGAATGCTTCTGAAGGTTGTAAAAAGAAAGCAGATTGGTGTTTCAGCACTTCTATATGCATGTAAACTATAAAGCAGCCATATAATTGTTCAGATGGAGCTAAAATCAATGCTCACTAGGGGGCAGAAGAAGATAGGAAGTAAGCAGTACTTCCATTTAAGTTGCAAAAAAGCATTGAAAAGGAATTGGCCTTGTTACCTGTCCCTTGACCATGCTCTCTGAGTAGCTTAAAGTTCTCTCCAGTTAAACTATCCAGAGAACAAAGGAGTTTTACACTGGTTATGGAATCTATAAAATCCTTGCAGAATTATTTTGAATTTTTGTAAGCAGATGGTGGTGATGTTACATAGAATAAAGAGGGAATGAAACTACTTGTTTGATCATGAAACCAGAGGGCTGCTGCTAGGAAGAGGTACCAGACTTGTGGGCAGGAATCGGCTTGGAATATTCCATGAGTTTTAATAACCTTATAATTTATAGTAGCCTTTCTTCAGACATTTTGGATGCTCTGCAAACACCGGCTAAGCCTCTCAGGTCTCTGAGATGTAAATAATGGCTACAGGGATTACTTACTTTACCGCCACTGAAATGAAACTCTTTTGGGTGAATAATGTTTTCTATATGGAAACATTATAACTGTATCATAATCCAAAAGAGAAAAAGAAAATTTCCTCCAACTTACTGAAACAACTGTGAAAACTTTATTGGAGAAGTCAGATAGAGGTTGGATACTAGGGACATCCGATTAGATTGCTTACGCATGAGTAAATATCACAATAGACCTTCCACGCTTTATTTTGACATAATATTTGAAAGTTTCAGAACTAAAGCAAACTGGGTTTTCATTTCAACAGTCATTTCATATGGAGAATGCCTTCTGTTGACTTGAGACTATCTTTTCCCTCCACACCGTAACTCCTTTTAGGAAGTTGCTGTCTACCTGCTGACTCACTTGAGTCCTGCTTAAATGAATTAATCTGTTTCTGGGTAAAGGTAGCATGGCTGCAAGCCAGTGCATGTACTGATGCTACCATTGATTACTGTGCCTGCTGATCACTACTGTGCTGCTTTAGTTAAATTTATTCTGGCTTAAGGGCCCTACATATATCTATGGTTTTATTTTGGATGTAGTTATCAGGTTTGGGGCTCTTTGCCTTTTCTTCCCCTACACATTAATTGTGCTCAGTTCCTATTAACTTGGTATTTTTCCCGATAGGTTTTGTCTTTCAGTTCTGGAGAGATAAAGTAATCTCACTGGACACAGCTATTCTGAGTAGTATAAACAACAGTTAGAGAAACTGATGGGGGAAGAGGGGTTCAATTAAATAATTAAACATTGTAGCATTGCAATAAATAGTGGTCAAAGAAATCCAGAAAAGCAAGGGAATAAATTTCATGACCATGAATTGCAATTGAGATGACTGAAGATCTCTAAAGATTTATAGCTTCTCATCACATGGTCCCACACTTTGAAACGTAGGACAGAATGTACCAATTAATCTAATTCTCCATGACCTTGAATGAGTTTGTTTTACTACTGTCTGCAAAATAATAATACTAATAAAAAATGCTTTCCTATTTCATATAAATAATAGAAAGATTTAATAATATTTCTAGGGAGATTCATATTAATCTCTACTTACGCAGATAGTTCTCTTGACATAAGTTTACAGTACACAATAGTAAATTTAAAGTTATTCCCATCCATTTAAGCTTTATTTAATGCTGTCAGATGTTTTGAGAATCCTAGTGAGGGGTAATATGGAAATATGGATTTTTACTTGGAATTGTAAATAACGACAGACCTCACATGAAGAAGTCAAAAGGAAAATACTTTGCAGTAGAATTAAAATAGCCTGAAATGTCTGTTAGGCCTCTAATGGTACAAACACTCAGAATCTGTTCCCAGCTTTGTACTACCTCCCTTTTCTTTTGTGCCTTCTAGCATGTTCTTCACTGCTGCTGCACTCTGGAGATAAATCTTAAGCTCTAACTACAGTGATTTCCAAGTCTCTTTGTCTAAGGAATGCACTCTTCACGGTGTGCCATAAGGACGAGAGACTACTGTAAGGTTCATTGCCAATCACAATTAACCAAGATTCAATTTCATCAGTGATCCTATTGCTTAGTCCACTAACACTAACACTTTGTTCTAGTCCTGTATGGATTTGTGAAATTACTAGTGTTAAGTATTCAGGTCAGGCATTGCTCATTTATGAACATGTATGCTCTTGAGCAAAATAAAGCAGTTTGTGTTAACTGCTGTTAATTTAGGTGAAGAATAATAATTTTAATGTATCTGATCTGGAAAGCCTTTTGTTTTTCAGGTAACTCTGTTGATGTCCATGAAGTTGAATTGTTGATTAAGACCTCCCTGTCTATTGAGAACCTGCAAACTTTTATCACTGAGCATGTTCATGGTGGTGTGAGCATGTGCTGGCAAAGGGAAAAAAATTAAAGAGATCCTGTAAGGGGTTAAGGATCTGTACCTAGAGGTGAAAATTGGTTTCACCAAACTGAATGTCAAAGGGAAACAGCCAATTTAAATCTCATTTTATTTAATGAGTTAAAAAACATAACTTACATGTCCATCTCAGTCTTTCTACTGATTAATTTTAGATAATGACATTTTCTAAAGATCGTATTTTTCTCTTCTTTCAAGAACATCATCATGGTGTGGAAACATTAAAAAAAACCCATGTAACCAGAAAACCAGACTGTGCACTGTTGGTTTCAGTATGCCCTCCCTCTGCAAAATGCATTCTTGGATATTTTGTCATCCAGCCTAGCAAAATACTGAAGGAAAGGATGCATTGAAATTCCAGAGCAGTACACCAACTTTCAGAGTTGTCTGTATATTTTAAAGCTTCAGCACATACTTCTGTCCTTTGCTGGATTTGAGTTTTAATAGAGATGTGAATTTGAAGGTGACATTGTTCAAAATCAGTTATAATGCAAGTAAAGTCATCTAAGTTTGACTGTCATTTGCATCTTCCTAAATTTAGCCTCAGTCTGTTCTTGAGCTTTGGTAGTGTGATTGAAAAAAGAATTGACTAAGTCAGTACTTGCTTGGCAATGTCTATTAATTGAATTGTAATGCTGGGGATGAAGAAGACTAACTCCTGGTCACCTCCAGCCTCCCAGGCCAGCAGCTGGGTCTTCAGAGGGACTGTTGCTTTTGGATGGGCTGGAGCCAAAGCTGTGTGGGACTGGCAGAAATGTCCAAATAGGAAATAACTGGGAGATCTGGAGACTATGCTAACTACAGACAAGGAGATAAGAACTTCTTAGTGTAAAACTTCCAAAAATCATTTTAAAGCATTGACAGATTTAACTGGCCAGGTTTTCCAGTAGAGAGCAGGATGCTTCCTTGATGTCTGGGACTTTCTTCCAACTGCATATCCCATTCCCACTGTGAAGTGTAGAGGCCTTGGAGTGTAGAATAGGTGGGTGGGAAGCAGTTATTACACCTGACCTCTATTTTTATACTGGGGGAAAAAATTAGCTGCTTTGCTTTTTCTTCAAAACTTCGCCCTAAAATGTCATGGCCAGCTGCTGCTTGTGGCTGCTTGCCATCCGTATTACATAGCAGTGATTTTCCTGTAGCGGTATCAGGGGCTGCTTGACAATTCCTCCTCTCTTTCTCCACACTTTGAAGGATTCTTCTGCTCACCAGTATGAACAGGGCAGGCCCATGTGTCTTACAGAGTGTTAGTGATACCATTCTTTGGCATGTTCCCCAGCATAAGTTAGTCCTTTACAGCTCTGGCTTTTCCTGCTTGTCGGCTTGTTTCCTCTTGCATAACCTGCTGTCTCTGCCAGCAGAGCTTACCTCAATTCCGGCTGCTTATCCCATTTGTCTATTCCCCTTGCCCCAGAGCTGTCTGTGCTTTTCCTCATGTGTGCTGCTCTGCATCTCACATGGGCAGTGCCTTCTTTTTAATGACTGCTTTCTTTTCTCCAGATTGCTTTGGATCCCCTTGTATCATGATGCTTTTTAAATGCCAGCTAAACTCTAGTTGGTAACATAGGTTCTTCCTTCCATGTGGATTTACCTCCACACTTTAATTTCTCTCATTGCTCTCTTAAACTGATGTTAAACAGGAATCACTCTGAGCATTGCTGACCCTTGTTGACATAGGAAGGAGTGTAGACAATCTAGACAAGGTAATTAGCCTAGTTTATGACATTATTGGCAGCCTTTTAATAGACAGTTGGTTCATGAGTTTCTATGGAATATCCGTTATTCTTACAAGCAGTGCCTTTCTAGACACATTGCAGCAACCTGTAACAGTCAGACTTGAATGCCGTAAGTTCATTCATCACTGAAGAGGAAGAGACATTTTGGTGAAAGTTTCTCTGTCATTGACCTGAAATTTCTCCTACTTGGATAGTGCAAACTCCATTATAAGGTTGGAACTGTGTTTGAATAGAAAATGGTTTGGTTAATTTGTTTCCTTTGTTCCTTTTTTTCTTAGTATATTCTTCATCGAAAATTCAAATGCAGGATTCCTGCAGTGCCATAGCATAATGAATCCTAATACTGGCAAAGTTCTTGTGCATGAGATGACCATGATGTGATTGTTTTGGGATCCAGAAATAAACCTGCTGACACCTATGCTTGTGATATTCTCAATTTCTGTTAGTTTCTATGGTGTTAGAGATCATCGTGCTTCATAAAAAATAATCAAACCATAAGGTACTTGCCCTATAGACATGTTATAGTATGGAGGCTGGAATGACACTTTGCAACCTGCTGGAGTAAGAGGCAGTATGAAGATCTGCTTTCTGAGGAAATGAGCAGGACTAAATTGTGACTTGTTATCTTGTTCTTGCCCAGATAAGAAGTCAGGATGTTTCCTTGTGCATCCTACTTTTCTTTGTGTATGAACTGTGATTTTGTTAGGTTGCTCACCACCTCACAGTGGCCTTATAATGCACAGAGCTGTGGCCTGTGTTGTAGGGACCCTGCATGAAGAATCTGATCTTGTTTTTCCCTTGTGATCCCACATAGCTGCTCATGGAAAACAAAGAGCAAGCAGTTTTAAATGCAGTATAGGAATAGCATTAGAATTAAGCAATCAGCTTCTTCTATATGGACACGAGGGAACAATCTTACCTGGATTTGAAATCTCCAAGAGTGTGCCTCAGTGTCAGAATTTACTTTGACTTTAGGTTTGAGTGAATTCCAAGTGAGGGCTGCAGGATTTTTTTCTTTTCTTTTTTTTCCTGTTAGAGCATGTTAGTGTAGGATGTCTGAGTCCATCCTGGCGATAAATGGCTTTTCACTGATGGTTGCTATACAAAAATGTTTCCTAGCTATGAGAGAGGGTACTATAGAAAATGAAGAGAAACCAGTGATCCGTGAAGTTCAGTAACCCTTCTGTGTTAGCCTCTACCAGATGCTTCCTGTGAAGCTGCAAGAATTCCCTCGCCAAACCAAGCTGTTCACAGAGGAAGTTTCTTTCTAACCCCAGACATTTATCTGTCAGAAGCTGTTTTTTAACTGGGCTCTTTTGTTGCTACACCAGCGTCTGTGGTACTCATTGGTGGCATGCGCAAGCTCTGTGTAGGCACCAAAATGACATCTTTCTTCTTGAGAAGGTTCATTTCCTGTTTTTTAAAGTAAATTTGTATTTTGGGTTGTGTGAGATAAAATGCTTCAGGTTCCCTTTGTCAGGAATACTAACTTTTCTTTCCTTCCAATCCCTCGCTTAAGATTTCATTCTTTTAGGAGAGATGTTCTTTTTTATTGTTACTTATGCTTACCCTCTTATTATGTTGTGCTTCCTGGATTGTTTTATAGGTATTTAACCTTTCAACTAACAGTGAGGGGGATAGCTGTGTTTTCTTGAAGTAGGTAAATGGTGTCACACTTGAAGTGTTTCTGCTTCAGGTAATTTTATTTCTTGAAATAGAAAGGACTGGTTGGGTTCTTGTGAAAAGCTTTTCTGAAGAGAAAAAAATTGCATTTTGTGAATTATGCTCTTCAGTTAATACCAACATTTTGAGAAGAGAGGGTTGGATTCATTTTTTTTCTTGTCCTGTCTCAGAGCTTCAGTATTTATGGTGTAAAAATGACTTAAAACATTTACAGCCAGCACGGATGAGCCCATTGCTGGAATTCTGAAGGCTCTGTTCTTCAAAGAAGCTGTCTGAAAAAAATGTGAATTTGGAAATGTTCCTTGTTTCAAAATCTGGAAAAATTGACTTGTAATGAAAGATTTGTGTTCTTTTATTTTTATCCAGAAACCACCCAGACCGTAGTCTGTAATGTTACAAAGTGGGAAGAAACAAATATGTGGGATTCTTCTTATTTCCTAGCTGTAATTTTTACTGCAAAAAAGAACAGAATGCAGCGAGGGGAAGGTATCTGTGTTAAGCAGCACGCTTTTGTTCTGCTGGCTCTTTCTCGTTGTGGGTACTAAGTAAGCCGAGTGCATCCAAGCATCCTTGTTCCTCTGCTATTGCAGTTCTGGAAGGAGAAAGGACCCATGAGGTGGCAGCAAAGCCTTTTCCTACATCCTGTGCCCTTACTCTGTCACCTGCTGTGCTCAGCTGTGCTGGTGCTACCCTGACTCACTCTAAGAATGGATTTGGAGGTGTTGCTGCCCTATCACTGCCCTCTTGCATTTAGTAACACTAAAGTGTAAATGGAGGATTAAGATTAATAGTGGAGAAAGGTAATTCATATCGTTAGGTCATAGATTTTTTTAAGGCTGTACTGGTTGGACTTTGTGCATAATACAGATCATTCCATTCTGTACAGTTACCCTTGCATGAAGCTGGTATGGTGTGATTGAACTAGAGAATATCATTCAGAGTGAAATCCAGTCTTGATTTCAAGATAGCTTGCTGAATAACTGTCTTTGGTGCACCCTCGTGGAAGCGTACTGACAGCTCACACCTGAACAGGAGGTTGTGCTCTGGACAGTCTTAGTTTTTGTCAGAACTCTTGTTACTGCTCAGATGAAAACTGCACAATTTCTTTCTTGAGTTTTGGTAGGTGGTATTCACATAGTGTCTGTTTCAAATACATTGATACATATGTATATGTGCATATTTATGCTTTTTTCTTACGTATTTTCTGAAGGAACTGGGTAATTTTCTCCCCCAAAGGTCGTTATGAGTTAGGGAGGTTTGCAGTCACCTGGTGGGTTACCTCACGTACCCATAGTCACTATAAATTTCTCTGTGTCGTAGACCTCATAAATTCTCAGCAGTCTTCAAAATAGATTGTAAGTGGGATTTAAATGCTGTACAGACCTTTTTGCAGACCCTCTGCACACTAGTGATGTTAACCTTGAGAGAATGAGTGAGCTTACAGCTGTAAGTTATAGGCTTGAAATTGCTGGGTGAGGTTCTTTGGCCTCTACTATGCATGAGATCAGAATAGATGATCCTAATGGTCTGTTCCAGCTTCAAAATACTATGAAGTACTGCAGAGGTCTTGTGTGGGCTCTTTAGCACAAAGATAAATCAACCTCTTTGAACATAAGCCAGAGAGGAATATTTTATCTGAGTAATTTATGCTATGAAAATATTCTCTGTAGTATATTAATCTGTCGTTTTCTTATCGCCATATTTCTGCCACAGAAATGTGGCAATAAGAAAATACTGCTAAATCCTGTTTAAATGTAGAGGCATACAGTATATATAGAAAGTAGTGTGGGCTTTGAAAAACCCACTCTGAAGGCTTTAATTTTTATTGATTTAAGTAGATGAGTATTTAGCTTTCAGTGATCTAATTGTGTGCTGAAATAACTGGGGAGGGAGGAGGAATCCACAAAAGTAGAAAAAGCCCTGGGGTTGGCAGCACTCAGAAAGATCAAGAATATAAAGCAGTTGTATTTCTTTTCTTGATTATTTCCATTAAGGAAAGAGTTATCTGTGCTGAAAGTAAGCGCTGTGCTGACATGTTCTCAGTGTTTGGTCAAAACATGAAAGAAGCCCTCACGTAGATGTGATCATTCTGGGCAACCTCATCTAATTGGAGATGTCCCTGCTTATTGCAAGGGGATTGGACTAGATGACCCTTGAAGGTCCCTTCCGAACCAAGCTGTTCTGTGATTCTGTGATTCTGAAACCTTCATCCTGATCCCCTGTGTTTATCAATAAACACAGGACACTTTTCCCTCCCCTCCTTCTTTTCCTTGCTCTTCTTTGTTGTTCTTTTCAGGAATTCAAGAACTTGTGACTGTTTTTTTACCTTTCTTTTTTTAATACTCAAATAACTTTTTTTTGTTAGTGCCCATAGAATTAATTTTGCAAGGTTTGAAATACTTCCAGATGAAAATAATTAAAAACCCCCTTAAAAATGCACTTTGACTGAAATCCAGGTTTTATGACATGTTTGCATTGACACCAGTATTATCCAGCCTGATGACACTCTAGTGAAGAATGAAGATTGTAATATGTACTGATTAAATTCCACGAATTTAAATTGGAATGATTGCTTTATCAGTCAGAATCACATGGAAGACTTGTGTGTTCCTTACAATTGCTGATACTGAGACCTATGAAATTCCAGCCTTTGGAAGACAGGCAGAGGTTGGTTGTCCAGACTGTAGAGTTAGAATATTTGTTATTGTACTTTTCACTGATTATTTTTTTTCCTTCTTTTCTCATTCCTCGCCCCCTCCTTCCCCGCTCTTTCTCTCAAGAAGAATGAGGAACTCCTAATAGCATTACAGGAAAGAGATAAAGGAACTGAGATGCTCCAAGTCTGATTTTGCTTCAGGCTAGGAATAATTGTGCTTTCAAGCTGGCATTGCACTGTGGCTTTGGGCAAGTCGTTGAAGTTCACTAGGTGTCAGTTTCTCTTCTATAAAAAGAGGTGTCAGGAGTGCTTTGAGAGGATGTATGAACATCTGAATATATCAAACTCCTTCATAGATATTAACTTCTGTTGTTGCTTGTGTCTTCTGTGCTTGTGGAATGAGTCTTCTGTTATGGTGGTAGGTAAAAAAAAAAAAGAAAAGGTAGGAGATAGAAAAGGTGGGATATAGGTAGCCAGGAAAAATACGTGTGCAGGAGAAATAAGAAGCAGCAGAAAACAACAGCCTTGCAAAGATGACATCTTTACCTTTTGTAAATTAACAAATAGGAAATATCATGTCTCCAAGAACCAGGTGATATGAAATGGTTTGAACTATTAAAATATACACAGGGGACTAAGTGAAGATGTGCACTTACTTAGATGAAATTTATGACTGGATCCTGCAGCCATGTCTGTGGCAGAGTAGTCTGACGTCTGTTTGTGGGTCAGTAAATAATACTTGTGAAGAGAGAAAATATTACATGGATTCAAAAAATGTATTGCTAAAACTGCTCATAGAAAGAAAATTTACAGTGAAAGCCCCAGTCCAGTGAAAGTGAGAGAGACTCCATCCCACCTCTGAATAAACACGTCAACCTTGTATTTTCTTTCTTCGTTGGCTTTGTTTCAGTTTTCAAGCACTGGCTCTTTGGTTTCTGTCTGATAATCAAAGAGTCCAATATGTTCAGAAGTCTTTAGGATGGTACTTGGAGGTCATGAGCAAGTCAGCTTTAGCATCTCTTCAAATTTGCAAGTTGAGCTGTTTTAGTAAGTCTCGATGCAAGTCACACTTTCCAGGCATTGAGTAATTTGTGTTGCTCTTTCTTTGAAATACTAAAAGAGCTTATTGAGGGAGAATGCAATTAGCAGGATTTAGTCTCATGCTTGTTGGTCTAGAAAGAGCCTTTGTCTAAATCAGACACTATGTGCTATATGAAGATGGGGATTCATCTGCAAAATTGTCAGTATACAATCAGGCCCTTTAAAAAAAAAAAAACAAAAACAGAGCAATCCCTGTACCCCTGTTTAGATGTTGAAGAAGGGTCTGGCTGTCATCACTGAGCATCATACAGCACAACCATCTGTTTAGGGCATACAGTAATAGCCAGGTAACCTTCCGTCAATCACATTGCTTCCCCAGTCACTCCTTCAGGTGTTGTTTGCATTAGGCTAGTTCCCAAACTGCACTACATAGCAGTTACTATTAATGAGCTTATGTCATTTTTGTTATTGTTGTTTCAGTTGGGGGAGGGTTATGTGTGTTAATGGACCTTTATGCCAATAAAAGATCAACAATCATGAATTTGTTAGAACTGCTATTATATAAAAAGATGGAAGAAAGTAGAAGGTGGTGCCCAAAGACCATGATCACCAGGAAGATATCACTGATAAAGAATCAAAAACCAGACTAGCAAGTGCTCAGGGCAAAAAAAAGAGCAGGAGTGGGGAACTGGTTGAGGTGGAAGAGAAGGGGAGAAGAGCAAGTGGTAAAGAAATGTGTGTAATAGAGGAGGAGAGGTAAGGGATAAGAAAGCCACAGCAAAAGAATTAATCCAGACAGTATGCTGATCATGCGCTGGATGACGAAAAAGATTGAAATGCTTTCTTAATGATGTTTCCCATTTAAGCAACTTCTGTAGTTTCCACAAAGGTGTTAGCTTTTGCAAATGGGAAGAGTAGTCTGGCATATAAACAGAAGGAAGACTGGTTCATGGGCTGAAAATGAGAAGAAAGAGGTGGTCTTTCTGATTAATCTCACAGTAGAGTTGTTCAAGATATAAAGGTTTATGAACCTTCTTTCTATTTTGGCATTATCAACAAATGCCATAGAGTGCTCTGAAATATGTGTGTGCAGTAGCACTTAATAGAAGGTGACAATCTCAAACTGCTAAGTACTTAACAAAAGAAGCCAGCTGGCTTAAGGAGAAAGTGGCAGATGAAAAGAACACAATTCAAAGAAGTGTTCACACATTAAGGAAGTATTTTAACAGGCTTTCCCCAGACTGTAAGTGGGAATGGAATTATACATCGCATGTAAATGTCAAGTGACAATAATATCTTCTGAGTTAAATCAACCTTGCAACCTCTTTCCTATTTTTCTTAAGCAGATGAATAAAGTTTAACTTGTGATTTCCTTACTAATCATCTTAGTAAGCAGTGGGTGAGGAGACTTCTTACTGTATGGGTAGATTAATGTGACATTTTCATAAGACTTATTTTTTAAAGTTTATTACCTGTGGGTGTGGATGTAATTCACAGCTGTTTCTTTAAGTGAATAAGGTATGCCGTAGCTCACTCTGTATTTCTTCAGTATCTTTAGATTCTCTTATCATAGATACCATTCAGTATCGGAGAATCTCTTATCCATGCTTTGTTGGAGATTCGTAGTGTGCCTTGGTGTCTCAAGGTAATCAAGACTTCTCCACTGAACATACTTATTTTAGTGCACAGATTTGGCCCATTCACTTTTATAGAAAACCAGATTTTAGATTGAACAGAATTCAAAAGCATATTGGTATCAATGGGAGACAATTCTCTCAACTAGTACATGTCAGCTACGCAAGTCTCAAGCATAGTCATATGGTTCTGAATTTAACTTCCTTTAATAACACAATGTCTGATAGCTGTGTGATTCTTCACCAGTTCTGTTTAAGCACTGAACAGAGGGAGCCTTCTACTCTTTGCTATCTAGTTACAGAACATTACCACACTCTGTTTCAATTTATATTCCTTTTCCTTTCAAAACTACCCCTTTAAATGCCATCAGGCCCCCACAAAGCTACTTATTTCCTACTACAGACAAAGATAACCGCATTATCTGAAAACATGCTGAGAGACCATCATCTGTGGTGTACTGTAAGCCATCAAACAAATTCCTGCTTCCTCTCAAAATCACAAGTATTTGTGCATATGTGAGAGACCCAGGGAATACAGAATTGCATTGCCCTTTTTTGCACCGAGATGTGCATTTTCCACATGATGCTTCTTCCTGCTCCTCATAGCAGGAGAAATTTTTGTATGAAGTATGTTGGAAATGAAATTCCAGCAATGGAAAGATTTAGCTCTGTCACTTACCAGTATGCAAGCAACAGAATGAATGCCACATAGCAGTAATCCATGCCAAAAAGAGGAGATCTGCCAATTCACAGTGAGGTTTTATGCAAAGGAGGCCTGCTAGAGGCAGAATGAATTGCTGGTTTTCATTATGCTTGCAGTTTGTGTGCAGTCTTTGCCTTGTCTGTGTTAAGAGGATTAGATTGTGGGTTGGTTTTCTTGTGTTAGGTTTTGTTTGTTTGTTTTTTCATATTGAGGAATTATGGGCTCTGTAAGTCCTAGCTTTGCTACTGCTGCTTGGTTAGCACTTCAGGTACATAGCAATAGGTGATTAATGCTGAACTGGATGTTTTGTGGGAACATCACTTGACCTTTGCTTGCATGAGACACTGTTTTTCTAAACTCGTTTAGTTTAACCTTGTGTTCTCTCTGTTAGCTCTGTTCAACAGAAACTGGAAAATATCCAAAGCATATGCAAGTATTTATCTTTACAACAAACTTTGGAGATGATATTTACATCTCTTTCTACTAAGCTTCTCCATTTCTAATAACCTAACAGATCAGTGTTTCTGATCTAAAAATTCAAAACTTTCCATTATTAGCTGTATGTTTTGAATCTGATTTATCCTCTGTTTATTCCTTTATGTATGGGGACCAGTGTCAGCTCTGTTGTAAGACACATCACTGCTCAGCCCACAGTGGTGTAGAACGTGGAGTTCTCTGCTCGCCAGACTTGTCTAAAAAGCTGACTCTAAAACTGGGCTGGTTTTCCACCCTCAGCAGCTTGCTGCTGCAGCTGCAATACAGTGAGTGCCCCAGCTATTAGCTGAAGTCCAGCCTTGCTCTGTCTGTGACTACTCATTAGCTTCTCTAAATTCTGAAGTCAGTAGTGCCAAGGGTTGTAGAAGCAGAAATACAAAAACGTAGAAGGGGAGACTGTGTGGGTTCAGAGAAAAAAGAGACATTATGCTTGGAAGTATCTGATCAAAATATTTGACATTTAAAAACCTGGCGTATTTTGGCATTTTTCCTCCCTCAGCTGTTTCATGTTAGGTCAATAATGTTAGATTTTGAGTGCTGGAAGAGTGTTCGTTTGTGTTTGCATGAAGCTGTTGCTGTTGGTTGTGGAAACTTGGTTTGGGTTCTGTGGGTATTTTTGGTGTGGAAATAGAAATAACTGACCACTGAACTGAGCTAAAATAACTCAGTGCTGGGTCGTCTTGAAGTGAAGGATTATCTTAGTCTTAACCTTCCTGTTTGATACGTGTCCTACTGCTTAAACTTGTCCTAGAGCTCATGCACACTGCAGGCTGCTCATCAGGCGTTGCTTGCATTAGAAAGAACAGCTCACTTTGTTTTAGTGGGACCAGTTTGTTGAGTAGTTCATGCACAAGCACTAGTACTGACACCTAAAGTATGAAGGGAGTATGCAATGAGGGACCGAGAGTGAGACTGCCTCTGTTCTGAAACTGCGCCCACAGTCCTACGGCATGGCCCTGTTTTCTGGCCAGGCCATTGGTGATGCAGCATGTGCCTCCGGTTTCTTGTGGTGCCACATGCAGCATGTCTAGTCTATGCAATTAGATTTTGAATTGGATCTATCTGCACCAGACTTGGATATTATGGTAGCTTGAACCCAGACGTGAGATAGTTGTATTTACTGAAACATTATATCTGATTAAATAAGCTCTGATGAGGGCTTGTTAGCTTGGTCTCTGAGCTAGACTGCTTCTAATTGCGGACAGAGAAGTACTGTTTATGAGAAGTCTGAAGGTCTTGAATGAAAAGGGTTTATTTTCCTTTCTTTAATGACTTTTATTTTTTACTGAAATGTCTTTCCAGCCCATTTCCTTTTTCCTTCAAATGGTAGAAATTCCAAGTAACTGCTGGATTTAGTGTGATGAAGGTGCACTTTGAATGAGCTTCTCTGAGATGAGAAATGTAATAGGTTCATTAACTCAAGCACAGCTTTTTTTTCTCTGAAAAACCTAATGGTATTGTTCACTGCTGGATAACTGTGCCTTTCATTAGAGACAGACTTGCAGTGCACACTAAAATATTTATCATCCACCTGTCAATGCAGTTTAAAATAAGGGGAGAATTGGCTATTGACAACAGAAAACATTAACAGAGTTGACTTGTAAACAAAAAAGGAGTGTGTTATCTCTGTAGAATTAATAATGTGCAAGTAGAGATTTTGTGTAATACAGAAGAAATTGTGCTTCTTATAAAGAAAGTTCTGACAAGTTGGAAATTAACTTATTGGAATTGTAAGAAATAATAAAAAAGTGATTTTGCTGCATTCCTTTCCAGTGGAAATCAGTGATAAAGCAGCCTGTGAATCTTTTATGGAGATTGTAAATGCCCATTAAACATCTTGAAATAAAACAATCTGAAATAGTACTTTTAGAAAGCATTCTGAGGGATCAGAGAGTTACAATTACAACACCTTAACGAATATTTCACTGTTCCTTGAGAGGGAAAATACGCCAAGAACATTTTTGCCCAGATTCTAATATTACCATGTCAGGTTCTGAGAGGAGGATGTGGGGATGGGGAGGACAGCACCAGACCCTTGGTTTTAAATACTCCCAGCCCTCCCATCCCTGGTTCTGAGGAAGGCAAGGTCAGCAGCAGCTCAGGGCTCAGAACTGTGCTCCACTGTGTGGTGTAGGCATGCCCACGCCTCCACAGGCGAGAAGCTTCTTAGTCATAGGAAAATCCTTTCCCATTAAAATTATTAGTGAATGTTGTTTTCAACCTTAATTTCATCATACATTGAAATCCACTGAGAAGAGAGGCAGACATATATATATATAGATATATATAGTTAGTAAAACAGAGGGTTTTGTTCTTTGTTTTATTAGAGATTTGTCAGCTTTCTCTGTGAAGATAACATGTGCCTTTTACTTGCTTAGAAAATACAGGTGTGGTTTTGCTACCTTTTTCTTGGCAAACTAGTTGGACCAAGAAGTTTTTCCACCCCCCAACTCCACACTGCTACAGTTTGCCACCCCCTCAATTGTCCTGGTACAACTTTGTATATGTACACCTCAGATTCAGTTACATGTGTTTGGGGTTTGTTTGGTTTGGTTTTGGAGGACAGAATGCTATTTTTAGCTTGGATTGTGTCATTAATCCAGTCTATAATACCACCCCATGGAAAGTTGTATTATCCTAGCTAAGGGGCAGCAGAGCAGAAACAGAGAACAAGGGTGAATGCCTGGGAAGGAGAGCTTGAGTTGCTTCTCAAAACTGTTGCATCTTGTAAATGCTTTATCCTCCTTTCAGTGCTTCTGCTTACTACCACACTGTCTTTATTAACTTCAAGTTGGTCTTTCTGCAAAATTAATCATGTGCTAATTGGTAAAATTAAGATTAACCTCACTATCACCTTGGAATTCAGTGAGTGCAGAAGAGTGCTGGTCAGGTGCCGTTCTCTTCTGTCCGAAGGGAGAGAATTGTATGGGCCTTGATCATAGAATCATAGGATGGTTTGGGTTGGAAACGACATTCAAGATCATTTAGTGCAACCTCCTGCCATGGGGATCCAGCCCTGCCTTTACTAGACCAGGTTGCTCAAGGCCCTGCCCAGCCTGGCCTTGAACACTGCCAGGAAAGGGGCATCCACGGCTTCTCTGTGCAACCCGTGCCAGTCCGTCACTATCCTCACAGTAAAGAATTCGATATTTAGTCAATCATCCATCCGTTTTCGTTTGGGGAAGTGTGTAGACATTACCTGTATTCATGTCTTGGTGCTGAATGTGTGGCATCAAATACAGAGGTTACAGTAGCAAAAAATATGTAGCTGTGGTACAAAGACCTTTTTCTCTTTTTTTTTTTTCCATAGCAAACTGTTTACTTGTGACGGATTAGTTGATGACTTTATTATTTGTGTGCCTCAGCCTAAATTAAACCATCTCTATTGGTGTTAAATAGTATTTTACTTTGAATTTTACACAGCAAAGCATGTCAGCGCATGTTGGAGTGTTTTGCTAAATCAAACTCTCTGTGAGAGCCCTGTTTATTTCATTAGGAATTACCACAGTGTCAATAGGTGTTTGAAGGTATTGCCCTTCTGTTTGTTGCAGTCTGTTTGGATGTTGTGTCAGAAATATCTGGTAAGATAGATCTTTGTTACTGCTCTCAAGTCTAAAGTGGGATCATTATGACTTTTTAGCCTTCCCCTGGTAGTCTCAAAGAAAAAAAGTACAGTAAGTTGCTTTCAAAAGCACTGTTGGCCTAGTTTGGCTGGTGATGGGGTTTAAGAGAGTTTCATGTTGAGCAAAAGTTTCATGATTATTATAGAATAATATAGTAAGGTATTTTCACAAGGGCTTAGTAATACTGGGTGCCTCAGCTTCTCTGTGCCCACTCTGAGATGACTCTGTTTTCAGAATGCGTGTGGCACCCACTCGTTGGAAACGCTGGGCCCTTGAGATGTTTGAAACTGGGCATTCAGCAGCCAAGATGGGTGGCACTCAGACCCTGCATGGTCTGTTTCTGTTGAACTTCTGACTCTACAATATAATGTTCTTGGGTCTCATTTTCATGGGATTGGCAGGAGCCTCCTGGGTCACTGAATCTTACCTCTTCCCATTTCAGACTCTCATAGCCTACAGGGAAATTGTTTGTAACACAAGATGAGGGTGTTTTTTGTCATGAGTAGTCTGTAATCTGACACATGCTCTTGGCTCATCTTACTTAAAAAAATAAACCAAAACAGGGAGAAATGTATAATTGAGCATATTTTTCAGTCATTTGCTGAGTAAAACAAATCCAGACTGAAAAGCGTGGCCTTTTGCTTTCTGAACTAAAATCTCAGAAGACTTAACTCAGGTACAGCAAAATGCTTGACCTGAATCCAAGTACTGTGGTTTGATTTGTAATTTCTTAATGGAAGCCAAATGGAAAAATAAGATGGAACTTTAGAAATCAGTCACAAGTGATAGTTCTGGTGCAAGTGCGGGCACAGTCAGGTAATGGTGGTGTTCTGTGCTGGTCTTTTCCTTTACAAGCCCCACACTCCTCTCACTTCTATTCTTTCAACTCAGATTTTTTTTAATTGATAGAATATAGGAAGCTCTGATTCAATTTCCTTGTTTGCTTGAGAGGACTTGAACTTGAACTAACATTCAACCATCTTCCAGAAGAATGGTTTAGAGATAAGGTTGCTGAATAAAGAGGAATATCACAGAATCACAGGCTGGTTGAGGTTGAAAGGGACCTCTCCCTGCTCAAGCAGGGCCCCCTAGATTAGGTTTCTCTTTCTCTCATTGATGCAATCTCATTTGGAAGACATACTGACTTTTTATGGGCATCTAGGTGGAGGTATTGGTCTGAAAAATCAGTTGTGCATGCTCAGTCTCCTGACTCTGTGTATATGAAAGCATATTATATATGGTTGTTGGCCCTCCAATCAGCTATGATTTTTCTTCTCTTATGAATTGCAGTTGATTAGCAGATGATTAGCTCTCTATCCAAAGGGCTCCATGGAGATTTTGGGGCACTCTACTTTCAGATGTTTCTCTGGTTTTAACGTGAGGACACCTGCATTCAGGAGGTGAAATTTGTTTTCTCTGGTCTATGTTCCTTTGTATCAATTCTAATTTCTTTTAGTTTAGAATTTTATGTTGTAGCATTCTGCTCTTTTTTTTGCAGCCTAATAGATCAAATATGTTACGGGTCAGGGAGATAAGATTTCCTAAGAAATGTCCTTTGGTGTGAGTTTTCTGAGGAGCTGTCCATGGATCTGAAGGAGAAATGAAAATGCACCCTTGGTGCTGCAGAAGCAGTCTCCTCAAGTTTCTCTTGGTCTGTATAGGCTGAAGTACTGTGGTGGGGTTCACGCATCTGTAGATGGAGGGAAACATGCAGTGGTCTCCTACATAGGCCTGTGTCCTCTCACTTCCTGAGCATCTAGACAGTAGAGGGATATCTTGCTGCTGTCTTTTCCAAGTGTTTTGTGAATCTGTTCCTAAAGAGAGTGGGTTGTTTGATGGTTTTTCTCAAGATGTATTGTCCAACTTGAATTACCGACAGTTTTGAATAGACCAAAACTGGGGGCACAGAGGGTGTCTTTGCACTTTTGGTGTTGAAAATGAAGTACTTGCTAAAAACAACAACAAAAATGCTTAGCTGTATCCTGAATGAAGAATGTACGTTCTCCTCCAGAGCATGGAGCTAAATCAAAGAGTTGGGGAGCTTGTGTTCCTCTGCTGTCAGCAGTAACGTGAAACCTGCTGGCAAAGTGTGTATTTTATCTGCTCCTGGTGCGTATGAAGACAACTGCCTACTACTGCTGTTGCTATTGGCTCAAGTGACAGATGTTTGTGTTACATGTGTTTTAAAAGTCTGAAATCTACTGTCAAAATTTATGGGCAATGGTACACCATTCCTCCTCTGCCTTGAGCGCTGGGAGAGCCTGATAGAAAAAACAGTGTGTAGCTTTGAAAGTCAAATTGATCTAATATGTAGTACAAGAGGCATAACTGACTGTCCTGTTTTCTTTACATTGAAAGTTTAACTTTTGTTAGCCAATACTGTAAAGATACGAGAGTGTTTATAGATGTATTTATGTTAATCCGTGTTGTCTGTGCTTAAACATTCACTTTAAGGACTGTTATATTTGTAGACTTAGATCTTTCCTGTAATTTTATGGTATTCCAGACTATTTTGTGTTTGAGATACTCACTTCCACCACAGGCTGCTTCTGTTGGCTGCAGGACAGCTGTAATACCCTAAATAAGCAAATACCGATGTTGTAACTTTTGCAGAGAAAAAGAGGTACTTCTGATAAATCTTGAGAAGTTGTGTTGGCTTGTGGATGTGTACAGGGAACTCAAGTAAATAAGAACTCGCACGTTAGAAGGAAATGCAAGTTCTGGAAAAGCGGTTGGCATTTTAGGAGAGTGTTAATACAGGGAGTATTAAACCAGCACTGACTTGACTCTATTCTGTTATTGCGATTTCTGTTTTAACACTGCGGGGTTCATAATATGTAACCCAGCCCTGATTGATTTCAGTTTGAATCAGCAACAAAGCAGCTGAGCATGATCAGTTTGGTCTCACTGGAAATGAGAAATTGAACTCTTGCTAGTGTCTTTATGTAATTTTGTTATTTAATATCTGGGAAGACTTTTCAGAATAGTATCCTTGTTTCCATGATGAAAAGGGATCATAAAGTCCTGCAAGCTGGAATTCATGAAGCGTCCATATTCAGTCAGCTAATTTTAAGATGATGCACGTGCGCCTTTGAAAATGACAATTATGGCCTTGAACTGGGCTTTCTGTGAGTAAAAGATATAATATTGCAAAATGTATAATCTCTGGGTGGTGAGGATAAGGACTTGTGGAGAAACGCTTACTAAACTCAACATATTTAGCCTAGATAACAAGGAGACTTAACTATAGTATGCAACTTTGATGGTATTTTGTGGCAGTA
The DNA here is from genome assembly GCF_034315485.1 of Pezoporus occidentalis. Taxonomy (NCBI): domain Eukaryota; kingdom Metazoa; phylum Chordata; class Aves; order Psittaciformes; family Psittacidae; genus Pezoporus; species Pezoporus occidentalis. Next base: position 10,310,896 of record NW_026914940.1, on the reverse strand, counting down.
GCTAAAAGCAGATGCAGAGGGTTTGGAATGCATTCCTAAGATATGAATTAGAAACAAGATTAGGATAAATTTTGATCAGATAACAGAAAGGCACTGATCCAGCCTTTGATTTTGATGTTGAGCTAGGTTGTTGGCCTGCAGAGTGCAAGGTTTGAGTACTTTGGAGAGTTAGCTGGCTTTGTAGCTGGAGTCTGGCTGGAGGCTATTCAGCAGATAATGTGGTTGCAGTCTGCTGGAAGACTGTGCTTTGAATCTCTTTACCATCAATCTCTACTGCCCTCCCTGCAACTGAAATAAAAGTAGCAGCAGGGCTTGCAGAGTGCATAATGGACAGTGCCTGTTGAATCTTTCAAAAGCTTGATATGATTATTAAATTTTGATGCTTCTTAATATTGTAGTGCTGTTAAGCTAATGGGTTGGTGGGATTTGGGAGAGTGAGTTGTAGGAAGGTAGAGAGGGGCGATACATCTTTAGAATCATAGAATGTTTTGAGTTGGAATGGACATTAAATCTCATCGAGTTCCAACCCGCTGCCATGGGCAGGGACACCTTCCGCTAGAGCAGGTTGCTCCAAGCCCTGTCCAACCTGGCCTTGAGCACTTCCAGGGATGAGGCAGCCACAGCTTCTCTGGGGGCCCTGTGCCAGTGCCTCAGCACCCTCACAGGGAAGAACTTTTTCCTTGTATCTAATCTAGATACTTTTTCTTTTCCCTCATTTCTTGTTCCCCGGTAAGATCAGGTCAGCGGGTGTGTTCTGATAAATCTGTGGTGAAGTCTGTTGTAAGGAAACGTTGAAGGTGCTGGGATCCCTGCCTTGATGAGCTGTAAAACTTTATATCCCCACGCAGTCACCCACGGCTTGTTATCATGTGCACCTAAGCTCTGCTCTGCATCTGCTCCTTACCAGGGAGGAGCAGAAGTGCTCTGAGCTCATCAGGGGAAGGGAGAGCGTGGTGGGAGCAGAGCAGCCATGCTCAGCAGGTTATTGCAGTGTGTAATGTGAGACAAGGAGAGGTTTTTAAAGACAAGTAGAATAGCCTGTAATGTAAGTTTTCTTTTAAATGTTGTTTAGGACATGGGGAGGTAAGTGGGTGGGAACAACATGAGACATTTTCTCTTAGCTTTCAGCACTTTGGACTATGGATTGAACTGCAGATAGAAAATGGACTCTAATACCTGTCAAAGAGCAGAAATAGGAGATGGAGAACAGCTGACCTGTATACAGTCCTTCAGATCTATCTTTATGTCCATAACGCCTTCAAGGGCAGGCTATGATCATGTGTTAGTGACACATTCAGCAGTTTTCCAGTATGTATGACATACTTCATGTGCATAAAAGAATAGCAATGGGAAACAGCACTGAACATCACAGGGACTTAAAACAAGCCAGTGGATAGGTGGAATGGTCAGTACATGAAGAATGTAGGGCAGGATGTATTTACAGCTAATATCCCTCATACCTGAGCTCTGTTCCACCCCTTTGAGCTTTATTTTAATGCATCTCTCAAGTTGTAACATTATTATTCTTTACCTAAAGCTTTTTGTAACTTTTAGGAAAGAGGGCGTTGATACAGCTCTCTTGGTGTTTAACAGTGCACTTCTCTTCCCCTGAAAAATAAAAGATTTAGGCCACAGTACTTTCCTTATGTCGTGGATATGATTCATTTTGACCATGGGAGGAGAATGACAGTTCCTTGCTACACAAACCTTTCCTGTGATTCATGGAGTGCCATTTGTGTCAGCCTTGAAGGAGGCACTTCATATGCTTCCTAGCAGGAAGGAAAAAGAGCATGATCATAGTTACCCGATAGGATATGGAAATTGGGTGGGAGGGAAGGGAAAAGGGAGAGGGAAATGCTGATTATTCAGAAGAAAACTGCAGGAATGCCAAGATTGTGTCTGCACCATCCATTCATCTGCTTAATGAAAAATGGATACATACCAAGCCTGTATCTAATTAAGGGAAACATCATGACTCTAATTGCCATGTTCACAAAATAGTATGGCTTATTATGTAACTTTTTGGTGTAAATACATCTTAGCGCCTTTCCTTCTGTCTCCTGGATGCATCTTTTTTTTCATATGGTGAGAAGCTCCTTTCCCTCGGTGATGTGTTTCAGCAACACATCAGATTTTGCCCTCAAGCTGAGACGGCCGTATACAATGCTTTATGTCAGCTTTCTGCAGAGAGAGATTTCTGTGCTCTAGCATATTAATATAGTTAGCAGCTTAGGAAGCGCACTAGCTTGCCAGATCAGAAGACATTTTCTTCACAAACAAAACTAATTTAAAAAGCTCTACCATGATTTTCTGCCTCAAATTAACAGCACAGATTGGCTACTTAAACTCGTTTTAAAGAAGAATACTCCATGAAATTGCAACTCCTAATGGTGCATGGCAGATTTTGGGGCTCTTTCACAGCTTCCAGCTGCTTTCTGCTGTTTTCTCTTTACCTGGAACTGCAGGGTAGGAATAATGGGAGCAGGAGGAGCAGAAACTTGTGTTTCTAATTTCTAAGGGTGAGGGGCTCATGGCTGGCAGTCCTCCTGCAGCTGGCAGTGTTCAGTGTGGTACATGCATGTGTCAGGAGATACAGCTGTGGCTGTTCAGCCCTGTAGCATCTATGAAGGGTCCTTATCCAGCTAAGTAGATGCACAGCAACATTAGAATGGGAAAGCAGAGGTGTAGTTAGAGAGGAAAGGAGTGAGATTAGGAGAAATGCAGAAGAGAATAAAAGTGGATGTGAATTACTAAGCACATGTCCGGTGTTCATTGATTTTCACTGGCAATTAAAATTTTACTGCTTGATTCACCAATGCTATTCAGTATCCCATTATTTCCTGTGTTATAAAATGCTGGCTCTGTTTTGATTTTTCAGTAACTATGTTTATTGGGGATAAGGGGTCTAATTATAGCTCTGAACTATACTGTACTGAGAGGGCATTTAAGTCTCTTCTGACTATTTCTGAGGCAGTGTGATGAGTCATGAAATATAACTTTTGCAGAAAATATCCCGATTGCCTAATGACTAGGTGTTGGTAGATGAAATCACACACACTCTCTCTTGTTCACATGAAACCAGGGAAGTGTCTTTCTGAGTAAGCTGTTTGTTCAAGTTACCCAAGAAATGGCAAGGTCCACAGCTGCAAAATAGGCAAAAAGTAATGCCGAAGAGTTTGAAAGCACCTGCCGTGCCTTACAGATGCTTTAGATATTTGCGGCATTAATACTTGTCTCTATATCTGCAAAGAAAAAATGCTGCCTAAAAACAATGTAACTGATCATCCATGTACAATATTTTTTGTTTTGCAGATGATGTAGAGGATGTTAACAGCATGGAGAAAGTCATGATAGAATATGCTGCAATGGACAGAGAACTTAATCATTATATGAGGGCAATTGAAGAAACGGTGAATCAGGTAAACTGCCACTTATGCCAAAGTTACGAAAGCATGTCCTTATTTAAACATTATCTTTCAATAGATACAAATGTTACATTAAAATAATACATAGGAAGGGACATCTTTGACAGTCATAAAGTACTGAAGTTGCCAGTACAACTGTTAATTTTTCTAACCAGCTCGCATGCTGTGTGATGCAGTTTCTAATTGCTCCCCACAAAACTCCTGTACCTGTTGGGATATGGGATGAGCAGTGCTTTGGGGATGACTGGGGATCTGTAGTTAAGACACCATAGTCTCAGCTGGTACCTGCTTCGTGTACTGCGGAGGATGGAAGCTGCATAATGAATGAGGCAGCTGATTTCAGGAATAAAGTGGTTGTGGCAGTGGGAGCCTGGTTTCCAGAACCTGGTTTCCAAAGCCTACCTGCTGTATGAATGTCCTGGTGCTTAATAAAGGGTGAGCTTCTTAATCGTTTGCTCAGTCATCAAGGGTCTCACTTGCTCCCTGACTGCCCGTATGTGCAAGAGCTGTCTCATTCCGGCACGTTTGGGGGTTGCTGGCTCGTTGAGCGTGATGGCAGTTGCCGGGGCGACGTGCATGGAGCGTGGGGAGCACGCGTTGGGAATCCCCTTTCCATCAGCAGACCGGGCTGAGGGAGGACGCCGTGGGTCAGGCAGCAGAGCCCAGCGTTCGGAGCGTTCCTCCCGTTCTGCCGTTCGCGGCAGAGGGCCGGGGCGCGGCGGGGCGGCCGCAGCACTGGCCACTAGGGGGCGCCGCGGTTGCGCTCCCCGCGGGCCGCGGTGTGCGGCGCGGGGCTGCCCGGTGCGCGGCCGCGTGCTCGACTCTGTGGTGCTCGCACGCATCCCCCCGTCAGCACCGTTCCCGCGCCGCCGTCCCCTCATGGTGCCTCACGGCGCTCCTGTCAACCCCTCGTTGTCGGTCCCGGGCTGTCGGACTCGGCTCTGTAACCCCCTTACCGCGGTTCCAGTGCGCGGCCGCTGCTTCTGTCCTTCCCTGACCGCTCTGGAAACGGCTCCCGAGTTTGCTCCTTGCTGACGCTCGCAGCCTGGCCATTGGCAGGCAGGTGTTGGAAGTGTAGGCTCCCCGGCAGATCCAGGTGTTGAAACGGACGGTTTCAGTGCACTCTGCACTTGATCGCTTCGCTTTTTTTGGGCCACATCATGCTTGGAGAATGCAGCTTTCAAAGTGACTGATTTTTAGTGGCTGCAAATAGACTTTCAGGTGTCAGTTTTGTATGGATTTACATCAAAAAGGCAAACCCCTGATTTCCCTTGAAGATGTGAAATCAGTGTTCTGAAGTGTGTTGAGCTTTTCAATGAAATCTGTCTTGCTATTGCTTTTTTGCTATTTTTAAAACAAAATCAGGAGAGCAAAGCAATTTGTTTTCCACTAATTCTACTCTGAGTAATGCCTACGTGGGATTTATTTCATGGAAAGGTTTTCCTTCAATAAATCTTTTAAATCACCCTGAGTCAGACACTTAACTGAGAAATCTTCATTCAAATAATTAAATATTACATGTTTAAAAGGAGTCAAAACCTGTGTCTACATCAGCAGATGTAGGACAGCATTAAGTACAGTATTCCCCATGCAGTCTTTAAATGCACATTTCAACTCAGATGTGACCATAATTGCAGACCGCCACGTTTATACTTGTCAGCAACTGGATGGATCAGAACTTTTTCCTTTTATTTGGACTATCCATGGTTTTTAAAGCATTCTTAGTAAAACATAACATAGTCCTCACACTATTAGAGATTAATGATGTGTATCCAGACTTGAGTGAAATACAGTAGGTTTATGTTTTGATTGCAAGCTATTAACTAAGTGATGTGTTATTGTTTCAAGTGATTTTCAACAGTGTGACTTCTTTTATTGTTCCTGTGTATAAGCAAGACACTTTCTTCATCCTCAGGAATATAAAGATTAAGCCCATGCTTTCACCATCAAAGCACAAATCCTGTTTACTTCAGATGCGTTCACAAAGGATCTTTTAAGTTAAGCACAGGTTTAACTTAAGGTATTTTTGTGGGTGTAAGTAGGGCAATGATACATTCATGACTTTTAAGACTGGATTCAACAGTATCTGCTGTGTGCATATCTATGCCTGTGTGCAAAAAATATGAAGTCCTGGAAGGGCTGGTTTTTATTTTTCCTCCCTTTTCCCTAATGTAGCTCATTTATGTGTGACATTTAAGTGTCAGACACTCCTCCTTGCTTTGCTAAAACAAGCTTCTTCCCAGTTCTTTCATTTCTAACATTTTAAAAGTGCAGCTCCAAGACATTTAACACATTTAAGAGTCTATGTGGATTATAAAGTCAATAATGGCTAATCTATTAGCCTCTAGCCACACTTCTCCTATCTCTGCTTCATACCTTGCTTTAGGGAATTCTCTGTACTTTCCACTGCCAGGATCCTGAGCAAGCCTTTATTAGTAAGAGTAGAGAAATAAACTTCTGCAGTAGAACAGATACATTCTGTTCTCCGAAAAATAACAGCTAGTGCTTTGTTTTGGGAGGATAGGTATGTGCCATGCCTTGGAACTGCGCAGGGCATCCCCAGCTACTTGTCAGAGACAGCTTAAAGTCCACTTCTGGGAAACAGAAACCGTTGCTGAATTTAGGGCTGCACCTGGAGGTAGCTGTTTAAAGGCTCTGGTTTAAAATAGCCTCCACTGGCTTGCTCCCTGCTTCCATGTGAATTCCTGACCTGAGGGCTTTCTCTGGGGAGCTGCAGCAGGTCATCCATTGTCACAAGCAGTGTTTTTCATATGCAGTGTTAACAGTATTTATCTGAAGCTGCAAAACCTATTTTATATGATTATTTTGTGAGTTTGTATGTTGTCATTTTTTCTGGTCTTTAGTTGCCTCGTGCAGCAGTGGGTCTGAAAGGGTGTTGTATTCTGTGTTTCGCCTTCTGATCGCTAGCCTGTAGTGAAATGTCCAACTGGATGTTAGTAAGATAAGGTTACAGAGGCAGTTAAAATTCCTAGTTTATTGTTTTATTATGTGTACCTTTAAATGCCATTGACAAAAAGGTGATACTGTACAACAAAAGTACAACTATTAACTAGCATGAAATAGTCACATGTTTTTAAAAGGCAGGGTTTTTACTGATGGAGGCTCAGTAGGTGGAAAGCAGAAGGTGGAACACACCAGCATCCTCTTCTGGTAGAATCAGCAGCCTGTTGAGCAAGAAATGAGCAGTTGAATCACCCTGTTTCCAACAATAGACTGTGGGAAATCCTTTGTTTGTGGAAACTCCCGGTGCCACTGGATTTTCTTGTACCTGTGTAATGACTGGACTCCTACTGCTGCTTCTTTTTTTCACTTTTAACAGTTATGTTAAAATAAATTACCGAATATTTGGGTCCTTTCCATGCAGCCTGGACAGCACTTTTATGTTTAGTGTAACAACAAAAGATTGATGGAGCTGGAGCTATCTCTTGGAGGCTTCTTTGTACTCTTGCAGAGGACCCAAGTGATCGGGACCCAGGCTGACTTTAGCCAGTTCAAGTGTCCCCAGCTCTGGGAGAGCTCTCAAGTGGCCAGTGTGCCAGCATATTGTGCCTGCTTTCTCACTCCCACTGTGCTCTCTGGATTAGCAGGAGTGTTGGTGGTGAACTCTGATCGCGGTATCAGCTCTTCAAGCATTTGGCTTGTTTGGGACTGTAAAACCTGGTGTAAATTTTCTGAAGTCATGGACTTCTCTGAATGAAAGGAATTACAATGTATTTATTGCAGGCTGGTCTAGAGAACAAGGAAGGCATAGCAAACTTTGCAATGTTGTGTTATTCCTGCCTCTCCTCTTCTGCAAGGGAAGAGAACCTGGGCTATTTTGTTCCTTTTGGAGGTGACAGCAAAGTGCTCAGTGTGGCAGTGGCATCTCTGGCAGAGATTGCTTTGTATTTCCTCTTGCAAGTTTCTGCTTTGCCAAACATCAGTTTATCTTGCTTGAATTGTGTCTGCCTTTTGCTAAGCCTGGGCGCTGTGAGGGAGGGTAAAATCTGAAGCTGAGTAAGGTAGAATTAAAACATAGATGTGTCTAAGAAGAATTTGAAGAGCCAGTTTAAGGATGCACAGAGTGGCAAAAGGCAGGGGGAAAGGTAAAGGACATAGTTTTAGGAAGTCATGAGGTCATACAGAGAGATGAGGAAGAGGCTGGTTGAAAGAGTGCTGGGAAAGAGGTGATGTTTTGCTGGAACAAAAAGATGGAAAAATTAAAAGCCATATTGGTGCTATGTTTGATCCCTGTTCTGCTCAGAACAGCATTCCCATGTTGTTCTAGGTGAGTCATTTCTATCAACATGTCAGTGGCTGCTGACATCTTTGTTTTCTGATTGTCCTGCATGGAAACTGATTTAGACAATTATAACTGTAAATTAGATGAAAGGTAATTATAGTTTGAACACAGGAAGTGAGATTAAACATGTTCTTTGTTGGGTTTTATCTGTAAAACTACATACAACTGATGTAGGTGTATGTCTTGATAGAGTTTGATATATAGATGTGTTAGTCATTCATGCCTGCGTGACTTCACACCTTGTCAAGTGATCAGTCTTCCTTTGGCAAAGAGGAGGAGTTCCTTGCACCATGTTCCTTGTATGGGAGAAGTTTTGTCTCTACAGAATATACAGGAACTACTTTTGCATTTGTTTTGTTTTTGATAATAGTTCCCTTTAGACGAGTTCACTGGGCAGGGGATAGGAGGGGGCGCTTGTTCACTTTGTCAGTAATTTAGAGCAGATTACTTATTATCTTCATGGCCAAGTGTGTAGGATCTAATCCTGCGGAGGAACAGTTCCCTTCAGTGATGTAGGTCATATTCATTCCAAGCATGCAGCTTGTGTGTGATCTAAGTGGCATCTGCAGAAAAGGAACGAATCCTATTTAAAACTGCTGTACAGCAAAGTCCATGGGCTATGTTTGACTTGCAGGCAATTTAGAAGAATTCCAGTTTTGTCACTTAAAACTCATTACGTAACTTACGTAACGCTGTAGTAGCTTGGACAGTCTTCCTTGGTCTCAGAAAAAAGGACTTAAAGCTCGTATCTTGATTACCTGGCCTCTGCCAGCATAACTGTGTTGGCCGCAGGTCCTAGTGGAGAGGGTTCTGCCAATGTAGCCAGGTCATCTCTTTCGACAAAGCAAACTAAAGCAACAAAACACTTTATATAGTGGTAGCTCCACCTGCAGTGCGGGTTTTGAAAGAATAGCGAGGTCAACCGGGGGATGTAATTCCACCCAGCTCCCATTCTCCTTGGTGGCAGTAGAGCTAATGTGGTGACCCAGTCCAGTCTGTGTGGCAGGTACTGACAATGTCATCAGTGACCTCTGCTGCCTGTAGAGACAGGGCTGTGCTTCAAAATCAGTATGACACTTAGTTTTCTGTAGGGCTAAGTAACAGGCAGACCATGAGTCCCATGGGATTCATGTGCTTTAGTTGGTTCAGGACTCTGCAAGTGACTGGCACTATGATACCCATTACAGCACTGTCAGTGAAACAATTTTTGACATGGAACTTGTGACTTTCATAGCACAAACAGCCTTGTTTGGTGCTGGTGCTTTCCTAATGAGCACTTTGCTCTTCTTTTTCTTCTTGCTGCACTGTCATGACAACATGTTTTAGGACAAAATCTGCTGACAATACCTATATCTGCAACTATGACCTTTACTGTTCCAGCTGAGTTCAGAGCGTTTGCTCTCATACGTGCAGGGCCATCAGTGCTGCTTGACTCTGAAATCTTGTGTGCTAGCCATGAATATTTTGAGACCCTCTTTTCATCAAAAAAGTCCTCTGTTGCACAGAAATAGCTCAGGAAGATGTTTGTGGAGTCTGCTGCCATGAAAAACAGTTCAGTGAAATGGATGTATCTTTTCTTCAACTGGTAGGAAAGATGAAAGAGCTGTTTTAGTCTTTCACTGCATTTATCCTGACTCTAAAATTGTAGAAGCAAATGAATCTATCTTAAAGTTCACTTACAACATACTGAAGTGCACCATCAAAGGCAGCAAGTCAATCCCGTGGTGAAAGGCATTATACCTGTGCAATGTCTTCTCTCCCATGGAACAGTATATAGATTTCTGGAGAAATTGCTTAATCTTTAAAGTTTTGTTAATAATGCATGTTTCCTTGGCCATTATTTTGGTACCTTGAATAACCAGAATTGCTCTCTACTGCTTTTTTACTTGCTAGCTACTAATGAAGCCACTGCAGACTGATAATTCATCTTACAGGACTGTAGAATCATAGAATGGTTTGGGCTGGAAAGGACTTTAAGATCTTCCAGTTCCAACTCCCTGCCATGGGCAGGGGCGCCTCACACTAGACGATGTCACCCAAGAGTGACCAACCTGGCCTTGAGCACTGCCAGGGATGGGGCATTTACCACTTCTAAGCAAAGTATAAGCATTGTGTCAAATCTGTGTCAGGGCTCAGGCAGGATAATAGGGGAAAATAGTCTGTCCCTCTATAGTTATGCATCTGCATGTATGTAATGCCATAGGGCTGACTAAAACTTTTATAGGCAGTTTACCAGCTGTGAAGTTCTTTAACATTTTAAAGTTTCTTCAGTGCAAGTTCTTTGATGTAGTTCAGAATGCTGTGTCCTACTGCCATCTCCAAACAGTAATTCAAACAATATTGCCCTGTTGTAGGCATGTTCTCCATTTCCTGCAGAAACTGGGACAAGGATGCATTTCAACACATTTCTAATATTTACTTTATAATATTTACTTTGCTTTTTTGTGTCTGTCTCTGTATGTGTTGGGCTCAGCATTTGATGGAAGCCGCTTTTTTATTTTCCCAGAATTAGTAAGCTGTGTGTATAGTTCATTGCAATAATATGTCAGAGTCCACAATTGATGAGCTGCAATAAAAATATTGTTTTAGTGAGCAGTATATAAAGAAGTAGGAGTAGTGTTTTGTTTCATGTGGGTTATATAGCACATCCTCAGTAGTGTGTCTGAGTGTCTCATAGCACACATGAAAACACGTCCTGCTTTTGGAGACTAAACCCTGGCAACCCTTGCACAAGAACATAGGTTTGTTTGTCTTCACTGTGGGTGCTTACATTTGTCAAGCTAAACATTCTCCTAAATATTTGCAGTGTCAACACTGCAGTTGCTGAAATGGCCCGTGGCCTGTGTGGGGAGGAGTGGGGCAGCAGGGGCAGCACCCTGGTGGTTAGTAGAGTAAGGATTTGGGGGAGAAGAAATGTTCTGGACCTAGGGCCATTACATGGAACTGAGAGCTCCATAGACAGACTGGCAGCAGGGGTAGTATTTAGAACCACAATGCCAAAGAAATCCTCAGAACCCTGGAGTAATTGGAAAGCTGTGTTTGTTGTGCTGGGCAGCAGTGCTGCCCAGAAGGTAACAAAACTAGCTTGGCCTTAAGGAGGATTGGATACTGTATTCAGCTCTAATAGCAGCCTATGTGGTTGACCTTGACATATTGTTTTACTCTGTGCCCTGGGCTATGGTCCCATGTTCATTAATACCACTTTTGTGCGGTACCAAATCACCTGGTAGCACACTCTCATCACATAACCCCGATCACAGGATACCGCGTTTGTGCTGGCTGCGTGCTGGTTGCAGAAGGACAGACGCTACCTGATGGAGCAGAACTCAGTGTAAAATTAGACCTGGCAGGGTGGGTTGCACTTAATCAGTGCGTCATGCAGCTGTGGTGGTTTTGATCTTGCACTAGACATACTGAAACTGAATTTACTGACTAGTCCAACCACCAGCTCAGTCACGTGGACAGCATCCCCTATCTCTGTCTGGGAAGAGATTGTTTTTTCCTATCTGAAGCAATTTGAAATCAGGTTTTTTAATGATTTTATTTTAATACTAGGGATTGTACTTGGCAGTCTGTACTGTTTCTGGAATTCCAGAAGGTCACAACAGAGAGCAACCGAAAGTCTTTGTGGTTTGGATCCCTGCTTTTCTAGGCAATGTCTGCATGTCAGAGTCATCAGGAGTTAACACTGTCTGGCTTAGTTTAGCCAAGAGGAAGAAGATAAAATTATGAAATGGAATGAAAGTGTAAATTAAAAAGCCATCTGCATCTCAGACCATGGAGTATTATTTGTTTTGTTGATGAAGCTCATAACTGGCAACGCTGGAGTTGTAGTTTCAGTCCATCAGTAGTGAAAACAGTCTGTCAAATAAACCATCTCATCTAGAAAGCTCCTGCTGACAGTCCAGGGATTTAAATGCTGGGCCAAGGGGCGGGGGGTGGGCACTGAAGATGGGATGATTCTCAGCAGCAGGGGTTTAGGCTTGGAATTAATTTCTCCTGTTAATTGAACCCACCCAAGTTGATCAGTGTCTTTGGGGAGGCAGTCCTGGGATGCCTTCCCTAAAATGTCTCTCTCCAAATGTTCAGTGTTGTTTTAATTAGTGTAATTGCTTCCAGAAATTACATGTTGGGTATCTTAATATTCCTCCCCCGGAAGTTTAAATGTTTGGTCATTTGTTTAAAGCCATTTACACTTTCTTTTAGTATGTTTTTTAACTGACCTTATCAATAAAAATACTCAGTTACACAGATTTTCCCTCTGCAAAATTCTTGGCAGCATCATAATGAATCACAGATAAAATGTTGCTTACAGCATTAACTAGATCACACTTTTTTGTGGCTGCTACTACCCTGAATTTGTTTATGTTAAACAATTTCAGCTGAGAAGGAGTTAGTAGAAGTTGCTACTCTCATTCCTAACTTCCTCATGGATTATTTGGGACTTTGCTGAGCTGTCCAATACTGGGCGTAAGCAGGAGTGTGCATGCAACAAGTGACATGTAGTTTAGAATGTACCAGATTCTTGAGTCTTCATAATAGGGGCTGTTCTGAATGTTATACTTTCACAGACCTGCATATTTAGGGCTTTTGTTAAAATGGGAAGAACTGAAGGTTTGTGGAGCATTTCTTTGTTGTAGTTTTTGATGTTGGGAGTTAAGAGCAGCTTTTTGATGTTTATTTCATTAAAATATATAATGGACTTCTCATGATTTTTAACACATGTGCTCCACCTGCTCTGCAAATGTTGAATTGTCTTTCTCACCTTTCGTATTGCTCCTGTTGATGGGAGGTAGTGCTTTGATTTCAAGGGAGCAGCATGACTTCTTTGTGTCTGTGATTTGCTGCAGTATATAACTGCCTATTTTAGTGCTCACTAAAATAATAATTAAAAAGTCTGCTTAATAGCATGTATGCATTTTATTATCTTTCCCACTTGAGTAGAGGTTTCAAAAAGGACCAAAATCCTGCCAGAAATCAATACCAGATGTCATGGTATCTCCCAAATGTGGCCCCATTGGTGATAACCTACTGTGAGTTATAAACACTGCTTGATAATAAGGGTTGGCAAGTTGGGCTCTCATCTTACTTAACTAAGTTCATTGCCTGTGTAAGCTGATTTAACCAGCTGAAGTATTTCTCTTATTCTTAGACTTGCATGTTAACACTAACAGTGAATGGAAAATATTTAAAATGAAGGAAGAAAGTAAGTGTGTACATCAGATACACTCCACACTTCCTTTTAAAGTGTAAAGTTCCCATGTTATCACGCACTCACACATACTACACCTGATAAATTCCACAAAACCAGAGAAAGGAAAAGCTCGGTATTGTTGCTACTCTTAACTCTTCTGTCTCTTTTCAAATGTTTATGCCTTGCTGCATTGTGAACAATTCACAGTGTTTATTCAACTAGATGCTCATCCTCTGGTCAAAGCTGTTGTGATGCTGTTTTTTCCTCAGCAGTTTATTATCTGGGGAGAGGAGAGGACAGTAAAGGCTTGGATGCAATGTTGAGTTTACAAGGGATGTTGGGAGATGGCAAGTAGGGAAACCTTACAGGGTGTGGTTTTGTGGTCTGTGCTAATTGTTTTAATGATGAAGTGTGGGCTGAAGATGAAATGTTTCTCTATGGATATTTTTATGCTTAGTTGGAGGTGATCAAGGGATACAGGTAAAGGCTGGGCTGCACAAGAGTCAGTTTAGTAAAACTGTCTGTTGAAACTGGGCGTTCCTGGACTTAGCTATGAACACTACCACTGTATGCTCTTACTCCCTGCAGGACAATCCCACCTTCCCCCTGCTGTCTGTTCAGTTCCACTGACTGCTGGAGCCACAGCCGTCATCACCACCTCTTTTCCACAGTCATGTTGATTATGTTCAGTTTGGTGGGCAGCTCCTCTTCCTCTCCTCTTCCTTCCTTCCCCTCTTACAGCCTGCTAAGGCTTTAGAATCCCTTTCTCATCTTATTTTGACCAAAGCTAGAGTTGGCTATTGTTAGGTGCTGGCACTTGGAGAAGATTTACAGAAGCATTGCTTTTTCTCCCATCCACACAGTGCAGGGTATCTCTTGGCAGACAAAATCTGACAGAGCAGTGGAGATCTGTGAACAGTGTCTTGATATGTCCATGAGACCAATTTGCATAGAGCTGCCCCATCAGTTACAATGATGTGTGTGTCTGCTAACCCTCTATGAGCTAATTAGACCTGTCCCTCTTCCTTAATCTATCACAGGTTTGTGTATGACTGCCCTCCTTCATAAGTCAGGCTTATAAACATCTATCAGACAAATCCCATCAACCAGGTTTATATGCACAGCATAGATAACTGGAGTTGTAACGTGTATTACAGCTCAAAGTGAGTTTATACTCAGCCATTTCAAAACCCCACAAAACTCAAAACCAAACTCCTTTTATTAGTCCCTCCTTGTAATAGTTCTTTTCAATGGTTATTTGTCTGTTAAATTTTTAATAGAAGGACAGTGTTTTATGTTGAGGAGTAAATATGGTTGAAGCAAAAAGGATAGAGGATCACAAGTGTGGCTTTACTTCTCTTCAAGGCAAAACTGCCAGTTAATTCAGATAAGAGGTGACTTTAATAGTAGGGTGTACAGTCATGGATGGAACAGAAGTGCTTGTGTCACATAAAAACAAAGAGCCATTTAATGAAATTATCCAGCAGCAGGTTTTAAACCAACAAAAAGAAGTAACTTTTTACAAGGTGAATAATTACATTGTGGAATTAATTGACACAGGATGTTACGGAGATCAGAAGCATTAATGGGTTCAAAAAGCTACTAGACAAATTAATGGAAGAAAAACTCATTGAGAGCTATGAGATGTAAAGATTCACATACAGTCACTGTCTTGGGAAATCCCTAAACTGCAAGTTGCTAGAAGTAGGGAAAGTATGTGGTGGGAAACAGGGGAAGATCTTTCTGTTTGGTGCTCTTCTTATACTCCTATTCCAGCTTTTTGCTTCTGTTGCTGTGAAAGACAAGAGCATACGCTGTGTGGATCTTTGGCCTGATGCAGTACTCACATCTTTATACAGCAGAAAACAGAGAGTCTACAAGCGGTACTGCATCCTGTAATTTATGTTGACTGGCTGCATATCTTTAGATGAGTAACTTTTATACTTTGTTTCAAACTTATTTTGGAATGTAATTCTATCTTAAAACTATCTTTTGCCTCCATCATTTTAATATTTGGAACATCTTCAGGGTATCTAATAATTTATCTCTCTGTTCTTACTCATATAGTGGATGATTTAAAAACCGAGTAAATGAACAGCTCCTGCTCTGGGCATTGTTACATAATTGAAAAATTCTTAATCTCAAAGCTCACTTCAAATCTCTATTATATAAAACCACACAAACCGTTTAATAATTAGGTACTAGCAGATAAATTCCAGCTTGAAGTTAGCAGAGCTACACCCACTTGGACTACGGAAGGGTTGAATCTTCAGCTCGATCCTTGTCTAGCAGCTAGTTTTCTCCCTTAATGCCCAAGAAAAACTTAACTTGTTCTGAATAGCAAATCTCACCTGTAAGAGGAGATGACCTACAGATCTGGGTTAGTAGCTGCTGGAACTCCTTATAAGTTTGATGAAATTCCAACTTAAGTACCTGGCAGTGTTCAAGGCCGGGTTGGACAGGGCTTTGAAAAGCCCAGTCTAGTGGAAGGTATCTCTGCCCATGGCAGGGGACTAGAACTGGATGAGCTTTAAGGTCACTTCCAACCCAAACCATTCTATGATTCTATGATGGAATGTTTCCCTAGATGTTTAGGTAGGTTTTTTACTCATTTTAATAGATCAGAATCTTAAAGTTTTAAGACCTGGAGAAGTGAACATAAAAATACCTTTTATATCGCCATCAATAGTGTTATAAACTAGAAACGTGGTCCAGCTGGGCTTAAATGTATGGTCAATTAAGCTGAAGTTAATAGCACTGTCAATAAAAAGAAGATCATTGTTTTACATGCACTTTCCCCACTTGAGGACATTGTGGCTCCACCATTTGGCAACTATGCTCTAAGCATGATTTGCCTCTCTCAGCCTCCTGTTTCTCAGACTAAAAAACCCAGCTGCTTCAGCTTCTATAGCCATGAGCCCATGGCCCCTTCCCAGACTCCAGTTTCTCCACATGCCTCTTGAACTGGGGAGTCTGATATTGTATGCTGTATTCCAGCTATCACCAAGTCAGCGCTTCCTATAAAGTAACGTCCTTTGTTGTGCTGGCCCCACTGCAGATAATGTAGCCAGTGGCCAATTTGCCTTATTAGCAGTGAGAATGTTTCCTCACATTTCCCTCGGCATCTTCCATAACCTCCCTGTCCTTTTCAGCAGAGCTGGTGCAAAGCCAGCCTTTTCCTAGCCTGCATTGATGCATGGGGTTACCTGCCTCTATTAAAGCTGCAGAACTTTTCTTCCTCAGCTCAACATTTCCAATCCTGTATTTCTTCAAGGTCCTCAAGTATTGGCTAGAAGGTTGCTGGGAGTGCATTGTATTTCATCACCCACATCACTGGTGAAGATATGAAACATTTTTAGCCCTACTGTTCACCACTATAATACTCTGCTTGGTAGTGGCTACCAACTGGATATCAAACTAATGTTTACTGTGAATGTTACCCTCTGAGCCCAGCTGTCCCAGTAATTTTCAGCCTGCCTACCAGACCATTTGATTACATCCACCGCTCTCCCCACATCTGCCTTTCAGGTCAGTTCATCACATAAGGCAATCAGTTTGATCAAGCATGAACTGCCCTTTGTAAGTCTGTGTTGATTGTTACTGATTGCTTTTTTGTTCTTTGCGTGTTTAGAGGTGGATTCCAAAAGGATGTGGTATATAATCTTCCCAGGGGATGAGGTGAGACTGACTTGGAGTTTCCCAAGCTCTTTTTCCCATGCCTTTCTAAGACAGGCAGAGTGCTTTTTCCAGTTTGCAGGGGTCTGCCCCAATGATTGTTCTTCTTTTGGAAGTGACAGGCAGGATTCTTGGAGTCACATCAGCCAACTCTTTGAGATGAATCTTGTCTGTCTTCATAGCTTTCAATATGGCCAGCTGCTCTAACTCATTCCTAACTTGTTGTTCCTAACCTGTTCCTTCCCAAACCAGCCTACTACACCTGGAAATCTAGGAGTAATCTTTGTGAAGACTGAGGCAAAAAGGCGTTCAGTACTTCAGCCTTTGCTATCTGCACAACCACTAGGTTGTTTCTCCTATTCAGTAAAATCCCCATGTTTCCTCTGAACTTACACAATTCCCTCTTGCTGCTGTTTATATCCCTCACTTATTTTAATTCTAAATGTGCTTTGGTTTTTCCCATTTTGTTCCTAAGTACCAAAGTAGTGCTTTTCTAATCCTTTTTTATTGCCTGTTCTTGTTTGCTGTATGCTATTTGCATTACAGTTCATTAAGAAGCTCCTTACTTAGTCAAGTGGCTCTTGTACTGAAATTTCCAGTCATCTTGTACAGCAGGATTATCTGTTCCTGAACTCTCAGTAAGTTTTCTAAAAACACTTACCAGCTATCCTAGGCACCTTTTGCATCAAATTCCCAGGAGATTTCTGCAGAGCCATCTCCTGAATAATCCAAAGTCCACTTGCATGAAATCTTCTGCTTACCTTCCCAGTCTTCTGGATCCTGAATGCAGTCATCTGATCACTGCTCCCAAGCTACTCTCTGTGACCATATTTGTCACTTGTTCTTCCTTGTTTGTACACAGAGATCATGTAAAGTATTACCTTTGTTTGGTCTCTCTAGCGTTTACATTAAAAAGGTATCAATAATGCAGTCTAGATGTACCCTGGATTGTTTGCACAGTGCCATGGTACCCGTGTGGTTAAAATCCCCAGTGAAGACCAGGGCTGGTAACTGAGTTGCTTTTGGTAGTAGTTTGTAGACAGCCTTATCCACTGGCGTCTTGAGCAGGTAGTGTGTACCAGGCCCCTGTGCTCTGTGGCCAAGGTTGCTTTTGTCTTTGCTTTTGACTGGAAGGTTTTTGTCAGATACGTCTCTGGTTTCACACTGGACCTCTTCGCAGGCAGAGAGAGATGCCTTGTAAGTAAGTGCAACTGCCCTTCTTCACTGTCTGTTCTCCTTGAAGACCCCCCTGTGGCACTCTTCCAGTCATGGATGCTGTTCCATTTCATCTTTGTGATCCTGATCACATCAGGACTCTTTGACTGTGCCAGACTTCCAGTTCTTCTTGTTTGTTGGCCAAGCTCTATGTTAGTTCCCAGACACCTGAGGTAAGCCTCTGCACGCCCTCCCTCCAAGTGGAAATGTGTAACTTTCCTTGTGGCCTTTTCTCACACTTTCCCCTCCCTTCCTTTCTGTCTGGGCCAAGCACCCATTCCTCAGTGAATTTTATTTTAAAGCCATCCTCACTAGAATAGGAGATCTCTTCACAGAGATGTTTTCGCTTTGTCAGGTGGCTTCCAGATCCTTGTAGCAGTGCATCTTCACTGGATGAGGCATTGTAATCAAAGAAACTGAAGTATTGCTGGTGACAGCAACTGTAAACCAGGCATCAGTAGACTGGTTACATCTGCTAGCAAGACCTCTCCATTGACTAGAAGGGTTGAAGAGAGCACTACTGGGATTTCTGCCTTCTCATATTGCTCTGAGCTCTCTGTTCCATTTGAGCTGCTCAAAGTTTTCCTTGGCTATGTTGCTTCTGTTCCGCAGCAGTGAGCAGCAAGAGGCAGAATTTGGAAGGCTGGGTGAGTGTTGGCAATTCCTGTGCAATATGAGTGATCTAGGTTCTGGGCAAGCAACAGACTCACCTGGAAAACAGGGATGGATTCTTCTGTTTCATACAGGGGAGTATCATTAGCCACTACCACCAGTGCTTTCTGTAGTACTAGTATTGTATCCAAAGACTTGAGATACCCATTCAGAATTTTCTCTTCAAGCATCCTCCGCTGTTACTGAAAATGGGCATCTGGAGGAGGAATCAGAGCTTTACTCTTGTTACCTGAAGTCACAGGCTTCCAGCTTCCGCCCTCTGCAAGTTTGTATCCTCTGGTCCTTCAGTCATTCCTTTCTTCATTTCATGCCTTTCCTAAGGGGGTTATATCTTGGAGAAATTTCTTCAGAGGTCCTGCTGGTGTCTTGTGTGGCAGCCCTGATGCAGGGAAGGCCCCTGACCTCTCTTGGCAGCTCCTCACTGAGCATAGCACTGATGTAATGAGAACACACCTCCCTGACTCTCTGCTCCAGGGGGGAGCACTGTGTGTCTGAGCAGTCCAGAATGTACCCTCAGCACATCCACAGAGGCTGAGGTTGCCAAGAGTACCAGCAAAGCTGCGCTGGTGACGTGTGCTTCCTTACCACCATTTGTGAGCAGCTTCAGTTGGTGACATCTCTGGGATTTCTTTACACTCCCTGCAATCCAACTGCCATATTAACTGCTTTTGTGTCCTGATGGTAGGGCTCATTGTTGCTGGTGTGCCCTAGGGTGCACCATCTCATCTCTAGATGAGTAGGAAGGTGCTGTAGGTTAACTGCCACTAGTGAGAATCCCACCTGACTGAGCTCCTCATGCTGCTGGTTAGTTAGTAAGCCCCCTGTCCTGTTTGCTTGCCTTGTGATCACATCACACATGACTTCCTCTTGCACTGATGTTCAAAACAAGGGTTGGAAGGTAGACATGAGTTAGCCATGTGCTTTAGGACTAGGAGTAGCAATCCTAGTTTCAGGATAGGCAATTTAGCGTGATTTATATAGGGATTGGTTCTGTGTGCTTCCACAACGACCATTCAGTAAAGTAAATATATGTTGTTATTTTTTCATGTGAGGTATTTTTAGTAAATCCTCAGTGCCTGTTTTATTGAATGACTAATGCATCTTGGTACATCTGAATTAGATCTATAGTGAGTCATTTTGTTTTGTAATGACATATTTAAATGTTTAAATCTCTACAGAAATTAAATATTGTAAAAGACTTTAACCTTTTGTCCTGGGGCTTGGTTTGTGCCTGTATTATATCACCACAAGGCTCTGCTATGCAATGAGCCTTCTGCTTACTCCTGTAAGCTCAAGACTAACAGCATGCTGTACCAGAAAAGCATTTCTGGAAACCATAAATGAGCCAGCATGTTTTTGCAGAGACAAAATTTTGGGGTTTTTTGAATCAGATCTTCCCCTGCTTGCTGTGTAATGTTGTTGAATTTAACATTTCACAATACAGTTGTTGGACTCTTCATTTTTCCCAAGCACCGTTTCCCCAACATTGCTAAGATTTTCCCTCCTCTCTTCACAGACTGTAGTCACTTCACCTTTGGAAATGAAGGCTGTTTATGGGGAAGGTTCTGCCAGTGACAAAACTAAAGTAGCTGTATCAGTAGTCCCTATTCCCTGCATTCTTGCTTTTCATGTCTTTTCTTTTGGTAGGGTTTTCTTTTTTATTGTTTTATTTTGTTGAACTCTCATGTAGGACATGGAAGCTGAAATGACATAAAAGGATCTGCAAGTTTTATACCAGGATAACTGTAAAATAAAGATAAACATTTATTGCTTGGGTAGACCAGTTGAACAACCTTCCTTGAATTACTTTGTCATGTGTACCACTTCTTGAGCTACTTCTTTCCTAGACTGCTATCTTTCTTTTATCAGCTCACAATGCCTTTAGAGTCCTTGAGCAAATGCCTGTTATACCAGGCTGTCCTTATTTTGAAATACCTTACAAGCTTTCACTTGTGCTTCATTATCCTGCATTTGTAATCTCTGTTTCTCCTGATGTATGGTTTATATTGTGTCTTTGCTTCTGTGCCAGGTCCATCATTTATTCTGCGAGCTCTTTAGGGCAGAGAGCTGTTCATCACATCATGTGCTTTTTGAAGCCCATACCGTATTTTTAGACTCCAAAGAATGATCATCAATCATTTTGAAAGACCAATATCCCTTTATTCTTCTAGCTATAAATACTGTTTGAGGGTTCTTCTTGCCTTCTCTAAGTGAGGAATCAGAACTACCACAGAAAAAAGTTGGGTTTGTACTTGCACAGATGGGTTGCATTGTGACAAAGGGTTTGAAAAAGAAACTCCACCCCAACAAGCAAACAAATAAAACACCTAGCTCTCACCATTGTGCAAGAGAGCTGGTAGTATATATGACAAGAATGGTGGATATTTGTGGTGGTAATTCTGAAATGGTTGAGCCTTTCTGCTCTGTGAATATTTATATGTAAAATACAGAGACTGGGATTTTCAGAAGTACCTACATGATGTAAGAACCCTGCAGAAAGAAAATGAGAGGCTGAAGCCACAGCTGAATGGTTGGGCAATAACCTGGGATGTGGGAGAGTCAGGTTCAAGTACTTGCCTCAATTATCTTTTAATTAGTTATACAAAGTGGAATAACTTCAAACAGGAGAGATGGAGATGTCTTACCCCTGAGTACCCAATAGCCTATGGGCTAGGACAACTAATACGGGATGAGCAGAGATTTGAAAACGGGTCATTCATCTTACTGATGACTCTTTTAACCACTAAGGTATTAAATCTGATAGTATGTGGATTTCTCTCGTCATTGTTTATGAGGAAGGATTTGCCTGGCTTAAACAACTGACTCAAGGAAAGGGTTTGTGGTGGAGGTACCCGTTGCCATTAGAGAAATAGGACTCCCTGTCTGTTAGACAATCTTTGCTTAGACAGCTGGCTTGCGTGAGTCTATTTTTCTTTACTTTTGTTTTTTTCATGCATTTTATGAAAAGTCTGACATGTAGGGAGGGAGTTGTGTTAGGTAGCAGGATTTCTAAAGTTTACATGATACAATTTGCATCTTTGTACAACTTGAATCCTTGGGTTCATCTAGTCGTCTGTCACAAAGTAGGGACTTAGAATGGTGCCGACACACTAAACAGAAGGGTGCAAAGGACTTCTAGCAGGGCTGACATTAAATAGCAGACATAAAGACATTGTTAAAATGTATTTACTGCTGAAGGAGGAAACCATGCTAATACACTAATTAAATCATCTTGAGAGACTCATAATTATCTCTGCAGGATCCGCATCCATTTGATTTGTCCTAATTCAGAGTCATCCTCATCTGCAATCTCTTGCCCAGATGGAGCATGGAAATCGACACAAGCGTTCCTAATATGCAAATAGAGATCTGCAGTTCCACTTCAAAGCGGCAGCTTCTGAAGTGGGAGGTTTAATTATTCCATTTTGAGTTAGTGACTCTGCAAAAGAGGTTGGTTTTTTTCTTCTGCCAGTGAATTGGGTGTTCTTTTTTGTTCAGTTTTGTTACCCAACTTTGCAGGAGGCATGTCTCATTCTGTCATGCAAACAATGAAACAGTTGACCAGTTAATGGTCCATCTGTTTACTGATAGTAATCCATAACTTCCTCAGGGAGTTGCTGGTCCTGTTCTTGGGTTCGTTTGCATGTAGTATTTTATATGACAAGGTGAGATTCCTCATTGCTCGTCACAGGAGTCTGTCATGAACTTGAGAAATGAGGGCAGATATCAAGTGCCCTGTATTTTGTAGAGATGAGCTGTGTCTGCTGTCAAAACCTAAATCCTTTGGGCAAAGAGAATGTGCCTGTGAGGCTGGTGGAGAACCGAAAGTCACAAAGCAAGAAATATTATCGTGTGTCTGTATATTGCATGGCAGGACAAAGCCGAAGGGAAACAATCATGATAATGGTTCATTTACAGGAACTGGCCCAAACAGCAAGTGATCGGCTGAGGAACAGCTGAAATTTCATCTGATTGTGAGTAACTACAGAGTAGTGTCAAGTCAAATTTAAATATTTTGCTGCAACATGTAGAGAAGATCCCTGTTGAAGGGTGAGATGCAATTACAAGGTATGGTTACTCAGGGTGAGCTACACTGTTCCACTGGGATGGTGCATTTTCACTTTATAATGAGGTGACTTAGAAAGGGTCACTGACAGTTAAGGAAGGTGCACAGTGGTAGCACTCTCAGGACAAAATATTCCTAGGTACCAGTGGGTGCACGTGGAAGAACATGTACTACAATACTCTGTGAAGAGGTCGGCACAGCCTGCCTTCCTGTGAGACTTCTGAGCCATGTGTGGAGGGGAGGCAGTGAGGCAAGCACTCGCTCCTTCTGCTTCCGAAATCCTTTGCCAGTGACTCAGGAGCTGGTGCTCGGTGAGAATGTAATATATAAAAGGAAGAATGGAGGCATCC
Source organism: Pezoporus occidentalis (assembly GCF_034315485.1). Lineage (NCBI taxonomy): Eukaryota > Metazoa > Chordata > Aves > Psittaciformes > Psittacidae > Pezoporus > Pezoporus occidentalis. Next base: position 10,287,996 of record NW_026914940.1, on the reverse strand, counting down.
CATAATTAGGGCTAAGTAATAAGAGAGAAATCAGTTTAGCATGTGATATACAGTGAGTGAGTCAGAGAAAAGAAGGAAAAGCGTGCTTGATGGAGATACAAGAAGGAAAGTGCGTTACTGAAAAGTTGTGATGAGATGAGCTTCAAAAGAAGCTAAAAAAGAGAAAGCAAAGTAATATGAGAAAGAGGAAGGGTGAGTTTAAAACCGGTACTACGTATAAGAGCTAGGGTAGGGCTATAAATTCAGGAAGATGTAGGGAGAAGTTCAAATGGCAGGGGAGGTGTGATCAGAGCTGGCATAGGCTTAAAGAACTGGAGGAGACAAATTTGATAGCACTGTAGAAACTGAGGGACAAGGAGCAAATGTATTTATTGAGTTTGCAAATAGCAGAAAGGAAATGCTTCTATGCACAGAGTGATAAGTTTAGAAGAAAATTATTTTGTTTTAATGTTTTTACATCTCACCATAAGTGACAATTTCTAGTCATAGACAACATCAAATTCTAGGGGTTGTCAGCCAGCATAATAGGAATGGGTTTAATAGTAAAAAAATACTGAGTTTTTTGAGTATTACAGCCGAATTGATGCTGGTTTGACTTACTGTATAAGTCCTTATGGAGACAAACAAGATTTCTACTCCGTAACCTTGTTTTGTTAGCCAAGATGGGACTCACACAGAACCGTATTCTTCAGCCTTATAACTGCAGTTGAGGACTCTCCTTTTTTCCCTGTTTTTCTCACCCAGCTGTCACATTTTGCAGACGTGAGTAAACTAATGCAGCTGTCACACACCAGTCTCATTTACAGAAATAGTTGTTCTAAGCTGTTTTAAATTAAAGTTGGATTTTAATGGCTTCCAACAACATGTAACCATCAAGGGCTTATGTGTAATAGGGGAGTCTATACAGGCTGGAGAGTTGGAGTACGATTTCATTTTTAGTCACAGTTTTAAGCCTGGATTGACACTTTACATTTAGACTTAAAGAAAGGCATTGCATATAAATTGCAAGAGAGTTGCAAACCAAATGTTTCTGATTTTTAAAAACATCTTCTTGTGTGCTTTGTATTCTGCAGTCAGCTATCAGATTGCATCCGGTATCCACCTTACAGCTAGGTATTACTATTGCTAGTATTGTGTTTAATTACAGTTTATTATGTTGCTCACAGTTTTTTGGGTTTCCTTTAATGTGGAGAGTATGAAGCAAGCTGGTTTTGAGCTAAAATGGGGAATTTAGTGTAATAACTGTAATGAAAAAGCTGTTTAGGTTTCATCTCAGCACCCAGTTTTGTGAGGTTCTGTATGGAAAAAGATGCTCTGGACTCAGGATGATGGGCTCAGTTGTGCAGGGGGCACAGCTGTCATAGCACAGAAGCAGACAGTTGTGAAGGGGTTTGTGGGCATCATAATAAAGGAAGATGTTTTTAAACAAGGATTTTGAAAAAGGATTTAAAGAGATATTCCTAAAGGTTTATGAGGAGCTTTCCCACAGCAGGAGGACCAGGAGAGGGAAAGTATTGAATACATTTGTTTTGAGAATCAAGCAGGTGGAATGACAGGCACTGACATCACCTGTTACCCGGTTACAAGAACAAGCCTCTTGCTGCTCTGATAGGTAACAGGAAGGGTGTGTATAGGCTGCAGGGATTTTGGGAAGTTGATGGGAAGGATGTGTAGGGTGGTAACATAGACAAGATTAGTCTGGGCTGTTACACAGCACATGTTGTCTTTGCAAAAAACCTCGTGAGTGCAGAGGAACATAGAAGCAACTTAATCTAGCACACTAGGAGCAAAGGCCCTTTGAATGCTAATTTTCTGCTACGGTTCTGTTTCTGAGGCTTTGCTCAAGCTGCATTAATAACAAAGCTGGGACCTATAGGCAAAGAGGAGGAAAAGGATTGCAGTGGAAAATATCCTTCTGTCAGATACTCTTATGCCTGCAGGGAGCCTGCAAAAACTAGGGAACTGAGGTATCCTCTGACTCCTATCTAGCAAAAAGGGTATGTTAGCATTCCAGAGTGTCCTGTACAACAGAAAAGAGACACTTGTGCATGTACCAGGAAAGCACAGTGTTTGCCAAGACAAGGAAAGAGGTGTAAGCTGTCAGCTAGAACTGTTAAGTCAAGAAGGATAACAATGGAATCAAGGCCTGGGATTTAGTGGCTGTTAACTCTATTGAGGGCTTTCCTAATAGGAAGCTGGAAAAGAATTTATCACTAGTAATGATTGAAGAATGTGATATGTGGAAAGGCTCAAGGGAGAGACTTGTGTGTAAGACATGCTCAGTAAAGTGCAAAATAAAGGGCAATTTTGCCATAGAGCACATACTGGGACTGTCATGCAAGTGATGTGCCCAGTACCCACTGCAGTGCGAGGTAGGTACTCTCAGTTTATAAGGAAATTGGAGGGCCGCATTGCACTCGTTTTTTCCTGCTTAGTGCACCTCTGCACCATCAGTGTATTCACTGTTCTGTGTTAAAGGTGGAGCTAATCCTGAAGGAAGTATTGCCATCCTGATCCATACGTTAAAATAGGTACATGAGTTTGGTGAGTGGAGGCTCTAAGCATCAGCCAGGATATATGTTTTTCAACTACAGTCAATTCAAATAAAGCATGAGTCTGTACTTAAGAATTCTTACTGCTGTTTCCCAAAAGTGTAAAGGTTACATTTAGTCTTAATGAAAAGTGACAAAGTGACTCACATTGCTGTTTTGGAGAGTATGAAACAGAAATGCTGTCAGTGCTGAAGAACATTTTTGGGGACAAGAATTTCGTCAGATGAATGAGAAAAACCTGAGAGGAGTAAAAACTGAAAAAGCCTGCTTGACTTTTTCAAGGGAGGTCTATCCAAGGAAGATGGAAAACCTCCCTCTGGAAAATCAGCTGATTTTAACAGTACATGCTGTATGCAGGTCTCCAAAGGGTAAGTCATACTTTGTATTTAAACAGCTGGCATAAATCAACGGTGTTTTGTAGGAGCTGGTGAAGGTAACACTGAATTGTACTTGTTTTAGGATTTAGCCCTCTATTTCCACACTATGGAAAACATGGGGTTTAGAGATCTCAGTCAACCAAGCAGAGCCATACAAGAGTAAACAGGTTGTAATCTGAAATCACCTTAGGGCCTTCTTCTGCTCCCATTGAAATCAATGTCTAAATTCCTCTCAGTTTGAGTGGGATATTAAAATAATAATAAAAAAGCTCTAATATCCATGTTAATGTATTTTCTAAATATGTGAATTAATCAGCAGCTTGGTAAACTGGTTCAACAGCCTGATGCATTTGCTGAATCAACCTTGCTAAAACAGATGCACCATCTGCCTTGCAGTTTCTAACATGCTGTTAAAATAAAGCAACATTTTACAAGAATAGCTGTTTTTTGCTGTTACAGGCCTTAATCTGTGCTCAGGCAAAATTGCTTAGATCAAGACGTGGTGTATCTCTAGTGCGCCAAAATTACCTTGCAAAACTATGTTTGTGGCAGAACTTTAATATACAAGGAGAAGGGATTAATGAATTTACGTACTTGCTTCTCTGCTGTGTCTTGAACCATATTTTTTAGGTGTTTTAATAAATGTCTCCAAAATACTGTGGAGTTTTTTGCTTTGTTGTTTTCATATATTGAAAAACTACAAAGGAACAAGATGCAGAGTTCTGTTTGGTTAAAATCATTAAGAAAATTCAGTCCAACCCTCATGGCAAACCGCAGGCAGTTGGGCTTTCAGAAGTGCTGAAGGGATTAAGGTGCTAAATATCCATTAACTTTCTTACCTTTGGTACCTTGGGAAAACCTCACCTCTAATGCTCACATTTGTTGCTGTCTTTATGAGCTAGTTTTACGCTATTGGTAGCAAGTAGTTTCAATACTGGTATTTCAATGAGATCCCCTTTCATTGCTTCTTTTTACCCCTTTACGTTTTGCAGAGCAGCTCATAAGGGTCTTAGAGAGAAACAAAAAGATGCTCCCAGTCTTGTCTTCACCATAGTGGGTGACTGGGGAAAATATAAGGATATTTTCTTTTCTGTTAAAAACATGTGCCTAGTAAAGCGTCTTGCTTGAGGTGAACCTTCTAACAGATGGAAACCCCAAGAACTGCTTGGGCTAAACTTTGCATTTGTGCCCAGGCAGTTTTGCTTCTTCATCTGGTGCTCATGTACTTTAGTCCCACTCTGTATGAATGGTTCCTTTCTAAATGGGAGAAATAAAGCAAAGCAGAGTGGGCCCAAGTCCATTTCTAGCTTTACCAAAATAACTCTTTACATGCTATGACTTGTGAGGAGTTCCTTTGGATATACCTCAGTGTTCATGGAAGCAGTGTGTGTCCCTCTGTACTTTCTTCATAAAGGTTAAACACATCCAGCTGCATTCAAAGTAGGGAAACAAACAGTGGAAGATACTGGCAGTGTCATTGGAGGGGACACCTTAGCTACAACCACTGCACTGACATGCTGCTTTTTGCACTATGGCAACCCTGCCTCACCTCCAGGCTGTGACTCTGGCAAAGTCTTGGGATATTTGAAACGTGCTGACAGTCATTTTCTGTTGTGCTGGCCTGGTTTAATAGGCAGTATGTGTCATAAGTATGGGTCAGCCCTTATAAATATGCCTCTGTTGGCGTTTCACAATTGTCTGCAAAGGTGTTGCTCAACCAGAGTCCCAGCCCTGCAGTCATGATGTATAGAGGTGTTGAAGCTCCTGAATCAGATGTGGGCCCTTAGGCAGTTCTGACTGCAGCAGAGCTGTGTTCCAGTGAGTGCTGCTCCCGCTGCTGAGTGATGATATCCTTTTTGACTGCCCTTGCAGATGTTTCCAAGAGCTGTGTTTTATTTGTGCATCAACAAATGATCTGATATTTGCTAAGGGTTTGAATCCAGCCATTGAAGAATAATAAATGACTGTTTAGGTTGAGCTGAAATTTTGCAGCCTGATTCAGTTACAGTGGTGACTCACTTAGAGTTGGTTCTCACATGATTCACAAAGTGTATGGGTGACTCAACCCACAAATTTACTTAGCTCCCATGTTATTTTCCCTCTCAGTGAAAAAAAATTGGTTATAATAAATAATCACAGCAAACTTTGACTTACCCCAAGGTAAAATAATACATGTGTTGAAAGGCTGCATATTTGTAATAGTAAATTACTTAGTGAGGTAAGGATGAAATAATAGGACATAAGTATCGTTAAACAAGAAAGAAATGTGACGTGCATTTTTGGTTGATTTTGTTGCATAGCAGAGGTAAATAAAGGGAAAATAGTTATTTTTATCTGATGGAGATGCTCAGAGAGGCTGTTTTGACAGTGTCTGTAGTTATTGTTGTAGCCAGCCAATTCTTGGCATTTGTTCTCTGAAATAAGTAGTTTTAGATACGTCCATGTCTGGATCAGACATTTTAAATTGATGGCAATTCAGAAAGTGTGAGATGCCTGGGTTCTGAAAACTGGGTCTTTATAGGATGTCTTAATCTAGGCACCCCAAGCCCTGAAGTACCTGAAGTTTTCTGTCTGAAAACTCTTGACTGAGTTCCTTTAATAATATCAATTCACACAGATAAGAAATTCGGTTCCAACAGGAGCTATAAGATACTATATTTTCCCTCAAAAGATGCAACTGCTATCAGTGTTCCATAAGCATATGTACAGGCACATGGGTGTAGTGTAAATGCAGTCTAAATTACTATGAGTTTAGAGTTAGGTGGAGATGCCAGCATATCCTTTTTTGGGTTGTCCCAGAAGAATGTAGATGTCTAGGTAACTGCATACCTCTGAGCTTCTTAGCACTGGGTGACTAATCACCCTCCCTTTCATAAATGAAACAATAAAGAATCTAGAAAATGAAGACACTCTGCCATCTCAGCTGACTCTGTCATTAAGAAGATCATTAGCAAGCAGGAATGGTTTTTTACCTCACAACTACCAAATGTCAGCAATATCCATAAATTAAACTTCAAAAGTCCGTATTTCATAGGGATTAACTTTCAGGGAGCAAATAATGCGTAGTTTGAAAGATTAAGGTGAGAATTCTGAATTCTTTGGAAAAACAGTTCCTTTGCAGGTTGTGTCGTTGGTTTGAGGAAACCTCAGCATGTTCAAATGTAGCAAGAAATATCAGAGGAATAAAATGGATGGCCTTGGCAGACTCTCCAAAGCTAAGGGACAAAAGTGATAGCTGTGAGAAGGGAAGGGGTACCTGTGAACAGTGACAGGATTTAAAGTGTACAACTAAAGGACTTCTGTGCTAGAGAAGAAAGAAAAGGCTAAAAAACAACCGTGGCGCATCACATGGTGAACCACTGCAACGCAAAGTCCAAAGCAGCATTTTTGTGGTAGGCAGAATGCCGCTCTTCTATCACAAAGTTTGCCAAGCAGCCACAAGCAGTTTCAGGCCTCTTTGTAGGGAGTGAACCAAATGCACATGTTAATTTGAACTTTCCCTCAGCTAAAGAAGAAGGTGAAAGGATGGCTTTGTGCTCAAAGCACAGAAGCGGCGTTCATTTATTCTTGGTACTGCCACAGTCTCCTTGTGCAACCTTAGGCCAAGTTATTTGTCTCTTCATGCCACAGTCTCCCCATTTGTAAAGTACAGTTGATGGTACCGATGTCACAACGGGCATTTGAGGCTGAATCCTTTAACGTTTGTAAAGTGTTTTGGGACATAATACAGGGAAGGACAAATTGCTAAATGCTGCAACCCTGCATGCAGAGTTATGCTAATCAGTGCCTTTTTAGACACTGATCCCTTACTGTCTGTAGACTAATAGTGCAAGCTGGTGCAATTTTAGTCTATGGTACCTTTAACCTCACTGGCTCTTGGATTGGTCTGGCACAGAATAATTTATTTCCTGTTTGGTGGTTATGGTAATTCCCCATACTGCCTCTTTGAATACCCTAAAGGTTTACCATTATCTTAGGCTGGCCTTTCAAAAAGCCTGATTTTTGAGGCATAGTTTTAACAGTTTTTGCATGGAATAGGCACACTACCAGTTGAAGAATCTACAAAAGGAATGCTCATCCTTAGAGATAGATACTGGCAGAAGTCAAAGGCCTGCCATGAACTGGCTCATTTCATAAGCATTGCCCGTCAAAAGCAATAACCTCTTAGCACAAATGAGCTGAGACCAGGTGGTGTGGTGTGCAGCCATGAGCAAATGTATCTTTTGATAGGTAAACCACAGGTATGTTTTTCTAAATAATTACTTTTTTAGTGTTTCTAAATGTGTTTTCCTGACAGCACTGCTGGTAGAGTATGTATGGAGTACCATTAATTATCATGTATAACAAGTCTGTTCTCCCTCTTATTGCCGAGCTCCCATGTAAATACCCACATGGTTCCTTGCTGCTACGGGACTGTCACAGCAGATGCTTCTGCTTTTTTCTATTGCTGTAAACAAGCTGTTGTGACTGATACTTCTTTTCACCATATGTCCTGAACACTCCCAGTTCATAGTTATATGTCATTTCAGGATGCTTTGTAGGGTGTGTATGCCTCCACCCCATTTCAAAATCAATATAAGTCTCAATGGATTGACTAATGACTGTAAGGTGTTACTTGGCATGCTGGTTTTGGCTGACAGTGCTACTAAATGAACAGTTGTTTGCTTAATGTGTCTTTCATGGCTCCTTCGTGAAGTAACTTCTACTGAGAGATTGAACATGCTTTGGATTTGCTACTAATCATTTTTCTGACATGCTGAGACCGAAAAGAAGTACAACCCCAATATGTTGCCCTGATGATTGGTAATTTTCCTGTGTCCCTTAGCCATATCCTAAATTTGTATTGTCCTCATACATGTTGATATACTCATCTTCACTACATCCATCATGAATCTGTACAGTAGGAATGGGTGGTGAGAACTAAAGAAAACTATGCCTGTAAGGGTGTGTATGATGTTCTGTCCCACCAGGAGGAACTAGGACTGATGTCACATTTTCTTTCATTTGGTTTCATTTATGCTGTTGGGTTAGAGCATTCTCAATTCTCTTCATGGAATAGGATATGCAGTAACCAAAGAGAAATTGCTTGTGCACAGCAAACATATTTACTTGTTATTAGTGTGGGTGGACATGCCTTATTATTCGCCTGTGACATGTTGACCTTCCAGAAGGTCTGCCTGGCATAGTAGTGCTTGTAATAGCATACATGATGGTAGAGTATTGAGTGTGGTCAGGAACGGTGTCTCTACTAATCATTTTAATAAAAGCAATTGTCTGGAGGTGAACAGAAACTGAATTTAAATTGGAAACATAAAAGATGTTAAACTACAGGAAAGGGCATCCTTTGAACATCTCTTGTCTGACTCTTTAGGTTTCTGTACTAGAAGGTTGTCTGAGCTTATGTCATACAATAACACTGTGTTGCTCGACTATCCTCACGATGCAGTGTATTGCTATTGAGAATATAGCTGGTGTGAAAGACTTCATTTTTTTCGTGATATCTGGTGGAATTGCTCGTGTTGCCTTTAGCAAATAGCATGATATCTCTTACTTGGTTAGATACATGGCAGCAAGCTGTGTGAGAGTTCTGTAGCCAAGGAAGAGTTTTATGTAATTGTTATCTCGAGGTTAGTACAGATACTGACATGTGAATTTCTGCAGTTGCACAGTGGCTGAGGCAAAGCTTGTTTGTGTGTATACAACGCAGCTTCTCAAACATTTCATGGCAGAGGAGTTGGCACTAGATGATCTTAAGGTTCTTTTCAACCCTAACTGTTCTATGATTCTATGATCTGGCCTTTTTACTAACATGGCAGTATAAGTTACAGTCCCTTCTCTCTTTCTGCTCATATGTGTAAAGTCCTTTAATTCTTGGAGTTGAGAAAACCACTGAACTAACATTGACTGCACCTTTCTCTTCACCTCTCACTCTGAGGTTATGATTGAAGATGCTGTGTTGGTGGATTTTGGTACTCAAATCTTTTATGAGTCAAGAAAAAGATAAAAAGAGCCTGATGTAACTATACCGATGTGAAACATAGTCCCTGTGGAGAAGAAAAGACTATTGACATTGTCTTTACTATAGATAGACTTCTGTGATGAATGTCCATATCATTTCTTTTACTCTTTGTGTATCAGCAACTTAGAAGCACTTTGGTTTGTTGGGTTTTTTTAGTATACACAACTGGCTCTTCTATATGGTATCTGGCCACAGTGCTCTCATTCATGTTGAGGGCAGGTCCTAGTGACGAGTGGTGATTTGGGCTATGCTTGTGAGCGTGGTCCTCTGTTTATACATCATTTTTATGTTAAAGAGAGAATGTCTGTAAAAGCAGCCTGATGGAGTTGTTGCAAGAAAGAGTATGTTTGCACTACATGTTGTCCAGCTCAAATAATTATTTTTTAATATGTTGGATTTTCAATGTATTTAGATTTAGTAAATGTTTTCTTGTGCTTGTGTACACTTGATGGCCAGTTTTCTTCTCCAGCTGAATATGGAACAATGATGATTTTGATTCTGATGGGCCTTCTTTTGCAGCAGTTTGTCGTGGTTTAGCCACAGACAGCAACTAAGTCCCACACAGCCACTTACTCAATCCTTTGCAACAGGATGGGGGAGAGAATCAAAAAAAGTAAAAATGAGTAAACTCGTGGGTTGAGATAAAGGCAGTTCAATAGGTAAAGCAGAAGCCATGCACACAAGCAGAGCAACACAGGAATTAATTCACTGCTTCCCATCCCAGTTCAGCCCATTTCCAGGCTAGCAGGGCTCCATCATGTGTAATGGTTACTTGGGAGGACAAAACACCATCACTGTGAATGTCCCTCCCTTCCTTTTCTTCCCTCAGCTCTATATGCTGATGAAGACGCCATATGGTGTGGAATAACCCTTGGGTCAGCTGGGGTCTGCTGTCCCTGCTGTGTCCCCTCCAGCTCCTTGTGAACCCCCAGCTTGCTCTCTGTGGGGTGGTGTGAGGAGAGAAAAGGCCTTGGCTGTGTGAAAGTGCTGCTCAGCCGTGACTAAAACACCTCTCTGGTATCAGCACTGTTTCCAGCACAAATCCAAAACACAGCCCCATACCAGCTACTATGGGGAAAAGTAACTCTATGCCAGCCAAAACCAGCACACAGAGGCAACATGTGAGTACGTGTGATTGCCCCCATTGCCGGAAGCACAGAATGCTCTTATTTCCTTAGCTCCTTTTGTCAGGTTTCACAGGCTAAAGACTGTAGGCTTCTGCTTGGCTTTATGTAGCACTCTGAGCATCTGTGCTGTTGGTCTTCAGAGTCACTGTACTCCTTTGGTACCAAGGCATTCCTGAGTGTCTCCCGTTGACAGCTGGATGTTGTGGTAGGTGATCTTTCCTCTCCAGGTGCCTTTGAAAGCTACATGCTATCACCTGGCAGTGCATGCTTTTCTCTTATTTTAATTCTTGCCACAACTTGTGTCTTCCTAAAGTAAATGTGCCAAACTGCTTTACGCTTGGAAGAAATAATAGTTCTATGGATTAATTTGCTTGGATTAAAAGGAAAGTTTAGTTTTCATGGCTATGTAGCATTTTACATATCTGCAAAGTCCATTTTTACATGAATATTTATTATTTCATTGGCTACTGAAAAAAGATGCATTCCATAGGATTTCCAAGGTCTCTGTAAACTCTGAAGCCTGTAAATGATTTGGTGAAGTGAACCATTTTTGTCTCAGTAGGCTCTTTTCCTGTCTTTCACAATGACCAGTACCATGGTCTGGTGAGGGGCAGAATGTCATATGTGCTGCAGGGGAAGAGTGGCTCAGCAGAAATGCTTACCTCCTTTATTTCAGAATGTCATGTTTCACCATATGTTTGGGATAGAAATAGCTTTTGTCTGATTCAGGAAATGCTTAGCATTAAGAATGTGACAGATGTCCACCTTCTTTCAGAGTCTGTGCTGTTGCTGATCATCATTGCATAGCACAGTCCCCATCACCTGTAAGCTAGTTCTTATGAAGACCTGTCAAAGGTACAATTCCCTAGAATTTCATGTCGGGAAGCAAAGACTCTAATCATTGTTTTCTGGGGGTTCACAAAGTAATTTTTGCATTCTTGGAATATCTTAATATCGCCTACATGATTGACTTCCCTTTTGTTTCTAGTCATTCGTTCTCCAAATTATTTCAGATGCAATTATTATAAACAGATGATTTTCAGGAAACTGTTTTTGCCTGCCTGTATGGAATAATGCTTCTTGTTCACACAGCGCAAATAAGTAGAGGTGGTTTCCTTTTACATTAGCTATGTGTACTGCTTTTGCTGCTGTTACCATAGAGTCACAGAATGATTTGAGCTGGAAAGATCATCTAGTTCTGAATCCCTGGCATAGGCAGGGACACCTCACACTAAACCATGTCACCCAAGGCTCTGTCCAACCTGGTCTTGAAACACTGCCAGGGAAGGAGCAGTCACAACTTCTTTGGCCAAGCTGTTCCAGTGCCTCACCACCCTCACAGTTGGTAGATTATAAACTTCCAGAAAGCTGATTCAAAAGTGGGGAGAGAGGGGAAGCTTTTAGAAAACTCCTTAAAAATTATTTGTCTTTCAGTCATCTTCTCACTTTATGGGCAGATCTGTACTCTTTGGTTTCATTCACGTTCAGTGTTATGCTGGCTGTTGTTAACATGTTGATCTTTACCACTCATGGATGTAAATTTGCCTGCAGGGTTAAGTTTTGCCTGTTGTTAGCGTGAGAATGTTAGCTGGTGAATGAAGTTGCTAAGCCACTGGCCATCATATTTGAAAAATCGTGGCAGTCAGGTGAATTTCCCAACAACTGGAAAAAGGGAAATAGAACCCCCATTTTCAAGAAGGGGAAAACGGATGACCTGGGGAATTACAGACCAGTCAGTCTCACCTCTGTGCCTGGCAAAATCTTGGAGCAGATTCTCCTGGAAGGCATGCTAAGGCACATGAAAAACAACAAGGTGCTTGGTGACAGCCAGCATGGCTTCGCTAAGGGGAAATCCTGCCTGACCAATTTGGTGGCCTTCTATGATGGGGCTACAGAACTGATGGACAGGGGTAGAGCAGTTGATGTCATCTACCTGGCCTTGTGTAAAGCATTCAACAGTGTCCCACACGACATCCTTGTCTCTAAATTGGAGAGACATCAATTTGATGGATGGACCACTCGGTGGATAAAGAACTGGCTGGATGGCTGCACACAAAGAGTTGTGGTCAATGGCTCAGTGTCCATCTTTGTCGCTGACATGGAAAGTGGGATTGAGTGTGCCCTCAGCAAGTTTGCTGATGACACCAAGCTGTGTGGTTCAGTTGATACGCTGGAGGGAAGGAATGCCATCCAGAGGGACCTCGACACGCTTGTGAGGTGGGCTGATGCCAACCTCATGAAGTTTAACCAGGTCAAGTGCAAGGTCCTACCCCTGGGTCAGAGCAATCCCAGGCACAGCTACAGGTTGGGCAGAGAAGAGATTCAGAGCAGCCCTGTGGAGAAGGACTTGGGGGTGTTGGTCAATGAGAAAATGAAGATGAGCTGGCAGTGCACGCTTGCAGCCCAGAAAGCCAACCATATCCTGGGCTGCATCAAAAGGAGCATGACCAGCAGGTTGAAGGAGGTGATCCTGCCCCTCTACTCTGCTCTCATGAGACCTCACTTGGAGTATTGTGTGCAGTTCTGGTGTCCTCAACATAAAAAGGGCATGGAACTGTTGGAACAAGTCTAGAGGAGGGCCACAAGGAGATCAGGGGACTGGAGCACCTCCCGTATGAAGATAGGCTGAGAAAGTTGTGGCTGTTGAGCCTGGAGAAGAGAAGGCTGCATGGAGACCTCATAGCAGCCTTCCAGTATCTGAAGGGGGCCTATAAGGATGCTGGGGAGGGACTCTTCATTAGGGACTGTAGTGACAGGACAAGGGGTAACGGATTCAAACTTCAACAGGGGAAGTTTAGATTGGCTATAAGGAGGAAGTTCTTTACTGTAAGGGTGGTGAGGCACTGGAATGGGTTGCCGAGGGAGGTTGTGAATGCTTCATCCCTGGTGGTGTTCAAGGCCAGGTTGGACGAAGCCTTGGGTGATATGGTTTAGTGTGAGGTGTCCCTGCCCGTGGCAGGGGAGTTGGAACTTGATGATCTTAAGGTCCTTTCCAACCCGAACGATTCTATGATTCTATGAAATAACCTGTACAGCAGTAACTGAGTTAAATGACACTGAGAAGTTAATCTCTGCATATCATAGTTACTTCTGCTGAAACAAATATTTACCTGGAGGTTATGGTTTCAGAGCAGGAAATCTAAATGTAGTCAAAAGAAACCGAGATTATGTTCATGGCATTTTGCTTGATGTCTACTGCTTTGTATTAAAAGAGGTCATAATGAATAACATTGTACTTCTTATTCCTTACAGATCAAAAGAGAAAAACCAGAAAATATACCAGATTTAAAATCTTTAGTACACGAAAAATTTACTGCGATGGAGAGCGAGAACAGTGACTCAGATTTGCAAAACAATGAAAAATACGTTTATTTTAAGGATCAGCTTAAACAGATGAGAAAACAATGTAAGTCTTATCTTTTAAAAACTATAGATTCTTTGAAAGCTAAATGGTAAGATGTGACTAACTGCCCTATAGAGCTGCTGGTTATGGCTCAAACTGAGGTGGGTGTTTGTATTTAAAAACTTACTTAAATTGCTATCTCTGCAGAAGGAAGCCAGTGTTAATTACTTTGGTAGTTTTATTTAGACTCCCACAGCTCCTGCTATGTCTGAATACAAATACCCTGAAAATGTTGCTTCACATCTTTTTCTGTGGAAGGTGGGCTTTTTCGTTAGAAGCCTTTCTCATTAGTTTTATTCTTAGTTGATAGGATCTTCTAAAAAGATTAGGTAAGCTGTTTTCATTTGTCACTTAAACAAATTGCTCTTGTTTCACAACTTAGGATGTGTTGCAACTCTAAGAAGACCTTTGCTTTAATGGTAGAACTATATTGTTAAAAAATGCTTACTGTGTGTGTTCTCAGGTTTACAGCTTCTATGCACGCACCATGTAATGCTGCAGTTTATTAAAATCTGGTTTTCTTAATTCATGTGATTTATCAAGTGTTAAATTATGAAGTTATTTCTGCTTGAATTACCAGAAAAGCTGGAGAGTGAACAGTTCTAGTATTTATGCAGCACGACAAAACTGTACACTTTTATTGCCCTGCAGATTATAGTAGCCATTAAAATATCTCTGATTACTGTTGCCGGGAAAGTTCATAGGCTCTAACACTATTTGTGCTGCTCTTCCCCAGTCGTGATCGTGTTTTGAACTCATATTATTCTGCTTGCTGTCCCTTGACCCCTGAACCTATTCCCTCCCACCCTGCATTTTGATTTCAACATAAACTGGTATCTCAGGAACCTCAGGAGTTATAGATTAATGATTTATACCATTAGAAAAATGATACTCTGGATGCTTTCCTGTAGCTCTCCTTGAGCTTTGTTTTTGTGGAGCCCTATCCGAAACCCGCTGAAACTAGCGGAAGGAATTTTCCCGCTGAGTTCACTGGACTTTGGATTACTTCCCTGTTCTCTGTAGAGATTTATGAAGTGTGAAGACATGTTTGACAAGGTGAATTTTAGATCTGATATCTGAAAACTCCCTAGGATTAGAGCTTGAGGGCTTAATATACGTGTTTCCTGTCTATGGTTTCTGAGATTTTGGATTTGAGTATTAGCATTGATCTCTGAGTTCAAGTGAGCTCTTGGCGCTATTCTTAAGAATGAGCATACCAAGTTGCAGACCACAAAACAGTGTAATTTTCACTCTCTCCATAACCATAAAATTATTACTGCCCCACCATTATGTTGTAATTCCTAATTTCCAGGTGTTTGTAACTGAGAAGATAAAATCTTGATAACTGACTTTGGATTTACTTTCCACCCTGTACTTGCCTGAGGAAGGGGTGTATGCCGTAGTACTGCATTCAGCTCAGGCTGTGGGACTGAGTTCTAACTGGAATACCTGTTGAAAAAAAAGGTATTAAATAAGGTTAAATAAAATTAAATAAGATTAAATAAGCACAGGAAATGTTATTCTTGGAAAAAAAAATATGCAAGGACATCATTCTGCTAATACTGCCTGAAATCCAGATATGTCCTATTAGCCACTTGGACTTCTGTTTTAGTTGTGCACAGAGGTCAGACTGTGTCCAGTATGAAATGCTTGGTGATGTTGGATGTACTGCTGTGTTCAGACTGTTTCAGTCAGATGGGTCAGCTTGGGTTTTGTAGAACACATGATGTTTCGGATGAGGTAAAACCATCACATTTGGTCATATTGCAGCATTTTATGCAATTTAAAAAGCTGAATGGAAAGTTATTAGTTAACTTTCACAGACTTGGGTGCAGTATAATGAGCATGCATTCAAATAAAGAGCCTGGTATATCCCCCCTGCTTTTGAAATGGGTAACTAAATGCCACCTCAGATCTGCAGACAGAAATAGGTGGAAAATTCAAAGTTAAACTTTTCAAAGCAAGCACAATAGTGCTGCCTTAAACTTGCATTAATATTGTGTCTTCTGCCTAAGTAGTGTGTTGATCCACCACAAAGTCACTTTCCGACTTTACTTTCCTCTTCAAAAGGCTTTTTTACAGGGAAGGCTCTCAGAAATTCTTGAATAATAGTGGATGACTGAAGATCAGTGAAGTCTGTATTCACAGATGTAAATTTGCTTCTTATGATACAGTGACCTGGAACCAGTAAGATTGTTCAGTTTCTCTGTTGTAGCTATGTGAACTTCTTACCCTTTTCCTCTCTCTCTCCTTTTCTGTGTTTTGGGCACTCATACATAATCTTTAAAAAGACCTCAACAACTGAATGTCACAAATTCATTCACAAGCTTAAAAAATGACAGATACATTCTCATAGGATCAGGGCCTCTGGTCTTAACATCTTTGTGAGAAGCTAAGCTGACGTGTACTCTGTCTGATACAGAAAGTCTATTCTTGTTGTTGGGCTCTATGTAGTAAATTAGTATGCTGAGATGTGTAATTGAACACTATCTAAAATATCACATACACCATGCAGAAAGTAGTGTTACTGTAAAGAATGGGCTAGAAAGCAGGGACTTTTGGGTTGCATTACTAGCTGAGCTCAGATACAGGAGAACATTAAGGTCATCCTGTTAGTCAGCAGTGTGCTTGAGTCAAGTCATCTGTGTATTCCTTAGCTTCTCCTTTATGCATTGTGTTTTCAAAAGCATGAGTCCTACAGTACTGGTCCCATAATACAGCATATTATAATGTGTCTGCAATTTTGGGGAGACTGCTTGGTGTGAGTTATGTGTAAAGCTGCTTGATGTGAGTTACATGTATCAATAACTTCATCTACAGCTACCTGGTTGCTGCTTTGTTTTCAGGTATTAGTCTTGCCAGGTTTGGGCACAACTTAGTGCATGACTCCTGGCCTGTTTCAAGCACACATACACAGTGTGATTCAGTTTTTAGCTCTTCCCTGGGGTTTGGTTTTATTGCTAAATCAGATAAGATATAAAAACTCCAGCCATGTTTTTTAGAGGAGCTTTCCTGGAGTTTTCTCTTGTCCCAGCCTTTTCTATCTGAAGAGCAGATGGGGTAGATGCTAAAATGATTTGCCTTTCATGATAGCTTACCATTAATCATTACATAGTTTTTATGCAGAGTTTGACATTTTTATTGTAGAATAGCTGAACAAGGAAACGTAGTCTCATATTGTCTTGCTACTTAGAAATTAGCTAGTGTTTTAAGGAGAAAAACTTTCCTTTTGGGTATGGTGCAGAGTGTGAAGCAGTTAAATATAACCTTATTTCAACAGAAAATTCAGAAGGATAATACATTTTGTCTCTTGATATTTGGTGCCCCAGTGATGGAAAGGAGCTGTGTGGTTGTTCTCTGCCACCTAAGAGGTGACATGAAGCATAGTAGGTACCTCTGATACTCTCAGGGAGGGGATCAGCGCTGTATCATCTTCAGGTTGTCCTCCAGGCAGCTTTGTGGGAAGGAGACCTTCTTCTCTTTGAGCTTTAACAGCAGCTAAAGTGAAGAAATGAAATTGGGAAAGTGCATCTGTGTGACAGTAAAGATGATATCATGCCTCAGAGCAGTTTCTGTTCTGCTCAGCTTTCAGACAGTTTGCAGGCATTTTCCCTCAATCTGTGAGCCTTTATTATGCAGCTCCTTTAGCTGGAATTTGTGCAAAATGATGTGAAATCTCCACCTCTGATGATATGTGTCAAAACACTGTCAGACGGGTTTTATGTGAAGAGCAAGTGATTTTTTTCCTCAAGTCTGTTTTCAGAACAATCTCACATTCCTAAATTCCCACTTCTTATTTTTAATGGAAAACATTTTCATTTTTTTGTCTCATACCTGCTTAGAATGTAAGCCATGGAAAATAAGTGTTGATTAATATGTTTTTATGATATTTTCAGCCATTTCTTGTACCTCAGAATGGCTACATCATCTTTTCCAAATAATGGAGCACTTGGAGGGGTATTCACTAAATCTGGTAGTAGCAGCAAATTCTAAATGATTACATGTGTGGTTTGTAAGAAAACATTTTTGTGACCCTGCATGACTGATCCACTCTTTGCACATAAGGGTGCTGGATCTGCAAAGTGCTTTAGTGATCTCCTTTTGATTAAGTTAAATACTTGAGCAAGTTGCTTAAATTAAAGTGCTTGAGTAGATCCTTTGAAATGAGTGAGATTGCTGGCATGTTTCACTTCCTTATTGGAGTGTAACCACAGTACAGAACCTTGCAGGACTAAGCCTATAGGAACCAAGTCATGATTACTGCAGGAATTGTAACTTTGCATTTTGTATCTTCTGTAAATTTAAAATCCCACCTTCTGTTTAAAGTTGTATTAGCAAGTCTTTTTATTCCATGCCAATATATATAGAATATATATATATATATATCTCAAAGGCATCTTCTGGCACAGAGTATGAGAATTTTGCCTTCATAAAATGAAAGTAAGATCTGCCTTTAATCTCTGTGTATCAGTTTAAATTTCTGATACTCTGTGCAAAGAGCTAATCAGCAGGTAAAATCTCTCCTCCTGTGACCCTAGCTGCCGCTGCTGTTTGCTGAAGGTTATTTAGTTTCACATTTGGTGCACAAAGGATGGCAGGTTTCATAGCCCTTTTATAGCAGCTGATAACATGCACTTTGGAATCCTTGATAACTACGGGCTGTACGAACACCCAGCAGATGCATGTTCAGTAGTCGTGTTGTAGGAAGTGTTAAGGTTTGAGTGAATGACAACATTGCTGGCTTTGCCAAACAATTGAAGGAGTGAATTTGGCAAATGTATCAAAGTGTTTTTTTTTTATAGGGAACGAATAATTTTGAGACACAGCAGTAGTTTAGGCAGGTTTTTTGTCATAGGAGACCAGTCACTGCAATGTAATTTGGAAAGCATTGCAGTTGTAAAGGTCTTCCTTGTCCTGCCCACTGAAGAAAAAATGTTACAGAGGGTTTGAAAGAAAATTGTAAAATGTATGTATCACATTTTAACATTTTGCTAGGACAGATTCATATTCATTATCAAAAAGAATTATTTTGAAAGGAGAAGATTGTAAGATTTAATATTTAGTATTCAAGTACACACCATTATGCCCTACTGATGATACATGAAGTTTAAGTCATGCATATGCTCAGAAATAATGGCATAAAAAATGTAATTTGAGATGCAGTTTGTGTAGAAAACTGCACTGGTTGAAAAAATGACACTGTGAAAGGAATTCTCTTTAAATTTATGTAACAGTCTATTTGGAGGTCCAGGAAGGACTGAAGTCTTTGATTTGCTTTTAGGAGCTTAAGAAAGCAAGCTGCAACCTGTGTAGTATAGTGCTTGAAAAGTTTCATCCAATTAATCCTCACAACATCACACTGATGGAGCCAAGTTAATCTTATTCTTCAACATATAACAGAAGTGAAACTTCAGTAAGTAGTTAAAGTTACATGTGTGGAGTCACATAACTGGTTTGCAGAGCTGGCATCCTATTCAGTTCTGCGTAGCTTCTTAGTTGGTCTGTTTTCATCTTTATACTTAAACTGTGTTGACAGAGGATCAGCTGAAAAAGAACATTAGTGTGTTTTTCTTTGTCTTTTTTAATATGAAATAGTAATTTAAGATCCCCTAAATTACTGACTAATTATGGGAAAGCAACTTCAGCAGAAAAGTTGGAAATTCTAACTCAAAGTGGGATTGATGTTACGACAGTTCAGTGGCGTGTGTGGGATATGCACTTTTCATTTATGTAAAATCCCTTATTAGACAGCCCTTTGACTAGTGAAGAAGTGAAAGATGATCTAGCACTTAGGAAGGTCACTTGGAGTTTAGGATACTTCGGTTTAGTTCTTTGCTTTGTTAGTCGTCTTGTATTAGATCAAGTCATTTTAGGTTCAGAACAGATCACTGGGAGTTAGGTGCCTAAAATCCTTGTGGGTCTGAACCTTATACCTATATCTGAAATTCAGCTATGTGTATATTGTGTTTGTGGGCTTTGCAAGGAGAGACTAATGAATGTGGACTGGTTCATATCTGTCTGCTCCAGGCTGGTACCCTATGGAGCAAAGTAGCCATGTCTGCTGCAAAACACTCGATTGCCCTGCTTCTCTTGTGGCACTGAAACATTAGTATTATTTTTTGTGGTTTTGTCAGTTCAAAGAACTGGAAATAATAACATAACTGTGCTTTAGTCTGCCAGAGTAATGTTTTCATAGCGTGATGCTGAGGGAGCAGATTGCAGCCCCTGAGGAGTGACATGAATATGTTTCGAGGCATTTGTATGAACGAGATCTGACTTTTGGGTAGGGTTAAAGGACTACCCTGAGAGAGAAACTTGGCATCGTTTTGTCCTTCTGGGACTGTCCTGTCTGGATATTTTCTGGAAGGAACTAGTTGGCTTGCTTACTTGTAATTTTGAAGGATTAGAAGATCAAGGCCTGGGAATGAAATAGTATGAGTTAAAGTGATGCTGATGAAGTCTGACATACAATCCCTCTATTTCACAGAATTGTTGGGAGGAGAAACAAGCTAGAAAAACAAACTAGATAAATGGGATGCTCAAATACTACGGCAGTGTGAACAAGATGAATATCCAAATTGCAAAATTGCCATCACAGCTAGTGTTCTTGATAATTTGTAAAGAAGGACCAACTCTAGAACAAATGAAACCATCAGAACTTTTTTTTTGTAATCTGGGACAATTTTTCCATGCCCAAAATTAGCTACGTCGATAGGATTAACGGGCAAAAGCTTGCATCAACAATATTTCTTTTAGTAGATTAACGAAGAACATCAGTTGCAGATGGATCTGCAGAGGGTTTCTTTGATGAAATTATTGCCTTTCTAACATGATTGACCGAAATAAGAACTTGCTTGCTTTGGCGTTTAGAGTTCTGACATGGAATTCATAATTACAATGAAAGAGGAATCAGCCCACCCCCTCAAACAGCCCTTTTCCACTGTGAGTAACCTGGATTTCAATCTCATTGATTTAAAATCAGAATTTGACTGACTCTTGGCCTATAGGAGGTTGAGCTGTATCTCTGGAATCTGGTCTTCCACTTTCTCAGTTCAGGGTGTATTTAACTATATGTAAAAATGGAAACAACTGCAGAAGGAAATACTGAGGCTTTAACCTTGTGGTAAAGGCACTCAGCTGAGGGAGGGAGGTATCTAAATCAGAAAGATCATCAGATGTAGGTTTCTTCTGTTATAAATATCTCCCCTTCAAGTATCTGCCCTTCCAATCAGTGACTACTTGAGGGTAAACACCTCTTATCTCTTTCTGTGTCTCTCATCTGATCTATACATGTATTTTAAAAAGATCTATATTTAATCCTGTTGCGAAAGTCTTTGCAAGATGTGGTTCTTGCTTGTATGTCAGCCTGGCTTTCAAATCAGCACTGGGCATATAAAATCTAGAAAGGAAATAAAGTGTTGCACAGAAATAATTTTTTATTATTATTATACACTTAGGGGTAATACTTTGGGTAATTTATTGTTACTGTCATGGGATAATTCTCTCTTAAGTGAGCACATTGATAGCTACCAGCATGGCTTTTTTACTGTTTGTAAGAATCTAGGTCAGGAAGAGAGCTTCTAGATGCCGATTCCATTCCCTTGATGTTGCATTCAATCCCATTATTTAACAAATCCCCATCTTAAAATATATTATTTGTTCCCCTTTGTTTCTATTGGGAGAGGGATGAAAAACCTTAGACCCTTGCTCAGCTCGTGAGAAATTTTCAGGCAAATCAGTTTGTAACCAAGTTTTTGCTTGTTTGTTCATGTGCCAGCACTGAACCCTTGCTTATAGGGGTGTTCTCCCTGAGTGGTGGAGTTCAGTGTAGTCAGTGTCTTTGTGCAACATAGGAACTTTCTAGAATCTCATGTCTTGTGGCCATATTTGAACTCATTAGAAATGTTTTATACATTTCAGATGAGTAAGAAGCATAGAGCTAAAGCTTGCCTGTATCTGAAATTCTGAAAACTACAATAGATGGATTATACCCTATGGAAAATTTGCTTTCTGGTAACAAAACGTGAGCAATTTGAAATCATAGAATAGTTAGGGTTGGAAAGGACCTTATGATCATCAAGTTCCAACCCCCAGAATTTCACCAAGAGTTTTCATTCACTTCTTTCATGGTGTAATAATACATACTATATTGGTGTAAAATACGTATGTATAAGTATGTACGTACTATGTATGTACTATACATACAAAAAACCTCAAGGACTCCCGTCTGCCAGGTTAGTACAATTTTACTTGCCATTATGTCTTTTGCCTGCTATTCAGACAAATGTAAAAGATAGAGGATGGAGGAATTCCATTCTTATGCCGTGCGCTTATGGCTTAAACTTCAAGTGTGACCACAGGAAAACAGGTGAAGAATGGTCCAAGAAGAAGAAAACAAAGAAAGAGGAAAGGAAAAGCATCTAGGTGTTACATTTCTTCAGTTGAAATGTTCTCATTTTGAAGTTAGGATATTGAGGAAAATAAAGCAAAGCTTTAAACTAGGGGAACTTTTTTTTGTTTACTCATTTTTTCTGTTACTTGAGCATTTCAGTTCTTGAGTAATCAGTTCTTAAAAGGGGCCTATAAGAAAGATGGGGAGAGACGTTTTAGCATGGCCTGTTGGGATAGGACAAGTGGTGATGGTTTTAAATTAAAAGAGGGGGGAGATTCAGGCTGTGTGAAGAGAAAATTCTGTACAATGAGGGTGGTAAAATACTGGCACAGGTTGTCCAGAGAGGTGGTGAATGCCCCATCCCTGGAGACATTCAAGGCCAGGCTGGATGTGGTTCTGGGCAACCTGATCTAGCTGAAGATGTCTCTGCTTATTGCAGGAGGGTTGGACTAGATGAGCTTTGAAGGTCCCTTCCATCCCAAACTATTCTATGACTCTACAATTCTGTGATTCTATTTATCTTATTCCTGGATAGACAGTAGGGGTTTTTTACCCTTCCTATATGTTCATTTTAATCATTTGTGTGTGGGACTTTGTGGCACTGGTATGCACAAGTACCAAGGGAAATACTACTTCAAATAGAATTCTACTCCAGGTAGAATTCTACTCCAAGTAATGGATTTGGATTGAGTGCCAACGCATAAAGCATTTGAGGAAGAACAGGGATGTTGATCTGAGATAATGCTGACTATATAATAATCCATCAGTGCATATCACACTGCATGGTAACTTCAGAGTTCTCCAGTTAAGAGAAAACATTTGGTGTTTTTATGGGTCCTGAAACTATTTGTCATGTAGCTCTTTGGTGTGGCCTTCAGAAGAGATGCAGGTTGAGCTACATTGTGCTTTGATAAGTGTTAGTGTAGCTTCTGAAATCAATAGTATTTCCTTGATCAACACTTGCAATATACAGTAACATGCAAACAAGCAATGTACAGCAAGATTAACAAACATCCTGTAATTCCTTATCAGAAGTTCACGCTCATTGGCTGTTTACCATAGTTTTTGACATCCATACTGTTTCATTTCCCTCTTGAAAGCTGTAGACACCAATAACCTCCCAGCAAAGCATGTTTTCTTTCCAGCTTTAATTTTATGCCATTAAATGTACTGGAGATCTTCCTCATACTACCCCAGACCTGTTAAATAAGTTGTGCTGAAATGGAGGAAGAAAGCTAGAGAAGCACTAAAGGACTGCAACACCCGTCTTTTAGGTTTGTGGACCTCAGGCTGGATCCCAGAGCCCAGAGTTAAGTGCCTTGGCTCCCACAAGGAGGGTTATGGCACATCTGCATGAACAACTTTGTTCAGTGATGAATCTGTTCTGTCAGCATAGTGTGCTTTACATCTGTACGTCAATCATAGTATTGCAAAAGATGACTAAAAATGTGCCAACTATAAAGTAACGTGAAGGGAATGAATCAGGGCTTGTACTGTGAGACTGAGCACACATGCTTGTATTATATAGCTGGAGAGGAAATGGACCATGACTGTGATCTGTGGATTTGGGAATTTTAGGCGCTCAAACGATTGCTGATGTTATCAGGGAGCTGAAGTGGTAATTGTGTGTACTGTGTCTCAGGGGTAACCTAAGATATGTTGCTTTCAGTCACCATTAGCACAAAGTCAAAGAAGTCAAACACTTTTCATAGGCATTTGCACTCTAAACCAGGCTTGGAGCATTGGATGTTCTATCACAATTGAAGAGTGGTTTAAGTTGTCATCTCTCAGCTGTTATTAGCTCTCATTTGTGACACAGGATCTGACTTTACAAGTGTGGATAGGTTTATCATGTGTTACCATCTGAAACATGGATGTAGATCTGTTGTGTTACCAGGCTTGCAGTGAATGATCTCAGGATTAAAGGCAAGTTGCTTAACAGGTGTTCCAGCAGGCACCAAAAATATCTCATGAGGCAGAGAAGCAGTGAGTGGGGTGATGGTGATATGTTTCATATGATGGCATTGTGTCTACAGCAGTTGCCCAGGAAGTGAGGAAAATAAATTCACAAATAAGCAGCTAAGAAGAATCCCTTGAGGGGAAGATTTCACTTTTGGCACCTTTCTGGATCTTCCAAATGCCACTGACCAGATTACTGGAGGCTGGACAAGAATACCAGGAAAACATCGCTGTAGGCTTTCCCTGCCTCCTGTCCTCTGGAGATATTTGCTATTATTCATCCTCAGAGTAAGACTGTTGGATGGGCTGGACCATACATCTGACATCATACAACTGCTCACAGGCTTTTAAGCAACCCCTCGGCTGTAGGCTGGTCTGTAGAGGGCACTCTTCAGCCCTTGTGTGGAAGCAAAATGTGCACCCTGCGCAGCTGGAAATGGAAGGGGGCAAGGGGTGATGCAAAGAGGGTGCATGACTACGTACTCCAGTAGTTAACTTACCCAGCAAGGAGTGGGAAACTGGGTTCTCTACATCTGCATCACCACCTTCTCTTCTTCCACTTGGATGGAGCTGTACTTAATTTCAAGAGCCAAAGAGGTTGCAGAGCAAACAACATATTCCTTGGTACTCAGGATGGGGCAGATCTGAGCAAGCGCTGAAATCAGAACTTCAGATCCCTGGAGAACCTGGGAGAGGCTTTCCAGGGTTAGATCCCTTTAGAGTTAGGAGGACACTATAGAGGATTTTTCATCGTTTTGAACTTCAGTGTCTATAGTTTGCTTCAGTTCTTTGGATCTGGCCCAGACTTGAGTATTCTCTCTCACTCCCTATTTGAAAGTGTATGTGTCACTTACTGAAATCAGAAATCTTTCCAGAAAAGCTCTTTATCAGGATCTATCTATAAGCTTCCAGTATAAACTAAGTGGCTAGTTTATAATCAGATAGGAAAACAGGGGGAAAAAAAGCCCTGCTTATCGCAGTGTGGAAGAAGACTTCATGCAGAAAAGCTGAAGAGTTTTCTCTGAGAGGAAAAATGTAAAAGCTTCCTGATTGCTTTATCAGCCTCTACAGTAAAAATAGTAATTACTGCAATTTAAGACTAATGAATAAAACGCTATATTAAAATGTGAACAAAAAAGTGTAAGAAGCCATCATGTGTAATCATTTGGCAGCTCTGCTATTAGTGTGGGCAAAGTAAGCTGTTCACCTAACCTTTGCTGCAGCATCCACTGCTTTGGGGTTTTGGGGGTTTTGTAGTTGTTTTGGGTTGTTTTTTTTCCTACAACCCAGACTGAATTTTCCTTTCCTTTCTCCGGCAGAGCTTTGCTATGCCATGACGGATGTCTGCATTAGTTGGGCTCATATTCCACAGTTCCACAAATACCTGCTCACCTAAGAAAGCATGGCTGTGCAGATAGCTCTGTTGAAATCATGCCTGCATATGGGTTTTATCACATCACAGCTATGTTGTGGGAGGATATTTTCCAGCTCTGCCATACCCCCTTTACCACTTCTCTCATTTTGCCCAACTGCTCCCCAGCCTGAATCAGCATCCTTCCTTGTTTTTCTACAGCTGCTTTCCCTTTTTGTATGACGCCACAACCTCCTTCTTCCCTTCAGTGCTCCTCTTCAACTTTCCTACCTGCCACCTCCTTCTTAGAAGTGTCACAGAGCATGTAACCCATGATTGATGTCCTTAGTTTCATTAGTGAGGCCTATGTGTCAGTCTTGTTTTGTCCAGAAAAAGATATGTGTAACTTCATTATCATGATTACACTTGCTTTTGACTGCAGTTACTGATACACCAGCATGCTTCCAGCTCAGCTGTGCACACAGCACAAGCCGTCATTTAGAGGAAAGCAATGGCTATTGACCACTAACAGTATGGTTGGTGGTGTGCTAGCTATGGCTTTACGTTTTTGTTAAGAGTTGGAAAAATGAGTAGCCGAGTGAGTCATGAAACCCAGTGTAGCAAAATTTGGTTGTAAATGAAAGAGGAACATTTCCATATTCTTAATTTGGCTTAATTCCTGTGCCTAATGGCTGTGTATATACCATAAACATTGTGAAGGAGCAACCATGGAAACACTTGTTTTCTTGCATTGCTAAATTTACTCTGGGTTGAATATTAACACAGCGCCTGGCATTACTTTAAAAGCAAAAATAGCTAAAGCGTGACTCACTCTGAGTCATTTACTGCTAGTCCTGCTATACTGCCTAGAGCTTGACATTGAACAAGTTGGCAGCCTGCGTTGCTACATTTTTTTTCTAGGAACTTTGAACACATTTCATTCTTGTGAATTCTCTTGTGCAACAATATTAAACACAGCAATGTGTTTATTTTGCTTCCAAAGTCGAATGAATCAGAAAATGGTGAAACAAAGAGTATTTTTCTTGGAGATTCTGAAAGAGCTGGATTCTGAGAACTATTTTTTAGCTGCAATAATAAAATGATTGCATGAATGTTAAAAGTTAATTGCATTTTATCCAGATTATGTAAGATATACTTTAAATTTATTTTAAAATACCTTTATTATTTATTTGCATTTTCAGCGAAGGCATATGTGGAATCAGAAAGCTGAGCCTACAGGTTGAGAGTGTGTTCCCTTTGGCTGGCAAAGGCTTAATGATGGGAAGGCAGTTGGCTCTTACAGGGCAGACAAAACGAGGCAACTGTGTTCCTATTGGTCTCTGTATTTAAAAGGCACACCCTAAGTATGGTGCTTGGTATCTGACAGTGAGGAGCTTGCTGGCAGGAGGTGGGAATCCCTATAAAAGATCAGCTGATTTCAGTCAGATGGGAAGGGGTAATAAGAGAGGGCTGAAACCAAAAGCAGTGTGATGAGGCAACCATGTGATGATATCCTGAAATACACTGGCAGGGGCAAATATTACTCTTCGCTCTGCTAAAATGTTGGTTCCACCTAAATGTAATTTCTAACTGAAAGCCACTTCTTAGAACAATAGATATTGAAATCCTTTAACATTTTCCAGATTTTTTTTCTACTTTAAAAAATATTAGGAGTAATTGAAGAAAAACCTTATGCTATCAGCATACAACCTTCTGCATGTGTTCAAAGGGGGTACTGTGAATCAAGTTAAAATGCTAATAGTGTAAGTTCTAATTAAAATAACAATAACGTCAGTTCATCTACAAAAGTAGAATCCCACATACCTGGGTATGGTTAAAAATCTTGCTGTATATCTCTTCCCTTAACTACAGATAGTGGAAATAGAGACTGTACAGTGCATTCATCTGTATGTTTAGTAATACATGCTCTCACAGGATCTTTATAAGCTGAAGCATTTTCTCTGTCTAAGCATTTAGAACACCAACTTCAGAAATTTCTCTTGAAGTGGTTTCCCTATAAAAAAAATTCATTATGATGACTCAAGAGAGAAATGAGAATGATTAATTAAGCTTAACAGTGGCATCCTACAGATTGTCCTGATGTGCACTTACCTTATTTCAACATGAATTTGTGAATAGAAGTACAGACATAACTGCACTGAAGAGACGTCTTCTGTTTAAAACTTAAATTTGTTCAGTGCTTAAATAAAATAAAGTAAATTTTCTTCAAGTTTTCCTGTCTAAAAATCATGCTAAAAATAATACCATGTTATTTTCCTAAACCCAGAATAAAAAATTATTGTGTCATATCAAACAATGTGAAGTGGGACAAGGGATTGTTTTTTTTTCTGTATTACCTCTTTGACGGTGACCCCCAAGTCACTGTTATTTAAATGGTTTTGGTAGTTACTCATGGTATATGCTCTTTAGCAATCTCTTCATAGCTACTGAATAGGCAGTACCTCAGCCACACCTCCAGACATGTTATGCAGAATATAGACGTGAGAATTTATGTTAGGAGTAAGACTGTACCTTTTAAAAGACAGCTCTGTGTAGGAGGTTTTTGTGCTCTAAGGATCATCAGAAAGATTGGAACTGCCTAAGGCATGATATCTCTTGGGCATCTCTATACACATTGTGTAAGTAATGCCTCTATTAAGGTATAGCAAATTAATTCCCCTCACATAAGCCTGGTTTTTTATGTACACATTCACACTTAGACAGAGAGTATGAGCAGGGTGGTGACATGGAGTCTTTCTCTTTAGAGCGTATCAGAAGACCATGTGCTGAGCTCTAGGTAAAGCACACAGAAGCACAATAGTCTAGCACTGAATGTGAACTTCAGTACAAAGCATTAACAGTTTTCCATAAATTCATGAGAAATACACTGTTGAACTGAAACCAGCATCCTGTTACATGTGCATCCTAAAGCGACAGATGAAAACTGAGTTTTCACATCACTTGCTGTTCCAGCTATGAATCCAAGATGATTTTCTTTAATATTTTTGTATGATAGAACAAAACACATTATGCAAAGCTGTAAATCATGCACAGTGCAGAAAAAAATCATATTCACCCAACCATGCAGGCTGTGAGGATGTCCATCTTGTTGCATTCTTCTCCTTTGTCCTGAAGTGTGTTTGAGGTACAGTATAGGAACCAATATATCTGTGAGTTGTCAACAGAGAAGTGATGGGAATTTTGGACTAAATTGTGTTCTATGCGTACATCCCATTTCAGCACTGCTTTCAGCAGCATAATGGAGGCTTTTTTTTCTCACTCTTCAAATTGATTTTATCAGGTAGATCTAACTGGGGGAACTTTTTTCATATATAATGGACAGGATGCTTTAGGATGTAATTCCTTATTCCCCATGAGCTGTGAATATACAGTTATTACTAAGAAAATTTGCCATTAAATGTAGTACTTGCATAGCATCAGCTCCAGAAGGCCAGTGTCTGTTGCACTGTTTCTTATGGGACTGTGCCCTCATAGAGCCAAGCTTACTAACTAAGGTTGTCCCATGAGCCCTGAAACTTAAAAATAGCCCTTTTTGCTGCAGTTTGTCTGAGGTTAATTCATTCAAGATCCAGTAACATCATTGGACTGATTGTTAATCACTGTCACCTTTTGAGAAGAAGAGACTGAATGTTAAATTGCTCACTTCTAAACAGCTGCCAAATTCTTCTCTTTTTCAAAAGCCATTAGTCTGGCAGATTTCACTGCTTCTGTTTTTTGTGGGGTTTTATTCCTTTTATACTGATGATGCCAGGTGTTTTTGTGAAGTATTAGTGGATGTATTTGCCCTGAGATTAACTACAGACCAGAAACTGCAAACAGATGTTAGCAATTGGAAAGAACTTCCAAATCACGAGAGTCCTTAGTCTCGGAGGAGTCAAATCACTAAAGACAATGGGAGTGAAAAGTCGTGCTTTTCACTAAGCATGTTAGAAACTCCTACAGAAAGTTAGCTTTCTGCATCAGCACTGCACATTACAAAGTTAATTTCCTAAATTCACATTTAGGAATCTAAATCTCATGCCATATATTTAGTTTATGTGTAAACTTGGAGTATCTCTTTAGGTCCCTGATTGAGAAATTTGATTATCGTCTTTATTATGTTGCCCTCTTTATATTGGGGAAAGTCTGCAGCTCAAGATGAGTGTCTACAGACATGTGCAGACATATTGAGTTCCTCTGCCTGCATTGTCTCTACATCTAGCCAGTTCAGTACCATGCAAATGTGGCTATACAAATTCTGAATCAGCACTAGTCTCCATCAGTTCACCCAAGGGGATGGGCGAAGGAGTTCTGTTTACGCCTACCTATGTAGATGTGCTCTCAGATTCTTAAAAATTCCAGAGAACGAAGAGTCTAATTAGAACAATGTGCTCATACTTCTGTTTACATAGATGTCTCTGCATGTGGGTTAATTTGCTTTTACTGCTTGTTCCTCCTGAGCAGAGGTCAAGCCTCTGCTTGAGACATCAGCATGATTAATTTTACACTGGATATCTAGCACAGCATCATTACTGTACTTTTTTTAAGCAGATAAAAATAGGTAGCAAGAACTGAGAAGCTTCTAATGGGCTGTGGACCTGTTCACAAACCTTCTCTTTAAAGAGGAGCACAAAAGAAAGCATTCTGTATGTAGGATGTATGAAGCTTATTCCAGAAATGCTCGAATAGAGCTGTTTAAAGAAAAAGATCATGTTTGCAGTTAAGGTATTGTTTTAGACCTTAGTAAAATAATCCAGAATGTGAATCAGTCGATGGTTATCTCTGATGAGCAGGTAAACAAAAGATTTATTTCCCAATGGGTTTTTCATATGATGGTGACAAACTCCATTGCACAACAATGGTCACATTCCAAAGCTGCAACCAGGTTCTGGAGGGCTTAGTTTCACAACTGCTTACTGTGTCCTATTGCATTACAATGACCTTTCAATAAAGCGGGGAGATTGCTGGTTTGTTTTCTTGTTTTTTAGCTTAAAAACTGGATGAGGATATAGTGCAGTGCCCTATTTCTATGAAGCAAATTTTGTCCTTGACATTTTTAAACTATGTCCTCTAGTAAAATGATTAGAAGCTTTCCTGTTTTCTACCTTTTTGTTAATCTTATAATTTGTAGATCTACGTAAGGTTCGCATTTATGTTGGCAATATGGTTAAGTGTAAAAAAGTAATTTCTGATACTGAGAGACTGACGTTAAAATATGTTTTCCTGGGTTAGCAACTTATATATCATCCTTCTGTCATATATCAACAGGACAGAATT
Source organism: Pezoporus occidentalis (assembly GCF_034315485.1). NCBI lineage: Eukaryota > Metazoa > Chordata > Aves > Psittaciformes > Psittacidae > Pezoporus > Pezoporus occidentalis. Next base: position 10,257,539 of record NW_026914940.1, on the reverse strand, counting down.
ACTTATTGCTTAGTTTCTACGTGGTTCTTTTTTCCATGGTGAACTCATGAAGCCCCTATTTCTAGGAATTATTATTAGGGAAAAAATAGCTACAAAGCAAAACAAAAATCACGTTAATGTGATATAAGAAGGATAAAAAAGTCATCTAAATATTATTTAGTTCTTGGCTGTTAGAATCTTATTTTGTGCTCATGACATTACCTACATAGTGACTTATTTTGGAGTTTGTGCTTTAGTAACATGAAGCACTTTGCTACAAGTACACTCTTACTGCGGAGTGTGAAACAAGTTATGTGATCTTCAAAATAACTTCAGTGAAAAATTACTCTGAAGCTGATAAATGAAGACAGTATCCAAATACCTTTACTATTTAATACTTTACTGTTACTCCTGGCAAAGCAAGGTAGGGAGAAGTCCAACAGACACTAGCCATAACCAGGAAAGAGCAGCCGGTTAGATAGTTTCTTAAACAGCTGGGTCTTAGATCATCTGCATCTGAGATGTGTGAACATCACATTTAGACCTGAGCGGGTGTTGAGTGAATAGTATATAGATTCTGAAGTTTGAGTAAATGCCTATTCAAGATAACTGAATAGTAACTATTAAGCCCATTCTCAGGTCCAGGCTTGCCCATCGTCCACATTGTTTATGTTGGGTGTGTGCTCAGGTGCAGACTTGGGTCTGAGTCTGGGAGATGCTCTCAATGAGGAAAGCTTGAGGCTGCTAGCCTGACCCCAGGCTGTCAATCATGTGGTCTGATTTGATCAGGTGCAAGTAGATTTGAGCTCCTAACAACCGCAACTCACCAGCAGATCACATAACCTCTGCTGTCTGTAATCATAATTTGGATGCTTTGAGCCTGAGCTACAGCTGGCAGCATGGTGCCAGCTGTGACACCTCAAATACTTCGCTGTCAAACAGCTGCTGACCTTACAGGCTAGACAGAGGCCAGGAATTACCCCTGAAATTCAGTGAGAATTAGACTGAATGCATAACACTGGCTTTGGAGTGGTCTGTATTGTTAGTATCAGTAGATGTCTTCAGAAGAGTCCATGGCTCTAATGACATTCCTAGCAGAAAGAAAAGGTCATGTCCACAGCAAAAGTCTCCCCCCGCCCGATTTCCACACCAGAAGGAAGCTTTCCGTGGTGCCAGCAAGTCTGAAAGCAGTGTAAGCAATTAGCAAGAAGAGCTTGAAAATTCCATTGCAAGAAGCAGGACTGCTCAGGAGTGGAGACGCTTGGGATTTTTCAGCCTGATTAGCTCCACTGGCAGAGGTGATGTATGCTAATTACAGCTCCTTAACCTCCTTAGAAGCAGTTGCATAAAAGCACAGAACAACATCTCCATGTTGAAATGTAAGGCACTGCAGCATTCCCTGGCTTCTCTGCATTGGTATTCTCAGACCGTCTGTGCAACCCATTGACCTGCCTTGATGATGCATAGGAAGGTGTGTCTGTGAGCCAGCCTGCCAGTGGTTGCGGGTACAGGAATGGGAAAGTTTCTCATTAGGATGTGTGGCTGACTAATAGAACCCCTGATACTATCTCTTTGGGTCAGTCAACCTTTGAGAGTGGATCATGAAAACTGTGGTGCAGTATTTAGCCAGCACTGCTGGCTCTGTAGTGCAGGCCTGCTCCAACTCTAAAGAATAGAAAAGAGGTTTCTATGTAAAATGTTGGTTCAGTTTTACCAGGTGATATTTTCTGCTTTGGTGTGGTTTTTGGACTGTCTTCATTGTAAGAAGAAATAACAGCATTTGATCTATAATAGGCAATGTAATGAATTCTGGTTGTTCAGTACTGCTTAGAAGGGGAAGGAAAGATCAACACAGTATTTAAATTAAGTATTTGTAAACATAAAAGTCTCACAATAGATAATGACTGTCACATCTTTTCCAGGAATTACAATGAAAGGATGTTTTCAGCTATTTTTCAACACATTTTTTCCAGGTGGTTCGTGGAACAGATTGTTAAAGCTTAAAATACATGAGCAGTCTTAGACAAAAAGTTGTTTTAAGATACAGTCTTTAAAATAAACAGCCAGATTTGAGCAAAAGGTCTAACTTGAAATAATGCTTTCTGTTCTGCTCTTTTTCTAGGCAGTTCTCTTTAAACTGAGGGTAGTGTTGTAACACTAAAATGTAATTCCCTTATAGAAATTAATTCATAAACAATAATTAAATAATAAGGGATGTTTCACCTATGTAGCACTAGAGTTTAATCTGGGAAACTTTGCATACTGCATGGACTAACTCTTGATGAGACACTACAGGAAGTATGTGCCACTGCAAGCACTTCACACCATCATAAAATATGCCTAGTTTTTATGCAGGTCATCAGCATGGAGGCAAATATCATCCCTGCCCTGCAGTGAACTCCCAAAACCTCCATACACATTCAGTTCAGTGTTTGGTTTCAACATTATTTTGGGTGAAAATTAATATTTAAGTGAAACCTGATGACTGTGACCATGGCAGAGAGATGTTAGTGCACTGTCTTTTTGGAGAAGTTGCACCTTCTAACTGTTTAGGCGTTGCATGCAGGACCCTTTTGTATCCATTAGGAATGTCATTTCCTCGGATCCTGTTGTAGCCATTGACATTAACAGTGTTTTTACTTCTCAGTTAGCTTTTTTTCAAGAGCTGAACTGGAAGCTACTTGACTACTCTTTCTCCAAAGTACGGTATTCTGCTGAGGTTTGAGAGTAAATCTAAAAATGGCTTGCTTTTCCTGGGTGAGATGTGTAATTTTATATTCAGAGGTAAGTATTTTAAGCACACATCAAAGGAACTGCTGTTAGAAACATGTATTAAGTTTGAATGTACGATCAACTACATCAAAGTCTGTCCAGAAACACTGAGGAATACAAAATAAATGAGCTAGGCCTGTACCCATGGCCACTTTGAGGGACCCAGGACCTTTATTCTTAAAACTTGTGTTTATGGTCTTTTGTAGTTATCAATGTGGTCAATTTCAGCAGGAATTTCACCCTCTCACTAATGTTTTTAAGATACTGTGTGTTGCACACTGTGTATACATTCACTTCTGTAACTGTGCTTGCTACCTGCTCCTGTCAAGTGTTGTGCCAGCAGTGGGGGATTCACTCATCAAGCTCTGTCTCACATCCTTCCTTGTGGTGCCCATATCTCTCATGTTTGCTTTACAACCTTACAGTCTTTCCTTTTCTGTTCAATGGCTGATGGATGTGTGCTGGTTTTGCTCTCACAGTGGCAGTGCTGTCTAGCCAGATCCCAGCTTGAGAAGATGTTGTGTGAAGGCCCTTTCTGTGAGAAGCAGAGGCCTCTCTAGATGTTAAATCTGGTTTGTCCTTGCTAAGGATGTAAATACCCACTGCCCTTGTAGTGCATCACCAGGTTACATAGATGGTCATGCATCAGTGCTGACTTACAAGTGACAGATCTCTAATAACAAGTCCTGTAACCTTGCTTTTAAATCCTACCTGCTGCTGAAGTAACAACAGGAGGTACGCTTCAACTCATTTATGGTAATTCAGCTCACGATCCAGCAAGGCTTTTTGACTCTTCATTATGAAGCCTATAGTAAAACCTGTTTAAAGTGCAGTCTAGCTTGTGTAATAGTAAATAAATCAAACTGTGTTGTGTATTGGAACTGCATTGGTTTAGGAAAAAAATCCCACACTGGATTCAAAATACCTGCTTTAAAAGTTAGGAAGGTAAAATACAAAAACTCCCACCTTTACTGGTATTCTTATTAATCTTGTATCCTTGATTTACTTCTCTGACCTGATATTCCTGGAAATAGATTTTGTCTTAAATCTTCTTGCTCACAGCCACTTGTTCCGATTAGCAAACTACTTTCATGAGTAATGGGGGTTCAGAGATTGCATGGTGAGGCTGCCCAGCACAAGACACATATACTGACATAGTTCCTTTACTTCTCAAGGCCTTGGAAGTCCTCACCAGGGCTTCACTACAACCAAGTTTCCCTTCATTTTCATTTCCTTCATTTCCATTATTTTCAAGAATAGTCTTATTTTTCTGGTTTTGCTTTTATTCAGTTGTTTTTCATCCTTGATCAGTATTTTTGTTTCAGGATGCTACAGACACAGACACACAGCTGTGACAGCTGTGAATTTGCCCCAGATTTTGTCTTGAATATAACAAGTCTGCTGCTGTCAGTACCTGTTGTGAAGCTGTGGGTATCTATTGCTTGCTACGGAGTAATGGTTGCAGTCGTGTTTTGCAGCTGCTGAGGGTATTCACCCGTGATGTGAGCAAGTAGCTCTTTGTTTTTAAGAGCTAGCTTATCCGTGCAGAATTTTGCAATAGTGAGGCCTCGAGTTCAATGAGCTGTTTTTCCTGTCCTTACAGAAACTGAAAATGACTTACATTTACAGAAAGGAGGGACCGTGTAATTGGTGTAAAAGACTATTTACAGAAAATGTCATGGAACGTGGAAAGTACTATTTTTGCATCTTATATTCAGTAGATATATGCAGTGCTGTAATAACCGTTCTGCTAAACCTGAATTTCATGACTATGTAATCCACAGTCCTTGCTCACATAATGGAGTGATTTATCAGTGAATGAATTGGAAATGAAATCCCAAGTTTTTCACTTCAGAATTGAGGGGCACAAATCTAGATACGTGGAGTAAATTCTGAATCTACAGATTTAGAAGGTTTGAAGTTGGGTTGTGTATGACCGTTGTATTTCAACTATTTAAAATAGCAACTGCTAGAGTAGGTGAAAACAGCAGTTCAACAAAGCAGTTCCTATATTCTGGTTTCCTGTTCTGAGGCGCACTATTTTGGAAGAAAGGATAGAAACACAAGCAGGGATCATCATGACTGAGGAAAACAAAATGAATCTTGAATTTCTCATTTAGAGAGGTTCATGTGTAACCCTGGAGAAATATTTTTCAGTTCTTTTAAATCACTCTGTAAATAGACTTCCAGTAAAGACATCTTCATTTTTCTGCAGATGATCTCAGTGCATTCTAAGAAGTACAAAGCAACTGTTTAGTGCCAACAAACTGAGGTTAAACCCTTTCAACTAAGTGTAACTGAAAAGAGCAGTTCCCAGTTCATTGTAAGAAGTAAAACCAGTTAGCTTAAACCACCATGAAGGTGACTTTTAAAGAATGCTCTGACTTCCCCACCATTTAGCCCTTTCTGTCTGTGACCTGTTGTCTCACTACAACATTCTTGACACCTGCCTTTGTTGCTTGTCTCAGTCTTTCTCAATTGTCCACTTCTCCTTGGATATCTTCATCCTTTCCCTCATGACACCTTACTAAGCATAGGAGAAGCTCCAAGACAAAGTCCTGTCCTCCTCCAGGTGTCTCTTCAAAACTGCTCTTCTGTACTGTGTGGAGAGAACTAATCTAATTACGGGTGGGCAGATGGCGTGTTGTGATTGCTCTTCCTCATTGGCTGCAAATCCTTTGCATCCTATTATTTGTTACCTCGTCTTTGCTACCACCCCCAGACCAACCCACTTGTTTGTCTCCTCCACCTGGTTTGTCTTGCCTTTTAGGTTGCATGCTTTGGAGCAGAGATTGTCATTTCACCTTAGTATAATGCTGCTCTGACCAGGCTGGCATTCAGGTGCTATTGCAGTATAGATATTATATTATTGTAATACTTCTGCAGAGATGGAACAAGTGTTTTAAATAAAAAGAGCCTCATTCTCTTCCAGGATGCACAACATGCAAATATTTTGTGGGCTTAACTATGAGCAGAAGCTTATATCATATATATCTAAATACAGCGCCTTTGGCAGGCTCCCTGTGACAAGAGCCAGCATTCTATGAATGCAATTTAATCAATGAACTGTATTTAAACCACTGAAATTTATTCAGTGTAAACAAATCCAGACTTTTTCATGACAAACGTTTAATCCTTCAAGATTGCATAACTGGGGGATTTAGGGATTAGTTAACTTTGAAAAATAGGTCAGGCAAAACATCTACATTTAGTTAAAAGCTAATCAGGCGAGGAAATAAGTGAAATAGTATAAAAGCTTTAGAAGAAGTCTTTTGCAAAATGAGTTTTCTGTAATGGTACAAAGAACGTCCTCTATGTAAGAGATGCAAAGTTTCATCCCCCCTTTGATAGCACTGCTAGAGCGCAAGGGAAATTCCACTAAACAAGTGATGTAAGTGTGTGCAGAGTTAGGAGTTGTGTATTTTCCTTCTCTTGTGTCCAGTGCTTTGGAATAACTTCATATAATTTCATAAAAACTTCAAAATTACTATTAAGAGCGGTGATTTGGAAGTATGGCACTATCAAAAGTTGCAGTGAAAATAGGGTTGTAATTCTAGAACTTGGGTTAGGAAAGAAAAAATCAGGAATTACTGCAGTGGGGCTGCTGACCTAAATCTAATAATCTCCCCAACCACTGAAGTCTGAATTTCTTCTTTCAAATACTAGTCAGCTTTCTTTCCTCACTTCACCTCTTTTGCTCTCTGAAACAGGCTGTCAGCTTTCTAGGGCTGTCTGGCATCATGGAATGGCTTGTATTGTTAGAGGTTATAGAGCCTTTACCATCTGGGTTCATAAGGGTTTTGTTCTGTCAAGGTACTGGAGAGGTAAGATCCAAAATGACATACAAGTTAGTGCTCAAAGTTTAATCAGGGTCTTTGCGATGCATAGAGAGAGAGGCATCTGAGATGCACAGGGTAAGTCTGTGTATCTTTGTGCTTTTGAGTGTTTCAAGAGGCAAAAGCACAGAACTATCTTCAAAGCTGTGGCATGACTCACGGTGCAAAATGTGCTCCCATGAGCAGGGATTGCAGACTTAGTGTTTTCATCTCATAAAATATCTGTATAATACACTGAATACTTTGCAGTTTAACATCAGCAAAGCTCAAATCCATCACAGCACTACATGTGCACAGTTGAAGATCTTTCAAAAGAAAAACAGTTTTGCTGGCAACAGTAAAGGTCTCCATCTCCAAAATAGCCTGGATTAAAAACAAATGAATGTTCTCAGCTGCTGTATAGAATTGCTGTAAAATTAGCCAATATTCTAATTCCTACAAATACAATTCTTGCAACCTTATCCTTTCTCTAATGAAACACACATTTGCCCTGAGTAAGGACTGTGCGGATTTAGGCTTCTGACAGAGTGTATTGTTGTTTATTTGTGCAAGGTTTTTCAGCTTTCTAGAATTTCATCAAATGTAACTATCCAATTTGTCTCTTTCTTTAAGCATTTACCCTTGGAACACATAGAGTGTTTTATTTTCTACCTGAAAAGGAGTTTTAGTAAGCAACAGTTTATATTTCAGGCATGTGATACTGAAATGGCAGAAACATTGAAAAGCTTGCTAAAGGTTAGCTTAATTGAGCACTCAAACTTAGGTAAATTAATAATGAAGCTTCTTACTAGGCTGGAAAAATGTGAAAGGAGGAAAAAAATACCCAGCAGTGCATGAATCATTGACTTGTGATCCAAGATTCAGCATTAGAGTCCGTTGTAGCACTACAAAATCTTCTCTACTGTAGTCCTGTAGAACTGATTCCCTCTTCGGTTTTTGCTGTTTTCAGATCTAATTTTATAAGCTATTACTTCCTATGCTGTGTCTTCTCAATTACCTGGGTCCTCTGTTAACCACCTGATCAGATACTTTGTATGCAAAAAGACGTATTATCTTATTTAACATGATACATTAGATTCTGATTGAGTTGAGAAGCAGGAAGATAGATGGCACTGGGTTTCGATTCCCAGTTCTAGGCTCAGGTGTGAACTGCCCAGATGCTGTGAAGCTGTTGGGGGGCCATAGGAGCACCGAAAATCAGTGGAATGCAAAGCTGGCATTATGCAGTCTGCAGAGATTTAATCTTGATAGAAACCCGGGCAACTTTTTTATTTAGAGCCTGTTTTAGAAGTGGAATGTCTTTGAGTCGTAAATTCCATCTCATTTCCTTTGTCCTTGTACTTGACCGATATGGTGAAAATAGCCAAAAATAGGTGTTGTTTTTTTGTTAGCTGAACTGATTAAAATAGAAAATTTCCTACGTATTGAAGATTGTGAAAATACTTGCTCAGAAGAAATGAACAAGTTGTTGCTCTGAAATGATACACAATGTCCCAGTGTTGACTTGAACTGTGCTGTTCTTGTTTGTGTAACTGCTATGAACCTGGCATCAATGGCACTTCAGGAACCCTGACTGCTCTAACACAATCTCTCCTTGCAAGACCTCCCTCCTGCTTCTCTGGCCTGCTGTATTCTAAGCCTAGAACACCAGCAGTCCCTTACTGTGGCAGTCAAGGGAAACTGTGATGGCAATGGAGCCCTTCCCATGCAACATGACTTTGAATTAGACCTGTGGGTTTCTTTACTTCCACAAAGTCCGTCAAGAATAGGATCTTGTGGGCCTTGCAGTGGCCAGATTTCCTTAGTCTGAACCAGGAAGTTTGGAACATCTAGTCCAATGAGACTGTTTTGTGTTAGGAGAAGTTCCTTTTTCCCCAGGAACTCCTCAGAAAATCAGAAACGTGCTGGTGACATGAAGAAAGGTCTATAAATCCACAGTGTTTTCTTGAAACATATGAAATTGGTGAACTTCATGTTTGTCATTGTAGAATTTGTGGTTAACTTTAGTTGATAATCCGTTGCTCATGAATTTAAGACAGAAGTGTATTTGGAGCTATATCTGGTTTGTGGGACTTTCTGCAGCATCCTGTGTAAGCTGGCAGGAGTTACATGAAATTGCAGGGTATCAGAGAAGCAGAGAACTGTCATTTAATACAAATGTCTAGAAGACATTTAATTTTTGCTATTGGGGATTTCATTTCAACATTGATACTCAAATGCTGACTTCAGAAAATTCCACTAAGAGGCTGAGAGCCTATTCTCCAGTATCCATCTTTGTCTTTATTTTCTGGAGTTCTGCAGTCAAAGTCAGTATGTTTTCTCAAGAACTTTCAAATGTAGATTAATTCCAAGCATTAGATATAGTCATTAATCCCCTGGTATAATGGTGTACATCAAAATGTAGATAATGTAAAATATTCATTTGCTCAGGACAATTTCTGCAGAAGCCAGCTGTTGAATCTATGACATAATGCAGGGGTGTTCAATCAACATAGCAGGGTTTGTTTCATTATGCAGAGGTATATCCTTTTGATGTTGAATTTCATAATCATAGAATCATAGAATGGTTTGAGTTGGAAGGGACATTAAAGCTCATTGAGTTCCAGCCCCCCTGCCATGGGCAGGGACACCTTCTACTACAGCAGGTTGCTCCAAGCCCCGTCCAACCTGGCCTTGAGCACTTCCAGGGATGTGGCAGCCACAGCTTCTCTGGGCAACAGGGGGAAAGACAGGGGTCTACACCCAAATAAACAAAGGCAATGTCTCAGTTCAGGGTTTTGGATTGCTTACTGGAGACATGGAAGTGTCTCTTAAAGGAACAGTGTATGTCACAATATACTATCTGCAACCCTGATAGTATACTATAGTATATACAATATACTATCTGCATCCCTACTTTTTGTACCTGTGTCTGAAGGAGAGACACTTCTTGTAGTAGAGACACTTAATCTAATTTAAGATCTAGATCTTAAGTTCTAAGTAGTTTGCTGCTTAAGCTTGTCAAGTGTTGTGAATCATAGAATCATAGAACAGTTTGGGTTGAAAGAGACCTTTAAGATCATCCAGTTCCAACCCCAATGCCATGGGCAGGGACACTTTCCACTAGACAAAGTTGCTCTAAGCCCAGTCCAGCCTGGCCTTGAACACTTCCAGGAATGGGATATCCAACAACTTCTCTGGGCAACCTGTGCTAGTGTCTCACCACCCTCACAGTGAAAAATTTCTTCCTTGTGTCTAATGTAAATCTGCCCCCTTTCCGTTGCTTATAACGCAAATTTTGATTTAGCTTTCAGTTACTGTAGTGTTCACTGCATCATCTAATGTGAACTAACATAAAGTAATAATACACTAGTGAGGGAAAAAGACAACAAGTTGGTCTTGATACTTTACAGTCTAAAGAGAAGTCAACACAAATGTGTTTGATACAGACAAGAAAGTATCTTATGCTAAAATCAACAACCTGAATTGCAGTCACCAGGCCAACCTAGAGCTTAACTGTTTCTCTGTTAACATGAGCAGATACTTGTCTTTTATTATCCTCTGACAAACACGGGAACACAAGCACAGTGACAGGTCAGTCATAGTGAAATGCTGTTCAAAACGCAATAGTCACTTTACAGTCAACTTTATGCATTTGTTGCGTCACAAAGATTTATTGAAGAGATAAAAGTGGTTATGGAAAACAGTGTCCAGTAACTACGGCAACAGTTATTAGATCTCACAATAATTAGCTTAGCATTTGGTTGCACAATACTTTCACAATACCTTCTTGGTTAGTTCATTAAACAAAATTAGCTTTTGTTTGAACTTTCATCATTTGTTGTTTTAAGATTAGTCTAAGTTCCAAAGAATTGAAAAATATGTTTTCAAGCTGCTATTGTGCCTGAATCATTTATGCTAAGTGAATTATGCAGTAACACCGAGTGTATTAGTTCTATGTATTTTATTGGTTTAACTGAAAATTACTTAATATGGAGATACAGGTATACATACAGTGTCAGTGTGGAAGATTTGTGAGTGCCTGCATGGATATCAGTGTGCACACACATAATGTGGATTTGAAAGGTAACGATGGAGGCTGCAAAGGCAACCTTACAAACTGAATTGCAGTTATTACTTTATCCCTCCTCCTTCTTTCAGACACAGTCTCAGTTTACACAGTCACAGTTTGCTTTTTCCTCTCAATTCTGATTCAGTGATTTGTATTCTCTACCTTGTTGGCTAAATGGTCAGTGCCTTTTTCTTACTGCTGTTATAGGTTTTGGTTACAGTCTTAAGAGTTATTAAATATCAAGGCTTCGTGCTGTTAAGATATAAACACAGACAGAGAACAAAAGGCCCATTTGTTGTTTACTGCAGACTAATCAAACCCTGTTCTTAATGCAGTTAATACTTCTGTTGTGCTCTTTTAATGATACTCATTACTATGGTATCTGGAAGCATTAATGAATTTGTTTTTACATTACCCATATGAGAGGTTTATTATTATTCCCACTTGACAGATGGGAAAGTGAAATTCACAGAGATTATCGTAAATGTTTTGGGTAGCTTTTGAGAAGTCTAGGACTTGGTTTATCAGAGTTTTGTTTATCATAGCATAACAGTTCCCACTGACTTAAGCATTTGTGCAAAGCAGACTGCAGGCTTACGTCAGGTTTCATAGGTCATCTCAAATCACTCTTTTTCTAAATGTGGAATAAGGAAACTCCCTTCCTAACTTCCCTTTTCCCTACCAGTCTTTCATTCATTCATCCCCCTCAGGCTACCCTTCCCAATCTTCCTCTTACCTCCCCAAAGCTTGTGTCTTACCCCATTTCACTCAGGAAGCCTCTTCCTCTACTTAGTCCACTTATTTAAGGCAGAGAAACCATCATCTTCCTTTCGTCCTTCTGGACTCATGCCCAGTCTAGATGAAATCTCAGTATTACTGAGCCCAGAAGCCTAGGAGAGAATGTGCAGATTTCAGCTTTGGTTGTTGGTTGTTGGGTTGTTTGGGTTGTTGTTGGGTGAAATGGACAGATGCTTACAGGAAAGAGAAATTTATTCCCAACACAGGGATGACTTGAACTCAACTTCAGGTCCCTGCTTCAGCACAGAGGGATGTTGGAGCTGTCCAAAGAACAAGTTGTCAGAGTTACAATGGTAAAACTGCATAATTTTCCTTAGCTTTGTGATTTTGGTGCTCTGGATGCACTTTTTGGTCTGAAATTCAGTCAGTTTCAGTCCAAGTGAGTACCATTTAGCAACATTACAAGCCCTGTATTGGTGTATTACTTATACTGCTATTTGTAATAAAACTGCTGAATGTGATCTGTTTGTGGATATGTGTGATAGCAAAATAACATTAATTTAACTTACTTGATACTAGCTTTCTCAGATGGGTTTACATTGGGTTGTGAAAGAAATTTCTAGTTCACTTTTTCTTTGGTAATTAATGTTTGATTAAATTGCACTATTATTGCACTGTTTACAATAGAGTGGCTTAGCTGCTTCACACATACAGCAGAAAAGTGGCAGAAAAATCTGCGTATCTGCAGGAGAGGCAAAGTCTTGGGGCTAATACAGAATATAGTTATCCTCTGTGATGGGATGTTCTGGGGTTGATCCTCTTGTAGCACTTCCAAGCACAGCAATACTGACAGTATTGGCAGGACAGCAGAAATATTGGTGAATTGTGCGTGATGCCCTCATACCTTAACAGAATATATCGCAGACAGCAGAAATTACATACTTATGGGTCATCAGGTCTGGTGAGGTGAGAAGGAGAAGGCAAGTTTCAGCTGTAGCAAATGGCTTGTTTATCTGAACGTGCTATAAACAGAAATCTTATTGTAAGCAATTCAGAGCTTCTGAATTTGTGGGCTGAATTGCTATCACACATTTTATTTGTGCTAGATGAGAAGGATACTGAGACTAACAGGGTTTTCTAGAAAAATGGTTTTCCTCTTTTCTAACTGAAGCCAAACTGAAAAGAGGTGCACGTGCAGGTTTAAGGCAAATTCAGAGCAGTGACTGATAGCTGGAAGAACAGAGACCCTTCCCGGTTTTGGGAGCTGAAAAAGAGAAGGTAGTGAATTCTTTAGAACAAACGGAAGTCTAGACCCATTCGCAAATGCAACCTTGATAAGCTCATAAATCCAGTAGACTGTATGGACTGAACAGTGAAGAGAGTATTAGGGGAAATCCAGGATGCTTTGAATCTCATAAAAAACTTCCTGTTTGTGGGAAGGATAGTCCATAGAAACATAGAATAGTTTGGGTTGGAAGGGACTTTCCAAGGTCATTGAGTCCAACCCCCTTGCAATGAACAGCGACATCTTCAGCTAGATCAGGTTGCCCAGAACCACATCCAGCCTGGCCTTGCATGTCTCCATGGATGGGGCATTCACCACCTCTCTGGGCAACCTGTGCCAGCGAGGTACCCTCACTGAAATAAATTTTTCCTCACATCCAGCCTGAATCTTCCCTCTCTTAGTTTCAAGCCATCACCCCTTGTCCGGTCAGAACCAGGCCCTGATACAAAGTCTCTCCTCATCTTTCTTATAAGCCCCTTTTAAGAAGTGAAAGGGCCACAATAAGTTTTCTGCGGAGTCTTCTCTTCTCAAGGCTGAACAACCTCAACTCTCTCAGCCTTTACTCATAGCAGAGGTGCACCATAGATCCTGGTCTTACTAATATTGGTGTGATTTGTCTACTGCTAATGCAGCAGTTAATGAGTTCAAATGCAGTCTTCACACAATGAAGGTGTTGGCCTTTAGAAAACAAGACCAAGTCTCGTGAAGATTAGTTTTCTTTTCTTAAACCCTACAGTTGCGGCGACCACAGACTGAAGCCCATTGTCCTATGGCCCATTAACGAATTACCTTGGAAATCGTCAAAGACAGAAATGCCAAATTTAAAATATTTTTAAATAGCATGGATTCATAAAGTACTACAATAGTAAATAGAATTTCAGGACTTGCATTATAAATGGTACTAAACTGCAGGGGGAACTTTCAGGATGTAAAAATTCACAAGTGCTTTACAAGGCATACCCAGCCATATATACCTATATAAAGACATTTGTTTTTAATTGTCCAAATTAGTACTTTGAGATTTTTAAAGGACAGTTACATTCTGTACTTGCTGGGGTTTGGCTGCCACCTTCCCAGGTGTGCAGAAACCTATTGTTCAAAGTATTTGCTTTTGCAATAGCTCTACCTGTAGCAAAATACACTTAGGGTTTAGCTCTTTCTTTAAAAATGCTTTTGTTCATGATAGTATTGGCCCAAATACTGTAAGGTCAATGAATCGCAACTGTATATATGTGTAGGAATTAAGGGTATTCAGCTTCCTTGGGGAGTGTTTGAGTTGGAATCTTAAATGCTGCAATTCTGGCAAACAATTGGTAGTAGAGGAGAGATGAATGCTCGCATTGCTTGAGAAAGAATGGATTGGAAAGTGCAAAGGGAGTGTGGTTAAAGCTGCAGGAGTAGGAACCCTTTCCTGGAATAAATCAGAACAGAGTCTGATTTTCTGCAACTATAAGTCCATACAGAGACTTGTATGTACATGAGAGGCTGATTTCACAAGATAAGCAATCATGTATTTACCTGTTCAGCAAAGAACATTGCATTTGGTACTTGCTGTTTTATTCACTTAGCAATCTCACAACAATATATCTAAGCAAAGGAACATCTCAGTTTGATCATTTCAGTCAGGTTTTCTGCTCTGGATATGGAAGTAACACATGTGAAAGCTGTTAACAACAGATTTTGATTCAAAACCTTACATGCAAGGTCAGATTGTTTGAAACATGTGTGCCCAGTCTGGTTCCTCTTCCCTTTTCTTTAAATTGCATTTCAGAAATATTTCCCTTTTGGATTGGCTCCTTCAGATTTGTATATGGAAAGAGTCAGTGTGGTCAGCACGATGGGAGGAACAATAAGGGCATGAAAGAGTTTGTTGATGTTTTAATGACTTCTGTTATTTGGTCTCAAAAATCGGTTTTCCAGCTAGTTCTGAATTTGGGCATCTGGGAGATTTTAACTTCCTCTTCTTGAGTTTTAAGGAAGACACACATGTTGTCTTCTCTTTCTAAGAAAAATAAAAATATATAGCCCAAAGTTCACCAAAATGTGGCCTCCCAGTAATTCCTGTTTCTGTAGTCCCCAACCAACTATTTGATTCAACAAAATCTTTTTATCTGAGGGATGTCTTTACTCCTTAATGACTGTACACATTCTGAATGTAAGATATAGCTCAGGTGTGTCCTGAACATGTGATTCTAAAATTTCTTCCAGGTATATCCCAGATAGTGCAGCTGGAGAAGACTGGAGATTTAAACAGGTGCCAACACCTGTTTAAAAATTAAGCCAAACACCAAAACCTGCTGTCTTTATCATTTACATTCACTTTAAAATTACAAATGAAGAAAGAATAAAAAGAAAACCCGGTTACATTATGGAAAATGGGATTTTGCTTTCTTTTCCGTAGCCTCTAATTCATAGGAGAACTGTAAAATCAAATCTGCTCTTTGGAATTTTAAAGCAAAGAAAAAGTCTGAAAAGTGGTCCCTAATGTACGTAGTTCTTGGGGACTCATTAACAGTGACAGGTCTCTGCTCCAAGCAGCTTACAGTGCAAATACTCTGTGCAATGTGATGTGCAAGAGAAAATGCACATTGTTTGTTAATTCTAGAATATACATTTTGGTGCACTTACATAGGATTAGCTGTACACAGTGTGCATTTTCAGTCTCTTCTTACAGCACTGTGAATAAGCCTCTTACTTGAAGCAAAAGTGCTTAATTGAATTTTCCATAAGCTGGATCTTTCTTCTGTTGTGTCTCCTTTGACTGGGGACTCTTCTGGGAGAACATGAGCAAAAATTCCAGGTGAACTCACTATGCACAGTTTGGGTGCTGCTTGAATACAGATAACCTGGAAAGTAACAAATAACGAACTCACTTATTTCCTTCCAGCTACAGAGAGTGATCAGAAAATACTTCAGCTCATAAAACGTCTTGTGAGAAATGTTATCTGTCCGTAATCAAACTCGATCTGTAGTGTAGACTGCGGTTGGAATAGGATGTTCAACATCAAATACTCTGTATTCTCTACACTTACTAGACCTGTGAGTCCCATGGTTGTTAACACAACAGAAATCAGAGCATAAGCATATTCCTGATGTAAGCAGTGAAACTGAATGTCCATCTACTGTGTAATCAAGGAAATATTTGTATTGCCCTATTAAATCTGGAGTTTGAAAGGTTATTCAAGGCACTAAACCTGTGTATCTCGCTGTGCCAATTGCTTGGGTTATTGATACATAATGCCCTGCCTTGGTAAGTTAAATCTCCTTTTGCCTCTGTGCTTGGTGCCTCATGAAAGGAGGCAGACTTGCTGGACTAAACAGAAGTGAGGTATGCGTTGGGTTCTGTAAGGGAATACGGAACATCAGAAAACAGTTCAGCAGTGCACGTTACTTACTCTTGATTTCATCATCGCTTTTTCCAAGCCTGCTTTTTTTCTGTAGTGGAATTACATGTTTATTCAAGCCACTGCCAGCTGAAAATGGCTTCACATGGTGCCAAGTACATCTGTGAAATAATCTCTTGACAGCCGACTTGTCTGTTCCTAGAATTATGTTTCTTAAGCAGAAAGTGGTAGAATACTCAAATGATCCAAAGCAGCAGCTTCTCATTTACTAACAGCTGCAGATGAGGAAACCTGACTGCAAAAAGGCCATCCTGATAGGGGAAGTAGAAAGGTTATTATTGTGTTATTAAAACTGTAGCTAAATGCAGGACCATGGAAGCTGCTGCAATCTTTGTCTACCAAGAGGACAATTTAAAACAGGGATGATGGGATACTGCTACACAGTTGATGAATGTTTCAAGTATTACCCAAGAGGAAAAATGCTTGGAAGCCTGACAGTTAATTTCCTGCAGATGAATTACAGGCACTGTTAAATAGAGAGTTTTGCTCTTGACTTCAGTAATACCAAGATTTCCTCCATTTGGAAAAAAAAGAGGAGAGAATAGTTTAAATTTGCCTGTCAGTGGTGTTTGGAAAGGTTCTGGGCCACGTTTGGCTTTCCTCTGTGTTTTGTACTAGGTGTGTTGGTTATTGCATGAATTTCTTCACTGTCAGATCAGGTTGCCTCATCATCACATTTCTGCTGAATGTCTAAAAGAACGTTTGATTGTGGTTTCTTCCTTTGGTGAATGAGGGACACTGCTGATATGTTGGAGGCTATTCTAGCTCTTCACTGCACTTCTAAGAAAGGGCTTCACAGGTACTGGCAGACAACTATGTCATCATCAACTGTTTTGAAATGCAGCAGCCCTTAAGGCCATATTCTCCCTCCCAGGTAGTTTAATATGATGCCTTGTAGAGCCACCACTTCAGAATTTAGAAAGGAGCCTCATCAGTATGCTGGTGAAATACAGACATGCCTCTCTTTACTCAGGAGAACCTGAAAGTTCAGCATCTCCTGTGAAGTAATGCTTGGATGATATTGCCAGCTGGCTGTGTTAAAGCTACCTTATTTTCAACCTTGGAAAAACTGAAGTGCTGCTTCTGAGTAAAGGTCATTGATACAAGGAGGTTTATTCGCCTTTGCCTGTTTATCCAGGCTGCGTGTTCACAAGTAACAAAGCCAAGCTAAAGAACTTAGAATCCCTTAGGACCATGCCCCTTTCACATATACCTTCTGTGTTGGATTGTTAAGATGTATTTTTTTTCTCACTGCTCAGTTTGTGCTGTTTGTGGTTTATTTTGCTTGTAATTGTGTCAGAATAGCAGCATTTACTTTATGCATCAGTGCTCACAGATGGGCTTTGCTGTTGCCTGTGATTCATTGATTCACCAGTGCAGCTGCTCACCAGTTTGCATGCAGCTTTATATAGATGACTAGTTTTTAGATTCTATATTCTTTATACCAGGGTAACAGGTTAACTGTAGATACACCATTTCTTTTTAATGAAGTGGATTATGTCAGTGTATCATCTGTTTCTTTTGGTATCCATTACCCTCACATTAGTGCATCTAATACATGAAACCTTTGATAGTTGCATCCATGGAGGCATATGTACTCCTGCTGCCTGCCACTTTGGCACTTGGTTGTGATGTGTTCTTGAATCATCAGCTTGATCACAGTTTTAGTGTATTGAGACAGTTAGCATGATATAAATTCAGCTGACAGTTTAATCATGAAGTGAGAGCCCTAAAATAAGGGGCTAAAGCCCTTAAAAAAAGCCCTAAAATAAGGGGCTTTGGCACTGTGTCGTGGTTTAAACCCAGTCAGGTAGCTTGTTCACTCACTCCCAGTGAGTGGTGCCGAGCTGACAACAATCGAGGTCCGTGTCCGTCTCCCGGCCCTTCCAGCTCACCCCAGTTACATCCTGGGCATGACGTGCTGTGGTATGGAATACCTCTTTGGTCAGTTTGGGTCAGATGTCCTGTCTCTGCTTCCTCCTGGCTCCCCCTCCTCCCTGGCAGAGCATGAGGCTCACAAAGTCCTTGGCCAAACCAAAACATCGCTTGTTATCAGCTCTGTTCCTGAGCTGAAAGTCAAAACACTGCACTGCACCAGCTACCAAGAAGGGGAAAAATGACTGCTACTGCTGAACCCAGGACATTATCCACCCCTTATTCCATACCATTCACGTCATGCTCAGATCCCACATTTTCAATATACCATCACTCTTATCTCAGTGCACTCTTATCTTAGTGCATGGACCAGTCCCTATAAAGCTGCTGAGTCCATCTGGTCCATGATGTCAGGCTCCATCTCTTGTAACAGTCTTCCAGAGCAGGAGAGACTGTGTGCAGTGTTCACACTCGTGAATAACCTGGGCAATAGTGTCCATTGCTAAGTCCACCCCTCGATCATGAGTCCATCTCTGTGTTGCATCTCTGCTCTGATGGCCTGAAGTGCATTGGGCCCACCAGGCTCAAAATAATTCACTGTCCCCTTCAGCAGTTTCTGCAGCTTGTTGCTGGGGACTCCATACAGCTGCCTTCCATCTCCAATGCTTCCAAAGCACTGGAGGGGCCCAGTGGGCTAGATACTTGCCCATACTGTCACATACACCCTGCCACTCCTGGCTGTCCAGCCTTGGGGAAAACCTCTTGGTCCCCCTGTATTGTCGTCTAACCCCAGACAAGACCCAAACCTGACTCTGCTTAACTTTTGAGATCAGACAAAATGGTTGTGGGTAAAACACAGTCTGTGTGTGTGCCAACATGCTGATCCCCATCACAATCAGCAGGCAGGTCCCAAGGACACCCAAAGGCCATTCAAAACCTTCAGAACTCTCAACTGATGCTGCTGTACTTGTCACTGGGGCTGGTGTAGCTGCTGTGCTTGCCGGCTCTCCCACCGCCAGCTTCTCTTTTCCTGAGTCCAGCTCTTCCTCCTCTGCCTTGCTGGGAAATGCTGCCTGGTCTCCTGCATCCTCCTGGGGCTCGGCGGGCGGCTTCCGGGAAATGCTCTCGGCCGTCGCGGGGCTGGGCTCGGCCGCGGGGCTCGGCTCTTCCGCGGGGCTCGGCTCCTCCGCCGCCTTCTCCCGCTGCTCGGCAGCCGCCTCCTTCTGCTCCTCGACCGCCCCGACCTCCTCCACCGGCAGCCGTCCCCTCGCGGCCTCCGGCCCCGCTCCCGCCGCCGCTTGGTCCCCGGGGCCGCTCTCCCGGGCCGCTCCCCCTCGGCTCCCCGCAGCCTCACGAAGATGGAGAGTAGGGCGAGGGCCAGGACGGTGAAGAGCAGCCGGACGGCCAGGTACAAGTCCACGGCCACGTCCGTCCCGCCCTGCTGCTGGAGCCCACCCGTATTACAAGCCATTGCCATAAAGCACAGTGAGACAAGAACCTTAGCCCAAGCCCCATACTTGATAAACACTATCACAGCAAATACCGGCTCTATGTAAGTTACAACATTCTGAAGCTGTGAGATCAAGCGAAACAACTCTGAGAGCCAATAAATCAGCATTGTGACGAGTGACTATTAATCCAGTCAAATCTGTTGTTATCTCAACCCTTCGAGCCCCACGTTGGGCGCCATTAAGAACTGTCGTGGTTTAAACCCAGTCAGGTAGCTTGTTCACTCACTCCCAGTGAGTGGTGCCGAGCTGACAACAATCGAGGTCCGTGTCCGTCTCCCGGCCCTTCCAGCTCACCCCAGTTACATCCTGGGCATGACGTGCTGTGGTATGGAATACCTCTTTGGTCAGTTTGGGTCAGATGTCCTGTCTCTGCTTCCTCCTGGCTCCCCCTCCTCCCTGGCAGAGCATGAGGCTCACAAAGTCCTTGGCCAAACCAAAACATTGCTTGTTATCAGCTCTGTTCCTGAGCTGAAAGTCAAAACACTGCACTGCACCAGCTACCAAGAAGGGGAAAAATGACTGCTACTGCTGAACCCAGGACACACTGTTACAGGCTTCATGTATTAATGTGATTCTTTGAAAAACTGCTTGGGTGCTCTTTAATTTGCAGTCTTGCAAATTTGCAGTCGTAGAATTCCAGCTGTTCAGCAGACTATTGAATAACATCCATGGCGATTTCCATTGTAACTGAAGACACACACTTTTTCTAGCAGACATGGAATTTCTAAACTCTCCAGACTCCAAAATACGGCTGTTTAAAAACTTTTGCTGTCATCAAACCTAAGACCCCTTTTACACTGTCTATGAAAATAGATTGTAAATGAGTTGAGCAAATGGCGACTGCTGTCACCAACGTGAGAGTTCATACAGAGTAGAACTTTTTCATACCTAATGAGTTAACTGAGTGCAGCAAAAATGTCTCTCAGCTTCACATCTCTGTGACATGCTAGGATACAACTGCACTGTAGATTCATCATGAAGCAATTGAAATAGGTGCTAAAAATAAGCAGAATGTGGCTCAATTTAATTCTCCTCAGATCCCATACAAGTGTTGATCCAACTGAATTTGATCAGTATTTTCCAAATAATTGCCATGTGTAGGACTTAATTTTTCTCTTAAAGTAACTATCAGTAATTATTTACTATAAATAGCCACAACAAGCAAGCTGTTGGAACACTTAATATGATTTTGATTGCATGCCTGCTGGAAAGGAGAGTTTAAATAGGAACAGCAGGAAGTGACAATAAATCAAATGCATGAAACTTAATGACAACAATATTTTGGCAGAAAATCTTTGATTCCATTTCAAATATAGAAATGTTTCCTCTTTCTGTTAAGTTTTGAAAGGAAGGGTAGGTTGCTATACCCTTGCTGGGTATCTTTCTTTTCTTGTTCTAGTAGAGCCACAGATGTTTTTGCTCTACTGGAATCTTCCTAGTGCAGTAACATGTGTCAGAAAAACTGTGACTGCTGAGACACAGGGACTGTTTATTTGCAAGACAAGTACAGCTTTGGGACTGAGATGTGTATTTGTGTAATACCGCACACAGCCAGTACTGCCTTTAAAATCTTCCGAATGGGGAATATGTGAGCTGCTTTGGGAGAAATGCTGCTTTGCAGTAACAGTGATTTGGCAGATAGATATTGGAGACACAGAAAAACAAGACTTCCTTCCACAAACATGTTTTTGGGGGCTTAACTCTCAGGGGTTTCACTGGAAGGCAGGCATATCGTTCTCTTTGTGGATGTGGGTTGAAGTGATCTGTGCAGGAGCTTACAGAAGGTGTGTCAGAACACATAATTGAATCCACTTATCTTCTGTCACAGGCTCATACTTCTTCCAAATCATCCTTTCTCGACCATATCTGTTCTTATTTTCCCTGTCAGTCTGTCTCTATACACACCTTACAGCAGCACATGTATCTGAAAGGGTGCTTGATGCATGGTATCTTTGGCCACAAGGAGCCCTAGTAAAATGCCTGCTCGCCAGGAGTAAAGCTGTGCAAACTGAAACTTATCCCTAAAGAACAGAGACATAACTTCCAGATTTAGCAGGCCAGAACCCATAAAGCTTTCAGAAAGCCTTTAAAGTATTTCTGTTCAGGTGGTGAACAAGTTAACATTGTTGAATTTTCTAAGCATGAAAATAATTTCAGTAGAGTATTATTGAACTGTGGGATTAGCCTGGTCTCCTGACCCATGGCACAAAATCTGAAATCGTTGTGGATAATAAAGTCTTCATCAGATTTGGAAAAATTAAGTCCCTTTCTGTGGCACATGAGAAGCCGTTTATTTCAAAAAGCAATTAAATATGAACCAGGAGAGGATAAAATAAAGAACAGGAATAAGTAACACATTTTGTCATGGAGGAGAGTCAGTTTGAGGTGACTTAGGGGTCCATTCAGAAACAAGATCGTAACGCAATAACTTCTTTTATTGAGTAAGTTTTATTAAGAATTATCAACTTAGACCACAGTAGAAAACCTGTGAACTGTAGTGAGCGTTACCTGAGGTTAATTCAAGGTATCACAGATCAGTTTAGGGATAATGCCTACAGAAAAGAGAACTTCAAGTCTGCATATGTGTGATTAGAGTCAAAACTCTCTGTCTGCCTGAAGGACAGCTGGGAAGTGTTGGCCTGGGTCACACAGCCTGGCACCAGCACCAGAGGTGGAACAAGGTACCTCTGTTGGCAGCCAGCAGTCTCCTCTTCCAGAGGACTTGGGACAGAAAATCAAGGCATTTCAGGAGGAGAAATGAAGTTATTTTCCATAAAAGATTTTCTTACTTAAGTCAGTACAAAATACACTTCAAAACACAGACTCAGTTCCTGAGGTCAAGCAGATGTCACAGGCAGATGGCTTTGTTGTTCTGCACTTGTGTTCTTTAGAATAACTCTGTGGAGGAGGGCTCTGACTTCCCCAAGAACGGATCCCAGCAACACACTAGCTTCCTTGTATAAAGCTGTCTTCATCTCAGGCTTTTCCTCCCAAGCTCTTTAGAAGCAGAAATAATTTCAGCCTAAATCTCTGCAGCTAGATGTTGCCTTCTTTTGTTACTAAAACAATGAGTTCTTTCTTTTCTGGATCCCCAAATCGGGCCCATCATCATACATACAGCAAGAGGAAAAGGATCCTATTAAAAATGAATAGAGAAAGCTGAGAGATTATGCACAAATTATGTATCTTTACCATGAATGCTGTATTCATCTGCAGGGATCTTATCTTCAAAGAGAAGGCAGTTAAAGTAAAGTTCAGAGAAAGGCAGGAAAAACTATTAAAGGAACAAAAAAACTTTCTTGTATGAAGAACTCTAGACTGGAAATGAAATGACAGAAGAGAGGCCCGTAAAGTGATGAATCATGCCAAGAAAATAAATTAGAGAGTACAATTTACTCCTTATTGCAGATCAAGATATGTTCTACAGTATTCAAGTGGGTTCTGTTTAAACCTGCAGAGTGTAATGCTCACTTCATTTTTAATGCTTAGAGTAATCCAGTATTAAAAATGAAAATTAAAGTATATATTTTGAATAAGTAAAACAAAAAAAGAAACTAAGTAGCTTCCAGAAACCCATGTAGTTACATTGGGAAACAAAAGATATTCTGAAAGCCCAGAAGCCAAACCTTTACAGAAATTCAAAGACCAAATATGAAGAAGTCATGTGAGAAGGGTTTTTTTTTTTAAAGCCATAATGATTTTAGCATGAAGTCTGTGATGCTAAATAGCCAGCTATTCAGACTGAAAGAGTTCATCGCAGATACGAGAACGGAAGAGTCTGACAACTATTCCTAGTAATACTCTGGCACATGAGTGATTCTGGCTTGCATTTGAAAAGATAGCTACATTTTTAAAAGTAGATCTCATACAAGAAGAATTATTGGAGGACAGTGATGCAAGGGAATTACTCAAGCCTGTAGTTAATATCAGAACTGTTGAGAGAAAGAAAAGCATTCTTCTATAGTGAATAGAGAAAGAAGTATTTTCATCTCCAGTGAATAACGATGACCGATAGTTCTGGCACAGTTAGCAAGGTGTGTGTGCATGTGTTCATGTATTCAGGGCTGAATTTAGTAACAGGGTAATGATCACCCCGGGTTGAGTGATGACTTCTGCATTGCTCACAGAATAGGAGGTAGAAAGTGTGCAGCTGGAGCACGGTTGCAAAAGTGTTCGATACCCTTGCAGTACACAGAGTAACAGGTTGAGATGACATGCTGAGTCACAAGTTTTACAGGAAATCACCGAGGAAATAAATGAACCTTTAACTGACATTTGTAGGTGTTTGCTGCAATAAGGGAACTGTTGGAGGGTTACAAAGAGAAAAATGACATTGTACTTCTATAAAACTGGATGTAATTTGCAAATTAAAGCCCAGGGAAAACAATATCTTGATTTCTATTGTGAAATCTGCAAATATGGCATACGTTTGTGCTGTAGAAATACTGTGAGCAATGTCAGCAGCACTGTGTACTGCACTGTTCATGTGTGTATTTGGATTTCCACTTTGTAGAAGCTAAGGCCACCTACCTGTATTTTGTAGTCTTCATAGTTATTAGGCAAATCTTCAGTGTTGTTTGGAGGGTTTTCTCAAGTGATTGCTCTGTTGGTCCTATTGAGTCTATTTTCAAGTTCCTCCCCACCCACCAATCTGTTCCCATGGCTGTACTGTTCATATTTATGTATGCATTCATGATTTTCACAGGAATAAATTCTATTCATCTCAATTAAGATGCGTGTCCCATCAGACTGGGTGCTACACATATGCATAATAAGAAGTAATCCCTGCTTAGAACAGATTATAGTCTAAATGCAGAACAGGCAGTGAGAAATTCAGTAGTGTTTCTAATTTCTATAAAGCAAAATCCCAGAGATTACATGTGTTAATGCCCAGATCTTCTGAACTATTCCTTTGCATCAAGACAGATGCCTGCTTTGGGGTGCTCCTTGGGTGAAATGTTGATTACCTCTGCTAATTTTTTGCTTGTTTGATTTTTCACTATTATTATTTTGGAATGGTTGGAGAAGTGATGAAAAGGGTGTTTGGTTTCATAAGTAATCAGTGTTACATGCTTAGAGCCCTGTTTTGAACTAATAGTCTGAAAAGAGGATGGGAAATGGTGAATGGAAGGGCCAAATCTAAATTTGCCAAGCAAAAATATCCTGTAAGAAATTGTAAGGCAGAACAGCAAGGGTCACAGAAATAATTTCTCAATTGGAGTCAGCTTGTTAGATTGAAGAGTTTACATTAAAATAGAGAAGCAAAGCGTAATCATGTGCTATTTACTCATTTTCAGCAGAAGTTTCATTAAGCGTGCCTTATTTCATAAGTACTTGGACGTGAGGTTTCACATCCTTTCTGAGTCTTTTGTAATACGTGTTCTCTTTGATATGCTTAAATATCCAGCTGTCCCTTTTTCTAGCTGAGATTTTGCCACTTTACTGTATGGAAAGTATTAGCAGCACAGAATATTTGAATGCAAAAAGATCATCTTCTATAGGGGTGTAATGGAGGGCACCTGTAAAACCTTCCCTGGGTGGCAACAAGTTACTGCTCTTCTGCTCTCTCTTGCACCTTTCTCCATTATTACTGTCACTGTGAGATTCCATGCACTGATGGTGGCCTTTTTAGGATGAGAATCAGCAATAAGCCCCAATACTCGGTTATTTTCTTTCACTACTACTTTTCGCATCTTTTTCTTTTGATTGTGCAGACAACGCCATTAAATATATTGAATATATTTTGGAGTTTCTTTAAAAGGCTTGAAACTGGAGAAAAGCCTGGTAAAAGTAGTTCTTTGTCAGCAGATACACTCAGAGCACATAACAGATGATGAATGAACTTGCAGAGGTCCATTGCTTTTAGCATCCTGCTTTACCTGATATTGAATTTCCTTACTTGAATGTAGTATTTGTCAGCATCTCTGCAGAAAGGAGCTTCTTTTATAGTCATGTCCTAGGAAGAGCAATAGTCATTATCATGGATACCGTGGTGTAAGGTCTTATGGGTGTGCTGATGACTTTACAGGCCTGTGCACCATAAGTACAAGATAGCTAACTGGTTTTTACTTAATTACTACTGCATATATACCTTGTATTTAATCACTAGGTCTTGTTGTGTTCTACCAACAAAGGCATCTTGAATGAAGAAATTCAGACACTGACAGGGAAAGTGATTTTCTGAAGGTGACCCCACCAGTCAGTGCAGCTTCAGGAATACAGACAGGAATACAGGCCTGCCACTGATGTGGAAAAGCCTAGGAGGAAATGGGGCTTTCTGTAATTCTGGGTTTGATGGCTCTAGTGAATGAGACATTGAACCAAAAACACTGAGTCATGATGACAGAATGAAGTGTCCAAGACTGATCTATTTATTACTCTGCAGCTATCTTGTGTCCTCAGCAGCACAGACCTCATGTTGGGATGTTTTTTCTAATGTAACTGTATAACTAAAGGATGGTTTTGTAATGCACGGGACAGTTTATCTTCAGGAAAGAGTGATGGATTTAAACTGTTTTTTAAATGTGGAAATGTAACTCTTGATCTGCTCCATTGTGATTCATCAGAAGATACAAGTTAACCAATTCAAAATCTGTAAAACAAATATAAAGCATTCATTTAGCTTCAAAGGTCAAATGTACTTGGTTTTTAAGAGCAAAACCATAAATGATGCCTACTGGAGATTCTTTAGCTTTCTCTCCTTTTGTAACTTCCTGGAGAATTTGAGGACAAGAGAGGACAAGAAGTGATCTCCCAAATTTAGATTCTACAAATACAACCTTTTCATCATGTTAAAGTAGTCTTATTATTGCTGTGCTTTTAAAAAACAGTATTTCAATGCAGGAAGGAGAGAGACAAAAATATGATTACAAGAAGAACAAACAATTTAATTTTTTTAAAAAAGGATATGTAAGAAATGTAAAATAATTCTAAAATAAGTGGAATAAGCCAAAATAAGGCAGAAAATAAGGCTAAAAGTTAAAGTATTGATGTGTTAAAAAAACAAACTATGAGCTTACATAGAGGCTTTGAATATGAAAAAGCCAAACCAAAACCAAACCTGAGAGGGTAGTTGTGAAACAACTGAAGCATGAAGTTACATCTAAGGCATTTAGAACATCAAAACTATTAAAGAGATCATAAGCTGTCCTCGTGGGAGATGACAGCCATGTCAAAGTTAGATAGCTCTTCCCATTCATCTATTCAAAATGATTGTGAAATATTTGGATGGTGATGGTAACAGAGGGCTGGAGGACTCTCGTAGTGAACACAGTGCAGCTATTAAGATTTATTTGATGTTTTACATCATTGAATTTTAAATAAGTAGTCATTAAAATCACAGGAAGAAGAAGTTAATTGAGTTTGTTGCCTCTGTAATAACAGAATAGATTTCTCTTGCTGCCTGAGTGTTTTATGATATGTAGAAAGACTGTTAACAAAGAAATAAAGTACTTTAGACAGTTATCCTCTTATAATTGATGTGGTATCTCCTTCTTTCTTCTTTGGATTCCAAGACTTATGAAAATGTGACTCAAAATATAAAGATAGGAGTGTATTGAATTATATTTTGTGAAGAAATATAGAAAGTAGATTTTATTGGCTACTTGGGTGGATAATGTCTTTCTAAGTGAACATACAGGGGCACTTAAAACTGCAAGAAGTTCTGTATGAATACTTTTTTAATTGCATGTTTTTTAAATGATGGACAAGACAAAAACGGCATCAAAGAGTATTCTAGTGAGATGTTTCAGAATATTGCACAATTCCAGCACTTCGAAGTGGAAGTATTTAATCACACTTGCTGTTATGAAATATTATATTATTCAGGTCAAAACTACAGATATGAATAAATATGAATGGAATTACATTTGGATGTGGCTAATCAAATTAGAAGATTTTCAGTTTGATAATGTCTTGAATAAAGACATTTATTTACTCAGACATGAGGTCAAAAGGGTAAATTCTAATGCATAGAGAAGCCACAAATAGATTTACATAGCTCAGCATTTTAGATTTCCATGCTTTTTTGATTTTGCTTTCAGTAAAATTCTCAGCTGTGTATGTTACAGTAGAAGTGTTATTTTCTGTTTAGAAGTATTTTTCATTAAAGAATATGTAAGCAGCTCATAGAGCTAGATTTGTCACAGTTTTCATCAGAGTAAATCTGTTTTCTGTTTTTCTGATGTTAAAAGTGATCAGTTCCGCAGTGCTGCGCCTGGTGGTTTGTATTTTAAATTTACAAGTGTTCCTTCTCATTTTCAATACTGGTTTCGTACCAACATTAAAAATATCTGTCTGCATAAGGTGGCTGAAGTGAGTTTTTGGTCTCCTGACATTAGTTACCTGTGGAGAGTGCAGCCTGTTGAAGTCTTGTTTTTGTGGTTCATATGGTCAACAGCAACCAAAATAAAAGCATATCCTTATGTCATAACGTTATACCTAGTAATTGGCACATCTTGTGCAATTCCTTCAGTGGGGATTTCCCTTTCTTTCCTGTAAACTGAAATCTTTCATGTAAGCAGTGTTTAGACATACTCCTTTGTAAAACTGGTCTTATCAGAATTACACAGACCTTCCCTCTTTTTCTACAGCAGTTAAGGACTGCTTACCACAAATGGGGCTAGTATTTCAATTGGGAAAAGGAGATACTTTCAGAAAGAGTTGGGGTGGTTTTTTTTAAGTCTTAATACTTGATTACTTTTTTTTTTATGGAACAAAAGCTATTGTACTGCTATGAAGGCAGTATACTGAGCAACATATGTGGAGTTAGACAACTCCCTCTTAGGGATGTAAGGAATCCCTTGTTAGTTTATTATCCATTATTACAACAGCTTATAAAAAGACATGAATATTTTGTAAGTTTTATTGATGTTGGAAAATGATTCATTCAAATGTCACAGAAACAGCCTTATAAAACTGCAGAATTATGTCTCATTGTTATGCCTTACTCCTCCCTTCTTTTCCACCTACCAACCTTCTGCTAGCCCAATACCCCACTTTGTATGGGTTGTTATGCCAGAACATGACAAAACTCTCACAAGACTTTCTGATTTTTTTTTTTTTTTTTGGGGGGGGAGTGAAAAGGGAAGTCAGAGATGTTTGAACCATTGTGTTTCATTATAACTACAACTACCTTAAAAGAGGATGGAGCCAGGAGGTGGCTGGTCTCTTCTCCCAGGTAACAAGGGAAAGGACAAGAGGAAACGGCCTCAAGCTGCTCCAGGGGAGGTTTAGATTGGATATTAGGAAAAATTCCTTTACCAAAAGGGTGCTCAGGCATTGGAACAGGCTGCCCAGGCAGTGATGGAATCACCATCCCTGGAAGTGTTCAAAAACCGTGTAGGCAGGGCCCTCAGTGATATGGTTTAGTGGTGGCCTTGGCAATGCTGGGGTAAAATGGTTGGACTTGATGATCTTACAGGTCTTTTCCAACTTAGTTGATTCTATGATTCTATAAGCAGTAAAGCAGAATGGTGCAGCTGGCTCATCCTCACCTCTTGAGAAGATGCCCTGTAACCTGCTGGGAGTGGGGATCAAGAACTGTTAAGGAATTTCTCTTTCAATGTGTAACTACAGGCAATTTAATTCACATGGAACTACACAGAAATGGTTGAAAAGGTAAGATTGTATTGAGCTTATATTTTACCAGTTGATCTGCAACATCTGGTTATATGGTGTCTGCTGCCATTAAGGCAAAGAAATACCAGCAGAAACAAGTTTGCGGTTCTGTCTTCTGACCAGCCCCTAGTGAGAGGTTTCCCCAGTGCTGAGGTTGTGGAATTTCAAGCTTAATTTGAGAATCAAGGGGAAAATGTATTTGTAGAAACTTTCCTATTGCAGCCTTGGATATTTTTCCCTGCTACCCTTTCCAGATTTTCCTGACATTCTTCAATCCAGCCCCTGCTTGTGCCTGTCACTCCCACCTCTTCTGCAACCCAAGTGCTACTGTATTTTTCGTTTTATCATCTTAATTATTGCCCAGATCATTTGCCTTGTGCATTCCTACCACTTACATTACTTTTTACCCAGATCTGCCTCCCTTCCTGTTCCTGGTTTCCTGTTGTTATTCACTCATAGGCTCTGCAGGCTCAGATTCCAGGCTACGGAGGAGTTTCAGCATCTTTAGTCTCCGTGTAAAGAAATTTATCCCTATCATTCAAGTTACCCTTTTCTGTACCTTTTATAACTCCGCTTTGTCCCTGAATGTCAAGAACCAGCACTGCACCGTAAGTGTAGGGGCAGCACTGTTTTCTGTGCAGGCAGGAGGGCACTCAGTGCCATGTTCTTACTCCATTCCTGGTGATGCCCAGAACTTTCTTGGCTTCCTTGACTTGTCCTGTGCATTGAGATGCTTCAGGACTGGTAGTGGCAACTCCAGGATCTCTTTCCTGATTCGTAACTACAAGGTCTGAATACAACACTGTGCTGGCATAGTTTAGATTATTTGTCTCTAGATTAATCACCTTATATTTGTCTATGTTGAAGGTCTTCTATCACCCGTTTGAACAATTCTGTACAGGCTTAATGTAGTTCCCCATTGTCAGGGCAGCACTTGACTACATGAAGGAGTTGATAGCATCCGCACGCTTGGAGATTTCACCACCTTCCTTTTCTGTGGCTCATCAGTGAAAATGTTGATAAAATTGGCTCCAGCAGGGATCCCTAGAAGGGATCACTGATCCTACTGCTGGCTCTTCTTCAACTTTCAGTACGTAACAGCATCTTTGCTTAGTCCTGCGGAAACATAATTTCTTTAGTAACCTTTGATGTGGAATTTTCTACACCTCAGCTGCTGTTTTTGAGGAAATCCTTAGACATTTCAGCTTCCTAAGTAATAATAATTTAGTAAGATAGGCACAATTTTTGTTGTTTGGGATTTTTTTGCTGAACTTTTAATCTGCTCAGTTGTGTGTGGGGACGCCAGATGGCAAATCCATGATATGGTAGTGTCCCTTTCATTGCCAGATACCCAATACTGGAAGTTCTTGAAATCATAATTTGCAACATCATTTTGCTAATCTTTGTAATTCTGCCCATGTGTTTTGACCTAATTTAATCTCAAAACAGACTTGTACCACATTTGCTGGATTTTGTATCAAAACACACGTACCAGCAAGAGTCAGGTGGCTGGCTCAGAAGATTTCTGTCTGAATCCTTACAATTTAACAGTATTATGTCTGCTATATTAACAGTATTATATCTGCTATATCTGCTATATATTAAAAGTGCTATCACTCTGCCCATAACTTCTGTTAGTAAGTTCACATTATGAGTCTTCTGGGAAGTGATGCAAGTGATTAGAGATGTGGAATTGGGAAGAAAGGTGGCTAATTTACAGTGATAGTGTGAGGTTTAATTAGTTCATATGAAGCATCATTCTTGAAAATGATTTTGGTCTAAGGGAGATCCTTAGAAGTCATATATTACTTGGATAGTTTTAGAAGGGCAGAGAGGCTTAGAAGGTCTTTGTATTTGCTGGAATTGTCTGCACAGGACAAATTAGTTCAGTTTTAGTTCTGCACTTAAAATCCTTCTTCATGTATCTATCAGGTAAGATGAATAGTGAACCTCCCCCACTCCCATTCTCTCACTTTGCCCACTGCAGAGCATAGTTCTCTGATCTAATTTATGGCGGTGACTAGCTAAAGGAGCTAATCAGGGAGATGTACGGAAACCGAGACTTGTTTAAATCAAGCGTTAACTCCTGTTTGGCCTCTTCTGGCAGGCATCCACAAATGGCAAAGAAAGATTGCTTGATGGCCTTGCTGAGCTTTGCCAGAAACTGTTGGCAGGATGCAGAGTGCAGATCCTCCGAGAGAAAATCATTAAGAGCAAACAATGCCAATTGGTGTTGCAAACAAAACTGTTCAAAAGCTAGGAAGAAGTTCAAGCATTTTTAGCTGTGCTTTTGGAAATACGGCAGGAAAACTTAACTTTCTTTGCAGTTTTCCCTTGGTTTCAGGAATGACCTTGAGCCCTCCAAGATCAGTAGTTTCTGCTAATCTGCTCTTGCACTGCAAAAATACTTAGGTAACTGTAACTGTTTGCTTTTCCTTTTCTCTAATTCTCAGTAACACAAGTCTGCAGAAGGAAGCTGTGTAAATAATTGCATTTGTATGTGGATAAAAAATTACTTTTGTGGGTAACATTTTGTATGGAGACAGGAAAATAATGTATGGATTGATACTTTTGAGCTTGCAGATAACTAATGTTCTAATCTGAAGGCCAGTTTTAACATAAGGTTTCATTCAGTGCATGAGGTAACTAGTAATACTGTTTCTTAGAAGAGATGGCGATTCACTGTTATGGCATTTACTGGCATAAACTGACCCAGTGTTTAGACATGTGAGTAGGTGTCCCGATTTCTTAGAAACACTGAGGCCCAAGTGAAAGGAATTACACATAATGAGCACCTTGAGAATCAGGACATTTTTGTTCAGGTGCCTAAAAATCAGTTTGCAAATAATGTATTAGACACAGTTCAAAGTGTTGGTCTTTCTATGTAGGTTTTCCATTTTTATAGATGCTTTACTCCTTCTTACAGGTTTTCTATTTATACACTTTATCTTCTGATTGTGTGTATGCTGTGAATACAGAAGAGGCAGAAGCAGTTTGTTAAACTGTGTGGCGCAAATACTGATAACAGAATTTTTAGCCCAGCTCAGGCTGATTCACCCATGGAAAAATAGGTTATCAAAGACAATGCTAACGTAGACACAACCAGAGGGAAGTAGTGGAGGAAGTGTAAGGGTTCAAGACAAAACATGAGGGCTGCTCTCTCTCCAGTGGTGTAAAGCCAGTATTCAATCGCCCAGTTCAAAGGAGCATAACAGATGCTTCTTTGACTTTCTTAGAATTAAGGGGCCATCCCTGAAAAACACCCCTATCTTGTCGTCATCATCAGGCTCCAGAATAGTCCCTTGGAATCTCTTCAAGATCAGGCAGTTCCTTTTTTAGTAAGTATGGTCCAGTATTTGTAGTTGCAGAAGGGAAAAAAGGATAATTGAATGGATCAGTTAACATGGCAAAAAGTGTTCACTGTTGGATATTTTCCACGATTAGTTTCTTTCTAAAGCAAGTGCCATTTTGAGCTAAGGGAGAAGCTCAATTCTTTCTCCCTCCCAGCTCAATGCCCTGCTCATGGAGCTGCAAAATCATGCTCTGTGTTTTTTTCTCTCATTTTCAACGTGTTTCTGCAGCTGCACAGTGATCGAGCTTCAGCACAAGACATCAGAGTGGCCCCCTGCTTTTCCTTTAGTAGGGCTGCAAGCTACTCAAGAATAACTCAGCATTTTTTCTATTTTCTTAGTTATTGAAAGAAAGGGGAAGAGTTCTGCTATTGTTTTCTCTTCCTGACATATTTTGAAAGAAACAGTATTGTCTCCTGTTGTTTTGAAAGAAAGAGCTTTGCATTCCAGGAAAGCTTTAGAACTCTGAAGTGTCTGGTGGTGGGAGGCTTTTGCAGAATAAAGCACCAAACTCCCAAATATGATAAATCTGAAGTGCTCTCATCAGCATGTGCTGTGTGATATCTTTAGGAGTCTTGAGGTCAGTGGTAGTTGTAGATCCCTTTGCTATTTAGCTGGCTTTCCTGAAGCACTGTATAGGACTCTTCAGCACCTGTCTTAGTGCTCTTTCTTCCAGCACAGTGGCTGGGCACCTTTGATGGAATCACCTGTAAAAGAATCACTTTTCATTTTACATAGCAGGTACCCAAGCAAAGCATTAATAGAAAGTTACATGGACTCATAGAATCATAGAATAGTTAGGTTTGGAAAGGACCTTAAGATCATCTAGTTCCAACCCCCCTGCCGTGGGCAGGGACACCTTACGCTAAATCATATCACCCAAGGCCTCGTCCAACCTGGTCTTGAACACTGCCAGGGATGGAGCATTCACAACCTCCCTGGGCAACCCATTCCAGTGCCTCACCACCCTAACAGGAAAGAATTTCCTTCTTATATCCAATCTAAACTTCCCCTGTTTAAGTTTTAACCCGTTACCCCTTGTCCTATCACTACAGTCTCTAATGAAGAGTCCCTCTCCAGCATCCCTATAGGCCCCCTTCAGATACTGGAAAGCTGTTATGAGGTCTCCACGCAGCCTTCTCTTCTCCAGGCCGAACAGCCCCAACTTCCTCAGCCTGTCTTCATAGAGGAGGTGCTCCAGTCCCCTGATCATCCTCGTGGCCCTTCTCTGGACTTGTTCCAACAGTTCCATGTCCTTTTTATGTTGAGGACACCAGAACTGCACACAATACTCCAGGTGAGGTCTCACAGGAGCAGAGTAGAGGGGCAGGGTCACCTCCTTCGACCTGCTGGTCATGCTCCTTTTGATGCAGCCCAGGATACGGTTGGCTTTCTGGGCTGAAGACTGACACAGACAGGTCATACTGTGGGTTGGTCAGTGTGTCCTTGTAATAACAGCTTCTGAGGTGGAGTTAACTTTGGCCACAGGATCTGGATAGTTATCTCAGTCTATCCTGATTACTAAACATCTTCAA
Organism: Pezoporus occidentalis; assembly: GCF_034315485.1. Lineage (NCBI taxonomy): Eukaryota > Metazoa > Chordata > Aves > Psittaciformes > Psittacidae > Pezoporus > Pezoporus occidentalis. The sequence goes on along the minus strand of NW_026914940.1, from coordinate 10,223,585 downwards.
TTAGCCATTCAGACTATTATAAAAAGAACCTTCCTCACCATCCTATATTAAAATTTCTTGATGAGCTCTCCCAGCCCACGTGTGCTGAGGAAGGGACCCACATTGCAATTTGTGTCCCCAAAAGAGATTTGCACCCTTAGAAAATTAGCAGTAAACTGTACTGCGTGGCAGACTGATGTGCCATTGCAACAAATAGTAATTACAGGCATGTTTGAAGCAAGGCTTTCATAAAACTGAGTGAAAAGTATGATTCATTTCACAGGAAGACCCACCCACCCATTCAGCCATTGACATGTCTGTCGTCTTCTTTTGCTGCTGCTTCTTCTTAAGTTTCAAAGGGAAAGAAAATGTCTGAAATAGAAGACCTGCCTGAACATATTCCTCTTCTGTATTTAAATCAATTTGTAAAATAATTTTTTGATTATAAGGTTTCCTAATTTCTCCAATGTTAATAACTCTCTGCATTTCCACCCATCTATTTGTGTACTAATCATAAGTATTGCTCAACGGATCAAATCTGATGTTGGCATCTGATAAGGAAGTTTTCATCATTTCAAATTATATTTGGGTATAAGTTGCTAATATTGGTTAAGTGCTCTATCGCCAAAAAAAGTTACGTATAGTATTAGAGCTGTGCAGTATCTTAGGATAGTTAATTACTTTTGGAAAGAAATGCATGGTGTGGTACTAACTGAGCTTTCAGTTAGAAACTTGCCTTTATAATATTAGAATGCTCAACCCACTTTAAATGTTCAAATATCCAACAACTAGATCTTTATGACATTGCATATTAGAAAAGATGCCTTTGGCTACCTATGGCAAACAAGTTTGCAGTTTTAAAGTAAGAGTACAGTGGGGTGGTGCTAATGCTACTGGTTTATACCAGCTTTATACCAGTGTGTTAGCGCTGCCTGATTTCTGTACCTTTTCCAGGGTTTTAGATCAGTGTGAGGAGGATTCTAATTGAGTTCTTCCAAATAAATTTCCCCCTGCAGCCTCAAAAGCATTTCCGTGTTATTTGGTATTTGTAATTTTATTTGGATTTTCATGCGTGGATGTGCTTTGTCTACGTGTTACTGAAATTCTGACTTTGGTGTTATCAGCGAACTAGACAAAATCCTCCTCAGGGTGTTAGCAATGACAGCAGCATGTGTAAAGAGGGATTGCCATCCCTCGGTGTGCTAAGGAACAAGATCACTCTTCAACACAATTTACGAGACTGCTGGTACTGTCCTTGTGGAGCTCATTTCATGGTCAGAATTGTAATATAGAGTCAAATTCCCTAGTTAAAAACTAACCAAGCCAAACCAAGACCCACTACTTTTGTAATTCCAGTGGAAGAGGATAAAGTATTCCATAAGGTCCTTAGAAATTCAGACTTGTCAGAAAAGAGGGAGAGTAAAAGAATGTACATTGTAAGGTCTGTTGCTGGGTCAGTATGCAGACAGCAGAATGCATGACTCATATGGCAGCCTATAATATTGTATATGGTCAATACTGTATCTGACATGCAGTTGCAGTTTACCAAATCCAGCTGATGAGTTACTCAAAGATGTGTTCTTGTCTCCAGAGTGAACTTTACTGTTGTGGAGACCTGATTAATGTGCTTTGGAGACCTGTAATGAGGGAGAGCTTAATTATTCAGATTCATCAGCTTGCAAAGGTTTTGGATGATCCCACACAAGCCTGCTCAATCAGCATTCCAGAACATGTGCAACCTGTGTGTTTAATAGTGGTCGTGGTTTGTTTTAAGCACACACTTTAAGGTTAACCCCAAGATTTTCAGTGATGTTTTTCATTAGCTGAAGAGATCCTTTTTTCTATACAACCAATTTTTAATGTTTATTTGAGAAGTTTCACTTTATAAGCTGAATAAATTATTATTAATTATGCATATAGTGCCATAAAAGCCCTGCCTCTTTCCTATACAAATATGTGTTCCCTGCCCCAGAATACTTGCCATCCAAGATAAGTGAGACAAGACAATGAGAAACCCATACAAGAAAAGGAGGGTGTGGAGTGAAACAAGAGACAGATAAGATGGAAAAAAAGAACCTGACAGATAGGACTCTTGCAGGAGTTGGCTCTGAAATGCTTTACCTGTGAGGACCTTCAGGCTGTTGCTGCACCCAGCTGCATGCAGTGTGATTTGATGGAGTCACCTGCTTCTCCTCTGCTTGGGCAGCACTGCCGACCTCACTGTCAGCTTCCCTTATTTCCCCTAAGTGTCCCTTTGCTTTTCTTTGTGCCATCCCTTCCATGAGAAACACTTTGCAGAAGGAAGGGAGCCCTGTAAAATAAATCTGCCTTTTCTCAACCCCTCCGCCTTCAATGACTTCCATTGTAGAAACAGTAGTAATCCCTGAACGAGTGCTAAACCAAAGTTAATAACATCTGTATCTTTACTGATTAAAAGAAACTTAAAAGGCTCTGTAAGTAGAAGCAGTATGCCCAGCTAATCTGCAGAACAAACACATTGCCTGTACACCTTCTCTCTCATACCACCATCTGCTTGCTTCACAAACCTATTATGTTTTGTCTTCAGTGAAGTGTTTCTTGGCTTTTCTAGATAAAGTTGTTTTTAAACCTACACAGCTTTGCAGCTGGACACGTAAACTTGTAGCGGTGACATTAGGAAGAAGAAAAGTGGAAGGTTTTGACTGAGATGTAAGATTCTGTTCTAAGTGCAAGAGAAACAAACATACCCCGGAGTATTTGGGGCAGATTTGAAAGAAGGAGGAAGATTTGAAAACAGCACTAAAGAGGTACAAGAAGACTGAAAGTTGGGAAGAGAAAACAAAGCCATTTTTCCACTTTTGACAGAAACGCGGGAATAATGAACCCATCAGCTCCTTTTTTTATGAGATCTCCAGCCTCAGCATGACCAGAATTTCCATTTCTATCCACCCAGTACTCTCTGTCTGAGGAAAATGGGGCACAGTTCTCATTGGCTTTTATCAGTGAGATTCCCAGTGTACCACAAACTGAATTCAGAAGTCCCCTGTGATCACAGACAGCGTCTCAGGGTCAGAGAGCCGAGGAAATGACCTGCTCTGGACGTATCAACCTACGTAGTCTTTTACAGGAAAGTAGCCTAATGCTTTTGATGGCAAGCATATGAATACAAATACCTATAATTTTTGTCAACGACAAAAGAACGCCACAACTAGGTTTTAGCAAAGTGCGTTGGACTAAAAGAAGCTTCTACAGACACCTACTCTAGCTTTGGCTTGTTTCCCACCTTGGTTATAGGTTTCTGTGTTCTGCTGAGATGGCTGCAGTAGCTCTCCAACAAAGACTTGTCAGGGAGGATGCTTAAAGACGTATGGATGCTGCCAGAGCCAGAAAAAATATGGAGAACCCAGATGTTCCAGAAAGAACTTGTGGACTGCTGAAAACAGTGCATCTTAGGTGTTCCACAGGAACAGCAAGAGAGGTACTGAAGCAACCACATATACATGCAAAGTAAATAGTTTGCTCTGCCATTGCATTAGCAAGGAAACCACTTCAAACGACTCTCTCTACCTAGGGAAAAATGTAGTAATAATAAGCAATAGCATAAATCTCCACTCCTTGCCCCAGAGGTTGTCTACTAATCCTCAGGAGCCTTTGCACTCTGCAGGCTTCCTTTTTCTATCCTCATTTGTCACTGGAAAAATATTTGTATGGGTCAGAGGCATAGTGCAAGTCATAAAATTAGAAGAGAAAAAATGAGCAGTTCTTTCTATATGAGAAGCAAACAACAAACAGTTTATCTTTGGATAAAAAGAAAACAGAAGCTTGTTAAAGAAGCCAGAAATCCCAACTGCTTGTGAGTCTCCGGTAGCCCGTTCTGCTGATGCTTCTGAAAGGAAGCTGAATGCACTTGTGAGGGTTTTCTTTCATTTCAAAAGCATTCTCTGGTTTGCGATCTCCCCGTAGCTAATTAAAACAGAGCGCAGAGCGGCATTAGTTATGCACCAGAGTGGGAGTCAGAAGATGTAAGTTGAGTTCCCAGCCCTGCCACTGACTTCCTGGGTGACCTTGGGTGAGCTTCTTGATGTAGGTTTTCAAAAGACCTCTGGGCCAAATTTTCATACTGAAGTTTGATTTTCAAAGGAGCTCAATATCTGGTGATTTCCATGATGTAGATTGTGGCCAGAATTTCAGGCGAGCTCAGCAACAAATCTGCTGAGCTCATCTGAAATTGGGGCTCTTAATCTTTTTCTGCCTCAGTTTCCCATCTCTGACAGTGCTGGTAAGACAGTTTCCTTGTCTGCCCTGATTGTTTAGGCTGTAGCTCTGCAATGCCAGAAATTGGCTTTTCATGAATGTGTATAGTGTCTTGTACAATCTTGTTTGATCTCTATTATGGTTCTTAGGCAGTGCTGTAATGATTGTTACACCCGTGATCTGTTTTAGAAAAAGAGAAACTGTAATGAGAAGAAAGCGTAATGTGTTGCTTCTTGGATCTTGCTGAAGACTTATATTAATTTCTTTAGTTTGCTTGTGAGAATGTCATCTGGAGAACATTAAAAGCTCTTATTTAAAATCAACATATATATGTTAGCTGTCTTCTCTCATCCAGTAGGGACAGTTAATCTATCAGAGAAGCAGGTTAAGTCAGTTTGGCATGATTTGATCTGGCAAGAGAGATACTGACTGCTTCTTACTGCCTTGTTATCCTTTAGCTTCTTACAGTCTAATTGTTTAATAATTTGCTGAAGAATATTTTCAGGCACTGAGGGGTGTGAAATTCCATGCGCCTTCCTGCTCCCCCTGGTAAATAACATGATGCCATTTGTAGTTCCTACTGCACCAACTCTGTTTTGCACTTTTCCCACACTGCTTGCATGCTCTTGCAACATCTTGGAGCAACATAGCATTCCCTGTTGGCAAAGGTATAGAGTGTTTCTCTGCTTCATAAATGCTGTTTGCTTCCCGGGACCCACTACAACCCATTCCTGAAATTCCAGATCAGCATTGTCAGTGATAATCGAGCTCCTGGTTTCAAGCTCTGTGCTGTACAAGCCAGAGGCCAAATGTAGTAACCCAGGAATGCATGATTGCAAAGACTGTCACTTCCCAAGGAACTCTGCTTACTGCTAAATGACTGCCCTTTCCACATACCTGTGGGTGTCCTAACACGGTGACTCTTCCCTCTTGGGTTTGTCATATAAGGGTGGACAGCACCTCAAGCAGCTGAAAGTTTGGAAGAGATCATTTCCTATGTTTACAAAACAGGCATGTGACTCGTGCTGCTTCCCAGATTCCCCCATACTCCCTGGCTTGAATTATTTATTATTCAGCTATGTGCATTCTGAAGAGCCCCTTTGATACTCTATACGTTTTCCTTTATATGAAATGGGATGCTGTGCCATGATCAGCTTTGCAATTAAAAGCTAGCAGGACACCCCTATGAAGTGTATGCTCACAATGGTTTTTCAGTTAAGGCTGAGCGTGTTTTGTCATAAGGAGAGCTTGACTGTGTCATTTGGCCATGACTAGCATGTTCTAGCATTGCAGTTTTTAAAGGATATAGTCCCTTTGTGGTCTTTAATAAGAGTGCTTTTCAGCTTCTTAATCTAAGAAATAATTTCCTAAATTGAGTTACACGTCTCTAGTATTGGCACACATGCCATATCAAGGTAGTAGTTGATCCCAAAGAGCTGTAACTGCCAGTACTGGTATCTGTAAATAAAAGCTTGAAATCAGGGAAATACAGAATGGTTTGGGTTCAAGGGATCTTTAGAGATAATCTAGTCCTATTCCCATGCCATGGCCATGGACATCTTCCACTAGATCAGGTTGCTCAAAGACCCTGGCTTTGAACAGTTCCAGGAATACGCCATCCACAGCTTCTCTGTTCCAGTGTCTCACCCCCCCTCATAGTAATGAATGCCTTCCTCACCCCCCATCTGAATCTATCCTCCTTCAGTTTAGAGTCACTTCCCATTGCCCCATCACTGCATGCTGGTAAAAAGTCTCTCACCATCTTTCTAATGATCCCCCTTTATATCCTGATTCTGTCCTTAAAGGTTTCCCATTCCTTCCAGTGACTGAACCCATTTCACACGTATTTTTACTATCTGTAGCTAAATATGTAGCAAAGGAGGAATCTTAATTACCTGTACAAACCCAAGAGTCTCAGTTACACTGACCTAACCTAAATTCTGAATTCTGAGTTGCAGGGCTGTGCTTGATTTCTGATGTGAGAGAACATTGACAAAACCAGGCTGTGCCTTATCTCCATTGTTTTGAAATGGTGATTCCTTAGTGTAGCTCTGTTGTATTTAGTGTTGTTTTCCTTCCTTAATGAGTGCAGTTTGATTGTTTCACTTACATTAAGCTGTTTATTTTGACATATAAAATCTTCATCTTTCTCGTGTAGGGGTTGTATGTGTTTCTGCAGCAGCTGATGTGCTAGCCGAAGAGTGCAAGGGAAGCTAGTAGTTCTTAAGAGGACAACGATAATGTTACTCCATCCTGGTAGAAAGATGAACTGTGCAGAATGCCACATGATTTAGCTTTGTGCTCATTATCCTTATTCTGAAGCACTGAAGTGACACTGCAACTGCTGTCCCATCAATTCAACAGTAGCTTCCCTTGCTCTGCTTGTCCTGCTTAGCCGTTCTTATTTCTGTGTGCATCTGTGCTGAGGTTATTTCAGTCCTTTCTCTTTCTGTCCCACTTTACTACCCTTTTAAACCTGATCTGGAGAGGAAAGTGTAGACAAAGACCTTGAGGGTTTAGAAGACTTGTTCTTGACCTTAGTTAAGCCCCTCAATCATCCCAGCACATTTGCCATAAAGCACAGTCGTTTCCAGATTGTCTGTTATCTGCACTATGAAAAATGTCAAGGTGAAGTCTAAAATGCATATGTTGCTGTATAGATGACACCTATAGAATGGTAATGATTTTCTGATGCATGTAGCGTTGCTGAAGATGCGCTCCTGGCAAATGAGAATCTGCAGAGAGGGGTTTAAAATAAATATCGATCAGATTTAAAATTAACTACTAATTACCATCAGAAGCTGCCAGGCTGCTGCAGTTATAATCCATGAGTATTTATAGCTCAGGGCTTTAGCGTTAGATTTTCTGCTATTCAGGAAGCTTAATCCTACCTCACAGGACAGGTTGAGAAAAAGAACTGTTTAGCTGTTCCTAACCAATGATACGTTATCTGCACAAGCCCCCTGTGACATTGTTGGATGGATATACAGCATGGAGGATGCTGTATAAATTGGGATAAGCAACATGTTTTATTTCTTTTAGGAAGCTGTTTACTGAGGATTATGATAGTGGAGATCTCAGTGTGCTCAGCATTGTTTATGCAGAACGACTTAATACACACACATACAACCTAAGAGAAGACCTTGCACCTTGTGATTGAGCAATGGCAGATCTGGAAGTTCCTCTTAACAAAGAATAAACAAAACCTGAGTTTTATTTCTTAACTTGTTTTGACAAGTTAATGTTTAATGATATTGAATTTTTCCCCTTGTCTCAGGTAGTTTAGCGAAGAAGCGTTTTGTTATAAATACGACTTACCAGAAACTGCTCATGTGTTCATCACTGCAAGTGATTCTTTCCTCAAAGTAAACAGCCAGCCATTGTGCAGTTACTAGCAGATACTGGTTTCTGTGGGGTATTTTTTGCTTTTAGCATGGAATTGATGCATTCGCTAAGAATGTATTTGGAAACTGTTCATAGCTTTATTTACTCAGGGGGAAGGCAGTGTCGTCTAATGGCAAAGTTAGTGGTCTAGCACACAAAATGTGCTAGTGGCTGCATATGTATTCCTGTCCTGTGCCTCAGTTTTCCTCCTGTCAAATGGTCATGGTAGAAAAACGGACCCTTTTTATAGTGTGTTGTGTTCAAGAGAAGAAGGAATTGGGTGTTACCACTTCCAGAAGTGATTCATTACTTTAGGAATATTGCTCTTCTGAGGAGGTTGTTGGGCCATGGGCTAGTGATCAAAGGCAGGAGCAGAGCGGAAGATGCAGCCCTGACCCAGCCAGTGCCCAGAGCAGCCACTGCAGCATGGACAAGCTCCAGTCCCTGGTGCTGGAGTAACAACTATGATGTGCAGAGAGCTGAGGCTTCTTGCCTATCCCAGAGGCCATTTCAGCAGAGGCACTTCAGGCAGTGTAAAACTGCAGAATTCAAATAACTGGAGTGGTAAAGTTCATGTGTAAAATACAGAAGAAATAAACCTCTGTAGAAAAAAGATCTTGAGAAATGAACACAACTTTTCTCTCTTTATACATCTTAATAATACATCTCCAGTAAGTTGTGTGGATGTATAGATAGTGCTTTTGAAGCACACTGAATTGTAATCACTTGATGTTACATACTTCTAAAATAAGTAAATTCCTTTTTGAAGTAGTCAGGCATTTCAGAAAGCACTCTGAAGGATTGCAAATGTTGCTCTCATCATTAATATTAATTTTCAAATAAAATCTCACACCTAAAAGTTTCTTTCAAGTGCTTCAACGTTGGGTTTGAGGAGGTGGAGAAAAGAATATTTTGTTCCCACCATTTCAGTTTCACTTTTTCTTATTTGTATTCGTGTCTTTATTCAAGAGTGATATATTACATCTGTCTTTTTGTGGTGGAGTGGCAGGTCTGTCTCTCCAGTTTCCTTTGGGTGAAGGGGGCAGTGGAGCTGGTTTCCTGTACTATAAACCTGCTGATTCCTGAAGTGGGAGATTGCTCTTTCCTGTGCTCTCTCTGCAGTTTCAGACAGCAGCCCTGGGTTGGTGCCATCCTCACCAATCACAAAATCAATAGGTTAATGTTCAGGGATTATAGCTTCATGCCCTCTTACCATATACCTCATATATATTCCTATGCCCCAACACAGGGCAAACTACATGTGTCTGTATTCACCACTCTCCTGACACCAGGGCTGGGAGCATTATTTTGGTGACCTTTTAAAGGTGTTTTTCAACAGAGCTTTTCAGAATAGAAACACAAGTCTTTGTCAAAAAGTCTTGTGAGGAGAACATGAAGAGACATTGAAGTGATAATCAGAATGATAGTCTTATCATTTGGGCTAGTTGGGGGCTTTTCTGCTCACTGTTTCCATAGCAGCCTGTTGGATGGACTGCTAGGAATCTATGCTACCTGGTCCACTTGCCTCATCACTGCTCTTTTTGTTTCCTGCCCCTCTGTTACCCTGGGACGGTTCTGTCCAGGAATGTTTTCTAGCAGAAGCTTTTTCCACCTGAAAATCTGTCACTTTTTCAGTTTTCAGAAGTAAATGAACTACAACAATGCAGAAATGAGATACTGAAACGGGCAAAGCAACCTCCAGCCATATAGGTTGTATGATACATGATGTTACTTTTTCTTCAGAGGTATCACAGAGATGGGTTCTGCTTATGAGCTAATACATAAAGAATACTTGGCATGGATTGTTCTGAGAAAACCTGAATTATATTTGTGGAACAGACCATCCAGGCACTGCTAAGGACTTGTCCATGTCATTTGGATATGGCTCCAAACTGCTGTCAATAGCAACAGCTTTCCTCTCACTACTCTTGTCCAGCATCAACAGTGCCTTTCTCAGGTCCACTGTGGAAGTGGATTAGGCTACACAGCCAAAAGGCACTCCTAGTGCAGAATAAGAGTGTCCACACAGCAAGTAAATGCCAAGTAGCTAATGCATTCTACATTCACACCCTCGCTTATTTTGCAACAGCTTCCTTGTGTAGGCAAGCCCTACATGTTCATGTCATTTGATGGTTAGCATTGCATCAGTGACATTCCAGATTCTGACCACAATGTTAGTAATGGAAAGTGGTTCATCTTCTAATGAAATGGGAGCCTTTTTTTTCAACTCTTTTGGTTGCATCTTTTGCAACTTTTTCTTTCATGTGCCTGGAGTGAATTTCTTCATTTTGAAATGTGTGTGATACTCTTCTCATCTCATACATGAAATGATGCTCTCTAAGATTGGACATTGCCTTTACACACTAGGCTGTATGAAGCAGTGATTGTTCAGCCTTTTTTTCTTCTGAAAAGCAGGAGAAAACCGAAGTAATAATGTTCTTTACGTATATTTGCTATTTCATAGCTTATGTCTGATTTTTTTCCTCACAAGATATTACAGTTTTTGTCTTGCTTTGCTCATACTGTGGCATCCTTAATAATTTTGCACTCTTGTCACATGCCTGGCATGCTTTCATACAGACCCGGATACAGACCTACAGTTTCCTGGTCACTTAAGTAGTCTGTTTATCAGCTGGGTTTATGTTCAGCAAACCTTTGGTGTTTAACATGCTTATTAAGTTTACACACCATTGTGGGTGATGATAATCAAGATGGAATATGGCCTTCTGTTTTCCAGAAAGTGTGACTCCTCTGAGTTTAGTGATGGAGCCTTCATGACATCTTTTTAGGTAATCTTCATCTCCCCCAGGAGCTTCTTCAGATTGAATCCAGACTGCAGTGATGAGGAAACTGCTCTTTGAAATGTCATTCACGGGCTTTGAAGTGTGGGTTTCTCATGTTTGTTTGCAATAGCAGGGAGGAAGAAAGCCTCTTCTGTGTGTTTGCCTACCAAACTGTTCGAGTTGTGTGGTTTATAATCAAAGATATCCTTTCTGTTCACATTTCTAGGGACACAGCTCCCACTGCATAACAGTCTGAACATCCCACAATATAGAGGCAGAGATGATGTCTTACTTTCAGTAGTGTATGAGTTGAAGGTTTCACAGGGCACCTCTGGAGTTGGTTTGGGGTTATTTTCTAGGTGGGATTTGTAGTCACATTTTATTTATTAATACATTAAACAGCAAATTGTATCTAGCTTCAAGTGTCTTTCTGTCTCCTTCACTAACATTTCTGTAATGAGTGTCCCGTAACATTTCCATCAAATCATTGCCTCTCCTCATTTTAAGGTCATTCTGGAAAGCTGGTATCAACCAGCTTTACCCTGTAGTGAAAGGATATAACAGGAACAGTATTTCCATTTGGAATAGTGTATTTTAAAAGGTCTGTGGCTTAGTTAGACAGAATACTGTAAAACATGCAGTGAATTTGATGGCATTCAAGGAGGTTTTAGAGGATTGTTGCTTAGTGCACGATACTGTTCTGTCCTTCCTCACTCTTACTACGTAAAGGAACTAATAATTGCTAATTTTTTCATCTGTCTTTCACACTCCAGGAAACTGGGAAAAGAATAGCTTATATTTACAGGATTGTCATTTTGTGTTGGCTTGACCAAATGCTTGCCTATGTACTTCTTAAACACGTGTGTGTAAAACAGGGCACATACAAGGGACTTGTCAGTAAATGACTGGCAAATTGCTCGGCCTGAGCAAGAGCAAGTAAATTTGGAATTGCAATCTGGAGCAGCTTGTTAGAGGCCACCATCCTTAGATCAACTTGTGTATTGCAACACCAGCAAGTAATCAAATTGTAATGTACTTTAATGCAAAGCCTAGTTTGGCTTGGTTGGCAAATTAAACTATCACATGCCTCTGGCAAAAGCAGAAAGCCTTTGAACTGTTTGACTGCAGCTGTAGCTTGCACACCTTATTTTCCCTCTTAAAAATCAAATTAAACTGTAACCTGCAGCCTCTGCGGTAAGTTTCAAGGCAAATTAAACTGTTGCTAACCTTTCTAGCAAAGATAACTGTCTCTAATCAAGCTGAAAAGTCCAGGCCCAAATTCCCCTCTCCAAGTTTAGACAAATTCATTGGAGGAAAACTCGAGGGCTTATTAAGTACAAAGATATTACCTCTGACTCAGGAAGTCCTTGGCCACAAATTGCTAGAGACTGGGAAAGTTTGCCAGCAAGGTATTACTCTGTGCTTCCCCTCTTCTTTCATTGCTCCTATAGCATTTACTGTGGAACCATCCTGGGGGCAGGACACTGGATGGCTGTTCTGGTTTGCTTCTCTGGATCTGGAATCTAACCCAAACTCAGAACACTAATGGGCATGCTGACCCACTCTTAAGCATTGCCCATGGTGGTCTCGGAATGTGTTACGTGGAAAGCAGTGTTTGGGCTCATTCCTCTTTCAGACTTGTCCTCGAACCTTCCTCACCCCATGCTAGCAGTGTCCTACTCCTTTTGACTCAGGATACAGCTCTTGGAAGTAATGATGTCCTTCACCTCCCCCACCTTTCATTACTGTCTGTGTCCTGCTGGCAGCCACACTTGGCATTTGACTTGCCCTCATAACATTCATGTTTTTCTTGGAGCTCTCAGAGATAGTTTTTTTCCCAGCCTGGATGAGTTTCTGTTGTTTCTATAGAGTCAGCAGTACAATAGACCCTCTTGGGAGCCAAGACCTTGCCTGTCTAGTGGCTCAGGCTCACAAAGACTCAATCCTCCATGCTTAACATTACCCTTTGGTTTCCGGGATTAGTGTCTGAGTGATGGCAGGTAAGAAGGCAGAACAGCAGCACAAAAGAAATCAATTAAGTTTACATTGCAACATGTACTCACTCGGGGCCAGGTTAGAGAAACAGGAATTGGGTAGAGGACATTGTTGGCACTAGAACCAGTGAGCAGACAGCAGTGTGTCTGTCATGTAAGTGGCAACGACAGCGGAAAGGATCTTTCCTCTAATGCTTTCTTAATACGTATACTATCCCTGGTTAACATATGTCATGACATAGCAGTTAATATCTCCATGCTATGGTTTTCTTATTTCTTAAAGTTGGCTTAAAAGTTCTCAATCTTTCTCAGCAGAGTGGGTAAAACCCGAGCTAAGGCGTATTAGTCACATTTTTATCAAGAGATGAAAGTGATAGAGATATAAAGTACTACCAGCTTTTAATTAAAATTGAATGAGTAAAAAACCAGTTGGCAGTTGCAAAATTCATTTTAATGTGTTACCAAAAATAGATACCTTTATGAGAATGCAGTTTTGTTACAACAGTGGGTACTAATCAGCTGTAAACATCACTGCTGAGATAGCCAGATAGAAAATGAGTTACTAATACTCATAACAGGTTTCAATTGGCTGGAATGGAAAACTAGAAACTGTTAAGGCTCTTAAAATATAATCTCTCAGACTACCAAAATAGATACATGTACTTCTGTTACTTAAGGCAACATCTGAATTTCAGGCACAATAGCTTAATGTTTTCTGCATCTGGATTTAATTTGCAAGGAAAACTCAATTTCACAAAAATGCAACCTGACTTAGCTGAAATATGTATGACCTGGTGGTTTTATTTGTTCTTTCTATAGAACAGAATGGTGAGACTTGCAACTTAGATCCTCCAACCTTCTATACATTTCATATCGTAAAAATATTCCCTTTGACCTTAATAAAACCAGCTTCCAGTATGAGCTTACAGTCATTGATCTACAGTTTAGAGCATGTTACTGACCAGTTCAGGAGGCATGTGTGCCTTGCATTAGGCTGCAAAATCTACTGTAATTGAAAAAAGTTATTTTCCTCTCTCCTGCTGTAATCTGGATCATCAAGCAATAACAACAAATCTGTGGGTGGTTTATCTGATTTATGCTCATTTGCTATTGACATGTTTGAGGTATCACTTGCATCATCCCACTCTTATATATTTATTATTTAAAATACTAGCTGTTTATGAAAAGGAAATCTTTTCAATAATTATTCATTTTTGCTGTGATAACCTCTTGAAATCATGGCCTGCTCTGGTAGACTGTATACAAAACCATTGCAAATGAGGTGTAATCTGAAGCGTTTAAGATAAGCTTGCAGCAAGAGGATGATTTGAATCCAGGAAGATTAATATATCCCACCTACAAGGATCTCAACTCATGGAATTTCAGCCATTAAATGTGAGGCATCTAAGTCACCTCCAAAGCCAGTACAAGAAAGAAGTAAACCCAGCCTGTGATTTAGCTCACATAATTTAGAGCTCTGAGGCCTCCAGGGGAGACTCAAGCAGCAGTAACGAAGCTTGAGCTCGTGCTTTCAAACTTGGATGCGTCAGTGTAGCCTCCTAAATCCTTGTGTTGATACCTAAGTAAGCACACACAGAAGTGATGAGTGAAGTGGTGACTCCTTAGCAAAGTCAGAAGGTGCTGTGCAATGTGAACACTCCTTGAACACTTCCAGTATTTTCTAAGGAAAAGGCATTATTTTTGAAAGCCCATTTAAGTGTAATGAATGTGAAATAACCAGAGCTTTTAGGGCAGAATCGCATGCCAAGAATCACAGACTGGTTTGGGTTGGAAAGGATCTTAAAGATCACCCAGTTCCAACCCCCTGCCATGGGCAGGGACACCTTGTACTAGAACAGGTTGCTCCAAGCCCCATCCAGCCGGGCCTTGCACACTTCCAGAAGAGGCCACTTACATGTCTGTGCTTTAAAAGTAAAATCACAGGCAGAAGTCCCACATTTTAAAACTGAATCCCCCTTCCTTGGCATCCTCATATTGAGAGAACGATAAAATCATCCTTTGTAAACAGTCACCTGTCTTAGATCTTGCTTGTACTGCTGCATTCTAAGTTCATTGACTGATTTACTGTGAGGGTGGTAAGGCACTGGCACAGGTTGCCTAAGGAAGCTGTGAATGCTCCATCCCTGGCAGTGTTCAAGGCCAGGTTGAACAGAGCCTTGAGTGACATGGTTTAGCGTGAGGTGTCCCTGCCCATGGCAGGGGGTTTGGAACTCGATGATCTTAAGGCCCTTTCCAACCCTAACTATTCTATGATTCTATGATGTGATGCCCTGCTACACTGGAACTACACACCAAGTTCATGAGTTGAAACACAGTACATCAAAAAATGTGAGTTTCCAAATGTTTTCAGCAGGAAAGATTAGCGCTGCTAAATCTGTCAAAATTGGCCGATACATTAATTTAAGGGTTCTGAATCTCTTGGTCTTTGTTGGAAAAAGAGTCAGTATGGTATTTAAATAAAGCATCCCATGCCAAATTTGCAATATTGTTTAAGCCTTGCTGTCTCAGTGGGATTTCACCCATTGTATTTGAAAAGCTTCATTAAAAAAGTCTCCCAACACTCCCCCCCCACCCCAAGTTGTATTTTGTTCAAAATACTGTGTGTTTGTGATAGAATAAACTTTATAGAGGAGCAATCTAAGAATAATACATGGTAGGTTTTCTTTTCTGAAAACTGGTAACTGGTACAAGTTTTTCTCTAAAGTCTATCCCACTGCAGTTTCGGTATTTACAATTAAATTCTGCCCACTTTTTCCTTCTGATTTGCAAGTGTTTACTTTTGTTTGGGGTCAGTATCTGATATAGGAATGTTAATATTCAATGGAGGTTGAAGGCTTAAAATTGTTATTGTTGTTGGACGTTTGAGCTCCTTTCCCCCTTCATCCACACCCTCACTGATTGAATGAGGTCTCAGTGACAAAAACAGAAATACCCTTGATGCTTGCCTAAGTATTGTAGGAGTACCTGGTGGGTCAGAAATGTTCCTGAATGATGGGAAAACTGTTGGTATATTGGAATAGAGAGAAGGACAAGCTCTGTTGAGGAGGAGGAAGAAGAAATATGCAAATAAAACCGGCATCCCAAGAGGTGCTGTGGTGGAGCGATGGCTGCAATACCCATGCCAAGAGCACCTCAGCCAGAGCTGTGCTGGCTCACATGGCAGTGTGCTCAGTCCAGACTGGGTGTGAGAGGTTGTGATTGCTCCAAGAGTGATGTCTGCTGTTATCCGGAAGGTGATGGTATTATAGAGGTATGCATGACTGACCCCAAGTTAGGAAACACTGGTCCTTAATAGATGTGGAAGACCAAATACCAGGGATGCAAAGGTGCAAAGATCGGCTGATAGGGTGCAACAGCAGCAAAGGCAACCAAGGCTGAGACTTTGAGAAAGCCAGTCATGAAGTAGCTCTAAACCCTCTGCTTCCACTTGTGTTTCTCACCGCCTCCTTGGCAATGCAGGGCACTGAAGAGTTCATCCTCTGTGAACCCTGTGTTGCTGCATTGCAGGCTAGCTTGTGCAACTGGAGAGAAAAATGTTCTCTTCAGCTTGGGACACCTTGAGGACTGCACCCCAGGGCACTGCAGCAAAAACATTGCAGAACTACCCCAAAGGAATGGAAAGTTATGGCAGGTGTTACGTTTGCTGTTATTACCAGATAAGATTTGGAGATAAACAAATGCATTCAAGTAAAAGCCTAGATTCACAATAACAGGGCAAAGTTAGGAAAAGATAAATTAACATGTATACATGTATTAAGGTTAGACTCCTCTTTAGCTACTTCCGTATCTCAGCTTTTGACTCCTGCTAGTTTCTGCATTGAGCCCTTGGCCGGTGTGCCCCTGGGTATGCAGACCTGCTTATACCTTGTCTTCTGGTAAAGGTGGGGAGCTGCATCTTCTCTAGCTCAAGGTGGATTTCTTCTTCTTTGTGTGCCCCTCATTCCCTGGCATTGGGCCATCAGGTCTTTTGGGAGATTTCAGTATTTCATTCTGCCCCCTTCCTTAAGGTTACTTCAATAACAGTTCTTTTGGCCGTCTCAAGTAATGCTTTCTTTGCTTTCGTTTTTCACTAATTATAGTCTTGTTAAAATACAGCAGCATCACTTTACAAAAGATGTATTATGATAAATAGCATTAACTCCTTTCAAAGTATGTGCTGTGCATACAGGCTGTATGTTGTTAGATTTTGGGGCCTCATCTGCATGTTACTGGGTTTTGGTGAACTTCAACAGGGAATACTGAAGGTTTTGATATATTCAGGCCAGCCTGCTTTCCTTCCCAGGCCTCCTTTCTAGCATTGGCTATAAATAGACACACACACACACACACACACACACAAAGGTGGTTACCATTTAAAACTCCACATTTTCTAACAGAGACTGTAGCACAGTACTTTTTGCAGTATCTTGTTCAGGAAGTGGTACAGAAATATGTTGTAGCATCTTAGGTATATATATAGATAGATAGATGTAATGCTTGGCAAATGCTGGATTTTGATTGCTTATTTTAAGTATTGGCTATCTATATTAAATATTAAGTGAAAATTGTCTTGTTTCCCATTATAGTTTGCCATAAATCAGGTAATGGTGAAGAGGCCATTGAACAAATCGATGAAGATATAGCTGTGACTCAGAGTCAGATGAACTTCATTTGTCCCATTACACAGGTATGCTGTCACTGTATAATCAATTGGGAAATAGTTATTTCATATTCTTCATTGATGTTTTATTACAAATCTGCAATACTTGTTAAAATCAGGCAGTATCAATTACAAGCACTATAAGAGAAGAGCAACATCGCCTGGGAAAAGCCCTGTGTAAGTAGGGATGCAGTCAGCCACGCAGGACCTGACCCTGTAATTTGAGTGGAACGCTGTGTATGAATGGCAAACACACTTCCTGCTGTTTTACATAAAATCTCATAGGAAGCATTTTCATGGGCATTATCCATTCCTTTAAATGAACCTTTATCGATTACAGATGGAAATGAAGAGGCCAGTCCGAAACAAGATCTGTGGACACACTTATGAAGAAGACGCCATTCTAAAGTTTATCCAGAATCGAAAGCAGCAAAAGAAGAAAGTCCGGTAAGCAAACAGGAATGTGTGGAAAAGCTATTTGCTCTGCTGTGTAAGTGGAATTTTATTCCACTTGTTCTAGGAAATGTATTTGGATTGGCAAGGCTGCAGGAAGTAATACCTCAGCGTCTGCCCAAGTCACAGTCTCCTCATTAGCACTGCACACGTGAAGAAGCTTTTCTTTTTAATGAAAACAATGTGTAAGGAAATATTCAGGAAGTGTGTGAGGAAGTTACAGCCACTCATAGTACCTGCACAACAGAAGTAAAGAGCTTTTGTAGAGCCATGACCAACAAAGAGAAACATCAGCTTCCTAAAGCGTAGTTGCTCATTCTGTTTCCACTGCTTATTTAGCAAGCCCTGAAGTTAATGAAAGTTAAAAGTCTTCTCTGTCCACCTCCTCTTGTAGTTATATTCCAATAAAACTGAGAAATATTAAAACAATCAAATGAGTGTTCCAAGTGAGAAATATTAAACTACAACTTTTTAGGTAGTAGAGTCTTAAGAATTATCAGACAGGATTTTGCAGTTCCTGCTCTGATGCAGTTAAGTATTTCGTAACTATATCACCAAAGCAGGCCTCCACTTTCCACTCAGGATGTATTTTTTTGAATGAAAAGATGGTAACAGTTGAATTTCTGAGATTCTCCCTGGTAAGTTTCAAATTTAGGATAGTTTTTATTAAGAAAAAAGAAAAGGGACTCCTTTTAGACACCTTTGAGAGCAAGTTGAGAGGACACAGCACTTCATCCTTAATTTTGCATTTGTTTTTACACCATATGTGCAAGAGCCTCATGCTTTGGGGTTGATGACCTCATGGAAACTTACCACTTCTGGCCTTTTTAATGAGTGTGCAGTTTTCACATGCTCAGGAAGGACTGTCAGAGACCAGCAACCTGATAATGCCACGGGCGGCTCACTTCCTCCATCTGTTGCTCTTGCATATCTGTTAGACTCTATGTACTCTGCCTTGGGGGATACAAAGGTGGAGCAGAACTTCTTATTCCATGCTTCTTCCTGGCTACAGGAAAGTACAGTTGTGAAATCGAGCATCAGCTGGGATGTTTCACCACTATCTTAGTGTCAAGACAGCTGGAGGAGCAAGATGGAAGGAAGTACCTTGTCTTTGTTATGAGGTCTAGGGAGAAGAAGTGAAGTGGGTGCAACATGCTGGGAATGACAACAAGACCAGCAACATGGACGGACAGAAACTTGGCTGGAAAGATGAACGGGAGTTGGGAAATAGCTCATAAGCTGGAGAGAAGAAAGTGTTGTGAAGGATAGGGACAGGCTTGAAAGCATGTTCTCAAAGACACAACAAAGATAGCTTGTGCAATACGGAACAGAATTTAGGATGTTCATATCTAACTATTTCCCTGTGTTGTTAAATCCATCAGGAAAATGCCATGGTAGTAGGGATTGTTGCAGTGCATCAAAAGTTTCAGCACTGCTGAAAAACTAATAGGCCACATGATTGATTGAATTCCATCTTACCTTTTAGGAAACTAAAGACTTGACTTAGTGAAAGCCTAGAGTAAAAGAAAAAGCATGTAAGCTGTACAACACCTGGCTTTAAAAGCTACTGTATACCCAAACTGAAGTTATTTGTGCAGTCTATATACTAGCAGTTCTTAGTTGCAAGCTTTTGCCTTGTAACCTCACCATCTTTCCAGCAGTTAGCCCAGTATGGTAGAAAAGCACACACAGAACCGTAACTTGGCTTCTCTGTTACTAGATTAAGAAAGACTACCTGGTTTCTTTGCCCAGTTTCACTGACCTGCTGTAATTCTACCCTTTCTCACGAAGATGCAGTCAGTTTTGACAAACCATAGTCTGCTGTGGTGGGAAGAGAGGCCAGCTGATGCAACAAATTCCCCATTTGAGTACCCCATTGCGGGGTGTTGCTACTTGACTACACTCCCACCAGCAATATTCAGCGGGAAGCAGGTGCCCTGATAGAGCAGAGACTTAATCTGGGGGATCCTCTCTATCCTGGCTCTGAAATCAAAGCTTCTGCTCACTCTGCAGTTACAGGAGTGGCTGTTTCCTCACACGTACTTTCCTGTTTGAAGCCATGGGATCCCTTTGGTGCACTTGGCAGTGCACTAGCTCAGTGTCAGCTCTTCGGCTGACGTATGCACAGGCACCGGTTTTGTGCTGATAGACTGATCATAGGCTCCTCCAGGCAACTGTTACGTGTCTCCGTTTGCTCACTGTTTTCCACTGCCTGGAAGGACGTACTAATACTTTATGCTTACAGGAAATGTGGGAAGCCTTCTGAGCACTTGTTATTCATTAATCTGGCAAACCATTGCTCTTATAAGGTGATAAATGGGAAAACTAAGGCACAGAGCAATTAAGTGACTTATCCATGACAAACACAGTAAGTTGTGGACAAATCTGGAGTAAAAGCTATGAGTAGTGAGTGTAAATAAGTTCAGCACCTCAGAAAAAATTTACTCCTAATAGAGGAAAACTCAGAAGAAGTGTTATTTCTGACTACAGGTACCATCTGTGCATGCTTGAGCTACTGCCAAAGGAAAATGACCTTTGGTCCCTGAGTATCTTTCACCCTGCTGTCTTTATGTAGCTCTTTCAAGTAGTTGTAAGACATTTTGTATTTGATTATCATTTAAAGGCTGTTAATTTGGCCCCAGCTCTCTTTTCTGTGCTTTCTCAGTTCATAAAAGGCCAGGGAAATTTCTACGCCAACTAGGTTAGTGCACTGATTTCACCAGTCTGCCTTTGCAAGTCTCATTCTCTTTTATCTGTTTTCCTAGAAATTAATTTCCATGGCAGGGGAATTGGAACTGGATGATCTTCAGGTCCTTTCCAACCCAAACCATTCTATGATCCTATGATTCTACTTATATGCCAGTGAAGGTTATACTTTTCCACTGCAAATTATTAAGATATGAGGTAGTTACCTGGCAAAGAGACAAAGCAACACAGAAAGATGTCCATGCAGTGCTAGTGTCACTACTGATGCAGGCAGTATGTTTACATAAAGCAAGAGGGTGATCCACAGGTGAGAGGCTCTGTCTCTCGCTGTGTTCTTTCTTTTCTTCAGCTGTTGATTCCCACCAGTTTAGATAAATGGATTTATTTTTCCCTGCAGAGAAGCTGGTGAAGAGGAAAAGAGGTAATGAGGAACTCAGAGAAAATCCCAGATAAATACAATAAACCAGTAAATGTTATGTAGCCCTCTATATCTGATGAATACAGTTCTTCTGGTTTAATGAAGTCTCTCTTTTCTTGTTAACAGATGCCCTAAAATTGGCTGCAGCCATTCTGATGTAAAAGGATCAGATCTTATGCCAGATGAAGCGCTTAAAAGAGCGATTGACAGTCAGAATAAACAAAGCTGGTCAACGCTGGATGAGACACTTTGACATGTTGCTGCCACAAAGAAAATTTCTTATTAGAGGTCTTGTGAGATAAGCTGCTGATTGTAAGTAGGTTGTGTAACTGCCTGTTGTTGAAAGTGTTTCATTTATAGGCAAAGTTGAAGGTCTCAGCTGTAACTGAAAGCATTTTTTAAACTGCTGAATGTGAGAAGTTCCAGTTCAACTTGTTTGGTGTATTTTTAACCTTCCTGCAATTCTGAAAGCTTGCATTCAATAAATAAATCGTGTTTTGCAGCATGTAACCTGCCTTGTCAGTGTGCTAATTTTCCCAGCATATTAGAGATGCAGATCCTGCTGGTGTGTAATAGCGAGTGCGTTGCTCAGTATTGCAGATAATTCTGTTACTGCCTCTGTAACTGCTGGGAATACTCAGGGTTTACCCTGCTTGGGAGCATGTCTGTGTTTTAATACAAACCTCAGGGAACCTTAATAGAGGTTAATTTGCAGGAAGTGCTGCACATCTGTACCTTGCATGTGGACACACAAAATTACCACTCAGCTTTGAGGGTCTTGGCCTGGTTCTTACAGTTTTTGAACACTCTGCCCTAACTTAGGCTTTTCTTTTGAGATGCAGAAGCTTTGTGCATTTGGAAGTCCCAGAAGGCTTTGTCTTAATACTGTAGGTAAGGAGACTACAGTAATTTACAAATGTATTCTAAAAACTAATTTGTAGATTATACAAGTATATTGTAACCATGTACCTTGAATGGAAAAGCAGTTAATATCATTTTATATAAGCTCCAGATACCTATTTGGGCACAGATCCAAACAAGGATTTAAACTTGGGGACATTCCATATTTATTACCTCAATTGATCTGAACACATCTAGCAGATAAGGCACTACATCTATGAATTAGAAATAGCCAAAGGTAAAAGGAGCTGCTTTGCTGGTCAGATGGCAATTATCCCTTGGCATACGTGAAGCAGAAAAGACCGGTTTCATTGAGCTTTGGGATCCTGAGTGTTTTAGATGGTGTTTTCCTTGGTCATATTGCTGCATTTACAATCTCACATTGAGTGTAAAATGTAGCTGAGGTTCCTAAATGCTAAACATCTCACTCTGGGTTTCTGTGTGCTAACAGCTTTCCTTTCATAGACCGTTATTAACCCCAATTGCACATCAGAGTGCCAACCACTTCAAACTGAAATGGTTATTTTGTAATTGAAGAATATTAATCTGCAAGCTGATTTCATAGCTGGAAAAGGGAACTGAACCATTATTATTTGCACTGAGCTTTTGTGTTCAGAACACTTCATGGGAATTAGCTGGGTAATTTTCATAATGTGGCCTAACCCCAAAGGTCCATCTTTTCAAATCTCAGCAGTGATCATGAGTGCTTCTGTCTGAAATAGCTGAAGGAGACAGGGGGTGGTTGCGCAGTATGTACTTGTTTGCATTTTTATGTGTAAAAATCAGGTCCTTTTTGAGCTGGCTCAGGTCTCAAACCCATAGTATTTAAGACAGGTCACTAGTTTCAGTTAAGTACCGCAAGGGAGGATGTTAAATAAAGCATTTGTCAAAAAAAAAAAAAAAAGGGGACTAAGGGGGAATGTCCTGAACTGTTCATAGCTTTTCGTTCCACTTCTTAAGTTTGTGGTTAAATTTACTCCAGCACCATTTATAAGCAAAATACAGAAACTTGTGATGGTTAAACAATCTCTGCAGTTTCTGACAGAGGTGCATTAATGTCCTCATGGATCTAATTCAATCCCTGGTGGTAACCAGGTTTCCATGTGTACATACATTCTACATGGCCACAGCATCACACCTCGAAGTTAGTTTGTGTAGGTGCCTGGATGCTTGAGTGTGCCTTCCAACAACGCATAACAATATAAAGGCTAAGTTAGACACAGATTGATTTGTACTGACAGACTGGTGGCAGCAGGTTTGGTTTGCTTTCGGTGGTGTTTGTACCAGTATACCCGTAGATAGCTACAGTTCCTGACACAGTCATTACCCTCCTGTTCCCATGAGTAATGCTGTGAGGGAGATTGCTGTCTTGGTTACACCTTGTTGTTCTACGTAAAAGAGAAAGGTTTGACCCATATCAGTGCCGGTGGCCCTAGTTGTAGCTGCACTCAACGTGTCTCTGTGTTAGCTAATGCCCAGGTAATAAGGTGAACCGCCTGCTTAGGATGATGCAGCTGAGAGAGAAAACAAACAGATCTGAAGCAACACTTTAAGAGAACAAATAGTCAATCACTCACTTACTGCCACTCTAAGTGGAAAGGTATTTCTGAATGTTCACATTCCTGCCTCAATATACATGATCTTCCTTCTCTCCTTTGCTAGCCTGAGCCAGGCAGCATCAGTGAGTCAGAGCACCTGAACAGTGAGTTCCTAGATTCTGAAATCCAGTCTTCAGCTGAAAGAAATGATGTTTGGCAGCACTTACTTGCTTAGCTTTAATACCAGATCACAGATGAGGTGAACAGGCACGTGTATTTAAGTAGAGGTAGGTTTCTTTCTTTTATCATCAGATACATCTCTTTTCAAGTATGGCCACAGCCGTATTATGCAGAAAAAGATGAATACACATGCACTTCCACCAAGATTGCTGACAAGGGTACTTGAGTCCCCTCAAAATCAGTGCTGCACTGCATAGATTCAACTGAGAAAACTGTCTGTATTTGTTAAAATCAGTGAAGTTCCCCCCAAAATGTTGGCATTTCTGAATTTAAGCTGTATCATAACACCCAAAGAATGCTGGTTCAATAAATGATTACTGTTCTTTCTCTGGACCTCAAGTTTGAGCAATCCTGTTGGGTTTCCTTGGCTGTCTCTCTCTTGTTGATTTTCACGAGTAATTTCCTTCCGAAACAGAGATTACAGGCTTGGTCATCAGCATGAATTGCAGCTGACACTTTACCAGGTGGAAGGACAGACCAGCCTTGGCAACTGGGGAAGACTTCTGTGCCTGTCAACTCACCTGATGGAAGTTGTAAACCGCTTCTGACCCGCTGGGATGGCTGTGGTTCCTGGCAGCTCTTTGCTCTTCCATTTGCAAAGTCTGGGGTTCATGATGCAGCTGTGACCTCTTTGTTCCCATGTTCATGTCCCCCATGAGATCTGCTCTGGGTAGGAGTAGCTTAAAAGAGTTAAAGGGTAAAAATAAGTGTTTGTGATGAATAAGCTGATCTGTATGATTCACAGAAGTGGAAACTCAACAGCAGTTAAACCTTCCAATCTTAATCTGTTTTGCCTATAAGATACCATATGTAAACAGGCATATGTTAACAGTTCACAGGGTAATTTGTGTCTCAGTGTTTGACGTCAGAAAGTTTGCAACAAGATGTAAGGCAAGAAACTCAGAGGTGAGGTGGGTTTAACTTCCCTTAATGCAGCAAACCTCAGTGTGGCTGAGGAGGGTCTGTCACTGACACAGGTGAGAACCTGCCGCTGCCGGAGAGGCAGTTCCATGGAGTGATTGAAGAAATGCCTAATCAAACATTACAGCAAAGACAAGGCAGGAGGGATCCATGTGCAGCAGCTTTCAGTGGTACCCCGAGGCATGAGCCGTTAAGGCAGCTCTCTCACTGGAGCTGATTTTCCCCATGAGGCAGAATTCTCCATTTTACAACAGTCTCTGAAGTTTTCAAATCCATGGAGCCAGGACATGTACAGATCAGAACTAATCAGGCAGGCACCCCACGGAAGATTTAGCACACTTGTGCTAAAAGGAGCACACATTCCTCTGAATCAAGGACATACTCATCATTGCTGCTCCGGAGCTGTGATCTTATTCATTCTAGAAGAATCAAAAAGACCAGGCTAAGTCAGTGCTCCCTTGAGAAATACCCGGAGCAAAAGCAGGGGCTGCAGGAAGTGATACCGATGACTCAGCAGCCAAGGCCAACACACTGCCTTATTTTAGACAGTGTCCTCTTGGACATACATCATGTTTCCTCATGAGTGGCTGATGACAAAGGTCTTACCTGCCTGTGGTCACCAGTACCTCATGACGTTCTTCTTGAGAATAGCTCTACTGTTGTGGCCCAAACTAGCTTAGAATGCACTGTGTGATGTGGTAACTTCCACTGCCACTTCAAGTGAATGTTGATCTACATCTTCCCTAGGAATCTCCATGTATGGATCCTGAGGTGCTGTGTGCTCCATTAACTGCACATTTCTGTAGCAGATAGTGCTGTTATACAATGAAGAGGTTGCACTTAGGAAAGGGGCTTCCTGGAGTGGACAATGTTAAGAGTATCCCAAGAACAGGTCTTCCTTTCTTTTGCTATAGCCAAAGCCTTAAACTGATGGCTCCCCACAGATGAGTATTGGCTGCACATTTCAAGTCTTCCATAAAAAATGATTTATTTTCTGGTCATGAAGTCCTTACTGTTAATGCAGATTATTCCAACCATACAATGTGGTTCCAGCAACGCACAGAGCAGAACCCTATCTGGAGGTGCCAGCGACTCTAGGCTGCCAGCCAGTACCTGTAAGAAGCAAAACCATTAGATTGATTGTTAAGCAAAGTACAGTTCTGGGGTACGTGTACATCGCACAGTAGATACCCGTGTGTATGCACGAGTAATGTCAGTGACTTAACAGGACTGCAGCAATGTACAGAAAATAGAGTGTTTCTTCATTTCAGAATGGGCTGAGCAGAGAGCTGCCTCGCTTGCTTATTCTGATGTTAGCCCGGACCTGAAGACAGAGCTTGAAAGCACGCACATGAATTGAATTGCATGGGAAGCTTACCAAAGGAAGTGTTTGCTTGTAAACTCAGTATGAATAGGATCTTCTCTGACCGCAAGGGAAATGGAGAGACACTCATTCACTGTCCGCTTGTGCAATCGGCTTCTGAACTAAAAACAGGATTTGAGGTTTAAAACCTGAACCTTCACATGTCTTTCAGGCAACAGAAGAGTTGCTCTTTAGTCCACAAAGGAACAAAGTCAGGAGGTGCTGCTCGTGAGTCTCCTTGGATTTGATAACAACTGGCTTATCAAAAGGGAATTATTTAGAGTTCCTAGCAACAGCAACCCTCAGTGCGGCTTCTGTGCAGGCTTGAGGAGAGGCATCTGAGCACCATTACACTGCATTTCTTTTGATGTCACTATGTGCTTGTCATGTGTTTTATGTCTTCACAGGGAATCTGCTGCTGAGTTCCACAGTGTCTAAGGATGGTTGTGGCTTTATCACAGGTGCCATTCCTGCTATAAAAAACAGGAAAGTTCTTTATTACCTGGCCACACAACTCCTTTGAGCCCTGTCTCTGCAGGGTAATTCTGTACACTTGTAGATTACGGACAACCTCCTGGTTTTAGATTGCTGCCTTTCAGTCTAGCAGTAATTTAGGTTTAATTATATGGCTTGAGACAACTTGTAAAATAGAGATACTTCTTTTTCATCATTTGCCTGATGGTTTAACATTAGCTGCAGTATTTGTGTGTCATGGCTCTCTCATCCCGTAACTAAAATAATGACTTCTTAATTTCTCCCCATAGCAAGCAGCCAGTTTATTTATAAGTGGCCTAATCTAATAGAGATTTACGCTGTGCATCCCATGAGACATACTATCAAAGTTACCAGACCTGTCCCAAGCACTTGGGAAGTGGGGAGATGGTTACACAATTCTTATTGCCTCTGGCTGCTCTAGTTACAAAGATAAAGGGTCAGAGAACTGGAGCAGCGGAGTTAATTTTGTGAGCATCCAAGGAAAAGCAGCCAATCAGGTGAGGTAGGCACTGGCTGAGGGCGAGATGGGCAGATGCTTCAATACCATGTAACAAAAATCTCCTTGAATAAAACAACATGCCAGGAAAAGGGAATGGCTGTGCCTGACCCCCAGACAGTCTGGAGTCTTAAATCTTCATCTAGCAGGTGCAATAGTGCTGCTTCTATGTTTTAAACCAGAAAAAAAATATATGAAGAACAACATTCAGCTTGCCACAGCTCTGGCAAATCTGTGCAGGGATGTGCCCGATCTGTGATAACACATTACACAGGAGCTCCAGTCCCAGCTCCTCATGTAGTACCTGGGACTTAGGAAGACAGGAGCCAGTGAGCAGTCCTGCTTGCTGTGACCATTGTTTTCCAGGCAAGATCTACTCTTTGCAGTGATTTTGTCATGTCCTTTGTCTGGGAGCTCCTCGGACTTCCTGAGCATCAGGAAGGTGCCTGTTGCACTCTGTTCTCCTTTGCGAAGTATTGACCAGTACTGCCGAAGGCCATCCCTCCCCACCTCACTTCTACTGGACCCGTTGGAGCACCCTAGGCTGGGTGTTTGTTCCCCTGTGGCCTGCTGGTTCACAGCAGTTTGTTTCTCCATCTCTTGTGTAGCAAGACTCATCCACATGAGAGTCAATGTTTTATCCCGGCATTAGGTCTGTAAGTGTAACTGTGCACTGATTTGTGTTCCACAGTGATTTACAGCGCTATCCATAGGGGATGAGGAACACTGCCTTGGTTCATTTGGAAGGGCTCTAAAGCCATTCAGACTGAAATTCTCTGCAGGCACAGCTGAGAATTGCCATGCAAATATTCATCTCATCTATGCTAAGCAAGTAGCCCCCCCCCCCCCCCGAATTTGGGGGCAGAGATGGAATGATCAAGGCTTGTGCAGGGAATAGAAGGAAGACTCCCAAATAACTTGATTTCAGGAGGAAACTAATGCAGGAGATATCCTGGATGCTTAAAAGCCTGTGGTATGACCTACAACAAACAAGAATGAACCAGATGGCAAGTGTGGCAGCCCCATATTCTGCCAACATGTTCTAATACTGAAGTGCTGCAACACTTCTGATCCTCACATACCTCTCCCTGGAGTTCCTCCTGTTCTCTGCACTGGTTCATAACCAAACCGTGGTTTGGTTACATGCAAGCACTGGTGGACATGGGAAAGAGGGCAAGTTTCAACCCTTTTGAGAAGCACCATGCCCTGCAGATCAACAGACATCATGGCTGGCATCCCTTTGGTTTACATTTTGGGGATCAGCCCAAATTCAGGGAAACAGAAAAGCCAAAGTGGGACTCACTTCTCTGCTCTGCATCTGGTAATGAATTCTGTAGGGAAGGAAAGGAGTCTGGATGTAGACTGGAGCTTTCCCCAGACAGCAAAACCAAGCGTTATTAATTTGGTTAATAACTGCTAATATATGATTATTTATGACATTAACGCTCTGAGTACCTGAAAACGTGATGAGCATTTTAAGGAAGCAATGAAGGTTTCCTGCTGCCAAGAACTGCCCCATTTTGCAAAGACCCAACACGCGGGAGACTTAACCTTGGTTCATCCCAGCCCCATGCAGACACTGAAGTTTGGTCTGTACACCAGGATTCACCAGGGATTCTCTTTTCCTGGCCTTCAGGGACTGCATTCCCAGTCGGTGCTCCAGCTAGCAGGGACACCCACAGAGCATCAAAACTGGACACCAGTCCAGTGGGGACACCAGGAGCCTGTGGCAGCACTGTGGGGTGTGATGCTGTGGGTACCTCTGTGCTCTGCTCTCCTCTTACACCCCAGATAGTTTTGGGGGACAGGATGATGAGAATGGCTGTTTGCCCTTCTCAAGATGAGTGGGAGCTACCCCCATTTGGTAGCCTGAACCAAGCACCTGTGCTTGTGGCATAGGGCCAGCTCTGGGGTCCCCAACACAAGAAGGACATGGACCTGTTGAAGTGAGTCCAGAGGAGGCCATGAAGATGATCAGAGGGGCTGGAGCACAGGCTGACAGAGTTGGTCTTGTTCAGCCTGGAGAAGAGAAGGCTCCGTGCAACACCTTGTTGTCGCCTTCCAGTACCTAAAGGGGCCTACAAGAAAGCTGGAGAGGGGCTTTTGACAAGGGCCTGTAATGACAGG
This sequence comes from Pezoporus occidentalis, assembly GCF_034315485.1. Taxonomy (NCBI): domain Eukaryota; kingdom Metazoa; phylum Chordata; class Aves; order Psittaciformes; family Psittacidae; genus Pezoporus; species Pezoporus occidentalis. The sequence continues at coordinate 10,194,895 of NW_026914940.1, read as the reverse complement.
ACAAGAGGAGATGGCGTTAAACTGGAAGAAGACCAATTAGATATTTGGAAGAAGCTCTTCCCTGTGAGGGTGCTGAGGCACTGGCACAGGCTGCCCAGAGAAGCTGTGGCTGCCCCATCCCTGGCAGTGTTCAAGGCCAGGTTGGATGGGGCTTGGAACAACCTGCTCTAGTGGAAGGTGTCCCTGTCTGTGGCAGTGGTTGGAACTGGATGATCTCTAACACTCTTCCAACCCAAACCATTCCATGACTCTATGAGGTGGCCAGCTGTGGATTCTAAGAGGCTTCAAATGGGTGGGAGTCTGGCGAGGTGAAGGACACAGCTTCCAACAACGTGTGCAAAAGGATCCGCAGTACAGCTCTTCTCCTCCATGGGGACAGTGAGGTGGCACAGGGGCTGAGAGAGGTGGGTCTTTGGGAGGGTGAGGACCAAAGGCAAGCAACTTACCTCAGGTGCACCACTTGGTGTTCACACTGCTGCTCACACTGCATCTCAGCCTGAGAGCACCACTGAGGAGATGCTGTTATACGCTAATCATGCCTGTGAGCATTTTTATGTAAGTCCATCACTATTTTGATGTGTCTGCACCCTTCCCTTGTCCCCAAAAGCACTGACACCCTCACCTCGTGCTATCCCAGGCAAGGGAAGCAGCCCACACATGCAGCATCCTACAGCTCAGCTCACCCAGCAGCAGCATCCCAGTCATAAGACTTCCAGGAAGGGAAAAGTAAAACAAAGGTCTGATGGATGCTCGAGTGTGTTTTACCCATGAGAGGAATGAAACAGCGTGCTGTGAGAGCTGTGGTGAGCGGCTCAGAAACGATCTGCAGGCATTAATGGAATTGAATTTCTGGGAAATGGAAAGGAAAATGCCGGCCCTGGGATATCCCTTTATGGCATATGCATTTCATGTTTAAATGCATTAATGGGACTGCTATGCTATGAGTCATCCTGAACAGGAGTTTCATGTGTTTCTTAAAATACACTGGAAGTAGCTGAAGGCATGCACGGGTTTGCGGTGCAGTTATCTGTCAGGAATCTGAGCAAATACCTGCACGCACAGCATCACAGCTCCAGAGCTGGGGCACCCGAATGGGGCCCTTCTGCTGCTTAAACAGACCTGGGAAGCGAAACGGGAGAGGAACTGATCCTGCAGAGTAACAAGGCGCAGGTTCCCAGTGTCATTAGGGAAGCCTCAGCACTGATTTGCATATATGTAAACAGCAAAGCTGGAGAGTTGCTTTCTGAAGCACTCTTGTCAACACGGGAGCTGTCTGCAGCTTTTCCAGGGATCATTAGTTGTCTGCTTTTCTCTCATTTTTCTTCTGTTTACTCACAGCCCTGGCTGCAAATCTGTTTACTGTTCCTTTAAACCCACACGTTCGGGGCTGGACTGTCTGCTCCTCACCGGTCACTTCAGCAGCGGGCTGCTGCTTGCTCTCCATGCTATTCCTTTTTCGGAGAGTCGATAGTTTTAACATGGGAAACACCCAATGCCAAGTGGTTCTGATGGTGCACGTTAAGTTGGTGCTCATGGTTAACGCACAGCAGCCTCATTGTGCAAACCTTGGGATGAATGATGGTTATTTAGTGATTAGTGAAAAGCAAGGATTGGGGCTGGGGAGAAGCCACAGTGCATGTATACAGGAGAAGCTGCTGGCACTGAACTGGGCTCGCTTTCTCTCCGCATTCACCCTGGCTTCACTCTTTGTTTTCACACATCGCACGAGGCGATGCTGTCTCGAAAGCACTACAGCAGCATTTGGAATTTCTGGCACCGCTTCCCAGCGGCGCACGCTGGCCCTGGATAAACCCGCTGCTGCCATGTCCAGGGCCGCCTCTGCAGGAGAAACAAATGCTCATCCTTCCGTGCCGGTGACTTTATTGCTGCTTAGCTTCGCTAGGAAACCCTCCCTGCATTGGGCTCATGAAGCCTCTCTTCGGGCTTACAAGTGGGCAGTGGAAGGTTGAGGAGTTCGGCAGCACGCTGAGCTTGTGAGGGGCGAACTCCAAAAGTGAGGGGTGATCCCCAAAGCGAGGTGCGCCCCCAGGCTCTGCCATCCTCAGCAGCCTGACTCGGACACACGATGTCCTTGCTCAGGACCGGCCGCAGGACCTCAGCAGGGTGACCCCACCGCCCCGCCCGGCTGCGTGTCCCGCCGCAGCCGGGGTTGCGGCGGGCGGGCGGAGCGGGGCGGGCGTGCCCGCGGCTCCCTCCTCCCCTTTCCCCGTGCGTCAGCCCCGGGAGGAGGAACCAGGGCGCTTTTTTCCCCCCTTTTTTTTTTTAAAGCCTCCGAGCCCCGGAGCGCGGAGTCGGCTGCCGATGGTGGGCACGGCCCGACGTGTCTGCGCCGAGAGCGAAGGGATGCGCGCAGCGCGCACCGCCCGCCTCTAGCTCCGCGCCCGCGCCCGCGCCCCCCCATGAGCCGCCCCGCGTCCCTGCTGCCGGCCGCCCGCTGCCGCAGCGCCCCGGCCAAGCGGCTCCAGCCGCTCCACGACGGCCCCGCCGAGGAGGCGCCGGCCGCCAAGTGCCCTCGTCTCGCCGACTGCGGCCCCCCGGACTGCCTGAGCGCGCCCGGCTCCCCCTGCTCCCCTGCGTCCCCCGGCGGCGGCGGGGCCCCGGGACCCAGCCTGATCGCCTCGTACCTGCTGCTGCCGCTGGCCGAGCGGGAGCAGGTGTCCAGGGCGCTGAGCGTCAGCTCCGGGCGGGAGCTGCGCTGCAAGGTGAGCTCCGCGGGCGCGGGGGGCTGGTGGGGGTCGGGACCGTCCCGGTCCGTCTGAGCACCGCGGGACCGCTCTGCCCGGGGGGAGCCGCGCAAAACATCGTCCCGCTGCTCCCCGGGTGGAAGTGCCCAGCCTGCCGCCCTGGGGAGTCATTTACAGGCGCCGGGAGTAAGCGCTAAGTCCGGTTACCTCGGAGCACCTTCCCCAGGAGGCTCTGGGGACGGCGCTTCGTTTCACTGGGGGTTTTTACTCTCTTTTCGATGCAAAACGAGCAGGAAGGGTCTCGGTAACCGCTTTGAACGGCGCTCCAGCCGAGCCCTGGCTCTCCTCCAGCTCCCTCGTCATTGTTTGGGGAGAGTTGCTACGCGAGCGGCTGCTTTCAACGCCCTTGAGAACGAATTTTGCTTTAATTTCCTCTTTACAGGTGTTCCCCCTCAAACACTACCAGGACAAGATCCGGCCGTACATTCAGCTGCCGTCACACAGAAACATCACCGGCGTCGTCGAAGTCATCCTCGGGGACACCAAGGCCTATGTGTTCTTTGAAAAGGACTTTGGGGACATGCACTCCTATGTGAGGAGCTGCAAGAGGCTGAGGGAAGAGGAGGCTGCCCGGCTGTTCAAGCAGATCGTCTCGGCTGTAGCTCACTGCCACCAGTCGGCCATCGTACTCGGTGACCTCAAGCTCAGGAAATTTGTCTTCTCCAACGAAGAAAGGTGAGTGGTTGTCAGCAGCCGGCCGGGGGGGGAGTGGGGAGGGAGGAAGGTCACATCCAGAGATGCACAAGGCAGTGGGAACGGCTGCTGTGTCAGCTGGGCATCACTTTGCAGGCGATCCGGGTAGGTCCCCTCACGTGTGTGTAGTAGGTCCCGGATCTAACCGGTACACACCGACTCCTGGTTAGATCGGAGTTGATGAAAGGGAGAAAGCTGGCCAGGAGCTTCCTCTCATTCAGCAGAAGTTCAGTGGAACCCGCTGGTAGACAAAGGGACCATAGTTCGGGTGCTCGTTAGTGCCAGAAGATGTCATGTGTGCCCCTCGGTCAGTGTGAAGTGAATCAAAGGCAGAGGAGGGAGGCTGAGGCACTGTGCTGGGGAGGGGGAACATCCTGGCTCTGGGAGCAGGATGGAGCCTCTGGTCCTTCCTTGGGAAAGCCGTGGTGCTCCGGAGAGGTCTCCTTCCTGGAATCCCCTCATCAGAGTCATGCTGCTCACCAAAGACATGCTGTGTCCTTCGAGGCTTTTATCCCTCCTCACTACTGGGGGCAGTGCTGTCTGTGCCCCTGTCCCATGGATGTGAGCATGCACAGGAGGGAAGGTGTGACAGTGTCCAGTATTGGTTTGGGAATCCTGCACTTGGGTAAAACTTAGCCTAAAGCCTAGGTTTATAGAGAGGAGACCCAGAACCCGGCTGTTACATTTAGGTTAGGGAAGGAATTCAGTATTTCCCTGGAGTGCTTGCTGCGTTTATAGTGCCTCACCGCATGTGGCAGAGCCAGAAATACACTTTTAATCAGCAAAACTGACTCTGACTAGTTGCTTATCATAGAATAGTGAGGGTTGGAAAGGACGTTAAGATTATCTTGTGGAAAGCTAAAAAAAGAAGTAAAAGCTGTAGTGGAGTTGTGCTTAATCTGATGAGCCCGGAGGTGATGCTGCTGAAGCAGAAGAAAATGCATTTTCACCTTGTTTAACCGGGCTGCGGCTGTTCAGGGTACCATTAACAAACGTGATAGGAAAACGAAGCAGCGCTGCCCCTCTTGCACAGAAACAGCCCCATGTTGACACGCACAGAGAGCAATTCCTTTGAAGGAAACTATTGCAGCTTTTCCCGCCCATGAGGAGGTGAAACGTCTGCTGAAATGTTACATTGCACACACACTGGTCCCATGTGGAAATAGCGCGTTGCACAGGCGGGTGTCATGTGCGCGGCGTTTGGCAAGAAGAGGGTTAAGCAATGGCAGGCGGGTCCGGCGCTGGGCACAGGTGCAGTTTCAGGGCTTCCCGCAGCCAATCCCGGGCCCACGGTTCCCGTTGAGTCATATTTTCCGTTCGCAGAACCAATGGGTATCTGGCGAGGTCAGGCTGAGGACAGGCTGCAGCCAGCGCCTGCCAGCGCGAGGGGTGGCTGCTTTGCTGATGTGGAGCATCCCTTTCCCACACCAGTCGGGGTTAGAGCCACCTCCAGCTGGGAGGGGGGGGGTGCGTGGTACCCTGGGGAAAGGCACAGAGAGTAAAGGACCAAATCAAAGCTAAAACAGAACCCTCAGGAGAGGCGATGATCCCGCAAGCAGGGAAGGGAGCTGGGATTCACAGCTTGCAAAGTCACGCAGCTGGATGCTGTTTGCTCAAAGTCTGAACCACAAATAGCAGCACTGTACCCAGTTAAACCCCTGCAGTCACAGTGCAAGCCGTGTAGATAGAAGGTGACTTTGCTGGTGTTCCTCGAGAGCCCTCTGTGTTGTTAAAGCCTCCAGTACATGAAATAATCAGGCGTCGCTGTGCACCTACTCGGCGCACGTAGCTTGCTTCCATTACATGGGTCCAGGAGTCCAGGCAGCTTCTCTGCTGCACATTAAACAGTGTTTCCTCTCCTTTTCATTATGCCAATGCAAGAAGGGGGGGTTACAGGTTGTTGTGGCTCCCTTGTGCCTGGGTGATGCTATTTCTAACCCTCAGCTTCCTCTCCTGCCCTCCCTAGGACTCAGCTGCGGCTGGAGAGCCTGGAAGACACACACATCATCAAAGGCGAAGACGATGCGCTCTCAGACAAGCACGGCTGCCCGGCATACGTCAGCCCTGAGATCCTAAACACCACGGGGACTTACTCTGGGAAATCGGCCGACGTGTGGAGTTTGGGAGTGATGCTCTATACCCTGCTGGTGGGACGCTATCCCTTCCATGACTCGGACCCTAGCACTCTGTTTTCCAAAATCCGGCGTGGACAGTTCTGTATTCCTGACCACGTCTCCCCCAAAGCCCGATGCCTCATCCGCAGCCTCCTGAGGCGGGAGCCCTCAGAAAGACTCACTGCTGCGGAGATTCTGCTTCACCCTTGGTTCGAGGCAGTCTTGGAGCCTGGATATACAGACCAGGAGACGGGAACTTCGGATCAGATTGTTCCCGAATACCACGGAGACAGTGACGATATTAGTTCCTTCTTCTGCTAACCACAAAATCTCACAAACCTCAGCGGTTCCCACCTCCGGCATCTTCATAGGGTTTCATTTTTCCACGTTTGCAAACGCATCTTAAAGTGCCAGTATGGTCAGAGAAGTGACCTTGTTTCAGACAAATGCCGACCCGTAGGTCTCCGCTCCCTGAATGCACTCAGTTTCATTCTCTTGCTCTGCTGGTAGGTCGGTCCCGCCAGCCCTGGAGGACCATGCAGCTTTGTGAGAGCCCCTTGGCTTTTCTCCTGCCTCCCGCATCCTCCACCGGTGTAACTGGTTGCATCCTGGCTGCAGAGTCTTACGGCTGGCGAGGGGTGAGACAGAAAGGCAGCCCCCTTCTGCTTTCCCATGGGGGTGCAGAGCCCCGGCCGCGATGTGTAGGGGTGGGAGGCACGAGGAGCACCTCTAACCGAGTGAATCTGACACAAGTGGTAGGAAGGGGAATCGGCTCGGCCGCACCAAGTTGCAAAGTAGCTTTCTGACTGTAAGAGCACTTTAGCGAGGGGAGGAAGTCTTCACCTGACACAGTCAGCTGCCTGCTGGCTGCTGCTCCTGCAGCTCATCTTTCTTTCAGAGGCATGAAGCTCCTAGATCCACCTGTAAGACAAACCGCTGCTGTGGCTCTTTCTGAAGCAGAAACAAGTGGATCACCCAGCTGGATCCCCTCTGATTCCATTCGCTGACCGGGAAAGCATTTTAAATAGACTTAAGCTTTGCGTTACCATGGTGTAGCCTATACAACTTTATGCCCCCTGCGAGCTTGTCAAGTAGCAGGTCTCGTTAGCTCCGAGTGCCAAAACATATCCGTTTACCGACCCGTAACACTATCGGCTGGGGCGCCTTCCCTTGGAAAACGATGAGGGGTATCTTGTACAGTACCTATAAACACGTCATGTTTTCCTACAGGCTCAACTCTTAAAAACATCACATTCTCTCTCCTCTTTCCCTCCTCCATCCCCCGAAAAGTTAGTCTTAAGAGTAAAATCTCCATATGCCCTTAGTTGATTATTCAGGTATGTTGTTTGCCCCCAGCTACAGGGGTGGTTTTCCCCTTAAATTTCGTTTTATTTGTTTTGCATGATTATTCATAGTCTTTCCAATGTGCGTGGATAATGAATATATCTCAATCGTTAGCTTCCTGGGTTGGGGGTCAGTAAAGCTTAGTCCTGCCGAAGATTTCTGCTTCGTTTCACATTCGTGTCCAGTGGCTTATGCAAAGAGGTGTCCGTTCGCCTTAGGCGAAAGCACGGCTTCGGGAATGGCCGTGAGGTGGGTAACGCATGCCCCTGACGTGACACAGGTCGAGTGAAGTCATTTTTAGGGTTAACCCCTGGCAAGCTGCAGTCCCACCACGCGTTGCGAGAATACCATGTATACCTCATGGACTGTGTACTTTGTACATACCTTACTGTTTGGGGGGGTTTGTTTTCTTGTTCTGTTGTACTTTGTTTGTCCTAATAAGAGGTGTCGAAGAGCAATTTAATGTGAATTATTGTTGGCAATACTAACTTGACAGAATCATGAGCATTAAGAGCAGGGCGCTACAGCTCTCCGTTGCACTAAACCTCTCATGATTGCTTGACATTTGTATCTGTGATACAGTTTAACCCTTCTATGAAAAACAGTACCTTTGTATATATTGGTAGAAAGTTCTGCCAGAAAAGCTAAAAACACTATGTCCAACTTGTAAATATGTATATGTATGTGGAAACCTGGATGATAAAGTCTGACTTGTAGAGAGTTTTAATAAACTTGGTTTCATAAGGTTTGTCACCATTTCTTGCGGTGTCTCAAGGGGAACACAGCCTGAGTATGCCTGGTTCAATCTGAAAAGATGGGGATCTGCTCATCTGCGGTCTCTGTGCATGCTCCATCGTGCCTGAGCTACCAGGGTCTGCCTGGGGTTGTGTCCCCAGAGGGATGAATGGGGATGGGGGATGGCTTCTGCCTCTTGTGGGGTGGAAAGGGCTTGAGATACCCCTAGAGCTATGTGAAATGGGGTATCCTATTCATCCGATAAACAAGAGGGAGAGGAGTTACAGCTCTGCCTCTGAACTTTAGAAACCCTATTGCCTTTCAGCACATGCATTCACTTCCATCTGCACCCCGTGAGCAGAAAATGCTGTGGCACTGCACAGCTGTCATCCTGCACCTGTGTGAGAGGCAATGTGATGCTCAAGACAGTGGAAAATCAGATCTCAGGTGACTAAAAGTGAGCAGCCAGAAGCAGAGGCAGCAGTCGAGGGCACTGGCTTTAACGGGGAGCTGGAGCCAGTGGCAGGGTCTTGATCCCACTGCTGGGAGGCAGAGCCGAGGGCACCCGGTGCTCCAGTTAAAAATGGAGAGAAAGATTATTAGAGCTGCTTTTCTTTGTGGTGAGAAGAGAGGGGTATAAATAGCAGCAGTATCAAGGTTAGAGAATGCGCTTTCCTGAAAGAGATCAAGCCACCCTTGCAATCCACCCGGAGCGGTGAGATCATCGCTCACAAGTAGAGAGGAGGAGGAAGAGAGTCTTGATTTTTATTTATACTTTGCCTCATGTTTAACTTTGTCCTTTTGCTTGAAATCTGTTCACAGAGCAACTGCTTCCAGGCAGCTCTTTGAGCAGGAGCAACTTCAGAAAGGATTTTGCTTTTAGACGGGGAGTGGAAAGAGGAGGAATAGGGACCTGGTTGGTGCTAAAGTGAAGTGCACTGACTTTAACCAGGCACCTTGACTCCCACTGCAAGAAACCAGCGATCTGTGCAGTAAGCATATTTTCTTAGCACTTGCTGAGTGAATGTCAGGCACTGAAATATCTCAAGTTACTTTACTGATGTTATTCTTGCAAGACTTGTAAACATACATGCGCCACATAGCCTGACTGATTGAATTACCCCCTGCCCTATGATGCTTTCAGGCTTGGAGAGAAGCCCTGGTGCACCCTTTTAAAACAACTGCAGAACGTTTGTGTTTTGGTGAAACCTTGAGAACTTTCAAAACACCTTTTTTTTCACCCCTTGCATTAAGTCACCCTCAGTAGGTGAATGTGTAGGCCATCCCGTGACTTTATTTCACAGGAGCTACGCTGCAGAGCAATTAAAATAAATGCCAAATTGTAGTAACATCTGCAAACAGCCTCTGTGTTGCTTTAGGGATTATAATGCAACATCCGTTTGTACAGCAGAATAAATTGCTATTGCTTCGTTACCCCATCGTTTGTATTATTGTATACAAAGTTTCAGAGCATGTTGAAAGCACCAGCATATTAAGTGATTAAACTTTGATGGTGGGTGTGAGAACTTTGATTTATGCAATGCATACGTTTCTTTTTGAGAGAGTCATAATTTGGCTATTTTTAAATGGCCCTTTTGGATGGGGAGTGTAGGCATCTCTTATGTATTTCTCAGACCTGGTCACTATTTTCATCTTGAAGTTGCAAGGTGTTGCTGGCCTCTCTGAATAGTGCTGGGAGCCTTCATTCCTCTGTTTGCTGCTCAAAATGCAAGTTGAGGATTTTCACTACATCCTCGGATCCATCCTAAACTGGCATCAAACCACCTCCCAGTCAGGATTGATCCTGCATCCCAAGTACGTATTTTTATCAGCTCTCGATACTCTGGCTGCATTTTAGGCATCGGTTCAATAATTTTCTTTTGAAGTAGCACAGCAGAATTTATAAACCAGCTTCATCCTAAAGCGCCAGGTAAAACAGCCAGCTCAGCAAGCTCAGCTTTAAGGTCAGCATCTCTTTGCCAAGCAGGTGATACTGCTGAGGTTATTTGCAGTTAATTAAGAAGGATTGGTAGAGGTTCAGTTCTACTTATGATACCCCCCCCCCCCCCGCCTCTGATTTTAGAACACCTTCAAGTCAGTCAAAGGCACTTCTGCACCCAGGTATTATTTATGAAAGAAAGGGGGAAAAGAGCAATTTTTTATACAAATGTAGAAGAACGGAGATTCACTGCACTTGGCTGGATCACAAAGCCAGCACAATGCTCTGCTCTAGCTCTGCTTTAATGCACTGAGGGTAGGCTTGAGGGGTAACTTCAAAACCACATTTTGTTCAATCAGTGCTGAGTGCATTCTGTCAGGCAAATCTCTGCAGATTATCTCTTTATATAAAAGCGGATTTTTTTCTCACTTTTTTCATGCTTTTGCATTCTGTCAGGGAGAAACCCCAGCGTTTAGCATTATGGCACTGCACAGATTTAGCAGCACAAAGAAATCTCCTATGCAAATGCCTCTTACATGTATAACGTTTTCCTATCGAGCGCTGAGAAGAATAGCTTGACACATAACCACGGTCTGAATTAATGGCTTTGCTAAATGCAACATCTCTCAGAACTATTGTTGGTAAAAGTACCGTGAAATTTGCAACAGTTCTTACCACCATTCCTCCATAACTTGCAAAATCCTGTTCTCCAAGTGAAACCCAGAGTTCAGATTTCAGCCAGGATCAATTTTTGTTGCAGCAAAACGACAAATCCTTCAGGATATGAGTTCACAGCAGGAACATTTTCTTTTATATATTTTTTATGGAGCCAGCTATTTAGAAAATGCCTTCAAGAAAACTCATTAGTTTTCATTGCCCTGTATGTATTTATTTACAGTATTTAACCAGCTAAACAAGCTAATGTGCAGCACTTCATTTCCTAATTTGGCTTTGAAGCCGGAGCAGCCGAAGTATCAATTACATTCTGTCAAATGCAAACATTAACATAACTGTATGAAGCAATCATGTTTCTAACAACAGCAAGCACTGCCCAGAGGACCAAAATAAATAAAATTCATAGAGCAAGAGGTAACGCTTTTCTTTACGGCAGGATTAGGGCTGGTGAGCACCCGTATGCTTTCCTCTCAAGGGATGTTTGTCTCGCCCGGCTGCGGAGGCAGCTCCGGTGCTGAAATGCAGGTGATTAATACGGCACTTGCTCACCAAGGGCACGGTCTCATCACAGCGGGTGTGGATTTCTGCATGCAACTCCCACTGTTATTAATGGTTAATTAACGTGTAATTTGCAGAAAGAGATGAAACCCGGACCTCGGTGGTGCGCTGTGAGCACACTCGCAGGCTTATCGTTCGAAGAAGTATCAGGGTGACACGGAGGGTGGATGACAGAAAATAAGTGCAGCATGAATCAGCTGCCCCGTGTTTATCATACGGGGCTGTTGTGGGAAAAACATTCACCTCCACCGACTGCTGTCTGCTGCCAGCAACAAAAGTCGAGTTTGATAAATTATTAGTGGAGATGTTCTCAGTGGCTTTGCTTAGATTTTATTCCTCTTGCGCAAATTGCAGATTAGGAAAGGATTAAGTAACAACAGTGTGGCTAAAGTATTACACATCACGCTGGCGATTAGCCAAAGAATGTAGCATGCAAAAGCTGACATTGCCTAAGAAATCAAATATAGCTCTGGTCACCACAGAGAATGACTCTTCTCCACCACCTGAGGTAGTTGCTCAGTTTCTCCTATGTCACCCAGTGTCTTGCACCAGCAAATGGTTCATTGCAGGGCTTTTTTTCTTTCCTTTTCATTTTTTCCTTTTCTGAACTTCCAGGTAGTGACAAAGTCATAAACATTGAGATGAATCACAGAAACCATCAATGTAATTGAGTGGAAAGCCGTTGTTGGGCCTTGTGATAACATCCCCATCAAGTCTCGACTTGTCAGGGTTGTATTCTCGCTCAGGTTCAAATCCTGTGAGTTTTCCTTGCCCTGCTAGCAACCGGGGGCAAAGTCTCAGCATAACTTGTACAAAAGGCTTTGCAAGACTCTCATGGCCAATGACAATGACTTTGCAGATGGGATGTCTGGTGTGAGTAAGGGTTTCCTCTGGTGAGTAAAGGCAGCAGAATACGGCTCACAAAGTGAGCCAGCAGCCTTCATTGCAAGGCGGGGGGGGCAGCCCTGCTGGTAGTTCCTCTAACTCCTCAAACACCAGGAAAAAGGTAAAACCCACCCTGGTGCTTGTATGATATCGTTGGCTGACAAGTATGGGGGTGAACCCTCTCCTTCCTACCTTCATGGCAGTGCCCAAATTGTCTGGATTTGGGGGAAGACAGGAAGTTTTGGGGCCAACAGGTCTACCCAGCTCCAGGAGAAGCCCCAGCAGATGCCTACAGGAGTGCATGGGAGCATGTCCAGCTCCCCCTGTGATGTCGCCCCTGCAGCACAGAGACACATTACTTAAAAGGGGCCTACAGAAAAGATGAGGAGGGAGCCTTTATCAGGGACTGTAGTGATAGGATGAGGGGTAATGGTTTTAAACTGAAAGGGTATAGATTTAGATTAGGTATAAGGAAGAAGTTCTTTACTGTGAGGGTGCTGAGGCACTGGCACAGGTTGCCCAGAGAAGCTGTGGCTGCTCCATCCCTGGCTGTGTTCAAGGCCAGACTGGATGGGGCTTGGAGCAACCTGGTCTAGTGGAAGGTGTCCCTGCCCGTGGCAGGGGGTTCAACCTAGATGATCTTAAAGTTCTCTTCCCACCCAAACCATTCTATGATTCTGTGACATCATGGCCCACTGATGCCCACTCTGGTGTTTAACTGTTCTCTGAGGATCTTCTTATCAAACAGTTCCTGGGCTGCCTTTGGCCCTATCTCCCTTTTGGGGTCTCTAAATCCTGCGGCAATGATTTCCAGAGCAGAGCTTGGTGCTGTTCCTTGCTTGGAAAGGGGATATGCACCAAAACACAAGGATATGACTGGAACCACTGAAAAGCACTGACTGGTCCAGTTTTGGGGGTCTTTGTGCTGCTCTCGCTTGCAATGGGGCGATGCAGAGCAATGTGCTCTGTGCAGGGCAGCAGCCTTCAGAGGCGGCCGTGGTGCCAGGGGTGATGAGGACTTGAGCTCAGTGGACAGAAAGGCTTAATCAGCGAACGCATGGGATTTTTCATCATGAGTCTTGTGATCCTTAATATGTAAGAGCGCTGCCTGCTGAAGTTAATGATCGCCAGGAGATTTCAACCTTACATGTCAGGAAGAACGAGCAAGTGCCCGGCCCGAGCTGTTGCAAAGAGATGTTTGAAAGGATGTGTCTCGTGAACTCTTCGGACTATTCCCTGCTCGGCACCGGTGTCCCAGCCGGATGCTCCATGCTGCAGAGACATGCTTGACTGGCTGCCTCATTAGAGCAGGCAGAGCTTTGTCCTTTTATCTGAGCAGCTGGCAAAACAATAAATTAGCAAATAAGGCAAAATCAGCAGACCGTTTTCCTTGCCCATGTGCGGGGTTAGAGGAACTGCTCCCCTCCTCCAGAACGATTTCCTGACTTGGTAGCATTTTTCTCAATCTCCTCTTCTTCTTTTTCTTTGGGCGTGTGGGGAAAAGCAGGATTTGTGGTTTGGCTGGAGGGGGAGCACCTTTTTGTGCTGTGCTGTGGCCAAGGCACCTCATATGCATGTGCCAGCCACAGTGAAAGCCCTGGAAAAGCTCTCTCTGGCACTGGGCAATGGTGGTTTTGCAGGGAGAGTGCTTTCAACACACCGGGATGAGACCTGGACTCCAGCCGTGAGGGACCCCCCCCTCCTGCAGGCTCACTGGGCAAGCCGTGCTTGCTGGAGGCAGCGCTGCCTTTAATAGCCACAGCCAGGAGATGGTCCATCCTGGGACGTCTTTCTATGCTGGAGGCACGATGCTGGAGTTGCACCTACCTTCATTCCCCAGTGCTGGAATGTTTTAGGATGGCTGGCAGGGCTTTGGCTGCCGGACAGAGGCAGGGCTGCTCCCGCAGGGCGCCGTGGGGCGAACTTGGTGACCAGGGGCTGGCCCGTGATGCACATCCTGCTCATGCATGTGGGCATGAGTCAGAGCCCGAGAGGAAGAGGCCTCACCCAGCGGCAGGCAGAGTGGTGCAGGGCTCTGTGCTGATGAAGGAGATATTGCTTATTGCTGCCGGCAGCCTCCCTCCGCAAAATCCCTGCACGTGCGGCACAGGGAAAGGGGTTTGGCACTAACCAGGTCTCCCACCGTGTTGTCAGAGGTTCAGTGCAAATGCGATGGATGGGTTTGTAGGGGCAGCCTAGAACCTGCCTTTTGGTGTCTGTATGCCTTAGAGCTGAAGGGGGTGCAGGGGCTCCCAGCACTCGCATCCTAAGGTGGTGCCCATCACCTGCAGTGAGAAGGCACAGCAAGGCTGAGCAGTTCCCTGTCCATCTCCCCCTACTCCACTCTCATGACACTCCACCTGAAGTACTGCATTCAGCTCTGCAGCTCCCATTGTAAGAAATACACGGATCTGTTGGAGCAAGTCCAGAGAAGGCCCACAAAGATGATCAGAGGCTGGAGCACCTCTCCTGTGGGTGCAGGCTGAGAGAGCTGGGCTCATTCAGCCCGGAGAAGGCTCCGGGGAGCCTTAGAGCAACTTCCAGTGCCTGAAGGGGGCCTACAAGAAAGCTGGAGAGGGACTTGTTGCAAGAACCTGTAGGGACAGGACAAGGGGGATGGCTTTAAGCTGAAAGAGGATAGATTTAGATAATATTAGGAAGAAATTCTTTGCTGTGACGGTGGTGAAACACTGGAGCAGGTTGCCCAGAGAAGCTGTGGCTGCTCCATCCCTGGCAGTGTTCAAGGTCAGGCCGGATGGGGCTTGGAGCAATCTGCTCTAGCGGCAGGTGTCTCTGCCTGAGGCAGGGAGCTAGATGTGCTTTGAGGTCCCTTCCTGTCCAAACTATTCTGGGATCCTATGATGGGTGGACACCTCTGGAAAAGCAATGCAGTCTTTACCTCTCTTCCCATCGGTTTGACCTCGGTCTTGCTATCCTCAGCACCCACCAGCTGTTCTTTACCAGGTGCTAATTTCACTCAGGCACTGCAGCAGCCAAGTGGTGGTCCAGCACCCCCCCCCCCCCGCCTTGCCTGGAAGCAGGTGTCCAGATCTCTTGTCCCTGCAAACGGCTGCATTTAACCATTTCTGGACATTTCCCACGACAGCCTTAGAGGGATTCCTGCAGAAACTGGGTCCGTCTTTTCTAGGAAGCTGCTGCGTGTCTCAAGCAAAGGTCAGGATGAATCATGTTGGAAAGCGCTCCAGCTGCAACGGACTCCCAGCACCGGGTGAGTGGAAGCGTGTCCATGGTTTGGCACTTACACACACAGCCCTGAGCATCCCCAGCGCTTCTCAGAGTCAATGGGATGACTTGCATAGAGTAACAAATGCCAGGTATGACTGTAGCAGTTCAAAAGGCAGCGGCAGACAGATCACGATCTTGCAGCTGTGGCTTTAAAAGGGTTATTGATTCATTTGGAAACAACTAGCAGGAGTGACTTTGTAACAGGCAGGATTATTCAGTCTCACCACATGCCCAACATAGGCAAAGTACAGTTCAGCACTGAGATTCTTCCAGTGACCAACACATAAAACACCCAACAGGATAATGCACCGATGCACTGGGTAATGCACTTGCCTTAGGTATGTTTGCAACCAATGAAGGATGTGTGTAGCCCTCAAAAGCAAAGGGAGAAATTCCTTTAGTTAAAGACCTAATGGGAGGAATTAAGCTGGGAAGAAATCATGCAAACCAAAAAGAGTATGCAGATAATGATAGAGACATGATCCAGGCTTCTGCAACAGTTCAGTGTAAGGGGAAATAAATCACTGTGTGTGTACATAAAATACGTGCTCTGGAAACACGCAAGAGCAGCTTCTCATCCCATATCTGCTTGCTATGGTGGGCCGCCTAAGAGAGCTGGAGTTTTCCTTTATGGGCCAGCTGAGGATGCTCGGTGACAAGGATACATCAATGGAGCCATCTCATATCCCAGTTGCACCTCCTTTGTTAGCAAAGAATCAGAAAGTGCCAGGGAGTTACAGAGGCTAAGACAGCCAGGGATGGGAACAACCAGTACGCTGAGTTGTCTGCTGTGAGCCCTTGTGGGTCCTACCCCATTGGTGCAAGTCAGAAAGGCTTCACTCAAACCAGATGCCTCTGAGAAAGCAGAGCTGCAATTAAACCCTGACAACCCCAGCGTGTCTTCTGCAGGGATGAGCCAGTTTCCATGCATGGGGTATCTGGTCCCACAGATCCCACATGCAGAAAATCCCCAGATCATAAGAGTATATCCAAAAGTTTTGCTCTGGCACGTACTATAATGCAGCCATAATCAGGATATAGGCAGGAGTTTTGCTCTGGCATAAATTATAATGCAACCACTGTAATCTGGAGTGAAGTCAGGCTTGGCCTGCCCAACAGCCCACTGCATAGCCTGCTGTGTGCTGGGTCAAACCTAGAGATCCCAACTCAGCGTTCACCCTGTGGAGCCTAAGGAGCAACCCAAGGAAAAATTCTCCAGTGCATGCAACATTCCTGTGTAAATCAATGGGAACTGCAGAGTCTGGCCTGAAGTCAGGATTTCAGGATTTGACCCAATTTAACCTTGGCAGAAATAGTTGCCCAACTCCTTTTTGACTTTTTTTTTTTTTTTTTTTGTGAGGCTCAACAATTAACTTTCAAAACAGCTTTAAACAAACCAGCCAGCAGCCGGGCTTCAGAAGTGCTGCGCTAGCCAGCAGTGTTTTGTTAAAGCTACTTCCACTATTATGGTATTTGTTGGCATCAGCACTTTGCGCAAAGCAAAGCGCTGCTCTGGGCTCTCCATCCAGGCCAGAGCTGAAGGAGCCCAGGGCAGAAGTTGTGACTCTTTCCGTATTGGACACACAGGCACGGTAGTTCCTTTTGCTGAATTCAGCTGTCAGGGTTCTTTTTTACTCACTGGAGTGAAATTCAGCCACGTGCAAACTGCAAGGGCTGCTCCCTGCTCACATCCGATGAGTCCCGGTGTTGGAGGTTTATTGGAGAGGCTCTGAGGGGGACCAAGGGTGGGATAAGATGGGAAGACCCGTGTGCAGTACACCCATGCCGTGGGGCGAGCTTTAGGACTCACACCCTCTCTGCCCCTTCTTGTGTCTGTGCAGGGGAAGGGTGCCGCTTCCCAGGCTGTTTTCAGGAATCTCCTTCAAAGAGCTGGTGCAGATGTAAAGCTCTTTCGTTCCACTCACCTTCCACCCACAAAAAAAGGCATCATTTTAACCTTAAAGATTTTATTGTTTTAATTACTTCGATGCATCTTGGAGTTTACTATGCCACTACTTGTTAATACAGTTAACAGAGCACAGGGGATGCCAGCACCATTTGAGCTTGCTGACATTTCATTTCACCTCTGATCCTGACTGGTAACCCTGCACCAAGCAGTCCCACAGCTCCGGATCTGACCCAGCATCAGCTGCCAGGAATGGGTGTCCGGCTGTGGTGGCAGCTGCTGTGAAGGGAAGGACGAGCCCAGCACTAACTCAGTTGCAGCCCCGTTGTGCCCTTTAGGCAAAACCAAATGCATTTGCAGGCAAAACTGGTTTTATTTCCCTGGGGCAAATGCATTCATCACTTCTCTCTGGTTTAGAATAAAATCAACACAGTGGCCAGTTGCAGGGTGTTATGTAGAAGTGGGTATTAATTAAGAGCTTTGTTTAATTTTGGTTAAAAGCTCCCTTCCCTTCACTGCAGATGAACCTGGGTAGGTCCTTGGTGCTTTAAAACAGTTTTTGGGATTTAGACTCAGGGTCTGAATTTCTTTTGGCTCCCAAACCCGTTTCAAACTTTGGCTTCAGGTTTTTAACGCTTCCAGCTATGAGATATCCCTCTAGGTTCTTCAGCTGCAGCTTCACTTGCAAAGGACTGTGAAAATAAGAAGCAAAGGGTGATTTTTGGAAGTAGACCCATCCCACGGAGGTTTAAGAGCCATGGGGACACCCATCCTCAGCACCATGAGGTGTTTTGTCACTGTAAACATTGTGTTGGGGTGTAAGTTGGCATGAGAGATGCTCTCAAACCTACCAGTG
Organism: Pezoporus occidentalis; assembly: GCF_034315485.1. Taxonomy (NCBI): domain Eukaryota; kingdom Metazoa; phylum Chordata; class Aves; order Psittaciformes; family Psittacidae; genus Pezoporus; species Pezoporus occidentalis. Next base: position 10,177,179 of record NW_026914940.1, on the reverse strand, counting down.
CTACAGGGAGGAAGAGTGTGGATGTGCAGGGAGGCTCTGGGAGTGAAGCAGCTCGGGGTGGGTATTTTTCTGGGGTTGCCCTGGATGTTGCTCATGTTTTCTAATTGTAGGGGTGATACCAAGCCACCGGCCACATTGCCTCTGCTGCCCCTTGTCTCAATAAGCGACTGCAGCTCAGCCTCCGGGCTTATTCAGACTGGGGAAGGGTGAAAAGGGGGTGGCGAGGCACTTGTTCGGATGACTCCACGGTTGCACACAGCCTACTGAAAGCCAAGAAGTGCCCTTCCACTCACTCACTGGGCTTGCAAGTGTGCGAGTGGGAGGGTTTCAGTAATAGTGAAAATCTCAGATTCATGTAGGAACTTTTTACTTTCACCCTTGCCTGTGACTCAACACCATCGGTGCACAGCAGCGTAACTCCGGGCACACAATTGTCCTCCAGATATTACAACTGTCAGGCAAAGATTGCTCACTCCATCCCGTGTTCAGCTGAAAGGATTACAATATAGATTAGGATCAGGATTGCCATCCTAGTGTTCTCAGCCTCAAAGCAGGTGGAAGGGGAAAACACGTGAGGGAAATTATTTGCCAGTGGAGAATCTCTCCAGGAGGAATTGTTGGATAAATACTAACTGGAGATTGGGATCAGGCAGCTGCTGAGTTGGGCTTTTCCCACTCAGAGGTAGTCTGAGAGCAGCGTTACGGGCTGCAGGCCCGTGCAAAGCAGAAATGCCATTGCATGCATGCATGAGGGTAATTACCTGCGCGCTCACATGCTGCGTCCTGAGAGACTGCGGTAAAATGGTAATACAATGATGGCAAAAAGGACGGAACACAAACCTTTGCCAGTGAAGCAGACAATGTATGATACCTGCTATTGGATGCGGATTAAAGAATAGGGTGAAAAGCATGACTGCAGAGCAGGATCCCAAGGATTCATGCCTATATACACCCTTTTGTTCAGGTAATCCTGCATACATCGAGGTGGTTTGGGAACTGCGAAGGGAAGAGCCACAGGTCCAAAGTCCATATGTGTTACTGTAGAGCCTGGCATCTTTATTGTGGAGTATTAACTCTAGCCCGCATGTGTGGCACATCAATTCAGATTCCTTCCTGTAAATACATCTGTGCTGGAAAGCTCAGACTGGATTCAGCATGTATTGCTCGCCTGGTTTTTTTCAGCTGGATAGGCTTAAGCAAACTGAGATCATGTGACTTGCCAAAACCACCCAGTGAGTCATTGGCTCAGCCCAGATTAGATCTCAGGAGCTTTCTAGCTTTGATCTAGCCACAAGACCACATGGCCTCTTTCTATAGTCTTTGATGAAAGGCTGCATAAACACACATCAGGGAGTTTACTGAACTTTTATGGAGGTTCTGAAGAAGTTCTGCCCCTGCAGCAAGCAAAATTGGAATGGGCTATAAACGGGTGCCATGCACGTATCTGCTGGAGTGAAAAAGTAGCAGGGAGAAAAGCAGATGTCCAAGCACCCAAAAGAAAAGCTCTGAAAACAACAACAGGATGCTCTGGATAATAGTGCCATGGATGCTCTACCTGCCACATGGGTCTTTCCACAAGAGCCAGTTACCTTATAAAGAGACCTTGTTGCGTCACCCTTCAGAAAGTATAAACACATTAGGCAATGTTATTCTCTAAAATATCAACACATGAGCTACTTACAATGGACTAAAAAGTCATTGTTGCTTTGAGGATGTATTTGTCCCAAGTGATTCATAACAATCTGTGGCACTAAGGCTATGAAGACTTCTAAAGGATGCCTCCACTTCCAGGCCAGTATCCACGGAAACAAGCCCACAAGTTTGCTTTGTTTGCCTTCCTTCACCTAGGATAACCTTTTAAACCGGTTTGTAGACAGCCAGGCTTCCCAGCTGCAGCAGATGTCTATCCCCTCTGGATGCTAGGCTTCGCTTTCTGTACCTGCTGCGCTGCTGACCACCGCAATCCCTCCTGCAGGAAGGGCAGTGATGCCCTTTGGTTGGGCTGGATGAAGACGAGGACATCTCCATGGCAGTAGCTCCCTACAGTACAGTACTAATGTGGTTCCAGAGGTGCCTGCCAAGAATTGCTTGCCCATGCCTGCCTGCGCCAGGAGATGCGTGGAATGACGAAACTGAAGCTAGCGGAGTGCAGGGACTGTGTCACCATGACCCTGGGATTTGGAGGAGGACCCGAGGGCAGCTCACATACCCTCATGCTCTCAGGGTGGGCAGCTCAATTAGACAAAGGCAGTCCTTTGTCAAGAGAAAGCTCAATCATGACCACTGATGCCAGATGAGTGTTTTGGCCTCTAAATCATCTTCTTTATTTCTTTTTTCCCTCCCTGTTCTGGTCTCCCTGCCCATCCAAAATTGGCTCTGACATACAGGGAGACATCCTGTAATGTTTTGGATCCTGCATTTCCCCCATGGCCACCTGGAATTCAGCTCTCAGTTTTCAGAGAGACCCACGTCATGAGGGTAAACCAGCATGTGTGTGTCTGTGTCAACACATAACAAAACACATTGTACGCACCCTGAGCTCAGGAACTAATACGTGCTCTGGCAGGAAGACAGCTGTACCAGCGAGAAGACAGGGTCATAAGCAAGGCAATATTGTCTCCTGTGGGACTAATAAAGACAGAAGACAAAGCAACTGTTTACTGTACTATTGAGGGAGCTGCTTTGGAGCACTGTACTTGGGAATGCAGCAGCTACTGTCACATGGTTGTTAAGCACAGGTAAATGTTCAACCTGAAAAGCATACAGAAACTCAACCCCAAACTATACATAAATCTTCTGAGCACTGGGGCAAGTGCATAGCTGGGGCATGTCAGAGAAGCTTGTCTGCTGTCCTCCTCTCCTTCTGGTATTAGCTTGTCCTGCTTCTTACTTTGAATTGTTTGAACAGTCTCCACACTGACTCATGCTTTCTATTCAGATCAGTTGTAGAGGTGCAGAGTCAGACCCCTTCTGACGCCCTGGGAAATCCAGGACCTCTGTGCTTCTGCACCAGGCCCGGGGTCTGTACAGCTGCCAAGCTCTAAATGCCTGAGCAGCATTTGTGCCCAGTACCAGCAGGAAATGTCTTCCTTCTGGTACTGCAAGTAATGTGATGTGATTTATGGAGTGAAGTTCTACTTAATAAAACTGGAAATGAGATATTGATGAGTGGCTGTGAAAAGACCACCACACTGTGCGAGAGAACAGGGCATTCAGTCCTCCAGTCACCCTTTCACAGCTCAGAGGAGGAAACCCCACCAGGGTTTTAATTCGCTGTTAGTTGGGTCACTTTATCCAGCCAACAGCAGTTCCCCAGGGTTATAAAAAAGAGGGTTTAATTTCTTGAACTTCAGCAGCTCTGGCTAACCCAAAAGAGAGCCTTCTTCTGACAGAAATGCAAGGACTAATCACTCAATCTGAAAATTAGAGACTGTTTTTTGTACCACAGATCATAATCAAGTTAGATTTATCTCATGCAAGTAGATCAGAGCGCTAATAGTCAGCCTATGCATGCAGTGTGCACACAGAGGTCTGTGAAAGTAAACACCCATGCATTTCTATATTCAGAAATACACACAAGGTTGAATCCAAACACCAAGTGGAGATTATTGCTGCCCGGTGTGGGGAGGAGGATCTCCACATTTGTGGTGCTGGACAATCTTCATTTCATCGATGGCTTTTGATGCTTCATATATCTGGGCTTGTCCATAAAGATGGTATCTTGGAGGTGGAGAATTTGGCAAAGCTTGTGGTGGTGGTGGAAGAACAGTTAAGCCATTGACAAGTGTATGGCCTGGTAGGGCTGGAAGAGATTGCATAAAAGATTGGGTTTCCGCCAGTGAAACATTAGTAGCCATGGGGCAAGTGAAGCCCTTGTGACCTTGTGGTCAAATTTCTAGCTGCAGCCTCTTCAGAAGAAAATCCAAGTGATGCTGGTGCCCTTGCTGAAGTCAGCAGACCTGAAGAACATGCATCATTGTCAGAAACCCAAGCACACACTGACAAACTTTGTCACTTCTTGGAGACACAGGCTGGTACATCACATTACTTCACTGTGACTGATGGAACCAAGACCTCTGTGGAGCAGCAGAGAGCACCATCCTGGAGACAAAGATCACTGACTTTTTTTAGTCATGACATGACTGAAGGCCTGCTCACCATACCAAGTGTGGGTTAAATGCACTCTCTCACTTCAATGTCATTACAACACATTGCCAAGTCTGTTCTTTGGTGTTCCCACTTCATACAAATTATTGCTAACAAGACCATTTTTCTGTGGTCCCCTTGTGCCTAAGTTTTCAAGGTTGTACTGTGTTTATGTGTGCCTGCATGCACGTGTGTGTGCACATATTTAAAGCAGTTGCTGGCACAGTTGCCTGGGAACATAAATGTAAAATGTGAAGAGTTAATGAAAACTGGAAATTATCCAAGACTATTCTACTGGATGTTCAAAAATCCGTGATATCATAGAGATGGAAAATAGATATATGGGGTAAGAAACAGCCTGTTTGCAAAGAGATCTAGAAAGAACAATATGACAGGAAGAAATGATGTATAAAGCAGGCAAACTCCCCTTGGAAGTAGAACAGCGATGACTGACCGTAAATTACAAGGTAAACCAATATAAGCTATTGATAAATGGAAATCAAAGGATTAATAGACTATCAATAGCCAGTGGA